>NC_059503.1:27500000-30000000 GCF_914767665.1 Harmonia axyridis
TCTCCAAAGCTAATTGTGAATGCGTTCTCGAAATCTACAAAAATCCAGTTCGTTTTACCTTTCAGGCGTTTCCAATCTCCTTGAACAATGAGAATGAGCCGATGGCGAAGTTACACTCGTAAAAGTGCGCGGGGAGACCAAGCCCTTCATTCTTCCGCGTCTAAAACCATAATAAAACTAATGGCATCCATTGTGACCGTCGTAAAAACACGCGTGGCGTTTCAACGCGACCGCCTTTCGAATTTTCAGAGGTATTATCTTCAGGAGACAATGTATTCTATTACCAGGATGCTTTCAAACATGCCTAAGAACGCCCTCGAGTATGTCTGTACTTCGAGGAGGTTGAGGATGGGGCTCCGAAAGGACCTAATCGAGGTATCTCAAATTTGTCTAGTTTGATTCCAAGTGCTGTTAATATAGCTTTAGCATTTTTATGAATCTTTAATACTTCTATATCGTAATTATTCTATCTGCAGTTATGATATATGTATTGAAATGCTCATCTTGCATTTTGACTTGATTTTGTACTCCTCACCCTATTTCATCTTGCCCGTGCTTTTGATGAAGATTAAACGTCTGAGTATATCACATCCTTCATATTGAGTTCAGTAGTCTCAAATGGCGCATTAATGATTAAGCGTTCGAAATCTCCTGATGCCAAGTCAATACTATTTTGAAATTCACAATCTCAGAGATGAAAGATGTAAATTGTGGCAAGTAATCTAGCTTTTACAACAATTTCAGAATCATCATTATTGGAAATTGTGTATAGTTCATTCAGTCATTTGAAGGAAGCTTAAAAGTGTTCATAAGACAAGTTTCCAGCTATCCATTAGGAGCCAAGGTATTTATTGCCTAACAATACTTTTAAATAAAACCTGGTATTATAGCGGATCGTCTCTGGAACCAGAATGTGTAGGTTTGGTTGTTCTACTGGCTAATATAGTCCACGTTCCACCACATGCCGATTTGGTTTGTTTGCAGCTTTTATACTTCTTCATTATATTTCTAATGATTCGCATATCCCAGTGGTGGATTAATAAAATGAGCATTTTCACTCGCTTTTAGTTCTATTTACCTGAAATGGGCCAGAATATTTTTGATATTCAAGCGTTTCCCAAGTTCCCAGAAATGTTTCAGGGAACAAGATCAGCAGGGAATTCACTGTCTTACCACTCTAACCAGTCATTTCGAATAGATCCCAGTACGCTAGTTGATCGACAAATGAAATAGTATGAGTCGATTTGTTCACTTTCATTGCCCGAAATATTATGAGTGCAATTTTATCGCCATTATCGGTGGCAGTTGGGCTCATTTTCCGCAACTCATCAATTGGGAAGTTATTAAGAACAGAGGACATCAATTGGGAAGTTATTAAGAAGAGAGGATTCTACTGTCATCGAGAAAATGATTTCGACGATGATGTTTGGAAAAGTTCTGTGACACATGATTTCGCATCCTAAGGGCCGTCATTCCACAGAAGAAAATATTTTCGATGGAATAGGAAAAGCACAAGGTGAGATTAACCAATGAAATTTCATTCCTAGTTTGCCTTAAGAGGGAACACCACTTAGGCTGCTTATAGTTATTAGTTCAAAACGATATTATAGATATTTCTTCTTACAAATCACCGATTTTTAAGGGGTTTTCACATTATTTCCTTAAACAATAATCTACATGGAAGAAATAGAATATTTTTAATTTGCGAATGAAAAAAAAAATTGGTAACTTTTCGTTTTTCACAAAAAAAAAGTGATTATATATACTCTGTAGGTACATATACAAAGCACTGAAATAATCGTTAATAAGAACCTACCAAAAATAATAACAAAAGAAGTAAAATTATAATTTCGTAAAAAAAAATAATCGACCGTCGTATAGTGCTGCCTTTTACTCATTTTCTTCAAAAGAAGGAAGAAGATGAAGTGAGTGTACAACTTCGTTCAAAGTTTGGCCATCGCAGGAGCACCAGAGGGGAATGAATGGGTACCAAAGTTTTACCAATACCCAAAATCCCTTTCAACTCCAGAATGAACATTTGGTCTAACACACGTTTGAGCGCTTATACTCGTAATTTTATACAATGATAATGTCATCATATTTGATACTTATATTGACGGAATAATGAGGTTAATCGTTGAGAAGCAAAGATAATATTTAAGGATATATCATTTAAAGAGAAGCGCTCATCCCATCACGTCGCGAGACGCGAATCATTTCGAAAAATTGCCATCAGAATTTAATATATTTGACATAAATATTATTTTCAACTCTTGGGGCGTGCGCCCATGGTAGCGGCATGACATCTAATGAAAATCTGGACAAGCGAATTATTGAGTAGTTCAAATAAGGTTGAAAGAACTCTACCAAAATCGATCCCTGTGGGACGCCATATGGAATTTTGGAGACGATCGTATACTCCCAGTGGGTACTTCTTCTGTTCCTCCTCATTAATATGCGGTAACTTTTATTGGCATGTTCAGTGAACACTGCCCAAAACCTACACCATTAACCGAAAACGCATACTCATGTCCGTAAAAAAAATGAATGTGACAAATTGAAATGTCCCATTAACATCGGCGATCGTGCATTTCTCCAAGATCCGATGTCACGTGAAGCGTTTTGGTCGTCGTTCTCTTCGCTTATTCGGCGATTATCTTATCTCGAACGAAATTTCCGAGATGCCGTGGCCTCCGAACGGGCCAGAAATCAGGTTGATTGGCAATTTGTCGGGCTACGCGTAGCGATGAGGTGCACATTTCGAATCTTCCAATTAACGGCCAATTTGCGGCCTATGTTCGGACGCTATCGGCCGAAGAGATCCGCGAAAAGTATCAATTATCGGATTAAATTTGAGAATTATGATTTTTTAAGGGGCATCTCGAGGTGATGCTACGGCATCGGAGTTATTTATTGGCCACTAATTCACGATCGTGATCTCGTGCAGTGGATGGGCAACATTTAGAACGATAGAGTATGGTAATTTCCAATGATCTTTGAAAGATTTCGATGATGCTAGGAAGATTTACTTATATATCTTCAGGGCATTAGGAGTTACAGATGAGAGATTCCTTAAAAGCATGTCATCAATCGGGTAAACCACTTCGAACTGTGTTTTTTGTCGGCAAGGACAACATGTAGAACATTTCACAGTGAGATTTTTAAGCTTCATCTGGGAATTGAGCTATCTAACTATTCGTAATTGATTGTATAAAGGGGGTTCACTGCCTTTGATGTCTTTTGTGTTCTCCGTAGGAGTTGCTCTCACCAGTAAACCATCTACAGCTCATCTTACGGTTCCAGAGTTCTGATGAACTCCAGTACCTAGGATGGCTTCGTACAGTTTACGAGTTCACTCCTTAAAGTTTCTCGTTCGAACTATTGCTTTTTGTCTTGAGTTTCAATGACAAGGTATTTATAAACTATGTAATCATCAGTTCTTTCCTTCTCCCCATAGAATGGGCGCGTTCAGAAGACTCAACAGCTGTCAATATTCTATGAGTTTTCTGCTGAAAGCATTCTATCATGGACATTTTTGGTTGCGAATTTATTTCATGCTACTTTTTGGTAACATGTTGAGTAACTGACATGTGACAGTGATTTTGGGACGAAATTCAAATTTCAAATAAAGCAAAAATGGAATCTGACCATACACATTTATAAACATGCTGACGTGTTACTTCGAATAAATTTCCCAAATATTGAAGAATAAAAAGTAATAATACCGTCAGCAAACTCGGATATAAAAATCGATATTATAACAGAAAATTGTGTCTCGTCATAACGTAACCTTCAAGAAGGATCCACAGAACCTATTGCTGTAAAGAAAAGGAGCAACCCGTCCAGCAGAGAATAGTACGTAACCAAACTGATAGCTATCAGTAGCGGAGCTACTTACGCTACCAATCTTTCTGCTGAACGCGACCATTGTGTAGGTAGTCATTTCCTGATACTATTATTACATCAAATTGGGTGTTTCCTAAGTCGACAGTGCCCTGTGAAGAAGCTAGTGAGGAGCTTTAGCATGTTCTAACTGAAATCCAGATACATTTTGGATCTTGCAGTATACATTTGAGTTCCGAAAAATATTTAGATTGTTCCATCTTATAGAGGAAAATGCACCTACAAGAAACACTCTCGCGGAATCTTATAGTAATAAGATTCCGCGAGAGTGTTTCTTATAGGTGCATTTTCCTGTATAAAGAAAAGTTTCTGTCCAGTGAAAGGCGGTGCAATCAATTATCAAGAAAACAACTTCAACTAAAGGCATAGCTCAGCATAATATCCTCGGGATTGTACTCATTTCAGAATTGTGCAACTCATCTGGTGAATGGCCTTCACAGTTTTGACAATTTTGGAGAAATTACATACATGATCTCGAGCATAAATCTTCAAATAATCAAGTAGCCACAATTTTAAAGATACCAGAGATAGCCAACCAATGCCAAGGGAGATTCATATCATGAAAGAGCTTTCACAAGAAAAGGCGGTATGCCAACAAGCGCTAATCTGCTGAAATAATTTGTCATCGGAAAGCTTACTTTTCAATGGATGCAAAAAACTAGTTCATCGAAAAAACTTTGTTGATTATCACTAGTACCTCACCTGGCTTATACTTCTGGCTTGATCTCCAGATCATGATATATAGTACGTACAATCAATGTCATGAGCCTCAAAAGCTGTTCGTTCATCAAGTGATCGAGGTGAAAATTATTTTTTGCGGGAGATTGTCTTAATGTGTTGACATAACACTAAAATAATAGGTTGGCCTTTTAGTTTTGGAGTTATGGTGACTCTTCGCCAATCCGCAAAAGAGAGCCGTGAAAAAAAAGTTAGAAAGAGAAGAGCCCAAAGTATTCTTTGAAAACAATTCGACAAAGAGTTTGAATATTTAACTTATGAACAAATAATTACTTATAATCCCAAGTTTGAACACTGCCAGATAACATTCAATATTAATTTTTCTCTCAAACATATCTGAAGGTTTCTTATTGAAGAGTTTAAACCGAGACGCCAACTCCAATCAATCCAAGGCTTCTGAAACTCTCGAAGTCCGACAAGTGCACTTGAGCGCATAGTGGAACGTAGCCCCGTTAAGTGAAGCAATGTTTACACCTGTACCTGTAACGTGTTTATTCAATAAACGGACGTTTCAATTCATATTAAAAACAATTAAGAAGCCCATTGGGACACGCCTGGCACTTTTCCGCAGAAAGTGGTCGCAGTTTGCATGCTCGAGTTGTCGATAATGCGAATATGATTATGAGCCAATGTTGGCTGCATTGGGTGTGTTAGGTGGTATTCTTTCTCCATCCGATGAATTTTCATAGCAACTGATGCAACCCGCATGGTTGTTTTAGCTAGATATTATAGTTGCAAAACTTACCATGAAAACCATGAAACTGTTTCTGCAGACGTCCTAGAAATGAAAACGGCCGATTCTTTTGCTGAATCTAATTCAGCTTTGCTAAATGAATAGAGATATCACACTTCTTGAATATAGCTGAATATCTGCCATTAAGGGTTATAGCGATGATGACAGAAATCTGTAACAGGAAGATAAAATTATTATAGAACAAATCTCAATCAACTCATCAGATGAACCAGCCTTTCTGATATTTGATTTTGCAACGTTTTCTTTATCGACGTCAATTACAATTCTGAAATATAAAAAAGGCTTTTTCATCGATGATAGATATCTATTCGAAGAATTCGGAAACATCACATCGGAGATACTGATTTTTCCAGTGGAAAAAATTACATAGCAAAAACATCAGAAAGTTATAGCATTGGGTGAGTGAATCCTATTCTGTATCATTACACTAAGTGCGGCCACATAACATGCTTCTCTCAAGAAACGTGGCTGACAAGTGACAATCTTGCTTTTAGAAGAAAAGGGCTGTTGAATCTAGTCAAAGGAAGGGTAAGCTGAAAAAGTAGAAGGAAACATAAAACAATTTCTGAGCTAAAAATAAGTGGAACACCAAGTAATTCACACACGCTTCGGCCACAACCGTAGCCGTAACCCCTTTAAAATAAAAACAAGAATTTGTAATGACAAAATAAAGTACACTTGTCGAGAAAAATACGATAAATATCAATCAAAATGAAACTTCTTATTCGAAAAACCTTTGGAAGCTGAAGCAGTTACAAGGATTTGGGGACCCATAGGCCATAGGCCAACATATACATAGACCTTAGAATATAGATAGTAGGAACGGAAAGTAAACATTTGTGCTCGATCCCGAATACAAGAGAGAAGGAATTATAGTGTCGCCAATCACAATCGAGCTAGCCGATTGTTTGTGCGAGCCATAGGCGTGGAGAATCCTGATTTGATTGTTGAATGCTTTATCAGGAATCATTTTTTCATAACACAATATCTAAATCATTAAACCGTGAAAAACATGGACTCTTTTGAAACACGAAAGGAATTATGAATAAATCACATTGTAAACTCTTTTTGAGCATGAATTGATAATTTCGAAATTAATCAAATTATGTTACGCTACTGCTGTAGTGTCCCGTCAGACAAGGAGCGTCGAATGTTGGCATCAAAACAATTGCATCCATTACAAGGGGATTTCCGTTCCCCTTATTGATGTTCTAAGACAAAGACAGACAATATACCAAGTTTTAAAAAATCGGTGCATTTACGAGATGAAAAATTTCATTCCAAAAGTGATAAAAATACTCGCACTACTTCGGTACACTCGGAATCAAAATTTATTATGTACAAGGGAGACCAAATTGGACAGTATTGAAGAGAAAGTCTTATTTCTACACTAGATAGACTTAAACTGATATCGGTGTCTGAGGAGCAATTTTTGTGAGAAACTCATTGGCGAAAACTCCATAGTTATCACCGTTACGTAGTTACAGGGTTTTTTCGAAAATGTTCATTTTCGAGATATTGTTTTTCTTTTCTTGTGTTGAAAATTTTTCATTTCTGTGATAACAGCAACTTTCCACATATAATTCAATGGCGTTAATTGAATTTCCCGCAAATTGATACTTTATGACATATCGCTATGATTTTTTTTTTAAATGGGACACCCCGTATATTTCTACATATTTCGATGAAGCATAAAATTACCATTTCAAAAGTATAGCACATCAGATAGTTTTCTGACGTCATGTTCGGGATATTGAATTTTCAAATTTCATCTCTAGGATAAGTAGGCTTTGGAGGATGCGATGATGAATGAAACCATGGAAATGTCAAACATTTATTGAAACATAAAGATCTGTTTAGTTTGCAATTGAGATAAAATTCGAAAATTCAAGATCTCAAATATAAAAATTTGTTACAACAATGATTTTACAGAAATGAAAAATTTGCAACAGAAGAAAAGTTAAAGAAAATACATCAGGGACATCAATTTCGAAATTGTTTAGTCAGTATCTATCTTACTGTAATATTATAATGTTATTATTTAATGTGTTAGTGTTAGTGTTTAACATAAACACTAATGACCTAGTTGTCGGAGCGTGTATGCAATAATAAAAAAATTTCTAAAATGAACATTTTCGGAAAACACCCGGTAACTATGTTACGATGATAGCTATGGAGTTGCAGTTTTTGCCAATGAGTTCCTCATTGGCACTCAGACACAGACATCAGTTTTCGTCTATCAAGTGTAGAAATAGGAAAATTTGGCCCACCCCGTACAATAGATAGATAGAGATCAATATCTGGATGGGTGACTGCTTTGTTATAGATAAGTATCTTCCCGAAGGCTGAATATTTGAAAGGTACCTAATGAGCAGAACAAACGAGAAAGAGTCCTCTATTTCCAATTTTTTTTTTGTTCAATGTGAATGTTCCGCCGAAAAACTGAAATATTTCTATCAAACCTCTAAACGCAGAAACCAGAATGCATTTTCGCAGCAGGCCGTGTAGGTCACAAGCACTTTTCACCTCGGGTCGCCTCGACACTCATTAGCCGATAAAGACAAGGCCGAATTCGAAATGAGAATTATTAGAAGCCGCGTCGAGCTAGGGTTCGTTCATACGAGACCGATTACGCCAAAACTGGAACGGAGTGATCGAAAAACCAGCCGAGAGACAAACGCGGAAGCAACTGCCTGGCACACAGCAGCGAGGACTGGGCGTGTTTGTTTTCGTACACTTTGGTCAATTGACACAAATAGATACGTTATCTGCTTTATCGCCCAACACGAGCCATCTAAACAAACGAACGCGGCCACGTGAATAATTATTTCGATGTCACTGATCCAAAAGGTGGCGACGACGACGCTGCCATTGTGTTCAGGATCAAAAGGGTCATTAAAGTGCATAGGTAGATTAAGTGAATTGAATTTAGTGATTAGCCAAATGTTTCAGACTGCGTGTCCACCAAGAAAATCAGATTGATAGTCCACAATCAAAGGTTTCCACGTGGGGCAAACGTCTGGAGATAGTTGACCATTCCAACACTTGATTTCGGAATCTATATTGTGCCATAATAGTCTGGATGACGGTAATCTATGACACATTGAGGTTATAAAGATTTTCGTTCGTTAGATTGAGTTGAACAGGAGATGTATTTAGATGCATTACTGGACTCCGCCTCCTCTCACATTGAATTTTCAAGGTTATTTTTTTCTTTGTGAAATTATTTCTATTGATCTTGTTTGGTCAGTTATTATTATTGTTATTAAATAAAAGTATGGAATGAAATCAGCCATTTTAGAAATACGTCGTATTATATAAGGTGTAGTAAAAAAAATCTATTATTTTTACATTAAAAACAAGGCTTTAATTACCATAGTTAGAATGTTCCGATTAAGGTCAAATTTGCGCCGTTTTGTTCGACAACTTGATGCCATTTTGAAGGTAATATCCTTATACCTCTTTAATAGAAGCCCTCGTCCCTATTGGCGAAAAATTGAGACAATCGATTCTAACAAGCCTCTGTTGAAGCAAATTTTTCACCAGCAAAATTTTTCGCCATAGACAGGAACAAGATGGTAATCTTTTGGTTCTAGGTCCAGACTATAAGCTGGATGCATAAGAACCTCCCAACCAAGCTCCCAGAGCTTTTGGCGAGTAACTATCGATGTGTGTGGCCTGGTGTTGTCCTGATGGAACATAATTACTCTACTATTGACCAGGGCTGGCCGCTAGCAATTGCTTCCTTCAGACGCTCCAATTGTTGACAGTACAGTTTCTAGTTAACATTTGTTTTTTAGGAAATCAGCTCATAGTAGACAATTACCCGCCAATCCCACCAAACACACAGCAAAACCTTTTCACTATCAGTCACCAACCGCTTGAAAATTGAGTCGAGTTTGTTGCGATTCAGAAGCAATTCGCCAATGGACATTCGATCCATGAGGTTTTTTGCGTTAACTCGTGTGGTACCCATACATCGAGCTTATTCTTAAAACCAGCCTTATGCTGGTATATGGCCTTGAAGGAACGGAATTGACAAAACCAAAATTGCGCATGATTGGCAGCTACCAAGGCAGCTACAGTATCATGGCCACAGACATTATTTACATTTTCAACCGCCTGGCTTGCATTTTCGCCTTTATCGAAGAAAAACTGTAAAATATAGGGTAGTTTTTCTTTACTAGTGTGTCGAACTAAAGTGAGTCAACTAATCACATAACTACCAGGAAAGTTTTTGTAGTACCAAATCTCATATTCCTATTGAACCCAATCGGAATAACTACACCTTATATATCACTTTCTATTCTATTTCTATAAAATAACGTAATTTTGTGTCACATTGGAATTTCTTCGGTAGTTTGAATTGATTTCTGCATTATTTCATTGTTGTTGGCTGTTTTCTTTTGGTTGAGTGATAGTGATCCAGTATATTTTATTGGCTTCATGCCTCAGCAAATACACAATGAAGGGTTTAAGAAGGTATACTTAACCGACATGAACGGACGCAATGACACCTA
Organism: Harmonia axyridis; assembly: GCF_914767665.1. Taxonomy (NCBI): domain Eukaryota; kingdom Metazoa; phylum Arthropoda; class Insecta; order Coleoptera; family Coccinellidae; genus Harmonia; species Harmonia axyridis. The sequence goes on from NC_059503.1 coordinate 27,509,916, forward strand.
TGAATGTTTTCCCGCTAGATCCAAATCAGAAAAAAAGTGCAATAATTTGCCTCAAAAATTTTTTTTGCTGAAGTTTGTTTTTGAAAAAAAAGTGAGCCGTATTCCAACAGTACAGGAAGGGATTTTGCAATATGTTATTCAGCTCATTGAAGTTTATATATTGCTTTGATGAAATCATGTAGGAATATGGTTTAACAACGAAAATGTTTCATTCGAAAATAGAGCTTACACCAACAGAAATTTTGATATTATTGAAAATGAAAGTCCTCACTTTATTGATCATTGTGTCAATCGATATCAATCACCTACAAATGAGAAACAATTCTGAGTCGATTCTGGTAGCATTTGTAGAAGAGAAAGAAGTAGGTACATGCTAAAAAAAAATCCCAATGGTAAGAAAAATTTGAATATACTCAACCCCGAGTATTGTTACCTTCTGTAGAAAAGATACCGGAGAAGTGATTTCTAATAAATCTAGGATACTGCCTAAACACTCATCTAATAGTTTTGATCAATGGAACAATGACTGCAGGCAATATAGCGAGATAACTATAGAGTCGATAATTGTTTTAATGCTGGCGCAAGAGGTGACAGATTTATTTTAATTGATGATAATTACCATCTTTACCATGCAAGAATTTGAAACGATCGAATAGAATTTCATGGGATCATAAGACTCGAGATGGCAACATGTTTACCGAACATAATATATACCAAGTGTCAAGTAAGTTTAAGTAGAAAATTTAAGGGAATGAATCTACTTCAGCAGCCTTTATTTACTCCATAACGAATTACAAATTCATGACAAACAACCTTGGGAGGAAATGCTGGACGGTTCATCAAGAAGTAAATCATGATAGAGTTACAGCATCAAGCTCAGTAAGCTGAGCAAGAGGTGGTCCTCAAAGATTTGAATTGTTCCTATAAATACTGGAAACGTGCCCATAAACATTATGAGATCACGTTTTTGAAACTCTACATGATCTTCTTCTATTCAATGGTCCTAATTGTCCAGATAAAATAAATATTCCAGTATTATTCACTTCTGATATTGCAAACCTTCTATTGCTCTTAGATAACAAATCTTTCCATCTTTTCAGGTCTCAACTATACTCATCACATCACAGCGTAGAGTCTCTAGGTGTCTCCATCTAATGCTTGATAGTTCATGAAGAAATAAATCATAGAGTAACAGCATCAAGCTCAGTAATCTGAGCAAGAGGTGGTCCTTAAAGTATTGAATTGTTTCTATAAATACTGCAAACGTGACAATAAACGTTATGAGATCACGTTTTGAAACTTTTTATGATCTTCTATTCAATGTTCCCCATTATCCAGATAAAATAAGTATTTCAGTTCTGATATTGGGAACCTTCGATTTTTCTTGGATAACAAATCTTTTCAGGTCTCAAGTATACTCATCACACACAGCGTACAGTATCTAGTTGTCTTTATCTAACAACCGAATCTATTTCTTTATTGTATGGATGCTGCAGACACTTCCTCAGTACAACGTCAATATCAAACGCAGCGACGTTGATAACAGACTGTCGTACTTCTTTATAATTAGCATAATAAAGCGCTATCAGCATAACAATTAATTGAAACGATTACGAGGTTAATAAAACTACTAGAAACTAGTACGCCCATAGATCTTCCTTGTAGGTAGATCAATATATCCTGTAGATCTACCTAATAGGTAGATCAATGTTGTCCATAGATCTACCTTGTAGGTTGATCATCATAGCCCATAGATCTACCTTTTAGGTTGATCAATATAGCCCATAGATCCATATTTTAATTCATTCATAAATACTTCCATATCTCCTGTAAAATCGATATCGCACTGTATAAAAAATATTCATCGCACGTATATCTTCGCAAATTATGCAAGAGAACACAAATCTAAAGCTCTTATTCCAATTTCCAGATTTCATAAGGTCTCGATTTTCCAGAAATGTATAATTGGCGCTTGAAAATTGTACACCCTGTATATAATCGTCAATCCCCACCTGTATACCTTCAAGAATTATGCAATTGAATGATAACCTATAGAGCTAACATGACAACTATAAGAAAAGTTTTCAGTTCCCCAGAGACATCTCGGAAATTGTACACTCTGTATAAACGTTATTCATCGCACGTATATCTTCGCAAATTATGTGAGAGAAATCTAACTTGAAATTTCAATTTTCAGATTTCATAAGTTTTCAATTTTACAGAAAAGCATAATTGGCGCTCGAAAATTGTACACCCTGTATAATATGGTCAATTTATCGAAAAACCTCCAATAGGCAACTTGAAAAAAAACAATGTATAATCGTTATTCTTATATGTACTTTGAAAATCGGAAAAACATAATTATATGTGTATACTACGAAATCATTCACACAATAGACTAAACAAAAAATTGATCCATTTCAATAATCCGAAGCATTCACCGCCAAATAATATAAAAATTTATAACTGGCGAAAAATTAAGAAAAAAAAAATTGTCCACCTGCTGCAAGATTTGAACTCGCATCCCAAAAGAGACCTCAGATTGTACGACCGCATCCCTAACGACCCGGCCACAATGCCTTTGCATAATTATGTGCATTTGTGCTCCTTATAGGAATAATGTCAAAATAACTGGTGACAGAGATTCTATAAATTGATGAATTTTCATGAATTTCGTTTGAAAAATCGTTAAATATAAGGGAAATCGAATTAAAATATCTCTACCTACCAGTTTTTTTCGCCTCAAATGCTGATATCTTTCCAAAATGATATATTTACCTTGACAATTCACATGAAACGGAATGCTTCAAGATTTGACCAATTTCCATGAAAATATCAACAAAACGCAAAAATACCATCATAAAAGGGCGGTACATACAGGTGTAGTCTATTATTTCCTCAAATTTCTCGTTAAAAACTTTTCAAATAACCAAATGACTCCTGTAGAGGCTTCTGGCAAACCAAGCTTTCCACTGACACAAAACGATTCCGCTTGAAAATATCATAAAATATACATGGAAAAAGGGATATAAATCGCATCTGATTCATCTTTTCTTGCATATTTCCTCTCGATTCGTCCAAATTTCAACATTTCCATTAAAATATCATCTGACGTTTCCCATTTTCATTCTGTATTTCGACGATTTCATGAATGAGCACAGAATTGGTTGAAATGTCAGAATATTTTGAATAGATTATTAGATTGATCCTTGATTTTTTTATACAGTTATTCATATTTCAAATAGTTCTATTCATCAAGAGCCCTCTAATGGACACAGTAAAAATAATATAAAACCTAAATATTCTAGAAACGTCAATTGCCGCGGACGTTGCTAGGCCCGTTGCTACCCAAGGACATCGTAGTATTTTCCTATTGGTCGTTCACGTCGACGTGAATCTGGAAATTCGTCGGGAAATTTCCCAAACTTTATCCGTTCATTCCCAGGTAATCCCGAAAAATCGGGAAACGGGAATATCCGCGGGAGTTAATTCGACATTTTCTCTTTCTTTCCGTACTTTTAGTTTTTCTCGTATCTCTCCCAGAGCCGAGAAAACTCGACCGCAAAATCGGTCCAAAATCGTTCGATTTTCGGTGGGAGGAGCGCTTACGAGTTTAATATAGTATACTAGTACGCGCCGTAGATCTACCTTGTAGGTAGATCAATATATCCTGTGGATCAATAAAGCCCATAGATCCACATTGCCCATAGATCTACCTTGTAGGTTGATCAATGTTGCCCATAGATCTACCTTGTAGGTTGATCAATGTTGCCCACAGATCTACCTTGTAGGTAGATCAATGTTGCCCACAGATCTACCTTGTAGGTAGATCAATGTTGCCCATTGATCTACCTTGTAGGTGGATCAATACAGCCCATAGATCTACCTTTTAGGTTGATCAATATAGCCCATAGATCTACTTTTTAATTCATTCATAAATACTCCCATATCTCCTGTAAAATCGATATCGCACTGAGATAAAGCGAGATACTAAGGATTCATGAATATACGCGTGAGTAACCCGCATCTTGTATGTAATTTGAGGATTGGAATAATATCGAATAATTCCTATCGAGTGACAATCAACTCGACCCTTTATAAACTGTATATTTACATGAAACATCCTGTATATAAAGTTTTTGTTGAAACACATAGAAGAAACTTAAAATGACAATCAACATGTCTGATGAGTTAATGAATTATGCATTGGAAAAATAAGCAAAAGCTATAATCTCAATTTTCAGATTTCATAATTCAGAAATGGCTAATTGCCACTAAATTGTACACCCAGTATAATTTTGAATCAATTATAATATATTTCCTCACAAACTATGAAAAAAAAACCTGAAGCTTATATTCCGATGGTTCAATATTTCACATTTCTGCATAAAAATCTAATTGGTACTCGGAAATAATACACCCTGTATATGATCGTCAGCCGCTTACTGTATACCTTCAACAATTATGCAAAAAAAAAATAACCTGGATCTAAGATCTCAACTATCAGATTTCAACAGGTTTCAGTTATCCAGAGTCGTCCAATTGGAACTCAGAAATTGTGCTTTCTGTATAAAAAATATTCATCGCACGTATATCTTCGCAAATTATGCAAGAGAAAACAAATCTAAAGCTCTTATTCCAATTTTCAGATTTTATAAGGTCTCGATTTTCTAGAAATGTATAATTGGCGCTTGAAAATTGTACAACCTGTATATAACCGTCAATCCCCACCTGTATACCTTCAAGAATTATGCAATGAAATGATAACCTAGAGCTAACATGTCAACTATAAGAAAAGTTTTCAGTTCTCCAGAGACATCTCGGAAATTGGTACTCGGAAATTGTACACTCTGTATAAACTTTATTCATCGCACGTATAATTTCGCAAATTATGTGAAATCTAACTTGAAATTTCAATTTTCAGATTTCATAAGTTTTCTATTTTACAGAAAAGCATAATTGGCGCTCGAAAAATGTACACCCTGTATAATATGGAAATGTAGGAATCCCTTTCATTTTAAAATTTCAAATTGGTCAATTTATCGAAAAACCTCCAATAGGCAACTTGAAAAAAATAATGTATAATCGTTATTCTTATATGTACTTCGAAAATCGGAAAAACATAATTATATGTGTATACTACGAAATCATTCACACAATAGACCAAAAAAAATTGATCCATATAAATATTCCGAAGCATTCACCGCCAAATAATATAAAAATTAATAACTGGCGAAAAAATAAGAAAAAAAAGTTATGACCTGCTGCAAGACTTGAACTCGCAACCCATAGAGACCTCAGTTTGAAAGAACGCATCCCTAACGATCCGGCTACAATGACTTTGAATAATTTGGTGCATTTGTGCTTCTTATAGGAAAATTGTCAAAATAAATGGTGACAGAGATTCTATAAGTTGATGAATTTTCATGATTTTCGTTTAAAAAATCGTTAAATATAAAGGATATCTAATTAAAATATCTCTACCTACCGGCTCACTTCAGGTTGGATGCTAATATCTGTCCGAAATGATATATTTACGTATGTCCTTGACAATTCACATGAAAATGAATGCTTCAAAATTTGACGAATTTCCATGAAAACCTCAACAAAACGCAAAAATACCATCATAAAAGGGCGGTACATACAGTATTTCCTTGAATATCTCGTTAAAAACTCCTCAAATGACTCCTGTAGAGACTTCTGGCTTATCAAGTTTCCCATTGACACAAAACAATTGCATTTGAAAATATCATCAAATATACATGGAAAAAAGGATAGATATCGTATATTAATCATCTTTTCTTGCATCTCTCCTCTGAATTCGTCCAAATTTCAATGGTTCTAGTCGAATATCATCTGACGTTTCCTATTTATAACAATAGTATGAAAGGCATCATTTCATTTCCCATTTAATTTCAAAATATGATCAATTGTAGAATGTCCTAAAATGAGATGAATGATAATATTGACCGTCGCATCGTTAATATAATCAATGCAATGATCTAATTATGGAAAGAAATCACGGCATGAATAAATTTTGACATTTGTCGTCTTCTGTCCAAGTATTGACTTATTGCAGCTTCTAAAATTCGAAAAGCATCCATCGGGGCATATTTAGTATCGATATTTTAGTCAAATATGGAATTTCTGTAATTGAATCGATATAATTAACTGAATTGATCATTATTTCTGGTTCGATCGACAATTAGAAATATTCTAGAAACGTCAATTGCCGCGGACGTTGCTAGGGCCGTTGCTACCCAAGGACATCGTAGTATTTTCCTATTGGTCGTTCACGTCGACGTGAATCTGGAAATTCGTCGGGAAATTTCCCAAACTTTATCCGTTCATTCCCAGGTAATCCCGAAAAATCGGGAAACGGGAATATCCGCGGGAGTTAATTCGACATTTTCTCTTTCTTCCCGTACATTTAGTTTTTCTCGTATCTCTCCCAGAGCCGAGAACACTCGACCGCAAAATCGGTCCAAAATCGTTCGATTTTCGGTGGGAGGAGCGCTTACGAGTTTAATATAGTATACAACGTTCTCTTGTTTCGGGCGTGTCATAAAAAACGTTGCGAAATTGGAACCCAACTGTGACAAGTCGATGGTCATTTGCTTTTGGTCACAAAAGGGGCAGTTCGAAATTGGAAAAGAACATAACTATAGGTGAAGCTCCTATCTTGTCCAAATCAAAATAGTCAATATAACCTTCAGGGTTCGATGTTTGTCAGAGTAGAGTTGACAATTCTTCGTATCGTAAGCTGTGTTTCAATGTTTTTAGTTGATTGACTAATCACATCATATTCCTATATTGTATTGTGTTTCCCTCTAAGTGAATCTGCCTTATATAATCGCATACAAACAGGAAATAGTTTGAGATTTTATATCTCTATTTATATTGTACCTGGAGTTAGTAAAAAATTAAATTCATTACACAAATCGTCAAATCAAACGTATTATATGTTGATTGGAGCCTAATAGCTGAATTTGAAGGACACAAAGAGTTTTGTAGGGTTTGCGAATCGCTCAGTTACAATGATAGTATAGATGTTTGTGATGTTCCCTAACTTGGACATGTAAATAATACAAACCTTGTTGTCTCTCGATATTCCGCAAATATTGAAGTCAACTAATGGCACCTATCGTATCGATAATTAGGTATCTAAACTGGCCTAAAGAACTGGCATGAGACGAATCGGTGGCGTACGTTTTTCAGCTATCCATCTGAACAATCGTGGCTATTCGCGAATCATCAGACGTTGATAATAATCGAGGAAGACAGCACTAGGTCCGCATCGCGCATTCGACACGAAGAGGACGACGACCACGGCGTTACGCTAACGCAACACACGTTAGAACCGTACTGACGCGGGGTCTGGTGTTTTGGGTTAGTCGCTGATAGCGCACCGTCATCGTGGACGTCCGAGCGGCTGGCCCCGCTAGATGAGGAACAACGTCCCCACCCGTCGTAGTAAAAGGTCCCTCGAGTGAGAGACGTAGGGACATTCTAATGCCGCTGTTTACACGAGTTGAGCGGCGCGGAACTGATCCCGGTCGGAGTTTGGGAATTGGTCCTTCGAGCCGGATAGATGGGCGTTGCGAGTTTTGCTAGGAGATGTTTAGTGATGAAGAGATGAGAGGATTGAATTCTTGAGTAGGTTAGATAGAAGGATTTGCTATTTTCTTCGTCAACACAGAATGGCTTATTGAGAAAGATATAAAAATAAGTTGATCTGGATTTTTGAAAATTTCATAATCATTAGTTGTGGTATTACCGGTGAAAAATCATACTTTGGATACTATTTATTTACGCACATACCTACAATTATACAGGCTGTTCCTAAATTAGAGGTGAGAGGTATTTTCGAGATACAGGAGTTTGTTGGAGTCCTACTTTTTTGCGATTATACAATCATATGTTACTTAATGGTTCTTTATAGTAATTTGGATATTCCTGAGGATGATTAGAGAATTGTTTTAATTTTTTTTCTCGAAATCGATAGAAGATACGACAAAACTTAAAGAAAAAAAAATGTAGTACTGGATCAAAATTTCTTATCACATTTTTCGAAACTACCAGGGGTTCACCAAAAAGAAATTCTGGAAGAAAGAAGCGGACATTGTTCCAGAAAAAATATCACCCTGTAGCATTCACAATTAGCATACATGATGAAAATTCAAATTAAATTGAAATATCTATGCCAAATTTGAGTTCAATAACTTGTGGAGGGAAGGTGCTATGAAAAAATAAAACTTAAAAACAAACTTCAATCTCGAAAACAAAGCGTTTGCTGGCCCATGTTCATAGGACTTTTTTCTCGAAATAATCCGAGGAATCTGTCATTTCCGTTTGTACCACCAATTTGGAACATCCTGTATACGATTTTCCAATAATAACTGTCACTCTTGGAGTTCCGACCTTCTGACATTGGACAAATAAAAACTACGCCATTACTACTAAAACTGGCACCATACACGCTTCAACAATGTATTGAAATTCATGATGAATATGGTAAAAACTTTGAAGCCACAGTTTGCAAAACCCAGAAAGAAATTTCGAGTCGTCGTGAATCACCTTGTCGACTGGCTATAGTAAAACTGAACTAAAAAATTAAGAGGTTGGGACAAATTAGTGTTTTGAAGAATAGAAACCGTGTGCGTCACTCAAGAACAACTAAAGATATTGCTGTTGTATCCCGTAGTAATGACGAAAACCCAGGTTTGTCCATTTCTCATCGATATTGGGAATTAGGCATTCCACAAATGACATTGCACTATAATATATAGTGTACGGAGCCTACGTTAATAATAATAGGTAGAAATATCGCATTTGGGGCTCGCAAATTTCCACAATGATTGTTGAAAAGCATCTCCATTCTCAACGTGTCTTTATTTGGTGCAGTTTTTGGGCTGGTGGTGTGATTGGACCTTCCTTATTCGAAAATGAAGCTGCTGCAACTGTTACGGTGAATGGATAGCGCTACCGATTAATGATTTTTTATAGATATAATTGAAAGATATTGATTTGAACGAGGTTTATATCAAACAAGTCGGAGCTACGTGCTAAACAAGCAATGAAATAATAGCAATTTTGCAAGAATATTTTCCTGGTCGTCATATTTCTCGAAGAGTTGATCTAACACCTTCAGACATCTTTCTTTGGGACGACGTTAAAGATAAGATATATACTTCACAATCGATTTTGGACCTTAAAGGTGGAATTGGCGGAGTTATCGAGGACATACAGCAGCAAATTTGCGAATTGACATACGCATACGTTACGGACATTAGGCTGATATCCTTTTCCATCATTATTTGCATACCCTGTTCTATGGAATGAAATAAACATCCATTGATTCTTCCTAAAATTTACTCTTCGAAATTTAATCGAAAACCAATCATTGGTTCAATTATTATTTCTTATCTGTGAATGAAACTGAGGCTTCATATATGAGAAAGATTAAATATACTTATATTACTAACAAAAGAGAACAATGAAGAAAATCTTGAATTTGAAATAAACAGAATGCTGCAGAGGGCATCACATGAACTTATAGAGTGCCAATTGCCAATTATGTTCACAACTCGTACAAATTTCCATCTATTATTTCTTACCATTCATTCGGTACGAGAAATATAGAACTCCTAATCATTCCATGGTGCAGATGGACTTCTTTTAAATAAAAATCAATAATAAACTGCCCTCAATTCTTAGGATCCTGAGAAAAATCGAAAAAATGTGTAAAGGAATATTTTCTTTCTAATATAATATTATATTCATTAGAGGAGTTCATGAAAATGTAGATCGCCTAAATTTTTGTTATCTAACTTGGCATCTAATATATTGATGTTGTAATCATCTTGTGTATCTTCAATTAACAGGAATTAACTTCGTCCAGTCCTTGTAATTTTTCTTTTGGAATATAATATTGCTCGAGTCATCTAACGATGACAAAATAGTTCTCTCATATCTTCTACAAGCAAGGAAGATCCTTCATCTCAAGAGGATCATCGAAAGGAGGACTAAAATTAGTATTGATTCCACCTCCAAGCTAGGAGCACATATCTCTTTCACCACCCATCGATCCAGTTAACCAAGGTTTGAAGCTCCTTATAGATCTATTGAGAGGGCTTTATTGCGTTGGTGCATCAGAACGAAAGATCCGTCTGACAAGAATTCAGAATATATTTTTTACATATGGTATGGTTGCTAATTACGTTCAAAACCTGTCAAAATAGAGTACACTATTCTTTCTCGTATACACTTTCATATAGAAAATTAGGGACAGTTCTTTGAATAGGGATAAAAGCTAATAGCCTCGTCGAATATTAGACAACTTTTTCATTCTTGTTATCGAAAAAAAAATGAAACATTGAAATGAGCTCGATTTAACAATTATTTCAATGTATGTTTCCTATGAAATTCTTCGAAAGTGGTCTTGACTATATGAAGGAACAGAATTCCCATTCAACATTGTTTTTGAGTACTCGTTTCCCGAGCATAATTTCGTCACGTTGTCTAAATCCTCTTAATTTTACATGGCAATGGTTTCAAACCATGAGTTTTGAAAAATCATCACACAAGGAAAATCTATAATTTCCTGAAAGTCAACGTACAGTGCTGCCCTCTACTTATTTGCTTCGAAAAAAAAGATGATAAGCGAACGCGACAAAACACTTCCAACAGAGGTTATTAGGAATTTTGTTATTCAGGTAATTCATATGGATTGATGAAGATGAAATTGAGGATTTAATGTTGAATTACAATTTAATACTCTCTATGAAATTTCAAGAAGAATATTCAAATAAACTCAATATTTCAGTGTTTACAGATCCAACCGAGTGGAAGTCCTGCGTGTAAATAAAAAAAAACAATATCAACCTTCCTGCAAATTCTGTCTTCATGGCGTATAAGCCATAGAAAAGTAAAGTTGAATATTAGAAAATTCATATTTCGATGACATAAGATTCGATGGAGTTAAAATTTTTCTTGTAGATGTATATTGAAAATTTGAAGTTTCATGCAAAATTTTTTGATGATTACTTAACCAGAAGTATGAAAAATTCCAGTGGAATATAGAACAAAAATACCTAATCCGACTAGATTGAAATTTAATTTGTCTATGTCAAAGGATCACAAAAATATTCATGCTGAATTTCACGAGGATCGTATAATCAGAACATTCGTATATATAACATAATGGAGTCACCTACAATAACGATATAATGATCCAAGTCTCATAAAATTCATTAGATAGTTCAGTGGTCCCCTATAGAGCAATAGGCGATTGAATGACGGGCACTCTATTTCTACTGAGGACAAGCTTTCAAAATTTCTCTTTTGTAAGATAATTTCATCAAACCATTCAAACAATTCGGTTCAGAGCAATGCAAAACAGTTTTGTTTTAAGAGTTGCCTATCCATATATCTCTGTTGATATTATTACGGTAGGCTCACTTGGATATTATTGTGGATCAATATATTATGTAACAAGAAATACAGCAACTTGTATCTTGTGTTGCCGACATCGGCGGTAACGGGCGGCAGCTTTTTGGAAACAAAATATTATTCCTGCCAATTCTCTTTACTTTCATTTCAAGGTTCCTTCAGGTGCTTTCATCGGAATGATTCGCAATTTTACCTCCTTATATATTGCCCTGAAAACTATAGCTGCTTTCTCACTGAATTATATCCCATTAACTAGAATGAAGATCAAGAGTTATGACTCTATGGTGCTAAGAAAATTTGAATTTTGCAGTAACATCTTCTTTTCAGTTTGTGATTTCAAGATTTATGAGCCTCAAAAATTGAGCAATCAGGGGCAAGGTGAAGGGTGTTCCAAATTCATTGGTTTCGTGAGGTTTTCCAGTTTGAGTATAGATAGACTAGCTACATTCTATTGATTGAATAAATTTTTTGTTGAAAAGAAAGTTTCATAGTTTTTGAAGTTTTATTTCAATATTCCGATTTTATTCCTTTCCAATAATAGAACAGGGTTCTGGAACTTTGCCGGATAACAACTGCTCAACACATACAATATTGTCAACAAGCACTGGACATGACAATTATCTATAACGATTAAAATTCTTGGGATACGTTCCTAATATTTGGAACGACATTTTTGCACGAGTACATAATGTAGCTTATTATTCTTTAATTACTTCAGGTGCATTTTGGAAGTGTTTTCTATCTTGGCATTTTTAAATCACCTACCTTCTTGTGTTCTCTCGAAGTTATAATTCCGAAATAAGGCCATATTTTCAACCATTTGATATCAATAACAATTATAGCTAGGAAAAAAATTTCCATAGAACACTACATCTGGAAAGGTCATTTAAAAAAAAATCAGGTGTTGTTATATAAAATAATTACTGTATAATAATAATTTCAATATGTAATATTCGATCAAAGTCCTCAGTTTTATTCTAATGGGGCCAAAAAACGAGTAACTTAGTCGCCAACCAAGTTGCCAAGTTGGCGACTAAGTTGCTCGTCTGTGGGCTAGTAGGTGGTTGGTATTCCAAGTTACCAACTTAGTTGGCAACTAAGTAGCTCGTCTGTGGGCCGCTTAACGAAGAGATATTGTATCTCGTTTGATTGTGTTGCCATGTGTACTCTCCTGCGTCGCAATGCTAGATGTACCATCATTTTTACTTGGTGTTCTTATATTCAATCTTTCCGCAAGGCTATAGAAGATTTTCTTCTTGCAGATGAAAACCACAAAAATAAAAAACCCTAAAAAAAAAATTTTTATATTTTGACTCTTCCTCAACAATTTCACGAAACTCACCTTGTAAGCAATTGATTGAATCCCATACTATTTCAATGTTCCTTGTGACAGAGTTCTTGTTGAAGTTGTACACTGAAGAAACCGTTTCAAAAAGAAAAGAAACCCCCATTATGACAGCCAGTTTCATCACCAAATGTAGCCTGAAATATTTACTAGTTAAATATTCAATTTTTCTAGTTCAGTATCACTTACTCCTCTTTACCGACTTTATAGTTCTTTTTTGATGATGCATTCATGCGCTGAATCTCTCCCTTGATTCTCAAGCAATGAATTAGCGTTTTCACGAAAAGAATTATGTTCCCTATTTGTTGAATCAACATTGGCACTACTATGAACGTGAAGTAACCATAATTTTCAGGATCTACAAGCAGTTGGTCGAAGAAAAACTGGTGAACTATAAAGAACGTTCAACTTACGGTCTCCTGTGTTTTCCATGTAGCATTTCTTATCACCAATATGAGGATGAAAGGCTTTCGATAAAATTGCAGTGGAGTTGAATATAACTATAATGAATACCCAAATGAGAGGGATTCCCCATGCGTATACACTATATTGGATTAGTCTTTTTAACTCATTCCTCTGTAGAGGTCCACTGAATGTTCTTGGTGTACTAAAGACAGAAAATATGTGAGCATGCAGCAACGTTTGGAAGTTCTAACCCACCCGAAAGAAAGCCAAATATCAATACACATCACATTTAACCAAGTGAAGCTCCAGAAACTCGCCAAAATGGATAGAAAACCTAAAATGAAAAAGATAATGATGATAGGGGATAAATTATTATAACTGAGGTTACACAATTAAACCAGAAGAATAATTATTCTCACCCATAGTTTTGCAGGTACTGTCATCATACTTTTCATTCAAAAAATCTGTGAGACACAGAAGGAAGAAGAACATAAACGTTGCGAGACTATAACTCAGCAGAATTTTACCGAAAAGGTTAAGCATCTTAGGTAGTATCAGGTACACAGCTATTGTGAGAAGAAGAAAGATGCACGAAAGTATCTTGAGCCATCTGGTGATCACAAACTTCATCTTCAATTTCAGTTGTGGCACCTTGGCGAAAAAGTTGTAGCCATTAATCCTCCCCTTCTTAGCATGTTCGAAGCAATACATTTGTTCTGAAGACTTGTAATGGCTATAAGATCCAGTTGCATTTCTATAGACAGAGAACGTTCCCGACTTGTCGATTTTGAAGTCGATATTTTTCAGACGGTAAATGGATTTTGGCTTGCCATGGATGAGAGCAAACGGCGCTGGAATCAAAAAAAGTATTAAAATTAATGGTATATATGTGTATATCCTGGGAATGATTAGAAAATTATATATTCTTAGTTTTACACATAAATATGAAATGACTCTCTCTGCTCGTGAGGTGGCGTTATGTGTGTCGTGCCACTCTCTACTTAGGCTCCGCCGGATTTATAGGGGTCGCCGCGTTGTAGCAGAGTTACCTCTCCACGATGATGTGTTATACCTAAGATACTTATATCCTACCTATTCCAATATCTTCGATATTTTGGCAAGCGCGAGGGGTATATGAAGGAAAATTAAGTACCTGAAAAAAATTTCTCCCTATTTTATATTTATCGGCACGAAATCGTGGAGGAAAACTACTCTTATCAATTAACAAAATAAAACGGCTGTTATTTGGATATAATTGATGAAACTAACAATGAGTACAATATTTTTTTTTTTTTTTTGATTAATGATTTTAATTAATTTTGATTGATTAATATCATACGATGATATTACTCGTTTGGAAATTGTACTAAATATTGTACTCATTGTTAGTCTTATCAATTATTCTTCAAATTAATTTAAATGAGATATGATTATAGTTCAAATACTAATTGTAATTTGAATGAATAAAATTTTTTTTTGACAATCGTCCCGAATGTTTTCGATGGTTTCGAACGTCACAAAAATTTTCATCTGAAGACACGTGCAAATATCCGGATATTTTCACGTTGCATTGATATTCAGAAATGTTCGTTGCTAAGTGATTTTTATTATATGCGTTAATCTCGTTAATATAATTGGTTGAAATTTTTTGAGGGGAATAGTCATTCATATTCCTAACAAGTGAAATGTCTAAAACACTACAGTGACTTAATAAAACACAGTGACGACACGAGTGGTCTCGTTTTTGATTGATTGCTGGTTTATGAGCTTAAATATGGCGGCTTTTTGTTTACATTCTCCGTTTACCTGATTTTTAGAATTTATTCGAAATGTAAGGCTCATTTATATTCAGTTCAGTCAATCGTATACTTCAGTTTTATGGTTAAGCCCCATTCTCAGGCTCAAACGAATTGTCGCCACTGTGTTTTATTAAGTCACTGTATAAAACACTAGTGTACTCACTAACTCTTGAAGAACCTTAAGATTAAAATGGCAGCTTTTGAAGGGATCAGCCTTCTTAGATTTTAATGGTATTGGTCCCTTTTCAGTTGATTATCGCATAGTTTCTTATGGCGCTAACCTCGTGATTCTGTCATGTCATTTTAAGGTTAAATCAAAAGTCGATCAATTTTTGGCAGAACGAATGAAAATTTTAAAATAATGCCATTGAATGGTCAACTCTTTGTATAGCGCTACCTTGAAGAAGATCAGAGAAAAGGACCCATGCCGAGCCGAATCGCCAGAATTGTCTTAAACAAAATCTAATCAATGAACACCAGTATTTTACTCAGAATCAAATCTCGCCATAAGCTTTCATAATGTGAATCCATCGACGATTTGAACTTTATTTCCCACTCTTTAATGATTTTAAATGAAAGCTTCATACTATTTTTTGCCACCCTATAAAATGAACTTTGCTGATGGGTGTAATATTTGGCTTCTTCGTTTTCACTCTCAAAAATTCATCTATCCATAGAAAGTTATTTTAGATATCACTTTTATCTCATCTTACCCTTGTTCACGCATGCGCAACGCAAATTCAAAGAAAAAACAGTGACATGGCGTTTGCACCGTTTAGTACTTTTTCATTAATATACCTATTGCGCATCTGGAGATTGCAGAACTATACAGGGTGATTCATTGGTAGATAGAGGCAGGTCAAAATACCTTTGTACCTAACCTAATATTTCATAATATTTGGTACGTTTATTCTCTGCATCAACTATTTCATACAGACATAGCAACTGAATTTTTTCTATGTCCGGCCTAGAAAAAATTGATTTATAATAATTGTCCTAAAAATACACCGTATATCAAAATTTCTTGAATTTGATAGGATATTCGAATGAAATAAATGAATCTAGTCAAATCTGAATTTTCATACAATAAGTTAAACAGAATTCCAAAAAAAATTAATTTCATTCGGTATTTATTAATTTTACCAATATCATTGAATTTAAGAGTCGAAAAATTGAAACACATCGAAATAGAGGTTTGCAAAGATCTTTGTTAGGACTGTTATTATAATTATTGATATCATTAATGAAAACGATAACATCGAGGATTAAATTTTTTCATCGAATATATTAATTGAGAAGAAACGATAAAATTATTTTTGAAAAACATAAGTGGGTAGAATTTTTGTTAAAATGTCTGTCGTCATATCAGATGACTCCAAGTATTCTAATTTGATAACTTTATTAGCCACCGATTCCCGAATAAAATGGTACCTATACCTAATATCTATATTTGTGCAGCGTGAATGAAATACAGGATTCAATGCTAATTTTAGAGCAGAGTGATTGTCAATTAATAATTTAAATGAATTCAAACCCTCATTCGATGCCTCATACAAATTCCTCAAATATATGGCTTCTTTGGCAGCTTCCACTCATCGCCATATATTCATCTTCAGTGCTGCTGAGTGCAGTACTTTTTCGTTTGAAACTTTTCGAGTACTTAAGTGGCTCCACCCGCTAGCATGAATACAAAGCCTGTAGAAGATTTCCGATCCAGTTTATCGGATTCCCAATATGCGTCTGAATAGCCCTTTAGGTTACAACCATTCTAGTCAACGATGGTTTCAAGCCTTGGCGCATCCACCAATTCCCAGGTGTCGTTTTCTTCGAATGACTGCATTTGTTCCTTCATAGCTTGGTTATGTCTTTGCTTATCTGGTCTTGATAGGGCTTCTTTGACGCTTATTGGTATATCGTCTTTATCAGTTTCCCCCTTGCAAGAATATGTGACGTAATCTTCCAGTCGCTTGTTTGGTATTCTGACTCTCTCAGGTCTACGAGGAATTTTTGATTCTTCCGCCCATTTACCAATGAATTACCCTGTATATAGGTATATATCTATAATATGTGATATACTATGATTTCATTCTTGTCGGCTTATTTATCTGAGAGGTTCTCATGAAATTTGGGATAAACATTCTTATGATTAATTTACTTGCATAAACAAAAATTCAACTCAGTCAGATTTATCAGGTAATATTTTTATATATTCTACTGTGGTTTTGGAGATAGATGAGTTCAACAAAAATCTGCATCAAGTTTCAAATTGCTATCATACATACCCACATTCACACGAAATATTTCATATTAATCTGATCTGTTGTCCCCGGAAGTATTTTCTTTTTGTTTCTGGTAACGTACCCAATCAACAAGAAATTTTGCACCTAGCTTAGTAGCTTGAAATTGTTATTCTGGAAGTGAATGCAAAATTTGAACTTGATCGAATTGTAAATATTGAAATTTATTTAATTTTATTGAAAATAAATTAGAAGCTATATTTACGGGATCCCTAGTTTTATAAACGAACCGTGACATTCGAGATTCGAACCTAGCCTGAATATGAAACTATTTTTGTCTCCATCCAGTTTTCAGAACAGTTTTCATCAAAATCGGAAATAGAAATAGAAAAATGGAACGCGAAATATCCATCTGGATACGTAATGAACCGAATTGTCACAATTTTTTTATAACCAATGCCTATCATTTGTGGTTGAGTATAGCGGTTGAAATTTATGAACAGCTATATTTATCTTTATTTGTTCTCACAAATATATCTTAGTGATGGTGACAAATATTTGGGAGTAGTAATCTCAATTCCATTAGCGCAGTTACATAATAAAAATTCTAAATCTCTGCTTGTCACCGTCATACAGGGTGATCAATAAACATTCCTTTCTGAGTGAAATGTTTTTAGTTCAATAACTATCTACCGATTAAGTTTTGTCACCCTTTACTATTGGATACCTGCAATATTTCTGAAATTGAATAAATCAGATCCGGAGAAGGAACATTTTTGAGTTTTTCTATTTTCGTGAATATTGGATCACACTGTACGTTAAATTCATGATTTTTTTTAGTAGCTATAAAGGATCAATTCATAATACTAATTCTAAATCTCGGCTTGGCATCGTCATATAGGAGAAATTTTAAAAAAAACGTACTTTGCCAGGTTTGTTAGAAAACATTCCAACGGAAACATTGTGGTTGGAACATGATGGAGATCCTGCGCGCTATCCAAAAAAAGTGCGCGAATATTTTACTGATATTTTCGATAACAGATGGATTGGCAGAGGTGTAAATGTGGCTTGGTCTTCTAGATCCCTTGATCTGACACCCTTGGATTATTTATTATGGATAGGTCTATGCGGTATAGGCTGACAGTAGACAGCAACTGCTACAAAGAATTATTGTTGTTTGTGATATTATTAAATCTAAA
The DNA here is from genome assembly GCF_914767665.1 of Harmonia axyridis. Classification (NCBI taxonomy): domain Eukaryota; kingdom Metazoa; phylum Arthropoda; class Insecta; order Coleoptera; family Coccinellidae; genus Harmonia; species Harmonia axyridis. The sequence goes on from NC_059503.1 coordinate 27,528,352, forward strand.
TCGAATATTTTATGAAGATATATTTCATTTTTTTTGTTTTTGATTCATTGTTTTCAAGTTCAAATATTTTCAGTTTATTTGCTGTTTTTTTTTTCTAATTTCATCTAATTTGTTGAAGGCAATCGTAAAGGGTGAAAATACTGCAATTTCTGAAATAATTCTACCGCTAAATTCAAGATTTTTAGAAGTATGAATTTTTTTTCATAAGGGAATGTCTATTGATCACTCTGCATGACGGTGCTAAGCAGAGATTTAGAATTTTTATTATGAAGTAATTCTTTGTGGTTACGGAAACGAAACAAAAATTGTCATGTTCACGTACAGGGTGATCCAATATTCGCGAAAATAGAAAAAGAAATAGAAAATAGTATTCTGTCGATTAGTTAAAGAGTTATTGAACTGTGAAATTTCACTCATAAGATGAATAGCACCCTGTATATCCCAAACGAAGGCACTCAGACGATTGAAATATCTCGATACGAGTCCTCAATGATGACCTTGATTCATGTTATCTGTTTGTCGCATTCTTCCCGGGAAACCCTGTATACAAATTGCTACCTCATCTCATTTCTGCATCAAAAACCAGAACGGAATAATCTAAAATAAAATAAGTACCTATTGAGAAGCAGGAAAATGAAAACGCTGAAATAATAAAGGAGTATCCAATATGAATCAGTACCATAAGAAAAAAGCTTCATATGCATGAGATCAAAAAGGAGATGGTGGAGATTTCTTATTAATATAATTGTGAAGTAGGCCAAATACCTCCAGGACGGCTGCCCCGGTGGTGGTACGAGAGTTTAAGTGATCAAGTGAGAAACGACTAACCTAACCTAACCTGGTGTGAGACTTGACTCGTAAAGTTTGGAATTTTTGAGTGCTCGTTTATTCATGCGTCAGTTGCACCCTAAGAGATGTCGCAACTCTATATATAGGTATATTCGAGAGTGCAATTGTCGTATTGAAACACGAGCGCTCAAAAGCTCATGACTAATGACCCTTTTTTATGATATCACCAACACAAAATAAAATCTGTTTCCACCAGCTTGAATTTTCATTGGTTTTGTTCTCGCTATTAAAACAAAATTTTTCAGCTTGAAATATACAGGCATAATCTCATTTCCGATCTTTTGTCAAAGAAATATATCCTTTTTTCAATATTCTCTATGATTTTAAGGTTGTGATCAGCTTGAAATCATGCATGAATCTAAAAATTCTGATTTCATATCAGCTCACAAAATCTAAACTCTGTTAGTTTTAGGTCATTTTTTTTCTATATTCTCCTTGAACTTCCTCTGGTTTCAGTCATGCGATTAACATAAAATTTCACAGTTTGAGAATGTTATTTTCCATATAAATGCAAATTCTAATTTTGATCAAATCTGTAGTTTCGAAATTGACACAAAATAAAATTTCAAATAGTCATATTTACGAAACCCTTCATAGGCTATGCCCTCAGAGTAATAAACATAGATAGAGGGAGCATATGGTACTTTCAATAAGCAAATTTTGTCCCCAACATGAACTATCAAATTTGATATTAAACGCGCGGAAATGAAAACATATCAGTGGTACGATATTTCATTCAATTCGCGAGTTTCTCCACAAAGAACGCACTTGTTATGTACCATATTTAATCAACGTTTCATTGTTTCATAGGTACTCAAAATATATTTAAATAAATATCTAAATATATCAGAAGTTCAGAAAACGAACTTCAAGCATGTCAAACGACGTGAAAGAATCGATGACGATGGGAGATCAAAATTTGTCAAACCTTGGATTTCAGCAGGTAGATACAGAAAATAATAAATATTTTTGTTATTATAAATTCGACAATTAGGAAAAATATGGGATTCCAAATATTCAAATTTGCATATTTAATCACTCAAATAAATATATTTCAATCAATATAATATACATTCATAACGATATAGTTAAATTGTGGATTTGAAAATATATACATTGCAATCCGACAACGTAATCTAACTATGTTGGGGACATGTAAAAATTCCATATACTTCCTCTATCTATGTTTAGCCATAAGGTTATGGCTATGCTCATTAACGAACTGAACTGTGTAATACGAGAAACAAATCTGTCTTGGAAATATTTAGTTTCCATTAGGTTTTTTCATTCGGGAGTTAACGTGATTAGGTACAGACATCCGGAAATAATCTAATTTGGACGGGTTCATCAAAGGCTCAGAAATCGAAAATTGCAGACATTGTGACAAAAGCTAAGTGATATGTTCAAATATTAGCTCAAAAACAACGTTTATGTTGCAGAACTTCATAACGAAGTAAAAACTGCATATCCAAGGTTATATTCTGCTTTCCTTACCATCAGGTTCCTCGATATTCGCGGAAGAATGGAGATCGATGCCATACCTAAAGGTATCCACACACTTCGACCCGTTGACGAAACTCTGTCCATCTGGACAACACTTATGAATGCACCTGATCCTGTCGCAAACATCCAAACTCTCGCAGATCCTCACCACGTACCTAGAACCCGACACCGTATCATCCACACAGAATTTTTTTCCGTCAAAGCTTCTGCTTTCCCCCTTAACATGTAGTATTCGCGTAGGCCATGCAACCTCCTTCAAATCAGACACGAAGAAGTCCACAATCACCTCACACTGCGGTAACCCGACGAGAATGAAGGAATTTAGAGGAATGGTGGTTTCAGTGCTACTCGTTATGTTGGCAGGTTGACAGGAGTGGAGTTTGTCGTTGTAGATGTGCCCCAACTGGCAACACTTGGGATAGTATTCGTCCTCCAGCTCCATCTTCTTTTCGATCGTGCCGTATTGGTCTACGTAGAACATGACCATCTTATTTTCTGCGAAAACATCTACACAAAGAGTATCAGTATTGTTTGAAACGGTTTGGTTCTGGACAAAATTCGTTTGTAGTCTTTTTCCAGCGTTGGGGTCGCATTGGAGGGTGGAATTCTTATCGACGATAACTTCACTGGGTTCACAGCACTTCTGGAGTACATCGCTAGAAGCGGCGAATATCAGATGAAGGAGTACGAAGCATTCGATCTTCATGGCTGTTACTGATGGACTAAATCGCGTATTTGATTATCGGAATCGGTTTTTGGTCGAAGATAACGATCCCGCAATGACTTCACTATTTAGAGGAAGTAGCTAAGATGACGAAACGATTAGAATTCTTGGAATCGTCAGAAATGGGAAGCTTTTAGATTCCGAATGGTATTCCCGTTATACAGGGTGTTTCACGAATGATTTTACAGGTTTTCAGGACAGATGTGGGACATTTTGATGAGTCTGAATTAGTGTTCGAAATATGTCGAAGCGATATATTCGTTTAAGAGATACAAGCTGTTTTATGTATTTTATCAGAAACTTTCAATCGGCATAACTTTTGAACACCTGCGTGGATCTTCATGAAAATTTGAGGGAATGGGTATAGGCCAATGCCTAATATTTGAACCTGATGAATTGTCGATAGCGCAGGTCCGGACTGAGAAATTATATTCTTTATTCCACATTTTGTATTTCACCCTATAGATCGTATTTTCGAAAAGTGAAATTTTCGTCAGAATCTACAATGGATACTCTTTCAAACAAGCTCATTTGAAATTTCGCATCAATATTTTATGAGCTATTGAATATATGGAATTTTCGATTCATAGTAAACGCGGACCTGTGTTTTTCCGAATAATGCGTTAATTTATATTGAATGAATTTAATTTCTCAGACTTATGGCAGCATTTCTAACCTGTGGGGGCGCCAACTAAGGGGACGCGAGCATACCAAAGTGAAAAATTTCAGATATTCAAAAAATTGAAAACTGGCTGAAATCAGACATACGCATATAAAAAAAAATACTTTTCAACATCATATTTACATTTTCGTAAATAAATTCTTTTATACCCTTTCCCCGATCAATTTTCGTATGTGTTTTATTCTCGAAAATTTCCTCATGGAATATTACATCATTCAAGAGCCCTAGCAAATGCTCGATTGAAAATGTTACATATATGTCACTCCATTCAGCCTGTGTGGAAGAATATATGGCCCAATAAGGCGATTATTGTGAATTCCACACCGAATATTTCAGAAAAACGATGTTGTAAATTTCGTTTTCAAGTATGAGCCACTTAGATTTTGAAATGGGTTGAATTCAGAGTAAATGAATTTCTTCTGTGATCTTTCCCATTGCAAATTGAAACTAAATGATATTTTAAGCTTCAAATCGATTCAAGCAGCATGTAAGAAGATAAATAGTGGGCCAGAAAGAAAAGCTAATGAAAGCTGCAGACATTCAATACGAGAGCTAGCAGGTGTCAAAAAAAGGGAAATTTTCGAGAACAAAACACATACGAAAATTGATGGGGGAAGGGGTATAAAAGAATTCATTTGTTCAAGTGTGAATAAGACGAAAAGTACTTCGTTTTGTATGCATGTCTGATTTCAGCCAGTTTTCAATTTTTTAAATTTCTAAAATTTTTCCCTTCGGTTTGCTCGCATCCCCTTAGGAGGCTCCCCCACAGATTGAAAATGCTGCCTCAAGGCATTTTACTCAGAAATTAAACACGCGTTTACTATGAATCGAAAATTCTAGATATTCAATAGCTCATAAAAAATTGAAGCGAAGTGTGCCATTATTTCAAATGAGCTTGTTTGAAAGAGTATCCATTGTAGATTCCGAGGAAAATTTCACTTTTTGAAAATTCGATGTACACGATGTTCTACAAGATGAAGAATGAAGAATATAATTTTCCCAGTCCGGACCTGCGCTATCGACAAGTCATCAGATGTATATATTAGGCATTGGCGTACACTCATTCCCCCAATTTTTCATGAAGATCGGAAGATCCATGCAGGCGTTCAAAAGTTATGCCGATTGAAAGTTTTTGATAAAATACATAAAACAGCCTGTATCTCTTAAACGAATATGGCTAGGACATATTTAGAACTCTGATTCAGACTCACCAAAATGTCCCACATCTGCCCTGAAAGCCTGTACAATCATTCGTGAAACACCCTGTATATCACTCAGTTATAGTTTTCATGGAAGCACAGCTGAAAGAGCAAAATGCTAGGATTTAACGTATATATGTTTCAGACATGATTAACTAATTGAGTGTCTCGAAGAATACTCTCTATTAATAAAAAATGAACATAAATGAGTCTGAATCGATACTTATAATTGTGCGTAATTCCTGAATGAATGCAAGGTCACCCGGAGATAATTTATTGAGTATCATATTTTTTCTGCATTTACATTGATGGATCGTGTTTTCAAGATGGCGGGAGCAGTCGGTTTTTGTATCAAATTCCATTGAAATAACTTTTATAATTTCAAAACAATACTCTGAACGGCGGACTTCTGGTTGATTATTTTCAATAATTAATTTATGTTTCGAAGAAAATGAAAAATTTGAAAACCCTGAAATGTTCAGAGTTTGAGTTTTGGAATGTGTAGAATCCTGAAATCGAACAAAAAAACCCATCTGCTTTTTAGAATCTGCTCCGAATCTTTGAAAGTTTATCTTCAAGAAATTTAGAGCACAATTTATTTTCACTACCGCCTTGATCCTTCTAGACCACGAGAACACAGTTCTTGAATGTTGGAGACAAAATCGAAGAATAGAATTTAAATTTCTCAAAAACTAGACTATATTATTGTGTTTCCGTATACAGAAAAATAGCTATTATTACAACTAGGGAAATATGAATAGTATATTTCCCGAGGTTGTCAAAGTTACATCCCGAGGGCGGAGCCCGAGGGATGTATAGACAACCGAGGGAAATGTATTCATATTTCCCGTGGTGTAATCAATAGTTTTTTTCTGATTGAAACAATCTGATAAGGAAAAATTATTATTAGATTGTATATTTTTGTAATAATTAAATTTTTAACGTTGCTATGGGCCATGTTTCTGAGAATCTTGGTTGACTGGTTTCATTTTGACGTCTTGTCAAAAATAAAATTAATGAAAAAATGTCGAACTACGTCGAAACTCAAGCGGCAAAGGCCCGTGAATCTTTGGTTCCAGCCAAATCTCAAGCTGCCTACAGTAAAGAGTACGAATGCTTTCAGGAGTGGAAAAGAAAAAAATTGGTGGACGGTGTGAGCGATAGTATTTTGTTAGCATATTTCCAAGATTTGGTATGTTGCTCTGATTCTTGTTATTCTTGATGTATGATTAATTCATTCGATCCCCAGTCCCAGAAATATTCTCCAAACACGTTATGGCCGAAACTATCGATGTTAAGATCAATGCTACATTTGAAGGAAAAAACTGATGTCAAATTATTCGATGAAGTCGAAGCATTTGTTAAGAACAAAAATAAAGGATACGTTCCTAAAAAATCATCAGTGTTGTCCCGGGAGCAGCTCAAGACATTCTTGAGTGAAGCTCCTAATGACGTTTTTTTGATGTATAAGGTAAAAGTTTCATTTTGATTTCCTCTGTTGATAAGATTTTTACATTCATAATTTTGAAGGTTGTTTTAATAATGGAAATCTTTGGCGCCTGCAGAACACGAGAGTTGGTGAATATGCTATCTTCAGATATCGAAGATCGTGGTTCGGTAATCATAATCAAAGTCTCAAAGACTAAGAATGATATAAACAGAATATTCACTATAATTGATGAAGAAGATCTGGGTGCTGCTCGTTTGGTGAGGGAGTATTCAGCGTTGCGCCCGCAAGGCGTTCTTAGGTTCTTCGTAGCTTATAGGAATAAGAAGTGTACTCTTCAGCCTGTCGGCAAAAATACCTTCGGAAAAATTCCGAGTAAGGTTGCTGAATGGTTGGGTTTAGATAATCCGAAAACCTATACAGGTCATTGTGGAAGACGAACATCCGCGACATTGGTTGCCGATGCGGGAGCCTCAATGACAACACTCAAGAGACATGGTGGTTGGAAAAGTTCGTCTGTTGCAGAAGGCTATCTGGCGGACAGTATGCTGCACAAAAATAAGGTAGCGAAGATGATAGCAGGTGTGGAGGGTGAGCCATCTGCAGCATCACAATCTTTGAAGACCGTTTTGGGAGAATCGTCCGAGACTGCTGCTGCAAGGAATGTTCTCAAGAAAACTGTAGTCTCGTCGTCGAATAATTATGAACAAGATATTTCTTCTTCCTTTGTATCTGGTGGAAATACTTTTAGTGGAAATTTCAACAATTGCAGTTTCCATTTTGTTACTAAATAAAGAAATAGTTTCATATTTCCCTAGGGAAATATGAACTGACGTTTCATATTTCCCTTGGGAAATATGAGTGTGTTATGACACATGGTAACTAAGGCGATATAGCTCAATATTGGTTCGATCAGAAAAAAAGGATTTATGGTTCTAGTTGAATTTCGGCGGCAAATATTTGTCATTAGTCATCTGGAGTTGATTTACACCTACTTTGAAAAAACAAAATCTTTCAATTTTTCATGTAAAAATTGTTTCAAAGTGTTATTTACAATTTATTCTTATTTATTCTCATCAATAGGAGGGTTATGTCCCCGATAACACCTCTCTCGTTACGCCTATGTTTCTACAGATTTTTCCTTAGCACGTTATTAAGAGTAAGAACACGAAAGGTATTAATTTTTATTATACAGGGTGGCCACTTTTTCAATGGGATTGTATTGGTAACTTTTAAACCATAAGAGTTAGAAGGTAGGTCAAATGGAGAAAAAGTTGCATGCATAGAAGCATTATCAAGCAGTTCAAACAAATCGAGATCATCAGGGCCGGTTATTGAGATATCATAAAAAAAGTAAATTCTGTCATTTTGATTTTTCTTTTTTTCCCACTTTATTTCAAATACTATCAAAAAATGTTACAGAAATTTTTTATTCGACAATAAATTGTTCTTAATTTGACGTAATCAGATTTCGTATCCAACGTTTCGTGCTCTCTGGGCCACCCTCAACCTCATTTTTTTCAATACGAACCTGTATATTTCATGACACTTTTCGAAATAACTTTTAACGCTAAATTCAACGATATATCATACAATGTCATTCAAAGTTGATTTTCAGGTGATTTTGACCCTTATCCAATTTTCTTTGGGTCGGATCTGTAGTGAATGCAATTTATCAAAAACAGCTGTTAATAAAATAGTCAAGAGACGCGAATACAATGATTTTAAATTTGAATACCAAGCCTTGCAAAACTTATATCGTAATAATATCAAAATAAAGTTCGATTCTGGAACAAATGACAAATCCAACAATAGTGATTTCTCCCGAGAAGATTGAGATGTATTGGAAGGTATTCAAGAAGACGAAATAAGCAAATGTATAAGAAGTATGAGTTCCAGAACCGTTAAGTGCATTTTACAAAATGGTGGACATTTCGAACACTTACTTCATTCATTTTCATTAACTTTCGAATAATCATTCGATTTTTCTTCTGATAATTTTTCTTTCTGATAATTCGTTTAATTATTATGAATTGAAATATGTAAATAATTATTACTCGTTTCTTGATTGGATTCTGATATGTTCCATTTAGTTCAAGATGAGTAAGTTGATTTTCTCATCGAAATGTATTGCTTGTTGTTAATTAAACTAAAGGTACCTGAATGTAATACAGATCCGACCCAAAGAAATTTGGATAAAGGTCAAAATCACCTGAAAATCAACTTTGAATGACATTGTATGATATATCGTTGAATCCAGCGTTAAAAGTTATTTCGAAAGGTGTCATAAAATATACAAGTCCGTATTGAAAAAAATGAGGTTGAGGGTGGCCCAGAGAGCACGAAACATTGGATACGAAATCTGATTACGTCAAACTGAGAACGATTTACTGTCGAATAAACAATTCCTATAACATTTTCTGATAATATTTGAAATAAAGTGGGAAAAAAAGAAAAATCAAAATGACAGAATTTACTTTTCTTATGATATCTCAATAACCGGCCCTGATAATCTCGATTTGTTTGAACTACTTGATAGTGCTTCTATGCATGCAACTTTTTCTCCATTTGACCTACCTTCTAACTCTTGTGGTTTAAAAGTTACCAATACAATCCCATTGAAAAAGTGGCCACCCTGTATGATTTTTATTTCCGTGAATATCAAAATTGTAATTATGTTTGCTGAAGAATATCAGAAGTTTGTATATACTTTCTAAATTTTTTTTTCTTCAATAGTTATCAACAAAATTCTTTGTAACCTACTTGTAACATTGTTCTTAAGGCTTTCTTTTGAATTATGAAAATCTGATAATATTTGATATTTAACGCTGAGATTTTCTATTTTATAGCTTTTTATTCAACTTCCCTTCATTCTAAAGCCCTCATCACCCACTGAGTGTTGTATCACGATGCATTTTGCTTAAAAAATTAAATATTAGGTATAAATTTGCATGATAAAACTATGAATTCTTCTTGAACTAAAGATTAAATTTACTTTGAAATGACATAACTATTTTGGAAAATTTAATCTAATTGATTTTCACCAAAAAAATATTAGTAACAATTGAGTTTTTGAGACACTTCAAACCTAATCATTTCAATTCTTAAATCATAACATAGGAAGAGGAGTATGATAAGAAATTTTGTGTGAGTTTTCAAGTATGGAATAATAATTCTTCACATTTGTATTTTCATGCAGGTTTTCGCTATTTCTTATTCAATCAATACGTAGGTAAACTAGTATCAATCATTATAATGAAAATTGTTATTTCCATTTGAAAATCGTCAAACATTTTTTTACAAATAAAAATCAAAGCATTAAAAATAAAAAAATCCATAATTTTACGTTGTTCGGTTTTATACTAGTTTTGCTCATACATTTTGATTTTGTTATTTCTCTTGAGTTTTTTTACTATGATATAAAATAACCTTTTTTTTCATTCAGAAAATTTTACTATTTCGAAGTTCGCTTCAATAAAATTCTGATCTACTTCTTCTCTTACCCGACAATAATCTATCTTACATATTATGTTGAATGTGTACAATATTTATACCGATTAAAAAACTTCACATTCAACAGTTCCTTATGAAGTGCTTAGTGCTCGAAATATCAAATCACTTCTACAAAGTGCTTAGTATTCGCGAATCCTTTGTGAAAAGTGGTGCTTGGTGCTCGAGCCACTATTATTCGGTGCTAGTCTCAGCTCTATCTCAGTGTAATGAGTATGAAAACTATTTCAGAGAAGATTCGGGTCAGCAGGACTAGAATTAATAAGAAATGCTTTTTTAATTCATATGAGTAATCATATCATATTCAATCTTTCTGGCTTTTCAGGAAAGCACGCAATTTAGAATATTCTAAAATACTAACATCTTCTTTTGTACTGGGTGTAGCTTGTAGCTACACCCTATTGTAGATTATTTCAACTTCGTTCTTCATTCCTTACATTTTCAAAAAGGAACGTAGACTTTTTTCATGGAAATATTCCATGAAACTATTGTTAGCGTATTCATATTTTGCCTCGGATTTATTTGGCAACAATATTCAGCTACATTTACCTACTATGGTGGTGTTCAGCACATCAGAATATCATCATCACTGTCCATTTTGAATATTACGGCAATATAATAATAATAAAGTTTATTCGTTTATATAAATGGATATTCAACTGAAATTAGTTGGGACTATTATATAATCAATCAATCATACTTATTGGTGTTAATATACAAAAGTATTTACACACGTCAGACATCTGAAATACAACTACAAACTACACAAAAAAAAAACATGTAAGTCTCCAAAGCAATCAATCAAACTTTAAATCAAAAAACTCATTGAAATTATAAGGAGCCTTATCCAGTAACAATGTTTTAATTTTATTTTTAAAATGGGTAGGTGGCAGCGATCTCCAACCTACAGGCAGCGTATTAAAAAACTTGAAGGCCAGAAAGTTGGGTCCATTCTGCGATCTCCTCAGTCTGTAATATTGCACACTTATATCATGCTTGGCTCTAGTGTCATGATCGTGAACATCCGCACCCAATCGTCTCTCCCCAAGGTTTGAATAAGCATATAGGAGACACTCCAGAATGAAGACGCTAGGCAGAGTGAGAATCCTCAGATTAGTGAAAGATCCTCACGATATTTAATTTTATCTAAAATTCTGACAGCCCTACGTTGTAATCCAAACAACCTCTCAAACTCCGCACAGCATCCCCACACCAGAATGCCATACCTAAAATGGGACTCACAAAGCGAATAGTAAGCTGTCTTTAGTGCATCCTGAGATAGAGACAGCGCAAGACTTCTTAATAGGAATATATTCCCTGATATCCGAGCAGACAGGAAGCCAACATGCGCACTCCAAGTGAGCTTAGTGTCCATAAATAAGCCGAGAAACCTCACAACTCGGTCCTCATCAACAGGTCTCAATGAAAAAGTCATCAATTCGGTTTTATCATCATTCAAACTTAAACCATTCCCAGAAAACCACTTAAAGGCCTCAAAACGCGCATTCTCACGCAACTCAATCCCCTTACTATAATCCTTTTCAGATATATTAATAGTTGTATCATCAGCATAAAGAATTGTCAAACAGTGATTAAAATAATCCGGAAAGTCATTTATAAAAATCAGAAAAAGAATAGGGCCCATGATTGAGCCCTGCGGCACCCCAATAATTATATTTTTTTCTCTGAACCACTGACCATCAACACACACCGCCTGAAGCCTATTGCTCAAGAAAGACTTAATGAGTTTGATGCTGATGCTGTCAAATTTATGAAATTCTAGTTTTTCAAGGAGAGCAGAATGAAGCACGCAGTCAAAAGCCTTTGTCGAATCAAGAAATAAAGAAAAGGAGTAAAGACCTAACTCGAAACACTCAATCAACACTCAATTGTTGTATAATCAACAAAATGGAGAATGGCATCAATGGTACTTCTTTTTTTGCGGAATCCGTATTGTGATTCTGAAAACAGCTTATTAATTCAAAGTACTGAACAATTTGATTGCAAACAATCTTCTCGATAATTTTTGAGAAAACGGGCACAAGTGATATGGGTCGATAGTTTGATACGTCATTGGAGTCGCCCTTCTTGAACAAAGGAATAGTCTTCGAAATCTTCAAACAGTCAGGGAATATCCCTTCACGCAGACTTCTATTTATCATTCGAGTCATTGGGGAAACAATAGTATCTACATTTTTTTTGATAAGTGACACAGATAGGCCATAGAAATCTCTCGATCTGCAATTTTTTAAAGAAAGTATTACATCCCTTACTTGGATGTTTGAGACCTCCTCAAGCCTAAAACCAATATTATTAGGGATTCTTTTAAGAAAATGTTCTTTTACGTCATTGACATAATTGATAGAATTGACCAGTATATAGAATAATAAACATGCATAGAGGGAGTGTACGCAATTTAAACATGTCCCCAACATGGTTAGGTTAGGTTGTCGGATTGTGATATATTTTCAAATCCACAATTTTACTATTCGTTATGAATGTATATTATATTGAATCAAATATATTTATTTGAGTGATTTTCAATTGATAATGCAAATTTGAATATTTGGAATCCAATTTTTTTCTTAATTTTTAGTGAGTAGAATATTTATTATTATCTGTACTTATATGACTGCTGAAATCCAAGGTTTGGCTACTATTGCGCGCCAACTGTCAACGGTTGTTTCACGTCGTTTGAAGAGGTTGAAGTTCTTTTTCTGAATTGATCATAGATGTAGAATGGAATTGAGTGCAATGAACTGATCCACAAAAGTTAAAGGAGTTCAAAAATTTTTTTGACCGTTTCAAAAGATGCCGATTCTTATCCACCAAATGTTCATTTATGAGAAATAAAATGTTTTCTTTCTTATATATCTGAATGGATTTTTGCTCCTCATTTGATAAATTTCTCAGTTTCAGGCATGTTCTTGTCGTTGGCGTTCCTAAAAATTTTGAATCATTTGTTGTTTTACGTTCTTACAATCAACTCTGATTCATAATCTGAAAATTCATTTTGCAATAATGTCTTGACGTGAACTGATTGCGGATGAAGTGAATATGGCCAATCAGAAAGATGTTGCGAATTTCTTTCGAATTGGTGAAAGCGTAGTTTCCCGACTCAACCATCGATTTCGAGAAACTGGAAACGTTACCAAAAAGTGGACGCCCAAGATCTACCATTTCTGCACAAGATCGGTTTCTGACTTTGCCTACACGTAGAGAGCCTTCAAGTACTTGTCGAATCATGCAATAGCAGCTTTTGAACGCTTCTGGTGTTTTGGTTTCGACTGAAACAGCTCGTCGAAGACAATATACATTCCCGAAGATTTTGAAAAGGATTCCATTAACTTAAAATCATATGTGACTGCGATTTGAATGGGCCAATGAGCACGTGAATTGCAACATTCAATGAAGGTCTGTATTGTTCACAAATGAGTCGAGATGGATTGTTTTTGCATAGTCGGAGTGTTCAGGTATGGACCCATACTCTGGTGCCCAAAAATCGCATATCGGTTCAGGAAACTCATCCGTTCAGAGGTGAAACAGTTACTGTAAGGGGAGACATTTGTTTGAATGGACGTACAGAATTGTTGGTGCTACCATGAATGTGCAAATTTACATATTAACATTAACCAAGTTAATGACAACATTATTCCATTGTTTCATACTACTGTTATAGGTCAAATTTCTTGTTTTTGAACGATACTGCGTTATCCCATATAGAATAGGATCCCGATATAAAACGACCTTCACCGAGATGCTTATTTGATAAAACGTATTTTATATTTAATTTAACATGTCAATAAATCACATATGGGTTGCCTTACAAATTTTAGTCCAGAGTAGGTTTAATTAATAATAAAAAAAAAAATTTTTTTCGAGCATTTCACCGGTTTGCTTATTAGATAAATTCTATAGCAATCGAAAGTATGAAGCCCATAGAATGTGCAAACGTTAGGTTGCCTATTTTTTTCCGGTCACAACTCTCGGGTTGCCAGGTATAAACAGGTCAATCTATACTAGCATTTTGCAACGGTCTGACCATTAAATCAAAATCAATAAAATTAAAGATTATTTCATTATGAACACGGTGGTATAGGGTTGCCTGCGAAAAATCAGTCCAGAATCCCGGTTGTCGAATTTTAAAAAGTAAAATATTGCTGCGAGTGAATGTGTGCGACTGAGAGGCAGCGTGACCAGGTTGAAATATAGTGAATCTACCAAACTTGCCACAGAAATCTACTAAAAATCTGCCAACACCGTTCAGAAATCTACTAAAAATCTACATATTCTTTGACAAAATTTCACAAAATGGCGCTGCATTAGATTTTAACATTATTCAGAATACACTTTATTCTAATGTCTCTTATGGTTAAATTTTACTTCATGAATAGGATATACGGTACAGATGTGTTCAGATTCGAAAATAAAACAAGATTTTATTTCAAAATTTGAACGACAAAAAAAAGAAAAAAAACCGAACAAAAACAAATAGGATCAAAATAGCAAATATAAACAAACAAATTTATATATTTAAATAAACAAAAGGATATAAATAGAGATAAAAACTAAAATCTTTCGGATAAAAATAACATTAAATGAAGAAATGAAATACTACAGTTGAACATAAAAAAAATAATTGTAAAATCAGTATCAATCTGCAGTCCAATCATCGTCTTTAACATCCAACATAAATTTTCACTATCCATCGAATCGAGCATATTTTTTGTAGGTTGAAAACGACAACAATCACCTATCTCTTTAAGTCCTTCTTTAGCATGTTATAATAATGCTTTATGTTTATTTAGAAATCTGTGTCTATTTTTTGTTTTGATGCGGTTAATAGCCGAAAATATTCTCTTGCATTTGGCATTCGAAATCTGAAATATGCAGCCACCCAAATTTGTAGATGAAATTCCAGTAAGACATATATTTTCCACTGAATAGAATACCAAATGTGAGATAATGGTATATTTTCAACGGAAGTTTACACACCATCTGTTTTCAGTGAGGCACCCTTCGGATATTCCATCATTCTTCGTATTTATTCTCAGCCGACAGAAGTTTTATGATTTTATTATGTTTGAGTAGGTACGTTCTTCTAGAAATACGTAGAACGTAGAACGTAGAACCTCAATGTTAATGAACAATGAATTGATTCATAGAAACAGTCTAGACATCCGAATTTCCATATTCTCAATCGTCTCGGTTATATTTTTAAAACTACCAAAATCTACTAAAATCTACCAAAGGATTTCTTCCTACTAAAAACTCCATGAAAATGCGAAAAATCTACTAAAAAAGTAGATTTCTACTAAATCTGGTCACACTGTATACGAGTCTATCGCTATCCTTTTCATTTCCAAGAACAAATAGCATGCGCACTCTCTTTCTTTCACTGGACGGACTTCAAACAGCTGCTATGCTGTGTCCTCTTCTACCGCATGAGATGGTTGATTGGGACCTCTCAGTCGCACACATTCACTCGCAGTAATATTTAACTTTTTAAAATTCGACAACCGGGATTCTGGACTGATTTTTCGCAGGCAACCCTATACCACCGTGTTCATAATGAAATAATCTTTAATTTTATTGATTTTGATTAAATAGTCAGACCGTTGCAAAATGCTAGTATAGATTGACCTGTTTATACCTGGCAACCCGAGAGTTGTGACCGGAAAAAAATAGGCAACCTAACGTTTGCACATTCTATGGGCTTCATACTTTCGATTGCTATAGAATTTATCTAATAAGCAAACCGGTGAAATGTTCGAAAAAAAATTTTTTTTTAATTATTAATTAAACCTACTCTGGACTAAAATTTGTTAGGCAACCCATATGTGATATATTTATTGACATGTTGAATTAAATATAAAATACGTTTTATCAAATAAGCATTTCGGAAAAGGTCGTTTTATATCGGGATCTTAGACTAATAGTGTGAGATTTGTCGATGAAGCTCTGGAAATCCACGATATTCTGCATTTGGCCTAACTCCCTCGGTCACCAGACCTCAATTCCATTGAACACGCTTGGGATCGCTACAAAGAGCTTTAGATTCTCACCAATCACCTCATCATACGCATCAAGAACAACAACTCTGGAGAGAAATTGGCTGCTTCAACAATCTGATCGAAATTATGCAAACGCGTTGTCAAGCTATGGTTGATGTTCGATAAGGGAGTAAACATTTAGATCTATTATATTTAAAAAATTGCTGAAAAAACTAAAACTTCCTCAACTTGTGGAGCAGAATATGTCTATATGTCTATGGAATCGAATAAAATAGCATATCACTGAAATGTTTTAATTTCCGCGCGCTTCATGTCAAATTCGTTACTTCATGTTGGGGACAAAATTTGCTCACTGAAAATGACATATGCTCCCTCTATCTATTTTATTACTCTGAGGGGCTATCTGTATATCGATTGTCAAGGGAATGATTTCATAGGTAATGAGATTGTAATCGAAAATAGTTCTTTATTTAATGAATCCTTAATTCACATAATTATTATTGTGATTTCAGAAAAAATAGTAGATTACCTCGTTGTGAAACAACATTACAAAACTACAATGTTTGGTTTCCTCAACTTCACACCCCGGCAATAATTTACTTGCCAGGGATGGTAATCTTTTCCTTTTTTTTCAAATTTGATTTATCGAGGAACCTCAATTCCAAAAACTCTGTATGAAAAATAGATTTCCTCCGTTGTGCTTGGTTCAAAATGATAGCCAAAAAATTTTCTTATTATTTTTCAATATACACCTACAATAACATAAATATGCCAACAAATATAACAACATATTCAATCGACAGCTCAATCACGTTCACTTCAAAATATACAAGAACACAACAAGTACAAAATCTTGAAAAAGATCAAGAGCAAGATAGCAGTGAGGGCGTAGTGCGCGAAGAAAAGCTTCCAATATAACACCCGGCCTTTGGGGACTGTCTCCAGAGGGTCTTTCAAAAGGTAAACTCTTGTACCTCTTACGTAATAGCGGAAATAAGTATCCCAATCGAAATTTTCCATGCTGAAGGGATACTGTTGCTTATCTCCTGGGTCCATTCTTCTCCATAAGTCCTGTATATTGTTGTTAAAAAACTTCCATTCCCTGAGGGCGAAATAGGTCATCACTTCACAGAATTTGTTTATTTTCTGGTACCCTTTAACCATCCTGTGTAGAAAGTACATATTTGAGAAAATAATAAAGACAAAATCGAAATATCAATGATGACAATCCTTGAATGATAAGTAGATCTTTACGCAAAATGACATTGAGACAAGAAGGCGTAGGACACAGTAGGCTCTAGACATCCCAGAAATATGCTTTTTGGGGTTCATGAATTGCAATCAATTTTTTAAAGACAAGTTCTTCTGATCTGCTGGGTTGTAAAAAAACTACTGAACCAGTTCTTTCCGCAGGTTTTCCAATGAATTCTATCAATTTGAAAGTAAGGGAGTTATTTAACATATGCACGCATGTCAGTAAACATATAAAATTATATTTCCGCAGAATTTCGCAAATTAAACCAGAAGAAAACAATTCTGAAAAACCAAAATGGGGAAAGCACTGACATGAACTCAGGAGCGGTCGATTATTCATGCGCCAATTTCGCTGTTGAAGACCGAAGAGCTAATACAGGGTATTTGATTAAAAAACTGGACAAACTTATATAGACGTGTAAATGATACTGGGGAGAATAAATTTTGTCTTATGAGATATATATGTACCTCGTTTTCGAAGCATAAGCGAGATACAGGGTGTTCTATATTCTATTGAGTGTGATCAGTTATGTATAGCCTTTAAAATCACGATTTTTGCTAATATCAGAATATTTTTGAGTGGTCAATTCTAATAAGGTGAAGGACATTAAAAAAATCAAAATGGTGAAAAACCTGCAACGATGGAGATTTCTTTTCTCGGTTGTCAATTCGAATAATATTTTCTGAATGAACTGAATTTTCAAGATTTCTGTGAAGAAAATATTCATAAATCGAACAAAAAATTTTTTTTAGATGTCTACACTGAAAAAAATTTCACCCGAAATTAATGAAATTTTTCACGATTATAATTTGATGTTGGTGTGGTGAATTTATTTGCAAATAGATGATTCACGATGAGTGGAATGCAATGAACAATTGAACAATAAACGTTCTCAACTGAATTCGAATGAATAAATGATAAAAACATATGAATTGATCTTAGGTTTCAGATTATTCTGCCGAGTTTTGACTTTTGACTACATATAATGATCGAACAATTTGTTTTTTTTTTCTTTGATATACAGGGTGTTTCCTAAACATGCGGCAAAAATTCAGGGGGTTATTCCTTGGACTATTCTAAGAATATTTTGTCCTTTGATGATTTTTGAAAAACCTCTTTGTTTCGAAGATACAGGGCGAACAACATTTTTCATATTTTTAAAATTAATAATAGTTGAAATAAAAATGCGTACCGCACTGTGTTTACTAAGTAGGAACAATTTATTTTTAAATTTGTTTAACAACATTCCAATTACTAAAAACGGCCAGTTTTTTGACTAAAAATTGCTAATACATCACAAAACGAATTCAAATGAAAACCGTGTTTAATCTGTATTCCTTTACCATCTGCACTTATCAATTTTTAGTCAAAAAACTGGCCGTTTTTAGTAATTGGAATGTTGTTGAACAAATTTAAAAATAAATTGTACCTACTTAGTAAACACATTGCGGTACGCATTTTTATTTAAACTATTATTAATTTTAAAAATATGAAAAATGTTGTTCGCCCTGTATCTTCGAAACAAAGAGGTTTTTCAAAAATCATCCAAGGACAAAACATGCTTAAAATAGTCCAAGGAACAACCCCCTGAATTTTTTCCGCATGTTTAGGAAACACCCTGTATATGATTGAATTAAACAACCAGATGATGCGGATGAACAATTATTTAAAATTCGAATAATAGTTACAGATATCCACGATACAAAAATGTTTAAGATCAGTAAATTTGATGAAAAAAATCATTTGTGGAATTGGTTTGAATCAAAAAAAAGTATTTGGTTCGTTCTTCCAGTAATTCAGATTTCCTAGAAAAAAAGATAATGCCGCCCTTCATCATTTGCCGCCCCTCTAGAGGGGGCCCTGCAGTTTCAGCTCAGTTTCGATTCTAAAAAAAGCTTGAAAATTTGTTTTTTTTATTTAAGATTATCGAGTGAAACAATCGGATGATGCGGACGAACCATTATTTAATTCGAAGGCTCCCACTTCCAACACTAGATGATTTGATATAAAAAATGAAGAATATTATGAACTAATGGAATGTGATATGAAATAATGAAATTTCTTATATTTTTTAAAAAGGATCAGTTGTAAGTGATGAAATGGAATTGTTTTCTTATATTTTGCATTCCATTCTGAGGAATCAACATTCTGATTAGAGAATTAAAAAGAAAATAATCCAGAACCCCAAGTGGCAATGAAATTCGGCAACGTGAAGCGAACGCCGACAAGCCTGATGAGTGCATGTGTTTGTTTTAGGTGCAATAACTCGTAAACAGCACTATGAGGGGATCACGCCACATCTGGATATTTATGAGTATAATGTATAATGCGGCACCTCTGATGGTTTTTGATGTTAATTAAATTTGTCGGTATTCCTTCCTGTTGCTGCTGACTGAACTATTCTCATTCAGTCTTTTGAATTTCTACACATGTAATTTTGTTGATCAAGCTTGAAATGCCGCTCTTGAATTTTGCCGCCCTAGGCGACCGCCTACCCTGTCTACCCCCTAGCGACGGCCCTGCCTAGTAAAACAAATAACTATGATAAATGTTTTATGGAACCCACCACTCTTCTTCCACTATACTCACTTGGGTTGCCTTCCTATACATATACAAATAAAATCAATCAAATAAGCTGGAAATGTATGGAGAAAGAAACATGCTAACAATGCATGCAGACGTCCTTCCCTCATTAAAAAAGTATTGTGCCAAATTTGCTCTGTGACTGGTACATGGAATGCGTGATTCACGTTCAATTTCATAAATTCTTCTGTAAATACAATACATCATTAATTGTCGGAGGGTTTATGAGAATTGTAAAGAACCTACTCCAAGTGACGGGTGCCTCCGGTGAACTGACAATGTTGAATATAGGCTCTTCAGTGTCGTCAGGTGGAATTAGAAGACGATTTTTTCTGTAATTAATATAATTACACACTTTAGTAAACATCCCAAAGGAAGTTTTAGGTGAACAAAAATATTCATTCGTTAGCAAAGTAAAGTTTTTACAGAATTATCATATATAGGGTAGAACAGGGAGACATGACGCGGCGGGAGAGAAGACGCAATTCGATAATTCGCGTTTTTGGTTCACGCAGCGCAGACTCTTGCCGTTCGAAAAAATCAAGTTGAAAGTGAGATATACACTGATCAACAATTGCTAGGGATCACTTATGAACTTCTCTTCATTTGTATTTTTTTCAAGTTATCTCGTGGATATCTGTACATTATATGTTCTCTAAGGAAAAAGTAAAATGTTTTGAGTTGATTATATCAAAGTCTTCCTCACTTCATCGGCTCTTGTTCACAAAATCGATTATTATCTGTAGGCTGTTACAGGTGGAGTGAAAAGCAATGTGGTATTTGTTATTAAATCTGTTTTTTTCTCTCGTTCAAACACATAAGGTGACAATAATTGAAGAAATGAGAACAATATCAGCTTATCAGTCATGCCGAGAAGACGTTTGTCTCCTGTGCAACTGGACCAAATCATACGGTGGATACAGGAAGGTTTGTCCCAGCGAGAAGTGTCCCGGCGGTTGAATGTTTCGCAAAGTGTCGTGAGTCGGGCTTGGAATAGGTTCATCCAAAACGACTCAGTAGCTTATGTTCATTGGAGAGGTCGGCAGCGCAGTACAACAACTCGATAATGCCCGTCCACACCGTAGTCGTCTGGTTAATGAAGCGCTAGAAACTCATGCTATTGATAGGATGGACTGGCCAGCTCGCTCTCCAGACATGAATTGCATCGAACATGTCTGGTCTGAGATGTCTAGACAATTGTCAACCTTAGAACAACCGATCAATAACCTGGAGGACCTTTCTAACGCTTTACGGGATATTTTGACGAATTTGCCCCAACATTTTTTGAATCGTTTGATCGAAAGTATGCCTCGTAGGGTACAATGCTTGAGACGAGCTCGTGGGGGACCAATTAGGTACTAGCTTAACCGAAACTTCAGCCTTCTTGTGGTTTCATCATAAAATTTTTATGTTATTCAAACACAGAATTTTGAGTGTTCCTAATAAAGTCTTTTTTTCTCTCCAACTTTCCATTTTTTCATTCTTTTCTCAAGTGAACCATATTATCAACTGAAAATACTCTGATATCTGACTAAATTTATAATCGAATATTTCAGAAATAAATTCAGAAAAAGTAAGTGATCCCTATCAATTGTTGAGCAGTGTACTTACAAGATATTTGGTGATATATAGTTGGTAAGTACCTAAAAAGATTGCAAGGTGTTTGATCCACTATTAATTAGAAGTCCGCTAAAAGTCGACGTTCTGACGAATTCGGTTTGGAGTTGAGTTATTATAAAAGTTATATTCATTAAGCTAACTCTATCTTTCGAAATTTTTTGTAACCTAAACAGGTGGTCCCATGGATTTTGGATAGATGACGCATGATATTGAAGGACAGATGACGCATAATAGTTTTTTATTTTCAGACCCAAAATACCGACTTTTTATACTATTTTCAAAAAGAAATCCCACTTCGAGCATTCGAAAGGCCTAAGATGTATTCACGTCCCGAGATGAAAAAAAAAATGGGCGCATAAATATTTTGAGCTTTTGTCTGCACAAAACTTGACTGATTGCAGATAAAACAAAGATTGGAGAGGTAAAAAGTAGGAAACCTCAAGAAGAAAAAAATGTCAGAAAAAATAATTAGAAAAACATCCTAAAAGACATCAGAAAAAACATACCCAAGAAGTTGATGACAAACAACCTTGCTAGAATAAAACCTGAAAAACATTGGTAAGTTTTTCCTCTGAAGAAAATGGTGCGTTTTCTACAAACAATTCCATAGACGACGAAACTTTTGACGAAAATGAATGCTTAGGTTGCTTGGAGCGCTACGAAAATACCAAATCTACAGTGGAATGGATTCAGTACGTGGAGTGACGCAGGTGGCTTTATGACAACTGCACATCCTTTAAAAACTACTGTATGCTCTGTGGGAATAAAACATTTGCCGAAAAGTGAGCGTGTTATGTTGAGCCCCTTGAACATACCCAATGCGTCGTCTCACCCATGGGATGCGGGAGAGATTGCCAAAATCAGAATGTTATAATATGAAAGATTAATAACTAAACAATTATTTATGATTTTAGGACCACGATCAGTTCAAAACAGTAGATTTCCGGCTCATTTTCCAAAAGGTGTGTCATCTTTCCCTTTTTTCCTATATCATATTTTTCGAAGAATTTCGATATCTCGACGCGTCATTTTACTGAAACTGGGCTAATTAATGAAATAAATATTACAAATACTCCAGCTATAAAGCTTCGACTAGTGAATAATAATCAATTTTTCGAAAGTCCGAACTACAGAGTATATCTTTCGCAGAACGTAGTGATTTGTTTTGATTTTTCTTTGTTATTATCGACGGAATTGTTGAATTATCGAAATTTGAAATGATCTTTCTCAATAGAGGATAGAATTCGAGAGGAATTTATATGCCAATTTCTTCTCATTTCTGGCTAGGAAATCAGTTCACAAAGAAAATAAATATATTTATTTATCATCCTTCATACCTTCACCAACCAAATAAGACTCTGTGGTTCCGAAAAATAATGAAAACAAATTCTATAGCATTCACGTCCATTTTCAGAAATTGAGGACTCTGTCACAGAAATTTGGACAATAAGTGATCAGAATTTTGACATATATCTGAGCGCAGAACAAGCCTTTCTGAGCCTTTCACAAAGATTTTCAATATGAGGATCTCAATGTAGTCTTTCATCAACCAAGATGCCCAGAAACTTCACCTCATCAAATGCAAATCATCATTATGATTGAAAATGAAAAATATTTCATTATTACTCCTGATATTGAAATTCATCATTTCGATCCTTTCAGTTTCAAAGTTGGGGAGATCTTTTTTGACGAATGAATAATAAAATAAAATTAAATAAAGCTCTCTAGTCATCTCAGCTAATTCATCACAATTCTCAACTTTAATAAGTACATTCATGTCATCAGCATAAGCAATTACGAAAACATTTGGAGAAATTTGTTGCAAATAATTGAGTCGCCTAAACTATAAATAAAATTGAACCCAAGATAAATCCTTGAGGTACCCCCTTCCTGATGCGAACTCTTTCACTCCCAGTTTTCTGAATGACAACAAAATGACGTCGGTTTTCTAGATATGATGAAAAAAGATTCGTGATTGAAAATCTTGCAAAAAAGACGAGAACGCCACTGGATTAAAAGTAAAAGAGTGTCTAATGTTTTGATTTCAGAGCTTTATCGTCAGTATTAGCGGAGGTAGGTATAATTTTTTTTTCAATATCGCCATTTTTCCTAGTTTTGCTTATAACTCGAAAACAAAAGAAGGTCGCCACAAATGAATACTACTATTATTAGATTCTCAGAAAAAGAGTACGCGAATGCGGTAATAGATTTTGTCTATTATGTCTATTCATAGGTAATTTTTCTAAATTGAGATAATTTTTGATTCATAATAGATTCAAAATAAGAATTATATTTTGCCGAAAGTCTGTTATATTATTTAGAATTAAGAGTTGAAACGAAAAAGATTTGATTGATGAAAATTTCAGAATTTGAGTGACGGCAGATCCATAAATAAGCTACAGACAATAGTAGCATAGATATGACACAGATGAAAATCGTAGGCTGTAGGCCAGATTTTTTCGATGGACGATTGCGGGAGAACATTCGAACTAGGACGTCAGAATAAAAAAATTGGAAATTGTCGAGTTGAAAAAGTCTAGGATTCAAAGAGTATCATTTCAAGAGATAATTTAAAAGTGAATATAAAACGTTGGATAGAATAGAAACAAACGAAACTAAATTGAATAAAAACTAATGAATGGAAAACATAGGAAGAGAGATGTTAAATGAGATTTTTTTTTGGCTGATGAGAAAAATGAAATTCGAGAGCTGACGTCGATTTCCAATAGTTATTGAAAACCTGAAAGCATGCAGAAGCTGATTTAAACATATTATTGAAAGCTGAAAAATATAAATGAACACTAATATTCAGAACAATCGAAGAATCTACAGAATCAATATATTGGATTTTTTAAGGAAAGATTCCACGTTATTGAAAAGGACATTGAATAAAAAACCATATAAGATAAGTTCAGATAAGTAATTAGTTAAGTAATTAGTTAAGTAAGTTAGTTCATTGTTGTTTACTCAAAAAATATAGGTACATAATTCTAAATTCGAATACTCAAAATCTTAGATTTTTTCAAAATAACTGAGAGATCATATCAGTACAAATGTTCGTGATCTGAACAAGCTCAGTACCTACTTATGATAAGGTTCTAGTTTGCCAAACCAAATCTGTCTGGAATTGTACGCACCATATTTTTTTGAATATCGTATAGAGGTTATCACTTGAACCCAGGATAGCTTGGTTGCAATCTGTTCACTCTCACCACTGGTCCACTGAAGCAGTCAAAAATCGTAACGCATTAAGCTTTATATAAGTTACTTCCAACAGACAGACAAAAGCTATATGTATAGAGAGGTAGGTTGAAAACCACGAGCTATCAAGATATTTTGGTTTAAAAATCACGTCTCGAGAAAAAAAAATATTAATATAATGATGGATCAGAATCAGTACGTAACTACGTAAGAATAAGTACAGAATGTCCAGAAATGGACGTTTTCAAAACATCCCGAAAAAGTTCAGGACGTTCAGCTCAGACCTAAACAGGTCCTGAAATGGACATCCCCGAGACATCGGGTGCTATATGGGTATTCTTATTCACAGAAAAATATTTTATTGTCTTGTGACATAATCTATACACATCCTCACCTCTTAGTGACTGTATCCCAAATAACTGCTAAACCAGCGTTTATGACATAATCAGCAGGAACAAGGTCTGTAACGTTCTTGTCTCTTCCCTGCATCGTCCTCAGCCAACCTAAAGCAGCGGCTATTATCGAACCCGTGGGTCCATAATAATTGTCGATCCAACCTTTCACAGGTTCATCCACAGCAGCAATTACTGCAAAAGACAAAAGAGGCTGAATACTTATTTGACATGGTGGGACGTAGTATTACCTATCCCAGGACGAATGATGGCTATAGGCATTTTTTCAAATTCTTGGGCGACCAAGTTTTCAGCTATAGCCTTAGTGAACACGTAAGTATTTGGCCATTCGCCCAAAAGTCTGAAATTTACAATAACGTCGATGTTAATGGCATATTCTGAAAACAATTGTAGGGGACACTGGGGAGGGTTGATACAAGGGGAGGTTTGATACACGGTCAAATTTCGCACCTCGGTTCTTCAAAGAAGGCGTAATCGCGTGCAGTGCCTCTATGAGTGTGGAAATAATGTCAGTACAAATCTAGCAACGATCGCGTCACGAACAAGAGTTTTTAAGCATAAAGTGTATTTTCTACATATTCGATGTAAGAATTTGCATAACAAACGTTAGGCTTTAACTCTTCATCAACAAAAACTAACGAAATTACTTTATTCTTGATGCGGTTTTCATCGAGAACATATAGGCCAGTAGTACAGATCTTCAATCGAATATCATATCATGTTCATGACATATATTTTATAAATTTGTCTTCTAGGGAGGTTTGATACAGTCTGTGTCGGGAGGGATGATACACGTAGTTAACATCTCTATACAGGGTGTCCCGGGAAGAATGCGACCAACGAATACCATGAATTGAAGTAATCATGGAGGACCCGTATCAAGAGGTTTCAATCGTCTGAGTGCCTTCGTTTGGGATATACAGGGCGATGTTCATCTTGTGAGTGAAATTTTACAGTTCGATAACTCTTTAACTAATCGACCGAATTATTTCAAATTTTGAAGTTTTGTCACCCTTTCCTATCGCCTTCCTTCAATATTTCTGAATTCGAGTAAATCAGATCCGGACTAGGAAAATTTCAGACTTTTCCTATTTTCGTGAATATTGGATTACCCTGTACGTGAACATTATGATTTTTTTCCATTTTCGGAACCACAAAAAATCAATTCATTATAAAAATTCTAAATCTCTGCTTGGCACGGTCATACAGTGTGATCAATAAACATTCCCTTATGGGTGAAATTTTTTTAGTTCAATAACTCTTCAAGAAATCCATCGAATAATTTCAATTTTTCAAGTTTTGTTGCTCTTTACTATCGCCTTCCTTCAATATTTCTGAAATCTAGTAAATCAGATCCGGACTTGGAAAATTTAAGATCTTTTCTATTTTCTTGAATATTGAATCGCCCTGTATGTTGATATCATGATTCTTTTCCGTTTTCGTAACCACAAAGAATTAATTCATAATAAAAATTTTAAATCCCTGCTTGGCGTCATCATTCAGGGTGAAAAATAAACATTTCTTCATGAAAGAAATTCCATAGTTCAAGATATCTTGAATTCATCGGTAGAATTATTTCGAAAATTGAAGTTGTTTCACCCTTCACAAATGTCTCACCTAAATTTTCCTCATATTATTCGAGAAAACTTTTAATCAACAAACTGGATAAAGAATAGAACAAAAACATCAAATAAATTGAAAATATTTGATCTTGAAAACAATGAATCACAAATAGAATATTTTCAGTCCAGCATATATTGTTCAAAATAATATTCCTCCATTTTAACACATTTTTGAGCACGTTGATATGATAAAGTTGTTTCACAGATTTCGCTATCTTATTCGGTTGAATCGGTTGTACTTCTTTCATGAGGGAATGATTATTGGTCACCCTGTATGACGGAGGCAAGCTGAGTTTTAGAATGTTGATTATGAATTAATTCGTTGTGATTACGAAAACAAAAAAAATTATGATATTGACGTACAGAGTGATCCAATATTCAGGAAAATAGAAAAAGTCTAAAATTTTGTTGGTCCGGATCTGATTTATTCGATTTCATAAAAATTGAAGGAAGGCGCCAGTAAAAGGCGACAAAACTTGGAAAATTGAAATTATTCGGTGGATTTGTCGAAGAGATATTGAACTGAAAAAATTTCACTCATAAGGGAATGTTTATTGATCACCCTGTATCACCGTGCCAAGCAGAGATTTAGAATTTTTATAATGAATTGATTCTTTGTGGTTCCGAAAACGTAAAAAAATCATAATGTTCACGTACAAGGTAAACCAATATTCACGAAAATAGGAAAAGTCTGAAATTTTCCTAGTCCGGATCTGATTTACTCGAATTCAGAAATATTGAAGGAAGGCGATAGGAAAGGGTGACAAAACTTCAAAATTTGAAATAATTCGGTCGATTAGTTAAAGAGTTATCGAACTGTAAAATTTCACTCATAAGATGAACATCACCCTGTATATCCCCAACAAAGGCACTCAGGTGAATGAAACATCTTGATACGGGTCCTCCATGATGACCTCAATTGATGGTATTCGTTTGTCGCATTCTTCCCGGGACACCCTGTATATTTCGCAGCAGCAGAAGTTATGAACAGACATTTCAAACATTGCAGGCAACGAATCCATGGTTCTCGAAGAGGAGACGCCGAAAATAATGAATTGCAGTAGATGCAAGCTGGATCGTCATCTTCATCAGAGAATGGAGTGCCAGTAAAATAAAAATATTCACTTGCGAATTATGTAGGAATTAGGTAGTGTTATGATAATTAAATATTGATTTCTTATTATGGCTTGTACATTATCTCTTATTGTATCAAACCTCCTCATAGAATTCCAATCCAACAAACCGATTCAGACTTTGCTGAAAAAGTACTTTTCTCCACATGTTGCACACAATACTTTTCCTACAACTGCTCAAATTTCAATAATTCAAGTAATGGACTTGATTCAAATCAAAATGGCTTTCGTTGACAGTATAAGCAACACATAGTTTTGAAATTGAGTAAGCTATGAGAATATGCTACTTTTCATAGCAGTTGTAGGAAAAATTAGTTTTTGAATGATGGATTGAGAATGATTCCTTACATTGGTGTCATTTTGGTCAGTCTATCTTCATCTATCTCTTCAACGAAATCCAAGAGTTTGTCGGCTGCCATTCCAGCCTCATAGCACTTCTCACCTATATCACTCCTGATACAATGGCTGAAAGCGGTGGATACATGAAGAAAAGCCTGTGAAATAAGTTGTATTTTGTGAAAAAGGTAATTCTCAATTGCTTGTACAAGTACACGAGACTCTCGCCATTTCATTGTTATCAGCAAAGGCTTACCGAAAATATTAAGATCAAACCAATGATCTGGAAATATATGTGAATAATATGGACAAATGAGGATCGTATACCCAATTGGTAAAGAGTATATCACTGACACCCAATTGCAGGAACGTTCAAAATTTAATGCCATCATTAAAATTTTTTATCCTCCAGAAGGAAGAGCACATTGGATACCATTTAATGTAGGATTAAAATTTCAATGCGGCATTAAATATTTAACTTTCCTGCAACTGGATTTGAGAGTTACAAGATCTGAATTAGATGCGTCTCATTTTGATTTCCATTACGGCTCGTTGATAGGTGACACCCAACAACAATTTTTTTATTACCTATTTTTTATTGCATTCCGTGTTAAACTCTTAATATTAATAAAAAAAATAATGCTGTTGCATGATCTCAAAACTAATTTAAATCTTATTATTATTTGAACTTCTTCTAAAGAATGGAGAATCTTTAAGTTTTTCGCGTTTGAATACAACACTTGGACAGGGGGAAATTAATCACAAGACGTGTCTGTAAATTCAAAGGAAATTGGAAACGAATAACCAATTTTTTTTTTCGTTTCTTCATCCCTCCAAGGCTTACATCTGAGTTCGCCACCTTGTTGTACTAAGCAAGTGTTTTGTGCCGGTTGGCTTATACTGCTGTTCAGATAATAGGTTCTTGCAGTGCATAGCCATTAGCGATATCGCCTATGAAAATGGACAGACTTGATCGAATTATTATCTGATCTTATCAGCTTCCTATTTGGCAACCAGTATACCTATTTCGCGGTCTTTTTGAAGTAGCATAGTATTATGACAAGAATTGAAGGCCGAAATTGTCAACGAAATACTGCCAAATTATCGTTATTGATAATTTCACTACAAGAAGGTAGTTCATGTAGTCACAAGCTAAAACATGAATGTTTTCTACCAGCTGTGTGAATCTATATAATATTCTCAAATATTCACTCAAAGGTTGTTACTGAATTTATATAGAATCTAAAAGCTGATATGGGACCATCTGAAGCTCGAACAGGATACCTTATAAAATTCCATTATAATCCAATGATAAATTGAAGAAGTTGAGGCTGTCACAAGACAGACAGACAAACCAAAGTTGTCCAAAATAGTCTGAAATGCATTTTGTGACTGAACATTTTGCTTTTGGAGACGAAAATATTCTTTTTCCCAAAAGTGATCAAAAAGCTTTCATTACTTATGGTACACTTGAACGCAATGAACTCGAATTCCGAAGAATACGTCAAACAAAGAATAAAATTAATGAACTCAAAAGAAAACATCAACCAACGGTTTTCACCATAAGTAATCATTACAGTAAGCTAAGTGCACCTCGACCTCGACAATTTCGAGAGAAATGACTCATCTGATTGTCTTCCTTGATTTATTGATAACAGATTCGATATTGCTCCCTGAAGTTGTTCTTACTTGTGCTCCTTGGCACAAGAAATATACAGAAGAGTGACTGGCGTATAATTTTGGCACGTATGTAACCTATTACACGAAATCGAATAATACCCGATAATTCAAACGTGAGTATATATACAGGGTGTCCACTTTTTCAATGGGATTGTATTGATAACTTTTAAACCATAAGAGTTAGAAGGTCGGTCAAATGGAGAAGAAGTTGCATGCATAGAAACATTATCAAGCAGTTCAAACAAATCGAGATTCAGTTCCGTATCTAGGGCGTGGCAAAGGTGGCACTTGCCACGGGTGCAAGGCCCATAGGGGCGCCCAAAAATATCAAAAGAAAAAAATATTGGAGCTCCAGGCGAAATAAAAATAACTCGGTTTTCATGTATATATACGCCTAGCAACGAGCGATGCCGAGAAATTTGAAAACATTCAAACTATTGCTAGCCTTCCATAGAATTTGCCTACTAAGCGTAAAAAAATATCTAGATCAATAAAACTTCAATTGAAGGGAAGAAATAATATAAGTATGGCTTAATTCAAGCGTACCGTAATCTAGTCATAACTATATCTGTTGAGCGTCGACATTCCGCATTCAGATCATAAATATTACGGTTGAGCGTCGACATGTGTTATTACCCCAATTTTCACGAGTTTTTTGCGCTTCATCAAACTTGTCGGTATTTCTTCGACAAACGGTATCATCTATTTTTGAATGAAGTGCGGCTTCTTTTTCTTCGATACAATGGTTGTGGAGGTTGGAATTATTTTCGACCTCAAATTTATGCAATAGGCGGATGTCAAAACGATATTATTATGGAGAAATGATACAAATATAAAATGAATGAAAAAAAAAACAATTACAAACTGTTCACAAATTGAAAACTACTTTTCGGGAGCCATCTTTAGGGGGCTGTTACTAAGGAGAGGGAGGCAAAAAAAAGTTTATATGAAAGACCCACCCTATTTTTGGACAAGTTATTGCTGCCTGAATTTTTTTGAAACTATTCAACTATTCTGTATAATATTGTTTATTTTAAAATTGCAACGAAATTATATGACTTCAATTATGAATAAAATAATTCTATCAGAAAATATAATGGGCGAAAAAAAATTTTCGAAAATGGGGGGCGCTGTCTAACATTTTGCCACAGGCGCAAGAGTACCTAGATACGGCTCTGTCGAGATTATCAGGGCCGGTTATTCAGATATCATAAAAAAAGTGAACTCTGTCATTTTGATTTTTCTTTTTTTCCCACTTTATTTCAAATATTATCAAGAAATGTTAAAAAAAATTTTTATTCGACAGTAAATTGTTCTCAATTTGCGTGCTCTCTGGGCCACCCTCAACCTCATTTTTTTCAATACGGACCTGTATATTTTATG
The DNA here is from genome assembly GCF_914767665.1 of Harmonia axyridis. Lineage (NCBI taxonomy): Eukaryota > Metazoa > Arthropoda > Insecta > Coleoptera > Coccinellidae > Harmonia > Harmonia axyridis. The sequence continues at coordinate 27,559,506 of NC_059503.1, forward strand.
ACACTTTTCGAAATAACTTTTAACGCTGAATTCAACGATATATCATACAATGTCATTCAACGATATATTATGTTGATTTTCAGGTGATTTTGACCCTTATCCAAATTTCTTTGGGTCGGATCTGTAGTGAATGCAATTTATCAAAAACTGCTGTTAATAAAATAGTCAAGAGACTCGAATACAATAATTTTAAATTTGAATACCAAGCCTTCAAAACTTATATCGTAATGATATCAAAATAAAGTTCGACTCTGTAATTTGTTTCAACGGAACAAATGACAAATCCAACAATAGTGATTTCTCGGGAGAAGATTGAGAATGTATTGGAAGGTATTCAAGAAGACGAAATAAGCAAATGTATAAGAAGTATGGGTTCCAGAACCGTTAAGTGCATTTTACAAAATGGTGGACATTTCGAACACTTACTTCATTCATTTTCATTTACTTTCGAATAATCATTCGATTTTTCTTTCATTAAATGATAATTCGTTTAATTATTATGAATTGAAATATGTAAATAATTATTACTTGTTTCTTGATTTGATTCTGATATGTTCCATTCAGTTCAAGATGAGTAAGTTGATTTTCTCATCGAAATGTATTGCTTGTTGTTAATCAAACTAAAGGTACCGAAATGTAATACAGATCCAACCCAAAGAAATTTGGATAAGGGTCAAAATCACCTAAAAATCAACTTTGAATGACATTGTATGATATATCGTTGAATTCAGCGTTAAAAGTCATTTCGAAAAGTGTCATAAAATATACAGGTCCCTATTGAAAAAAATGAGGTACGAAATCTGATTACGTCAAATTGAGAACAATTTACTGCCGAATAAAAAATTCCTGTAACATTTTTTGATAATATTTGAAATAAGGATACTGAGGATACTGAGGATACTGAGGATACTGAGGATACTGAGATTGTGAACATATGAGTTACTACGTTTATCGTGCGCTCCGTGAGTTTTTGGTGATTTTGGACAGTTTTTCCGGTTGTTAATTTTCGGAAATTATATCGTTGAGGTCCTTGTTGCCTGTGCTATCTGAAGTTGTGATTTTCTCAACTTTCAGTGAGTCCGTTTGAGTGATTGTTCTCAATTGACTAATATTTAAAGAGACGTTATTCGTGAATTAAAAAACATGCCTGTCAACTGTGTATCATGTGGTACACCGGCCAGCAGAAATAAACCAGCTGTGAAATGTTTTTCGTGTACTAGCGAAATTCACCTAACTTGCCTCGGAGTAACGACCGATTCTCTGAAAACTCTAGGTAAGGCTGGATCAATTAAATGGGTTTGCGGGGGATGCTCTTTAGAATCCACCAATTCTGGCAAAGGTGATATAGGAAGAAAACTCGATAAAATCGTAACGGATTTGGCTTCTGTCGCTAATAAACAGTCTGAATTCATGACGTCTCTCAACTTTTACGGAAATAAAATAGACGATTTTGAGTCTAAATTGGTTGCCTTTGAGAGCATGAGCCGTAGGTTGGAGGGAATGGATGCGCGCCTTAAGACTTTGGAGAGCGAAAACGAGAAACTACATCAGAACGTCAATCTGTTACAACAACAATTAAAATCAAGGAGTGTGGATGTTGTTGGAGTTCCAGAAAAGAAATCTGAAAATGTACTAAACATTGTTGAAAGCATTGCGCGGAGACTTAACGTTTCTGATGTAAGAGGTTTCATTGAGGGTTGTCATAGGGTTCATTTCATGCCGAAGAAAGATAACATGAGCAGACCTATTGTGATAGATTTCAGGAGCAAGTCATACCGGGATAGTTTTTTGCGAGCCTACAAGGGTAACAAGGATGGTATAAAAACCAGCGACATCGGTTTTGACGGAATTGAAAGAACTATTTATGTAAATGAGAGTCTTTCTCAGGACACCAGGAGAATTTTCAATGCTACCAGAAAGTTTTCCAAGGAGAATGGTTACAGATACTGTTGGATTCAGGATGGAAGAGTTTTGTTGAGGAGGGATGAAACTTCGGGAATCGTTCGCATCACTACAGAGAAGGACTTAGCCAGGCTTCCTCCTCATTAATTGGATCTTTCCATCATCTGTTTTTGGTGTCTTTGTGATGTTCTCTCTCAATATATACTATCAAAATTGTCGAGGTCTAAGGACCAAGACAACTGAATTTCTGAAGTCTTCGTGGAATTGCTCTGCTGAACTAATTTGTGTCACAGAGTCATGGTTGAAACCCTCAATAAATAGTTCCGAGTTCATTTGTGATAATTACAATGTCTGCCGAAGAGATAGATCCGAAACAGTCAGCAACAAAAAAGAGGGAGGTGGTGTTTTCATTGGTGTGGCAAAGCATCTGCGTTATGTTCCAGTCTCAAACTGTCTTCATTCAACACCAATTGAGGATTTATGGATCAAAATAAAGTTGAGCGGATCGGTGATCCTGTTTGTTGGTGTATGTTACATTCCGCCAGGAACGTCCTCCCTTGATTACTTGGCGTATTTCGATGCTGTTACAGCCTTGATGGACGACAATTGTGGAGACCAATTTCTGTTGATAGGTGACTTCAATCTTCCGCGTTTTTCTTGGACTTCCGGAATGGGTGGATATATGGTTTGTGATCCGGTACAGGGGGATCTCTATACCTCTTTCAAGGACTTTGCATCTTACAATTCACTGGAACAGTTCAACTCCCAGAGCAATGTCAATGGTAGAATATTGGATTTGATTTTGTCATCCAGCCTCAATGTCGTCACCAAGCGTTCGTTGCCTCCATTTGTCACTGAAGATGTTCATCATCCCGCCCTGGATGTTCTGGTGGAGTTCGCAGGTGAGATGGTATATTCCAGAAGATCAAGATCCATGTACAAATTTTTCAACGCGGACTACTGCACAATCAATGAGGAGATGTCGTTGATCGATTGGGACACATTGTTAAGTAGTGAAAATGTTGATGTGAATGTTGAAACTTTTTATAATAATATTAATACTTTAATTGAAAAATTCATTCCATCTAGAATTGTAAATAATACGAAATTTCCACCATGGTTCTCGACCGAAACTATTAAATACGTCAAAGAAAAGGCAAAAGCTCATCGTAAATTTAAAAAGTTCAAAACTGCTGTAGATTACGACAAATTCTCTTGTTCACGTAAAGTATGTAAAGAATTGATTCGGAGAGACTATACAGTTTATATTTCACGTGTTGAAAACAATATTGTCGATAATCCTAGAAACTTCTGGTCATATGTTTCGGAAAATCGTAAGGGGGTCAATGTACCCAGATCGGTGACTCATGAAAATGTCGAACACAATGATAATCAGAGTATTGCGGATGCATTCGGTAGATTCTTCGCGGATGTATTCGAGGATCCTCTTAAGCCCGTTATCAGAAAAACCGATGTTGAGAATATGAGGGATTCCACATATGTTCACCTTGATAGCATCAGTTCGGACGAAATCATAAATAAAATAAATGCTCTGAAAACAAATAAAGGTCCAGGTCCGGACTTGATCCCTCCAATATTCATTAGGTCTTGTGCTGTTTCACTTAGTTCTCCACTCCATATTATTTTCAATCAATCACTACGTACTGGAGTTTTCCCCAGAGAGTGGAAACTTGCTAAAATAACTCCTATTCACAAGAGTGGAAAGACGAATTCGGTATCCAACTATCGGCCCATCTCTGTTCTGAGTCACTTCGGGAAATTGTTTGAATCTATTGTAACCAACTTTTTATTTTGTTCGCTTCAATCGACAATCAGCATAAGACAGCATGGTTTTTTTGGGGGAAGATCTGTTCTCACTAATCTATCGCCATACATTAGTTATTTGTCTCAAAATATGGACCAGGGTACCCAGGTGGACGCAGTTTACACCGATTTATCGAAAGCTTTTGACAAAGTTCATCATGCGACACTTTTAAAAGTCCTCTCGGATTATGGCGTGGGATCGAATCTGTTGAGATGGATTGGGTCATACCTGTGGGAAAGATCTCAGTTCGTCATTATAAATGACGCATTTTCATCCCTTTACAGGGTCGAATCGGGAGTGCCTCAGGGTTCTCATTTGGGACCACTTCTTTTTATTTTATATATCAACGATATCTGCAAATGTTTTCATAACATAAATTTCGATCTTTACGCGGATGACATTAAGATGTACCTACTTTGCAGTGAAGGACTCGGATGATGCCCGGAAGTTTCAGGATGATTTGAACAGATTTGATGAATTTTGTTCCCTACACTATCTGTCCTTGAATGTTAACAAATGCAAACACATAACATTCACTAAAAACGTCAACATCGTAAGCACTTCTCTATCTCTGAGCAATGAGACTCTGGAGAAAGTGAAAGTAGTCAAGGACTTGGGAATATATCTGGATTCGAAATTATCATTTGAACGCCACATAGATGATATTGTTTCCAGAGCTTTCAGAATGCTCGGTTTCATTCTGAGAATTTCGCGTTCATTTAGAAGTGAGGAAACGCTAAAGGTTCTTTACTTTTCGCTTGTTCGCAGTATAGTTGAATATGCAACACCAATTTGGAATCCCTTTTATCACAAATATATTAATCGGATCGAAAGGGTACAGAGAAAGTTCACTGGAGTCTTATACTACAGGTTCGGGAATAGACAAGTTGAGTGTCCTTATGATGCAAGGTTGAGGCTTTATAGATTGACTACTCTGGAGCAGAGAAGGGTTGTATTCGATCAAATTTTTTTATATCGGATAATGAATGGCCACTTTGATTTCCCTCTCATTAATGAAGTTTATTTGAACACTCGTGCTTTCACCGGACGTCGAAGAGAACTGTTTTATATCCCAAGAGCGCGCACGTCGTTGTTTTATAACTCCATTTTTTTGAGAATCATGCGGTTTTATAACTGGCACATTTTTTTTATTGACATTTTCAATATTTCTCAAGTTGCTTTTAGGGAAGAATTATATTTGTATCTATGTAGAAATTACTGAATTGTTTATTTTTTTTTGATATTGTTGATATGTTTTATCTTATAGTTTATGTTCATTCTCAATTGTAAATATCTTCTTTTTTGTGGTGAATCCTTGTAATTGGGTTATACCTGTTAGGATTCCTGTTTATGTTAAATAAATAAATAAATAAAATAAAGTGGGAAAAAAAGAAAAATCAAAATGACAGAATTTACTTTTCTTATGATATCTCAATAACCGGCCCTGATAATCTCGGTTTGTTTGAACTGCTTGATAATGTTTTTATGCATGCAACTTTTTCTCCATTTGACCGACCTTCTAACTCTTATGGTTTAAAAGTTACCAATACAATGCCATTGAAAAAGTGGCCACCCTGTATATATCAGACGAAACATTTTCGGATTAAATCAAACTTCATATCGCGTTTCGGAATTTCTGGAGAACTCACCTTCAAGTCTTTCATTTGTTTGGCTATGGTGACGAGATCTCTGACCACTCTGACGTTGATGTGGGCTGCAGTTCTGAGCTTCTCGTCGAAATTGACAGTGGCTGCACAATGGATGATGAAGTTGGTTTCCCTGATGAGCTTGTTTTTGCAGTCTTCGTCCATACCAAGATCTGGTAGAGAGCAATCTCCGTTGACTATCGACACTTTTTCTATGAACCTGGGGTACTTTCTCTTCAACGGCTCCATGTTCTATACGAAAAGTATAATTTTACATCTTGAAAGCTTTCATCTGAATACTAGAGAAAAATAGGGACAGCAATGACGTGGACGCAGGAGCTTTTGACGCCAATTGCCCTCCTAGGGAAAGGGTGTAATTAATTCAATCGAAGAAGTAGAATCACAAGTAAATAGAATCTGTTGTCACGGAAATATTGTTAAGTTCTTTCATCGACCTATACCACAAAGCTCTTGAAGCTACCACTAGATAAACTAAGGGTAATGATGGGCCTACTGACAGGACACTGTCGGTGCCAGCGTTGCCGTTCGCACGATAATTATCGTTTTGTACGATAATTTGCTGCTCAGTACTATGTACGATACCGCATGTACGATAATAGCGTTTTGTACGATAATTTCAGTGTACCTATCATTTGAGCTGAAGTGTCCATAGATACTAAAAATAAAATGAAACTCAGTATGGCCAGTTTTTAGTAGGAAGAAATCATTTGGTGGATTTTAGTAGTTTTAAAAAATCTAACCGAGACGGTTGGGAATGTCTAGACTCTAGAATGTTCCGATGAATCAATTCATCGTTCATTGGGGTTCTACGTTCTACGTGGCTCTAGAAGAACGAACCTACTTAAACGTAATAAAATCATAAAACTTCTTTGGTGGCTGTCGGCTGAAAATAAATACAAAGAATCATGGAATATCCGAAGAGTAGGTGCCTCATTAAAAACAGATGGTGTTCAAACTTCAGTTGAAAATATAGGTACCATTATCTCATATTTGGTATTCTATTTAGTGCAAAAAAATTGTTGTAACAGGAATTTCATTGACATATTTGAGTGGCTGAATATTTTAGATTTGAATATATTCATTTCACACAACAAAATCGTTTTTTTTGATGACCTTTATTTTATAGAGAATTTTTACGAAGATATTTCTTCGTATTTCCAATCAATTCAATTATTTAGATTTATATTATTTTATTATATGTGGCTATGGGAGCAAATGTTCAATTGTTGAAAGCACATAACAAAGACCATCAAAATATACTGCCATTTCAATTGAAAAGGGCGTATTTGCAAAAAAGCACACTGGAGATATTTAATTGAATTAATATGAAAAAGGAATATAAATCAATGCATGTTAATTAAATTCATTAATTTTAATTCAGAAAAACTATTGAAGTCAAATATAATTATCAAAATAAATTTGTTACTTGAAATCGTACATACAAACTTCAACCCTAAGTATATGTATAGTTATCATTAAATAATAGGATCCTTGATTTATTTCCGAAAAACGTATTTTTTATTAGTATTTCAGATTCAATTTCGAAACGTATCTAGTACTTCGAACACTCATATTCAAAGAATTTTGTATTTGGGTATTTTTTATTCGGTTTCTTTTACATCTTTGTCGACGATTGCATTTTTTTTGCAATATCCAAGTTATTTGAGAAAAAAACTTTTATGGAAATGAGTAATTTCTGAAAAAAAAGAACGAAAATAACAGAAACAATTTTCACGATGTCATAAGTAAAATTCGATCCATTCTTTCACGATTTACTCAAAAAATTTCTTGTTTTATTTTCGAATCTGTACGCATCTCTACTATCTATCCTATTCATGAAGTAAAATTTAACCATAAGAGACATTAGAATAAGGTGTATTCTGAATAAAGTGAAAATACAGACAATCTGTGAATAGGATAATACAGGTTCTCTGATCTTGTCTGATAATTAATTAATTATTCATTAACCGTTTCATCTAAATAAAAAACATATTACTTATTCGATACATTGCTTCTTTTTTCATCCTTTTCCACAAATGATCATATTCTCGCAAAAATTTCCTTTATTTCGAATGTGTACGATAAATATCAGTGGGATACGATAATATGTACGATAAAATACGATAATTTTAAACACGCGGTACGATATTTTAGGCTTGTCGACCTGGCAACGCTGGTCGGTGCAAATATCTGTTATACCGCAGATGAGATCTGCAGGCCCTGTGGGAAGGAGACAAAAACAGCCTCACACATAGTGTGCCCGGGGCTGACTGGCGTTAGAACCACGCACATGGGAAAGTCAATTTTGGATACTCACGAAGTAATAGCCAAGGCTCCTAAGGATGTCGTCGGTTCGTTAACAGTATCCACGGCCTTCCTAGGTTTGTATGAATAAGTAGGGTTGAGAACAAATATCAATTTGGTAGAAGTTCACTGCAGGGCCGCCACCTGACATTTTAGCGCCCCGGCAAAATAAAATTTCGCCGCCCTGCTTTGCCCAATTTATCTGAATTCTCTTTGAAATAGTCTCTGTTATTCCCCTCAGGCATCATTTCAATTTCATATGAAATCTTATTTTCAACTTAAAATCACCTTGTCAAAGACGTTTTGTCGATTTCAACAAAAACGTCCTGCATACTTAAAAGTACGACGCTCTATAAGTTTATAGTAAAAAGACGAAGTAGGTCTTAAAGGGGCATTTCAGTACCTATTCGTATATTCATAACTACATTTAATAATTGAGAGCTCCTATTCGATTTGAAAAAATTGCCGTTGGTAATTTTATTATTTTACTACAAAGAGTGGTATTTTCAGTAAGAAAACATTTTTGTGTCAGAAAATATGTCTTGTTTCATCAACTGACTGAATTAAATATCATCAACTGAAGACAGCAAGACTTATGTAGTCCTTTCCATTAACATTAACAGAATTGAACAGTCTAGACAAATTCATGTTAATTGAAAAAAAAAACGTCTTTTAATCATCATTAGGTACAATCTATCTATTTTCTAATGTTGTTGGAAATTCCTAAATAACCAAAACAAATTTGGTCCAAATTAGATGCGACACTAAAATTAATAATCAATACTTTTTACTGCTGTATAAAAACCAGTTGAAAGTCGAAAAGACTTACAGGGCCGTCAAAAATTTCATCCAATCTCTCCTCCACATCTTTGCCTTTTTTCGGTCTAATCAACATGTATATCCTCCTCAGTTTTGGACTTGATCTAAGTAGTTTTTCCAAGAACATCTTCCCAAGAAATCCAGTTGCTCCAGTGAGGAATATTGTCCCATTTTCGAAGACGGCTGATATATTGCTTTCAATATCAGTATTCTCGTCTTCTTCACCTCCTTTAGAGTATACCTTGTCAATGTCCATTTCTTTCGTGTTTTGTTTTATCCTTCGTTATTGTTATTCTGAAACAATATATAATATATCATGAAAATGTTTTAAGTTTAAAAGAATGATATTATTTGCAGTTCAGTTGTACCTCACGAAGCAACTACCTTGAAACTTGATCTATCTTAGATGATGTGAGGAGCTTGATATTTGGTAAGGAAATATAATTTTTTTTCATAGCTTCATACACCAGGAATCTCAACACCGTCGGTTTGTGATAATTTTTTTTTTTATATTCGTCTCAAATCTTCTGAGGTTTTACTTATGCAATCAACATAATTTTTCACCAGACTTTGAATTGTCATTCTACACCCAAATGCATATTTTCATCTGGATCGAATCTGCAGTTTTGAAATACACAAAAAACTTTTCAAGTTTCATGTTACAAGCTTTTCTGTTCGTACACCGGAACTGACACAAACATCCTTGAATTTGACGACGAATGACTGAGTAGAACTTTTTCATTTGAGACCATTTCCAGATCGAAATTCGAAAAATACAAAAAGAATAGAGTGAATATGAACGTGAAAAAGTCGTTGATGGTAAAAGTGAAATAATCAAAATCAAAAAAGTCATTAGTAATCGAATATAAATCTTGAAATGCAAATAGTTCAATTGTATTAGTGTATCGAACAGAAAACAAGTTTTAATTATGAAAGTGAATGAGTTGAATATTGATCGATTCGAATCAAGGGTCTTTTGTGTGAAAATTGAAAAATATTTCGAACAAATTGAATATGTCATGGTCGTTTCGACGTCAATTTATTTTCATTGTTCTTTTATCATCAAAAATATGAATATTGAAACGGAAATGCCTATTCAAGAACAAACCCGTGAAAGCAGAGCAGAAGAAAACAATTGAGCATTTTTGTTATATTCTACTCACAGTTAATTAAATGTGAGGAGAATACAATAAAAAATTCCGTCTGTCTGCCGCTTACTGTCCAGAACTTTTATCAGAATTTTTAGCACAAATTTAGCATACAAGTCGGTTGCTACACCGCATCGAATCCTCAAAAAAAATTAATAAGATTTCAAGGGAAAAAATTTTGTGATCATATTAAAAAAACATCAGAAACTTGGGTAGACACAATGATGAAATGGAAAATATTCATTGTTTGAATATAATAATCTTTACCACAGAAAAAAGTCATGAACTCGTATTTTTGAAGTTTTATTTACATTTTGGGATGAATTATCCTGGGTTCAAATTCCGGCGCTACAAATTCATCAAAAGTTTTATATTAATATTTATTGAAAAATTTGCGATGTTTCCAAATATTAGTGAAAATATGCAAATTTTTAATTCATTCATATAAAATAAACTGATTACAAGGTTGAGAGTAGGTAAAATCTTTAGCTTTATGAACAAATTAATAAAAGAAAGTGAACAAAAGTGTTATTCATTCTGTTCGAATAACTTTAAGACACCAAAATTGCTGAATAAGGGCTCGTTATCAGAAAGTATCTTATTGAGAATATTGAATGATATTAACGTTTACAAAAATAGATATTCAAAATTGATTTAATTCATTTAAATTAACATAATAAAAATGCAATGCGATAGAATCAGTTGACTTATTTATATTGAATCGAAAATAAATTGACAGTTAATATATTTTTCAAATCTTTAAATAACAATTGCTTCCCTACACAGTATCTTCTTCAAATTCTACATATTTCAATAAGCCTCCGTAGACTGATTCAGCTCTAATTTTATTTTCCATTTAAAATTAATTTCTGTCAAATAAAGACCGAGTGATTCCAATATTATTTATACTGATAATTACAGAATCACAACATGATTTTCGAATCAACTCTTCCTAAATTATGAGTGAAATATCAAGAATTGATGGATACTTTCGCAATTATAAGATAAACTAAATTCCTTCAGAAATATCAACTACAAAATTACTACTATTTGATTCAAAAACCTCTCGAAATGATGAAGAAAATGTCGTCAATTTATTTTAGTGTTTTGAATTAAATTAAATTAAGTTTTGAATTCGAATATTATGCGATTCGCTCTAAAGAAACTACGCTGAATATTTTTCGAATGAGAATTTAATATGTTGCTACATATATTCGTCTTTTTTCTTATTTTGCTTCATAGTGTGGAATGCATATTAAAACACTTTTATATTGCCAATCCAAATATCATTCAGAAGTTTGTTCTTGAGCTATAATTTAATTTCCGTCAGTGTTTATACTTACAATTCCAACATTTCAATTTCATAGTTTAAAGACTGGAAGAAGAATAGGAATTTTTTTTTTGTCATTTAATAAAAATAGTTATTTTCGACAGATTGAATGAAAATGGCACCGCACATTTTCATTCATTTAATAAGAAAAAAAATTAATTTGAAAATCCTTATTGCTGCAATAGAAGGGATGTCTTTCATACTCCAGTCTTCCAAACTGAATGTAATGAATGAAATAACTTATTAATGCTTGATACGAAGAAAACTAAACATAGAAATTGCAAAAATATTTAGCAGGTACGTACTCACGTAGTTAACTTCTCAAGTGTATGTAAAAACACGGTACCTGTTGGATCACTGTCATGCACCTGTAGAGTATTATAGTGGCATGTACTACTGAGAGGATTTCCTGGATATAGTCAATGGAAATAATGATATTCCTCTTCTGCCCAGTAGCGTACGCAGGGGGGGATAAGGGACGAATATACATTAGGTACAAAGCTCATAATTTAATTGTGTGAAAATTTAATCAACGAATTCATCAACCAGCGGTCATATCACAAGCCTTGATCTGATCTGACTGTCGTCGGCATAATCATTATCTCAAGAAGTGTCTGTAAATTCAAAGGACATCGGAAACGAATACTCAATTTTTTTTCTTTATCCCCCCAAGGCTTATGTCTAGGTACGCCACTGCTTCTGCCTGATACCTACCTTCTTGATTTTTGATCGATTGTTTATGTTTATACAATTGCCAGCAGAGCTGTGCCAAAGCATTGTGCTCAGGGCTTTCGAAAGTACTCGAAGCCTTTTTGTGCTCCAAGCACTTTTTAAAAGCAGTGTTTAGTGCTTAGTAATCGAAGCACTTCAGCAAAAGGCTTACTGCTTAGTTGTCCCTAATGTAATCTGCTAAGCCCTTCCAAAATCTTGTCATAAAACGAATGTACGCCTTGGTACCATATAGTAAACCTATGATGGTGTCAAATAATCTGATTAGTCTTTGATTGTGTATTGATATTCAGAATTACAGTGATAAACATCTCGCAGTGTGAACCTCTCGCTAGTATATTGTTATTTCATGAATTAAGGTATTAAAATATCTTTGAGCTCTTTATACAGGGTGATTCTTTGAATTGTAAATATATTTCAACCGAAGATTCCTGATTTTCTTCACCTTTTTTCCGATTTGCGGTTGAAGAGAAACAAGCTGTTGTAAATCCATAGGAAAATTTAAATTTTATATATCTATATTTCGCAAATGGAATGGAATCGAAGAACATGAATTTCAGAATATTATTTTTAATTGATTTCATTAATCTTTTTCGAACATAAAATGCCAACAAAGTCCAGTCAACTCCAGAAAGCCCGCTATACTAAGTGAGAAAAATTGAATCGGAAAAAATAGTAAAGGAAAAAATGTTTCTTGTGACCTCTGGAATCTTGGGATGAAATAGATGTACAAATCAAAGACTCACCCTGTATAGTATACGATACTTGTTATGTAATTAAATATTATACTTTTCCTTTCTTTGATCCCAAAATATTTCTTCAAAGTGTTTTCATAGGAGAAATTAAATAATAGGGTTCAGTTTACATTTGTTAATTCATTATTGAATTTCTTCAGATAGCTCGGAAATCCCAGGTGGCATATGACCAATATAACCATAACCAGCATATGTGTAAACTGAATTGCACAAATAGTTACTGCAGTTACTGTTACTGATTTTATTATCCTTCACGAAAAATTATTTTTTCGGCAACCGTCCGGGAAGTGCTCACTTCCCGTACGCTTTTTCTCTGAGAAAGTAGCATTTCCCGGCCTAGTCCGGAAAGTACGTACTTCCCGGACTAGGACGGAAAAGAATCATAGAATCCATAGCAACCGAGATAACGGCTGACAGTTCATATGAAATTAGTTGTCAAAAATTTGCATGTTTTTTGATCGCAATCGCAATAAAATATGGAAAGCAGCAGCGATAGTGTTATTTTACATGGTTGCCGAAAAAATATTGTACGCAACACGCCCGAAAATGGTTTTTTTGGACTCACAGACTTCCAGGACTCGCTTACGCTCGTCCTGGAATTTTGTCTATTCGTCCAAAAAAACCCTATTTTCCGGACTTGTTACGTAAATTACTATTATTCGTCCTTTGCAATTTCACAGTTGACGTTTTGGAATATTAAATTTTTTTTGTATACAGGGTCATTCACCGCGATGGCCTATTAGACGTTCATGGAAAAATAATCATAATTTTGTGCTGAAACTTTGCATGTGGGCCGGTGAGACAATAATCTTTTTCCCTAGAATATTTTCAAATCTCAACAACTTCCGGTTATATCAGAAAGATTCTACTACTTCCTTATTTAAAATCGAACACCCAGTATATTATTGCATCATTAGGCCTTTCTAGTAACAATTTCAGCAATATGCCATACCTTAGAAAACTCAATGGTTCATGAGTTAATAGGATTCTTTTGAAAAAAAAGGGCTCGATGAGGACTCACTTTTTTCAGAATATTTCTGCAGAAAAAGTTTTTTCGAAAAAACCTTTATCATTTTCGATTCTGCAAATACGAAGTATTATAAGACTGTTCGCAGTTTGGATCAAAAATGTACAGGGTGTTTATGAGAATATCATGAACTTGGACAACTCAAATTCATCAAAACTCAAGATTTTCAAATTGGAACCTATATTTTTATTATTTCAGTCGATTCTACGTACGAAAATAGTGAGGGTTACTTAGGCAAACCCTATACCTAAAATGAATACTTAAGAGTTATCCAGGAAGAACTTCGAATCAGGAGAAACCGCAACTTCTAACTGTGTGAAGTAGTCTGTGACTTCCGGAAATAAACTGCAATTTGATGTTTCGATAACTAAATTTGACTTCTCAAGAATTGAAATTAATTATTCGTTATTGAAAATTGTATTGTTTATGGATTTTTCAACAACGAAAAATTAGATATAATGCATGAAAATTAAAATTAAGTCATCCAAACATCGAATTTTAGTTTCTTTCTATGTTTTACATAGATTACAGACTTCTCCACACAGTTAGAAATTGCATTTTTTCATCTTTTAAAGTTCTTCCTCGATAACACTCAAAGTATTCATTTTAGGTATAGGGTTTACTTGAGTAATCTCCATTTCTTTTACACGTAGAATCGACTGAAATAATAAAAAATATAGGTTCTAATTTGAAAATATTGAGTTTTGATGAATTTGAGTTATCCAAGTTCATGATCTTCTGATAAACACCCTGTACATTTTTCGTATAAATCGCGAACAGGTTTATGATACTACGTATTCGCAGAATCGAAAATGATAAAAGATTTTTCGAAAAAACTTTTCCTGCAGATATATTCGAGGAAATGTTAGTCCTCGTCGCCACCTTTTTCCCATAGACTCATGAACCGTTAAGTTTTTAGCAAAGGTATGGCATATAGCTGAAATTCTCATCAGAAAAGCTATCTAATAATATATATGCAATAACATACTGGGTGTGCCATTTGGAATAAGAAAGTAGTAGTCTGTTTCTGGTATAACAGGAAGTGTTAAAGGTCTGAAAATATTGTAGGGGCAAAGATCATTATCTCAAACCTCAAAATGCAAAGTTTCAGGATAAAATTGTGATCAGTTTTCCATAAACTCCTCATAGGCCATCGCGGTGAATCACCCTGTATAATTAGGTCGGTTTTGTGATTAAATATTCAGTGATTTTCCAAGATATTCTGTTTAAATTTTCTATGATTATGGTAAGCGATCAACATTAGATGCAAATTGCAAAAATTGATGGTAGTTTCGAAATTACTAGGGAAAAAATTCGAACGACCCTATTTATGGAACTCCTTTTCGGATTTTAATTAACTCAACAACGATATTCAAAATTCAAAGCTACCCTTCAAATTTGAAGTTACTATGTCTCTCCGTTTGAGAATTATCATGTTTACGGCCAAAAGGACATCATCGAATTTGAGCGCGTATTCATCATCGTATTACTGTCATCGTTTAAGGTCATTGCTGGTTCAATATCCGTAAATTTCTAACATTATGACGAAATAATCGAGTGATCTATTCAAGGAATGACGTTCAAAAATAAATAGTCATAAGTTGTCAAGTATGGAATAATAATTCTTCAAATTTGTCCCTTCCTTATGCAGGTTTCCGCTATTTGTTATTCAAACAATGCGTAGGTTAACTGATAGCAATCATTGTACAATTCAATTGTTGTTACCTATTTCCATTTGAATATCGTCAACATTTTTTTACAAATTAGAACAAAAGCGTTAAAAATTCAGAATCCATATTTGAGGAGGATTACAAAAATGTTTTTTTATCCTCGTTTTGTCCAAACATTCTGATTTTGTTTTTTCTCTTCAGATTGTTAACTTTGAATTCTAATAACCCTTTCTTTTATTTACAAAATTATATTTCGAATAAGTTCGTTTCAATAACGTTCTGCTATACTTCTTTTTTCACCCGTCAATAACCTTACATACTTGTATGTTGAACATGTATAGTATATCCAAAGTCACTTGGAGGAAGCCAGAAAATTTCGATCATACAAGGGCTGGCCCAAGTTTCTAGAAATTCTTTTGGGGCCAGTGAATTTATTGCCTAACAATACTTTCAAATAAACCCCGGTATTTAGCGGATCGCGGTATCGACTTCAAAGGGACATCTGATCAAGCGTTTTTATGGACTAGTTCAAGTGATTTTGGATATACATACTTACATACATATACAATATTTTTTTCGTTTTAAAAAACTTCAATCTTAACAGTTCCTAATAAAGTGCTTAATGCTCGAATTACTTTTACAAAGTTCTGAGTATTCGCGAGTCTTTTGTGGATTGCCCTGCACAGTGCTAGTCCTCGAAGCAGTTTTATTCGGTGCTCGCCACTTTGAGTCGACATAGAGAGTTTTGTAATGATGTTACCAGAAATATATTAAAAATAATAACTCCTCAGCTACAAGTTCTTCTCATCGTGGCAATACATTTTTCAATTTCATGTTTATGTGTTTTCGAGTTTCGAGGTTCATACAAATTTGAATCCATGCATACATTTGTGCTACTAAACTTTCCCTATTCAAATTACTGAAGGGGTTGCAACCCTCTTCAGGGGGTTGCCAGTAGAAACAAGCTTTGCATCCCAGATCATGTTCCCTGTCATCAAAAATCGACCTGTTTGAGTTTCTGATTCGTTGTTGAGTTATTGAGGGTGGACAATGAGACACCCTGTATATGCAGAATAATGTTCCATTTTTCAAAATAAAAAAAGCTTTATTGCATCTTAGGGAATATCGGAATTATTATAAATATGTAATAACATCAATATAATTTCCATTTATATTAAATCTCACCAAAGGAATTCTGTCAAGAAGTCACCGGTAACCAGGATATGAGGAATAATCGACCTCTCTCCTCAAGATAAATTTTGTCTTATAGTTTCAAAGACGAATTAGCTCACAATCAGGAACCTAACGGAGAGGCTCCACTTGAGGAAGAAAGCATCACATCTCCTGCCTTAATCTGGAGAAGGCGGAAATGAACAACGGAACACAGGAAAATCAACGATAATCCGGACAGGTATAAAACGTGAAATTCTTCAGTTTTCACACTTCACCACACGAAGCCAACTTTCCTTCGCACAAAATATAAGTGTCAAAATCACTATACTGAAATATATCTCACCATAGACAGCTGGCGTTCAAAAACGAAATTATCTCAAAAATGGAACTGTAAATTTTCAAGGGAATTCCAAAAAAATATCCGTTCAACTCCGAGACACCGGTAATAATTCATCCTTTTCTCCAATTTGCCTCATTTATAAGATCTGTTAGAAGGGGAAAGTTTCGAGTCTTTAAATCGACAGCCTGTCTTTGAAAAACAATCGATGACATTGTATTCAAATTATTGTCGCATCTTCCCGTTGCAAATATGTATTTAAAAACGCCGACACACATGCTAATTTTCTTTTCTTTCAATCAATTTAATCTTTGTCGTTTCATTCTTTGTGCTGGCTTTGTGGTGGAGCAAACATATTGCTTTATATCTGGAACTTTTCATTGTGAATCGATTTACGAATGACCAAGGTGAAGCTTCGTTTGATTCCTAAATACAGTAGGAAATCAGATTGCAGTTTTGCGGAGAGCCGTAAATATATTTTCCTACTAGCGTTCCGAAAGTATTACTTTCCACACGCATTGACGTTTGGAAAGTAGTACTTTTCCAAATTCGTGCAAAAAAAGCCCTGCTATTCACTTTCCCCACGTATATGCGTGCGGAAAGTGAATAGCAAGGGTTTTTTCCCCACGCAAATATTAAAGAGTCGAATCAATATTGTTATTTTCCGAACAAGTGTGGAAAGTGATACTTTTCCGCAAGAGACTGTAATTGACCGAACGACGCGAAGCAGAGTTTGGTCAAGCTGTCGAGTGCGGAATAGTTATTTATAATACAAGTGCAGAAGGCATTGATATTCTTCCACGAGTTCAAAATTCAAAAACGAGCCACGAAGTGGCAAGTTTTTGAATGAACGAGTGGTAGAATGAGCCTTCTGTACGAGTATTATACATTATTTTCTCCAATTCATTGCATTTTTATTGAAATTAATGAGATATTTGCGTTTCTGATATATTCTCGCACGATTTTGTTCTACAAGATGTGGAAGAATGAAAGGAATAACCACAGAATCAGAGAAAAGCCACTTTCCACATGAGTTAGGAGCAATACTTTTCCTACTAGCGTAAATGAAACACTTTCACGGACAGTTTTCGTCTTGATACCGACTGACCGCACGCATATGCGTGCGGAAAGTGAATATCAAGGGTTTTTTCCGCACGCAAATATTAAAGAGTCACATCAATCATAAAATTTTGACATGTCTCTATGCGCCAATCATTAAATTCAAACGTTTCTCTATGCGGCTGAGCACACAAATAGTAATTTACGTAACAAGTGCGGAAAATAGGGTTTTTTTTGACGAATAGACAAAATTGGAAGTCTGTGAGTTCAAAAAAACCATTTTCGGGCGTGTTGCGTACAATATTTTTTCGGCAACCGTGAAGAATAACACTATCGCTGCTGCTTTCCATATTTAATTACGATTGTGATCAAGAAACATACAAATTGTTGACAATTAATTTCATATGAACTGTCAGCCGTTGTCTCGGTTTCTATGGTAATTATCAACTGCATTTATTAAAAATATACCTACCAAGATTTTCATATTCACAATGACACAAACGACTTGACTCTTTTCCGGCCTAGTCCGGGAAGTACGTACTTTCCGGACTAGGCCGGGAAATGCTACTTTCTCAGAAGTGAGCACTTCCCGGACGGTTGCCGAAAAAATATATTTTCTTATAACGTCATTCGGCGTCAAGACGAAAACTCTCCTTGAAAGTGTTTCATTTACGCTAGTAGGAAAAATATTCTTCCTAACTCATGTGGAAAGTTTTTCCGCACTCGACAGCTTGACCGAACGATGCGAAGCGAAGAGTTTTCGTCTTGACACCGACAGACGTTATAAGAAAATATATTTTTGTGTGCTCATCCGCATAGAGAAACGTTTCAATTTTATGATTGGTATGGTATTTTAATTTCATTTCAGCTTTCTTTCCAAGCTGCGTTTTTAGCAGATTTATCAACTTTTTCGTTACCTCGTGTTACTGTTCAGGCTTATCTTATTCTTCTCCTAATCCTGCTGTCGGGTTCTCCTTACCTATCTTTATTGTATGTGGAAAGGTTATCGAGAGAATTGTAAATAAAACAAAAAAGAATAAGGACATGCCCTCAAGGAAA
Source organism: Harmonia axyridis (assembly GCF_914767665.1). Classification (NCBI taxonomy): domain Eukaryota; kingdom Metazoa; phylum Arthropoda; class Insecta; order Coleoptera; family Coccinellidae; genus Harmonia; species Harmonia axyridis. Next base: position 27,578,310 of record NC_059503.1, read on the forward strand.
AGTGCTAACCGTAGACAAGTGTTTCGGGCTTTCGGCCCTCATCAGTACGGTGAAAAAGTGTTAGGATGAGCAACAACAATTAGAGTCAACAACAGAAGCCAGCTGTCCATTTGTGGTTTCAGCAGGAAGACCCAATGGGCTTTTCGGCAACAACCAACATCTTCATTGTATCTCCCAAGTAAATGTATTCTTTCACGTTTTCTTGTTTTTTATCATCTATGTGTATCGTTTCTTTGGTTGTACTTATCACTTTTATCATGGTGATATTCATTTTCAAGCCGATCTCTTTTGAAGCATCGTTTAGTTGTTTTATCATGTCCCTTAGTTCTTGTATGCTACTACTCAAAAGGACTATGTCATCGGCAAATCTGAGATGGCTCAGATAGGATCCGACATTCATGACATTTGAACCAGGAATTATTTAAGTGGATGTTCCTGATCCAGACCAAAAATCTTTCCACCGCTTTTGATTCAAAACGATATTCTCAATTCATCATCAACTTGAAAGATAATGATGGAATTCTAAATCTGGTGCGAATTATATTTCGTGCGTCTAGTAACGAATTTCATTAACATTTACATCAAACGAGCGAATAATAATAATAATAATATTTATTTACCATTTCAATTTTAAATACACAATAGTTTTTTTAGCTAATGATAAACAATATTGAATCCCACAGGAGGATAAACCTGTGCGTGGGTTGTATCATATAAAAAAACAAATGAATGCTAATTCTAACCCCACTCTATCGAATTCTTTTAGTTTGAACAGGCGTGAAGCATTCTTTCATAATTCTATCAGGTTTCTAAAAGATTTTATGGAATATTTTAAGAATGCACGATCACTTGATGTAAACATTTGATTTATATTCTCATCGATTCAATTATGGTTTGTTTTTCGAGAAAAATGTCTATTAATGATAGTAACCTACCAAAATTCGCAATCTGTGGGATCCGACCTGTGGACAATTGTACAAAAACACAACTAGAAAACAAGATGCTTCGAGGAAATTGCAAATCTACTAGAATGTAATGTTTAAAAAGCAGTTTACAAAAATTTTAAAGGCACTGCTAGCCTGTAATATGCAGGAATCGAGTCTCTAAAATCCGTACTTGATTTCCGAATTTTTTCACTGATCAGAGATAATGAAGGGTCAAAATCCTCTGACGCCGTTATACAAAAATTTCGGAATTGAGCACTTTCTTCTTATTCTTTGACATCCGTCATTGTTTCACCTACATTATCCAGTATGCTTCAATGCTTTAAATTTGTCATCCATCAACGTCTCTTTCTTCTTTTTTTTGCGTGATTGAGACAAAATAACAAAAGCAGCATTTGCAATTATATTATTGCTGTCAGAGTCGGACATAACGAAGTATCACCAACCACTGAATTGACATGAATGAACATTTCTTCGGCTGTTTTGAGCTCTCCATTTTGTACAAGAATTCTAGTTTTTAGTTTCCGTTTTTGTTCGCAGATATTTAGGTGGAAACGGTGAAAACGAACAAGATAATCATAAAAATAGTAATTTTTCGGCAAAATATGGAAAGCAGCAGCGATAGTGTTATTTTACATGGTTGCCGAAAAAATATTGTACGCAACACGCCCGAAAATGTTTTTTTTGGACTCACAGACTTCCAATTTTGTTTAGGGTTTTTTTGGACGAATAGACAAAATTACTCGCTCACGCTCGTCCTGGAAGTATGTGAGTCCAAAAAAACCATTTTCGGGCGTGTTGCGTACAATATTTTTTCGGCAACCATGTAAAATAACAATATCGCTGCTGCTTTCCATATTTTATTGTGATTGCGATAAAAAAACATGCAAATTTTTGACAACTAATTTCATATGAACTGTCAGCCGTTATCTCGATTGCTATGGATTCTATGATGCGTTTCCGGCCTAGTCCGGGAAGTACGTACTTTCCGGACTAGGCCTGGAAATGCTACTTTCTCAGAGAAAAAGCGTCCGGGAAGTGTTCACTTCCCGGACGGTTGCCGAAAATAGTAATTTACGTAACAAGTCCGGAAAAAAGGGTTTTTTTTTGGACGAATAGACAAAATTCCAGGACGAGCGTAAGCGAGTCCTGAAAGTCTGTGAGTCCAAAAAAACCATTTTCGGGCGTGTTGCATACAATATTTTTTCGGCAACCATGTAAAATAACACTATCGCTGCTGCCCTACATATTTTATTGCGATTGCGATCAAAAAACATGCAAATGTTTGACAACTAATTTCATATAAACTGTCAGCCGTTATCTCGGTTGCTATGGATTCTATGATTCTTTTCCGGCCTAGTCCGGGAAGTACGTACTTTCCGGACTAGGCCGGGAAATGCTACTTTCTCAGAGAAAAAGCGTCCAGGAAGTGCTTACTTCCCGGACGGTTGCCGAAAAAAGTTATTTACCTGTACAAAATTAGATCAGGCTACAACGAACAAATAAGCGTATGATTATTCGGCTCCAGAGAACAGATGTGCACCGATATTAGCTTACAAATGAACAAAATAATTCAAAAAATTATTTTAAAGATGTTGAAGAAAACAAGGGGAAAGGTGGATCTGTACCTTGATTAGGCCATAAAGAGTTCTAGGCCATATTGGCTACAGTTACCTAAACAATTCACAATTTTTTAATCGTTTATAGCGAGTTTTAATATAGATGCAAAGTGGATGTTATCATTTTTTTTCTAACTTTTTCAATTCACCTTTGGATTTGAAACTTCAAATTAAATTAATTAAGGTAAGCTGTATAACCAAAAATAACATATTCTCCAGAGTGCACATCCTCATTATTTAATTTATATTAGAATCAGGGAGTATTTTTTAGGATTTGTGATTTTGAAAAACTAGAAATGATGTCTCTACCTTTCAAAAATATAAGAGTACAAGGATACGATTATGCGAGTAATATGAAGGGAAAGGACAAAGGTTTATTTTTTCTTTTTCTAAAATGAATTTAATTTTTTGCGGATGTTTAAGATTGTTGATTTCTTGTTTATGAATATTTTCCTGATGTTATCAAAATTTTTCAAAGAGATGCCATGAATGTTTTTATTTCTCATAAGAAGGCGCCAATTACCCAATATTAATTTTTTGCATTTTGTAGAGTTGACTTCTGTTAGGACAGCAAATTGGTTCTATGCTAAGGGCGGCTCAAAATCAACCCACATCGAGAAAATATTTTTATTGAATATCAGATTCATAATATATGAAACGCTAATTATATCTATTTTGTATGTTTATAGTTAAGTTGAAGTTTGTAAAATTATTGAACACAGGTTGACTTCAACCTGAAACGTCATTCCCTTTCTTGCCACCGTTATAATATCATCTGAAAAAAATTAATCACCGATATTGCTGATTTCTTCTTCGGTATTAATTCCGAATATTTTATGACCTATGTGCACTTTATTTATCGCAATATATTCTTTGACCACCACTGAGGATTTTCATCCCTTAGCTATTTAAGGCAATTAAATCTGCTTCAGCATTGGTCAAAATTGCTGTAGATGACCGATGAAAATTGTTGAAGATGAATGACGGCAATTTAAAAAATTTGCAACAATTTCCAAAAGGATTTAGTTATTCCCACTACTATCTAATTGAATATTCAAAGAGAAAAGTCTCATTTAACTTCAAGTCATTGCAACAAATTTCAGTTATAGTTCATTATGTTATCGGTTATCAAAAGCTCATATTCAAAATCTTCAATATCATTCAAATTCAGTTCAAATAGTTCATCACAATGCTCCGGCAAAAACAAATATTAAGGCCACCTAAAAAATACACCTTATATAAATATAAACAGATAGTTATTGCAAGATACAAATGAGTGATTATTTCATTAAAGGATCCTGTAATAAAAAAATCCTCCAACTAGCTATTTGTAAAGTGAACTACTGGAAGACGTCGTTAACAAAAACGAAACTCTACGAAATGACAAATCTTTTTATTGTTTGTTTATATCACCTTGTTTCATGATCTGATAATTTAATAAACAAATGATGTATTTAATATAATATAAATTTGTCAATTGTTCTTTATTTAACGAAATCCTCAATTCATGATAATCTGAAATGGAATTTCAGAAAAATAGTAGGTCACCTTGTGGTAGATCAACATTCCCGAACAACAACACCTCGGCCAACATTGTTGCCTGGGATGGCATCGCTTTTCTTATTTGTTCCTACTTTTTTCTCAATTCAATTCATTGAGGAACCTCATTTCCACAAATATATAGCCAAAAAGTTTTTACATTATTATTCAATATACACCTACACTAAATTTTCCATTCACAACCACAATAATATACAATAACATAAATATGCCATATTCAATCGAAATTAAGCACAAAGCTTAATCACATTCACTTCAAAATATACAAGAGCACAACAAACACAAAATCTTGAAAAATATCAACAGTAAGATAGCAATCAGAGTATAGTGCGCGATGAACAGCTTCCAAAATTTCACCCTTCCCTTGGGGATGGTCTCCAGAGGGTCTTTCAGAAGGTAAACTCTTGCACCTCTTACGTAGTAATGCATATAGGTGTCCCAGTCGAAATTCTTCATGTTGAAGGGGTACTGTCTCTTATCTTCTGGGTTCATTCTTCTCCATAAGTTCTGTGCATTGTTGTCGAAAAACTTCCATTCCCTGAGAGCGAAATAGGATACTACCTCCATGAATTTGTTGATTTTCTGATATCCTTGAACCAGCCTGTGTAGAAATTATAAATTTGAGAAAATGAGAAAGATTATATTAGAAATAAGAATGGAGACAATCCCTGAATAATAAATAAATTTCAACGGAAAACATTTCATTGTGAATGACATTGAGACAAGAAGACCTAGGACACAGTAGGCTCTGAATATACCAGGAATATGCTCATTGGGGTTCATGAATTTCAATCAATTTCTCAAAGACACGATAATCTTATTTGCTCGTTAACAAACTACAAACAGTTTTGTCCGTAGGTTGTTGTCTAATGTTGGTTTGGTATTCGAAAGTCTAATCATTTTTAAGCCAGGAGAAAATAATACTAAAAAATGTAGAAAGCACTGATGTGAACTCAAGAGTTATGCAGTCTCCAAGGGTGAAGAATGAATGATCGTCCAAAAATTCCTGACTTCTTATTAGTGCTTTGCAATTTTTTTTTGCGATATTTTGCTCGATTTCTCTACTGTTCTGATGCCGCCATTAACACGAAATTTTGCAATAGGCCTTGAATTGCTATTTTATACAGTGTGTCCCATAATTAACTAGACATTCTCTTACCAGAGGTAGACTAGGTGAGTACGGATTGACTATATAAAAAAATTAATTTCTGCCTTTCCTAAACAAGCTACAGGGTGAGTTTTCATAATCATGGAAATAATTAAACCATCATCACTCATCAGAATCAAACTTGTCGGCGGAATTTATCAGAGACCTATTAATTTTTTCAATATTCCCGGACTGACTCATTAATTCTCATTTGAAGTGTTCAGGTTGAAAATATCACTTCGTATTTTGAATTTGAAATAATTGTTCATATTTTCAGAAAGTACAGTGCATCCCATTTTGAGTGAGACTGCCAGGTTTCTCGCTTGTTATTTAAGATAGAGCCTTGCGGTTTTCACGTTCCTGTCCTACTTTTTCGTGAAACTCAAGTTAGTCTAATCAGATTTTGCATAACTGTTTACGTTCAAGAGATACAGGGTGATTTCGGAAATGATACTTTTCGGACCCCTCCTTTATCTCCGAAGTTATTAAAAATAATGCTGAGGTAAAAACTACGTCTGAATCAGAATTTGCGTAGAATCCAGTGGCTTACTCAATTTTTTTTTCGGGGTATGCTTCTGAAGATTCAACACAAACCTATATTTTTTTCAATGGAACACCCTATATATCAATACCTCGTTGAATTCGTTATTTTTTTCCCTTCAAAATGATATATGATACTATATAGGTAGGATGGTCAGAAATGTTAAAAAAGCACTAAAACATCAAATAATGATGATTTTCTGTTAATGAGCAATGAATTTTCCATATGAAAAAAAGGATTAATTGGATAATTTTCATTTGTGATTTTTATTTATAGTAGAGTAAGCAAACAAATACAATACACTCATCACTAATATGAAAAACAAAACGTAGGTACCTACCTAATAGCAACAAATGAATAATAAAAAAATTCATAAACATTGCATAATATCTTACAGATTAAACTGTTCAAATTGCTGTCCATTCTCCCTAATACATATAATATACTACAGTAAAAGACATAACAGTCTGGAAGATTTTCGTGCATCAAGAGAGGCAGTTTTCCAGGATTTACAAAACCGCCCTTTTATAATATTAAATGCACTCAGGCGTATTGAAAAGTTTTGTCAATTATGTATTAGAGGAAAATGGACAGTAATTTGAACAGTTTGAGCAGTAAGATATCATGCAATGTTTATGAATTTTTGTATTATTTATTTGTTGCTATTAGGTACCTACGTTTTGTTTTTCATGTTAGTGATGAGTGCATTATCTTTGTTTGCTTACTCTTCTATTTATAAAAATCAGAAATTAAAATTATCCAATTGAACCTTTTTTTTATAAGGGAAATCCATTGCTCATTAACAAAAAATCATCATTATTTGATGTTTTAGTGTTTTTTTAACATTTCTGACCATTCTACCTATATAGTATCATACATCATTTTGAAGGGAAAAAATAACGAATTCAACAAAGTAATGATATAGAGGGTGTTCCATTAATAAAAATATAGGTTTGTGTTGAATCTTCAAAAGCATACCCCGAAAAAAAAATTGAGTACGCCACTGAATTCTACGCAGAATTCTGATTCAGACGTAGTTTTTACCTCAGCATTATTTCTAATAACTTCGGAGATAAAGGAGGGGTCCGAAAAGTATCAATTTCCAAATTCGCCCTGTATCTCTTGAACGGAAACAGTTATGCAAAATCTGATGAGACCAACTTGAGTTTCACGAAAAAGTAGGACAGGAACGTGAAAACCGCAAGGCTCTATCTTAAATAACAAGCGAGAAACCTGGCAGTCTCACCCAAAATGGGATGCACTGTACATGAATTCACCTTAAAATTGTTATTCTTTAAATGAGCGTCGAATCTCAATTTGATTGGATCTATTGTCACTGACATATTAGTTTTTATTTTCAACATCGAGCGATCGGTTTGGGGAACAAGCGTTCAGAAGAAGGTTCAGATAGTTCAAATCCAACAAACTCAACTGAATTGATAAAAAATATTTCCAAGGCCTTAGCTGCAAAAAGCTTTTTAGAAGACTTAAGGGGTAAAACCACATACATGTGACTGTAGAAATTGATGATGATTGTTCTTCTCATTATCGCCTGTTTCTAATATGGTCAACAAAAACTAATGAAGTCACCATATACAGTCGGCCTGTGTTGGTGTAACTGGTATTAGTAGCACAGATCCTATAGCGGCGCTAAAGATCATAATCAACATTTTTATGGAAGGAAAATCAGCCTGTAGGATTTAATCTGCTGGCTCTGTGAAGTGGATAAGGATAGTGTGGAACGTACAGTGCATCCCATTTTGGGTTTTTGCACAACTGTTTCCGTTCAAGAGATACAGGGCGATTTTGGAAATTGATACTTTTCGGACACCTCCTTTATCTCCGTAGATATTAGAAATAATGCTGAGGTAAAAACTACGTCTGAATCAGAATTCTGCGTAGAATCCAGTGGCGTACTCAATTTTTTTTTCGGGGTATGGTTTTGAAGATTCAAGACAAACCTATATTTTTCTAATGGAACACCATGTATATCATTACTTCGTTGAGTTCGTTATTTTTTTCCCTTCAAAATGATGTATGATACTATGTAGGTAGGATGTTCAGAAATGTTGAAAAAACACTAAAATATCAAATAATGATGATTTTTTGTTAATGGGCAATGGATTTCCCATATAAAAAAAGAATCAATAATTGTTAACAATAATTCATAGCGATGATAGCTAGATCAAATTGGTTTTTTTCTCTCCAATGCCTACTTGATAAAACAATGCTCCCAAATGCATTGTAGCCATAATAACAACAAGGATGTTTGTATCATCAATGACCTAGTACTTTTAAAAATCAAAAGTAATAATCCTCTTATTGAAACTTAGGAAATTCATGGCCCATTTACAAAAAATCATCATTATTTGATGTTTTAGTGTTTTTTTAACATTTCTGAACATCCTACCTACATAGTATCATATATCATTTTGAAGGGAAAAAAAACGAATCCAACGAAGTAATGATATATAGGGTGTTCGATTAAAAAAAATATAGGTTTGTGTTGAATCTTCAAAACCATACCCCGAAAAAAAAAATTGAGTACGCCACTGGATTCTACGCAGAATTCTGATTCAGACGTACTTTTTACCTCAGCATTATTTCTAATAACTTCGGAGATAAAGGAGGGGTCCGAAAAGTATCAATTTCCAAAATCGCCCTGTATCTCTTGAACGGAAACAGTTATGCAAAATTTGATTAGACCAACTTGAGTTTCACGAAAAAGTAGGACAGGAACGTGAAAACCGCAAAGCTCTATCTTAAATAACAAGCGAGAAACCTAGCTGTCTCACCCAAAATGGGATGCACTGTACAGGGTGGGCAAATTTCGATGTTTTAGCACTACAACTTTTGAACCAAAGGAGATAGACAAAATCTGATACCCACTTCTCGATCTCTTTTTCTGAGAAACTAACAAGGGTAGTATTCATTTTTGGCCACCTTCTTTTGTTTTCGAGTTATAAGCGAAAATTGGAAAAATGGCGATATCGAAAAACATTTATATCTCCGCTAATACTGATGATAGAGCTCTGAAATTGAAACATTATTCAGGCACTTTTTCACGTAGAATCCAGTGGCGTACTCGCATTTTCAGAAGGGTTCTTAATTACGAAGCTATGACCCAAAGTTATGTTTTTTCAAATAGGAACACTAGATTTTTGTGTCATTTTCTGAAAGCTTGATTTTTCCTGATTTCAAAAATATATAACATCGTATGATTCGGATCAATATAAATAATAGAAAATGGCCAAAAACCTCTTTTCACCTAAGAGTCTCAATATTTCTATGGTTTCAACTGTTGATGAACACAGAAAAATTGAGCTTTCTATAACAAGAGCAGTGTCCTTCCGTCAATCTGATTATTTCTATGCTTTTCACTTATTTCTACGAAATTCGAATCTAGATATGTTTTATAAATTTTTTATCTAAAAATTGATTTGGAAATAACGGAGAAACCACAAGATCGAATTTTTCAATCGAAAGAGTTGTATTGAGATGCATGTATCAGGAGATTATTTACATAGGTCTCCAGAATCAATACGCACAAGTACCAATCCATTTTAAACAGCATATGAAACAATGCATATATGATTGAACTCAACATTTTAATTACGAAGGGACAAACAAGAAATAATATTTAACCTAGTAATGACAACAATTGCACAATGCACAGTCGACACCTCTTCTCGATATTTCAATAGATGAATATTTGAAACTGTGTTCAAGCTACCTAGGAAACTTTTTCCAAGTTCGTTTATCTTTTCGAAACTATTTGTATAAAATAAATATAGATTCGAATTTTGTAGATATGACTGAAAAGCATAGAAATAATCAGATTGGCGGAAGGACACTGCTTTTGTTATAGAAAGGCTCATCAACAGTTGTAACCATAGAAATATTGAGACTCTTAAGTAAAAAAAGGTTTTTGACCATTTTCTGTTATTTTTTTTGATACGAATCATACGATGTTATATATTTTTGAAGTCAGGAAAAATTGAGCTTTCAGAAAATGGCACAAAAATCTAGTATTCCCATTTGAAAAAACATAACTTTGGGTCATAGCTTCGTAATTGAAAACCCTTTTGAAAAAACGTGCACGCCACTGGATTCTACGTAAAAAAGTGCCTGTATAATGTTTCAATTTCAGAGCTCTATCATCAGTATTAGCGGAGATATAAATGTTTTTCGATATCGCCATTTTTCCAATTTTCGCTTATAACTCTAAAACAAAAGAAGGTGGCCAAAAATGAATAATATCCTTGTTAGTTTCACAGAAAAAGAGATCGAGAAGTGGGTATCAGATTTTGTCTATCTTCTCTGGTTCAAAAGTTGTAGTGCTAAAACATCGAAATTTGCCCACCCTGTACACTTGGTTAAACCAGCTCTTGATACCCGTGATGTGGCTGCGCATCCTTCTAAGGATTTTGAGAGTTTAATAAATTAGGAATTAAGGAAGTATGTTTATGAGCCATATGTCACTGATAGAAAGGCTATATTCCAAGCTATAATAAAAATAGTTCTAATCTTCTAGTAGGTATACTCACATGGGTTTCCTTCTTATGCATAAGCAGATAAAATCAACTAAATACGCTGGTACTGTATGGAGAAAGAAACATGCTATCAAATGATGCAGTCTTCCTTCTCTAAATGCAAAAAAATCGTACCAAAGTTGCAGCTCGGATGGTACATGGATTGCGTGTTTCCTGGTCATATAGTAAAATTTTTCTGTAAAGGCAATATATCATTAATTCTCGAAGGGTTTTTGAGAAGTTACAAGGAACCTACTCCATGTGATGGGTGCTTCTGTTGAACTGACAACGTTGAATATAGGTTCTTCAGTGTGCTTGGTTTCTTCAGGTGTAATTAGAAGGCCATTTTGGCAATTTTTTCTGTAATCAATATAATAAATCACTTCGGTTGACATACCAAAGGAAGTATTAAGTGGCTAAACATATCCATTTACTGGCAAAACGAATCTCTAAACAGAATTTCGTGAGTGTCGTATAATTGGAGAATTGAAAAAAAAATTTCTAAAACTTCGATATCTCAGAACCTATTCGCCTCTCTAATAAAATTTAGGGCGTATATCAAGTTCATTAATGAAAGAAGTTATTCAAAACTTCTATGTATAAAGCTTCGACGAGGGAATAAAAGGTAATCAATTTTTTCTGATCTCCGAAATACAGAATATTTTTCAGAGAACGTAGTAATTTGTTTTGATTTTTCCGGGTTTTATCGACGAAATGGCAAGATCCAAGAAGTTGCAACAGGGGGAGAAAATATTGAACATTGAACAAGATTATATCAGTTCATGTAAAAAAAATTAAAATTGTGGAATTGTTTTGAAGGGGTCTATTTTAATATATGTCTAAAATTCGAGAACTTGATGAGACTAATAAGACTATTTTTGGATAGGGAATCAAAGTATATCTGTATATCTCTTTCAACTGAATGAGACCGTGGTTCCGAAAAAAAAATTAAAACTGAATGCGATAAAAACAGGAAAGCTTACCTAGAATATGAATTTGTCAAAACATAGATTTCCTTCGAAAATACAAAAAAAAATTAAATAAAATGATAGATCTAGTTTGCAAAACGCAAAATTAGCACTGGGGAAGAAAGAGGATTAGATCAGATTTCTATGATCTACAAAATTTAATGTGGAAATTTATCAGGCAGCAAACAAAAAGGTCAGAAAACTTGAGATAGATTACAGTACTTGGATAGACCATCTAACAAAATTCTTTCAAGACCACAACAAATAAGAGCAGGAACTAGATAAAATCACAATAAATGACAACACGGCACAGGATATCTGGAAGAAACTAATAAAATTGAAAACAGAAAATAATCAGGTCAAGACAACATCCAAAATGAATTACTGAAATAAGAAGGAAAGAGTTGAATAACTGAGATTACCTCACTAGGGAATGAAATTTCATCAAAACGAAAGTCGTTTGCTAGGGGAGTATAATGCTTCTGATGTTTAAAGAAGGAAATAAAAAAGAACCAGAACATCACAGAGGCATTAATCTGCAACCAAGATCAACTCCGTGGAACATTGGCTGACTAAAAACAAGGCCTTAGAGCAAGAAGATACTCTGTAAGGATAATGTGTTTGTGATGCGGCAGATAGGAGATAAAAAAAACAGAATGCCTATAATAAACTGGGGTTTCTATGTTCCATTGGTCTGCATAAAGCTTTTGCTAAGGTGCGACTGAAATACGTCATACAATTATTGAAATCTGACAAGGCGAATCTTTGAGTCCACTTATGTTCAATATCATAATGTATAATACCATAAGAAAAGTAAAAACTAGCATGGGTTGATGCAGTACTCTTTGAAAAAAATGAGGACTACCCTCAGAGTAACCTCCAACTCTTCATTGATATAGCAAAGCAATTCGATATGGATTTAGCCACTGAAATAACAAAATGCATGACAACAGTAAAAGGTCAGCTACTATGTGAACTAGAAGTCAATCAGAACATGATAGGACAAGTAATGTCCTTCAAATAAGTGAGTGTTGAACTATACAGTTTTGGCTACATTGAAGTTGAGTGATCCCTACAAGATATGAGAGCTAACAAAATCCTAACGTCTTAACGACGCGATATGTAGGAATAAACATCTAAACATGAAGACGAAGGCAAGACTCTACGAAGATACCATACGACCTATCAAAAGAATTGTACGATAGAGGAAGGAGTGAAGACATAAGAGGAATGTGTGAAAGTAGAAAACATCCAGGAGTAGGTAACTAATATAGAGAGAGAATGAGACAGGATAAAATCGGAAAGGGACCAGTGCTAGATCACCTATAGGAATAGGAAGATCATCAATGGGGAACAAGGTTTAAGCCTTTGTGCAAGAAGGAAGAGGAAGAAGATCCTGTATATAAACCAGATAAAGAAACAGGTGTTGGTGATTGAATCCCGATTGTTACGGAAAATTCAATGTTGTAAACCTTTTATCAATTTTGTAATCGTTTAAGACTTATAGCTCAAAATCGTGCGCGAAATGTTCTTCGTCAAGACCATTTGTCTTGCTTGAGAATCATTTTGTACCATAGGCAAAACTTCGACAATTATCGGCAAAGGATTAATACGAGTAATTTTTGTGTTGTTGCCATTCTAAATTATTAACAATTACAGAATTTCTTTCTCCTGACATTTAACGGAGGTTAGTTTAAAAATTTTATACAATAAAAAGCCGTTTTCTGTGTTATAGTTAAGTTTTGGCTTCGATAGAAAACAGAGTTTATTCTTTTTTTTATATTCATTTTTATTTATGAAAATAAATATATTTGATTAACATTTCTTTTTTCCATCGAAATCTGCAAATGAAAATATTACTCATTGAGCCATTACCAACTTCATTTCGATTATCCACAGCCGCCCGAGATGTCAATAATTCCTGAACTATAGCTTGCCAATTTGACGAAGTACGACGCCAAGCAATGATTTGCGAGATGATTTGTCAGTGCTTGGTGGTCGAGTAATAACTAAGAGAAGGCCACATATCTAGATTAGATAATGGAAATTTTCTTTTTTTTTATTTTATCTAATTGGTTATTCAAATAAAAGTTATTTATGCAACAAGTGCAATAAACAATTTTTGCACGTGTTGCATACAACATTTTTTCTACGTTCATGCAAAAAGCAAAAAATGATTCATTGGGGTGCGGCACTAGGTGTAGGAAAATGAAAAGCGCAACTTGAATACTTTATTATTAATATCGATTTGCATTGAAACAGGAACTAATACGTTACGAACAATTTAACTCAAACTTTATTTTTACCCTCAATGTTGAAAGTGAATGAACAATTGGTGCTATTTTCAATATGAATATTTCGTAGTGAAGAACTTTTTAAATCCACTACTTGATTTGTTACTGCTGTGAACGTACTAGTACTTGCTAACTGTACATTGTTATTTCCTTCAGGCTGAAATATTTGTTTTGCAACACTGAGTTTGTTTGCATGTGATTCCTCTACGTATCCCTCCGCTACTGTCGACGATTTCCAACAGCACGTTGAAGTAGAATGACAGATGGGTGCAATAAAGAACTTCTTTTTCCACTGAATATAGTTCAATAAAGTTTCGCTTTTTGCATGAATGCAGAAAAAAATATTTTTTTCCTTCTGACATTAACTATACATATATCCTCACCTATTAGCGACTATATCCCAGATTACTGCAAAACCAGCGTTTATGACATAATCAGCAGGAACTAGCTCTGTAATGTTCTCTTGTTTTCCCTGTATCGACCTCAGCAATCCTAAAGCAGCGCCTATCATTCCACCCGTAGGTCCATATAAATTGTCAACCCAACCTTTCACCGGTTCATCCACAGAAGCAATTACTGCAAAAGACATACGAAATTGAATGCTTATTCGATCTGGAGGGACGTAATATTACCTATCGCGGGACGAAGGATGGCTATAGGCATTGTTTCAAATTCTTGGGCGACCAAGTTTTCAGCTATCCCCTTAGTGAATACGTAAGTGTTTGGCCATTCGCCTAAGAGTCTGCAATAAATAATAATGTAGATGTTAATAGCATATTCTGAAAACATTTGAATTGAAGTCCTCTTTCAACTAGAAATAATGTAGTAATAGTATTTATTGATTCCAAAGAATTACACATACATAGCATAAAATATGGAAAGAGTCAAACATGTTCAGTGATATACAAAATTCCTGAATTCCTTTACACAATACGATTTACAATTCAATATCAGATCGTACAACCTCTTCTTGAACTGCTTAAGCTAGAAAAATTTCTCAACTTAGGTGGTAATGCATTAAAAAAGTATATGTATTCCATTCTAAGCAAGCATGTTTCTTATTGCTTTCTTTTGAATCACAAAAACAGATTCTACATATGAAGAACTTCAACAGAACATAATACCAAAAGACTGAATGAAAATTCGCGTAGAAGGCCAACCCAAGATTATTTAGATTGATTTGATTCCTTAGAGAATATAACAAGCACAATTTAATCTACTTCTCAAGTGATCAATATGTTCCCTAAATTTCAAATGTTTATGTCTAAGACCTAAGAATATTAAATAATCTCTAACTTCAATATCATCATCATCTGTATGATCTAACTATGGAAAATTACAATCGGTCTTTTGGACATTATCAATCATAATTCCATAAAAAAACAACCTGTAACTTTTCTAAAAATCATTTGTTTTTTTCAATAAATTGGTAATAATTTTATTCTGTATTCAAATTCTTATTGGGAGTATTGCTATTATTTCAAATTCCAATAGTCTAAAATAATCATTTCAATTCTAAATCTCTGTGCAGTTACATGCCAGAGGAATGACTTTTGGTAGAAAAATACGAAATAAAATTGTAATATATTATTTTTTATTATTTTGTTGTTCGAACCCTAAACCGTTTCCAATGTATAATACTTATTCCATAGTCGTAATCATGGTAAAATAGATACCAATCAATAAATCTGCAGTTACTGGTGAAATGATAGTTGGCGTAGGCCATAGATTGACCCTAATACTGTTTGTTGAAAATATTTTTACTTCAATAGAAATAATACAATCAATTAATACATCTCTGTTTCATTTAGTTTCATGAGTACCCTAATTCCATTAAAAAAACACCCTGCAACTTTGGGATTATTCATTTTATAGAACACAAACTGCAGGTTCATACAAATTTGAATCCATGCATACATTTGTGTTACAAAACTACCCACTTTCCCTATTCAAATTCCTGATGGGGTTGCAACCCTCTCTAAGGGGTTGCTAAGAGAAACAAGCTTTAAATCCCAGATCATGACCCCCCTGTCATCAAAGTCGATCTGTTTGAGTGTTTTCACAAATTCTGATTCGTTGTTGAGTTATTAAGGGTGGACACTTTTAAATGAGACAGCCTGTATATGGCAACTCCACCATGCTTGCCTTTTTCTCGACAGTGGGTAGATATTAATTTATAACCACTGAGATGATATGAATTTTCTCTTCACACTTCTAAGGTTCTGTTATTGCAACGATATCGGCGTCTTCATCATCAGTCATCAACTGAATAATACATTTATCTATACTATTATTATAAAGAGGTAACTTTTGTTGGTATGTTCATTTGTTTGTTTATGTTTGTTGTGAATAGGCTCAATAACTACTGAATCAATTTAAAAAATTCTATCACCTGTCGAATGGTACACTATCGCCCAGTGACATAAGTTAGTTCTATCCGGATATTTCCATGGGATCGGGACCTACTTGAGTTTAACTGGAATAAGTCGGTGAAGAGAAAGCTATCTAAATTCTTTTCAAGTGTACGGTGGTTGATTATACTATACTTAAGTAAAATGTTCTACAAAAGTGATAGATAATAGTTTATATTCATAAATTAAAGAGATTATATGATCTGATGATTGATTTTTTGCAGGAATACTTAATTTGATATACCCAACAGTATTATGATAAGAAGATAAATGAACACGAAAAAGATCAACTGGTACTTGATGATTCCTCACCCTGGTGTCATTTTTGTCAGTCTATCTTCATCTATGGCTTCAACTAAATCCAACAGTTTGTCGGCGGCCATTCCACCCTCGTAGCACTTCTCATGTATTTCACTCCACACACAATGACTGAAAGCAGTGGATACATGAAGAAAAGCCTGGAAATAAGTAGATTATTATAAAAACGGTAATTCTCAAACACTTGTACAGGGTGTTTCACGTTTTACATCGGGTCACTGGATTTTGTGGCTTATCCTTCGAGCAAAATTGAAAAGTGACCCATGACAATGATAGTATTATAATCATTCCGGAATATTCATTGCCTTCCTTCGAATTTGAAGGGAGGCAATCCATCCAAAACATGGTACTTTTTGTTATGCGTTGTTGTCTAAAGGAAACATTGCCAGCTTCTTTCAGATGCCGTATGGAGAACTGAGGAATGTTGAACGTAATCGTATAATCGTAGGTTAACTTGGAAAATTGAACATATGAAATTGAATTCAAGGAATGATTTTCTCCAAAAATTAAATGGTTCTTCTGCTAGCTGATGCTAGCACTCTTCATACGGCAGCTTTGCCCTACACCTTGGCATTGGTAACCAGTGCTATTACATGTACTTCCGCCTCTTATAAGTAGTCAGGTTACAGTCAAGAAATCTTGAGATGAATTTCATTTCTACCCGAATTTATTTCCAATTGTATCTCACTTCCCAGATACTAGAACTGCCAGATTAATGTCACGAAAACCTTTATGGATTAATACTTTCCTTCAATCTAATGGTCACAAGGAAATTTGGCATAGGAAATAGATTTCTTGTAATGTCTATTCGTTGATTCTTCAAAGAAAGTTCCAATCTTTGCAGGAAAATTTGGTGTATTTCAAATCGAATTAGAAGAGGTCATGGTCGTTGCAATATTGTGCTCTTCAAATGGCATTTTATTTGAAGCCCTCTACACCTATACGGGGAGACAGAGATTCTGCTGAGGTTTTTATCTGTGCTCTTGTATCATTTAACATGAATATAGATTTTCAGGTATTTTATTTTCAAATTAAGATGGAGTACAAACTGTACGGTTATGTGAATTATCTCTAGAGGGCAGTGTACCCGGGGCCGGCGTTAGGGGTGAAACAGTGAAGCAACTGTTTTAGGCGCCTCTTTTCAATGGGCGGCAATTTAGCCCAGTTTGTGGCCACCCTTTCATATTTCTGAAAAAATATAGTCTTGATTCTTAAAAACAACATGAGTTTGGTCCGCTTTGCTGCGTTTATCAACATTTCCTGCAATAAAAATCTCCAAACCGTCTTTACTAAGCCGCCTGTTCAATAAATAATACATGGCAACCCAACCAATATAAGCAGCATTGCCTATTATTGAATGAGGGATGGATTGTATTTACGAAAAACAACACTTCGAATTACGTGGAAGTTGTTTACACATTCAACATATGAAAAATTCTAACGATTCTAAATTCGAAACTAGTTACTGATAAATGCTAAATGTTTTCAGCGTTTGTTTTTAATCCTTTTCAGTCCTCGAAGCTTTGCATGCCTTACCGCCCTTGTATCTTGTGATGTGCTAGGTAATCTTTCATCGATCGTATATGATCGATTGTGAATGTGAGAATCAGATATATTACTTACGCATTTTTCATCGGCGTCGAAGAAATCCAGGAATTTATTGTAGGCAAAAATGTCCGAAAAAAAAGAACCAAGTGGAAACGACTTTAGAAAGAAATGATTAGCAAAATCGCTAAAGAAATCAAAAATGGTGAATTATCATCGAGACAGGTGATATTTTTTGTTGGGGGAGTGTTTATTGATACTTCTTCAGCAGGGGTGCCAAAAAATGTTTTGCTTCAGGTACAGTGCTGCCAACCCTACCTAAATTTAGGTAGATCTACCTAAATTCGAACTAATCTACCTATCTACCTTTTTTGAGCTCGATCTACCTTAATTCAGCTCCGCGCGAACTTTACGGTTTTAGATCAACGAAAAACCGTTTTACCAGTAACGTGACTATGAAAAAAATGTATTCCTTATTAACGATTTCACATCTTAATTTTTACGCACGCCATTGGATACGAAGATCTCCGGAGATCAGCGGCGGAGTTTCAGAAACATACAGATGCAAAGAAAGGACCAAAATTGGTAATTAATAAACTGATAAATAACGATGGCTGAGCCTCAATACGCACTTGCTTGATAGAAAAATAGCGATAGTAAATATGGTTGCATGTACGTAGGAAAAATAGATGAATCGATCATTATGCTTAAAAAAAAAAATAGAATAAAATAAGATCGTCGAAAGGAATGAGATGAGACCCTCTGAATGCATCGAAGGCTGCTGTCGGGAAGCAATAAAAGACCCTTTTGGGTGTTAAAATAATAAAAGTTTTTGGACAACAAGCGATTTCTTGCAAATTATCCACATCTGTTGAAATGAAATATTTGAAAGACCAGTTATTCTTTGGTTCAAGTAGTAAAGAGAACAACTTTCTTTAAAGCAGGCTGCTTTAGTAGAATTGCTGAATCGGGATATTGCGATTTTGACGAAACAGAAAAAGTGTCGTTGTATAGGTAAGTTTTTTGCTGAATTTATCGAAAATATGAGTGCCGGTGATAATGGAGGCGAAGGAACAAGTCGTGGTCCATTACCGAAGAAAAGAAAGTATTACCAGACCTATAAGAGTGATTGGGAAAAATTATCATTATTTTATATATATTTGAATTTTAATTTTAAATTATTACATAAATATATTTCTTTGTTTTTCAATTTTTTTTTATTATGTGAATTCTCATACTTTTTTTTTATAATTCTATGGACTCAGTTCTTTCAAAACTCCTAAAAAAAAGGAAAAAATAATCTACCTAAATTTGGCAACATCTACCTAAATTTCGAACCTCTATCTACCTTTATTTGAGCTCAGTGGGTTGGCAGCACTGTTCAGGTACCAAAATAGCTAGAGCCGGCCCTGAGTGTCGCTTCCTATTCGAAAATACTACTACTTACGGGCGAACTTGTTTATATTGCTCCGTCTTATATCTTAACAGACTATAGAAGTTGAGGCTGTTACAATAGTTTGCGGACATACAGATGAACCATTTCATTCAAGATAGTCTCAAATGACGTGCGTGCGTGAATTTTGATAATAAAAACAAAAATATTCCATCCCAAAAGTGATCAAAAAGCTTTCACTACCTTTGGTAAACTGAAACGCAATTGATCAAATTTCAAAGAACACATGAAACAAAGAATAAACTCAAAAGAAAACATCAATCAACGGTTTCCACCATAGGTAATCATTACACTAATCTAAGTGTACCTCGACCTCGACAATTTCGAGAGAAATAACACACTTGATTGTCTTCCTTGATTTTTTTAATAACAGATTTGACATTGCTCCCAGAAGTTGTTCTTGACTTGTGCTCCTGGCCACAAAAAAAAATACAGAAGAGTGACTGACGTATAATTTTGGCACGTATGTAACCTATTAGATGAAATCGAATAATACCCAATAATTCAAACGCGAGTAAATATATCAGTAGAAACATTTGCAGAGTAAATTAACCTTTATCGCAGTCCGGAATTTCCGGGGAACTCACCTTCAAGTCTTTCATTTGTTTGGCTATGGTGATGAGATCTCTAACCGCTCTTACATTGATGTGTGCTGCAGTTCTAATATCTTGGTCGAAACGGACAGTGGCTGCGCAATGGATTATGAAGTTTGTTTCCCTGATGAGCTTGTCTATGACGTCTTCGTCCATACCGAGATCTGGTAGAGTGCAATCTCCATTGACTATCGTTACTTTATCTATAAATTTCGGGTACTTCCTCTTCAAGGGCTCCATGTTCTATAAGAAAAGTATTGCATACGCTTTCATCAGAATACTAGAGACAAATGGGGAGAGCACTGACGTGAAGTCAGGAGATTTTGGGTGCCGATACGCTCTATTAGTGATGACGTCACACACCGCCATTTTAATTCTCCTGTCAGATAGATAGATAGATAGATAGATATTTATTGGTGAGTTACAATAGAATTGTTTTCACAAGTCGAGAAATGAGCATAAACAGACAAAGTCATACAATACAGTGGGAATGTATAAATAGGTTTAAAATGCAAATAAATATATAAACATATAGGTTA
Source organism: Harmonia axyridis (assembly GCF_914767665.1). NCBI lineage: Eukaryota > Metazoa > Arthropoda > Insecta > Coleoptera > Coccinellidae > Harmonia > Harmonia axyridis. The sequence goes on from NC_059503.1 coordinate 27,598,774, forward strand.
AAAGGCGCATAAATATATACATATATAAAATATACACACATATAAAGGTATAAGCAAATGTAACTAAATAAATAAATATGTCAGTGTTCGGAATCCAAACAAACAAATTGTCATTCAAATTAATACGTTGACGTTGAAGAAATTGGCTTATTTTGATAAATAAGATTATTTGAGGAACGATTTTACTATTAATTGATAGAAAGAAGGCACGAGATTAATGCCAGTAAGTTCTAACTTGAAGTTCAACTAATAAACACGGCTTTATACAAAATCTGGGGAATGATACAGGATTTAAACTTACTGGTATTAACCACGTTCCTTCTGTCTATCAATTAATACTGAAATCGTTCCTCAAATACTCTTATTTATGAAAATAAGCCAATTCCTTCAACGACACCGTACTAATTTGAATGACAATTTATTTGTTTGGATTCCGAACACTGACAGGAGAACCAAAAATGGCGTTGTGTGACGTCACACTAATAGAGCGTATTGCACCCTTGGAGACACAGAACTGTATCTATGTGCTCTCTTAAAGGGTGCAATTGGTGCATGCATTCGAATATACACACAAGCAAAATCTTATCCAGACCAGATCGGTTTTCACCGAAATGTTGGATATTTCTTTTGCAATATTATTCTTGAATTTTCTTCTATTGTTTTGATGATGTGATCATCTTGAAATTTCGCACGAAGCTTCTGTGGTTGGAAAATATTATTTTTCTCCGATCTCCTTCTTGAATTTCGCAAGAAGCTTGAAAATGTTATTTTACATGTAAATGCGAATTTTTATTCGCATAGAATATACAGTTTTGAAATTAACAGGATAACAAATTTTTAAAGGCTTTACGAAACCCCCAATCGGAAAACCCAAGGCATACAAGATCTCAACCTACCAAGAAAATTGCTCCATTGGAGCAATCCTTCAAAAATACTGAATATTTTTCATGCAATGTTTCCTCTACCTAAATACCATAATTTCGGAGTACCAGCTACATTCTACATTATCTTGGCAGAAGTTGAAATTATACATCCAGATGGCTATTGGCTATACTTTGATAAATAAACGCTTTCAATTTGAATAATCTTTAAATGTTTAATTTTTCTACTACTTAAATATGCACATACCTCTAACATGAAACAAACATAAAAAGATTATTCGAATTGAACCAGTTCATTCAATAATAGCAATCGAAATGAATTATTTTAACTTTTGCCTTTAAAAAATTGAATGAATTGAATTGAGATCACTTCAACTCGTGCATCTAATCTAACTCAACTACCTCGCAAACTGAATTAGGTTATTCATTCATCAATCTATCTTTTCACCAGGAATTAGGTTATATAAGAACGATGAGTTGTCAAAATGAAAGTGAGGGAACTCATCTCAAACTACAGAAAATGAAAGAACGGTGACATATAAGTGCAGCTTAATTATGACTTGGATTGGTTGAAAGGAACGCTACTATTATCAAATAACCCACGTCTATTATTTTTTTATTAAATTCGCGGCAATTTTGGTATAAAATTCTGAAATTAATTCTCTTTATTTGCAATCTATACTAAAAATCAGAAGGATTGAAATCAGGACATCTCGTTGGCCAAACAAACTCATTTCCAAGACCAATCTATCTATGAGGAAACAGTTTTTTCAAGTATTAATGAATAAAAATGTTTATAAAATAAAAATACTTTGTTCAATACATGAATCAAGTTAAGTTTTTTTTGTATAAAATATCGCTTTTTTGAACTTTATATCATTTAACTCGTAATTCAGCCGAAAAAAATTGCTTTGCACCCCTACTAGTAATGCTAAATAATTAAAATATGAAATCTCCATATCAAAAAACATTAATTGCCAAATTGAAATTGTAAAAGCATACAAAATTATTGGAAAAATCAAAATCTATATTTAAACTTCAACCACCCGGTGTCCTGGTGAGTCGGAAGCCAGCCATATTTGTATAAGATATGCAGGGCAGAATGTATATTTTGAGGTTCAATATCTAAAACTGAATATTTTAAATGAATCTCCCCATACAAAAAATGTGATTTCGAAATTTTGATACTACTTTTTGAAATTCTTTTGAGTGATATCATGGTTCATTATCTAAGAAAATATTTTAATTCAATCAATAAATAGTAATAGGAATTACAAAAAAGAAAAATTCATCTTAAAATTTGTATAAGTTAGAAACTAGACTTTATTGTTCGCGCAGACAGTTTGAAATCGATCAGAAAGTATGCGAATTGAAAAAGGTTTAATAATTGTCAGAAACTTGTTTGAGGATTTGCTGTAAGAATGAACCTCACCTACACTTCCGAAATAATTGATCTGATTTTGTGCATTAACCAATTTAACCGGTGAAATCAAAATCTAGTAACATATTGAATCATTGCTTCTGAATGATTGGTACATACCAAATATAATTGTATGGTATTTTCCGATTCAAAAAAAATGTAGTACTATTAATAGTATATACATGTTTAATAAAAAAAAGGCGTCTTATACTTATGTGTCTATTCCGTGATGTCGTTGGAAATTCCGAACTCACCAACACAAATTTTGTCCTAATTAGATGAATTAATAATCCATACTTTTCCACTGCTAAATAGAAACCAGTTTATTTGAAAATACTTACAGGACCGTCGAAAATTGTCTCCAATCTCTCCTCCACATTTTTGCCTTTTTTAGGTCTCATCAACAAGTATATCCTTTTCAGTTTTGGACAAGATCTGAGAAGTTTTTCCAAGAACATCTTCCCGAGAAATCCGGTAGCTCCAGTGAGGAATATTGTCCCATTTTCGAAGACGGCTGATATATTGCTTTCAATACCAGTATTCTCCACGTCGTCACCTCCTCTTGAGTATACGTTGTTAATGTCCATTTCTTTCGTGCTATTTTGCTTTTTCCTTCGTTACTACTATTCTGAAACACAAGATATTTTATGGAAAATTTGGCAGATTAAAAGGATGATATGATTTAGCAGTTCAGTTATACCACCGAAAAGTGCATCGGTATCTAATAAATATAATCAGATTTTTACATGATTGTGCGGTCGTTCCTCGAACAAACCGCTCTATCATTTTTTATTATCAATTCCAATCTACTAATTCTATCGGGATGGAATATTTCATAAAGATGACTAAAACACTGGTGTGCTCAATTACTCTTGGAAAACTTTAAGATTAAACCGATCACTCGGAATCGATGAAAATCAAGAGTACACTTTCCAGAAAAAGAGCACAAACTACTTTAATTGACCCAGAACTTTTCTGTGGGATAGGTAAATGTATCTACAAGAAAGAGTTTCAGGAGAAGGCAAAAACCGAAAGAGAAACACTCTATTGGAATCCCCCTGGTCGGATCATTCCAAACAGTTTCATCGAAACTTCAATACTGCGAGATCTAGAAATATCCGGATCCTAGCAAGAATATGCTACACCTCTTCACTGGATTCCTTACAAGGTACCATCACCTCAGGAAGCACCTTATGAGAATGAGAAGCAGAAAACGACGAGTGTAGATTCTGTGGGGAGGAGGATGAAATTCAGATCACCTGGTAACCAAATGCCTCAAAAAATACTTTGAACAAGAGACTCGTAGAAGTGAAGAAGCAACCTTCTTATCATAAATTAAGGTGGAAAGTTTGCTACACCACGTGGTATATGTTTTGTGTCTATGTTAGTTTGCTTTCAAGTGTAAGACCTAAAAGTAATGAGTGACTTTTTGGCTAAGTGCTTGGATGGTACCTTTTAGTACAGTAATACTTCGTTAAGACGCTCTCGTTTAAGACGCTTTTTCGTCGGTTCCTTGACTTTTCCTATGCTAATACATAAAAATAGTACTCGGTAGGAGGTATGTTGTGTTCGATAAGATGCTCTTTTTCCGTCGCTGATAGACGTTGAAAACAAATTCAAATGTTGATCAATGAATGGCAAACACGCGTTGGGTATTTGTTAACATAACATTAAACATTAGTCACTCTCAGTCTCAAGCTCGTTCTTGCATGACAGGAGATCTGTTTAGAAAATGGATTCAGCAGTTTGGTGCCATTTTAGATGAGCAGAACAGAAAAGAAGAGTTATTCTTTTTATTGACAACTACCCTGCACATTCAAAGGACATCCCTGTCACTTAAAATGAATTTCAGATTCGATTGTTTCAATGACCATTCTAATTGTTCATGAAACAGATCAAAGTCTCCTTTCGGTGATCTGTAAAAGCCTATAAGGTTAGTAGTCGTTCCAAATTCATCGATGGCCGATTTTGAGATATAGTTTTCAAATTGACAATATGTTTATATTTGCAATTTTTTTTTTTTAACATTGTGTCAAAACCCTGTATCCAACATGAGCCGATTTCTTTCGTGTGAAAGCGCTAGCACCCTCGAAATTTGCTACCACACTATTTTTGAACTGCTCTTGTCTCATCAGTCTCATCCAATGTGAGCTTATGCACTTAGTAGGTACTGACTATTCCGTCAAAAAACTAAAAACAGTCAACAATAACAAGGACGAGATTTGAATACCACTAAAACAGTGTTGTAATGAACTCATTACAGCATTATTTTCAGTTATATTTTTCGTTTTGTGGTTGTCCACACTGACTACGATCCTATCAACTTTCAACACACTTCAATTGTCAACATGATATGATTTGGATATAGTGAAATGATTCGCAAAATTATTGGCAATTTCTCTTAATTCTGGTGGTGTTAAATTCATTTCGTCAGATAATTCAGGAATTTAATGCGTAATTATAAATTATTTCAAATTTGAAACGTTCAATTCAAATTCGATAATCTGTCAATTTTCGTAATAGTCACACCAACTGCCAAAATAGAATACAAAAATCACTAATGGCAAGTTGCACCATTTGCCTAAATATTGATTAAAATTTAAACATTGATTACTCTCTGATTTCTCTTAAGAAATCAGAAAGTAATAAATGTTTCAATTTTTAATCAACGTTTAGGCAAAGATGTTAATTTGAAATTTTTATTGAATTTTGACAATATTTTACAAGAATTGACTGAAATAGGGAAAATATCGTCTAATATTCGTTGCAGAAGGCAATTCCAACACTCATGCATTCGAAAACTGTCTCCTTCGTCGCTCGTTTTCGAATTTCGCATTCGTTATGGAGCCCTTTCTGCAACTTGTTTTGGAACACTCTATAATTTTTCCACGATAACGTTGCCCTCAGATTTGAATTCGCAATTCATGAGACAAGTTGATTCTCCGTATAATCTATCGTTGAGTTGAAGGTTAAAACGCTCATGTTTCTTCAGATTAACTTTTAACATTTCTAAAAGATTCCTTCGGCCTCAAGCTAAATCATTAGTATCCTCAAATAGGATTTATTTCTTACCATGAATCATGTCAACCCACCACAAAGAAGAGGTGTACGGAAGTATTAATATATCACTCATTTACTCAGATCGAAAACAGGGAAAAATACATTTTGATGTGTCATAATTTGTGCTGGGTTTTTCTCTGATTGGTTAAGCGATTAATACTCTATTATTTAAAGTGAGATTTGTTGCTTATTTCCAGTTTCACAACTTGGATACTCAGTCGAAAATCAGATCACGAAATACGATATGATATCTAATTGGTTGTGTCCTAACTATAATTTCATTCGAAAATTATATACCTACAGAAAAAAAATCTCGACACTTTCCGAAGGCCATTGCATGAGATGATTTCTGTTTCAAAGAATCAACGTAAAAGTATGTAATAATTTTCAAGTTATTGACATTGTTATATTAAAATGATAATAATTAGTGATTTATAGTCATTTGTCTGTCGAACAAATTATATACTGAGGCTTAATGAATAACAACAGAAATTGCAAGAATATCGAGAGTAAAGGTCACCAACGACACTAAATGTGAATTAACCGTTTAAAAGCGATACGATGAAAGGAAATTGGAATAGCGACATTCGTATTACAAAGTATTCATATGATTTCAGATGAATTATGTTCCTCTGAAATCGTTCAAAGAAAACAATATTCTACAATAGTTTTTCCACAAAGTGAGTGAATTCTGAGTAAGTATACCCAATACTCATCTGAATATACCTAAATAGGCTTACTGGTTCACAAATTCACATGATGTCTAGCACTCTTTTCAAATATCTGTAATTTTCGATTTTCGCGTTTTTCAAAATTCAGCTCCATAGCTTTTTCATTCATGAAAAATTTGTTCAAGATCAGTAAAGATTTTTCCTTTTTTTTGAAAGAATGAGATGTCATTAATTGCAACATGTAACCTTCATTTCATCCTAGATTTCATCATATTTCAGTAAAATTAATATTGTGGCATAATTTTTAAAATTGATGGGGACTTTCTTATATTACTGAAATCTCTGAATAAGAGTAACAAAATGGAGAATAATTAAGTATATAGGGTTTTTCACTAACAAATGCTCATATTTTCAACTCAAAAACTACGACACTTGAAAAAAATACACTAAATTCTATGTTGAACTCTCTTTAAATACCTGTTTCAAATATTTCGTAAAAGCCATGATGTATAATAGCTGATGTCTGAAAATGGCAAAATTTGGGAAGCATTTTGCAGTATAGAAACGATTAATGCAAAAGAATATCTGTTGGTTGTATCTTCATCAAAATCGTATCGCTTATCTTTACTTAAAACCGAGAAACCCAATGCAACCTACGAATTTGTACACCATGAACATGGCTGCTTATCAACTATTAATTGATCCAGTCAAATACCAGTTTTTCAAAATAATCACACTCACTCCAACAATTTACAATGTACAAACATTCCATATCTCATTCTTCGAATTCTATCAGAATTTTTAAACTATGCTCAGATTCGAAGCAATTAATTTGAATAGATACTAGGAAAAGTACTTCTTACCATTTTGGAACCCCATAAATTAATGAACACACGAAAATGGAAGCATATTCAAATCAGTAATCAGTTTGACGTGCAACTTAAAGGTAATCACGTCTTTTGGAAACCTTCATAAACCTATTTATAGGTACTTCAAGAAAGTGGATGTCAAAATCAATGAAATTAATTCAAATAAGATCTGAAGTGGTGATCCAAAAATTTTATTTCACGATAGATTGGTGGTGTAGGATCAGAGAAACAGGAAAATGATACTCTGTTAGTTCACCGACGTTTCGGACAAATTTATTTCCACCCTCAGGGCTCTACAAAATTTACAGAAAACATCATTTGTAACATTGATTAAGGTGTTTACAAAAATAAAGCATTAGGTACTAAAAGTTATTGACTAGAAAATATCACAGAAAACGATGGTCTGGCAGACCATCGGAGAGCTAAATACAGGGTGTTCCTAAATTGAAGGTAGGTACAAAGGACAATAGGAGATTCCTTAGATAATTCTAAGAAAAAAAGTTCCATAAACACGTAAACGCTTAGTTTTCTTTGTAGTTTATCTTTTTACCCAATTTTTATTGATCTTCGGTAAATAAATACCAAAACTTATAATTCATTCATTTATCACAGTTTACTAACTGGATCTATGTATATGATAATTTGGATACGATAATGAGGATTAAGTACTAGAGAATTTTTTGGGTTTTTTTCCTCGAAATCGGTAACAGATATACAAAATTACAAGAAACCAAAAGTTCTGTACTGGACCTGAGATTCTTTTCGCATTCTTTCTTTATTTCCTTAAGAAGTTTTCGTTAGAATCAGACACTAGTTTCGTCTCAGAAGACGTCCTCTCGAAAGGGGATAGAAAATTGAAGAATCAAATATTTTTTTATTGCGATAAAACTCAAAACTTCTTTGAAAAATTTATTCATAAATAATGTTCGAAATGACCTCCGTCATTCCTTATATAAGCACGTGTCCTTTTTCTAATTTCTTCAGTTGTTACTTTCTGCCTGAAATTACTCTCAATCTTCTCTCTGTTTCATCTTTTCTCTCCACAAGTTGCGCATGTGTATGTATTTCCTTTTCATATGGATATTATATGTATTTTCAACTTCTCCAAACATGAAAATCTCACGGTGTTAGATCCGGACTTATCGCTGGCCTCGAAATAGGTCCTTCCTTACCTATCCACCGATTACGAAACAATTCGTTCAAAAACATACGAACATTCAGCCTCAAAAATTCTTCATAATTTTCTAGTTTTGAGTTATAATAATAATATTTAAGTAATAAGGACTTTAGCTATTATATTGCTCCCATCCGAACATTAACGCTAAATTTCCTTTGGAATGATGTTTCCTTTTTCAAATGTGAATTTATTTTCGACTATTAATGTAGGTTGTGAAAATTAGTCACCCCTTCCCTAGTAAATCTAGCTTCGTCCGTCCAAAATTTAGCATTCTCCCTGTCACCATTCAGGATAAATTGGCAAAATTGGAGTCTTCTAGTATAGTCACCATCTTCTAATCCTTGTTCTGGAGTGTACCTTGTGATAGGGATGCAAACTGTTTTTCTTCAGCACCGACCATACATTTTTGTGAGATATTTCAAGATCACTAACAGTCTTACGTTAGAATGCAGTCACCAGTTTCGTTTCAGCAGAACTTTTTATGAATAATCTTTTATATGTTCAGCTCGAAAAATTGTAAATGTGTACTGGGTTTTTCACCATAATTTGACCCCCCTTTAACTTTGTTACTGAAAGAGGTACAAAAAAATGTTTTCTACAAAAGTTACACGAAATCGACTATTATTTTTTAAATGATTTCACAAAATGAAATATATACAGAGTAGGCAACATATTGATAGCAACTTCATTTTTTCAAATGGAACACCCTGTATATTTTTCTATATTTGACTAGCTCCTTTTCCCCTGACTTCGAATATATAACATATGTTTGTTCTATCTCTTTTATTCTGGGTACCACAGAGTTTCAAATTTTGAGAACCACCTGGCGTGGTCAGTAATCAGTTTTCAAGTGGTAGGCTGCGATAACTCAAAATGCCCTTTTTTTAGTTAACTCGTTGGCAACGATATGACATATAGTCAAATTGCCAACGAGATAACTCAAAAAAGGGCATTTTATGAAACACCTGGCATGCTCAGTAATCAGTTTTCTTAAAATTTGAAACTCTGTGGTACTCAAAATAAGAGAGATAGTCCAAACCTATGTTATATATTCAAAATCAGGGGAATAAGAGCTAGTCAAATATAGAAAAATATACAGGGTGTTCCATTTGAAAAAATGAAGTTGCAATCAATATGTTGCCCACTCTGTATATATTTCATTTTGTGAAATTATTTTAAAAAACAATAGTCGATTTCGAGAAACTTTTGTAGGAAAAATTTTGTTGTACCTCTTTCAGTAACAAAGTTAAAGGGGTGGTCAAATTATGGTGAAAAACCCGGTACCTTATCAAAAGGAATCAAGATCCCAAGTATAATATAAACCAAAATGTACCTCAAAAAGGAAGCATTTGCTGACCCTAGTTCATAGGAATTTTTCTCATAAAATTATGTTTATACCTCCAATCCAAACCCTGTATACTGTATACTATATCATTAGCATGTAAATAATAGTGGAAATCATTCTTGTGATTTTCATAAAAAAACACAAAATTAGAACATAAATTGTAAACTGTAGAACTATGAAAATCGCAAATATATATTTGCGATATATATTTGCGATTTTCACGTTATATTGCAAGCAGAGAAGTGCATCGTACGACGACCTCATAAAACGCATCTCCATGGATTTCTCTGCAAATATTTCCATGTGAGAAACGAAGAAAAAGAATTGGAACTAGTTCCGATTTTCGCAAACCAGTAACACTGCACGCTTCAGTAAATGGCGCAAGAACTACGCACGTCGTTCGCTCACTCATTACTTCTAACCTAGTTAATTCAATCAAGATGTGTTGCTTTTATTTGATTTGCGCTAATTTACGAAGAAAAACTTTTCATACTATATGGAAACAACTATGCAAACATATTTCGGTTTATTATTCATTTTCACAGAATACCTCAATAAAAAGAATAATAATAATAGGCCTTTATTGACAATGATAAGAAATATTTGATCCACATATTATCAAAACAAAATATATTTTATTTAAATCACAGGGCGCAGTTCAAGTGGATGTAAACCGTCTGTTCTTCCACTCAAACCCTGAAGAAAAAATAGCAATTGAGTATTATTGTGCTTTATGTCAAGAAAAAAGTACAAGTACTCTGAAGAAGAAAAAACAGAAACAAAAAACAATGGTGAAAATAAGAAATAATGATTTAGATCCAAGATCCAAAAACTCATCTCACAGGTGCACATTGTTCACTGAACAGCATGTCCCAGACACGTTTTCCAAATGAATGTAGTGATAATGATTTCAGATGGATGAATTGATTGTACAATTTGTATACGCAAAAAGTAAATGATCTTTCGAAGAGGACAAGCCTATGATGAGAGGCTGATATAAGTCCACGAGTTTTGATATTCAAATTGTGAATATCAGATATGTATCTTATCTTCCTGTGAAGATATGAAGAAGTTGCTATGATAACTATACGAGCTGGAGAAGAAAATTCAAACCTGTTCACCATATTGAACCATCCAGCTTCCGGCAATTTATGAGTTATCCTGTAGAACTTCCTATAATGCCGTGAATAAACCTCAAACAAGAATTTGGAATTTTTTGAACCTTTCCAATTAATTCCTGGTCTAAACAAGCGGAAAAAACTGGTGAACAATGATTTATTCGAAATATCATGAAATGAATATTTCAATAAGGGATTTGAATTTGGGGTTATTCGTTTTGAAATTCGAATAGATTTTCCAAAAATTCATAGCTCTGAAACGCATAGGATAAGTACTCCAAACATTGAAAAGAGGAGAAAGCACTACCATGAAGTCGGGAGCTTTTGAGCGCTCATCATTCATGGGCCACACAATTGTATATATGTATATGTGGTTTCCAAGGGCCTGTAAGTCCCATGAATGACGAACGCTCAAAACATCCTCATTGCATTGGAATTTTATCATTTTATCGATATGATTTTCTAGGGCTCTGAAGCCGTTCACAAAAAATTTCGCACAACTTTGAATTATCATTCTATTTTTACAGGGTGTTACCAAATTAAACGTGGACCTTGAAGGAGGTGTTAGTACCACTCATTTGTTGTTGATGGAGAGGCCCTATTTATTGATAACCGAAAACCAACAGTTTCCGAGATATTTGATTTCTTGTATTTTCCAAAAAATTTCTTACCTTACATTATTTTTCGTCAATTTTTTCTACGTTGACCAAATTGTGTTTGAATCATTGATTATTTTCATCCGAAAAGGATATGATATGTATAAAAAAAGCAAAACTGTGCTGTATTACCTGTTTAATAAGAATTTGTAATATTTGAAAGTTGGTAAATGAAGAAAAGAATAGCAAATTTCTAATATGAGTTTGTCTGAAACTTTCGAATTCCACGATTCAAGTATGGCACAATTATTTCAAAAACTTGCCAAAGTCCTTCATTCCCTAAAAAAGTTTTGATTTGAAATGGGGAAAGAAGCAAAGAAAGGAAAGTAATGAATTACAATTTTTTTTATTGAACTCAAAATTTCAGTAGAAAATGTATTCATAAATTAAGTTTGAAATGACCCCCACTATTCCTTATACAAGCACGTGCCCTCTTTCTTATTACTTTAGTTCTTACTTTCCGCCTAAAATTTACTCTCAATTTTCTCGCTGTTTCGTCTATTCTAACGGTGTTATATCCTGACTTCTCGCTGACCAAGAAAATAATCCAAAATTATAATCAAATTTCTCGACGTAAAAAAATTGACAAAAATTCAGTTAAGTGAGAATTCTTTTAAAAATCACAAAAGTTCAAATATCTCGTAAACTGTTGACAGCAAATGAGTCATACTAACACGTCCTCAAAGGTTCACGTCTAAGCTGGAAACACCCTGTATACTCGGGAAATTTCAACTCGGAGCTGTTGTCACTCAAATATTAGGTTTTTTTCGTATTTTCTATTTTTCTATCAGCATAAAATTTTACACAAAACAGTGGTTATTCTATAAGTATACACTTACAAATTTTCAAGTCGATTGGATCTGTAATTGCAAAAATATTGGGTAATACATTTCCAATGTTCTTCTTGAACTTTCTATGGTCCTAATGATCTGATTAGCTTGAATTAGGCAAGGAAATGCAATTTTTTTATAGCTACCCTCAAAATCTCAACACCGTCGGTTTTGTGGTCACCGAAATATTAAGTCATATTTTTTCGATATTCGTCTTGAATTTTCTATGATTTTTCTTAAGCAATCAACGAGACTTTCAATTGTCATTTTACAGACAAATGCATATGTTTGTCAGAATTTGAGATCAGAATCTACCATGAAATTTTCAAGTTTCTAGCTTTTCAGTCGAACGGACAAACACCCTTGAATTTGACCACAAATTGATTAGAAACTTATCATTTGAGACCATTTCCAGATCGAAATTCGAAAAATACAGAAATAATAGATCCATCGCTGAATTTGGTGCACGTTGAACGTTTATGCAAAAAGTAAATTAATCAAATTCAAAAAGTCATTGGTAATCGAATATGAGTCTTGAAATGCAAATAGTGCAATTGTATTTCTGCATCAAACAAAAACAATCTTCAATTATAATAGTGGATGAGGTGAATACTGATCGATTCGAATTAATGATCTTTTGTGTGAAAATTGGAAAATATTTCAGCCAACTTTGTTTAATGTCAAGGCCGTTCCGATGTCAATTTATTTTCATTGTTTTTCATCCTCTAAAATATGGATATGCAACGGAAAGATCCTTTCAACAGCAAACCCGTTGCAACAGAACAGAAAAAAAACAATCTAGCATAATTAACTTTGAGGAGAATGCATTCATATGAAATTTTTGTTTTCAAATTTCTTCGATTGCTTTTGATTTTCTTTTCCATTCAGAAACCTTTGAAATCATATGGGAAACAACACTCCAGTTTCATGAAATTTACACGATTTATATTTCGGAGTGTTTGCAATCCAAAAATACAACAAAAAATTCCATCTGTTTGTTTCTCTCTGTGCCTGCTGTTAGAAGCTTTTCTCGGTGCATAAATTTGGTACATAAATCAGTTGATACACCACATCGAATATCCTCACTTCTGAACAGGATTAATAAAATTTCAAGGGAAAAATTGTGTAATCAAAAGCTTTGCTATACCTACACATAATGATGAAATGGCAAATATTCATTATAGTGAATATAATAATTTTCACCACAAAGTCCAAGCGGTTATAGTTTGGGAGTCATGTCTTCTTAAATTTTTATTAAGATTTTGGGAGGAATTATCCGGGATCAAAATTACTGCTCTACAAATTCATCAAATTTTTATATTGATCTATATATTGAAAATTTTTCAATGTTTTCAACTAGGTAATGTGGAAAATATGCAAATTTCAAGTTCCTTCAAATAAACTGATTACTAGGGTGGAAATAAAATATTTAGTTTTATGAAGAAATTGATAATAGAAAGGGAACAGACGGATAATATTCATTTTGTTCGAATAACTTCAAGACACCAAAATTACTGAATAAGGGCTTGTTATCATACAATATCTTATTGATAACATCGAATAACATTGTAGATATATTCATGATTGATGAATTCATTTGAAATTTAAATTAACATAATAAAAATGCAATTCGCTAGAGTCAGAGTTAACTCATTTATATTGAATCGAAACCAAAATGACAGTTACTATATTTCCACTAATTCTTCAAATAACAATTGTTTCGCTATACAGTGTCTGTAAACAACTGTATAGAATTCAAAAGTGTGAATATAATAGTTGTCATTTTATTTTCGATTTAAAACGAATATCCATCAAATAAAGACCGATTTGATCCAATATTTTGGTAATTACAGAATCGGAATATGGTTTTCGAATCAAGTCTTTCTAAATTAAGGTAATGAAGTGAGGCATTAGGAACTGATAGACATCGTAGACACTTTCGAAAGTATAATTATTCCCACAATTACTGAACTTATCTGAGATGATCCCAGATGAATGAAATTCCTTCAGAGAAATATCAACTACAAAATGATTACTATTCGTCAAATACCTTTCGACATAACGAAGAAAATGTCGTAAATATGTTTCTCTATTTCAGTATCGTAATGACTTCATTACAGTTCTAAAAACAGTGCTGTAATGAATTCATTACAGCATCGTTTTCAGTTATATTTTTAGTTTTGTAGTTGTCTATACTGACCTCCAATCCTATCAAATTTCAACAAACGTCAAAAATTGTCAATATAATATAAATTGGTTTTAATGAAATGATTTTCAACATTATTCGCAATTTCTCTTAATTCTGTTGGTGTTGAATCGATTTCGTCAAACATAATTCACGAATTTAATGCGTAATTGTAAATTATTTCGAAATTCGAAACGTAGGTACGATTCACATTCAAATTCCGTAATCTGTCAATTTTCGTAACAGTCACACCAACTGCCAAGATAAAATACAAAAGTCACTAGGATATATAATCTGAATTTTTCATTGAATTTCGACAATATTTCACAAAACTTGACTGAAATAGAGAAAATATCGTCTAATACTCGTTGCAGAAAGCAATTCCAACACTCATGCGTTCGAAAACTCGCTCCTTCGTCGCTCGTTTTCGAATTTCGCATTCATGTTGGAATAGGAGCCCATTCTGCAACTTGTTTTAGAATATACTATTTAGAGCTGTTTATTCAATATAAGAAATTTAAATGCGAATGTAATCCCATTCAATCTAAAGGAACTTCACTGAATAATTTTCAAGTAAGAATTGAATGTATCGTGACATATCTTCATCTATTGCGAAGCTCAATATTATTCAGAAAAAAGTTTCAATTCAACTTCCCTCATCATTTATACTTGCAATTCTAACATTTTAATTTTAAAATTTGAAGACTAGAAGATTATTAAGAATTATTTTGACACTTCAGGAGGTAATTCCTCACAATATTCTAATATGAATTGTTGAATCGTTTTCAAGATACAAGATTTGAAGTTTTATTTTCATTTTGGTTTTTTCAATAACTTTCGAACGAAGCAACAGTAATCGAATAGGTGGCGCCCCCTACAAAAAACAAAACTTCCTACTTTAACGTCAAATTAATTTCCAAAGCATTCTTTGGAGAAATGAAAAAAAAAATTGAATAACTTTAACACGGGTCGATTATCAGACTTGAAAGACTTGTGAGAATGATAGCTTGTTTACTCGTTCACAGATATGATTGAGGAATCGATTAGTTTACTGAAAAATGTGCTAGAGATACGCTCAAAAAAGTCATGAATCTTCATGAGAAAAAAGAGATATAGGTGGCGCCCCATATGAATGAGAGCAATCATAATATCAGGTTCGAATTCAAAACCTCTAAAAATCTCTCAATACCAATTTTTGTTCAATTGAGGTCAGTATTTCGAAAATTAGTTAAAAAAACTGAAATGGAAGCGATTCCGGACATATACTTATTGGAACAATTCATATTAGAATATTGTGAGGAATCACCAAGGGCGTAGAAATGGGAGGTACTGGGAGTAATTAGTAAGATTTCCAAATTATAAAATTTCAGAATTCTCTCAAATACGAAAAACGAAAATTCTTCCATGAAATGAACCAATAATCTTTTTACTCTTCTTTAGAAAAAAGAACTACAAGAAACACCCTATATCTCGAAAACAAAGCATTTGCGGGACAATGTATAGGACATTCTATTCTTAAAATTAATGAAGGAATTTTTCATTTCTCTTCGTACCCCCAATATAGGAACAATCGAATGGTATGAACAATCGAATCAAAAAAATTGTATTTTTTGATTCAAATTTCGTTATCAAATCTTTCTTGAGTAAACGTTGTCTTAAAAAAATGTTTTTCGATTACCCCTCTAAAAAAAAAGATCAACGCCCTTGTGAATCACCTCCTGAAGCTTGTCATAGTGCTTTTGAAACATCTTGTATAAGGCGATGAATGAAAAAGACAAATTTCAATGAAAATTTGAATAAATTTAAATATCACATTACCTGAACAACCGAATGATATTTGAAAACTGTTAATTCAAAACAATTCTACGAATAACAATAAAAGACGCAATGAAAATGGGAAAAATCCTGGAGTTCACTGAAAATGAATTTGAATAGACCAGATCAGTATTGTAATAGAAGGGATGTATTTCATACTTCGAACGTCTTTTAAACTTGCTTGCATCGAAAAAATGTAATGAAGAAAATAACTCATAATGCTTGGTATGAAGAAAAATAAAAATTTAAATTGCAAAAATATATATCAGATATCTACTCACGTAGTTTACTTCTCAAGTATACGTAAAAACACGGAACCTGTTGGATCACTGTCATGCACCTGTACAGTATTATCGTTGCATGTACTACTGAGAGGATTCCCTAGGTATAGTCAATGCAGCTCAATTAATGATATTCCCCTTCTGCCTGATACCTACCTTCTTGGTTTTTAAAACGCGTTGTTTGTAAACTTACCAGTTGATTGATTTCGAATATTTGCGATTGGTTTTTCACTGACCTTAAGTGCGCCCTGGGTGCTATCACGCCTCCTCAACCAGTTTGGTCTCTATTAACTTAATTGATTCGTTCACCTCCAGCTTAAAATATATCAAATTGTCTTTGTGAGCAACAGCAAAGTTTGCACAAAGTTTATTGCCGCTAAATTGGACGCATAACATGCAAATTTAACATTCCATAATCATGTAAAAAATCTATATGAAAAAATTGATCTGGTCCACTAGCATTATCATGCCTTCCTAATTATATGTCTATCACTGCAAAAATTCATTTTTTGTTTGAACTTATGATTTTATCTGTCAAATTTCATGGACAATATCTACGTTAGAGTAGCAGATTATTTTAATCCATCCCAATTTAATGTTTTTTCAATGAGTAACCTTCGGAATTGCTGGGGACAATTTCAATTCCGTGAAATGTTTACAGTCGTTTTATTTTTTTATTCAATAGTATAATAAAATCAAATGACGATCATACGAACCTATACAACATTTTAAATGGATTCGGTCATTACTTGATGGAAATTCATGATAGATAAAATAAAACATATTAGTCAGTGGATATTACTTCATTTCATTTTATTAATAAAAAATTGAATAATTACTACAATTAAAAATGACAACTTGAAAATCAGTGTTGAAAATTTGCAGGATATGTTCGGATCTTTAAGGATACCGTTCAGTTCATTAATAGGTCAAATCCAACTATGTAACAATTCGAAATTTTGTTTTTTTGTTAATTTCATTACTGCATATATTCGAGATGAAAATTCACCTTTGAAGTTAAAATGATGATTCGAAAAGTGGTTCAAAAATCCAAACTTCGAAGCCACCGCTCTTAGTAGGCAATTGGGTAAATATGATTATTATATTAATAAATTCATAACTCCAAAACTCTAAAATTTCTAAAAAAAAAGAGATACATTAAGTCTCATCGTAGCAATACATTTTTCAATTTCATGTTTATCTATCTATTTGTTGTTAAGTTTTCGAGATATACATTTTTTTTTATTTTGTTTCCTCGATTTTTTGCTCTGGAAATTCTTGGATCCTACCTAGAAAAATCAAGCCTATAAGCAAAACAAGTTTTAGGTAACCAAAACAAATGCTACAATTTTAGGGTGAAAAGGTACAAGAACAACCTCATCTGGTCATCTGGAGAAAGAAATCCCTCCACAGATAAATCCATTTAAACTTCTTGGAAAGAAATAATGATAGAAATAGAAGATACATTATAATCAAACCCAATAGATTCGAAAAGCCGAAGAAGAATCATCCAAGTACATCATGAACATATAAAGATCTCTGAAAATAAAATATGAGCTAAGAAAAAAAAATTGGTCAGCCCCAGCAGTAAATAAAATTCAGAATTACTGGTTGAAATAGGTACTTTACAGCAATCCTCCTACATTTAGCAAAACATTTCCAAAGAGCACTACAAGATCTTACCAAAAAGCTAGGTTTCTTCACTTGAACTTATGCATCCTGAAAAGAACTACACAAACACAACAGATCCTTAGAAATATAGACCGATAACCTCATTTTCAATGGAAAAGAATTATTATATCAAAATGTAATATGTAGTGTTGATATCTATTCATAATTCAGACAAATTAGCAAAGTGTCAGTAATGATAAAATCGCGTATTATTGAAAGTTTGCAAAGTAATCAAAATATTTGAAAAAACTCAAATGATTATATGATTCTTCTCTCGTTCCAATAAATGCTCATCATCCTCATCTAGACTTCTCTCTGGCTTTGTCATCGAGACAGCTCAAAGATAATTTAAAGGATGATGGTTTCAAGGGATTCAATTTTAGAAGAACTAACCTCTCGTTGCTCTATGCTGAATGCTAACTGGGATTTCTCGACTGAATATCATGATATTAATTTGGCCCATGTAAGATTCTATGAAAACCTGAATTGTATTCTGGCAGCATGTTTTCCCAAAACATCGGGTAGGAGGTCCTATACCAACCTTGGTTCACTGGTGAAATTATTTTTAAGTTAAGAGACAAAGATAGATGTCGATCTAGCTATAGATCTATAGGTTGCATTTCATTCCTTTTGGAAAGCTTCGCAGAGATCTAAAAATGATATCTCAGTTGCTCGAGCCAGTTTCTGTCGGGAGGCTGAAAATAATTTGTCCAGGGATCCATCTGAATTTTGGGCTTGTTTAAATAAAGTTCATCTCTTCCGGTTCATGTTTGCTTCCGTGAACTCTCCAAGACATCAACAAAACAAGGCTGTTTTGAGCAAACTCATCCTATTCCCAATATTATTGAATATTGTGTGTTGATAAGGAGTAACATGATTGCTGGACCTGATAAAATACCAAATTTTTTATTGAGGGGCTGCGCAAAGTCTTTGACCATGCTTTTGAAGCTATCACTTGCTAAACTCTGTTTTTCGGGTATTTGGAATGAGGGAAAAGCTCGGGGAAAGTGTTCCCTGTTTTCAAGAATGGCTGTAAGAAGACGTTGAGAACTATAGACCAATTGTCATTCTGAGCAATTTCAGTAATGTTATCGAAAGAGTATAAACAGTGAAACCTCTTTTGGCGGACATTCCACATAAGTGGAAACTCCACTCAAAAGGACAATCACCCTGGAACCGAGAAAGTTTCTTGTAATATTATACTCACGAGCGGACACCACTATCGGATGAACACGGACACCATCATTTGCTCAGCAGTGACGAAAATCCTCTCAGATACGGACGCGGAATTTTGAAGAACGTCAAAGTTATGCTTCTTACCTCCTAATTGCACTTCGGTGTGCCAACTTTTAGACCAAGGCATTACACCCGGACTTGATTTTGAAACATGTTCCATCATAAATACATAGTGCTTTGTCGGCATCAGAATTATCTAAATATAAATGTTTTAGAAGCACTTTATTTGATAAAAACGACTTGCAACAACGTTTCCCAAAGGACTATACAAAATTGCTTCGCTAAAGCAGGTGATAATAAAAGTGATAATCAGCACGGTTTCATTAGAGGTCGGTCCACTGTAACTTGTTTTACTCAGTATGTGTCCACTGCTTTGGATGAGACCTATCAAGTGGATGTTATATATACAGACTTTTCCAAGGCGTTTGAGACGCTGGATAATGAAGATGTTCTGACAAAGTTGTCTTTTTTTGGCTCAACAAAGAATTTAATCTTTTTTTCTGGAATCTCACCTTACAAATACAAAATGATTCGTTCAGTGTTTCAGATTCAGTTCATTCGAGTTTTTAGCGTCGTCTGGAGTTCCGCAAGGATCTATTTTGGGGCATCTACAGTTTATGTTATTCATAAATGATTTTAATTTATTTTGATCTACCTGTTTCTTTTGCATGTTTATTATTGTTATTTGTTTCGCCGTATTGTTTTCAATCAGGATCGTTGGGATCTTCAGAATGGCATTGATAAACTAATTGATTGGTGTAGGAAGTACTTGCTTTCATTAAATATAAAAAAGCGCCCTTTGGTCGTGTGAAACCTAACATTTTTTTCAGTACAAGATTGAGAGTAGTGTTTTAAACAGAGTGATTGAATCTGGCTATTTTATTTAATCAAGGGCTGACTTTTGTGCCACATGAGAGTGCACTCTCGATTTCATGCTTAGGAACTCCAAATACCTATTTCAGTCTGGAACCCTTTTTCTCTTTTTTACGGTGCTTGTAAGTTGACAACTACAATATGGATGTGTAGGGTGACGCCCTGGATTTAAAGTTCACATTGATAGTTAAGAGAAAATAAAGAGGCGATTTCTGAAGTGGGTTAGTTTCACAATTTATGGCATTTATCGAAATCGTGGCAAACCACAAAAATATTTATTGAATAGATTTCATGTGAACTCCTTAGATATACGCGGGGTTTATGTTAGAATTATTTTCCTATATAATATTTTATGTTCTCAAATCGATTGCTCTCACTTGCTAGACTCAGTAGATTTGCACGTCCCGAGTCTGCCTGTTTGAAATATAACCACGTTCTACCTGTTTTAGAGTGGTAATTTCTATGAAAAGCTATCTGTTTTTTATATTTTTGTATTGTTTATTGTAATTTTATATTTTTCCGCATTCTGTAATTGGTTTAGACTGTAGGATGTAATTAAATAAATAAATGAAATATTTTGGGATCAGTGAATGTTCTGAACATGCTTTTAGAAGAAAAAATCAAATACACTGGCGAACAAAAAAAAAGGGTCAGTAAAATTGATCACTGTTACAATGAACTCACGTGTTCAAATTGATATAATAGTATTTTATTCTTCATCTATCTTTCAACAGAAAATCAACCGAATATGAACAAAATGTAGACATATGGGCTAAAAAAAAAAGATTTTTCACGATAAATTTATCGTTTATCAGTTGCTTTCAACATTTAAAATTTTGTTATCCACTCTCTGAAAGAAACAATTCCATAAAATGAGTATACCAATTAAAGGTTGTACGAGAATAGTAATGGCACTTATTGAAAATGGGTTGGGTCAGAGATCTGTTACTAGAAGAATGAATGTTAGCCTATCTACAGTCCAAAGAGTATTGACAAGGCATCAGGAGACAGGCTGGCCAGAAGTAGTTGAGGTACGACAGATTCATGATTTCCACAAGTGAAATCGCTATCTTGCTGCTGTTAAAATTCGAAATCGATTGATCAAGGTACATCAGGTAAACAGTGAATAGACCATGAGAAGAATCTCAGAAACGAATTTATGACCATACAGACCTTCAATAGGTCCAGAACTTCTCAGAGAGCATCGAATCGATCGTCTTCAATATGAACGAGATCAAATAAACTGGTAAGAAGCTCAGTGGGTCTAGAGGTACTTTTTTCTGATGAATCCAGATTCAGCATTCAAGGAGCAGGATCTGTTATGGTCTGGGAGATGTATTTTCAGGGGACCGCAAAGAGTTGATTTTTATAAATGAATCTTCAACAGCAGTAAGGTACACAGAGGAAATTCTTATGGACCATATTGTACCTTATATACCATCTCTGGGAGAGCAGGGAATATTTTTGCATGAGAATGCACGGCTATGCACTGCTGAATGAGGAATGAAGCTTGAACAGAGTACTTGAATGAGGTTGGGATTCGAAGGTTCAACTGACCAGCACGAAGTTCTGACGTGAATACCATCGAACATCTTTGGGGACAACAGGGACGGCGATTCAGAACTATGGTACCATCGCCGAATAAGCCCTTAGTCTTGAATGGGAGAATATTCCACCAGAGAATATTCGAAGTATCATCACGTGTATTCGAAGACAGCTATAATCAGAGTAAGGGGAGGTCACAAGTGATACTTTCTCTGAAACTTTCACAATTCTGATAAGTTTTTCAATTTTTAAGGTTTTTATTTTTTCCAGAAAAGCTTATTATTCTTACAGAATAGAATAAAAGTTTCATTTTTCTTTTAGAACAATTCTCTGCCATATCAAAAATTTCCATAATTCTCATAAAAATATTGAGTAAGAAAGGTATTTTTGAACAATAATGATTAAGTGTCCCGTTTTTTCTGCTATCCAAAATGTCTGCTCGAACGAGCCGTGGCAAAAAAAACTTGCATAACCCAGCATAATATCATAAAAGAAAAGTTATTTAAAAAAAATTTCAAATTACTGTGACAGTTTATTGCTTTGACAATTTCGGGTATGGCATTTGTTGACAAAATCTTAAGCCGTCTAGGCATTTTTTTCTTAAAAAACAAATATTATGAATATATTATGGTACCTATAAGAAAATTTATAGATCTAAAGTTAATACAAATTGAAAGATTGTATTTATACTTCAGGGGGTAGACTGGAACTTAAGATGACAAACAGAACTTGTACATATTATAAAGCAACGTTAATGCCAAAAACGAGAGAAGTAAGACAGAAGTATAGTGCATCGCCTTCAACCACCTCATCCAGGCTTTTCCTTTCGGTACTGTTTCCAATGGATCCTTCAGGAGGTAAACCCTAAATCCTCGAATGTAGAAGAAAACGTAACCCTTCCAATCGAAATTCTTCATACTGAATTTGAACAATCTCTGGTCTTCGGGTTCTAACTTCTTCCATAGGGCTTGAAGGTTCTTGTTGCTAAACTGCCATTCTCTAAGACTGAAGTAGTTGGTGACACTTGAGAATTTCTCGAGTTTTCGGTATCCCTTGACCATTCTGCAAGCATGAGCATATCAAGATTACATCTCGACATTCAGTTGTTAATAATATTCTTAAAATAAGTGATGAGGGTATATTTCGACTTGTGAGCTCCAGTTGTCGTTTATTAAGACCATCTCTACACAGTGGTAAATTAACCAGAGGCTGAGGGCGTCAAATTTTGAGGGCGGCAAATTGAGCTTGTTAATTTTTCATTTTGATTTACAGAATTAAAAAAATATATCATACATACACAAAGTACGAATATCGAAAATTGAAGAAAAATTAAAATATTTAACATCGTAATAAAGTCCTATATACAGAGCCAAATCTAATTATTTCTAAATCTCCACATGAACAATTGCTATAGATACGCTTTGTAAAATATACTAATGAATGAGATTTCGTACGATGATATAATTAATGATTTATGGTATTGGTTTTAAACTATAATGAGTGTTATTACACTCATCCCAGTTCAAAAACAATTCCATAAATATCATTTCTTAATTATCTAATAGGAAATATACCTTTGACGAATGTTGATTATTATCAATGTTCGTCAAAGGTATATTTCCTGTGAAATATTTATTCATACAGCGTATATTTCCTGTGAAATATTTATTTATACAGCGTGCCAAAAAAAGTAACGTAACTCGTCAATAATTCTTGTACGAAGAATTATTAAGGAAAATTCTCGCACCCGTCGATTTTAATTTCAAAAACAATTTATGGTATGCTTTTTTGAATTTGATATTTCTCATCCCCTACGACCCGTTATTTGATTACCTATCTACTCATCGGTGCGAATGAAAGGAAAATTGGTTGCGTCGTTTTTTTTTATTAAAACATAAAAAAAAAATGATCAATTGTTTATGGTTACTCGCTTTTTGAGATCGATGACATTCCTATTCAAGGATGAAATTTAATGTATTAAATGTACGAATTGAGTACCGTTGTCTGCTAATTTTTTTTTTCATCGTAACATTTTTTTTATTGCAAGAATGTTGAGGTAACATTTTATTTTCATTCACATAACTTAATCGGTCATAGAATGATGTTTGATGCGATAAATCTCAAGCAATATTTTTCCAATAGAAAAAAATTGTTGAGGATTAAGGGTATAAGCCCCCAACTTCAAAACTGTATGCATTTCGAAAATAGAAATTGGCGGGTAGGAGGATATTTCTCAATATTTATTATTTCAAGAATAAGAACCTGACATCGATCACAAATTGTTAATTTCGTAAAAATAGCTTAACAAACGAATGTCCTTCCATTTGATATATTTCACAATCCATATATTCTTATTTGAAAAAAAAGTAGAGGGATGTGGAGCGTAAATCCAAAAAAGCATTGGGTGACCTGCCTTTGAAATTAAAAAACCATGGATTCGTGGATTTTCCTTAATAATAATTAGTAAAAGAATAATGGTCTGATTGCCGTTACACTCTAATCGCAAATTGTAAATTATTTCCTTATTTTTCAATAAAAAACGGCTCAACCTATTCTACTTTTAGTCATATCGCTGAATAAGTAATCAAATTACCTTCCATTTGATGTATCACAATCCATATATTCCCATTTGAAAAAATTGAGTAGAAGATGAGAAATTTCAAATTCAAAAAAGCACAGGATCAATTGCTTTTGAAATTAAAAACCGATGGGTACGTAGATTTTCCTCAATAATTCTTCGTGCAAGAATTATTGACGAGTTAAGTTATTCTTTTACTTCGTTCTACAATTATGGGCCTAAGTATTGTATAGTTTTAAGACATAGGTATACCTCAGCTCACTTTGAAAGCGGTACATGATCGAGATATTCTTTGCTTAAAATAATGTTTTTTGATAATTCTTTGATGTGAAAATAATCAATGATCTGAAACGGTATATTAGTTATCGATGATACCTTCCGGAAAAAGTTGATTGAAGGACGATGAGTGAGCACAAATCATAAAGAATTTTATTGATAAAAAATGTAGGTAATTGATATGATTGTGAACAAATATATCGAAATTCAGAGGCGGCAAATGTGTAAATCCCTCACTATCTCTAAAGGTTGCTATGAAATGAGTGCGAAAGCTTCAAAGTAGAGGGCGAAAAATTGGAAAATGGCGATATCTAAAAACATTTATATCTCCGCTTATACTGATGATAGAGCTCTGAAATTAAAACATCTCTTTTACGTAGAATCCAGTGGCGTGCTCGTCTTTTTAACAGGGTTCTTAATTACGAAGCTATGACCCAAAGTTATGTAATAAATAATAGAAATAATAAAAATAATATTTAACCGAATAGTGATAACAATTGGTCGGTATAAACGTTTAATGAGGATCAAGTTTTCACAGAATATGCTCAAATCGTTTACTATATCATTTTTCGATAACGCCATATTTCCAATTTTCGCTTAGAACTCGAAAACAAAAGAAGTTGGCCAAAAATGATTACTACTTCGATTAGTTTCACAGAAAAAGAAAACGAGAATGGGATATCAGATTTGGTCTATCTCCTCTAGTTTAAAAGTTGTAATGCTAAAACATCGAAATTTGCCCAACCTGTACTGGTTATTTTTATTTTTTTATGTCCTATTTCAATGTCAATAATTGAATGGACTTATAAGTCGATTACTGACAAGCTCACTGTCGATCGTGTGCTTTTAATATTATTACGCAAAGTTACTAACCTTTGTTGTTTTCCCATGCAGTAACATATAAAGTCCATTAAATATGCAGGTATGGTTTGCAGAAGCAAAGACAGAATTGTAAAGATATAGGGGTTAGTCACTGAAATCCATAAGGGGTACCATATTTGATAAGGGCTTGGAATTTTTAATCCTTCTTTCAAAAGTAATTGGAGCATCCGATCTGAAAAAAAAAATGATTTAGTTCGAATTCAGCTCGGAAGTGAATGTTCGAAATCTTGAATCGAGTAATTATTCAACTAGCCTCACCCCAAACAATAGGACTTTCTGCAGAGCTAACAGCGTTGTATATAGTTACATCTTCTTTTATGTCTCCACTTGGAAATTCGATGTTATCGTTCAATGATCTGGAAAGAATCATAGAAAAAAAGTTCAGAATTTAGCTTAGACGGTTATAGGGGAGACAATAGATTTTTAGATTCATCACCTGGTTTTCGATAGGTCCCAAAGGATCCCGAAGCCGGCATTTGTGACGTAGTCTGCCGGTATCAAATCCCCCTTATTTTTTGACTTCACCCTAAAGACTCTCATAAATCCCAATGTTACTGCCATCAACATTCCTGTGAGTCCATAAAAACTATCTATCCAGCCTGCTAACGGTTCAGACACGGAGGAGAGAACTGTGATCAAAAATACAGAATCAGCTTAATAATCAATCAAAATAACTAAATAATAAATAAATGCCATTAAATTAAACCCAGTACACGATACAAAAATGTCAACAGAGAAAATGTATTGACGTCTGAATTTTTGAATATCTATTTAAGTTTGAATCTACCCCTCAGAGTAATGAACATAGATAGAGGGAGCATTTATCATTTCCAGTAAGCAAATTTTGTGCCCAACATAAACTATGAAATTTGACATGAAGCGCGCAGAAATGAAAACATAATATCAATGATACGATATTTCACTCAATTCGCGAGTTTTTCCACAAAGAACGCATTTCTCATTTCCCATAGTGAATCAACGTTTCATATTAACTCAAAATTTATTTAAATAAATACCTAAATACCTATATCAGAAATTCAGAAAACAAACTTCGAGCTCCAAATGACTTTAAACAACGGTTGACACTAGGAGAGCAAAAGTTGCCAAACCTTGGATTTCAGCTGGTAGATACAGAAAATAATAAATATCGGATTCCAAATATTCAAATTTGCATATTTAATCGGGAATCACTCAAATAAATGTAGTTTATTCAATATAATATAAATTCATAACGATATAATAAAATTGTGGATTTGAAAATTATATCACAATCCAACAACAAATTCTAACCATGTTGGGGACATATAAAAATTGCGTATCCTCCCTATATCTATATTTATTACTCTATGATATACCCTGAAAGTTTTATAACTCCTAAGTTTTTCCATAAAATCTTCTGTATAACCAAGCAGGACTAACTCAATGCTTGGCAGTTTCAATAAATATCGAGATAAATATGCAAACTTTTGATTGTTTCGGTCTTCAGTAACGAAAACAGATCTTGAAAGTATTAATGGAAATATGAGGAAAAAACTGATGTGTGGTGTCCAAGGATGCAGTTGGAGCAATTCCATCTGAGCTTTGTTTTCTTCAACTTTTGGTGTGAAAATTTTCTTTGAATTTCACGTAATTGGTTGATTTTCGGTTAGTGGGTTAGTCTGTTTCGTTACTTAATGTCAAAATGCACTGATCCGATGAACGATCCATCCCAAAACCGTAGCCAGGTAAAGAAATTTCTATTGGGTCTGGAAGCCACCAAATTATTTTTTTCAGAAATACAGGATTTCATTGAGAATATTCTCATTTTTTTTCAAATTGAATGGCACACTTTCTATTTTATTGAATATTCAGAGGTAATTCTGAATAAATACGTTCATGCGGTGCATATCTCATAAGCTAAAGTACATCTCGAATTATTTAACAATTCTCGGAGAAAAAAGTCACGAAGGTCTATAAGAAATTTTGTAATTCTCGTGCTCGATGTATGAAATCAGATCTTTTTTATGGAATCGGTAATTTACTCTACCAGAAAATCCCAAACTCTATTATTTCGTCAGAAGCCAGTTTTCCCTCAATTAAATCAGATATGTGGAAAATGAAATGACTTAAAGAATCTCTTTCATCTCGACCAACCTGTGCTATCGCATCACTCGGAGAATGTAATTAGGAATTGTTTCCAAATATTCATGAACTTCTGAAAATATTGGCAATTCTACCTGTTACAACATGAACTCCGGAGAAATCGTTTTTTTCTCCCTCACTCCACAGGTCAAGAGAGACCAAATATATTGTCGCAATTGTCGACTCATATAAAAATAAATATTGAAAACGAGAAGGTCATCGATTTATTCGCCTCAAAAAATATAGAAGGCTCAATATCATTTTGTGCTATGGTTCAGACTATATATATTTTTACGTATATTTTATATTTTTTATGAATTTATTCTATTTTATTACTTCTTTTTATCAATAAATCAGTTTTACTTCAAAAAGTGTCAAATATTATTCCATCTGCAAATGGAAAATTGGTTATTCTTAGTAGTGATTTAATAATAATACTGATAATGATAGGTCTGTTGTTTATATTAACGAAGTCAATCATGTGATCTTTACTGATTGAATGTAAATTATATTATTGTTCAATTATTGGTCTCAAACTTCGCAATAATTTTTTATAGCTCAAGTCATGGACAACCCCTTTGCCCTCTGAATTTTTTTTTAGCTATGACCACAGTCAATCTTGGCTTCGATTTCAAAATTTGTTGATACGTTTCTCATTACTGCTATATCCAATCCGTCCATAGTACCTATGGTTTGCTAAATATGTGTTTATCTCTTATGTTTCTCAGTTTGCTCCCATAGGAGTTTGCTTTTCTACTGCTACAGTCTGGATACTTTTGCCTTTGAGCCTCCTGATATTATCTGAAGAAATAGGTAATTTATGTATATTCTCCTTATTGTCTGAGATTTTGGCTTCGTCAAAGTTCAACTTGTTTGGAACAAGGTGTAGGTAGATGTCAAGATATGTGCAGAGATATAATCAGCTACGAGATTACGTGAGCATTATTTCTTTTCAAATTACATATTGATTGACCATCTGAATATAATACTTCTAATATCATAACGCATGGAATACTAAAGACATGAAGAAACTCAAAATTACAGCCTACCTATCGAAGGTCTCAAAATGGCGATTGGTAACCTTCCACTTTCGTTCTTTATAACATCCTCAGCAATAGCCTTCGTAAAAACATACGTGTTAGGCCATTCCTTGATTAATCTGAAAAAAAAAGTTTCTGGAAAAGGGTGAACACAACAAACTCCCTTATGGAATTTTTGAACCTTGGTCAGATACTCACTGTGGTGTTATTGCATCTAATCTTTTCTGATCCATTGATTCCACCATATGTAATAAATCCTCACCTCTCATCGCAACTTCGTAAAAGGACTCATCTATGAATTTTCTATAGCAATGGGAATAGGCTGTTGACACATGCAGAAAGGCCTTAAAAAGAGTGGCTTAATTAGTAAACGAAAGATGTCAAACATAAGGAACTCACTCTGAGATCTTTCATTTGTTTCGCCATTCCAATCAGGTCTTTCACAGCCCGGACATTTATATAGGCTGCAGTCTTTAGGTCTTCATCGAAATTGACGGTTGCTGCGCAGTGAATGACGTAGTTCACCTCATCGATCAACATCTGTTTATCTTCTGCTGAGAGACCAAGATTTTTTTCATAACAATTTCCAGAAATAAGACGAATCTGCTTCATGAAATGGGGATTTGCGAGTTTCAAGGGAACCATATTCTGAAAGAAAAACACAGCTTTTTAATAGTAGACATGAGTAGTCAAAGTGAAGTGCACTATTATTTAACTTAGAGTACCTAAGGCTGGGCCCAAATGTGCTTCCAAAGTTAATCCGAATCTATGTGTAGGTTGGCACTCACACATATTTAACTTATTTATGTTCTATACTATCAGGGGCGTCGCTAGGAGGTAGGAAGGGTAGCCATTCACCTAGAGTGCCAAAATGCAAGGGCGGCATTTCAAATTTGGTCAACAAAAATCACATGTTGAGAAATTCAAAAAACCGAATGGAAGGTGAGTTCATTCTAATTTGTCATACAAAGGTAAAGTTCGCATACGCACAGCGCGCGATACGCTCCCGAGAAACGCTGCATAGGAACTAAATCCCCAAGGCTCGGACATTGATTGACATATCACCCGCACCCCTACGGATCTTTTTTTTTTGCGCCGTAAGGTAAATAAATATAAATATATTTTGGGGCACCTTGTATTTAAAATTTTGCTCAATACGGTATAGAATAGGAATAGGAATAGAAAGCAGTCTTAGTGAACGTATCGACCTGAATAATATCCGATATTTCTAATCAAGTAGAATATAATCTAACTTACAGTAAATGTTCAAACTGTTTCCCTCGGACTCTAATGCATAAATGACACCGTTTTATAAAATTACGATTCAATTTTCTTAAACTAATTTCCGATATGGTCCGGGCTGCGTCGAATACGCGTTCACGCAATTCTTCCTCGCTTCTTATTCGACGCAGCCCGGACCATATCGGAAATTAGTTTGAGAAAATTGAATCGTAATTTTATAAAACGGTGTCATTTATGCATTAGAGTCCGAGGGAAACAGTTTGAACATTTACTGTAAGTTAGATTTAAGAATTAAATAAATAATCGAAAGTTAAGTCTGTTTTTAATTAATTTACCTTTTTTTTCAATAATATTTCTTTTTCGCTTCCCCTTATCCATCTTTTTCCCTATTGTGACTTTAACAAATAATAACAAAGCCCGGTATCAAATGTAATGTCATAGCAAGCGGCAAAATTACCTGATAGCGGGGTTCCTAGTTTCAACTTAGTTAAGTAGGGCATCGGTAAAATGATGAAAATACCTAGTTTTATGGGCATAAGATTCGTGTATTGTACCATCTCTAAATCTGTCTAAAATGCCCAATTTTTTGATGTTACTTGCTCGTTTTGTTTCAAGGATTTTTTTTTCACAGCAGGTGTCCAAAGTCGAAGTTCTCGTTTTGCTAGCAATTGAAATCAAGATTTATCCATTAATTTACGGAAATCCACATAACTTTTTGACAGAATCATACTCATGTCATCTTAAATAACTATTTAAGATTCCATTACAACAAAAAAATAAGCTTCGAGAGCTTTCCAGCAGAATTCTGACCCTGACAATGTTAAAAAAGGTGAAAATTCACTAAAAAACGTAATTTGGTAATAACTCGAAAACCATGCAACTTTTACTGGGGTCATGTTAGGCTGGTTAGGTCCCTCTTTAGCTGAGCTACCTCCGCTGTCACTGTGACGTGCCACTTATGGGACACCCTGTATATGGTAAATTCGAAGCACTTAAATAAATATAACGTTACAGAATATGAAAAAGTAGCCTCAGATCGAAATATTATAAAATTTCCAATTCGATATCCATCATGAGTTGACCACACTCTATTTCTAACGACCATAAATTTTCTAATAGTGTGGCCAACCTTCATTAAATAAACAAGGATAGAGAATATATCTCATCTACTTACTGGTCCTTCGAATATCTCCTGAAACCTCTCTAGTGTATTCTTGTCCTTCTTAGGTCTCACCAGGATGAGAACTTTAACAGTTTTCGAGATCCTGAGCAGCTTTTCAAGGAATATCTTGCCAATGAAACCTGTACCCCCTGTTATGAAGAATGTGGTATTCTGAAAACTAGTTGTGATTTCGCTAATCGCATCTTGCTGCTGCATGTCAGATGCGAAGATGTCTCTGCCCTCTATAAATTGGTGCGTGTCGCCCATTTTTGCAGCTACTGTAATAAAACAGGTTTCATGAATGTACATGCTTTCAGTGCGAATGCAGAATAATTGGGATTTCTGAATCATTGTTGAAAATTGTATAAAGTTCTTCAGTTTATAAGATATATGGATTTATGGATTTATGTATTTCGTCAGAAACTTCCCACCAGTCCAAATGTTGAATGCTTTCATCGATAATAATAATATACTAACTGACAAAGAAACTGCAACACCCAGAAGGAGCTGTTTAAATTTTGAAATTTTTTTGGTGAAACATAGATAGTATAGCAAGGAGTAAATGATTGAAATTTAAAGAAAAAAACGAAGTGTCCAGAGAACACGACGCTCAATATCAACTGAGGTTCACGTCTTTCTCCCCGACGTCGTCAAACCCTTATTCGACCATCATGTGCACCCAAGGAGAATCGAGATTCATCAGAAAAGACGACCTGATGCCATTCCACATTCCAATGTTGACGTTCTCTGCACCACTCTAATGCCGATGATGCTCAACCGTCAGAGATGGGGTCGATAATGCTGCAGTCCAAAAGACCTTATTCGGTGGTAAACCGTTCGGACAGTTACAGGATGCCCTTACTTTTCTAACCACTCATCAGTCAAAGATCAAGTTGTCGCAAATCGGTCTCTAATGGCCATAAGTCTTAGACGTCGATATTTAACTTCATTTGCCCCTTCGACGTCCGGTGCCTACTCTTCTTCGATTTTGGGCATTATCAAACCACTTTGCTGGCGATAAATTCCGTGTATCTACACGTATTCTAGCCATTTTAACAACAACTAAACATCGACTTTGGATCTCCCCGAACAGCTGGTTTGTTGTAAAATTTAAAGAACTTGCAAAAAATGACTACAATATTTAAGTAACAAAAATTGTTCACATGAAAAATCTTTCACGATTTTTTTCTCCAAATTCAGTAATTTACTCCTTGCGACACTATCTATGTTTTACCGAAAAAAAATTAAAATTTAAACAGCTCCGTCTGGGTGTTGCAGTTTCTTTGTTAGTTAGTATAATAATAAAGGTCTTTATTATGCAAAATTTAGAGTACAAATTGAATAGCACAATTGAGGATTATGCTTGCATAAATTAGGAAGAGTATATTGTTGTATACTGTAGAATAAACCTTAAACCTTAACCATGCGTCTATTGTTCCATCGAACTCTCTTCAACCTTACTCAAAAATCAAAATTCCTTACCATGAGCACTAAAAGAATAGATAATATCACCCAAACCCTGCCGCGTTTTCTTTGCTGCGCACCCTTTACTTATGTCTCTCTAAATCCACATAATCTCAGTGAATTATAATTTTTTAAACATAAATTCACTATATAGGAATTCGATTATCTTCAGTTTCATGGAAATTTAATATTAATCTCATATTTAATTAGAAATTTATAATGGGTGCATTTAAAATATGCTGTTTCCTAAATATCGACACAGATGTCGAGAAGTGGGCCTCACAAGATATTCCACCGAATAATTGTTCTGTTGGTATATTCAATAGACCCCCAATTTTCTATGTACCTATTATCGTAGGTAATTGCACAAGTGCATCAAAATTACCGATAATTTTGCATGACAGCGTGTTGTCATAAAAACTGCATGAGTTCATTTTCATTTTCTCTTTCTCCAAAAATGAAAATGACCGAATGCAGTTTTTCAAAGAAAACACGCTGGAATGCGAAATTATCCGGTCATTTTGATGCACGAGTGTAATTCGGAGGAATATTTCCCGAATGAACTGTTACATTACTTGTCAAACTGATGTAGAATGGAATTGCCATAGATTCGAACTGTGTAAAATGCATTGAAACTATGCATCTATGAACAGAACAATTATCGCAGTGCAGTTTCGCTTCCTACAATGCAATTATCGCTGTAATTTTCGATAATTGTTCTCCAGATACATAGAATTTTTGACAGAAGGGAAATATTCTACATAATATTTTCGTCAAATTATCAAATAGGAGTTCAGCAAATTTTGGTGTCTATAATACGTTCAACTTCATGTCGATAAATTATGTGACTTTAATTATAAATGTTACGGAAAACTATTAATCATTATTTCTGTTATTGTAGTCAGTTCAAAGAATATTGGAAATTTCCGCCTATGTCAACCTACATTGGGGTTTGACTTTGTTTGATGATTTTATTGGCCATTCTTTCAAGAATGTCGAGAATCGGATCATTCATGTGACGGTTATAGGCTTATTGGCTATATTTAATTTCCAGTCACAAAAACATTTCCAAAATGGCCAGAAGGTTAACAACAAGTGGTAAACAAAAGAAGACATGAAGAATGCCGTTTCCGCCAGAAAATCAAAATCATTATCAAGTTTCAAAGTCAAAAGTATCCTAAAGAAAAATTTTTGCCAAGTGAACTTTTCATTTGGAATAACTATAGAACAAAAATTTAGCAAATTTTACAGGAGGCGACTTTCCCTAATAAAGCGTGCGGTATCTTTTCCCAAAAATTTGCTGTAAATCCTGAAATTGAAAACGACCCATGTCATGATGGCACCTACCAACCAAAGCTTTTTCTGCTAATGGCCTAACAGTATTACGATTTCATTTGAAAAACAGACTTTGGCATCAAAAGTTATTCTTTAACAAATTTAAAAAAGATTTGATTCTGAGAAATAATAAAATCAAAAACTATCATTCAAAAATCGTCTTTTTATAGTCCATAAACTTGTTCAAAACGAAAAAAGATACGACAAGGAAAACGATTGCTGAAGGAAAAAGACTTGAAATCAAGATATTAAATCTAAAGAATTTTATGCCAAACTCTACGACACAAAGTAAGGAGACCTTATCACTTCGAAATTATGAGATCTTGAATACAAATCGATTATGGCTAATTAAGTGAACTTTTATGAAACATTTCCAGTCTAATTTTATGTTCCACTTTATATAAAACCTTCACGAAACACCCGAACAATTCAGAAACACCATACATGCCATACATTGCCTTTATGGAATCCCTTGATATACACTATTTAAATTCAACTTTTTGAAGCGTTTTCTTGAATTACCGAAAAAAATTAAACATTTTATAGAACCCACCTTTGTTTACGCAACCAAAAACAACCACTGAGCAGTTCAGAAATCAAAAACGCATTTCAAAAAACCGAAAGTCATCTCCCACTACTACCCAGTTGCTTATTATATACAATTTAGCACGATAAAGGACTCATTTACATTCTACACTTTCTAACTGACGCAAGGCCGAAAAGTTAAACAATGGGCATTTTAATTCAAAGTATGGTTGCTCAGACTACATTGAGATTCTTTTAATTATTCTGCAAAATTAAAATTTCCTATTTTTCTTCAAAATATGTTGATTCAACCATCAATCTAATGGAAGAGAGTTGTCATTTTTTGTTTATAGGAGTTATAAAAATAAACAATTAGTGGCATTTTCACAGTTCATGTTTAGTTGAACGTAATCGTACAATGTGGAAGTATCTATATGAAAGCTATTTTCAAATGATTTTAATATTTACCGCCTAAACGGTGGAAGGACTCGTGGACGTCAATCTCCCAAGAGGCATAGATAATTGGGAAATACAAGCCACCGGCTTAAAATATGTAAAAGAAGAAGAATATTTGAAATGAATATGAAATAAGCCCACTGCAAAATGAACACAATCATCCATCATGTGCTCTATCATACAAAAAGTCTCACCTTTTTGTAAAGATAATCTCTGGCTATATCCCACTCCCTAATCTGAAGGCTCTAAAACATGACATGGAAAATAAATTAACTATTTTTATATAGCAGCATCGAAAGGTTACCATGAACTCAGGTGGAAAAAAAGTCCTATCTACACTGGTTTTGTTGAATCAAGTAAAAAGCACAGTATCTTGTTCTTTGATACCATCTTCTCTTTGTGTGTTGGTACGATAAAACTGTTTTTACCCCCGCAGTATTTATTCAAATATCAAGAAATGAAGTTTGATATCAATTCGCTTCTTACGCTTTGAGAAATAACGTGAATCTAACGAATTGATATTTTGAGCATTTCTCGTTTCTATGCATAATTTCATCATGAGTCAATAGTGCTCGATCGGTCGATAACTCTTGAAAATTTTGGTTTAGGAGAACAACATCTGTGAGTTTATAGGCATTGTCAAAAATTTAATCTATGTTTAATAATAACATTCAGCGCATAAGCTGGGGAAGAAATGATCGATTTTATCTGTTATAGATATTTTTTTGGTTTACATTTAAAAAAAAACAAAACTAATGACAATAGAAATGAATTATTACACCAATGGATTCTACTAAAAAAGTAGGATGATTTTGCTTCATGTTGATAGCACTAATTATGAAGAAGTTATGAGAAATTTCCATTCTAGGCCATTTCCCAATATTCTCTTATAGATTGAAAACAGTTGAATTTATGAAGTTGTGGTTTTCACCAAATTTATTCTCTCGTGTCCGAAAATGTGCCATTCATTTTTTTTAGCTCAAAGTGATTCTGAGATCCCCGCATTAGACAACGAAGTTGGACACCCGGTACAGACGACCGAAGGGAAGATGCTAGTACTCGCTATAAATTCACGAAACTCAATCGAATCGAACAATGCTTAATGTCTATTAGGTAACCCTGGACTGTATTTCAGTATTTTTGTCAATAACACGTGCTCACGCAGGTTCCAGCTCTGATTTTCATAATTTATACTACACAAATTATTTCAAAGGTTAAACCTTGAAAATAATGAACCACTAACATATAATGAGTAAGGTCCCTACTTGAATGTTCAAAAACTTCCAATAATCTACGTTACTCCATCTACTATCTGGCCCACAGGTCTATCTAGCCCACACAAAAAATTCAAAAAGCATGAGGAGACCTGCTTTTGAAATTAAAAAGCCATAGATTCGTGGATTTCTCTTAATAATAAGTGAAAGAATAATGGTCTGATTGCAGTCAATCTCCAATCACAAATTGTAATTAATTTTCTAATTTTTGAATGAAAAACGGAACAACCAATTCTACTTTCAGCCACATCGCTGAATAGGAAATCAAATTACCCTTCATTTGATGTATTACAATCCATATATTCCTATTTGAAAAATCAAATAGAGGGGTGCGAGGAGTAGGGGGTGCGAAATATCAATTTCAAAAAACACAGGATAAAGTGCTTTTGAAATTAAAAATCGACGGGTGCGAGCATTTTCCTTAATAATTCTTTTTTGACACGCTGTATGTTAAAGTTCTTCAGTAGATCCTAAGTTTAATTTTTCATTAGTATTATACAACAGCTTCAATTCAGCGTTAAAAGTTATTTCGAAAAGTGTCATAAAATATGCAGGTCCGTATTGAAAAATATGAGGTTGAGGGTGGCCCAGAGAGTACGAAACGTTGGATACGAAATCAGATTACGTCAAATTGAGGATAATTTACTGTCGAATAAAAAATTCCTGTAACATTTTTTGATAATATTTGAAATAAAGTGGGAAAATAAGAAAAATCAAAATGACAGAATTTACTTTTCTTATGATATCTCAATAACCGGCCCTGATAATCTCGATTTGTTTGAAGTGCTTGACAATGCTTCTATGCATGCAACTTTTTCTTCATTATGAGTATCCTTTGCATACAGAACGTGTGATTGTTTGATGTTCAATATCTAGAATCAACATCATGGGCCCATGATTTTTTTAAAAGACTTCCAAGACATTGCAGGCCCCGACGTACTCTTTTGGAGAAAGTTCAAATACAGCATTTCGTTGATGCAGCGTTAAGTCTAATCTACGACTTCAAATAAGTCCACAGCCAAAAATCTGAAGGTATCAAATGATGAGACCATGATCACCAAACCGGATTGGATATGATCAAGCATTAGCAATTGTGAAAGGTTTTAATATTTCGCGAGCGGTATGACAAATGAAGACATCTTGATGAAGCCTATTGTCACCAAGGAATAGTTATTTATAATACAAGTGCAGAAGGCATTGATATTCTTCCACGAGTTCAAAATTCAAAAACGAGCCACGAAGTGGCGAGTTTTGGAATGAACGAGTGGTAGAATGAGCCTTCTGTACGAGTTTTATACATTATTTTCTCTAATTCATTGCATTTTCATTGAAATTAATGAAATATTTCCATAAATATATTTTAGTGATTTTTGCATTGAAAAATATTGGTTGGTAGAACTGATTTCTTTAAGGCAAATTGATGAATTGACAGATAAAGCCGTGGCGGAAAGTTCGGAGTACCAACATATAATAATAAAATATAACCATGAAAACTGTGCGTTTTTGATATATTCTCGCACGATTTTGTTCTACAAGATGTGGAAGAATGAACGGAATAACCACATAATTAGAGAAAATATCTTCTTACTCTGGATGAAACTTGGAATAGAATTTTGTTCGAACTAAATGCTTATCAAACTATTCGACCAAATCTGTCTAGACTATTTCAGCCAAGTATTCTAACTGTATTCAAAACCTGATAGATAATAAATCTTGTTGGAAATTCACAATAAATTGAGAATGAGGAAATAGGGAATGAGTATTCAGGTAAAATTAGAAGTATTTTATTTAAAGAAAATAATATTAATAAATTACTGTATCATTCAGAAAAAATATCTGAACATCATAAAGACAATCTTGACAACAACCAACAAAATACCTGTTAGTAGAGCATAATGAGCTATCTTCAACCTGAAATACTTCTTTCTTGCCTGAGGAAGTGTATCCAAAGGATCTTTGACGAGGTACTGCCTACCACCTAGAATACCTTTACTGACGATTTCGTTCATGTCTAGGGTATTTAGATCAAAATTGAACATTTCTCTATCCTCTGGGCTCATTCTTTTCATGAGCTTCTTCACGTTGACTACGCCAAAGGCCCAGTTCCTCCTAGCAAAATATGAAATTACATCCAAGAACTTCTTAACCTTCTGGTAACTCTTGACAGCCCTATTGGAACATAAAGTTTCAGGATAAATATCATGTGAACATCAATATAGTTTCTCAAACTTACACTGGTTTTTTTCCTACGCACACCATAAGGAAGTCCGTGAAGTGTGCTGGCAAAGTGTGCAGGAAGAAGAGTGCCAACTGATGATGGATAGGATTTGGTCTTAGCGAGAAGCAGAAATACCAAATGGCCTTCACAGTTGGATAATTCATGCCAGATACGTAGCACAAATCGAAGAATTGCTCTGAAAACAGACAGATGAGTTGGATTAATCTTATCGAACAGTATTTCTTTGCACTTACTCCACGTAACCCTGTAGAATGGCGAAAGGACATAGTTGTAGATCGGTATATCGTCATCAATCTCAGCTACCCTGCAAAAAGAGAATTTTGTAGAATATCACCCTAATCCTCAATTAATGTCTTAATTTTCAAATAAGTTGGTCATTTGAAAACCACTTTCCTATGGTATGAATGCAATACTTGTTAATAAAAATCATCGCTTTCTACGACATCTTTGGTCACTTGTATTTCCTCGGGGCTTTTCAGCTTCTTTGCCGGCCTTGTGGATTGAAACAACGTAGACTTTGACTATATTCATCAGTGCTTCTAAGGCTTTTCGCGGAAAGTTTCGCAACATCAAGTTAGTGATGCTTCGAACCTGGTCCCGTTTTCACCTTGCTTGAATTTATACTGTTCTGGATTTCCCGAACAGTTACAAAGCCAATAGATTCCGTCACTTCCTTTTTCAGGTCTCCTTCACTTTGCGGTTGACGTTTTCGATGTGGTCCAAATGCGCATTGTTGTAATTAGGGATGCATTGATTTCGAGCTTATTTGCGAAAGCTTTTTTTCTGGACATATACCATTTCTTATAGACCGTGAATTGGTGGGGTTGGTTTCCTATTTTACTATACGAGCGCAGTGCTCTCTTCTTTAGAAAGAGAGATTTTCTTCTTTGGAAAGAGAGATTAGTTTCTCTTCCCAGCGATCATTTCGGACTTTTCTGAGAGCCTCCTTTGTCATC
This sequence comes from Harmonia axyridis, assembly GCF_914767665.1. Taxonomy (NCBI): domain Eukaryota; kingdom Metazoa; phylum Arthropoda; class Insecta; order Coleoptera; family Coccinellidae; genus Harmonia; species Harmonia axyridis. Next base: position 27,637,957 of record NC_059503.1, read on the forward strand.
ATTTGGTTCTTGATAACACTCCAATCTATCCATGACTTAGTTTTCAGCCGATCCTCATCGAATTCGTTCCATAGATGATCCAAAAGAGGATTTTGGTCGGAACTAAGCATATACAAATAGCGCTGTGATCCGATGAACTAATGGACTGTTCTTCAACATCGTGCCATAGTGAATTGACTTATTCAGTGCGTCTATAAAAATTTCTTGGTTGTTGTCGTTGTTGAACTCATTTGGGCTCGTAATTCTGCTATGTCATGCTGGATGCATGGCGTTCAAATCTCCGGTCATCATTGTCGGTGTTCTGGGCCTTTTCTTGGTAATAAAATTCCTGGTTTTATAGGCATTCAGACTATCTATGTCTTTACCATATCTTCTTCTTCCAGTGTCATGGCCGTTGCGATCGTTGACTATGATGATGATGTTAAGTTCGCAGGTAGATCAGCTATCATCACTTTATACACTGCAGCGCGAAACAGTTGTGCTGTTGATTTGCCCAACCACGCTCTAAGATTTTTCAGCCACGAAGTTGTTCTCCTACCTACGCTTCTTTTCCCCATTATCTTTCCTTGGATGCTCAGATGAAGCAAGCCATATTTTTTTGGATGTCTCATAATGTACCCGAAATATTCAAGTTTATGGCTTTTTTGGTATTGATCAATTCAGTCGGTTCATTGAGTCGTCGTAGTACCTCTTCATTGGTCACTCTGTCTATCCAGCTTATTTTCAGAATCCTTCTGAAGGCCCACATTTCAAAGGATTCTAATTTCTTTACCATACGCATGGCTTTTATGGAGATCACGTAGGGGTGTGGTCGAACTTTTCCGAATTCTTCGGTTTGTTGAATTTTCAACTAAGATCCAACTTTTGAAATTTCAATTTCTTGAGAGAATTGTTAGATTCCCTAAAATATCATCGAATGACCAAGAACAGATTTGAAATAAAATTCCAAGCTTCAACTAAGAATTAACTAGAAAATTCGAGAAAATAACGAATAAATAACATCCAATATTTTCGTGATAACAAATTCTACTGAATTGAATTTTCGCTTGTGAATATACTTAACAATTCCCAGATTGAAGCAATTTCGTGGTGATCGATGATCAGAACCATAAAAAATTCGAAAAGTGCAAAAATTATGACGAAATGATCAAGCGATCTGTTCTTGGAACGAGCGCTCAAAAACAAGAATGAAAAGACTTACCTTCCTCTTTTTCCCACTTCCCAAACTGCAGCTATTATGTTATTGATCACGAAATCTACAGGTACGAATTCGGCGTTATTGTCGGGTTCTGCAGGCATTGTTCTAAGGGCCCCCATGGCGGCACCAGCTACGACACCGGTCACTCCATACATATTGTCTATCCATCCAGGCACAGGTTCTCTGGCACTCACAGTTACTACAATAAAAAAGGATCATATTACTTTTTAAATTCATTTCGTTGTGGCATCGACTGCTTAGGTTATTGGCAGGATCATATTAATAATCATTTATTTCGGTATTAAGAGCTTTCTGAATACTAACCTATAGCTGGCCGCACCATGGCTATAGGGAGGCCGATACCTTCTGTTCGCACTACACCCTCTGCTATGGCTTTGGTGAATACATAGCTGTTCGGCCAGTCTTTCAAGAGGCTACAAAAAACAAAACAGAAAGGTAAATTTGACGAAAAGTTCAGAAAAATATCCAAAACAATTCAACAAAAAAAAAGTTCCACACTGAGGCGTACCACAAACCTTCATTATAGGCACTTCAGACAACTAACTACTACGAAATCGATATGTTATTACTGTTTCATCAAAAAACAGTTTTTTTTCGGAGTCTAACTGAGTTGATACAGTTAAAGCTCGTGGAAGCCATATTTACATAGTAGTATAAAAGCGGAAATTTTTTATTGCCAATAGCCCCAATAGGGTCAACCAGAAATGGTCACTAAAAAATTCAGATCATCGTTGCTTTGGCAGGAAGTAGTTGTTGAAAGTGTATAAAATTGAGAGCCAGTTACGTCATAGGTATAAAAGCTGAAATATATATATGGGTTATACATGTCATGGTCGAGATTTCACAGCCCTGTTTCAATCTCATATGTCATACAAAACTGTTATCCGAAGCGTCATTTAGTTATAGATTAGCCATTATGAATCCTTTATCTTCTACTGAACGTATGTAAATTGTGAAAACCCACAACAAAAATAATGATTCTGTAGTGAATACGTTTCTTGCATTAAGGGTAGATTATGATTGACAAAATCTTCCATCTAAGCGTATAATTGGTAATGCCGTGAAAAAAACGAGAAGACTGGATCTGTTACTGATGCCTTAAGGCCCATACATCATGCTTGCTTGGCCAAAAATATTGCTGCTATAAATGAAAGTGTTGAATATGAACGAATAAATTAATTCCTCGGTATGCACAACATTTGGGACTGTCTTACGGCACTCTATGGCATTTGGATTTGCATCTCATCCTTATAAAGTTCAGTTAACACAAGAACTAGTGCCAGCTAGCCTTGGAATACGTATAACATCTGCCGATTGGGTGCTTGAGCAACAACGTTTGGATGATGATATTTCGCATTGTAGTTTCCATTTTACAAAGTGTCATTTGGAATAATATTTTTTTAAGTTATTCGAATACAATATAATTTTCAATTCATTAGTATCCAATTCTTTGCATTTTCAATACCCTCTACCTGTAAGAGCCACGATGATCTATCTACATTTTTTAGTGGTCATTTCTACTTGATCCCATTTGGGGCATTACGAAAAGAAACTTTCAGCTTTTATACTATGACGTAAGTTTGGTGTCCGAGGGCTCTTAGACTACAACTTTCAATACCAGTAAATATAATGAGAAAATCATATATTCCTTACATTGGAGTGATTTCGGTAATGGTAGAGTCATCAAGGGAATCTACCAGGGACAGTAGTTTTTCGCTTTGTAGAGGTGGCCTGTAGAATTCTTCTAATATGGTACTTCTTGGGCAAAAACTGAAGGCAGTCGAGCAATGAAGGAAAGCCTGAAAATAATAGCGTCATTCTAGAAATTCTTAACTCGCTAATGAACTCACCTTCAACTGAGGCATATCTTTGGCAATCCTCACGAGATCCCTCACAGATCTGACATTGATGAAGGCTGCTGACTTAAGATGCTGGTCGAACCTTACGGTGGCCGCAATATGGAAAATAGTGGTCACCTCTTTTTGAATCATCTCAATAGATTCGGGGCTGAGACCCACATCAGGAAGTAGGCAATCTCCGTATACCAAGTCAACTTTTTCCAAGAAATTTGGGTACTTTTTCTTTAAGGGGTCGAAACACTAAAATGAAGAGAGAGGGACAATATTAAATACGAAATCGATCAAATTGATATGAAACTCAATATGTGCTCAAAAACTCTGATGTGAAGTCAGTAGCTTTTGAGCGCTCGTAGCTGACGTAAGTAGGTACTAATTATTAGTGAATTTTATATATCAAATCTTATCTTACATACCTAATCAATGGATTAAATCATTTTGGAACTTTCAAACGAATAAGTCATTAATGTTTTCATAAACGCAGTCTATTGACTATGTTTATGAAAAAACATTAATTATAACAATAACCAATAAAAAGGACGAAACGAAGTAAAATCTGATCTCAAAATAAAATAATTTTTTCGAAAAATGATGGTGTCCAATCAATGAGTGGAGTAATCAGAATAAAATCCATATAGTTTTGAAAAATACGCACCTCTGCTTCGAAGATTTCCTCGAACCTTTCCTTTTGCGTCTTTCCCTTCTTGTTCCTCACAAGAACGTAGATTTTCTTCAGACTGTAGCAACATCTCAACAGTTTTTCAATGAGCAACTTCCCTAGGAAACCAGTGCCACCGGTAATGAAAAGAGTTTGTCCCTCAAAGAACTGCTGTATGTCTGTTTTACTTGTGTCGAACTGATCTTCTACTTCTATGGTCTCGAACTGATCTGCCATGGTGTCGAACTGATCTTCCATGTTCTCGGACATCTGCGTTTCAATTACGGTGAAGATCTACAGTCTTGATCGTCACTTCGATTGTGTTTCTCTTCGTAGACGTCTTCAACTTAAATGTAACGTTAATAACCTTTTAAATATCAAACTGCATATTTTGGGTTTATTAGTGATGGTTCGGAAGGTGATAATCTATTTCGAATTATTCCAATAAATTGTCATTTTTAAATGTTTATAATTCGACTGCATATTTCGAAAACATTCTAAATTCTAATCAGATTCGGTTTTTTTCCGATTTCATTCATAATACATCCGATCGTTATTTGGGATCACGTAGACATTTCCGATCTGGCTTCTTGTTGGAATGTCATTCAGGAATTGTTATTTAAGAATATACGAATACATCAGAAGATTTAAATGGATTAGATCCTTATGTGATGGAACTTCATTATAAATAAAATATTTGTCACAAATATTTTAATGTCTACGACAATTTTTTCGCCAACACTGTAGAGTACGTAGTGGACGTCCCAAAGAGGCTGTTACCGACGAACATCAAAAACACAGAATAATTTCGGATTGCCGTGAAGTTTAACGGTATAGCTGACACTCTTAAGATGTCAAAGGAACGTTTTGGTCATATTTCTGATGAATATTTGGTAAGCGAATGCTCTGTTCAAACTGGGTACCACGCGAGATCACAATCGACCAAAAATAACAACGAATTGATGATTCTGAGCAAAATTTTGATCTTTTCCTTCGAATTTTTGCAATAACATGTAACATTTGCTGAAACATAGCTTCATTATTCCACATCGTCCCGAAATTTCATCTTTTTAGGAGGGCCGACGCCGACGCCAGATTTTCGGGGACCAGGCAAAATAAAATTTCGCTGTCCTGTTCTGCATGAATTATCTGAATTTTCTTTGAAGGAGCCTCTGCTTTTCCTCTGAATTCGTATTTTTGAACTTCGAATCACCATGACAAATTCATTAAAGGAAGTTTGTCCATTTCATCGAAAAACGCCCTGAATTGTTTCAAAAGTAAGACGCTCTATACATATGGAAAGTATGACGTAGTTCTTAAAGGTGCATTTTGGTATGTATTTGTATTTTAATATCTAGCTGAGGATGCCTTTTCGCCCATATTTTACTATAATGAGTGGTATTTCCACTAAGAAAACATTTTTTTGTCAAAAAGTATGTCTAGTTTCATTAACTTATTTTGCGCCGCTAAAATTTGGCGCCTCGGCAAAATGTCACTTCTTTTCCAGTGGCAAGCTATTCGTTTTTGGCAGAATTTTCAATTACGAATCTATGACCCAAAGTTATGTTTTTTCAAATGGAAATACTAGATTTTTCGGGTATTTTTTTAAAAGCTTAATTTTTACTGATTTCAAAAATATACAACATCATTAGGTTTGCATCAATATGAATAGTAGAAAATGGTCAAAAACCTTTTTCGTCTAAGGGTCTCAATATTTCTATGGCTTCAACTGTTGATGAGCGTCATTCTGAAGATCTATAAAAATAATATTCTGATGCATCCATACCATTACAACAGTATCGATTGAAACAATCGATCATGTGGATTTTTTTGTTATTTCCGAATCCATTTTGAGATATAAGAATTTTTAAAATATATCTAGATTCGAATTTTGTATTAATCAGTAAAAAGCATAAAAATAATGAGATTGGCGGTAGGAGACTCTCTTGTTATAGGAAGCTCCATTCTTTTGAGCTCATCAACAGTTGAAATCATATAAATATTGAGACTCTTAGATGAAAAAAGGTTTTTGACCATTTTATATTATTTACATTGATACGAACGGTACGATGTTGTATATTATTGAAATTAGTAAAAATTGAGCTTTCGAAAAAAAAAAGGCAAAGAAATCTATGTTCCCTTTCAAAAAAAAAAATAACTTTAGGTCATAACTTCGTAATTGAAAAAATAGCGAAAAAGTCTAGCACGCCACTGAATTCTAAGTAAAAAAAAAATTTCGGGTAGCTCCATCTAGCGGAATTGCAGTTTCAGCGCAAAGTAGTCTACAACCTTAATGTTTTGATTTCAGAAGTCTATCATCAGTATTAACAGAATATATTTTTTTGATCACTTGTCCAATTTTCGCTTATAACTCGAAAACAAAATTAGGTAGCCAAAAATGAATACTTCTCTCGTTTGTTCCTCAGGAAGAGAGAACAGTAATGGGGTATCAGATTTTGTCTATCTCCTCTGACTTGTTGTAGTGCTAAAACATCGAAATTTACCTACCCTACAAGTAACGTCAGAAATTTTTGATGAATAAATTGAATTGAATTTATTTTTACAACCTGATTTCCATTTCGTAGATACTTCTTGATCAATTTAAGCGGGCCCCCATGTATAACATGTTCTTCTAGGCGTCATAATAAATTTTGATTGGAAATTGTATCGAAGATCACTAAATACGGCTACACTATATTGTTTTGATATTGATAATTAATACTATTTACTTGATCGAATATAGCATGTTCTGTAAATCGCTGTTTCAGGAATCCATAATGTCTTGAATAGATAAGATTGCAGGTTTTTAAAAAATGCATCAACCTCTCCCTCAAACACTTTTCAAAAATGTTTGCCATGGTATTAGCTAATCACCGAAATTGGCCTATATATGTTAATATCTTGTGTACCTTCAGAAGGATGTAACAGTATATCCTATACATCTATTCAATGATAATCAAGCGTAAATGCGAATACTACAATAATGTTACCTTGAATACTAAATATACTGCTCTTCAAAAGTTAGGGAACTAAAGACAGAATGGAGATACATATATTTATTCTTTTCAAATCATTGTTTTAAAAAGCATAGTAAAGTAAGAAATAACCACAGAAGCTGTTAATGTGTATTTATGCTATCAGTTATTTATATACACACATTTCATAAAATTATATACGTGTGTTGTAGAAAAATTCAGAGTTCCCTAACTTTTGAAGAGCTGTGTATTCAATATTTTATTGATTTCAGTAGTGTTTTCAATAAAAACGAGTTTTAAAAAAAACATCCATAAGTTATGTGTGGTTTGGTAATCTCTTTGCAAATTTGCTTGACACTTGGATCTCACCTCCATCTGGGAAATAGCTCATGAAATATCTATTCCGTTGTAATGTAGCATTAATTAGGAATCATTCATTATGCTTCATTAATGAATAATTTCAAATAGGTACATTGTTATTTCGAGGTCGATGAAAAAATAGCGCATTGTAGGTATCATTAGGAGTGAAAGTGATTTTTTGTGGCGAGACTGAAATGTGGAAAATTTCAGCGAAGCCACAAGAAGTGCTCTTCTCCGAAGTTAACATGCTATTTTTCCCTCAAAGGACAATAATAATAATAATAATATATATTCGGGGGATCTAATATCCCCCGACTTTTTAGGCAAAAGTCGGGGGATATGGTTTATTCTGTAAGCTACAGGGTATAAACATATAATCACAGAGGCGTGAGCCTGTGATAAAAAATTAAAAAATTCCAAAATGATTTCACCGCGTCTTCAGCTTGAATGTCACATGGTTATAATGACGCTTTTCACACGAAATTTGAAGTTTTTGTACTTTTAAACACAAAATCGATCGTGAATTATTAGTTTTTTATTGAATTTTACTTGAATTGAATTTTGACGACGCTATTAACATGAAAAGCAAAAGGCTTGAAATTGTTACTCTTAATATACACCCAAAATTCCAACCCGATGATATCTGTTATGACTGAAATGTTAGGATTTCTTTTTCAATATTCATTTTTAATTTTCGATAGTTCTTATAGTAGGTACATGGGGACATGTTTTTCTGAAAAGTGGACGTCTGACATCAAAATCAAAAGTCACATAGAACAGGCTAGGTAGACGTTCCAAAAGTTCAGGAGTGTATGAGCTGCTCGGACTTTGATCTAAAGTTGAGATTGAGATTCAATTTGTGATATATGTTACGCGTGATCGGTACTGCTTTATGGAGTGGACTTTGAAAATGAATGCAGTAAACAAACTTGAAGCTCGTAATGTGGACTCATCGCAGAGTATCAAAAATTCCCTGGATGTTTCTTTTTGAGATTTTTGACTGACTCAACTTGAAAAAACTCACCCGGTATACGGTTCCTGAATTGGAGATTGGAGAGAAAAAAGGATCCCATGAACAAATTCAATGTTTTTTTAAGATTTTTCTCATAGCACTTTTCCTTCTCAAGATATTGAACTTAAATTTGCCATAGATATTCATTCCAATTTAAAGTTTGCCTCATGTCCTGATTTTTTATGCAAATAATCTAATAATCTGATTTTTCTGGAACAGTGGCCGCTTCTTTCCTTCAGAACTTTTTTTTGGTAAACCACTGGTAGTTTAAAAAAACGTAAAAAGTGTATTTAGTCTAGTACTATACTTTTTGTTGATTCTGCTACCGATTTCGAGAGAAAAATTTCAAACAATTCTCTAGTAATCCTCCGGAAAATCCAAATTTTTATGAAGATCCAGTTGATAAGCTATAAGTTTTGATACTTTATTGATAAATTACAAAAGAAATCTTTCCTTTTTCTTTATACCTCCAATTTTGAAAGACCCTGTTTTAATAATATTATTGTGTAATTATTGGTCACAAACTAATAATATTTTTCAGAGCTCAAGTACAGACTTCCGCGAATTTTTTTTTAACTACAGCCTTGATGTACTAGTTTTTTGCCCAGTATCGATCTTAACGCGACATTTGAGATCCGAAACTACTCTGAAACTTTATTTCACTATTATAAATTCTAGGAGACGAAACCTGTAAAATATCATGATGAATTTTCATATCGATATAGATATTCTGCTTCTACTTATCATTTCTTATCCGAACTATAAAGATCAGAAAAACTAAATTTGATAAAATCTTAACCACAATTTGCGGTATTTAATTGATAACGTTTGAATAAATGATTCGACTACTATGCATTTCATAATAAATTCATCATCATTCGACCTAATTTCATTGTATAGAGTTCTCCCTGAAACTCGAAAGATGAGTAGGTACACAATTTTATTATTATTATTATTAACATTAATTTTTTTGAAAGATTCAAAAACATCGGACTTTCAGAAATAAAATTCAAGAAAGTGGAATATCAGTTTATTCATTTTGAAAAATGAAATTAAAAAAAAATTCATTTGGCAGCTGCTTTTTCTTTGGCTTCATAATCACGAATGATTTTTAGGGTTTCGGTGGGGGGTGGCGTCAATTTCTCATTCTTGATGATCGGGAAGAAGTCCAAGTTCAAGATCTAAAAATGAAATGCAAGAAATCAGAAGAAAGAACAGAACAGGGGCAGAGCACAATACTTTTCTCATCAAAAATTCATATAAAAAAAACATCGCCAACTATGTTTGACCCAACCCTGTATACACGGTGTTTTTATCTTTTTTTTTAATTTTTAGAATTTGAAATGCAAGGATATGTGAATCTTAGAAAATTTGTTAGTTCTTTTTCTATAATTTTAGGTTCTTGAGTGGTTTTTCAGGAATTTCAACGAGTAAAGGACGAAGTAGAGTGACTTAATTAAACACTGTGACAATACGTTCAAAAAGAGCCAAAAAATGGAAAATGAGGCACGGAACTTTAAAATACAATTGACTGAACTGAACTGACACTTCGTCAAAATTAAAATTATTGGGCCTGATAGTATTTGATTGTATATAGAACAAATTTATTCAACTGAAGAATACCACAGGGATTCAATAAAATGGGCCTCACATTTTGAAATAAATCCCAAAAATCAGATACGAAGAATGTAAACAAAGAGCCGCCATATTTAGGCTTAGAAACCGGCAGCCAATCAAAAACGAAACCACTCGTGTCGCCACTGTATTTATGTAGAACGAAGAAGCATTGAGTGACATCCATTGTCAGAATATTTGATTTTCCCAAGACATTAAATGAGAAAAATCAGATAACATTAAAAATTGATAAAAGCTTTTTCTTCAAATTTTTAAAATTTGTGTTCATAAAAATATTCTTTCCACTACTGAGGTTATATGACGGTTAGCAATTTTTGAGCGCTCGTTCACCGATTATATCAATTATAAGACGATAAGGTTAGACTTCCTAATGACGAATCCGTTCTCAAATTCGATTCTGTACGGCCGTCTGACCGTAAACACGATAACTCTGATTCGAAGAAACCTAGATACTTCAGGTTAGATTCGGATTACGAAGCCGAGGTCAAGTTCATCATAGTCATGATCCGAAAATTGTTTGTTTTGCCTCGAGATGAAAATTCAAATTTTGATGTACATAGAATGACAATTTCAAGCCTCTTGCAAAATTTCATGTTGTCATATGTCCGATTTCAATTATCTATTTAAGGAAATAAGAGACTACAAAAGTTAAATTCATAATCATAATTGATATGATTTATTGAAACAAAGAAACAAGCGTAAATACACTTGTCGGTTCATTTTCATTGTCAGTAGCTATTCTTATTGGATTAAGCATAGTCCATGAGAGAATATGCTATCGGCATAGTCTTCCATGCTGTAAGTGTACCTACATTGTGCAACTTATGAACTTAATACCAAGTGCTATAAATTTATTGAAGCAGAACACATTAGAACACCTACTGAAAATGAACTGTCAAGTGTATTGTTAGTTTCTCAGTATACATGAATGAAATTTTTGAAGCCATTTATTTCCTCAAACAATTGAAATCGGACATATGTTCCCATAATGTTTTGATATTGCAATTACATGACCTTCCATATGCCAATGTTTGTCGGTGAGCTAATGAATCATCCTGTATACAATTTGTGGGTGCAATTGGTAAATGAATAAAAGACAGTTTTTTATTTTTGAACGTAAAATATCGAATTAGAATTTCATCTTTCAATTTCAGGACAACTGTCTACTCACCTGGGGCAATATGTGCATAATGGACACTCTATACATCGGTATGTTCGAGATCGGGTTGCCGTGAAACGTCACCGTCTTCAGGTTCTTCAGCTTCCGTAGCTTCATCAGCTCAGTCAACTTAGAGATACAGTTGCCATGAAAATAGAGAATCTTCAAATGGGGGTAGTTTAAGATGCAATCGTCTATGTCCTTAATGTAGTTGAAAGAGAAATCGATCCAACTGAGCTGAGACGGTACTTCAAGGATGGAATCCACGATCTGCTCCAGGTTCTTTATGCTTTTCAGCTTGTTGTTGTTCAGCCAGATGGACCTGGTGAGGAGCTTCTTCTTGGCCACACCTCTCTCTGGTACGCTGCCCGTCCTTATCGAGCGGGCCGCTTCGACGCCCATGGCTAGAGAATTAGAATCGAAATTTTAATTCAAATTGTACGAAAAAAAACAAGAATTGATCATTTAAGAGCTAAGAAAATAGATAGAAGGAACAGAAAGTAAACATTTATGCTCGATCCCGAATACAAGAGAGATAGAAGTTTAGTGTCGCCAATCACAATCGAGCTAGTTGATTGTGTGTGCTAGCCATAGGCGTGGAGAATCCTGAATTGATTGTTGAATGCTTTATCGGGAATACTTTTTTCATAACTTCACAATAGCTGAATCATTAAACTGAGAAAACCATTGACCTTTTTGAAACACGAAAGAATTTCTATGAATAAATCATATTATCAACTATTTTTGACCATCAATTGGTAATTTCGAAATTAATCAAATTATGTTACGCTACTGCTATAGTGTCTCGTCAGACAAGGGGTGACGAATGTTGGCATCAAAGCAAATGCATCAGTTACATGGCGATTTCCATTCCTCTTATTAATGTTCTAAGTTTAAAAGCCTTTACCTAATGGGATTGCTTTATTGTTTCTGATACTACCCAAGGTAAAAAGAGATTTGTAGTGAAATAAAGTGAAAATTTATGGTTTCCGAATTTAGAATTTACCTTCGATAGCATTAACTTTTTTAATTCTTGCAGATTTCAATGAAATTCGTTCCATGGATATCAATATCTCGGTTTCTACACATTTCTATTTTAGTGTTAGAATTCAAGATGGGTCACATGTGGTTCTGCAGAAATTTCAGCACTTGCAGATGTATGGGGGGTTTTGCGCAAGCACAAAAGAATTTCTCTTAAAATCAGTGTTTTTTTTGAAATTTTGTATGAAGATTCGGGTTTCATTATAAGGGCCTAAGATATCTATAAATTGCTCATACACTCTTCAAAAAGTTCAAGATAAAACTGACGACTTGTCTCACAGGAACTTTGATCATTTCCAAAACTTTGTTGATTTCTACATCGTTTCCTATGGCATTGACATCAAAATTAGCTACAGGGAAATTTTTCATGTCGTTTCCATGAAAATACGACGATTTTTAATGCTTGTCATTACCAAGGAAAGAGAAGGGAAGTATTTCCAATTTCGAGTTCGATTCGTCCAAATTAATAATAATAATAATAAATGTTTATTCAGTGAAAACATACGTTTCAACAAGAAAAATATATGAATAAAAATATATTAAGCTACTGTGGCTTCTTCTGGTTGATTTCATATTTCAGAAAAAAAAGTAGTATTGTAAAATTAACCTGAAGGAGCCAGTGGTCGTGAAAAACGTTGTTTCTAACATTAAAATATTTCCGGAAATTATGTTGTTTTATTTTATTTGATAATGAATTTTCATTGGAGAGGATCGAATTCATTAAACAATCATATATTATTTCCAAATCCCCGTTCGTTAAAAGCTCCATCATTTGTAATGACTCTTTGATAGCCCGAGAGAGAGCGTCGTGGGCTGCGAATCTTTCGAAAGAACGGCATCGCTAAGGACATTGTGCTCCGCTATGTAGGTCGTAGGTGTATATGGCAGGGACCACTGAGTTGCCATACTGCTGATTCCATCAGAGCCGATCACCGCAATCCCCGAGAGAAGAATAACACAAAAATTAACTGAGAATGACTGGCATCATATCATTAGCGAATGCTGTAACAATTTATAATACGCAATACATTTGGCAATATCATTTATATAAGTTAGATATTCAAAACTATTGAGTGTAACCTTTTGCTTCATCCTACTCAGATATGATATGCTACACCAGAAATTCCTGTGGATTTCAAATTTTTCGCTGACAACTTCCTGTCAATTGTCTCGAAAGCTTTTTTGAAAACCGAGAAAGCAGCTAGTACAGCCTCATTGCTATCAATTTTCTTTGAACATCCATCGCAAATATTTACTGAAGAACTTTTACATGAATGATGCTCACGAAAACTAACTGACCATTCACAGGAATATTATTTTCAGATAAATAAATGAGTATTTGATCTCTTACAGCTTGTTTCAAAACTTTTCTCATACCAGTTGGAAGTGTGTGTACCTATTCTCCTAAATTCCCCAGAATTTTTGTATTAGCTACTTTTTCAATTTGTGTAACAGTAATGTAATTCTCTTGAACAAAATCTATTCAATGAAGTATTTCTAGACTTCTTAGTGCGTACACAGGAATTTCATCGTTCATAAAAAACAGTGGAGCATTAAATCAAACCCATTGACAGAGTTTTTTCTGTAATCAAGTTGGCACAACTGTTTAAACATCAACTTTCATTCAGTTTGTGTACTGTGTTTCATTTCATTAATTTATATCAATTTTATTTTACGATGTTTTCAACGCATACAAGTATCAAACAGAGAATCTGTCTTTAATTATCCAGGATACAAAAGGAATTTTGTTGGATGAAAAATACTTGGTGATTTGTTGAAAAATAAAATTTTTAGAAAGAAAACTAATGAAGTTTGCAAAACGTTAACAAATTTCTGATCAAAATCTCGACTGATCTTTTCGAACAAGTTATTCACTTGATATTGCTCCAGTTGACTTTTTTGAGCATAAGTTCTCTAGACTGATCATTTCGTTAAAATATCTGGTATCCAAATCTCGTTCTTGTAATCAATCAACAAAATACGTAATCACAGCTTGAGGACCGGTGAATTAGCAAATAAGAACAAAAAACTAAATGAAAAAAATAATAAATAAAAATAAAAAAACCTACATCAAATTTGCCAACTTTTCGAATCTTCATTGATTCATCAGGGCTCTTTATTAGGTTTTATAGATCTCTCCACCAAATTTCATCTCAGACTTCTTTAGACCATAAAACAGTCTCAACTCACATCGACAATATATCTATCATGCCTTTTCCTCTTGTTAGGATTATTATAAGGTGAAAACTAATTAATTGATGCTCTGTCACAACAAAGTAGACTCCAAATGTTCTTATTTGCTAATTCACCTGTCCTTAAGCTGTGATTATTTTGTTGTTAAAATATCTGTAATTTTTAACTGAGCCGGAAATAGTCTCAAATTATAAGGTTTGACTAACTGAAAACGAATCCGTTCTTGAATTCGATTCTATACGCCCGGCTGGCAGTCCGTAAACACGAACACTCCTAGAAACTTTAAATTAACAAGGTAGGTCCAGAACTCGAATGCTGCAGTTGGGTTTGTTAATGGTCAAAATTCGACCAGAGGTTTCGTGAATATGGCCGTTCCATATTTTGTTTTCAAACAATTTGTATAAATAATTTTTAGATAGTTTGTATACATAAACATAACAATATGAAATATCTTGAAAAAAGATAATACTACCATAAAGAAATAAAAAACCTAAATAAAAATGGTCAATAAGTAAAAGAAGTTAAAAATAAAATCTAAAGGCTGAATTGTTAGAAAGACAAAAATGAAGATACTGCGAAAACCGACACTGAGCACAGCGAATCCTTCGAGAAAATAGAAAATTAACATACTTTACCACATAATTAGGAAAAAGGGAACTCTTTCACGATATCATCCAAGGAAAAAACTCTTTGTGTGTTTTATCAACAAAAACGCAGTGAGAAATTGAAATCCGAATTGAGATCTAATTACTGTCGATCTTGATTTCATTCATGTGTTAAGATCTTGTTGATATGGCGGTCTCATTTCTAATAATATGTGGAGGCTTGTTCAGAGTGATAGAAAAAGGTCTGATTCCTATACCTTTTGGTTCAGTAAGTTTCTTGAAGGAGTAGTCTGCAGGCATTCCAGCTTCCATAGTGGTTGTTTCATTTATGCGAAAGTCAACAGTAGGAGGCTTGGGTTTGCTCTCTAGCACCATCCTTACTTCGTTGAAAATTTGGTATATCTAATAAATATGATACACAATAGCAAAAAAATTACAATGTGAAGAAACGGTTCAAAGTCGCCTGTGTTACCAACAGATTCATAAAATTGATATTTATAATCGGTAAACTACGGAACAAAACTCAACTCAACATTACATATATTATTTGATTAGACCGAAATCTACTCCTGTCAAAAGTAACATTTACCTTTCAATATTTTCAAATGTTGAAATGAATAATCGGCTGGTAAGCTGCTCAACAAAATTTTTCGATCATTCACATGTAAATTTGCTAAACTTTCAGATTCATGTGACTCCATCCTCACAAAAAATTTTGCTTGAATATAGGTATTATTTTCAAATTTTCACCAAAAAAATTTTAGCTTCCTTATCACAGAAATTTTCCTAATATCACGACTAAAGAAACGGATAATTATCAATTAGCGGAACGCATCACCACAGAGTAAAACAACTAAACTGACAAATTTTTTGTCAGTTTTATTCACTTGGGAGTAAGATGTCTACAATACTGTTGTTTTCACTGATTATATTTTGTTCAAGATTATTCTGGCGACTCGGCTCGGCATGAGTCCTTTTTCCCTCTTCTTGGCATTTGTTCGGGTCAAATTCGTTTGATCTTGTTACGCTCTACTGAACTGAGAGTTTATGAAACGCATTTTGGTATTAAACTTTGACCCAGTGAAGGAGGGAAGCTAATATGATGAAGATTGAAACTGCAGAAGATAAAAATAAGGCAATATGGGAGGTTACAAACAAGCAAACCAGAAATGAACAGAAAAAGTCAAATTCAACCATCGACAAAAAAGACCTGAACAGATTTTTCATCGATGTAGGCAGGAACACAGCTAACTCATGTGTGGACACAAATATCAAACCGATGCTGTTTATAAATAGAACAAATAAGAAGCCAAAAAATTCCATATTCAAGCAGAAGGTGAGTGAACAGGAAATTTTAAAGATCATCCGAGCGCCTTAAGAACAAAAGTACAGAGGATGCTTATGGAATACCCACAGGTGTTTTGAAGGTAATTTCACCCTCTGTTGCGGGTCCACTAAGCCAGATTTTCACCAGATGTCTCTCTGAGGGATACTTCCCGTCTCAACTTAAAAAAGCATTGGTGATCCCAATACACAAAGCCGGATATAGAGGCTGTCCTAGTAATCTAGACCAATCTCGGTTCTACTAGTTTTCTCCAAAATACTGGAGGCTGTCATCAAGAGTAGGATCATAAACATAGTATATTCTGCGATGAACAACATGGGTTTTTGAGTGGAAGATCAACAGATACGGCACTAACTGAGCTTCTCATTTGATAAGGGGTAGAAGTTTGGGCTCTCTGCGTGCGATCTCAGCAAGGCATTTGATAGACCATGTCGTGCTTTTGAGCAAATTAAATTACTATGGCATTAGAGAGGTTGCTCTAGACCTGATAAAGAGCTCTTTAACCAATAGAACCCAACGAGTGCTGTCTGACGTTGAAACATCAAATACGGACAAATTGAATTCGGTGTTCTTCAGGGGTCCATCCTAGGACCTTTACTGTTCTTATTGTACATAAATGACCTGCCATCCATCAGCTTATGTTGAATTGATCTTCGCTCAAAGTATAAAACGTCACGGCGGTTTAGGTATATGTATACTGTTTTTGCACTTCCAGAAGAATTATTAAAATTAGGTGAAATTGATGACACTGACCCAGTTCGTTTCTCTTCAAATAGAATGAAAGTTTTCAATAATGCTAGGATACCTCTTCTACCTGCACAAAACACTAAAGTTGCTGTTTGGAGGGACAAAACCACTTTATTCTGAAAATGCAACTAATTTTTTTTCATCATTACACTGTAGACAAACTACTCAACTTTAGACATATTTTTCGGGCCAGCCACTTGTGGTTTCGTCATGAAGACACTATGGACTCTGTTTTTCATTGTTTACCACCAAGTGTTGCTCATCCCAACATTTCACCGTACTGATGATATAATTCATCATATTTTAGCTTCAATAAATATCACAAATAACCACGAAATACTTCTGTTCACAATGATCTTACCTACACTTGAAAATAAATGCTGTAGAGGGCGCATTCTACCCTCGAATCGAGAATAGAGATGGAAGGGGTATTTGGCAGAAATCACTGAGTGCCTAACTGACGATTCCATCAGAGATCTCGTGATGAAACACCACAATTTTCAGAAAGAGGGAACACCTTCAAAATTGGCTCGAGAATACCTCGAAAGGGGTATGGCCCCCCTGAGATTTTGATTGCCTCATTTTTCAGCACAACACCTTCAATATTACTTTCTCAATCCAAAGGGCAAGGAAAAAAGGAAAGTAATGGATTCACAACAATTTCCGGTTTTCAATGGAATTACTATACATATATCCATAAGATATTATACACATATCCATAATCGGCAGAGGTATTTTTTGAATTGAAAACTTTTTTAGGCGAGTTGAGCACTTCTTGGGTGAAGAAAAATCGTGGAACCGAACGCAATGCATGCGTGTCAATTTTTTTAAAAATCCATCTTATATATACTCTCCTATTGTCTTTAATAGATGAAGGTAAGAAAAAAAGTGTTGCAGAAAATAGAAAAAAAAATTACAGATTATAAAAACAAATGTTTTTTGCGGAACTCACGATATGCCTATACAGAAAGCAAGAAGAACTCTGGAAATTTTAGTGATCTTTTGAAATTCAGGGTAGACGCTGGAGATAAAGATTTAGAGATCCATTTATTCACGTAGCTGGTTTGAATTTGGACAAACTTGTAACACAAGGTTATGATGGATGCTCCACAATGGCTGGTGAAATCCTCAGGGTTCGAAATATCATAATGCCCGCCACTCACGAAGCGTTTTTTAGAGCGTTTGGTAGCAAGCGTCGAAGAGATTCCAGTCGGGCAGTCAAGTTCATACTCTGATTTACAGTCGTGCGGCCGTGTCCCGAGCTGTCTGACTGTAAAACTATCCGTACGCTCGACTATTGGAGCCTCGTGAGTGGCCGCCTTTAGAGATAAGTACAAGAAAGCAATTTATTTCCGTTGTGCCTCCCATAGGTTGAATTTAGTAATAAATGACATCAGAAAAAATACTGAAATTTGTAATAGCATTGGCACCGTTAATGACATTATAGTTTTTTTTCGAGAGAGTATCTTAAGAAGAAATCTGATTCCAAATATTCCTTTGTTTTGTGAAACTCGTTGGTCAGCTTAATATAAATCTTTGTGAGTTTTCGCTGAAAACTTCAATACTATATTCAAAACTCTCTTTGCTATAAAATCTGGA
The DNA here is from genome assembly GCF_914767665.1 of Harmonia axyridis. Classification (NCBI taxonomy): domain Eukaryota; kingdom Metazoa; phylum Arthropoda; class Insecta; order Coleoptera; family Coccinellidae; genus Harmonia; species Harmonia axyridis. Next base: position 27,656,361 of record NC_059503.1, read on the forward strand.
GAAATTTAATGAATTCTTCAACAACAAAAAGAGCTGCTCAGTTATGGGCTGCAATAAACTCTTTCACTTTTGTGATTTGTTTGACGGTACGGTAACAAGTAAATATTCAAATATATTGGAACCAATAGCAAATACACTACAAGGTGTTTCTATTAATTTTGTAGATTTTCACCGTCATATAAAATCAATTATAAAATATGTGGAAAACATCGCTCTGATGATGCATGCTTCACAGAAATTTTTTCCAAAGCATCATCTATTGCTCAATATAGAGATTTGAAAACCACGAATTTGGGGTAGACAAACGTACAGATCTAATTATGAAGTAGATTCAGCTGAAGATTACTTCAAAAAATGTATATTCATCCCTCATTTAGATCATTTGATTTCAGCCCTTGAAACGAGATTCTCGAAAGAACATGTAACGCTTTTTTCTTTGTTCAATTTTTTGCCAAAGAATTCAAAATTACTAGATATTGAATCTTTCGCATCTAAGGTCGGCAATATATATAACATTGAAAATTTATAAAGTGAATTGAACATTTGGAATGAGTAGTTATCTAAACTAAATCCATGGGCGCCCGCAGAAATTTTTCTCAGGGGGGGCAAAATGAAAATTATTGAAAAACGATAAGGCATCCATTGTCATTGAAAACCGGAAAATTGTTGAGAATCCATTACTTACCATTGAGGGTGTTGTGCTGAAAAATTAGGCAATCCAAATATCAAGGGGGGCCATGGCACCCCCTGCCCCCTCCCCTGCGGGCGCCCATGCTAAATCACAAATGGATGAAAACATAAAAATTGATGATCTTATCGGACAATGTAATTTTTTTTCTACTGTCAAAGAATGCCTTATTCTTCTCCTTACATTACCATGTACTACTTGTACTATAGAGCGTAGTTTCAGCACTTTGCGCAGAATTAAATTTCAGTTTAGAATAAAATATGCCTACTCTGTTTTATAGCGATTAAGTATTTTGTCTTCAGAATTAATATTGTTTTTATGAGTTGTTTTTTGCAATTTATGATTTGTTTATTTTGATGATATACTTATTTATTGTTTTTACAATCTGGAGCAATTCTGTGTTATTTTGAATCATATATTTTAGTATTAAGTTTTAAACTTTATTGTTTACGTCAATCAGTGTATATTTCAAGATTTATTATTATTCATATATTATTTTTATGAACATAGTTTTATCGAGCGTATATGTATATATTTTTTATTTCGTTATTACTCGTTGATTTTTCTTCATTTATTAACAATTATAAGAATTATTTCATTCCGTTGTCCATATTTTTTATATTTTATTTTTTTGTAAATTTTTCCATTGAATGTGACTCGTATTGAAAAGAGTTATTATTTTACATCACCCTATGTTGTTGATGTTTTAAAAAAAATGTTGAAGTGGAAAACTTCATAATTTTTATTTTGCACAGTCCTCCCCCCACTTATGAATATAAATACAGAAATAGAAAGAAACGGAATACTAATATCGCCTACAACAATCATGGACGCCTTATCGTTTTTCAATAATTTTCATTTTGCCCCCCCTGAGAACAATTTCTGCGGGCGCCCATGCTTGCTAGTGTTAGTTCTTAGTTATTAGGAAACGTGCATAAACGCCCTCATTGATTTGTTAACGTTCAATTCTTAGTTCTTAGTGCTTAGGTTTAGTCTTAGTTCTTAGGTACGGTGCATAAATCCACCATTAGGGAGCTTACGGTGGGAATGGTGCGAACGGTGTGACATATACTGAACGCAGTAATAGAAACCATAATGGACAAGACAGAAAACTGGGATACCTAATCAGACTACCCATAATAGTGATACTTTCGTCTCAAGAGAATAAGACCGCAAAGAAATGAAAATCTTACTGACTACTTGAGAGATTTACTTTCTTTTTAGAACGAGGAGAATGTCCTAATAAATAATATTTATCACCCGCTATACCGAATTCAATTACAAACACAATTATCCGTTCTCAGGGTTCCAATCTAACGAAAACGTGCTATAGCCAGCAGTGTTAAGAGTAAGAATTAATAATTTTTATGTTTGAAAATTTGAAAATGGAAGATTCTACTCTGCGATTTATTAATTTTTAGCAAGATGAATAGAATGCATATGCATCTTGATTTTTCAATGAAATGAAACAAAAGAATTTCCACAAATTATTATTTTGTTTTATTTTATTTGTTAAATTCCATCAAGTAAGAGCCGGATCTACTGAATAACTTGATTTTTAAACACATTTACTATACTGTATAGTTTTTCGTGGGATATCAGGTACTCGGAGTAATAAACATATTATTATTATATTATTACCATAAAGAAATAAACATTGTCTATGATTATTACTCTATGATTAGGATTTAAAAACTTAGGTTAGAATCAAAGATCCTTAATCTTTGGTTAGAATAGTTAGATATTCAAAAGTCTGACAATTATTATGTTATTATTTTTAAATAGCTTTGAATTGAATGTATAAATTGCGATATGTTTGAAGATGATATAGATTTTGATGAGGTAGATCTAATTCAATTATCTCTAATTTGCACTTGAATCATCTGTACTTCTTTTCAGATTTTGAACTGTTGTGAATTATCGAACACTTCACTGAAGAGACCCAATAACGATACCCAAACTGAGCAATTAATCAAGAAGACTAGGATAAGCTCAGTTGCACGCATTGACAATGAAATTAACACATCAAAATCGAACGAAACTAAGAAAGTTTTCCATTTCAAAAAAAAGGAAGATTTTAAAAAAGAAGTCATAAATAATGCAGGAATATTTAATGTAAATAACAAAATATTCAGTTCCACAACAAGTAATGTAGTGGAATCAGAAAAATATGAAGTGAAGAATAATTCAATTATAGAAAATCTAGAAAAATGTAGTTATTTGACACAAGACAAGAATAAAAGGGAGGATAAAATCAATTCAGTTCCAAGTTCTGGGAACCCAATTCCTAAGTTCAATATTGAAAGTATAGATCCTGCTTCCAATAATTTAGATCAATTTTCAAAAAAATACTTACCCACGAAAAATACAAACGATAGTAGTATTATCAAACGTAGATTTCCAGGTCCAGCAGGACTCCTTCCCGAAAGAAATCCAAACAATTCTGTATTAGAAAGCATGGATAATTCTTCTAGGAGAGAAACAAAGGTAATAAGTTCTTTAATATAAATTACAAAATTATGCATTCTTTTCTAGGAGGAAATATTATCCCAAAATGCTTATGTTTCTTTCAATGAGATACTGTGGAATAAAATGATACTTGATTACAAAGCACAAGAAGTTTTGCTTCCTGAAAAATATAATATACAATGGATTAAAAGTAGAATGTCAATGAAAAAGTTAATAAATCAGAAAGCACCTTTTTTAGCAGCTTTTGTAGATATTATCCGAAGCCATAGTATCCAAAACCCAATTGTGAATCTTATTCTCAGAGATAAAACAGGTAGGTCTTGAATTTGAATTCAATATAAAGAATAAGTTTATGATGTAATTGATCAGGTCACTTACCTAAATTTTGGTTTTAGGAACCATTCAGGGAACTATTTTACACAACTTGTATGAAGAACATTCAGGCAATCTTACTGTTGGATCTGTTATAGTTCTTAGAGATTTAGGAGTATTAAGCATAGGATCTAATAATGAACCATTCTTAGCCATTACCAGAAACAACCTTATATCAATCTACTCTAACAGAAAAAAAATTACAAATAGTTCGACACAGACATCTGATGAAATTACAAAAATTATTTTACAAAATTTAGACCCAAATGAAATATTAAATAAAATAAAAGAAACTAGAAAACATCACAAGATTAAATTGGAAAACACTCCTAAAATTATTCAAAACACATCTTTGTTACAAGAGGAAATTAAAGGGCCTTCTAATATGAGTGATACATTTAGGAAAGTTGTACAGAATACAAAATTTTCGGTCAATTCTAGGTCTCCTAATTTAAATGTTCTCAGAATCAAATCTTCAGTTAGTGATAATTCTGTAAAAGTAAATGAAGGTGGTTCAAACAGTCCCTGCCACAATGAAAATCAAAAACTCAAAGATATTATAGGCTTCTTTGGTACCCAAAAGGATATTGAAGAATTCTTCAATGACGAACCAACCTCATGTAGCACTCAGAAAGAATCATCACATGAAAATGTTAACAGGCTAGAAACTAGCAGTGTTGATAATAAAATTTTTGAAGATATGCTTGAGGGGGTTGATACTAATGCGCTATTCGATGAATTTTGAATTATTAATAAAACTGTTGATTTATTTTAGTGTTTTGCCATATCTATTCCTCATATGTCACTATGGAAGATTCAAAAAACTTATTAAATAATTGAATTAAATATTCAATCATCTTGATGATCATAAGGTTCAGAATCAATAACAATAAATCTCTAAACTATTTATTGAATATTTCAAACAATAAAAATATTGATTCAAATTATGGAACTACAAAATTTACAAAACATTTTACCACTGCCTTATTTTTCCTTGTGTTGCATGAGACAAAATCCAAGTATTACGAGGACTCTTCTTCATAGCCATTTGCTTGTGTCTGGGATGTGTTTTGCAGATAACATGCAGTCGATCTTCTCTACTAACAAAAAAACAATCTTTACACCTTCTTCGGAGAAAGCCCTTAACTTTGAAACCGCAATTCATTTCTAACTGTACATTGTTAGGTGCCAAGAAGCTGGTATTTGGAACGATAGTTTTCCACAAAGTGGGTAAAAATATGTGGTATAATCGAGAAGATGAATTGAATGCATTTAATCCACTTCGGCCTAAACTTAATGTATTTTTCAGTATGGAAGTCATCCTACTCGAGATAGTTCTTATTCAATTTTGAATGTTATTGTGTACTTCCAGAATATTTCTGTTTCAATATAAATATTAGGTTAGATAAAGTATGACATAATGAAATATTCTATGGTCAGAGCATTCTCTTTTAGAAATTCTATGTGCAGTGCAGATCCTCCGAATCCTGGCCAAAGAACACAAGAGATGCCCATTAGAAATTAGGGATAGAGATAAAATAAATAAGCGTGATTGTGGCGCCCTTATGGGCAGGGTTTTGAACTAACGATGCTGATTCTGCGCATTAGGCGCCTTTAATCAAAATTCCAAACAATTTCACAATTTGAATGAAAACCTGCACTGAAAATTGTGAAAAAACTGTAATATCAATGACAGTTTTTTCAATATTTCAGTGTGGTTTTGCTTCCAACTTGCAGACCAAATTAGATTTTGTGTTGTAGTTGCCAATTGTCTTCTTTTTTTCATATTAAACAAGCGATATACTATTCAATTTTTATATTAATTCCCACCTGAATGGTTAAAACCCTGATAAGAAAATAAATATATTATAATACACAGGAGTACAACTTTGATTCCGCAGTTGTTTTCCGAAATTCGAGGCTTCATTGTAAAAAACTGGTTATACATTTATTAAGTGATAGTCCAACGGAGCAACGTCTGGAGAATACGGCGGGTGGGGTAGGACTTCCCATTTCAACGTTTCCAAGTTTATCTTTACCACTTTCGCAACATGGGGTCGAGCATCGTCATGCTGTAAAATCACTTCAACATGTCTCTTGTTGTATTGCGGCCGTTTGTCTTTAAATGCTCGGCTCAAACGCATTAATTGCGTTCGATAATGATCGCCTGTGATTGTTTTAGTCGGTTTTAACAACTCATAATACACTACGCCGAGCTTGTCCCAACAAATACTCAGCATGACCTTGGAACCGTGAATATTCGGTTTGGCCGTCGACGTGGAAGCATGGTCAGGATATCCTCATGATTTTCTAAGCTTGGGATTAACGTAATGAACCCATTTTTCGTCTGCAGTCACAATGCGATGCAGATATCCCTTTCCTCTTTATCTTACAAGCAGCAAACAAACGTCGTTAAACATCTTCCACCGCCATGCTGGTCTTCGACGTCAAAATCACCGTTCTTGAAGCGTTGAAACCACTCCTGGCATGTTCTTTCACTAATAGCGGCCTCACCATAGGTATTTGAGATCATTTGATGAGCCTCAGATTTCTTCATATTAAAGCAGAAAATTAAAACCTCCCGCAAATGAGAATTTGGCTCGTTAGCTGACATGTTTAATCGAGAATAACTTTATGATGCAGACACAAATCGACTAATATTTCGATGGCGTTATGTTTACGAATACCTGAGCTTATTGTATAACATTTACGATCTATTTATTTCGACTACCACTTACCACTAAAGCCATCTATAGCAAAACGGCGGAAGCAAAGTTGTATACCTTATAAATGTATAAATATCTTAGAACATTAATAATAATAATAATTAATCTATCTATATTCTAAGATAAATATAGTTTTGAGAGGTTAGGACTTGATAGCGATTCACATAATTGGTCCCATAAAAAAACTCGAAGCCCATAAGGGTGACCCACCCCAAAATTTAAAGCTAGGACTCCGCCCTTGCATTTTAGTCCCTGATATTAAGGATTAAAAATACTAATTTATGAATGTGGCATTCGCCAGAAAACTTCCATTTAAAAATATTAATTTTTGATTGAATTAAAATCAATATTGAATCCTGAAAGTCGAGTCTGTTTTTCCATTATTTCCAAATCTCAGCTCGGTAATTGGAACAAATCATATTGAAATCTTCAAGTTAAAATGCCAAGCACATATTTACACTTGAAGCAAATAATCTTTCCAAGGAGAATTTCAGCCTAAAAAGGTGGCAGCTATAACGGCAATGAATGGTAAAACATTTCAATCGATGAATAAACTATTCAGTTTTTGAACTAGGTAATACTATGGAAGCAAAAGAACTAATAATAATATTTTTGTGTCCCAGATTACAAAAATGTTATCCTTATTCCGATGATTCCATTAGTTTTGGAGAAAAAATTCAGTGTATGCATATAGTATCATCCCTCAATTATCTATATAATTAAAAAAATGATGGAAAAAAACCGTTCAAATTCTTATTATATCTTCTTGAACTTTCATATTTCTCTGGCACTCCCTGTAAGTAATCCCAACATAATTTTTCTCATATAGAAGATAGTCAACTCATTTGGGTCACTAACACTCATTTTAATGAGCCACTTTATGTAGTACCCACAAAATTTTAAGAATTTTTTTTTGAATCTTGATATAATACTTATAAAATTTTACTGAACATGTTCTACTAGTTTGCAAATGATTCAGATAAATCAGATGGATAAATTATTGAGAAACAAATTTTCATATGGGTTTTTCTGGCTCAACCAAGGAATTTTGCCTATTAACTGAAATATTAGGACCTTCTAAATTTCCAGTATCTAGTACATTCCTTTCGAAAGTAATGGTACAAGCCGTGTATGGACAGGAGGCCGCCAGAATCAATTTCAACCTCAACCAGCAGGATTAATTAAGACATGAAATCTCGCTATTCGCCTGAAAAACTACACAAACAGTTCAGAAATAGAAAAAAGACAGTTCAAAGTTGAATAACAGTACAACAGTCATATTTGAAATTCTAGTATTGAATAGGACTCGAATAGGAATATTCTTTTCAAAGTAGAAATAATAAACACATAGTGTCTCGTTAATTTATTCATAATATACACAGATATAGCTCTAGTAATTACATACCTAAGCTAATTTTAATATATAATAATAATATGACTCAACATCTAATAAACGTTACATATTGATTTTATTCAAATTGAAGAAGTTTCCATTCACAGAGTACTCGGAAGATGGAATAATGCTCATTTTGTGAAAGGCACAGGTGGAATAATGCAATTGAATTTGACAGAAAAATTGATGTAGGATCAGTTTGTGCAATTTATAAAATGAGCATATAAATTTAAAAAAGGTTTTTAATAGCAATCCATCGATAGAAACCTCTCCAAAATTGACAACTTGTGTGTCCAAATATTATACATAAGTGTCCCATTAAGAAAATTAATTCAAACAGTATTGATTAAAAAAGAGATACATTTATGAGCCACTAGTTGGTTTTCCTCAACTAACCAATCAAATTGAGAAACAAAAAAAAAATAAAATAATAATTTACAATTAAAAAAATGAAGATTAGAATTCCTTGAGTGTAATTTGAGTTCAATTAAAAACAACATTACAAAGAACTCCTTTCTTGCACCAACAATGAATTTTATCACATAATCATCAGCCAAAATAATAAAAATGGCACTACTCAAAGTACATTCAGTTGTCTTCTACATAGAACCAACCCTTTTTTCACTGGCTTGAATTACTTTATTAATCGGAATGGAAATATCTCAACAATGAATCTTGAAATATTTCCAAAAGCAGATTCAAAGATTGACAACAACTTGATTAGTTGTTTCTTTAAGCAATGGTAAAAGTGTTCAATAAAAAAATCTGCTTTTGAAATGAATAACTGCCAAAAAAGTTTATTGTATACATCAAATCAACAACTTCCAATAACACAGCAAGATGCAAAAAATTGTTGATTTCCAATTTGCCTAGTATCAAAGTTAACTGGGAAAAAATCTGCATAATAAGCATCTTTAGAACCGTAAAAAATTTATGAATTATGAACTAAGGAAGAGAATTTCAAATAACACAAATACTGAGAAATAGAACAAATGGGACATTATTTGGTGGTTATGAATTTTTCAATTATTCAAAAATTTTTAACGATCGTTTACACTTAACTTACGTTTCGATAATCTGAAATTTGAATATAGATCTAGGCTGATGTGGTGTGGTTGCGATAAAACGCCTTATGCTTTCCTCACTACACTCCGGCATTAATTCTCTCTCACCACTGCTGCTGATTAGGAGGACATGCTGAGCTCATTCCTGAATAAGAAGATATTTAGCTTTTTGCGCAGATGGAGGAAATGGTAATATAAAATCAGGATTTACAAAAAATTTAATTTGATGAAAATACTATTTTTAAGGACTTTAAGTTGTGCTTGTGCGACAAAAACACTGAAGATTTAATTCTATGGTTTATTATTTCCTCTTATATCAAATAATATTGAACTTGTATGAACCGAAATCATATATTGAATATTTTGGAAGATTTGAATTCAGGTTATTCTTTCCAGATATCCTTCTATAATACTCATGAATTCATAACTTGGCAACTATCTATTTGCTTGAAAAAAGAAATTAATGAAATTATATTCAGTGTCTTCACACGCTTTAAGTATCTCCATTGTTAGTCTTGTGTGTATTATCCAATGATATATTTTACGTCACACGGTACCTGTACTTGTGGAACCAACCCTTATATTACTCAAGGAAATGGACAAGTTGAAAGATATAATTTGGAAAACTATAATATTGACTTTGAAATCTCGAAACTTAGATTCAAACTACTGGGAAACTGTTACAAAATCACTCCATTCAATCAGATCGCTTTTGTGTATTTCGACAATTGAAACTCCCCATGTATATGCTGCCATATAAGTTTACCCAATGGAAGAGAAATAAACTGTATGCGTTCAACATCTTACCCCATATCCCGAATGTTGTACCGCAGAGGACAATGAAACCATAATTTATAACACGGAAAATTCAGATAATCAGATTACCCATAATGGTGATACTGTCGTTTGAAAAGAATGAGGTAACCAATCCCAAAGAAATAAACATCTTCCTGACTAATTGAGATTTTTCTTTGATTTTCAAGTCAAGAAGAATGTCCTGATAACTAATATTCATCACCCTTCATTAATATACAGGGTGATGATACTAATTTATCAGGACATTCTTCTTAACTTAAAAATTAAAGAAATCACTCAAGTAGTGACTGATACTATGACATAACAAATTGTATAATTACAATTATACCGCTATTGCCGGTTGGAAATAATAAACCAAAACGAAATTCAATCTTTTTCATCAAAAATATTGTTTTAGATTGTATGATTATACATTAAAAAAAATCACATTCAAATGACGTCATACCTTGTGGTAGAATACGGGCATCTTACATGTGAAAGGGTAGCACCAAACATTTATTGAGTTAGCACAAATATAACAAATAACGTAATATATGAGAAGCACAATGAGACACAAAATATTAGTCTATTATCGTGATTGAAGTTTTAAAAAAAGATTTTGCATTGTATACTTAACAGTTGTTTTTCAAATAGAATAACTTGAATTTTTCGAGTTTTATCAGTTTTATGAATCATTCAGAAAATGCAAATACAAACATGATAGGTATTTGATTACACCAAAATGAAAATAAAAATCACAATACAAGAAATATAAGGAAAACTGAAATAAAAATACATAAAACCAAGAAAAGCATACACTCATTACTAAGAGTATAATAACAATGAAGTTTTAGAACTCATTGCTAATTGGTGGAAATAATTTTTCACTAAATTATCTGCATTTTTAAAGACACAAATCGGTATCAATTAAATTGAATGAAACACAATGATTTCCACAAATATTTGTGGAAATCATTGTATTTTATTTGATCATGAATTTCCATCAAGTAAGAACCAAATCCAGTAAATCAGTATCAATAAATTTTATATAAATTTAAATAAGTAACATCTCTCTATGCATCAAGAATGCTTGTAGAAAAAACTTGCTTCGACGAATAGACTGATTGAAAACAATTTTTTTTTCTTTTCATATTAGCTAACTCGTTATTTATTCTTCATTCCTGAAACTTGATTGTTTTTTATTTCAGTTTTTTTTTTGTATGTTGTTTTTTGATTAGCTACAAATATACAGGGTGAGCCACGGTCGATGTTTCCCTGGACATTGGCGGAGAACGAAAGTTGCGATTTTATTGAAAATTGCGTTTCATTAGTAAGGAACCACTGCTTTATCGATCTGAAATATTTTCAGAGTTGCGGTGTTGTCCCTTATTTAACTACTAACAACTTCGATATTTCAAATAGAACATTCTGTATATTATTACTTTTTCGGTTTGCCATTGCCTCTTGATAATGTATGTGTTAACTTACTTATCCCTATATCTAGTTTTTTTCGAGTAATTTTGTATAAGAGAGCTTTATCACTCCTTGGAATCCTAGTAAGTTGAAATTTCGGGTATCCAATCACCCATGAATGTATAATGTACGTGAAATAAAATACTATCAGTGTTCAGAATCCAAACAAATAAATTGTCATTCAAATTAGTACGGTGTCGTTGAAGGAATTGGCTTATTTTCATAAATAAGAGTATTTGAGGAACGATTTCAGTATTAATTGATAGACAGAAGGAACGAGGATAATACCAGTAAGTTTGAATCCTGTATCATTCCTCAGATTTTGTAAAAAGTCGTGTTTATTAGTTGAACTTTAAAATCGAACTTACTGGCATTAATCTCGTTCCTTCTGTCTATCAATTAATAGTAAAATCTTTCCTTAAATAATCTTATTTATGAAAATAAGCCAATTTCTTCAACGACAACGTACTAATTTGAATGACAATTTGTTTGTTTGGATTCCGAACACTGACAGGAGAACCAAAAATGGCGGTGTGTGACGTCATAACTAATAGAGCGTATTTAACATTAGTTAGATGCATAGAATCCCTGGTGTATGTACTGATTCGATTTTTTTTCAGACTTTTTGAGATATCCACCTGTTGCTTTGGTGTTCTGCTTCACCAGAGTTCTGTAAGGAGGAAACACTGATTTTAGACTTTAAAAAACTTTCACAATAAATTACAATTCAGTTCCTATAGAATTTTCAATGACAGAGTATAGAAGATTGTTACGAGCATAGAATAATAACAATAATAAATTTTATTATAATTTAATAATAATAATAATTTTATTATAATTTATTATTGTTCTATACTCAAAGGTCACGAGAGCCGAGAATCGAGAGAAATGTCAAATGTAAACGATGTATGCGCCATCTGAAACAGACGCGATCCCTCGAAATCAAGTAGATATAAATCTGAAAAACCTTCAGCTTTGTCTGAAAGTTTTACAGGTAAAGTAGACACACCATGTTTTCTATGCACCTTATACAGTAGTTTCGAATTCATCAACGAATATTTAATTGATAGAACAGTTCTTCACGTCCAATGCGTATAAATTCCCTGTTGTTCATCGTTTATGAGTCAGGATACACATCTCATTAAACAATTTGCAAGTTCTTACAACAATTTGATCGTATTGGCTGTGGAGAATAAACAATTTCATTAAAACTTGTATTATCATTTATTGCTTTTCATTTGAATCGTTTCCTCATGAAATATTAGTTATATAACAGCAATGTTTTACAGGCGATGCCAATAGTCAAATTATAATCAATATAATTCAATATTTCTATGCCATTTCATGGATATCTAAAACAAATGTGTTTTGATATTGCCCTTAGGATGAAATTTGCTTTTAATTAGGAAACCTTACAATTAACATAGGTATATAAACTTTTTATATCTTCTGAAAGGAAATTTTATTTTCTTTCAATACATTTTATGATATGCATATGATATCATTCCGCTTGAAAAAATCCACTTTTTATCATTTTAGTAAGTCTCGTTGAAGTATGTTGAATTTGAACAAACCTTCACACAGAGACGTATTTTATTTCACGTACATGGTACATGGGTTATTGGATACTGATAATCTACACCCGAAATTTCAGCTTTCTAGGATTCCAAGTACCGGAGTAATGAATTGAATCTGTTTTGTACAAAAAAAAAGAAGTAAATCAATCAATTACTTGAAAAAAACTAGAGATACTGACAAGGAAGTTAATATATAAATTATCAAGAGGCTATGGCATGTTCTATATGGAATATCGTTAGTAGTTTTTGAAAATATTTCAGATCGATAGAGCAGTGGTGCCTACCCAAAAAACCAAATTTTCAATAAAATCCTACCTTCCGTTCTCCGTTAAAATCCAGGGTACCATCGACCGTATCCCACCCTGTATAATTCTGATTACTAGAAGGTATTTCAACTGACAATGATAACTTCAAACTTGGTATCAACTGTTCAGAGGAATGGCATGGAATAAAAAAAAAATAAAAAATTGGTGTACATTTTCACTCACCTGGAGTGTAGACTGGCACATCACCCTGGTTGAGCGATTGACTTTCATTGTAGTTAGGCGGTGGCATGGCGTAGACCGGAACGCTTGGACCCTTCTTAGGAGAAGGCTGAGACGTAATCGGAGAACCTCTGGGTGATCCTGCCTCAGCGTCCGAATGGTCGTCCTGAAAAAAGGAAGTGGCAGTTGAATATCAACTCACAGTTTCAATTCTTCCGAACTATCTAGTCTATATTATATGAATTCCACTGAATAACACGACAGGATGTGTAATAAAGTGTTTATTGGGAAAGTTACATACGTCCCTCTATTAGAGTATAAAGTAGACAAATGTTTTTCTACCGGCTTGGGTCGGAGTCATTTTCTTTCAATTTCTCTAAAATTAAGAAAATAAAATTATTAGAATCATGACCCTCCGATTAATCGAATATAATTTTATGCTCAATTTAAACAGCGGTTTTCGAATATAGTTTTTTACAATTTCTCATAACAGAAGACTCAATAATAAAAAGGTTAATTAGTGCGTATCTCCAGACTCAATATGAGATCAGAGTTGAGATATAATTTTATGATTCGGGGAAAAAGAAATATACGTGCTTTAGAATTGATTTCATATTCCTAGAAGAATTCACAAACCTACACATTTTATGCTTCTAGTTTGTAAATAAAGAGCTGTAAATCATCGTTTTTGTTTTCATAAGGTGAAAATTCTACATACACGTAACACACTTCTTGTTTGCGAATAAAAATCTTTTCTACTAAACAATAATGGAGTCCAACTGTAATGGTTTTTCTCGATGGCAAATAAAATTATGCGAATCACGAACGTGGGGAATTTAACAAAGCAAATGAATATATTGATAATTTTCATGAAAAATATTTGAGTATTTACGTGCTATCCCATTAGGATTTTATGCAATATCATAAATAAATAGTATCATGTGAAGTAAAGTGTCGAGGCATGGAGACCTCATCGATCGAAAAGTCAAGAGTAACAAAGTCCCAGCACGCTATACCTTTGGGTCAAGGGCCTAACCCCACATTTACAGGCATAGAGCTCACAGAACATTCGTCCGACACGGACAAATTTTGGTATTAAAATTTCATAAAAATATAATGCTGAAAACTTTTCGGCCAATTGTTCAAAGACAAAAAATTCCGGGTTTTTCAGACGTGATATAGTCGGTTTTTTAACCTGACGTTACACCTACAATTACGGTAGACATATTCAGAAGATTCTAAGAGGTAGATGCTAGAATGTATAGAATTTCCCATGAATTCTGAATTTAAGGCAAAGTTGATTTTACAACTAGGTGGCGGTGTTTTTAACACAAATGCCAATACTGCAATCGGTATTTTTTTTTTCATTATGAGAAATAATAACTTTTTTACATTGCATCACTTGAAAATCCTTCTTAAAGGAATAAGTGTTAAGTTAGCTCAACTGTTCTCTATACTCAAGTGGAGTTTGAGAGGTATCTATAATTTCTCAACTTTATTTTTTTTCATCTCGCGTGTTAATCAATTTTTACAAGGGATAAGAATATAAAACAAAGAGAATGTCCGAAAAAAAAGAGATTTACCGAAAGAAAACCCGTTGTTTCATTAGTCAATTCCTGTTATTAGTATTGTCACATTGAAAAACTGAATCCTCTAGATTGAAAATCGGGTTCTCAAGTTGAAAATGAGAATTCAAAAATCTTCAAAAGATTAGAAAAACTTGTTTAAAAGCACACTAGAATACAGGAATGGAAGACTTACTCGAAGATCGAAATTTTGTAAGACATTTAAAAAGTTTTAACATTTAAAAAAGTGATAATGAAACATTCATGTAAGTGAAATATGGGTGAAAAAATTTCAAATTGAAAATTCTATTTTTTTTTATACTTAATTAACATCACGAAAAAGCGCATGTTTGAAAAAGGAAAACGCATATAAAAAAAATTCAAGTGAGAAATCGCCTATTTAAAAATATTCTGACCATATACCGGTATACATAAAAAATACCGGTTGGAATAAAAAAATCGCTAAGCATCAAAAATATCTTAACGAACATGCTCACTGTACTAAAACTTACGTACACTCCAAGCACTCAGATTCTTCTAAAAATAAAAATGTACAACTTACAAACCTTTCTCTCAGAACAGATTTTACGACGATTCCACGAACAGAGATATATAAAAAAAAAACTTCCAACTTACCCCCTTTCCTGGTTGACTAACTATCGGTTGCTGACTAGGTCCCTGATCCCGCTGCAAAAAATCGCTACATTTCAGAATAAGGAACGAAAAATAATGAGAAGAGAATCTGTGAAAGTACGATAAACGAAAAAAAAAACAAACACTAACGTTGCGTGACGATGAGGTGACAAGAACGTCTTGAAACACCCTTGGGACGTTATTCAAGACGCTCCCGAAAAATAGGGATGCTAGATATACTTGTTTTACCTTGATTCAGCCCCAAGACGTCTTCTAGATCCGAAAGTGGAAAGAAAAGCAGCGTGAGGAAAAGCGGAAGGACTTACCTTGGCGGAAGAGAGAAGAAACACCTACGTTACAGAAAAAGAGAGCAAGGAGTAGCCTCAGAATCGTAAGACCATCGCCGTGTATCAACTAGTTCAGTAGATTGTCATTATCAGCATGCACAAATTTTTGTCTATTCTGGTATCATTTCAGCCAAATGCTACTTTATTGTAATAATGGCAACCTACTTTTTTATTATTATAATATATGCTTTGATGGTAACATCATTTTTTAAAAGCACGCTTACTTCTACGACGAGGAAATTCCTATTTTCTGTGCGACATCGTAAGTACCACCATTAAAGAAGAATATTTTCCCCTTGAAAATTGGGCAGATTTCCAGGAAATATACATAGTGTCAGTATTAGTTTAAACATAGAAGGAATTATTTTATCAACTAAATTTTTTGGCAACAGTTTCTAAAATTTCTTGAAACTCTTCTTAGAGCTACTGCCTTTTGTAACCTTCAATACATTGAACCTCACAGTTTTTGATAGAGGTCTGCATTCTCTTATGGTTACTACATCTCCAATTTCAGAATGACTATATTTGAAGTATACCCGACATATTCAAAGATGATATGGTAAGAAACAACCATTTCATCTTAGTTTTTGTAAAGAAAACGGTCATTCAAGGCCAGCACAGATATTTTCAATTATTTCGCCTTTGTCTACTAGTGTTTAACCTCGAAAGATGCCTCCACTTGAAGACTTTACAACACACAATTTTAGCGCCTTTGAGAGAGGTAGAATTGTTGTATATCGAGATGTTGGTTTATCTAACGTGAAATTAGCAGCTGTACTTGAACTGCAATGTCGATAATGCATATGGAAGGTGAAGGAAGCATATCACAAAATAGGCGCTTAACTATATTCACCTATGAAATAATTAGCTAATAATTGTCAAATGGTTGACCAATGAACGATAATAATGAAAAATCATTATTTCAAACTTGTTACAAAATATTGTCGAATTAAAAGTATTAAAACCTTTAGACTTATTTCATACAATCCACGTTACTTTGACTTGAGAATATGAAAGGGGTTTTTCAAAAGGAACAAGTTTTTTTCAAACGAAATAAAACAAAGAATTCCGAATCAATAAATTGGAAAGAGTGAGGTTTCGCCATTTTTCTTATTTTATTGAATCGGTGGTTGTAAGACGAAAAATCTATAATTTCGTTTTAAACTGAGCAGTTACGTGATGGAATTTCCTCTCAACAAGCTAGCACTCTATTACACATGAAATTCATCATACACCTTTTCAGGGATGGGCTATCGATTTTTATCAGAAAATGGAATGTGTTATGAACTCTAACTGATGGTGAATGAAAGTAAACATCCTGAAAGTACAGGTCTTATGGGGACCTTTTGTATACATAGGTATTTCCGTTTTTGTGCTAGTGCAATATTGATTTAGATTCGAATAGAGACCTGTCCGAAATTTTCGTCGACAATTTGTAGAGGGGTTTACCAATGAGAGGTTTCATTTTGATAATAATGATAATAATATTTCGAGAGGAATCAATGGATGTTTATTTCATTGTAAAGAGGAAGGTATGTCATTAATGATGGAAATTGATATCAGCCAAAAGGCCACGGTTGCAGCATCTTTTTTATGAAATTTTTCATGACCAATTCGCACACTTGCTGCTGTATGTACTCGATAACTTCAGGAATTCCATCGTTTTTAAGGACTTGAATCGATTGTGGAACATTGGCATAGACCTTATCTTTCTCGAGGCCCCAAAGAAAAAGTCCCAAGGTGTTAAACCACAAGATCTCGGTGGCCAATTATGGTCACCTCTTTGAGAAATAACACGCCAAGAAAATTTCCTAGAAAAATTAGGATTATTTCATTGCTTGTGTGGCACGTAGAGCAGTCTTGTTGAAAATAAACGTTGTCCAAATCAATATCTTCCAGACCTAAATCTTGAGTGCCTAATTCCCAAGATCGATTAACCTAGGTTTTCGTCAACACTACGGACTACAACAGCAATATTTTCAATTGTTCTTGAGTGACGACAACGGTATCGATTCCTCACTTACTTGTCCCAACAAACTTTTCTACCAGTTTCACTATTGCCGGCCGAAAATCTGCTTCACGACGGCCCAAAAATGCTTTAGTTTTACGAACTGCGACTGCAGAATTTTCACCATTTTTGGAGTGAATTTCAACAATTCCAATCCGTTTTTGAAGCCTGTATCATTCCATTTTCAGTAATGGCGTAGGTTTTACTTGTCAAATGTCAAAAGATGACAGCTGTCCAGATAGCGGGGTATTCGAAATGAAGCCCCTCATTGGAAAAGCACCTCTTGATATAATGCAAACGGTTGCTAGGAACATTAGTGGAAAACGGAGGTCGATTATTTGCTAAACAACGACAGAGATGATTAATTACATATATGATTAGATTCTACCAAACAATACGCCAGTGAGGTCGAGTGAAAAGTAACGAAATATTGAAATAAACATAAAAAGTGATAAGGTAACTTGAGGATCATTTTAAGTTCCTTTTTTATGTGTCTAAACTGAAAGATAGTACACTCATTTTCATTAGAAGTGTTACACCCGAAGAAATGCTTGCTTTGATGTTTGAATAATTACTGTATTGTTGAAATATGCTATGTAATTGTAATATTCGATAATTTTTCGAGAAAACCATATAGCTTTTTTATATTATAACTAATTAGTGCAATTGTAATGCATATATTGAGAAAAGAACATGAAAAGAAAATCAAATGGTCAATCAAGACGTGGCCGTAAGGCGTCAAGATAGGCGCTTCAGACAACTAGTTCTACAAAATCCTTTTGCTACTTCGAGACAATCTCCGACCAAAGGTTTGGAGAAAAACGTAGGCCTACTATATATCTACACTATACTACACTACAATCAAGCCTTCAGATTTTTTTCATACTATTCACTTTAGCAGACTACCATCAACATTTGAACTGTAGCAGAGAACAGAAGCGTTGCGAAACTGGTGGCACTATGTCCTTAGCGAAGGCAGCGCCAAGGTGATATTAGTTTGGAGTTCAGAGACATTTACATAAGACTGTTTGATTGATGAAGTGGAAACTACTTATCACCAAATATTTTTATATGAAGCACTACGACTATTGTATTGTAGGATGATGTCCCCCACAAATGTTGCTGCCTTATCTAGATTGTTATCCAAACGTCTTTTGTGGGCAAGTAAACACTCATATCTATATTACTAGACGAAGTATGAACCCTATCATTTTGTCAACGTCTAGAGGTGTACAGGAGTCCACTCAGTTAGGAAGTCGCCGAACACATTTTATATTTTATATAATTTTATATAAAATTATACCTTAGTAAATGTCTTTCATTCGTAATATAAGACGGCCAAAAAATAGAGTTGAATGAATTATTTCTTCTGTTTGTAACACTTCTAAATAATTTTTTTTAGTTGATGTCGATTTCTGGAGAATTTAATGTTCTGTTACATCTTTTTCATGGTGCGCATGATGTTGTCATCATAGAAATCATTAAATTTGGTTTCAAGAGGCCGAACACTACAGACTTAACTATCGTTTAAACGGATTGCACCACATTCTTGCACATTGATCCGAGTAAACGGTTTGAGGTGGAAGATATTCAGTCTTCCGATAGTGACTTGTGAATGTATATGGTGAATAGGGTTTATTTATAGTTGGATCAAGTTGTCAGATGGAAATTCACCAAATTGAATTATATTGGTTATGTTGGTTCATTATTTTGAATATATATTATTATTACAAAAAATATTAGAGTTTAGGCAATGGCTATAACCTCACAAAAGTGCTATAACTCAAAAATAATTATATTGGTAACAAAATAAGTGCTATTCTCGTGAAATGTCAATATTTTCTCAGAGGAGGAGGAGGAACAAAAATAATGTGCGGTGTTGCCAGAACGATTGAATGGTCAGTAGAAGTTAGGAATATCACAATAATTCCAAGTTTCAACGAAAGAAGTGCCTACTTAAATAGTATTTTTGTAAATTCTCACAAAATCAAAGTTTTGCCTCTTTTGTAATGATTTTTTTCGGAATATTTTTAAAATACATTAGGTGCTTCGAAGGGATACCATATCATCAATTCTTTCGCGAAAAACGAAAAGTTACCAAAATAATTGTTTTTTTTTTCATCTGCAAATTAAAAATATTGAAATACTTCAAAGTAGACTGTTGTTTAAAGAATTATGTGAAAACCCCATCAAAATCGGTGATTGGTAAGAAAAAATGTCTCTAATTTCGTTTCGAACTGAGCTGTTACATGGTGGTGTTCCACACAACAAACACACAATTCACCAAAAAATACTGGCTCTGTAAGTCTTGAAATTTTCCCTTTTCAATTTATAAGTATGTCCACTCAAACATTGGTCAATGTTCATTGAATATAAATTACTTAGACCAATACTTAAAATGTTGCATGTTGAGACAGTCTCTCAATGTCTATAATTTTTTTTCAACCTTTGGTGAATTGAATTAAAAAAATAAGTCTGATCATGGTCCTGAACTTTAAAAGCTCTTCTCAAGTTTAATATGTAATTTAAAATTGTATCGGAAAACAAATTAATGAATTTACAAAAAAATTCTCAGAAACTATACAACATAAACAAGTAAATTTTGATGCGAATGAGAATCTGCCAATAGTTAGCAGACAAACAGTTGAAAGGTATCCAAGGTTGGAAGGTAATCGGGTCGCCCTTAATACAGTAAATTTTGGATTGACAGGTGTAAAAACTTGTATATATCTATCAATCAAACTGTTGAGCGATTCAAATCTGTAGTGTGTGGCCTCCTTTTAGTATCGACGAAATTAATTTTTTTATAAAATTTTGAGAAGAACTAATGTACAAATTAAATAGATTAGTTGAAAATTTTAATAACAATGGAAACATAACAATTAAATCAATGAAAGAAATATTAGCAATAAACAACGCCTTAATACATCTTATCAGTAGGATAAAATCAATATAATATATCTACTTAAATTTCCAGAAATCCTGATTTTTTTAGAACTCAATATTTCAGTTGAATGAATTCGAAAAGTTATATGTAAAAAGTAATCCAGCATATTCAGCAGTGTTACATCAAGTTTTCTTATTTTGTTTCCCTTTCAGTAACTAAACAAAAAATGCTATTGATTTAACAAACATTTCAGAGATGTTACTGCAGAATATTTTTTTTCATCAATGAAAAAATGATGGTAACAATATTGCCCAAAAGGATAACATTCTAATTAAAATTCAACAGAGAAAATGCTTAAGAAATATAAATTTATATATTTATATATTATTATAAAAGAGTGCAAAATTTTTAAAAATTTGAAATAATTCAGTTATTTCTATATAATACTCTGGTACTTATCCTCTAAAGAGGCTATTGCTGACTAGGTGTCACTTTGTTATCACAAAGTAGAAATATGCCAGTAAAACAGAAATGGCTCAGTCTCAAATACCTGCATTTCTCCTTACAAAGTGAAGGCAGGTATTTTAATTCCATTCCTGACAGAATTATATATTGCAGATGAACAGTTTGCGAGGATGATAGTCTATGGAACTCTTATTCTTATAATCTAATATTTGCCTAATCCTATAATTGATTTTCAATAAAAGGAAACATTAAAAAAAAAAAAACATTATTTTATGGCAATGATGATTCACAAAAAAAATTTCAAACTGGAATCCCCCACTATCAACAATATATATGCTCTCGCACCAAATAGTTCAATAGTCCTCAACTATAAATGCCACCAGAAGAGACGCCTTTTAACTGTAGAGACATATAAAACCACAACGATTTGCGTTTCAATCTTCTATAGTAATAGCGCCACAACTTTTGCAACACTCGAAAGCAAAATAAAGCAAACACCAAGAGAAACGCGATTAAGACACTTACGTTCAAGGTATGATAGTCGCCAGTCTCCTCCGGGGACTGGGGTCTACACTTTCCGCAGCAGAAGTTGCAACAACAGCACAGGCAGCAACAGCAATAGCAGCAGGTGGCAATGCCGCAGAAGACAAATAGTGCCTGAAAATAAAACAAAATTGTAGGTTATCGTTCACAACTTAATAAAATAAAAGGACCTCTCACTCTTTTAGTACCTCAAATGCTCAGACATAGGTAGCGAAACATTAACATCTTTATGGAATAGAAATAACTTGATCTCTTTTAATTTGATGTTCTAAGAGTGCGAGAGATTTTTTTCAAATAAATAATATTCATTTCTGTTAATATCAACATTGGATTCGATATATTTATCTCTAGCAGGTACAGAAAAAAAAACAATAAAATCATCGCATTTGAATGTATGACCTCAGCAATAGGCTTTATAACACCCTTTGATCAAAAATCTCAAAATTTCAAATTCGCAGACACTTTATGAGAAAGAAAATTACCGGTTTCCGACACTTTTACCTGCGTGGCGCATGTCAAACTTCTAAAACACAACCAGGTCGAAAGCACACCGGTACCAAAGCCGGCAGTCATGCCGAATCAACATAACACTTTGTCACCCCAACAGATTGAACATTCGAATCGAAATTTGGCATCCAACTGACAGGTTCAACTTATCTCTAGAATGATAAAATGAGCCCCTGAAGTAACAGAGTTCAGTAGGTTTGTAATTGCGTCCAGAATTTCGATAAGGAAATGAGAAATATCGCCTTCTTATCGGAACGAAAACGGAATGTTCGATAAGTACCACTCACCTGTTTACATCGTGCACTCTCAAAGAAAAAACATACGATATAAACTGAATCGGAAATATAAGAGGAAAAACTCTGTTAATGTTAAACGGAAGAATGTCTTGAATTTGACTCGAAAATGTATGGATCACACGTTAGTAAATCAAATCGTTTCTTCATTTTAAATTGTAATGCCGGACAAGTATCAACCGGCGAAAATTTTTTTTTATTCTTCAATTAGATACAACAAGGCGACATTTAGCTTGAAGCTACTATTACATGTAACCTCATCATATCATAACATCCATGACCTAGCCGGGATTCGAACCCGGGTACCTTCAGCATCACAGCCGTCTCCCAAACCACTGTGCCACAGAAGGTAGTTCTGTGATTTGGTAATAACAGAATGAATAGCGAAACTAAAGCACATAAGTAAGCTCAGTAAACAGGAGAGCAAAAATTATTAATTTTTTTTAAAGCCACGTTCATTACTTTGACTGACTCATTCGTTGACCAAAACACAAGTCGCCTACTCAATTTGATCTCATCATTTTAATTTATGGACGCTCTAAAGAACATAACTTGCCTTATATTTATAATAAATACCAAACTTTGGCGAGCTTGTTGACTTATGTGCTTCAGTCTGACAACTCGAGATTTATGGTCTCACTGTAAATATGCCTTCGCTTTTTATAATTTTCGCTATATGTAAATCAATAAACGAATTTTAGGCAAAATTTATTTATTAACCTATCAATCGAGCTAATATTTGAAATACTATAAATCACGAACATTTGCAAATTTAGTTTTGTGGTTAAGGAGTCTCTAAATAAATATTTCCTATTCCAGAACTAGTTTATTGGGATCACTTTTGCGCGCTCATACCGGAGTAACAACGGGCGAATAGTCGAGCATTCGACTCTTCTAAATTCGAATTTAATAATTTATATTCATCTCATAACGTAACAAAAATTCGAAGGAATTTTCGACAATGCCTATGTTTCACAATTCAGTTCTACTATTGAAAATCGGAATGTTTGAACATTTGAATATTCGGTGAAGATATACTTCTGAATACCACTGGACTCTTCTTATATACTCGACAATTCGAATAAAATATCAAACGATTAAACGTAAAATTTTTTATCTAAGCGAGATATGTATTCATTAATAATTATTTGATTCCGTTTTCAATCAATTTCCGTTAGTTTGACGATCTTATCGAATGACGTTAATATCCTAAACTCTTAAGGTATTACTGATTTTTTATGAAAAAAAAGTTGCTTCGAATTCTTAGGGGAAACAACTTCCTATGTTGTTTGTTCTGAATAATTCAGAATCCACACATTGAATGTAATATACATATGTTCCTTCAAATGATTGTTCTATCATTTCGTCACAATGTCCGTAATTTTCTAATTTTGAGACGTGAATGGTCTCAAACGATAAGGTTCGACTTACTGTCTACGAATTCGCCCACAAATTTAATTCTGGCCGTCCTTCCTCAAACACGATAACTCTCGAACGGAAAGACCTAAAAACTTGAAATGTTCAGGGTAGGTTCTGATCTTGAATACCCCAATTAAGTTCATTAATGGGCGAAATCCCACTATGAGTTACATCATAAGGACCAATTCTAATAGAGATGATTCTAATCTTACACCGCATTTTCAGTCGCCTTTTTAACATTGTCTATCATAGAACATGAACAGAGTAGCAAAAAGGACAACAAGATTGGCTCCGTAATAACGCTCCATAGTCCTTGTGAACAAAGTCTTCCGTTTTTTAGAAACATGTTTTCATACGAAAAAACATAATTATATATGCTAAACAATGATTTAACAATATGTAGATAGCGCGTAAAGAGGGAGAGATAGAGGAACCGATTCCAGAATAGAAGTGAGACCCATGACATTTTCCTTAGCTGACTGAAATCGCTACATATTTTTAATTGGTTCTTCATAATCATAATACTATTAGGTAAAATTCAAACGTCTTTATTCTCTTCTTTATGATCACGTGACCGGAGACCGAAGACTTTAATACACTAAAATTTCTTTTTCGGATCTGTCGCCAATAATTAGAGAGAAATTAACTTTATTGATAATATAATCAATCGACCTTAGTCTTCCAGCCAGTTGTGGACAAAACTAATTTTTGTTTGAGAAATTATATTATAAAGACGTAAGTATTGGAAGTGTTGGTAGTCAATAGTTATTTGTCTTTTTTTATAATCTCCTTAAATTTTCTATGGTTTTGAACTTTTGCATCAATGATTTAATAATACGTAGATCCGCATTTGGGCGATGAGTGGAGAACATAAATACAACAGAAAAGAGAGAAAGGTTGAGTCTTCAGTCACGTGACCATGAACAGCATGGATGGTAGAGATTTCAAAAGTGAACTGACCCAAATTGGGGGCGCTATTGTAGCTAGAGGGTGAATTTCATGAGAAACGTCATAAAGAAATGATAGATAAATCAAAAAGTAAACAAGGATGAAAGTATATTCGCCTTCATGGATTGGTTACCCTCTAGTTACACTAGTGGTTCGCCTTCTTGGTTTGGTTACCTTCTAGCTACACTAGCGCCTTATAATTTCCCTTTCTGCTGGACACTCTCTCAACAGTTCTACCATAAGAGATTATTTCCCTTATCTCTTCCCTCCATTGAAACAATTTCAAAGTCTGCCAACGAATGAATTGAATTTTGATTGGTTCAATATGCAGAACCAATCAGAACTATGTTGTGACTCAAGTCAGTCCTATGCTGGAGCCGATTCCTATCCCTCTCTCCCTAAATTAGAGTGGATTTCCTGTGATTATAGGTGCTTTCCAGCCAACGTCAGGAGCTCCTCGGTACAGCTCCGAAGCGTACCGAAGCGCACTTGTATTGTAGTGTGCCAGTAAACAGGGCGTCGAGCCCTCGCGTTACCTTCCCCTTTCCTCTGAAGCACCCCCCGCATTTGCGGGGCTTCGAGCACTGACAGGTGTGAGAGAGAAAGAAGACCGTTACTTCGCATAAAGTACGAGACAGCTGTAGAACACGCTGGTTTATTTACGTTGAATTTGACAGTTTCGTTTTGGCGCGTTCCACTCATAGCAAGGGCTCGAAGCTCTAGTGCGCCGAGCCCCGGGGTGACACGCACCTGACTGGAAAGCAGCTTATAAGTAGCGCTTAGCTTGTACCATATCACTAACATTTGTTTAAATACTTCGAAACTCGAAAAAAACTAAGCGCTACTTGTAATCACTGAAAAACAACTCTAATTTCTCCACAGCACTCTTGACCATGAATTTAAATGAACGCACGTTACAAACATATACATGTAATTGCAACTCGGTCGGATCTGTATTTATTGATATATGAAGTATTTTTACAATATTGCCTGAAATTATTATTTGCCATATAAATGCAATATTTAAATTCAATTTTATCTGTTGTTCTCAAATTATCAGAAAAACGAATTTTTCCGAATATTTTATGACGAATTCGTCATCAAGATTTGTGACGAAATGATAGAGTTCAGTTATTGAGCGCTTAAATTGGGAGAACAGATTTACATTCAATGAGTGGATTCGAAATTATTCAAAACAAACTTAGGTAGTTGTTTTCACTAAGAATTCAAAGCAACTTTTCTCATAAAAAAAACAATAATCCTTTGAGAGTTTTACAATAATAACATCATACTATAAGATTGTCGAAAACTAATGGAAATTGATTAAGAACAGAATCAAATAATTAATGAACACAAATTTCGCTTGGATGAAAATGTTTAAAAATAGATAAGAAAAGAAATTATTTCCCAGAATGAATAATTGATAATATAAAATGGAAATTCTAATTGAAAAAGTTTTATAGGTTTTTCTAAATTTGACTGATTGTATGCAATTTAATCTTTGAGGAATTACATGTTTTTTAATATTTTAATGAAACTATAATTGACTGTATGAAATGAATGAAATAAAAAATAATCCATAATCAGAAAAAATAGTATTATCTTCAGATATACAATGATGGATTAGTTCATAGAATATCAAATCCACTTGAAAAACTGTATCAACTGAAATGGGATTTACACCCACATCAAAAACAGAGATATGTACTATTATCAAGTCACTTCTTTTTATAAACTTTGGTGAAAAGATAAAAAATTACTTCCTTCGCATTTGCAAAAAAAGTAAAATAATAATAGTAAAATATACACTATCTAAGAAAACCATGGATACTGTAAATAGAGAAATCAACTAACTGATTCCTTTCCACAAGCTTTCATTAATTCAGAATAATTTACATAGGTCATACACAAATAGACTTAAAAAAGTAGCAAATATCTAAAGGACATTAGCGTTCCAATAAAATTTCAATTAAAAGTCAATATGAAAAAACTAAGATAAAATTGGACTTACCTTACACCATGTAGATGTTACCACAAAGTAAGTATTGACATTCTCTTCTCCAAACCGTTCCGCTATATATAACCCTAATGAACCGTAATTGTCATAAATGCTCCTTTTCGTTGGATCACTGAGTATAGAATGGGCATGATTAACGTCTTTGAATTTTTCTGTAGCTTCTGGATTATTCGGGTTCTTGTCAGGATGGTATTTCAAGGCAAGCCTCCTGTAAGTCTTCTTAATTTCATCGCTAGTGGCAGTCTTAGGTAATGCTAAGGTTTGGTAGAGGGAATCTCCCTGGGTACTGAAATCATAAAGCCTTCAGCATTCACCGCAACATTCAACATAAACAAATGATTTATGAACTAGTTGTTCTTATAAGAATGTAAAACAAGTGCTCTTGTATTTAAATTCAACATATTGTTGTGTGAACCAAAACTTTGGTCTTTATCAGTTCCTCAATTGCTGCAACTACATGATTATTTCCGGAAAATTATCGGGTTTGAACGATTCTCATGCGCGAGGAAATTGAGGAAGTCAATTGCTTTTTACACCATTATCAAATATAGGTAGGTATTTTCAAACATCTGATTTGGTAAATTGGGCACACAAAACAATTTCAAGATAAAAATAATCGAGATTCCAAGAAAGTCTAACAATTGTATCTGAAAAACGCTATTAAAAGAAGCAATTTTTTCCCTGTTACTCTGCCAATATATGCAAATCTATGTATTTTCCCACAGAAACCTTTGTATGGTTGATTTCCACAAAAGATGAATAGAAACAAACTAACTGGAACTTAAATATGAGAATTCTGGATCCCGATTGAAAAAATCAAAAATTACTTTCAATCTAAACGAATTTTCCTCATCAAAACCAAAACACATCCATACTTTATATTCAAAAATAATGATGAAAATACCTCCCAGAATAGTTTGTATCAAAACTTTTAATAGCTCAAAAAATAACACACATAGCCCATCGATGAATCAAAAATACTTATTATCAAAACCGAACATGAAATAAATACAACTGAGACGACAATATCATCAGTGTTGGAATATGGAGAACTTACGATAGCTTCCTTTTCGGTTCCATTTCGTTCCTCCCAAACAGTAAGGCAAGCACATAAAAGTCTCAATAAAGCTTCAGAATTATGAAAAATATCAAGCGAATATAAGGATATTTGACCGCATTATTGGGAAAATCGACTGCAGATTTTTGTCAATACAAATCCGCTCGAAGATGACAAACCATAGATTAAATGTATGTATTACCAACCTAACGTTTGGCAGTAAACACCAAAATCACCTAAAGCCGAAATTCTGTAGTTGGATTGACAGAGTGTTAGTAGCGACATATCGATACTTTTCGTTTCGGTACTTTAGTATCGGTATTCGGTATTTGAGTTACCGATACCATGGATGTATCTTCAGAGGACGTAGATTGTAATTAGATGTTGGATTTCTCAAATAATTAATTACGCTATTATAACTCTGGCCATTCAATAAATTACTCGAATAGTTTAATAATAAACTTTCTGATGAATTCAACATCAGATAAAGAAATAAAATCTTGGAACGTTCATGAAAACTTATTATCTTAATTATAGAAAAAATATCTTCAACTTTCTTTTGTTCTAGTAAGAAAGATCTCCTCGCTTGTTCAATAGAAGTTTTTGCGCAAGTTCTGCATATGCTAATTAAAAAATCCCTGATGATTTAAAGTTTTGGATTTGGCGCTTTTCATTATCTTATCTAAAGAATTATTGGTTGTAAATTTTATACGTTCATATCTTTGAAATCTTTTTTTTTTCATTTCAATGAAGAAATTGAAATTCATATGATTTTCGATTTGGGGTATACTTATATAGTACCTTCATAGATTTTTAGGAAACATATCGCCTATGCCTTTATTGGTGACTATTTATTCTGGGACACCTGTATATTTTTCATATTAAACTGATTCTTCTACTCTATAAAAATATTCGATGTATCAAATGTTGATTCTTTTATATGTATTGCCTACTAGGCTCTATAATCTAGGAGAATGTAGATATCTCTACCTTCCATATCGAGGAAGATGAATAAGTGGCAACCAATTTTTATACAAAATTTCATATAAATATCCGCTATAGATTCCTAGAAATGATCAATGCTCTAGAGGGCGTACAGTTAGGAATTTATTTCCATTCAGATTTGGAAACTAATCTCTCCCGAAATTTTCAGTTGAGATTCAGTAGAATACAAAATTAAATGAAAAATTCAGTCCGCCTCCCAGAGCTTCTAGTATTTCAGAAGACTGATAATTAAATATTTGTATGAAATTTAGCACAAAAATAAGTTATCACAAAGCATTGATACTCCTAGACCCACGTATTTAGGAAGTAAAATAAATCTAAAAATCATTAATTTTCAGGAAAATTTGAGTTCCGTACTAATGAAATATGCATTGTTGCGAGACTTCCAATATTTTTCACTACAGAGTCTGATATTTTGAAGTTTCTGAGCTATAAGATTTCGAATATTTTATTCGTCACTCAAAACGAATGACACTGGTTGATAAAATCCCGCCGGTAGATACTCAATGAAATTTTTTCCATGTATTGAGATTTTTGTGATGAAATAGGATATAATAAACCAAGTAAAATTTGCAGTATTTTAGAATTCTATATTCCAAAATGGAAGCTGAAGAAATTTCAGGGGGTTATATTAAATTCACCTCAAGTATAGACCTTCTGTAACAACTTGGGCCTGGTGTGAATGAAATACTAAGAAAAAATCATAAGTTTATTCAACATCTGAAAAACTCTCTTTAAAATCAGGACGAATAAAACAAAAAAAATTCCACGAAGATTTAAAAACCAACATTTTCTCAACACATTCTCGATAAAATTTGATTACCCTTCACTTGGAAAGTTCAAGATGGAACAATCTTCTACTCTAAATTTCCCCCCATATCCTCTGTTAATATTTATAATCAAATTTTGATGCACGTCCAGAAATTCATCTTTTTTTATGACTACCCATCTTCGAAATTCTTAACAATGCCCCATCCTGAATGAGTTTACGAACTAAGTATGCTGTGTTCTTGGCATCGTCTAGGCCACTGTGCTGTTTTCCTATGAACTCAAGCCCCACTTCTTCTAAAGCCCCTAACAAACCCTTTGGCCTTCTGTAATAATGCTCCTGAAAACAAATGGCAAAATTATGGAAATAAAAACCTATTCCATGTATAATTACCATATAAATTTCTCTCAGATCTACCCACTTCCCAAAAAACTCCTGTTTATAAATGTTTTTCCTTCTGCACTCTTTCGGTAGGCAGGTACCAAGATCCCAGTCACTCCATGTTACAAACACGCATTTTTTTTTCCCAGGTAAGACCATATCACAAGGGAAGGAAATGTTTAAATTCTTTTGATGGTTTTTGATCCACTTGGTGAACAACATCAAACAAGTTCCGATAGGAACTCCTTCATCTACTTGTTTCTGTGTGATTCCTATAATAGTCTACATATAGCTATAATTTATGTACTTCACAAATGATTTCCTACCAGTTAGTTCTATACAGAATTCACTGAGTATCGGAAATTCAGATGGCTGAACGTACTGCTGAAATTCATCAATGATTCTGCCTTCATTCACATCATACATAACAACAGAGAATTCAATGACCTCATTCTTCCTTCCTCTATCATTATTATTCCAACAAGTTGCCTCGAAATCTAAGACCAGCAAATAGTCGAAGTATTGTGCAACTCTCTTTGTTTCATTTTCTCTGCTCACATCTACCAGTTCTATTGCACCCAATTGCCTAAAATATAAAATTTAATCGGAAATGCATTCGTTTGATCGCTGGAGAGATTTACTCACTTCGCGAGTTGTACTGTTGGTGAATAAGCCATTTCAATGTTCGTAAATTTTTGTTGTTGAGAAATGAGAATATTCTCCTGAAGATATCATTTTCAACTTTCCAAAACAGATGTCACAGAAATAAATCAAAATCTATGACGCAAATTGAGGCCACAGAAAATCATCTACATTTTTTCGAAATGATATGATGCTGATTTCATACGAACTTTTTTAGAAACGGATTTTAATAAAACAATTTTAGAAATCATGTTGAACTGCAAGTGATAAGTGGCTTCATCTACATAAATTTATTGTTTGGAAATAGAAGCTCGCGCATTGTGAAGGAACAACAGTCAACACTAGATGGCACCAATAGGTTAGTAAAACTTTTTCTTTCGACCATTTATCACAATGAAAAGTTATTTGCATCAAATACTTTCCTAGTGGCAGGGACCAAACAATACGTCCTAGGAAAAAAAATCATATGGAGTACCCCCGACTATGCCAGGGGGATCGTCTGAAATCAGTTCACGATACAGGGTGTCCGAAAAAAATTTTTTTTTTCTTGACGAATACCCATTGAGGGATCTACCGGCGTAGTGACAGGGTCCAAGGGGCGGAGGGAGTAGGTTAGTATAAGACGGAAGTTCCTAGTCGCGTTTCACTAATGGGAAATTCTCCTTAAAACGAAAATTGAGTACTAGTAGAATATCGGTAAAACGTCACATTTCCACCTTATATTTACCATTAAAGAATTAGGGTCAAATAAAATTTGAAGCGTTTCATTGCCATTGTACGATATGGCAACATAGAATACAGATTACTTGGATAGACAACAGTAGCGGCGCCAGTTAGGGGGTCCAGGATTTTTTTGAGAGGGGCCACGATTTCCAGGTGCATCTAGTTCACGTTGAATTTATGTTGTATTTTTATTGTTTATGCGATATTTCAGAAGGGGCAGGAACTATTTTGGGCAATGCCACTGATAGACAATCTATTTTTCTATCATGTTGATTGGGTACACTAAGGTAGCTATACATAATTTGATCATATTGGAGTAGAAGGGTAGAAGCCAATGACCAAGGAAGACAGACAGACTCATATCTTTCATTGTATTGGTTGTACAAGCTATTCACATTGGTACTATTGTCTCTTTGAGTAGCCGTAACGATCCAATTTAATCAAGTTATTTTTGAAAAACCAATTTGAATAGTAAATTCAGATAATTTGAAAAAATCATGAATGAAACCCATAATAATTCAGTTTAAATTTGGATTAAAAACCCAAATTCAGGATAAGTTCGATTCATTTGAAAGTTGTCAAGATTATTCACTTCTCTGATTCTGATCCGTTCATTCTGCCACATCTTGCACTTGTAGAACAAAAACGTGCGAAAATATAGCAGTTTCGCACAGTTTACATGGTTATATTTTAGTATTATATGTTTGTGATACAGAAAACTGTTCTACCATCCCAAATTTTCCAATGTAAAAATTACTAAACGGTATTCATGGAAATATTTTATCAATTTCAATTAAAATTCAGTGAGTTAGAGAAATATCAGCACAGAAGACTCATTCCTCCACTAGTTCATTCAATATCAATGAATATCAATGCCTTCTTCACTTATATTATAAATAACTATTATTCAATGAAATTTTAACAGCATATTATTCCCAGAAAATCAATAAAACTCATTATTCGGTATATATGCAATTAATTATTATTATATTATTATAATTAAATTATGAATATAGAATGATTCCAAATGGAATTTGAAATAAAATATAAAACCATACATTATTTGATGAACCATGGCAGGGGAGAAAAATGAAAGACCTTCCATATATCCACTTGTTTATAATTTACAATAATATAATACAAAGATTAGACGAATATGACAATTTAAAAAACCCAATTCATTTTAGAAATTGTCGAGTATTTTGTCAAAAGAAAATGTGATAGAACATTTAAAATGATGTTTCTATTCTAGAACGAGTAGATGCATTAGAGATACTGGCAAAACTTCTCGAAAAAAACGTAATCGTAAGTACATAAATAAAATAGGAACAGATTAAGGCAAGTCATGGAATGTGTGAAAAATATCGAAAAAAGCGGCATTGAAAGCCCAGCTATTGAATGAGCAAAATAAAAAGCTGCACTAATCAAACGGGAATGGAACGTTTGTTGTTATATCCAGAAAATGCAGTTGCAACAATTTCCTTCTGAAAGTATTGCTACAACATACTTTCATTTTGACATATAAAAAAATAACATAATTAAAACTATATTGCTACCTTACATTCAGTCAAAAGATTTTCACAGCATTTTAACATTTATTATTATTGCGAGTTCTTAAAAACTTCTTGAATTCTTGAAAATTTCAACAAGTAGACAAATCTATATAGACGCCTCTTCTATAAAAATGATTTAAATAACAAATTCTCTCAATCAATTAAACATCTGTAAGCAATATGTACACATAATAAAAGAATAAAAATATACAAAAATTAGTAGCGTAGAAAAGTGTTGAAACTGCATTGCAAAATAATAATGGCAAATAATTCATTGGATAGTACTCACAAAATCAAAAATAAATACTGTCAAATAATAATACTGCAAATAAATTATATACAATAAATGCATACAGAAAAATTGGAACTAAATATGAATCCATAAGGATTTAGATTTACAACTAAAGAAAATTTTGTGAAAATTAACCTGTATGCATTTGGTTTGAACAGAAATGAATGGCAACCTGTTTGTTGCTTGCTTTAATAATTTAAATACATATATACAAAAAGACATCTACATGCCTGTCTAGTTACCGAGCCAGTAGCTAAAACTAAACATACGCTTTGTGACGCCATTTATTATTAATATGAGTAAGTTTACTTCTAGGATTTATTCTTTTTCGTTACACCTACTTAACAACATCATGTGAAAGTGAGCCTCCAGTCTCGGCAACTAGACACTGGGATTTTTTTTTCAAGAATTTCGCAAAATAGAAGATTATTAACTTCTAGGAATAAGGACGGTGAAGTCGAAACATTTGGGAGTTATTGGATTAAGTTGCTTGGTATCACTGGTATAAAAGTTAATAAATAATGGGCAAAAATCAAATATGTTCATAGATTATTTGATAAATTCAAATTGAAGAAACATAAGCCAATAACTCCAAGCTTCAAAGTCAAAGAGACTTAATAAATTATAATGAACATTCAGTCGTAGGTCCAACGAAAAGAATACAGGGTGAAGAGGTACACATAGAATTAGGTATTATCATTTCAAAGTTCTCAAATTTTCACTTTATCCTTTTCCTTCACTTGCTAGCTGCCTAAATTTTCGAACCCTGTATTTCAAAAAGTCAACATATAAAATTAGGATTTCATATCTTGTATATATAAAAAATTAAATTATAGTTATTACTTAATTCAAAACTATGTACAGTGGCAAATATACACATTTCATTTATTTACTACCTTTCTTTTAAATTATAATTAATATTAATATGTATTTATATAGGTACACTATTTTCTAACACAGTGTATCGACAACTTCGAGAGAAAGGTTAAGATATTTTCTTATATCACTTTTTTGTGAGTCACCTAAATATTATTAGTTTGTTTTCATGAGTTTCAGTAATTTCACATGAAAACTCTCGTTTTATTAGGTCGTAATTTGGCAATTTTTTCAAGGGGCCGACTGATTTAGGCCATCAAATCTTGAATAAGGCTTATTCTTTTCCAATGATGCTCGACAAAACATTGGCTCGGATGTAACACGAACATCGTTCCTTCACTATTTTCTGAAATTTCTGTGTGCATTTAAGTTTCATTCATCAAACAGCAATCTTCAGTTTATTAACAACAATTTGCAAAGAATTTATGATACTATATATAAGTAGTGAGACATCAACTTTTTAAACACCTTCAGAAAAAAATAAACAAAAACATTTCATTCGAAACGAGCAAAAGCTAAACGAAATCTATCGGTTCTTTGGAACGAAAATAGCGTCCGAGCCAACGTTTTCGAGGCAGCAAGAGTTATGCTTCCCCATACTGGTTCATGTCATTGAATTTCTTGTTCTTCTTGGGTTTTTCGTGCTCCTCCTGCATGTGCCTGAACCTAACAAAGCCCTGTTCATCCACCAACATGGAATCAGGTACCTGGTGTCTGGCGTCGTGGCTTGGCAACGTTTGCACCCCTAGGTGCGGCCTAGCGTGATTCTTCCTCGACCTACCGGTGGACCTTCTGCCCGACGTATTCGACGAGTTTCTCGATCTCCGATCGAAATCGGACCTCTCGAACTCGTGTCTCGTTCTCTCGTATTGGTGATGATTCAGACCGCTATTGTCAATAGGCTCACTGTAGATATTCCTATCCTGAGCGTTGCCGAATAGATCGTGCTGGTAATCCTCGTTGTTATAGTCCAGGTCGTACTTAGGTTTAGTATAATACTTGGCCGTGTCATAGGTCTTCCTAGCCGATCCCCTAGCAGAGGAGTTTTGGGCACCCCTATCGAAATTACCGGAACCCGGTTGCAAAAAGTTATTTATATTGACCTGGTCGGCGTTTTGCCTGGAATCAAATCTATCGGAGCCCCACTTGGGCCTTTCAAACCTATCGAAATTGGAACTGCGCTCGTTGTCGCTGTGGTACCTTTCCAAAGTAGACTTTTTGTCGAAGGAATCGTTCTGGAAGGTGTTTTTGACCAAGATCGGCCTCTCCACCGCTTCGGTTGGGATGTTGTCAAGTATCATTTCGTTTCTGCTGTAGTTCATGGCATTGGGGTTGGTGTTGCAATTGTTCGGGTAGATGTTATCCGTACTGGAGTCACTGGTGGTGCAGGGGAATAGAGGAAAACCGCCCGCGGTCTGCTTTTCCCTCTGTGACATTTTCAGACTGACCACTATCGCTAGCAGAGTAATGATAGATATTTCGATAAACCTAACAGATAGCTCAAAGCCCCAGAGTATCCAATGGTGCTTGATTTCACCGTTAAATCGATCCTCCTCGATGAAGAAGAGGGCGTACAGTTGTACGAAACCAAGAAGAACGAAGAGGAGGGCCACGGCAATGGTTATGTGAGAAGCATAGGAGATATTTTGGGTGCACATTTCGGAAAGATTCTGACTTTTCTTGGCCAGGACATTCTTAATGATTCTGTAGAGGTATAAGTAACTGACACCTAAAGCCCATGCCAATAGGACAAAAACAGGTTTGCAGACAATCAAACTAGCCTTTTCCATGAAACCAAAAGTTTCCAGTATGCTCAAGCCGAGACAGAGGAAGATGTGAAGGGCGGCGAAGACTACTAAGAACACCGGCCTGGTCTTGACCTCAAGGTGAGTCAGGGTACGTTTGAGCAAGAACAATATTAAGATAGCGAAGGTAGTGGCCATCAAGCTCATGGGAAAATTGTGCAGAAAATCGTACAGGAGGACGTTGAAAGAATTATTGACATTGTAAGGGTCATAGGCCAGATAAAAGATCCGAAGCACACAGATGACTGTGAGCATGAGATGCACGGTCAGGAAGTAGCTCTTAGAGAACATGTGCGGGTCGTTTTCATATCTGATCAACTTGTATATTGAATAGATCGCGAGGACGATGTAACCGATCAACACTAGGAAGATGTGCACGTTCCAACAGATCAGCCACACCTCATCACTGGTCACGAATGTCACATTGCGTTCTTTCTCCTTTACGTTACGCAAATTGATAACATCGGATATCTGGGTAGTGAGATCGTTTTGAACTGGCCTCTTCTCCGGAAGTTTGGGAGCGGCGGCCACAGCGTTCTTTTGGACAGTGACGCTCTCCGACCGGTCTGGCGGTACGTCTTTCTCGAAGGGAGACGAAGGTTCCTCTATTGGCTTCTCCATCTTCTCCGTACTGCGTTCCACTTCCTGGACCCTAACGGTCGGTTGAGCGATTGGCGCCCTCGTCTTTGTCGTCTTTGGTTCTGATCGTTGCTGGAAATTAGGAGTAGCGGACACCGACTGTAGGAGGGAGTCTGGAAAGTCGTCGTTTCTGCCGTTCGGTCCGCTGAGTATTCTGGTTATGGCAGGAAGGTAACCCTTGTCGTACTCGAAGTTGCTCTCGTTGACGTTGCGACCACCGTTAAAGCCATCATTAATACGAACGTTCTGCGACGGCGTATTCAGAGTCTTCTTCTTCTCGTTTGTCGGAGGCTGTGGGTTGGAGTTGTGTGACGGTGGTTTGGGCTGTTCCAAAGGCTTTTCTGGAACACGTTCGGCATTGACTTTCGGCAGATCAGGTCTGAAGGGTATTCGGTCCTTGTTAGGCATCAGACTAGGTGGTGGTATAGGGCGGCGGTGGACAAAGTCGTTATTGGTTCCACGCAAAGTAGGCTTGTCCTGGAACGGACTCTGAAATTTGGGTGGCAACGGCGGCGTGAACAGGTCCCTGTCCCTCTGCGGCGGGACGTACCTGGGTATTTCCTTGCTGTACATTGACTTCGTGGGTCTAACGTTCCTCTGTACGTTGTACGTCGTCGTAGTCTTATAATAGTTCTCTGTCACTTCTTCCTGCGGGTTATTTCTCGGTACGTAGTCTGGTCTTAACCGATCGTTGTTGTAACGGTTCGGGTTGCTGTAGTGCTTATTGTGATTGTTCTTTAGGATGTCAGCCGCAGGCGCTGACGTGGGCAGCACATGGTCTTTCTCCAGGTCTGTGCCGTAGCCACCCTCGGGAGGCTCGGCGAAGTCGCCATCGTATCTCGGCAGGTCTTTCTTCGTATCCACGCGCCGCCATTCCTCGTAACCGTCGGTGTAGCGGTATGTGGTGAGCAGCGGCGTCGCGAGTGTCGTAACCGGGTAAGCGGTATCCGGTATCGAACGCTTGGTGGTGCTGCCGTATGCAACCTTGTTAAACACGGCGCCTATATCGTCCAAATTCACATTTTCAACCAGCTGATCGGACTTATCGAACTCACTACCGTAAGCGCGAGCCTGGGCCGTGCACGCGATCAACAACAGGCAAATCACCGATAGCGACGCCGTTTTACATGGCGATGTCGACGCGCGACTCGTATATAGGCACGTGAACGTCGTAAGTAACGTGTGAAAACTTAGAGCGGTAAATCTAGCGAATTTCGATTTTATTCTACAGTCTTTCCAATCTTTTAACCTTAAATCACAGATAATTTTGCTGTCGACACAACCGTGTTCGGTTCCAGCGACGACAGGGGCGAGACGTCGTTTCGTCGTCAGGCCGTCGCCGGTCAGTCTTTCTCGCGACTTACGCGGCTTCTCGAGCGTCACCGAACGCGCTTCGGCTTCGCTACCGCACGACGTCACATTGGAGGAGATGCCTTCTGTCCTGCAGGACTCGAAGTAGGACATACCGTCGGAGGTTCGGGTCCTTCCCGGTAGTGGAAGTTCTTCGTGCAGACACATTTTACCTCATCGCTGTCTTTCGGCACCTTTGGACTATAGGCCGCCTCGGCTGGATGGGGAATCTTGTGCGTTCTTGGAATCGGGTGTCCAAGGTTCCTGGAAGAATAGAACGAACATTAATAATTTGAAAGAGAGCAGAGGGGAGATAAATGAAACAGAATATTCTATGATACGGTAATTTCGTGAAAAAAAAATTCGAAGGAGAAGTCTATCATCGACAGCCTAATTATTGAACAAATACCCTAAATAATGAAGATACATCGTTGACAACAGAAACTAGTCTTACGCCAAAATAACTTCACGCAACCTTCACAAAGTTGTTGACAAAGCTTTTAACAGTAAACAAAGCTTAAGAACTTGTCACAGCATCTCAATCAAGATGAGTTTCATCCCTGAACATAAACGGAGCATGTCAATTCGACGCTCTGGTATCACAAGACGCTTTTCATACGCCATAGTAACGCACGTTACGAAACGCATAGAAACGTAATGGTCGAAACCGTTAATTAGGGAGCGGCGGAGATAATGCGTGTCGTTAATCGCGGTTTATGTGTATCGTAAGAGATTCTCTGGCAATAAATCAAAGAGGTCGATCTCGGAAACGCGCCTTTCTCTTCGACCATGTCGAAATGAATCATCGTTACTCGTCGCGTCGCTGCTTTCGTTATCTCATTAACGATTATGACTTACGACTGTTTAAGAGGAATTGGGCGCTTTGATCCCGTTTCGAATTCGACGTCATCTGTTGTACGACGCCCCGGTCCGGTCACAATTCCTAGAGACGAACGCCAAAGCTGACCAACTCTAAATTATTTCGGAATTACGACAAGGATATGTTACTATTTCTGTTGTACAAACATTGATATGATCACTTTTATCATTATTTTGTTTTTTGAAAATGTGTATGCAAAACAAATCCTACTGATGGGGGATCTATATAGGCCGACCCAGGACAAACTTTAACCGATTGTAAACATCTCCCATGCTAAGAAGCAACTTGTGGAACTAGCCTTAACCTATTACCACTCATCGTGCAAAATTTGGAACATTTCCTTTTTAACATTTTTTTTTCTTACAGATGAATAGTTCACAAGTGTACACGCGGCGGGTTCCACATACAGTACAATCGCTTCTCGGCGTTCAGAAACTTTTGCCGATATCTGACGCTTATTTTGTGAGTTGGACAAATTTTAGTGTGCCCTGAAACCTACATCTGTTAGGATGAATTATTCGCAAAGCTTAGGTGAAAAACACGGTTTTAGTGCCACAAAAAATATTCAGTATACGGTAGATGTTCCTTAATAGTAATTTGTTTAGTTGTAACATATTCGGAATAGTTTGCAATAAAGGCCAAGCTATCTATTAAATCGGCAATTCGTATATGTAACTATATATTTAAGCACTGTGCAACGTAAAACTGTGCGATTTACATTACTTTAAACAGAAAGCACGATCAAAAACCAATAGGGTAGCATCTGTGAAGTATATCGCACGGCGAATAACCAATAAAATAAAACCTTTAGTAGTTACCAAGGAAACGAATAACAAACAGCCCGGGTAGCCGATTACTTTTTGACGTTTCGTAAGTGTGTCGCGATTTGTCATTAGTTTTTGAATTTGCCTAAGTTTTCATGGAAATGAATGTGGTCGTAGAAAAAGTATAGTACCCAACTCGAGTTAAACCAATTACGCACTTTTTGAGATACTATTACTAGAAAAACGTTTTCTAGTCGTGCGAAATATGTTTCTTACAACTCATGTTATGTAATATAGGTACTATTATTTCACTGTATTACAACCCATTTACAATAAATTCATTTGAATAAGTAGAACATTTTAGTTCCCTTAACTGTGAGTTGTGCCATGCCATATTTGGCACAAATCATAATATCAACTTTTTTCGCGGAAAATTTGAGGCGGGCATTTTTTTGACATTTTTATGCATATATATGTACCTAATACACAAAATATCAGAAAAATGGTGAGAATGGGTTAAGCCGGAGATGTAGTGTAGGGCAGGTTAGCGTAAAATTATGCAATCTGGCTTACGCCACATTATGCGCAGCCTGACTTGATATGACTTACAGAATTTACGCTCCCAATAATCCCCCGTTTTGTGAGAAGTGCTCGACATCTGAGCGTCAAGGCGTACCACGAACGCTGGACGTCGCGACGAAATTTCACCTCAGCAATACCTCCATCCCAAATGAAATTACGATGAGCACATCACGCGTTGTTCCCGTAAAAAAAGGGACGAACGGCGACGCCGATAACAGCGAGTTTTTCAGGAAAAAAGGGCAGACATCAACCCGCTTCTTAAATGCTCGGGTTAATTATCGTGGCGCAAAAACGTCCGCGTCGCGAGAACGCAATGGGGCTCGTCATGGCCGACGAGACGTGTAATTAACGCTCGTGCAGGTATTTGTCGTTCGTTTTATTCCTTCCAGGTTATTGGACGAAGGAAAATTGACCGAGCGGAAAAAAGCGGCCGTATGACGGGCAGGCGTGGCGCCGTTGTACGAATTAAATTCGGGGATCTGTCCTTGTTGCGTCAGCACTAGACGCTGAGCCGTTCATTTGTTCATTTTACAACGGTTTTATCTAACTAGGATGTAATACGGGTATTTTAAAGAATGAATTCCGCGTCATTTTCACACCGATTATGTCATGAGAGAGGACCAGCGCGAGTAATTTTAATGGGATCTGAAAAGGCGGTCAGCAAACTGGGCCGAATCGCAGCCCCTCAAATAGAGACTGCCTGAAACGGTCGCTCTCCTGTTTCACCTTTAACTCCGGCCCTGTCATGAGAAAGATGCCTAAAAATTCTAGTTTGCCGATTGATTACATTTTGTTTAAGAGGGAATACCACCAGGTGACATTCTCCTGATCTGTCAATATTTTCCCAGGGGAGGAGGGACAAAAATAATGTACGGTGTTGCTGATTGATTATTCAGAAGTAGTTAGTAATATTACAATAGTTTCCTCGAAAGGAAGTACTCTACTAGTCTTTATATGAATTTCCACAAAATTTGAGTTATGTCTCTTTTGTAATGATTGGTTGTAGGATCTTTTTACGAAAGGTTAGCATTATATTTTTGTTAATTAGCAGGTGCCGCTATTTCCATGGAAACCATTTTGTTGACGCTTAAGACAATTCAAAGACCATTTCAGGAGCAATATTGTGTATACCTATACCCCGCATCTGGGTAGGTAATTGTTTTGTTCATTCTCAACAATTGTTGATCAGAATTTTGAGCATTACGTTAAATTCGTTCGTTTCCGTAAATAAAATTTTGATTATTTTATTATTATTTACATTATTTTGAATTCGTGAATTTGAATTCATTTTTGAGACATTGCTATTGTGCATTACATGGTTGTTGGCGATTACAACAGATACTTCCAACTGATTCCTTTGTACCTTTTCTTCCCATCAGTGTAATATTTTCAACACAGCCGTTGACTGCAGAATAGATGAGTCAAATTGTTTTGGATTAGAATTTTTCATACAGTCCATTTAAATAACCATCACCATTTGTTTCAGAAAGTGACAACATCTTTGTGAAAACGATCGTTAGACGCTGTTTTTTTTCCTCTTAAACTTCAAGAAATGACAATGTCAAATTTCATAAAAACCCACCCTGTATGCAATGCCGTTATAGGAAAGTCCGTATAAGCGCATGAGTCGACAAAGCGGCGGATCCGAAGTGTTCCATACATAAATCCCAAGTATCTGTTTTATAACCGAATAAATATTAAAATCCTTTGATATAGAAATCTTGGTTTTATTGGTCCTTCGAATCTTGCACTCCTTTATTTGCCGAACTTTCGACCAACGAAAAATGTAGTTAGAACTCGACCCTCTTTCAATTTACGTTCCGTTTTCTATCCAAGTCTATAATATAATCCATCCATAAAACGCGTACAAACAGAGAGCCGAAATACTCTTCGAAATTCGTCGAGAAAAAAAAATCACGTACATCCGTCAACGTGCAGAAATAAAACTTTACGCTTACGGATCTCGTTCATTCTTTATGCGGATGGTTTAGAGTAACGCCCCGTCGTTTTCGGTTCAGGGAAAACACTTTTATTGCGCCGTTTAGGGACGTCGGGCATCTTTCTTCCCGTAAGAGAGAAAGGAACGCGTACGCCAAGACGTGGGTGACGGAAGAAGAGTGCGTTACGACGGCTATAAAGGTCTGGTCGCTAAAAGCGAGAGGTAAAAGACCACTTAACATACGCGCCTTCTGCGGCAAGAATTTGCATCGTATAGTATTCCCAAGGAACGTTTGCAACAATTTTATTATCGGAGGTCGTGTATCCTAAAACATCAGTTTCAATATGATATGGTGGTTCTTTCGAATGACTTGTTTGTAAACTTGACGCTTCAAGATTGGAATGTTTTTTGTTTTTGTGGACTACTCCTCACGTTAATAAACGATTACCACCTAATATCGTGTTTGCTTCAATTAAAGAGCACTCGAATCTTTAATGGTATTTGTTATTACCTTGAAGACTGATAGATTAATGCGTTATGTTGGATCTATCAGCTGGATAACTTGTGGTATACAGGACAGGGTGAGTTTTTGAAAACTTTCCATTGGCATATCTCCCAAGTTATAAAAGCTATGAAACAATAGTTAACTATCCAAACATTTCAGTGGCCTTTAACATTCCTGTGATTTAAGCAAATGTGCCTACAAGCAAGAGTT
This sequence comes from Harmonia axyridis, assembly GCF_914767665.1. Lineage (NCBI taxonomy): Eukaryota > Metazoa > Arthropoda > Insecta > Coleoptera > Coccinellidae > Harmonia > Harmonia axyridis. The sequence goes on from NC_059503.1 coordinate 27,699,007, forward strand.
ACAGGGGAGAGAAAAAACCGAAAGGGAAACACTCTGGCGGAATGTTCCAAAAAGTTTCTTCGAAACTGATACGTTTAAGAAGTTCCACAAAGTTTCTCAGATTCTCTGACACTGCGAGATCTAAGAAGTAGTACTCTTCTTAGCAAGAATATGATACACCTCCTCATTGGATTACATGCTTGGCATTGTCGAGCATTGTGAGAATGAGTCTTGCAGGAAATGACGATTGCAGATTTTTTGGGCAGGAGGAAGAAACTACTGATCACCTGATGACGGAATGCTTGGGATAAGAAACTTGTAAATTAGCCTCTTTGAGGTCATACCAGATACTGGTGTTCATTAGAACTTTGGAACTGGAGGGCGAGGATAGCTCTGATGGGAGGCACAATTGAAGTATATGGATCTTAGCAAGAATATGATACACCTCCTCACTGGGTTTCTTAGAGGGCATTGTCGTCTCAGGAAGCATGAGAATGGGTCTAGCAGAAAATAACGAGAGCAGATTTTTTGGGAGGAGGAAGAAATTCTTGATCACCTGGTGACGAAATGCCTTGCATAACTAGTCAAAATAAAATATGCTTGGGATAAGAAACTTGTAAAAGTAGCCTCCTTGAGGCCATACCAGATACTGGCGTTCATTTGAACTTAAGGGAGAGTTGTGCGTCATGTAATGGCGACAATAACTCTGATGTGAAGGCACACAATAGAACCCCTAAAAATCTAACCTTACCTAACTATCCAAACATTTTCAACTGTTTTTTCACTTCTCTCATAAATTCGGAGATACACCAATGACAAGCAAGTTTTAAAACCCCCACCCTGTGTACTTACCGAAAGATGACGAAGATAAAACGTAACAACAGGCGGTGAATAAACTCATTGACATGGAAAGCAATCAGCTTTAACGCAAACGAGCCAGCGTCCAATTTAAATCCTGATACAAGACTCTGGAGGGCCCGGGGCGCAACAGTTCGAGAGTACGACCTCGGGGAATTTTCGCTTTTCTAGGGTCCGTCGCGGGAAACGGTTTCCGGAACCGTGAAAGACGGAAGTTAATTCCGGCTATCCCGGGGGCGGCAGATCTCGCGTCCGCTTTTGTGCCGGTATTAAGGGGTCCCGACGATTTACATGCTCAATTGAGGAACGGAGCTAGAAACGTCCGATGTTGGTGTTGCCTGTTATCTTTCCGTCCTGTCCGTTCCGTTGAGAAGATTTTGGCGGTTTAGGATTGGGTGAAGAAAGGATAATGTTAATTCAATATATTCGAATTCGAGTATTTCGAGACAGTCAGATACTTATTTCCGAAGCATACCAATAAAGATGTTGTGATTAGTGTTGTTGAAAGAACAGTTCAGAACTGTTCGGTTCTTTTGAAAGAACCTGTTCTTTTAACCTGTTCTTCTATGAAAATCGACCAGGTTTCCGATAGCAGCGGGTTCAAAGATTTTTATAGATAAATTTATGTATAAATAAAATTATTATTATTAAATTATTATTATATTATAGATGCATGGTGCTGGGTTATCTTTAGTTGTAAATATAGAAGACGAGCTAGTTAATGATTTCGATTTATTCCAATATAATTCATGACCTTTGCGAGATCAGTTTACTATAATCTATAAAATTTAACATTTTGAGTACATATATGATGTACGTGATTGAAGAGAGAACTGATCATACCTCTAAACTAAAATAGTCCAACAAAATCCAATCTCTATTGAGCCAGATAAAGTAGGCCAAGCAAGGCGTCGAAATTTTCGATCTAGAAATTTATTTTCTTATTTCTCTATCTCAATTTCCTTCCTACGAATCAGACGAAACAGTTAGATATGACTCCTTGACAAAACGATTCTTTTATTTTTCTTTTCGGTACATCCTGAAACCCGTTCTTTCAGACTTCAAAGAACGGGATCATATCTGACAACAGGCAGATTCAGTTCAGTAACTGCTCTTTTGAGAACAGCCGAGAAACTGTTCTTTTGAAGAACAAGAGCAGTTTCGCTTTTTACGGAACAACCAATAACCTATTCTTTTAAAGAACAGGAGCAGTGAGCAGCTCATCTGCTCTTTACGGAACAGCCAAGAAAAGAACCTGTTATTTTAAAGAACGATAGCAGATTCAATCGATCATTGCGCAGAAGCGATGAATCATTCGAAAAGAACAGGTTCGGTTCTTTGAAAAGAACAGGTTTCCGGAACAGGTGAAGCTAACCTGTTCGGTTATTTTCGTAACCCCTAGTTGGGATAGAAGGAGAATATAACAGTATTAGGAAAGATTATGTCTCGGTAGAGTAGATATATGTGAGCAACAGAGATAAAATCTCATTAGTTAAATGAAGACCATATGATGCGGTCAATTCCGTTTCCAATATCGCTTTGAGGAAAGAGGGGTACAAGTAGGCGTGTTCGAAATGATTCTATCTAGATTATCTGAATTCTGAGTTCGTATTTTATAGGAAACGATAATTATATATTCTCATATTTTTATTTTGTTATGTTTTCACGCTGACGTCGGTGCTATATATTTTACATGATCATATTAAATAAAGACAATAAAGTCACATACACAACAAAATATTATAATATTGATGCTCGGAACTTGTTTGAAGCTATTTTTGAACATTCAACCTCAAGACCAAATATCACAGAATCACTTCAACAATAATAATTGCGTATGAATAATCAAAACTTTAAAGTAGAATAAAACATAAATTTACTAAAACGATCACTTTATATTTGGTAACCATAATTCCGGTGATAGGGATTTTTGTCAAGAAGAGTTATCAGGATTGTTAATTCTAATAAAACGCCTTTTCATTTCTAATTGTTAAAAAAAAGAACAAATAACGAACGAAGTCAACCCTCGGGACATTTAATCTGATCGAAGGATGTCGAGATAATAAGAAAGTTCGTCGACGTCTCGCTCGACTCCTCGTTATTTTTCGCATGAACTTCCGACGTACTCATTAACCGTCGAGATTACTGCATAATAAAGCGGGACGTTAACCGAATACACACAGACGCAGTCACATTCAAGGTCGGGACCTGTCGGTTTATTCGACTGTTTACTCAGGATGCGGGGTATGTATAGGAGCAGTCGGCGAGAACCTTAGACTCGATATAGCCCGGATTGCTCAAACCTCAAACAGGATAAACGGGGTCGCGTATCAATTTCGACCAATCTTCCCTACGCGTCCCGTTCCTTTCCCAGGAATTATCGATGCGGATCTCTCCTCTCGCGATCGCTATCACAGCCAGCCGTATAGGGCGCAGGGAGAGGCACAAATTGAACGAGTCGCTTCAAACACCAGCCCTTTTGCGTCACCACGAATCATTTTTTCTTCTTTCGCGAGTATTCTGGTCCTTCGAGAGGGATTTTGAAATTAGAAAAGATTTTTCTATGTCACCTTATGCAATCAACGACAGTAGCCTTTGGTTTTTGACGATGATCACGCTGTTGCCGAAAAGTTGTTTGAACAAAAATGAAAATTTGTTTGGATAATAATACAGGTATACTTCAATCATTGTTAATAACAGGTGATTTTTGACAGGTTCCTAGGTCCACGATTTATTCACAAAACCAACTTTTTGAAAAAAAAAGGCGCCCGAGCAGGGACATGAACCCTGGACCCTTGGGTCGGGCGCCGGCCTTTCTTCCAAATAGAAACCTGTCAAAAATCACCTGTATTCGCATTCATAGGTCTCATCATCATTCATTGTTAACAATAGTAGGATACAACCTAACCAATAGAAGGGTTGAAGTTGAGGCTTTATTATTTTGACTTAACCCAAAGATTGTCAATATTCCGCCAGTCAATAGAAAACATGAGACATATTTGTTTTAAATATACAAGACATGTCATCGCATGTAAAACATTATTTGTTGCATTTTATAACGAATATTTCATGGAAAAACGATTCAAATGGAAGGCAATAATTGATATAGTTACACAAGTTTTGATGTAACTGTTTATTATTCACGTCCAATACGATCAAATTTGTATTCACAATCCAAAATGTGAAATGTAAAAGCTTTAGGGGGTGTTCATAAAAATCTTCTAACGATTCCTAAGGTTCATTATTTCCAATAATAACCGAAAATTCTTGGAAGAAAACGAGACAACCCCGGAAATTTCCAGTTCCCTCTTCGGAAAATAGCGAAACCGCCCGACATACCTCGTCCGTCTGGATTTTCCGGAACAAATTAGACGACCTAGAGGTCGCCAATAACACGAGGAAGGAGGCAGACGGCAGCGCTCGAACGGGATCCCGATAACTAATCCCACTAAATCGAATCCCGGGCGTTCAGAAATCGCGTCGGTGCTACGATAGCGGCGTCTAACCGGGAAAAACAGACTTATCAAAAACGTGAATCCGACGAGAATTAGATTCGGACGTCGAAAATCGCCTGTCGTGAAGGGATCTCCCCACGTCCGGTTAAGGAGTGCTTCCACCCGTTCCGATAGCTATTTATAGCCGAGATTTAGGCAGGACGGGGAAAACGGCTTGAGAAATAAGGTTTATTCTAAACGGGCAATTGACGAGAGATATCCGAACGGCTTTGAGAAGGGGAAGTGAAACTTTAGGGAAGACGTTGGATCGTTAGTCTTTTTCAGTCGTCGGGTGAAATAGAAATATCAAAACAAGTAGTATATACGAATTGACTAAACTTGTCAAAGGCTTGGTTTATTATTCCCTCCAAATATTTCAAGTCATCTAGAGATTACATATTATACAATTAAACTATTTAGGGGAAAAAGCTACAAAAAATATTGTTTTCAATTTCATTATACAAGAATGAAACTTAAAATTGTACATTGAATTTAAGGTTGAATTGACAGTGGATCAATTTCTGCATAATATATACTTATACATTATATATTTCTCAAACCGCTCTCAACATGTTATAATCTAGCGAATCAGCCTCTATTTTATCGTTGGCCTTAAAGTAAAATAATTATGAATACATCAATTTTATTGACAAACAAAGTATTTTAGTAGGGGTATTACAGAAAAATATTTTCATAACAATTAATGAAACGAAATAGTCTTAATACATAGAAACATATTGTGCATATATTAAGTAAAAGTAGAAAAAAATTTATTTTGGATGTTCTTCTCACATTGTCTGACATCAATTATACAAAAATCTATTTTTTTATTATTTAAATTTCCACCTAAGGCGAATCTGGTAAAATGGTGAAAAATGGGTTCCATTTGATACGAGGAATCTATAGCTAAATTTAATGTAACACTTCAAGACTCACCTTTAACATTCTGTCAATGAAGTAGCGAGAATTTATCATTCAAAAAGGCTGTTCAAATGGCTATTTGACACGCAGTTGATATAACTATCCTCCATACTTACGCAGATTTCGATCGTTATCTGTCAACTCAGTTTATTTCATTACTTCAGTCAATAAAAAATCTTCCGACAAAACAATCGATTCTCTTGGATTGACTTAATGATTTCACAAGCTATAATTCATTGAAAGTTCTTTAACACTATTATTTTTTGCGAATAATGTTACTTTCCCTATTTAGTTACATCGTAACTCAAGGACTAGTGAATTTTTTCAAACATTTCTATCCGAACTTTTATAAAACTCCAATCTTTTCAGTTTTCGGCTCAACCACCCATAACTAATATTTTATGCAACATTTGAACGCTATTATTTTATTACGGTTTAATGGCTTTGTAACAGTATCGAATCACCTCATATAGATTCATTATATATTTATTAGGAAATTTTCGTGTCATTGATGTTGAAAAATTCAGAGAGTATTATTTGTACCTATCATAGATATACCCTATCGAATAAGAGTGAGACTAATTATACTTAATTATCTAGAAGTTCACATATAATATTAACTTATAGTAATCATCGAAATAAACTTCTTATTACGCTAGGCCTTTCAAGTATTTTGCCACCTGTTTCATGGCTGTTTCTGGGCTGGTTTTTCTCAGATGTCTAGTTATATTACAACATATTTTTTACACTAGTTCTAGTTCTAGTTTCAGAGGTGCAAACTTTAAAAATTTCGATATACGTATCTTATGTGAATTGATGAAAGATTAATATCATATTATTTTTATTAATAAAATTAAATAAGTAACAAAAGATTCAGTGAATTAACGAAGGATTACAACTTTTATAGCCACAGTCTTTTATAATTAGTATTTTACCTGTTTCTGAGAAATAGGTGAAATAGTTTGAAGAAATGACCTATAAACCAGAAAATAAACTTCTGTAAACAATTCGGCTGATATACTTTTTGGTTGTCACGTAGAACAGGAAAAATTGAATCATCTACGGCCCAATACATTTAATTTAATGAAAACCGGTTTGTAAAAGTTAAGACTGTAACAAAGCTGTTGGGATATATCTATTGATACGAAAATAAAGTTTTTCGGGATATTCTAAAGTGCTTTTTGCGGGTGGAAATTTTGAAATCAGAGACCAACATTTTTTTATCATAAATGCTTCTACTATCTTCGATATATACAATAAACATTTCAAAACGTATATAAAATCAATTTCAGGAAAGAACAATGATAGTTGCAGAATGGGCAGAATGCGAAATTGAAAACGATCGACAAAGGAGCGAGTTTTCGAACGCATGAATGTTGGAATTGCCTTCTGCAACGAGTATTATTTGATATTTTCTCTATTTCAGTCATTTTTTGTGAAAAATTGGCGAAATTCAATGAAAAATTCAGATTATACATCCTAGTTACTTTTGTATTATTTATTGGCAGTTGGTGTGACTGTTTCGTACGTTTCGAATCTTGAAATAATTTATAATAACGCATTAAATTCGTGAATTATGTCTGACGAAATCGATTTAACACCACCAGAATCAAGATAAATTGAAAATAATGTTCCAAAACACTTCACTATATCAAAATTATATTATATTGACAATTGACGTGTGTTGAGATTCGATAGAATTAGAAGTCAGTGTAGACAACCACAAAACGACAAATATAACAAAAAACAATGTGCTGTAATGAGTTCATTACAGCACTCTTTTTGGCACTGTAATGAACTCATTACGATACTAAAATAGAGAAAATGAATTCCATTTAATCTTATGCCTGAACTGGACGACAAATAGGACTAAAAATACATAGCGCAGAGACAGCTCTTATGAGTTTTTTTTTCCAACTTATATACCTTGTTCATTGTTTATTCATACTGAAGAATCAAGTTTTCTCCGACGCTTGGAAATAATCTTAAAACAGACCCTACCCTTTCAAAAATTGCCAAAGAAACAACGAAATCCCACAATCCCAACAGTCCCGACTAAAAAACAAAACGAAAATGTTCACCCATAAAATTTCATGCGCCCATCACATCACCATACCCTCGATGGCGCCTCGATAAAAAAAAACTCTTGGGAACCTCTTTCGGAAGGAAACGGGAGTCCAGACGGGCTACGTGAGCAACCGTCAGGGGTGAAAACGTACCGTGCCAGATGTAGAGGGGCTCCTAATCCGTCGATGGTTTCAGAGGAGTCCCCCCACATCACGTCAACCGACGGCACACACACATGTGTTCTGGTATGCTCGTCGATCATAATTACGTTCGCGGTAACTTCAATTACCGCGATGAAGATTTATGCCGAGATCTCGACTGTCGTCCTAGTATTTATGTGATTTCGACCAGATATCAGCTGTTTCGCGGTCGATAATTACGTAGGAGTTTCATTATTCCTACGTTAAATCGCAACATCTATTAATTTGATCCGATGAACTTTAGAAATATTTTTATCGTGATTTTGCTTGGGAAATAGTCGATATACAAGGATAAGATGAAAAGATTTGAAACTTATTTACAAGAAACTATTTTTCAGGAGGAAAATTCTTACTAAAACAAGAACAATTTGAGTTCAAACATTCAATTACAGACTTGAAGAGAAAATATCACAAATAACTAAAGATCGAATATCTTTCGTATTTTTCGGTGATATAAGTGAAAAATTAGCTGATAGTAGTTCCAAATTAAATGCATTCAAACCAAATAGTGAATTATGCCAAAACATTTCAACCCCAAACAGAAGTTCAACTTGCAATATGAAGTACATATTAGGCCAATTGGAAAGTCCCTGGTCTGATGCAAAGATAGCGGTGCTAGTATTAAATCCATATGATTTTTAGTTGGTACCAACCTTCAAACGATACGTGTCAAAATTTGACAGCAGTCCGACCATTAGTTTGTGAGATATTGCGTTGTGAGTGCTACTTTTGTTATTTGAAAAAAGATGGAAAAAAATATTTCGTGTTCTTATAAAATATTGATTTTTGAAGGGAAAAATACAGTTGAAGCAAAATCTTGGCTTGATGGAGAGTTTCCGGGGTCTGCACTAGGAAAATCAACCATCATTGATTGGTATGATAAGTTTAAACGTAATGAAATGAGCACATAAGACTACTTACGCAGTGGACGCCCAAAAGAGGCTGCCACCGACGAAAAAATCAAAAAAGTTTACAAAATAATTTTGAATGACCGTAAAGTAACAAATAACAGATAACAAATATTGTGAAGATATCATCTGAACGTGTACATCATATTTGTACATGAGAAAGCTGTGTGTAAAATGGGTGTCGCGCGAGCACAAAATCGATCAAAAGCAACAACGTGTTAATGATTCTGAGCAGTGTTTGAAGCTGTTTAAGTGCAATGAACTTGAATTTTTGCGTCAATATGTGACAATGGATGAAACATGGCTCCACTCCGAACTCTAATTGACCGTCAGTTTTTTTTATATATAATGTAGCAAAGAATTGGGAGAATTACTGAAAAACGATCGATTTCGGGACAAAATTCATATTTTACTTCTCATAAAATAAAGTTACTTTACTTCAACTAATTGAGGAGTTGTTATTTGATCTCGTGGAATAGTATTGACAACGTCGGTTATCATCCGAAAATATTCTTTTGGAAGTTTTCTCGTGATTTTATTCAACTTCAACTATTCAACGCTTATGGCGTTTTTCAACGAAATCATTCGCCTCATGAGTTGTGAATGAAAAAATGCCATTCGAGAAATTGCCAAAGCAAACAACTTTCATATCATACGACGAATGTCTCATTTATGGATTATATATTATGATAGAATAATCAAAATATTTTGAGCATGATTTTGCAATATACACATCCCAGCAAAAGCATAATTTCAATGCAAATTCTTAATCTTTCATCAAAACATTGATGCGAAAATTAGATATTTGAAATTTGTTGTTCATAGCTTTTTAGAATTATAAAAATAGCTGATGAACGAAAAAAGAAAACCCAACAAAAAAAAATAGCGATGAAAAAGGTGCTGTGTCGTATTAATTTATTTTTCAACAAAATTAATTCAGAATGAGGGTCTGTGATTCATCTCTTTCTCAAAAAAAGGAAATATACTTAGACAGAACTCAGGTCAATTTATTCGTTTGAATGAGGCGATTTGTAGTGAAACATCGTCTTTGTCGTCCAGTCGTCAGCTGTTCGGTCGTTTTTGGGACAGACAGAAAGTTGAATGAGTCAATGGGACATGTGCTCCGGCTATTCGTATAAACGCATCCCTATCGTTCTATAATTGTTGTTAGTTTCCTCTAAAGGCAGATGTATTGTGCTTCAGACAGTTCTGACAGCTCAACAGGTTAGGCACATTAAAAACAAATGTTCGCCGAGCAGTATAGGATTCAATTAACAGGTTGGGCTGACAAGTTAATCTAGAAAATATTTATCAGAGATAAAACAGAGCGAGCCAACCTAACGGCCTATCGGGGCACCGTTTGAAGGTGAGTAAAATTATTATTGCGCAAAGGGAATGCACCATATTTTGATAGCGATCTATATCGTTGCACAATAATCGAGTTTATGCATTAAATTGAATCTTATGGAGTTAATGCATAATAATGAACGCATCCGGGTCGCTGTCAGTATTTCATTATGTTGAGTGACATTGAGGTCTCAATGGATCCATATTGAATTACAGCTATTTTTACCGAACCCTTCTCATGTATACGATTCTCTATGAACGGCGTTATTGAAATTCTGTTAACGTTTTCGAAATATTGAATCCAAAAGTCGAATGAAAAAACTTGTTTGTTTTCCAGAGCTTTTTTTCTATAGTTATGAGCATGCAAATTGGAACCAAAATTTTTTGCCACCACATTGACCCTAAATTTTACAGGCAAAAAACGAGTGATCAAATGAAAAATTACAATTACAAACGCAATCTTTGAAATAAAAAAATTTGTTGTGCTGATATGATACTGAATATAATATTCATTACTGCAAAGTTCTACTTTCGATAGATTTGGAGAGATACGTTTCCAAACAGAAACAAACACATTTGCTAGATATTTATAAGCATTTTTCAATTGATATTTTTTATGCCTTTTCATATAAGTAGTATTACATATTTTGTAATGAAAAATCATAGAGAGAAATCTGCAGTGCTTATGATATTAAATTTGAATTGGCGTTTCAATTAAAAACACTTTTCTCTATTGCGTTGTCGTCATGAGTTGATTACAGTACGAAAAACAGTGCTGTAATGAACACATTACAGCATTGTTTTCAGTTATATTTTTCGTTTTGTGGTTGTCAACACTAACCTCCGATACTATCAAATTTCAACACACGTCAATTGTCAAAAAAGTGATATAATTTAGACATCGTGAAATGATTTACAACATTATTCGCAATTTCTCTCAATTCTGGTGGTGTTAAATCGAATTCGTCTGACATAATTCACGAATTTAATGCGTTATTATAAATTATTTCCAAATTCGAAACGTACAATTCAAATTCTGTGATATGTCAATTTTCGTAATAGTCACACCGACTGCCAAGAAACAATATAAAAGTCACTAGAATGTGTGATCTAAATTTTAATTGAATTTCGACAATATTTCACAAAACTTGACTCAAATAGGAAAAATATCGTCTAATACTCGTTGCAGAATGCAATTCAAGACTCATGCGTTCGAAATTCGAATTTCGCATTCCTGTTGGAATACGAGCCCATTCTGCTTTAGAATGTATAACCAACATCAGCTTTCTGAAACTACGAAAGATCCTTCAGAAAACTTTAGGTTTTTTTTTTCTATTTATATTACTGCAGAACGGAAAATGAGCTCAAAATGTGTCAATTCCCAATTTCGGAATGAAATAAAATAAATATTCTTCAGAATTTTTCTGATGTGAAAAAAATGTTTAATACTCATGCGTACGCACTTGGTTGCTTGCCGGAGCTCCGCTCCTTGTCGTTCGAATCAAAATCAGTCGCGTGCGAGAAAGTACCACTTTCCTCACTTGATAGGAAAATAACTATTTTCTATGAAAAAAAAAATAACCTATCCCCTATGTCTTCAAGGCAAAATAAAAATTGATTATAGTGAAAACGTCAACATAAATACCCCTCTCACCAATCTCACAGGTGAATTTCTCCGAAAACCCAAACAATTTGTCAACAATCTACATAATACGATAATTACGTAAACTGTGAAAATTCCAGATAGGGTTGAAACTTTCCCGTCCCTTCGACAAGCGCCGCACTATCGAAAATTACCTGTCTCCGATCCCAAAACCGTTCCCATCGATCCCGAAGGCCCCCACGCCCCCAGCCATCTTACCTGAAGGGCGATACCTCCAAGGTTCGTCGTCGTCTTCGACAGGTAAAAGTCCAGGTGGTCGCGACCTGATCTTCGATAGCATTTCTCGATCGCGTCTTTGTGCCTACGGCCCCGTCCCTTACCTCGCCAGCGTTATATGCAGATCGAAGCGGCCTACGGAAAGGTGGGAGGATGTGGTGCTCCATTGTGCGAGCAATGTAGACAGCGAAAGAGTGTACCAATTCGTGCCATTAAAGAAATCACATTATGTCCGTTTGCTTATCGGCTATTAACCCGTTTGTAACAATTAACGATAATATTATTGATTTATGTGACACTTAACCTAACACATTAGTGACAATACTCGTTATCCGATATTATTGATAGAATTGGATGAAATCTAACCTAACACTTCACTCGAAAAGTTCCAGATTTAACTGGTAAAACCGTCAATAATATAAATTAATTCCACGCTTCTCTTACTTTTCAATACCGGAAATCTATTCCGAACGTTTTATTGTATACAGGAAGAGAATTTATAGATATATATGCTGACGAACATGAGTGTGGCTGATAGAAAAGAGAATCGAAAACGATTGAGACCAATTCTTATTAAGATTTTAAGAATTAAATAAATGAACATCATCAGAATGAGTACATCGGCAACATAGCAAAGGGTTTACAACAAAAACTTTAGAAATTTCCCGGTTTCGAGTGCGTTTGGTCGCAATGTAGATACAATTGGCATTACAGATTCGTCATCAATGACGTCATGCCATTGATAGAATAAATATATTATATCCGATAATATTCTTGATTGAGTTAGGTGAGACTTCACCTGAAGTAAAATAACCTATTTGTGACGATATCCTATAATATTCTAAGATTTAATAAGGTGAGATTATTTATGAGAAAAGGAATAAAAATAGGTAAGCACTGACTTGTCAGTCAGGAAATTTTGAGCGTTCGACATTCGTGCGCCTTCTGCACACTTGCACAAATGTATATGATCATCATTTACTCACATAAAATATAACAATAAGAATAACAAGACAACATTATGTAAATAAACATTAGAAAATCCACAGAAGCAACAAATGCTGTTTGTATGTGTACCCCTCAGGTAATTGCAATTGGTGCATAAATGGACGAGCGATCAAAAGCACCTGACCAGCACCATCCTCATTCTTTTTGTTATAATATAACTAACCTCAATTGACTTCGTCCCTTGGACGCAGAATCATCTCACAACACTGATCCCTTCACTCATCACTTTATTCCCTTGCAATGGGTAATTATAAATGCAAAGCTATGAAGATAACTACCGATGAGAACTAATGTCTCCATGGCTCAAAAACGATACAGTACGGTTTCTATGGGTGCAATTTATCAAATGACAATGGGCTAATGTCAGCTGACGTCACAACAAACCTAATGGAAGGGGGGCAAATGTACAATGGGAAATAATTTTTTTGTGATTTTGGGCCGACTACTTTCGAATTTCGAAATAGTCTAAATTCTTTCCAGATAAGTGATAAAGGCACCTGTTCGATCAATTAGTTTTGGTCCTCCATGTTAGTTTTAATTTTCACATTAATCCTTATTTTCATTATTTTTGTCTACACTGTTTATTGATAAACAACGTTTGAATGATTCAATCCAGATTGAGCTATAAAATCTTTATTATTTTCCACATTACTGTACTGATTATATAAGCATATTTTTCACATATATGTTGAATATTTTGGCATGACGATGACAATACATCAGAATTTGAAAGTTGCAAAGTTTGCTCAGACAAATATATTAATATACAATGAAACAACTAAGGAATTGGCTCTTATCCAAGTTATTCAGAAAATAATTTAGACATAGGTATAATACAACCGGGCCAAATAAAATAGATTAAACTATTAAAAAAATATTTGTGGTATTAAAAATTTCAATCTTCCGAAATTATTTTTATTCACGCTTCGAGGTATGGAATTTTTATGAAAAGATTGTATTTTCAACTATTCAATCAAAATCGAGCTCAACAAATTGTTTTATAGTTCAATCCATTTAAATTCATATGTCTTGTGAATGTATGATGATTTCAGTTGTTCGTGTACTTCAAATAACTACATTAAATTATATTGTAAGATTGTAAAAGCGAACCATTTTATTGGTAAAAATTCTTTTTATATGTAATTTTGAAAAGTTTTGTAGTAATAATATCCAAAGGTTTCAAATTGAAAAGAGGAAAATGAACAAAACGTTCATGAGTTTTTCGAATGAATTATTGTTTATATTTCAGAGATTTTGATTATGGAAAAAACTTATACCATTGCAAGTATTGCTCTAACTAAATCATCCAAAATTATGTTTCACAAGATAAATTTCAAAAGATTTTTACAGATTTTCATACAGGGTAATTACTTTTTCAGGAGAGTCATTCAACATAGTTTTGAATAAGAGCTTAAAAGAGTTGAAACGCCTTTGCATAATTGGCCAAAAAATTTAATAAAAATTTTGTGATCAATAATACATTAAAATAAAAGGGCGTCGCGTCGATGCGTTGATACATAATGTTCAATCACTGCAATCTGATAAGAAATCGGACCATTTATCTTCCTAATCCACTTACGACCCTATAGAGGACTGAACGACTCAATCAGATAGGGAAAGTAAAATAATTAAAGTGCATACAACATTTCAACTATTCCAAAGAATGAGGGTATTTCCGCATTGTCGAACCCCCTAATACTCTCTCTAGAGTAACGAATAAAACTCCCATTTCTTCTCAGTAATCACCCATCAAACTGTCATTACAATGTTCTCATCGCAACTGTCCCATGCTATTATTAGGCAATCACCGGTATTACGTGAACGTCTTTCTCCCCGTTGGCGTTACGCATCAATTGCGAGTTTCGCTCTTTGCGTTAACAATATTCCGTAATTGTTCCGAGGCGGTTTTTGCTACGAGACGTCTCGACTGGATAGAGCCCGTTAATACACTGATCAACAATTGCTAGGGATCACTTATGAACTTCTCTTCATTTGTATTTTTTTCAAGTTATCTCGTGAATATCTGTACATTATATGTTATCTAAGGAAAAAGTAAGATGTTTTGAGTTGATTATATCAAAGTCTTCCTCACTTCATCGGCTCTTGTTCACAAAATCGATTATTATCTGTAGGCTGTTACAGGTGGACTGAAAAGCAATGTGGTATTTGTTATTAAATCTGTTTTTTTCTCTCGTTCAAACACATAAGGTGACAATAATTGAAGAAATGAGAACAATATCAGCTTATCAGTCATGCCGAGAAGACGTTTGGCTCCTGTGCAACTGGACCAAATCATACGGTGGATACAGGAAGGTTTGTCCCAGCGAGAAGTGTCCCGGCGGTTGAATGTTTCGCAAAGTGTCGTGAGTCGGGCTTGGAATAGGTTCATCCAAAACGACTCAGTAGCTTATGTTCATGGGGGAGGTCGGCAGCGAAGTACAACAGCTGCCCAAGATCGTCTTTTGATCCTCAATGCTAGGAGAAATCCCACTTACCCGGAGTCGCGGCTCAATAGATCACTGAGAGTTGCAACAGGAGTTCTAATTTCGAACCAGACTGTAAGACGACGACTATATGTTCGTGGTTGGAGAGCACGTAGGAGGGTACAACATCCCCGTTTGAATAGGGAACACCGGGTTCATCGACGGCAATGGGCTGAGGAGCACCGCAATTGGACACTTGAAGATTGGAGCCGATGTTTATTTACGGATGAGTCTAGATTTCGTTTGGTCAACTCCGATGGACGTATTCTTGCTTGGAGGGAAAGAGGTCGAAGGTATGCAGAACAGTTTATGGTACCCACAACAGCTTTTGGTGGAGGTTCTATATGTGTATGGGGAGGCATTTGTTTGAACCAACGCACAGAGTTGGTTGTTCTGCAGAACACCACCATGACCAGCCAGAGATATCACGATATGATTATTGAAACCATAATTGTTCCGTTTGCGGCTGCCGTGGGCGAGAATTTCATTTTAATTGACGATAATGCCCGTCCACACCGTAGTCGTCTGGTTAATGAAGCGCTAGAAACTCATGCTATTGATAGGATGGACTGGCCAGCTCGCTCTCCAGACATGAATTGCATGGAACATGTCTGGTCTGAGATGTCTAGACAATTGTCAACCTTAGAAAAACCGATCAATAACCTGGAGGACCTTTCTAACGCTTTACGGGATATTTGGACGAATTTGCCCCAATATTTTATAAATCGTTTGATCGAAAGTATGCCTCGTAGGGTAGAATGCTTGAGACGAGCTCGTGGGGGACCAACTAGGTACTAGCTTAACCGAAACTTCAGCCTTCTTGTGGTTTCATCATAAAATTTTTATGTTATTCAAACACAGAATTTTGAGTGTTCCTAATAAAGTCTTTTTTTCTCTCCAACTTTCCATTTTTTCATTCTTTTCTCAAGTGAACCATATTATCAATTGAAAATACTCTGATATCTGACTAAATTTATAATCTTGGAGCGAATATTTCAGGAATAAATTTAGAACAAGTGAGTGATCCCTATCAATTGTTGAGCAGTGTATTTCATTATCGATTCCGAAACCTGCCGAATGACAACAAGCATCGATCTGGATCGGTCACGGACTTTTCGTCGGACTGCACGGGGCACGTAACCTTTGAATGGGTCGATTGCGACATGTGGAGTTGATGAATAAACAATGGGGAACGTCTCAGGTTACATCGGCGGTCGCGTACGCCGCTAGAATTGGGATCGTCGGCCTCCCACACTATAGACAGCGTTTTATCGTCCCGTTTATACGATTGTCATTTCGAGAAACGTTTTTCATGGGGCGTTGATGTTCGTTGAAATGGAAATGAAGGATGAAATGGGTTTCTTGGTCAAAGCAATCACGCTGTTAACATCTCCCTACGAATAATTGTTACCGATGTTCTGCTGTGATTCTTCTACAGCTGCAATTATACTGTATTTCGCTTGGGAGCGTCAATCTAATTAAGAAAAAAAGGATAATGTTTAGAGAAAATAAACTACTTTTGTTCATTGTACCTACAGTTGTACCAAGTTGTTTATCTGTCTCAAATTGGGTGTTGATCGATTCATAAATAACAATTTATAATTTTCAATCACATAACGAATGTGTCAAAAGTTTTGCACAAATTTCAAGTGTATGAAAAAAATTAAAATTAAAGATGCCCAGTTTTGAAGATATGAGGAAGGTCTATATCTTCTGAAGAGTTGAAGACCTAGGTTGTTGACTTGACATAAAGCAAATCGGTTGATCAGAAATGCCAAGAATGAAATTGGAAAGTCATTGGGAAAATTATCACGGTGACGGTGTTTCCAAAGATAACATTTCCAGAGAACTGAAGTTAAGAAGTATAGAATATCCTAAGAGAAAAAAATGTCCAAAATATACGCCAAATCAGGTATCTTCAATACCTATATTGCTATGCATTCATTTGGCAAATAAAAAACGACGGTTTTAACACATTCAATATCGACAATTGTCCATAATATGTGAAATTCAAACTAAAAGTTTAATTTCTAATAAGAATTAGGTTCGGTGCGCGATATCAACCGATGTGATTTCCAGGCCTTATATAAGATAATTTATAGGCGAAGCTTTGGACAGCCTAAGTTACATTCACACCTGCTCAATAAAATTGGTTAATTTTATCTACGAGAAAAATGCTCAAGATGATATTATTTTTTAACGAAATTGGTTGAATTCTCACATCATATACTTGTGCGATTTACGAGATAGGAAAATTACATTAAGTTAATGGCATTCTCTTTATTTACCGAACCATACCATATTATAGATATTTGAGAATGATACCATTACAATTCGCCGACAAAAATAACAATCAAACAGACCTGAAGCCCAAGTGTAAAGTGAAATACCGACGTGTTCCCTATAATGTTTACCTAACAAAGTACAAAAGCACACAAATTATTGAGTGCACTTATTTCACTCACTTACTAGACGTATCTTCCTGAAAATTCTCTGCGATAACACAATTATTCCAACAACCCCCTCTCATCTTCGCAACCTCACTTTCTCACAACAACAGAAAAAACACACGGTCGGGTACTTCGGGAATATTCCCTGGAGCAGAAAGAACACATCACAACACTTCAAGATGACGATGAAATAACTCCCGTAATTGTTTACCACATCCTATCCATCATCCAGCGTTAGACGTAATGAACAAGGAGCTATCCTGCTTCGTTTTCTGTAAACGCCACGTCAAAACAAATCACTCGAGGCCCGTCTTGGAGTAAAAAAAAACGTGGAGAAACTCGAACGAAACCGTCGGAAACCGGGGAATTCACGTTGAGCGAAGACACGTCGTCCTCTCTGGTCCTCCGGCAGTGGATTACACAGGCCTCGTGCTGTTACGCTCCGAAGACCCCCACAAAACCAGAAGAACCCTGCGGCGTGTTCTAAATTGTCGTTTTCGGAAGATTCGGGGGCTCAGGTAGAAGACCCTTATGGTCCCCTATGCGATTCCTAATATTCCGAGTAAACATTTCCCGAACTTTCGGAGGGGCACTATTGCCGGTTCGTGCGAAAAATACGCGGGAACAGGTTATTCTCGAGGAATTACGGACGATCGAACGGTTATGGTAGGTTCTTGACGTAGAATGGCAACATGGCTGCATTCTTGTCTCGGTTCTCATCGTAATCTCTGTTTACACATTGCGCGAGACGTTGCCTATGAATTATGATATCCATAAGTCTACATTACTTAATTGGACATGGAACATATTAGAAAAGAAAATTTGAATATGTGCAAAATACATAATTATAGGATTACGATTCTGATAAGTTTAAGATTGATCCTTACATAGAATTTTATGGTTAATTGAATGCTTTCTCGGATTTCTTTTCACATCGCTTTGACCTGGAATATACCGGCAGCCTCGTAAAAGATTATTCGTCTTACTAAGCTAGTATAGCATTACAAATTAAATACTTCCCATGTTCTTTCTTTTGATTCCGCATTTTGCCGTCAGATGCACATAAAAATGTGTGGCACCTATTATGTGTACAATGCGATTATATATTTTAGGGATTAGCTAATAGACCTTGAAGCCCACCATGTATACATATCTTCCTGATCTCAACTAGGTTGGATCTGTTACTGAAATATTAGGTTCTATGTTCTATTACACGAAATTCTTCTGGAATTTTCGCATGAAGCTCTAAATTGTTCTTCATATCTAGACCCAAAATCTCAATTCAGTCGGTTTTGTGGTCAGGAAAATTCAGGATTTTTTATTTCGATAAGAGCGCTCAAAAATTATTTCTTGAATATTATGCAGTAAAATATCTCTCCCAACAAAGTCCTTCTTTCATAAGAGCGTCCTTAAATTTTGAATATTTGATACGGAGTACGTAAATAACCCTGGGATAATTTAATTAACAACATAATATAACACTTCAAATTTATGTGAGGAAATAATAAACAACAGCGTAAAATTTGTTGATTAGCTTCGGAACACGGATCAAGTAATTGTCTACATCTGGATATTCTAGGCATCCTTCGGAAAAGCCACCCTTCTCAAGACATACAATATATAGACTGAGAGCCATTTCCTCTTATATCTTGAAGAGAATGTCGAGGATTCAACAGGTCCAAGTGTTCGTGTATTAATAGATAAAATGCAATATAGTTTTCCATATGATCTCAGCAGGTTAATTGTATACAAGGATTGTGATTGTTTTACCACACTCTAAAACAATACAGCTAATACCGAAATTTATCAGAGAAAAATTAATTTCCTATGGGACCAACTACGGGGTGTTCTAAATTGAATCGGACCATTGCCAACTCCGTTATTATTGAAGCTACGATTTCGATCAAATGAGTAAACTGATAACATTTTTTAGTGGCCTTCTCGATGCCGAAAAAAAATTGACAGTCGCTTTATCATAATATTTCATAAAATGAAATTTTTTTCAATGGAACACATATTTTTTCATGCATTTCGATTCGTTATAACATTCTCAACAACAAAGCTCATATCACCTTTCTTCCTAAAGTGGAAAATGAGCGACTTATTTGGGAATATTTATTTCTTTCACTAGTACAAAAAATTTCTTTGTTTTGGCGAATAAAACCTCATGATTGTCCAAACACCCATTTTTTGTACTAATACGAATGACAATATTTTGTTACTAATAGTAAAATAAGAGTGTTGAAAGAAAAAATTGCGCTGGGATGGGAAGTCGTGAAACCCTTGATCATCATGTCACACCACTCAATTGTCACCACTAAGCTATTTGGTATTAATATACAGAACGATAATTTCCATCTTGAAGCCATTTTGCTAGACTCATTCATTTTGTGAATCAATAGTGTCAATAGAAGGGCCCAAATATGTGTTCAACAAGAAGGCGGTGTTTTTGAACATTTACTCGATATTTTATAGCGCTTTATCACATCCGCTTGTTATGAATGTTCCTATTAATACAACTGTCTTATTTTCACCTTTACGGAAAAAAGTCAAATGAGCTTTGTTGTTGAGAATGTTATTACGAATCTAAGTGTATGAAAAAATATAGGGTGTTTCATTGAAAAAAATTTCATTTTATGAAATATTATGACAACGCGACTGTCAATTTTTTCTGTTTTCGGCATCGACAAGGCTACTAAAAATACTACCGGTTTGCCCATTTAACCGACATCGTAGCATCCATAATAACGGAGTTGGCAATGGTGCCGACTTAATTTGGAACACCCTGATGCAAAAATGTGTGAGCACACAGACAGACAGGTACAAATCCAAAGTTGTTCAGAACAAAAAGCAATTTGTAATTTAGAAGTCGGAGACCAACAAATTCTTCAATTCCAGAATATATCAAAATGCTCAACTATCATCGATAGACTCGGATGCAAAAATTATTTCCAAAAAAAAGTAACCATTACTCCCATATGAATTGTACCATTTCCCAATCCTCGATTTCCGCTCGCACATAGCCTCAACAAAGTGCACACCGAGTTAGTCAGCCGACAAACTAGAAAAACACACAATGATAAAACCCCAATTTTCAATCTAAACATCAAACACCGAAAAAATTTAATCGGAAACTGAACCTCCCTCTGTATTTACAGCGGTTTGAAGAGATTCAATTCCCCCTCCGCCCCGCTTTAATTATCCGTAATAATTACTGCCATTCTCTCGAGGGGGAAACTTCTCCGAAGAACGAATACTAAAGCTCCGGTATAATAAGGTGAAATGAAGGAATAAAAAAGTTCAGGGAATGATTATGAAGGGTGTCTCGACTTGTGATTAAAGGAAGCCTCCCTGATAAGGTTTCACGACGGGATCCTAAAGATGTCTTCAATTTGCCGGCAAATTGGTCTTCATTTTATTTTGTTTTGATTCGTTTCAGCTGAATTACGTTTTATCTGTAATTATTTTCATTTCTTTCACGAAAATGTGAACAACGATAGTGACCGAGGATACAGAGTGGATCTGTAGATTCCTGCCATCATATAAAACACTTTTTTACTTTTCCATTCTCCCAGATTTGACTAACGTAAAGAGTTATTAACATTTAATGGTTTCACAGTAGGCTAATGCACTCATACCCTTTTAATGCTTACACCAACGATATAACATAAAACTCAATTATGGTGAACCTAAAAGTTCTATGAACTATATTATTTATTCGGATGAACGTTGTCAAATCCGCGAATAATGAGCTAGATTGCAATACTTTTACATAATATTATTATGTATAAAACGAAGAGAAGGTGCATATTATGTTCAAACGGCTGTGATCACGTTTTAATCCAACAAGGCAGCTTCTATTTTATCAATTAAATTATGAGGAATACATTCACTTTTGTCATTCAGAAACTATTCGAAAATGAAACTGATGTTTCAAATGAATGCATAAAATTATGGCCATCGATTCTCTTCGATAGCGGTATTTCATAAATATCAATTGATGTAATGAAATATAGACAAAATAAATGATACTAGGTTTTGCTGTTTTCTATCAATTGATATAAACCACAGAATTTGTGAGCAAATTCAATTACAGAATCATTGATTCGGTAGCAGTCTTATTTCGCACATCCCTTCGTTAAGAACTATGAGTTTGAATGAACAAAAAGAAATCGTGGCAACACTGCTTTTGCTCTGTGCAAGGCATTTCTCGAGAAACGAGGAAGAATAATTCTATTTTTTAAAAGGATTGAGTATTCTAATAGCGATATTGGATTATCTTTAATTACTTTTTTATGCTAATTTTATGGACCGACGAAGCTATAACTTGGACACCATCAGAAGTAGAAAAAAAATGATAATAGAAGAATATGTCTTTTCGTTATGGAAAACTTCACACTAAAATTAATTTTATTCAGAATGATCATGTTAAAGCCAAAAAGAAAAAAATTACTTTTTTTTAGATTTTAAAAGTCGTTTGCCAATTATGATCCTCCTTTCATGAAAATTTATTGCGAAGGTACTAGAAATTCGATTAATGGATTCCCGGGAATGATTGTGAATATTATTATAACTTTTATTGCATTAGGATTTTGAATCAAATAACTTCAGTTTTCTAGACCTCAGCGTGATAATTGTTGTATAATTTTTGTCATGACTGCTGAGAAGGAAGCTTTCAGGATGAAGTCTTGTAGAATAAACGCATAAAAATATGTTTTCTATTTTGGTTTCAGATTTAAAATTATTTATTCATTGAAATCCTCTTCTATGGAAAAATAACTATGTGAATGATTTTGTGAATTTTCCACTTTGGAAGAGCCTCTAAATATTATTTATACGGAAGTTATTAAAACTATCAATTGAGAATTCATTTCAGGTAGCAAGTTTCCTGGTGAACATAAAAAATCCCATCAATTATCCGTGAAATCGAAGATTTCTTAAGGAAAAAAGTAATTAAATCATAACATATGGCATGATTCGCATAGGGGTTGATCGAATTTTAATTTACTCAGTAACCGGATGTTACGATGATTTGTTGTTTTTTAATGTGGGTGTGTATCAATAGGCCAACCGCCTTCTCGATAAATTAGATTCAATTAACCTAATACATATAATGTAAAAATGTTATTTAAGAGGACTTAAAACAAAACATGCTTCCCTCGATGCTACCTGACATTAATTTTTGATTGGTCAGGTACTGAAAGAACAGCGAGAAGATTTTCAGGGATGAGCCCAACCGAGCAATTTTGGAGGAACAACAAATAATCGAGCTCTTTTTCGACAGCAAAAATTTAATTTTTCAACCTCTTTAGTTTAAAAACAAAACATCGCAGCTTATTCTTTCTATGGTAATAACAAAAAAGGTGAAAGTTATGAAGATATCTAGGTTAATGAAATGTTCAAAAAGAACGCAACGCACAATGCCTTTGAGATAAGCTTGTTTAGACGTGTTTTTGGCTGTCCTTGTCGCAGAGTCACAATAAGCAGATACCCAAACGATATAGGTACATATTTACATACGAAATTTACAGTTCAGTCTGCCAAGAAAGTCCCGAGAATCGTTTGAAAGAATTTCTAAATTATTTCGTTCACAGTGCTTCATTATATCATTACATCATAAATTTGAAATGATTCGTCAAAAAAATTTCATTCGTTTCTACATTTTCACGAAGAAAGTTGAAAACGTTTGTATAAATTTCGTCTCATGAAATGACAGTTTTCGCATCTCCAAGAGATATCAACAATAGTTTCTAAATATTATATTCATTCAAGTAAAAATAATAATAGAGGATTCTGAAGAAGAACTGGAATATAAAATTTATTGAGACAAAAA
The DNA here is from genome assembly GCF_914767665.1 of Harmonia axyridis. Lineage (NCBI taxonomy): Eukaryota > Metazoa > Arthropoda > Insecta > Coleoptera > Coccinellidae > Harmonia > Harmonia axyridis. Next base: position 27,722,434 of record NC_059503.1, read on the forward strand.
AAAACTAACGTAACCAAACTCCTAAAAAATAAATACTCAAGCACGTCACCATTCGTCAAAAACCTGCGGACGACAAGTAGAAATGGTAAAGCATAATCCTGATTACAAACGCAACCAAATTCCAACAAAGAAATACCATATCAATACTTGAACACGTCACCATTCGTCAAAAAACTGCGGACAACCCTCTTTGAACCATTCTCAATCTCCATTCATCAACCCTCAACGAAAACCCAACGTCGAGTATCGTCTTCCTTGACGCGCCCCTCGTTCAGCATTCCTGAGACGTCCCGATCACCGCCCGGCGTGAAATCGATTACGTGCAAGTGCCCCCCACTCGCGGAAGGGTTCTCGGCTCGAGTACCGCCGAGTTTGGGGTCTTCCATTCGCCCTCCCCCATCCAAAACCCCTCCAAACAGCCGCGGTCGCGGGCGGTCCCTTTGATCTTTCAAGATCAAGGGGTGGCTTGCACACCGACGGATGTCAAAGAGCCGCTAGGTCAGTAACAGGTTATTGGAACTCTAAATCTGGGATCGGGAGGCAAATTTAACGCTCCGAATCCAGCAGTTCGAGAGATTGCATCTGTTAACTTCGAGTTCGGAGTATGTCATGAAACTAATTGCTAGCCAATTTGACGATAGATCAAAACCGCTCATTTCGCGATAACCTAAATAATTGATAGGATTTTCGTGTATCTGTATTTCGCTCGTGAATATTAGATCCTCGCTCATCTCTCAACCTGTTGGATCATTTCGTTTAATTGAGAATTTCGCCTTCTAGAGAAAATATTAATTAATAACATGGTGGATGGATGTCGTGAAAACCAAAATTTAATTTTTGCTACAATTAACACCTCATCGGATCCGATACTTGTTCAATAAAACTTGAATCCAATTAAATTCAAGGTTTGAAGAGCCATTGTCTTACTGAAAAAAGACGTAGTTATCTAGAATGAAGCAGTTAAGTCATCATTAACATAACGAGCAGCTGTAATACTGTTTCAAATGGAGGGAAGTGATGATCGGCTACCATAGGCTTCCCTGATACTTATTCCAACATTCCTGTATACATGCCATTCAATAGTTAACCCAATATCACGTCTCTCTCCACATTGACATCTACAGGGTGGCCACTTTTTCAATGGGATTGTATTGGAAACTTTTAAACATAAAAGTTAGGAGGTCGGTCAAATGGAGAAAAAGTTGCATGCATAGAAGCATTATCAAGCAGTTCAAACAAATCGAGATTATCAGGGCCGGTTATTGAGATATCATAAGAAAAGTAAATTCTGTCATTTTGATTTTTCTTTTTTTCCCACTTTATTTCAAATATTATCAAAAAATGTTACAGGAATTTCTTATTCCACAGTAAATTCTTCTCAATTTGACGTAATCAGATTTTGTTTCCAACGTTTCGTGCTCTCTGGGCCACCCTCAACCTCATTTTTTTCAATACGGACCTGTATATTTTATGACACTTTTCGAAATAACTTTTAACGCTGAATTCAACGATATATCATACAATGTCATTCAAAGTTGATTTTCAGGTGATTTGACCCTTATCCAAATTTCTTTGGGTCGGATCTGTATTACATTTCGATACCTTTAGTTTAATTAACATCAAGCAATACATTTCGATGAGAATCTTGAACTGAATGGAACATATCAGAATCAAATCAAGAAACAAGTAATAATTATTTACATATTTCAATTCATAATAATTAAACGAATTATCATTTAATGAAAGAAAAATCGAATGATTATTCGAAAGTAAATGAAAATGAATGAAGTAAGTGTTCGAAATGTCCACCATTTTGTAAAATGCACTTAACGGTTCTGGAACCCATACTCCTTATACATTTGCTCATTTCGTCTTCCTGAATACCTTCCAATACATTCTCAATCTTCTCGCGAGAAATCACTATTGTTGGATTTGTCATTTGTTCCAGAATCGAAGTTTATTTTGATATCATTACGATATAAGTTTTGCAAGGCTTGGTATTCAAATTTAAAATCATTGTATTCGCGTCTCTTGACTATTTTATTAACAGCAGTTTTTGATAAATTGCATTCACTACAGATCCGACCCAAAGAAAATTGGATAAGGGTCAAAATCACCTGAAAATCAACTTTGAATGACATTGTATGATATATCGTTGAATTCAGCGTTAAAAGTTATTTCGAAAAGTGTCATAAAATATACAGGTCCGTATTGCAAAAAATGAGGTTGAGGGTGGTCCAGAGAGCACGAAACGTTGGATACGAAATCTGATTACGTCAAATTGAGAACGATTAATTGTCGAATAAAAAATTCCTGTAACATTTTTTGATAATATTTGAAATAAAGTGGGAAAAAAAGAAAAACCAAAATGACATAATTTACTTTTTTTATGATATCTCAATAACCGGCCCTGATAATCTCGATTTGTTTAAACTGCTTGATAATGCTTCTATGCATACAACTTTTTCTCCATTTGACCGACCTTCTAACTCTTATGGTTTAAAAGTTACCAATACAATCCCATTGAAAAAGTGGCCACCCTGTATACGGTTATCGGGCATACCTAGACAGAACGAAGATTCGTTTGCTGACATTCTTCTAAAGCTCCCTTTCTCAAAGCTGTTTTTTTTTTAACATGCATGGTTGAAAGCTGCTAGGACTGACAAATTGACTTAGCTTCTATCGAAGCTATCCACCACGCGTTTGATAATTTCGAAATAAAAATGAAGAGAAGAGTACGGCTGCATCAAAAATATAACATTTGGGTTACCATTCTAAAGTTAGGAACGTAACTGTTCTTGACTTCATTTAACAATAAATCTCGTGATGATCGTGAAGAGAAACACGCGTAATTTTTTAACCTTGTTAAAGGAATGATGCGGAATGTCCTCATCTGATAACAAATTTTTATGGTCTCACGTGCGCTCTGGAAACCGTTTCGATAATAAATTTGGTTGACTTCTTTGAAAGATTTCATTAACTAGATACCCTCGAATATTGTGCGAATGTGTGGAATGAGGTTTATAATTATAAGCGAAAACAATCATCTTGATATTTTCTTACCACAAAAAAAAAATTGAGTTGGACTTTTTTTCTCGGAAAATTAAAAAAGTTGTTGAGTCATGACTTCTTCTTTCAGCTATAAAATCAAGTTGGAGAATTAATTTCTGAACACACCTGATTCAACCCAGTATCTTCTACAGGAAGTTACTAAATTGGGGTTAGAATAAATAGTCCTACATAAACATGGGCCAGCAAACGATTTGTTTTCGAGATACAGGGTTTTAAAGTTTGATTTTTTAACAAGCTTTTTTTTCTCATATCGCCTTCCCTTCTCAAGATATTGAACTCAAATTATGGCACAGATATTTCAACAATTCTCTGGTAATCCTCAGGATAATCCTAATTATTATTAAGATCCAGTTAATAAGCTGTGATGAATAAATTATATGTTTTGGTTCTCATTTACCTTATCTGTAGCGAAGATTGATAAAGATTCAATAAAGTGGTATAATCATCACAAAAAAAGTAGGACTACTAGAAACACTTTGTATCTCGTAAAAAAAGGTGTTCACAGTTCCATACTTATAAGACTTTTCTTTTCTTAAAATTGTCCAAAGAATCTCTCATTTTCCTTCGTACCTCCAATTTAGGAACACCCTATACAGGGTTGGCTTTTGAAAATGAAACAAATGAGATAACAGGCGAAATAAACTCATTTCGGAAAAATTCTCGGACACGTCGATTTCATTCAAAGGGGACAACTTTTCAGATCAAATTTACATCCATATAGTTTCAGCCCTTAGTGTAACAACTTCAACCTCTAAATTTCGAATAGAAAAGACAATAATAGAGAGTAATTGACCTGGTTAGAGGGAGCATATATGTCATTTTCAGTAAGCAAATTTTGTCCCCAACATGAATTATCAAATTTAACATGAATCGCGCGAAATTGAAAACATATCAGTGATACGATATTTCACTCAATTTGCTTCAAAAATGATTCAAAAATATATCACAATCCGACAACATAATTTAACCATGTTGGAGACATGTAAAAATTGAGTATACTTCCTCTATATATGTTCATTAATCTATGGTTGAAATGATATGGTTGTGAATTTGAACTTGAAAGTTGTCCCATTCAAATCGAAAATTGACGTATTTTTTCAAAATAAATTCTTTTCGTCTATTATCTCATCTGTTTCGTTTTCAAAAGCCCACCCTGTATACTTTTGAAACAAAAATGTATCGTCCTAATTTAAAGCTCATCATATTTCGTAGTAGACATGCAATCCGGGGATGTCAACTCGTAAATCAACGCCAAACTAACGAACCCGGCTTAGCTCCGACGGCGATCGAAAAACTACGATCCCGGCTGCATCGGTGCCCTCCAAAATAAACCGGGAGACGTGGTAGAACGCAGCCAAATCCCCCTTATGACGTTACTTACGACTTCTGCCCGACTAATACCGCCGCTGCATAATGCCCGATGACGGGCAGGTCCTGGAAGGATTAAGAGAGACCGAGGAAACTTCACGAGATCCGGTCCCCGAAGGCCTCCATTATTCATCGCCATTATCCCGACTTCCTCGCGCGCGCCTCGCCTCTATTTTAATAATTCCGAGGGTCGCGTGGTCGTCTCGCGAAACGCGGCGACTTGATGCAATGACAGGTGACTGACTGAGTCGAGTCGACCCGCGTTAAAACGTTAATCGGAAGCATTGTTCGTTAGGCAAGTAATTGACGTGGCACGGGGGTATCTGATGACGCGTTGGGGGAGCGATTGGAAGATGGCCCGATACTTGATAGGAGGGCGTAGAACGTAAACCCTTTTTGGATATCGAGAGACTCTGATGAAAGGGAACATTGCGAATTTTTCATCATTGTTTTCTTGGAAATATCGAGCGTAGGAAAGCTGGTTAGACGATCGACGAGTCGATTGTAAACTACATATTAAATTATACTCGACGCGTCAATTCACTTTTGTCAGCACACGCCTCACGGTACAAAGTGAAAATAATAATTATATAGATTATGTAACTCATGTTCTGATGAACCTATAGAATCCGTGAATTTCCCATAGTAACGGCGTATTGATGAAGGGATATGCTACTTGACGACGTGGTATATTCGTTTTGGTGTTTCTCCTCCTACCATATTGTGATCATTTCCATAGTAATATTCTTGGATGTTCGCCAAAAATAAAAGTCAAGCTCAGTGAAATGTTATTGAATTAGCAAAATTAAGTGCTTTGGTTATAGTTATTGAAATTATCCGTTATATAATCGTATAACGAACACCAAATCGAGCATAGACAATATATTTCGATTATACGAACCTCTTTACTCGACGTAGTTATCGAAACACCACTCGAGCTGGGCTCCTGTGATGTATCTCGAACTACATCTCGTGAATCGGTGTATAATCGAATATTGATTATGTTCTTGTGATATTATAACTGATTATTCGAATTATTAAGAGTACGCAATAATAAAAATGTACAGTAGTTCTTTTAATGAGTTTGATGAGTAGTAAGAAGAAGTAGCTATTTTACTACTTTGTCCCCAGACAATACATATTCTGGTACACAAAACCTTTTGGAATAGGGAGGAATGTGGCGAATTCCACACTCATTTCAAATTGAGGAAAACAAAGAATGCCGATAGATTCTTCATTTTATAACGAACAAACCTACATATTCATGTAGATGACACCGGGAGAATCATTTTTGCCTTATGACATATACTTCGTTTTCAAAGCATAAGCAAGGTGTGCAACGTCATTTCTGACCAACATTCTATTGAGTGTGGTGAGTTATGTATAACCTTTGAATTTACGATTACGGAAAGTCAAATCAGAGTATTTTTGAGTGCTCAATTCAGAAAAGGTAAAGAACCTTGAAAAAAAAATTCAAAATGGCGGAAAACCTGCAACGTTTGCAATTTTTGTTTCGGTGGTCAAATTGAATTTCATTTTTTGAATCAGCTAATTTTTCTGAGAATTTTTGTGAAAACAGTTTTTCAAAAATCGAACGAAAAATTTTTTTACGTCTTCAGCGAAACAAAAATTTAAAAAAATTTCACCCGAAATTGATGAATTTTTTCACGATTATAATTTTTTTTAAAACTAACACTAATATGAAAACAGAAAAAAATATCAAACGATTCCTTCATAACGACGATCCAAATTTCTCCTTCGGTCCTCTACCATAATTGAAAAAAAAACAACTGGTTGGGCTATGAGAGGGAAAATTTTGAATTGCCTTGTCGAAACATTCCAGATGGTAGAATAAAATTATCAAAAGCGAAAAATGTAAATGTAATTTCAATGAATCTCTGTGGGGGAGTCGAACTCTCGATCTCTCGAGATTATTACCCAGAATGTAAATTTGAACTGATGCAATAATATTTATTTTTGTGCAGGAATGAAAAATTGTCGACAGATGGAAAGTTACAGCAATATTTCGAAGATGAACATTTTTGAAAAACACCCGTTAACTATGTAACGGTGAGGTTTCGCCAATTAGTTTCCCATGAATCTTGGTCCTCAGGCATCGATATCAGTTTTCATCTATCTAGTATAGAAATAATATAGAAATGTCGATACGTCGCCGTTCTCAACTTGTTGGCCTTTGTCATTCGTCTACGTGGAAAATTTCCCGTAGGAGCTTAGCTTCATGGCTATAAAATAAAGTTCGTGCAAGAACTCAATCCAAATGATCATTGTTTACTTCGCATTTTTGCTGATTGGGCTGATTAGAAACAGGCCGAAAATGAGAAATAACTTTAGTCCCAAAAGTGGTCCTAAATATTGTTTGTTGCTTTGTTGGATACTCATGAAAGTATGACCCAGTTTAAATTTGTAAGATTATCCAAAGAGCATGAATTTTTCTCCATAATACATAATAATCTTCCATGGGATATGTTCAAAATTTCAAAATTCAATTTCAACACAAATGATCCCTACGGTGCCTCACAAAGTGATCCCATGTTCCTTGAGCGATGAATGCTCTCGAGTAGAATTCCTCAATGAAATCAATAATTAATTGATTTCATGCTTGTATGGAAAGTGTACGGAGCGAATATATTGTTCTGAATGGGTATCGAGATATTGGTATTGTGAGAACGCGATTAACTTCATCTCCGTTTCAACACAATTACGTCACCCCATTTACTTCGTCGAATTCATAGAATGATAATTCTTCTGTTCTCGCCTGTAGTGCGCTTTTCCGTACTTCTTTTTACGACCAAACCGCGATGTTTCGCGGTTTCCGGTGAACCCTAAACAGCAACGGTCGTAAATCTAGTCAGGGTTCGAAGAAATATGCGCAAAAACGTCGCGATCGATAACCTTACTATCGCCGCGAAATACCTTTTGGCATTCGTCACCTCTGTAGAAATCGTAAAGGTTGATTTCAAATTGTTGACTCAAATTAATTAAACCTGTTTAGATAAGCATGATTAATTGGCCAAATTTCCGCACTTTTTAAAATGTGACATTTTTATGTGGTAGAAAGAACAAACTTTTAATTGTCCAAAACAGAAAATATAGGATGGCCCACATAAAAGAATTCAGCCGTTATTTCCGTGAGTAGGCTTTTTCCGAGAACGACGAGGCAGGACAATTTTTATTTAGAGGACACTTTTTGATTGCAAATTTGTGAGTGTAAAATCGTTCCTTGAAGCGAGATGGCAACCCCCACAGGAACGTTCTTTTCACCCATCTCTTCCAACAGGTTTTTCACACCTAAACGACCGTCAAACAGATTGTTTTGATTGTTTGATTTTTTTGGGGGTTTCACTTCCTTTCAGTGGTGGATGATCGTGTACCCACGAATTCACACTTACCAGATGTATCTCCAAATTAAAAATTGACTAGTTAGATTTTTCCCGAAAAAGTGCTAGTTATAGGGATAAAAAGAGTTTTCGAATAGGAATGATACTAACAATTTAAAATGGTTATAATGGGAACATTTTCTGATATTTCTGATGTCAATAGGTTATGCCATCATGGAAAGATAAATGTTTCAACGAAACTTAGAAATTGATAAATTGTTTTATCAAATTCGGTGCTCATTTGTGAGAGCTGAGAGAAATTCAAGAAGAATTCATGGACGACACTCAAGTTTTTCTACAAAACGTCGAATAGTGAGTCGTTTAAATTAAAAGATTATTCTTAAATTCTTTCCATGATTTAATAGCATACTGTGAACAAATGTCAAAAATAATACAGTGTTGCCATTACATATAACCATTTCAAATTGAATCATTCCTATTGGAAGTCCATATGTTGAGCTGCACCGAGTTACTCTGATATGAAAAAGATATATATCTCAATAACTTCTCTAGTTGAAAACTTTACCATATTCTACAACTGTACATAATCATAATTCCTGCACTGTTGGTTAATGCCAAGAGTGTCACTTTAAGCATTAGTGACAGAAATTAAATATTTACTCAATTACCCAATGAAATAATAAATGTGAAATTAATCTACCTTCAGAGTCATATTCTCAACTATTTGTTCCGAATTATGTAATTACTTCATTAATCCTTATTAGTGTTGTAATCCGTTTTGAAAACGGTGTATTTCCAAGCAATTAACTAAAAGGTGCTTGGATTCGTTTAATAATGAATATGTGGTTTTTTGAGTAGATACTTATTTACCTCCATTATGACTTCCCAGGGTTGCATAGTCAAACATAGTATAGGTTTTTCATTAAAGAAATGGGATTTCTGAGAAAATAAGAGATTCCTTGGATAATTTTAAGGAAAAAAAGGACTATAAACATGAGCCCGCAAACGCTTTGTTTTGGAAATACTGGGTGTTTCTTGCAATTCTGCTTAGTTGTGATGATCATAACAATTCATCTAATGTTCAATTATTTTCGCTACAGATTGGGTGAATAAGTACCAAAACTTATAATTAATTTATCAATCACAGCTTACTATGGGATTTTTATAATAATTGAAATTTTCTTGAGGATCACTAGAGAATTGTTTGAAATTTTTTTCTCGAAATCGGTAGCAGATACGATGGAACTACAAGAAAACAGAATGTGTAGTACTGGACCAAAGTTTCTTTTCACATTTTTCCAAACTACCAGTATTCCACCAAAAAAAAAATTCTGGAGGAAAGATGAAATATCATCCTGTAGATTTGCATTCAAAATTAACATATCACAGGATGGAAAGAAACCTATGAAATGGAATATTCATGGCGAATTTAAATTGAACATCTTGTGAAGCGAAAGTGCTATGAGAAAAAAACTTGAAGATAAAATCAAGATTCGACACCCTGTATCTTGAAAACAAGGCATTTTCGGGCTCGCATGTTCATAGGACTTTTATTTCTTGAAATAATGCGAGGTATCGTTGGTATCTCCAATTCAGGATCACCTTGTATACCTATATTTAATTATGGAGCCACTAAGAGTGCTCTTAGCGCACGAAAGAATGAGTAACTTTACTTCAGGTTATGTTCAAATTATGTTTTCGATCTTTTCCTCAGCTTTAAGCTGCAGCAGGTCGATTATACGAACTCGTAAAATTTTACCGATCCGAAACCTCCAAACGTACCTATAAAAGTTCTCACATTGTAGATTTAACCGCAAAATAAAATAAAAAAACTCGGTACCGGAAATATCCTTTTCCCTTAGAATTCCGAGTAGAGCCGGCAACGCGGCACCTCGGTCCCCGGATCGTAAATTCCTATATAAATTATATTCGAAACAATCCCGACAAGCGTCTCTTCTTTTTCCCCCGTTCCACGTAAATCCATTAATGCCGTCCGTACCGAGAACGGTCGTAAAACGGCCATTAGTCATTACGTTGAGCGAGCGCGCTCGATTCCGGGGCCCCGGATTCCTACCTTATGACTCGGCCGATCGAACGAAACTCGCCCCGGCCGGACCTAGAGAGCCGGGGCGCGTTTTTGCGAGATTTGGCAGCAAGCGACGACCTGCATTCGGTTTACGAGGGAACGACGCGTTTCGAGAGAGATCCCGCAGGAAAAACCGACTTTATATTCGTAGCCGGCGCTGACGATTATATCCGGTATGGGATTAGGTAGATCCGAGTAAGAAATTCTTCGCGATGGTTTAATATTTCCAATTTCAACGGAATTGCTATTCCCCCGATGTATAAACTCATAACGAAATATGTATTACCCTGTCAGGTGGATAGTACCGTGGGGTGTCATCTGTCGAGCGCTTTTTTATCAGCGGCAGAGTTATTCATTATGTAAATGAGAAATGATCATTTGTGAATGTCATTAGGAGGAATTTTTTTATTGCTTGTGTCGCAATAAGTTAGTGTGCTTTGTAGTTTGAGCGTCACCTGTCATTTGGTTTTACGCAGTGTTCCAATCACACAATTAAAATATATTATTAACATTAATAAAATTGACCAAAAATTAACTGGAGCAATAGATTTGATCGCAAAATATTCATCTTCACAGTTGTTTTAACATGTGTCAGAGAATTTTGCCAAACATTATCGTCGAAATCATTGAAAACCTCTCTCATTTTCTCGATGACTGTAGAATCCTTCGATGGTGTTTAATTAAATTTTTTCTAACAGCTCTTAATAACTCCCAAAATCAGTTTTATTGATGAGATGAGGAAGATGAGCACGTTTCCCACCAATAAAGGCGATCAAATTGCCACGCGGCAGCACGTGTTCTATTACGGGTAATGAAAGTGGCCAAATCGACACATACTATTTCATATAACGATCAATTACTACTGGGACCTTTTCAAAAGGACTGGTAAGATTGTAAATTCCCTGCTAGCCGTGCTCCCTTCTGGCAACTTCGAAAACTCTTTAAATTATTATCTGGCCTACTTCAAGTGACTTTGAATATACTTTGTCCAAATGAAAAGAAAAAATCAGTCACACTACGAACGAAAATCGAGTGAAAATGCTCATTTCATTAATCCCCCTACGGCCCATACTGGGCCATGTGAATCATAAGAAAGATAATAAAGAAGTGAGAAATGTGCGTAGCTGCAGCCAATGAAAGTAACCAAATCGGCTTGAGGTGGAACATGGACTATTTTCGCCAATGGAAACAACCAAATCGACACATTCTGTTTCCAAATACGATCCGCTATCTATATTATCTTGTTTGGCAATAAATTCTCTGGTCACCAATGAATTACTTGAAACTTAGACAACCCTTATAAAATCAAAACATTCTGTCTTCTTATATTAGTATATTTTGCCGTGAAGGTGAACTTTTTCAATGCTTCCATCAAAAAGTATGTAAAAAAATCGTACGACAGCTTCAAAGGAAACTATTCGATTAAATTCGTTTCCATTTATAAGAATTCTATGCAAAGAGAAAACAAAATCTTTTTTGTTAGTTATTGAAATAACAAAATAGCAAATATTTTACGCGTCCTGTGGGTAAAATATTTTGGACGATTGTCAAACAAAATAGCTGAATTCCTCTAATTACTAGGGATTTCGGCGCTCATCAACAACTCCTCTGGTCGATACAAGTGCCGATATTTTAGCGTTATTAAACACCGTGAAATAAATATTAATACACCAAATAATTAAATCGCTTAATAATCATGGATCGAGCAAAAAAATGAGGATGTAAGTACATCCAAGATGTAGGTTTCACAAGAATTGTACTGTTGTAGTTACTAAAATCAATTCATTTTTGGATCAACAATAAAACAAACCGAAGTTAACCAGTTTATCAGACCATCATAGTTTCATGAAACCTTCAATCAATCAATCATTAATCATCGATAAATCCAAAAAAGCACTTCATCGAACCTAATAAATCGTTCTCAAGAGTCACTGATTCATTACGGCACATTAGTAGATTACCAAGCCATTAAAGATAGGTACGCACTTTCGAAGATGCCATTCCAGAAATTCCATTAAAATTACTTCATCGCTGCCTGCCAAAGTGCCATCGGAGAGATCCCGAAGCGTCGCAGCATCTGTCCACATATTGAAATTAGAGGATCTTTCACTTGGGCCGTGTCGTAAATCTCTCCGAGAACGATCTCCAAGGACTCGTCGGGCATAAAATCCAATAATTCCGAATGGCGAAACAGTCAGGTAGCCGGCTTTAACGAGAACAGACGGACATTCGCGACGGGCGGTCCTGCTCCCAACGGGATCGAAGTATCGGAAAGGATTAAGATCTCAACGAGGGCTGTAATGCCATTATTATTGTGACGAATTTTCGACAAGTGTGAACGTCTTTCGACACAAGATGCCATTATTCCGTGTTTTTACGAAATTACGGGCAAACAGAAAAATCACTCTGGTACAATAATAACATAAGTCGAGGTCGAATTTTTTTTGCAATTTTCACGGACTCCCTGTTAGTAGAAGAATAAAAAGAAATTATAGTTTTCGAGAAATCCGGAAGGTCGAAGTCCTTCATAATATTTCAATGTTGTTTGTTGTTCATAAAACCCCGAAGACCACCAACCATGCGAAAACAAGAAGAAAGTCTATTGTTCTCTATGTTATACAGGGAGAATATTGAAGTTGTACAATAATCAATTCACCACAGATTCCTCTCATCAAAATAAAACACTTTTTCATAAACCATTTTCTCATATTCAACTAAGGGAAATATAGATAAAAGCTATTGAAATAAAAAAAATGCAATTAGAAAAAATCTGAAATCATAATGGAATTAGATGATTCTAAACTAGAATTGTGAGGCGGCAAAAGTTGAAAAGCCTACAGGCGCAAACCTATAAATCCGCCACTGATTCTTCCATTATTTTACTTTTGGGCTAAAGCCTAAAGCGCTGGAGTATCACGTGATCACAGCGGATTAAGCAGTTCATTTGAAATTTAATATTTCACCTGAATATTCGTGGATCTCTGCGAGGCACGAGATCTGTTTGTTTATTGGTTTATTTTTCGTGAAATTAATTACCCTTTCTATTTGATTAGTATTTACGCAAAATATTCCCCAAAGATTTTCATTTGAACATAAAGATTTCATTTGATATTGCCAATATTCTTCTTTCCAATTAAATATATTGAATTTTACATTAATTGAATACATCTTCATCCCAAAAAAAAAAAAATAATTAATTGAACATCAATGCTTACAATGATTGCCTTCGAAAGTACAGGAAAGCTTTATCCCATTATGGACCCATTAAACGCTTATAACTTTTTGCCTGTACCCAATCTGAACAAAAATGGTAAATAGAAACGTCCTTTATTTGATAAGAGGAATCTGTAATTTGAAGTTGATGTACAACTTCAAGACCCACCCTGTACATTAAATACCACAGAACGGTAGAGGTTATTTGAACTTTTAGTAAATAAACTTACACAGACAATTTGGAGGAAAAATGTAAATATATCAGATTCCCTATTTCGTTCCCGGACCTTCAGGGTAGTTCCAGGAAAAAGTTAAGTCAGTTACTCGAAAAAAAAAAAAATTGGGTACTTATTACTTAGATTGACACTTTCCTTGGTTGTATTGTAAATAATTCTTGATTATTGTTTATCTACATCAATGGAGCAGTTGTATTTCTTTTTTATTCGTAATATTGAAAGAAGTGAAGTTTGTCTATTAAATGTTTTTTCACTCCGTAGTATATTTTTAGGTGTGAACAGGGTTTACATATCTTCATTTGATTCATGGGATCTGAATAACTAATTGTTAGTCACCAAACACAAACATAGTCATATTGTATCTATTTATTTATTGATAATTGATAATTTTATTTTTTTATTGCACCGACATTTCTGATACATATGCCAGATTTTGAAGTTTTCAAAGTGTAATAATAGACAAATGGAAATTAAAGAAAATATTAGGAGACAACTTACTCATTACAATTGTAGCAATTTCATTCCTTATTCACACCCTGAAATAAATGATTAAAACTGTCGGATCGTTAATGCAATCAAATAGAGTAAAATCAATCAAGACTCCTATTGAGCTGCCTATTACTCAAATTGTGACATAATAGAAGTAGTAGCCCATTTTACCTCATATCACTTAATCTTCATTGAGACCGCCGAAAACTTCAATCTATTTCAATTAATGAATTTGTAGAGAGAAGACTATTCATAAATCTTGTTCAGGCTATAAAATCGGACAAATCAATTAGTTGGGTGCCGTTAATATAAACAAATGTACAATTGAACGACATTTTATATTTCAAGTTAGGACCCCTTGAGGACTGGTTTCTAATGTTAGATTCAATATCAATATCACTCAATTATGACCCTATCGTAAGTTAAGACAATAAAAACCAAAACAAAAGAGAAAATATTGCAGTCATAAAATCTGAAACGAAAAAAATTATCTACTGAAAGTTTCGTTACTCTGGAAATTTAATAACAGCTTAAACAGGTGTCAAGAGCAAATTACAAAATTGTCTTTGCGAATGAAAAATTGTTCTCTTGCATTTAGGGACGTTTTTTCCTAATTTCTGTTTTCAATCGATCAATAACGTTATTCACTGATGATGACCAAGATATTTAATGAACAATGCACGTCCCACAATACGAATGCCATAACTTTGACAGCTGATGTTAGAGATTTCAGTCGCTTTGGACGGCTTTCACCGACTTCTTTCCACTCAGCTGACACTCTCTTTGACTCGGGGTTGTAGTCATGAATCCATGTTTAATGCAGTGTCGCATATCGTCCCAAAAAAGGCCTGTTCATTCCAAACAACGTTCAGAATCGACGATGCGATGTTGCTTTTGATCAACAGTGAGCAAGCGCTGTACTCTTTTCCAGCAAAGTTTTCTCATGAACAAATGTTCACGTAAAATAGTGTCTTTTTTAACTCTATCGTTATCTCACCTAACTTCAATTTACGATAACTCCAAACCCATGTCAGCATAGCAGCATAGTATTTTTTCTTATCAAAAACCAGTGTTTTATCATTAAATAAAAACTAGTTTGAAATTAAGGCAAACTAGTAATAACATTGACAAAATTGATCAGAAAATGTAGTGGAAATTTTATTGGTTAATCTCACTTTGTGCTTTTCGTATTCCACCAATAACCTTTTATTATGTGGTATAAAAGTCCTTGGAATGAAATCATTTTCTTCAGAATTTGACGAATTATTTCCCACTTTGAAATTAACTGGAGGAATAGATTTGTTCGCAAAATATTCATCTTCAGTTTTTTTAAATATGTCACAGAATTTTGCTAAACATCGTCGAAATCATTAAAAACCTCTCTCATTTTCTCGATGTCTGTAGAATTCATCTTCGGTGTTTGATTAAATTTTTTTTAATGGTTCTTGACAAACCCGCTGAACCAGTTTTAAAGATGAGAACAACTCCCACCTATAAGGGCGATCAAATCGCCACGCGGCAGCAAAGACTATTTCGAGCAATGAAAGTGACCAAATCGACACTGGGATCTATTCAAAGGGGTCGATAAGACAATAAATTCCCTGCTTTCTGATAAATTTCTGAAAACTTTGAAAACTCTTGTATTTCTAATATTCAAGAGTTTTCAAAGTCTTGAATATTAGAAATATTCTAGCCTATTGTGGTGAGTTTCAATATACTTTATCCAAATAAAAAGAAACAATCAATAACACCACGAACTAAAACCGAGTAAAAAATGCTCATTTCATTAAACCACCTATGGAACGCACTAGTGTATTATGAGAATTATTAGAAAGATAATAAAGTGAAAGCTGCAGCCAATGAAAGTAAACAAATCGGCATGCGGTGAAACGTGGACTATATTAGCCAATAGAAACAACCAAATCTACACATTACACATTGTTTCAATAATAACAGGGTTTATTCAAAAGTAGTGTTAGGCAATAAATATCCTGGCTCCTAATGAATTACAGGAAACTTGGACAACCCTTGTGTAACCAAAACATTCTGGTTTCCTGCAAGTGACTTTAGATATACTATACTTTTATCTGTGAGTCAAGCCAAGTCCCTTATTGAGAGACTTGTTACTATTTTTCCATTTCCACTTTCATCAAAACAAGAGCCACTTTGTTCAAACAGAAGCAGACAACAAACCTCCGTGTAAAGAAAAAACACGTCGGAACACGCCATCGATAAGTTTTGCCGCTGTTTATCCATTCGGCGACGCTAATCAATTTACAATTTCCGGCCACCTTGCGGGCGCCTTTTGCCAACGGGCTTCCGACATGGAGGAACAGGGATGAGGGGTGGTAGGGCGTCGAACGAACCCCCGCGTCTCCCGATCGACGGACGGTGAAATTGGCTGGAGCTTCGCGACGTTCCGGCAAGAAAACTCCGCCAACTTCCCTCTCCGGACGTCGAAGGTTCCAAATTAAAATTTGAATTATGACCGTGGGGGGTTATTGGAGGAAGAGAGAGGAGGGAGGGGGTTGATCGATGGGGTCGGAAATTGCGGGTAATGGGGCCGGGCGTGACCCGGTCGACGGTCCTGCGGGAAAATAGTCGCTTTTTTTATGGGAGAGAAGTGTCGAACTCGAGTGCAGGAAGAGGGTCGGGCGCCGAACGTAGCCCTGTGGGATTCCTCGAGATGCACGGTAACTTATGTTCTTAGACATTCAGAATGATCATTATTCTGGTTTTCTCCTTTATGGCTTTTCAGTGGTTCTTCATAAATGAAAATAAGTAGAATATTGAAATAAAGACGCTTCAGAACTAACATGTGAAGAAAAGAAATGAGTGACCGTTGTGAAGAGTCAACTGGAAACTGAATATGTCAATAAGTATGTAATAAATGGATGTAATATTTCCTCGGATTTTCAGCTTCAATTGTTATTCATTTTCATAAATTTTAGTTGGAAGAGCAGAAAAAGGGACTAAGTTGTCAAAAGAAGACAAATGAGTTGTCAAAAGAAGTCAAATCAATTGTTAAATTATTATATAATCTGAACTTTGCCTTTTTTCTTCAATGAAATTTATTTTTTATTGAATTTGTTGATTCACTTATGTGATAGATAGATAGGGAAATAAAAATAGTGTTATTTTGAAATTACTTTTTACTACTAAACCATGACAGGCCATAACTGAATTGTTTTTTACATTAACGATTTCATGATTTTTCGGAGTTTTTATAAACTCATTGGTAATTATTTACCAATTATTCCAACCACTTGACAGTTGAAAGAAACTCCTGGATTTTTCCCAGTTTATATTTTAGATTGTGTAAAATCGAAACTAATGAAAAGTCCGTACATCCACCGTCCAGGGGAGCTATGAAATTAAGCTAAACTTAATTTTCACAAATTTAAATGTTTCGACCATTTTTTCGCTTATACTGATGTCTGAAGGAAATTTAACGTTTCAATTTATACAAATTGAAGCTTGTATTCAAATTTAATTAGGTAATCAAACTTGCGAGTTGACAGAAAATTCATTAAATTGAAAAGGATATAATAAAATGTACAGATAAATTGAAAGAGTGAAATTTCTGGACTTCTCGAAGGTGGTCAACAATTAGTTTACATATCGAAAGAAAAAGGTATAATTCCCAAAATATTCCTTTTAATGATGCAACGATTTTGCGATTTTGCACGCATCAATTCATGTTACGCTACTAGAATGTTAAAGACGATTTGTCGATTCGTCGTGTGTGGTTGGTCACCGATGAAGCGCCAACGAATACGCGTATCTAGAGAAGAAAACAGATAGAATTTTCTGAAAGATTTTCAATAATTATCGAGACTTCAGGAGAGATACGTACCTTGTTACCTTGTTGATACGTAGAATTGGCAGTTTTTTCTTAGAGGGTCTACCCAGAAGCAATATAAACCGATATGACATATTTACACCCTATTCCTAAACAAATAAATATAATGATTCGGACCTAACTGAAAGTTATTGTCACCCGAATTCTTCAGCACAAAGACGTCATTTCGCGCACGGTCCCCGTACGTCGTCGATCTGAAAGCGCCAGAATCCGATCCCCCTTTATTTTCCAGATCTGGACCGCATAATGGGGGACACATGTTCCTATACGCACAGAAACAGATGGATCCTTTCAGAACGTTTTTCTTTCTTCGATCGTGACACATTTCGGTCCTATTGTCAGATGCCGATATCGCAGGCAATTTTTCATCGTCTACCGACCTCGTGCGCCCGCCATTATTCCTTATGGAGATCGGCGTTTGAACCGAGAGCGAGAGAGGGGACTTGATGGCTTCATCCCTTAAGAGCAGGATGTTTGCGTTAGCAGTCGCAGTTATTGCGATTGTCCGAAATAACCCCCCCGCAGTTTCAGCGAGGTTGAATGTACTCGCGAGTATAAGGGAGCTTCCCATTATACATGACCGGCAAACAAATTGCAACATTACATAGCCCCGGGATCCATGGAAACCTTTATCCCCCAGTCTCCTCCATAAAAGAGGACGTCCTTCATAAAGAATTGAATGTCGTCTGGGTCGATATTTAAGAGGTCAAAAGGGATCATCGTTTCCACATAAATCAAATTAATATCCGAAGTTTTATAACCAGAATTGGATATGATACTGCACAGGAATCATCATAATATCAGCTTACTTGACTTTTGTCCTTTAAAATTCATTACTCAACTCGGCAGACACTTTAATCGATTTCTTCTCATAATTTCCAGGAAGTGCTTCTATTCTTCCTGTACTAAAACCGATTCTTTTCACCTCCAGTTAGTTAATATCACTGACATCGTGAACTTAGGTGCCAGCTGTTCACGTTGTCAATGAAATCTAGAAACAGCAGGTGAAAAAAGAAGGTCTAGAAAAATTGACATACGAACGGTATTTTATGATTCTTGTGTTTTTGTCTCGGATTTTGTTGATAGTTCAAGTTATTCATCATTCAGAAGATTCACATTGAGAATTATGAATTTCATTTGTAAGTCGATTGCACCTGTTAATTATGCTAAAAGCAGAGAATCGATAATTTCAATGAAATATTTGTGTCTTTCATACAAATTGTCACTAAAAAAACTAAATATTTATGATTTTGCAGCATATATTCTGTCAAAAATGAATATTTTGCCTTAAAAGGGTGTGATTATTTTTCAAGATTATTTCATTTTGTCAGTAAATGCCAAGAGTTTTGCGATGTGCACAGTACGTAAAAATGTATTTTGTATTGAAAATGGGATTTCATCTACCGATGCTATGTCAATGAATAATAATAATAATATAGTTTATTCAGAAACAGCAGCGAATTTAGATACAAACTCAAAGTTTGTACTGTTGTTTACTGAAAAAAACATTTAATCGTTGAGACAGAATTGGTTCTGTCTGTTAATGAATGAACACATCATTTATGAGCAAATCCACATTTGATAAGTGTAGACTGTGTTCAATAACTTATCGCAAATCATGAAATATTATTTTTTTTCTTATTTCTCCTATTTTTGTGAAATTTCTTAAGTTTATTGGATGTAAATTTTATTGTTTTTTTTTTCAATTGAAGTATGTTATCCAATTGGTAGAAGAGTTCAGATTTGTCAAAACACAGATGTTTTTCATTAGAAATCTGATTTGAAGGCAATAAAATAAATTTATATGAATAAGACATATTTTGTATTTTATTGACCAATTCCTGGTATTTTTTGTTATAGAGCAATTGATAGCCGACCAGTGGTACTTATACCGTCCTATTTTGTGTTACGTTTTACTCCTGAACATCAAAAAAAAAAAAAAAACCGTGAGTCTAATTTATAAATCAAATATAAGGGTGAACCCCTCATATTCGAATTTAGGTTATTTTCCAGGCTCCCTTTCAGATTTAGAGACGCTATCGTGGAAGGGCTTCCCGCTACGCGCGTAATCAATCAAACTTTTCAATTAACGCCAATTTTCCGGGGAGAAAAACATCATTGTTAACGCGTATACGACGAAATATCTGAATTTACGTGAGAGGGGTGGGTCTTTAAGAATTAACGTTCGATAATTGGGGTCGTACAAATAAGGCTTCAGGCATTCGATGTCGTATGGAAAAATTAATATCGGTTTATTATTTCCTATAATTAGCTTAGGGGAAAATACGATGTCATCAGGGTAGCTATTCCCTTGATGGAACTCGAACCTGAATATCATCCGGTTTTAGGGTAAGGTGACATATGTCGAACGCCCGATGATATAATGTTACCTGCAAAGCAATTATTCACTACTTCTAATAAAAAAGAAAAAAATTCGTTCACTCCGATTTTACTAGGAGTTATATTTTACTACAAAAAAAATTTTTGTTGTAGTTTTCGCAGAGATGATTCTCAACGTTTTTAATAATTGAATACATTTCAAAATGGTGGAAAGCCTGCAAGGTTCGAATTTTTATTTCTCGATTGCAAAATTGAATTTCATTTTCTGAATGAACTCAATTTTCAAAGAGTTTCTGCGAAAAAATTCGAACGAAAATGTTCACAGTGAAATAAATTTCTCCCGAAATTGATGGAATTTTTCACAATTGAACTCTTTTTATATCTCACACGAATATGAAAACAGAATCGAAATTTATCAATCGGTTCCTTCATTACGTCCATCCAAATTTCTCCTTCGGTCCTCTAAAATAATTAAAAAAAAAAACTGTTTGGGCTGTGTGGACACATTCCAGATGAATTTATCACTACAATTTCAATAAATCTTAGGAGTCGAATTTTCGACCTTGAGGTATTTTCAATGGAATGTAAATTTAAACTAATTCAAGAACATTAATGACTTCAATAAAGGAATCAATTCATATTTTTCGATTCTGTTTTCATATTTATGTCAGGTATAAAAAAAGTATAATCGTGCAATGTTTCAACAATTTCGGGTGAATTTTTTTCCACCGCAAAAAAAAATTGTTTTGTTCGATTTATGAAAATGATAATTATATTTCGGTATTTTGCTTCAATTTTGAATTTCAGGACGGATTCCTCATCAGTGGATCGAATCTCATCGTTGCGACCATTCTAGTCTCAACATTCAAAAATTACAAAAATACGCTCTATTAGTGATGACGTCACACCGCCATTTTAGTTCTCCTGTCAGTGTTCGGAATCCAAACAAACAAATTGTCATTCAAATTAGTACGTTGTCGTTGAAGAAATTGGCTTATTTTGATGAATAAGATTATTTAAGGAACGATTTTACTATTAATTGATAGACAGAAGGCACGAGATTAATGCCAGTAAGTTCGATTTTAAAGTTCAACTAATAAACACGGCTTTTTACAAAATCTGGGGAATGATACAGGATTAAAACTTACTGGTATTAACCTCGTTCCTTCTGTCTATCAATTAATACTGAAATCATTCCTCAAATACTCTTATTTATGAAAATAAGCCAATTCCTTCAACGACACCGTACTAATTTGAATGACAATTTATTTTTTTGGATTCCGAACACTGACAGGAGAACCAAAAATGGCGGTGTGTGACGTCACACTAATAGAGCGTATTGTGATGAAATTATTATAAATTATAAATAAGTCAGTAGATGTTGAAGTAAAAAATATTTATTAATGAATTGATGATCTTGACGAGGAAAAAAAATAGGTGCCAATACTCTCATGAAATGAAGAAGTTTAAAAGACCCGGATACAGAGAAACAAAATCTCCCGTCAGGTCACAGCATGAGAATAGGGTCATTGATATTCATGTCCCCTCAAAACCTTCCAAATATGCCACCCTTATTCACATAATATCGAATTTCACGCTATGTACAGAATCCATCAACAACGATATACATAATTGCAAAGGACCAATACATCTTTCCACCATAATACATTCCAAAAAAAAAAAACTTTCTAAACACGATAAATTAACCGAACCCAAGTACGCCCCACTTGAAGGCACTAAAGGAGACCACACACCACGGGATATCTTGTAAACAAGTCTTCACATCTGTGCTCCACTCTAACCCTACGTGAAAAACGGGAGTGCTCCATACGTTCGAAATGACGAAATTTATCGCTCGGATGGTTTTCGGGGTAGGTACGTCCCACGGGATTTCAACTCTCGGCCCATATTTACGATGCATACGTCGTTTCAGACGAACAACAACGATCCCGATTCACGTTCACGACCTCCTCAAATTCCCGACACCCCCAACGACCGATTATTTTCACTCGACGAAACCCAGACTACCCTAATGGCTCGTTAACGCGAACCGTAAACATTTCAGAAGATGCAGGCAAAAAGACGTCGAGGTCCGTGGAATGTAGGCGAGCAAGCACCCAGACAACGGTTTACTCCAGCTGAAGTGGCCCATTTACTTCAAAATTAATGCGCTATATATGGGTTGAGTGATGTGCAATCAACTGTGTACGAAATAATTTTTTTTTAATTTACTGTGTGAAGTGGCGAAGGCCGTGATGTGATTTGTTAATACGATCTCAATAAGTATAAAATTTGAAATTTATTGAATTTCTTCCCATTGGATGTTGAAGGATATAATGTAGAGTGGTGGCAGCACTTATGATCCATCAGTTATATTTTTCGTTTTGTGGTTGTCTGTACTGACTTCAGATCTTAACAAATTTCAACACACGTCAATTGTCAATATAATATAAACTGGATATAGTGGAATGGTTTGCAGCACTATTCGCAATTTTTCTTAATTCTGGTGCTGTTAAATCGATTTCGTCAGACATAATCCACGAATTCAATGCGTAATTGTAAGTTATTCAAAATTCGAAACGTACGATTTAAATTCAAACCCAGTAATCTGTCAATTTTCGTGACAGTCACACCAACTGCCAAGATACAATACAAAAGTCACTAGGATATATAATCTGAATTTTTCATTGAATTTCGACAATATTTCACAGAACTTGACTGAGATAGAGAAAATATCGTCAAATACTCGTTGCAGAAGGCAATGCCAACACTCATGCATTTGTGTTAGAATAGAAGCCAATTTGAAACTTGTTTCAAATTATAATATTCCATTTAATTTATGTTGTGCATATATTTCTTTCATATTACCCTAGATTGGCTTAGATGAAGCAGCGTTAAAAGTAAACCACTACCAACAAAATGGGATATTAGCAATGATGATTACATCGAATTCTAAATAGTTGGATCTCCAATATGTTGTTACACATTGCATTATATTGATCACTCTTTCCCCAAATATGGAATCAAACATGTCAATTATTTTAACGAAAAAAACAAGATTAATTCAAAATTAAATGACATTTTCTAAAGCATACTTTCATAAAAATGTTGTCAATTGTTTTCAGAATAGCACCAATAACCTTTATATTGGACATCATTGCTGAACTGATATCAAAATCATAACAGTTAGTTCATGTTCCTTTTATAAGTCTTACACCCAGTTGCAGTTTAATGGAGGCATTAAATTTCAATTAACGTTCCTGCAATTGGGTGTATAAGTTTTTAATAGACTACAATTTTATTGACTTGATTTCAACTGATTTATTGTAGGTTCAACGATGAATGATGCATGAGGTATGGCGAAAATTTGAAAACGAATTCAGAGCAAGAAACTTTGCAGAGCCATTACAATCCCTCAATATAACAATATTTTCTCAGAAATGTTTGAATCTCATTACTGATCGGGATAAAATTTTGAAAATTTCGACAGTATTTCTCACGATTATCCATTCAGTATCACAATTCCGAAACTGATTTAGACCAATAAAGAGAGGAAAGAGTGGAATCGGGACTCCAAACAGTTTGTTGGCATTTTTAACACTTCTTGCTTCAAAAATATTCGAAGAGAATCGGTTTACTGAGTAATTCTATAAATTCGTTGATATTTCAGAACTCTGTATTTCGGTAGACCTACCAAAAATCGGCATTCGGCAACATCAAGTTCAATTTTATGAACTAGTGTATCCATTCCCACTTGTTCTCCGTCTATATCTGATTTTCGGTCCGCCCCACCCACCCGGTGTGAACCCTAATTTTATAGCTTCGATAGTCGCTTTATTGTCCGCCAGCCCCTGTAGGTTATCCGAGGCATGGCTTCCCCGACCGTCGATTCTCCGAAATTGCCGATTTCGAGGGTCCTTTGGCTCGAGTGGTGTTCGAAATTTGATGGGAACTCTACGAGGGGATACAAGGCTTCGGAAATACATATAAGTGTATAGGGCAGTGAGGATAGTAATTTTCGCACATTTACGCTCCATCAGATGATCTTGCCGTAATTCGCTGACATGTAAGGGGGAGAAATATCTATTTTATCCCCCAAAACCTATCTGTTAAATCTTACAAATCCCATGTAAGTATGGGAAGTATCGAATAATAAAAAGTACATTTTCAGCTAGCCAATTTGGCAACGACAACCTGCCCGAATCTAGCCAAAGTTAATGGAGTAATATTTCAATTCTTTGGTGAGTTGAAATGTTACACTTTTTCGGAAGTATTCGGGCAATATTTCATGTATTGTCGTGAATTATCGAAAAGTTTTCACTATTTTAATATCGATTTAGTTTTATTGAGAGGGTAAAGAAGATGCACCCAAATATCTAAAACGAAATATAATGCTGTGAAAATTGTTACTTACGAATCCTCTGTCGAATACAACAAATATATATTACTATTACTTGTACCAATATGTAATATGTTAATGAGTATAGCTTTCTTAAAAACCCACAAAATATACTCAATAATAAGTTCATTAACTTACTTTTTAAGCAGCTCGAATCATCTCGAACGAAATTGATCCAAAATGAGAAAAATTCATCTTCCACAAGAAATTTCGAATTTCTCTCCAAACAGACCAAATCCGTAGTGACAGCAATGAAATGTGCTCTGAAACAAAAATTCAAAATAAAAATATTTTCCATTAATAATAATAAAAAGGCTTATAGAGTAAACCGGATTAATTTGTTTTCATCCGATGATAATATTTAATATTTTCAAGTTTTCTGCTGTGGAACACATTCCTTTCCAAGTACAGCAACATTTTATTAAGATGTTCAGGGCAAAATTAGTAGGACGAAATGCATATACATATTAATCTGCCTTCAACATTATCAATTAATATGTCAATTTCGTGAAATTTTTGAATAAACGTCAGTTGTCACCCATTTCCTGCTTCATTTTCATATTGTATGGATTCGGTCCTCACTTGAAGGAAATTCATTTTAGATAAAATAATGAAACTAAGTAATTTCAATAAATTTAGTGGATCAGTGGAAATTACATTGAAAGTAAAAAATTGTTCTTACAAATGCAAATATTTATATTTGATGCTGTAAAACATGAATCTGCAATAAGATATATGGTTTTCCCCATTGAAATTCCAAAGTTGACCCCTCCACCAAGAGTGGTGTAAATGGATATTTCAGTGTACGTGACCATCGACCATTTATTCGAACATTTTTCAGTAAGATTTTTCCTTTTGGAGATTTTTCACTGATTCCACTTTAAAAATTCAAGCGATATACAACATATTTCAAATTCTTCAACTAATAAATAATTCCTAGTGTGATTTTAAGAAATTCATTCAAACTCAACTAGACAATTATCCTTGGTGTAGATTGGGTTCTTCTCTGGTTCTGGTGACGATATTTGCATGAAATTGAATTTGTTATTTCACATCTGAATTGGATATTTAATTCTGATCGAATCGGTAATTTTTAAATTATCAGAAAAATAAAATAAGGGAAATTTGTCTTTCCGTTTGAGAGTTATCATTTTTACGGACAGACGAACAAAATCATCATCAATAAGTCGAACTTTTCCTCAATCGGCCGATCCTTGCATATTAACATACATTACTCTGAGGCCCAGTTTCACCAAACAGCACTTGATCCCAGATTGATTAAACTCCGCTTGTTACTCAAGCAGGCTTAACAGTGTTTTCTGTTTCACCATGCATCAACCCGTCCAAAGATGATCGCGATTAACCAAATCGCGATTAAATAGTCGGACCATTTGGCAACGTTGTGAACAAAGAGTTATAACAGTGTTCTGTATCGTATTAGCAGTGATGACCACCATTGGCGCTAGGTGTCAGGTGTCATTCATTCATAACTCATAACATTTCGAAACATTTGTCATCTTGTAAACAAAAAACAAAGTTAATTTTTGCCGAAAATGTCGAGTGATGTGCTTCGAAATGTCGGAAACTTGCAGAAGTTAAAAAGAAATTATCCCCTTTCACAAAACCACACATTCTGTAAAAAAAAACTATATAAGTAATTTTATTAACTTATTTATTTTTATTAACAAGTTTAACTGCTTCTTAAATAATATGTAGCCTTTGTATAAGAAATTAATTATTTATCACTTTTTTAATAAGTAAACAAGATTTTCATTTATATTTTTTAATGTAAATTATTGGTTTCCTCTAATGATTTTTGACTGAATGTATGTAAAAAATATTCACATTTTATGTTTGAACGTTATTAAGTGACTTCCTGTTTGTTGAGTTTTGTTATACAATTAAAGTTGATTTTGTACTTGAGAGCTTTAATTATCCCATTTCACAAAACCACACATTCTGTAAAAAAAACTATTTAAGTAATTTTATCAACTTATTTATTTTTATTAACAAGTTTAACTGCTTCTTAAATAATATTTCAATCAAACATATCAATAAATTATTCTTTGCAATAAATTTCATAAAACACAAAAACAAAGTTTACGGCTATTTTAAATGGGAAATATTGTGCCTATACATATAGTCATATTTTGATAAAATTGACCCAAAAATTAGAAAAAAATTTGCTGGCTGCGAGTGATTTTTTTTTCTTTGTCAGCTGTTTTCAATGTCTTAAGTCCTATTGATCCTGCCTCACTTCTGGATGTGGATCTTCCGCAATCTCTTCATGTTCTTCCACTACAACCCTTCCAATTTCCCTGCGCTGTCGCTCTAGCATTACCAGCCTGAAATATACATATAAATTAGCATTTGCTTTGCTATTATAGAAATGCCAAAATATGTTCAATAATCTTCAGGCCGGACACAAACCTTGTGAAGTATTGATGAACCATAGTACGTCTTTCTCGGTGCTCAGGGTAATCTCTCCTCTCGTTCAATGGATGACCTAAGACTGCTATGGGATTTTGTCCCATGTCTCCCTGAGCTATTATAACATCCCATGGTGCTGGTAGGTTGGCTTCAAACTCAGCATCAAAAGGTGGGACATCTTCCCCACGTCTTCGTAGGACATTATGAAGTACAGCCGTTGCCACTATTACAGGAAATACTTTATCCAAATCGATTCTAAAACCTAACGATAATACAGGAAAGCGTCTTTTCCAAACTCCAAACATTCTTTCCACAGGGTTTCTCGTTCTGATTTGAGATTCGTTGTATAATTGTTCCGCAGGGTTCAAACAATTTTCAAAAGGAGTCATGAAATACTTGGTACAGGAATATCCACTATCTCCTACTAGGACAGCATTTCCATATCTGTCATCATCAAACATAGCTTTCCGATAGCAATTACGGAATATGGTGGAATCATGACTACTTCCAGGCCACCTCGCAACTATGTCTGTGAATTCAAGTTTGGCATTGCATATAGCCTGAACATTCAGTGAAAAGTAACCCTTTCTGCAACGAAACAGCTCTGCATTATCACCACCTGAAAAATGACATAAATTTAATGAAACAGTGGGAGAAGAATCATTACATGTAGGAGGAAAGAAGGACGTACCTGGAGTTTTAATTTTAACATGAGTGCAATCGATGGCACCCAAAACCCTTGGAAAGCTTGCAATTCCGAAAAATTCAGTCTGTGTTCTTCGAATTTCCTCCTGAGTTTCAGGGAATGTTATATGCAGTGGACGGAGAGAGGCAATAGCAGTACTCACTCGATGAATTATTCTGTGGGCTGTCGATTTACTAATTCCAGTGAAGTCTGCAACTGTCATTTGGTGACAACCAGTAGCATAGTATCGTAAGGTGCATAGTAACTGATTCATTGGAGAAACAGAATTATTCCTGGAAATCAATAGGAAACGCAAAATCAGTGTATCAAACTATATTGCAAACATAACCTCAACAATATCAGTAGCCAATTCAAAAGGAAAATGAAACATTAAAACTTACTTGTCGTTTGCAAATTCAATTTGTTCCTCAATTGAACCCAGTATTTGGAGTGCAGCTTTTTTTGAGAGACGGAATCTTTTCTCAAAATCCGCATTGTCCAAATTTTGGAAATGATCTTCTCTTTCTCGGATCCATCGAGGACGTCGAACGACAAATTCTTCATCACTATCATCATCTTCAAAGGCAAGATCATATACTCGTCGAAAGGCCATTTTAACGAAATTTCCGGAAAAATAATTACATAGACAAGAGTTCCAAATAATTATTAATCTCAGCTTGAAAGGTTATAATCCTCCAAAAATGGCCGATTAGTGCTAAATCGCGATTGGTCGATTAAATGACGCTTTGGAGTGTGGTGAAACGCTACATTACATTAATCGTGATCTAAAGCCTCACTTAAGAGCTAAGTCAAGATTAAAGCATTTGGTGAAACTGGGCCTGAGACACCCCGTATAAATACAATACTCATATACACTCAAGCGCGATCCCAGCGAACGGATACCCCCGGGATCCCTAATCCCGTAGGCGCTTCCTGTTTTTCATCGCGTCCCGGGGATTAGACCCTGCGGAAAGTCTCCCCCCTTTTGTTTTCTTTTTATTATTTTCGTTGGCGGAAGTTCAGAGATCCAGGTGGCGACAAGGGATGACGACGTCGAAGAGGATTGGAAAAAGTACGGAACGTTTCATTAACGAGGAAAGTTCGGGAGGGATTTTTCTTCGTCGAAGCAGGAAAGTTGGGATGGACAGGTGCCGACCCGTTGGATTGATACGGGGTCGGATCGATCTTGCCCACGGGATCGTGTTCTCATGCGATATGATATATAATTCTTCTTTATCTCCACTGTTCCAGGCCTCTGCGATACCTCTACGAAACTCGAAGTTTATGGGAGTTGAGGGAATCGGTTGTGAAGGCTTTATTGATAGAGTTATTGTGAACAATAACGAATACAGTTGAGTTCGCTTAAAACGAGTGTCGCATTTAACGACAGTCGGTTTCAGCGAACAATTTCTATAGGAACAATTCGGCCTCCATTTAATTCAATGTAATTTCAAGTTGGTTATAACGACCATTCGATAATAACGACCATTCGCTTATAACGACAGTTCGGATAATACGAACATAATTTTTACAAATTTGATAGAATTGCTTCTTTTAAAACGAGATCTGATCATGCAGTCGACGGATGAAACCCGTCAATACAGGAACAGGCAAAGCATTGGTACATAGGTTCAAACGAAACTGTATTCAAAACGTGCTAATTTGCGGCCCGATGTTGCAGAAAAAAGCAGAAGATTGTTCCAGACTATTGTCCCCTGATAACGGAAACATATCCTATTTCAAAGGCTGGATAGATAGATCATTTCACAAGAAGGTACCGTATAACTTCAAGTAAAATGCATGAAGAAGCTGCAAGTGTTTCAATTGAAGTAGAGATGATTGGTTGAATGATATCTGGCCCGACATTAGAAAGAATTAATTATGACATTTTCAACACTGAAATTGAGAACTGAGAAAAATATTGGTTATAGGAAAATCAAGAACACCTAGATGCTTCAAGTCTTGTAGAAATTTACCTGTTAATTAAATATCGAATGAGAAATCTCAAATCACCGGAATCAGAAAATGGGGTCTCCATTCACAACAAAAAAGAAAATAGATAAAATCCTCATTGTTGACAATTGTCTTGCTCATCCATATATTGATCTAAGGAGTATAAAATAAGTAAATGATGGTTTTAACTTCTGTGCGTTTATATATGAAATCTTCCAAGGCAATTTTCAATTCTAGAAAAAGTACCTCCTCGAGCGGGACTCGAACCCGCACCTCCGAATCACTAATCCAGCGCTCTACCACTAAACCACCGAGAAAGGTGAAGATAAAATATGTCAGTGTTTATGCATCCAAATACGACCACCATCTCACAGCCTATGGATCATAGCATGTTTGGAATCCTGAGTAATTTGATTTCCTACTTAGACAATGGCGAAGAATTTTCCCTTCTTGATGCTATAATTGCTTTGAATAGGGCGTGGAATCTCATTTCTTCGAAAACCATAATTAATTATCATAAACATGCAGGAAATTTCTTGATTTACTTATTTTTCTAATTTTGAGTTCTGCTAGCTTTACCAAACTCATGATATCTCGTTAAAATGAAAAGAAAAAAAATCCGTAATAGGCTGATAAATTAGCCTGAATTGGCCTTGAATTACTGAATTACTGAATTTACTCTGATCAGCTTTAATAACCAATTATTTACAAAAAAAAAACGTAAATCCAGAAATTTGGCAGTGAGAGTTCAAACGTTAACCTATGTTGGAATCGAATTGTCCATCAAAAAAAAAAAAAAAATAGCTTGTTGGTTGTGACAGATAGATATGTTAAGCTAGCAGACCCCACAATTTTTCTTACAATTTCAACAGGGTAATAAATAAACCTAAAATTATGGCATAAAAAATTCCAAAGTGGTTCTGCTAGCTTTACAGGGGTAAAGAATTTTTTTGGCTGTTTGCATATACACCAAATTTTCCAAGTTTCCCCTAATAAAGTCAAAAGATCTTTTCTCACGACCTTGATCGATTAACATCAACGTTTCTCACAATGAATCAAGAATTTCTGTAAACAACAAAGTGATTTTATCCTATGTGTAAATGAGGTGTAGCGTGAAATTGAGAATTCACAAAAACCAAATTAATGAATATTTAAGGTTATTTCACGGGCATATAATATGTACACATTAGGGTGCGTATTTAGGTAACAAATAAATGATAATAATTGCGTCTTTACATTACTAATTTTCTTCGAATATCACAAAAGCATTATTTGAAAATTTGCGAGAACGTTTTTATAGAGGTTTTAGCCTTTTATAAATCATCCTCGACAAGAAGTTCCCCAAATTCCCTATAAAGGCAGCGAAAACAATCCCAAATTAAAAGAATTAAGAAGGTAAGGAAAGTTAATTAACAAAAATGAAACATTAAAATGCTAAAATGTGCCATCCTAATATTATTGCGCTATAGTAAAATCGCTCCCGTCGTGCTATAGGTACATCCCGTGCCGGAATCGTGAATAATTAAGGGATGACGCCCCCGCTGCTGTTCACCTTTCGAAGAGAATCGATATTCGTGCACGTAGCAACGCTCGGCGGCTCGATAACTTCATTAAACGAGATCGATATGAGAGGTTTAATTCGTCCCATTCTGTCGAAAAAGCGTCGGACAGAAGCGACCTAGTAAACGGCGCTCGATGATCCGCTCCAGTTCCTCCTGAATGGCGCAGATACTCTATGGCTCAGAGCCAAACGAAGGGATGAAAAGCTGGATCAGCGGCAATGATCTAATAACTCATAGATGCGATCGTGTATAGTGCGGAGCATCGACTCCCACACATCAAAGAGAGAAAAGTTGCGACTCCGATCACGTGACCATTAATGAAACCATAGAAGTTTGAATTTCAACCATAGACGTTTGATTAGTTCAATATGTAGAGCCAATCAAAACCAGGTTGTGACTACGATCAGCTGACGCAAATATCAATCATCTCCCTTCTATGATACATTCGATTCCCTTATCTATCTATACCGGGTGGTCCACCATTGATGCGAAGTTTATACGTTGGGCGCTGAAGTTTTCGATTTTTTTTTCGACATAGTATCATTAGGCTCCATTAGAGCTAAATTGTCAAATTATTTGGAAATAATCATGTCTCAAAAAAGGGGTAAATAACCATTTAAATAATTTTTCTTATGGAATACCATCTTTTCATTGAATTTTCAAATTGTATGGAAGAAATGCACCAAGTTTGTTCGAAGTTTCATATGCTTAAAACCGTTTTTGGGATATTTCGATTTTTCATAAATTGAAGGATCTTGGGAGAACCTCAGAGTAATAAACTTGGATAAAGGGAGAATATGTCATTTTCAGTAAGCAAATTTTGTCCCCAACATGATCTATCAAATTTGACATGAAGAGAGCGGAAATGAAAACATATCAGTGATACGATATAAATATAATATATACGAAATATATTAGAAATTCAGAAAACAAACTTGAAGCGCGTCAAAAGACGTGAAACAACGGATGACACCAGGAGAGCAATAGTTGCCAAGCCTTGGGTTCCAGTAGGTAGATATTGAAAATAATAAATATTCTGCATACTATAAATTCGACAATTAGGAAAAATATCGGATTCCAAATATTCAGATTTGCATATTGAATTGAGAATCACTCAAATAAATATATTTCATTCAATATAATATACATTCAAAACGATATAGTAAAATAGTGGATTTGAAAATATATCACAATCCGACAACGTAATCTAACCATGTTGGAGACATGTAAAAATTGCGTATACTCCCTCTATATATATTTATAACTCTATGATTCAAACATTCAAAATTCTATGGTCCGCAGTGAAAAGTCAGCTTGACATTTAAGTAAACTCGTCCATTATTTAGAGTCGCTGATCGATACTCACTAATATGTAGGTATTCAATACCTTTCCCCCATATATTTTTGAATTATTCCCATTATTAACACAAACAACGCCATTCCTTCATGAAACCGGAAATGAAATGGCTGCTGCCGCGGGAAATATTTCTCAAAGAGCAGGTACAAAAGTTTGAAATTCAAATCGTATCCTTTCCAAAACAATAAGAAGAGCGATCCGCGCAAGTTTGAAATTCGGAACACCTTGCCTAGAACACGTTGCACCTGTTACGATGTATGATGCGTTATCAGGTAAGTAATTGACTACAAGTCTTCACTTTCAGATCTCTTACATGTCTCATGCACATCGGGTAGAAAATACCTGTTTTATTCGTCCACATATGGCATGAAAATGATTATGCAATGAGAATTACGCTATTTCATCAAGTATCATAGAGTTGAGGCACAAATGAGAGATTAAATTAGCAATTTCCTCATTATTTTATTTCAAATATCTTGATTTAACATTTAAAGATTTTAAAGCGTGATTTCTATTTGGAATTGGAAATTTCTTCGTAGAAGATGATGATTTTGTTCAAAAAATTCGAATACTTAACAAGAAAAAATGATGTTATCGATTCCGATGAATATTCCAAATGAAATATTTACTTACGATATGTCAATAAAATAAGGCATACATAGAAAACTGAAGAATTTAAGTTTATAATTCTTTATCTGTTCAATATTGATCTACCAGCTGGGGATCTATCGGAACTATTGATATATGGACAAGGACTTTGTTTAACAAATAACTAAGTAAATTTGCCAACTTACTTCCGAAGAAGCTATATAATTATGTATTAAACCAGTACCTTCTTTAATTAGTTTTCAAAAACTTACATCTTTCCACCATTTCTGGTCACTTGAATTATGTATTAGGTTTACAACTTCGCTTCCGCGTTTTGCAAAAGATGACTTTAGCGGTGAATGGTTGTCGAAATAAATAGATCGTAGATGTCATATAATAACCTTAGGTATTTGTAAACATAACGCCATCGAAATATTAGTCGAATTGTGTCTGCGTCTGCATCTCGATTAAACAAGTCCGCTTACGAGCCAAATCCTCGTCATCTGCTTTAATATGAAGAAATTCGCGGCTGAGGATCATTGAATGCTCTCTAATGCCTATGGTGAGGCTGCTATTAGTGAAAGTACCTACGTGCGAAAAGTGATTTTAACGCCTCAAGAACGGTTATTTTGACGTCGAAGACTAGCATCGCGGTGGAAGATACAGAATTGGAGGCAACACTTGATCAAGACTCGTAACAAATGCAACAAGAATTAGAGCCAACACTTGATCAAGACTCGTAACAAATGCAACAAGAATTGTCAGGATCATTGGGAGTGACGCAACAAGCCATTTTCAATCGCCTGAAAGTCATGGCAATGATTCAGAAACAAGGAAATAAGGTGCTGTGCGAGTTGAAGCCAAGAGATGTTGAATGGCGTTTGTTTGCTTGTGGACAGCTGCTTGCAAGGCAAGGACGGAAGGGATTTCTGCTCGGCGTAGTGCATTATGAGTTGTTAAAACCAATTGAAACAATCACAGGCGATCGTGATCGAACGCAATTGATGCGTTTGAGCCGAGCATTGGAAGACAAACGTCCGCAATACAACGAGACGCTTGATAAAGTGATTTTACAGCATGACAATGCTCGACCCCATGTTGCGTAAGTGGTGAACATTACATGGAAACGTTGAAATGGGAAGTCCTATAGCACCTGCCGTATTTTCCAGATGTTGCTCCTTTGGACTATCATTTGCTTCGATCAATGGCACAGGGCCTGGCTGACCAGAACTTCCTGCCTTATGAAGAAATAAAAAATTGGATCGATTCGTGGATCGCTCCAAAAGATGACCAGTTTTTTCAATGCGGGATTCGTACGCTGCCCGAAAGATGGGAGAAAGTAGTTACCAGCGATGGATAATACTTTGAATCATAAATGTATAACCAGTTTTGTTACAATGAATCCTTTAATTTCGGAAAAAACGGCGGAAGCAGAGTTGTACGCCTATGTAGTTAATTTAGTTATTTCCAATTCGCAACAACGAGAAAAATTGATGACGAAAAAGAATGAGTAAAAGGCTCATTTTCACTGTGATAATAGCTATCGCAATAGTACTATCGCGATAGTGCGACAGCACTCTCGCACTATCGAGTAGTTTACATGGTGACAGTTGCGGCAATAGTTACTAATTACTATCACCATGAAAATGAGCCTTTAGTGAATTCCCAAATTTAAAATATGTTTATTTCTGGAAAAGCCCATTCATCATCAAAAAAACCATTCCATCTGTTAAAATTCTACTTTTTCGGCATGGTAGTCATTATACTTGTGCCACTACACCTTTCATCTCAAAGAATGGGCGCAGCTATTGAACTCTCAGTTTGAGGCGATCCTTCTAAGAAATAGAAGTTACCGCATACCTGCCTCAAGGCGTGGTGGTAAGAATATGTAATTCAACCCAAGATATTTCCACGAGGGTCGCAGATGGCCTTGTTAACGACCACACAACCTACTTATTCCGGTGGATAAATCCCCCTAAATCATTCGCGAGTTATTGCTTCCGACGCCTTTTGCCGTCGGCGACGCTATAAACTCCCATAATGCATTTTTATAGTCGCCGATGAATCGCTAAACAGCATCAAGGGGAGAAAATCCGAGGAGAAGAAGAGCACGCGCTACAATCGGGCTCCCCCTTAAGATTCACGGCCTCCTGAGTAATTGCGAGGTTTAGGAAAGAGAGAGGGCATATTTAAAATTCGGGGTATCTGGCTTGCCGAACGCGGGAGGGAGGATAATGCTGGAGAACCACCGCCTGTGTAGTTCAGAAGTGTATACCATTTTATAACTCGCATGAGCGCCCAACATGCAAAAACTGCCTCGGCATAGAAATTGGACTATTCATTCCATACCCGACAATGAAGTGAACATGAGCGAAAAAGAGTCAGAAAAAGGAAAGTTTTGTCAGCTAGAGGTATATCCTCTAGTAATATGTGAAAAATTCACAATTTTCAAATGAAAATTATTGCGAAAATCAAAATCCAAAATCAAACTTTACACACCCCGGTGTCTCATGAAAGCAGCAATATTTGTATGAGGCATGTTCGGTATATCATATTTAGAGGTCTAGAATTAACAATTTACAGATTCTACATTCTTAATGTATCACCTTATACAAAAATTAGAAGGGCGCTAAGATGAAGTCAAGAGCATTACAGTACTTGCTCAAATTCGTATATTCATGTGAAGTTTAATGAACTTTCCCATCAACCTTCAAACCAATATTTCACGATAGGATAGAAGATTATATCAAGTATCGAGAACGTAAGCGTGTTTCACTATCGCAGACAATTGTTTGTCTGACACCCAGTTGTAGAAATGTTCATTAAAATTAAATCCCTCATTAAACGGTGCAGGTAGTCAATAGGCTCCTCCTACTGGCAAATTAAAAATTTTAATGACTGCATTAAATGTACGTTCCTGCAACTGAGTGTGAAATTGGTATAATTTAACGTACTTGATGTTTATAGCGTTTTTTACAATGCTATATTTTTCTACATTTGAATACATTCCACCTTATTACTGAAAAATAAAAATGACGTTAACATGCAAAATTCGTAGTTCGGCTACATCAGTTTAAGTAAATGCGAATTCTATTAATCAATGGCGTGGAAATGGAGGGTTATTAAACCCTCCCAAAGATTTCTAAAATAAAAATTTGCAGAATTCTCGTAGAGACTAAAAAGGAAAATTCTCACATAAAATGAACCAATAATCATTTCACTTTCTTTTGAAATTCACACGACAGTAAATGATTGGACCTCTTTAGTGTCTATGACTTTAATATCGCGTTCAAGATGAGTACTTTTATTGCATTACGAGCAAGTCTATGTCCGAGGTATATTATTTTCCTTTATCTATCCGCTTTGTCGGCCCCTTATTTGCCATCTGTGATTTTTGCATTCGTCATCGGTATATACTTACCGTTTTCGGTTTTTTGTATCATTCTCGTCACAAAATATCAATACTGTAGTTATCAAAGAACTGATCTCAGTAATTCGCATAGAAAAATTGTCTGGGATGTGTTGTACAATTTATCGTGTTTCATTCAAATTGCAATTCATTTGTGAAAACATCAGTTTTGAATTGACTATATCTACTTGGTGTTCCTAAATTGGAGGTACAAATGAAAATGACAGATTTCGCATATCATTTAAAGAAAAAAGTCTTATGACATGAGTCACCAACACTTTGTTTTGAGATTAATGTGTTGAAGTTCAAGTCTTTTTCTCAAAAACCTTCCCTTCACAAGATATTCAACTTGAATTGCCCATAGATATTCCAATTTGAAGTTTTCATCATGTGATATGCTAATTTTGAATGCAAATCTGTAGGGTTATATTTTTTGTGGGAAGGTGCCTGCTTCTTTCCTGCAGAACTATTTTTTGGTGAACCAAAAAGAAAATGTAAAAAGAAACTCTGGTCCAGTACCACACTTTTTGGTTTGTTACACTTTTACAATTTAGTCGTATCTGCTATCGATTTCGAGAAAAAAATTTCAAACAGCTCTCTAGTAATCCTCAGGAAAATCCAAATTATTATAAAGATCCGACTGTAATGAATGAATTAATTATAAGTTCTGGTACTTATTTACCCACTCTGTAACGAAGATAAATAAAGATTCGATAAACTGATATAAGCAGTACGACACACTAAAAACACCTTGCATCTCAGAAACAAAGCATTTGCGAGCTCATATTAATGGGAGTTTTTATTCTTGAAATTATTCAAGGAATCTCTCATTTTACTCCGTAGCTCTAATTTAGTAAGGTAAGAACAACCGAATTGGTAATAAAAAAATTATTTCGAGTAATTTGGTTCAAACTTCGTTATCAAACTTCTTTTTCTCGCATTACAGATATAAGTAAACGTTGTCGACAATGTCTTCAATGTCTTCTACACTTCTATTATAAATAACTACTCCCGGTCCTGAACTTAAACTCCTGACCTTCGGCTTACGAGTAAAGGGTCGCACCCACATGACCAACCAACCGTAATCTAATGGAACTTTAATATCCCTGTGCATGTCTATGATTATTTCCATTGGATACAAGCCTATACAGCCAACTTGTGTAACCGAGTTTCGTCCTTGCGTTTCCGGCACAAACACGAGAAGACCTGCGTCCTTTTCAAGGCGAATTACAGCCTCAATTTTCGTAACCCGCACACGGTTTCTGGACGACGTCCAAAGGCGACTTCGACCGAGATCCGCGCAAACAAAAGCGCCTCGCAGCAACGGCGGCGGCGGCATTAACGGAGGAAGCAATTACGTCCCTACGACCGCGGTACAAGATTGGTTTCAGCGTTGTAACATTCCTAGTATCGTAATGAAGGAGGTAATTGCGGCTTAATGACGGACCGCGTAGTCCTTCTGCAGGCCTCTTCTCGCTCAAATCGGTTTTTTCGCGGTGTCGAGCAGCGCGCGCAAAAGTCGTTATTCGATATCGGTGGCAGTTGAGCCGGATTTCTTTATCGGTCGACGGCCGTCCGTCCCGGATAATCCGGATTGTCCTCGACGCCGGTAATTCGTGAAACAAACCTATCGCGTCGAAAATGATGCGCGTTTCCTTTCTTCCCTCATACATTAATCCTTATAAAACCGAACGCCACCAGTTAATTTATGGAATTTAAGTTATTAAAAGATGAAGGTATTTGCGAGAATATACACTGTGTCCGTAAAGTATGGAACAAATTCATTTTTAGCTATACAGACCATTTCAAGAAATAATCCTGAAACACGTCGAATTTCGATTTTAATTTACCGTATTTTAAAATAATAATCTAATATACAGGCTGAATTACTTTTGAGTAATGACGTCACCGTCATTTTGTTTTAAATGGAACACCACCATTTTGTCTCAATTTTCCGATTAATATAGCTGAGCTGATTCCAAAAATGTATCATATGTTGATTCCAATTGGTACAGGGTGTACAAAAATACAATAGTTTTGTGTGTGCTCATAAAGTAACGAATAACATTCTTTATTAGTTAAATTAACAATATTATCAAAAATACTTATTGTCTAGCGGCAATTGGTTTGAATGTAACACCCTGTAGTTTGTTACATTTTTAGATAGTATTTTTGATAATATTATTAATTTAACTAATGTTACGTGTTACTTTATGAGCACACACAAAACTATTGTATTTTTGTCCACCCTGTAGCAAATGGAATCAACATGTGATACATTTTTGGAATCAACTCAGGTAGAGTAATCGTAAAATTGAGACAAAATGGGGATGTTCCATTCAAAAAAATTACGGTGACGTCATTACTCGAAAGTAATTCACTCTGTATATTAGATTATTATTTTAAAATACGATAAATTCAAATAAAAAATCGACGTGTTTCAGTATTATTTCTTAAAATGGGCTGTTTAACCCTTCGTTAAGCGCGCGGTATTTCCTAACGCGTTTAGGCGCGTGGATTACAAACGTAATCCAAAATGATTTGTCATTAAATCACATACTCAGACTATAATCATTGGCTAAATTGGTTATTCAGTTTTGTTGATGTATCTGCTTCAATGATGAAAAAAATTTTTTATGAAAATTTTCAAGAATCTCACTGTTTGAATAAGAAAGCGAAAGAATCACGTTTTTCATAGTTTTATCTGCGTCTTGTACATTTTGGACAACAAACAAAAAACAATTATGAATAGCTGAAAAAAACCAGATATTCTGAAAAAAGACAAACCAAATATGAAAAATACAATTTGCTACATTCGATAGAAGTTATCATATTCATGGAAAATTCACACAATTATGGTGATTTCTTCAACCATCTAAACATTCAGTGCAAATATCTACTGCATGTTGCTTGCAAGCGTGTCTTTTGCATTTCACGCACACTTTCCTTGTTGACTTGTTACGGCTTCTAGGACATATATTACATCGTCTTATAGGATTTTCTTGCCTTGGTAGATCAGAAGGCGGGGG
The DNA here is from genome assembly GCF_914767665.1 of Harmonia axyridis. NCBI lineage: Eukaryota > Metazoa > Arthropoda > Insecta > Coleoptera > Coccinellidae > Harmonia > Harmonia axyridis. The sequence continues at coordinate 27,761,871 of NC_059503.1, forward strand.
TAATGTCGCTTCGAGTCCAAGGAGGGAACGCGCTCGTCTTCTGAGTTCCATGGGTAAGCAGGTCATATTCGACCTGGCCTCTTTTTGTGTCTTGATGAGTTCCCAAGCAAATTTTTCAATGAAATCACTCCTTACTTTTTTTCTCCGTAGGATGGTTCGCTTTGTAAATGCAGACGGCATTTATTCCAGCTACGTTCAGCAGATTGTAAAAAACAACCATTGCATTTTTCGCAATGTTGTATTTTTGGCATAGTTGGTCCACTAAGTCGACGCCAATTTTGGTGTGGTTATAAAATGTCACTATTTCTGGTTCTCTTTTATCTTCTGTTTCCAGATCGATCGCAACATCATGGTGCATTGAAGATACTAAAATAACGGATTTATTTTTAGGGTCAGACATATTATATTCCTGAAACATCAATAATCATGAGATAATGATATAAGAATACATATGCATTCGATAATGTTCGTAATAATGCAAAAAAAACTATACTTACCAAATTTATGACAACACTGCGTTACGTTTGCTCGAAGGAGCAAACGTAACGCAGTTAGGCGCGCGGATTACAATGGTAATCCAGTCGTGTTTAGACGCTCCTAAATTCCAGCAAAAATATTTCCCACCGCTTACTGAATACTGAATCGCTAGAAAGAGATGTAATTGACAGCTATTGAGGTCCGCGCTTACATAACCAATGAAATTAGGAAAATATCGGCGTTGGAATAGTGGTGGATTACAATCGTAATCCACGCGCCTAACGAAGGGTTAACTAAAAATGTATTCGTTCTATACTTTACGGACACAGTGTATATAAACCGAACGAAGTTTTTTTTATGGAATTTAATGTATTAAAATATTAAGGTTTTTGCGGAAAAACAACATATCAAGGATCGTAATTTAAATAGTAAAGTGTTTTCCAATAAGAGGTGTCATTTTGACTAGCCCGCTGTTATGACAGCTGTCACTTTCGAAACTGTCATCTTTTGACATTTGACAAGTAAAAGCTACACCATTACCTACTAAAAATGGACAGAAACACGATTTAACAACACATTGAATTTATTCAAATTCTCTACAAAAAGTGCAGTTGTAGTTCGCAAAACTAAAGTACTTTTGGGTCGTCCTGAAGCAGCTACTCGGTCGGCAACAATAAAACTGGTGGAAAAATTTGAGCTGTTGGGACAAGTTAGCTATGTGAAGAATCGGAACCGAGTGCGTCGCTCAAGAACAACTAATTTTATTGCTGCTGTAGTTGACGAAAACCCAGGTTTGTCGATTCCTCGTCGATCTTGAGATAAATGATTTTTCACAACTGGAATTGGAAAATATTGATGTGGGCGAAGATCATTTCCAACAAAACGGCGAAACGTGCCACACAAGCAATGAAACAATCGCAATTGTGCATGAAAAGTTTCCTGGCCGTGTTATCTCTTGAAGAGGTGATCACAATCGGCCACCAAGATCTTGTGATTTATCCTCTTTAGACTTTTTTTTACTGTCTATTTTTTTTATCAAAATTTAACCCCTTATAGGAAAACGCTTCATATCAAATATCTACGATGAGTATATTATCCGATCGAATACATAAATCGTTCCTAAACAAAAATATCCAATTTGAGAGTGGGGCGATTAGAAGAAAACAAAATCATTTCTGCCCTAGAATATTCAAGTCCTTGGCATTACATAACATTTTTGAATAGTATACAGGATGCAATGAATAAAACTCAAATTGTTATGTCTGATCATTATTTATTATTAGTTTTGATTTAGTAGTTTCCTTTAAAGGTGCGACAATCGTTTGGAGGAGAAGCTAATCGTCGACTCCAATTATTATTGTTTGAGATCGGTAGTTATTAATATACAGTATAATCCGGATTTGAAGACATAGATCAACCGCTTTTTAGGTTTAGGGTCTAGGTTAACTCAATTTTGGTTTCATAGGAATGTCTATACAATCCAATAGAACGCCTTCGATTTTAGCGACACAACCGCTTATAACGATCTACTTTTTTTGATAAATCGTCCGTGAAATGGTTTAATTATTTTATCATATTCGTACAAACACGCCACCTTATCGCATCAACCTGACTCCAACCCATATTGCCTATTCGTGTTCAAATCATAGTGTCAACATTTATCCTACTAAAGAAGGATTCACTACTTGGTCCGGAATGTGCTTTTCTCTAATTCTGTGGTTATTCCGTTCATTCTTCCACATCTTGTAGAACAAAATCGTGCGAGAATATATCAGAAACGCACAGTTTTCAAGGTTATATTTTATTATTCTATGTTGGCACTCCGAACTTTCCGCTACGGCTTTATCTGTCAATTCATCAAATTGCCTTCAAGAAATCAGTTCTGCCAACCAACATTTTTTAATGCAAAAATCACTAAATTATATTTATGGAAATATTTCATTAATTTCAATGAAAATGCAATGAATTAGAGAAAATAATGTATAATACTCGTACAGAAGGCTCATTCTACCACTCGTTCATTCCAAAACTCGCCACTTCGTGGCTCGTTTTTGAATTTTGAACTCGTGGAAGAATACCAATGCCTTCTGCACTTGTATTATAAATAACTATTAGAAACAATTACTGAAATGAGAGCTATTGAATATTGTATAGAAGCTGATGAATCGAATACTTCCACGAAAAATTACAGCTTTCTCAAAAATTTGGATATATGGAGGCTTAAACATGACTTTGATTTCGTAGCACATCTGTAGCAGATTCTGTAACAATCGACGTATTACAAGGACATTGAGAATAGAAATCCTCCAATGTGGCCATGGGTATTTTGAATCATAGATAAAAAATGAACAGAACATATGGGACAAAATATTTGTCGCGGATTAATCTTCTATACCATCTTCGAGACCATCAACTTAATCGTCTCATGTATCAGATGACCCAAATTCTTTGTCGCGAAATGTGCCATTCATTTTTTCTATAGCTCAAAAGGATTCTGAGATCCCCCCACTAGACAACGAATTTGGGACAATCAATCTTAAAGACAAGAAACACTTGAATACGAGTATAACGCACTTTGCCAACATCAATGTAAGCATTAACGTTAATTATCATTTTAATGAGGAATCGTTCTCAATGAAATAATTGTTTCATTCATTCATTTCTTCCAGGATTTTCGTCGATATTGTGACAATCTACTACTACTGGAATTACTCAAGTAGTCACTTTATTCCAGGAAACGCGAAAAATATAATATTTGATTTTTGAATGTTATAGATTAAAGATTTATAAGATATGACGATTCTTAGTTTTAATACGCACGTTATAGAAAATAGAAAATAATTAACCGTTTTATATTATGTTAGAAATCAACAATTATGGTGGAGCAACCAGAAACAATTCAACTAATGTCTTATCATAGAATCACATGATCGTCGTTCCTTAGAATAATATTTTAACACCAATCTCTCCTTCAACATTACTGTAAATAGCAAACCGAACAAAAAACCGACCACAAAACGAAACATATCCACGGTCATTCAGAAAGCGGACCGGTGAATGCTAATCGCGCAAAAAAAAAGTCTGTGACGGATCGGGAATGATACCGAAGTCCGATTCTATGGCCCGGCGCGATTCGACCTATACGAAACCGGGTTATCTTAGATCGAACCATCGAGTCCGCGACTGCTCGATTAGAGACGACTTGGGATCATCGAATGAAAAAACGAGGCCACGTTCCGATTCTTGGATTTCGGCTCCCAGCGTCCTACAATATTCAGTCTGCGATAAGGTGAACCCTCAGAGTAATAAACATAGATAGAGGGAGCTTTTGTCATTTTCAGTGAATAAATGTTGTCCTCAATATGAACTAACAAATTTGACACGAAGCGCGCGGAAATGAAAACATATCAGTGAAACGATATTTCACTCAATTCGCAAGTTTCTCCACAAAGAAGCACTTCTTATGTCCCATAGTGAATCAACACTTCATACCAACTCAAAATATATTGAAATAAATACCTAAATATATCAGAAATTCAGAAAACAAACTTCAAGCGCGTCAAACAACTTGAAACACAGGATGAAACTAAGAGAGCAATAGTTGCCAAAGCTTGGATTTCAGCAGGTAGATACAGAAAATAATAAATATTCTGCTTATTATAAATTTGACAATTAGGAAAAATATCAAATTCCAAATAATCAAATTTGCATATTCAATCAGGAAACACTCAAATAAATATATTTCATTGAATATAATATACATTCATAATAATATGGAGGTGTTTTTAAAAGTAATAAAATCATGACACTGACTGCACTATATGTTTTGAAGTGTCATCTTTCTGAGAAACCATAGGGAATTATTTGAAGATTTTCTTAACCAAAATATTTATCCCTATATCTACCCGAAGCAACAACTAACCCTAACACAGAATAATGCAAAATACATGTGCATTAAGGTTTGCAATGTCTTGCCAAGAAGATTTCATGCCATCAACGATATAAAAAAATTGAAGAAGGAAATATTAGAATTTTTGGTGAATATAGAACCATATAGTCTACAGGAATACTTTCAAGGCTGTAAAGCAAAATTTCTCATTATTGTATTACAATAATTTTAGAAATGAAATAAAATTCTATTTTATTCTATAGTAAAATTATGGATTTGAAAATATATCACAATCCGACAACGTAATCAAACCATGTTGGGGACATGTAGAAATTGCGTATAGTCCCTCTATCTATGTTTATTACTCTATGATTCGAGACGACTTGGGATCATCGAATGAAAAAACGGAGCCGCGTTCCGATTCTTGGGTTTCGGCTGCTACAACATTCGGTCTGATGCGATGAGGTCAGCCGATACCGCCCCCGATCCGACGGCACTGAACCGTAACTAATCGTCGCGTGTAACATGATGATCGAAGCCTCGTAAAAACGGCCCCCCTGACCCTATACCAACCCCGACCAGTTTCGATCGAAATGGAGCGCCAGAAAAATGGAGTCGGCAGGACGTCGCTGATCTCGTTTCCTTTTTTTTTTTTTTTCTTTTTTCGAAGAGCAGTCTCGGGCTGTGCGGTTTCGTTATTTCGATTCACGCCGGGCTATATATTTGATAATGCGGGAACCGCTCCCCAAGACTCCCCAGGCTCATAAACACGATATTGGATTTCTCGGACTTACTTTCTTTTATCGTACACATATCTTTGTTCGCGATAGGGTAGCTTGAGTGCCGCGGCGCAGCAATATTGATGACAGAATCATGAAGGCCTAAATTTACGAGTCATGCAAAATGAAAAAACCGAAAATCGCACTTGATAGCGGTCCTAGATAAAGATCTTGTAATTTGTCACGAACATCGGCTACTTTAATTTCATTGTTGAAAATAGTTATTCATAAAATTAGAATTATAGTGACTCTTCGGATTCGTGAGAAATTTTCATAACTCGGAAGTGTGAAAAAAGTAGCTTTATATTCGAGTTGTGCTCGTATATACATAATTGTTTCTCTAATTCTGTGGTTGATCCGTTCATTCTTGGAACATCTTGTAGAACAAAATCGTACGAGAATATCGCAGATTCGCAGAAATCTCATGGTTATATTTCATTATTATATGTTGGTAGTCGGAACTCTTCTGCCACAGATTTATCTATAACCTGTCAAATTTGTGATAGAGAAAACTGTATTACCAACCCACATTTTGCAATGCAAAAAAAAACACTAAACGATATTTATGGAAATATTTCATCAATTTCAAATAAAATTCAGTGAATTAGAGAATAGTATATTCAAAAACAAGTTGCAGAAAGGGCTCCATAACGAATTCGGAATTCGAAAACGAGCGACGAAGGACAGTTTTCGAACGCATGAGTGTTGGAATTGCCTTCTGCAACGAGTAATAGACGATATATTCTCTATTTCAGTCAAGTTTTGTCGAAATTCAATGAAAAACTCAGATTATACATCCTAGTGACATTTGTATTGTGTCTTGGCAGTTGGTGTGACTGCTACGAAAATCAGACAAATTACGGAATTTGAATTTAAATCGTACGTTTTGAATTTCAAAATAATTCATAATTACGCATTAAATTCGTGAATTATGTCTGACGAAATCGATTTAAAACCAAAATAATTAAGAGAAATTGCGAATAATTTCGCAAATCATTTCACTAATTCCAAATTATATTATATTGACACTAGACGTGTGTTGAAATTTTATAGGATTAGGTCTGTGTAGACAACCACAAAACGAAATATATAACTGAGAACAATGCTGTGATGAGTTCATTACAGCACTGTTTTTAGAACTATAATGAACTCATTACGATACTGAAATAGAGAAAATAATGTATAATCTCATACAGAAGACTCAACTCGCCACTTTGTGGCTCGTTTATGAATTTTAAACACGTGGAAAAATATCGAAGCCCTCTGAACTTGTATTTTAAATAACTATTCCAACGAAAATTTCTCGGATCGTTTTAAGAAAAAAAGGCCTATAAACTTGGGCCCGCAAAAGTTTTGATTTCAAGAAACAGGAAGTTGATTGATTTTTTTTAAGTTTTTTTTTCTCGTAGCACCTTCCCTTCACACGATATATAACTTAAATTTGGCATGGATATTCTAATTTGAAGTTTTCATCATGTGAAATGCTAATTTTGAATGAAATTGGTGATATTTTTTCTGAAACAGGGTTCACTTCTTTTCCCCAGAACTTTTTTTGATGGATCATTGGTACTTCAAAAAAAGTGGGTCCAGTACTACACTTTTTTGTTTCCTGTAGTTTTGTCGTATCTGCTCCGATTTCGAGAAAAAAGTTCGAACAATTCTCTAGTAATCATCAGGTAAATTCAAATGATTATAAAGGTCCAGTTAATATCCTGTGATGAATAAATTGATTATAAGTTTCGGTAATTATTCGCCCAATCTGTTTCAAGAAATTCGATAAACTGTAATATCATCACAAAAAAATAGGACTACAACTGGTAATCTCGAAAACGAAGCGTTTGAGGGCAGTTTTCAAGAAATTTTTCATTTTCCTTTGTACCCCCAATTTAGTAACATCCTGTATATTTATATAGATGTAAATGAAGATGCTCTATATTATTAACGTTTCAAAATGAACGTCCATTTTTCATTGTATCTAAACTAATCAAACCTCGACCTTTTCACACTCCAAAAACATTTTATATTCTGTTTGAAAATTTTAGCACACATTTTTTATAAAAATATTTGAAATAAACTTTTAAAATTCTGACTAAAGCTGAAATTTCCTACAAATATTGTTCTTTAGAACAAAATGGTTTGAAGTAAAGTGAGGTTGACATTAGTCGTAAAATTATAATTGAGAGTCAGTTTGAATATTTCGATCGATTAAAATGGATGATCTTGATTCCGCAGTTATAATTCGCCTAGAAGATGAAGAACCCGAAGAAGAGTTACAAGCGAACAGCGTTATAAATGTGACGGCAACAATATTTTACATGCCGGACTGTATCAACGTTCTCTCGGAAACCACGACCGCGGCATTCCACAGAACCGCTGACTGTACCGCTTTGCAGGAAACCATGGCATAGAACCGTAGATACCTTCAGAAATAATACACTTACTGGACGAATAACATTTTTCAAACGCAAGACTTCAATGCTCGCCGTCGCCTATCGATTGCTCGATACCTGTGTGTATGGGTTGCTTCGAAGTGGTAATTTGCTATATGTAGAAGTTGTACATTAAATTAAACTATAGATCAAATAATACAGTACACCTACATTTCAGAAGATTCAAATTATATGATTCCTCTAAGGTCTAACATGTCTAAAATACTAGTCTGTTCACTGAATAATTTTGTTTAAGATAATTCTGGCGATTCGGCTCGGCATAGGTCCGTTCCCTTTTCTCTTTTCTTCCTTAAGGTGGCGCTATGGAAAGAATTAACCAATAAACGGCATCATTTCGAAATTTTCATTTGTTCTATCTAAAGTAGTTTATTATTGATTCCACCTAAGATGCACAGAATCCCTGGTGTGAGTACTGATTCGTTTTGTTTCAGACTTTTGAAATATCCACCTGTTGCTTTGGTGTTCTGCTTCACCAGAGTTCTGTAAGGTGGCGCTCTTCAGAAATTTTCGAATTCCCGCTATCTGCCTGGCGCCGTTCAAAAATGAAATAATGATTTCAGACTTCACAAACTTTCACAATATATAACACTTCAGTTCCTATCGAATTTTCAATGAAATGAATGGAATATAATGAGAGATTATAGAATATTGTGGCGAGCATAGAATATGAAATATTATTGTTCTAGACTCAAGGGTCACGAGAGCCGAGAATCGAGACAAATGTCAAATATAAACGATATGTGCGCCATCTGAAAAAGACGCGATTTCTCGAAATCAAGTAGGTATAAAGGAGAAATGTCCCGTTTTGTCTGAAAGTTTAACAAGTATAAGAAGACACACCAGGTTTTCTATGCATCTTAATTCAACCTCGAAACTACATTGACAGAAAGACGACGTGAGCGCCGCCATAAGAAACGAAAAACAAGTAAAAAGGGAGCAATACACTTGAAATCCAAGAAGACTGGTCCCTTCAAAAGTCGACACTTTGATCTTAAGGTTCTCCAAGAACTGTTGAATACTGGCCGATTGCTTACAGGTTTCTGAAAAGAACCGAATTTAGTGAACAATAATGGCCTTAAAAATACTACATTTTCGTAATGAAAATGGAGCACCTTGAATAATGCTAAAGCCTAACCAACTATAAAAACGCTTAAGGAGGCCGCATAAAGACTGAACCATTCGTCGATAGTTTTCTACATAATCATGGAGATAATGCCGATTCCACATAGTCTTCAGAAGACCGACCAAACTATCAGCCAATTGAAAGTAACATAAACAGGTAAAGATTCACTTGAGACTTGGACAAACCATGTACACCAGATATACCTAACAAAATAACAAATTTCAGAGAATAGCCTTTGCATTACACACGTTAGTTAAAATAACGAGTGTTCATTTAAATCGTGGTCAAGAGTGCTGTGAAGAAATTAGAGTTGATTTTCTGTGATCACAAGTAGCACTTAGCTTCTACCAGATATAGTTCCCAGATTCGAAGTATCTAAACAAATGTTAGTGATATGGTACAAGCTAAGCGCTATTTGTAATCACAGAAAATCCACTCTAATTTTTCAACAGCACTCTTGACCACGAATTTTAATAAACGCTCGTTATTAGAAGCCTAACAATGAGTAGGGCATAGTCCTTCCCAAAGCTACAAGTTCCAACATCCACATATTCCCCAGTGCCAACACCCCAACTAAAGCTGCGGTCGGAAAACACATGAAGAAACCTCCCCAATCCAGTGGAAATGGAGGAAACTCCTGCTTTCCCCACCACAGCCCACCGCGAAACCGCATCCTTTACCGCAGAAGAGATCGATTGCTCTTACGGAGAAGAATCAAGAAGTTTGGTCTGGCCCTCAATCCGAAACAAGATTCAATGTTACTTCAACTACTGAAGGTAGTGGAAGCATTGTCGTCACTTTTGGGATGGAAAAATGTTTGGTCTGATACCATCCTGAACAACTTTGGTTCAGATGAAGAAAGCGTAAGTGAAACTCCTGCTAATGGACTAGTTTGCGTTTTTTTGTTAAGGATTAATTCTGAAAATTTAAGTAAAATGAAACAAAAATGTGGAAGAATCATTGAAATATCTCTAGAAATGAAAAAGTTATGGGACTTTGAAGTTGCGCTTGGAAGAATAATTTCATAGTACGTGTAAGTGTCGTGACGTCACACACTAGGTATTGGCAGAGTGCTTACGAATTCATTGGTGTACAATCACTTGTGCCGTTCGTGTCGTCTTTTGTTCGTTACACGATGGCTGAAATAACTTACTATATACATACATACAAATTACTTTTTTCTCTTTTTACTTTTTACTCCTCACATAAATATGTTTTGCCATTGATAGACTTCAACAACCAGTACTCAACTACAAACTGTTTATGAAACGTTTTTTAAATAAATCATCGTTATAAGTTGAACCATGATGAAGCAAACTCAAAAGTAGATACTGACTTGAAAAGTTTAACTCCTTTTATTTCTGCACTGACATAAGATGGATTTGAAGAAAAAGACTCCATCACTGCGAATATATCTATTTTAGGCAAATTGTCACTTTGTCCTTTCACGAAGCCTTCTTCCATTATGGTGACATAAAAACAAAACTCGAGTTAAAACTACACTGTACTATGTAACTACAAACGGCGCGAGAGCCTTGGCGCGGCTAAGTATTTAAACGTAATTTATGGTGTAGCGATCACAGGCAAGAGCCGTGACGTCACAGACCAAAGACGTTCCGCGCTAAAATACGTAAATTTAAATAATCTATTTCAGTCATTTATTGATGGATTTTCAAAATTTTTTCACTGATTTATCAGTTTTGCTCTATATTTTAATTCTATCGTGTCAAATATAGTATTATCAACATCACTAAACTAGTCCATTACATATTTTCACTCAATAAGACCCGGACCTAACCAGTGAAAACACATTTTTTCCTAAAAATTCGACTTTATTCGTCAACATAGCCACCTTCACGAGGAAAACATATATTCCAACCCTCCTCTCATTTTTTTTTTCAACATACCTATTCAGTAAATTCGTCTTTGCTTATGCTGTTTTTTAAATTGAAATAACAATTTAAGGATTACATTGTGTAACCGCAGTTTCGAACTTATTCTAGTCCATCTTCGGACACTGTGAAGATTCTACAAATTGTACAGGGTGGGCAAATAAGCGAGGTAAGCGGCTATATCTCAGGATCCACTCATCGTAGACACTTGCGGTAAAAAAATTTACTACTGAAGTGATAAAGAGAACACACTTGAAATTGTTTTGAAGTTCATACCTCTACCGTTAGGGGGCGTAATAGCTACCGTCGAGTATAAAAATGAATTTTACTCGAAAATGTTTCATATGAGGTTGAAGGAAAAATATCATCACTGTAATCCTTGGAAAATTATCTATCTTTTTGATTTGTCACTTTCGATTTTACGACATCAAATAAGGGTAGGTGAAAGGGAGAAATCTGACTGATTGAAACGCCTGTAACTTCAGTTTGGCTCAACATTTTTGAGTAAATTAGATCTCGTCTGAAAGATAATATCTTGTTGATTGAGGACAAAATATAGTCATGATAAATTTGTTTTTGCTGCTTTCGGTAGGGAGCGCTAAGTCAGAAGTTCATTGTTTTGTTCATTTTACTCCGAAATTTCAAATGTAATGATAGGATTTTCTTGACAGAAACAGAAATTCTATCAAATTTGCATGAAAAACCTCAAGGTCGCAAAGCGATAATTTCAGGCATTCTGAAGTTATGGCCGAAAGAAGATATTCTTCAACTGATGCACTGCGAAAAACCAAATTGTGTCTTCAAGTTCTAAAAGAAACAGAAATCCCATCAAGTTTGTATGAAAAAACCGAAAGGTCGCAACGCGATAGCTCCAGGCGTTCTGGAGCGCGTTCGAACAACATCCCCCCCTCACAGGAGCCGCCCCATACGGCGGAGAAGAACGTGGGATGTGGAATCGATGGGTAAATTAATTACGGCAGGCGATAAACTCTCCCTTACCTCTTGTCGATCCCTTATCTAACCCTTGTCCGATCGCGGGTCGTTTAAATCACTTAAACGACGCTCGAGATAGCAGCCGGCTCCGTCGTCGACTAGTGTTTTCCGATAATCCGACGGAGCGGGGTGAGGCGGCGGCGGTGGCGGCGGCACGCACAACGCTCGTTACCCGCGTAAAACTTCGACGGTTCGATTTCGCCCGCGAAGCCGCCGTCGACGCGATCTTCGATTTTCCAGGCGGGCAGGGCGCACCTCGACTTACGCGAATCAACTTTCGGTCTGTTCCATTACACATGCACAGATTCAAAACGTCTATTAACCCTTTGTGTCCTAGTGTGTCCACTGTGGGGACACAAGTTAATAATTTTTTTCTCAGACGCCTAATGCGCTCACCGTATAGCCGTATATTGCTTAGTTCGCGTAAATACCGTATCTACACATAGGAGCGCGAACTACATCGCTGATCCATACGGAAACGCATTGGATGTAATAGTTATTTATAATACAAGTGCAGAAGGCATTGATATTCTTCCACGAGTTCAAAATTCAAAAACGATCCACGAAGTGGCGAGTTTTGGAATGAACGAGTGGTAGAATGAGCCTTCTGTACGAGTATTATACATTATTTTCTCTAATTCATTGCATTTTCATTGAAATTAATGAAATATTTCCATAAATATATTTTAGTGATTTTTGCATTGAAAAATGTTGGTTGGCAGAACTGATTTCTTTAAGGCAAATTGATGAATTGACAGATAAAGCCGTGGCGGAAAGTTCGGAGTGCCAACATAGAATAATGAAATATAACCATGAAAACAGTGCGTTTCTGATATATTCTCGCACGATTTTGTTCTACAAGATGTGGAAGAATGAACGGAATAACCACAGAATTAGAGAAACTAATATCCACGATTGTGTACTAGCTATATTCATTCATTCATCCCTCTCCTTAATGTGCTCACCATTTTTCGGTATGTGTACTAGCTATATGAAGCAGCTATTTTATCGTATTTCGAAGTGAAAAAAAAACATGGAAGGTAGGTTTTTTCTTGGGAAATATATAAAAACTTATTATAAATTGTCATGTTCGTGAGCTAATGTGAATATCATCTAATAATAATTTCATTTTTCGCGTGAATGTCGGTGGTCTCCTCTTGTGGACACAAGGCAAATGGTAACTTTTTCATTTTTTTTCAGAGAAAACATCATTCTTATTTCGTGATTTGGAAGAGTTGAATTCTCAGGATTTATTCTCTCTTCTAGAAGAAATACCATCTGGGAACAACTCGGAGGTTGATGATTGTTCTGATGATGAGTTACTTCAAGGGAATGATGTGGAAATTGAGAATGACTTGATTGACATAAATTCTCTCGATATCGTTTATGCGGACGATCTTTTAGGAATTGAAAATTGTGTTGTACATCATTCTAAGAATTCAATGAATGTAGCTGCAGATCAAGATTTATGTAGCAGCGAAGATGAAATTGATTTGAATACTGTCAAGCAAAAAATTTTACGGAATAATACGATTTGGACAACTGAAAACGCGTACTGCCCACAAAATGAAAAAGAATTCAACGAATCTTATGGACTGTTTAAAAATTTTTTCAGAATTTCATACGAAGTAGATTTTTGTATTAGATTTCAGTAAAAATAATAATATGATTTACATTGTGTAAAATTTCTTTATTGCCTAGTGTCCCCACAATGAGGACACGTCCTAAAACAAAAATCCCTTGTCCGAAAATTCAAAAACATGTTTATTCACTTTATTCAATCATACTTGAATACTATCATTTGATTTTCAACAGAAAAATATCGATAAAATTAATTCCGGTCACAAAGGGTTAAGTACGATTCATATTATCCGACACATATCGTTTCAGGCACAAAGCGAATCGATTGTCGGAACGGAGGGCGCGTTCATATACTCATTAAAGGAGCGTTTCAGTTTGATTCAGTCAGTGGATAAATTGAGCTGCGAAAAAATGTTAACACTTAAAAAACTATATGCTATTGCATTATTACTGGATGAAGATGAAATAAGAGAAAAGTCGGTAAGAAGATTTAGTGTACACCCAATATTCAAAAACAGAACCATCTTATTTTAATTTGTCGGTAATTGCTCTCCAAATTTTTCTTTTCATTAGTATCATGATACAATCTATGATTGATAATTTAGATTATATAGAATTTCCTGCTCACGCACTAAATATATTAATTTTTCGGAATCCATTACCAACGAAAATTACGTGTTCCAGAACTAAGAGCAACTGTCTGCTAATTCACTTTATCCGTTCAGACACGTTCCGACGTTCATACAGACTCCGCCCATACGACATCAGACAAAATATTCTCTCGAAGAATACTGAACGTAACGGATGGCGAAAGACACGATCGGTGACGGACAATGTGAATTACTTCATAAGAAACGCATCAAATGATATTTGTCGTAAACGATTCGCTTGGTGTCTGAAACGATACATGTCGGATAATATGAATCGACCTTTAACCCTTGGAAATGAACTGTCTGAAGTTAAGAGGGATTACCACCACGTGACATTCCGCGTAGCTGTCATATATTAGATACCCTTCTGTCGCTCCTGCGATGATGACCAAACTTTGTACGGTGTACATTCACTTGATCTTCTTCCTTTTTACTAAGAGTATAAGTACAGGGCAGCACTGTACGACGGTCGATTATTTTTTTCACATAATTATAGTTTTACCCCTTTGATAACGGTTTTTTGTAGTTTTTTTTCACGAATATGTAACATTTCGAGCAATGAAAGTGATCAAATCGCCACATACTATTCCATATGACGATCAACTAGCATACCGGGATCTATTCAGAAGGACCGGTAGAATAAAAAATTCCTTGCTGACCTTGCTCCCTAATAAATTTATGGTAACTTGGAAAACTCTTGAATATTAAAGACATCCTGGCCTATTCAATATACTTTATCTAAATAAAATTAAAAAAATCAATAACAATTATTAAACCACTTCGTACCGAACAGGTCTACACAAATTATTAGAAAGATAATAAAAAGTGACAGCTGCAGCCAAAGAACGTAACCAAATCGGCATGGGGTGGACTATATTAGCCAATAGAAACCACCAAATGGTTCCAGAGACCATCCGCTATAATATCAGGGTACTGTTAGGCAATAAATACCCTGCCTCCAAATTAATTACTGGAAACTTGGACAACCCATGTATAATCAAAACAGTCTGGCTTCCTCTAAGTAACTTTGGATATACATTGTCATTAAATCATGCAAAGATATACGCTTCAACAACGTTGATCTTGAGCCAAGTAGCTTGAATACCAATCCGTGAATCCAAGTCCATCTCCTCCAACCATTCATACGGCTTATTATGAACCTTTCGCTTAATATTATTCGATATAAGATGCAGACGTTTACTATTTTGCACATGGCTGAATATGATCAAGCCACACAATAAGTGATAATACAAATATCATATGTATTGTTTGTATGGTTCCAATAAATGAGTCAAGTCAATAGGTTACTTAATTACTCAGTTAGACTGTTCGATCAGGCAGACGCTATTTTCTCCTCAAAAAACATACATAATTTATATATGAATCAGTCTTCAGAATCCTGAAAATGATGCTAAGTACAAAATGTAGAAGAACACAGCCGAAAAGTTGCTGTTCAAAAGAGTCTCGAAATTTGAAGGCATCTCCTTTAAGGAATTCAATGTTCAAGGCTACATAGTCACAGAAACTTATATGGATATTTACTTTTAATCTCACAGGGATCAAATTACTCTTAATCCTTGAGGGATTAGCCCTGGAAGAGTATAAAAGAGTGTATAAAATAACGTCTGGTCTTATTGAAAGTGGCAATCAGCATGGCCAGAAAATCTTCCATCGCACTAAAGTCATATGAACATAGAAAACGATAGAGGTTCTTCAATACTCCAGTTATGGTCTTCGCATTGATGAATACACGAGAGTATAACGGTTTTCGACGAAAAATCAAAGCGAACAATCAAACTCCGACAACCTACACTTAATGCACGTAATTACAAGTTACCGGCTTAGTATCTGAGCCCGGGACCCGAACGCACCGAGGATGTGAATGACACGACCGGCCCAGCGACCGGAAAATTGACGGTTGCCCGCGAAATCGGATACACCCCGTACGCGGTAATGAGAGGCCAAGCTCGTACATAATCTGCGACCCGCATCTTCTTATCTATACGACGCACACACATGTGTCACATCCCCGTGAAACTGATGACAGTCCAGTCAGCGTCATATCGACAAGATACTGCAATTCCCGGAATTTGCCGACCCACATAATTAACTGGCCCAATTGCACGCAACGATTTGTTTGGTTATCTGACAATTACAGAGGACGAAATGGGTTGTTCACATAATAATTTTTTTTTTTTGAAAAATAGGTATATGGCAATTTTCTGCAATCAGAGAATGAAATCAATCCTGATCACAATAAGAAAATTTTCACGAAGTTATGATTTTCCGACGAAATAAGTTTCGTTCTCTGAACGCGGCGATAAGCGCTTGGCTGTTTTTACACCAGTATTCTTTAAAGGTCGACAATTGGCAATACTCGCATTTTATTCAATCATTCATTACGTCTGCTATCTCACAGAATACTAATTATATTACGAATAAAAAAAAATATTTTGTCATTTATTCTCCAATTTTCATCCTATAAAAATTAAAATTCATATTAGGTTAACTACGTAAATTTCTTTCAGGACAATTTTTCCTTGGCTGGTTCTTAAGATTTATAACCATATAAAAAAAAACGTCAATTATATCAAATTAAAATCTGTAAAAAGTTACATTCCAGGTAGGTATAAATATTCAAATACCATTACATATACCATGTCATCACATCCTAAATTTCATGATATGATGATACCTAACTCCATATTTCTGACTTGTAACTTTCAACAACTGTATACAGTTGATTTTAACTCTGAAAAATTTCAAATACGGCCAAAAAAATTGTATGGTCAAATAAAAAAAGATTGAACCTTTAAAATTGTATCATGCCCTCCGTGTGCCACAGCCGGATAAGATACTAACAAGTATCTAATAATCTAGTTTGAATGCAAAAGTACTTCGAAGAAACATACAAAAGATACAGAATCTACTGTTAATATTCAACTGTCACTTTGGGCTTCATTGAAATATAAGACGATGATTTACATTCACCTTAACAGCTCGTGATTTTGTCAACAAATGTTCGCCAAATTATCAAAACAATAAAAAGAATAAAATAAGAAGGATGATTTAGCAAATAAATTTCCGCTCACTTATATTCGATGAGTCTATTTCGACATCGAATAAAAACACTTAGCTCACTCAAAAAGTAAAGTAACCTTTATTTTCTCTATTTCAGTACCGTAATGAGTTCATTACAGTTCTAAAAACAGTGCTGTAATGAACTCATTACAGCATTGTTTTCAGTTATATTTTTCGTTCTGTGGTTGTCTACACAGACTTCCAATCCTATCAAAATTCAATACCCGTCAAATTGTCAATATGATATAATTTGGATATAGTGAAATGAATTGCAATTTTATTCGAAATTTCTCTTGATTCTGGTGGTGTTAAATCGATTTCGTCAGACATAACTCACGAATTTTATGCGTAATTATAAATTATTTCAAAATTCGAAACGTACGATTCAAATTGAAATTCCGTAATCTGTCAATTTTCGTAACAGTCACAAAAACTGCCAAGATACAATACAAATGTCACTAGGATGTATAATCCTAATTTTTCATTGAATTTCGATAATATTTCACAAAACTTGACTGAAATAGAGAAAATATCGTCTAATACTCGTTGCAGAAGGCAATTCCAACACTCATGTGTTCCAAAATTCGCTCCTTCGTCGCTCGTTTCGAATTTCGCATTCGTGTTGGAATAGGAGCCCATTCTGCAACTTGTTTTAGAATATACTATTAACATAATTATATTTGTTAACATTTCGCAGCAAAAACTATCATGTCGGTTTTGCCAACATGAGTAAGTTAATGTTTCTTCACTAGAAAACGATCCATATTTATGGTATGTTGCCAATATAAAACACTCAAGTGAAATAGTCGAATTAAAATATAGAAATAGTAATTATCGAAAGTAACAACTTTAATCCATCAAAAAAAAACCTCAGTTTCAACACAACTTTCGAAATGAATGCGAGTTTTTTTTAATGCAAAAGCCATAATAGCACCAAAAAAATCTTAAATTTGATTTAATTAGGTATTGTTTTCAAAAGGGTAAAACAATACTTTGAATAAAAGTACCTAATAGAAGGGAAAAATAACGTTGGCACTCTGTAATATTCAGCATGTAGGTATAGTGATTATTGGAAATGTGACAACAAAAGGATTTGGGTTTGTCAAAAATATTAAGAAACAATTTAAAAACTTACTGTCATTTAAAGGGAATGTTAGGAACCAGTCTCGAAATTAGGGAATCTGAAAGAAAGCAAATGAGATTTCAACTTCAGTCGTAGTTCCCAATGAATATTTACTTGATACCGAAATATAATTCCGAAACTATAAAATAAATCAAATTAATTACAAATCCACCTCACTCAAAATAAGTGTATATCCTAAACAAATATTAGATCAGCTAACATTGTGGGCAAACAAAATTCGGTATAACAAGAAACACAAGAGATCTAATCAACAGGCCTAACAGCACCTTTCTTAGAATTAACGCAAAGTTATTTATTACCTCTGTATACGCATGTTACTTACTCTTTTATGGGACGGAAAAGAGGACCATTATTCACTAAGAGAGACGATTTATCATATTTCTATTCAAAACGAAAATAACGAATATTATTGTGCGCCTACAAACGATTTATCAACAGAAGATGTTCATAACAAACTATGTAGTATAATTGAAACACTTTTTTCGATTGTTTGCCAACTATGTACAAAACGTTAATCTCAATCATGACAAATAATTCTTGACTATCTTCAAGAACATTTCTTATTACAAATGAGATTCTCTTTTTATGCTTTATGTGAATGAAACCAAAAGAAATCACTTTTTCAAAAGAATTTCTTCCAACATCGAAAATATGAAAAAAGTTCATGAATGATTAAATCGTCAAAGTGAAATAATCTAAATTCGTAACGAAATAAAGTACTGAATATTTGAAGATATAGCCATTTTAACAATCTCGAAACCAACTTTGATGTATCAAAATTGTGGACCAGACAAGTAATGTAAACATAGTTGAATACGCCCAAGAATCTTCATGTCCTACTTAAAATATTCAATGAAATGTTATAGCGAAAGTGTGCACAACTAGAGAAATTCATGTCACTTACGTGAATAAATAAATAGATATCACAACAGCAACCACTATATAACCAAATTCTAAATATTTCCAATAAGGTTTTATAGTTACACTTCACATTGCCCACAATGAAAGACAAAGAAACAACATAACATTTTTTCGATCCGATTTCCGATGAATTCGACAATCACTACCTATTCCATACACTCAAAACTAGCCGAACAGAAGTCCCATCACGAATTAACGCACTTTTTCAGCCGATTTATGTCAGATTTTCACGAAAATTTCATAAATATGTGTAAAGATTTCTGGCGACATCAACACTGATCATGTCGCCGCCATTTTGTATAATATCTTTCTAGTATCAATATGGCCAATAGAAGCGCTCACAAATGTCACTAGAGGCTTGATTTTGTAACCAGAAATATTTTAAAAATCACCAGTAACCCGCGATATTCAAAATCATAAGATATTAATCCTATAAGTAACGATTCCAGCTATTTTAAGATTTTTTCATTTGGATCTATGGAACTGATTAATTTTTTTAAGGTATAATATTTTCTTCAGTTAAAAAAATATGATAGCTTGAAAATGAGATTGATATCAAACTTTAATGACATATACATAAAACCGAGATATTCTTATTTTCCAAGATTAATCATAATATATTCAATATCTTGAGAAAAAAATGGATAATCTTCACATATTTTTGATATATACCTAAACATTGTCTTATGGACCTATAGTAGTAGTACTCCGTTCATCATTCTTCATATCCTTAAATCTTACACTATATATATATATTTTTTTGAGAAAGAGCAATACAAAATATTAATTTCAAACAATCAAGCATATGTGTCGATGAATCTCAGTATTAGCAGAGGAAATGTAACGGGGCATCATACATTTCAGCGTATGATACAAGAGAACAGATAAAAACCTCAGCAAAAACTCTGTCTCCCCGTATCGGTGTAGTGACTGGTTTGTGTAAACGTTTACAGAATAAGCTGACATAATTTATATTGAAGGACTTCCTCTTCAACCAAAACAAAATTTCCTTTATCCTCTCTTTTCGGTTGACGACTCTATAATTTCCAATTGGATCCTAAAACAAAAAGAAAAGAAGCAGAAAGGAGTACTAAATATTAGTTTTCATTATATCGATTTGAAGTTAACTACCCATTCTAAAAAAGAATCTGAAACAATGGATAGCTTGGAAACCATCATGAAATTTATAAATCGGACAATCATTCACCAAGTGGTCAATGGTCTCTTCTACACCACACTCACATAGTGGGCTATCAATAGAACGCCATTTGAAGAGGGTACTATTACAACGACCATGACCAGTTCTAAGTCTATTCAAAATACACCAAATTTTCCTAGGAAGATTGAAACCTAGAACTTTTTCTGAGGGATCAACACTAAATTGAAAGGTTAAAACAATCTTATTTGGATTTGATTAATTTCTGGAGATATGTTGCATGCATATCAAAGGGAATTTTAAAATTGATCAGATTATATTATCATATCACAGGGGGTTATGAATGATATAAATTTCAATAGAATAAAAGAGTCGATAACTAAAAACTTTATTAAATATGTACAAATGCATGTATATAAAATTTCTATACATAATATGTTTTCCAACCTGAAAAATCATCTAGAATCAGTATCTAAAAGATCATTGACATGCTCAAGACCAGATCAAGAGAACAAAATGGTTCTCTCTAGTAAAAAGAAATATTTTCACATTCCTCCAAGCTTCCTGGAAAACCTCAAGTTCCAATTTCATCTCAAATTAATTTTCTCCAATTCACTTCCCCTTACAAATATGTAGAACAAGGGAGTTCCTTCTTCAACCAGAAAACTGAAAAACCATCAATATAAATAAATAAATTCAAAGAAAGAAAAATGTGAGAAATTGAAACTCAACCTACTCATTTCTAGCCATAACTTTTCCTAAAGTATCAGATAAACTTATTGGGACAAATTTGTTCTTTATTGATTTATAATAAACACTAATAGTATCCAATTTATATCTATGCTGCGGGTCCCATTCTGCAGGGTTGCTGAAGGCCACTTTAAATATATCCTCAAATCTGTAAATTAAATTGCATATATATAGAACTTAGAATTCACCATTACAATCCAGAATGATGATTTTAATATCTTTGGAAAAACGGACAGCATATTTGTTGAGAAAAAAATATAATAAGATATTTCAACTAACGTATCTCCTTCAGGAAAGCTTTGTATATAATCAGGGGCTTGGTAATGATTCTCTGGATACATTAGTGTAACTGGCCAAGTTAAAGAACCATCCTTCTCCAAACGTACCTTTGCAAATTGATCATAACAATCATTGAATAATTCTAATAATCCATCTAAAAAACTCTATGATTAAAAATGTTATTGCATGATATTTACACCCACCTTTCCCTTTCTTAACTTTTATACCACGTTTAACAATAGCTTCATATAATTTTCCAACTATCTTATCTCTTTTCCTTTCATTCCTTTCTTTCAATTTCTCCTCTTTCCTTTGATCGTTCAATTTTGTAATACACTCATTTTTCAATTGCAAATATGTTTGGTTATCAGACTCAATATCAAGGATTTTATCACAAAACATTATACATAATTCTAGTTTATTCATTTTTGAACAACATTGAACTGCTCTATATAATGCTTTGAGGTGAGCTGGTTTAAGACTAATTGCTAATTCACAATCCTTCAGAGATGACCTGAAAATTAATGTTCAATGTTATATAAATAACATCAATTTATTGATAGAACTACCTATAATTCTTCAGAAAAAAATGTGCTGCAGCTCTATTATTGTGCAGGGTTGCATTTACTTCTGCATCATCACACTTTGCCTTAAGTCCTTCTGTATATGCAACTACAGCTAATCTATAGTTTTTATATTTGAAATTGAAGTTTCCATCATCCTTGTATGAAGTTGCAAGTTCTGAAAAATATAATTCGTAGAAAATGTTATAAACTACAATTGAAAAAGATACCTAGTGGACTGTTGACAGTAGGATCATATTTTAATTGCTGTAAGCCCTCATAAAGCGGGTGTAAATCTTCTCCAGCCTCCGGAGGTTTGGTCATGAAAAAAGGATGACTTTCCATTTCCTAAATCATAATAGCAACTATGTGAAATTATGTGATCGTTATGTTATTTAAGAATATACCTTTTCCCAAGTGTCTTCTGCCCAACCATCTTTATATTTGCTTTTTGGTAAATCATCTATAAACTTTTCCAATTCTTTGTCCAACTTGGTAGCGAGTTGAATACGTTCTTCATCGGACATTTTATTAAAATTATTTGATTTATCCATCATTTATTCAAAAATTTACGATCTAAATGAAAGTCCAATCTTTTGAATATACATAAATACTTCCAATTGAACTACCAATACCAACACGTGCCCAGTCATAGCCTTCTAAATCTTAGAACATAAAATACTATAAGTTCCAAATCTACAGGCCGGTACATTGCCGAAGAATGCGATGTCGCCGTTTCTGCGGTAGAGGTAACATTACATGAGGTTATATCGAAATCATGGTTCGCGAGGTGTCTTTTTTAGTGTTTTTTTTCAATGAGAAATTGAAGAATTAGTGTGGTGTATAAAATTGAGGATACAAGATTCAATTATCGCCGAATGAGTTATTTATACGGATGAGTTATTTATTTGGAATTCTTCGATTTCTGTTCTATCATGACATGTAAGAGTAATTTCTTACTTTTATCACAGTATAGAAACCATATACAGGGTGGCCATTTGAAAACGAAACAGACGAGATTACAGACGAAATAAAGTTTTTCGATAGAAATGCTCGGACAGGTCGATTTCTGTTTCGAGGGGGACAACTTAACATGTAGGTTACGGACGCATAGCGCTTCAACCCTTGCTGCTACAACCCCCACCCCCAATTTTTGAATAGGGAAGATGGGGTGAGTGATACCTCAATTTAAAGGTATTTTTATACTGATTTCAGCACAGTAATTGTTTTTTCAATTTATGCATTAGTTCTCGAAATATTCATGCGTTAGTTAGTTAGGAAGGAAGCCACAGTCATGGTTGTTTTGAAGCTCAAAATGTCGATTTTTCACAAAACACTACAAGTGCCATGAAAACACCACTTCATTTTCAAATACTTAGTTAAGAATATTTCGAAAACTAATGCATAAAATGAAAAAACAATTACTTTGCTGAAATCAGTATAAAAATACCTTTCAAATGAGGTATCACTCACCCCATCTTCCCTATTCAAAATTTGGGGGTGAGGGTTGTAGTAGCAAGGGTTGAAGCGCTATGCGTCCGTAACCTACATCTTAAGTTGTCCCCCTCGAAACAGAAATCGACCTGTCCGAGCATTTCTATCGAAAAACTTTATTTCGTCTGTAATCTCGTCTGTTTCGTTTTCAAATGGCCACCCTGTATATGTTTCTATACTGTGCTTTCATTCTCATTTCAAAGACAAAGTGATTTCCAACTTTTCTTTCAACGTTCGGGAAAATGATTTCGTTCAGTTTTATAAAATTGAAAATTTCAAAGACGAAGTAGTAATACCAATTTCTACATTTAAGTGGTTATTAGGTGACCGGTACATATTTGATAAGTGGACAAAATTTGAAAATTTACTTTCTCAATTGAATATAATAGATTCAGATTCCTCTGGCACAGCAAGCTGCTCATCAAATCAATATCGTTTTCATAAAGTAAAAGGAGAAATTGAGAATATTAATTGTATCCTCAAAAATTGTATAGTAGAATTAGAGAATATCAATTCTGACGATATGGAAACTTCTCAAATGATCAAGAAAATACAAGAGAAAATATCTGTCTTAAGTCAACAAGTTTAATCAGCTATCTCATCAAAGCCCATTTATTCGACAGTTTTGATTTCATGGGCATCATCAATTAATTTTCAATTATAAAGTTCCTACTGGTTGATTATAAATTCTTATTTTTTAACTCTTCCTCATCCAAAATAATTAAGTAACATAACATCAGATATAAAATGTAGTGTATTAATAAAAGACAGTCAGATATGATAGAGAGAGAGAGAGAGAAATTAAATTTATTGATAAATCAAATGGCTATCGACCACAGTCTTCCAGCCAGTTGCATACATTTTATATTACATATTATTAATAAGTATTAAAAAAAAATAAAAATAAACATCATCCTAGTGATTCCAAGTGTTCGTAAAGTGGCAAAGCTGGTAACTTTGCCTTTGGTGTAGTTGCTCTACTGTAATGTTGTATCAATGGCTCCATTATGTTGATATTATTTTGGTTATTGATGAATTTTTTACTTAGTTTTTGCTTTCTTTCCAGTATTGGTTCTATTCCTGTTGTCTGATATAAAAGCTGATTGGATGGATTGTGCAGTGGGTTGTTGGGATGTCTCATTTTTGTAATCTTACGTAAGCAAGTTCTTTCCGCTACCTCAATTGCATTCAGAGCTGTTTTTGTCGAATTTGAGAAGATTATATGTCCATAGTCCAATAAAGGTCTGCATATTATTTTATATATGGTACTAGCTGTTTTAATACTGATTCCTTTGTTTTTATATGTAAGAGATCTAAAATGCCCAGCTCGTGTTATGGCTTTTTTCTTTTGAAGTTTTAAGTGTGCTTTGAAGTTCAACTTGTTATCAATCTTTATGCCTAGGTATTTGCATGAATCTGTTGGAGTTATTGTGTCACTACCGAGTTTTATATAAGGAGAGTTGGCATTGATTTTACGGTTAAAAATGACGAGTTTTGATTTTCTTGGGTTAGGTTGTATTCTCCAACGTCTCATCCATGCCACTGTTATATCCGCCAACTTCTGTGGACCTTTCATACACTCTTTCAGTGTTTTATGGTGGGATATTAAAGTTGTGTCATCAGCAAATTGGAGAATCAGATATGATATTAAAGAAAGAAATGTCAAAATTTAGAGCATCATGAAAGAATCATAAATGTTTTATTTGATGAGATCTGTATTAAGCCTAAAATTGAATATCGGGGAGGTTGTTTTTTGGGAGCAACCCACGATTTCAATGAAATCGTTCACGGATTTTCTTATTAGTATAATCGCGTACATCGTTTGTAGTCTATCCTAAATAGTCTTCATTATCTATTTATAAACATTTAATGGCGATACAGACACCCTATAGACCTTGACTTTTCAACCTAAGTTATGAGACAACCTGTGTAATCTATTTACCTTGGGTTTCTCCATTGTTTTTCTTATATGTGATAATCATACGATGAATAGTTCTATGTATTATTTACTTGCTGAAGAATTCCACGCCAATGATCCAGTTATCGCAAATGAATCTCGAAGTACCTTAAGTCCATTCATTATCAATCCATTTAATTAACAATTATTCTAAAATATTCAGCGATGAAATTTCAAGAGTTGATTTTTTATTCGAAAGTTATCTTATGAAAGTTTATTTCTATTGAGTTTTTGTACAATTTATATTTTATTTTGAACTACAAAGTTTGCTCTTGTTGAGTTTCTGTTTTTAGAATATGATTGTAGTTTGAGATTAGATTTCAGAATAGATATATACATTTTCGAAGTTTCATTTAGCTTTGAAAGCCCCAGAAAGTAGGATAATAGATACCTTATCTGATCGCAATTTTTTGAAACTCGATAAACAGCTACCTTCCCGTGGTGAGATCTGGATTATTTGCGATAATTCATTATTAATAGGATCGCAAATCAATGAAATGCTGTATTGCTTTCTTCTATTCAGTTAGCGAGTGTAAAAACACTCCATAACATTAGCGGCATTGTGAAATATTGGGTGAAATGCCTAAAGCATCGACATACCGTTCATTCTGACTGAGCCACTTGACCCCCCGATGTAAAAACGGCAACTTCTAGCATTCTGGCCTGCACATAGCATCACCTCTTATAACAATAACATAGAACCTGATATATATTTGATATAGAAGAAAATTTCTTAAAATATTAAATTATCCCTCAAAATACAAAAGACGCTTTTTTCTTTTCAACGTTATTTGAAAATTCATTGGGCATTCCCTGAAATGTATGCTATTGAATGAAAAAATACATTCTGTGGAAAAATCGTAATAGATAGGTTTTAAGTTTTTTTCTTTTTTTATCCTCGGATATTTTGGGAATATCGAGTGTTCTATGAAAACTGTTTAGTTTTTATCATTCAAGGTCAATTTTCACAATCACTGACCCCGAATCACCATAGACTACATACATTAGACCTTGAATCTTGCAATAAAATTACGCTTATTATCAGTGGATTCAGGTACGTAGATAACCAGGACATTTTCCGAGATTTTTCACAATGTTTGCTTCCCGTTCAGGCTTTCGTACCGGCATTCAAATTTTCCGTAGACAATTTAGTCTAGTCGCCCCTAAAGAATTGTTAAGAAACATGGAAAAGCACGAAGTAGTCCCTGATGTAATAGATGTGGTCCCCGACCAAGGCATAGAAATATCTTATCCTAGCGGGGTAAAAGTTGACTTTGGTAATGAATTAGCACCGACCCAAGTTAAAGATGTTCCCACTGTGAAATGGGCAGCAGACTCAAGCACTCTTTATACCCTATGCATGACTGATCCAGACGCTCCTTCTAGAAAGGAACCCCAATATCGCGAATGGCATCACTGGCTAGTTGGAAATATACCAGGAAATGATGTGTCTAAAGGAGAGACGCTATCAGCTTATGTTGGTTCAGGACCCCCACAAGGCACAGGACTGCACAGATATGTCTTCCTTGTCTACAAGCAGAATGGTAAAATTGATTTTGATGAAAAAAGGCTTCCTAATAACTCTGCTGAAGGAAGGGGCTGCTTTTCTATTAAGAAATTTGCTGCAAAATACAACCTAGGACAACCTGTTGCTGGAAACCTTTATCAGGCCCAATGGGATGATTATGTTCCTCTTTTATATAAACAGCTTGGAGCTTAAGGATCTATATCTTTTTTAATTAGATTTTATTCTTTATTTTTCATCTGATATATATTTCATAGTTACAGTAATAAATACAGTTCTCAAAATAAATATAAGCATATTACTTTCGATGAGCATTCTAACCTTTGATAGATATAAGAATTTTGCATATTTATTTATAATTGCTGATAATTTCAAAAGCACCATTTAGTGAAATATATGCGAGCTGTACCTTCATGCAGAAATTTTTCATCCCTGCATGGATTTTCTCGTAAACCCTAAGCCATTGTTGCATTGAATTTTCAAATATGTAGTAGTATTTTAGGATATTAAGGAGTCTAAATAATTACTAACACATTTACTGCGACACGTGTTGTGCCAGCCCAGCAGAGCCTAGCCTAGTAGAGGATTTTGTAACAAAATGAATAAAACGCCGCATATTGGACGTAGTAACGGAATACTCTATCTGCCCTACGACAGTTGTGGAGTGCGCACAGTTAAAAGTTAAATTTCATGAAAATGGAATTGTTAATTGAAATTGGTCCCTACACCATTTTCATGGTAATTGGGTTTTTTAATAATATATATATATAATTGAAATTGGTTCGCGAAAATAAGGTGCTTTACCTCCTCAAATAATCATTTTTCTTTCCATATTGAATTTTTATGAATTTTGGGCAAACTATATAAAAACAAAACATTTTCTAATTCCGAATCCAAAATTAAGTTTAACTGAGTGGCTGGATCTATATTTTGGTGAGAAACTAACCAAAACACACAGAAACAACTATCTATGTGCAATATGCGCGCATCGCTCATTTGGATCACATAAATTAGTTTTCCTCTATAGTTGCGGTGTTTCTCCCCTGTGCTGTGCTAGGCTCCACTACTTTCAATATGCAGGCAGAGCACCGGAATAGTTTTCATCTGTAGTAACTCCGCTCTGCTGTGCTAGGCTACGAAGCCCTCAGTGTGCAGCTAGCCTGAGTGCGGTGGCAAAAACATAAACATATTACTCCAGAGCAATACCCGTTATCCCTAAATAGGTTGTTTTTTCTTTGTTCCACATGAATCAAAGGTAAAATTCTACTTATTTGAATAATTATCGCGATACATGCTTCTGATGCCCATGATATCCCATTGGTTAAATGGAACTCAAACGAAATTTTACACAGGTGTTCCTGAGGACATGTACTGCACATAATTTGAAATGGGCAAAATCTTTGATCGTAGTGAACATGTTAATAAATGATACTTCATTCTCTCTAGTGGAAGTTCATGAAAAATTGCATTATTCAAATTGTTAAAACCTTTATTTCATCTAGAACTTCTAAATTTCATATAACAGTAACTTTGAACATTTGGAGAAGAACAATCTTAGACTAAACTAGGTTGGCTTATTACAGACATTGATTATGCCTTTAACAATTTTCTGGCATAGCTGCTCTGAAAAATACCTCTCCAAAGTCAATCTGGCACTTGAAACAAACTTTTCCATAAATGTCATACTCTTATCATGCACATAAGGTTGTTGGAAGCTGCTTCCATATTTTTCATCGACATAATCCCCATTCACAACTACAAAGTTATAGATCCTGGAAACATTTGCTATAAATCTATCTAAATTGAAATTTTCTGATACAATTTCAACCTTAAATTTATAAGGTAAAAGCCTTTCATCATTTTCAAGTTTGTCAACAATCAAACATCGATAGTCAGAGGGCGTTAGAGCTGTAGGCCTATTAAAAGGCGACAAAATAATGCCAACACAAGGCTTCTCATTTCCAATCCACTTCTGCAGCCCCTTCTGGGTATCTAAGTCTTGCTGTGAGGGTTCTGGGGCGAACATAGGATGTGAATGGAACCAACCCAGCAAATTTAATTCCATATCATGTATTCTCTCTGCAGATTCAGCCTGAGACACTGGACACATGTCACAATGAGTAGTAGAGGAAGCCAGGTTTTTACAAGGTTCATAATGAGTAATAGATAACAATTTGGTGCTTTGACTCCATGTACCTCCAATAAGCCCCATTACTTCACTAACTGCAGAATGAGCATGAAAATCCATGAGAAGTAAGGTTGATAAATGCAACTTGACCTTGTATTTATAGTCACAAGAAAATGGCTTACAATGAATCAAATAAGTTGGCTGTTTCTTCACTGCTTTCAATTTTGGGTTTACAGGATCCTTATTGATCACTGTAGTTTCTATAATTTCTCCATGGGCCCCATGACTAACTGTACAGCCCCCCTCACCATTGTGTAAAAACTTTTTTTTGAATCGTTTAGGATGAGTGGAGTTTTTCAGCACATTTTCCATTTTTGTATTCTTGAAAATTTTGTGCATAGGTCTGATATATCTAACTCTCCCACATCCATAATTAATCACTCCAATTTGTTCTAGAAAATTATGAATCTTGCATAAAGTGCTCCTTACAGATGGTTTAAATCCTTTTTGTATATCACCTTTTGTTAAATAATTTGGTTTTTTGCAGGTCCAAGAAAATATAATGTGATTCCTCAGTTTCAAATAATTTTCCAAAGATTTTTCATCAATACTTATATTATGGGTGAAAAACTCACTAAAAATAAATTTTTCCAGTCCAGATATTATATTTTTATCTAATTTCACTTCAAATCTGGGAATATCTAAGGAAGATAACTGATTTAAAATATCTGCATCATCTGATGCATTCATTTCATTCTCAGCTTTAATTTCACTACTCTCACCATTGGGTGAACATTCATTCAATGTCTTTTCAATAACAATTTGTTGTGCATCTTTTTGTACATTATTATCTTCACATTTATCCTCTATATCTATTTCTACATCTGAATCTGAACTCTCGGAAGTCTTTTTCATGTAAACAATTTCTCCTTCTAGGCTCAAATCTGTTAGTTTATTACTTTTAGAATCATTATTTATGATATTCTTTCTGGAAATACTCTTATTTACAAGTTTACTTTTGCCTGACTCTACTGTTTGTTTGTTCGGAATTATATTAAATTTAGAATTTTGTTGCTTATGACTAGGTATTTTGATATTATTTCTTACTATCTCTTTTGAAGTATTAATTTTTCTTCTCTTTCTTATATTCTCATTTTGAATATCAATTTCAACTATTTGCTCACTTGTACAGGGTATCTGGGAATCAATGAGAATATTTTCAAGTTCTAAAAAGTCATCACTCAATTTTCTAACTGAATTTCTAACAAAATGTGTTGGATGAAGTTCCATATAAAAACTTTTCAAGTAATACTTGATTTCTGAAGGTGTTTTTGTTCCTATAAATTGAGAAAGACGGAGAGGGCTTTTTCCGAAGATTTCAATACCTCTTTCTAACAATGTTTTTTCTTTTTCAGTCCAACCACTTTCATCAGTTATAGAATTTTCTGTAGTTATATGACCTATGGGTTCCTGGTCCGAATCTTCACGACTCCTGTTGGAGGTCGAATTATTATACCAGCAATCTGGATTTGTACTAGGCCTATCCAACAACCATTGTGGATGGACTGTGTAATCGCAATTCAAAAAATTTGGATCGCCAACTATATTTATTTCTTCATCTTCATCCATTTTTGTTTACGATAGTATTATATCAACAAAAATAAAATTTGTATCCCATGCTAACTAGACATGTTTCCAAACAAGTATCAAGTCGCAATTTGACCCACACCACAGAACAACTGAAACATACAACTAGACTTCATACTTTGAACAACCTTTGAAAATGTCAAATGCCACATTTCCTCTCTTTTTATGGATGTTAATACAAATACTGTAGTCTATTAGTATTCTGTGCTGTAGTCTATGGCTGTACGTTGTTGTTGTTACTCTTAACCTCATCTTTTCTCAATTTATAAATATCAATATGTGGAAATTTTTTGAAGTTGAGAAGAAGGATTTCATTTCTAAAGTGATATCTAAAGCGAGCAGTCTCATACTAACAATAAGTGATTTGAAATCAGTTTGGAGGGAAGAAATTTCATCGGGTGATATTTTATGCAGATTTAAAGTAAACAGATGAATTAATATGTTTTGAGTATTTTTAACACGTAGACTTCTATAGGAAATGAATCCATTGTTTGAGAGCAACGAGAACATCAAAGAGTCGGTGGCTTTAATGATGAATGATATTGATAAGGCTTTAGAACTAAATACTGTATTAAAAGATGATAGTATGGTACTCATGATTACTTCAGAATTAGAAATGAAATACAACATTAAATTCAAATTCATTTTAACGAAACTAGAGGAAGAGGTGCGTGATGAAATCAATAATTTAAAATCCAAATAGGTATTCAGTTTTTCAGTGAAGTCACATTGCCTATGGTACAAACTATATTACAATTAGAGCAAACACAGTGCCTTTTAAGTGATTTACTCAAGAAGAAAGATCGTGAGTTGCAAGAGTACAAACTTGAAAAAGGAGAAATATCTAGAGGTATAAATTTGCAATGATTCAAGAATTTGAGTGGTTATAATATTTTTTTTAGAGGATTTGAAAACTGAACCTTTCGATGGCATTGTGAACGATACATTGTCTGATGACTTAATGCTGAATGTATTGAACAAGAATTTTTTAGTTGGAACTTCGGATCAAAGCAGTTATTCACATGAAACTAATGAGTATAGTGTTTTTAATACATCTTACCTCTAATTAATTAGCGTCTTTTTAAGGTTTGTGAGTGAATATCCAAAAAGTACAAAATCTATTAAGAGGAAAATATACTCGGCGAAAACATCGAATAAAATACATGTATTATGAATAATTTTTATTTAAAAAGTTATTGGAATATATTTTGCTTTTTTTTTACTTTTTTCTCAGTAGATTACAGAAAATATTTATCTATGGTCGAAAATAAATACCTAAAGAAGAATATGTTTTTGTGCTCTGTGCTTTTTTACATAACCTCACATAATCTTTTGTAAGCGTTCCTAGCCGCTTTTCTAACGTTTCGAAAAAACTCAAATAATCTTAATTTTTTCTCAACCTTGGCACATTGATTGAACTAAGATGTCTATCGGTGTACCACTGAAAGTTCTTCATGAAGCTGAAGGCCATATTGTCACCTGTGAAACTATTACAGGTGAAGTTTATAGAGGCAAGTTAATAGAAGCCGAAGACAATATGAACTGCCAAATGTCCCAAATATCAGTAACTTACAGGGATGGTAGAGTTTCCCAATTGGAAAACGTTTACATTAGAGGATCCAAAATAAGATTCCTTATACTACCGGATATGTTGAAAAATGCCCCTATGTTTAAGAAACAGACAAAGGCAGGCACTGCTGGTAGGGGAAAAAGTGCTATACTGCGAGCTCAAGGTAAAAAAAAGGAACTATTTTAAAATTAAAAATTTTGAGATATATGAATTGAATAGAGTTGACTTATTGATTGTGGCTTCAGTCTTGTAATCTGTGTAGGTTGGGTGTGTAAGCACCAGTCAAAAGAATATGTTTTCTGTTTGCTATTGGCCAATCAGTAAGAGTGGTGTGCTTAAAATGTGGTAAGGAGGCACAGTACCAAAGCTAATAATACAAGCAATTATACTAACTCACAATTTTTGAAAGTGCCTGAGAGAGTAACGATAAAAACATTAAATATAATATGCAAGTAAAACATTATCTGTGCTTAAAATAGATATTTTCTGTTTCAGCTGCAAGAGGAAGGGGTCGGGGTATACAGCCTCCTACAAGAGGGGGAAGAGGTGGCTGGCAGCCTCAGCAAGGTAATATGGGGAGAGGTAGATAACTGCTAAATTCACCACCATTGTTTCATTACTTATATTTATATTTAAGATTTCTTACTGGAAAGTGTGATGTAATTGACATATTTGTGTATGAATATAAACCTACATTCTATACATTTTATTTTCTCTATTCTTGTTATCAAAGCTTGAATCCTGAATGAATTGAAACTACTCCATTGGTCAAATTTTCATAAGTAACGGCTCTGAATCCTGCTTCCTCAATCATTTTCTTAAATTTTTCCTAAAAATTTTATTATGAGTTTGAATTTCTACAAAATTATTATTCAAATGATTTACTTGGTCTGGAAACTGCCTAATACTTTCAACTAAATACTGGTAAGGTTTCCACTGTTCTGCAATTATTTGTCCCAATACTGGAATCACTTGAAAACTATATTGGTCATATACCCTAAAATAATGCATTGGATACATTGGGAATATTACTAATTCATATAATTACCATTGCAAAAGTGGATTATTAACATGACTGAATTCCAAACACATGAAACGACCACCTGGCTGCAAAACTCTATAAGCTTCCCTCAAAACCTGATCAATATGAGTCATGTTTCTTATACCAAAAGCTATGGTATAAGCTGAAAAGGAATTATCTTCGAATGGTAGATTTTCTGCATTTGCCTGTTTCCAACTGATAACATTTTGGTTGTGGTTCAAATTTTTACTTCTTGCTTTCCCAACTTCTAACATGTTTTCATTTATATCGCAAACAACAACATGGCAACCAGCTTCACTTTTGGAACTCTTTATATAGTTTAAGAATCGAAACGCTATATCTCCTACAAAAATTTCAACTGAGTAGTTGTATTTTTCAAATTAGATATTAGAAGTACCAGTTCCTCCGGCCATATCCAATAAAGTTGTATTTTTTGTAGGGGCCAATCGATGTATAAATATATCTTTCCATATCCTATGTATTCCTAGAGAAGTGACATCGTTCATTATATCGTACTTTGAGGCAACATCTTCGAAAAGTTTACGAACTAAAAAAAATTCATGATATCTTATTGAGTATAAATGTATCTTATTTCATTACTCAATGAATATATGCAATATTCGGAAAAGCGGAAATATACCTTTTTCGGTTTTTTCACTTTCTTTCACCTGTTGGAAACCGAAATGAGTTGTTTTTTCTTCAGAAGCATCATTTTTTATTACTGTTTGGGATACAAATCTGTTCACCGATACGAAAAATGTATTTCGGAAGAAATTTCTTTTTAACGAAAAGTTCAAAATCAACTTTCCACTAATCATTTTGAGGTTATCTTTCAAGTCGGATCAGATGTTATTTGATGAATTGAGAAGGGATTCAAAATATTTGTGATTTTATTGAAATATGTGAAATGAGTATATACTGGAATCACTGAAAGGATTATTGATACTCAGGTTATTTTTATAAATTTTTATTTGTCGTAACATAATTCTTAAAAAAACATACTCGTTTGTAGAAACATAAGCGACTTATCTGGACAATTCTTAGAATTGCCGAGTTATCTGTGAATTTAATGTGTTTTTCGAACTTCAAACTAACATATTCGTACCTTCTATTTTTAACACCACAAAATAGCTGCAATAGAATCATTTATAATTACGATTTTTGTAATTGGGTTATAAATCAGCTGCAATAAAAATTAGTAAAGCGGATAAAATGGAATAAAGATATTCAAGATGTTTTCAAGCTTTCCTTCCACTGTAATTATAAATAATTCCTTTCAACAGTACCCTACATTAAAGGAACACCTAGTCTCAATATTTATAAGAAACACATTACCTTAGCTATAACAAAAGTTAATTTTACATTATATTCATCAATAGCTTAATTTTGCGATGTATTGCAATGTGATAATAAATTGAACATATAAGGAATACATAAATTTCTTACTTTCTGAAATATTATTTAGGAATTTTCAAAGCCATCTATTGATGACGACAATATAAAATATATCTTTCTCATTTCGAATTTGTGCAGATATTAAGAAAATTTTTTCCTTATAAGGTAAAATGCAAGATATCTCAACAGTAGTCATTCAAATGTTTCCAATTGTTCTATCTCCATCAGTAGGTACTGTTCTTGCGAATTCACCACTTTAAAAAACGCGTTATGTGTATGGTAAGGTAAATCAACAATGGAAAAAATTTAGGAAAATACAAAATCCTCAAATCTATCTACAAAGGGAATTTTTTTGATGGTTCTACTAAATAGTCTCTAAATTCCTCATAAGAGTGTTTCAATTGAAAAATCAAAGTCTATTATTTGATGATTATGAGAAAAAACATGTTTAATCAAAAATTCCAATAACTGAAATCTCATCTTCGCAACATTAAATTTTAGTTTATCATTTTGTTATCACTAAAAAGCTATATTAGAGTAATACAAGGAAAGAATAGTGTCGGATTGAATGTTTGTTTAGGCTGCTCTTAACAAATTTGAAGAAGACAATTTTTTGTTTATCACCGATTTTATTTCTTTTTTTTAAGTCAAAACTATATAGATAATTAAGAAATTATTTTTTAGAATCTTTTCATGAATTATTTCGAAAAGTTGATTACTGCAAGAATTTTAAAAGTTGTCTTCTTCGTAGCTAACTATTTCAAACGAGGTTCTCTTCAGAAGTAATCAATACCAAGATACTCCTTAAAAACATCCAAAAACCTATTTAAACTCTACTTAAACAAACAAACATTCAATCTCTTTTTATAATATGATCTTATATAAAAATCAATAGTGACTAGTCAACTACAATAAAAGAAACAAAAATTGAAAAAGAACATAACATAGTGTTCCTTCTATAATTGGAAAAACAAAAATATATCTTTTATTATATATATTTCAATTTGTTTATAAAATTTTGATGCAAAATTTGTCAAACTTAAATGAATTTTGTAAATCACAATTTCTTTGAATTCTATCGTTCACAAATTATGAATTGTTTTTTAATATTTCAAAAAACTTCTTGTCCTTTTCGGGCACCACTTGTCTAGGCATATCAACTTTTTGAATTATCCACAACAAAAGATACATATCACATGAAGATATTCAATAAATATCTCGTTCTTTCATTTTTAGAATTTCTGATACAAATCAAATCTGTTCAGTGCCTAACAGTAACACCTTTTTAGAAGGGAATATTGAAAAAAAACTTAATATTCAAGGATGCATAAGGAATAAACAATTATTGTATTCTTACAATTAATCAACAGCATATTTCAAATATTCTCATTTTATGGGTCACCCTGTAACTGTCTGAAGTAGCTTTGAAACTAAATATTCAAAAATTCAAGTAATCAGAAATATACATTGAACGTTTCAACAACACAAGAACAATAAAATTCAACACTTCTCACGACTTAGCTCTGAAGCTATTCAGCTTCAAATTCAATTTAAACTTTTGCTCATATACAAAACAGTTGGCAGTTGAAGAGGTAGTTCTTTTGTACTATAAAAACACATCTTACGCCGCCACCAGAAAGCATTAACATAAGAGACAAAACAAATCAAGGACAAGAAACAAAATAATAAATAAGGTTATTGTATCTTGTACCAGAGGTGGTATTATAATTTTGTTTGACGATGAAAGTGTATTAAAAAAATTAAAATATATAAATAAATAAAAGATCTTTATTATAAATACATAAATAATTTAACATCACAGAAACATCATAAATATGAACCGATCAAATATATGCAAAATCAAAATATAACATCTAATTGATAATTCTTTAGAAACTTTTCTAAAATCTGTTAATTTTGAAAACACTATTGTGGTGCCCTTATTGATTTTCCATGTTTTTCATTTCAAACTTACACAGATCCATCCCAAATATTAACAACTTAAAAATCAGCTAAATAAACAATTCATTTTTTTGTAATATTTTCAACATATAATAGAGAATCTAACATTTATAGTGTTTTGAAACACTGCTCTGAAAACCAACTGTCGAATCAAATATTTTGCCATTAGGGTCTCGTCAATGCCCATTCCCTTTTTTTTATATTTTTGTTTTTTTACCTTCTGGATAATTCAAGTGCACAAACTGGACAAGACACTGATGGCACTACTGTCCAATTTTATAATTTGTTATATTAATAAATCTAATAGTCTAAAATGGCAGAGACGCCTACTTTAAACTTGTCCCGCTGTCTTGCTGAGTATTGTTTCCAACCTAAAAGCAACAGAGGTTTCGATTATTGACTGGATTTCATTGTGGATTTTCAAGAATTTTTAATCCTGTGTGAAGTAACATTCACTTGCATCAATTATTTACAGACTGAAGAAATATAAAGTAACAAATAAACTAATGAAATTTGTCGATAATATTTTGTATGCTTAATTCCGCTCAATTTCAATTCTGGTTTACTTATCTTCCGCTTTTAAAAGATCTACACCTAATATACACTCTATCAGACAACAATTGTTTGGTTGGCACATTTGATAATCTTATCCCAAAGATTCTGGCACAGTATGCCGGCAAAGTACAAGCTGTCAAATGCAGATAACCTTTCAGGGTTTTTCTATTCGTTCAATGCTTTTACAAAAATCTTACCTCTTTATTGCAGAAAAATAAATGAAGAAATCAGAAGAGGTAAAGGTAAAGAATCAAACATGTGACAAGTCTAAAGGAGACACTAATATTACTTTTTCATTTGGGACAACTTGAATATCGCTTACAAAATATTATCGAATTATTTTATCCGGAAATTGAATTTCTTCATCACACATTAATGAATTGACAGTTTCTGCGCAAATGCATCTGAAAATTTAGCACCTTTCTTGAGATCCGTCGCCCCGTCGACTCACCATTGTGTGCTGATCCGAACCGGGACCTGAACCGATCCCTTGAGACTGACCCTGACCGCCCAGCGGTTTGTTCAGCTTGTCGCAATAGTCGGCTAGTATATCTCGGAACCTTGGCCAGCTTTTTTCTGGTAGGGTGATGGCGGTCCTGAAATTCGTTTTTACCTCGCTGATGCGCATGTACACCCCACGGTTGTTCTGGCCAATGTCAAAGTAAAAGTTTTTGTTGTCAACATGCATCTGGTTGCCTTCAGGCAGGTCGTGTTTATAAGCGTGTTCGTCCTATAATAAGAAAAAAGTTTAAATGAGAAAAAAGTTATAGTAATAAAGTGGAATGTCAGAGGACACAATTTGAAAAAATACAGGGGATGCTTCTTGAAATTCCTCCTTTTAGGAAAGTACAAAAAAGAACAAACTAACCCATGAAAATGTTCTAAATCAAAACTCATGCTCTACAATCCCTTAATTTAAAAATACCCTATTCCTCACCTGAGTAAACTCGTCCAAGAGATCTGTGAGTGCATCCCGAAATTCAATCATCCCTTGTGCCGGTATGGCGACTTGAGAACGGGGCCCGCCCCTAGTGATGGTCTGGGAGACTCGTAGAAAGCGTCCTCTTGCGTTTTCCTTCAGATCGAGATAGTAGCGGCGGTTGTCTTTCATCATCATTTCGCTTTTCAACTTGCCATCTTCGGGTACATTATCAGGATTTGGAGGCCCTGCAATATTTTTTTTTTAGTAAAAACGGCGCAACGTTATGCCATGAAAGCTTACCCAATGATGAATAGTATTCGCTGAAAGCTGACAGGTGATCCCTGAACTCTGCGGCGGTAGATAAGGCCAAGAAAATCTGAGATCTCCGTCCATCTGCTCCAATCTGAATAGATGAAAAAATGTATAATAAATTCATTACCTTTTCCATAGCACAACTTACCTCTGCAACTTTAATGAAGCGACCTCTCCGATTTTGTTTGACATCTAAATAGAATCGCTTGCTCTGAATCTGGAGCATTTTAGTCGCCAATTCCTGCTCCACATGTGCTTGGGGACCTACAAAAAATACCGGAATCAGCAGATAAAGACACAACCGCCGGCGGAACAATTAGTACGAAAAATATCGTGAAAAAACCATACTGGGGTCCTTCCAATACTGGATCCTCTCAAAGGGCCACTCTGACTGCATATTGGTGTCAATTACAAAAAAGAACAAAGTAATTAAGAACCAAAAAACACACTCATGAGCGAAAGAAGGCGACACTACCGGCGCGAAACTCTACATGCTGAATGAGATGAAGTGATTCAGAGGTTGTAGCCAGCAAACGTGCACTGATTCCAAGAAATCCTCATGACTCATATTTAAGACAATTTCATTGATGAAAATGGTGATCTTGGCGCAACTCTTGTAATCGCAATTTATTCATGATAGAGAATTAGCGGTTTATCTATGTTTGAGGAAAAATCCTATCATGAATCAAGCAGAAATGCGAGAAATACTAACCTGGATCGTAGTCGCTGCTCCCTTGCTCCATACCTTGATGATATTCTACAAGTTAAACGAGTCAAGTTATTAACAAGGATATTTTTCCAAGAGAATATCTTCTAATCTACCGATTTCACCGACTTCTCAATCCGCTCATTCGAAAATTTAAAGAAATTCGAAAAATATCCTCGGAAAACATCATTCTTTGCAGTAAGGCTTACATTCGAAAATTTCGACGTATGGGCTCCTAAGAAAGCCAACCTAACAAACATTATCCAAGGTCATTGAGAGCCTACGACAATCCACATTACATTGCAGTTTTTGCGGCTAATCTGACCTAATTAATCGTTTCAATCAATTGAGTATTGAACCAATCTTTGATAAACCATTATTATACACTTTTATAATCAATCATTAGCCATGATTTCCTGAGAAATTACGGTTTTCAATTTGATTACAATTGAAGTATCGCCATTTTGCATCAGTTGTCAAAATTGCAGGACAGATATTTCAGCATCCAATCGGAATTTCGTGGAGATTTCAACAGAGATAAGGGAAAAACATATAGGTAATCTGCCTATAATAGATTCTTGTAAATTTATTAACTTACTTTGCGAACTTGAACCCTCATCTCCACTTCCTAAATCCGACATTGCAAACCCTCACACACTCAACCTTCACTGACTTGGGGCAAACGCAAAAGTCACCAGAAATATCACTAATCATATACGGCTGTTCCATTTGACCGTGAAACAGCTGTGAAGACCTGTTTAATTAATTATTATTCGATTCGATTCATAGGTGAAGTTTTTTGATTCGATTTATTCCTGGTACAGGCTATATTTGTAAAGAATTAAGGTTTTTTTTAGGACACGAGCGTTATGTTTGTTATTATTATTTGCAGGAAAGCTATGAAAAAAAACGATTTCATTTTTTATCCCTACTTAATTCTGTTTCATCTTACATTTCAAAAAAGAATAATGAATATTACAATTCTTTCAATGAAAACAATTTATATTTAATATTATTTAGAATTTATTGTTTGAATTTCCGAGAAGAAATAGGTATCAATTCAACTTTCACTGCAAGTGAAAAATGTGACTTAATATCTAGATTTTATGTTTATAATTTTTTCTTTATTGGATATAGGCGTTGATTGAAGTATTTC
Source organism: Harmonia axyridis (assembly GCF_914767665.1). Lineage (NCBI taxonomy): Eukaryota > Metazoa > Arthropoda > Insecta > Coleoptera > Coccinellidae > Harmonia > Harmonia axyridis. Next base: position 27,801,970 of record NC_059503.1, read on the forward strand.
TTATATTTGGATCAACTGTCGGATTTTTTTTGGAACAGCTGAATTTCTAGGCTCGTAGGAAATGCGGAATAGAATAATTTCTGGGTATAATAATTTCTTTATCATTGTTATTTACTGTCAACTTTCCGTGTATTCCATTTCATGATTATAACAATTTTGTCAATAAAAAATTCCCTAGTACAAATACATTTTCCGGTAGGATTCTAATTGGAAATAGCGATATCAGATTGTACTAGGAATGATGTCATGGGTTGTATAATTCTGGAATTCAAAATTGAATCAAACGTTAGATTGTGACGTCAACAGACGATCGTGGCTATTGGAAAGTGAGATAATCAATCTATTTTAAATTGCAATTACTTCACATTACTTCGACTAAAATCGGAAATTAGAGGTTATGCGCTGGCGCAATGCATCTAAGCTTCCTAGAAAATTTGACGGCGAGGGGAACAAAGATGGCTATGACTATGTCCGCCATTTTCTAAAGTGAGATAGAACAAGTTGTTTTCCCCAATTTTCTCCAAAATTACGCCGTTTTCTACAAAATTTTGAACGGGTGATGCACTTACTAGCCCGGATTTACGTTTATTCGACATCAGAATACAGGATCACATCGAAAATTCTATCTTTTTTCCCAAATCGAGTTCGGCGTCTTGGAGGAGCGTTTTAGTGATAGAGGAGGTAGGTAAATGGTTTTCTTTGTTCTGCACTTATTTCATTTCAACTTTATCAGCGTCTTTGTTTGTAAAAAGAGATAAATTCTGAGGAAGTAAATTTTTGGAAAAATTTGTCGAAATCCATTATTCGCTTGATTACAGATTAATTTTCGTTTTAACAACCGCACCCATATCTACGAAAGCCGTTTTTCAATTAATTTAAAACCTTGAAGGAAATTGTATCAACCGGCTTTTAAGCGTACTCATTATAAGTTATTGCTTACTATAATATTATTTCAGAACTTTTTCTGTATTGGTTTTTTACAAATTTTATACTTTAGTGAATAACATAACAAATTGAAGAATGGGGATTGATATTAATTGTCATTTTTTTAATTATTTGGACTGGAATAAAGAATGTTATCCTATAGTGAAAGTAATATAAGAATATTTGTAGATTTAAGGAAATAGATTATGTGCTCATGAAAATTTCGTTTCGTTCCTTATTTGACATTTGTTTTAATACAAACATTAATTGTTAATTGTTGTCTCTGATACAAAAGAATATAGAATATTGTACTTTCATTTTCTCTATGAATCGATTGTTTCATCAAGGGATGGCCTAATGAAATAGGTATTTGCTCAGTTTATTATGAAAACTAATTAGAGTACATATTTGGAATCATTTCTTTATTTCAAATTGATTTATTATAAACATCAAGATCAATATATAAAGATAGTTGAACAGGGTGTTAATTTTATAAATTTATTGAATGAACATTTAATTCTTGAAAAAATTTAGTAATTTAAAGTAATTAGATACTTTTTAAACAATGAACTCTCTGAATAGTTTTAGAGAATTTATTTGCCCCCTTAAACTATCAAGATGCGTAAAATTCAAAAATCCTAATCAGCAGATTGCTAGTTAAAAAAAAAATTGTAATAAACTCAAACTTTAATTTGTAATAGAAAAGAATTTGTCATAGTTCTTACTGTTACTTACCTTAAAAAAAAACACAGCAGTTCTTTGCAATAAGTATTTCCAATTGATGCTGAAACTACATCCCAACATATAGAATAGAACCAACCCATGAATGCTAATGGAAAGATATAAGTTTGTGAATTGAATTTTTTAATTTATAAGGTATTGCGTGAAGAAGAAACAATTATGTATTTCTGTGTAAAGTAGATTTTATGCAAGCAAGAACTTACAAGATGAAATATCTAGTAAAAAATAAATCTCTTTTGCGTTTATCTGAGGGAACAAAGAAAAGTTGCATTAAAATATTGTAGGACTTCGTCTTCAAATCAACTATTTATTAAAATTGCGTTTAAAGGATATTATTATTATTACATTATTATTTCTTATATTTAATAAATTGTTTTTTCAGACTAGTGGCCAACAATGTTCGACCCTAACGCAATAACTACACAGCAGTCACAAATTCAGTATCAGCAGCAGCAACCCCAGCAAACAGACAAAGACAAGAACCAGGATGGCACCCAAAAGGAGAGCTTCCCATCCTTCTGTTACGCCAATGTTAACATGATTCATAAGATCACCCCCAACACCACCCAACCACAGCACTCCACAGTCAACATGTCCCAGCTGTCGGATGATAAGTGCTATATAACTCAGCCCTTTAGTTATAATTATGCCCTTGTTAACCAGATGTCGCTGACGCAGAACACTATTACTTTCAAGTGTGAGATTTGCGGCCTCATGTTCGCCCACCTCTCTCTATTGAACCACCATAAGAGGACAACACATCAGCAAGGAGATCAAGGTAGAATTTAGTATAATTAAGATCAAGCGAATGTTCACACTGAGAGGATCCCTTTGTTCTTTGTCACTTTCTTGTCTTCTGTTACTACAATTCCCTCTACTTCATCTATCTCATTTTGATACTTTATCTACCTCACCTTGATTTTACCCCTTTATTAATTCTTTTTGATTCCATTATTCACTATAATTTTTTTTATTTAACTCTTGTGGCAGACAGAAGTATATAATTTTGTGATTTCTCACTGCGATCTTCAAAAAAGTAGTATTGCCTGTCGCTCACTACCTTGTTTAATTGTTTTCCAATCAGAATTTTTCACAGGTCAGATCCAGCAGCCACAACAAATCACGTTACAGGTACAGCCGCAACAACAACAAGCAACTCAGATCCAGATTGTATCAGCCGATCGTATTAGGTTTTCTTGCGAGGAATGTGGACTGACCTTTGCTACGCAGCAAGAACTTAAGACGCACAAGATCCAAAGTCATGGAGCTACCCAACAGGTGGTCACTACACAGGTAGTGACTACTCAAGCTCAACCAAACACTCTGAAAATTAAGAACTGTGAGAGCTGTGGAGCTCCACTGCCCCAGGACAACAACAAGAAGAGAGCTGTCATGAAAGTCAAGTGTGAGAGCTGCCTATCTGCTGAAGCAATACAACCTCAGATCTTTGTGGTGGCGACTGCACCTGACACCTCTACTGTTAAGTTTGAGGAGTCCACTGGTACACAGACTACCACTACAAATCTTGGTTAGTCCTTTTTTTTATCATATACTTATTAGTGTACCTATACAAATTCAGTTTATCAACTAGTTAATTAATTATTATACTTCAATGATCCACATCGTATAACATTTTTATTTAAAAGACTACATGTGGATTAAAATAGTTCTTAGATTGTCAGACAAAAGCACATAATTCACTTTTCTGAATCTATTTATATTTCAGAGCATTAATTGAATGATATCAACACAGTTTTTATTTATATGCTTTAGGGCCAGTTGTACCATTTGTATAAACATTGATTAAAATTTAAACATTGATTAATTTCTGATTTCTCTTGAGAAATCGTAGAGTAATCAACGTTTAAATTTTTAATCAATGTTTAGGCAAATGGTGCAACTGGCCATTAGTCTTTCTGCCCTAGAATTTAGTACAGTAAACACCTATAATGATCATTATTATTCGTTTTTTTGAACAATAATTTTCATTGTTGTTGTTTTATCTTTTTTTTTTGTGTATAGATTTTAAAAAATACTAATTTTTATGTAACATTGCTCTTACACACAGCTAATTCTCTTTGGAAAAAACCTCTTTTTGACACATTGATTGATTGTAGAATTTCAAAACACAGGGACCCAGAACACTATCCCAATTGGTGTTAAAAATAACCATCCTGTGAAGAGAAGGGGTTTTGCAAGCGCCATGAAATGCACTAAATGCAATGGAAGCGGCATCATCTTCATTGGAGGTACAAAAAACCAACAGAACAACGTGGATAAACCATTCCACTGTAACATTTGCAATGGTAATTTGAACTAAATGTGAAAAGTTCTTGTTATTGATAATTGTCATTGCAGGATCTTTTAGTAGGTATTCTTCACTATGGTCACACAAGAGGTTACATACAGGCGAGAAAAACTTCAAGTGCAACATATGTGGATTGGCTTTTGCGAAAGCAGCCTACCTAAAGAATCATTCCAGGATACACACAGGAGAGAAGCCCTATAGGTAAAATATGTTGTGATATTTCAGATTGATGGACCTGATAAGGTTCTAATAATAACTATCCGTACATGATAAATAAAAATTAACAACAGTCAATGACCTAAGTCCTTCAGCTCATCATGAATGAAGAATACTTGTCTCTCAACATAGTAATTATTCTTAGTGTTGATGTTACCACCCTTGCAGAATATTCAATACTGATTATCTGCAATTTGATATAGGGAATGAACATACTCAACCATTGGCCACAATATGGTTTTATAAAATGGATGGATGGATACCATTTTCAAGTTAATTTTTTTGATTTCCTGCAATTTAATATAGGCAATGAACATACTCAATAATTGGCCATATTATGGTTTTATTTATGATGGATACCATTTTCAAGTTGATTTTTTGATTCTTATATGTTAAAAATCTAATAATTACCTACTAAGATGTGTTTGTTCTTGGGACAATGAGTGCCAGTATTGAATTTTCTCCCACCTCCTAATGTATACTTTCAGAGTTCCTATAAATTTAAATTCAACTCTGTCCTTTCAGGCTAGAGTAACTTTTAATATATAAAGTAAGTGACTAGTAATTCTGGTCTTATTTTAAAAGTGCCCTTAATATCTTACCTTACAATTTATTATCAACCTGTTACCCAAGTTCAATATTTCGAATTGGTATATTGGAAAGAAATGAATAGAGTACAGGAATGATGTTTATATGATAATATTACATTTCATTTCACCTAAATTTCAGAATTTATCTCTTGCAGATGTAATGTTTGTGGCATGCAGTTCTCTCAATCTCCCCATCTTAAGAACCATGAGCGCATTCACTCAGGAGAAAGACCTTACGTCTGCGAGGTATGTGAGAAAAAGTTCGCTCGTCACTCAACTTTGTGGAACCATAGGCGAATTCACACCGGCGAGAAACCCTATAGGTGTGACATCTGCGGCTCTTGCTTTAATCAAGCAACGCATCTGAAAAACCACGCCAAAGTTCATTCAGGAGAAAAGCCCTTCAAGTGCGATATTTGTGCTGTGGGGTTCTCAGATAGGTGAGTTTTTTTTTTGGTGAAATTTCTTTCATGTATGCCTCATGCTATTTATTTCTCAGGTTCGCTCTCAAGCGTCATAGAAACATCCACGAAAAATACGGTCGTACCAAGCCCCAAGTGACAACATCTTCTACAGAAGAGACCCAAACTGTCAACACCACAACAGACTCCAACACTTCTATGCCATCTACAGTCCAGGAATCCCAAGAAATTGAAGCCCAATATGAAACAAAATATGAGGAAGAGGAGCATGTTGAGCTCACAGAAGAGATGACTGACATATCGGAATTGCAAGTTCAACTTGCTTAAAGAAGCTTATTTTATATTTCCACGTCTAGCCAAATTATGTGCCATGTCTTTAGATCTGCATAAGGGCATAGTAAAAATTAGCTATGAAATATTAGAACTCCTGAATGATAGGTTACCAAGTAACCTAACTTTTTGACATTACATTATAGGTTAAGAGTGAATCAAAGAAAGCGCTGTGTTAGTAGGGATATGTATTTATATTATAGATCAATAACCCGAACAATAATTTCAGTTTTTAACCGAAGGCTTCCCTACTCAGAATAAAGACTTTCCAAAATGATAATTTGTGATAAGTAGTCATTAGTGCCATCTTAATCTAATTGATGAGCGACGTCATTTTACTTTCATTCATTTATTTTTATTATTTGGAAGTGATTCAATTGAATTTGAAAATATTTCATCAGAAAGATTATGTTGATTCTTGCAAGAAATTCTATATTATGAATTGAATTTTTTTTCATTCACTAATCGTTTTATGCGTAATTTGTTATTTCAATTATCAAAGCAATATTGTTATACATTTTTACTTGTTCTTTGAAAAATGAAGAAAAGGTGTTTACCATGATTTTAGGTTTTTTAATCTTGATTTGTGAAATATTGAATATTGTTCATTGATGTAATGTATGCGAGTCACTCTAAATTGTACATATATAATATGAATGAATAATTTAGTTTTTTAGAATATATCGTCTTTAATATTTGATGTTTTTTTATTCAGGTTGGGCTCCTGCATAATTAATTTGCATTTCCTAAGAATGGAAACTGCTTGATTTAAATTCAAGTTGGGAACTTTTATCGCTCAGTTTAGATTAAAAATAGAATATATATAATATATATATATATATAATCTGTATCCCATTTGATACCTTTCGGTGTATGGGTATATATATAATAATAATCTTTATTTTTCTGATCTATAAATAAATGTATATGGTGCAAATAATCTGCCAAATCTTGATCTATTATGGTGAAGAAAGTATTTTAATTTTGAATTGGGTTATATTGAAAATAATGAGGCATAATTCTTACATAACACACTATAGTGTTGTACACAACATTACTCAGCAAAATTCCTTGAAAATAGGAAGACGTAAATTCCATACATTTCCTACTCGGCCGGCATCCAGCCTTATATTACAGGGCACCCTGGTAACTCCTAATTTTTTTGTTTCATTAAACAGAGTTCAGTCATATGTGGAATTAATTTGATAAAGAAATACAATCTTGTCCTACCAATGTTCAGCTAGTTCGTTCTCCAATAAATTACATAATACTACCATAATAATTTTATGTAAATTCCACCTGGTCCTTATGTACAGGATGGGCCACGGTCAATATAATGCTGGATTTTTATGGAGAACGGAAAGTACAATTTTATTGAAAAGTTGGAAGTTGGAACCACTGTTGGAAAATCGCAGCGATGAAAATATTTTCGATCGAAAGCAATACAAGATATTTTCTTTGCTTGTGATGTTGCAGCTTATATAAAAAAATACTAACAACTTTGATATTTCAAATAGAACCCCCTTTATATTATTAGTTTTTTCAGTTTGGTGTTGACTCTTTGATTATTTATGAACATGAGCATTGTTCAATGCATTAAACGGTACAACCCATTTGAAAATAAAAACTAAACAATATAACAATTGAAAGATACATCAGTAAAATTAAAAACAGAACGATTAATTCTGAAACAGTTAAATGAGATTCCAAACAGGTTCATATGAGAAGAGATAACATTAAAAAGCGTCATTACGAGATGAAAAAAGAACTATCTACGGTAGTTGGCATGGGACCTCTCCTGTTAGAAAATCATCATGCTTCTAGTATTAAACGACACATAAATATTTAACCTGTACAACAATTCAGGACAACAAATCATCCCATTCAACAGCTTGAACACAAACAACAAATCCAAATAAGAAAACCTAGATTATAAAGAGGACGAGCGCATAGAGGACCTTACTGTATCATAGTCAAGGCCCTGAGATGAAAAACCCAATCTGAAAGCACACATATATAGGAATCTAATCTGAATTCTCTCGAGATAGGAGACGTGAGTGGACATATGACGGCGACCACACAACAGAGAAATACTCAACAATACTTCTATTGTATGATGTGTATAATAATCTGAAAGTTTGATTATTATTGTATAAAATTCCTTATCCCTATCTCTAGCGGTTTTCCAGGAATTTATTGATTTACTCTTTTTTTTGTGCTAAACATAACTCCAATTAAACTTCCATCACTTCGGTATTTGGAGTTCAAAACTGTTGAAATTTCGTGTATGGATTACCAATATCACGTGTATCATTTACGTCTAATGAAATACGTCCTTAATTAAAATCACAGGCTTCAACGAGACATACTAAAATGATAAAAAGTGGCAAGTTTGTTTCCGTCTCTAATCATTCTTTTATGGAAATGCTCTAATCATTATATTAACGACCTGGATCTACCAGGACTGAAAATTTCAATATAATTAGGATCACAAAACATTTACAACCCTTTATAATAGATACCCAATTCACAAAAAAGAAGGAACTTTTTTTTGTATTTCTAAACTAAGGTTCATCAGATCTATTGTATATGTTCTCTATTAGTATTATTAGTAGTCCATATGTTGCAGTAATATTATATAACCTTTAATTTTTTCCGAAAATACGTCAAAACATTAATATATTTCTGCTATAACGAAAAATCTTCCTGATGAAAAGTTTATAAAATTAATTGGAAAAATGCTTCTCAAGAAAATATTGCATCCTAATTCTCTCAGTACAAAGTGCCTTCGTCAATTCTCTGAAGCACATCAAGCAGTCAAACCCAATATAAATATAGGAAAAAATGACTATATAAGAGACGATTATACTAATGTTACAGAAAAGATTTTATCGCATCTCGGAAAAAATCTCCATCTCCAAAAAGGACATCCCTTAAAAATGATATCTCAGAGAGTTATAAATTATTTTTACAAGTCATTCAGAAACACCAGAGGTAACCCCCAGTTCTCAATGTGGAACAATCTCTCTCCAATTGTATCTATTGAACAAAATTTTGACAGTCTCTTCATTCCGACTGATCATGTTTCGAGGTCTAAAAGCGACTGTTATTATCTTAATAGACAGTATTTACTGAGGGCTCATATGACAGCCCACCAATCTGAGCTCATGAAATCTGGTTTAGATAACTTTCTGATGGTGGGAGATGTTTATAGAAGAGATGAAATAGACAGTACACATTACCCAGTATTCCACCAGTTGGATGGAGTGCGTTTAAGATCTAGATCTGAACTTTTTCCTAATGACGACTCCCTGGAAATCTTTGAATTAGGTGACTTTACAGAGAACATAGGATCCCAATCGAAACAGACATGTCACACTTTGGAAGCAGTCAAACTGTTGGAGTTTGAATTGAAAAATGTACTTGTACAGCTTGCGATAAGCTTATTTGGCGAAGACCTTAAATATAGATGGGTTGATACGTATTTTCCTTTCACTCAGCCTTCTTGGGAGCTAGAAGTCTTTCATGAGGATAAATGGATGGAAGTCCTAGGTTGTGGTATCATGCGACAACCAATATTAACCAATGCAGGAATTAATAACAAAGTAGGATGGGCATTTGGAATAGGCCTAGAAAGACTAGCTATGTGCTTATACAAAATTCCAGACATTCGTTTATTTTGGTCAACTGACACAGGATTCTTAAATCAATTCAAGAATGCAGATGTTGATGATAAAGTTATTTACAAATCTATCAGTCAATATCCTCAGTGCATCAATGATATAAGTTTTTGGTTACCGCAGGATAAAGAATATGTTGAAAACGATTTTTATGATTTAGTGAGAACAGTTGGGGGCGACATTGTTGAACAAGTTATATTGAAAGATGATTTTATACATCCAAAAACCAGAAAAAGAAGTCACTGTTACAGAATCGTTTACAGGCATATGGAACGCACATTGAGACAAGAAGAAGTCAATGTAATTCACAAACAAATTGAACAAGAAGCTATCAAACAGCTTTTTGTGACTATAAGATAATTGTTTCCAATAATAAAATTTTTAAGAATGTTATGATTTTTATCGTAAGAATATGTACGGAAGGTTCAAGAGTTTGTAAACAAATTTATTAAATTACTTTTAGGTAGAATAAATTACAACAATAAGAAGACTGTAAACACATTTTGTATTTTATTTTTAAAATTGACACCTGAATTGACCAGTTAACTTGACAGCTAATACCAACTAAAATGTCGAAATTTTACTAATCTCAACACTTTTTGAATAGCATTTTAGGAAAATGACTCTACCATTGTTAATTATTTTCAATTCTAAATGATTTTTTCAATATTTCATCCAAATATCTCATCAGGAATCTTACTGAAAGCAATAAATACGGTTGAAAACTTTAGGAATATGCGTTTATGTTGGTAGACATAGCTGTCAAAGTCAGCCGAAAGCGGTATTACTTCTCCACAACTGAACAACAAAAGAACGGTAAACGTTAGTCTGCCTCCTAAAAAAAATCTTCTAAAATCCGAGCCATCATATAATATTTCGTTATACTAAGTGCAGAAAACAGCAATTATTTTCTCAAGGACAATGGCTGAAGCAGATAAATTGAATATAGATAGTATTATAGCCCGTCTTTTAGAAGGTAAAATTCATGAAGGTCAAATTCTGTTGACAAATCTAATGGCGTCGCATACGCCTTTATTTGTCAAAATATATTCATTTAATTTTTGTTCATTTCAGTACGTGGAGCGAGACCTGGTAAAAACGTACAACTCACTGAAACCGAAATTAAAGGATTATGTCTGAAATCCAGGGAAATATTCTTATCTCAACCGATATTATTGGAGTTGGAAGCCCCTTTGAAAATATGCGGTAAGTTAGCTCTTATATCGATGGCGACTTGATTATCATCATCATCATTCTTAATTACTTTTGTTTAAATCTAACTTGCCATCTTGCCAATGATCTGTTATCTTGCAGGAGATATCCATGGTCAATACTATGACCTGCTTCGTTTGTTTGAATATGGAGGCTTTCCACCAGAGTCCAATTATTTATTTTTGGGAGATTATGTTGATCGTGGAAAGCAATCTCTAGAAACTATCTGCCTGTTGCTTGCATATAAAATTAAATATCCTGAGAACTTCTTCTTATTACGTGGTAACCATGAATGCGCCTCAATTAACAGAATCTATGGATTTTATGATGAGTGTAAGAGAAGGTTAGTTGCTGAAATTTAAATCTTTCATATGAATTAAATGCTCATTTATCTTTTTCAACAGGTACAACATTAAACTCTGGAAAACATTCACTGATTGTTTCAACTGTCTTCCAGTAGCTGCTATTGTAGATGAAAAAATCTTTTGCTGTCATGGAGGTACATATAATATTCAACCAGATTTTCATATTTATTTCTCAATTCATTATTTTAGGCCTGAGTCCCGACTTACAGTCAATGGAGCAAATTCGGAGAATAATGAGACCCACAGATGTTCCTGACCAGGGCCTACTCTGTGATTTGCTGTGGTCAGATCCAGATAAGGATCAAAATGGCTGGGGTGAGAACGACAGAGGTGTTAGTTTCACCTTTGGAGCAGAGGTTAGTGTTCAATTTTTGTATTTTTACAGTTGTAACATAACTGTAGTTCAATAATGTTTAAAATATATGACAAAATCAGTCATTTTAGTATTCTCATAAATCTTGAAAATTGATTTATTCAAGTTTTTGAAATTGCTCTAAACTCCGAGATTTTTATTTTTCACAAGATTTGTTTATGATAAAAAAATTCATCAGTTGATGTGCAGATATTGTTGAGGCAATGAATGTGTTAAAAGATAAAAAAGGACAATATAATGATTAATTCAGATTTCTATTAATTTATTGCAAAATATGTTGTGCCACAACTTTCTAAAGTGAATGACATCTTCAAGCATTTATACGTAATGGTCTTGAATTATGTATGAATTTGCAATAGCATGTCAAATAATACTAGTTTTGAATATAGATAATTGTTAAGCTCATCAACTGAAAGGTGAATATATTTTTTGGAGGGTAGAAAAATGTTATGTCCATATTTTTTCTAATACAATAATTTCCTCTCAATTTTCAAAATTGGCCTGGGATTTTTCTTTTTATACATTTCTAATTTGATTTCAAGAATAAAAGTATAAGCGAAATTGAATTTACATGGTGGGCGAAATTAGTGATACCTGAACTTCAACTATTCAACCCGAAGAAATAGTTGAAAATGAATTCCACATTGTGATTTTCTTGATTTTTCTGAGGAACTGATATTGTTATTAACTGCATTCCTCATCTTTTTTTGTTTTTTATTTATAGAACAAAATTGAAATTTGGGATATTTCAACATTGGTCATTATACATATACGTTCCTGCTTATTCTACTATTTTGAAATGAAGATATAATACAGACACTTATTGATACCAATGCAATGGCGTACTCTGATTAATTCCATGTGGTTTCCTTGCTGAGCTAAAACATGAAATTTTTTTTTTTACTTATAGAACAATTAGTTTATAATGACTTAGCAAATGTAATAATTTTTTTTTTCTGGTTCAAAAACATATAATATATCCCCCTCAGATTCATACAGGTATCATGTAAAATATAGTTTGTATGTGAAATTTGAATATTAAGTAGGTTGAATCACAGATTAATATATCTCTATGCGTATAAGTTCTTTAAGATATTAAACTGTGAAATAGTAATTAAACCATACATAAAGATATACATATTATTCTGTGATTCAGCTACTTAACATTCAATAATTCAAATTCCATATACTAACTCTACATAATTATAGAAAATATAACTTCATTTTATAGTTCAGAAAAAATCATAGTATGTCACTGGATTGCTATTGAAAAAGTGTTTGTATATTCGAAAATGAACAAAGATAGAGGAATGCAGTTGATGGCATTGCATGTTTTTCAAAAAAAGATAATCGCAATGTCCAATTCTTTTTTCCTTCATTTAGGGTTAAAAAGTTGTAGTTCAGATATCACCAATTTTGCCCACATAGATCAAATTTTGTTGATGATTAAAACTTGTATTAGATATCTAATGTGACTAATACTTTTTCAGGTTGTGAGCAAATTTCTACACAAGCATGACTTTGATCTCATTTGTCGAGCGCATCAAGTTGTGGAAGATGGTTATGAATTTTTCGCTAAAAGGCAGTTGGTAACACTTTTCAGCGCACCTAATTATTGCGGTGAGTACAATGTACTATTTATTTAACTTGAGGACTATTTTTAAAATAGCAGTTGAAATAATACCGATTTGATTGAAGTCTTCTAATCTAGAATAATTGAACATTTGAAATAACAGATTTCAGATTATATTCTCAATTAGAAAATTTCGATTTGACATCAATCAGCAGACTATCCAAACCAGTACGCTGTTACACAGAATGAGCAAATGCTCGGACAACAATTATAAAAAGTTAATTCAATTGTCTCAATTGAGATTGAAAAAGGTAAAAATATGAAATTGAAATAGAAAAAATAACATTATCATTTATTCAAACAATTGAAAATACTTTTTCAATTAATTTGATTACGTCACCAATTACTTTTTATGATTGCAATGTCTTCCATTCTGAGTTTCAGCTTACATAATTGGGCAATTTTCATCGATTAATGTTAATTTTTGCAATAAAACTGATACTTGATATTTCTAAAACAGTCCAAGGTAGGTTACATAATAAAAAATTATAAAATACTAAAATTGAAAAAACAATATAACCAAAAAAATAGTAAGGTAAAAATTCCAAGCAAAATAAGAATAACTTGGGTAATAACTGAAAAATTTACTGAATACTGTATAAAACAGGATTTTCCTTTTAACTTCACAATTATTTGGAGAAATGGGGAATTTGAAATTTTTGGTAGTACTTTAAGCTTAACAAAATTCTTTTTCGAAATACATTCGTACAGGAAATTAACACACTGTTCGAATAATCCTTAATTTTTTTGGAATCTCTGACATTTTCCAATAGAATATTAATGATTAGTATTTGAAATCAACTACTATTGCGACCTTGGAGACCACAGAAATGTATATATGTAAATGTGGGCTCAATTAGCTCATGAATGAAAAAGTGCTCAGAAACTCCTGCCAAGACTTTCCTCATGTTTTTCGATATTTGCTTGAATTATTTTTGATTCTGAAGAATCTGTGAACAAGAAATTTTGCACAAAGCTTGTAATTGTTATTATATTCATACATGCAAAATTTCAACTTAGTTGGATCTTCTGTCACTGAAATATTGGGTATTTGTTTTCCACTATTATTCTCGAATTTTTAGCTTGAAAATCCCATCGTATATCTACATCCAAAATCTACAATGCGTCAGTTTTGCAGTTTGTTGGTCAAGTAAATATTGGATAATTATTTTTTGATATTCTGCTTAAAATTCTTTATGGTAGGGATGATACTATCCGCAAGAAATTTCGAACAAAGTTTTAAATAGTTTCATATATACACACTTAACTTCTCGGATTTGTAAACACGGAAATATTGGGTATTACTTATCTAACATTCCTTTGAATTTCTATGGTTTCGATGGTGTGATTAGCTTGCAATTGTTATATAATATCAAAATTCAACTCCGCCGCTTTTATGATCGCGAAAATATTTGGTAATTTTTAAAAATATTATTCTTGATTTTTTTTAGCATTTACGAACTTAACCTCGGCATTTGAAATTCGAAACCCTCAAAATATACCATGAGGGAAAGTCACCTTAGGTCTTTTTGTTTGGGAGTTATCGTATTGACAATTTTAGGGAAGATTTGTCATCATCATTTGTCATTTTTCATCTTATTCAAAACCTATCCATTTATTTTTTATTTTAAATAGAATGTCTTCCTCTGTCAACTTCAATAAAGACATATTATTATTATTATAGCTTTGTACTGCGAATTAGTATAGAATTGATGCATACATAAAAATACAGGGTATTCCGTTTGATAATATTTTTCTTAATAGAATTCTTGGTTTAATTTTGTTAACCACTTTCTACCTCAGATTTTCAATAGAAAATTAATTTTGAAGTGAAAGATTTCAAGATTATTAGTATTATTCTTTTAGATATTTCACTAGCAACACTATGCATAGGCCATCCACACCCTGCTCATCAAGCTTTATTTTGGACACTTCCATTTGATACTGGTTTGAATCGCTGCAAGATAATACTTAGTTATGAATTCCTACTCCGGTATATCATGAGGTCCTGCAAAACTTGCAGAAATATGTTGTTTTTAAAATCGGAAAGAGAATTCAAAAGGTGAAGATTTTTTTTTTTCTCAGGAGAATTTGACAATGCTGGAGCAATGATGTCAGTGGATGATACGCTGATGTGCAGTTTTCAGATCTTAAAGCCTGCAGACAAGAGGAAATTCCAGTACAACACAAACTCTGGCCGACCTACAACGCCACCTCGTGGTGCGACTAACAAAAACAAAAAGAAGTGAATTCTGTCTATTTATGAACTAGGTATAAGTAATGTAAAAAGTTTTATTCAAAGTTTTAAATACTAATATTGCATAAACACCCAGACATGTTTGTCACACAGGAAAATTTCCTTGCATGTTCTTGAACTTTTTTAGTTGATTCTGAAGAGAATATGTTTGTATCATCCAGTGATAATTTTGAAACTTTAATCTAGGCTTATCATTCCAAAGAAAGTTCTCTTGAAGAAGAGAATTGACAAAATTGGTTTGGTCTTGTTACCAAAAAAAAAAAATCAGAAACTCTGTTATTATTTTAATATAAATTTGTAATATTAGTATTTAAGGTCTAAAAACAAACACAGACAGTAAATGAATTAAAAATTTGAATGCGCTGTTATATTGTTTTGTGCAAGTTTAAATTTTTTTTCTAGATGACAAAAATATGATAGTATTCAAATTTTGTGCCATTTTATTGATTTTCAGATGGTTGACCCCAATCGAAAAGTTGCTTTTTTTTTTTTTCAAGAGTTGTTACAATTCGTTTGGAATAGACTACAGTTCCTTTAGATTAGATTCCACGTCTGTATGTTAGTACCATCGTGTTCACAATGAATAAAATGGCAGATCCTGTCTACATCCTATTAAGGCGAGTTTACATTTCCCGTTGAAATTAATTGTTTGTAATATTGTTTTTTCTCAGAGGTATATTCTGATTTTTTTGGTTGATAGAATTGAAGGGCCTGAGAATGTGGCGGGTTTTGTTTTCATTTTTCCCATTTCATCTGTTTGTCATTTTCCTTGAAGAAAATCAATATTGGTGTTTATTCACATTTTACAAGAATTTTTTGTATATATGCGTTCATAATATGATTATTTCGCATTGGTCAAATAAATTTTATCATTTCATCCATTTATCCTTGTTTTATTTATAAAAATATTCTATTCCATAAGATACAGATGAAATCAAATTACTAATTAAAACTAAACCACAAATGCACTAAAAAAAAAATTTAATTTCTACTACCTAAGGAATTAGAACTGGATATTGAAAGTTGTTGCGATGGCAGAATCAAATACTTCTATTAATCGAGAACAATATTTTCTCAAGAATCAAATGATCACTTGAAAGTCAAAAACACGTTCTGATTGTGTTATTTCAAATCTTTATCCATACTAAATGGTTCTCCAGTGAGATGGGAACCCTGTGTTCGGCTAATCATGAGCTGAGATGTCAAAATGGGAATTTCATTTTTTATTACTTCGGGAATGTTTAATTATGGAGTTAGAAAAATCTATCATTACTTTTCTTCGAATTATAGTTTCATAATACACATATATATGTTTATTTGAATATAAAATAAACATCTATCTATAATAAAAACCCAACAAAAGAAACATTGAAATCGTATATTTTTTACATACAACCATAAAAATATTTGGTACAGCATTACAACAATATATCTCCAATTTACCACAAAAAACGTTTGTACTGGTAATGAAATTATTTCACCATCAAGCTTAAGAAGGAAAGCTTTTCCACATAAAAGATCACTTTTCTTAGATCACAATGAGTACAATAAAGTCACATATACAAGTGCATGGCGATAAAAAGTGCATTAAAGAAGATCCATTTTGCACAATTAATAGCTCTAATATACATTCAGAAGACTTTTACTGTATACATTTAAAAGAGCTTCAAAAATTATATACTCTTGTTACAATATATTGTAAATAATTCACTTTCACTCAATTGGATAAAAAGAAAAGATTTGGAATTAAATTCAATACTACAGTTGAAATGTTATCTCAAAAACCAAGATTATAAAAAATTTAATAAATTATTTGAGGTTTTTATTTCTTTACATTTTATCGCAATACTTTTTATAGATTGATAAATATACCCTGAGTTATTATTTCTTCAATATTTTCATCATATCTTTATTTTGTTTAGCTATATTCATATCAGCAATTTCTGTCTTATCCACTATTGTACTTATGAGATCATTTTGAGAATCTAATTCAAGAGATAAATCTGTAGCTAAGCCTTTAAGTCTAGTTATATTTATGCACATTTCTTGAAGATTGGCATCTAGCTTGGCCTCAAAATCTTTTCCACTTGATTGGTTACGGTTTGTTTCATATTGCGTCTGTCTAAGACGCGTACTAGGATGATTTTCATAACGGTCATAATTTTGAACTTCTTCCTTTATCGAGTTATTAGAAGATGATGGCTAGAAAGACAAAATTTGAAAGAAACTGCTACATAAATAAGATTCTGAGACAGAAATATTATAGATTATTTACCTTAATATTACTTGAAGTACTTGATATAGAAGGACTACTGTCATTTCTACCAGACACATAGTTTTTCAAACTGCTGAAAACAGATCTGATACCGTTGATATGTTTCTGAGAAAATCTCAAGGTGGCATTGATCTCATCGAGTTGTTTATCTGTTTTCTCTAATTTTTCCCTTTGTCTCATTAGTTCTTCAGCAGTGGCTATTCCAATTTGTTCAGAATCCCTCAAAACACTTATACTTCGCTCTGTGCTATTTACTGTTCGTTCCTCTATTTGTTTTCTTCTTTCTTGATAGGCCAGTACTTGGTTGTCAAAGGCAGTGTTGGAAGTTCTTCTAGAGTTTCTTAAAAAGGTTTCATCGTCTACGTCCTCAATTTCGAATGGATTCGTGGATTTTTTATAATTATATCCAGACATCTTTGATTTCTTTATACGAAGAGATCACAGATAGTTCTACCAATTTACTATTACTTAATTTTGAGCAATAATGATCAGATAATAACGAAGAAAACAAAATAGGATACCATGCCAAGAGTAACCACTCACTGACATTCCTCTATTATGACAATTATTATTATTTTAATTATCCTTCAGTTGTCAAATGAATAATGATCTTCATTTGAAAAGATCAACACAAATTTTGTATTGTTAAAACTGAAACGCTAGATTATGCTATTCATTATTAGTATTTATTGCGAGTTACCATTAAAGATTAGTCAATTTACTGTATGATAAGGAGGACGAATAGTTTTCTTTGTTTGATTGCATCATATTGTTCTGTGCTAGAATGAAAGATTCCTTTATTCTTCAATTATTTGAAGGTTGACAATATGCTAAATGTTTATTTTTATGATATTAAAACTATATTAGTTAATTTTGAAAAATTTTGCAAGCGATACTTCCCAATGTTCCATCAAAATGAGTGACTTATCTGAAAATTTCAAAAACTTGGAAGTTAGAGCTGAATTATTTAAAGATGTTAAATTTTATGTTAGCGGCGAAGTAACCGAAGAGGTGAGAAAAGTCCCCTTCATGATTTTCAATACCCACTATCATTTAATTCCATTATTCTATTCAGGTTATCGCCTTATTGAATAAGGGTGGCGCTGATCAGTCTAAATATTTCTCTGACTTTGTTACACATTTGATTTGTGGTGAAAATCCTGAAGAAACAGATATTATAGACGCTACTGATGTGTATGAAGTTCCTGCAGTAACACCTAAATGGATATTGATTAGTTCTCAACTGAACAAACTTGTGAGCACCAAACCGTTTCTGTATAATCGACCACAAATTTTTGCATCAAATATCTTCTGCTTGTCCAAAGTAAAAGATGATTTGGAGTCATTGTGGGCTCTTATAACATATCATGGAGGAAAAGTCCAGCTTAATTTGGACCATAATTGTAACTATCTTGTAACTGTGGACACAAATACAAATAAATATGAAAAAGCAATCAGTTTAGGATCTGAAAAAATTTGCATTGTTACTCCTGATTGGATATTAGAATGTATAAAAAGTAACGCCCTCATTCAATGCGACTTATTTCATCCTCGTTTGTTAGATTGGCCTAAGCCACCTCAAATTGTACATCATGAAAGTACAACTGCAATTACTGGTTTTGAAGAATCAGAATCTTCAGATAAGGATTGTAATGACGAAGTTGCTAGTTCTACTCAGGCTCTACTGGAAAAATTAAAACAGAGAATGCCTTGGAATCAACCAGAACAAATTCAGATTTCACAACAACAATCACAAAAAGCTGATCAAGCTCTTCATACACAGAATCCACCCAAAATGAAAGAAATTGTTCCTCCAAATGTAGTGGCACCTAGTTTTCAACAGAAGCAAGGCGAACAAACTCAGTTGCAACAGGGTCAAATGCTGAGTCATCAGCAAATCTTACAAAAATTACAGATGTCACAGAATCAGAGTGCCAAATCAACCATGTCAAATATCCCTCAGCAAATGACTCCTGAACAGCAGCAAATGGTGCAGAATGCTCTGCAACAAGCGCAGCAGAATATACATTCACAGAGAATGAACCAACAAAATTTGTTGAATGCACAACAACAACAGAGTACAATACAGTCATCACAAATTGGTTTTGCTCAACAAAATCTTCAATCCCAACAGAGTTCCCAAGCAAATATACAACAACAGGCACCCATTCAGTCACAGTCACCACTACAACAAAGTCCTGTAGCCCAGCAAGGTCCAAGGGCTGTCCTTCATCACTTACCACAAGGACAACAGATACAGTTTCAACAAAACACTAATATCAACCGTAATATCAACAGACCTTCATTGCAACAGTTGAGGGGACAGCTAGGCACAACCCAACTCCAACAACAACTCCTTCAACAACAGCAACAAAGATTAAATCAACAGCAGCAACAGCAACAAAATGTTTTGCAGAGAACACAGTTAACACTGCAGCAACAACAGTTGTTACAATTACAGTTGCAGCAGGGACAAATAAGCCAAGCAAGGCAGTTGTTACAACAAAATCAACAGCAGATGGGCCTCAATCAGAACCAAACAATTCAATCCACTTCTATCAATCAGAACCAACAAATATTGAGCGGTAATCAGATGATCAATACTCAACATTTAACTCCAAGTCAATTATCTCAACTTCAGAATCGAGCTCAGCAGTTGAATCAGCAAAAACTTGCTCAAAACCATCAGATAAGTCAATTACTTGCGCAACGACAAGCACAACTGAGTCAAAGGTTGGGCCAGCAGTTATCTTCTGAACAAATACTCCAAAATCAACAAATTGGACAACCACTGAATCAAAACCAACAGATTCAGCTCAATCAGAACCGCATGGTCAACCAAAATCAACAGCATTTGCAACAGCTCAAATTGGTACAACAAAATTCAACATCTATTGGACAGAATCAACAATTAGGACAAAATCTCATGGATCATAATCAAATAGGCCAAGTAGATCAGCAACTGGGTCCCATACAACAGCAGCAGAACCAAATGAGCCAGGTCCAAATAGGTACTAGTCAGCAAGTTAATCAAGGTATGTTGCAAAATCAGCAGATTAATCAAGGTATTGTTCAGAACCAACAGATCAATCAATCATTGGGGCAAAATCAAAACCAAAGAAATCAAAGTATAGGCCAAAATCAACAATTGAATCAAGGCTTAGTTCAGAATCAACAGCAACTCAATCAGGGTCTGAACCAACAGCAACAGGTTAATCAAGCAATGAACCAAGGCCACCAATTGATCCAAGGCAATTTGAACCAAAATCAACAGTTGCTGCAATCTTTAGGCCAAAATCAGCAACTCAGTCAGAATCAATTGAACGAAGCACTAGGTCAACCACAACAGATGACTCAAACACAGAGGTTGTTGCAAAGTCAGCAGCTGAATCCACAGATTACACAGACTCTGAACCAAACTGAACAGAATCAGCAAGTTGTGCAGAATCAGCAGCAATTAACAGAATCCCCCAGGCAGCAAATAAACCTTGGTCTGAATCACATTTTGAATCAGCAGATAAACCAAGGCAACATTCCCCAGAGACTAAACCAGAACCAGCTGATAAATCAGCAGTTGAACCAACTGAACCAGCAATTGGGTCAGAACCAGATCGGCCATCAGCAGGTAGCTCAAAATCCCATAGCTCAGGGTACAAATCAACAGTTTGGTAACATCATACAACAACAACAGCAGTTACAAAATCAACAGCAGTTACAAAATCAGCAACAGCAATTGCAATCTCAACAGCAGCCCATTTTGGGAGGGAATCCTTTGACTCAGGTTAGACAGGTGGTCGGCAGTAATCAGCAGATCATTCAGCAGCAGTTTAATCAGAACCAGCAGCAGCAGCAGTTCGGACAGGTTCAACAGCAAGACGGAAACGGGCAAGCCTCTGTTCAGGTGCAGCAGCAGCAACAGAATCAATTCTCACAACAGCAGAGTATCCAGCAAGCTCAAGCAGCTCGTCCCCATCTACAACAGCAACTATGGGCCCAGCAGCAAACTCCAGGACAGCCTCAGATTCCTAGACAACCTCTGAATGTTCAACAGGGGCAGAGAGTCCAGTGGCCTCCTGGTAGCCAACAAGGACAGGGCGTTCAACCCAGACAGTTCATACATCTGGACGCTCAAACCCACAACCAACTGCAGAAAATGCCGCCGGAACAGCAAGCATTGTTCATTGCTAGGTTGCAACAAAAACAGAGGCAGCTGATGTTGAAGCAGGCCCAGCAAAGGGGCTCTGGCCATATTTTGATTAGGGGCAAGTATTTTCTAAAATAAAATTTAATCATTTATCTTTGATTTTCATAATTTGTAGAGAAATATTGTACAAAAAACTACATTGCACATTAAATGAAATGGATAATTTATTGCAATCCATGTCCTTTCTTAACGACAAATAACAGGATTCTATGAGTTTGTCATAATTAATATGGGACTTTTTCTGTCTGTAACTTTATGAGACTTTTCCCTTCAATTATTTCTCAAACTATTCTAATCAGAAAATTTACGTTTTTTTTTTTCAATAACAAAAGTGTATCTGACCCCTTAGACCTAATTTCATCTACGCACCTGAAGAATGTTTTTTTTTTTTTTTTTCAAACCATGTGTGATTTTTTACTGCCATAGACGTGGTTATTCTTCATTCTTTCCTTTTTCAGTTTTGACTTGGGATAGTGAACATCCTCAAGTCAATTCTTTTTTTCATTATCAAATTTTTTTTTGAGCTCTTACGAAATGGCCAAGATCCCTGGTTTCGAATACTCATTTTCTGTTGAAAAGTGTAAGTGAAGGATCATTCATCATGCAGGTTTCAGTCGAAATGCTCCTAAATGATGACAAGAAAATTTTATTTCTTCTTTTATGTGTATAGAGCTTGTTTTACATATGGGATTATGGAAAAATTATACAGATTGATTATGAAATTTATATTCAACTTAAAATTTCCAAATTCTCATTCGTGGATCTAACCAACACTATTGTAAAAATGAGGTCAGGGCTCTTATGTGTTACATCACGATATCATGGTGGAAAAAGCATATTAAGTATCAAGAGCTTTAAGAAATTTTAAGGTTTGTGATGCTTATAGTGTACTTCAATAACCTTATTATTTTTTCTATGATTTGAATAGATCAGATTGCATCTCATTATTGTTTATATATTTAAGCTTCATCAGTTAGTAAAATAAAAAAATTGGTGAATACCAATTCTGTTAATACATGAATCATAACCATAAGCAATCATTTAAACTATATGTTCATATTTAATGTGTCTAGTCTAGATAGTATTGTTGATAAATATATGGGAATTCTCTCATTTTTGGTTCTCAACTTTCGGTAAATGAAGTAATTAATTTTGGCGTCGGTAGCACTAAGTGAACAAGACCTAGCGGCTTGGCAACCAAGTATTCTAGAAAGTTTTGATTTTTTTTCATTTTGGAGAAAATTAAGTAATAAGTATGCACTAGACAGTGTTTCTTTGTTAATGAATGGCGTTCGATTTCATTGGTAAATAAACTTTTCTTTCATAGAAATACTGATACTACCCTGCAAAGTATTACACTTAATGAAATTAATATATCTCAGGTCCCGTTCCAGCGGGTCTAAACCCCCAACAACAAATGGCCTGGCTCCAACAACAGGCTAATAAACAGGGTGTAGTGTTACCCACTAACCTACAACAGCAGACAGTCAGTTCGACTACTATGAACCAACAGCAGGCAAGTGGTTCGTCACCTAGTGCGGGACCTTCTGGATTGAACCAGACGCCAGGCCTGAGTCCGATCCAACAGACCACCTCCCAGGTGCAGGAGCAAAACCAACTCAAGCTGAAGGTAAGGTCAAAAAATTGACGAATTTAATTCCTCTACTTTTCAATTATATTCTTGAGGTAGAGCAATACAAAAAATTGTTAATTTCAAACAATAAATATGTAGATAAATCTGAGTATTAGCAGAGGAAATGTGAACGGGGCATCATATATTTCAATGTATGATACAAGAGCACAGATAATAACCTCAGCAAAAACTCGGCCAACCTGTATATATAGCAATTGGTTTGTGTATTTGTTTACAAAATAAGCTGACATATTTATATTGAAGATCTTCTTCATCCAAATAAAATATTTTCTTCGTTTCTTTTCACCGAAAGTTGGCGACGCATATATTATAATTAAATCTGAAAACAAAAAAGAAAAGAACCAGAAATGAGTAAAATGTTTTAGTTTCCATTATATACCATATTAAATGATGACAATTCAAATCACCGCAATAAATTGAAGGATGAGAGAGAATCATTTAGAAATTTATATGTCACAGTATTAACAGTTTCATATATATTAATGACGAAAGTATTACAAAATTTTAAATCAATAAAAAATACTCTTCCACAGAGATGTTCTTCGGTTATATTTTCCTCAATATTCAAGGGAATAATACTAAATTTGCTCCAAGATCGGGAGGGTTTCTTCAACCAGGACTGATTCTCCAAGCTATGATTTAAAAAATCCTCAGGTGCACCAGGATCGCTACAGGTCACTAATATTGGGGAATCATCTCTTATAGATTTAAACTAATTATTTTCTATTAAAAAACCATTATAAAATATAAAATAAAATGACTTCTTGACAAATGAAATTTTTTTTAGCAACTGAGGCTCCAGCAGCTTCAGCGAGAACAGCTTCAAAAGGCAGCAGCGACACCAAACCTGCAACAGGCTCAACAACCTACCATGGTCAGGCCCATGGCTCAAGCACCCATAGCAGAGCCTCCAGTTCCTATACAGGACCCATCTGTTGGACAAAGTCAAGTGCTGGTTAATCCTAAAACAAAAACTGCTTTAGCAAATATGTTAAGCATTAGACTGCAGAGTGGAGGCAACGCGGTGGGGGCCGCACAAGACACCTTACCTGAACCATCAGCTGCAGGCACTTTAAGGTTGGTTGATCCTTCAATTTTCTTACAGAAACACTTTTTTTATACTAGATTTATTTTAGCAGTCCGAAGATGTAAAAAAAAGTTTTTTAGCAAATTTTAAAGTTTAAGTTTAAAATAGAAATAGAGAAAGCTTACACATCTCTCGAAATGAAACAGGGTCGAAAATATTTGATCTTCATTCAATATTCAAAAAACTCATTCAGTGAATATGGTTCTATATTCAGTAATAGTTGAAAAATTCGCTTCTTGAAACTGTTCAGGGTCGTCCTTGCTTGGGGGTGATAGTTTATTGAAAAATTTTGTACAGAAGTACTCAGCGTTCTTGTTTTATATTTAGAAATGGTTTTCCTCTCAAAGTATTTTCTATTTCTCTAGATAAATGAAATGAAAATGTCAAATTTTAATTACAATGCAAATCCAAATGTGGTATTTTTGCAAAATGATGTATCTCACTACTTATTGATTTTCGTTGGACATTTGTTGCTTTTAAACATCGTTCTAGAATAGTCTTTCCGGTTGACTTGAAGGACTTTTGTAGGCGAAGACTGAAAAGTAAAAATTATGCTATTGCCCCTTTCCCGAAGTTAGCACGAGGTCGAAAATTCAGCATTAGAATCCCAGAGGACATAAAAAATTTCAATAACTTCAAAATATTTTCAATCTCAAACTACCTACTGCTTAGACTTAATAAAGGAATTCATGATAATAAAAAGTAGTGATTAACACTATTTTTCAGACTTATGACGGCACAACATAACGCTTCTTTGAATGCTAACAATAGGCCGCTAGATCTACTAGCCATGCAACAACAACGGAGATCCTTGAGTAGCGAAATTAGGCCATCGGCGCCTCCGTCTATAGCAGGCCCTTCTCAAGAACAGCAACAGGTGCAGTCTTCGCCTAAGGCCACTTCTTCTTCAGTTCCAATGCAACACAGACCTGGACCTTTCTATGGCCACAATCCCAATCTGAAGCGTGAGTTGAACTTTTCTACATTCTAGTTTGTCCATTTTTTAGGAATATTTAACCTTGGGTCAAAAATACCGCAACTTTTACGCTATGGTTTATTATCCCCCTCTCCTAACGCAAAATATGTTAGAAACGTGAAGAAAACGTGATAACTTTAATGAATACCTAGGGCAGGATTCGAACCTGAGGTGATCTATTTCGAAATTCGAATCAAAATTGATTATATGAATTAAGTTTTCGAGAAGTTCTTCAAATTTCGTTTCCTTGATTTTTTCTCTTCAAAATTTATGTATCTCTTTATTAAGCTGGGAGGATCAATTCAATAAAGCAATCGATTTATATACCAAATTTCATCCAAATGGTTTTTTGGATATACACATTCCAAAATGTAAACTGTGAAAATTTCAGGGGACGGTTATAAAATTTTCAGTGTATGAAGTTCAACATGTAGAACTTCGAGCACTTGCGTATTCCTTTTTCATCGAAATGACATACTTATTCTGATTACCAGTAAAAAACAATTTGAAATGATATTGTGGAATC
This sequence comes from Harmonia axyridis, assembly GCF_914767665.1. Taxonomy (NCBI): domain Eukaryota; kingdom Metazoa; phylum Arthropoda; class Insecta; order Coleoptera; family Coccinellidae; genus Harmonia; species Harmonia axyridis. The sequence goes on from NC_059503.1 coordinate 27,827,743, forward strand.
TTTTTATATTCAATTTTTTTTTTTTCATTCAGTACCGGAAGATAAATTCTTGTTGGGTTGCGTCTTTGTGGTTGTGGAAGTGGAAAATACCCTAAAAAAGATAATGCCAAATTTCAAACAAAAAGTGGAAAGCCATGGGGGTAAGTCTGATGAAACCTTATTATTTTATATTTATTAAGGTACTTAATTGTGATCCTTTAATAGTGAATATTAATTAGATTATTAATAATTCTGTTAGTTCCTCCTCAAAAAACTTCCAATGAAAAGAGGATGTCAAAAGCAAATAGCATTAATATTAACCTTTTTTTCCTCAAACGATTCCAAACGCTTATTATTGGAAGTAATAAACCAAAAAATAGTGAAAAAAAATTATTACAGACATTGTGACGAAATGATAGCCATTTTAGAGAACAATTACTCAAAAGAAAATTATCAATTTTCTCCCCTTATCATCACATACACAGGTATATTTCAAATATTGAACTACTTCAGACGTTACTATTTAGTAGTTGATCATAATTAAAACAATTTTGATGATTTCTATATTTTTACTACCAACAAAATTGGATATTGACAAATAAAGGATTGTATTGTGTAATTGCGGAATTTGGAATTCAAAAATTGACGAGTGCATACACCATGTTTTTAGACATCTTAATCATTGGCTATAGGGGTCAAACATCTCTTACATGAAAAAACTTTCGACTATCCTATTTTGGATTATTTTCAGGGATGGAAAGCATTATTAATTATTTTACTAGGAGATTATTAACAATGTAAAGTGCAACATATTTTTGTTACTACAAAACTATGTAATCCTTTTGTATGTCAATCAATTACTTGAAAATTATACTTGAAAGAGTTAGACTTCATAATCGGAGCAATATCAGTATTTAACGCATGTTTCATCCATAAACCTAGCTAAGGGTTGGAAGCTTGAAAAGCAGCGGATTTCATATAAATCAAGAGCCCTTTGACTTCTGCTTCGACAAACAAATACAAGGTTATCGATCTAACGCAACATAACCTTGTTTTATTTTCTTAAAATTCATTAATTTCTCAGGTGAAGTGGAACAACAGTATTGCGCGAGGGTAACGCACATATTATGCTCAACACAACGCCATGGTATTGTAATGCAAGCACTCAGGGATTGCAAAAGGTGTGTTACTCTTTACTGGCTTGAGGATGTGATTAAAAGGAGACAGTTGCTGCCTCCCTGGATAGCACTTCATATACCCAAAATCTACATTGACACGTACCCTTGTACTAAGTATTTGATATCCACTTCAGGATTTGAGGGCCAGATCAATGGAAGGGTCCATCAAATGGTTTTAAACATTGGCGCAAAGGTAGCTTGAATCTAGTCCAGAATAACTTGTTTTATTGTTTGACTTTGGCTAGTATATGAGTGGCACAAAAGGACATTTCTAGTTTTATTATGATTAATTGAGTGGATGCTGCAACTATAGTTCATACAGAATCTGTTGAAATAAGAATGGTATTAGTTTAAATATAAACTCTTAATCTCATTTATTTCATGTTGCAGTACACTGAATACTTGTCCAAACACAATACCTTACTGGTGGCAAAACATCTAAAGGGTAATAAAATTAAGAAGGCCAAGCAATGGGGTATACCGATTGTGAACGTTCAGTGGCTCACTGATATACTGCTTGGCAACTTTTCCGCTATGCAGCAGACCGAGAATGTTGTGTATCAGCAATATAGTGATCCCCCCAACTTTGGCTTTGACCCCAAACTGTGTCCTAACATCATGCGTAAGTATTTGGAGTCCCAATTAATGTATGTAATTGATTTCATAAGGAACTGATGTTTTTCTTTTATCTCAGATGGTTGGAAAATGCCCATCAATATATCTCAGGAAGCCTATGAAAAGGTGAAGAAGACAACACCCAGGGAATCTGTACTTGAAAAGAGATCAAGAATGCTGGAGGAGGAAGAAAATTCCACAGATGACAATGAAGATTCAGACGATGACGATTATGTTGAAATATCTTCAGATGGAGACGACGAAAGCGATGATTTCGACTGTGAGGATGATGCTATGGTGGCCAAAGAGAGCCCCATCCCAAATCCGGAGTATCACATCATGTTTTCCAATTTTTTGTCTCCGCTCGGGCATGCTGTCAAGATCGTAAAGTAAGATTAATTATTATTTAAATTTGCCATTTGGTAACTTCTTCCAAGGGAACTGACTCGATTTATTGAAAATACAGATTAGGGTCTGTATATCTCGGTGAAGTTGTTTCTGTAGTTATAACCAAATTGAATTTTGGTTATCTTAATTAATCAAAGGAACACTCATATAATCGAACTGCATTTAGAAATCAATTGCAAAACATTGGTTGAAATTCAAACGCCTCTATTCTCTCCTTCATGGTCACATGACCGGTGGCTCAAACTCTCTCTCTTAATTTTTCTCTCTTCAATGTTGAGATCAATAATGTATATCATTAAAATAATTTGTTTCGAATTTTTTTGGTTATAATTTAAGTTCCGGCTATGCTTATTGAATATTCAATTTAGATGTAATTTTTAAATTACAGTTACGTATCAAAATGCAGCTTTTTATTGAAAATATTCTCTCAAGTTCTTTAGAGAATGGTACAATTGCAACAACTGCCAATTGTTTAGATCTGCAGTATCGAGAATAGCCAAACTTCGGAACAAAGACGCCACCTGAAGAAGAAAAAGAAGATTGAAAATATTAAGAATTCATTGTTTAAAAAAATTTAATTGCTTTGTTTTTTCAAAAAAAATTATATAATACGCTTCACAGAAATTCATATGAACAATTCAAACAGGTATAATTACAATCTGGTATTAATATATTGCATTTATATTTTCATGAAGCATACAGGGTGTTCCTAAATTGGAGGTACAAAGGTAAATGAAAGATTCCTTGGATAATTTTAAGGAAAAAAGTACTACAAACATGCCTTATTTTCGACATACAGGATGTTTCTTGTAGTCTTACTTTTTCTGATTGTTATACCAGTTTATCAAATCTTCATTAATCGCCGTTAAAGATTGGATGAATAAGTAACAAAACTTATTATTAATTTATTGATCTCAGTTTACCAATTGGATCTTATAATAATTCAGATTTTCCTGAAGATTATTGAATAATTGTTTGAAATTTTTTTCTTGAAATCGGTAGCAAGGAAATGACAATGAAGAAAAGAAGAAATTATTATGCGAGTACATATATGTATATTTTCAATGAGTCTGCTGTATAAACGAAATGTTGCATTCTAGTCAATCAACTTTTCCTTTGTTGATGAAGTAATGTGTTAAAAGTCTGTTGCACAGGATACTCGGTATAATATAAGACTTGATTTTTCAGTGGAGAAGTATAAAGTGTATCTTCATAATTGTAGTCATCTCTTATTCTGACATAAATGGATAGAGTACAATAGATTTTACGATATTTTCTGCAAAACTGGTGTCAATATTTAACGGCCTATGTGAAATTCTCAATTTATTGCGCATTATGCCAAAAGTACAGTGCATCCCATTTTGGGTGAGACTGCCAGGTTTCTCGCTTGTTATTTAAGATAGAGCCTTGCGGTTTTCACGTTCCTGTCCTACTTTTTCGTGAAACTCAAGTTGGTCTAATCAGATTTTGCATAACTGTTTCCGTTCAAGAGATACAGGGTGATTTTGGAAATTGATACTTTTCGGACCCCTCCTTTATCTCCGAAGTTATTAGAAATAATGCGGAGGTAAAAACTACGTCTGAATCAGAATTTTGCGTAGAATCCAGTGGCGTACTCAATTTTTTTTTCGGGGTATGGTTTTGAAGATTCAACACAAACCTATATTTTTTTCAATGGAACACCCTATATATCATTACCTCGTTGAATAAGTTATTTTTTTCCCTTCAAAATGATATATGATACTATATAGGTAGGATGGTCAGAAATGTTAAAAAAACAATACAACATCAAATAATGATGATTTTTTGTTAATGAGCAATGGATTTTCCATATGAAAAAAGGATTAATTGGATACTTTTCATTTGTGATTTTTATTTATAGTAGAGTAAGCAAACAAATATAATACACTCATCACTAATATGAAAAAAAAAACGTAGGTACCTACCTAATAGCAACAAATGAATAATAAAAAAATTCATAAACATTGCATAATATCTTACAGATTAAATTGTTCAAATTGCTGTCCATTTTCCCTAATACATATAATATACTACAGTAAAAGACATAACAGTCTCGAAGAACTTCGTGCATCAAGAGAAGCAGTTTTCCAGGATTTACAAAACCGCCTTTTTATAATATTAAATGCACTCAGGCGTATTGAAAAGTTTTGTCAATTATGTATTAGAGGAAAATGGACAGTAATTTGAACAGTTTAAGCTGTAAGATATCATGCAATGTTTATGAATTTTTGTATTATTTATTTGTTGCTATTAGGTAGGTACCTACGTTTTGTTTTTCATGTTAGTGATGAGTGTATTATCTTTATTTGCTTACTCTACTATTTATAAAAATCACAAATTAAAATTATCCAATTGAACCTTTTTTTTATATGAGAAATCCATTGCTCATTAACAAAAAATCATCATTATTTGATGTTTTAGTGTTTTTTTAACATTTCTGACCATTCTACCTATATAGTATCATACATTATTCTGAAGGGAAAAAAATAACGAATTCAAAGAAGTAATGATATATAGGGTGTTCCATTAAAAAAAATATAGGTTTGTGTTGAATCTTCAAAACCATACCCCGAAAAAAAAAATTGAGTACGCCACTGGATTCTACGCAGAATTCTGATTCAGACGTAGTTTTCACCTCAGCATTATTTCTAATAACTTCGGAGATAAAGGAGGGGTCCGAAAAGTATCAATTTCCAAAATCGCCCTGTATCTCTTGAACGGAAACAGTTATGCTAAATCTGATAAGACCAACTTGAGTTTCACGAAAAAGTAGGACAGGAACGTGAAAACCGCAAGGCTTTATCTTAAATAACAAGCGAGAAACCTGGCAGTCTCACCCAAAATGGGATGCACTGTACATTCGACATACCGGCGTCCTAAGGTCAAACGGTGATTGATTGTTTTTTCAACAAAAGTTAGGTTACGTTAGATACACTCAACGCTTTGCAAGCGCGCATCATGTGAACACTATGCTAAAATTCAGCGTTGAGCGCTTGTCATGTGAACCTGCTCTTACTCAAATTATAAAATAACTTTTTGTTATTTCGACAAATAATGCAGAATATCTGAATCTTTAAAATACAATTAAAAATCTTCTTTTCTAGATCTCTTAACGGTACCATTACCAACGACTCCCGCGCCTGTACTCATTTGGTGCTGGAACGCTTAGAGCGCTCCGCCAAGCTCCTGCTTTGCATACCGCGCCAGATACCGATTGTTCCACTCAAATGGTTGACGGACTCCAAAGCTGCTGGAAAGTTCCTGGACCCCTCAAAGTACCCCTTCGAGGACGTGGCAGACTTCAACCAAACATACGGCTGCGACATCAACGCTCTCTTGGAAAGACGAGATCGCGATCGGCTGTTCCAGGGAAAGAGCTTCTGGGTAACTCCGCACGTCTTCCCCAACGAGCGAATGGTGCGCAAAGTGATCGAGAACTGCGGTGGAACGGTGGAAGACGTGAGAAGAACGGCAGCGCAGATCGAGGCCACTAACCAGACAGCGCCACACACATATTTCATAGTGACTGTAGAATCGGATGTCCATTTGACCGGTGATCTCCTGCGTAACAAGAAGGAGAAGATCAAGTACATTTGTAATACGGAGTTGATATTTCATGCCGTTATGTCCCAAGAGATAGAGATTGAACCTTGGTCGATAAATGTGGTGGATTAAGGTGCCCTTCTTGCAGAAGTCAGTTTTTGATGGTGTGCGCTGGAGAAGTTCAGGCCCGGGGGTTGATGGAACACCATCTTCTGTTTTATGGCAAAAAATGTTCGTTTTTACAGAGCTCTTAAAAAAGTCTGTTAAGATTTTTCTTTATTATATATTTTTTAACTAATGTGTTCTTTTAATCTAAGATTATTTACTCCATTAAATCCCTAATAACTTTAAATATCAAGATTTTTCAGATATGTGATGAGGAAAGCATGAAATTCAATAATTGTAATTATGTACAAAACTTAAATTCTCTATCTTTATGAAAGCAAGGATCTGCTGTGAGCCTCCTAAAAGCATTTTAAACTCATTAATATTGTGAAACAGAAGTAGTCAATTCATCTATACATACAATCTACTTATTTTTATTCAATAGATTCATACTTGATTAATGAAAAAAAAATTGATTCAACATATTCTATTGATAATATTCATTAATGAAGTATCAATTGACATATCCAAAACAGCTCCGTACGGATTTTTGAGAGTTTGAACTGTCAAGTTGGTTTAAATTTCTTCGAATAAGTTTTGAGTAGAAAAGTTTAGTACGATATTACTCGTGTGTGTTTGATAAACTGTGTTTGAAAAACAAAGACGTATTTTCAGATATTAGAACAAATCTAGAGAGATTAGAGGGTCGGGTCGTTGAGAGAAATCCTAAATTATTCTAGTGTTGTTATCGAAAATCCTAAGTTTTCATCTAATACTGGGGTTATCCTTTGTGGTGAGTTTAATTTTTTTTACTGAATAAACAAGATGAATAATAATAGCCCGGGATCCAGTGGATCCCGGTCTTCATTATACCTAACACCTAAAGCAAATAAAACAATTGAAAATTTGCATAAAAATACATTGTCTTGGGCAGATTTAGCTGAATTGGGATTAGAATTATCACAATTGAGAGAACAGGCTAAAGTAAATAAAGATTTTGAAATGTTAAATCAAATAGAATCACTATCGCAGAATATTGAAACTGTAAAAAACAACATAAAAATTAATGAAAATAAACAAAAAACTGTTTATGAATATAGATTAACGGATTTAGGTCCATATGTTGTGTACATTGAGGGTACAAATGGTAGCATTGGTTATGTTCATCCTTTAAAACTTGGAAAACATCTTTATGAAAATAATAACCTTAACCTTGATATTAGAAATATAAAAAGGAAAGGGAAAAATAGGGTAGGAATTGAATTTGCTAGTGCTGGACATGCCAATTTATTTGTCAAACATATCAAATTCGAGAATTGTAATGTTTATATCCCACCTATTAACATTATCAGTATGGGAGTTATTTCAGACATCGATGTTAGTATTACGGAGGAAGAAATTAAAGAGGGTGCAGAATCAAAATATGAAATATTGAACGTAAGAAGGTTAAAAAGGAGATCGATAGTTGAAAATAAAGTAGAATACATAGATTCAAAATCATGTGTAGTAACATTCAGAAATAGAAATATACCGAATAACATAGCATTATATCATAATATATTAGAGGTAACACAATATGTAAGCCCAGTTGTTCAATGCTATAACTGTCTATTATATGGACATACTTCAAAATTATGTAAAGGTAAAAAGAAATGTAATAAATGTGGAAATGAACATGAGACTAATACCTGCGACAGTGAGAATTTTACATGTTATCATTGCAAAGGTCCGCATGCAGCCACATATAAAAAATGTACTGAATATGATAGACAAAAACAAATTAAAAATATGATGGCGGTGTATAAATATACTTATTTTGAGGCAAACCTAATTTCTAAGAAAAAAAATATTAATAGCGGTGATATCAAAAACGATTTAACTAACTTCCCACAAATTAATAAAATAGAAACATTAAAATTAAATGAAAAATTACCCCCTACGGTTTCACAAGTTACATATGCGCAAAAAACAAGTTCAAATGGTAATACTTACATAAAACAAGGGTTGAAAAATCAAAACGATCTTAAACAAAAAAAAATTACAACAGTTAAAATCAAAAATAGACCACAGAAAAGTAAGCCAGGTTATAATAAAAAGGAGATTGAAGATTGTCTTGTCCAATATACCCCAAATTATAAAAAAAATAAATTATCAGATTGGTCACAACCTAAATCAAAAGTAAATGAAGATGATAATAATTCAGTAGATATGGAAGTTTTAGAATGTTATTCGGAATTTTCTCAAAATAGTTCCTCATCAAACTATAATGCAACTCAAGAAAATAATGTAGAATTTGAAGAATACAGTAATGAAATTCATACGCAAGCGTTAATACATAAAAAATCAAATACTTAAGTATCCTCATCAATTTTAAATTTTAAATATTATAACAGTAAATAAAACATCTAATAAATAAATCAAAAACATGAATAGGAAGACTTTGAAAATACTACAGTGGAATATTAGGTCGATTAATACAAATTTTTTGGATCTCACGGGAAAACTTCAGCAGTATAATCCGGAAGTTGTCGCTTTATCAGAGACATTTCTGCGGGAAAGTAAAAAGCTTAAAATCTCAAATTACAATATTCTAAGGAAAGATAGAGATGACGGTAAGGGAGGTATAGCCTTCCTAATTAAGAGTAATATAATGTATGAGGAAATTACAATACATGTGAGTGTATGTTCTCCCAATTTTCAATACCAAGCAGTAAGAATAAATGGTATTGTAATAGTAAATTTATATAATCCACCAAATATCAAGCTAAAAGCAAGTAATCTTAACGAAATAATAAAACAGATCGGAACCAAATATATGCTAATAGGTGATTTCAATGCACAAAGTCCCAGATGGGGATCCCACACTAGAAACTTTAATGGTAAGGTCATTGATGAAATGCTAGATGAAAAAGAATTAATTGTTTTGAATGATGGTACAGTAACCAGGTGTACACCACCCCAAATAGGAAATAGCGCCCCAGATCTAAGTATTGTTTCCTTGAATTTGGCAAATAAATGTTCATGGACGGTATTATTCGATCCAGCGCAAAGTGATCACTACCCCATTTTAATAGAGATAAATGTAGGTAATAAATCGATAGCTACAAATCTTTATTTTACCACAAAAAAATTTAAAACGGAGAAGGCTGATTGGGAAGGGTATAACACTAAGATAGAAAATGAATTAGAATACTCAGATTGTCACAATTTAGATGAATTTAACAAATTATTAATTCACAGTGCAGAAGAAAAATTTCCAACAAAAAAAATATCTTATAATAATAAATATAGAGTTATCTGGTGGGATGAAGAACTATCAAATATGATAGAATTGCGACGGGATATAATTAGAGAATATAGTAACAACCCTACTCAAGAACTATATATTAAAGCAAATAATACAAGAGCTAAAGTAAAATTAATAATGAAAAAAAAAAAGAAAGATTCATTTACAAAGTTCTGTGAAAATATAAATTTTTTACCTCTCACATCTGCATGGAAATCTATTAAAAAATTCAAAAATCATGAATCGAACATCAATGTTAAAAACCTACCTACAGGAGAAATATTAGATCAATTAATGATCAATCTATCCAAACCTATCAACACAAAAATATCACAAATAAGAAAAGAAAACATTTCGGAACAAAATCAATCCAACCCCTTCAGTTTTTTTGAATTAGAATTGGCTCTCAAAAATAGGAAGATCTCAAGCCCGGGTTTAGATGCATTAACATATGATATGTATACTAACTTAAGTAAAAAATTAAAAATAAAATTTTTGAACATAATGAATGAAATATTAAAAAACCCAGTTAACATTAAAGGTCAAAACAAAATTTTAGTATTACCATTCAATAAACCCAATAAGCCGCTGTTAAATATGGATAGTATTCGTCCAATTGCTTTATCATTATGTAGCATCAAAATATTAGAAAGCTTAATAAAAAATAGAATAGAAAATATAATTGAAAAAAGTCTTAATCAAAATAAGTTAATGTTCGGATTCAGAAGAATGAAATCGGTTAACGATAGTTTGGTATATTTGACTTCACGGATTTATACAGGGTTTGCCGAAAAAAAATTCACAGTAGTAGTATTCCTGGACATAAAAGGGGCATATGACAGTGTAAATATAGATATATTATTGGAAGATTTACGTGAAATTAATATACCATCGGATATCATAGGCATTATAGATCATCTACTAAATAACAAAGAAATGTATATTCAATGCACAAGGGAGAACAGAATTATGGGTCCTTATTTCAATAGTAAAGGAATATTGCAAGGGTCTAAACTAAGCACGTTTCTTTTCAACCTATATGTAAAAAATGTAATAAAATGTAAAGTTAAAGGGGTCGAAATAGGTCAATATGCAGATGATAAGTATATAATTTGTACCGGATCAGATATAGGCGATATTTATGAAAAGATCACTAAAACTCTGGATAACATTGATTCTTTCCTCTCATCAAGAAATTTAATAATCTCAGTTGAAAAAACGTACGCGATGTTGTTTGCACGGAAAAAAACACCAAATATACTTCCATGTTTAACAATTGGTAATCAAAATATTATGTGGAAAAATCAAGTAAAATATTTGGGGGTTATCCTCGATTCAAAATTGGAATGGTCATTGCAAATTGAGCAGGCAAATTGTAAAGCGAAAAGGGGAATTGATATAGTAAAGTGCTTGTGTAAGACTTGGTGGGGTGCCCAACCACAAAGTTTACTAAATTTATACAAAGCGATATCCAGAGTACATTTGGATTACTGCTCTATGATATACGGTGGATCTAAAACAACTATCAACAAAATGAACTCGATACATTATCAAGGAATTAGAACAGCAATGGGATACATGAGATCAACCCCAATTAACATTATTTTAGCGGAAAGCGGAGAAACAACACTTGAAAAAAGAAGAGAATTATTAGCCTCAAAATATATTTTAAAAAATTTACAAGTTAAAAATAATATTATAATAGATCAAATTAATAAATTAAATTCACATCAACATTTCTGGAATAAAAAATACAAACCAGCATATTTAACAGCCCTTCAAAACGTTAGAGAATTTAAAAACAACATTTACAAAGCAGAACAAATTCCGTTTTATTCCTTGGATTATATACAACATTCGGCCCAATGTGATATAGATATTCCAGATTTTGGAAAAAAAGAACCTGATACAAAGATTAATTTTAAAAATTATTGCGAGAATAAATTTGAAAATTTTCAGAGTTTTTATACTGATGCCTCATTAAAAAATATTAACGGTAACATAAGTGTAGGAATAGGAATATACTCACCGTCTCTACCTTTAGAATATAGCAGAAAACTACCTTCATACTGGTCAATTTATTCAGCGGAATTATTAGCAATTGGAAAAGCGTTAGAAATAATTCAAAATCAAAATATTACCAAAGCAGTCATTTTCTCGGATTCATTAAGTGCATTATTAACTTTAAAAAATTGGAAGTTAGACTCATCAATAGATACCATCACAGCAACGGTTAAGCAGATATGGGCAGATTTAAGTAATGATAACAAGATCATAAAGGGAGTTTGGTTACCGAGTCATTCAGAAATAATAGGAAACGATAAAGCAGATCATCTTGCAAATAAAGGTAGATACGGTGAATTATTAAACTACAAGGGAGGTCCACAATTTATGTACAATAATATCAAGGATAAAATAAGGGAAAATTGGATCAGAACACTACAAAAGTGGGGTAGAAATAAGGGAAGAATATACACTCACATGCGTAATCGGGATAAAAAATGTACAATTGATAAGCCATATAAACTATTAAAAAATAATTTGATAAGAAAACACATTACAACTATGATGAGATTACGATCAGGACATTGTTTGACACCAGAACATTTATATAAGATCAAAATCAATTCCTCACCCAATTGTGAATGCGGTAAAGTTGGATCGTTGGTGCATGTATTTTTTGAATGTAACCTGAATGTACACAATATTAATACACTATACACAAAACTCGAAAAGTTTGAGATTCAAAGGCCCATTAATATTTATGAAGTAATCTTTACAGATAGCATTGATATAGTTCAAATATTGAATGAATTTTTGGAATGTTCAGATATTAAAATATAAGCAATATTTGTAAAATAGGTAAAATAGAAATTTAAAATGGATTCAACAGATTAATGAAAGATATAAAAGAATCTTGTTTATACAGTAGATACCTACTAACATTGGATGTTTGATTCCTCATATGAAAATAACCCAACCTTATCCTTTATTCTCTCTGGATTTTTGAGGGTGGGAAAGTCAGAGAAAATAAGAAATCAATCAAACACAGAGTAAGCTACCAATCTGGGTACATGCTAAATGCGAACCCATTAAATCACCAATAAGTGATTTGAGAAGAAGAAGAAGAAGAAGCCCATCAGAAAAAAAAATTCAATTTTTATGCGGGTAACTTTGAATGTTGCATTGGAAACAGGAATTCTAAAAAGCTTTTATTAAGTTTTGAGTTCCTTAGCTTAATTTTACATTTTGCGAATAATCCGCTCCGAGAAATCATTTGCATTTTGTAATGATTTATTTTATATCCAGCCGTAAACACGATAGCTCTAGAACGGAAAACCTGGAAATTTGAAATTTTAAGGATAGGTGCAGTTCTCAAATTCTGTTGTTAGTTGAGAAATTTCCTCAGTTTAATCCTATGGAAATCTCCAGAAATTATGGAAGTTACTTACTATTAATTAGTATGACTACATTTGACAGCAGCTTTTCATAATTCTCTGAACAAATCATAAAGTGAAGAGTCTAAACAATAATTCATTTTTATTGACTCTAGGAAGAAAAGTAAGGAAACAAAAAGTGTATATTGAATTTTTCTCCTTAGTTAATTTTATATTTGGAAAAATCTTCATATGAAAACCAAATGTTTGATGTCAGCTGTGATTTTTTTAATGAACCGACAGAATAGTTATTTATAATACAAGTGCAGAAGGTATTGATATTCTTCCACGAGTTCAAAATATAATTTAGTAATTTTTGCATTGAAAAATGTTGTTTGGCAGAACTGATTTCTTTAAGGCAAATTGATGAATTGACAGATAAAGCCGTAGCGGAAAGTTCGGAGTGCCAACATAGAATAATAAAATATAACCATGAAAACTGTGCGTTTCTGATATATTCTCGCACGATTTTGTTCTACAAGATGTGGAAGAATGAACGGAATAACCACAGAATTAGAGAAAAACATTTTCGTTTTCAGTTCAGTCAACAAGAAATCTGAAAAAAAAATCGAATATCGTACATATTTGGTTGCGCTAGTAGTTGATTCGAAAACCGAAAAATCTCCAAAACGGCTCATTTGCGCTCATTGCATTTTTTACTTATTTTGAGGTCTATAATCAGCTCCCAAAATATTGACACTTTGTTTTTAACACCCGGTATATGTTTATTATTCTGAGCACTGATCTAATCACATATTTGAAAGATTATAAGTTTTTCAATATAATTCTGTGGTGATATCTGTCATTCGGGAATGGCGTCCAAAGTTGGTTGTGTTATTGTCAAAACAAAAACAGTAAATTGATGTAATAAACATTAAGTGACAAGAATGTGTAAAATGCCCTATTAATTCGCATTGTCGGTTGACTACTCAAAATGGCAACAGCTTTAGAGTCGCCTATGGGTGATAATGCCTGGATCGATTTTTGCGAACGACATGCTAGTGCAGCGGCCCAGGATTTCTCAAAAAGCTGTTCTCATTTTATAACACATAACTTGAGTGAACATAACAGGAATCTATTGACCCATAAAGACTTTTTACGCAAATTCATCGAGAGTTTCAGTGAACAATTCGAAGTAGATTATAACAGGAGGAAATTGCAGAATAGTAAGTCTATGAATGGTAGTTTGAAACACGACGAAAACTCGGAAAATGAAGAAGGTTCCCCAAAAATGCAACATAAACCATTTTTTAGAAGGTAGTTATGTGAATACCCCTAATTGTCTCAATATTTTTCAATCATTGCAAATATTTTATTGTTATAGACTTAGTTTCAAAATGTTACGAAGGGGATTCCATAAGCAACATTCAGATGAGATGGATCTTACCCACAATAAAACTAAACTTGCCAAAATAGTTGTAGAATGTAGAAAAGAAGGAATTGTTAATTATTCTACCCCAGAGAGCTTGGATCAAACAGGTAGCCCACAGAGATGGGAAAAATGTCGTTTAGCTCTAGTTAAAGCGGTTGGGGGATACATGCTAGAATTTTACTGTCCACCAAAAAGTTCAAAGGTATATTATGCAGTCTAAGAAGTTTTTCCATAAGATAAAAATTCTTCTTGTAGCCAAGAAGTGGTGTTTTTTGCGCTCTTATTGTTGAAGTAAGAGAAACTACAGCACTGGAAATGCCAGACCATGAGAACACTTTTGTCTTAAAGGCTGTCAACAATTTGGAATTTGTTATAGAGGCTCAGGATACAGATGATATGAGGTTAAGCTTTGTCAGTCCTTATTATTTTCTTGGAATCTACCAATTCTTTTTTGCAGGTCATGGTTGGCTACCATCAAATACTGTATGAGGGCCACGTCTGGAACTGATGGTTTAAGTGGAGATGGTATGACTAGGGATTACCAAGGTCATGCTCCCGAACTACCTCCAAGACATATCTTGGGTAGAGGAGGTGATAGGCTTTCATCCAGCAGCAACTTTGAAATATGCACCAATGATGTAGCTCAAAGTAAGGATTTTGAAGTCACTTATTGCTTTTAGTTATTAAAAAATTCAATGAATTCGTAGCAATGATGGAGACTGATATTGGTCAAACATTGAAGAAGGAATATTGGTTTCATGGTACTTTAGGCAGGTCTGAAGCCACACAACTTGTACTGCATGGAGGCACACAAAGTCATGGTTTGTTTTTAGTTAGGCAAAGTGAGACCAGGACTGGGGAGTTTGTCCTCACCTTCAATTTCCAGGTTAATATGAAACTAATAACAATTTACATTATTATTGTTACTACAAGAGTTGGTTATAAACTGATTGAGACATCCACAAAACATTTATTGTGGTGATCCTCATGATCACCTTATTTTTTTGTTATGATTTATTGTTTTGGCAATTGGCCATTGGCTACAACTTTAAATAAAAATTCATTATTATTATTGAGCTGAGCCTATAAACCTTATAGCCAATAATGAAATATTTTAAACTAATTAAGAGAAATGCACTCATAAAAAGACTGATGTGAAGTCAGGAGCTTTTGAGCACTAGTTCATTAATGCGCCAATTGCACCCTTGGAAACCACAGTGCTTGTGATTAATTCTAAATATTAGAGGTGATTCATGAATCACATCTCATATATATTTACCAATATAAATTTATATGGTCTCCAAGAGTGAAATTGGAGAGTAAATAAACTGAGCTGAAAAGCTTCTGACATCATGTCAGGTCTAACATATCCTGGAAATTTCAAGTTTTTTTAGCTCTTTTTGTTTGTGTTTGGAGAACATGTGCTCAAAAACAATTGTCAATAAAGATTTCGTGAAACTTAATTTAAATTTCTCTTCATCATTTTTGACATTTCCTGTTTGTAATATAACAGCCATGTTATATTCTAAATCAAAACTTTTATAATTCAGGGGCGTGCCAAACATTTGAGAATGACCATCAACGATCAGGGTCAGTGCAGGGTTCAACATTTCTGGTTCCAGTCCATCTATGAGATGTTGGAGCATTTCCGCAACCAGCCCATACCTCTAGAAAGTGGAGGCAACTCAGATGTAACACTGACAGATTACGTGATCAAC
This sequence comes from Harmonia axyridis, assembly GCF_914767665.1. NCBI lineage: Eukaryota > Metazoa > Arthropoda > Insecta > Coleoptera > Coccinellidae > Harmonia > Harmonia axyridis. The sequence continues at coordinate 27,843,405 of NC_059503.1, forward strand.
CAAAATGCCATGGGACCTCTACAATCTTCAATGGAACGTAGGAATCAAATGGCGCATCAAACAGCTGCTAATGGAGAAAGAAGGGCTCCTCCAATACCTGAAGTTAGACAAGTGAGATGAAATAGATATTATTGTTGTTAAAATCTTCATGGTTTTTGATGTCTCTGCCACGTTTACCACCCCTGTGTGTGTAATATTTCTGAATCTTCAGTGGTCATATGGGAATTTATGTTGCATGTTAGTTGAGTAGTGGTACCAGGGAAATTACAAAATAAACTGTTCTGTATCTTCGAAAACTCAATTGGAACACATGCTGTTCCTTTCAGTAATTGAAGATTAGATGTATTGTCCAGTAAATGTCATATGTCAAATTATGTGTGCTATTTAAGGAATTGTGCAATCTATGTTGCGGAGGTTGGCTGTGCTAAAAGAGCTTGCAATACTTCTCATGCTTTATAGTTCTGCTGGTACCACAAACGTAAGAAATGAAATCAAATGCCTTTTTTCAGTAATATTATTAAGTCATTCTGTGTTCATGTCAAAGCTCTTACTACCTCGAATTCTTATCTTTATTCAAGATTTATTTAAATTCTGAAGATCTCCTGAATTATACTATTGTTTAATTTAAAATTAATGTTTTCTTTTTTGTTGTTCTTCAGATACTTGTAGATATGTTACCTCTCAATCTTAATTTATTCAATAATCTTGTAAATATTTGGTGTGGCTCCAAACTCACATGAAAGCTGATGCTATTGCTGCCCTAGAAAATTTTTTTCACTTGTCAAGTGTTTTAAGAATTTTCTGTGAGTTTGACCTTCTTTTCGAAATGACAAATTAGATAAGTATATTTTTGGTTATGTATGCATTTCTTGAGATTCAAATAAGTTATTGTACATATTTTGATTTAATGGTATCTAATAATTTTTCCAATAACATAATTTTTTCAAGTTATTGTAGACATAGAGAACCTTCTGAAACATCCTATATATAATTTAACAATTGTATTTTGTTATATATTCTTGTTGATTTTATTTTATTTATTCTTGTAGATTCTCCACATACCTCCTTATTTACTTCCTATTTGAAAACATCCATTATTTTTAAGTACAAACATGTAAATATAACTTCTTGATTGCTAACTTTTCTTTCAATTCATTAATTTCCTTCTTTAGTGATGAGAATGACGAAAATATGAAAAAGGCATTTTTTTTGGCAGAGAGCTTTGCTGCTTTCAGAATTGCCTGCTTCCGCTTAGAGAGATGAGACCAGATAAACTGAAGCAACAGAATTTGGAATACAATTCAGTAATTAAAATCTCTTTAATTAGAGTAATGATAGAATTAAAATGTTGGAGTTATACCTTGTTCTCCACAGAGGCCAAATTAAAATGAATGGCATGGTTCAAACATATTATCTTCCACTATTATAAAGCTTTTTGTAAAAATGCTGTAAATTTCACCATAAGAACATTTATTATTATTTCCCAGTAAACATTTGAAATTTCTATAATATATTAAAATGTAGGACTTCGGATTCTTGCATATAATTTTGAACATGCTAGAATTTTCAATAGATAACACATGATTTTGACATCAAATATTTTGCATTAACTCTTGTAGTTTCCAAGAAAAACTATGGATGGGTTTTAATATTAGTTACTATCCAAATATAACTAAAATTTCAATATAATTTCTGATCATCCCAAAATTTTATCAATGGAAATAGTAAAGCATGGCATGCATGATGTACATCAGAAACTTCATTTCTATTAATTATACGTAAACTAGAATCCAAAATTTTTAGGTACAAACCGGAAATGGAAGTGTGCGAACTCAAGAACCGGATGGTAGCAACGAAACCCCTGGAAGAGCTATAGACAACCAATACAGTTTTGTTTAAGAACTTGCTAATTAGAAACATTGAAAAAATAATGTGTACGTAAACAGGCACGTAATAAGTGAAAAAGAGTCATAATTCTAATTTTGAAAATTTTTTTATGTGGTCAAGTTAATTATCTCGAATCTTCTATTTTAAATTGGAATTGAATTAATGACCCTTTAATTCACCAATTTTATGTTTTGAGTTCCTAAATTGATTAAAAAAAGTACATATACTGTAACTATTGAAAAGATTATACTGTCAATAATTATATGATATTTAAGGAGTTATTTATGAAATGGTGTCTGGATAATCAAGAAGAAAAATATTGTTATGAACCGATTACAATTTATGTGAATCCATAATAAAACATCGAAGTATTTGTAGCTCTTTTATGTTTATGCTATCTACATTAGGATATGTTGTCCTCGGATAGTAAGTCTCCATTGAGCGCCGCATTTCTAGGACTTTATCTAACCAATCGCGTATAGCTGGGTGGGGTTAAGCGATAACTAGAATTGCCATTGGTGAGATGAAGTCGTCTAAACGCGACGATCGACGGATACTGTCCGAGGAAACCGTATCTTTAGGCATGCCTCGTTCTCGAACGAATATATACCTCCCTGGATTGGCTGTTTGGTGAGTCTTTCTCTCGCCAAGTTACGAGGTGCGTCCTCTCCTAGGGGTTTGGTGTCTCGTTCCGAGATCGTTAGTGGACTCATCAGTTGACCTATCCAGCGATTCCTGCCTAGGACACACCATCGTGGAGAGGTGACCCTGTTGCGTTGCAACGACCCCTTTAAATCTGTGAGCAGAGAAATAAAAGAAATATAAAATTAATTATCCGAAACAGGTTTCGAAGAAATAATTATTGGTAAGAATAGAAAACTGGGCTCTGAAATTGAATCTTCTCGGATGATTCCAAGGGCGTAGAAATGGGGGGTACTGGGAGTAATTACACCGCCCAAGATTTCCAAAATATAAAATTTCAGAATTCTCTCAAAGGCGAAGAACGAAAATTTTTCCATAAAATGAACCGATACTCTTTTAATTTTCTTTTGAAATCGACACAAAAGCAAAAAATCGGACCCTTTTACGATTTATTTGTGAAGACATCAGTTTTTAATTGACTATATCTACAGGGTGTTTCTAAATTGGAGGTACAAATGAAAATGACAGATTTCTCGGATCATTTCAAGAAAAAAGTCCTATAACAAAGTCCCTGTTATATGTGAATTTTATTAAATGCAAATCTACAGGGTGAATCTTTTTTGGAAGGGTGCCCGCTTCATTCCTCCAGAATTATTTTTTTGTGAACCACTGGTAGTTTAGAAAAATAAAAAAAAAATCTGGTTCAATACTACACTTTTTGGTTTGTTTTAATTTTTTCGTATCTGCAATCATTTCGAGAAAGTAGTCATTCTCAGAAAAATCTAAATTATTATAACGATTCAGTTTGCCAGCTGTAATAAATAAATTAATTATAAGTTTTAGTACTTATTTACCAACTCTGTAGCGAAGATTAATAAAGATTCGATAAACTGGCTGAGCATCACAAAAAAGTAGGACTACAAGAAACACTCAGTATCTCGAAAACAAAGCGTTTGCGAGCTAATGTTATGGGTCCTTTTATTTTTAAAATTATCCAAGTAATCTCTCATTTTCCTTCGTAACTCCAATTCAGGAACACCCAGTATGAGATAAGAACAATCGAATTGGTAATTAAAAAAATTATTTTGAATAATTTCGTTCAAACTTCGTTATCAAACCTGTTTTTCTCACATTACATATATGAGCAAACGTAGTCGTTAGCAACAATTTTTTCGATTACCCCCCAAGAAAAAAAGATCTACGCCCTTGCATCTATCCGTTTTGTCGGCGTCCCCTTTGTTTTGTCATCTGTGATTTTTCATTCGTCAGCGCTATAGCTACTGTTATCCGTTGTTTTTTGTATCATTATTCTCACAAAATTTTAATATTGCGCGCAGTTGTCAAAGGACCGAACTGAGTTATTCGCATCAAAAAATTGTCTGTGCTGTATTTTACAATTTAATGTGTTTCATTCAAATTGCAATTTATTTGTAAGAACATCAGTTATTTCAATTGACTATACAGAGTGTTCCTAAATTTGAGGTACAAATGAAAATGACAGATTCCTCGGTTCATTTTAAGAAATAAAGTCCTATATCATGGGTCCGGAAACGATTTGTTTTCGAGATACAATTGTTAAAGTTCAAGTTTTTTTTCTCATAGCACCTTAGTTGCTCTATGAGAAAAAATCGTAGGAAAAAATCTTGAATGTAACACTTTTGCGCGACAAATATTGCTTAGCCATAAGGTAATAATTTTAGACATATGAAAAATTTAGAAAACTTAATTGGTAACAATTTTTCTATTAGGCTGCTGCCTGGTCTTTTGGCATAGATGTTCAAACTTAGAGTTAACATTGCGTGATATGCTAATTTTGAATGCAAATCTACAGGGATTTTCTGGAAGAGTGCCCGCTTCTTTCCACCAGAACTTTTTTTTGGTGAACCACTGGTAGCTTAGAAAAATGTAAAAAGAAATTGTGGTCCAGTTCTACACTGTATGGTTTCTTGTCGGTTCTTGTCGAACAATTCTTCAGTAATTCTCAGGAAAATTCAAATTATTATAAGATCCAGTGAGCTGAGACCACTAAATAATTAATTATGAGTTTTGGTACTTATTTACCCAATCTGTAGAGAAGATCAATACAGATTCGATAAACTGTTATATGTATCACAAAAAAGTAGGACTACAAGAAACAACCTGTATCTCGAAAACAAAGCATTTGCGGGCCCTTGTATAGGACATTCTATTCAATTATTCAAGGAATTTTCATTTCTCTTCGTACCTCCAGTTTAGGAACATTCGAATAAAAAAAAATGCTATTATTTCAAGTAATTTTTGGTTTAACCTTCGTTATCAAACCTTTTTTTCTCATATTACATATATGAGTAAAGTGTAAAGTAAACGTATCTATTTATCAGTGGTGGAAGCCATATAATAGATAAAAGAAGTAAATTTATCTATGGTTAATATTCTGTTTTGCCAAATCCTAAAAATCACAGACTACTAAAAATAATTTGACATTGACAGAGGTTAGGTCTTTCAATACAGTTTTTTTGTGTCGATTTCACAAGTTTTGCGAAGTTAACCCTGAAGTGAGTGAAATATTTGATGTTCCTAGGAATATCCGTATAATTTGATGTTAATCATAATGTTCAATGAAGAATTTAAACCAAATGGCTGAATCTTCATTCTTTAATTTCCCCACGCTAAAAGTAAGTATACAACTTTCTTGAATTCTCCATTTTGTTGATCTATATTCCACTAATATAATTAATTTGTGTGAAACATATAATATTTATGAAGTATATCAAAATTGTTCGACTTTTGAACTCGTATAAATAAGAGGCCATTCCATTTTCGTTTTCCAACCTAACTCTAATGCGCAATATTTTGTAAGTGAAGTTCTCATTTATTTATAATTTCATATTCACATATGGGAGTGACTTTGTTGAAAATGCCATCAATATTTATTCTATAGAAACTATTTTTGTAAAGTCAAAAATATGTAAATAAATATTAATTGACGTCTCTGTTGTTTTAATGCCTAATGCCTGTATCTCTAAAAGATCTATTTTTTAGGATAGTGAACAGATTTCTCTACCAGAAGACGATAGTTGTTTAGACAATGAAGATGAATATGATGCTCTCAATGATGAAACCTTTGGAGATATTGAATGTGACTCTACTGTCGATGACTGGGAACAACAACACGAAAAATTCGCGCAATTCGCAAAGCATTCAAGTAAAGAAGACGAAATAGGTGCGTACATTGTTTGCTACTAATGATTATCTTACTACTGAAAATACTAGTTACCAAATAGTTCTTGAATATTGAATCTCACCTGTGCTTAAGACAAAGATGAGTAGTTTTGTTCATTAATTGAGGTTTTTTTGGAATATTTCTTTTGATTTTTGAAATTCATGGTTATAAGTTGACTAGACTCTTATGTTCTCATCAAATGGAAACAAACCTCAATGATAACATAATAGAAGCTTATTACCCTATAAGGCTTTTGAAAATGAGGTACACCTGATAAATTCTCTTACAGATACCCTTTATTACATTTTGCCTGTTATAAATCTATTTTGATGGATGTTTTCATGTCTACTTCTGGTCTAAATTTCGCACAGATATCTCACACTATTAAACTATACTTTTTGATATTTGTTTCATTGCTGATTTTTGAACTGGTAACCCTTGAAGCAATTTTTGAGGTTATGATTATGGTTTGTTCAAGAATATTTGAGAGGTTAATATTACATTTTCTGTATTCATACAGCTATAAACATAAATGGAATTAATAAAAAGCATTGCTTATAACTGTTGTACATTGTCCTTTTCAATTTGAGTTATATTATGTACAACAAATGAATACTTGTTGATATACCTGACATTTCGGGATATCTCAATAAAGTTTTTATTTTTGTGCCGCTACCTTGTCAAAGATAAGTATTTTTTTAACATAACATTTTTTTGTTTTCAGTTGACAGTTTAAAGGATCTAGTTTTGAGTTCCTCCCCCCTAAACCTGACTGGGAATTCTGTCTGGGCTTATACACCTACTCCAAGAAATGGAGAGTCTCCAACTATCCAAAACCTTCTACCCACAGCGCTCCAACGGTCTAAGGTGGAACGCCGGACAGGCATTGACGAAGTTGATACCCCCAAGACTATTCAGGTCACGTCTCCATTTCAGCATAACATACCCAAGTCTACACCCAAGATATGTACTGTGGAGGAGCTGGAGAAGAGCCTCATCAAGACGACCAATGTCCCTCCCCCCACTCTGCCTGTTCCCGTGAAACCTCCGCCACCCCCGGGTTACCGTTTTGTCACTCCGCCAGGCATTTTCTTACCACGAGGGTATCCAATTCAAGGATACCCTCCCCAATACCCGGTGGGCCCCAATAGGTTCCCTCCAGGTTTTCCTCCTGCTAACATGGGGACGCCTATGAGACACGTTATATATCCTCCTAGATTCAGACCTATGCCACCGCACTCATTTCTAAAGGGCAACAACATCCTTCAAAGACCGCCTCCGGGACTGCCTTATCCAAATCATGTAAGTACTTCTTAGAACTTGTTTTTACTGTGGGAAAAATAGGTCTTGGTAATGTTTACACTTTCTTGTGAGGAAGTTATAGCTGAATTAATTTCTAAAGAAATTTTTCTGAAATTTTAGAGAACATAAGTTGATCTAAATGTTGGGCGGTTGTTATGTTTTTTGGGACGACGATTTTGTGAATAATGCCAAATGTGTAGATTAGTTTATGGTTTTTTGATATAAGCCTTCTTATGATCTCTTGTTCTACAAATAGAGCGCTCTATCATTCCGTTTAGGATGTCTGTAATTCTAAATCTGAGCTCAAATTAATTTCTTTCAAGTCGTAAACTGGATAACTCTGGAACAAAAAGTCCTGAAAACTTTAGATATTCAGGGTGGGTTTGGATCTCACATGGACCAGTTAAGTTTGTCAATGGGAACATTTCCTTATTCGTAATTTTGTTTTCCTCATGAGATGAAATTTTGCACTTAGATGTTCAATAAGAGTTTCAAGCTTTCTGGAAAATATTATGTTGGCCCTATAATTATAACCCCAAAAAATTCAAGAATATCAACAACAAAAAATCCAATATTTATGTGACGACAAAATTGAATGAGATTTCAAGTTGATCATCAGAACCATAGAAAACTCCAGAAGAATATTGGAAAAGATATACCCAATATTTCCATCACAAAAGATCTTATCAAGTTCAGATTTAGGGTGTATGTATAGAACAGCAATTTCTAGCTTTATGAAAAATATTGATTCTGCAGGCTGAAGGACCTTAGGTCTATGGCCATTTGTTTGTTTATGAACAATAAAGTACTGTTACTACAACTACTACTTGATTCTGTAAAAACAAATCGGACATATTTAAATTTAGTTTGTGTATGTCAAATAAGTATTAGAATTGGGGGCTCATTGTCTTCCTTGTGAAATAACTAAGAACTAACAATGACATCATAATAAATCACATCTCATGTAATCCTATAAACAGTTCTGTGGTCTCCAAGGGTTCCATACATGCATCAATGAATGATTGCTTTTTAATTTTTAGGACGACTTCTACGTCGGTAGTAGACTATTTTATGACAATCATTTGACCATTTTCAATGGTTATGAACTAATTGGAGATCTTTGTGGACTCGGCACTAAACTTGAAAACTGTTATAACAAACATTCATTAAAATTCGTGATTAAGAGTGCTGTGGAGAAATTATAGTATTACAGTGGACTCTCGTTAACTCGAACCTCGTTAACTTGAAATCCTCGATAACTCGAATTATTTTTAATCCCCTTGGAAAACCTGTCTAAGCCGAAAAAATTTCCTTGCATAACTGGAAACGATTTTACGGAAATATTTCACCATTTTTACCTCTATAAGTCGAAAACACAAAAATTACCTCTATAATTCGAAGTCGGTAGTTAATTCCAAACACCGCATTATGAGATTTTATAGAGTTTTGCTTTGTTTTTTGTTTAGTTATGTGAAGGCTGTAGGAAATACATTTTTTGTTCAATGTTTTTTATCCCGACTCCCCTAAGCTCCTAAGAGGCCTCTCAGAAGATTGGAATTTTTACGAAAAACTCATTTATAGTTTTCACTATCAATTTCTGAAACAAGCTTAAAAAATTTGAATGAAATGCTCCTGCGCATAATAAGTCAGGTTGAAAAAAATTTTGCCAAAAAAGAAACAAACAATAACACTTTATACTCACTCTTTTGACGTTTTGGAGTCTCAATCAGACTCCTTCATCAGATAAACTCTTAAAATATTCAGAATTTGATCTATTTCATTGTGAAATTTTTTATTGTCATTTCATTTTTCAGTAAATTCATTAAATATGAATGAATATCACTATTCTTCACCTCTATAATTCGAATAACTATTTGGTTTACCTCTGTAAGTCGAATTTAATCAAGGATGACCTGTATAACTCGAATTACACTTATGTTGAACATAACGTAACTCGACGAAAAATCTTGGTCCCGTGGTTGAAGTGGTTACCGCGATCCTCTAAATACCGGAGTTTATTTTAGAGTATTGTTAGGCAATAAATTCATTGGTCCCGAAGGAATTTCTGGAAACTTGGATAACCCTCCTATAATTGAAATATTCTGGCTCCCTCCAAGTGACTTTAGATTTACTATACCAGAACGCTCTTGTTCACGAAAAATTTTAATTAACATTCACTACAATAACTTCAGTTACAATAACTAAGTTGTCATCATTAGAAACTGCAGGTGGATTAATGGTTTACATTTTATATTGATTGCTATTTCCAATAATAGACCTTTGAAATTGTTCGAGGGAAAAGAAATTCAAATGATTAAAAAAGAAAAAACCCTCCTGAAATTTTCAATGTTTACGTTTTGGAATGTGTATAATCCAACAATCGAATGAAAAAAATTCGTCCGAGCTTTTCTTGGTAACTAAAAATCTATGCTCATTAAACTTGCTGCTAAAATCGGTAGTTAAACCTCATTGATCCTCTTGTCTTGAGAACATGATCCATTGATTTTGAAGGGAAAAAGTTAACAAATTTTCAAAAATTGTTATCTACGCAACTTAACCCAATTCAGTCATAAAATTGAAAACACTTATTGTTAGGGTGATTCCATTAATGTAATATTTCCCAACTCAAAGTTTTAGCTCTTATCATTTCTGTGTTATGCATTCTTGAAATTTCGACTTGAATTTCTGAACAGATTACTACGGCACGGATATTCGCTGAAATATTTTCGTCGATATTTTCATATTTTTTCTTCACAGGTTGAGAATTTTGAGAAAGAGAGAATAATAAGCAGTAGTGCAGAATTTGCGGTGTTTTTTTTTATTTAAAGAAGAGTGCACCATGTCCACCATAAATGCAAATAGCTTCTTAATTATTTGAATCGTTTTTATTCATGTCTTCATAAAACTTTTAAATTAAAAAATTACCCTCATCAGCATCCGTGATTTAAAAAAAAATCATTTGATAATCAGTTTTGACATTGAACATATTTTATGTTTACTGTTGTTATTTTAGTGAGTCTAGCTTAGATAATTTGAAAAAAGCGAAACATAAGGTCATATGTTGTCACTTGTTGACATATCTTTATTGACCACAAAAAAAAATGAAATGAAGAAGATCTCTTCTGTGGTTTTGTGTTTGTTAAATCGGCATCGTCTTCATTTGACAGAAAAACATTCGTAAAAATGTGCGAAGTTGATATCATGAGAACGGAATTTTTTTCTTTGAAAATTCAAAAACGACTCTCCTTTCAGCTGAATCATCAGGGCCCGTCGCATTTGCATAGGGGCGGCATGCCCTTAATGCCGGCTCACGTGCAGAATGTGCACCCAATGCACCAATACCAACAGCAGCAACAACACAATCAACAGCAGTATCACTACCAACAGCGCCAGGAAGGCTCTCGTGATAAGAACGTAGTCATAGACGAGTACGAGGGGTTGATGACTCCCAGGGAGAAGCAGTGGCTTTTGAATATTCAAATGTTGCAATTGAATACAGGCACACCTTATTTTGACGATTACTATTACACAGTAAGTATTTAAAAATTTGTAATAAAAAATTATATGATTACCAGGATTGTTTTCGGTAGTAACTCTATAAACATAAAAGTTACAAGTGAGCTAGATTAGTCAACTATAAATTTGCTGTTTTAAGTACCAATAGTAATTATGCGATTGATTTACACTTTCCTCTATCAGATATACAAGGAACGGAAGGCCAGAAGCAACAAAGAGAACCAGCAGCAGTTATTGAGACTTCAGACCGGGCGGCAACGTAGGAACAGTGATCGACAGGAGAGTCCCCTGACTCCCAAGGTTTACACCCCCCTGCAATTTGAGAACTCCCTTGGTAAGCTGCAGTGTGGATCGGTCATGGCCCCAAGAAAGATCATAGACATGGATGTGGTGAACTGCGACAAGGACTCAGAAAACACCTCCATGTCTTCCAGGGACAGCAAGAAAACCAAGCAATTGCTCCTGGAATTGGAGGCCCTCTATACAATGTTCCTTAAAGCAGAAGACCTAACCAATGCCATGGCCATCAATAATCTGAAGACATTAAAAGATATTAAGCTGAAGCAGCGTATCAGAGAACTGGAGAATGCCACAACTGTTGAGCAGAAACATGAGATCCTTGAGCTGGTGAAAAAGGAGAATGAAGATGTGGTGGAGAATCCCCTCGATTACATGCAGAAAATTGTGAATACCCTATTGCAAGAGGAAAAGTTCACAAGTTTTATGAATATCAGGAAGGGAAAGGTAGGAATTATTATCTGTTATAAACTGTCTCTCAAAGAGAGCTTATTTAACACTTTTCATCTGTCATATTAAAGTTCAAGTCAGTTAGGTTATGTTTCTGTCAGATCGATTTGAATAAAGTATTGTCAATTGGAAATAAGCTCTACCCTTACTAAATTGATAGACTGCTATGTCACCTAGTGGTGAACTAAAAAAGTTTGAATTTGAAGGATCTTATGCTTGTTCCACTTTTCTACTACATATTTAGTTAGAAAATATTTTCGCCCATTCCATCTGCAGCGTTCAGCTGAAAGTTTATAATTATGTCTCCATAGGTTCGTGTTGCTATTCATATGAAAAATTCCTATGTTCCATTTGTTCAAAATTGATCCTAATATGAGAAAAATAAAACTAATCATTCATTTCAGATATTGTTACTGAGACTTCTTCCTGCTATTCATTCAGAACACTTCTTCCCCCAGATCGTAGAGATTTGGGGAAAATTGTTGTTGAGTATACCCATAATTGGTAGAAGAGATACAGCAGGGGACAAAATTTTACCCAAGTTATATCCCCTATTCAAAAGGTGAGTTATTATTTTCAATTCATTTAATTTCAAATAAAGATTTTCATTCAAATAATAATGAACTTCATACTTGATTCACAAATATACGATTGTATTATTTTCCAATAGGTATACCCAGACAGTGAAAATGGCAAATATTCTGGACAATATTCAAGGGCTGACAGAGGTAACCAGATTGGAAAATAGCCGTAGCACTCCGTTAGGTCACCAGTCTAAAGCACCTCTCTATTTTGTTTTGATGAATCAGGTAATTGAGATTTTTAGCCAACTTTGGCTTCTTGCAGTAGCTATTTTAGGATCACTGGAAGACTGATTCATTTATTGATTTTTAATACAAGCCTTTTTTGAAAGCTCATTTCCCAAACATCAGTGAATCATTTTCCATGTTGTCTGTAATTTTCTAGTTTTGAATCGGGGATGGTCTTGAATGATAAGGTTTGGCTCATTGATGGCAAATCGGTCCATAAATGAAATTCTGTATGTCCGTTGAATAAAAAAAAAGGGGGAAATCCTAAAAACTTGAAATTTGTGGATACCCTAAGGATATTGATGGACAAAATAGGATATGGCTCTTTGAAATTTGTATTTCCTTATATTCATATTCATCTAGATAAATTAATCGACAAAAATGAAATTTTTGTATTATGTAAAGTCAAAAATTCTTCAATAATAATAATTCTTATTAATATTCATCATTTCAGTTTGGCTTATCGGCAATGACAGCCTTTTTGGTGAGGAGTGAATTCCTGATGTCAACTAATGAAGTGATCGAAACTCAACAAACGGCTCTGTTTAACTTCATTATTACTGTGACTGACCTGCTTAGCCAAATATCGAAAATTCCTTTCCCTCTAGAGGGAATGTCACAACTAACGTTGAACAAGCTTTGTCAGCGCATACCTAACCTCAATGCAGACAGAACCATGATACTAAGGAAACACTTTGTTGAGGAGAAGGATTGAGTTCTTCATTCAGATGAACATTGAATTACAATGTGTGAAAATCACTGGATAATGTTGAGCTCATTTTTTTTTTGTGAATCCATAAGTAAGGGACAAAGATGCCTTGGTTATATATTAACTCCTTTTGAGGTTAACCAGACAAAATTAATGGGGCATTTTTTTAAGCATTTTTCTTATAGTTGTTTTTTTTTTGTGGGTTCAGCTGTTTCTTAATGTCTCGAACTTATTGGGTAATTTATAATAATTTATTCATGAAATTAAGGATCATTGTTGAGGACTAATTGTTTATTGATTCAGCAAGACAATTGTTATAATTTTTAGATATTACCGTATTTGTATATTTTTATTATTGATTCATCTTTCAGATTCGATTTCTTGTTAGTGATGATATATTTTTTATCTTGTCTTCAGATTAATTGTGAATTATGGAATTTTAAGCATTTGTATCATTTTTAACTACAATTTAAATGCAAAATATTTGTTTTAAAATTGCATTGATGAATGTAATTGTGGAAGAGATGTAAATTGATAAAAAGTTATATTTGATAATTATGAGGTTAGAGATCCACCCATTTTTTAATTTTATTTGAAGATATCGAAATATGTTCGACAGATATCTTTGTTATTAAGACCTTACTTCCTATTTAGACGCTTACTTTGATTAGGTCAATGTCAAACTAATATATTTTAATCAATGTTTGACTACCATTGCAAATAAATTTCATCCTTATCAAAATCAGTTTTTTATTATTAATCATCATATACTTTGAAATTTATATTAGTAGAACGAAGGAGCTTGGCACTAGTCAGGCTTTCTTATTTTGAAATTTGTTTTAATGAAATGACAGTTCAAGTTTTTTTCCAACTTTAAAAAATCTCATAAAGAGGAGGAGAAAACAACTTATTTCTATTCTATTTGAAAGACTATTGCAACATTTCTTGATTGTTGGTATGGTTGAAATACCAGTAAAATTTGAGATTGAGAAATACTTCTTCATCAATTTTAAATAAGTTAAGGTAAGTCTATCCTGCATTTATTTTAATCTCCAAAGATATAGTAATGATTGGGTAGAAAGAAAACAAAGTCGCTTATTTGTGTACTTTTCAATGTAAACCATCAAAAACTGAACAGATACTTACATAAGATGGTATCATAAAATATTTAAAAAATAAAAACATCTACGTAATACATAAAAATCACAATAACTTGCACTACGTATCTACAAGTGAACTGAATGAAATCACATAAATCTGTTAGGGACTTGACTTAGTCTCACTAAGAAGTCCAACCCAAAATCTGTCTGATGTGTAATGTCATCCTTTCTGTGCCCCCCTTGTGATGCGTTATTTGTTTTCTTTGGAGGCAAATGATCCGATATATTTTTGGTGATGTTCTAGTTATCATCTTCTCCAAGAAGCCTGTTGATTTCGTCCAGTCTCTCCTTTTCATTGGAATGCAACTTTTGGTCCTTGGAAATTTCCAGGAGATTCATCTTTTCTTTCTTGAGGTCTAGCCTGTCATCTGCATTTAAAGTGTTGAAGGTCCAAGCACCAGTCCCATCAAATTGTAAAATGTGGCTATGGAATTTCCTGGAATAAAAAACGTGTAAATGAAAAGTAAAGAAACTTTAACTTTTTTTTTTTGATGAAGTTTATATTTACCATAATGTGGGCCTATGGGTTATAGTCAGAAGTGTAATGCCCATATCGATGGATTGCTGATAAATGTTACTCTCCACATCAATGGAGACAGCTGAAGTGCATTCATCCAAAAGGGCATATTTAGGCTGGTGGTAAAATAGCCTTGCTATTGCCATCCTCTGTTTTTCTCCACCAGACAAAATATCTGTCCAATCTTTGATCTCATGGAAAGTATCTCTGTCTACTATATGTTCAAGGTGAACCATCTGCATTATACGTCTAAGATCATCTTCAGTCACTTGCTTGTTGATCATATCAGCATAAGTATCAGGATATATTATTTGATCCCTGAGATTTCCTGGAACAAGAAACCAGTTATAAAATGGTATTTAGAGATATTCAAGTCTTCTCACTCACCTATTACCATATAGGGTCTCTGGGGTATGTAGAACATAGAATCTTTGGGTGTATGTAACTCTCCACCATAAATAGGCCACAGTCCGCTTAATATCCTAAACAGACTTGATTTGCCACAACCATTTGGTCCGGTGATAAGTAGATGCTGACCAGGTTTTAGCTGGAAGCTGAGACTTGGACAAACAACGTCGCAGTTTGGTGTTACAATGGGAACATTTCCAAGGATTATCTCATCTTTGGATTGAATCCATTTACCTAGAAAATCAAGAATATCAATAAACAATATTCGACTAATTAGAATATATCAAGTAAATTATATAGGTGGTGTAGAAAAAAGCTAATACTATTTGGGATGTTCACCAGTGCAGTAGATGTTTATTTTTGATAGCGAATATGTATCCCAAAAAGTTATGAGTTGTCTGATAACAGAGCCATTGAGTTGGTTTAAGAGACGACGTGTCGACAACTTGTTTCAATTCAGTACATATCCAGCGTTTGAGCGAGGAACCGAGAAATTCAATCGTGCGTTCAGTTTAGAATACCGGCCTGCTCAACTCGAATTTTAAATTTATTAATAATATTTCTTAACTGAAAGTTTGCATTTTTGAATACAATAAATAATAATTCATACATTAAAATATATTGCTCATATACTCTTACACTAAGCACTCAGGTAAGGACACCTATGTGCGCAATATTACTATGAACATAGGTATATTCGTATCAAAGAAAAAATGAGATAGGCTTATATGGCATTACAAAATAAAAACGAAGGCATAATCCACAGCAGTGAGCAGGGCTGCCGCCAGATATTTTAGCGCCCGGTAAAATAAGATTTAGCCGCCTTGCTTTTCCTAATTTATATGAATTTCCTTTAAAGGGGCCTTCTCAGGCATTATTTCAATTTCATATGAAATCGTATTTTTTAACTTAAAATCTTCTTGTCAAATTTATCAAACGACGTTTTGTCGATTTCATCAAAAAAGTTCTGCATTGTTTAAAAGTACGACGCTCTATTTGTAAATCTTTGGTAAAAAAAGAAGTAGTTCTTAAAGGTGCAAAAAGTCTTCTTTTATTAAATGACTTTGCGCCCCTACAATTTGGCGCATCGGCAAAATGTCCGGTATTATGCTGCTCCTGGCGGCGGCCCTGGCAGTGAGTAACAAACCAATCAATCAACCCCCTCAAACAACCGATGGATTTGAACACTATAAAGCTCTACTTAGGTCTTTCCTTCTCCCTCTTTCATTTTCCTTGAACAATTTCAGTTTCTTTATTAAAAATAATGATTTAGAAATTCGTCCACTTCCAGTTTATATAAAGGGGACAAGCAATCAGTGGCATAGAGAAAATTATTTCAGTAATTCCTTATCCTTCATACAAACAGTAAGTAAAATATTTTTCAACGGGCAGAGATATTTAAAGGGAGAGGTATTTTAAAGAACCTTACGACTCAGCAACAACAAGCACATCACAGAACCTTCCGAGAAACCAATACCAAGATAATGAAGGAGAAACCCAGAGATTTAGAGAAAACACAACAAATAGTGACTAAACTGAAAAGCTCTAGGCATTGCCGGTATGGAGGTGATACGTTACGCTAAAAACTACAGATATTTCTCAATAAAATATTTTACACAAAAAGTATACCATCCGAATGGCACAAAGCAATTTGATAAAAAAGGGAAAAAACGATTCTCAAGACTATCGAGGTAACAGCTTGACGAGTGCAACAAAAAAACTCTTCAATAAAATTTTAGTAGAAGAAGTGATCTCATCTGGGATTTTTGACGAGCAGCAGGGATTCAGGGAAAACAGATAGATGCTAAATTTGTAATCCCCAGCATTTTATAGGGTACGATTGAAAGATGGAACAACTCCACTGAAGTAGAGAAAGATTCACTCCAACATAATAAAAGTAATCGCAAATCTGAACACCGATAATTGCACATATAGGGTGTCTCATTTAAAAGTCTCCACCCTCAATAACTCAACAACGAATCAGAATTTGTGAAAACACTTAGACAGGTCGTTTTTTGATGACAGGGGGACACAAGCTGGGATACAAAGTTTGTTATTTCTACTAGTTACCCCCTGGAGAGGGTTGCAACCCCATCAGGAATTTGAATAAGGAAAGTGGGTATGTGGGAACGGAAAATAAATTGAGCAATAGAAAACCTGTTACAGCCGGTATCAGACAAGGATCATCAGCTCGATCTTGTTCGGTAACATATCAAAATGAGTGGAGAATACTGAATGGGAAACAAAGAATTAAAGAAATAACAATTGTTTGTTACGCTGAAAAAGCAGTGATCATCTCAGAAGACCAAGACAACTTACAAAGTTTTATGTATAAGTTTCAAAAAATTGCATAGGCTTTTGAAATGCAAATATTCTTTAAGACAATATCTTTTACAGTAGGTACCAGAGAACAAAGAAGATATATTTTTAGAGTTTAGAACAAATATCTAGGAATAGGAGTGAACATAACAAGTAATAGGAATCTAAAGAACGACGTAAAAGCTCAAACAACAAAGACAGGATCCTTGATACTTTGGCGGAATAAATATATGATTACCAGGACTAAAGTCAGAATAATATATGAGACCTGGATAAGAACAGATACGCGATACAGACCACAGCAGAGAATACCATAACTAAATAGCTTTTAAGAACTACTGGAATGCGAATCTTAAGATCAATAGCAGGACATACATTATTTGATCACAAAGAGAAATGAGGAAATAAGGGAGATTATGTAATATCCAGGAAGTGGTACGATGGGCAAGAAATCGGAAAATATTGCAAAAGAGAAAAACCAAAAACATCCCAACCGACAGGACAACCACCTACCAGATGGTATGAAAGCTGGTTTTCATCATTCCTGCTGCATCTAGGAAATAATTGAGGTAAACACAGAACTAACTCCTAACGTACGATGAAGAAGAAGTAAATCAAACCAAAACTGGAAAATATTGAATCGAAGCTTATAGCGGATGATAAAAAAAATTCTTATACCAACCTTTGGCGATTGGTTGATTTCCTTTGAATTCGATCTGGAATCCTCCAACCTCCTTCCTTTTTTCTACCACAGTTTTCTGGTAGATGCCTTGACTGGCCTCCTCCAGTACCTGGAACATGTTGGCTACTCTGGCTGTATGCCCAGCCAGTTCTACAACGTCTTTGTAGCTTGACATCAGCCTCTCGACGGCGTTAGAACCGGTGATCAGTAGGTTCTTCGCTGTGGTGAAGTAGTGGGTACGTTCCGAAATATTGTCTCTGCCGGAGGCGTCATCGTCGATCTTGCCAGTTTTGATGGCGCCCAAGAGGATTGGAAGGGACACTACGAACATTCCTGGAAAAAGAAGAATTCGAAAATAATTTTTTTACCAGAAATTCGTTATTTTTATGCAAAAATCAAGAATTTTGATGTCAGATTTCTGGTGGTTTTCGACTTATTATGTAGCAGTTTTTTCTGTTGGTTTTGTGCTGTGCCTCATATAAGAGACACTGAAGTGAATCAGGTGCTTTTGGGCGTTCATTCATGCGCTAAATTGCACTCTTAGAAACTACCTCAGAGTAAAAAACATAGAAAGAGGAAGCGTATTTTACCAGTAAGTAAATTTTGTCCCCAACATGAACTATCAAATTTGACATAAAGTGTGCGGAAATGAAAACATATCACTGACACGATATTTTGCTCAATTCGCGAGTTTCTCCACAAAGAACGCACTTCTTATGTCCCATAATGAATCAACGTTTCATATTAACTCAAAATATATCGAAATAAATACCTAAATATATGAGAAATTCAGAAAACAAACTTCAAGCTCGCCAAACGACGTGAAACAACCGATGACAGTAGGAGAGTAAAAATTGCCAAATCTTGGATTTCAGCAGGTAGATACAGAAAATAATGAATATTCTGCTTATTAAGAATTCGACAATTAGGAAAAATATCGGATTCCGAATATTCAAATTTGCTTATTTAATCGGAAATCACTCAAATGACTATATTTCATTCAATATAAATACATTCATAACGATATAGTAAAATTGTGGATTTGAAAATATATCACAATCCGACAACGTAATCTAAACACGTTGGGGACATGTAAAAAATGCTTATACTCCCTTTATCTATGTTTATTACTCTATGGAAACTACACATAACTGTAAATATATTGTACGTTTATGTGGTCACCACTTTTGAAAGTTTCTAAATTCACGTCATTGCCTTCCTCATTTTTTTTTCAATATTTTGCTTGAATTTTCTTTGGTTCTGACGCCGCTATTAACACTAAATTTTACACGAAGCTTGGTTTTGATATTCTGTATCAGCACGCAACATTTCAATCAGATTGGGGCTATGGTCACTGAAATATAAGATTTTTGTTATTCTACATCCAATTTTCGTTTCGATCGAACATGTAGATTTGAAGTTAACAGGAATACAAAATTTCAAAAGGAACCCAGAGTCAGATTTTCCCGTCTGTCCAGAATAGTATGAAATTAATTTTGCTTAATGAAGAAATTTTGAAATCGGCAACCCATATTTTTCATCCCAAAAATGATCACAATGCAACTTCTCTACCTTTGATAGACTTGGAAGTAAAATGGAACAAACCAAATGTCGCAATTCTAGCAATCACGTAGCTCCGTCCAGCAAAAACGTAGCTCCGCCCAGCAAATACGTAGCTCCGCCCAGAAATTGCGTAGCAACGCGATTGCTTGAATTACGATTGGTTTGATGAAGTCGTCGAAACGCGGCGATCGACAGAGACTCGAGGAAACCGTAGCATTAGCGATCCCGTGAAATTTTGCTTTGCGGTGGTTCTTTGCTAGTCCGGGAGATGTCGTCCAAGGCTGCGCAATTCTTGCACCGCTTCCCCAACCGTTCTGAGGCAAAGCCATCAATCTCCACTATGGAAGTGATAAGTGCACATGGCAGTGCCGCTGACTTGTCATAATGATGATTCCATCAGTGGTCTCAGGATGCAGTCTTTTGAGAGAGGGTGCCTTAAAAATTGGATGAGAATACTCCGCCAAAGCATAAACCATTCCAAACCATTAGGAGGATTGGTACTTAATCAGCGCATTCAGACATCAAACGTATCCTATGGATTCAAACCACGCGTTTTTTTCGCAAATAACAAATGAGATTTTTATTTGTATTTAACGAAGTTTCGGCAACGCTGTTCTCATCTTCAGAAACTGAAGGTTACTAAATCAACTATCCCATTACTAGGTAACTACATTCTTAAAATCATGAAAATAGGAATGCGAATCAGCTCCTACAATTCAAACTATTGTAAGTTACCTATACGTTGTACTTAACTACCTGTTACAATTTTGGAATATTAGAGATCTGTCTTTACTTTTTTAATTAGCACTGTCTTTTTTATGATTTTCAGAGTTTTGTTAAGATATAATTACCAACAGTATATTTATCGATATTGTTGTTCCTTAGGTCATCTATATGCTTTTTGTGAGAGGACCAACTGTCCAACACAAATAAGTGCATACAGATAACAGAGAGATAAGTGTGAATATAACCTTGATCAAGAGTGAAAGTTTGAAATTGAATTCACTCATGCCTTCTAGATTTTTCTGGAATGCTTGGATTGCATTCATTCGCAGCTCTTTTCAAACTGATACCTGATCATTATTAATTAAAATTTTTTGTCATATCGAAACTATTCAAGCTACGCCACTGAGCCGTATTCAATGTAGCAACATTTCCATCAGCAATTTAATCAATAATCATTTCAACGATTCCACTTGCGCATTTAGATAACAGGAACCAACAGAACGTTTAACATTTAATATCGTCGAACCGCTTCAATAGCGTGCTTTGATCCTATCAAAGGAATGGAGTCAATGAGCATTATGATTTACGCTCTGTCAAGGGATACCTCGAGGATCATTTTTAGGTCGCCTTGTTTCTTCGATCGTGAAAGTAGTTCATGGTTTTTTTCGCGAGTTCGTTAGAATGCAAGTGCTGTGCAACAATGTGCAGCAGCACTATCAATCATCTCAGATAGCAATCTCGAATTCTTAAAATACGCTAATTGACAAAGAAAGGTAAACACTCGTATATTTTAAAAATAATTGAAAGTAATGGCCCTAGGTGCAAGATAATTCAGTTATCGAGTCAGATGTTAGATTTGAATTGTAACTCATGTAAAGCTTGTGGTCAAGTCTTTTTTGAATTTATAGGAATGCTTAAATTGCGGAGAATTCAGAAGATATCAAGCTTAGTAATTTTTAATTTCGAAAGGGCATTCGTGACCAGCATAATGCAGTGGACTATCTATATCAATTAGTCACAAAGGCATCCACATGGTACAATATAGATGAATCTTCAAGCAACAATGAGAGCTTTGGAATCAAACAATCAGAGCTCTCTGTTGACCTGGAAGCAACTGACTAGAGGCAATACAGTGACTCTCCTTTGGGTGTCAGGGCACTGTGGCCTTGATGGTCTTCTCTCTTGATATAATGTTATATTATTGTATGTTGTGGATAAATAAAGATTATTATTATTATGGTAATGAAGGGGCTCATTAACTCACGAAGAGCTAATCACTGGCAAATCCTATTGGATCTAAACCCTTCTGTGGTATTGGAGAAGATCACATAGGGCAGAAACCCTTCAATGGGAGTTGCAAAATGAAAAACTTTTCTGGAGAAGAACACCAGGACTCAAGTTAACGAAAATTTTCGTAGAATTTTCGTAGGTAAAGTACCTAGTTGTTGTGGACTGAGCTTCGGTGTATTTCAGAATTGATGACGGGATACTCTCGGTACGAATACCAACACCCCAGCTATAAATAATAATAGTAACTTTGAAAAGGGTCGACTTATGTTGTGTTGAATCAAAATTGCTCAGTATCAATTTTAAACACTCCAAAATAATCAAATGTTCTGGAGTAGGAAAATAATTGCTGGCACGAAGTCGCGGAGGGATAGCACCTCTTATCAAACAATCTACAAATTAATTTAAATGAGATATGATTATTTCAAACATAATTCAATATATCCAGAAATGGAAACAGGTGCTCTTTAATAATGAGTACCACTTCTGTATTTTGGGATACTTGATGGTATGACAAGGAGTTATCCATAAAGGTACCCTCCCAAATGCGCTTTTGAGGTAATGCCTAAACGCATGTTACCGGTGAAGCATGAATACCGTAACATGACTCTGATGCATGTTAAATTTGCAATATCCTCTACAAACTTTAGTGGACTTTAGAGGATGAGGAGTATTCGCATGAAATTTGGTACAAAAATCCTTAAATTTTGAAGATAAAGTTTTCTCAGTATTTTTGATACCTACTCTATTTTCGGTTATGTTGTGGTCAATGTCTTCCGAGGTATCTCACTCCATTCTACCACAACTCCATAAGAATATGGAGTTGTGGTAGTACCTCGGAAGACATTGACCACAGCATAACCGAAAATAGAGTAGGTATCAAAAATACTGAGAAAACTTTATCTTCAAAATTTAAGGATTCAACTCCATAAGAATATGGAGTTGTGGTAGAATGGAGTGAGATACCTCGGAAGACATTGACCACAACATAACCGAAAATAGAGTAGGTATCAAAAATACTGAGAAAACTTCATCTTCAAAATTCAAGGATTTTTGTACCAAATTTCATGCGACTACTCCTCATCCTCTCCTAGGATCTACACATCAAAACTCTGAATAATTTTGAGTGGGCTGGAGGACCGTCTCTAGCTAAACTGCCTCGAATGCGCCCTCGCGCAACACTAGTTAATTTGATATAAAAAATAAAGAATATTATAAAATAATGGAATGTGGTATGAAATAATAAAACTTCTTATATTTCTTAAGAAGGATCAGTTGGAAGTGATGAAATGGAATCGTTTTCTTATAATTTTCATTCCATTCTGAGGAATCAACATTCTGATTAGATAATTGAAATGAAAATAATCCAGAACCCCAAGTGGCAATAAAATTCGGCAAAGTAAAGCGAACGCCGACAAGCCTGATGGGTGCATATGTTTTTTTAGGGGCAATAACTCGTAAACAGCACTGTGGGGGGATCACGCCACATCTGGATATTTATGAGTATAATGTATACTTTTGATGGTTTTTGATTAATTTAATTTGTGGGTATTCCTTTTTTTCCATTATTTCAAAGATTTATTTGAGGGAATAATGATCCAGTATTGAACCAGCTTTTCCTATGTTGTCTACTGATGGCCAATTTCTTATCATTTATTGAATGAAAGGCGCAGTACCTATATGTGCACTAAAAACTATTGAAATTGAATAAACATATAATATGTACTTGTCTTTCATCTACTAGATGAAAGAAATTATTATAATTGGATATTGACGATATCAGTGACCTTAGCTATTGATATTGTAATTGGATTATTCCATAACTTCATTATAAAGAAGATTGCATCTTGTTCATTGCGATTTTTTAGATCACACGATAAAGATGCTATCAATTCGATTCAAACATCAAGTCAAAACGTATTGCGAATGACCGGTGTGAATTTGGCAGACCGTTTCCAGCAGACTGTTTGACGGAAACACCCGAAGCCGGTGACCAGTGGCGTGCGGCAAAAAAACGATTTATTATGGAACTATTCTCTAGATCGGATAGATATTTAGAAAGTGGATTCCGTATAGGATTCAGAGTATCCGTTGGAGGAAATATTGATTTTTTATAGATCTCGGGATATTTTAGCAACGTTTTTATTCAAATTATCATCAGTCTAACTTGAAAAATTCATATCTACGGAAGTACGCGTCGGAGCATAACCATATTTGGGATGTAGATTACTATTATCGATGTGAATGAACTGTGTAAAAATGATTGACTTCCCTAGGGATCCAGGGGTAGTTTTTCCAACCCTTATATTTCGAAAATTCGTAACTTCGGAAATACGCGTCGGAGCATAACCATATTTGTAATGTATATTACTATTGGCGATATAATTAAACTGTGAAAAGATGATTGACTTCCCTTGGGATCCAGGGGTAGTTTTTCCAACCCTTATATTTCGAAAATTCGTAACTTCGGAAATACGCGTCGGAGCATAACCATATTTGGAATGTACATTACTATTGGCGATATAATTAAACTGTGAAAAGATGATTGACTTCCCTTGGGATCCAGGGGTAGTTTTTCCAACCCTTAAACTTCGAAAATTCGTATATCCGAAAGTACGCGTCGGAGCATAAATATATTTGAAATGTAGGTTACTTTTAACGATGTGAATAAACTGTGGAAAGATGATTGACTTCCCTTGGGATCCAGGGGTAGTTTTTCCAACCCTTATATTTCGAAAATTCGTAACTTCGGAAATACGCGTCGGAGCATAACCATATTTGGAATGTACATTACTATTGGCGATATAATTAAACTGTGAAAAGATGATTGACTTCCCTTGGGATCCAGGGGTAGTTTTTCCAACCCTTAAACTTCGAAAATTCGTATCTCCGAAAGTACGCGTCGGAGCATAACTATATTTGGAATGTAGGTTACTATTAACGATGTGAATAAACTGTGAAAAGATGATTGACTTCCCTAGGGATCCAGGGGTAGTTTTTCCAACCCTTAAACTTCGAAAATTCGTATCTCCGAAAGTACGCGTCGGAGCATAACTATATTTGGAATGTAGGTTACTATTAACGATGTGAATAAACTGTGAAAAGATGATTGACTTCCCTAGGGATCCAGGGGTAGTTTTTCCAACCCTTAAACTTCGAAAATTCGTATCTCCGAAAGTACGCGTCGGAGCATAACTATATTTGGAATGTAGTTTACTTTTAACGATGTGAATAAACTGTGGAAAGATGATTGACTTCCCTTGGGATCCAGGGGTAGTTTTTCCAACCCTTATATTTCGAAAATTCGTAACTTCGGAAATACGCGTCGGAGCATAACCATATTTGGAATGTACATTACTATTGGCGATATAATTAAACTGTGAAAAGATGATTGACTTCCCTTGGGATCCAGGGGTAGTTTTTCCAACCCTTATATTTCGAAAATTCGTTACTTCGGAAATACGCGTCGGAGCACAACAATATTTGGAATGTAGATTACTTTTAACGATGTGAATAAACTGTGAAAAGATGATTGACTTCCCTAGGGATCCAGGGGTAGTTTTTTCAACCCTTATATTTCGAAAATTCGTAACTTCGGAGAAACGCGTCGGAGCACAACCATATTTGGAATATAGATTACTATTAACGATGTGAATAAACTGTGAAAAAATTATTGACTTCCCTTGGGATCCAGGGGTAATTTTTTTGGACCCTTATATTTCGAAAATTCGTAACTTCGGAAATACGCGTCGGAGCACAACCATATTTGGAATGTAGATTACTATTAACGATGTGAATAAACTGTGAAAAAATTATTGACTTCCCTAGGGATCCAGGGGTAGTTTTTTCAACCCTTATATTTCGAAAATTCGTAACTTCGGAAATACGCGTCGGAGCACAACAATATTTGGAATGTAGATTACTATTAACGATGTGTTGTTTGCAAGTATGAGGGAAAAATGTAAGGTTGAAACTGATAGATGTTATAGAAAATATGTTGAGTCGGTTGAACTGGAAGTTTCCTCTAACCCCGAATATTTCTGGAAATTTATAAATGACAAAAAGACACAGAAAGGATTTCCCAAATCCATGTATTTACGTGATGAAACTGCTAACGATGATGCGGGTATTACCGAGCTTTTTAGGAAATACTTTTCTGAAATATATAGAGGATCAAAACCTGATGAATCCCGAGTAATTCATTACGAGGACACCGTCGATATTCATAATTGTCATTTCTCTGAGACTGAGGTTCTGAATGTTCTCGGCAATCTACCAGATAAGAGCGATACTGGTCCCGATCGGATTTCCGCACTGTTTCTAAAGAAGTGCAGACACGTTTTATTAGGACCTTTGGTTTTCTTATTTAACTTATCTGTAAGTTCAGGTAAATATCCAAGTAAATGGAAATCGAGTTATGTTACTCCGGTATTCAAATCAGGCAATATTAGTGACGTGGGAAATTACAGACCAGTAACGAAAAGTTCCTATATTCCAAAAATTTTGGATACATTAATAACTAATAAAATTACACCCTTACTTAAAAATGTTTTTATCGAGGAGCAACACGGATTTATTGCCGGAAGATCTGTAACAACAAATCTGTTATATTTCACAGACTTGATCCTATCAGCGTTTAGCGAGAGATCACAGGTCGATGCAGTCTATACAGACTTTGCTAAGGCTTTTGATAGGTTGCCTCACTGGCTACTTATTATTAAGCTCAAAGCATTAGGCTTTCGACCACCCTTACTCGAGTGGATTTCAGATCGTTTGATTGGGTTGACACAGTTCATAAAGATTTCTGATACTCTGTCCGGGGGTATTGAAGTTAGTTCAGGAGTCCCACAAGGATCACCCTTGTCTCCAATTTTATTTTTGTGCTTTATCAATGACATAAAAAGTGTCATAAGATTATGTCACTTTCTACTGTTCGCAGATGACATGAAACTCTTTCGTCTTATAAGATCCCTGAATGATTGCTTGTTACTTCAGAGAGATATAGAAGACGTTATTAAATGGTGTGTACATAATCAGTTGGAGATTAATGTGAATAAATGTCATATTATGCGATTTTTTCGGACTAATTCGACGATCTTATTCGATTATTCAGGAGACTCATGTCTATTGAAATCGGTCAACACGGTGAGGGATCTTGGAGTGTTGCTGGATGCTGGTTTGAGTTTCACAGAGCACATAAATCATATTACATCGAGAGCTTTTAGAATGCTTGGCTTCATCAAAAGACATATGCAGGACTTTAGTGTCTCCTCCATAAAAACAATTTATATAGCTTATGTGAGGAGCATCTTAGAATATTCATGTATAGTATGGTCACCTCATTATGCGATACATATACAGGCCGTTGAGAGGGTACAGAACAAATTTTTGAAGTGGATAGGATACAAATGGGGATTAACCTCTGATGCTATCCGTTATGATGAGATTCGAGAAAAATTATCCCTTATATCTCTTGAAGCCAGAAGACATAATTTTGATATTATGCTTGTATACAAAATTTTGCATAATTTCATCGACAGCCCTTTCCTTCTTCAAAGGATAAATTTAAACGTTCCTCAAAGGAATTTCAGGACCTGGGAACAATTCAATATAAAATTTAGTAGAACCAATTACGGAATGAACAATCCTCTCGATAGAGCATTGAGGGCTGCTGATTCGGTGGAGGTTGATCTTTTCAATATATCATTATTTCAACTGAAGAATTATTTCAGATCACTTAATAATTTTCATTAATTTTGTTTTTTCACTTGATTGTGAGTTTTTTTTTCATGGTTCATTTGTTAATATGTAAAATGGCTTGTCCGTATATAAATAAATAAATAAATAAATAAACTGTGAAAAGATGATTGACTTCCCTAGGGATCCAGGGGTAGTTTTTTCAACCCTTATATTTCGAAAATTCGTAACTTCGGAGAAACGCGTCGGAGCACAACCATATTTGGAATGTAGATTACTATTAACGATGTGAATAAACTGTGAAAAAATTATTGACTTCCCTAGGGATCCAGGGGTAGTTTTTCCAACCCTTAAATTTCGAAAATTCGTATCTCCGAAAGTACGCGTCGGAGCATAACTATATTTGGAATGTAGATTACTATTTGCGATGTGAATGAACTTTGAAAAAATGATTGACTTCCCTAGGGATCCAGGGGTAGTTTTTCCAACCCTTATATTTCGAAAATTCGTAACTTCGGAGAAACGCGTCGGAGCACAACCATATTTGGAATGTAGATTACTATTAACGATATAATTAAACTGTGAAAAGATGATTGACTTCCCTTGGGATCCAGGGGTAGTTTTTCCAACCCTTAAATTTCGAAAATTCGTATCTCCGAAAGTACGCGTCGGAGCACAACCATATTTGGAATGTAGATTACTATTAACGATGTGAATAAACTGTGAAAAAATGATTGACTTCCCTAGGGATCCAGGGGTAGTTTTTTCAACCCTTATATTTCGAAAATTCGTAACTTCGGAGAAACGCGTCAGAGCACAACCATATTTGGAATGTAGATTACTATTAACGATATAATTAAACTGTGAAAAGATGATTGACTTCCCTTGGGATCCAGGGGTAGTTTTTCCAACCCTTATATTTCGAAAATTCGTAACTTCGGAGAAACGCGTCGGAGCACAACCATATTTGGAATGTAGATTACTATTAACGATGTGAATAAACTGTGAAAAAATTATTGACTTCCCTAGGGATCCAGGGGTAGTTTTTCCAACCCTTAAATTTCGAAAATTCGTATCTCCGAAAGTACGCGTCGGAGCACAACCATATTTGGAATGTAGATTACTATTAACGATGTGAATAAACTGTGAAAAGATGATTGACTTCCCTAGGGATCCAGGGGTAGTTTTTTCAACCCTTATATTTCGAAAATTCGTAACTTCGGAGAAACGCGTCGGAGCACAACCATATTTGGAATGTAGATTACTATTAACGATATAATTAAACTGTGAAAAGATGATTGACTTCCCTTGGGATCCAGGGGTAGTTTTTCCAACCCTTAAATTTCGAAAATTCGTATCTCCGAAAGTACGCGTCGGAGCATAACTATATTTGGAATGTAGATTACTATTTGCGATGTGAATGAACTTTGAAAAAATGATTGACTTCCCTAGGGATCCAGGGGTAGTTTTTCCAACCCTTATATTTCGAAAATTCGTAACTTCGGAAATACGCGTCGGAGCATAACCATATTTGGAATGTACATTACTATTGGCGATATAATTAAACTGTGAAAAAATGATTTACTTCCCTAGGGATCCAGGGGTAGTTTTTCCAACCCTTATATTTCGAAAATTCGTAACTTCGGAAATACGCGTCGGAGCATGACTATATTTGGAATGTAGTTTACTATTAACGATGTGAATAAACTGTGAAAAGATGATTGACTACATTCCAAATATAGTTATGCTCCGACGCGTATTTCCGAAGTTACGAATTTTCGAAATATAAGGGTTGGAAAAACTACCCCTGGATCCCTAGGGAAGTAAATCATTTTTTCACAGTTTGCTTACATCGTCAATAGTAATCTACATTCCAAATATGGTTGTGCTCCGACGCGTACTTCTGTAGATATGAATTTTTCAAGTTAGTCTGATGATATTTTGAATAAAAACGTTGCTAAAATATCCCGAGATCTATAGAAAATCAATATTTCCTCCAACGGATACTCTGAATACTATACGGAACCCACTTCCTGAATTTCTATCCGATCTAGTGAATAGTTCCATAATAAATCGTCTTTTTGCCGCACGCCACTGGTCACCGCCTTCGGGTGTTTCCGTCAAACAGTCTGCTGGAAACGGTCTGCCAAATTCACACCGGTTTGCGAATGCATATGATTAATCCATACAATTGCTTATTCATTGGTGATGCGTTCGGAATTCAACCTCTCTAATAACGCATTTGACTCCAAAACTTTTTAAATAAACGAAGAGGCAACAGGGGATTAGGATCTCTAGAAATACTGGTCGGACCACTTATTCTTGAAAAAGTTTAAGATAAAACTGGAGAGTTTTGAAGGGGCCAGCATTCTCGGATTTCAAGGAGATTGCCGGTACCTACTTCACTTCATTTCCGCATTGTTTCCTTCAAATTCCACTGTCATGGAAATATAAACATTTTATCATACTGCGCCTCCAATGGAAATAAATGCAAGTTTTTTTCTTGTCGTTTCCATGGAAATTTACCCATTTTATTAAATAGCGCCACCTACCGAGAAGCTGGAATTATCTTGAACACAATCTTATCAGTGGATATATTTTTGAACACGTTAGCAGTGGCCATAGAGTAATAAACATAGATAGAGGGAGTATACATGTCTCCAACATGGTTAGATTACGTTGTCGGATTGTGATATATTTTCAAATCCAAATTTTACTATAACGTTATGAATATACAGGGTGGCCATTTGAAAACGAAACAGACGAGATTACAGACGAAATAAAGTTTTTCGATAGAAATGCTCGGACAGGTCGATTTCTGTTTCGAGGGGGACAACTTAAGATGTAGGTTACGGACGCATAGCGCTTCAACCCTTGCTGCTACAACCCCCACCTCCAATTTTTGAATAGGGAAGATGGGGTGAGTGATACCTCAATTTAAAGGTATTTCTATACTGATTTCAGCACAGTAATTGTTTTTTCATTTTATGCATTAGTTCTCGAAATATTCATGCGTTAGTTAGTTAGGAAGGAAGCCACAGTCATGGTTGTTTTGAAGCTCAAAATGTCGATTTTTCACAAAACACTACAAGTGCCATGAAAACACCACTTCATTTTCAAATACTTAGTTAAGAATATTTCGAGAACTAATGCATAAAATGAAAAAACAATTACTGTGCTGAAATCAGTATAAAAATACCTTTCAAATTAGGTATCACTCACCCCATCTTCCCTATTCAAAATTTGGGGGTGAGGGTTGTAGTAGCAAGGGTTGAAGCGCTATGCGTCCGTAACCTACATCTTAAGTTGTCCCCCTCGAAACAGAAATCGACCTGTCCGAGCATTTCTATCGAAAAACTTTATTTCGCCTGTAATCTCGTCTGTTTCGTTTTCAAATGGCCACCCTGTATATTATATTGAATGAAATATATTTATTTGAGTGATTCCTGATTAAATATGCAAATTTGAATATTTGGAATCCGATATTTTTCCTAATTGTCGAATTTAAAATAAGCAGAATATTTATTATTTTCTGTATCTACCTAATGAAATCCAAGGTTTGCCAACTTTTGCTCTCCTAGTGACATCGGTTGTTTCACGTCGTTTGGCACGCTTGAAGTTTGTTTCCTGAATTTCTGATATATTAAGGCATTGTTTAAGGAGAAGATAGTTAGTTACTTCGGTTCAAATATCATTGGAGGAAATTGGGCAATATCGTTAGAGGGCGCCACTCCGGAAGAGGCCCAACATGATGGGTTGCCTATGTGCAATGTTGAAAATTCAGACGAGTATTAATTTTTGGGTATGGTGAACAACAGATGTCTCTAGTGCGTTTCTTGTTCAATCTTTATTCATCTTTCTGTCGTCGAGCAGGCATCGGAAGAAATTCTCTTGGCCGCAATACATTTTTATTACCCTTGCCGCATGCCGGCTAGCTGCATGAAAAAGGGTAGAGCCTCAGAGTAAGAAGTAAACTGTTTACTTCTTACTCTGAGGGTAGAGCTATTGTTCGAATCGTATTTTTGGTCATAATATTGTTTTAAAAGCTTCGTCGCCCTACCTTCAGACTGAAATAAAAAAAAATTTGGCACGGGAAAAAAATTAGACATTCTATCTCTGTTGACAGGTAACAAAATATAACTTTCTCGAAATTACTTTTTTCCCGGGCAAAAAGGGAGTGTAAAGATTATACATATATCCGGGAAAAAAGTATAGTCACTTTTTTGCCGGATAAATTTCGTGAAAAGTTTTAATAATATTGTTAATTTAACTAATAAAGAATGTTATGCGTTATTTAATGAGCACACACGAAACTATTGTATTTTGTCCACCCTGTACCACTTTTAATGATCTTTTGAAATTGAGAGTAGACGCTAGTGATAAATATAAATACAGAAATAGAAAGAAACGGAATACTGATGTCGCCTACGACAATCATGGACGCCTGGTCGTTTTTCAATAATTTTCATTTTGCCCCCCCTGAGAAAAATTTCTGCGGGCGCCCATGCCTCAGTTACGTCTAAAACCCCTAAATGATACTAGATGGTCAAGTAGAATCGATGCTAAAGTTTCATTTTATTCAAATATGTGATAGCCTTTTAGAAATAACAGAAAATGATACTTTCAACATAAAAACTAGACATAAAGCAAGTTCTCTTTTATTAAATATTCATTCTTTTAAATTTATTTGAAGTATCATAATTTCTTATGACGTTTCATTCCAGATTAATATTGTAAGCAACATGATGCAAAGTGTAGCGATTGACATTAAAGTGTGCCAAAACCATTTGAAGAATTTAGTTGATCATTTCAAAAATTGTAGGGATGATAATGTTCTCGAGGAAAAACTTGCGGGAGCTGGAAAACTAGCGGCTGTTCTTGAGATAGCTCAAGATTTTTCTCCATTATATACTGTAAGACGAAAGTATAAACCAAAATTGTTCGATTATGAACAGACGGAAGATCCAAAAATCGCTTTTAAAATAAATTTCTTTTAGAAAATAATGGATCAAACACTTGGTTCCTTAAATAGTAGATAACGTTAACGTTTTTTGTTTTATTTGTGATATTCTTAAATTAAATGACAAATATCTATTGAAATGCTGTCATGCTCTTCAACAAAAGCTAACTGATGACATGAAAAAAAGAGACTGAAATGAAAGAAAATGATTTATTCAACGAGATAAGAGCCCTAGGATTGTTTTCATTATCTGAAGCGAAAATCCTCTTGAAAATCTACAATATATTTTTGAAAATAATCTAACTTCTTCTCTACCGAATCTTAGTATTGCCTCAAGAATCCTTCTCACTTTACCTGCGTCCTGTGTCTGTTGCTTCTGGTGAGAGATCATTCACTGAATTAAAAATTTTTAAAAACTATTTGAAGTCTACCATGTCTCAAGAAAGATTTTCTGGATTAGCAATCTTAGATATAGAGCAAGAGATACTCGATAAAATTGATTGATTGATAATATAAAAGAATTTGCAGCAGCCAAATCTAGAAAAACATCCATTCAATTTCTGGATTGATCCTAATTAAATGTTTATGCCTTTATGAATAATTTATAGAAGAATACAGCTTAAGTTTTGAAACACATTTGAAATGTATTATGTTACAAATAACACCATAAAGTTCTTAAGACAATGAAGGTTGCTGATAGATTTTCAACCATTCTATACTAAATTCTCAACAAAACTTAAAAAAAAAAATTTCCGATTATACAGTAGTACTTTTCTCCACCTCCCCCTTCGAGGGGCGCCAAAATATGTTCCGCACGCGGGCGTTGATGTCCCTTGCGGGGGCCCTGAGCAATATTATTCAATGCTTAACGCCGATCTGAGAGGGGAAACTTATATGGAATTTTATAATTTTATTTTTCATGAAAAATCTCTTTGCAAACCAAAATTCGATATAATTTGAATCAAATATTCAGCTGAAAAAGTCTTATATGTATATTCATAAATTAAACATTCACGTCCTATCACAGAACAAATGAGATTCTCACAAAAAAGAGAATAGTTTTTTTAAATCAAATTTTCTTTTTCTTTTGGCAGTATTCCAATATTTTAGTTACCTATTTGAGGTAGATAACCTTGACATGAAACTATTCACTGATAACAAATTTACATAATTAATTAATTAAATTTAAAATTCTCTTTTCGAAAAACTAAAAAATAGTCTTATACTTATTTTTCTCCAATCACAGTATTTCTTTTCAAACGCAAATCAGATCATACATTCCCTTCACGATTTTCATTTCAGATAATCCGGGACAGAGATATCGTGATCACCGCAAAATTGTTTTTTTTTGCGGAGCTCTAGGAGATCGGCGATAGCAACATTCGCGAAGATTATTTTGACAAATAAAAAATATGTTAATATATTATAAGGTTATTATAATATGTACACCAATTTTCAAATTAATAAATTGAATAGTCTGCGCGAAAAAAAATCTTGAAAATCCGTCTTTTTGAAGCCTTCTAACTGTATGTAAGAATGAGCGAAATCCGATAACAAAAACAAACCCCGTTACGACCAAAGCAATAAAATCCCAAGCTCAAAACCTGGGTCATAAACATCGAAGTGTTTCTACTTTACTTGGCTCCGATTATTTACTCTTCACGTCAAGTTTTGTACCCAATGTAGAAACCTCTTTACCGACAAATGATTATAGAAATAGCCGCCTAGAGGGCGCATTAGGATGGACCCCAAAAATTCTGAGTTTGCCACATAATTCTAATAGGTACCGCCACATACGCACATCCAATGCCCTTTGCAGGGCGAGTAACCAACTATCTTCTCCTTAAACAATGATTAAGGTATTTATCTCAATATATTTCGAGTTAATATGAAACGTTGATTCACTATGGGACATAAGAAGTGTTTTTTTTCATGGAAAAACCTGCGAATTAAGTGAAATATCGTATTACTGATATGTTTTCATTTCCGCGCCCCTTATGTCAAATTTGATCGTTCATGTTGGGGACAAAATTCGCTCACTGAAAATGATGTAATATATTTATTACTCTGAGGCAGTGACTAACATATCTAGCTATTCAACGCTGATGTCTCGGCTCTGTTTACCTTGAGTATTTGTCTCGTTGAAAACGTTTCGAGTGTTTGCAAACACTCGTCCTCAAGCCTGTATACAACTCTTTTGCTGCCGAAAACACTCAACGTGCATGCAAAAATCACTAACCTGAAAAGTTCGAGAAAGCATGAAACAGATCGAAAAACAAATATCACATGGTTGAAGAGCGTAACGCATAGCGTGCCGTGAAAAAACATTGTTTTAGTACGTGCGTTTAGCCCAGTTTCGGGTTCCGCTCTGATACGGTTGGAAAAACGTGTATTGTAAGGATTAAGGTGCTTGAGAAGATCGATATTTCCGTTATGCAAAACGGACGTTGATTTACTTGAAAACCTTACTGGCACAGCCAGACCATTACCTGGTTGATTTTTTTCATTCCGATGGAGAATTATTATAAGGTGTGTGAATGAGTCTTTCCCGTTTTTTTTCAAATTTTGAGCCTTTATTGTGAAAAAATGGTTACAAATGAATTATTGAAAGTATTGGCCATCGCTAGCTACAACTTTTCCCCATCTTTCTGGCAACATACGAATTCCGTTGCGAAAAAATTCGACCGGTTTGGCCTCTATCCAGTCATCCACCCATTTTTTGGCTTCCTCGTAGGAATGGAAGTGCTGGTCAGCCAGGCCATGCGTCATCGATCTGAAGAGATGGTAATCAGACGGAGCAATGTCTGGACTATACGGCGGGTGGGGTAGGACTTCCCATTTGAGCGTTTCTATGTATGTTTTCACCGGCTGTGCAACATGTGGGCGAGCATTGTCATGTTGCAAAATAACTTTGTCGTGCCTGTCGGAGTATTGTGGCCGTTTTTCTCGCAGTGCGCGGCTCAAACGCATCAATTGTCGTCGATAGACCTCGCCTGTGATCCTTTCATTCGGTTTCAGAAGCTCATAGTAAACCACACCTAGCTGGTCCCACCATATACAGAGCATGAGCTTGGCGCCATGAATATTTGGCTTGGCCGTCGATGATGATGCATGGCCGGGTAGTCCCCATGATTTTCTTCGCTTCTGATTATCGTAACGGATCCACTTTTCATCGCCAGTCACGATACGATGCAGAAAACCCTTTCTTTTATGTCGCTGAAGCAGCTGTTCGCAAGTGAAAAAACGCCGTTCGACGTCTCTCAGCTTCAGTTCGTACGGCACCCAATTTCCTTGCTTTTGGATCATTCCCATGGCTTTCAAACGCTTGGAAATGGTTGTTCGGTCAACTCCCAATGCTTCAGCAAGTTCTTCTTGCGTTTGACACGAATCTTCATCAAGCAAAGTTGCCAATTCTTGATCTTCAAAGATTTGCGGCCGCCCGGAACGCTCCTTGTCTTCCACGTCGAAATCGCCACTTTTGAAGCGTCGAAACCATCCGCGAACACTTGAATCATCGACAAAACCTTCTCCATAAGCTTCCTGAAGCAACCGATGCGCCCCGGCAGCAGATTTCTTCAAATTGAACCAATAAAGTGAAACTTCCCGCAAATGACGTCGACTCGGCTCAAATTTCGACATTTTCACGATTTCAAAAATTTATGATGCGAAAAAATTTCAACTAATGTGTTAGTGTGGAATTGTTGACAGATGAATAAGCTTTGATTATGACATATGTAACCATTAAATACTCGCACAGTATTGGTGGCGCCATCTCTTACAAAAAACGGGAAAGACTTATTCACACACCTGATATATTTATTTTTTTATAAATATTTTACGTTATTCATGCCATACTAGTTTGTTATTTTGATTTCATTGCTTAAGTACCAATATCATTATTGTATAGATTGCGACTTTGGGCATAACTAAATACTTAATTGCCTTGGGGCTTATGTAAACAGAGGCATTATTAATAAAATTATAATAAATAAGGAACACTATCAAAATTTTCTATTAGAATTAATATGAAATTGGCAATTCTAAAAACATTCCGTGAATGTCAGATTGCCTGGTTATCAACTTTCTGTAAAGATAAACCAAAATCGAAAGGTATCCAAGAATTCTTAAAACCTCATTGTTTGAAGATATAGGTACTGTCCTAGTTATTTATATTACAAGTGCAGAAGGCATGGATATTCTTCCACAAGTTCAAAATTCAAAAACCAATCATTAATTGGCGAGTTTCCTAATGAACGAGTGGTAAAAAGAGAAAAAGAGTATCATAGATTATTTTCCCCAATTCACTGAATTTTGATTGAAATTAATGAAGTATTCCCATAAATTTAGTTTAGTGATTTTTGACTTAAAATGTGGATTGGCAGAACTGTTTTTTGTATAAAACAAAATTGACAGATAATAAATAAATTCGTGGCAGGACAGTTCTGAGTACTAATATATAATAATAGAGTATAATTATGAAATCTTTGCGAATCTGAGATATTCTCGCATGATTTTCTTCTACAAGATGTGGCAGAATGAACGAATTGGCCACATAATTGGAAAAAGCCTTTTTTTTTGGAAAATCTCGTAGGCATAAAGACATGTGATCTACTATCAGCTTCGAACTGTTCTTGTCGTCTTCTTTAACAATTGTGAAAACGCGTTTTTATAGTTTTTTTTTTGCTCCTGGTACTTTATCAAAAGAACTGTCTTTTATCATCTTCGGGAGTAACTAGGATATTAACAATTTTTTACAAGTTCAGAATATTGATGCAACTTTGTACATTGTGCCTCGTGAATAAATTCCAAAACATCTTCTCCAACGGAAACTTTGAACTTCTTTTTAAAGTCTTTTTAACCATCAGATATGTGGACCAAAAAGAACTCGGAGAAAATGTTTCAGAGAGATCAGTAAAGTAACCAAGCAGTACAGTTCATCAATACATTCTACACAGTTTCCTGTCATCCACTGCACAAGATTTTGATACCCTTTGTTATCAGTTTCGTGACCTTTTGGGCAATAAATTTTCCACTGTTTTTTGCTTTTTCGAAAATTTTACAATTTTCTTCCAATTCCTCAATGTTTACATTTGAAGTTTGACCGTTTTTCCATAGCAACGATAGTGCATCTCATAGTTTATCAATATACGTTGACATGGGCGCCCGCAGGGGGAGGGCATGCCCCCCCCCTGAGATTTTGATTTCCTCATTTTTCAGCACAACACCCTCAATATGACTTTATCAATCCAAAGAGCAAAGAAAAAAGGAAAGTAATGGATTCACAACAATTTTCCGGTTTTCAATGACAATCAAGGACGCCTTATCGTTTTTCAATAATTTTCATTTTGCCCCCCCTGAGAAAAATTTCTGCGGGCGCCCATGTACGTTGACTATGACTAAATTAAATTGAATTTTCAAATTTGTGGATGTAGTAATTAACTGGTATGACATAAATGTTTGTATGCAACACGGGTATTAAGAGATGTAATATAAATTACTATTATGGCCTACGTTACTTACATCATCGTTCATCAATATAAATTACTCTTAGCAACGTTCGAAGTGTTACACCAAGAAGAAATAATTTCTTCGACTTGATTTTTTGACAAGAGACTTGTATAGATATTTTTAGTTATAATTTTAGCAAAATTTATTTTTACTGGTTTTTATATAGGTACCCTTTGGATAGTTGTTAAATGCACGCTTAAAACTCAGTCAGTTCTTTAACATAAATTTATTAAATATATTTATGGTATTGTTGCAGTTTGTACTATTATTAAACATAGTAATAGTAATAGTAATCTTTATTCATGCTTCACAATTGAAAAACAATGTTTGCACTCGCTATCTTTAACATCATTTTCTTTCTCGATAGCCGCTCTAATTTTAGCCAATTAATTACTTGAATAGTCAAGGAGATCGATGCGTGATAAAACGAGAACAGTAAAGAATAATCTAAAGCATTGTAGTCATATAGAAGTAATTCTGTAGCGGAATCTTGAAATTTTTGTTCTACCTTCAATCTATGTCCTCGCACAGGATTTTATTTGATATCTTCTCATTCTGAAGGCAAATCATTAGTTTCACTGATAAATTTATAAAAAGGAAGGATCGTTCAACCATTTTAACAACATACTTAATATATTCGAATTATCACTTAGCGTTCTTATTCTAATGTCCAGAAGTGAAAGAAAAGTAACAAGTACAGAAGATGCGAAAAAGTATTAATTTGCATATACATATCGACTAACGGGAATTAATCGTACTAACAACATGAAAACTGATATGAAAACAGGCTTGGAAAATAACATGGCATCAGATAATGAGCTCACGAGA
Organism: Harmonia axyridis; assembly: GCF_914767665.1. NCBI lineage: Eukaryota > Metazoa > Arthropoda > Insecta > Coleoptera > Coccinellidae > Harmonia > Harmonia axyridis. The sequence continues at coordinate 27,881,874 of NC_059503.1, forward strand.
AAATTTTTTGAATAAAGGAAACGCTACCACACGCAACTATCATTAAACGGCAATTTGTAATGCACAGTTATCAATGTAAGTAGGCCCCTAGAAATTTCTCATATTTTTCCCTTTCAAATTTATATTCCGGATATCACAATTCAAACCGTAAACTCTATAAGAAGATAATTTTCCATCGAGCCAATAATTTTTCGAATGATATCGAATCCGGTCAACAGAGGTAAAATACGTTCCCCCACCCTCAATGTACAGACAATGTTTCAGCGCATTTGAAAGATCTTCGTCGGGGTCATCCTCTCTATCTTTGTTGATTGCCATCCAATGCACGAATACTGGATAAAAACAAATAATAAGGTTACTGCAATCATATCCTTGATCGTCACCCCGTTTTTAACTCCAAGATCATTTCGAAATAACCTACTATTTCAGACACTTGATTATAGCATAGGTACCTACAGGGGTTGATTAAAAATTTGTTTGTTATAGTACCTGTGAAATATATTCTTTTCTCTATTTCAGTATCGTAATGAGTACATTACAATTCTAAAAACAGTGCTGTAATGAACTCATTACCGCATTGTTTTCAGTTAAATTTATCGTTTTATGGTTGTCTACACAGACTTTCAATCCTGTCAAAATTCAACACACATCAATTGTCAATATGATATAATTTGGATTGAGTGAAATGATTTGCGACATTATTCGCAATTTCCCTGAATGCTGTTGGTGATAAATCGACTTCGGCAGAAAAAATTTACGAATTTTATGCGTAATTATAAATTATTTCAAAATTCAAAACGTACGATTCTAATTAATATTCCGTAATCTGTCAATTTTCGTAACAGTCACACCAACTGCCAAAATACAATACAAATGTCACTAGGAAGTATAATATGAATTTTTCATTGAATTTCGACAATAGGTATTTCACAAAACTTGATTGAAATAGAGAAAATATTGTCTAATACTCGTTGCAGAAGGCAATTCCAATACTCGTGCGTTCCACGAATTCCAACACGAATTTCGCATTCGTGTAGGAGCCCTTTCTGCAACTTGTTTTAGAATATACTATTACGATCCTAATAGGATTGCTAGCAAGGTAAATATAAAGAATATAAGGAGGCATGCTGGGACAGAATCATCAGATTCTGAGGTCTAGAATCTAGAATTCACAGATTGGACATTTTTAAAGAATGACCGTGTCTTCAAATGGTCAAAGGGAGTCCTTACAAATTTCTTGCTGCACACAATCAAAATCTTAAAATTTTCAAGACCATCAAATAACACAAAAAGTTGTGAATCTCTTCAAAATTGGCTATTTTTCACTTTTGAGCAGGTGCCATGCTCTGATAGAGCTGAAATCGGAACTGAATAAATATTTTGTGATCTATTAATTCAAAACAAATGAGATTCTAAGGTGGAAAGTACTGTTACTCTTTATCAAAAATAAATTAACTTAATTTTTTCAAACGAATATCTTTCGATAGTTACAAAAATATTTTCCGCATTTATATGTAATTCCTTATAGATTAAGTTTTGAAAATGTCAGATTCAGTAGCTTCGGAAGTAAGCTGATCGAAATGCTAAACTCCAAATAATTCTTCTGAATATTTCTGAACAGTTCTACAATATAAACCCCGATATTCTCAAAACAATTTCTTTTAGAAATATGTAACATCTCGATTCTAGATATACATATAAACATATACGTAAGATTAAATGATCAAATTGTTTTGAGAATGTCGGGGTTTATATTGTAGAACTGTTCAGAAATATTCAGAAGAATTATTTAAAGTTTAGCATTTCGCCCAGCCAATAATAGAAGGAATAGCACACAAATATTGATCAGAACTAAAGTCACCCTATTCGCCTTAATATAATAGGGAAAAAATACATAACAAGCGAAAATTAGAGAATCACATGCTACATGTTCTAAGATTTATAAATTCATAATGCTTTTGCCATCATTATTCAAAAAAAAATTGTCCGAAATTCTGGTACAGCAAACGCCATTGAATCACAAAGAGAATTTTTATTCAAAATTTAGTCACGGAGCACGAAACTTTCACAATCGCAAAAATATTATGCGTTCGGGGAGTTATAAACATTTGGCAGAAAACCTTAAAAAACGAGGAATTAGTCATAATATCTGCTTTTACAAGCTTTTGCTCAAAAGAAAAATATTGCTTCCATTTTACCAGACGATAAGTCAGAAAATTGGATCATGAATTTCATTAACGTCACAACAGTAGAATGGAGAATATTGAGTTTTTGTGTATTTCATCTTAGCGCATAACCAAAACGCATTTCATATTATGAAGAGACTAAATTCATATGAAATCATTAATTAATCGGATCACCTGATCCGAGTATCCATGACAAATTTCATCAAGTTCAGGATCAGTAACCAGTAGTTATTTATCATCTACTACCCAACCAGAACGCAAACACCAAATCTCATGAAAATCGAATAAAAATTGTAGAAATCAGAACAGTTACAAAGATTTACGATACACACCGGCAGACAGAAATTAAACGAAATTTGTTCAGATTGGCCAAACATGCATTTCGCTATCGGAGACCAAAATAAATAATTACACCTCTATCGTTGGTCGATTAGGAAACAAAATATGTAAGTGAAAACATTAAAAGACTCTTACCTGTACCAGACCAGACGTACTTCATGAGGAACTGCTCCAGCATGACGAACCAAAGCTTGACACCAAACATGTGTTCCATGTGCTGCACCAATATCCTATAAGCGCTCCTCAGATGACTCTGCTCCACCTTATGTCCTCCGTAAAACGCTATCTCTTCAGCGTTAGACACAATTCTTCCGTGAACGTGCCTAAGATAACCCTTTTTCTCAGCCTCCTGAGCCACCAACTGCCCGAACTTTGGCGAAACTACCCTGAGTATCAGGGCTGACAAGAACACAACTCCGCAAATGATCACAGGTCCCGTTATCAAGTTGGCATTCCTGGATTTAACAAGGTTGGCCAACGCGATGGCCATCAGTAATATGTCGAACATAGGCTTAGTTATTTGGCCGTAAAGATGAGAAACGGTAGACGCCACTGTTTCGATGTCGTCTGTCAAACGTTGGGAGCAATTGTCCAAGCGGCCATCCAACACTGTGACTCTATAGTAGCTTTGGTTTTTGAAGTAGAGGTCGTAGGAATGTTCCACCAGTCGCGTGCGAAACCTTAAGGCTATCTTGGACTCCAGATACCTGATCATGCTGTTGATGAAGGTCGCCGGTACAGCAACCGCAAACCACTTGGCCAGTTGAATCATGAAGTTCTTCGGCTCTTTTCTTACCGTGTACTTGACGATGGCGCCTTCCAGATTGGCCACATAGATGCTCAGAAACGTCCTGAGGAAAAGGAACAATGTGTGACCAGATAAAAGTGCGACCTCAGGCGTCAGTACACCCGGTATCATTATCCTCAGCAATCTGAAGAATTGCAGGATGAACTTGAGGTTCAGCCCAGGTATAGCGTTAAGCAGCTTGCTCCTCTTGGAGATAACTTGTTGCGTCTTGGGGTCGCCGTTTTGTTGGATAATGCTGGTCTTGACTAGGTTGTTGTTGATGTTGATCTGCTCTTTATCGGGCTTGTGGAAGTATCTGTCGACTAAGGGGTAAGCTACTTTGTAACCGTAGGTGAACATCACTGCAGCTATCACTGCCCCCGATATGGCTGTCCTGTTCACCTTCAAGGCGGTCTCGCCCCTTTCCAAGAACTTTGATACAACTGCCGGCATTTTGTTCGGTTTTTAGGCTTTGGTATATTTCGTGTAGAATGTCACTCTTTCGGTGTTGGATCACTACTTTGTTTTTTTCCGTATTTTGTACGTCATAATTTAGTTTTCCTCTGAGAAGTTGATCTGAAACAGAAAACCTTATAAGTAAATGGTTCATACAAGTATGAAATAATTTTGTATGATTCTGGTGACGCGATTATCAAAAAATTTTGCATAAAGAGGGAGCACCATCACGTGACTGCTTAGTTCAAAACGAAATTAGAGATATTTCCTTTTACAAATCACCAAATTTTTATGGGGTTTCCATATTATTTCTACGAGCTTCAATCTACATTGTATTTGAATATTTTTAATTTGCGAATTGAAAAAAAAATAATTTTCTTAATTTTTCGTTTTTCGCAAAAGAATTGATGAAATAATATCCCTATGAAGCACTGATTCATTTGGAAAATATTCATCAAAAAATACTACGAAAAATAACCACAACAGAGGCAAAACTTTAATTTTGTCAAAATTTAAAAAAAAACCCTAAAGTACAATGTAAGTTGGAACTATTGTAATACTCCTAACATCGCACATCCCCTCTTAAGGTTGAAACAGTTATTTTATATATTCACGCAAAATATGCACTCGATCGGATATGCGGGGTTCAAAAAAATTGTTTACTCGAGCTATTTCATTAACATTCAATCAAAATACCCATTTTTTTGGAACGATAATTTATTATTTTGTCTACATCATATTATATCACAATTTATTCGGAAGAAGCTAATAATTAATATAATTTTACAGGATTTCAACCAGGGGTAATCTGTTCTGAATTCAAAGTCAAATTACCGAGGAAGGACTTGTCAGTAAAAAATATTATATTGAATATCATCGCACAATCATTCACATTTTATGTCAGGTAGGATTATGCAATTAAAAATATAATTATCATCGTACATTTACCCTGTTCCAATGTCAAATCTTTATGATATGTAGATATTTAGTATTTGAGAAATCAATTATTGACAGATTTTGGTTCATTATTTCCAATTATGAATCTATGGAATTGTTCGATGAAAAGAACGGTGTTAAATTCAGAGACCTTGGTGTCCACCAAATATTTCAATTATCTCAAGTTCACTGATTATCAAAGATAGGCACTTGGTACCTAGATTTGCCGTGTGATACTGAAACTTTTGATGATTTTTATAGTTTGATGGAAAATTTATATATCATGTTATATATTTTTGAAAAGAGAAAAAAAAGCGATTTCATTTGTTCATTTTGATGATTTACATAAAAAAAACACAAGTTTATATTGAAACTTCAAAGCTAATTGCAATAAAGAACAAATGATTACAGTAATGGATTTTACTGAAAAAAGTACCTCTAGAATGTTTTTGTTTCATGTAGAACCAGTCATAAAATAGTTATGAGAACTTTTTATTTCACGCCATTTTCCAATTTTCTCTTTTAGCTTGAAAACAGTGAATTCATGAAGTTGCGGTTTTCACCGAATTCATTCTCTCAAAAATCGAGCTTGAAATTGTGCAATTAATTTTTTTTTAGTTCAATTGATTTCTGATATCCTCTCACTACACAATAAATTTGAGACACTCGATACTCCAGTCGATTCCGGAATAGTTATTTATAATACAAGTGCAGGAGGCATTGATATTCTTCCACGAGTTTTTGAATGAACGAGTGATAGAATGAGCCTTCTGTACGAGTATTATACATTATTTTCTCTAATTCATTGCATTTTTATTGAAATTAATGAAATATTTCCATAAATATCATTTAGAGACCTTTGCATTGAAAATTGTTGGTTGGCAGAACTGATTTCTTCAAGGCAAATTGATGAATTGACAGATAAAGCCGTGGCGGAAAGTTCGGAGTACCAACATATAATAATAAAATATAACCATGAAAACTGTGCGTTTCTGATATATTCTCGCACGATTTTGTTCTACAAGATGTGGAAGAATGAACGGAATAACCACAGAATTAGAGAAAATGCGTTTATGTTAGTTGATTGAATTATTCGTTGACTGCTTGAGTGCATAATTTCGAGAGGGACTGTCTTTGAAGCCGGTAAAATGAATAATAATAAAAATATGAATTTGGATGAATAATACATATTTTGCATGTAATTACCATTTTCCGGTACTGTTTCAATATGGAAGCACATCCTGAAAGGTTCATTATTGGAGATAATTAACTGAAATCTATTACTTAATTATTACCACAAAAATTTCTTCAAGAGTAACACCCATAAAATCAAAATGATCTTAGTAGGTAATGTATGTCGGAAACAATAAGGATAGTTGTTTGAGTTTAATGTTTGCGGAATCGTAAAATGTATATGTTGTGTAAGAGACTAAATAAGTCATTTATAGCTAATCGTTTTCATTTGTACTTTTATTACATGGTTTTCATAGGTTTGCGAATATGTAACCTCAGGAACGTATTATTCAAGACCACACAAAGCGGAACAACTTTCGTTATTTGATTGTTACTGTTTGTATTTTGCGATTATTAGAATCTATGAATCGAATGAAAATTCTCTATAATTCCAGACTTAATGGATTCATAAAATGTTTACACAATACCAACTTAGATGATCACTGTTGTTGTGAATATTTTTCAATCGCAAAATGCACTTTAGCCTTTCCTCATCAATTTTTTTCGTATATGTCCGTCTGTCACTTTCGACATTTCCTAAAAATGGAACGATACATGCTTCAACAATATTGAAGTTTTTGAAATTCATTACAAAAAAGGTGAAAATTTAGCAGTCACAGCTCGTCAAACTAAATCACTTTTGGGTCGTCGTGAAGCATTTTCTTGGCCAACAATGGTGAAACTGGTGGAAAAATTAATAAGTTAATGATGTGAGGAATTGAAACCGTGTGCGTCGCTCAAGAGCAACTGAAAATATTGCAACTGTAGACCGTAGTGTTGACGAAAACTCAGGTTTGTCAATTCTACTTTACCGAGCTAATGAGTGATTTTGTATGGCCGGAATTTGAAGATATTGATGTTGACGATGTTTATTTTCAAAAAGACTGCGCTACGTGCCACACAAGCAAAGATATTGGGATTCAATGCCTTTAGACTTTTTAGATTAGGCCTTTTAGATATAAGGTCTATGACAATACTCCACTTTTGATTCAAGAACTTGAAGATAGAATTCGTGAAGTTATCGAGGATATACTTACAGCCACAAATATGCGAATTGGTTATGGAATATTGAATGAAAAGGTTAAAGTGCTGCAACCGTAGCCGTGGCGGCAGTTCAACTGTTATCGTTTTCCATTATTAAAGGCATAACTTCCCCTATACAATGAAATAAACAACCATTGATTTCTCTTAAAATATATAACTTTTTTCAACAAAATGGAGCCTATTATGGGATAAGCATTCATATTGGGATCGGATAGAAGTGGTCCAGATTTTAGTTCAATAACTTTGGAGTTAGATAAAACAACTTTTTTCATGAAAAAAGTTCATATGAACATATAATACTAACAAGCTTCGTTTTCGTGAATAAGGGTGTTGAATTTTGAAAAAAAAAAGTTTTTTACTTATAACTCTAATGTTATTACATTCATTGTTTTAATTTTAAGGTTTGATGTCTAAATAATATAATGTTACGAATTCACCTGCCAAAATTATTCAGTGGCGTGGATATAGGGGTGTGATGATCCTTTTTCCATCGAAAATCTACTCCACTGTCTTTTTTCATTTCTTTTTTTATTTCATTTCGGAAATCTTGGATAAAAATATTCGTGAATATTTTTTTTGTTTGAATGTCTGATAAATATTCTCTCTAAAATGTTCGATTAATTTTTTTTTCAATTTATAAATTTATATTTTATATGTATATTTATGTTTGCTTTCCACTCGATTATCTCGAAAACGATACATTCAATGAAAAAAAAAATAATAATTTTTCGAAAAAAAGACAGTGGAGTTGGTTTTCAACTAGAAAAGGATCATGACACCTATATCTACGCCACTGGATAATCTTGTCAGATGGCATTGCCTAATTCGTAACATTCCATTATTTATACCTTATACCGAAAAATTAAAACAATTAATGTAATAATATTTTAAGGCTTTTTTCATAAAAAAAGTTGTTCTATCTAACGCCAAAATTATTGAACTAAAATCTGCACCACCCTGTAAAATGTGAAACTTGCTCGAATGTGAAATACCTTGGATCTTGGTTCTCAATTCTATTATTGCAATTTTGGATATTCAGGTTCGAACTGGAGTAATGAAGATTTTTAATTAACGTTGTAGAAATAAAGTATTTCATTATTATGTTTATTACTCCTATGAGTTGGAATATTGAAGGTACCATAGAAATTCTGCTCTTTTGAAATATCACTTGTGTTGCGGAAATCAGAAATATTTGGGAGATAATAGCGTTACAAGACTGAAAGAAGAAAAAATAATGTACAGGGTGTGCAAATAAGCGAGGTAAGCGGCTATATCTCAGGAACCACTCATCGTAGAGACTTGCGGTAAAGAATTTTACCACTAAAGTAAACAAAAGAAAACACTGGAAATTGTTTTGAAGTTCATACCTCCACCGCTAGGGGGCGTGATAGCTATCGTCGAGAAGAAAAATGCATTTTACTCGAAAAATTTTCATATTAAGTTGGAAAAAATAACATCACTGTAAACCTTGGAAAATTCTCCATCTTTTCGAATTGTCACTTTCGATTTTGTGACATCAAATAAGGGTGGGGGAAAGATAGAAATCTGACTGATTGAAATGTCTGTAACTTCAGTTTGGCTCAACATTTTTGAGCAAATTAGATCTTATTTGAGAAACAACATCTTGTTGATTAAGGAAAAAATATACTCATGATGAATTTGATTCAGATGCTTCCGATAGGGAGCGCTAAGTCAGAAGTTCGTTGTTTTGTTCATTTTTCTCTGAAATTTCAAATGTAATGATAGGATTTTCTTAACAGAAACAAAAATTTCATTGAATTCGCATGAAAAAACCCGAAGGTCGCAAAGCGATAATTTCAGGCGTTCTGAAGTTATGGCCGAAAGAAGATATTCTTCAACTGATGCACTGCGAAAAACCAAATTGAGTCTTCAAGTTCTAACAGAAACAGAAATCCCATCAAATTTGTATGAAAAAACCAAAAGGTCGCAAAGCGATAGCTTCAGGCGTTCTGGAGTTATGGCCGAAAGAAGACACAATTTAGTTTTTCAGTGCATCACTTGAAGAATATCTTTTTTCGTTCATAACTCCAGAACCCCTGAAGCTATCGCTTTGCGATCTTTTGGTTTTTTCATACAAATTTGATGGGATTTCTGTTTCTGTCAGAACTCAAAACACAATTTGATTTTTCGCAGTGCATCAGCTGAAGAATATCTTCTTTCGGCCATAACTTCAGAACGCATGAAATTATCGCTTTGCGACCCCAAGGTGTTTTCATGCAAATTTGATGGAATTTCTGTTTCTGTTAGGAAAATCATATCATTACATTTGAAATTTCGGAGTGAAATGAACAAAACAATGAACTTCTGACTTAACGTCCCCTATCGAAAGCAGCAGAAACAAATTTATCATGGCTATATTTTGTCCTCAATCAACAAGATATTATCTTTCAGACGAGATCTAATTTGCTCAAAAATGTTGAGCCAAACTGAAGTTACAGGCGTTTCAATCAGTCAGATTTCTCCCTTTCACCTACCCTTATTTGATGTCGTAAAATCGAAAGTGACAATTCGAACAGATAGAGAATTTTCCAAGGATTACAGTGATGATATTTTTTCTTCAACTTCATATGAAACATTTTCGAGTAAAATTCATTTTTCTACTCAATGGTAGCTATTACGCCCCCTAGCGGTAGAGGTATGAACTTCAAAACAATTTCCAGTGTGTTCTCTTGTACACTTTAGTGGTAAAATTTTTTACTGCAAGTATCTACGATGAGTGGATCCTGAGATATAGCCGCTTACCTCGCTTATTTGCCCACCCTGTACAGTTGAGTACGAGGAGACGATAAACTATTGTGTCAAACCATTACGAATTTATTTTGACCTCGGATTCTCTATGGGAGAGTCCAACCCAATTATTTAAGACCACTCTACGTTCAAAATTCCTAAATTGAGGACAACAAGCGTGAACAAAATCGTGCAAATAATGATATCCTTTTCGGGGAAAATAATTATCTCTATGTTTTTCGTTGTTCTATGAATAATTATTGTCTTATGTTCTATGAAATACATTAGAACATTGAAATAACTTGGAATTGTTTTCTTTGTTAATTAAGATTGTATGCAATAATCTCAATTTACAAAAACAACGAAATTCGATTTATTTCAATGCTCACTGAATTATTAGTACCGCTTGGAAGTACATCTGCATTGGCGTGGATTTTTTTCGATAATTCTTGAATACCACAACATATTCGTTGTTGAACAGTAGATTCAGATACCCATCTTTAGTGGAACTAAATAAATTAGTTTCATCAACATGGATACACAAATTAGAAACGACAATAGGTAAGAAATCTAAAGTTCAACTTTTTATCAGTAGATTTTTGTTGTTCTCACTGGAACAATAAACACAAGGATAAAAGATACGATCTCATACGTTCTTGGAAGATTCATTGTTATCTAAAATATATACAAAGTCCATATCATGTCAGTTTGGTGATTACATATTAATTGAGCAGTGAGGTAAATGCAATTAGGTCTCGAATGTTCTAGTATTATACACAGGGTGATTCTATAACAATTGGACAACGGAAGGAATATAACTGAACTTTTCGTTCGTTGGTCAAGATATTCAAAGTGTAGATGGACAAATTAATTCGTAAAGTGAATAAATATAATGAATAGTGTTTATACACTATTCATTTCGAATAATTGAAGGACTCGGTGTGAAAACCGGTCAAGTCCACTTTTTCAAATCGATAAAAAATGGTGTAAAGGAAAATACATTGAATTTAACTTCTGGAATAATATTATTCAAATAGAAAGGTCAGTGACTGATATTCATTGAATATAAAATGTTCGCTACAATCAGCGTTTCTCAAAAAGAGATAATGGAGCAATGGCGGATTCACCAGCAGACTGAAGTCTAGGCGGCAGATTGAGCTTATTAATTATTTATTTCGACCCAATTCATGAATTTTCGAAACTTTATCCTATGAGAATAATTTCAGTAAATCCTGTAAAGGATACTTCAAAAGCTTTATATTATGTTACAATCATTTACAAACAAGGCCGTACCCGGCGGGGGGTCCGATGGGGTCCAGACACCCAATTTTTTCAGAAATATAGGATTCTAATTTCATCGAAAATACTATCAACTTTTCGAAATTGGATCTTCTATTTCATTGTATATTCTAAGGTTCATTTCAATAATTCATACGATCATTTGGTATAGATTTCCTAAGCTATCTTAAGTAGTTCTCGAGTTATTTGCCATTTCCCTAAAAAAATAACTGACGAAGTTATAAAAAAAATTGTTTATTTCTCGAGCGCAATGTATGACATCGGATCTTTTTTGTGGAGTAATAGTAAGAGTTTTGTGGAGTGAGAGTAAGACCAGGTAATTTCTTATGTTGAATCAGTCAAAAATCTCGGGGAGGAAACGTTTCAAATAAAGGGTTTATATGAGGGGGAAGTTCACTTATGTTAAACCTATTTCATTTAACTCCCCCATGTGGGGGTACGGAAGTCCACTCTGTAATTTTGAATATGAACCAATGACTTTTATTGAAGATTCGTATTTTGCGGCAAAAAATACAAAAGTTATGGGATGAACAATTTTTCACGAATCGTCATAGTTGGCTCGGTAATCGAGATTGAATTTTCCGTCTGAAACATCTTAATGTATCTGTTCTATTAATCATTCATATAAAATTTTAGTCGTAAATTGTTCAACTATTCGTTGAAACAAACGAAAACTTTCTGAACATAAACATAGACGGCTTGACGGAGATTTCTACTTCCAAATGTTCTTCTTTCAATTGATACACCCTTTTTAATCAAATATTTTGAAACAAAACAAATAATTTCGCTTCTGCAAATGATCAGTGAGAGTAGATACATGTACTGAAAACAAACAGTTCAGCAGAAAATGTCAGAAAAAAATGATCAATTATTATTTAAATTATAATTTTCGTGCTTATTATCGGCGTTAAAACCATAGGAAATCCGAGCAAAATAGCGAAAAAACGCCGGAGCAAGTGCCCACTTTTTAGGACATATTTTACTCTCATAGGTCTGCTATCTCAAACAATTTTTTTTTCTCTCCGCAATCACTTTTTTTTCACAAATTTCTATATTTTTCGAACTTTGGACCGAACAAGGTCCCAAACGATTCGGTTCGATTCATAAAGTATTCCAGATTAAAATCAATTCTGTCCGGCAACCGTGCATACAATATTTCTCGAACAGAAACTTTCAGAGTTGGTTTAAAGTCCGAAATTCTATGCAAGTTCTATGGGCAAAATTCAACTAGAGTTCCGTAAATATAGAAGAAGTGCTCATAAGTGGTACCGCAAACACACCATAAATTGCTTACCTGCGGGTATTTATACCAACAGAAACTTGTTTGATGTAAACTGCGATATCAAATGCGACAACCCTTAGATTGTCCATAGATGAAAACTGGTTTGGTCTGTGGGCCAGTGTTCCCAACCACTAAAAAGAACAAATGCGCTTAGCAACACATATTCGTTTATAAACCTGTGGAGTTGAAAGCTGAGGTTTCTATTCGACATTCTACTTGGTTTTTCTCTCGGTTTTTCTAGAAAAACCGAGATTTTTTCTGAATCTAGATTCAGAAAGAATCAATTGAATTGTCAAGTTATTTCTACTATTTACTATTTTTTCAACCTCTAGATATAAGTGAATACAATCGTAAGCTAATGCTTCGTGAAGTATCGACAACATATTTAATTGTCACTTTATTTTAACTCATCCTCTTTCATGCTAAAACATATTTTTTCAACCTCTAGAAAAAATTTAAATACCAACGTAAGTTAGGAATACACAAATACCGAAATTACCTAAAAACAACGTTCCTAATGCATCAAATGCAATGCGGCAGGTGAGGTTATTAAGGAGGCACAGAAAAAATATGAGAAGTACTTATTTCGCACAAAATTATAGAGAAAACATCGGACACCCTACTACACTGAACGTGGTAGAAGAAACACATCTTTCTGCTAGAAAAGTATAGAGTATATGTAGAAGCTCTTTACTTCATTTAATATCAGAATGTTGGTCAAAAACTACCTGGATAAGAAGAATGTAAGGTCATCAATCTAAAAAAAAAACTTGCTGAGAACTGAGTGGATCGAAATCATGGACTGTTTTTTGAAATAGTAACAGAGGGCAAATAAACACCATAAGCTACAATGTGTCGAGAATGAATTTATTTCTGGTGGGCAAATAGGTCCCAAAACAACGGGGATATTTGATTCCCATCCACTTTTAATTTTTTTAGATTAATGAGTGAAGGTGTACACATTAATCAAGTTTTACTTCTTTCGTGAAACCGGACCCCTAAAAGCTTCTAGAAGTAACCACTTTTTAGAAATATTCCTAAATTGGAGGTACAAATGAGAATTAGAGATTCCTAGGATATTTTAAAGAATAAAAAGAAGATAAAAATTTCTCGTAGTCCCCCTTTTTTGTGATAATTATACGAGTTTTCGAAACTTTATGAATCATTACTACATATCAAGAAAATGAGCACCAAAACTAATAATTCATTCATTCATTACAGTTCACTGATTGGATTTTTATGATAACTTGAATTTTCCCGAGGATTTCGTGAGAATTGTTTGGAATTTGTTTCTTGAAAGACACCAAAAAGTTTAGTATCAGATTATAGTTTCTTGCATTAGCATTTCGATTCGTAATAACAACGCGACTGTCAATTTTTTGTTTGTTTTCGCCATCGAGAAGACCACTAAAAATGCTACCAGTTTGCCATTTAACCGACATCGTAGCATCAATAATAACGAAGTTGGAAATGGTGCCGAATTAATTTGGAACACCCTGTATATCAAAATACGGGGCAATTATGACGTTTTTACGATAATGAAACAAAAAGTTGCTTCTCCATATTTTGAATCGAATACCATACATATCTTAGAATAAAGAATATTCTATATTCTACATATGGAGTAGAAAGTTCATAAAAAAAGATAAAAACAATACTCAATATTGTTAATTGATAACTAATAACAGAACATTCAAGGTAGAAACATAAATCAATTCAATTTCCAACTAGACATTTCAAAAAGGAGAACTATAAATTACCTAGCAAAAAAGTTAACAAATGCAACCAATCCAGGTCATTTATTAATTCATCTAATTACTCGATGTGGTGGATCCAATTAAGAGACCACTAATTTAATAATGAACATTTCTTTTCACTTTTCACATTTTCTAGTACGTGTTGTCACCTTGATTCTAATTCATTTCCTTGAGATAATTTCGACAAGAGTCTTATCTGCCGCTTTAAACTCCAGGAAGCGGAAGCAAACGAACACATTCAGTTAGTTCAATTTGCTGTCTCATTCGACGTAACAGATCCACGACTTTCAGATTTCAGAGGATGATGATGATGAAGTCCTACTGTGAATGCGGTTGGGTTCATTTCAATAAAAAATGTTAAACAGCGGCTCTCCTTTTTATGAAGCAAGATATTCAACAGATTTAGGTTCCATTCAGTGGCCAAAAGTGAATTCGAGAGTGAATTCGTTACCATATAATTAAAAATTGTAGCTTTGGAAGTTAACAAGGATAATAATAAATTACTTAATATTTGCAAAAAGTTTGTGAAAATTTTGAAGTAATTATGGTTTATTTCCTCTTTCACGAATAAAACAATAATATGACATGGCATGACGAACAATTATATAAAGTCAAATTATAGATTTACACTAGTACAGGATGTGCATAGTCATAACACCCGAGATAGAGGTACCATCAGAAGTGAACTCAGGTTTACAAGGAAAGCCCAGGACTCCCCAATTTACCGAGCAATAGAAGCATTTAACCAAATACCACCAGAAATAAAGTATATAAGAACTAAAAAAAACTTTAATATTAAGCTTAAGTTGTACCTGAAAGATTCATTTTGTTTAGTTTAACTTTGTTGTTGTTTTGAATATTATACAGTATTATTTTTTTTGTATATTGTTAAATAGGCCTTGTCACCAGTACTTGTACTGTATTAGAGGTCAAGAATAAAGAAGTAAATAAATAAAATAAAATAAATAAATAAATATACAGGATGTCCGGGAAAATGTGTGAAATCTCTCGGATTCAGATAAAACATAAAAAATAAGATGACAAGTTTCCATCATTGTTTTTCCTAGCGGCCATCCCTACGGAGATACTGCCTCCTGAATGACTTCACTGGAATTCAATTCTACTGGAATAAATTTCAAACAATCTAATATAATTTGAAGAATATTTGATATGATGATGATGAACAGTAGCAAGGACCTGTAAGAATAATGTCCTTAAATTTAAATTAGCTATTTTAATTTACCAAGGGCGGACTAAGTGGTTAATGTGCCTTTCTGTTCAAAAACTGCATAGTTAAGAATCTTTGTAATTTTGTCGGATCCAATAGCATAAACCAGAACTTTTTTGTTCCTTGAATAACTTTCGTATCACACTTTGTTGCCGACAAAAAAAAATTAGAATTTATGATTCTTTTCAATAGAAATCTAAAAATTAATTCCTTTGTTATTTTGTTTTACGTAAACGGTTCATTTTATCGACGATAAATAGGAGTAAGTACCTTTTTTTTAGCTTGATGTTTAAGCTATCCAAATTTGTTTTTTTTTTCTACTCCTTATCATACAGGGTGTTGAAAATATAAGCATTAAAAAGTACAACCCAGTCCGCCCCTGGTAAACTAAAAAACCTAATTTAAATTTAAGGGCAGTATTTTAAGAGGTCCATACTACTGTTCATCATATCAAATTTTCTTTAAATTTTATTAAATAGTTTGAAATTTATTCCATGAAATGACTTTCCAGTGACGTCATTTAGAAGGCCGTATCTCCGAGGGCCGCTAGGAAAAAAAAATGATAATAATAGGTAATAATAAGTCTTTATTTCCAACAGGTTATGGTACCCAATTACAGGAAATACAAAAACAATAATCAATATAAAATGAATAACAATTTATAAAGAAAAAATATTCTATACCATGAACGTAATCCAATAAAACAATGAAAATTGATAGATAAACAACCCATATACACCCCAACAGATAGTTTTCAGGCCCCGCGGAAAAGAGATTTCCCACATTTTTCCGGACACCATGGATAAAGAATACTGACTTCACGTCAAAGTTTTCCTTGTTTCAAAATTTCATTAAAATAATTATTATGGATACTTTTCTCTCTTCTACATGTCACATTTTATTTCAATTTGATTCTTTGAAAGATGAATTTCCTCTTAGATGTATTTCTTATTGGGATTCGTATTTTTTTTTAATTCGCAATTCTCGTGCTCTTTTATCGTCTTTATTTTCTTCTTTAATCGATTGTTAAATATTTCCTCAATAGTGTCAATTTTCAATTCTTCTTTGATTTGTTTGTTGCTCATATACCATCATGGGAAAAATAAATATTGGAATTTAAAATTTGAAGCTTTTCATTTCCACCACATCATATAACAACATCCAACGCAGATTTCATGGATTGAACATCAAATATATTACGTTGATTCGGTAAACAACGATAGCTTTATTTTGATATGGTCACAGCCGTCTTCAAGTTGAAGAAGGCTATGATATTGTGAAGTAGCATCCAACGACCAAGGAATAGAAATAAGAGCACAGAGTTCATATTTGTTATTTGTATATTGTACAGGCTATCCTACTACAGTCATAACAAATATATAATTATTTTTTAAAATTGAATTTAAACAGTTTCAGCAGGTAAAAATCATGAATGAAATTCATAATAATTAAGTATGATTTTGCGCATTTGATGTAATTACCCAAATTGAGGAGAATTCCCCATTTTCCACGAAGCTTAAAATTGTTGAATCTAGAGCGAAAACACTAATATGTGTCATGGCGTAGGTTTATGAAGCAAAGGTTGAGTAAACCTTCCCTCAATCTTTCATTGTGTATTTTGTGTAAATGTTGGAAGAAGAAAATCAACAAAATATAAGTACTGGATGCTGGTCATTTATCACTAAACCACGAGTAAACTACGAACAACAATTAAATAAGATAAAATCAATCAAAACGCCAGTAAGTAATATTAACAACAAAACTTCAAAGCTCCACAAGATGTATTACTTCTTAGGCAAGTTGTCATGCCACGTACACATATCTATGGGTTACATTTAAAATTGACGTCATTCGTTCTCGTTGGATTTCAGATAACATGTTAAAGCATTTCATACTTAATTTGATTGAAAATCTTATTAATCTGGATTAAAATAAAACGGACTAATTTTTTAGAATTCTTTTAACATATGTACAGGGTGGGCAAATTTCGATGTTTTAGCACTACAACTTTTGAACCAGAGGAGATAGACAAAATCTGATACCCACTTCTCGATCTCTTTTTCTGAGAAACTAACAAGGGTAGTATTCATTTTTGGCCACCTTCTTTTGTTTTCGAGTTATAAGCGAAAATTGGAAAAATGGCGATATCGAAAAACATTTATATCTCCGCTAATACTGATGATAGAGCTCTGAAATTAAAACATTATAGAGGCACTTTTTTACGTAGAATCCAGTGGCGTGCTCGTATTTTCAAAAGGGTTTTTAATTACGAAGCTATGACCCAAAGTTATGTTTTTTTAAATGGGAACACTAGATTTTTGTGCCATTTTCTGAAAGCTTAATTTTTCCTGATTTCAAAAATATATAACATCGTATGATTCGTATCAAAATGAATAACAGAAAATGGTCAAAAACCTTTTTTTCCTTAAGAGTCTCAATATTTCTATGGTTTCAACTGTTGATGAGCCTTCCTATAACAAGAGCAGTGTCCTTTCGTCAATCTGATTATTTCTATGCTTTTCACTTATTTCTACAAAATTCGAATCTATATTTATTTTATACAAATAGTTTCGAAAAGTTTCGAAAAGATAAACGAACTTGGAAAAAGGTTCCTAGGTAGCTCGAACACAGTTTCAAATATTCATCTATTGAAATATCGAGAAGAGGTGTCGACTGTGCATTGTGCAATTGTTGTCATTATTAGGTAAAATATTATTTCTTGTTTGTCCCTTCGTAATTAAAATGTTGAGTTCAATCAGATATGCATTGTTTCATATGCTGTTTAAAATGGATTGGTACTTGTGCGTATTGATTCTGGAGACCTATGTAAATAATCTCCTGATACATGCATCTCATTACAACTCTTTCAATTGAAAAATTCGATCTTGTGGTTTCTCCGTTATTTCCAAATCAATTTTTGGATAAAAAATTTATAAAACATATCTAGATTCGAATTTTGTAGAAATAAGTGAAAAGCATAGAAATAATCAGATTGACGGAAGGACACTGCTCTTGTTATAGAAAGCTCAATTTTTCTGTGTTCATCAACAGTTGAAACCATAGAAATATTGAGACTCTTAGGTGAAAAGAGGTTTTTGGCCATTTTCTATTATTTATATTGATCCGAATCATACGATGTTATATATTTTTGAAATCAGGAAAAATTAAGCTTTCAGAAAATGGCACAAAAATCTAGTGTTCCTATTTAAAAAAACATAACTTTGGGTCATAGCTTCGTAATTAAAAACCCTTTGGAAAATACGAGCACGCCACTGGATTCTACATAAAAAAGTGCCTGTATAATGTTTTAATTTCAGAGCTCTATCATGAGTATTAGCGGAGATATAACTGTTTTTCGATTTCGCCATTTTTCCAATTTTCGCTTATAACTCGAAAACAAAAGAAGGTGGCCAAAAACGAAAACTACCCTTTTTAGTTTCTCAAAAAAAGAGATCGAGAAGTGGGTATCAGATTTTGTCTATCTCCTCTGGTTTAAAAGTTGTAGTGCTAAAACATCGAAATTTGCCCACCCTGTACAGTGTTGGCAACGATACCTCTTGGTATTGTAGATAGATATCTAATCGAGGAATAGAGGTGAAATCCCATAATATAAACAAATGATCTGTAATCAGTATCTCATAAATGATAAAATTACTGACAAAAAAGTTTTCGAATTTTTTAAATATCTTGAACAGAAACCTAGATATAGCGAAATATTTGAAACAGTAATTTTTGAGAAACGCCCTGTATCTCGAGAATAAATCAAGATTCCTATGGTCTGTTTCTGATATCTTATTATTTCGAAGAGATCGGGGATCCTTGAAGATTTTTTCTCGGAGTCTCGAAGTTCTCGAGATGCTTTCAGTGAGCATTGAATTTGGCCTTTGGGACACCTTGTACTCTACCCTTCTTTCA
This sequence comes from Harmonia axyridis, assembly GCF_914767665.1. Taxonomy (NCBI): domain Eukaryota; kingdom Metazoa; phylum Arthropoda; class Insecta; order Coleoptera; family Coccinellidae; genus Harmonia; species Harmonia axyridis. Next base: position 27,901,084 of record NC_059503.1, read on the forward strand.
AAAATCAGAATATACAGTTCAAGTACCAACTAAAGTACTTATAAGTAACCCTACAACCTATTCGTATTATATTAAATTTGTAAGACATTTATAGATTACGTAATTATTTTCAGTTATGAAATCGGAAAGAATATGACAATGTTCGAAGTTTTACGTTAACGTATTTACGGTTATACCGTAAAGACGATAAAAAAGCGAAGAAAATTGAAGGAATTAATTTTTTTTCAACGAACGAGTCGAGATATTTATGGTTGAAATAATTGAACCTAAAAACGTTCTTCCATGTCTCCCTGTCTTCGATTAACAGCCACTCCTCACCTTGAAGGTCTCAATTTGTTTAACAGCTGAAAAATTATACATATAGCGTCATTCACTGTTGATTCGATCATTTTTCTATGAATCTCCTTGACACAAAATCAAGTGTAACTATTTTCGTCGCGATTGGAATCTATGTTCGCATGTAATTTGAATCTAAATCACCCTGCTCGTCAATAAAATATGTAAATTTTGACGAAATCTTCCTTAAGTAGTAAAAACAACTGGTTCCCACAACCAAAGTTGAATCTATTTCCGAATTTTTTAGTGACTCTATAAGCCTTTCTCATGTATAAAATTGTTTTGGTGAGAAAAATAACGCTGATTGATGTGAATTATTTCCGTCCTCTATATTCAAATCAAATCAAAGTTTCAATAGTTTCTGATGAGAAATAAATTAATTCACAGATGAAAAGGCTTTTCATCCTTGAACGATGAGACTTTTATGCCATTTCAGTTTTTTTTTTTTAATTAAGTTTTTTCTGAACTATAGGAATATATCAAATGATTTTGTAGATAATTATTATTATGATGCTGGATTATTTATACTGAAGTCTGAATTCAATTCTCAAATAATCCAATCTTGGAAGATATGAAAATTTTTCGATTTCATGATTATATGAGGTCAAATTTTTGTAGGGATTCACGGCTTGGCTTGATTTTTAAAGCTACTATTAGTAGTTTTTTAAATCTCAAGTCCAGTCAAGTATTTATCCAAGTACTTGAATCATATCAAGCTACTTGATTTTTAGCAGTTTTATTGTTTAGGGTCACATAAATAAAAAATGATGGAATGAAGGGGAACCTTGCAAAAACACTTTTATTTATTAAACTCATTGTATAAAAGAACCGAAAATATATACTCTTTTGAAATAGAAACATGAATTAAATCAAAATAAATCATAACCAAATGAAGAATAATAAAAAAATAACGTGTCTCAATTATGAGAAACCTCCAGGCTTTGTTTGATTCCATAATTCTCCATCCAGGATCTAAGACACATGAGGAATCTTATAGATTTGTCACCTAACCTATTGCGGGTTTTTGTAACTGTAAGAGCAGCTCTGGAAAATTGTCTTTCAACAGCAGCTTGAGATGCTGGCGTTGATAAAGAAGCCTTGATCATTTTGACCAAGTTTGAAAAGATATTTCTGAAACTACTAAAATCTACCAAGACTGTCGGCACTCGAGGAATCCCCTTATTTAGTCTAAGCGCGCATGAGATTGCAGAAATATATGCCGTCCAAAGCGTGCATATCAAGCTCAAGTAATATCGAATAGCTTGATATCAAGTCAACCAATGAATATCTAAAATCAAGTCAAGTCAAGCTCAAGTAAGTAATTTTTCACGAGCTTGATTTTCAAGTTAAATAGTTGGTAAAAATATCAAGCTACTTGGCTTGATGAATCCCTAAGTTTTAGGAAAATTGATACAGGGATCGGTTATGCATTAATTCTCCCAGCTCCAGAATCCGATCTATTGATTTTAAAAGCTAAGAATCATGTGATCTTAATGTTTTGGTATGGGGCACTATGATTCCTCGCCCTTCGCTCCTAAAATGTAAACACTCCACAGGACTTTATTTTTGGTTTTGTAGCACTATTATCTACTAAGAAGTTCAAATTTACACATACATACAACATGCAGACCCACAGACATACCGACACGAAACGAAGGTTTTTCAGAATGGTCTGAAATGCATTTTGGAGCGTAAATGCTTCATGCTTTCTCTACCCTTGGTAGACTCAGAATCTTTACATATCCAGAATTATATGACATAGATAAATCCAAAACAGAGCAACTGAAGTCCAATGCTTGAATGTCGTTCATACATCACGAGGTCAAATATTCGGTTTATTTGAGGTAAAATAAAACGAAATAAAAAAAAACCATATTTAAACAACCAAATTTGCAACAAATTTTGCGAACAATATCTAAGGAAATCTCCGAAATATTTTCACAGTTCAGAATGAAATGTTCTAGAATTTACCGAATTTGCCAAGGGCAAAAATTCGGTGCAAAATATGGTGACATTTTACGATTTTAATTATATATAATTTTATGTTAGTTTTCAAGACGTAAATATCAGTTTTTGACTTGTTGCCTTGGAAATTATTATACGGAATTCTTGAATTGAAATTGAATTGATATGTTATAGCTGCAGTAAGAGATTTTTTGCACGATAAAATGAAATAACGAACGTTTATTGAAATACGTGGTCAAGAGTGCTGTGGAAAAATTAGTGTGCATTTTCTGTGATTACAAGTAGCGCTCAGCTTGTACCATATCAGTAACATTTCTTTACATATTTAGAATCTGGGAACTACTTATGGTACAAGCTAAGCGCTACTTGTAATCACAGAAAATCATTTCTAATTTCTCGACAGCACTCTAGACCACGAATTTAAATGAACCATAGAGTAATAAACATATATAGAGGAAGTAAACGCTATTTTAACATGTCGCCAACATGGTTAGACTACGTTGTCGGATTGTGATATGTTTTCAAATTCACAATTTTACTATATCATTAAGGATGTATAGGTATCATTTTGAATCAAATATATTGATTCGAGTGAAGCATAATATTTATTATTTTCTATATCTACCTACTGAAATCCAAGGTTTGGCAACTTTTGCTCTCCTAGTGTCATCGTTTGTTTCTAGTCGTTTGGCGCACTTGAAATTTGTTTTCTGAATTTCTGATATATTTAGGTATTTATTCCAATATATTTTGAGTTAATATGAAACGTTGATTTACTATGGAACATAAAAAGGGGGTTTTTAGTGGAGAAACTCGCGAATTGATGGAAATATCTTATCACAGATATGTTTTCATTTCCACGCGCTTCATGTCAAATTTGATAGTTCATGTTGGGGACAAAATTTGTTTACTGAAAATGACATATGCCTCCTCTATCTATGTTTATTACTCTGATAAATGATCGCTTGTTATTTCCATAAATATCGTTGAGTAATTTTTATATTGAAAAATGTGGGTGGGCAGAACAATTTTCTTTATCACAAATTTGACAGCTAATAGATAAATCCGTGCCAGGAGAGTTCCGAGTACCAACATACAATATATAAAATATAACCATGAAATCTGCGACATTCTTTTCGCACGATTTTCTTCTAGAAGATGTGGCAGAATGAAAGGATGAGCTAAAGAATTAGAGAAAGTAATATACAATACTAAATATCAATGTTTTCTGCTGTTGTATTATGAATATCTATTTTATAGAAAAGGTATTGAAAAGTTAAAAAAGCGTTGAAGTACCTATCACTCTTATTGATGGTGACGAATAAAGTAGAATTTTTAAGGAAAAATGTGTTTTTACAGGCTGGCCCCGGAACTTATTGAATAAAGTGTTACGCCATAGTGTCAGTTCATAATATATTCGAGATGATCAAAACCCAAAATTTAATCAATAGAATTTCTTAAAATATACCCGAAATCATAAAAAGGATGAGTATATCATAGAATGTTGCCATTTATGACTCAATCACGGTACATTAAATACATATTTCGAAATACGCAATTAAATTTTTACGTTCACGAAAACACATAAATTACTTTCGTCTAGAAATCCGAATGCGAATCTTTCCAAAACAGATGAACATCGTAGATAAACTGCCGAAATTATTATTCGACCTGAATTCGGACTTTTTACATAATCATAACATAGAGATAGGAGATAGGTACCACTTTCTTAACTCGAAAAATTAGATCGTCATAGAAGACTGTTGCTTTATAATTCTCCGATCTTGCCTGCCTTTTGAGTGGAAAGTTGTAAAATTAGCGGTTTTAATGTACTATTGCGTTGCAAATGGTTGAGAAACCCACGGCAGGGCCGGCGCGAGCAATTTTGGCGCCTGACGCAAAGAATTTTTTGGCGCCCCTGTTGAAAAAGTATCAATAACATGACCTCCTCCATTTCAGTAGTTTTATTTCTGAATTTCTTTTAAATCACAATAATTCACTAGTTTTCATTATTTTGTTAAGGATTAATTCTAAAAATTTAAGTAAAATGAAACAAAAATGTGGAAGAATCATTGAAATATCTCTAGAAATGAAAAAGTTATGGGACTTTTAAGTTGCGCTTGGAAGAATAATTTCATAGTACGTGTAAGTGGCGTGACGTCACACACTAGACGACTGGTATTCGCAGAGTGCTTACGAATTCATTGGTGTACAATCACTTGTGCCGTTCGTGTCGTGTTTTGTTCGTTACACGATGGCTGAAATAACTTACTATATACATACATATAAATTACTTTTTTCTCTTTTTACTCCTCACATAAATATGTTTTGCCATTGATAGACTTCAACAACCAGTACTCAACTACAAACTGTTTATGAAACGTTTTTTAAATAAATCATCGTTATAAGTTGAACCATGATGAAGCAAACTCAAAAGTAGATACTTACTTGAAAAGTTTAACTCCTTTTATTTCAGCACTGACATAAGATGGATTTGAAGAAAAAAACTCCATCACTGCGAGTATATCTATTTTAGGCAAATTGTCACTTTGTCCTTTCACGAAGCCTTCTTCCATTATGGTGACATAAAAACCAAACTCGAGTTGAAACTACACTGAACAACTACAAGCTAAGTATTTAAACGTAATTTATGGTGTAGCGATCACAGTCAAGTGCCGTGACGTCACAGACCAAAGACGTTCCGCGCTAAAATACGTAAATTTAAATAATCTATTTCTCTGTCATTTATTGATGGATTTTCAAAACTTTTTCACTGATTTATCAGTTTTGCTCTATATTTTAATTCTATCGTGTCAAATATGGTATTATCAACATCACTAAACTAGTCCATTGTACCTTTCTCGATTCAATTATAGCAAAATCATCTATAATATTTTCAAAATCAACTTTGCTTCTAATTACTAAGACCTTTAAGAGTTAGCGGAAAATTGTATTTCTTCAAAACCCCCACCGATTAGTTGAACTTGAAAAAAATATGAAAAGCTCTTAAACAACATAGAAAAAATTTGATACTTCACCAGATTTACAAGCCGCTTCGTTAATTAATTCAGCGAATGACAACAACAAGAAACGAAGAAAGCTTCCAGGAATTCATTAGAAATAATAATAATACTGCTTTTGCAGAATAGTTAAATCGAATAAAACAAAATGTGATTTTCACATTCACAAGACACTGCGTACGATCGATGAAAGATTACCTATCACACCACAAGATACAAAGGGCGGTAGGGCATGCAAAGCTTCGAAAACTAATTGAGATCAAAAACATGTGTTCCGCTGAAAACATTTGGCATTTTACAGAAACTAGTTCTGAATGCAAAATCGTAGGAATTTTCCACAAGTTGAATGTGTAAACAAATTCCACATAATTCGAAAGCGAAAGTAGTGTTCTTTTTCGTCTTTGTGAAATACATTTCATCCCACTTTCAATTAGGGTAATAGGCAATGCTGTTTATATTGGTTTGGTTGCCATGTGTTATTTATTGCACAGGCGGCTTAGTAAAGACAGTTTGGAGATTTTTATTGCGGGGAATATTAATAAACGCAGCGGAGCCGACCAACCTCATGTTGTTTTTAAGAATCAAGATTATATTTTTTTTAGAAATATGAAAAGACGGCCACAAACTGAGCTAATTTGCCGCCCCGAATAGAGGCGCCTGAAACAGTCGCTAGCGCCGGCCCTGCCTATCGGCAGCGAGCTGGATGTCAGATTTGGACTCGCTTCGTTCAAGACGTTTGTTAATTCATCCTTGGAAGTCTTACGTTACGATAGAATCAATTAACGTAGAAATATGTCCCGAAGTAAATTCGTTACTGATTATACGAATAGATTCGGTCATGGACTTACTCAACCGAAAATTAAGGATGGAGGTATCTTGATTTATTACTTATAATAAACATGTAAGCACGTTTGTATTATGTATATCAATGAAGTAGCGATCAAAAGCTACTGACCTCCTCATCTTTCTCTCAAGTCAATATGGAATTTTGCATTGAGCTTCAAATTGCTAATATAACACTTCAATGTACTCCAACGTTCCTCTGAACTCTTCAATTTGTTTTCTGTAGTATGATTCGTATTTACTTTTTTCATTAGAGCCAAATTTCGTTCCCTGGAGCATCTTTCGACAGTTGTTGGAACAGTCGATGGAACAGAAACTGAATAACTTATCAAGCTATTGCTTGCATCAACAAAAGATGTTTCATCAATACACGAAACTCGTTTCTATTCATTTTTCAAAAAACATCAAATGTAGCGTCATTTAACTTTTATATCCCGATTCATACTTAACTCTATTTTCCAAAATTTTGACACGCATCTTTTGGAGCTTGGTACTAACAGAAAAAAAGTAATATGACACTCGCCGACATCTGAGTTATGTGTTATAACTAAACGGAAAATTTCAAGTCGATCTTATATGTTGTCACTGAAATATTAGATTTTTTGTTCGATACCCTCCTAATTTTTTTTTGGATCTGATGTCGCGAATCAACACAAAATTCTGCACAAAGCTTCAAATGTTAACTTCAAGTATATACAGAGTGTCCTTAAATTGGGGATACAAATGGAAATGAGAGATTTCTTGATTAATTTGGAGAAAAAAAGTCCAATAAACATGAGCCCGCAAACGCTTTGTTTACCAGATACATGGTGTTTCAGGTCAGGTTTTCGTTATAATTATACGAGTTTATGAAATCCTTATGAAACATTACTTTGCTACAAATCAGGTAAATGAGCACTGAAACTAATAATTATTAATTTATTCATCACAGTTTACTAACTGGATTTCTATGATGATTTAATTTTCCTGAGGATTTCGAGTGAATTGTTTGAAATTTTTCCTCGAAATCAGTTGGAGATACGATAACTATAAGAAATCAAAAAGTTTAGAACTAGATCAAAGTTTCTTTTTACATTTTTATGAATTACCAGAGGCCCAACCAAAAAAAAAAAAATTCTGGTGGAAAAAGCGGGCACTGTTCCAGAAAAAATATCACACTGTAGATTTTTAAGTTAAAATTGTATAATTAGTTATGCAAACTCTAAATTGGAATAACAATGCCAATTTAGTTGTTTATCTTGTGCAGGCTGATGCTATGAAAAAAAAAATCCTGCAAAAATCAAACTTTACCATCCAGTATCTTCATAGGACTTTTTGTCTTAAAATTTTTGTTTGTACCTCCAATTTAGGAACAACCTGTATTCACTTAATATCTCAACTAATCGGATATTTTATGACGAAAATATTGTCCAATATTTTCCTTGGATTTTTTTATTCTGATGATGCCATCAACACAAAATTTTGAATAAAGATTGGAATTGTTATTTTATATTCACTTGCGATATCAAAACTGAATGTCATTTAAACATTAGGTATGTATTTTTTTTCACCTAGATAGAATCCTTTGGTTCTGATTATCCCATCGGTAAGAAATTTTTAATGAAATGAAATTATTAATTTGTCACAGAAATATTGGTTATTTCTTTTCCAATATTCTTCTATGGTTCTGATGATATGATCAACTTGAAATTTTGCGCCTAATTTGAATTTGTTTTGTCATATGAACACCAAAATATCAATTCTATATCAAAAAAAAAAAATTGCCTCATATTTCCGTGAACACAAATCACAGAAATATGTGCTAATTTTATTCCGATAATTTGCACGAGCCATTTTACATCCAAATTAAAATTTTCCTCTAGATCCAAAATTAAATTAACATTAAAACAAAATTTCTAACGGCCATATTTAATGTACCTTCAGTCTGATTATGCCCGGATCTGAACTTATACGGAAAATTTCAATTCTATAGCTCTTATCGTACAGGAGTTATCGTGTTTGTGGCCGAAGAGACGGACAGAATCGAATCCACCTAAGAATTCCTCATCAGTGAGTCGACCTTATCGTTTGATACCATTGAGACGAAATGATAAAGATATCCGTCCAAGGACGACTGCTCAAAAAGTTCAAGTACAAATGTTGATTTCTGATTATACGTTCAAAAAATGTTTTCTCTATATAGACAGTATCGTAATGAGTTCATTCAGTATGTACTAAAAACTGTAATGAACCCATTGCAGCATTGTTTTCAGTTATATTTTTGGTTTTTTGCTTATCAACTCTGACTTCCGAACATTTTCAACATATTTCAATTGTCAATATAATTTGGATATAATGAAATGATTTGCAACATTATTCGCATTTCCCTTTAATTGTGAATTCAATGCGTAATTATAAATTATTTCAAAATTCGAACGTACGATTCAAATTAAAATTCCGTAATCTGTCAATTTTCGTCACAGTCACACCAACTGCCAATATACAATACAAAAGTCACTAGGATGTGTAATCTGAATTTTTCATTGAATTTCGACAATATTTGACAAAACTTGACTGAGATAGAGGAAATATCGTCTAATACTAGTTGCAGAAGGCTCGTTTTCGAATTTCGCATTCGTGTTGGAATAAGAGCCATTTCTGCATCTTGTTTTAGAATATATTATCAATGTTTAGATTATATTATTATTTGGTGTACATATACGTGGATAATATAAAATTGGTTTCCTTCAGAAACGATACAATACATTTAGATGAGTAAAATACATATTTCGTATTCAATTGACCAATTTCCGATGTGTTTTTTTTGACAAGTAGAAGGAAATAGTAAACAATAGTGTGAAATTTATAGAGTTCTTGGATATCGGATACTAACCTTTGCCGAAGGTCATCTGATCAGAAATAACGAACCAATACGGAGCAATTAAAAGTTCCCAGGCGAATGATTTCATTACCCAGTTTGAGAAAATCGGAAACAATACCCGAAAAAATGAATAGTTATGATAACAATCAAGGAAGTTGATAATGGCAGTATAATATGGGTAATTTCGTGTTGGCATGTAATGACTGATAGGAGTCATTGAATTAGTCTTGTTTTATTGTTTATTCATTGTTTTAATGCTGGATTATTTTCGCGATTTTATTCAAAGCACCTTTTTATTTGTCGTCACCGAGACAATAGGCCATTTGAATTGGAAAATGGAAAGAACAGGTGAATAAAATCCTCAAAGCAGGTGCAACGGTCCGCATAAAGTTGAAATCGTAAAGACTTAGACCAAAAATCTTCAAGAATCCCCGATTGAAATATGTAATAATATATCAGAAAGCAGATCATATTAGATACACAACTTTGCTTCCGCCGTTTTGCAATAAATGGCTGTAGCGGTGAGTGGTAGTCGAAATAAATAGATCATAGATGTCATACAATAAGTTTAGGTATTTGTAAACATAACGCCATTGAATTATTAGTCGACTTGTGTCTACATCATAAAGTTATTCTCGATTAAACAAGTCTTACAAGCTTACGAGACAAATTCTCGTTATTTGCGGAAGGTTTCAATTTTCTGCTTCAATATGAATAAATCTGCAGCTGAGGCTCATAGAATGCTCTTAAATATCTATGGTAAGTCCGCTATTAGGGGAAGAACGTGCCTAGAGTAGTTTCAACGCTTCAAAAACGGTGATTTTGATTCCACCTTGAGCGGTGGAAGAGAGAAGGTTTTCGAAGATGCAGAATTGGAGGCATTACTTGATCAAACTCGTGTCAAAGGCAACAAGAATTGACAGAATCATTGGGAGTGACACAACAAGCCATTTCAAAACGCCTGAAAGTCATGGGAATAATTCAGAAACAAGGAAATTGGGTGCCGTACGAGTTGAAGCCGAGATATGTTGAACGGTCTTTTTTTCTTGTGAACAGCTGCTTGCAAAGCAAAAACGGAAGGGATTTCTGCTCAGCGTAGTGTATTATGAGTTGTTAAAACTGACTGAAACAAACACAGGCAATCATTACCGAACGCAATTAATGCTTTTGAGCCGATCATTTGAAGACATACGACAGCAATACAACGAGATTCATGATAAAGTGATTTAAAATACTTATTTGAAACAATAACCTAAACTTTCCGTTACCAAAAAACTGAAGGAGTTGAGTTTTGAATGTAGATATAAAATATCAACTTAAAGCTTAGTGCAAAATTCCAAGCTGATCATCAAAATCATAGAAAATTCGAGAAAAATATTGGAAAATAAATAGCCGATATTACCGAGACAACAGATCAGATCAAAATGATATTTTGCTTGTTTATTAAGAATAACAATATCAAGCTTTGTGAACAATTTCGTGTTGATAGCGTTATCAGAGCCATATAGGTAATTCGACAACAGAGCATCGCACGCATGCATGAATAAGCGCTCAAAAGTTCCTGACTTCACGTCACGTGCTTTTCAGGTGGAGACCATTCTCATGTTTGAAAAAGATTGAAAGAGATAAAACCACCAATGAATGAATATCGCTAATGATTCATCGATTTTATACATAGAATCATTAGATAATTATATATTTGTATTTTGATGACCTTGTATATCATTATTTGCGAAATATAGCGTACAACACAACAAAAAAAAAACTTGAGTGGAGTATTAATGTATTATATTGGTAGGGTTTTTTGTTATTCATATCTAATCTTCTATTCTGACCGTGAATAAATGGGTCTTGGGTTTGAGATTTATTTAATGATTGTTCTTATTATTCTTGTTTATTACAATTGATACAGATAAGTATTACAATTTTGCGAAAAATTGAAAATATTGAGATTTTTTTATTGGTTAATAATAAGAACAATTACGCCGCCGTTACAGATCATGTTTTTTCGATCAGAAATATTGGCTACTCCTATAAAGAAAAAAGTTTCAATTCTGGATTATACAGAGATATTCAATATCCAAACATTAACTACAAACAATGGCTGAAAACTTTCTCATTTCACACACGGTATTTTTATATCTTGTTAAACAGAAATTTATTAGCAAACTATATTTCATAGGTTTTCCTACAACTTAACCTCATAGTTTTTCAGGGGATACCATTTTCAATAAGATTATTATTTGTCATTATTTGTGATTGTTTGAATATTAAATATGATCATTTTGTAAAATCCAGAGTTAATTTTTTTTCTGTATCGAAGTAGTCAATATGTCTACTTGAAAAACCCTTGTCTGTATCGGCGGCGTTACTGGTTTGTTCAAAAATTACCAATTTAAAAAACTCCATATTTTTAATTTTTCCATTTTCTCGTTAATGTTGCTACTAAGGTATAGGTAAAGTAATCTGAATAAACTTATCATTGAGCCTGCCATTCTATTTTTGAATTCAAATGCAGGGTGTTACATTGAAAAAAAAATAACTTTGGTCGGTATATTTTTTTGGGAACATTTTAGAATGAAAAATTTTAAATTGTGTTTCTCACTACCCTATAAACATCGCAAAAAAAAATATTCAAATGTAACGGGTTTTTTTCGAGGTATATAACTTTAAGTTGGCATTACTGTTCAAGATGGCGACCGATTTAACAGCTGTCAAGTGATTTATTCTCAGTTTGGTTTGGCAATTCATCATGAATAGACTCGCGCCTGAACAACGCTTGCAAATAGTGCAATTTCATTTCGAAAATAATGGTTCTATGCGGAATACGTATCGCGCACTACGTCCATTTTATTTTGTTTAGCGATGAAGCGCACTTCAGGTTGAATGGCTACGTCATCAAACAAAACTGCCGCATTTGGAGTGAAGCTAATCCTCAAGTGTATGTCGAAACACCGGTATATCCAGAAAAACTGACTGTTTGGTGCGCTTTATGGGCTGGTGGAATCATTGGTCCGTACTTCTTCAAAAACGATGATGACCAGAACGTTACAGTCAATGGTGATCGGTATAGAGCCATGATTACTAACTTTTTCATTCCTGAATTGAACAACCATGATGTCCTGGAGCTGTGGTTCCAACAAGACGCAACATGTCACATAGCTCGTGCCACAATCAATTTATTGAAAGACACGTTTGGTGACCGCCTAATTTCACGTTTTGGACCTGTGAATTGGCCTACAAGATCTTGTGATTTAACACCGCTAGACTACTTTCTGTAGGGCTATGTAAAGTCATTGGTCTATGCGGATACGCCACAAACCGTTGACCATTTGGAAGACAACATTCGCCGTGTTATTGCCGATATACGGTCACAAATGTTGGAAAAAGTCATCGAAAATTGGACGTCCAGATTGGACTACATCCGAGCCAGGCGTGGCGGTCATATGCCAGAAATCATATTTAAAATGTAATGCCACAAGATTATCTTGCGGATAAATAAAATTCATGTCAATCGAATAATCCATCGTTGTTTTATTGCAATTTAAACTTCTATAGCTCTAAAAAAAGCACCCTTTACTTTACATGTTTAATTTCTCGATTTCTGATCGCTTATTTACCTGTAGATATTACACGAATTACTGATGTATTTCGGAATAAATATGGGTGTTACATTTCAATGCCACTAATTACATAACCTAGATGGCATAGTTTTTATTGAAAAAAGTGAGTTTCTGCTCATTATTTATTCGAATTACCATGTCGAGCGCGCTGTATAGGTATATACTTACTATTGTAATCGACGATTGAAAAAACCCTCTCTAACGCATTCCCGATCGAAAAATCCATGTAATCTCTGACGTCCTGACATATCGCTTCGATTATTTCACAATAGGTCGAGTCGATCAACACAATCTCGAAGTTTCGAGAACCACAGATAAATCGGCATTGAACCGTGCACTTTGAGCACAGAACGCGACCAGCGATATTTCGGAAAAAAATTGCGGAAATAGGCGCGCTTTTATTTCTCGTGCCACACGTACTGGTCGAAGTTCAGGGAAAATCACGTCTTTAGTAGGCGACAAACTTCTCCAACTGTCGATTGTGAATTAATTTGAACGGATTGGCAATTCAAGTCATATTTAACTGAGGAAGTGGCTTGTGTTCGCTTCAAATGGGTGTGGTATTTCTGTTCGGAAGTTTTTGAACTTACCACTTTTGAAAACTAAACATTTTTGAGAGACAGAATAACAGATTGTTATCAGATCATTTTGTCACAATTCGGAATTTGAGCCGTGAATAGTCCTTCGGCCGATTTACATCAGGCGAATGCTCACATTCTAACCCCATTCTATCAAAGTTTTCTACCCTCAGGTGCAAAAAACAACCCACCAAATTGATATTCAGTAAAATTTTAAGTCTCTTAGTTTTCTTATTTTTTGCTCAATTTTCAATTTTTTTTCAGTGAACTATACCTGAAATTATTAATTTCAATTTGCATATTCAATCTTTCGTAAAGTGCTGGTTTATTAGTCACTAAACAGGGTTAATCAGAAGTTTGTTGTTAAACCCCATAGAGTAATAAACATAGATACAGGGAGTATACGCAATTTTCACATGTCCCCAACATGGTTAGATTAAGTTATCGGATTGTGATATATATATATTTTCAAATCCACAATTTTACTATATCATTATTTGAGTGATCCCCGATTGAATAAGCAAATTTGAATATTTGGAATCCGATATTTTTCTAATTGTCGAATTTATAATGAGCATAATATTCATAATTTTTTGTATCTACCTGCTGAAATCCAATTTTTGGCAACTTTTGCTCTTCTAGTTTCATCGGTTGTTTCAAGTCGTTTGGCGCGCTTGAAGTTTGTTTTCTGATTTTCTGATATATTTAGGTATTTATTTCAATATATTCAGAGTTAATTTGAAACATTGATTCACTATGGGACATCAGAAGTGCGTTCTTTGTGGAGAAACTCGCGAGTTGAGTGAAATATCGTATCACTGATATGTTTTTATTTCCGCGCGCTTCATGTCAAATTTGATTGTAAAAATGGCGACAAAATTTTCTTACTGAAAATAACATACGCTCCCTCTATCTATGTTTATTACTCTGAGTTAAGTCCTAATTTGAGAATATCCTGTGGAATAATTTCGTGGTCAAGATCCATTTCTTTTCAACAGTAGAAGACTGCCTCAGCTGCTTGCTACGCTCGGCTAGGAATTCAGTCAAGGCAGTCAATCTACTTTGCTGCCGAGTTGAACATATAATTTTTTTTTCTGATTGTTCATAATGATATATGTAAGATATAGTATTTGCAAATGATTACAATTCCCACAATCTTCTTATTTTTCCTGTAGTGATAAATTAAAACTGAATTTGATACGAATCGCAATTGTTGGAATGATTAGTTGCTATGGAAATGTACCTATATGTCCATGATAAGATGTCTAAAAACATGGTGAATGCACTCGTCAAATTTTGAATGCAATGACATTCGACCAAATTGAAAATATTAGTTTTAGTTCGTGGCGGCGCCGCAATGTCATACTTGTCATTTCGATCTTTTTCCGTTGTTTTTGATTGGATACATTAATTAAAACCCGATACTGACCAATCAAAAGCGACGTGTAACCGAGTATGATCGTGCAAAGTCGTGAAACAAAACACGAAACGTTTACTGGAATGAATTCAAATATTTGTAGTAAAGGGAGTTCATTGGTATTTCAATTACAAGAATTACTTCCATAGATCATAACTATAATGAAAGATATACATATAGGTACATAATGGCACAAAACTCGTAAATAATAAATAACAAGAATCTTAATTTGTTGATAGCGCTACCTACAGTTGACATAACGAAGCTTAACTAATATTCTCAAAATTGGCAAAACAAAAGCTAATCAGTTCATACACCTGGTTTTTAGACATCTTAGTCCATAATAATTATAGTTTGACAACTTATGAAATGTTTTATTTCCATTAAAAATGATAATTTCACTGTCAAGGCAGGAAAAGTAATGATTTGCTGATTGATATGTGGCTGCAAAATAAATATTTGCTGTCAATCGAATAAATTAGAAAAAAAAATTAGAATTAGAAAAACAGAATGTTCTTTTGAATATTAGCTCTACTGCAGATGCGAATTGATATGTTTTGATTTTTCACTTGAATTCAATAAATTTCCATGAATAAATTGTAAACTGATTATCATTGAACAACATGTTGTTGCCTTCTCTATTGATGGCCTCAAAAACTGAGCCTTCGCACTGACATTAAGGCATAATGATCAAGGTCATATCATTTTTAATTTCTTCAAATTGAATGAAGAGTGTATTCGTCCCTTAAAAATGAACCACATACATACATGCACTTTTAGCCATGAATTAAGAAACAAAAGAGTAAGAAGAAATGGTTCTTGATGAAACTTGGTAATTTGAAAAAAAAATTACCACGTCATTATAACATAAGATGTTTCAAAATTCTGTTTAACAACAAACTACTGATTAATCCTTTATAGTGACTAATAAGCCAGCACTCAACAAAATATTGAATATGCAAGTTGAAATGAATCATTAATCATTATCACCAACCATAACATTGACGTGAATGAGTATTTGTTTGGCTGATTTAAACATCCATCTATATTTTATGCAAGAATTCTAATTCTTAGTTCTCGTTTTTACTCGGCTTATTTTGGTGTAAACGTTGAAAACGAGCTGTCGTTCACACTAAAAGATAATCAAATAATGTTCTTGTAACAGCTTCTGCTCTTTGTTCGTTTGGTTCAAACTCACCTTTACGATAAGATTTGTTCGTTCGTTTAACTTTCGAACGGAAGGATCTAGAAACACAAGATTTGCATGTTGTCTCATTGAAAATACCACAGATTAGGCCAAATATTCACCCGAAGGCCCGAAATAAATATATTTCTCGAAAAATTCTGAATACATGAATACATAATATATAATATAACAAAATGAATGTTTAGGTACTTTTAATAAAAAAAAAATACTACTAGTTCCTAAAAGCAATGAAATAGATTGGTTACTATCTGAAAATATGTTTAGGCCAAAACTATTTTCTGCACTAGTTTGACGCATGTTTACATCAAAATTCTTCACCATTCAATGGGTGGGCTTAAAGGTTATTTTCATTGAATGAGATCGAACTCAGAAATGTTTTTGAGGTTGAAAGGGTTAATATATTCCTTAACTTATACTCAATAATGTCGACTAAAGAGAATGCTCTTTCTACACAGTGGCATTGAAAAAATGGAGGGATTGAAGAAATAAAGCAAGATTAGATTCTTATTCAAACCGTGGCTCTTCTTGAGCGTTTTCATCTAGGTATTTATTTTGAACAACCTCAATCCAATTGATACGATCCCACTCACTTTCAAGTAAAAAGTTTGGGTAAGGCAAGAATTGAGAGAAAAGAGGGAGAAAGAAGAAAGATGTCCGATTTTAGAATCTGATCGATGAGATTTTTTATGTTAGCTTTAGTTTATTGGCTTAGAGCACATCTAAAGTTATGTTCCATATTGATTTCTGGATTTTATTTTCAATTTAACTCGAAAAAGCACTCTAACATCTTAATGTGGTGGCGAAGGACATTTTCAAAGCTCTATTGTTAGATATAACAAGGTATTCGGCACTAGCATTTCGTCAAAATGTGCTGAGATCATAATTTTGAAATTCTACTGTGAAAGGAGTATTCTCGCGAAGTTTGAGAAATTCTACTTTGGCCGCCAGAACATCTTCAATGATGCTCTCAGTGGTAATTTTTATTTTTTAGCTTCAGCTTGGTTTATCACTCAATCAGGTATTACCGATATGAGGTTCATCGTTACCCCAACAGAATAGCTGTGGGTAGTTCTGCTAACTTGTACAAGCCCTAAATTTCTGAGAGGTATCACAGAGACCAAGGAGAGTCGGGATAGAAAAACATAGAAAAACCTTAATTCTTCGCTCGTCATCCGTACTCACATACACCCTATATACAGGTATATAGGCTGCAATTTACGCATAAATGGACGAGCGCTCAAGAGCTAATGGGAACCATGGCTAGCTCTAGATATTTGTTCAAATTTCTTCCTAATGCAATATATCTATTCTCGTGCTTCTACTACTTTTAGAAGTTAAGATTGCTTCAACAGAATAGCCAGCACCTCGGCCAGCACGTAGCCCAGACCTCAGTCCCATAGAACAGATTTGCGACATGCTTAGAAGATTATTGAGGAATCATCCGAATCAAAGATGCAACTAAAAAGTATGACAAATCTTCTCATTAAATTTTAGAAAATTTGGACTAAAATGACATTCGGTGTCTATAATTTGGACTTCGGAGTGTAGACCGTCGTTAACTAGAGGTCATCCGAAATATTGTCTTGAAAATAAAATATGTTTGATTTCTTCATCTTGAAATGCAGAATTTTCTTTTCATCTCATAAATACCCATGTTGGGGAAAAACGAAGAGATGTACTTGTTTTCACTACACTTCATTTATGATCTTTTTGGAAATGTCTGGGACTTCATAAAAATTAAAATTGAAAATAATTATGTGGTGAGTTAATTTCTTATAATTTATGTATGGAATAATTTTGCATCGAATATGTAATTTTCTGAAGAAGACCAGATTTGTGCAGAGAAAAATCATGGATTGTACCGCGAATAAGCTACTTTATTGTCCTGATAAGGCTCCGTCTGATTTTTTCCTGTTTCCAAACACTTCAAGGCAATCGTTTTCAATAGAGCAGTTAAAAGTGATTCAGTGTTCAGCACTAAAATCGATTCATGTAAAAAAAAAGTTTTGATTATTGGATAATTCTTTGTCGTAAACGTATAAGGTATTTCGGAAGAGACCTAATTTGAAGACAATACAATAAATTCGGTATATTATTCATTTTTTTGAATTTGAAATATATCATATAACAATTTTTGTATTGAAGTCATTGCATGCGAAATGTGAATTCTCGAAATCACATGGTCATTCACAATATTTCCTATGACTTGTACCTCTACAACTCATGAATAATAATCTGGTTATGTTGGGAACTGACTTTTCGATATCATATTACATTATTTAACTCTATTATAATTGGGTTATTCAATTTAAAATCAACAGGGCTGTCTGCTATCTGTTCGTACAAATTTATTGATCAATTTATAGATAGGAAATTTATTAGGTAGTGTGATATTTTCATATGGCCCGTCCAATTTTGTTGGAAATGAAGGTTTTAAAAAAACTTAATATGTACTTAACAAACCAATTACAGAAATTAATCGAGTCAAGATCGATTTTCCTTGAATACACTGTTGATTTAACAACTCGATGACAACAATCTTCGCAATTCGCACTGTTCTAAATTAATCCAAGCCTCAGACAGGAATAACACAACAGATCACAGAACGTGATCCGCTGAAACACAAACATTGGGCCCTTAACCTCAAACCGCAACCCCCTGCGTCTATGATTCAGTCGGAAAAGGCGTGAAAATCAGCGAGGAGTCACGCAGACACGGGATCGTAATACTACGGAACAACAATGAGTCATCCAACCAATTCTGAGAACTCACCATTATTTGGTCAGCGTAACTTTAAATCCCAATGATCCCAGCAGCCGATGACAGTCACAGCAATCGCGAAAATGCCGACACAAACAGACCACTCTGATCGACCAACAACACGCGTCTGGGAAATTTATACGAGAACGCGGTTTGCGGTTCCGACTAGCGTCGTCTCCTTATCACGACGGCGTCGCTGCTTGTTGCTCCGCAACGCAAAAGGCGAAAGTGACAGAAGACAGATGTAGCGATCGTTTTTTGTTCCGGCGGAGGAAGACTGGCCGGTTCTATGGGAGTGGGAGGGATGTTGTCCTGTCAGGTCCAGGATGGAGGCTTTGTTGCAGCAACGTGCTCGCGACTGCGGAAGTACATAGGCGTGCGGAAAGGGGGCATTGAAGGAGACCAAGCGTGGAGATTATATCAGCTGGGCTAGGACTATTGGCATCACGGGCGGATTTATTCGGGGGGTAATAGGGGGATTAAACCCCCAAAATTTTTGGCCTACGATTTCAAAGTTTCTGCTCGCAATAGTTATTTTCCTAACAAGTTTGGAAAGTGATACCTTTCCCCAAGAGACTGCAGTTTCAAGCTGTCGAGTGCGGAAAAGGCACTTTCCATATGAGTTAGGGACAATATTTTTCCTACTAGCGTAAATAGAACACTTTCACGGAGAGTTTTCTTCGTGATACCGACTGACGTTATAATGAATTATATTTTTGTGCGCTCATCCGCATAGAAACGTTTGAATTTTATGATTGGCGCATAGACATGCCAAAATTTCAGGATAGATGCGACTTTTTCAGATTTGCGTGCGGAAAAATATCTTGCTATTCACTTACCGCATGCATATGCGTGCGGTAAATTACTACTTTCCAAACATCAATGCGAGTGGAAAGTAATACTTTCGAAACGCTAGTAGGAAAAAATGCGTTTCATACCATCCTCAACAACTTTGGTTTTGTGTATGTCTATTGTCTTCGTGTCAGCGCATCCTTGTATAGCCTCAACTTTTATAATTCTAATTTGACTTTGGTATTTGGTAGGGACTTCTGTTTCGACCATTGATAGCCCTATACGAATTCCAGCTTTTCCAGATAAAGGATTCGGATTGAATATACGTAAAAGTGAATTGTTATATTCAGATCTCGCGTTTTACTGATCCGATTTTGGTTAAGAGAAAACTAAAATATTGCATTGAGTCCTAAATACAAAGGCGTACAAGTTTGCTTCCTCCGTTTTTTTTCGAAGTTCGAGGCTTTATTGTAGAGAACTGTATTGTCCCATCTTTTGAAGCGATCCACGAATCGATCCAATTTTTGACTCCTTCATAATATCGGAAGTGCTGGTCAGCCAGTCTGTGTGCCATTGATCGAAAGAAGTGAAAGTCCGAAGGAGCAACATCTTGACCACTTTCGCAACATGGAGTCAAGCATTGTCATGCTGTAAAATAACTTCATCATGTCTCTCGTTGTATTGCGGCCGTTTGTCTTTCAATGCTCGCCTTAAATGCATTGATTTTGTTCGATAACGATCGTCTTTGTTTTTTTCAGTCGGTTTCAACAACTCATAATACACTACACTGAGCTGGTCCCACCAAATACTGAGCATGGCCTTGGAACCGTGAATATTCGGTTTGGCCATCGACGTGGAAGCATGTCCGGGTTATCCCAGGATGATTATATGAACCCATTTTTCGCCTCCAGTCACAATGCAATGCAGAAATCCCTTCCGTCTTTACCTTGCAAACAGCTCTTCACAAGCAAACAAATGCCGTTCAACATATTTCCGCTTCAACTCGTACGACACCCAATTTCCTTGTTTCTGAATCATTCCCATGACTTTAGGGCGTTTTGAAAAGGCTTGTTGTGACACTCTCTTGATCCTGCTAATTCTTGTTGCGTTTGACACGAGTCTTGATCAAGCAATGCCTCCAATTTTGCATCTTCGAAAACCTTCTTTCTTTCACAGCTATGCTGGTCTTCGACGTCAAAATCAACGTTCTTGAGGCGTTGAAACTATTCTCGGCACGTTCTTTCACTAATAGCGGCCTCACCATAGGTATTTGGGAGCATTAGATGTGCCTCACCTGCAGATTTCTTCATATTAAAGTAGAAAATTAAAACCTCCCGCAAATGACGAGAATTTGGTCGGTAAGGTGACAGGATTAATCGAGAATAACTTCATGATGCAGACACAAATCGGCTTATATTTCGCTGGCGTTGTATTTACATATACCTGAGCTTATTGTATGACATCTACGATATATTTCTTTCAACTACCACTTTCCGCTTCAGCCACCTATTGCAAAATGGCGGAATCAAAGTTGTACACCATTAGATCCATAGAAATTTAAACTGTTTCGGATCTACCGTGCGCCTTTCTCATGCGCTAACGTGGAATTCCCGAGACCTCAATATTTTTGATTTTGAAAATCGGTATGAGTATAGATATGTGAGTAATCGGTATGACTAAATGGTTTTATTGGAATTTCTGCTCTTACGAATGTAGGGTGCAGGTTGCCCTATTTTTTTGCATTATTTTGCTTTCTCGATTAGTTCTTCACATTACAGTACATTCAACCATTTTTCAGACAATACTATGCTCGAAATATTTTGATATTTCAATCCTTTAAATTCAAACATAATGAATGATTTCGCAATAAGAGGTTTAATTTTGAATAAACCGCTATTTGGGCAGCTGTCACTTTTGAAGCATCTGTTGGCATTTGATAAGTAAAAATTACACGATAATTAAAAATGAAGATACACACTATAACATCGCATTGAAATCGTTAAAATTTATTACAAAAATGGTGAAAGTTTGGAGTTACAGTTCGAAAAACTAAAGCACTTTTGAATCGCCGCGAAGCACCTTCCTGGCCGTCGATAGATAAACTGGTTGAATAATTTAAGCTGTTGGGACAAATAAAGACAGTAAAGTTAGAAGTGATGTGAAGAATCTAAACAGTGTTCGTCCCTCAAAAACAACTGAGAATATTGCTGCTGTAGCCCTTAGCCCTGTTGACGAAAACCCAGGTTTGCCGATTCTTCATTGATCTTGGGAATTAGGTATTCCACCGTATTTTGCGTAAAGATTTGTTTTCAACAAGATGGCACTATGTGCCAAACAAGCAACGAATCGATCGCAATTTTGTGAGAAAAGTTTTCTGGTCGTTTTATTTCATGAAAAGGTGATCACAATTGGCCACCGATATCTTGTGATTTAACACCTTCAGACTTTTTTTCTTTGAGACCACGTTAAGAATGAGGTTCTTCTTTTTCAACCACAACAGTGGCTACTAATTATTTTCTAATATTCATTTTAAATTGCTGATGGAAAGGTTGGCCGATTGACCTTTCTCATCGATAAAATGTCAATCCAAGTGAATAATTGAATTTAAAAAAAAAACAAAAGTGTAAATCAAATCATGACAAGAATCGTAAAAAAAAATTCAAATGAACCTCCATTTTTTCCTCAATTCCAAGTGAATAAATATTGACGAAGTTAATCTTTACAAACCCATTCCTCATTATACCAATAGTGATTTGAGTTATAATTTATGATATCGGAAAAAAGCTTGGAGCTATAATTAAGAATACGAAATATTCAAATTATTTTTTTTTTGTTTCACTTCTAGGAGTCTGATCATGGGATAATTTTCTATTCCGAAGAACACTTCCTGTATTTTTTTATAGGATAGGCTAAACGATGAAGAGAAGTAGGTGGCAAAGTTTAGATTTTGCCATCTTAATTTTTTTTTGCTATCCCCATTATATTAGTTTATAGGTATCTCGATTCCAAATTTTTGATCTATTGATTTAGGTTTATTATTAATATTCTAATAATACCAACTAGAATTGTTCGAGAAAAAAATTCAAGCAATTCAGATCAAGAAAAACTTATCTATTGAGTTAGCTATTCTCACAAGAAAATAAAATACAAGACCAACTAAAATCACCCACATTTTTCATAAAAATATAATAGTGTTTCTTTCCTTAATTCTTCGAAGAAGGAATTGGCCTAATTGTTGCAATAATCTGCCTTTTGCTCTCGAAATCATAATATTTGAATTCTCTATTTCTCATGTATTTCTGAGATGCATTCACACAAATTAAAATAATTTATCTGACACTGATCCCGATACACCGGCACTACATTTGAAGAAGCCATAATATGTATAATCGCAGCTTACTGGCGCTCTGTAGAATATTGAATATCAAGTTCAGTTAAAGCTACAAAATAATTTATGATGTTCATATGAGAAACTAGAAACAACTGATGATTGAAATTTAATACAAAATGCCAAATTTAGGTGAATTCTAGACACGTGTAATCTAAACAGAAATTCATATGAAAACTCGTAGGAAGGAACTGGAAAAGTTCTTTTCGAATTTGTTATGGAAGTTGTGCACGCCACTGGTGACTATAGACTTATGTTTCCAATGATACGTCTATGGGCATAAAATATGACCAGCTTTCCTTTTTAGCCCTCTTCTAAAACTAACAAATTTATATGAATTATTTAATTCAAAATATCTAGAGCTATCACTTTTTTGTATTGAATTGGTTAAATCATTATTATCATAACCCGACTTTGGGTTATCATAGTAAAAGAGAAAACTTCCCTCGCAATCGGTTTTCTCACTTCCACTCAATCCCGGATATGTCAGAATGTCAGAACGATAGAGCTGTCCGGTCCTCGTAACCCCTCTGATCCTCGTCTATGCGAATCCCGTCGATCCTTTGGCCTGTCCGTCGCCTCCTAAAATTTTTCTCACCTTCCTCGCTGTATTTTCTGGAATTTATTACATATTTACGCACCAATACTAATTTCCTTGAATTTTTCTTTAGGTTTTATAGTAATGTTTCAGTTGAAGGAATCAAGTCCCTATGTTTTGAAAATTTTCGACCGCCACTTGACGAAGGTTGTTATTTGTTATTGCTGCATAACAGGCCAATTGGAAAGGCCCCGGTCTACCACAGTAAAACACATTTTTTTGGGAAAATTCGATTTTTTTATTCAACATAGTTGCCTTCGAGGGTGATACAGCGATTAAACCGATATTCCAACTTTTCGATACCATTTTTGAAGTACGATTTGTCATTCGCTTCAAAATAGGCCTCAGTTTCGGTGATTACTTCTTTATTGGCGCTAAATTTCTTTCCAGCGAGCATTCTTTTGAGGTATGAGAACAGGAAAAAGTCGCTGGGGGCCAGATCTGGCGAATACGGTGGACGCAGAAGCAATTTGAAGCCCAATTAATCCAATTTTGCCATTGTTTTCATTGATTTGTAACAAGGCGCATTGTCTTGATTGAACAGCACCTTTTTTTTCTTCAAATGGGGCCGTTTTTTAACGATTTCATCCTTTAAACGATCCAATATCGCTATATAATAATCGCTGTTGATGGTCTGGCCCTTCCTTTTGGAGGTAATCAATGAGTATTATACCTTGCGCATCCCAGAATACTTCTGCCATAACCTTGCCAGCTGACTGTTGTGTTTTTCCTCGCTTTGGATTCGGTTCATCGTGTGCAGTCCACTCAGCTGAGTGTCGATTGAACTCTGGAGTGAAATAATGGATGTTTCATCCATTGTCACATATCGACGCAAAAAATCAGGTATATTGCACTTAAACAGCTTCAAACACTGCTCAAAATCATTAACACGTTGTTGCTGTTTACCGATTGTGAGTTCGCGCGGCACCGATTTTGCACACATCTTTCGCATGTACAAATATTCGTGAATGATATGATGTACACGTTCAGATGATATCTTCACAATGTCTGGTATTTCGATCAACTTCACTTTACGGTCATTCAAAATTATTTTGTGAAATTTTTTGATATTTTCATCTGTGACAGCCTCTTTTGGGCGCCCACTGTGTTCGCCGTCTTCGGTGATCATTTCACTACGTTTAAACTTAGCATACCAATCAATGATTTTTCTGGTGCAGACCCCGGAAACTCTTCATCAAGCCAAGATTTTGCTTCAACTGTATTTTTTCCCTTCAAAAAGCAATATTTTATCATCACACGATTTTTTTTCCATTTTTTCAAATAACAAAAGTAGCTACACTCATACTTTGAATAATAGGACAACTAATCGAGGATGACTAATAATAATATTATCAGCTTTGAAAGTATTATTGTCACATTGCTGTTGTTTAATTTTAACTCTTCGTTTTCTTTTAACATAAAGGAAGGAGAAATGAATTAATTGAAGGTAGAAAAAAGATGATTTGAAAATAATACATACCTATGTCATTATTCAAGCGTTTATCTGTAATAAAACAATGAATCCTGCTTAGAAAATATTCTTATCGAATAATAAACATAATCAATGATTTTCATTTTCCGTGAATCCATTGTATATTGGAATGAGAGTGTATATCATCAAATTTTCACAAATTGTGATGAAATATTTAGTTTTATGCCAATATCCTTATCAATAACCGTTTTGTTTTCATATCGGTTAACGGTTTACACATTATGATATCGACGGGGGTCCCACCTATTATTATTCTCATTTCACATTAATACAGCCATAAAACAAATAAAATGACCAATCTTATCGAGAAAAATTTCAAAGAGATAGATGCTCATAAACTTTTCATTGTCCAACGAAAAGCGAAAAAAGTTTTAGTGTCATAAGTCTGTTGTTAAGGATTTTCAGCCATCAGATTCAACGACCTGAAGATGTTTATATTCTTTGTTAGCGTGTTCTTTCCCATTTTTCCTAGTAACATTAGAATTCCAGCTTTCGCCATTGTGCCCTGAATGTATGGATATTAGAGACAGATGAATTGTGGTAGAGAAAGACATTTCGAGAAATCGATTGGATACAGTTTCCTCATTGGAAACAGAATATTTAGCAAGCGCAAATAATTTCAACAAACGTGTAAATAAATGCTAATTGCAATAAATTAATGTGATAATAAGTTGGAAACTTTATTATTGGACATTCAGATTTTCAAGTTGTGATTGTGGTGACGATCACCCAACGAAGTAGATATCACAAAAGAGAAGATTCCCTCATTTTATTTGGTTTCTCCAGAACAACTCGAGAATTTGATTCTGATTCTTGCTCTGTTCTCGTTTAATGCCTGCGTTTATATATTATGGTATTTTTGTATGTTACTTCTTTGATAGGTCTCAAACCTTAAATTTCTGATATTCTACATATTATATTCCTTAGACTTAGACTTACTTAAAAGAAAGAAGGCAAAGAGTAAAAATAGGAAAGGTTGTCAGTGAAGAAAAAATTCGTACATATGGAGTTCCGCAAGGAACTAAAGTGGTATGGGGTGAAATGGCGGAATTTAATACAAAAGTGGATAATAAAAATCATTTACATACTATCAAGAGTATGCTCCGTAAGACAGCTCCATGGACGTGTTTAAATTACCAACACAATCTAGGTATACCTCCAAAGAATTATATGGAAATAAAAGGAAATCATCTTCAATTACCGAAAATAAAAAAGAAACAGTTGCACAAAGATCATTAATATATCTCGCACCACTCCTTTATAATCAACTCCCAGTAGATATCAAAGAAACAAGAAATAACAGAACGTTCAATAAAAGAGTTAAAACCTGGATCGAGAGCAAATCTAAGTCCTTTTGGGATACATTCACGAGCAGAAATAAGTTTGTTTAGCTGAGTGTTCGTCTGTCCATGGAATTATTGTTAATTTGAATTACAACCCACCCACAAGTGTCATACTTTTGTGGGAGATATATGTTTGTCCATTCATTAATTAAGGTAAAATTAATATGTATTATTTTTTTGTATTTCGGAATGAATAAACATTATTATGGAATGAATGAATGGAATGAATTATCGGAATGAATAAACATTATTATTGTTTCGAAGCAGTTTAAGAAATTGATAATTTAATATTAACTGAAAAAATAATTGTACATTATTTAATCTTCGTAAATTTCTCTCTTGTAGCCCTGAAGAAGTGGAAATGTGTCCGCGAAACGTTGGCATTAGTTGGATTTAGTTTTGTATAACCCACTTTCCTAAAATCCTGTGAAAGTCAAGTACAATTATTATTTTATATTCTCTCATTTTTGGCCGTAATGACAACTTGCTTCTCATAAACCATGATCCTCTGACACTCTAAATCTTTACTGTTTGATTGATTCTGTTTATTTCATGGACTTATTTTTATTTTGTAAATTATAACCTTTGTTGTTGTGAATATAATTTTTGTTGTAGTAGTAGAGGCTTTGATAGGTAGAAGGTATTAAAATTGAATAAAATTGGGATCCAATTACGTATAAAAGCTGAAATGAGATTTGAATAACTACCGAAAGATGTTTTACCTAATGACAGACACTTTGCATATTGGAAACCTCCAGACATCTCCATTTTAAGGGTTAATACATGTAAACTACTACTCTGTAAATTGCTAATCATGACTACGTTTCTAAGATCGTGTACGCCAGGATGCAGACGCCAGGAGCATACCTAAAGAAGAGCCTCAATCTACTCTTCTATGAATCAAAACTGAACTACCTTGAAGATCTATCAGATTCCTAAAGGAGCTAAAAAATGGAGATACGTGCCTGTTTCTGATCACGTACAGATCCTCGATTCCATCAGGTGTTCCGCTGAAAAAAGTTGGAAATAATGGGTTTAACTGTTCGTGAGGTTAGTAATCTCATAGATCGTCGGTTTCTCAATTCTGGAATATAATAAATTATGATATCTTGGAATTCAACATCACCACCTGGCCTCAGGGGCAGATATATGGAAAATAATCGTAATAATAATCATTATAGCATCTCCGGAAAACAATCTAGATTCACAACGGTTAAAACAACAAAATCTTACAACTTGCCATATGAGTTTTATTCTAGCAATCATTAAACTGAAATAAAAAATCCAAACTGAAAGGTGAACCAATCAGCTGATGTTCAAAGCAGAATAATATAATAAATATTGACCTTCACCGACTGCCTCAAGATCGAAAAAATGAAGTAAGTTAATCGTATCATCTTTTGAATTTTGATAAAAGGCTGATTATATTACAACAAACAAACGAACCTATTAATGGTACTTAAGTAAAATACGTGACTTGATTATCAAACATGTAATTTGCGATTGAAGAAGAAATATCTCTATCAACTACTTTTATCGCTGGATATCTTTCCTTTCTTCTTTTGGCAGTTGTCTCCAGAACCGGTTCAGATATGATACTTGCAAACACACATAATTGTGTCCCTGAAATCGATCGACTAAAAATCTGGTTGTTAATTACGTTATGCTTTTGGTTTTAACGTTGAAATCATCTACAAACTATCAACTATGGTATCCGTTATAAGTCATAACGCTCAATAATTTAGTCGTAAAAAAAATTAATCAAAGAATTCATCAATCTGCGGTTATATCAAAGGGCTCAGTATCATCCGACTATCGTCGACACAATCATTATTTACATACAGACTATAAATGCCAAATTGATGAACAATTGCGTAAAAAATTAATGAGATCCTGAAGTAAGAGCTCCGAATTACTCGAATTGAGTTGGCGGTATCCCTGATAGCAATTTCTTCAATTTTATTTCAAGACCCTAAAGTAAATAAATAATATCATATAATGTAGGTATATCTAATTGTCGCAAAGAATATTTTTGTCGGCATTTTGGATTCCATATTAGTCACTTCGTTAACATTTTCACTCACAAAGATAGATCAGTAGATTAAGTTTATTGTTTATTTTTTTAATTAGTTTGAAGTGGATGACATGAATTTTTTATATTATATTCTCTATCATATTCCGTGTTTAATTTTTGATGTTGTTGCATGATCTCAAAAATGTAGAATCGTATAAAATCGTGAAAAATTTAGGTATAAAATTGAAATAGAGTAGTATGTTTTCGGTATAACTGGAAGTTAGAGATCTGAAAATACTTTAGGGAGAAAGATCATTATCTCAAACCCCAACATGCAAATTTTCAGCACAAAATTATGATTAGTTTTTCAAGAATGTCTAATAGGCCATCGCGGTGAATCACCCTGTATAGGTTTTTACATATCAATCAAAATATTTTGAAGAAAAATTTTCAGAATCTCTCAACAGATGTGTGTTGGACACATATTTGTGGAAATACGTGAAACGTAATTACTTCAAGTTAATAATCAGTAAAAGCACCATTTTCTGATCCACCCACTATATTTTATTCAATTATCTGCCGAGTGAACTTTCAACGTGAACGATTGAGTTGGTAATCTTCTATTCTGGAATTTGAGGCATATAGATATACGCAGAGTTTGATAAGGAATAAATATTCCTACTTAATAGATATGTCAGTTTAATTCAGGAGATACACATCATCAATCGTAATTGATATTGATAACACACAAATTATCAGAAAATGAATAAAATTCCACCGGTCAATTTTTTGGCAATCACTGAAAAATTGATATCTTTGGACTCACCCTGTATATATTTTGTGCGAGGAATCATTTCTCTTTTAAGTGGAATTTAATTAGCTGTATGAACAATCGATGTATTCTCGATTAGGTTTATACATATATTCGAAAAAGTTTATTCTCAATGACGATTTGAAATTTTAGAAGTGTTATTTTTAGCACCCCATATAATCTGAACGGTTGAATTCAAAACGTTGACATTTATTCAGCATCACGAGTTCTACAACTATTAAAATTGGAGTAAATTCACCGAAAGCCAAATTCGTGGTCCTTCAAATTTTGTGGCAAATTATGCACTCTATTATTAGAACTCTTTATTGCATAAAAGGTTGTACAACAGTTTGTTAACAAAGTGCAAGAGGCTAGCATATCGCAAAGCGATGTCTTCCTGCCAACCTTTACAGAATAGTCTACAACTTAATATTGTAACAATTTTTCAGTTTTTCAAGTTCTATATACATAAAAGAATTCTTAACACAATCGATGCAAACAATGGAAGAATCTTTTACTCAATGTAGCAACTTGCGTATCCCAAGAGAGTGCTTCATCCATAATCAGACCCAGATTTCTGACACTTGAAGAATAGGGAATCTTCACACCGTTGAGGATGATCAGATGTTCGCGCACAACCGAATTCAAGCTTCTTTTAGTCCCTATGACAATTGATTAGATTTTACTGGGATTAATAATGACACCAATGCATGAAACGGTAATAAGATATTCTAGTAAGATCATTATTTAATACTCGTAGTTGAACACTTCGAGAGAAGTATTCAATGGTAGTATCTATATGTGTATAGATTTGTAGATCATCTGCAAAGAGGTGAAACTTACACTGTATATTATCTGTCAATGAGGATATATAAAGTGTAAATTAAAGTGACCCTAGAACACTACCCTGCGGAACACCCGACCTTGCCCCCACCCAGAGCAAAGACCATTCAGACTTACTGAGATTTCGCGCCCTCTAAGGTAAGAGTCTATGAAGCTTATGGAGTGATTACTCCATAGACAAATAAATAAATAAATTCATTTCTCTATGGTTTACTCTTATGTGCATTCATTTAAATTCGTGGTCAAGAGTGCTATGGAGAAATTAGAGTTGATTTCCTGCGATCACTAGTAGCGCTTAGCTTGTACCATATAATAGTTCCCAGATTCGAAGTATGTAAACAAATGTTAGTGATATGGTACAAGCTGAGTGCTTCTTGTAATCACAGAAAATCCACTCTGATTTCCCCCCAGCACTCTTGACTACGAATTTAAATGAACGCTCTGTATCTTCTATCTAATTTGAATCCAGCACGAAAATTCTTATACAGGGTGGCCACTTTTTCAATGGGATTGTATTGGTAACTTTTAAACCATAAGAGTTAGAAGGTCGGTCAAATGGACAAAAAGTTGCATGCATAGAAGCATTATCAAGCAGTTCAAACAAATCGAGATTATCAGAGCCGGTTTTCGAGATATCATAAGAAGAGTAAATTATGTCATTTTGATTTTTCTTTTTTTCCCACTTCATTTCAAATATTATAGAAAAATGTTACAGGAATTTTTTATTCGACAGTAAATTATTCTCAATTTGACGTAATCAGATTTCGTATCCAACGTTTCGTACTCTCTGGGCCACCCTCAACCCCATTTTTTTCAATACGGACCTGCATATTTTATGACATTTTTCGAAATAACTTTTAACGCTGAATTCAACGATATATCATACAATGTCATTCAAAGTTGATTTTCAGGAGATTTTGACCCTCATCCAAAATTAATGGTGTGTATGTAAGAAAAAACAAGTCTATTAACGATATCAATGTTCTGACCCAAATTCAATCGAACCCAGAAAAAAAATCGAGAACTGAGGCCAGTGAATGGAATTTTTCAAAAACTGCTCTTAATAAAATAGTCAAGAGACGCGGATACAATGATTTTAAATTTGAATACCAAGCTTTGCAAAAATTATATCGTAATGCTCTCAAAATAAATTTCGATTCTGTAATTTGTTTCAACGGAACAAATGACAAATACAACAATAGTGATACCTCGCGAGAAAATTGAGAATGTTTTGGAAGGTATTCAAGGAGACCAAACAAGCAAATGTATAAGAAGTATGGGTTCCAGAACCGTAAAGTGCATTTTACAAAATGGTGGACATTTCGAACACTTACTTCATTAATTTTCATTTACTTTCGAATAATCATTTGATTTTTCTTTCATTAAATGATACTTTCGTTCAATTATTATGAATTGAAATATTTAAATGATTATTATAAAAGAAGAACCAAGAAACCAGTATACTGGTTTCTTGCTTTGATTCTAATATGTTCCATTTAGTTCAAGATGGGTAAGTTGATTTTCTTATCGAAATTTATTGCATATTGCATGTTGTTAATTAAACTAAATGAAGGTAATACAGATCCGACCCGAAGAAAATTGGATGAAAAAAATTTGGTCAAAATCTCCTGAAAATCAACTTTGAATGACATTGTATGATATATCGTTGAATTCAGCGTTAAAAGTTATTTCGAAAAATGTCATAAAATATGCAGGTCCGTATTGAAAAAAATGAGGTTGAGGGTGGCCCAGAGAGAACGAAACGTTGGATACGAAATCTGATTACGTCAAATTGAGGATAATTTACTGTCAAATAAAAAATTCCTGTGACATTTTTTGATGATATTTGAAATGAAGTGGGAAAAAAAGAAAAATCAAAATGACATAATTTACTTTTCTTATGATATCTCGAAAACCGGCTCTGATAATCTCGATTTGTTTGAAATGCTTGATAATGCTTCTATGCATGCAACTTTTTGTCCATTTGACCGACCTTCTAACTCTTATGGTTTAAAAGTTACCAATACAATCCCATTGAAAAAGTGGCCACCCTGTATAGATGTAATGGCGTTTGCTCGACCTTTCATTATGTATTTTTTGTCTATACTGTACGAAGAAATTCAAAAAATTATCCAACCAAACATCAGCAATAATAACAACCAATAGAACATAGAATAAAATTTTTTACACGTGAAATCATTTGATTCGCTCTGATTGGTGTTTCAGATAACATGGATGCTTACTATATTTAGCACTTTTATTATTGTCAATTATATGCAATTATTGAGTTTATTTGAGTCTTTTTTTACAAAACTTTCAGCATATATTTTTCTCAAAGACCATTACTTCTTGGATTCTTTGATACCGTCATCTAGCGTATTGTCCATGGTCGAAATTGTTGGACACTTTATATACAGACGTAATCGAATCATATCGGATTATGTTATTGAAACAATTAAAATTCATGGCCATTTAGATGCTGTTCTAGGTATCATAATTTAACGTCGTTAATCTAAACGACTTGTAGCATTAATAATCGATAAGTCAAATTTTTTCCTCTTCCTTTGCGTAACCAGCGATCTTTGGTTCGTGGGTACCGTATGGGGTGATTGCTCAAGGTCGACGTAATACTTTTTTCACGCACATCGTACACCATTACAGATCGACGATGACGATTTTAAAAAGGACGAAATTGGATATAATTATTGTTATGGATGAAGATTAAAATAATGGACTTTTTTCCTATCTCGATATGAGTTCATCCCATTTCTTTTTATGTTACATATTCACACACGTCACATAAAAATTATTATCCTTTAATATCCCAGATTAATCAATTAGCATTCGAAATTGGCCAATGAACAATACAGGGTGATCCAGTTTGAGAGGCGGAAAATCCAGGAGATGATAGAAAATCGAACGCTAATATGAATTTGTTATTGAACTATAACCAGAAATGCTTCGTTTACAAAGGACCTGCAGGTTATTCAAGTTAGAATAGAAAAAAAAAGAAATTTATTATTTTTTTCCAAACGGCTGAAGATATTCGTATGAAAATTTCTAGGCTTCCATTTCCAACATGGTAGCAAATTTGCGATGGAAATTTTTTTTGTTGCGTCCATACTAGCATTTGACTGAATATTTTCGAGGAAAAAATTGTTACGCTTGAACATAAATATCAATTTCAAATTCCTCATTCAATTTGTAAGAAAGAAGCTCTTTATCATTTTTCCCCAATTGAGCACATAGAAGAAGAAGATGCATTTTCGGCTTCTTGTAATTGATGATTGGATAGCAGCTGATGCTTCAAGGGCGTAGATATGAGGGGATATGGGGGAAATATAAAATTTCAGAATTTTCGCCAAGATGAAGAATAAAAATTTTCCCGTAAAAAAAATATCTGCGTCCTTGTGCTTCTTTCGGATTTTGCCACATGTAATCGAATGGTTGCTGAATTCTTAAAATCAGTGTAATCTTTATTTTTTTTTATTTGAAAACTGAAACTATAGTGATCTGTCAAAATCAACTTGGCAAAAATCTCCTGTTTTGCCTGAAAGTTTTACAGGTATAAACACTCCAGGGTTTCAGGCATTTTAGTTTATTATTACACCATTGTTGAGTTATTCGATATTTCAAGCCACCTTCAATTATTTAGTTAAAGTATTACAATATGCCTCTTAGGTATAAGACGCAGAATTATATTTGAATTTTCAATCTTTACGCAAGAAAGATTGATAAGAAATTAAATAGTGCTTTTTTCTTACTAATTGAAGGAGGAATTCGAAATCGATATGTATTTTCTTGAAAAGCAGTGAAGTAACATTTTGTTCCTAAAAATTGTCAAGTCACGTGCTAGTATGGACGCCACTGGTAAGACAAATATAGTTTCCATCACAAAACTAGCTGCCATGTTCGGCAAAAATTAATAGGTATATTTCATTTTTTCTAGTTACATTTCAACACCCTGTACTTTTCAAAAGAAGCATTTCTTGAATATATGTAGTTCATCAAGAAGATTCATATTGTTTTTAGATTCGCCATCATCTCCTGAATTTTCCGCCTCTCAAACAGAACCACCCTCTATATATATCCTATACAATCATTGAATAATGCTTATTTTTTTCAATTTGGTATCTACTTTTTCACCAAGTTTCACCAATTTCCGATCTCCAGGAAAATGTTTCTATTACTATTGGCCAGTTTCGATGACCACCCATTGCCAACTTAAGAGTGTTATTCATCCTGAAGTTTCCTCTACACCTACAATCAATAGTAGTTAATTAACAGCGACTTCTGAAACAAAAATGATAATGCAAACTGAAATATAAGAAATATCTGAAGCGACTCGAACAAATGCAATTTTTTTACTTTCTTCTCTGCTATCGAACGTTCGACCCGAGAAAGCAATAGCACTTTCGATTTTAGAGCCTTCGGCGTCCTCATTGGGATCACCATTGAGTATTATGTATCCGCGCCTGTAACATGTTACATTGATGGTAGGTTATTATTGCATAGCACTTAGGAGTGCTACTTTTTACCTCGACTAGGTTGACGACCTCAAGGTAATATAGAAATTTCGCTTGCAACTAGAAGAAAGAATCCACAAGTTGAGAATAAGGTCTAGAGCACAATTTGGATTCGCAATAAACTTATTGACGTAGACTTCTGATTGCAAAAACTGTGAAAAATAAGTGGATAACCTACACTATAACGTGTAAGTGTGAAATAGAACCTTTAGTTGAATCGTCTTCAAATTGATCGATTTATTTCGAATTCCAAATCACATATCTGTTCATAATAACTACGAAACTGTTAGAATTAAGACAGCATCTAAAGTATCCTATCAAATTTCGCCGTATCTTCACAATATTTCAAAAATTAGTAGGTACATATTTGATAGTTTTTTAAAATTGATTTTTTTCAGGTTTCAAAAGTCACTAATCGGATTCTCATGCCAGGAGGATCTGAGCTTATTATTCACGGCGAATGATATTAAAAATGTTGGATTTTTTCATTCGATCCTTGATTCCTTTGGAAAAAGATTTTCCTAAATACATATTAATAGATTTCGAGCAATTATAAATACCCCTGTTTTCCACATTAGAAGTACGTCTTCCCACAATAAGGAATACTTTTTTATTTTCTGTGAATTAACTGTTTCTTCCACCGCGTGGCTTTCCGCGTATCATTTAAACTTTGTTTTCTATTCTTGGCGCTCCTGCGATGACCAAACTTTGTAGGGTGTAGGTACGAAGTTGTACATTCTTTCTCTTTTCGAAGCAAATAAGTAGAGTTGATCATTTTTTTTTCACAAAATTATAGTGTACCCCTTTTTCAATGATTTTTGTTAGATTTTTTCACGAATATTTCAAAAATATATCAGTGCTTTGTACATTGTACCTACATATCATAATTAAAAGTCCTTTCAGAAATCGAAAAAATACCGATTTTTTTTTATTTGTTAATTGAAAATATTGACTTTCCACAATGTACATAGATTATTTTTCATAGAAAAAATGTGAAACCCCTATAAAAATCGGTGGTTGTAAGAGGAAAAAATCTATAATATTGTTTTAAACTGAGTAATAACGTGGTGGTATTCACTTATTGTTACCACGATAAGTTTTTGGTCCAATAATTTTTCTCCTAGGAAGAACCTACAAGTACCTACAAGAAATTAGGAGAAGGAAAAAACGAAAGAGAAACACTCTGGCAGAATCTTCCTGGGTTGGATCATCCTAAAAGTTTATGCGATACCTTGATACTGCGGGTGAATCTTTGACTTGTACATATATTTTAACCCAAGATTCCTGGGGTCAAAAGAAACACTTTTTTCCTTTACCATTTTTTCCGATTCGGCCCGGTTAAAAAGAAACAGGCTGTTGAAAATCGTTGAAAAAACGTGATTTTCGGCTATATCTCGTGAATGGTTCTATCGAAGAAAATGATTTTGGGAATATAGCTTTTTTTTGATGTGATACATTTTCTCCGAACACAAGAATCCATAAACATTTTTTAGTTTCTTTATTATGAACATTACATCTCATAAAAATCCCAGGATAAAAATACCAGAAATAACAGATTTGAAGTTATCATATCTCATTTAAATTAATTTGAAGATTAATTGATAAGAGTAGTTTTTCCTCCACGATTTCGTGCCAACAAACAAAAGATGATGTATAAGACTTGGCAAGAATATGTTACACTACCTCACTGAATGCCTTAAAGGCATTGCCGCCTCAAGAAGCACCTCATGAGAATGAGTCTAGCAGAAAACAACGAATTCAGATTCTGCAGTGAAAAGGACGAAACTCAATTTATTACCTGGTGCTGAAGTGCCTCACCATCAGTAGCCAACGCAAAAACTGTTTGGACAAGAAACTTGGAGAAATGAGGAAGCCATCTCAGATACTAAAGTTCATTAGAACTCTGGAACTGGAGGGCGAGATATAGACTACGATGACTAATAGCGAGCAATGAAACCCTCCTTAAATCTAAGGGAGAAATTTTAGGTTATCTAAGCCTGTCACACTAAGGACAGGACTTAGGGCCTGTTTCTCCACTTGCTGATCAAATTCCAGATGAAAATCCACCAGATATGTGTGGATGGATTTATATTTGGGATTTGATCAGCAAGTGGTGAAACAGGCCCTAAGTCCTGTCTTCAGTATGATAGGCTTAACCTAAAATTTAACCCTTAGGATAAAAAAAAAGCTCCTCAGCCAAGTTGGAGCTTTTTCGAACAACGGATGAAAAAAAAATGTATAACCAACTTCAGCCTTTACACCTTTACATTTATAAAAAAGAACAATATATTCATTATTTTGAATTCCAGAGCAGAGCACCTTATAATATGTCAAGACCGTAGCCAGGGGATAAAAGGAGAAGATTATTAAAAAAGAAAAATAGCAAAAAACAATAACATTTTCACTTTGTAATCTATTATATATGTATATTTGTTAGTTGTCAGAACGATTAAGAAAGTTTTGGGATGAGCCCGGCCCCCGGACCCCCTAGCTACGTGCCTGAATTTATGTTAAACAAGTTGTAATTTTATTAATGATGAACCATTTACATTTTACAGTATGACACCAAATTCAAATTAGTACAATGCCACAGATTCACCTTGTCAAAAATAAGGTTTCCGTGTAGCATACCACATATATTTCTTATCGGTTAATTCAAGATCAATGTAGCACTAATATTTTTTGGTTGAGTGGTACTTCATTTGATGGTAAGTACCCAATTATATATTATAATTGAATCCCCTGGTTTCAAAACCCGACAAATCCGTTTAGGTTGGGAAATCACAAAAAAAAACTTTTTTCGGCAACCGTCCGGGAAGTGCTCACTTCCCGGGCGCTTTTTCTCTGAGGAAGTAGCATTTCCCGGCCTAGTCCGGAAAGTACGTACTTCCCGGACTAGGCCGGAAAAGAATCATAGAATTCATAGCAACCGAGATAACGGCTGACAGTTCATATGAAATTAGTTGTCAAAAATTTGCATGTTTTTTTATCGCAATCGCAATAAAATATGGAAAGCTGCAGCGATAGTGTTATTTTACATGGTTGCCGAAAAAATATTGTACGCAACACGCCCGAAAATGGTTTTTTTGGACTCACAGACTTCCAGGACTCGCTTACGCTCGTCCTGGAATTTTGTCTATTCGTCCAAAAAAACCCTATTTTCCGGACTTGTTACGTAAATTACTATTTGTATCGTTTAATTTCGAGAAAAACATTACATTTATGTGAACATGAGAAATCAAAGTTAGAAAACAGCCATGTTTTAAAAAAATCAGGTAATATTGCCATAAATTAGATAAATAAAATGGAATTGTCGGGTTTTGTTATTGAATTTTGGATTTGTCTGGATCTGAAACTTAATTGCATGGGCTGTGGTTAGAAATTTACCGTTAGAGATCATTATGATGGTCTCAATAATATTCAAATATGTGTTTTATCACATTTTATTCCTTTCCTTTTGATAACAAAGAAATTTGATTAAATCAGACTATCAATCTGGTATTCCTTTGACTCGCTTCCTTGGATTTGTCGGGTTTTGAAAAAAAACTCATACTTTGAAGGCGATTTTCTCAGAAATTTACGGAGTTTTGGATTATAATAGAGTGGTGGGTTGTGCTAAAGGAAAAAACGAATCCAGTTCTGTAACTAACTCATTTTTCACAAAAAATGGAGTTGTCGGGTTTTGAAACCAGAGGATTCAAGTACCTATACCGTGCGTCCGTTGAGTCTCTTTCTCCATATTTAAAAAAAAAGCAGAATTTTAAGGGGGCCAGAGGGCCAACTTGTGTCGGTGATGGGCCAAAATAATAGAGAACAGAGGAACAAAATGGTCAGCGGAAATAATCCTTCCAGAAGTACATAGGTGTACAACTTTGCTTCCGCCGTTTTTTTCCAATATTCGAGGCTTAATTGTTAAAACTTGGTTACACATTTATGATTCAAATTATTGTCCATCGCTGACAACTAATTTCTCACATCTTTCGGGCAACGTACGAAGCCCGCGTTGAAAAAACTGGTCATCTTTTGAAGCGATCCACGAATCGATCCAATTTTTTACTTCTTCATAAGAACGGAAGTGTTGGTCAGCTAGGACGTGTGCCATTGATCGAAACAAGTGATAGTCCGAGGGAGCAATACCTGGCGAATATTAAAACCTCCAGCAAATGACGAGAATTCGGCTCGTAAGCTGTCATGTTTAATCAATAATAACTCTATGATGCAGACAGAAATCGACTAATATTTCGAAGGCGTTATGTTTACAAATACCTAAGTTTATCGTATGACATCTACGATCTATTTATTTTGACTACCACTTACCGTTACAGCTATCTATTGCAAAACGGCAGAAGCAAAGTTGTACACCTATATTATCCGATTCTCCTCTGAGGTTGACTCGAAGAGGCCTTTCTAATGCTATAGATAACCATATTGACCTTATATCAGATATGGGGGAAGTTTGTAACTCTAAAGCTAGGTTGACATGGGTACTCTCCCGAGGTCAGCACCTTGCCGTGATGGGAGGACTGGTAACAGCCTGATGTAAAGTAGACAGTGAAACTAAGGCCCGGTGCACACATCCGACTTTTGTAGTTACGACACCGTTGCTGTGTCGTACTTGCGGCCTGTGGTTCAAAGAATCAAATGAGAGCATGCACACTACCCGCCGTGCCGTTGCCACATCGTAACTGCCATCATACGGGCTGTGGTACAAAGAATCAAATGGGAGCATGCACACTAGCGTACGACACCGCAACGATGTCGCAACTGCAAATGTCGGATGTGTGCACCGGGGCTTAGACTGACTAGAAAATGTGGCGTGGCTAATCCCAGCCTGCTACATTCCTCATACCTCAACAATGCCATCTTCCCCTAAACACCACATTCTTACCAATACCACGCTCACTCCTAAAAACATCCTCAAATCTCTACCCCTCCAAGTTACAGGTTCTAGCAGAACAAGTGATACGAGGAAAGAAGGACTGGCGTCCCCCAAGAAGAAGGCAGAGGTGCAGAACCGACCAGACAGAGGCCATAAAGGTAGGTGGAAATTATTGACAGGTATAGCAGAACGAGACACAAGAGGCCGAGAAGGAATCAAAAAGATGCCAATATTTGGCTGTGAGTATGTGGTAGAAGAGGGGCTTCTTATGTTTCCGCGGGCGCCAGTTTAGGATCTAGAGTGTAATTCTTGGTACACTATTCAAGGAGTAACTATGAATTTGTGGCATCGAATTCGAAACGAGGAAAACAAAAAAGTACGTTAGCGCGCTGCTCAACACCAAGGTCAAACCCCTTTAAAAAAACTCCCCTCCTATAACTTCCCGCTACGGAGGTGAATCCTTTGCTGTGAGGACTTAGGTTTGCGTTTGTCGTGCTAGTTCGCAAGACCCTTGGGTCGAGACCAGGGTCAAGAGGCGTCACCTTTGACTGTGAAAAAGTTCTAGGGAAGGAGACTTGCTGACCAAATCCCTGGGGGGAACTACGTCAGGCTTAAGTTCCCAGAGCTTTAGGGGAAATCACGGAAGGAGGGAGCTCATACACCTAAGAGCCTACCTATCTATGGAGCCTACATGCTCTAATGAGTGTACGTGTCTTTCAGCATCAATCTGGTTATTTATGATTATGATGCGGCACCTTTTTGACGGGAATTAACTTTGTCGGTATTCCTGCCTGTTGTTTATGACCGAATTAAATCTCATTCCGTACTTTGAATTTCTAAACATGTAATTTTTGTTGATCAATCGCGAAACGTTTGTGGTGCTATGTTCATAAGACTTTTTTCTCTTCCAATATTTTCACAAAATTCCTCGGATTCCCCAGGAAATCGCTAAAATAAAAAGAATATATCAGCTCAGTATTTTCGTTTCTATCGATGAAAAAATGAGCAAAAATTATGTGTGAAGTTGAGCCAGCACTTTTAGATTTCAAAAAAGTATCTTGTTGTGCTGAATACGCTCTATTAGTGTGATGTCACACACCGCCATTTTTGGTTCTCTTGTCAGTTTCCGGAATCCAAACAAATAAATTGTCATTCAAATTAGTACGGTGTCTTCGAAGGAATTGGCTTATTTTCATAAATAAGAGTATTTGAGGAACGATTTCGGTATTAATCGATAGACAGAAGGAACGGGGTTAATACCAGTAAGTTTGAATCCTGTGTCATTCCCCGGATTTTGTAAAAAGCCGTGTTTATTAGTTGAACTTCAAGTTCGAACTTATTGGCATTAATCTCGTTCCTTCTGTCTACCAATTAATAGCAAAATCGTTCCTTATTCGATCTTATTTATCAAAATAAGCCAATTTCTTCAATGACAACGTACTAATTTGAATGACAATTTGTTTGTTTGGATTCCGAACACTGACAGGAGAATTAAAATGGCGGTGTGTGACGTCATCACTAATAGAGCGTATTGATCTAGGTTTGTGCAGTTTTGTGGCATTGAATTGTTTTCAATTTCATATGATTCTCGAAATATTTCAAAAATTGAAAAAATGGGTTAGCACAGCACTTTTCGGAAAAACTTTTGAAAAAATTGTGCTACACATGTACTGAATTGTGCCGTTTTCGGAAAGTCTATCTACTTTCCTGAAAAATCTACAGTGACTTTATATACTAGTTTATAAAAAATCAAGTATTTGGCGCAATCTAAGATGTCTAAAAACATGGTGAATGCACTCGTCAATTTTTGAATGGAATGACATTCGACCAAATTGAAAAGATTAGTTTTAGTTCGTGGCGGCGCCGCAATGTCATACTTGTCATTTCCGTTGATTTTGATTGGATACATTAATTAAAACCCGATACTGACCAATCAAAAGCGATGTGTAACCGAGTATGATCGTGCAAAGTCGTGAAACAAAACACGAAACGTTTACTGGAATGAATTCAAATATTTGAAATAGAGAGAGTTTATTGGTATTTCAATTACAAGAATTGCTTCCATAGATCATAACTATAATGAAAGATATACATATTTAGGTCCATAATGGCACAAAACTCATAAATAATAAATAACAAGAATATTAATTTGTTGATAGCGCCACCTACAGTTGACATAACGAAGCTTATCTAATATTCTCAAAACTGGCAAAACAAAAGCTAATCAACTGATTAGCTTTTGTTTTGCATCTTAGCGCAATCTAACCGTTCCGTCATTCAGAATAATTTCTTATTAGTGTCATCTAGCATCCTAGTTAAATAAAAAGTAGAGAATTCGAGAAAAAAGTGATATCGATAAAATCAAAATTAAAAAAACCTCACAATGTTGATCAATATTTGTGGATAATCATAATTGTTCAAATATATTATATAATAACAATAACATAATATCATGTGCTTTGTCGTAAATAGCGAAGAAAAAGAATCTTTATTGATGGTGCCGTCATAAATTAACCTAAAATTCTGATAAGAATCGAAATGTTACCGGTAAATCTGTAAAATAATATACATGAAATAAAAATTTTGATCCATCTAACACAACGATTGAATTGATTGGAAAATAGAAGATAGTTGAAAATTATGTTTATTTTCGAAAAAATTGACACAGTTCCATTCTGGAAGAAGATCTACCAAACAGCTAGTGGTTATAGTCCATCTGTTACCAACGATATAGTAGAAGAAATCCTTAAAGTTTCTAATGACGAACTAAAAGGAGCCTACTCCATCTACAAAAATTACACAGAAGAAGATTTTCAAAAATGGGAGAAAAATATAACAGAAAAAGACGCAGATCTTTTAGTTTTCATCAAACGTTTGTGCAAAAGCCTAAATCTGCTTCCCATGGTAGCACTACCTATTTTTTTCAATTATTTAATGTTCGAGTATTATGGAAAAATTGAAGATATTAAGAACCTTATTCTATATGAACACAGTGTTCTCAGTTTACTTGAAAATATTTGGCACTTCTACACTTCTGAAAGAATGTACTATGTTAAAACCCTGAAGCACATATTTGAGAGTGCTTTAAATCAAAGAAGTCCTTTCAAGAAAGAGTATGTTAATTTTATAAGTACATTGAACATAGTGGAATTTAGAAAAACACTCATTACCCAACTAAAGTCACTTATAAACGAAATTACTGAAGAAAGTCTAGATAACAGTTTTGACAAGAGAATTTACGTTAATAGGAACAATCGAGAACAACTTGAATTCATACTTTTGATCATCATGACCATGGAATATAAAGAAATTTCAGCAGATGAATTTTCGGATTTATGCAACTGTTTTTTTCTGCATAATTTCACTAGACAGCCTGTTTATTTCGACTCAACATTATATGGTGACCCCTCAGATTTCAACGATGTGAAAACTGCAGAAATAGGTAGTTTCATTATCGGCGTTCACCAATTGTCTGAAAAGATCAATGGATTGTCTAAGGACATAGAAGTTTCCCTGAAGAATATACAGAACCAAGGAAACCACAAGATTGTGCTATTGTCTTGGGTTTTTGGCAAGTTGAAAGTATTAACAGATGATGACATAGAGGGAGCAGGCGTGTATGAAAATCTGTTGAGGATACTGATTGAAGGCCAGACTTTCAGGTCAATATATGATTTTCTACAGACAAAGCTCATGAAATCGGAGGTGAGATCAGCTAAACTGATCCAAGCTGGAGTGTTTAAGCTTCTGGATGAACTGTTAGTTGCCATGGAAAATAAGGAAACTTTGGTGAGAAATGAAGATCTTGTTTTATCCCTTTGCTGTCTTATGGAGGACCCTGATATAGCTTCCGAATGTACTATTGTGAAAGGAGGTTTAGACACTGTGCTAATGACACAATTTATGGAATTTCCCATGAGCTATTCAAACTTAACTAGAGTGTGTAAAGTGATGGTGAAACATAAGAATTTATCAGATGTTGTGTTAGCCAAACTGAAAGTTTTACACTTGGACCAAAATGGACAGTTTAATGATGAAAAACCTCAGAATTATTTCAGTTATCTATGCATGATGGTTAAGGAGACAGGAATAAAAGGTGCAGAGTTAAACAAAGAGTTATTTGAAGATATTCTTATGGGCTATGAGCTCATCCATGAGATTATCAAGCATTACAAGGGTAACATAGACCAATGCGGATTTATGGAATGTCTTTCTCTTCTAGACAAACTGGTAGACATTTATGGATCACAGCCAACTCATACCCAATTCTTAAAGATTTACTTTAAGATACAGACCGCTATGGTGCTGTATCAAGGTTGTAAGGTACAATCCCGTTTCCAAGGTTTACGAACAAATAAACAGTTTCTACCTAGATTATTGACGCAAGAACGTATACCAGAGGCTCTGATGCAGCGTCATATCTTAGACTCAATGCTCCTACTCGTTTTACGCAAGGAAGAGTATGAAGAGGACCACTCCACCACAAAGACTTATCTCCAATTAATACTGCACTGTGTTAGGGAAAATTTGGACTTCGATTCAGTTCAGACCCCTGGTATAGTATACATGACCACTTTCGTTTTCCCGTTTCACAAGAACTGGCAGTATAAGGATCCCGATGAACAGATGGAGATCTCTATTTTGTGTCTAAGGATTATCTTAGAGGTTTTGAACCGAAAGAACCTGCAAGAAGAGGATGTCATGAAAAAGTTTGTATTTTATT
Organism: Harmonia axyridis; assembly: GCF_914767665.1. Classification (NCBI taxonomy): domain Eukaryota; kingdom Metazoa; phylum Arthropoda; class Insecta; order Coleoptera; family Coccinellidae; genus Harmonia; species Harmonia axyridis. The sequence goes on from NC_059503.1 coordinate 27,945,102, forward strand.
CTTTACTCAAATGCCCTCCTATGATGACTGTATTTTTACAATATCTAGTACAGGAAAAATTCCATTTGCAAAGGGTTATGATGAATGAGATCGATTGGATGAACGGCAAAACTCTTGATAATATTACTCTTTCCAAACTCCACTTGAGTATTTTTTTAAGGTTGTTGAGCGAATGTAATTTGAAGCCTAGTGACCCTGTTTTGAGACCTAATATTCAAACAGTCACCAAATGTGCTGCCTCTTTCATTACTAATGCATTTAGTTCATCGTTAGCAAATTTGGCATGTCGTTTGCTAGAAAAATTGAGTAGAGACCCAGACATTCCAATTTTGGCTGTGCTTGAGATGGACTACACCCAAATTCAATGTTTGTTTCTTGAGAAACTCAGAGATCCTCTAGAAGATGATATATTCAAGATAACAGCCTTGGATTTCATTAACACTTCTTTATTAACACAGAATGGTTTAACAGCTGCCTTTTTTAACGCTACTGATAACTTAGACAAGGATAAATCTAAAAGTGTAACAAGTGATTCTGTTTGTGATTTTATGATAGACTACTTGCAGAACATCCAGAAAAGTCCAGATTATCTGACAAATCCTGTGCAGAAGAACATTTTGAGGGTGTTTTCCACATTGTGGTCTACCGGAAGAGAAAACTTGGTTAAAGATATTTATGGATTGAAGTCTTTCTGGCCATTGCTAACAGACCCCCTCTTTCATCCAAGAATTAAAGACCCAGAAGTTTACACCCATATAATGACCATAGCTACCATACACATTATGGAATTTCAAAAAAATGTTGATAAAAACCTGAAACAGGTGTTTACTGACTTTTTCAAGAATGAAAAATTGATAAAAGAATGGATAAATTACATCAAATCTGTTATGAACTCGTTCATTGATGAGGATCAATATGAAGAAGCAACCAAGTTCATTCTTGCATGGAAGAAACTGGTTATTTCGATTAAAACTTACATACCTGAAGTTATTACTTTAGACTCTGTTAAATGCAGCCTCATTCAATCCTGTTTGAAAGGGATTATTTGGAATTTTTCTGTTATCTTCAACAACGACATACTCACAGATTTCTCAGATCTATTCCTCATACTAATCTTCACATGGCCTGATAGTTACAATTCAGAAATTGAGACTGTGGATCTGCTAACTACAGTGTTGCACACTTATGTATCAAACTGCAAGTTTCCCTCTTGTCATAATCGGGAAGTTTTTCTCACAATTGCCCATAAAGCCATCAGGGATTGCCGTGAACTGTTGCAGAGCAATCCCAACTTACTAAATAATCTTTTAAAATCAATTGGACTTATGCTCGACTCTGAATACAATCACTTATGTTCAAATCATGAAGATTTAACTTCCAAAATTAGATCCATCATGTGCTGGGTCCTTGTTGCCCGGGTGGGTGATTCAGTTTTGTCTCTAAAGAGTGTTAAACCATTTTCCGCTTTCTTCAAATATCATCAGTATCTTACCAAAATGTTGGATTCCATAAGGTTACTGCTGAACGATATACACACCTTGCCAATGGTTAAAATGTTATTGAAAACACTTATACATTATGCAGAATCTGATATAGCTATGGATTTTCTTACAGAAAACTATGCAGTAATTTACGATATTATAGAAAATGGAAAATCCATATTTCCCAACTCTAGCAAAGAGGAGTTGCCAGTTAATTTAAAAGAACTCTGGATACTTTACACAATGGTCATAAAATTGAACCACATCTTGTTAAATAAATTTGGAGAAAAGATGACCGAGTCCAATTTCACATTTTTAAGTGTTTATGACAAAGTAATAGCCCAAATGATTTGTTTGCCAGAATATACGGTGGATAACAGAGCTCTGGACCTTTCTTGTGAGACCCTGCTTTTTGTCGATAAAATGTTAGATTGGGCAGAAGTTTGGTCTATAAAATGTATCGGCTCATTCACCTTGACAGTTATGGCGATCAAAAGGGTCCTAAACACATGTATCTCATCGGTTCTCCGCCCAGAAAATATACATTTTTACAAGATTAACAAGCTTGGGAAATTGAACTTTATGTATGAATCAGCAAATAGTTTAATTGCTAGGGTAGTGAACAGGTTTCTGGAACTATCTTGCCTTGCCTTACGCTGTCTGATCAAATGTAATCCATCAATGGATCAGCTCTTCTCAGTAGAGAAGCCCAAGTGTGCTTCCTACTTATTGGTCGAATATGACTTTACAATACCAAAATTCGATATTCCAATAACAGAGGACTTAACATATGGTAGATTGCTTTGCATGATATATTTCTTGTGCAAAACATTAAATCAAGAATTTTCAAAAACATCTACAGTGGATTCACCAAGTATACGGTCTAAAGAGATTTTTAACACTGAAATTACAAAAGAGAAAAGCTTGGGTGAAATTTTTGGAAAATTCACATTGTTTGAGGAAGATTACATTGGTTTTATAGAATATCCTCGTAGTTCCAATCATATCCTCCAACCAATCAAACTGAGTGCTTTTTTGCACTATGGAGAGCAAGTAAATTCTGAACCATGGAGTAAGGAAGTTTCCAAAGAGAAGGTACAAATAACACTGGAGTATTTGATGTCCTTTCTTGCTGTTCAAGTATTCTACCACATTTATACCTTGCAAAAACCTCAACTTCATTATTTTAAACGTGAATTATATTCTGAACTACAATTTTTCAATGAGTACGCTAAGAAGTTAGCAACAGAAGAATACAATAAATTATTGCCTAAAAGAAAATCAGAACCACAAAATATAGATATTATAAATAGGTTACTTATAGATTTAATGAAGCATAATAATAAAGATATAGGAATAATTAGCGATAAATTCTTCTTGTTAGGTATATCTAAATGGTTTATGAATATTTGTCAGTTATCTTAAAGATATTTTTATTTTTTATCATTAAAATAGGTTTGTACACTTGTTATAATTTGAATATTTTTTTTTTAACAAAGCTGAATATTGAAATCAACAAGGTTAAGTTGAATCTTTTTAATAAAAAATCAATTAATTTTACTAAATTATTCAACAATTCCCTTTTCCCTCATTATTTTATTTATGAGAAGAGATATACTATTATAATATCTCAATTCAATTATACAATATTTAACATTTACTAAGTCATTTTCTCTAAAATATTCACTTATTTTTCGTTCTAATAATTCAAGAGTTTTTTTATTAGAAATATTTAATGCTTTCAATTCGTCAGCATTAGATGCATTTGTGACCTAAAAAAAATTAATCTTATTTTTCAAGTTTTTCCCTAAATCATACTGTACCTGTTCATTCAATTCCATTATATTCATCAGAAATTTAGGATCGTCAATTTTTTCATCTTCCCTAATTTTTTCCCCCTTCAAATTCAATAAATGTATAGCTCTCTTCAGAGGAGATTGTACTATATCATAGGCTTTATTTACTAGAGATGAGAAATTTTCTGAAATGTTTTTTTCTTCAGCACTCCTACAAAGTCAAAAATTGCTCTTAGTAACACCAGTTTCATGCTCCAATGATTTTCTCACTTATTGCTAAATTTATCAGGATGCAGAACACTCTGCAAATGCCTGTATTTGTCTCTTAATATTTTCAAATCAACATCATAAATTTCATCCTGTTGCAATAATTTGAAATAGTTATGTTTGTCCTCTGGACTTTGTATAATTCTACATTGCGGGCAGAATAAATCATAAATATTTTGCTTTTCTATACCGCATTTCCAACATTTAATGCGTTTCGTATGTTGCAATCTTTGACTTGTTTTTTGACCACATCCAGGAATTATGTCCGCGAATTTATGATTATTTAAGTTTGTTGATATTTGTATAAAGTTAAAGAGTTTTCTATTAATGAATGATTTCATCATAGTAAGAAATTTCAAATTTTTAAATAATTCATATATCAGGAAAATTCGAAGGTTCTAGCTCACTTAACCTAAAGTGTTATGTCAACTCTTTTACCATAGATCTCCATTACAAAAATAATTATATTTCGACAGAGACAAATTGTCTTGTCTCTGCTTTTTTGCTGTCCAGTCAGTGTTGCCGAACTCAATATCGGTATAAATGACTGCGCAAAATCGGTGTATTTGGGGTAGAAATCGGTATAAGGAAGATTTTTCCAAGAATATAATTTTTTTAAATGAAACATAAACGAAAGGACATTCATTTATCTAATAATACATTTTTTTCTAACCAAAAATAACATAAAGTAAAAATATAAATAAAATTTCTTGACTAAAATCAAAATTGTTAGGTCCTGCTGTTCTTATCAATCTTTTTGAGTGCAATAAACCGAAAGTTGTTTCAGTTGAGAGTCTGTTGCATTGACTCGTCTTCATGTGATTTATGGCAGAAAAAATTCTTTCCACGTTTACTGATGAATGAGGTAACGTAAAAATATCGAAAAATTTAGTTGTCGGCAAATGTTGTCGGTACCATTGAGTTAATCCTATAGAGTGATAAACATACTCGCAAACATATATAAGCCAGAAATTCCAGAGTTACAAGTTTCTAGGAATTTCGAAAACTCCGTTGGTCTGTAACTTTCCGGTAATGAAGGCTCACGACCCTTGTGAATCTTGAGCTTAATTCATCTAAATCGAGCAAGATATGTTCATCTTATCTCTTCTCTATGCATCTTATTATAAAAATTAATTAAATTTTTGGTAAAAGATTCAATTTCGGCATGATATCTATGAAATTGAAAAGACGGTATATATTTATCACCTTTCGGTATATCGGGAGAGTAGTTGTCAAAGCGGTATAAATACCGATAAATCGGTGTGTTCGGCAACACTGTTTCCAGTGCAGAAAAAATCATCTAACTCAAGGTCAGAGATTCAAAAATAGTAAGAAAAAAATATTATATACATATTTTCTCTATTTGGGTTAAAAGAACTGAGAAAATAAAAAATCTTTATCCATAATAGAATATAAAACCATAGACTAATTAATAAACTTATTATAGAAATAATTTTCTATGTGGAAATATATTTGTGTTCTGTGGTTCAAACCAAAAACAGACCATAGAAAAAAGTTTCATTGATCATTGATTATTTCTCTATGATACTGACCTATTTCTGGGACGTTCCAGTTTCAATACAATCGATATAAAATTTTCTTATTTCCAATAGTATAAAAAATCACAATATGGCAAAACAAGGTACTCTAACATCTTTTTTCAAAGGATTGTATTACGATGAGTTCAAATGGTAAGAAGTAACCTCGTTTTTTTTTCTTCATAACCATTAACCTCAATAATTACAGGTCTGTTGTTAAGAGCATCGGTATATTTGCTCTTGGTGTGAGAATAGCCCAAGAGTGTGTTGGCATGGAACTTGTACCTGCACAAAGTTAAACATATAATATTTTTCTGTGTTATATTATTAAATTATAGTAAATTAATGTATTCAACTTGTTTTATTTGGTTTGCATTAATATGCTCTGGGAGAGCATTGTTAGTGAACAGCCCCAATATAATCCTTTTCTTAACGGATGACCAGGATGCACTTTTGAATAGTATGGTAGGTGTAATGAAAACCAAATAAACCAACAACGTTCATTGTTCATATTTTAGAAGGCACTAAGGAAAACACAGGAATTAATAGTCAAAAATGGAATTACTTTTGAAAATGCGGTAAATAATATTGATATCTGTATTCTTTCCCTACGATCTCAATAATTTTAGTATGTGAATTCACCAATTTGTTGTCCTAGTAGAAGCTCCATACTTACAGGGAAATATGCTCATAACATTAAAGTCTATAATAATTCGTTGAATGGTAATTGTTCAAGTGCAGAGTGGCAGAAAAATTATGAAAAATACAGTATAGCTTCTTATTTGAAGAGTGCAAAGAATTATACAACTTTTTATGCTGGAAAATATTTGAATCAGGTTTGTAATAACATTCCTTCTGAAATACATTTTATCAATTTTTTTTAAGTATGGTAGTATTAATAGTGGAGGACTTGCACACATTCCACCAGGATATGATTGGTGGATTGGTCTGAAAGGAAATTCTAAATATTACAATTATACGCTTTCAATTAATGGAACTGGAAGGTTTTATGTAGAAGAATATTTAACAGATAAAATGGTGAGATATTAGTTGGCCAATATAATTTTTACCCAATGATTAACACTTGTAGAAAAATTTTGCTGTAGATTTCATGCGATTGAATAATGACAAACCATTCTTCATGACATTGGCTACACCTGCTTGTCATGCTCCATTCACTCCAGCTAAAAGACATTCTCAAAATTTTCCAAATGAAAAGGCAGTGAGAAATCCATCATTCAACTATTCCTCAGAGAATGTAAGGAATGTAATAAATAGTACTATAGTTTTTTCAAACAGTTTCTTTACTTCTAGAAACATTGGATTGTAACAATGCCTCCAAAATACTTGCCTACTAATATTTCACGACTAGACCTCATACAAAAAAAGAGGTTGCAAACTTTATTAGCTGTCGATGAAATGGTTGAATGTTTAGTGGAAGAGTTGAAGAATTTAAACATCTATTCCACTACATATATTATATTCACCTCTGATAACGGATACCATATAGGTAGAATGCTATTATTCACTGTGTGATTCTCATACAAACCTAATTAACTTCATATGATACCAACAGGCCAATTTGGTCAACCCTGGGACAAGAGGCAACCCTACCAAACAGACATAAAAGTACCTCTTTTTTTAAGTGGACCTGGTATCCCAAAAAATAGAATTTCGCAAAATCTGGTTTCTGCTATTGACATAGCTCCAACAATTTTGGATCTTGCTGAAGTTCCCATTCCAAAAGATATGGATGGAATATCTTTTAAGAATATCATGCTTCAGAACATTTATCCCAGGAGTTATATACTTGTTGAGTACTGGGGTGAGGGAGGTTTGAAAGTAAATCACAATTGTCCTTGGACAGATGAAAATTTGATGGTAAAAACGGGAAATTTGAATTACATTTTGGAATTTCTTTTTTATGTATTCTAGGAATGCAGCCCAGAAAGCTGGTGTAAGTGCCAGGACTCCAAAAATAACACTTATTCATGTGTGCTGCATCTTTCCAAGGCCACTCATTTCAAAATATGCAGTTTCACTGATGATCATGTATGTTCCTTCAATTTCTTGATATCAATATTTTGCAATAACATTTTTTTGTAGGATTTCTTGGAAGCTTATGACTTATTAAATGATCCATATGAACTGCATAATATTGTAAAAGAGATAGAGTTTGACAAACTTATATTTTACAGAAATGTTTTACATAAAATGATAACTTGTAAGGGAGAAACATGTTGATTTTTCAATTTTGGTTTATTATTTTCAACAATACCTTAATCATTCGAGGAAGAAATATTAACCCACCTTGAGTTTTTCAGTTTACGTTTTGGAGTATGCACATTCCAAAAAAATAAAATAATACATCCGCCGACCAGACCGTTTACCATCAAGGGCGTAAACAAAGGGGGGATAGACTTTCAAAATATAAAATTCCAGAAGCCTAGAAAAACTTTCCCATAAAAATGAACCAATAATAATTTTACTTTTCTTTGAAATCGATACAAGAGTAAAAAATCGGAACCTTTAATGATTTAGGAGTTTATTATCGCTTTCGAGATGAACACTTTATTGCACTACGGGCACGTCTATGTCCGAGATTTATTATTTTCCTTTATAAACTCGTTTTGCCGCCCCTTATTTTGCCATCTGTGATTTTTGGATTCGTTATTGGTATTCAATTACCATATGTTTTCGGTTTTTTTTGCAACATTCTCGTTACACAATTACAATACTGCAGTTGTCAAAAAACTGAACTGAGTTATTGATATCGAAAAATTGTTTGCTTTTTTGTACAATTTAATGTTTTCATTCAAATTGCAATCAGTTTTGAATTGACTATATAAGGTAAGAACGAAAAAATGCAAACGTAGTCGTCAAACTCTTTGGATATGTTTATCCAAAACATAAAGAAAGCCAAAGTTTCTTCTGAGCCAGAAGTTAGCAATACTGCACAAATAAAATAAACCTTACTTAAATTCTGCAATTACCAATAGAGAGTTTGAGACAAAAGGCAGTGGCGGAATTACAGATTTTTTGTAATACATTTTAAAATTAATTTATTATATTTACAGTTATTTGACAGTTAGTACAAATATTGAACATTATTAGAACTATGAGAAAAATTTTGGACAACATGAATTCCTACCGCTTGCCTACAAACATTCAAGTACATCTGATTAATTACAAATTACCTTTGGTAATTTGGTCTTTGAATTAGAGGTATGGTAATTGAAAGCTTAGATCCTAGGTCTTCTATATAATATTATGTAGATTTGTACTAACTCATCCATTCTACAGGCCCCAAAAATACCCAAATATTAAAGCCACCTCAAAAAAATAAATAAATATCTAATCTGAATGGATTAATTCTGGATAAATTTTTCAAGTTCTTCCTTGGTTAAAATCTTAGATTTCTTTGCCCTATAATCTTAAGCTTGCGTTTCAATAAAAAACTTAGTTTTGATATCGTAACTGAAAACTAAATTTTTCATTGATCTATCAATTATAAACGATCTATGAGATTAATATCACGGCTATCAGACAATTTTTCAATTCTGGAAAAAATACCCCCTCTAGCGGGACTCGAACCCGCAACCTCCGAATTAACAATCGTTAATATAAATCTCATTTAAAAAAAGTTCGAAACGTTTGAAAAAACTAACATATTTAATTCGGAGGAGAAGCGACTTTTCAAGGCTCGCCTTCAATTACCCGCCATGAAAAGTGACACTTCTCTCCTTAATTATGAAATAATATATACTATTAGTATACTCACAGTTCAAAAACAGTGCAATAAATCTCCTTTCTTAATTATCTGTTAGTATTACAATTAAATTATAAAGCGAATTACAATATATTTTTGCGAGACTTTAAATTCGCAAAATCATTTAATTATATCATCGTACCAAAATCCTATTCATTAGAGTATATTTTACGGAGCGTTTAGTAATTGTTCATGTAGATATCTTGAAATATTGATTATTTGGCTCTGTAGTATAGGACTAAATTTGTTTTTTCAGTTAAATATTTTTGCACGAGCCGTTTGGATTTATAATGAATATCCCTTCTTAGGTACGCCACTGTATCAATAGGGAAATTAAACTCGGTATTGATTTTGTGATAGAAAGGTTTGCAAATATGAAGAGATTTTTTGGAATTGTTATTGCAAAAACACAAACTATATTACGAGTAAATTATTATATTTCCCTTTCATAACAAAACTGTATTTTGAGTATAAGTTTGTAGGCAGTAATATTTATGTATTTTCTGTTTATCATGACCACAAATTTATTAAATGTTTTCTTACGGAAAAAAGCTGGTTGCTGGTTTTAAAATGTTCCTTCTTGTGTATAAATTTTATAAGTATTTATTTTCAATAAAATAATTGATGTGTACCTAATCAAATTTTTTTCGTGATGATGAATATTCTTTGAGAATAAAATGAATTTTTTTCTGGTTTAAATGGTTTGTTTACTTCTGTACTCAACTAAATTGTCTGAAGCTAATACTCGAAGAAAAGTATTTATAAAAGTTTACATTCTGTGTACCATTATGAATTGACCTTGAATCCATTTTTATGACTTGATTTTCATGGAAGTAGACTAAGCTCCTGCAAATTGAAAAATTACATAATTCAAGTAACTAAGTGATTTAACGCATAAATGCCGTACCTAAGGATTGAGACTAATATCCCCTCTGAGGATATTTCGAAAGATTTACCTTCTAAATTATGTAATATCATTGCTTCATCACTGGGGAAACCCTTAAGTGTATGTATACAAATTTCCGCACAAGCAAAATACCGCTGAATGCTTTTTTATTTTAGTATTGTGTGGCAACGATTGTAGGGGGTGTCAATATGTCCTGGGGTGGATCTAAAGAACCAGCGGCGCAGGCCACTCTGATGAGCATAGGTGCCTTGGGAAGGGATGAAAACAAAAAAATCTCTAAGGCAATCTTTGAGGCTGTGGGAAAAGAGTTGAATCTACCCAATGATAGGTCAGTTATAATGTAAACACCTTCATGAAAAATTTCAATAATTTTCTTTTGCAGGATGTATATCACATTTAATAATGTTAAGAGTGAGGATGTTGGTTACAATGGTACCACCTTCCATGATATTTTTGGAAGCTAAATATTATATCACTTACTTTTTATGATATAAATTTTGAATTGCAAATAAAATATGAGGACCTCTTTCCCTGAAGTGAATATGTTTGAAGGGCCAAATTTGTGAAATAATCTTTCCTTAATAATTTATATACTTTTTTGTCTGTAACAAATACTTCGCAAAAAGCAGTTACATCTGGGTGACAAAATAATAAGATGTTATAAAAAAACATTTATTACTGAATCATGATATATACAAAATATAATATATAAATGTAAAGCAGCACATCAATTTTATCACTTATGAATTCTCAATCAATTGAGAATTCTTTAAGTGACATAATTAGTGGCAATAACAAATTTATGTCTTGTTACTAGTACCGAAGTCATTTTCAGTCATGTAACAATAGTACTGATAAAACCAAAGTTGATAAACACAAGAATTGAACAATGAATTAGTTTCGAATATATTCTTGATAGGAAATGAATTTTCTTTGTTCAATAACATATTGATAATTTTATGATATATTCCAGATGATCCGAATGAAAATTAACATAATAAATAAAATTTTGAGGAATTTAAAATGATCACCACTCATCACATAAAATACCTATTACAAGTGTGATATTTCAAACATGAAAAATTCCACAATTTAAATACAACTCAAAGTTATTCAACTGTAATTTATAAAATATTGAAAAATAATATACCTAAAGATTAGTTTGATTTCATCATTACAAAATTAATACAAATGAGATGTTGGGCACAAATCCCCTAGTGAGATATGTCAATTTAACATATAACCTTTTTTTCATCTTGTTAAAGCCAGTCCATACATGACGACGTGTCAACCTTCCTGGGGAAAAAGGATTTTTGTACCAAAAAAATTTTTATTCAACAAATATTTTTGAAATTAAATTTCACAACTCTATGTAAATTTAAATTAGCGAATTACAACTGGTTGTTCAACATAAAAACAAATGTAAAACCATAAATCCAACAAAAAAATTTAAATAATGTAAAGAAAACAAATCATCAATAACTTGTTAGGAGAGATGTTTGGACATTAATAATCCAAAACATTATTTTGGCCATTTAACAATGCCCAAATATTTTCATAAAAATATATAATTGAGGGCACACTAGTTTTGTTGGCTTTCAGGTGATCACAACACCTCTCCTATAGATTATATGCAATATAAACAAATTTACTCACATTTATTTTCTTAAAATCTAATTTGCACTTATATACTACAGATTATTCTGGCTTGGAATCATCAGTTGGACCAGAGTGCCATGTCAAACGTTCTTCATAAAATTTAATCACTACTTGGGGACACTTTACATTTGCCTGTTTTGCTGGCACTAAATCAGCTTCATCCGTACCCACCCATTTCATTAAAAACATTAGTTGACCTGAAACAAACAAAGAAGGTTTCTTAATTATCTCTCATATGCTTCCAATAAACTGAATTTAAACTGTTGAGTAGAAATATACCTGAACTATCAGTGGCGCCAATAATTTTTTCAGGTTGTAAACCTCTCTCAAAACCATGCTTTTTTTCATCACTTTTTTTTTTTGGGATTTTAGCTTCTGTAGGTGTTGGTGTACTGGAACTTTTTCTTTTCTTTTCCCTTTCTTTATTCTTCAAACCTCGACCGGCTTCGAAAGCTTGAATTAATTCAGGACAATCCAGATTTTCTTCTGGTTCCCAAGTGTTGTCCTTATCGTCATACCCTATCCATTTTAGAAAATATTCTTTTATACCTTTAGAATTGATCCTACTATCAAGAATTTTTTCAACAATGAATTCTTCGCCTTCCTTTTCTTCTGTTACTACAGGTGCTGGGCTGTTCGCCTTACTTCTGCTCATTGTTGTCTGAAAAATATAAAAAATGAAATGTGCCGAACATACAAAAATTTCAGCAATATTACCCAATAAAAAATTAGACGATACTTTGACAATTAATACTCTTTTATCGTTATCTTAGATACGTTCAGAGCGTTTCGAATTTAACCCAGACAATTTTCAAATCGAATCTCCAAAAAGCAATAACAATGGCGTTGGATATAAGCATCCATAGAATCTTATTAGACGCGGTTCACAGATATAAATTCCCGGTATTTTTGTAAGTATGATGCATAGAACTAATCTGTTTATCTGCTGTTGAAAATATTTTTCTTTCAATAGAAATTAAACATCTCTGTTTCATTTAGTTCTATCGGTAACATAATTCCATAAAAAACACCCTGTAACTTTGTGAATATTCACTTTATAGAACACAAACTGCAGGTTCATACAAATTTGAATCCATGCATACATTTGTGCTACAAAACTACCCACTACCCACTTTCCCTATTCAAATTCCTGATGAGGTTGTAACCCTCTCCAGGGGGTTGCTAGTAGAAACAAGCTATGTATCCCAGATCATGTCCCCCTGTCATCAAAAATCGACCACTAATTCTGATTCGTAGTTCAGTTATTGAGGGTGGACACTTTTAAATGAGACACTCTGTATAATCTATTGCACCGTAGTATGTATGTCATCTGAAAATCTGTACATAAGATCGAATTCAAATTTTGGGGATATGTTTACAACCAATAGCAGAAAATAGTGGCGTTCTCCATACCAATTGCTCCTCAAGGGGACGAAGGTATATTTAAGAAAAACGATCCAGGTGATATTAGGAGTTCTAGATCAATCCCTCTGCTAAATGTCTTTTCAAAGGTGATCGAGGTATTGTTTATGATCGCTTAACAAGTTATCTGTCTAAATTCAATATCTTGAAGAGTAGGCACATGGTTTTTCGATCCGGCCGTTCTACACAGACTGCCACTCGTTGGTTATACACGGTGATTCACCGGGATGGCCTATTAGACGTTTTTGGAAAACTAATCATAATTTTATTCTGAAAATTTGCATATAAGGTTTGAGACAATGATCTTTCTCCCTAAAGAATTTTCAGATCTCTATAACTTCCGGTTATACCAGAAACAGACTACTACTTCCTTATTTCAAATGGCACGCCCAGTATATTATTGCATCATTAGATATCTTTTTTGACGACAAATTCAGCAATATGCCATACCTTAAATAAAAACTTCACGGTTCATGGGATTTTTATGAAAAAAATGGTGGAGATGAGAACTCACATTTTTTTTAATTTTTCGAAAACATTTTTTTTCCGATTCTGCAAATACGTATTGGTATAATACGGGGTGTTCATAAGAAGATTATGAACTTGAACAACTCAATTTCATAAAAACTCAAGATTTTTAAATTAGAACCTATATTTTTTATTATTTCAGTTGATTCTAAGTACAAAAATAGTGAGGGTTACTTAAGCTTTCCTTATGCTATGATAGTACTAAGGAATACCTTAATGATGTAGAATTAATTTAGATGTATTAGAGATTATAATTTCTTACTTTTGTTGACGTGTCTTATAAATCAATGTATGTCAAAAGAATCAATAAATTTTTTGTTATTATAAGGAATGTGGTCGGTCCAATCTAGAGGGTTAAAAATCCCTCCCAAAAAACAAATCGATGGATTTAAATATGGTTGCTACTCACTACTTCCTTCCCATTTAAGATTTATACATCATGAAACTCAATTTTGAATTAATAATAATGAAACTCAAGTCTTTTCTATTCTATTATTTTATTACGCACATTACCAATATATTCAAAATAAATATTAAGGTACTAAAATCAATAGTAATCTATATATAAATATACTTTTATATTGATAACGTCTAAGGGATTCTTTTTGGATTTTGTCACATTAAAAATTCAAATCATAAATCTTAGTATTAATGGATTTTCCAAATTTGAGTTTCATATCAAGAAACTCATTGTATCCATCTACAATGAGTTCTCCTTACTTGTCTCACTCTCGAAGGGTTCACTCACAAAGGACTAAGAAACATTGAACAAGTGGAGGTACGTTAATGATCTCAACAGTATTGAACAATACTAGAAAATTTAGAGAACTAGGTATTGTATAATAAATTGTATTCAAAGCAGAAACATAGATATGGTGTTTATTTTCATTTTTGAATATATTAGGTTTTTGAAAAAATTGGACATTAAAATAAAGTGTTGTAGAAGTGAGCTAACATATTAAAGGTGTGACAAGAAAATTTTACCCTCAATATTTTCAATCTGTTATCAATCGTACATAAAACAATACTTTCCTCAAAGCATTTTCGAAAATTCATCAAAATGTTTGGAAATGTGTCCACAATAATAAATTCCAAGAATGGTAAATTATTTTGTTTTAATTTCCCTTTAGTCCCTTTGTATCTATTGGCTTAGAACATCTATCTATTCTGAAAACACGTTTTCCTATGAAAAATAATAAACAATAGATATAATTCCTTTTACTTTGTCAAAAGACAAAACAAGAGCTTTTTACATTTGTCTGAAAACTGAATCATTCTATAAAATTGCATATAAACTTCAAACAATAAATTGTGTAAAAATTATTTACATTTAAAATAATTATTGGTGAACTAAATAATTCGATATTTATTTTACACTCATGAAGCAGTTATCCTTTGATTGAATATTATTGAATTCTTGGGATGTTTGAATATTCCGAATAGTTCTCATGATCAATTGTTAGATTATGAAATTCGTTAATTAAGTTCTCCACATTTCAATATCAGAGGAAAACCACCAGTTCAAGAATAAAGGTTAAAAATTATTTAGATTTAGCTTCCTCTGATGTGTTTGAATGCCAGGTAAGCCTCTCTTCATAGAACTTAATTACCACTTGGGGGCATCTCACATTGGCTAGTTCAGATGGAACTAAGTCAGCTTCATCAACACCTGCCCACTTCATCAGAAACATGAGTTGGCCTATAACACAAAAACAGTTAAATAATCAGTAGTAAAAAATAGATTTCAGAAACAAAAAGCTTAAAGGAAATTACCTGAGCTATCCGTAGCTCCTATAATTTTTTCTGGTTCTAATCCCCTTTCGAATCCATGAGATTTTTTGTCATCAGTTTTTCTTTTCTGAGACTTTGAAGCATCATTACTTGGCTGACTCCTTTTTTTCTTATTTCTTTCAGATTCAAAGGTTTGTATAAGTTCCTGCTGTATATTCTTAGCTGGTTCCCAAGTATTATCAGAATCACTATATCCAATCCATTTTATCAAATATTCCTTATCACCATTAGAACTTGTTCGAACATCTACAATTTTTTCAACCTCATACTCGCCTTCAACTTCATCTTTTTTAGTGGACTTGCTCATGATGAATCACACTACTTTGGTTATTATTAAGAACTTAAAGAATTATTCGTTGGAATTAAATTTAATTCACCAAAATAAAGAATATTTCTACAAAGTTTTTCATAAAATACAAACATTCACCGAATTGGTAATGTTTAAAATACACTATCATGAAAAACTACCGCATAACAAAATTATTGTAAAGCTTCTACCAAACTACAAAACAAACAGAGAGCTGAGCATAGAAGTGAAAAATCTCTTTTTCAAAGAAGAATCGTTGCTTTATTATAAATTATAAGCGAATTGAAGAATATTGAATTAATTATTTGTCAATTTAAAAATGAAACATTGATTATTTTATATAAAACTCAGATGAAAATTATAGTTTATGTAAAAATGAATAACTTATAAAATTATTTTCATTACATTATGTCATGAATTTATTTTCTGTGGTATTTTGAAACCACAAAATTAAAATTGATTCATTTTTCAAATCAAGTCCTTTTAAAAGGTTTGTTCAAAAATTCATGGAGGAAAAATTATTTTAATTTATAAAGAAAATTATATATTTTTTTGGTGGGCTAGTAGTCTCATTCAGAGTTCAGTTTCTGAGAATTATCATATCGAAAAGTAGCAAAGTTAAATCCTTGTATTGATTAATGTTGTTAGTCGTTCACGCACAATCGATTGTTTTCCACCCGAAACAGATTGAAGAAAGAAAAACAGATTGAAAGTGTTCACACGAAACTTTGTTAGCTATATCAACGTAAAATTTTCGGTGCTACAATAAAATGAAGTTCCAATACAAAGAAGAACATCCTTTTGAGAAGAGGAAAGCCGAAGGCGAAAAGATTAGAAGAAAATACCCAGACAGGGTTCCTGTAAGTTTAAATACGCAATATCTTTACATCCTTGACAAAGAACCGCAATTTTAGCTCTTTGTTCAGTTAGAAAGGCTGTATTTGATAATGATGCTCATTTCGTGTTGTTTTGCAATAGAATACTTTTGCGGAAAGAATTTGTTTTTATTTATAAATGTCATCTGTTCCATTATTATCCAAGGTCACTGCTTCTGTGATTTAATGAAATCGTTCATAATACCCTCGGTGAATCAGCATTTATTTTATTATTTTCATTTCGAATTTCAACTTGTGAACTATTCAATTATGTTATCGAATATTGCAATACTCAATGATTTCAGCTAGTTAATAAGAATTAATTCTGAATATTGATATTATTTCAGCCATTGTTATCTTTAGAAATTACTTTGTGATTAATTTTTATTTATTATGGTTTATATTTCACTATTTAAATTGAATTAGGATATTCTACAACTTATAGTTCTTTCTTTACTAGGTGATTGTGGAAAAAGCCCCTAAAGCCAGAATAGGTGATCTCGATAAAAAGAAGTACTTGGTACCATCCGATCTTACTGTTGGTCAATTCTATTTCTTAATCAGAAAAAGAATTCACCTGAGGGCGGAAGATGCTTTATTTTTCTTTGTAAATAATGTAATCCCACCAACTTCAGCTACTATGGGCTCCCTCTATCAGGCAAGTTGCGTATTACATATTTTCTTTGTTTTCATTTGATTTTTTAAATAATATTCAATATATGTTGTCTGACTTATCTGGACAAAGTTGAATTTATTTATTTTCATCATTAATTTATCATTTTCAGGAACATCATGAGGAGGATTTCTTCTTATACATCGCCTATTCAGATGAGAATGTCTACGGATCAGACTACTAAAAATATTATCACAGCTAAATGTAATATTCTATTGATAAACACAATAACAATATAGTTAACTTGAGGCAAATCAATAGTATTTTAATATAATTTTTGAACTTGAGGTATGAGGTGTACAAATGGTATTGTCGACTTTTCTTATTTTTGAGGGACTTGAAAATGATCGATGATTTTGTGTATATTTTATGTATAATCTTATAGTTTGATCTGATATTGTTTAGTGTTTAGCTAGATTTACATTTTGAAATCTTTCGGTAATTCAATGCACATATTTGTTCCCACTAGCATTTATAATGAATGTCCAAAATAAAATACGGAGATGCTTCTATGTACTTTGGAATTGATTTCACCATGCATTGAGAGCAAATGGATAGTTTTATGGTTAATTTTAGGTATTCATTCCCATTTCAAATCATCTACATTCATCGTGAAAAGAATACTTAGTTGATAGGTAAATCATGAATATTGTGATCTTTTCTTAAAATTAAATAAAAATATAGAAAAACTGGAGGGTTGTTTTTCATTAATGCTTTATTTGTATAGTAATTTGAAAATTTCATTCTTGAATGCGAGTGTAAAAAATGGTTACTTTCAAGATAAGTTAGATTCATCACCCAAGCAATCAAAGTTTAACAACTGTTGTCATTGTTGTTGAATTATTAAGCCAGTTGAAACTATAAGTTGCTATATTCCTTATAGTGTGGTTGTCAAGGTAGATTTTTTTAATTGAACTTTTTTTTTTATTTTGCAGTGAAGTCTACTGTAATACAAGGTAAATAATGTTTTCACTAAATTTGAAATTGACAAGTCCTAGTGGCATCTTGGCACTTTCAAACTGAGAGATGTACAAGATAGAATTTTTAGAATCTTTGTTCAGATAAAACAACTGAAATTATAAGTTACTGGTCATCTGACACTCACTATTTTACTTTGTTTTCCAATTAAAAATATTTTATTCAAGTCTAATCTATCGCCAAAAATCTTTATAAAGTTGCTCAACTAGACATACATAAAGGACAAAAAATACAATAACAATTAACATTTTACCACAAAAACTATTTCAATTGACCACTAGCTCAGTAAAAGCTTCTCAACACCTTGTGCCTGAACTGCATTTTAGGACCTTTGTTTATAGAAATCATGAAATAACTTGACAAACTGCCTCTTTGAACATTGTGCTTGTTAACACCCTGTTTATATCAATTTCACACTACTCTAAGTACTATGGCACTTCATGGATTTTCTCATTTGTAACATCATGAATACATTTATTATTATTATTAAATTATTATATCAAGGTTGACAAATAACAAACTTAATTCATGAACAATATCTATTGAAGATAAAATTACATATTTAAAGAACCATATTTGTGTCATCTTCTTTTTCTTCTACAATTTCCTTCTCTTTAGAATCACTCTGTGGTAGGTAGAGTTTGAAATCTACCTTGAATATTTCAGATGAGGGAGGACTCTTAATCAGAGTCCTTAAGATGAAGTCACCTGCTCTTTTAGGTTTCATGGTCATAACATCCTTGATCAAGGAGCTGAAATTTTCTTCTAAATGTTTAGCCTCCATGTCTAAAGTTCCAATTGTTGCTTCAATGATTCCAAAATCTCTTTCATATTCGTCTTTCACCGCCTTATAATTAATGCCATGCATAAACCTTTTAACGACTTCACTTAAGTTGAGGTCTATGGTTCCCAGTTTGTAATTTGGATATTTTTTCTTCATCAAACCTCTAAGAGCACTCAATTCATGTAGGATATCTGGATGCGATATGACAAACTCAAAATCATTCAATAAAACTTTACCATTCTGTATATTTTTAATCAAGTCTACTCCTCCTGCCAAGAGCGCCCCTGCTTCTTTTGCAGCTTCCTGCGCATCAATATCTTTTGCGAATGCTACAATAGGTCTTTCTTCATTTTGAGGGAAATAATGATTAATACCACATATTCTATTGAAATCTTCAATGAATCTGGTCTTTTTCTCGCCCTGCATATACAGTTCAATAATAGCTTGCACAGGGGCATTTGGTTTGTTGTACATTTCTGGGTGATGTGTCTCACGATGACAATAAATGGCTTCCTCAAAGGGATAAACCTTCCATTTATAATATTTCGTGCAGTAAATTTCATCTGTGGGTGTTCGCATCCAAGAATCGTCGAATTTTTTAGAGGGTCTTCCTTTCAATAACTTCTCCCGGTTTCTTTGGTTGTGAGGTATAAAACCGACTTTTTCGACAACTACTTTAACTTTTTTTTTGTTCTTCCTTTCTCGCGTACCCCTCCTAGCAGCATAGTTTCGACTAGATGTGCACAGAATTGGCTTTTCCCATAATTTTATAAGGGGCGACAGAGAAAATCTTTGGGTTAAAGATATCATTTTCTAATAAGAATATCCACTTGTTATTTTATTCATTTGAGGTTACTTCCTTTTCTATGTCTAGTACATATATATTTAGTATTCTGTGGTACGTACTTACATTTACATAGAAATAAAATAATATGTATATTATATATGTCTAGGGTTCAGTACATTTCTCAAAATTTTGAAAGTAATAAGTAATTTTTAATACACAATAGTATTTTCATTGTCATATTAGTGTAGTATGCAAAGATGTTTCACTAGAGTGTGGTGAAACATCTTTGGTAGTGTAGTATGCATACTTCCTCAGCTTGCATTAAGGAATCAATTCTTTGATTCTATGTTTCTTCCACATAATCAAGGTCATCAACTTCAACCTAGTTTCTTAAAGAACCGAATTTTTTTACGGAAATCGAAAGAACGTCATGGTTGATGAGAGTACAAGGAAAACCTTGGGTAGTATTCCTCTACTGAAAACTAAGGCTGGTCCTAGAGACAAGGAATTATGGATAGAACGATTGAAAGAAGAATATCAATCTCTCATCAAGGTAAATCCAATTTAAAACTTTCCTGAAATCAATTCCATATGTGCTCTAATTCTAGTATGTACAAAACAATAAAGAAGCTGATAATGATTGGTTCCGATTAGAATCGAATAAAGAAGGAACAAGGTGGTTTGGAAAATGTTGGTATTTTCACGATCAACTCAAATATGAGTTTGATGTTGAATTTGACGTAAGTTTCAGTATACCTAGATGTAAATATCTTTGATTTTAATGGGATTTTAGATTCCCGTTATGTATCCTACAACTGCTCCAGAAATAGTTTTACCAGAGTTGGATGGGAAAACTGTCAAAATGTATAGGGGAGGGAAAATTTGTCTGAGTGACCATTTCAAACCTCTATGGGCTAGAAACGTACCAAAATTTGGTATTGGACATGCTATGGCTTTAGGTGTATGTATTGTTAATTATTCTACCATATAGAAATATCCTTTTAGTTCACGGAAATATTTTAAAACATGAATATTACAGTTGGGACCATGGCTTGCAGTTGAGATACCTGATCTTATATCCAAAGGTCTTGTTACCTACAAAGAGAAGACTTCATAATGATTTGATTCCTTTTTCTTCCATTTGAGTCACATTTTATATTGCGGATATTTAATTTTTTGTATGTATATATAAACTTTATGAAAGTAAGGGTGCTTTGTTGTGTTTAATTAAAGTAGAATAATTTTCATTTTGGAGTAGGGTACATTCAAACTGGCAGGCATAATTTTTATTATAGCAGCTAGCTATAATAAGGTATACACTTCATTGTTTTTCTAAGGTTGAAGAAGGAGGAAAAATATAATAGTAAATATTGTTAATAACACATATTTGTATTTTTTATAATATCTTATACTTTTTGTATAAGAAATATTTTGATTTGAATGTTGCCATTGATGATTATGATCAATGTTCTTTAATGAGTCAAAGGCTAGAAGTAAAAATTAGACTATCAATTAATTTATTGAAATAAATAGACTGATTCTTGAATAATTATTTTGCTAAAAAAAGAAATATATTTATCGACCATATATTCTCCGCTCAACATTGGTTATTTGAATTTGTGTAGAGGTCTTGTCTAAAATGCGAATGTTTTAAACATACAACAAGTACTTACTCTATGGTTTTAAAAAATCTCACTAACCTAATTCCTTAGTTTCATGATGAGTTCATAGATGGCAGAAGATCTGTCGTGTATTTGACATAGACTAAGATGTCTACAACCAGACATCTTAACATAGACCTATAATAACATTATAGGTCTATGGTATTTGAAGAACTTGTTTGGACAGAATAATATTATTGTTAGGCTGAAGGACTCAGGTCGATGGCCACAAATACATCTATTATTATTATTGTTATTATATGTCTATGGTTTGGCCCCGCGTGAAATATTATCATTAGATGAAAACTTTTTTTCTTTTCATTCGATTTCAATGAAACAAAGCCTCTAAGAGCTCAATCAACTTGTGACAACAGAAATAAAACTATAGTTGAAACGAAATCGTCAAATTAAATTTTTCGTTGGAAGTAATAGACATTATCGTCTAGTTTTTAGACATGAAAAAAGTTATATAGGTATGTATGCACTCGCGTACAAAAAATTTTTTTCAGTAAATTGTTGATTGTAATTTGTTAAATGCTAGCTTATTAGTCACTAAACAGGATTAATCGGAAGTTCGTTGTTGAACCCTAATGTTGAAACATACTGTGGAATAATATCGTGGTCAATTTTTTTCTGATTACCAATTCTCATAAAGAATCATTCCTCTTCAATATTTTGTTTTTTGATTCATGCTCATTTTTGAGGGACAAATGAACAGTTTACTCAATTTAAAGAAAATAAATTTTTATACGATATGGGTTTGTTCATTGTGCCATAATGCCTGTGCGGCAGCTCAGTTTATGAGTCTATCAAGTCAGTTCAAATTTTATTTTTTGCAAACATATTGAATTTAGTTAAAAAATCAAAACAAATCAATACAACTGTAACGTAAATAACCTAAAGAAAGTATATCGTTGATGGGGTGGGGTTTGAACTCCTTACAGCCCCGCTCCCTCTTTGGCTACGCCCGTGATATGAGCACATACTTTATCTCTTTTACTCAAGAAGCTTGTAGGTATCTAAAAATACAGGGTGATTCACCGGGATGGCCTATTAGACGTTTGTGGAAAACTAATCATTATTTCGAAAATTTGCATATTTGGGTTTGAGACAATGATCTTTCTCCCTGAAATATTTTCAGATCTCTACAATTTCCGGTTATACCGGAAACAGACTTCTACTTCCTTATATCAAATAGCACACCAAGTATATTATTGCATAATGAGATAGATTTTTTGATGACAATTTCGGCAATACCTTGGGTAAAAACTAAGATGTCTAATAACATGGTGAATGCACTCGTCAATTTTTGAATGGAATGACATTCGACCAAATAATTAAATTAAATTAAAATATTAGTTTTATTTCGTGGCGGTGCCTTTCATTTCGATCTTTTTTCCTTTGATTTTGACGGGATACATCATTTAAAACCCGATCCTAGCCAATCAGAAGCTTAAACTAATATTCTCAACATTGGCAAAATAAAAGCTAATCAGTCCATACACCAGGTCTTTAGACATCTTAGTAAAAACTCAGATGCATAGAATACCTGTTGTATTTACTGATTCGATTTTGTTTCAGACTTTTTGAGAGACCCACCTGTTGCTTTGGTGTTCTGCTTCACCAGAGTTCTGTAAGGGGGCGCTCTTCAAAAATTTTCGAATTCCCGCTATCTGTCAGGTGCCGTTTAAAAAGGAAATACTGATTTTAGACACTGCAAACATTCACAATAAATTACAATTCAGTTCATATCGAATTTTTACTCAAATGAATGGAATATAATGGCAGACCATAGAATATAAGATATTAGTTCACGACAAGAGCGTAGAAATGGGGGGATACTGGGGGTAATTACACGGTGTTCCTAAATTGGAGATACAAATGAAAATGACAGATTTCCGGATCATTTAAAGAAAAAAGTTCTATAATATGAGTCCCCAAACATTTTGTTTTGAGATACATGTGTCAAAGTTTAAGTTTTTTTTCTCGTATAACCATCCCTTCACAAGATATTTAATTTGAATGGGCCATAGATATTCCAGTTTGAAGTTTTCACCATGCTAATTTTGAATGCAAATCTACAGGGTGATCTTTTTTCTGGAAGGATGCCTGCTTCCTTCCTCTGGTCCAGTACTACACTTTTTGGTTTGTTACAGTTTTGTCGTATCTGCTATCGATTTCGGGAAAAAATCTCTAGTAATCCTCAGGAAAATCCAAATTATTATAAAGATGCAGCTAGTAAGCTCTAATGAATGCATTAATTATAAGTTTTGGTATGTATTTATTTACCCAATCTGTAGCGAAGATTAATAAATATTTGATAAACTGATATAAGCATCACAAAAAGTACGACACACTAGAAACAACCTGTATATTGAAAGCAAAGCGTTTGTGTGCTCATATTCATGAAACTTTTTTTTCTCAAAATTATCCAAGTAATTTCTCATTTTCCTTCGTAACTCTAATTTGAGAACACCCAGTATAAGGTGAGAACAACCGAATTAGTAATAAAAAAAATATTTCGAGTAATTTGGTTCAAACTTCATTATCAAACTTCTTTTTTTAACATTACAGATATGAGTAAAAGTTGTCGTCAAAAATTTTTTTTTCGATTATCCCCCTCCAAGAAAAAAAAGATCTACGCCCTTGGTTCACAAGAGTCGAGAATTGAGAGAAATGTCAAATGTAAACGATGTATGCGCCATCTGAAAAAACGCGATCCTTCGAAATCAAGTAGGTATAAATCTGAAAAATTTCCCGTTTTGTCTGAAAGTTTTACAGGTATAAGTAGACACACCAGGTTATCTATGCATCTCAGTAAAAACTTAACGGTTCATAAGTTAATGGGATTCTTATGAAAAAAATGATGTCGATAAGGACTCACATTTTCTTGAACATTTCGACAGAAAGAGCTTTTTTCGACAAAAGTTTTTGCTTTTTCGATTCTGCAAATACGTAGTATTATAAGACTGTTTGCGGTTTGGACCAAAAATGTACAGACTGTTTATAAGAAGATCATGAATTTGGACACCTCAAATTCATCGAAACCCAAGATTTTCAAATTAGAACCCAATTTTTTTATTATTTCAGTCGATTCTACGTACACAAATAGTGGGGGTTACTTGAGCAAACCATATACCTAAAAGGAATACTTCAAGAGTTATTGAGGAAGAACTATGAAAGAGGAAAAACCGCAATTGATAACGGTGTGGAATAGTCTGTAACTTCCAGAAAATATAGAAAGAAACTAAAATTGGATGTTTCCATAACTAAATTTGACATTTTAAGAATTTTAATGAATTATTCGTAATTGAAAATTGTATGGTTTATGGATTTCTCAACAATCCCAACGAAAAATTAATTAGGTACCTACCTATAATTCATGAAATGTAAAATTCAGTTATCCAAACATCGAATTTTAGTTTCTTTCTGTGTAATGAGATTTTATTAACAAATGCTTTATTGTTTGAAGTTGATAATTTTGCTGTTTTGCTCTATCTTAAAAGAATATACAAAGAATATACCCAAAATCTCAATTCCGTCGGTTTTGTGGTCAATTATAAGGTAATTTTCTTCCGATATTCTTCTGTGATATTCTATGGATCTGATTGAGCGAACATGAAATTTCGGACGATATCTTAAATTGTCATTCTACATTCAAACGCAAATTTTTATTACGATCGAACCTGCGTTAATCAGGCAATATTTGTATTTTCACGTTTCCTCATTTTTTTTTTCTATGAAGCAATATTATTCACGTTCTGTAAACGGAATTGAACAAAATTAGCTAGGTACCTACTACAGTTAATCATTTTGGATCTCGTTATATTGTTTTATGAATCACGATTTGGGTATCTATCTTTATGTTCACGATAATTGGAACCCTTACCTACTTTGAAAGAAGTCATTTTAGTACCTATATCGGAGAAAGTAGTGTAGATTTTTGGCAATTCTAAGCCTTCGTATCTCCAATACTAAACATTTGAAATTATTTTTAACACTTTCATATTTTGACTTTTTCATTTTATACTTTTGGCATACTCTTCTAATTTTTACCACTTGTTAAAACCCCTTTCAACTTCATCCCTAAATACGCTCCTGACGTTGGCCTGTTACATACGCCTCATCCTTGTTTCTATAGTTCTTCAATTGACTTCAGAGTGACGAAATACCTACTTAATAAATACCTATCTTATACTTCTTTGAGCCGTCTTTGGAATGTTAGTTATTGCTCTGATAAACTATTATGAAACCTTCGTGCCATATCCAGAAGTGGCATCCATATTACATATGAAGATAATTAATGCGTTTTTAGATTTTTGCCAACAGTTATTAGTTCTTGATACAGGTATTTTAATTTTTTAGGTAACTGAATGCATTACGAGATTGATTGCTTTATTTGGAGCTTTATAGTCGCAAAAGCGGATTATCTACCTACATAGGTGTTCCTAAATGCACGCGACAAAATTCAGGAGATGAATGCTCGTATGACTTTAAGATGGGTCATTCCTATAACAAAATTTCCTCAGCCCACCCCTTTCCGAGATGTTATCCTTAAAAGGTGGTGACTAAAACTCAGTTTTTATTTTTGGCAATCCATGACACGTGGACTACGTTCGTGAATTTTGGCTGGATGTGGTTATTTCCAGCATTTATTATGAATCCTTCCACATTTTACAACTTTACTGTTTTCCATACAATGTATTTAACAAATACATGTGGTTAGTCCTTTGCGAGTTACAAAAATTACAGAATTTCAAGAGTCTAGCTTTATTGAAATTTGAGAAAATAATAAAAACTGAATTTTAGTTTTTAGGGATATTTCGGAAAGTGTTGGGCTGAGGCAATTTTGTCAAAGGAAAGACCCACTTCAAATTCATACGGGCATTCACCTCTTGAATTTTGTCGCATGAATTTAGGAACACCTTGTATGTGCTTCGCAGAACTTCACCAATTTTGAGAATGTTTTGAAATTTGCTCAATCGCATGCGTTATAATTTCATAACAATATCTATCTATCAGTATTTTGTGGTGCCTTCTAGTCATCCTACCGTACCGTAAACACGATTTATCTCGAAGGAAAATATTTTAAATTTTCATGTTTGGGGTCTAAAAGGGCCAACTCCGGCCAGCGGTTTTGGATTTGAAGCAATCTGAAATTTTGTTTCACGAATAACTCAAAAAACCTATGCCATCAAATTGTTATTCATTAGTTTATTATGAAATAACTAGAGAATAGCATACGTGTGGATGGTAAAATAGGAGATAAAAATATTTTCTGTTGTCAGAAATTCTTCACAAATTTGAGAGAAACTTTGATACAACAAATAGGACATCAGAAAAATTATACAGGGTGTTTCAATGGTAAACAGAAAAACTTGAACAGTGAATAGAGGAGACCGAGGTGGATCTGACTGCTTTGGTTATCGAGATAGATACATGGTGATTCATGTATTTGGCTCATTTTTTTCCGAGGTCATAATGGTATTTTTTTTTTATATTTCTCATTTAAAGCTTGAATGAATGACTTAATGACCACAAGGAAAATCCAGATTGGGATTAACAACAAATTATGAAACGATTGTATCGTTGAAACAACACCCTGTATATCGAAATTTTCAAAATCCGTTTTTAAATTTGAAAAGAGCATAAATGCAAAATGCTGGCGCATAAGATGTTTCACGATGACCCAAGGGTTTCAGTTTTGTGTAATGTGACTCGACTGCATTTAATAATTCAAAAGTATTATTGAAGCGTGTATTGTTAAATTTTTAGTAATGGAGTTTTTATTTGTAAAATGTCGAAAGATGGCAGCTTCAAAATTAACAGCTGCCTAAAGCGCGGGCTATTCGAAAAGAAACCTGTTATTGATTAACATTTTTCATAATCAATTTTTGAAATAGGAAGAGATAAATTTATTATCAAGCTTTGCTTTGAATTATAATAATTTATGATATTTTCACCTCATTAGATCAATATTTGAACAAAATCAGAATTCCTTATTTCAGGTAAAGTGTATGAAAGACATGGTTCATTCTTTGTTGGATACCCCCCGTATTCGGTCGAATTCTAGATTTTTCGTCAGAGAGGAACTGTGTGGTAACCTAGTTTCGGTAGTAATTTTTTTATTATCTAACGCAATACTTCTAACGACACAGACAGGATGCGACCTGAGTAGATATAGAGTTTTGTTTTAAATGGTTAATTTTCCACAGAAAGTAAAAGTGAAAGAGCTCATTGTTCTTCAACAGTACTCTGTCGTTCATTTGACACGACCACTCATGTCTTTCTATGGTCCTAAAAGACGTTAGTATTCTTCAATATTCTTGATCAATTAAACTGAAAGCAATACGTGAATTTTTTCTCCACGAATATTAGTAGGATGCAGATAATGGAATGTTTTTCATTGAGGAAGAAAATTAATGCTTTTTATATACAGGGTGATACACCGCGATGAGCTATTTGGATTTTATGGAAAACAAATCATAATTTTGTGTTGAAAATTTGCATTTTGGGGTTTGAGAGAATGATCTTTCTCCCTAAAATATTTTCAGCTCTCTACTCCTTCCGGTTATACCGGAAACAGACTACTGCTCCCTCATTTCAAATGGCACACCCAGTATATTATTGCATCATTAGATAGCTTTTTCGATTTGCTTTTTTGGGAGAAGCCTTTTTCATTTTAGATTCTGCAGATATGTAATATTATAAGACTGTTTGTAGTTTGGATCAAAATTGTACATGGTGTTCATAAGAAGATCAACTCAAATTCATTAAAACTTAAGATTTTCAAATTACAACCTACATTTTTAATTATCGATTCTAAATACAAAAATAGTGGGGGTTACTTATGCAATCCCTATACCTAAAATGAAAACTTTAAATGAGGAAAAACCGCAATTTCTTACAGTGTAGTCTGTGACTTCCGGAAAACACAGAAAGAAACTAAAATTCGATGTTCCGATAACTACATTTTACATTTCATGAATTATAACAAATTTTTTGTTGGGGTGGTTGAGAAATCCATAAACCAATACAATTTTCAATTACGAATAGTTCATTACAATTCTTGAAATGTCAAATTTAGTCATCGTCCAAATTCTTGATTTTTTGATAAACACCCTGTATATTTTTCGTCCAAATTGCGAACTGGTTTATAATACTATGTATTTGCTGAATCGAAAATGATAAATGTTTTTTTTGAAAAAATTTTTGCAGAAATATTCAAAAAATGTGTCTCCGTCGCCATCATTTTTTTCACAAGAATCCCATTAATTCATAAATCGTTGAGTTTTTACCCAAGGTATGGCATATTGCTGTAATTGTCATCAAAAAAGCTATCTAATGATGCAATAATATACGGGGTATGCCATTTGAAATAATAACTTATTTATTACTTGTACAGTGCATCCCATTTTGGGTGAGACTGCCAGGTTTCTCGCTTGTTATTTAAGATAGAGCCTTGCGGTTTTCACGTTCCTGTCCTACTTTTTCGTGAAACTCAAGTTGGTCTAATCAGATTTTGCATAACTGTTTCCGTTCAAGAGATACAGGGTGATTTTGGAAATTGATACTTTTCGAACCCCTCCTTTATCTCCGAAATTATAAGGAATAATGCTGAGCTGAAAACTACGTTTGAATCAGAATTCTGCGTAGAATCCAGTGGCGTACTCAATATTTTTTTTCGGGTTATGGTTTTGAAGATTCAACACAAACTTATATTTTTTTTAATGGAACACCATGTGTATCATTACTTCGTTGAATTCGTTATTTTTTTCCCTTCAAAATGATATATGACACTATGTAGGTAGGATGTTCAGAAATGTTAAAACAACACTAAAACATCAAATAATTATGATTTTTTGTTAATGGGCAATGGATTTCCCATAGAAAAGAAGAATCAATAATGATAACAATAATTTATAACGATGACAGCTAGATCAGATTGGTTTTTTCCCTCCAATGCCTACTTGATAAAACAATGCTCCCAAATGCATAGTAGCCATAATAACAACAAGGATGTTTGTGTCATCAATGACCTACTACTTTTAAAAATCGAAAGTAATAATCCTCTTATCGAAACATAGAAAATTCATGGCCCATTCACAAAAAATCATCATTATTTGACGTTTTAGTGTTTTTTTGACATTTCTGAACATCCTACCTACATAGTATCATATATCATTTTGAAGGGAAAAAAATAACAAATTCAACGAAGTAATGATATATAGGGTGTTCCATTTGAAAAAATATAAGTTTGTGTTGAATCTTCAAAACCATACCCCGAAAAAAAAAATTGAGTACGCCACTGGATTCTACGCAGAATTCTGATTCAGACGTAGTTTTCAGCTCAGCATTATTCCTAATAATTTCGGAGATAAAGGAGGGGTCCGAAAAGTATCAATTTCCAAAATCACCCTGTATCTTCTGAACGAAAACAGTTATGCAAAATCTGATTAGACCAACTTGAGTTTCACGAAAAAGTAGGACAGGAACGTGAAAACCGCAAGGCTCTATCTTAAATAACAAGCGAGAAACCTGGCTGTCTCACCCAAAATGGGATGCACTGTACATGTTAATGGGGCTTCCTCCTGAAACTGCAACCTTCAGTAAGCCTAGTTTTACCACCAGTGGATGTGCAGAGAATGGTGAAGGAAGTGGTAGTCTGTTTCTGGTATAACCGGAAGGTGCAGAGATCTGAAAATATTTTGGGAGAATGATAATTGTCTCAAACCCCAACATGCAAATTTTCAGCACAAAATAATGATAAGTTTTCCCTAAAAATCTAATATGCCATCGCGGTGAATCATATTTTATTTGTCGAATATTAACTTCAGGGATAAAATCATTGTTTAAAATTTGCAAGATTTTTGAACACTAGTTCCCTGAGAAGATCATTATATATTTTGTCTGGATGTCTCTAAATTTCGAAATTTGAACTGGGATTGGCCTCAAATATCAAAATTCGAACCATTGATGACAAATCCGTACTAAAATGTAATTCTGTCCGTCCATCCTTATTGAATAGCTGTAACCCGTGTAGTTTTTGCGTTATGCATTTTTGAATTCCTCCGCTTCATTTTCATTATATTTTTATTAGTAATAAGTATAAGATTTCTTCAATATTTGTTACTATATTTTGCGAGGAAAAAATTAAATAATAAACCATAATGTTAATTTAGAGTATTCTTCTTTCAGATACTTTTGAATTTATAAATGTTAAATGAAGTGTAATTCAGGAAGTAGGTACCCAAGTTTCTCTGCAATGTATGCTAAATTGTGATGGCTCGTCCTTTAGATGGTGAAACACGAGGTGAAACATCCAGTATAACATTTCGTTCGATAACATCTCGACCAGTATGGACAAACGAATAAAATCGGCATTGATCTTATTACAGACAACAACCTGGTAATTGCCATATCGTGGTCAATCATCTGCCAATTTCTCTTCGACATAATCTATCATTAACTCAGCTTGTATTTTCGACAATTTCCCAGAGTCGTCATTTAAAACAGAGGGCGCGGTTTTTGCATAATTCTTCTAATTGGGCCAGAATTTTGTTTACAATAATTGTAATTTTTGGTGGAGAAATTGTTCAGTTAGACAACAGAATATTGGTCGAATTAGAACCGTTCACATTTAGTAAACATCAATTAAAGATTTTAAGATGAATCAAATCACAGAAATTATCAACATAAATATTTGGAAACATTCATTTTGATAAACTGAAATGGAAACCACTTGAGAAAACCGGATCAGATATAATCTTAATTCTCTGAAGGAGTTCGAAATAACTGCATACCTTCAGCTGAAAAAGTCTCATCAATATTTGTCGCTCATATGATCTGCTCAGATGTTTTCAAATTTTTTCCAAATCGAATTGCACCTCATTTCAATCTTACTAAAATCATTAAAAAAATTGGAAGGTATCTTAGCCGATCATATGAGTGAATATGCAGAAATTTCGAACTCCTTGAGAGAATTCAGACTGATGAAAACTTTGATTCGGCTTATCTTTATTGATGAGTTGAGTAATCTTATCTCTTTGAGATTGTATAGGTACATGAAAAATACATTGCCAGTCCCAGTACGAAACATGAAATGCGAATCATTTTTTACAATATTTATTTTAGGTACAACATGTCTAGAAAAAAATGAAGACTACTCACTAGGCTATTTGACTGGTAAAAAAAATGCAGGGCATACCTTTTGAAAGAATAGACTTATTGACATTTTTTAAAAATTGGAGTGTCCTTCGGACTAACTGCAGAGTAATCCGTAAATTTGCAGAAGACTTACCTTTCGGGAATCCAATGAATAATAAATCAAATGATTTTCGAATATATCTAATGATTTTCAAGATCTATGCGCTGAGTACTTTCCTTTTCCGTTGAAATTTGAATCATTCTCCTCGCCCAAAATTTACGAGAGTTATCGACTAATCGAGCACTATTGACTCACCCTGTATATCCAGAAATTTTCAATAATTACATAGGCCAAAAAAATGAGAAAAAAATATACCGGAAACCCAACAAATGTTTTTAATCTGCTGTGGTTATAAAAAAGAGCACGTTTACATCATACGTTCATATAAAGCTTTTTTGTCGAAATGGCTTCAAGAATATCCCCCTCTAATATAAGCATATCATTAGGTAAGGAACATCTTGTATACGAATATAATTTAAGTGAAATTAGTGAGATACGAAAATCACACAATAAGGGTAATAGCAATCTTTTTTTGGTTTTAATTGATGTTTTTGAATTCCTTTATCGATTTTAATATAATATTGATTTGATTTGAAGTAATACAAATAATTGATTTATTAAGTCATAAGAAACACTCGAAAAATTTTCCGAGGATTGTTAACAGGAATGAAAACAGAAGTAGTCAATTTCACAACAATACTCTCCAATCAAATAAGTAAGCCGATATCGTCATATATATGCTATTAATTATTCATTTTATAACCTAGGGAATCCAATAATAGTACAAATATCAATTTAATAGAGAGGTATGGTGATTTCACAATATCTAATTTCAATGTGAAACCAAAAAACTTATTGCACATCTCTAATATTGCAATTTACTAGAAATTGAAAGGTCCAGGTAAGAGCGAATCAAGGAATGGAATGGACCAAGACGCCAGTGGCGTAGGTATATAATGGCAATGCAGGGAGTGAATCAAAAAAATATGAATCTTTCAATATTTCACATATTATCACATTTCGTGATAATTTTTATCATTTGATGAGTTATATATCCTGGAGAAAACTAATAATTGATGAGTAATCTAATAAGTAGATACATGAAATTAATAATATCGAAAAAGCGTTAGAAAATTCTCAATATATCATTCATATATATCAACGATCAAAATGAAGCATATCTTTAATAATTTTTGAACCGTGGGAGTTTACCTCCACCCTACCTACGCCAGTGGATGACGAACAACTTCTGCTGACCATATAATAGGATGAAATCTATCGATCCGTCAGCTAGAGAGATAGATTCTACTCTTGTGAAAGTACCAGAGTACCATACAACGCGTGACCTCTAGCCTTTGGCCATCGGCTTTGTGATCTACGGTACCAACTAGGTACCCATTTGCGAAGAAGAAAAGATGGTCTTTCATTGCTTATTGGGTAACTGGTGAACTAGAATCAACGATATGAGATTGTTACAGTAATAAATCTCCTTGCAATTTTGTAATTGCAGATATCCTAATAATACAAAGGGATTGGAGGAAGCAGAAGAACCAAACGCAAGTTAATAACTATTTATATGAAATCTGGATTCCAATAAATATATACTAGATATGAATGTCAATTAATACTAGGTATAAACATACAACAGATTTTGGCCTTTTGAATAAATGTAAAACTCTGCAGTGTGTATTGGTTTGACACTTATGCATTCTTTAAATTCCGAAAATGATCAATCTTCAGGACATATAGGTCGGTACATAGGCGTACAAATTTGCTTCTGTCTTCTTTTTCCGAAATTCCAGGCTTTATTGTAAAAACTATTTATGAATTAATGATTAAGAGTAGGTATTTTCCATCTCTCATCTTTCGGGCAGCGTACGAATCCCGTGTTGAAAAAACTTGTCATAAGACCGGAGGTGCTGGTCAGCCAGGCCGTGTGCCATTGATCGAAATAAGGGACAAACCGAGGAAGCAACGTCTGGAGAATACGGCGGGTGGGGTAGAACTTCCCATTTCAACGTTTCCAAGTATTTTGACCACTTTCGCAACATGGGGTCGATCATTGTCATGCTGTAAAATCACTATATCATGTCTCTCGTTGTATTGCGGCCGTTTGTCTTTCAATACTCCGCTCAAACGCATTAATTGCGATCGATAACGATCAGTTTTGATTGTTTCAGTCGGTTTTAACAACTCATAATACACTATGCCGAGCTGGCCCCACCAAATACTTAGCATGACCTTGGAACTGTGAATATTCGGTTTGGCCGTGGACGTGGAAGCATGGCTATATATCCCTATGATTTTCTGCGCTTCGGATTATCGTAATGAACCCATTTTTCGTCTCCAGTCACAATGCAATGCAGGAATCTCTTTCGTCTTTGGTTTGCAAG
Source organism: Harmonia axyridis (assembly GCF_914767665.1). Lineage (NCBI taxonomy): Eukaryota > Metazoa > Arthropoda > Insecta > Coleoptera > Coccinellidae > Harmonia > Harmonia axyridis. The sequence goes on from NC_059503.1 coordinate 27,978,925, forward strand.
CAGCTGTTCACAAGCAAACAAACGCCGTTCAACCTCTCTCGACTCTCTCGTCCAACTCCCCCAAAACAAAATCCTGGCTGTACCATTGGTTTCGTGTATTGATAAAACACTGTTTTATGATAGGAAAAAAAACTGTATAAGCAAAGTAATAGCTTGATAAATGTTATTCAGATTTTGCTGAAGTTTAAAAGGAGAGAAAAAGTGACTCCGATGTAGGAGTGCTTGCCAAATTTTATTTCGAAAGCAACGAAGAATCTTCCTACGGAAAAGGTATTGAAAAGTTAGAAGAACGTTAGAGTTCATTCTCACTCTTCAAAGTAACTATGTTGAGGAAAAAATTTTCAAAAATAATGAGTTTACTTGTTAGGCCCGGGACTTGATTGAAGTATTTTTCTTCTTCTTATTATTATTATTCTTCTCTATTTCAATTATATCTACACATCCGAAGAAAACATAAGGTCAACATGGTTGACCTTTGTTTTCCTGATAATGTCGAAATTGCATTGAAATGTAGATTAACAATTCCAAGATATTGATCGGGCAGAAGAAAAATTCAAGCAGGTTATTGAAAAAATCGAAGGATACAAAACCCAAAAACTCCTAATGCCATTTCAGTATTTTTCTCAAATTTTTAAATTTGTTTATTTGACATATATACAAGACCGGTTCTGCAGCCCTTAGTCCAATTAGAACCAAATACCGATCAAAATTTATAACGAGAAAGTGAAAACTGCAAAGAGGCAGTTCCGTTATTTCTGACCTTGGCCAACTGAGTGCATCTTGTTATTGCTGTGTTCTACAGTCTTCTTCGCGAAATCGGTGAAAGGTTCACCTCGTATAGATGTTTTGACCTTGATTTTTTAACGGAATTGTAGAAAACACTGATAGGTAAGGGTTTAAGCGGTATAAAAAATGTACCCAAATATCGTACAAATGAGATGGTCAATGGATATAAAATCGAGTTGGACAATACTTGATGTACTTGTGCGTATTGATTCTGGAGACCTATGTAAATAATCTCCTGATACATGTAACTTAATACAACTCTTTCGATTGAAAAATTCGATTTTGTGGTTTCTCCGTTATTTCCAAATCAATTTTTAGATAAAAAATTTATAAAACATATCTTCATTCGAATTTTGTAGAAATAAGTGAAAAGCATAGAAATAATCAGATTGACGGAAGGAAACTGCTCTTGTTACAGAAAGCTCAATTTTTCTGTGTTCATCAACAGTTGAAACCATAGAAATATTGAGACTCTTAGGTGAAAAGAGGTTTTAGGCCATTTTCTATTATTTATATTGATCCGAATCATACGATGTAATATATTTTTGAAATCAGGAAAAATCAAGCTTTCAGAAAATGATACAAAAATCTAGTGTTCCTATTTGAAAAAACATAACTTTGGGTCATAGCTGCGTAAATAAAAACCCTTTCGAAAATACGAGCACGCCACTGGATTCTACTTAAAAAGTGCCTGTATAATGTTTTAATTTCAGAGCTCTATCATAAGTATTAGCGGAGATATAAATGTTTTTCGATATCGCCATTTTTACAATTTTCGCTTATAACTCGAAAACAAAAGAAGGTAGCCAAAAATGAATACTACTCTTGTTAGTTTCTCAGAAAAAGACACCGAGAATGGGGTATCAGATTTTGTCTATCTCATCTGGTTTAAAAGTTGTAGTGCTAAAACATCGAAATTTGCCCACCCTGTACAGGCAGCTTCGTAAAGGCGGTTTGAAAATTTTCATTGCAGATAATGTTGACAACCATATGCTGCTAGCAAACTGAGCTGAATTGCCACCTCCCAAGTAGAAGAGCCTGAAACGGTCGCTTCACTGTTTCACCCCTAACGCCGGCCCTGCTAACAAGAAAAAAAATGGTTTGGCCAGGACAGTGCAAGTGCGCCAAGACCGGGGCTTATTGAGTGACCTGTTACAATTAGTTCAAGAACTGCAACACTAAAAATATTTAGAAATTATAAAGCTTCAATTAGCTCCCAAAAATGACAATGACAAGTTACAGAACATCTTTCATATTTAATGTACGATATTCAACTGTTTCGCATATTTACGATGAGAAATGACGAAGAATTAATACAGTAAATATGATGCAGAAATATTGCCATGAATGGGAAGTTGCGAAAGAAGCTATTAAAGTGGGTAGAACCACTTGCTCCTTTCAATGGAGCAACAAAGAAGTAAAATATTCCCATAGGAAAAGTTCTCAACCGAACAGATTCGTCTTTATTGGATTGCGATTCCATTAGATGTTTTCTCTTCGGAATGGAATTGTACAAAGATCGCAACTAGAATTTCATATTTGAAGATATGTAATGGAAAGGACAAGAAAATCTTCTAAAATGTGATCATTTTTCTAATGTCTGAAGGAATCAATAAATGTTATCATTATTATACAAGATGTCATACATGCTGTATGACAAACGTTGACACATGATCGTTGTGCTTATTCTGAATTTTTTTTTGTCAACGTTTGTGGTGGGATTTTCAACAATGGTTCGACACCAGTAGCTATACCTAAACGATCTCTTAAATGCAGGTTCGTATAATATTTTTCTCGGCAACCGTCCGGGAAGTGTTCACTTCCCGGACGCTTTTTCTCTGAGAAAGTAGCTTTTCCCGGCCTAGTCCGGAAAGAACGTACTTCCCGGACTAGGCCGGAAAAGAATCATAGAATCCATAGCAACCGAGATAACGGCTGACAGTTCATATGAAATTAGTTGTCAAAAATTTGCATGTTTTTTTATCGCAATCGCAATAAAATATGGAAAGCAGCAGCGATAGTGTTATTTTACATGGTTGCCGAAAAAATATTGTACGCAACACGCCCGAAAATGTTTTTTTTGGACTCATAGACTTCCAGTAATAGTAATTTACGTAACAAGTCCGGAAAATAGGGTTTTTTTGGACGAATAGACAAGACGAATAGACTCGCTTACGCTCGTCCTGGAAGTCTGTGAGTCCAAAAAAACCATTTTCGGGCGTGTTGCGTACCATATTTTTTCGGCAACCATGTAAAATAACACTATCGCTGCTGCTTTTCATATTTTATTGCGATTGCGATCAAAAAACATGCAAATTTTTGACAACTAATTTCATATGAACTGTCAGTCGTTATCTCGGTTGCTATGTATTCTATGATTCTTTTCCGGCCTAGTCCGGGAAGTACGTACTTTCCGGACTAGGCCGGGAAATGCTACTTTCTCAGAAAATATTTTGGGGCACAATTTTGTTGACTCCATTGATGATAGAGCTCAAAATTGTTGTATCAGGACGATGGGGCACCAACACATTGAGGGAGACAAGTAGCTGCTTGGTTGAATGAAAATTTATAGTTAAAATAGTCCCTTGTATCGGGTGTCCCAAATTCGTTGTCTATAGTGAAGGGATTCCTTTGAGCTAGAAAAAATGAATGGCACATTTTTGGGCTCGATTTCTGAAAGAATTGATTCACTGAATTGAAAACTGCAACCTCATAAATTCAACTATTTTCAAGCAATAAGAGAAAATAGGAAAATGGCGTGAAATGGGAAGTTCTCATAACTTCTTTATTACTGGTGCTATAACCATGAAACAAAAACATTCTACAGGCATTTTTTTCAGTAGAATCATTTTGTTTTTTATTGCAATTTATGTAAACCATAAAAATTTCTTCAACAAATGAAATCGCTTCTTTCCTCTTTTCAAAAATTGCAATAAAAACAATGATTACACAAATGGATTCTACTGAAAATAGTGCCGATAGATTGTTTTTGTTTTATGTTTATAGAACCAGTAAAAAAGAAGTAATGAGAACTTCTCATTTCACGCAATTTCACAATTTACTCCTATAGCTTGAAAATAGTTGAATATATGAGGTTTCGGCTTTCACCAAATTGATTCTTCTAAAAATTGAGCCCGAAAATGTGAAGTTCATTTTTTCTAGCATAAAAGGATTCTGAGATCACTTCACTAGACAAAGAATTCGGACACCCGATGCAAGTCTATAAATAAAGGGTCCCAATACTTTTCCTTGTGGTACTCCTACATGAAATTGGGAAACCCAAATGTTTATGATTCTGTCTTGATGGTCATCACATAATTAAAAACTTAATTCTCACTTGAAGAGAAAGGGAAGATACTTTTACTATACGTTCCCAAAAAGTTTGTTAACTCCTTATTGATTATCCGAGAGAGACTTTCTCATTGTCCATCGATGTTGGAGATTAGAAGCGTTTGACTCTCGTGACCCCCAAGTAATCGAAACCGCGAAGAATAACATTCTAATTATATCATAGCTGTTGGATTTGAATTGATTTAAATAAATTTGTACGAACGTGGATTTTGAAATTTACTGTTATTATATGTTTGAAAGTTGTAGGAGGTTTCCTATTTGAGCATTTTTCACTAGGTTTCATGGTTGAGTTGCGTTAGGATGATTGAATATGGATTTTTCAGTTATTCAAGCGGATATGAGGTGTTTATGATTGATGACAACTTCAGAAAAAAGTTTAGTTTTTAGAAATTAATAATAAATAGAATATTGGAAATTCATAATTTGTAGCACGTTTAAAGGGAAGCTACTTCCGTCACCAAGTAAGTCCAACTGTACAGGGTGTCCCAAATTCGATGTTTATTGAAAGCATTTCGAGAACTATAAGATTTAGAGAAAAATTCTTCAAGGACCACAGATTTCTTTTTTTGAAATAATAATAAGAAATCAGAAAGCAGACCATAGATATCTTGATTCGTTCTCTTGATTCATCATTCCTGATGAATATTTCCAATATTTCGCTGATTATTATGGTTTATACTCAGAACAGACCAATCATTAAAATTAATTAGCGTTTAAGAAATATAAAGCAGAGTTGGTGTATAGACTTGAATAATACTAGGTGCGTCTTCCTTTAGAAGAGACTCCAAAAACAGCATGTCAAAATTGATCAAAAATGAAGTGATGTTGACAGTTTTTTCGATTATCACAGTTTTCTGCACTCGAAGCATTTGCAAGAAAGGATATAAAATATGCGTTATGAAACGTTTGAGATGTAAAAATCAGTCCAAGAAGTCAGACTTCTTGAAAGAAAACCCATAGGTTTTGCACCATGAAAATGCATCATCTTAAAAGGCTCATACAATTGTGAATACATTTTTGCCATAAAACTCAACAAAATGATTTCAATCAGATTTTGAGGGCTCTTTCATTCATACTCCAATTGCATCCTTGAACATCACAGAGCTGTATATAAGTATATATTGAGTTATCTATTTTGAGATCCGGATTTTACAGACCTGTTTCAATGACATATGTCGAATCGAACTGTCATCGGTCATGTTTAGTTGAAGATTTGCCATTTCAGAATATAGATAAACGTGTGAAAATTGATGATGTAATATAATTTTGCCATTACGGGCAGATTATTGTCGACATAATTGTCCCTCTGAGTGTACTTTTGTTAAGAATGTGAAAAATTCGAACAGACTGGATCTGTATTTCAATGAATAAATCATATCTAAATTTGAAAATTTGTAACTGATTTTTTAATTTCTATAAATCGGAATGCACGCTCGACCGAAAGTATTTTTGCAGTAAGTGAAAGTGTTGAAGAAGATACAAAATAATCCATTCCTTGGCGCGCATAACATTTGAGCCACTATTGCATCTCTATCCTTATAACGTTCGGTTGACACAAAAATTGAAGCTGGCTGACTATGGAATGCGAAGATAATATATCGTTTGGATGATGATTTTTCGCATTGAATTGTCTTCTACAGAAATATAAAAGAATATGACTCCTCGTAGCAACCATTTTTTTCATAAGCATCCCATTTACTCATGAACCATTGAGTTATGGCATATTGCCTCAAAGGGGAGCATGTCTACATATCCACGGACAGCCAAACCACGCTGAGATCCCTGGAATCGTACTGCCAGGGGTCTTTCTTGACCTGGGAGTGCCGTAACACAATAAGGCAACTGACCAGAGGCAATAAAGTGACTCTTCTTTGGGTACCAGAGCTCTGTGGTATTGAAGGAAACGAAAAAGCCCACGAACCTGCAAAAAGTGCATGAAGGTTATCACTCGCTGGACCTGAGCCTTTCTGTGGGCTACGAAAAGACCAATATAAGAGCGGTCCAGCAATGGGAGTTGAATAACAGGATGACCCACTGGACAACCAGTCCTGGACTTATTCAGGTCAAGAAATTCGTGATGATTTCAACCACCTAAGCCAGAGGGCTGTTGAAGCTGTCACGAGCTGAGCTTCGGGTGATGGTGAGACTGCTGACGGGGCACTGTTGGTACAAACATCATTTGTACCGTATAGGAAAGTCAGCAGATGAGATTTGCAGGCTCTGTGGATCAGAAGCAGAAACAGCTGAACACATGGTATGCAAGTGTCCAAGGCTGGCTGGCCTAAGAACCATTCATATGAGGAAGCCGATCCTGGATACCCGTGAGGTAACGGCCAAGTCCCCTAAGGAGGTTGTCAGTTTTATCAACGCCATTGACGACCTCGTTCGGTTTCCATGAATGGATAGGAAAGAGAACAAAAGATCTACATGGTCGCAGTTCCCGGAAGGCTTACCGAGCAACAACTACCTCAGTTCAAATAATAAAATAATATGAAATATTCATCAAATAAGCGATCTAATGATACTTATACTGAGTGTGCCGTTTGAAATAAGAAAGTACAGTGGACTCTCGTTAACTCGAAAGACCACGGGACCAATATTTTTCGTCGAGTTACGAATAGTTCGACCTAGACGTAGTTCGAGTTATACAGGTCATTCTAGATTAAATTCGACTTACAGAGGTAATGAGATATAGAGGTAAGCCGATATGTAAACCAAATGGTAATTCGGGTTATAGAGCTAAAGAATAGTGATATTTATTTCCTATAACAAGAGTAGATCGTACATATTCGATGAATTTACTGAAAAATGAATTGACAATAGAAAATTTCACAATGAAATCGATCAACGTATCTTTATGTTGATAAAAGCCAGTTGACAAATTCTGAATATTTTAAGAGTATCTGATAAAGGAATCTGATTTAGACTCTAAAACGTCAAAAGAGTTAATTAATTCATAATGTTATTTTTCGTTTTTTTTTTGGTAAGTTTTTTTCATCCTGGTAAATTATTGCAATTATTGCGCAGGAGCATTTTTTTAAATTTTTTTAAACTTGTTTCAAAAATTGAGAGTGAAAACTCCAAATGAGTTTTTCGTAAAGATTCCAATCTACCGAGAGGTCTCTCAGAGGCTTAGGAAAGTCGGGATAAAAAACATTAAACAAAAAATGTATTTCCAACAACCTTTACACAACTTGGCAACAAATAAAACAAAATTCCTTAAAACCTCATTATTGCATCATTCATTCGCTCGATTCATCGACACGTTTCGACTTGTGCGTAAAATCGTTTCGAGTTATGCATGGAAATTTTTTCGGTTTAGACAGGTTTTTCAAAGGGTATTGAAAATTATTCGATTTATCGAGGATTTCGAATTAACGAGATTCGAGTTAACGAGAGTCCACTGTAGTAGTATGTTGTAGAGGTAGATATTTTAGGGAGAAAGATCATTATCTTAAATCCCAATATACCTACAAATTTTCAGCCCGAAATTATGAATAGTTTTTCATAAACGTCTAATACTGTATTAAATTTCGATGAATTTCGTAATCTAGAACCGAAGTCCAAAGTTCGAGCTTCGGGCCGGGAGATAAATTTTCTGGTTTTTGACATTAATAATAAAATTTGTCCAATACATGACCTGAAAAGATATTCAAGTCGATCGGCACAAGATATAATTAGGATTTGTAACTAGTTACAGTAAGAAGTCATCGGAGATCGTAAAATATAAATCGTCACACATCTTCTACCTACTATAGTAAACCTCTCGAGTATCGTCCTTGTCCATTTCTCATTCCGTTCATATATTAACGACGTTTCTTGCGATTTATACCAACTATGGTGCAACCGAGATTGATCTAGGCCAAGTTATTTGTTATTACAGTATAAGCTACTACTTGAGTACCACCAAATAATAATTATAACACCTGAAAGGTTCTATAGCCGAGAGGCTGTTTCGCGATCGACCTTTATGGCAATGTGTATGATACGGAGATGTTTTCGAGAAACCATCGTAACGTCTTTGATATATAGAAGTGACGGTAGTGGATGAACCAATTCTCATATTAATAATGGATAGAACGTTACGGTTTCTTGGGAAAAATCTACAGATAGTGATCTGTGAGATTGGCCGGGAGTATTGTAGGCATGAAATGACTTTTATACGATACCTAATTTTCGACATTAAATGAAGCTCATGAAATTCACTAATAAAAGGTGACAAGATATATTAATCAGGCAAAAAGTATAGGAAGACACAATAACTACCGTAAACTGACATAGTTTAGAGAATTTTAATGCCGTAACTTTTTTCAGTTCAAAGAATCAACCTAATATGTGTTTCTCTGAATCAATCGATGCCTTGGTAACTTTTCCTCGCCAAAGTCGATCTTTAATGAAAAATTCGATTTTGGTTCCTTGTACAGGTTGGGTTTCTTCAAATCATTGATGATATTTACTTACTTATAGCAACACGCTTACAAATTCTGACGTTCGTTTCAAGTTTGAACAAAAGTCAATGTTTGAAACTTCACAGATGAATATAATTCATTCATTTATATGAAAATGAATAGTTAAATGGGTAACTTCTATACGAAATTAAGTAAACTACGATAATAAATAATTTTTGATGATTATCAGAACCAATATGGATGGTTGCAAGCTAAATTCGTTATTATATTCGAGAATAGAAATCAAGAGAAAATTATTCAATATTCACCGCCAAAGAAATTGCCAACGTTGGTCATTTAAAATTAAGTACTAGGAAATGATTATTTCAATATATAGATATATATATATATATACAGGGTGAGTCTTTGACTTGTACATATATTTTAACCGAAGGTTCTTGAGGTCAAAAGAAACACTTTTTTCATTTACCATTTTTTCCGATTCGGTCCTGTTAAAAAGATATAGCCATTTTAAATTTTCAAAATGAGCTAATTCACCCCTGAAAACCGGAACACTGAAGTTTTCTCAAGCATAAGATATACCTCTTGAACCTTGGAAATAAGCTACTAAATTAGAAAAACCATCATAAACTCACGTTTAACATTCCATTTGTTGAACAAAGTAGTGTTTATAATCAAATAAATGAGTTATTCCAATTTCGTTGACGCTAAAGATTAAATATTCTTCTCTTGATTTCTATTTCATTTTCGATAATTATAACGAATTGAGCTCGCTACCACCCATATTAGCTCTGATACTCATATTCATTCATTCATTATATTTCATTTATATGATATCGTTTATTTTTCGTGCAAGAATTAACCTTAAAATCTCAAATAAATAATATTCATCTATGAAAGATCTAACACAGACTATAGTAATCTGTGGTTTTAAGTTTGAATTTCAAATTTCGAGTGATGCCAAATATAAACACAGCAGTTCGGTTCGAATAATCTATGTTCTAAGTTCTAACCTAAAATTTTCATTTACAGTTTACACTGTTATTGTTATAAGATATTTGTTATGAAATGAAGCATTTGATTTGTTCCAACTATCTCATAAAAATATTGAAATGCATCAATATTTTTGAAACCATCAGTATGAAAATATGGAAATATGTAAAATATTCTGGCTCTGTAATCAATGGAAAATGTTAGACTCCACTTGTAATCAAATTTGTTGTTAATGTGTACCTACATTATAGCCAACTTCACTACTTAATTCATCTTGATTTTGGCATTGAAAATAAATGAGAAGTATTCAATGTAAATATCCACAATAGAATATTTGGTTTCTTTCAACTCACCTAATTTGTTTTCACATTAAAACAATTATGGCCCTCTTGGAAGTATGTCAATCATAAGCTCTTAGGATGAATTTATGGAATAGCAAAAGAATAAAAGTATTCAATCTCAATCACATGAAAATTTGTCTAGTATGTACCTAGTCCTAGTGATATGTTTCGATGTGAGTTTGAATGAGCCGAAGAAGAATACAGTATTGTTCGATAGCAGCAGTCTTTAGTGGGATATTGATTGTTGTCATTATAATGGGACTATTTTGTGAAAACTTTTTTAAACATGGGTTTTATGAATAATCTGGACTTTTCAAAAAGAATGTTGATTTTAGTGAAGTATCTTCTTATTATCAGAGCTGTGCCAAAGCTCAGTGATTTTTAATCAAATCGAGGAGTTGAGGTGAGCTTATTCAAATAACTTCATTTTCAAACTAAGTTGGCTAGTACTTCAATTCTTAAATCTGAGACATGACTTCATAGTAAATATTCATTTCTGTGGTTTTTTTTTCCACAATAGAACAGAGTTGCATTCAGCCAAAGTACCCAATTTTTTGAATTTCACAGATAATTTTTTTTTTTTAAGATCAAGTTATTCGAAAACGGCGCTTTGTACGAGAAAATATGAAGAATACTTTTATTTTTCAAATTAGCCAAATATTCTTCAATGAACGTTCAAATTACTATTAAGAGTTGGTTTCTTCGAATTTCTGGTATTTTTATGGTATGTTATGTTCATAACAAAGAAACAGAAGAATGTGTATGGAATCTGGTGTTCGGAGAAGATGTATCACATCAAAAAAAAGCTATATTTCAAAAATCATTTCCTTCGATACAACCATTTACGAGATATAGCCGAAAATCACATTTTTTTAACGATTTTCAACAGCCTGTATCTTTTCAACCGGGCCGAATCGGAAAAAATGGTAAAGGAAAAAAGTGTTTCTTTTGACCTCAGGAATCTTGGGTTAAAATATATGTACAAGTCAAAGACTCACCCTGTATATATATATATATATATATATATATATATATATATATATATATATATATAACTCTTCATATGATGATTAATTCGCAAGAGACTATAACGCCGAATCTAATTCCACATGTTTGGAAATACTTAGATGATTTGAACTGGATTTGCTTTCATATTGGTTTAGGTAAAATTATAATTATGTCTAATTATTATTATCCTATAAAATCCCAAAGAAATTCTTATTATTTACGTTTTAGTGCAAAATGTGTACTAGTATATAATGATACTAGTGTATAATGACACTTTTAATTACGTGCAACGAATATTACGCTTTTAAAGTTATTAATACTCATGCTTCATAATCTATATTTTATTATACCTATTGACAACATAAAAACCATAAAATGATAAAAATGAACTTTGATCAGAAAAATGTTCTTTGCAATTGTTGTTGACAAGCTTATTTGACAATTCATATGGTTGATTATTTTAAAACCGTTCATTAAATTTCAAAGTTAAGCCAGGAGGCTGAATCCAAATTGTTGCCATAAAAATTCGTACTATACAGGGTGTTTCAGTGGCAGATGCAAGATATTCTGAGGAGTCTGAAACAGTGTCCGAACTCCGAAGTATACCTATTCGTTTAAGGATACAGGCTGTTTTATGTATTTTATCAAAAACTTTCAATCGCCATAACTCTTGAACGCCTTTATGAATATTCATGAAAATTTTAGAAAATGATTATTGGATAAAGTTCAAAATAAAATTCAAGTAACTTGTCTATAACGCAGGTCCGTACTGAGGAAACAATGTTTTGATGTAGTTTTTGAGGATGAATACGCTTTTAGAAAATTTGATGTATGATACATGGTATTTTATAACATGTAGCATGGAAAATATTATTTTCTCAGTCCGGACCTCTGTTATCGAGAAGTCACTTAAAGTGTATATTGGACCTTATCCTATACTCAGTTCCTGATTGATTTTTTTCGATTAAATACATAAAACGGCATGTAACAGTAAAACGACTTTACTTAAGACATATTTTGAACACTTTTTCAGACTCGGAATGTCCTGCATCTACACTACCTGATGTACCTACCTACAGTTATTTGTGAAACATGGATAGTTAACGCTATGTATCAGATAAGAACCTGAAGTATGAAAATAGAAAACCTATGTCGCTAGGTAAATAAGGTAGCTTCTGACTTTTGAACGTTGCGCCATATAAAATGTAATATTACCACTATTTCACAATAATTTCACTGGAGACTTCAACGATGGACCAAGTGACGAACCCCAAAAGCTGAATTTCAGAGAAAGCCGATTGTAAAGTGTAGAAATTCGGGTATATCTCTTTATAATCACCTTCTTGAGGGGCTACGTTTCCATATAGCAGCAATACCAAACCGCAAATCTATCACAGCCAGCATTCTCATCTGCCTCATCATCTGCCACCTTAATAACAGGTCTAGCTAGCTTCAGGGCGCGAGTGAAAGTGCTACAGAACACCTTCCGATAGCGCTGGATCCTTTTTTTTTAGTTACGGAACCCCTGGCGTCGCCGATAATTGCGAGAAATGGAATAATGGATTAATTATTGGCGGCAAAGCGGGAGTAACTTTTATGATCGTTCTGTTCGCAGTTTACGATAGAATAATGTAATTCTGGGTTTCCCTATGATCTATGGGTAATTTGATGTAACAGTGCGATGCTGAAGTGAGAGGGATCCAGCTGAAGATGTGGATCGGTCTTGAACAAACAGGAAATCGTGTCTTTGGGTCATAACGTTTCGGATGTGGGTGGGAGGACAAGACTTTGGGAAGATCTTCGACAGCAACAATGGAATTTATTTTTGCAGATTCCTTTACAATTGGGAAAGTAAATTACCTACTTCTGACGATCTTGTCTCAATGGCAGAACTTAGGAATATATAATAATAATAATAATAATAATAAGCCTTTATTTCCAACAGGTATACCCTATTACAGGAAATCAAAAACAACAATCAATACTAATTTAACAAAAAAAAAAATCAATGCTATATCATGAACATAATCCAATAAAATCATGAAAATTAAGAGATAAACAACCCATACACACCCCAAAAGACAGTTTTCAGGCCTCGGAAAATAAAAACAAAATACAAGAAATAAATGGAAATCGAATACAATATAATGTCATGCGTGCTCCCCTCAACTTCAGATGTTTTCATTCAAATACAAATCACATATATAATCCAGAGATTGAGAATGCAGATCACATCTATCCGCTAGAGAGTTAACAACGGAACAAGCAAATCTCAGTGGTGACTGCAACAGCAAATTAGTTCTTGGTGTACTTATGTAAAAAAAATATCTAGTTCTAGCAATCGGGCGAGGTACGAAAAAATCTAGCTTACTCAGCAATTCAACGCAGTCAATTCTATCACCCAGAAGACCATGAAGGAATTTGATGGCATGCAAACCTCTTCTGCATTCGAGGCTTTTTGAATTAAATCTTGATAATAAGATACTATGATCGTATCCCCTAGGTGGGTATAGTCCATCTTCACGATATGAAAGCCACTTCAAAAACCTTCTTTGTACAGTCTCTAGATGGTGAGCATGACAGTTATAGATTGGGCGCCAAATTAGGCAACCATACTCGAGCTTACTTCTGACCAACGCGTTAAATAAGTGAATTATTGTTGACGAATTCTCAAACAATCTCGCGTTTCGTACAATGAAACCATATATTCTACATGACGATAAGGTTAGCTGAGTAATATGTGGTAGGAAAGAAAACCTTTGATCAAATACTAAACCCAGGTCCTTGATTTCAGTAAGCCGAGAGAGATTTATACCTCTGATATTGTAGTCAAATAGATGCACTTCCTTCCTCCGTGTGTAAGACACTACGCTACATTTCGATACATTTAAATGAAAACTATTGCTGCTACACCACCTATTCACAACATCTATGTCTTCCTGCAAACTCAAACAGTCATCAGCAGATGAAATTTCCGCATAAATTTTGAAATCATCAGCATAGGCTAACTTCAAATTCTTTATTATCTGTTGAAGGTCATTAATAAACAAGATAAATAATAGTGGTCCTAGGTTAGACCCCTGAGGTACTCCCGAAGTAACGGTAATCTCTCTAGATCTACAATTTTCTATTTGAACAAATTGACGACGATCGCTCAAATATGTTAGCAATTCATAATTTAATATTAAGCCCATGCAATACTGAGACCATAAAGTCCTAAAAACACATCATGCTGAGGTCATAATTGTCAGAATCAATCACGCGCATGCGTCTCTACGATCGAACCCAATCTACAGAGCAAGTACCAAGGTACCGTGAACAAAATATCTGCATGGTCGCAGTTCCTGGAAAGTGGAAGGCTTATCGAACCAAAACGACCCCAGTCCAAGGTACCGTCGCTCTAACACACTTTTCGAACCGGCCCTTACTGGTATCACTTCGACTTAGATTCTGTATAGTAAGTTAGTTCAACTGTGTTTAAACTCTGCATCCTGGGTGATAGTATCATTTCTGACATTAGAAACATTAGGTAATTTAACATATGTGATAAACACACTGTATGAAATTGATGTCGAGGAATTATATTCTTCAAAAATTAGCTGGTTTTTCATGGCGTGTTGATGCCCGTATTCTTCATACGGCAGATTTGGCCTTGGGTTTTTCTGCTGCTGAATACTGTTGTTCTGTTTGGTTCAATAGTGCTCATATTCATAAAATTGATGCACAGCTTAACGTTTCTATGAGCATTATCAGTGAAACTATTAGATCTACACCTTTACATTGGTTATCAGTGCTATCACATATACTTTCGCCTCATATTCGTAGACAGGTCTCAGTCAAGAAATTTTGGGAAAAATTTCATTTCTACCCGAAATTATTTTCAATGGTATCTTACCTTCCAGATATTAGAACTACCAGATAAAAGTCATGCGAACCTTTATGGATTAATACTTTCCTTCAACCTAATGAAAGTGACAAAGAAATTCGGCGTTCGAAATGGAGTTTTTATAATATCTTCAACAAAGGTCTAATCGTTGATCCTTCGGAGAAAGTTCTAGGTTCAAATCTTCCTAGGAAAATTTGGAGTATTTTAAATACACTTAGGAATTTTCAAGGTTGTTGCAATAGTATGCTCTTCAAATGGCATTCTATTGAAAAGCCCACTATGTGAGTGTGATGTAGAAAAAACCATTGACCACTTGATGAATACTTGTACAATTTATTAATTTTATGGTGGTTTCCAAGCTATCCATTCAGTTTCAGATTCAATTTTAGAGTGGGTCACTAACCTTAATTTTATAACCTATTGATATTCTAAAATACAAATTATTCCAGAATAGCAATATGTAATTCAGAAACTGAAAAATTGATTTCAGAAAATTTGAATTGGAATTTGTTAATTTGAAATTCAGAAATAGGAAATTGTAATTCAGAATTGGTGATATGTATTCCAGAATTAATAAAAATGAATACCCATTTCTATTATTATTATTAATGAATCGGGAACTGCGACCAAACTAATTTTTTTGTTCTTAACCCTACTTATTCATACAAACTTAAGAAGGCCGTCGATACTGCTAACAAAGCTGACGATATCCTTAGGACCTTGGCTGTTTCTTCGTGAGTATCCAGAACTGACTTTCCCATATGAGTGATTCTTAGGCCAGTCAATCCCGGACATTTGTAGACTAGGTGTTCTACCTCGTCTTCACAGAGCCTGCAGATCTCATCTGCTGACTTACCCACATGATACAAAAAGTATTTGTACCAACAGTGCACTGTCAGCAGTCCCACCATTACCCGAAGTTCAGCTTGTGGTAGCTTCAAGAGCTTTCTGGTATAGGTCGAGGAAAGCATTGCGAATTTCTTTGTCTCAGCAAGGCCAGTAGTGTTCCTCCAGAGGGTTATTCTATTGTCCCACTTCCATTGTTGGACCGCTGCCTCAAATTGTTCTTTTCCAAGCCCACAAAAAGGGTCTGGACCAATCGGAGTTAACCTTGTACTGGTAGATACCTCACATTCGGTACTGTTCTGAAACACATATTACATTATCTGAAATTGAATTGATAACTTTGACATACAATTTCCTTTTTCTGAAATATAATTTGCTGTTTCTGAAATTCAATTTACAATTCTAAATTACAACCTTGTTTTTCCAACTTCCTAATTGTAATTCAAAGTTGTTTTTCTGAAATTATATCAACTATTGGGTATATTCTGAGATACATATTCCCTTTTCTGAATTTGAACTTTGATATTCTGAACTACAATTGGAAAAGGTGTTGAACCAAACTATACCTACCTTTATATGCAGAGAAATCGTTGCACCCAAGAGCAAATTGCATCAACTTTCAATCTGAATAAAATACTCTGGCAATTGATATGGCGTAAAGCTTCCTTGTTCCTCGTATTTATGATCCAATCTGTTTTCCTATACCTACAACATTTCGTCAAAGTCTGATCAGTAGAGCGCGAAATATCGAGGTATTTGCCTCAACAGCATTTCCTACTCGAAAATTTCTCAGATGTTACAGTTGAGGAATGACGGATACCTTAGCTTTTTGCATTATTCTACATATATACTCACTAGGTCCTAATTGTTTGAAATTTCTCTTGAGCTTTTTGGGAACTATTCCAGTTGTTGAGATGAAAATTAGAATACCTAGTTCTTGTTGGAATCATTCTTCTCTGACGCCCTATATTTCAAAATTTTTTCTACTTCCTTTTTCGCGCATGTTGTTGTTATTTGTGAAAGCTACACTTCTACATTTCTGATATTGTTATAAAGGGTGTGAGTCATGATTTTTTTGGGAAAATTTCTTTCGTTGAATTCATTCTGGTGAAAAAATAGAAGCATTCGATGGAGCGAAGAAATTTACACGAAGAAGGTATTCTAGGTAGTTTTTGTAGTTACATAACGTCAGCAGATTCATCAATAACGATATTTTAGCTGGCCATGAACAATTTTGTTCTTAATTTTGTCGATGATAAACAATAATTATAAATGAATAATAAATAGTTCTTCAATTTTATCAACTTTGGAAGGATATATCTCCCTCAATATGCATTTTAGGCCATTAGTTTAGTTATCAAACTGCATATAATTATTTTTCAATGTACTATCACCCCCAGAAAGCTCAGTACACATTTTTTATTCATCCTGTATATTTGCACTATTTGCAGTAGTTTCTCGTTGAAATCACTTGATCTTGGATGGCAATACAAGTATTGTTATTATTGTCATACCGGGAATTCTGAGTTTGCGTATGCATATTTGTGCAACGTACACCTTATATCTGGAGCACCTTATGGAATCATCCATGACCCATACCAGAATATCCCTTTCATATTCCATATTGATTGCAATATACTGAGCTTCTGTATGGAACTCTAATCGAATTCTCAATTTCTTAAAAATCGGATAAGTATTGAAGAGATTGAAAGCGTTAAGAAAAAACAGACACCAAACCAAAATTGTTAAGAATGGTTTAATACCAAATCTTTTTCCATTCCAAAAGTGGTCTAAAGTTTCCTTCTATCTCTGGAAGAATCTGAAACAAAATAATACATTTGACGACCCCGTTACTGAGCACAATTCTTTATACAGTTTAGATGCATCGACAAATTGAGATTGTTGATATCTGATAATTGCTCTATGTTCCCCGCAACTTGAACTGTTTGGATTCCTTGAAAAGTTGCGAACCAATAATAACCCCCAAATGAACGATGGTATTCAAGTCCGGTGAATGGGGTGGCCATGTAGGTATCGTTAAAAGCGTACGTCAGTTCGCGTAGTCGTTATACTACTTCGTTTTAGCTTCTAACGTCAATTGTCTATACCTAAACATGCGAACTTGAGTGTGACAAAGAAGGTCTTGCCGAGCTAGTTGTATGAAGATTCTTGACGTTTTGTGTACATCTTGATAGAATGGCCTTCTTCTTGTTTCCCTACTATTTCCCACTGTAAACAAAGGACAAGCGACTTCTTTTAGCGCTCATTCCCTGAAAACATTGCTCCTTCATCCTCAAAATGATAAGGTTCGACACAATGATAACGAATTCTTAAGCAAACTCAAGTATATACATCCGGACGTACGTAAACACGGCCACAAAATTGACGGATATGAGATTTTGGATGTTTTGGATGAAAAACAAATTTCAATGTGATCAAATCATCAAAATCATCAAAAATTCAAGAAGAATATAAAAAAAAACAATATTTCAGTATTTAGCGTTTTAATTGACAGATTCCTGATAGAAACGTCTGTGACAGTAGATATCTAAGCACGTGTTATCCATAAATTGCTTAAAAAAATGTATGCCAATCTGTGTGCAGAATACCGTAAGAACTTTTTTGGTTACCGACCCGACAATAATTCACTAACTACCACTTGTATCAAATTCTTCTCCTTTTATCGAAGAATTTAGTTTCGACGTCGAAGTCAAGTAAATAATAAAACTGCCAGTTTGCTCCAGATACAACTACATCATTGTCCAATTATTCCAACTACATATGAAAGTTTCTGATTTGTTAATACTTCATTTATGGCTGGTACGAGTACCTGGACATAAAAATACCATCGATGTCACGTTTGCATTAGAAATCATGGAGGAAGGTACCGGTTCACCACTGGTTCAGCAGAAAGAAGAAACGAGAAGCATTTCAGAATTTGAATAATCCAAATCTCAACAAAAAGATAGTGTAGGTGTTATGATATATAGGGTTTTCCAATAGAGATGATACCATTTTAAAATGATTAATACAGGTGTTCCTAAATTGGAGGTACTTACAAATTAAAATGACAGATTCCTTGGATAAATTCAGGAAAAAAGATCCTATGAACAAACGCTTCGTTTTCGAGATAGGTATAGTTTGTTTCTTCTTTTTATACGATTATACAAGTTAATAGAATTTTTTTGAATCATTGACACAGATCAGCAAAATAAACATCAAAACTAATAATTCATTCATTCATCATAGCTTACTGACTGCATTTTTATGAACATTTTTTGACTTTTTAATAACCAATCAAATTTGGTCATTTTGTATCATATGAAACAATTTCACTCAATCATGTCAACATTACACCGATAATTGCATTCAGTGCAATTATCAATCACTATATGACAACACGATTGAGTTTGACAACTCCATTCCAAATAAATTTCAAAACGTTACGTTTTGGCGATGCGTATGTTCAAACAAAGTATAAATGCGCTAATAAAAGAAAAATCCCAGAAATACAACATACAGTCACAAATATATTTGGGGAATATTTATGGATTTTTGCTGCGGACGAGAATATGAATTGAATGAACATAGGAGCTTAGAATAATTGACGTCGATACTTAATGATTGGGCGGTCAATATGAGAAAGAAAGACGGGACCGAAAATAAATAAGGAACGGTGAAGACAATGTAAAACGTTTTGAGCAAATTCTTGCAAAAAAGGACTATAATGTCTATTACATTATGATTGAACCGTTTAACAATATAGTACTCGTATTTAAATCAGCCTGAAATGCCCACGATGTAATGGTATAGTATATCCAAAGTCACTTGGAGGAAGATGAATATTTCGATTATACAAGGTTTGTCCAAGTTTCCAGAAATTCCTTTGGGGCCAGTGAATTTATTGCCTAACAATACTTTCGGATAAACCCCGGTATTTTGCAGATCGCGGTATCCACTTCGAAGGGACATCTATGGCCAAGCGTTTTTATGGACTAGTTCAAGTGACTTCGAATAAACTATAATAGATCATCTTAGTAGGGAACAGCAAAGAATATAATGTTCAGTTAAATTTTAATAGTCATTAATACATTTTTGGACAAAAAATTTTCCGCTTAATATCCCTCGGTCATGCCTCATTATTTTATGATATGTTACCAAGTAGCGAGCTTCCGATTGTCATAAAATAATTATCTCGTCTATTATCAATGTCCTAGGGATATTACTACTGATTATGTGAATTTTCCTGAGGATTTCGATATAGGTAAGTGTTCAACTTTTTTTCTCTCAGTCTAAAGCAGATAGGACAAAACTATAAGGGACAAAAAAGTTCAATATCGAGCTAAAGTTTCTTTTTACATTTCTTTAACTGCCAGTGGTTCACCAAAAAATATTTTAGAGGAAAAAAGGGGGCACTACTCCAGAAAAAATGTCACCCTGTAGACTTGCATTCAAAATTTGCATATCACGTGATGTGGACTATTCGGAGGATCTATGCCAAATTTCAGTCAAATATCTTCTGATGTGCAGATGCTATCAGAAAAAAAATCGCAGAAAAAATTCTCGAAAGCAAAAGCATCTGAGGGTTCATGTTTATAGCACTTTTTTTCTTAAAATTATCTTTACATTTTTCAAACCACCAATTTAGGAACACCCTATAAAAATAATTCAGGCAGACAATTTTTTTAATTTGAAAGGCTATATTATGCCATTATGTATGGAAAATAACGTCATTCAAATGACCACTTCCCCGTTCGTATTGCATTATGTCAACCTAATTTCTCCATGACTTTTCCCCATAAATTTGACTGTATTTTATCAATAGTACGTTCAAATTGATTTTTAATTGCTAAGTTGATGTTGGATTATCAGCAGAAACTTGTTAATTAACATATCCCTAAAAAGAGAAATGAAATAGTGTTAAATCACACGAGGATAATTAACTGGACCATTTTTGGAGATAATTTCATCACCAAAATTTGTTTTCAATAAATCTATCATCGAGATACAGGTGATAGGTGGCACCTCCTTGTTGAAACCACATATTCTGCAGATTTTTCTCAACAATCAGTGGCGGCTAGTGACAGTATAAGATGGTGAAACACATCAGAAAAACATATTATTGTAATATACATATTTCAAATTTACGGACAAAGTTTATCTAGTGAATTTTACTTTGTCAGTTGCATAATAATCATTATAAAAATTTGTATTACTGATACTCAATTGATGATAATATGATGAAAATCCTGAAAGGGCTGAGGAAAAAATTTAACCTCTTGAATTGAACTGCACGCATTACTTAAAAGCAAATTGAATACGTGGTTACCTCTAGCATACGTGGTTACCTCTGGCACGAAATCGTGGAGGAAAAACTACTCTTATCAATTAATCTTCAAATTAATTTAAATGAGATATGATAACTTCAATAAGTAAACATCGCTTGAGGTGCTATAGATTTGATTTTTGCCTATGAATCGTTTACTTTATTCCACTAGCCCCATTATATGTTTGAGTCATTAACATTGAATGCAAGTCAAATTTTCGGAATTTAGCAGATAAAAATTGAAATAAATCCTCAGCAGAACCCTCAGAACTTCTTTCACAAAATCACATGGATCGTTCAACAAGTTGTTCATTTATTACATAACCAGGCATGGCAGCTCATGTCAGTTGTTCATCAACTTTTCAGAAAAAAAGAGATTTTGAGATTAATTTACTTTGTATAGTTTTAGATGTAGAGTGAAGAACTTCTTATTAGGACACCGTCTCCCTACGAAGATTGATGATCCCACATATAGTCACAATACATTTACTTACATCTAGAACAGGTCTATTTATTTCTTTATATATCATATATCCTTATAGGAATGACTTTGAAAATGTTGCTGATTTATTAAAAAAATCACAAAATCATATTTTCATTTATCTTGGGATTTTGAGACTACTCACTCGGTCCCTCTAAATCAATTTCGCCTTCTGGTAGTAATTAAGTCGATAAAAAAAATGAAAATCTTATCGAAAAAGTTACACTTATCATTAGACAAACTTACACGAGACAGACGAAAGACAGCAAATGACAACAAAGCGAAAACTAACCCGATTTCCATCTTCCCGAATAGTGCAGAATAATTTCAGTTTGCTCTTCAGCATCGGCATGCCTCAAATCTATTTTTAGAAGCCGCCTTCAAAGGCATAGGAATCTTCTCGAGTTCTCGTCGCGCCGATGTAGATAAAGCGCTTCTTAATTTTCTCTCAGTATTCACAAATTAGCAACTGTTTCAATAAAACAATTCAATAATTCCTAAACGTTGTTGAAGCGTGTATCTTTTCTTAATCAAATGGTAATTATAACCTACTAGACACAAATGACACAAGAAATGTCAGAAAATAAAACATAGTGTTACCAATATATTGTATACCTCCTATTGAAAATTTGTTCTTTATTCGTTTGTGATGCCAATCCATAGGTTTGACTAAAAATTTATAGACCAACTAAATTTTAGTTTTCGGTCGGGTTGCACAAAAGTTTGATCAACCATTCAATTGGTTAATTGAAGTTTAAATACTATGGGATGAAATCAAACTGAAATCAACATTATTTCACTTACAACAAGGAAAGTGTTATGAAACCCGCAATTATGGAAAAAAATTTTTAATAATAATAATAATAATAGTAGTATTGTTTATTTCCAGAATTATTAGCATACAGACAATAGAATGGAAACAAGTCATATTGGCACATTATTGCCTAAAATCATTATGTATGTATCATGTATGTATCACAGAATACCTTGAATTCATACATAGAATAAGGTTCACATTTCAATATAAATTGAGATAGGGCTTTTCGAAAGGCTTTGATATCTTTAATGATCTTAATTTCTCTAGGAAGATAACTAAATAATTTAATTCCCATATACATTGCACTGCGTTCAGTAAGTGAGTATTTATGTGCAGGAAAAAAATATGAGAACATTCTTCTAGTATTATTACAATTCCTGTATGCATCCCAGTAATTATTATTTTTGACGAAAAATAACAAAACTCTGAATATATAAAGTCCTGGGAGTGTCATTATGTTATTGCTCCTAAATATGCCCCTGCATGTAGACCTGAATTTCATTCCAAACATAGTTCTTAATGCTAACTTCTGAACAATAAATATACCTTCTGCTTGTGAGCTACCACCCCAGAATATAATTCCGTAGGACATCAGTGATTGGAAATTCGAATAATATAAAGTTTTTAATGTCGTAGTGTCAATTTGATATTTCAGGACTTTAAGAGAGTAAATCGCGATATTTAGTCTTTTTATAAGGGCATCACAGTGTGGACCCCAATTGAGGTTTTTATCAATCATAATGCCCAGTACTCTTGTTTGTGGGTTTACTTGTATAGTCTGATCGTGGTGAAATATATGATTCGGACAAACTATGTTCGATCGTATGTTGTTGAAAAACACTATATTAGTTTTCGATGTATTGAGCACAAGATTATTGTCACAGCACCAGTTCTCTATCCCACTCATGGTCTTCGTTATTTTGTTAGATACACTCACTACGTCATTTCCACTTACTATGACGTTAGTATCATCTGCGTATATGTAGGATTCTATTACACCCCCAGCTAATCCGTCATTCTCGACATGTTCCCCCAATTCCTGAAAAATATCCGGCAAGTCATTAATATAAACTAGAAACAAAATTGGCCCTAGTATGGTTCCTTGAGGTACTCCTGAAGTGATTTCGCATTCTGAGGATAGAAACTTTGAATTTACCCCATCCAACATCACTCTTTGCTTTCTATCAGATAAATAGCTTTTCAATAAATCCAGTGTTGTTCCCCTAATTCCACATTTATTCAGTTTCAATAATAAAGTTTTATGGTCTACTCTATCGAAAGCTTTAGAAAGATCTACAAAAAGCCCAGCGGGTATCTTATCATTTTCGATTGAATCAATGATCATCTGTAATAACTCAAATACTGCTGTTTCAGTGCTACGACCGAGAATGAAACCGTGTTGTCTGCACGAAAGTATCTTAAACTTGGTGAAAAACTTTATTAGACGATTCGCTAAGATTTTTTCGAATATCTTAGCGAAAGCTGTTATTAAACTAATTGGTCTATAGCTTGAAAAATCGTCAATATCTCCCTTTTTAAAACATGGCTTCACTATGGCAAGTTTCAACATGTCCGGAAAAATTCCAGTTTTAAAAGCACTATTAATAATATAACAGATTGGATGGACTATTTTTGTTATATGCTTTTTAATAACTTTGATGGGAATGTCGTCGTGTCCGCATGAATTCTTGTTTTTCAATCTACCAACAACCGAGACAATCTCCGCTTCCGAAACCTCAAACAAGTAGAAAGATTTAGTGGAAATTTTCAAATTTTCCTGCCTAGTAATACCAGATCTTACAAGGTTTCCTGTTGCAATATTTGCGAAAAAACAATTGAAATCATCTGCCAATTTGCACATTTCATATTGGTCAGACTCGTCCCAGAATTTTGTAGGCAGTTTTCTTCTGGGATTCATGTTATTTCCTGATAATTGATCAATTATTCTCCAAGTAACTGCCGATTTATTTTCCGCCTTATCTATGATCGTTCTATAAAAAGCTTGTTTACCCAAAATTAGGGCAGAATCATAACGTCGTTTAACATCATTATAAATTTTACAGAATTCAGGTCTACATCTAGAGACAACAAATAATGAATCTAATATTTTTTTTAAATTTTCGATTTCAGGGGATGAATTAATTTTACGTTTTTTAACTACATTCAAATTTTGAATTGGAAAAGCCGAATTGAAACATAAGTCAATATTCTTAGAAAAAAACGCCCACATATCATTAACTCTATTCTCAGGAATATCAAAAATAACAGACCAATCAACATTATCGAGCAGATTTTCGAATAGTTGATGATTACTTTCGTTATATATTCTAACATTTCTAATTAATCTAGATTCATTACGCTTCACATCAGCTTGAAAGACGAATTTTTGTCCTGAATGATCAGACAGGTGTTCTTCAACTATGGTTACCTTACCTTCTATACTTGAAATAATATTGTCCAAACAAGTAGCTGAGTTTGTGGTTATTCTAGTTGGTTCCTTGATTTTCAATTCCAGGTTATAAGTTTCAATAATTGATAAAAACATTTTCGCATCCTTTGAGTGAGATAGGATGTCAATATTAAAATCACCTGAAATTACCAAATCTACACCCTGTAAAAAACATTGATCAAGTACAAGAGAGAATTTTTCGAAAAAGAGAAATACATCAGCCAAAGGCTGCGAGTTGGGGCGGTAAACACACACTATTAGATACTTCTTATACTGTATTTCAATTTGGCAGGCACAACACTCGATTACACCTGGTACACTAAGTGACTTGATATCCGGTCTTTCCAGGCACTCAATCCCTTGCTTGATAAAGATTGCACATCCACCATGATGTCCCTTATCTCTGCAGTAGGAAGAAGCAAGAAAAAAATCTTCTGGAGTATAGATTCCTATCTCCTCTTCTGACCGCCAGTGCTCAGTCAGACACAATATATCTACTTCATGATCAAGGAGGGCTTGCTGTAATCGCAAAAAAGAATTACAAATTGATTGTATATTTTGATGTAATATACATATATGCTTGCTTTTCTTGTAGAAATTTTTATTGTTGAATTCGTTGTGTACGAAAAAAATTTGAGAAGTTGAATTCTCTCAACGTAACACCTGCCGGCCAGAAAGTTGGGTTCTGTAATTTTTCGAGAAGGACCTCGTCTGGAATCCCGATACTGAAAGCGGAATTTGTTCCCCTTGTTGGAAGTTTTTTCACTTCTATCGTATCATGATTTGGTAACTTTGATATATACTGTTTTATGTCTTCAGCATGAACGTCATCTCCTTTTATCCTGCCTACGTATATCCACTTTTTTCTAACTGCTCCTTTAATTTTGGAAGATGGATCAACATCCCCCGTACAAAAGGTTGTTGTTCTAGACTTTTTCTCAGAAATATTTTTCGAGATCGATTGTGGTCTCTTAGTAGTCTTCACCAAATTAAATTTATCATTGTTCCTTTTCTTTACAACAGTGGTCCATGAATTATCATTTGCATTCTTTTCTTGTGTATTATTGTCATTAGTACCATTATCTTTGTTTATATCGGCTTGCTCTGGAGTTGGAATATTCAACAGTTGTTGACGGTGCATGTTCGCGTTTTCAGAACTACTCGATGTCGACGTCTGTCGTGAAATTTTACGTTTCCCCGACAGTACTTCATCATCACACGGAGTAGGTACCATTTCTGTAGGTAATTTGTTTTCAGTTACCTTGATCGATAGACTTGGCTGACAAGAGTGACAAGAAGAACCTTGTTTACCTTTTTTTAACCTGGTAATTTCACTCTCAAGATTTTTTATCTTATCAGAAAGCAATTCGCTATTTTCCAATAGAACCAAATTTTTGCTTCGTACTTCATCGAGCAATTCACTCAGTAATTTCACCTGAATACTTAGATATTGTTTCACTGGGTCATCTTCAAGTTTATTCAATTGTATTGATCCACTTGATATTTCATCGGGAATTTGAACACTTACATGGTAACATGAAGAAGTATTCTTAGAATTTGAAGTCTTCCAGCAGGAAGGATGTAAAACTGCGCTGCATTTGGTACACTTCATAGCACCAACCACTTTTCTATTACAGTGACTGCATAAATTCGAATTAATTTCACTAATATTCGATTTTTTCGATAAGCTATCGCTCTCTTCACCTTCACTTGACGCCATCTTGCGCAATATTAATTTCAATGTTACGAAAATTGATTGATCAATTATCCAAAAAATCATATTTTTTTTATTTTTTTGTCTTACCAGAATAATCAATAGATAATTATATTTTGTTTCGACAAGGTGATGCGTTGCTGAATTTTGACTTGCACAATACATTTGATCTTTTACGTTTACGCAATTCTGAGGAATATTTTCATTACAGTGGCATTTTATGAAACCTTGACTTCAAAATTCAGAATCTATTGATAGTAATGGAGATCATTATTCAGTTACAGCTGATTATTTCATATCTTCGAAATCATGAAATTCATCCTCGCATTTTATTCCTACTTTTCCTCTATCCTGTATAAACCCTCAACTATTATGAACTCAAGACATCTGAATTAAGTTGAACCATTTTTCAAGCAATATTAATTATCAATCCTTATTGTAATTGTATCTAAAATTTTCTACGGAATTACGAACAAGGCGAAATAACTGAAATTCCCTAAAATATAATAAACTTTGTAATTACATTAGAGGTTGTCAAATTTATACTTCTACTTTCTACTTATACTTTCTACTTTTATTTCTGAGTGAATTACAATGAAGACATTTTGCAAGCACTCGTTAAAATTATACCATTTTCTGAGGAATGGCAGGCAAGGAATCTCCTGAGATACAACTAAGTATTCAATTCTCATTGGCTTTCGAAAATAATTTTCTAAAAGAATGAATATCAAAGAATTAGTCTAACATGTTCGTCGAATTTGCCAAGTAGCTGCTAGGATATACTGGCATAGTTTAAAAAATATTTCACTGATTATAATTAGTGTTCGATGGTTTTGTTCATGGTTTGACAGTTGGGAATGTCAAAGTGTGATGACATTTCTGTTCAGTTAAGTTTGGCAATTCATCAGGAATCATTTAACTCCAGAACAACGCTTCTAAATTGTGGACATCCACCTTCCAAAAAAAAAAAAATTGTTCCCGAAGTTCATAGAGCACTTCATCCATTTCTGAAGCTCATTTCTGGTTGAATGGCTTCGTCAATCAGTGAACTTGCCGTAGGTATATGAAGCAAAGACAATTCTCAAGCCATTAACGAATCTCTATTAGCATTGACTGTTAGGTGCTATTTACTCGCTGGCGGCATCATAGATCCTTACTTCTTCCGAAATAAGGAAGGAGATGCGGTTACAGGGATTGGCGAATGATATCGAGCAATGCTTACTGAATTTTTGTTTCCAAAAACTTATCGACGTAATTTGATTCCAACAAGACGGTGCAACTTGCCATACAACACATTCAACCATCAATTTATTGCCAAATCAATTTGGTGACTTTATTCCCTGAAATGGTGCTTTTAACTGGCCCCCTCGTTCGTGCGACTTAACGCCTCTTGATTACTTTTTATGGAGCTATGTTGATTCATTAGTTCATGCCGACAGACTGGCAAGTCTTGGAACATTGGAATCAATATTCAAGCCAGCATTGATGCCATGCAGCCAGATTTATTGAAAAAAGTAGTGGAAAATTGGACTGATCGACCCCTTGGGTACGCCACTGTACTGTTCAGTTCCAGAATTCTATTGAACTCCAGAACCTGGAATGGCTTAAAGAAGGTTACATCCTCAATCCTAAAAATGTCTTGTTCACAACATTTTGGCATTGGCTTGCAATGGGGAAGCATCCTGTGAACTGGTGACCAAAGTTTCTTCCCCCTTCCCACAAAATCTGGACTCATCTTCTTCTTCTTTTGGTACCTCTTCTAGTGAAGATTGACGACATCGAAGGCAAATTTGTCTCTTTTCTGGACATTGAGCACCAACGTTTGGAAATTCATCCCTGTCCATTCTCTTATATTCATCATCTAGAAGTGTTATATCCTTCCTAGTCCTTGTTTCTGTTCTGTTTTGACTCTATGATCAATTGATATCTACTGATCACCCTTCAACACATATTCGTAGACATTTTCCGCCTTTCAATAGATGTTAATAGCTCTCTATCTGCATTAACACTGTCTAGCACCCTCTCATTCTCATTTTGTTCAAGAAATCATGAGCATTCTACAAAAGACTCACATTTTGAATGCTTCGATTCGCTTCAGAATTGCCAACTTGTGGCTTTCATCCCATATAAAAGACCAAGGTGAGCTTATTCAAATAACTTTTTTCCACAACAGAACAATTACTTATTCAATTTTTGATAATCCTATTCTCATTGGTAGCTTCCCGAGGCGGCATTGCCTGTAAGTATGGAAGTGGGGAGGTGTAGCATGTTCCTACTGAGATCCAAATAATTTTTGGATCTTGCAGCATTGACCGAACTTTTGTAGTGATCCGTCCCTGATTCCACCACAGGATGTCTCTCTCGTTATAATTTTTCTTTCGCAACTTTTTCTTTTAGGTGAATTTTTCTATCGGTGTGTGAATAAGTCTTTCCCGTTTTTTGTAAGAGATGGCGCCACCAATACTGTGCGAGTATTTAATGGTTACATATGTCATAATCAAAGCTTATTCATCTGTCAACAATTCCACACTAACACATTAGTTGAAATTTTTTCGCATCATAAATTTTTGAAATCGTGAAAATGTCGAAATTTGAGCCGAGTCGACGTCATTTGCGGGAAGTTTCACTTTATTGGTTCAATTTGAAGAAATCTGCTGCCGAGGCGCATCGGTTGCTTCAGGAAGCTTATGGAGAAGGTTGTGTCGATGATTCAAGTGTTCGCGGATGGTTTCGACGCTTCAAAAGTGGCGGTTTCGACGTGGAAGACAAGGAGCGTTCCGGGCGGCCGCAAATCTTTGAAGATCAAGAATTGGCGACTTTGCTTGATGAAGATTCGTGTCAAACGCAAGAAGAACTTGCTGAAGCATTGGGAGTTGACCGAACAACCATTTCCAAGCGTTTGAAAGCCATGGGAATGATCCAAAAGCAAGGAAATTGGGTGCCGTACGAACTGAAGCTGAGAGACGTCGAACGGCGTTTTTTCACTTGCGAACAGCTGCTTCAGCGACATAAAAGAAAGGGTTTTCTGCATCGTATCGTGACTGGCGATGAAAAGTGGATCCGTTACGATAATCAGAAGCGAAGAAAATCATGGGGACTACCCGGCCATGCATCATCATCGACGGCCAAGCCAAATATTCATGGCGCCAAGCTCATGCTCTGTATATGGTGGGACCAGCTAGGTGTGGTTTACTATGAGCTTCTGAAACCGAATGAAAGGATCACAGGCGACGTCTATCGACGACAATTGATGCGTTTGAGCCGCGCACTGCGAGAAAAACGGCCACAATACTCCGACAGGCACGACAAAGTTATTTTGCAACATGACAATGCTCGCCCACATGTTGCACAGCCGGTGAAAACATACTTAGAAACGCTCAAATGGGAAGTCCTACCCCACCCGCCGTATAGTCCAGACATTGCTCCGTCTGATTACCATCTCTTCAGATCGATGACGCATGGCCTGGCTGACCAGCACTTCCATTCCTACGAGGAAGCCAAAAAATGGGTGGATGACTGGATAGAGGCCAAACCGGTCGAATTTTTTCGCAACGGGATTCGTATGTTGCCAGAAAGATGGGGAAAAGTTGTAGCTAGCGATGGCCAATACTTTCAATAATTCATTTGTAACCATTTTTTCACAATAAAGGCTCAAAATTTGAAAAAAAACGGGAAAGACTTATTCACACACCTTTATACCACAGAAAAGTTCCAGGCTAGTAAAAGGCGTTTGTGCTACCTTTCTAGAAAGTGTAATGGCATTTTATTTTCTTCGATTTCCGTGTGACCAGGAACTCAAATTAAAAAGACAACATTCTTGCCTAATAAATTAATTTTCTTTTCGCATTTCTATACCAGCGTTGAATCGATGCCATGGGGGCTAAGATCTTTTGGCCTTTTAATACTCTGCCTATAGGTTTTTTAATACTCTGCCTATAGGTTGGAGGTCGCTACCATTTGGTCATTTTAAGAATAAAGTTAAAGTATT
Organism: Harmonia axyridis; assembly: GCF_914767665.1. NCBI lineage: Eukaryota > Metazoa > Arthropoda > Insecta > Coleoptera > Coccinellidae > Harmonia > Harmonia axyridis. Next base: position 28,009,320 of record NC_059503.1, read on the forward strand.
GTAACTGGAAATGGCTCCTTTTTTTTAATGAGTTTTTTAATTTAAATTCAGATTTGCTTTGGAGACTTACGTGGATTTTGTGTAGTTCATAATTTTATTTCAGATGTCTTGCGATTAACGTGACGTGACGTTTTATATCAACACCAATAAAGATGATTATGATTATAAATAGCAGTTCGACTATAAGAATGGATTTCTATGTCACATTTTTAATAGTTTCTTCTTACATAGGTTAATTGAGATATGTTGAGAAATACCAACTCACTTTTTGAAAAAGTTGAACGAGAAAACCGATTACTAATAATGTTTTGGATTTCAAGGATATTCCCTGTACTTCACTTGATTTCCGCATCGTTTCCTATGTTGCTCTAACATCCAGTTCCGCTGTTGTTTCCATGGAAATGAACATTTCAACTATGGAAGAAAAGGAAGCTACTGGGAATGTCTCTCGAGTCGCCAAAATTATTTTGAAAACAATTTTATCAGTGGACACAATATAGTATTCTTGGTTTATTTCCCACATTTACTTTGGAAATGATTAAATGAAATCGTTTCCTCGTATATTTTGTTCATTCCATTCTGAGGAATCAACATTCTGATTAGAGAATTCAAAAGAAAAATAAGCCAGAATCCGCCCCAAGTGGCAATAAAATTCGGCAATGTTTAACAAAGCGAACACCGACAAGCCTGATAAGTGCATTTGTTTTTTTTTAGCGTCAATAAGACGTAAACATTACATTGAGGGGATTACGCTACATCTGGATATTTATGAGTAAAATGCGAAATGCGGCATCTGATGGTTTTTGGTGTTCTTGTTGTATTCTTTCCTGTTGTTGCTGACCGAATTAAATCTCATTTGGTACTTTGAATTTCTATACATGTGATTTTTGTTGATCAAACTTGAAATGCCGCGTTTGAATTTTGCCCCCCTAAGCGACCGCCTTCCCTGTCTCCACCCTAGCGACGGCCCTGCCTCCAATTCAGGCATATCCAGTATTAAACAAAATCAGTAGACACGATAGTATTTTTAGACATCTCGGTTCGTTTCCCACATTTCGACAGAGAAGATAAATAAGGAAAATAGGAGATCCATAGAGAAATATCGAAATCCGACGTGTCTCGCCTAATCGGACGTTGAGTTCTCTAGTCGTGACCCCGAAGAAGACCCCTTATTGTATTTGAGGAAAACGCTCTTACTCTCTACCGATCGTAAATGCCTGTAAATGGCCGAGGTAACGAGTGAGGAAGAAACCGCCAAGCGTTTTTTGTCTCTGCGCCTTCTAGATTTACTTTCACAATCGTTTGCGGCTCGACGATGCGGCCTTTGGTCATTTCCGATATAGCACTTCGGAATCTTCGAGTAATCCCTGAATGCTCGTCGGTATAACACTTTCTGCTTATAGAACGGACAGGCCAGTACTAGGAAAAATTGTTGTTTGTTGATTATTTCACTCATCATGGAATGGACTAGGTAATGAGAGATCTATATTTCATGAAGAAAATTGATTTAAAAATTTTTTCAAATTGTAATTTTTGCTTTCTTTATCCTGCATTGTGGTTTCCATTTCGTGGTCACACAGTGAATGACCAGAAATTCGACTACAACTTCACTATGAATAGTGAAATTTTGCAGTCACAGTACGCAAAACTGAAGCACTTTTGGGTCGTTGTAAAGCACCTTTTCGGCCTGCAATATTTGCTCTAGTGGAAAAATTCGAGCTGCTGTGACAAGTTAGTGATGTGAAGAATCGAAACCTCGTAAGTCGCTCGAGGCCACCTGAGAATATTGCTGCTGTAGACCGTAGTGTCCTCTACTCAGCGTTTGTGAGATCCCTCCACTTTTTAGGATCAGTGAAGCAATCTTAAACGTTCCTCTGATTTACTGTCCTCTTCTACCACATGCAAGAATTCAAAATACGTTTTGACGTCTTTTTTTTAGAAATCTTTTTTTCAAGCTCTGACAAGTTTTGTATAATATTTTTATGTGAGAATTCATAAAAAAAATAAATGTTTGTTCGGAAAGTTATATCATGCATATATTTATTCTTCATTGAAAAATTCATTGAATTATTTTTTCATTCCAAAATAATGATAAATAGGGATGACAAGGATGACGCAATGACGAACTCTTCAAAATTATTAATAGTGAAAACCTCTATAAATCGATGGCTCTAGCATAAAATAAAACATTCTTATTTTTGAAATGATCGCTGAAATGGTATAGACTTCTCCTAAATCTTTTTAAAATTGAGTTAAAATAAGAACTCAAGGCGGTGATCACCAGCAACGTCGAAGATCGGGTCCTTGAAATGCATGAAAATTATCAGGATTTTCATAAAAGAAACATTTTCAATGATGAGGCCATTTTCACCTTGAAGGCTACGTTGATCATCTTAAACGCCACAATTGGGGCTTGGAAAATCCAAGAATATTTAAAGTGGTTTTTGGCCTGGTGGTGTGATTGGACTTAACTTATTCGAAATTGAGGCTGGTTAAACAGTTACAGTGAATGGATTGCGAGTAATGATAAATAATTTTTATGGTCGTAATTGGGAGATATTGATGTGGACGAAATTAATTTTCAACATGACGGCTCTAAGTACCACAGAAGCAATTGCAATTTAATAAGAAGAGTATCCTGGTCGTGTTTATTTTCGAAGTGGTGATTACAATTGGCCACCGAGATCTGATGATTTAACACCGTTAGACTTTTTTATTTGGAGCCATGTGAAAGATAAGGTCTATGTCAATTGTCAATGCTCCACAATCAATTCATGAAGTTATCGAGGACATACAGCCGCAAATGTGCCTTGTACCTTGATATAATGAAAAATTCATCAATATGAACCACTTTTCATTGTATTGATTATTTCTGTTTATCGGTGGAAAAATGATGACTGAATTCATTATAATAATAACTTTTCCATATAATTTATATGCTGTTTTCTTCTTCGTTGCTTCCTTCATTTTCACGTTGGATCCAGAGTGTAAATTCAACCTATTTACTTTTTTCTGTGAACACTCCAACACATCAACAAACTGAACTGCGACATTCGATCCGAGCCTATACCATGAAATTTTCAAGTTTATGGCCTTCTCCGTTCTATGGTTATCGTGTTTATGGATGGACGGACCGAATTGAATTTGAACACCGATTCGTTATCAGTGTTTCGAAGCCTATCGTTGCAGATAATCCCTAGTTTGAAATTCGAGAAATCACAGATATCGAACGACATTATATAGCGCTTTGTTCGGGGAACGCATGTAATCATCACGAATTTAATTCCGACTACAATAATTACATTTGAATTTTCGAACAAATGTCTATTTACAGTTGAGATCTAATACTTAAATGGAATTCTAGTGCATGCAAGTTTTCTTTTGAATAAATTTAAAATTACAATTTTCACATTCTATTGAATGCCGAACAAATTACCAAATATCAGTACATATCCGGCTCTGAAACTTTCAGAGCTCAATTATTCAATCTGTTTGGTTGAGAATATGTGAATTTTGATGGAAACAATTCTTTCCGAATAACAATGTGCTTCCAATTGAGATATTTTTCGAACTCTCCGCGTATAATCTAGAAAATTACTAATTGCCCTCGCGGTTCGGCCATAAATCATTCCGGCATTAATTTAAAGAGGTCTTTTACCGAATTAACATCACCGAATTTTGCTCTCATCATTGTGGTCGATTTTCTCACAGTTTCACTGTGGATTTTGACACCTTCGTTCACTCATCTAATAAGATGGACGTACAAATTGGGAAATTACACGAATTTGTTCGTGAAATCACATTTGAACACGCGTAACACAAGGTCGTTTGTCTCGAAAGTAAGAAGAGGCTTATTTCGTGTGATTTCATAACGAGATATGAAGGATAAGTGACAATCTAATCGGATTCATAGAAGATGCCTACTTGAATAACCGGTCTTATTTCTGTTTTATTACATCTGGTGTTAGAAAATCTCTCATAAAATCCTTATTTGGATTCCCTTTTTTGGGAAAAAATCAAAGGATATAAATAGGATCTGTTCGGTATAAGTCAACTTGATTGATAAATTTCATAACAGAATTTTACAGCTCGTACCCTATCAATAGGATTCTGAAACTTGAATTATTGAAGAAGACTTCTAATTTCTACACTCAAAACAGAAAATTTAGACATTTCGTAGATGAAAAATTCTTTTTCTACAGTCGTTTTCATCCATATAGGCCAAAATTAGTCTTAATACAGTCAAAATTAAGCGAACTAGATACTTTCCAAGCAAAGAAATCAAAAATTTCTCAAGGCTTTTCAATTATCATCGTATTTTTAAAAAAGTGATGAATAGGTAAATAATCAAAAGTTTTTATTAAAAAAATGTTAGAGAATAATTGGCCAGGAACTTTCGAGCGTTCGTGAGATCGCGGAGACCAAAGGGATGTTGTTTATTATGATGTTATCGTGTTGTCTGTTAATTATAATTCTCTATTCTTATACTGTTAGTAATCCTTATGATCACCAGTGTCAAGAGTTAAATCACATTCGGGTAAAAATACATTATTTACAAAAGCATTCAAAATTGTGTATCAAACTACCTACTGCCTTTTTTGAAATTGCACAGGTTTTCTTCTACTACTAATTCCTGGCTGTAATGACTTGCCTCCTCTTTTCTCCAAAATTTTTCTGACAGTATTGGGAAAAATCTGTAGGTATAAACCTAAAATAGATAAATATCAGTTTAGGAAAACATGATTGATGCTAGTTTGAATATCTGCTGAATCCCGAATCTCTGGAAAATTTGACATAGCACACTGCTTCGCTTTCCCTGATTGTTAGGCGAGAACTAATCTGATTAATACCAGCCATTTTTAAAAGTTTAAGACTCAAGAAAAACCCAAATCAACTAATCGATGTGTGTTCCAAATTGATACAATTATTCACGCGATTTCTTGGATCAAAACCAATAAAGAGAACGAACTTCAAAATACATACAGGGTGTTCTGATTTGTTTCCAACAAACTGAAACGGGTGATAGATCACATCATTTTAAGCAAAAAAGTTCCTATGAACATGGGTCCGGAAATGCTTCGTTTCCGAGATACAGGGTGTTAAAGTTGAAAAAATAATTCGCGTTTTCTTGAATATCTTTCGACTGATTCCAAATAATTGCATGAAAGTTGGTACATAGGGTTTTTTGAGGTGAGAAATTCAAATTTGTGGTCGATTTGGTTGTATTTTCTAGAGGGCGCCACTGGCAATCATTTCGTCCCCTTGAAACCGTAGCAACTTTTCTATGCTACCCTGTACGTCATTCTGGACTAAAAAAATCGATTCCCCTGACTTTTCTAGTTAAAAAGGTATAACTCATTTAAGTTGCTAGGGGCAACCGTTTCAGAGAAAAACGCATTTAAAGCCAAATCCATATTTTTGTAATCTCTAAAACATATAGAAACAAATTTGTAATAATTTTAAATATTTTTTAGAATTAACAATTTAGAACAAAACAAAATAACATAATAATTGTTAAAGAAGGTGTTCGAAATGTCCACCGTTCTGTTGAATGCACAAATGACATCTTCGAATGATTGATTGTTTCACATTCAACAATTGTTGCGGCAATAGATTTAAAATGGCTATACACAATGACAGATTTGAAGTGTGTTAGGTTCAGATGTCATTAATTATAATTATAGTTAACTAAGTTAATAGCTTATCAACAAATACAGGAAAATGGTATTGGTTACCAAAGGCCCGAACGAAGCATACAAAGAAGAAATCATCTACAGAGAAATAGGATTTTACAGACCTTCGAAGAAAATAAAAACTCAGTATTCGTAAAGCATCCCAACAACGCAATATTTCAGGAAACAGAATATTCAGAACACTTAAAAACAACAATTACTTAGCATACCACTTCTACTTATTAGTGGGCAATAGAAAATCCGCATGCATTTCGCCTTAGAAATTTTCAAAATGAATTTGAATTTAATATTTGAATAGAAATAATTTCATGAAAGGATTTCGAAGCAGTCAAAACATATTGAAGAAAACGCGAATTATTTTTTCAACTTTAACACCCTGTATCTCGGAAACGAAGCATTTCCGGGCCCATGTTCATAGGAACTTTTTTGCTTAAAATGATGTGATCTATAACCCATTTCAGTTTGTCGGAAACAAATCAGAACACCCTGTATGTATCTTTTGTCAATGACATTTCCTATACTAACTCGAATTCTACAAATCAAAATATTTCTCAATGAACCATTATTATCTTAATTTAATCCAAAGCCAACCAGGATGTCAATACTTCCTGAATGATCTATACAAGCAACATCCCAACACGATAGTGTTTGTAATCACAGAACTATTGGGTATTTCTTTTTCAATCTTCTTATTCAATTCTGATTATCTGACTAGCTCGAAATTTCGCAAGAAGCTTGAACCTAAATCTTCAACCATAATCTCATATCCATCTGTTTTGTGGTCACTTGTCGTCGCGAAAATTTTTTCGATATATTCTTCTCGACTTTTCTCTGGTTCAGGTGACGCAATCTATAAAATGCAATGCATAAAATTCAAATTGTTATTATACATCCAAAAGCAACATTTCATTCTGGTCGAGTTGGTGTAGTTTTGCAATTATCGGGAAAACCAAATTTCGAACGGCCATATTCTCAGAACCCCTATTATGATTTTGCCAAAGGAGGAAATCAACTGAATCTCCCCTTAAAATTTCAAGCAATCTGTTCAACAGAAAAAAAAAGAATAGTTTGTCGAAGGTTCTACCAGAATTTGAAAATAGTGATCGTTAAAACGAAAATTGATACTAAAAGCAATAAGTAGATCGATTGATCAAAGTGTTACTAAATCCGCAGACCGTGATACAGACAAATTAGTGCCAACCCTGACAATTCAATCTTGTGGAAACCAAACTCTACAATGATTCATCGAGAATTTCTCAAACCAGGAAACATAATACCGATCACATTCGAAGCTACCCGATATTAATCTCCAATTACCCTAGATACATGGAAAAGCTAGAGTCTTCTACGTTTTGTCCCGAACATCTTACGTAACATCCTCGTCCGAGTCTGTAACGTAACCGATTCATGGAAATGCCGAAAAAAGTTAATCAACCGTCTATATCGCAGGTAATATTCCTTGGACCACACCCAGCTATCGTGCTTAGGTCTAATTAGGCAGATACGCCTGTACATTGTAAGGAAAACTAAATTGCATCGAGAACAAGCGTTTATCGGTCAATACGCATAATAAATCAAGTACTGAGATTGTACCTACTGGTAGGTGCAGAGTGCGGTGGGAATGCATTGGCGCCCATACAATGCCCATACTTCATATCGATCTTGAAGTCTAACCTACACGTTAGACCACGCGCATATAGGTCGATTGGAAATGTATGTGGTCGATCTGATTTGAATTATATGTCAAGTTTAGATGTTGCGTATATGTTTAGATAACACAGGTCAACACAGTCATTTCTCTATTTCAGTATCCTAATGAGTTCGTTAGATTTCTAAAAACAGTGCTGTAATGAACTCATTACAGCTTTGTTTTCAGTTATATTTATCGTTTTGTGGTTGTCTACACAGACTTCCAATCCTATCAAAATTCAAAATACGTCAATTGTCACGATGATATAATTTGGATTTAGTGAAATGATTTGCGACATTATCCGCAATTTCTCTTAATTCTGTTAGTGTTAAATCGATTCTGTCAGACATAATTCACGAGTTTAAAGCGTAATTGTAAATTATTTCAAAATTCGAAATGTACATACAATTCACATTCAAATTCTGTAATCTGTCAATCTTCGTAACAGTCACACCAACTGCCAAGAAACAATATAAATGTCACTATAGGACAATTAATTAAGGATCCTGCCTTCATCAATTCAATTAATGAAGTTGAACGAGGAACTTGGACATCATTTGTTGTAACGGGTGTTTTTTTTTTCTAGGTATATAACTTTAAGTTGGCATTACTGTTCAAGATGGCCACCGATTTAACAACTGTCAAGGGATTTATTCTCAGTTTGGTTTGGCAATTCATCATGAATAGACTCACGCCTGAACAACGCTTGCAAATAGTGCAATTTTATTTCGAAAATAATGGTTCTGTGCGGAAAACGTATGGCGCAGTACGTCCATTTTATTTTGTTTAGCGATGAAGCGCACTTCTGGTTAAATGGCTACGTCAACAAACAAAACTGCCGCATTTGGAGTGAAGCTAATCCTCAAGTGTATGCCGAAACACCGTTATATCCAGAAAAACTGACTGTTTGGTGCGCTTTATGGGCTGGTGGAATCATTGGTCCGTACTTCTTCAGAAACGATGATGACCAGAACGTTAGAGTCAATGGTGATCGGTATAGAGCCATTATTACTAACTTTTTCATTCCTGAATTGAATAACCATGATGTCCAGGATCTGTGGTTCCAACAAGACGGCGCAACATGTCACACAGCTCTTGCCACAATCGATTTATTGAAAGACACGTTTGGTGACCGCCTAATTTCACGTTTTGGATTTGTGAATTGGCCTCCAAAATCTTGTGATTTAACACCGCTAGACTACTTTCTGTGGGGCTATGTAAAGTCATTGGTCTATGCAGATAAGCCACAAACCCTTGACCATTTGGAAGACAACATTCGCCGTGTTATTGCCGATATACGGCCACAAATGTTGGAAAAAGTCATCGAAAAAATTGGACGTCCAGATTGGACTACATCCGAGCCAGCCGTGGCGGTCATATGCCAGAAATCATATTTAAAATGTAATGCCACAATATTATCTTGCGGATAAATAAAATTCATGTCCATCGAATAATCCATCGTTGTTTTATTGCAATTTAAAGTTCTATAGCTCTGAAAAAAACACCCTTTAGTTGTAGAAAATTTTCTAGGCTAACATAAAGTTCAAAAACTATGTTGAAATGGTTAACAAGATGCTTAATAGTTTCAAATCCTTAGGGTGCAATATGAGTATTAAAATACACTAGAAAATTTAGGAGACATGAGTGAGGAACAAGATTTCACCAAGATATTAAAGTTATGATTTGTGACTATTTGATTTCTTCAATGATTGTTTTTATTTGTAAGTATGACATAATATTGTATTTTGTATAACTAAAATAAAAATTTGATATCTACTTTTGTTTACTACACTTACGGATTTGAGTTGAAATAATGTAACTCATATTCCTCTTAAATTGTATATCTTAAAAATTTTTGGTCCTAGATAAAAATTAGTAAGTTATTGAATTCAGGACATCAAACTGATATAGAATCAGCTCAAAAAAACCTCGACACCAAAACAGATGTTCCCCTGTGATAATCATTTCGCTTCGTGCAAAGTTGATAGGTGATAGCGTCTTCAAAATCATAGCGTATATGTATATCGAATATACAGGGTGAGTCTTTGACTTGTACATATATTTTAACCCAAGATTCCTGAGGTCAAAAGAAACACTGTTTCCTTTACCATTCTTTCCGATTCGGCCCGGTTAAAAAGATACAGACTGTTGAATATCGTTGAAAAAATGTGATTTTCGGCTATATCTCGTAAATGGTTGTATCGAAGGAAATGATTTTTGAAATAAAGCTTTTTTTTTATGTGATACATCTTCTCCGAACACAAGATTCCATACACATTCTTCTGTTTCTTTATTATGAACATTACATCCCATAAAAATACCAGAAATTCGAAGAAACCAACTCTTAAGAGTAATTTGAACGTTCATTGAAGAATATTTGGCTAATTTGAAAAATAAAAGTATTCTTCATATTTTCTAGTACAAAGCGCCGTTTTCGAATAACTTGATCTTAAAAAAAAATTATCTGTGAAATTCAAAAAATTGGGTACTTTGGCTAAATGCAACTCTGTTCTGTTGTGGAAAAAAAAACCACAGAAATGAATATTTACTATGATGTCATGTCTCAGATTTTAGAATTGAAGTACTAGCCAACTTAGTTTGAAAATGAAGTTATTTGAATAAGCTCACCTCAACTCCTCGATTTGATTACAAATTACTGAGGTTTGGCACAGCTCTGATAATAAGAAGACACTTCACTAAAATCAACATTCTTTTTTTGAAAAGTCCAGATCATTTATAAAGCCCATGTTTAAAAAAGTTTTCACAAAATAGTCCCATTATAATGACAACAATCAATATCCCACTAAAGACTGCTACTATCGAACAATACTGTATTCTTCTTCGGGTCATTCAAACTCACATTGAAACATACCACTAGGACTAGGTACATACTAGACAAATTTTCATGTGATTGAGATTGAATACTTTTATTCTTTTGCTATTCCATAAATTCATCCTAAGAGCATATGATTGACATACTTCCAAGAGGGCCATAATTGTTTTAATGTGGAAACAAATTAGGTGAGTTGAAAGAAACAGGATATTCTATTGTGGATATTTATATTGAATACTTCTCATTTAATTTCAATGCCAAAATCAAGATGAATTAAGTAGTAAAGTTAACTATAATGTAGGTACACATTAAGAACAAATTTGATTACAAGTGGAGTCTAACATTTTCCATTGATTACAGAGCCAGAATATTTTACATATTTCCATATTTTCATACTGATGGCTTCAAACATATTGATGCATTTCAATATTTTTATGAGATAGTTGGAACAAATTAAATACTTCATTTCATAACAAATATCTTATAACAATAACAGTGTAAACTGTAAATGAAAATTTTAGGTTAGAACATAGATTATTCGAACCGAACTGCTGTGTTTATATTTGGCATCATTCGAAATTTGAAATTCAAACTTAAAACCACAGATTACTATAGTCTGTGTTAGAACTTTCACAGATGAATATTATTTATTTGAGATTTAAAGGTTAAATGGCAATTCTTGTACGAAATGAAATAAACAACGATATCATATAAATGAAATATAATGAATGAATGGATATGGATATCAGAGCTAATATGGGTGGTAGCGAGATCAATTCGTTATCAATTATCGAAAATGAAATCAAGAGAAGAATATTTAATCTTTAGCGTCAACGAAATTGGAATAATTCATTTATTTTAATGACTTTGTTCAACAAATGGAATGTTAAACGTGAGTTTATGATGGTTTTTCTAATTTAGTAGCTTATTTCCAAGGTTCAAAAGGTATATCTTATGCTTGAGAAAACTTCAGTGTTCCGGTTTTCAGGGGTGAATTAGCTCATTCTGAAAATTTAAAATGGCTATATCTTTTTAACAGGGCCGAATCGGAAAAAATGGTAAATGAAAAAAGTGTTTCTTTTGATCTCAAGAACCTTCGGTTAAAATATATGTACAAGTCAAAGACTCACCCTGTATAACAACTTTGAACATTGACGTATAACAACTTTAAGCATTGACGTATAACAAACTTTAAGCATTGACGTCACATCTAGGCGAATACAGTTTAGTGGTCTCCAAGAGTGAAATAGCTCTTGAATTTACGTCATTGCTTGAAATCATTATTCTAACATAGATCAGTAATCACTGAAATATTGGGTATTACTTTTCCAATAATCTTCTTGACCGTTCTGTGATTCTGAATTTTTTTCCAGTTTCCTGCACATTTGTCGTATCAGATACAGATTTCGAAGACAAAATTGCAAACAATGCTCTCAAAATTTTCTGAAAAACCCTAATTAACATGAAATTTAGTAAGAAAGCTGATGTGATAAAGGAATCAACCGTTAGTTTTGGTGCTTATGTTCCCAATATGCAGCAATTATTTATAAAAATTTTATTAACTTGTATAATCATAAAAAAGCGAGACTACAAGAAACGCCCTGTATATCGCAAAAAAAGCGTTTGCGGGCCCGTGTTTATATTATAGGACTGGACTTCTTTTCCTCAAAATTATTCACGGAATCTCCCATTTTTGTTTGTGACCATGGGCGCCCGCAGCAATTTTTCTCAGGGGGGGCAAAATGAAAATTATTGAAAAACGATAAGGCGTCCATGATTGTCATTGAAAACCGGAAAATTGTTATAAATCCATTACTTCCTTTTTTCCTTGCCCTTTGGATTGAGAAAGTTATATTGAGGATGTTGTGCTGAAAAATGAGGCAATCATAATCTCAGGGGGGGCCATGACCCCCCCTGGCCCCCCCCTGCGGGCGCCCATGTTTGTAACTCCAATTTAGGAACACAGTAGATGATAAAATTGTCAGGGATGTACTGAAAAATCTAAAAAATTCGAATAGCGTTGGAGTGGATGGCATAAATACGGAAGTTTTGAAAAGATGCGCAGATTTGATTGCCCACCCATTGGCATACCTCATAAATTTGATGTTGGATCGAGGTGTATTTCCGGAGATTCTTAAATTGGCGAAAATTGTTCCAATCTATAAAAATGGAGATACAGAAAAAGTTGAAAATTTTAGACCTATAGCTCTACTGTCCGTCATATCTAAGATAGTTGAAAGAATTCTTTTCGATGAAATTATTTCATTCATGACCAGTAACAATATCCTTCACAGTGCGCAACATGGATTCCTGAAAAATAGATCAACAACTACAGCCATTCACGACTTTTTGAGCAAACTGTATGACAGTGTAGGTAATAACATGAAAACTCTAGGAATATTCATGGACTTGAGTAAAGCTTTCGACCTGGTTAATCATGAATTGCTTCTCGAAAAATTGATAGCCTATGGATTAAGAGGGCAAGTAAATAATTTGCTGAGATCCTACTTGACCAACAGAGCCCAGGTAGTGGAAATAGATGGTGTAAGATCTAAAGAAAAAAATATAGAGTTCGGTGTTCCTCAGGGTTCTGTATTGGGACCCCTATTGTTTTTACTATTTGTAAATGACCTACCAGATATAGATGAGAGAAATTCGATTGAAATGTTTGTCGATGATATCAGTTACCTATGTAGCCATAAAAATAAAGAAGAACTCATAATGTATGCACAAAAAATGTTAGATGGATTCGTTAAATGGTTTAAAGATAATAGATTGTACCTAAACATAGAAAAAACGGTATTTATCAACTTTACCCCTCGAACTAAACTCAGCATGGAATCATTTCTGATAAAAATTAATAGTAAAAGTATACAGCAGGTTTCAGAAACTAAATTCTTGGGGGTATGGCTTGAGAACAACTTGGGATGGGAAAGCCATACTAGTACTGTATGTAAGAGCTTGGCATCTTCTTGCTATGCTTTGTATAGATTAAGGGAATTAACTAATGCGAATGTATTAATGACCTATTATTGTTCTCATTTTTATTCCAGAATAAAATATGGTATCATTTTCTGGGGATGTTCCTCTCTTAGTTTAAGAGTGTTTAAACTTCAAAAGCGAGCTGTACGCATAATAGCAGGTGTTCAAAGATATACTCCATGTAGGAACATATTTATTGAGTATAGATTGCTTACAGTACCCTGTATTTATATTTTAGAAACTCTTGTATTTGTTAAATCTAATTTGGATAAATTTCAGAGGAATAGCGATTATCATAAGTATTACACACGGCATTGTGAGAAATTTTGTATACCTAGGCATAATCTCAGTATTTGTGAACAGAATCCAGCTTACTTCGGTATATTACTATACAATAAGCTACCAAACTCCATTGGAGAACTGAAAAATATTTCTGCATTCAAAAAAAGCGTGAGAAATATGTTACTCGATAAATGTTATTATCATGTTAATGATTTCTTGAATGATAGTGAATTTAATTAATTGTGTACCACCTATAATATAATTGTTCAATGACTTGTCCTATATTGAATGTTCTCAATCTAAAGGATTAATAAAGATTACTTACTTACTTACTCTGTATACATGCAAAATCTTAACACGATAAGATTTGTAATTACGGAAATATTGGGTAATTCTTTTCGAATATTTTTCTCGAATTATCTATGGTTGTGATCACCAACACTGCAGATTGGTATTGACTTTATATTTAGATAATTTTTTCATCATTTGGATAGGGAGCAGTATAATATATCTCTGTGTGATATTTCCAGCGTTTCAGCCTCAGAATGTACCTCGATTTGGACGGTCGTTATGCTCCTTGAGTACTTACGTTCATTCTTGAAGATCCTACCAAACCAAACAGTAGAGTTTCGTCTAGATTCAATGAACTCTTAAGATTGGATAATTAAATCTTCACGATAGATAACATCTCATAATTTTCATTTCTTATATTTGAACTGTGACTATATTTTGAGATTGGAATGAGTTTCTCTATACTCTCAAGATGGATGAGATGATGAAAGACGCCTCCTTAAATTATAAGATGTACCAACAAGTAAACATGCAATCATTCCATAACGATTTGGAGAAGGTATCCAATTTGATGCACCCAAAAGAATGTGAGGAATTGAGAAAACTAACAGAGAAATTGGTCGCGTAAACATACGAAACTGTAGAAACTTCCGCGCGGGAAGATCTATTGGCTGGAATATTATAGGATATTGAACATAAAATGAAAACACGTTCAATTATGGCTCCATGAAAGTAATAAATTGTTCAATATTGAAACTGAGATCAACAAGTTGAATAGGATTGTTGAAAATGTGTTATCGAATGAGGGTATTTTGAATTTTTCTCAATCTGAATGACATTTTTCATTTCTCCAAATATCAACATCCATAATTCATGACATTTTTTCAATTTATTATCGATGAATAGAGCAAAATAACTCCTGAAATATTCTAGAATAAGATATGGAATACTGGACGAAAAAAATACCTCGTTACTGAATTTGAGCATTCAGGATAATTATTATTTTTGAATTGCCTGGAATTATCTAATGAAAAAAATGTATAAGAGAAATGAAAAATACGCGTTGAGATGTTTGATTTGATTGCATGAAAGCAGTATTACATACGAAAAAAAGGTTGAGGGTTTTTTATCACCAATTGAACGAGGAATTCAAAAATGACTTTTTTCTACATTCATGCAAAAAGCAAAACTTTATTGAACTATATATTAGTGGAAAAAGAAGTTCTTTATTGCACTAGTGCAATAAAGTTTTTATTGCACTCATCTGTCATTCTACTTCAACGTGCTGTCATCATGACAAACAAATATTTCAGCCTGAAGGAAATAACGGTGTACAGTTACCAAGTACTAGTACGTTTACAGCAGTAACAAATCAAGAAGTGGATTTAAAAAGTACTTCACTACGAAATATTCATATTGAAAATTGCACCAATTGTTCATTCACTTTCAACATTGAGGGTAAAAATAAAGTTTGAGTCAAATTGTTCGTAACGTATTAGTTCTTGTTTCAATGCAAATCGATATTATAATAAAGTATTAAAGTTGCGCTTTTCATTTTCCTACACCTAGTGCCGCACCTCAATAAATCATTTTTTGCTTTTTGCATGAACGTAGAAAAAATGTTGTATGCAACTCGTGCAATTGCAATTAATAGTTACGTGTTGTTACGTCGAGTGCAATAAACATTCACTTTTTGCACTTGTTGCATAAATAACTCTTAACTTCATATATCTCAGTGGCATCCCATTTTTTCTAAAAAAAAGAGACCACCCGAATGCGTGCCAAATATTGCATGTCAATAAATTCGCGGTAACCACCAAATATTATGTGTATATCCCAACCGGTTTCAGATCAATGAATAAAAAACCAGTTTTTGAGAAAAATTTTAACACCCCGTATATCGGAATAGGAAGCATTTTCGAAAAAACTTATATAGCAAACTCTCATTATTTTTTCTAGCAGGACCACTCCCTGAAGAGTTGTTGCACATTTTATCTAACAGCCTGTAGGTATCTACCTACATGAGATGTGATTTACTATAATATCATTTGTGTCGGTTAGTTTATCCAAATGAGGATATATGTTGGTATGATCCTCCTGAAATTCGGTATAAATCTTCGAGTTATTATTTCACATTATAGGTATGCACCACAAAATTTCAACTTATGGTTCTGATGATGCGAAAATTTCAAGTTTCTAGGTCTTTCTTTACCAGATTTATTTTGAATTATTTCATTCGCCGTCTGACCCAAAATTTTAATAATAATAATGATCATTTCAGAGAGCATGCGCTCAAAAATAAACTCAGTTTGATAATATAGCGACCCCGATCTCCAAATTTTTCACTCATTGATATTATGGGTAGAATACCTATTAGTTAATTGACTCAATTTTCCACAGACTCTATAATTACAATTATATCTGCTAAGAAGCGTATAATGCTTGCGGGTCAAATTTAGGGACTAACGTTTTATTCGTATGGATCACATACAATTTATGATAACTTACTTATCTTAACATAAAGTAACTTGTAGAACGATATACAGGGTGATTCACCGTGGTTCCTTAGTCCTTAGTTGGATATTGCGGATTTTCCTTAGTTCAAGTTTTTTCTCGATAATTATTGAAGTTTCATTTTAGGTATAGGGTTTGCTTAGGTAGTCTCACCTTTTTTTTATACGTAGAATTGACAGAAATAATAAAAATCATAGGTTCTGATTTGAAGATCTTGAGTTTTCCAAGTTCATGATCTTCTCACAAACACCCTGTACATTTTTGGTCTGAACAGCAAACAGTCTTATAAAACTACGTATTGGCAGAATCAAAAAATAAAAACTTTTTCTGCGGAAACATTCGAAAAAAATGTGAGTCCTCGTCGCCACTATACTTTCTTCATACTTTCATCAACTCAAACCGTTGAATTTTTACCCAAGGTATGGCATGTTGCTGCAATTGCCATCAAATAAGCTAATGATGCAATTATATACTGGCTGTGCTATTTGAAATGAGAAAGTCAGGGCCGCCGTCAGACATTTTAGCGCCCCGACAAAATAAAATTTCGCCGCCCTGCTTTGCCTAATTTATACGAATTTTTTCTGAGAGAGCCTCAGTTATTTCTTTCAGGCATTTCATATGAAATCGTATTTTCCAATTTAAAATCACCTTTTCAAATTTATCAAACGACGTTTTGCTGATTTCATCGAAAAACGTCCTGCATTGTTTAAAATTATGCGCGGAATCTTATATAAGTTCAAATATCTAAGGAAAAACATAAATAGTTTGCAACATCTGAACATATTATATAAGGCGCTCGTGCAATCCCAGCTATCCTATGGTGTAATTGGTTGGGGTGGAGTACTGGACTGTCACAAAAGAAGATTGGATGTACTACAGAAGTATTTCCTCAAAATAATACACCGGAAAAAAATTACGTTTCCCAGTTAAGAACTTTATGAACTGGCCAAAGTACCCGATATAAGACAGGTTTATGCACTGAAAATCGTTCTGAACATCTACGAACGAAAAATTAATGTCAAAGCGAAAGACCATCAATATCGTACAAGAACTACCTAAAAAAACTTTGAACGCCCAAGATCAGTAAAGAGGATAGGCCAAAGATGTTGCACCTACATAGCCCCGAGACTTTTTCCCCGAGTACCACAAGAAATAAAAAATGTGAAGAACAAAATATCATTTAAAAGAAAATTGAAAAAATGGATAATAGACTTTGATAAAACAAAATTACAAAAAATAATAAATCAGAACTATTAATGTACACACGTATATGACAAAGAGAAATACAGAATATGACACACAAAAATCACGATTTCGACAGATATACTACAGGATTTTCTACAAATATAATACAGGATTTCGACCATTATCTGTGATGAAGCACACGTTTGTTCCACTTAATTAGAAGATAATATATTTTGCGATGTATAAAGAGTAGATTTTATGTTCATTACTGTGCACAGTTTATATTTTTATAAAACTCTACAGTATTATAGAGTTTATTGAATGTATTTTCATGAATAAACTCTCTTATTATCATATTATTATTATTATTATTGTTTAAAATTATGACGCTCTATTCATAAGACTATAGTAAAGAGACGACGTAGTTCTTTAAGGTGCGGAAAGTCTTGTTTTATTAACTGACTTTGCGCCCCTACCATTTGGCGCCTCAGCAAAATGTCCTGTATGCAGCTCCTGGGGCCACGGCCCTGAAGAAAGTAGAAGTTGTAGAAATCTGAAAATATTTTATAGAGAAAGATCATTGTCTCAAACCACAACATGCAAATTTTCAGCACCAAAGAATTATAGGTTTTTGATAAACGTCCAATAGGATCCCGGAATATCACCCTGTATATTTAAATATTCCAACTTTTACTACCTCTTTCTATTTCAAGGTATAACTGTCCCTCCTCATCTCCATGAAATTCAAATACACATTTCGAATTACAAAACCGACAGCAAGCTGTCCATACTCCTCGAAACGATGCCTCAAATACCCAGCTAGAGAACATCTCATTTCCGCCAATTTCCCTCGATATGGAGCGGCGTACATCGCCAGTATGACACAGATGCCAAACCACGAACTGCTGAATGGAGTAAATATTAATCAGCGTGAAATTATTCCGACCACCGAGCAATCGTATGAATAAATTCCCGTAAAACAGCTTTTGAATACAATCGACGATCAAACGATCATAGCCAACTACGTTTCTGCTGTTTGAATTGTGGGAGCATCCGATTGGAAAGTGAAGTGCATAGTTATATATTATGGGTCACGTGGAGTACATACTTAATTCGATCTGGTTTCGAATGTGGCAGATGAGAAGCGGGATGTCGGAAGTTTTTTAGACGGTTCCAATAGGATATCAAATAATGTGAAACAAACAGAATCACACATAATTATACGTTGGGACAAGCGAGTACTTTACTCACAAGAAAATATTTGCTTGGAGACTTCAACGTTAGGTTAGGCGAGTAACTCATCAGATAATATTTTTGGAGACTTCAACATTGGATCAAGGGAGTAACCCAAAGAGGATATACTTTCATGGAGACTTCAACGAAAGGTCAAGCGAAAAACTATTTGGAAATAGTTCTGTTACAATTATGTGTCGGTTTGAGTTCATTTGGCCTCCTTGGCACTGGCGGTATACTATTTCTGGAGGACTGCATCTTTGACCTTGGTTGCCACCTATAGCTCATCTAAGATAAGATAAGGGGCTGTTTCCATCAACTGTGCGGTTGGTTGTTTCCTACGTTTTGGCAAGCATTCGCCTGCTGTCTTCAGGGTGTTGGTCCTGAGAAAGAACGATTGTTCGGTTCTGAGGAGAACTTGTATTTGCGGAATCGAAAAAGAAAAAATATTTTTCGAGAAAAGCTTTTTCTGCTGTAATATTCAAAAAATGTGAGTGCTCATCGCCACCTTTTTTTCATAAGAATCCCAATAACTCATGAACCGTTGGATTTTTACCCAAGGTATGGCATATTCCCGAAATTGCCATCAAAAAAGCTATCTAATGATGCAATAATATACTGGGTGTGCCATTTGAAATAAGGAAGTAATAGTCTGTTTCCGGTATAATCGGAAGTTGTAGAGATCTGAAAATATTTTAGGGAGAAAGATCATTGTCTCAAACCCCAATATGCTTTCAGCTCAAAATTATGATTAGTTTTCCATAAACGTCTAATAGGCCATCCCGGAGAATAATTTTATAATTATAGGAGGTATTCAAGAATTGAACATGAAATTATTTTCTCAAAAGAAAAATCTAGCCCAAATTCATGACTGAAACATTCTTCGTTTCTTAACGTTCAATAGGGGAGACTGGGGAGGGTTAATACAAGGGAGGTTTGATACACGTTCAAATTTCCCGCCTCGGTTCTTAAAAAAAAGTGTAATCGCGTGCAGTGCCTCAATGAGTGTGGAAGTAGTGTTAGTTGAAATTTAGCAACGATCGCGTCACGAACAAGAGTTTTTAAGGCTCAAAAAGAAATTCAAAAACAAAAAAAGTATTTCGAAAAGATCCCTTTTCTGACGAACGCCGAAAATAATGAATTGCAGTATATGCAAGCCGGATCTCTATCAGAAAATAAATGTTCAATTCAGGATGTGCAAGTGTCAGTAGTTTAATGAAAATGTTTACTTGCGAATTATGTAGGAATTAGGTAGTGTCATTATAATGAAATATTAATTTCTTATTATTACTTGTACCTTATTTCTTATTGTATCAAACCTCCTTTTTAGTGTATCAAGCCTCCCATGAATACGGAGGTTTGAGACACTTTGCATCGACAATTTCAAGAAATCATAATCAAGGTTGAAATTTCCATTTTCAGTTATTAAATATTGCTAAATGCGAAATCCTTAAATTTCACTGTGACATAAATGGATTCATGAATGTTAAACACATATTTTTTATTAACAATCAAATTTATTGTATCAAACCTCTCCTGTCTCCTCTACACATAAAAAAAATTTTTAATTATAATAATATAACACTTCGTCTGTAATGTTTTTTTTATTTCTCTGATTACGCATTCCAACAAATCATTCGAAAAATCATCCAAGAAAAGTTCTCACAAAATATTTAGGGGTGAAAATTCGATTGAAATTGGTGTTTTTCGAAGTAAATTTAAATTAGGTCATTCGAAAGATCGAAAAATACATATTTCGTGTGAAGTTTTACCACAAATGTTTATCGAAATGTTCTCAAGCTTAATTGTTGCCCATAGGCAACAACTTGTTTCCAAGCAACAAGATTTCGAAAGCTGTTACTTATTTATTTTCGAACAATTATCAATGTTTTTGGTTTATTACTACTGAAAATTGTAATTTTCGGCTCAATTACTAAGAATATTAATTACTCTGTCAAAAAAATGTAAAACAAATTTCACATTCTGTATACGAAGCGAATATAAAATGTGCGGAAAAGAATTAACACAAGAAGAAGAAAATGCCATCAGAAGTAGAAGATGCATTTTTGGAAGCAAAAATTTTATGAATGCCCCAAAAACTTAGAATGATGTATGACAATGAATAAAAAAAGTTGAAACATTTCATCTACTCTTGCTGTTAAAGTGTTACTTTGTGTTACACTATCTACCCTTCGGTTAAAGAGATACTTTCTCTACTCAAAAGAGTTGCTATAACAGCACTTAAACATTAGCTATAGAACAAACAAATTGATTGACATACTAAAGATTAACAACCAAATTAATCTCAATCCAAATTATCAATACGACCTCCGGGTGAAATTGCATAACATCACCAATCCAATTACACCCCGAAAGGAAGTGCATAACCGATATTTTCGATGTGTGCAAGTTTTGTTACTTAATTAAACCTTCATCTCAACCGGATCAATTTCTGAGACGTCCGTAAGTGTTACAACGTGGCCCACCCAAAAATTCTTTTCGCGGATACTGCAGCCATTCGAACGCTTTCCATAGGAACGAGAAGAACGAAATTGACTTGACTGTATCGTTTTCAGTCATTATTGTCGATCGTTGTTTATCGAAACCGCTCCAGATATGTCGGAAGTTGTGAGATCATTTATAGAAAGCGTCGGTCTAGCGGCGTCAGATCTGATGGTATCGGCGGCATCCCACGCGGTTCTATCGGTATTGGCATCTGGGTTTGACTGACGTGAAATTGGTTCAATTTCTTCGATTTTCTTCCATATAGGGTCGCTGTGTGACGCCCTGTGAGAAAACTCTAAATTCCTCTTGAAGAAGTAAATTGAATCGTTCATGATGTTACCTGAAACCCATTATTATTTATTTCAATTTTATTAATTTACTTTATTTCCTCTAAGACGGATAAAAATTTGTGTACATCAATAATAATAAACTTATTTCAAAATTGAATATAAAGCCAAATCTGAAAGAATAAAAAATAAAACAGACATATTTCAGCCTCCTGTACAAAATAAAATATTAATTTTTTCACAAATTTTAATTGATTGTGTCAACTTATTGAACTTTCTTCGTCCAACCATTGAAGGTGAATTGAAAAGTGTTCTACCCCTAAAAAAAGGCCCATGGTGATTTCCTCGGTGATTTCTATTCTGTCTTGTTTTAAAACCATTAACTTGTTTGTCAAGAATTTATCAAGATTTGAATGCATAAAATACAAACTTCAAAATGTATAAACATAGTAATGTCAGAATTTTATACTTATCGAAACAATTCTTACAATTAGTCTGTGGTACTCCAGCAAAACAATGAATTACTTTTTTTGGAAAACAAATACCTCACCAAATTTAGGAAGTCGATGCCCCAAAAACCAAACTGTTTGTCAACCGAGATTCCCTCTGGGCATGATACAACATAATTATCTTATCTGTTTTTCATGAAGAAAATTCATAACGCTTCTAATCAAGTATCTCAACCTTTCTGTGGCATAGACAAGTGTACCAATAAGAAAGAGTTTCAGGAGAAGGAAAATACCGAAAGAGAAACACTCTGACGGAATCTTGCTGGTTTGGATCCTTCCAAAAAGTTTCTTCGAAACTTTGACTATGCGAAATCCAAGAAGAATCTGGATCTTGGCTAAAATATACTACACTTTCTCACTAGACTCCTCACAGGGCATTGTCGCCATAGGAAACACCTCATGAGAATAGGTCTAGCAGATTCTGTGAGGAGGAGGAAGAAACTCCGGATCATCTGGTGAAGAAATGCCTCGCCATCACTAGCCAACGCAAAATCTGGACAAGAAACTTGAAGAAATGAAGTATTGGCCTCCTTGAAGCCATCCCAGACATTGGAGTTCATTAGAACTCTGGAACTGGAAGACTAGCTGTAGATCACGTTATGGAGAGAATAGCTCTGATGGGAAGAACAATAGACCATTAGGTCGCAGTAAAACGGATTAAATCCAAATCTTATCAAGTATATCACAGAATTCATACACTCGTCAACATGTACACCCAAAAATTTCAAGAATTTCATCTCCTCAATTTGTCTTACATCAATTTTCAGGTCCATATGCGACTCATTTCTGCCTATGCGTTTTCTCAGAATAGAGAGATACAACATGTTTGTGGAAAACCATTGGCTCATGATTTTTGTCAATACTTTCCATAGGAACGAGAAGAGCGGAATAGACTTGACGATATCGTTTTCAGTCATTATTGTCGATCGTTGTTTATCGAAACCGCTCCAGATATGTCTGAAGTTGTGAGATCATTTATAGAAAGCGTTGGTCTAGCGGCGTCAGATCTGATGGTATCGGCGGCATCCGACGCGGTTCTATCGGTATTGGCATCTGGGTTTGACTGACGTGAAATTGGTTCAATTTCTTCGATGTTTTTCCATATAGGGTCGCTGTGTGACGACCTGTGAAAAGACTCTAAATTCCTCTAAGTTGAATCGTTTATGAGGATACCTGAAACTCTTGATTCAATTTATTTTTATTTATTTACTTTATTTTCTCTAAGACAAACAACAATTCGTGTAGGATTTGTCAATACCAAAAATTGAACTTTGCTTTTACCGTTTTTTCCGAAATTCGAGGCTATATTTATGATCAAAGTATTGTCCATCGCTGGTCACTACTTTCTCCCAACTTTCGGGTAGCATACGAATCCTGCGTTGAAAAAACTGGTCATTTTTTGAAGCGATCCACGAATCGATCCAATTTTTTACGTCTTCATAAGTGTGCTGGTCAACCATGCCGTGTGCCATTGATCGAATAAAGTGATAGTCCGTGGGATCAACGTCTGGAGAATACGGCGGATGGGGTAGGACTTCCCATTTCAACGTTTCCAAGTATGTCTTAACCCCTTTCGTAACATGGGATCGAGCATTGCGGCCGTTTATCTTCAAATGCTCGGCTCAAACGCATTAATTTGTTCTATAACGATCATTTGTGATTGTTTCAGTTGGTTTCAACAACTCATAATACACTACGCCGAGCTGGTCCTACCAAATACTGAGAATGACCTTGGAGCCGTGAATATTCGGTTTGGCCGTCGACGAGGAAGCATAGTAGGAAAATCTCCATGATTTGCCGCAATTGGGATGAATTTTGATCAAGTAATGCCCCCAATTCTGGATTTCCGAAAACCTTCTCTCTTCCACCACCATGCTGGTCTTCGACGTCAAAATCACCGCTCTTGAAGCTTTTAAACAACTCTCGGCACGTTCTTTCAGTAATAGCGGCCCCACCATAGGTATTTGAGATCATTCGATGAGTCTCAGCCGCAGGTTTCTTCATATTAAATCAGAACATTGAAACCGCCCGCAAATTACGAGAATTTGGATTGTATGCTAACATATTTAATGGAGAATAATTGAATATGATACATACATAAATCGACTAATATTTTGATAGCGTTATGTTAACAAATACCTCAGTTTAATGTACGACATCTACGATCCATTTACTTCGACTACACCCATCTATTGCAAAATAGCGGAAACAAAGTTTACACCAGTTTTGTCAGAATTTTATACTTAGGGGTTGTCCATTAATCACGTGATCTCTTTTTAGCATATTTTTTTGGTCAAATCTATGCATTCTGCATGGCATCAATAATGACAGACTTGATATTGGGGATACAATTCTTTTGAACAGGATTGAGCCAACCGAATAAAAACAAAATGGGCCTTGCTACGGTTAACCTATTAGATTAGATACAATATTATTAAAATTATCGAGATTAGCTCTTAAAATACAATTAAATTAGCCTGTTATACTAAATTGCATTCCTGTAGTACAGTACTGGCAAGTCAGTGCATCTTGGGATGCAATATCTAGAAGAATGGGAAGAAATGCATAAAGAATGTCAAACAGAGGTCACTAACGTTTAACCCTCTACCCATAAACTAAAAGTCAAAATCCCATTAGAAAGAAGAGGATAGTATATGTATCTCTCTTTCTCACCCTCTGTAAATCAAAATTCAGATAAACTAGACCGAATCCTCGCGCTGAGGTGATTTTGGAAAGGGAATTGTACAAATCATGCTATCTTTTTTTACTAATGATATTGGATCTCTGTTCCTAGCATTGTATATATTCAATATCAAGACGAATTGTTGCCAATACTGCAAGCGAGAACGCACGAAAACACCTCTTTCTGGAAGCCAGTTTCACCAAAACGATCGTGGTGTCTCCTTGAGACATCGTTAAACCCTGACATTCCGTCTCAGACCACTTTCCCATATTTTGATATCAAAATGGGGATCTATTCAAAGCTTGTGTTCGTATTGTATTGATACAACTTTCATTTATGAAATGAAAGCTTTCTTCGTGGATATTTTAGATTTTTGCTAACTCTAAATGAAAAGCTGAAGATTTATATTTAATGGATGTCTAAATCAAGCTGGACATTTATATTTAGATAATGGGATGTCTAAATCAACTCTACATAGTTTCATTTCATATTCTAAAATATTAGCTGAGAATATTCAAAACACTCAGGTTATTCTAGGAATTGTCCACTCGAAAAAAGTACATTAAACATTAAAAATTATTAGGTGGTATGGAGACTTTAACGTTAGAACAAGCTAGGAAGTCCAAGGCGAGACTGATGAAGAAAATTCCATCCTCAACGCTTCCCATTGTTATCCTCACGATCGAAAAAGAAAGTTCACACTCACCTAACACATACTTTGATCACGATGCCATTGACGGACCTAATTGAAGAAAAGCATTCGTAAATTTAATTTATCAAAGTAAACATTAACGCTTTCAACGCTAGAGGTCCTTCACCACATGTTTCTTCGTATTGTTCTCTACTGGAAGCAGTGGTCCAAAATCAAATTTCGTAATTTATTCTGGTCCCCTTCATCGTTGGTAGAGCTCACAGACTACTGTGCGATTAAGATGATTGATGGTGGTGTGGTCTTGGATCGATGGTCATCAACGAACACAATGGGTGTTGAGGACGTGGACGCGGTGAAAGAGTTATACGGTTATTGATGGGTTTGATAGCAAGACGGATGAATTTGTTCAGACTGGATGGTATTTTTGTCTGAAAAGCTAGAGGAATTTGAGTGCATGGAAAATAATTGAGGTATAGACTGATGTCGAAAATAAAAACTAGAATTATTATACAAATTTTTTGACGAAGTACACTTGACGCTTTTGTGACCAGACAATTCAACGAAAAAAAACTGGCACTGCATGTTCTTTCAGTTAAATTGCTGGGTTGAAAAACAAATTAAAATTTGATAGACAATTCAATCAAATCTGATTAGATACTGAACGCAAGATTCCTTTTTGTACCCGTTAAAAGTAGAGGTAAAATTATTCCAGTGAATGACATAAATTTGTCATTTGTAGGTGAAATCACAAGTGATTGAATTTTCGTGATGAGTCTGTCGATTTTATTCATACGAAACGTAGTTGCTTGGAAACACCACAAGAAAGACTGAAAGAGTGTTTTCTTGAAGCAACTCGATTCAGTTGAGAAATGAAGGACAAACTTGAGATAAATTCAAAATAGTGAAATTTTTTTAGACTATTTTACAAAAAAGATCGATGAAAAATCGGAGATGAAGACTGGATTCTGGATTATATTTTTCGCACCCCATACAACCATCTGAAAACAACCAAACTGGAATGTCAACCAGATTTAAGTGTCAAGTTTGGATTATTCGAAGTTGACTAGAGCTCCTGATTGGTTTATTCAAAATATTGAATAGGAAAACCACAAGTGATTGAATTCGTTCCTCGAAAGAAACATCAATGTCTTTACTGATGAATACAATTTTTTTTTGGACATGCATGATGAGTGAATGATGCAATCCACAATTTTCTATGGAAATGCATATTTGCACCTCACTGTTGGAATTATGGTAAGTATGGGGGCTACTGATGATGGAAGCACCTTACCTTCGGTACTATTGGTAGTTAAAATAATTCATAGAAATTACTTCCAAATGCACACATCATTAAAAGTCTTGGCCCTCCCTATTAATTTTCATCTTGTTGAATGTAACATGACAATTTTTTGTGTGTAGACCATTATATCGCAAATTGTACTCGAAGGAATCGAACGGTCATATTTTGAGGACCTATAGATTGACCAGTACCATAAGGAGACGGTTGCATTCCTCAAATTTAAGAGCAACAAGACTTCTATGACTATGAGTACCTCGGCTATCACCTGGACTTATTATGGTTGAACGAATAATTACTGGTGTCATCTACGTAGAAAACATCATTGAACCAATCATTGTTCCTCTGCTCAACGACTTTGGGGAATATTTCCCTCCTGTCAAAAATTCTATGTATCTGGAGAACAATTATCGAAAATTACAGCGATAATTGCATTGTAGGAAGCGAAACTGCACTGCGATAATTGTTCTGTTCATAGATGCTTAGTTTCTATGCATCTAACACAGTTCGAATCTATGGCAATTCCATTCTAAATCAGTTTGACAGGTAATGTAACAGTTTATTCGGGAAATATTCCCCCGAATTACACTCGTGCATCAAAATTACCGGATAATTTCGCATTCCAGCGTGTTTTCTTTGAAGAACTGCATTCGGTCATTTTCATTTTTGGAGAAAGAGCCCTCCACCTTCGGTGTCGGGCTCTTTCTCCAAAAATGAAAATGAACTCATGCAGTTTTTATGACAACACGCTGTCATGCAAAATTATCGGTAATTTTGATGCACTTGTGCAATTACCTACGATAATTTCATTTATCAGGATGATAAAGCCCCACCATACCGTACATGAAGGGTTCAGAACATTCTTCAAGAGAACAATATCCAGAGAATAAACTGGCCAGCAAATTCACCAGACATGAATACATATTAAGCACGTATGGGATTACTTCGGCAGGGCAATATACAATCGCCAAAGCCCACCTTCAACTTTTCAGGAATTGAGTTTAGCCCTTCAGGAAGAATGGAACGATATTCCTGAAAATTTCATTAATGACTTGGTTCTTGGGATGCCTAGGCATATTGGTCAGTTGATTAAAAGAAGAGCTGTTAATACGACTTTTGAATTTGGATTCAGTTGTGGAAATACTATATGTAATTAATCAAAAATAAATAATCGATAAATTTAGTTTTTTCTCATTTTTCCTATTTTGTCTCATCTGCATAAAGCAAAGAGTAACAAACAAAGATTTTCTATCAAATATATTGTAGTTGGAATAGAGAAAAATATTCATCTTATTTTTCCAAAACATAGATTGATCATTTCTTGAGAAACCTAGAGAAACCAAGACTTTTGACGATGTTTGTTTAATTTTGATGATTTTCATAGTTTTTCTTTGAAAGATATTTGCTCACCCGCACACAATGCATGCCTAATCTAACGCTATATATGGTTTAGTTTAGATAGTTAGATCCGTTTCCATTTAAAAAGTGAAAAAAATTTTATTTGAAAAACTTATTCGTTTCATGGTTTAGATATTTAGATCCTCTTTCATTTGAAAGGTGGAAAAAACTTTATTTGTTTCATGACGAAAAATTTTTTTCTGTTTTATGACGAATCAAGGCATATGAAATATATTTTTATATAGGTATATGAAACTATTTTTCTTTGGGTGGAATAGTTGAATCTTATATACCTACCTAGATTGAGTTCTATAGTATCTAACGGCGAATAAATGAAAGAACGCTCAAAAGCACATCAAGCCAAGGTAAGAGCTTTTTTCATTTTTTGAACCCTAGTCAGTGGTATTGTTTTCGTCGAAAAGCAGTTTCAGAAGGACTGCCCCACTTGCCATATATCGCTCATGTAAAATCAACGGTTTTGCACCAGTATTTTTCTGATCGTATCATCGGTAATAAGGTTATAAGATAAAACCACGTTTTTACGGCTTAATTCACTTTGATTTTGAGTTGTAGAGTTATTAAAGTAACAGGGTTTTGGAAAAAGCCCCTCCACCAAAGCAATGAAGGTTTCAATTGCTACTTCAACGAAATGTACGGAAACCAAACACAGTGTGGTCCAATGAGAACCCAGCTTTGAAATGAAAATGTGGAATATCGCTCGGACCCGTTAATCTCAACAACTTTTCCGCTCTTTACATCTTCCTAACGGGGGTGAATAGAACCCCTTGATTTTGAATAGGGATGAGAGGTAAGGCGATACTTCATTTTGAAGATCTTATCGAGTACTATCTGATCCTGTAATTTCACTTTCAAATTCAATAAAAGTTTTTTCAAATGAATTGAGCTAAGGTATATTAAAGCAGTAGAAATAGTGATTTTTTACAAAATTTTCAGAATTTCATGACATGACTAACATTCTTTGAGAAGGCACGTATTGAAACTGAAGATTTCTCTTAATCAAAAATGCCCCAAATACCCATAAAAATTTCGCCACTTAATCGCAATAGTGTAACATGTTCAATTTCTACCGAAATGAGCTAGTTTATATTCAAATTGTTAAACTTGCGTACCAAGCCGCTATCTATTATTCGACAAGGCGTTAGATCGTAAATCACAGAAACAATTCAGCAAGTAATCTTCCCATTATTTTCTATTTCTACACCGGCTACCGATTTTAAATTTTATTGCGTCAATAAAATTAGCAGATACCTACGAAAATCCCTCTTAGGAAATAACTCTGTAAATATTTACAGTCATTTAGAGGAGAACAGCAAGAGAATAACTATTAGCCATGTATAACGAAGTTGCAAGGACTCTGAAAGTTGCTCTTTAAACTTTCAGTTTTCAACTCCCATAGGTACAGGAACATAAATCAATTTTTTCACTTTATCGAGAATTGAAATCTCCTCTAAATTTCAGATTTCTAGGATGAGCAGTATTAGTTATATTTCTAAGCATTTAAGTATGGATATGGATATCAATGGTTTGAATTTTGATATTTGTTCAAATTTCGAAAATAAGAGACATCCTGACTAAATACTCAGGGAACTAGTATTCAAAAATCTTGCAAATTTGAAACAATGATTTAATACCTGAAGTTAATATTCGACAAATATACAGTGTGATTCAGCGCGATGGCCTATTAGACGTTTATGGAAAACTTATCATGATTTTGTGATGAAAATTTGCATGTTGGAGTTTGAGGCAATGACCTTTCTACCTTGAATATTTTCAGATCTCTACAACTTCCACTTGAACCGGAAACGGACTATTACTTCCTTATTTAAAATGGCACAC
This sequence comes from Harmonia axyridis, assembly GCF_914767665.1. Classification (NCBI taxonomy): domain Eukaryota; kingdom Metazoa; phylum Arthropoda; class Insecta; order Coleoptera; family Coccinellidae; genus Harmonia; species Harmonia axyridis. The sequence continues at coordinate 28,039,211 of NC_059503.1, forward strand.
CCAGTATATTATTGCAGCATTAGATATCATGGCAATCTCAGCAATATGCCATACCTTGCATTTAAACTCAACTATTTATGATTTAACAGGATTCTTACGAAAAAAATGGTGGCGACGAGGACACATTTTTTCGAATATTTCTGTAGGAAAAGTTTTTTCGAAAAAACCTTTTTCATTTTCGATTCTGCAAATTCGTACTATTATGAGACTGTTTGCGGTTTGGACCAAAAATGTACAGGGTGCTTATGAAAAGATCGTGAACTTGGACAACTCAAATTCATCGAATACACAACATTTTCAAATTAGAACCGATATTTTTTATTCTTTCAGGCAATTCAACGTATAAAAATTGGTGGGCACTTAAGCAAACCTAATTCCTAAAATGAAAACTTATCGAGAAAAAGCTATCGAGAAAAAACTTGAACTAAGGAAAAAATGCAATTTATAATTGTGTGGAGTAGTCTGTGACTTCCGGAAAACACATGAAGTAACTAAAATTCGATGTTTTCGATGAATTCCAATCAATTATTCGTAATTGAAAATTTCATTGGTTTATGGATTTCTCAACAATCCCAACGAACAATTTATTTCAATTCATGTATCAAGTGTCAAATTCAGTTATCGAAACATCGAATTTCAGTTATCTACTTTGTGTGTTTTCCGGAATTTACAGACATACTGCACACAAATAGAAATTACGGATTTTTCTCATTTAAACTTCTTCCTCGATAAGTTTTGAAGTATTCTTTTTAGTTATAGGTTATTTTTGAGTAACTCTCCCTCTTTTTATATGTATAATTGACTGAAATAATGAAAACTATAGGTTCTAATTAGAAAATCTTCAGTTTTGATGAATTTGAGTTGTCCAACTTCAAGACCTTCTGATAAACCTTCTGATAAACCCTGTACATTTTTGGTCCTAAACGCAAACAGTCTCATCATAGTTCGTTTTTGCAGAATCGAAAATGAAGTAGGTTTTTCGAAAGAACTCTTTTTGTAGAAATATTCAAAAAGATGTGAGTCCTCGTTGTCATCATTTTTTTTCAAAAAAATCCCACTAAATTATGAACCGTTAGGTTCATATTTATGGCATATTGCTGAAATTGCCATAAAAAAACCTATCTAATGATGCAATAATATACTGGGTGTGTCATTTGAAAAAAGTAAGCAGTAGCCTGTTTTCGGTATAACAGGTAGAGATCTGAAAATATTTTAGGAAGAAAGATCATTGTCTCAAACCCCAACACGCTAATTTTGAGCTCAAAATTATATTCGCGGTGAATCACCTTGTATATATTTATGCGTTTTCCAAGGATGACATTGGCCCATGAATAAGTGAGCACTCCTAACTCTTGTAATTTGTCAATAAAATTCTAATTTATTTTTCAGATTTTCTTGTTTTTGTCATTGTCATATAGAAGTTTTCTGCTTGACAAATACGAATCTCGACAACATGTTGTTATTGACATCTATTAATAATCTATATTAAGTACCTATCTCAAACCGCGAGAATTATTACTAAGGAAATGGATAATAAATAAAGTGAAAGAAATTTTTCAGAAGCAATTTTATGGGATATTATATGTAAGGTAAAATACCTAAAGGAAATTGAAACTGACTGATTTATGTCTGAATACTTTTTATATCTCTTTTCACATGGTGAAGTAATTAATACAACCTGAGATCAATCCATAAAATTTGATGTGACTTACAAGAGAGCGAGAGAGCAGAAATTAACTTCATTGATAATATAATCAATTGGCCATCGACCTAAGTATCCAGCCAAGTGACTTTTTATTCAATGGTTTCTGTCTTTAACAGAATTAATATTAATATTTGTGTAAATTAATTTTGTTTAATTAAATTTGATATGACTAATTATTTCGTATAGGAGTTGAAAATAAAATCTCTCATAATTCACAAATAATATAAGGATTGGAGTATCTTAAACTATTTGGGAAGTGTTGAAATAATGAAAATTGGCCATATAGGTACTCTAATAAGTTGCATTGATGTTTTTTGTCTCTAATATTCAAACAGTTAGTTAAAATTGATCATCAAAAAGTTATTTTGAATAGGTCAATTGAGTTATTTCTTTAAGGAAACTTTGTCCAATTTCTTCAATTTAAGTTAACATCGACATGAAAGAAAAAGTTTGTTAAACTTTTTTCGTGAGATTTAAGGATCCGCATGCACCTTTGTAAAAGAACGTTGTGTGAACTCTCCATGTACCTAGAGTCGAATATCGTTCAGTAAAAGTGATTTTTGTGGGACTTTGGTACAGCGAAGAAGTGAATGTAAAATGAAGCCATAGCGGTCGTCACATTGTGAATCTTCACGTTAAAGTGGGAGATATCAGTATTTAAGTGGACAGTGGACTCCTCCAAAGTATCATTTTCCTCTGTGCAGTGTGCCAGTTAAACAATGAGACCTTTAGTGGTATGTACAAATTTGAAAAAATTACATACTCTATTCGGGTAGTTTTGTTGGTCAAAAAGACCGTGGTGTTTGTGAGCGACTCTGAAATTTGGAAGTTCGGTGCTTATTGGTCAATTTTTTTTCATTTTTCGAATATCATCCTTCATCAGATATTGTGTTCTTGATATTTTATTTATAATTGCAGTACAGTTTTGGATATTTCACGAACTTTATCGATTTATTTTTTTTACCATCAACCCTTATTTTCAAAATTTTGTTAATTTCATAAGTGTTTGAATATTTCTGATTTCAAACTGTTCAAAAATTACTAAATATTAGTATCACCATTGGGCATATCATCCACAATTTTAATTTTCTTTTGATAACTATTAATTTTAATCCAAAATTTCATTGCGAAACAATAATCTATTTTCCCATAGCCTCTTGTAGAAACCGTGGGAAATCATTACTCTGTTAATTTCATTAGATATATTTTTCCTGTTCTACATTAAATAGGACACCTTTCGGTATTTCGTTGAGCAAACTTTGTACTTCGAAAAACAAAAAGTTGATAATTGCTCTTTCGTAATCCTAAGATGGACATGTGGCTTGCGGGAATCAACCAATTATTTTTGACCTATAATTTCGTCACTTCAACTCTTTATGACATTTAGATTACATGTCACTATTGAAGGATATTCGAATTGTGTATATGCCGACAAATAGTTATTGCAAAATTGAAAATTTCGTTTATTTCAAACATTTTTTCTATTCAATTTTTTTTATTAACCATTGAAATTTCTACACTGAGTATTTGAGACATCTAATTCAATAAATGAAAACATATTTTGGTTCATAATGATTTTATTGACCATTTATTGTTGCACCAAATTTTGATTCGTAAAAGTTTAAACAACCAAAATTCTGCTCGGATAAAATATAAAAACTTTTCGAACATTGCCAGTTCATTGTCATTATCATTTCCAAATTCTTCAATAGAAACATTTCTAATCCTGAGGTCATTATCCTTTATATCTGTCTCGAAAAGTAAAACCAGTCTTTATGTTCTATCTGGTGTTCATCATATCACTCTAATTTGAATAAATAAACGATTTCTTTGGTTTGTAAGTGCTCCTCTTGATCTGAGTACTTCACTTTCCATCGCTCTAATGCTGAAACCTTAATTAAATATAACCTGGTGCATTATTTCTATAGATATTAATTAAAAACTTTCGATACAATTATTTGTTTAACTCTCTCAAGTGAAGAATCATTAAACTTTGACCTCTAAATAAAGCTCTGTTGATATCTCCACGGTTCATCTCAATGACCTAGACAGTGGCTTATGCACTGTTACCGGCAAAGTCAAGGAGAAAGCAATCTTCAAAAGTATCGCGAATTTAAACGCTAAACTTGTATATGCTAGACATGATAAAAGGACGTATTTTCTCCTTTAATTTCTTCGTGAATCATGACTAGAATTTCTAGATTCGAAGACTAAAAGAGTGGGTGATCTCACTGACGTAACTTTGGTCATTTCGAATATTCATGAGATAGCTGTTGAGTCAATTCCTTTCACTGGAAGATGCAGTGAAATTCATTAATGTTTCTAATTTATTCACGATGTATTTTGATCGTTTTTGGAGCAGATATTAATCTCGAACATGGCGGATCTTACTTATTCAGATTAGCACGCAATATTAAATGACTTCGAACATAATTTTCACAGTTGTGCTACAAAATTTAACATCACAAAACTTATAAATTCACCCGATCGAATGCAAACAAAACTCCTGTTTGTCCATTGGCAAACCTAAGTTAAATTTGCACATTTTGAGGAATTCCTCTTTTCTAGATCCTTACCACCTTGGTGGCAATTGCCACAGCTGAGCCTCCATCTGGCTATAGCTACAGTCCCCCATCAACTTCCTATGGAGCACCCTCAGGGGGAGGTGGCGGTTTTGGAGGTGGTTTTGGAGGTGGTAGTGGAGGAGGCGGCTTCCACGGAGGAAGTTCTGGTGAGTAACAATTTTTTTTTTCGAAACGTCATAATCTAAACCCATTTTTTCTATTCAGGAATAGGAGGCGGATTTGGAGGTGGTTCCGGAGGTGGTTTCGGAGGCGGTAAGTTGAGAGTTACTACTATGTCAAAAAAGTATCGGGAATTGATCAATAACACAAAATTCACTTTCCATTTAAATTAATTGAATTTTTTTATTAAATGAATAAATTACATCAATCAATAAATTCAATCACCAAAGCATTTGTTCGATGCAATGATGATGAGGAATAATTTGAGTAGGCTGGTGCTTACGTGATTACGCTAAAACGCCGCGTGAGTATAGAGTAGAGTTGTGCCAATTTACGGCATGGAGAATTTCGACAGTAACTTTATGCCATCCTTTAAATTGATCAATCATCGGTATTTTCTCGATAAAAAGTTTAGAACGAAAAACATTACTTTCAAGAATTTAGGATTAAATCTTGGTTCATTATAGGTATTGGAGGAGGATTCGGTGGTGGATCCGGAGGCGGATTCGGTGGTGGAGCCGGAGGCGGTTTCGGAGGCGGTAAGTGATTCATCCCTTCGAGGGTGAATAGTTAATTTTAAAGAATTTGTTCGAATTAAATCTGATTTTCTCCAGGTGCCGGAGGTGGATTCGGCGGCGGTTTCGGAGGCGGCATCGGCGGTGGTACCACCGTCCAGAAGCACATCTACGTCCATGTTCCCCCACCAGAGCCTGAAGAGTTCAGACCACAAAGACCCATCGTTGTAGGACAAGCCCAGAAACACTACAAAATCATCTTCATCAAGGCCCCATCTGCTCCTGCACCAACTGCCCCAGTCATCCCAGTCCAACCCCAGAACGAAGAAAAGACCCTCGTCTACGTCTTGGTCAAGAAACCAGAAGAAGCCCCAGAAATCCAAATCCCAACTCCAGCCCCAACCCAACCAAGCAAACCAGAAGTCTACTTCATCAGATACAAGACCCAGGTAATTAAAAAATAATCCTTATTCTAAGATGACGTCACCCCGTCCACTGGAAAATAACTAAACAGCTTTCGAGCATCTTCGTTTTCACCCATGATCTTCTTCAGGAGAAAGTTCAATTATTTGCAATAATCGTGGACAAAAACGTAATTACTTTCATCTCGACGTTAACTACCGAACAGGTAACTACGCGGATGTTGAATCTCCATTCATCTTCCGTGGAAGCTGGGATGCATATTGTTCCGCGTGAAAGGATGAAAGTAAACAATGACTAATTAGCTCTTTTGTTTCGGAACTCATTCAATTACTTGTCACTTTTCGGAACGTCGTCTTCCGCATCATCTTCTATGGTTTCGCGGAAAAATGTTGCCAAACTTCTAAAAATTTCCTTTTTTTTGTAGAAGGAAGCCGGAGGTATTGGAGGCGGTATTGGAGGTGGTATTGGAGGCGGCATTGGAGGTGGTATTGGAGGTGGAATTGGCGGCGGAATTGGAGGTGGTATTGGAGGCGGTATTGGCGGTGGTATTGGCGGTGGTATCGGCGGTGGTGATTTCGGCGGTATTGGAGGAGGTAGCGGAATTGGAGGAGGCAGCGGTGTATCCACCAGCTACGGACCCCCAGGCAAATCTGGCCCCTACTAAGTCAACGATCCAAACGTCACACGGCTTCAAGTCAACGCTTGACTTGATGCGACCAAATACACTTCTATGGTGATCACTTTTGCCTTTCGGTGGAAGGTTTTGGTGCGCGGGGAGAGGTGTGAAGCCACCTTAGCTCTTCAGTCAAAGACTAAGGTCGCCGTATGCTAAAACGAAGGCGAAGTGGCTTCAAGCTTTTCTACGCGCATTTGTATATAGTCTATATATTATTTTTGTACTTTGTATATTTTATGAATAAATACGGTGACAAATAAATGTATTTTTATAGATATATGTCTTTTATTATCATTTTTTTCTTTTAATGATAAGGAAGTGCTAATTGAAATTACACGATCGAAAATATTTATTGTTCCAAACGATTATCGATAAAATATTAGTTCAAAATAAACAATAGGTACAAAAATAAGTCCCATTCAAAAGACCTCGGTAATTATTTGATAAGAATTTAAAAAAATTTGGCTTATTCAAATTTCAATTGATTTAGTGAATTCTAAATTAACACTCACAATCCTACTTTGCACATCATTCAATGAAAATAAAAAAATATAGATCATAGCATGTGCCTTCAATTAAAATAATTTGTTGAATTATAAATTAAATGAATAAATTGATCAATTATTTTCATTAATTGAAGCATATTCGTAAAAGGAAAAGAAAATCGAATATAAGTTCCTTTGCTGGTTGAACAAATAATTTATTCATCACCAACATTTTTTATAGTTCTTTATCTATTATAATTGGATTAGTAATTTAAGTTCGATATTATTATTGGATTTTAGACAATTTCAGGAATGATATCTATTAATGAAGGAATTACCTTTATTATTATATTATAGCTAAATACAACGAATCCCTAAAGATTTTGGACCGATTAGTTAGTTTTACATGATGTATTGCTCCAAGGCATTTGTTTCGTATACTATTTAACTACCGTAATAAATTTATCAAATTGAATTTGACTTCCGATTTTTGGTGCAATTTATTTCAATAAATCGTTTTATGTAGGTATTATAACCATAACCGAGCATCACTTATCAACGACTCTTCAAACATAGGATATTTATCGCACAGAGATGTCTGAAGAAATCTGGTAATGAACATAACAATCCAATACTCTTTGTTTCCTGTGAGTTTGATCAACTATCCTTTAGAGTAGATAAAAGATAGTGGACCCAACTCAAAGGACATTCAAGTAGATTCACCTAAAAGTAATTTATTTTGGTAATTGAATGTATCAAATTTCAAATTCTGCTTCCGAGTTATTCTATGAAGGAAAACTGTCATTTAATTTCGATTAAAATTTATTCTCATGAAGTAAAGACCGAGTCAATTCGAAATAGAAATAATGTGTTTTTCTGGTTAGGCCTTCATTGAGCCCGGACAAATTGAATGGAGTGTTATTGCCCATGAAATATTAGGCTCATTCTTTCGATTCTCTGATTCTGATGATACGATCAACAAAAAATTATAATGTAAACAAAATTTCTTCGGTAAGTTTTTAGTCGGATTTAGCCAACTCCGAAAATTTTCAAGTTCATCGTGGCTCTTTTCGTTCTAGTCAAAGGCTGGACCGACATTTTTGAATTTGAACACCAATTCAAGGGCGTAGATTTTTTTTTTTTTTGAAAGGGATAATCGAAAAAAATTTTTTTTACGACAACGTTTACTCATATCTGTATTGTGAGAAAGAAAGGTTTAATAACGAAGTAGATATGAACCAAAAATTAATTTTTCATTACCGATTCAAAAGTTCCTACTCTCTACAGATTGGGTAAATACATAGCAAAACTTATAATTAATTATTTATTCATCATAGCTCACTGGATCTTATAATAATTTGAATTTTCTTGAGGATTACTGACGAATTGTTTGGCAAGAACCGACAAGAAACCAAAATGTGTAGTACTGGACCAGAGTTTCTGTTTACATTTTTCTAAACCACCAGTGGATCACCAAAAAAGTTTTGGTGGAAAGAAGCGGGCACTCTTCCAGAAAAAATATCACCTTGCAGATTTGCATTCGAAACTAGCATATCACATGATGAAAACTCTAAATTGGAATATCTATGCCAAATTTAAGTTGAATATCTCGTTAAGGGAAGGAGCTATGAAAGAACTTGAACTTTAACATATGTAGATACCTCGAGAACAAATCGTTTGTGGACCCACGTTATGGCACTTTATTTCTTAAAATGATCTGAAAAATCTGTCATTTTCGTTCGTACCTCCAATTTAGGAACACCCTGTATAGTCAATTCACAAATAAATTTCAATTTGAATAACAAATTAAATTGTTAAACACAGCACTGACAATTTTGTAATAACCCCCATTCCCCTCCCCCCATTTCTACGTCCTTGCACCAATTCGTCATCAGTGAGTGGAACCTTATCATTTGGGTTCATTCCCGGCTAATAATTAGGTCTAGGGTGAATCTTTGACTTGTACAGGGTGGGCAAATTTCGATGTTTTAGCACTACAACTTTTAAACCAGAAGTGATAGACAAAATCTGATACCCCCTTCTCGGTCTCTCTTTCTGAGAAACTAGCAAGGGTGGTATTCGTTTTTGGTCACCTTCTTTTGTTTTCGAGTTATAAGCGAAAATTGGAAAAATTGCGATATCGAAAAATATTTATATCTCCGCTAATACTGATGATAGAGCTCTGAAATTAAAACATCATACAGGCACTTTTTTACGTAGAATCCAGTGGCGTGCTCGACTTTTCAAAAGGGGTTTTGAATACGAAGCTATGAACTAAAGTTATGTTTTTTCGAATGGGAACAATATATTTCTGTGCCATTTTTTGAAAGCTCAATTTTTCCTGATTTCAAAAATATATAACATCGTATGGTTTGTATCAATATGAATATTAGAAAATGTGTTCAAGCAACCTAGGAAATTTTCTCCGAGTTCATTTATATTTTCGTAACTATTTTTAAAAAAATATATCTAGATTCGAATTTTGTGGAAATTAGTAAAAATCATAGAAATAATCAGATTGACAGAAGGACACTTATCTTGTTATAGGAAGCCCAATTTTTCTGTTCTCGTCAACAGTTGAAACCATAGAAATAATGAGACTCTTAGGTAAAAAAAAAGTTTTTGACCATTTTCTATTATTTACATTGATACAAACCATACAATGTTATATATTTTTGAAATCAAGAAAAATTGAGCTTTCAAAAAATGGCACAGAAATATAGTGTTCCCATTTGAAAAACATAACTATGTGTCATAGCTTCGTAATTAAAAACCCTTTTGAAAACACGAGCATGCCACTGGTTTCTACGTTTGAAAAGAGCCTGTATGATGTTTTTATTTCAGAGCTCTATCATCAGTATTAGCGGAGATATAAATGTTTTTCGATATCGTCATTTTGCCAATTTTCGAACTCGAAAACAAAAGAAGTTGGCCAAAAATGAATACTACCCTTGTTAGTTTCTCAGAAAAAGAGACCGAGAAGGGGTATCACATTTTGTCTATCTTCTCCGGTTTAAAAGTTGTAGTTCTAGAACATCGAAATTTGCCCACCCTGTACATATATTTCAACCGAAGATTCTTGAGGCCAAAAGAAACACTTTCTCCCTTACCATTTTGCCCGATTCGGCTCGGTTGAAAAGATACAGGCTCTTGAAAATCCATTAAAAATGAAATTTTAGTTATATGGAATGGAATCCAAGGAAGGGGGTCATGACCCCCTTGACCCCCCCTTCCCCCTGGGACCGCGCTTGTTTACCTCGCTTTTTTGCTTAGTACAAAACCCAAAACCTGCAAGGGTGCAGACTTGAATTTTTTCGGAGCAACAGAAACGCTTGAATGAGCCCTGGACCCCGATTATCCAATATTAATTTTTAGCTTCTGTTAGGGCGGAAAATTGTAATGATTGTAAAAATCATCATTGGAAAAATAAAGATACAGAAAAAAACAACAAAGATAAAACTTTTGTAGGCGGCAAGTTCATGGCAAGAATACCAAAATTTTTAATTCCAATAAAAAGATTGATTTCTTCCAAAATTATGACATTATTCTATGTTTTCATAGCATGTTGGAGATCAGGAAGTTTTAGCGTCAGATTTGTGTTCAGAACTGCTTAAAGTATATTGAAACAAGAAACTATAAGCTTAAGTAAAGGAGAATTAAATTGAAGCAACGAATTAAGAGAGAACACCTCCACGTGACTGCTCAGTTCAAAACGGAATTAGAGATATGTCTACTGATCATTTAATAATTCTGGCAACACCCTACATTAATGTTTTCCCTATTTCTCAGGGAAAATTTTGACAGATCACGAGACTGTCACGTGGGGGTGTTCCCTCTTAAGCTCCCAATTTCATTTCAGTGCTTTTCTCATTTTTCATAGTACGTAGATTTCCTTTATGAGAATGGATCTAGAGCTCAATTAGTGATGGTGTCTCCATCTCTGCGTAGAGTATTCGACGACGAATACTTCATAAATTTCAGAGCAGAATCTTCTTTCAACATTCAGAGCTCTTCTTCATTCATCAAAATATTTAGTCCACACAAGAAGCTATCTTCCTACAATTGAATCCTGCTATGAGATGGAATTTGGACACTTAACAACAAATTTTTGATTCACAGGTCTTCTCATTGAAATATAGAGACACCCATCACAATTGACCATAGTCAATTACGATGAAGCTGATTTCTAGTTTTTATACAATGAGTTTTGGATGAATATACAGCTATGTGTAGCTGTCTGTAAGCACACAAATATATATTGATATCAGATGTTATACTTTGGGAAGCAATAAGTAGGTGGCAGCACTTATGTAAATATCTACTACTCTTTGATCTGGTACAGATCCGTATTGCTTGATTTCATTTTTTTTTGTTTGTTGAGTGATCGCATCCATAATCAATATTCAATAAAGGATAACAGAAATTTGAAATAATTTGGAGTGTACATTGATGTTAAATCATTTACAACTTTGCCAACGTTTTGGACACAATGTATCCATTCTCAAGGGTGCAATGATACGAAATTTATAAATCATTTATTTAAACAAACAGAAAAAATTATAACGAGGTGTGTCAGGTCTGTTCATTTAAATAAATTATTTATAAATTTCGTATCATTGCAGCCTTGAGAATGGACAAATAGTGTTCGAAGCGTTGGCAAAGTTGTAAATTATTTAACATCAATATAGGCTTTAATTATTTTATAGAATAATTTCTGTTATCATTTATTGATTATTTTTGTTGCTCGTTGCTCCTGAATTCTCTAGGGTGTTCCTGACTTGTAGGTTATCCGAAAGAAATGACTAAATGGATCTTGCCGAATTCAAAGTCCAATATCAATTTATGAAATGTTATCCAGGTGGCTCATTATTATACAACCGGAAGATGGAATTGCTAAAAATGAAATGAATACCTATATAAGTTTAGGTATATTGTATATATTTGAAAATAAAGTGTACTAAAAAAAAAAAAAGCACTGACGTGAGGTCACCAACTTCTGCGTGCTGGTTCATTCATTCACCAATTGTTATCTTCAAAACCAAAGTCTGTATTTTTTTTTTCGAATTATATTACATTTTTTCATTAGAGAAAATGCATACCCTGTGATAATTGTTGAACTCTTATTGCTTCAAATCTTTACTTTTTTCAATTTTATTTTTCCAATGATATCCTGACTAGTGCTTTTCTAATCTGTAACATTTTAGAAATGCAGCCAACAAGTTAAAATTGCTGTGATGATAATGATACTCTAATAGCAGATGCTTTTTTCAAATATTTCTCTATTGCGAATACCTCTTTGAATCTCAGATATGCACTTCAGAAAGATAAATTATTCTTCCATCCTGTAAAAGTAAATCGAGTCCTCACTAAAACAAATACCCTCAAAATGAAAAGGACACCTAGAGTTCACGTTGGCAAGTATTTTGAGGAATACATCGTGGATTCTGGAGTAATCGCAGAATATCTTGCCACTCTCATAAATTTACCGGTAATTCCCGGAAAATTCCCCACAACATTAAAACATGCTGTTGTATAGCCAATTTAAAAATATATTCTAAGTAAAAAAATAAAAAATGATCGATTCATTTCAATACTGAGTAGGTATTCCAAAGTTATAAATACTCGCTAGCATATAGCATATGATGAATAATTCAAATAAATTCTGCTTGTTTGCTGATGGTCTCGTTTCACTGTGCGGAGAGTTGATATTAAATTTCGCAAACTGGTGTAAAGTGAATTTTTTCCTTTTTGAAAAAAATCGAAAGCAATTTATAATAATAAAATTTTAAAATTTCTTGGTATGCTCAATGATGTAAATTTGAGTTAGTATCAATTTGATTATATCTGTAAAAATTTGAATTCATTTGTTTCATACAATATACAAATCGAAGATACTTTGCGTTTTGTGGAAATATTATACCATTTTTTGTCGTTAGTACTGAGCTTGAAAAGAAGAGTGTCTAACTTTCGGAAAATAGAGTTGAACCTAGATATTGACGGTTAAGTGACCCTACATTTGTTGTTGTTTGAAAAATGGATGAAAACAAATTTCTTGTATTGATAAAAACTGTTTTTTTTTGGAAAAAATACTGTGTTTCATAGATAATTGATTGGAAATCCTTTGTCGGAAGAATTGGATATAAATGATTGAGATGCGAATTACTGCCTGTGAGGAGTATATTCGCCGATAGGCTTTTGTAATAGATTAAAATCGAGGGATTTTATTACTTTGACGAATAGAGAGAAAGCACAGGATGTTGAATCATCATGCATATTCAATAGACAATATTAAAAAAAAATCATTTTCAAAGGGAATCAATCTTCACTGGAAGAATGATTGTCATCCTTTAAAAAACTATAAATAGCAATTGTAAAAGTAATTTCTCCAATATTCTCTTACTACTCCTTTCTATACATTCCTCACATACATAAATATTTTATAGTTACTCATTTTTCAGTAGCTTGTGACTTTGATTAGGTAATGTATTTTCGAAATTTATTAATCAAAAACATCCTTTGAATAATATCAAAGTACCTTTCCAATGATGTATAAAAAAGGTTCTTACATTTGACAGTCCTGTGGTAGCTACCCATAACTTTTAATTTTCAAATGGCACCCCCTGTATATTGTCAGTGAAAATTGCGTGTCATTCAATTTGGAATACAACGATAGCAGATACTTGGTATTTTTTCATTGCTAACAACAAAAAGATAAACATTTTGTGAAATATGAATTGCAATTAAAATACCTTCTTTGCAATTCAAAAAACGAAGAATCAATTAAAGCAAGTGTTCAAAATTATTTATTATTTTATTATTTCTCGGTTTTTCAAAAAAAAAAATTCATCTACTTCTCATGGGTGGAGGCATTTCATTTTATAAGGATGAATAAATAACGTAAAAGAAGACACAAAATATTAGTTTTTTTGTAGTTATTACTGAAAAAATACTAAGTACATATGTGCTATCGTTGTATTCCAAATAGAATGACAGGCAAATTTTCATTAGAAATATACAGAGGGGTGTCATTTGTAAATAAAAGTGAGAGGTAGCTACCATAGGGTGGTCAGAGGTAAGAACCTTTTTTATACATCATTGGGAAGATACTTTGATGTTATTCGAAGCAATTTTTTTATTTTTTTATTATCTTGTCAGATAAGCGAGATATTGCCTTTATACAATAATACCTTGGGACACCCGGTATATCAAATAAATCAATTCAATTCCCAATCAAGAAAGATCTGTATTATTTTTTTTCAAATTATACACAGGATATTTCACCATTAACTGGACAAAAATCGTGTAAATGGCATCATAATTCTGAATTTATGACATATACCTCGTTTTTGGAGCAAATTGAGCAATATTTTGTTGAGGATGTGATCTTTGAAATAATAGTTTCTTGTCATATCCTAATATTTTTATCAATTCAAATATTGTATAGAATTCGGTAAAAAAAGTTTTAAAATGTCGAAAAACCTGCAATGTTCTCTGCAGTCAGATCGGATTTCATTATTTGAATGTAGGTAGGTACTCGGGTTCCAATGCTTTCCCTGGAAAAAATGTTCAAAAGTCAAAGAAAGTTCGGTATTCATGTCAATATTGAAAAGCTGAATCTTAGGTTAGTCAGAGAAAAATAAATGTGTTGTGGTTGGGAGAATCGTACAAATTCTACTTTACCCATTGGTATAAGAATATGAATTCAATATGAACATATATAACGAAACAAGAGAAAAAATTTGTCAATACTTTTTATATTTCATGAATTTATGACGAAACGAGCTTGGGCCTAACGATAAAAACTGAATGTTTTAATTTTTTTGTGTGTCTGACATAAGATTGATGTGGAACACCCAAGTTTTTGTTTTATTGCAATCAGAAGGAAATGACAAAAGTCTTTGAATCGGACTCTATAACTAGTTGAAATAAAATATAATCTGAATAAAGTTCAAAGTATCCGACCTATTAATTCATATACATACTTAATCTACTTCGATTCCATCCATCTCTAATCATTCTTCTACACTCTAATCTGGCATTTCGTTTAACATTTCAATAAGTAGTAATCTCTACCATGAACTGACACCTCATTCACCTTTCATTCATATTGAAACAAATTAGAATTAATTTCGATTTTGTAAACAAAATGAATATTTTGAAATTGAAAAATTAATTCTTAGAAATTATATAATAATTTTATCATCCGCAAAGTTTCGCAATTTGTTATCGTAATTACCTTTGCAATATAACAATCAGTAACGGTAGCTTTCTCTGGACATAAGGAAGTCACTATCATTGATTTAGTGTTTTTTTCAAATACACATATTTTAGTTAATGTTCCATTCAGATTTGGTTATAGATATGAGATTTCAATAGTCATCAGAAAGGTTGAATGATTGCAAATAAAAATAATAAACAGAAATTCGATATGATATTTTATTAAAGTATAAAAGTACACAAAAGTATAAAGATATTACATAGCCTAAGTAATACTTGTATAAAGCTTCTTCATAAGTTACCTATTATTTACAAATGACTTAACTTAAGACTGGTTTTAGCAGAAATCACAAGCTGACTGGACAACCCAATGTAAAAACATCAGGCGAAAAAACGAAAAACTACGACTAATAGACAATAATTCAAAGGAATTATTATCACTAACCGAAGATTTCGTTGACTCTCATACATTTTCACCGTATGATTTTTTTCAGAGTTTTAATACAAAAATAAACGGATGAAAGTAACCGAAGACTTCACATCGTCAAAGAATACTGCTTTTCTACTTAAGAACTATTGCGTGGCTTCTTTGGTCACATTCATCTAACCTCAATCATGCTTTAGTGTAAGAAATGAAATAACTAGAACTGGCAACGTCGCTATCTGAAAGACGATTCCTTTACTGATAACCACCAGCGGATGGAGCACCGTATGATGAAGATGGTGGTCCAGCATTGTCTGGTACACCACTGGCTGGGTATCCTCCGGATTCTTCCTTCTGTAAACAGGAAACCAATTTAAGAAAAATATAGATATAATTTATTATTTCTGCATTTCTGAAGTCTTGGCCGTTTGTACGACGTCTCCTGAATACGATGGTCTTACCTGAGTCTTGTATTTGATGAAGTATACTTCAGGCTTGCTTGGCTGAGTTGGAGCTGGTGTTGGGATGACGATTTCAGGTGCTTCTTCTGGTTTCTTGACCAAGACGTAGACGAGGGTCTTCTCTTCATTCTGAGGCTGTGCTGGGATGATAGGGGCAGTTGGGGTTGGTGGAGTTGGTGCCTAAAAAAATAACAATTTTAGTCAAGTATATCTAAGGGCTATAAAGAGGGACTTACCTTGATGAAGATTATCTTGTAATGTTTTTGAGCAGGAGCAACTGGGATTACTTTAGGTGGTGCTTGATATTCAGGCTCTGGTGGTGGTACATGGACGTATACGTGCTTGTGGACAGTTGGTTCTTGAGGGGGTGCTCCGTATTGTGGCGGAGGGGCTCCATAGCTGCCTGAAGGGGGAGCAGCATTGGCGTAGCCACTGAAGGGGGCTTCAGGCCTAGCGTAGGCGACTGCCAAGAAAGCTGCTACAACCTGTATTGTAAAAATGAGTTGGATGTAGCTAGGATTATAATCTCATAGGATTTAAAAATGAAGATCTAAGTACTGGAGCTGACTGGTTCAAGAAGATAATAAAATATCTTAATTAATATTCGCGTCGCAATGTATTCATCTCAAATTAAGACTCGATCAATTGCAATGGCGATCGGAAAGAAATAACGTGTAATAAACATACGATGATCTCAGGAAGGAAGCTAGTAGTTAAGGCCGCAATCAAAAGTTATATAATACCCGTATATTAAAACATGTAGTTGAAATAATAACAGGAATCGAAGCGTGGCTATTAGAGCGTCTTCTTTTTCAAGCTGGATGGGTAAACATTTTTTCACTTTCTAAGATGACGAAATACATGGTGGATATTGTTTTTGCCTTTTGGAGTGGAAACGAAGTTTGAAGGAAGGCGTCATCGGAAAATTGACTGTCTTTTCTGATATTTTCACGTTAGATAGGAAGATCTGAGAGATCGATGTTAATCTGGAGTCTGAATTGAAACGTAGTTGAAGATGTGAAATCACCATAAACGATATTAAATGGTTCTTTATATTTTAATTTCATGTGATAAATAACACCATCTTCCCAAATTGAATATCAATAAATAGTACCAAATTCTTATGAAATTGAGTACCTCATTGATCATAAAATACTATGGAAGAAAAATGAATTGTTTTTTCTGGGAGTTATTACGATGAATTGTTGTTAAAGAGCCTGAAACAAGTTAGAGGCGACAGACCCAAATATCTTATGTGCTCGTGTTCTGAAGTATTTTGGGGCCTTCAATCAAGAGACCTAGATAGCGAAATAGTGTGTTTTATAAGTCGATTTTCTCTAATAAAATCGAATTTCGGTTTCCAATATTAATGAAGGAATAAAGATCAATTGATTATGATTTTTTTTTCAAATTTTCGAACATTTATATTTTTTTTATCTCTAAATTTTTATCTTTGTTTGACAGTTAGGTATCTGAATATTTAATTTAAAGAAAATTGGATTTGAGATTGTTTACGAATATTGATTAAGAAATTCAATTTTTGGAGACAAATTGCTATGAGAAAACGAGTATTTTTCGGAGTTGAAATTTCGTCCAGGTATCCAACGACAATACACTGTGTCCCAAAAAGGAAAACCGGCCTCAACACGGAACCACAAATATTCACGAAAAGTCCTGTAGATTGCCAAATCACTTTATCACTATCAACCTACCACGAAAAATTTCATTCTGAACTTGTTAATCCACAGAAGGAGTCACTGAACAACTGACGATCTGTGATCTGCTTTTTCTTTTTATAATAAACATCCCCTGGTCGCGAACCGCTTGGAGATTTGGTGGTACCCATGAGGAACCATTGGGAGTGGGGAGAAGATGAGCAAGGTTGTACCTTCCTACAATTATCTACTTTCTTGTGGAATGTCTATTGCGTTGGCTGCATGTCCTGATAACCGTTCTAATTTCGATACACTATACGACACATATTGTGAGTTACGATGAGATCAATTCATGAATGGAAAACGTTACAAATTTTGGACTATGATTTATCATTTCGTCTTTTATCGTTAAATATCTCGAGACATATAATATTATATGATTTTGGACATTTATCAAAAAGAAAGGAAATTAATATACCTAGTGACGGGATTTGAACCCAGAGTCGTTCTTCACGAAACCCGAGAATGAAAAATTTATTGATTAATTATGATTATGTTCCGCGAAATGTTTTGAAATTTCATTCAAATCTCTAAAAAAAAATTGGGCGATGAACACAAGGATATTTCCATTAGATTTTTGGATTTATATGTAGGTAGGTACATTTCAAAAAGTAAACTGTAAATCAAGTAGGCGTTAAAATTTGTTTTCTTCAGACGATTCCAAAGGTTCATTATTTAGAATTCCTCCCGGTTGGATATTTTGTATTTTGAAAGACAATGTCAATTTCTAGCTCCGATTCTGACGAGAATTGATGATGCAATGCTGATAAAATTAAGACATTCTCATCCATTTTGAAAAATGCAAAACACACTGAGATGAACTGAAAACTTTGGATGAACCGAATGACAAATGATGCACCAACTCTACGTACCTAAGTATAAAGGATAGTTATCCAATATTGATGTGCAATATCCACATAGTACCTATACAAATTTTTTGAATTCCGATCAGGGGTCGGGAAGCAGATGCAAAAACTGAAATCAATTTTCAATTCGAAATAGCTTCTTTGTATGATATTTTCATCAATTGTGAAAATCGAAAACCACAATTGCGATCAGTCTCCGCGTGAGTGTAGAGGACTGTTTTGGCAACTTAGCGACATAGAGAATTTCGACAAAATATTAATTGTCGGAACTTTCTCGAAAAAATTTAATAAGAATCCAGTATTATCAGTATTGAATTCGAAAAATTACATTTGCTAGACCACTTATAATAGGTCAAGAGGTTTCGTTCAATATTATCACATCATTACACGTTTTCAATTTGATGAAATTGTCTTACAAAATGAGAAATTGATTATTTCGATAATAATTTATGCAAGAAATGCTGAAAGTAAATTTTATACATGGAAAGATAAGTGGCTTTAAGAGTTATATGCTCGATTTTTTTTTGCGTTTATTCAATCTTGCTATTCTGATTTCATTACTTAGTAGCAATTGCATTTATGCCATTATACATGGTGTTCCATCATTGACGTGATCCTTTATTACGGTAAAGGCCGAAATTTTCGCTTTTTTTCGTATCATTAGAGTTCCATTTTCACACAGGAAATATACCAGGTGCTCCAAAGAAGTGAAAATGACCAAATATATCTTTTTTCTTATGGAACACCTTATTTTTATTGAATTTTCAGATTGCATGGAATAAATTACCCCCAAGATTGTTCTGATTTCCATATGCTTCGAACTTGCTATTTTGAATAAGTCCAATATTAACGTTTGAATAAGTAATCAATGAATCATATCATTTTGAACACGAACTCCCAGTAGAGTTCTCAATGATTATTAAGAATCAGTATTCAGTATTTACTTCCATTCTTATAGTGTACACTATCATTCAAATTAATTCATTCATTTCTAAGTAATTGGGTTTTCCAAAGATCCTTCAATTTAGGAAAAATCGAAATATTACAAAACGGTAAGTTTCAAGCATATGGAACTTTGAACAAACTTGGGCTCATTTATTCCATGCAATCTTAAAATTCAATAAAAACAGGGTATTCCATAAAAAACTCATTTTCGGTCATTCACAATATTTCGAGACACCCCGTGTATTTCCAAACAATTTAAAATTATAGCTTTAAAGAACGCTAATGATAGTGTGTCAAAAAAAATTCAAAATTTCAGAGCTTAACTTTACCAACCACCAATGGTGGAACATTCTGTAAATTAATTTTTTTTTATTGAATTGATATGAAATTGGAAATTCTGAAATGATGCCTTGAATATTACACTGCTTTTCTTTCTCTGTTAATTCTCTGATTATCAACTTCCTGTGAGGAAAAACCAGACTCAGTAGATATGCCCGCAGGCTGTAAACAATCTTGAAATCCAAGTTTTTGAAGATATACTGTCCTCTAGAATATAATATCCTTCTGTAACAAAAGTACGAATGAGTAGGAAATAACTTGGTTGATTTCAAGAAGAAAGTTTCATGATAGTGGGTCCATTTGGAAATTTTGGAATCATGATACTTTTTTTTTTAGCAATCATCTAGTTTCGTTTTATTCCAATAGAAAAAAGTTATAAATCAGAAAAAAATGAAGTTTCAGCCATATAAAAGTTTTCCACAATTAGAACAGTTATATGCATAATTTCGAATTTATCACTAAAGAAATATTGTTTTCTATAATAAAAAACCTTGAAAAAATAATTTCTTCCAATTCAGGATCTTCAGTCCAAAATATTCAATATATTCACTGGTCAGTTGGGTAACTCGTATTAATTATTTCATATGACCCTTACGTCATAACTCATCAACAAATGAATTCATCTGTCCGCGTTTTATACAATTCATCATCATTAACCAATCATCCACGTTACCTATTGGGATATTTAGGTAAGCCTTGCCAATAACCATTGACCAATTGCGAAATTTTAAGGTATCAACAAAAAAAAAACATCAATCTAATCGAATTTATTTGATGGATCGGATCATCCAAAATAAGCAATGACTAAAATATAGATGCTTCAGAAATCATCAGCTCGTTTGATCTCTCCATTCGTTTGATTTTATTTCGCGAAAAAAATGCAAACTAGTGAATATTCACAGTGAGGAATACTAAATTAATAATAATCGTTTTATGAAACTGAATAATTTGCTAGCGATTTTTCTAAAAACCAGCCATCTTGTATTTGAAAAAATTGCCGATAGTTCAGATTCATCACAGGTCTTCCTTTTGTTTAACGGCTGGAATTCATTTGCCTACGCCTCTACTATAATTTCTTCAATTTTCTACTATTGTTTATTTGAGAGAGC
This sequence comes from Harmonia axyridis, assembly GCF_914767665.1. Taxonomy (NCBI): domain Eukaryota; kingdom Metazoa; phylum Arthropoda; class Insecta; order Coleoptera; family Coccinellidae; genus Harmonia; species Harmonia axyridis. Next base: position 28,059,835 of record NC_059503.1, read on the forward strand.
TTCCTCCCTTCTGCATGTTACTTTTTCCTTCTATTTGGTTCATTGGAAGAGGTATTTTATTTGTCTGTCTATCTTATTGGGATTTGCATTACATTTTAAATTCCTTATTCTCGTGCTCTTTCGAGACGCTGTCTTCGTTTGTTAATTATTTCCTCAACAATTTCAATGCTCAATTCTTTTCTGATTTGTTGGTTACTTATATGCCATGGCGCTCCATGGTATATAAAGAATAATAATAATAATAAATATAAATAATAATATAAAGAAAAGCCGTTGGCCCTCCAACGGCTTTTCTGATTACTGTATTTTGTGTACTTCGTAACTGATCTTTCTTATTGTCCTTTGTTTTATATCTGTTTACTTTACTCCTGCATACGTAATTCTTGGTACTAGTACAATATGTATTATCTTCAGCTTTTTTTCTAAGGAAAGTTTACTCTTTGGGTTGAGTAGCGGGTAGAGTCTCCCATGCAGTTGCCTTGTCTTTTTCCTCTTTTTTTCTATAACTGTTCGGTAAAATTCTTCTTTTCATCTGGAGTTACTCCTAGGTATTTTGCTTCCCTTTTCCTTTATATCGTCCTATTTTCTATTTTGACGTTTTCTGTTTTCTCTTTCTTTACTCCCAAGTAGAAAGCAACTGTTTTCGTCGACTTTGAATCTCCATTTCTTGAAGTATTCCATCAGTTTACCTAAATCTATATGTAATTTCAATTTTTTCATTGTTTTCCGTGTTCTACTCTAATAGTAAATAGCGGTGTCATCTGCAAACTGTGCTATCTTGCATATATTCATTTTTGGTATGTCTGCCATGTATAAGTTAAACAACAGCGGTCCTATCACCGATCCTTGGGGAACTCCGGCTTCAATTTCTCTGATCGTCGATCTGGTTCTATCGATATTCAGAGTATTGCCGCATCTTTTCTGATTGCGCTCACATAAACTTCGCTGTCGGAATATGACCTTCTATACACTTCGTCACCCACGGGAAAAAAGGAAGTTTTTCATTTCGTTCACATGGTATGAATTATCTTTAATAAAATCTAATCAGTGGCCTCACCACTATTATTATTGATATTCAGGAAAATTATTGTCTATATGTTGACGAAAAGCTTTTCGAAAAGAACTTTCGTATATTCGAATAAGAATGTCAAGTTTTCCTCATGCAAGCAAATAAGCTGTTTATTGTAATTGCATATGACTTAATCGTTAGGTACCAGTAGTTTCTCTTACACTTGTGTACTTAAGGAGCCTATTCCTTTCTTGGTCGATGACAATTAAAATGTCCCATGCCCGAACAAAGGTCTGTATGTCCCATGGAAATAAATCATACCTATACTGTTTGTGAAAGTGAAGGAAGACGTTTGCTGAATGATAATTGGATGAATGTGTTATTATTTGCAAATGAGTTGTATATTCGTCAATGGTACTTAAGAAATGAGGTCTTGAAGATGCAAGGCAATGGGATACTCATAGAAAGCAAGGAGAGGGAAAACTAATATGTAAGCATATTATATCATATTGCAGTAGGGTATTGCGTTCAATTATTCTGGAAACTATGCTGTTCCTGGACGTTTTCTTTGAAGGAGTGCATTTTAAAGGTAGTACTTTCATCAATCCCTGTACAATTTAAAAACTACATACTAAAATATAGCAACGTAAGTGAGTGTAGGTACTCCGTAGAAGTACAACTTTGCTTTCGTCGTTTTTTTCCGAAATTCGAGGATTTATTGTTGAAAACTGGTTATATATTTATGATTCAAAGTATTGTCCATCGGTGATCACTACTTTCTTCCACCTTTCAGGCAGCGTATGAATCCCGCGTTGAAAAAACTTGTCATCCTTTGAAGAGATCCAAGAATCGATCCAATTTTTTACTTCTTCATAAGACCGGAAGGGCTGGTCAGCCAGGCCGTGTGCTATTGATCAAAAGTAATAGTTCGAGTGAGCAACGTCTGGAGAATACTGCGGGTGGGATGGGACTTTCCATTTCAACGTTTCCAAGTATGGCTTGACCACTTTCGGAAAATGGGGTCGAGCATTGTCATTCTGTAAAATCATTTTATCCTGTCCCCGATGTATTGCGGCTGTTTGTCTTTCAATGTTCGGCTCAAATGCATTAATTGCGTTCGATAATGATCGCCTGTGAATGTTTCAGTCAATTTTAACAACTCATAATACACGAGGCCGAGCTGGTCCCACCAAATATTGAGCATGACTTTGGAACCGAGAATATTCGGTTTGGCCGTCGACGAGGAAGCATGGCCGGAATATTCCAATGATTTTATGCACTTGGGATTATTGTCATTAACCCATTTTTCGTTTACAGTCACAATGCGATGCAGGAATCCCTTCCGTCATTGCCTTGTAAGCAGCTATTCACAAGCAAACAAACGCCGTTCGACATCTCTCGGCTACAAATCGTACGGCACCCAATTTCCTTGTTTCTGAATCATTTCCATGATTTTCAGGCGTTTTGATATTGCTTGTTGCATTACTCCCAATGATCCTGCCAAGTATTGTCGCGTTTGACACGAGTCTTGATCAAGTAATGACTCCAATTCTGCATCTTCGAAAACCTTCTCTATTCCACTGCCATGCTGGTCTTTGACGCCGTCTTGAAGCGTCGGAATCACTCTCGGCACGTTCTTTTACTAATAGCGGCCTCACCATAGGTATTTGAGAGCATTCGATGAGCCTCAGCCTCAGATTTCTTCATATCGAAGCAGAAAATCAAAACCTCCCGCTAATAAAGAGAATTTGGTTCTCAAACCAATGATATGTAATCGAGAATGGCGTTATGTTTACAAATACCTAATCTTATTGTATGTCATCTTCGTTCTATTCATTTCGATTTCCACTAACCGCTACAACCATCTATTGCAAAACGGCGGAAGCAAAATTGTACACCTAGTATACCATGTTGAAAAAAATTTACAAGGAACTTATATTGCGACCACATCTTGATCTCGCTTGAATGTACTACTCACACGCGTTGCTGTGACGCAAACCTAACGTAATATTTGCAGCCTTTCAGCACAATTACAAGCAATTTCATTTGCAGCGCAAAATTCAAGACAACATTCTGAATTCTGATCCGTTTTGAAAAACTCAAAACACAATTGAGATGAACTGAAAACATTGATAAACTGAATGACATATGGTGCACTCCAAGTCGGCGTGAGTATAGATATAGGATAGCTTTCAAATTTAGTGACAAAACTTATTTCGATAATTCCTACAAGTTAATATGAATATATTATATTTATTGTCTGAATGTTTCCTAGAAGATTGAAAGAATTCGTCAATATAAAAATGAAATTCGAATGAAATTTCGTGGATACCTGGTAAGTGTAGAGCGTATGGAGCATTGAAGGACGCATAGGGCGTACCATACCTGCCAGTCCTTATTTACTTAAAAGGTTCTGTGCGAGACCTTGGTTTGGTCAAGTGTCATACTGAGGGAGCTGAGTTGGCTGAATTTGTCATCAGTGAACCGAACCTTATCTTTGTAGATCATTCCCGACTCAAAATTTGAAAAATATAGATATCGTGAAGAAATGCTATAGCGCTTATAAAAGTGTGGTGACAAATAATGATTTTGGCTTATTATATGCTATAAACTGACATTCACTAATGTCCCCACTAATATCATTATCAATAATATAATTTGTTCCTGGATTAGGCCCTTGTGGAAACCCTCCACTTCTTAAAGAAAAACGAGATCTACCCTTGATTCCTCAATAATGAAATTTAAAGGGGTCACCACCAACAATTAATGTTGAAATATCTGCTAGACAATAACGTAATAAATGTACGAATTACTAACAGTTTTATACAATGAGAAGATATGTGTTAAACTATAATTTGATTGAGGAAGTGTAGAATCGACGAAACCATTATTATGTTCAGCCTTTTCACTTAAAATTCTAGCATTTCGACAAAACGGTCTTTCTTATTTGGTAACCTCCGTTAACAATGGTTGTGTGTAAAAGAGCGGTTCTTCTTCTACTTGTCGTGATATGGTTGGTGATGGTGATCAACCAAGCGGGATAAATGTTATATAATACTCGGTTTGATGCCAGAGAATTCGCAGAGTCAGCTTTATATGGTCTGGAATGGTGTCTGCTATCTATCCTAGTATTAAATTTGGGAGGTTAAAAATCAACAGATTAGTAATATCTCGGTTCTTGGACTGATGATGGTTCATTGGAAGAAAGATAAAAATTCTCTAATATGATTAAAAACCCACGTTTCGAATTTATATTTGTTCTTCATCAGGGGGTGATTTTGCCACAACTGAAATTTTCATGACTTAGTGCTCCTCAAGAGCAAGGCTTTGATAACACGTGATTTTTTTAAATTTAATAAATGTGTTAGATCTCAAATTGAAATATGATTGAAATGAATATTTATATTCATCAATATTTATTTTACATGTAAAGATTATTTATTCATTAATTAGAACAAAACTTGAACAAATTTTCCTTTCTATTGATGTAGTTATAAAGCTGAATTTTCTCGATACCCTATACAAAAAATAAATTTCAGCAGACTGTGTTGAATAATTTCTCAGATATCTAACTTTTTGAATATTCAGGATGAAGACAATTCTTTACTCACGCGGAGTAGCATAATTTATAAAATATTGAAACAATATTCTGGATAACCTAGATAACTGGTAAATTATAGGTACTCTAAAAGAAAATTGGAGATCTGCACTGTATATAACCTATTTGCCCCATTGTTTGAAATTTTATATTCCTGTTCATTTCAAAACTGTAGATTTGTTCTAGTTGAAAAAATTGCTTATTCCATCAAATGAAAAAAAAATTTCAATACATCATTGATATGATTGAAAAAAGTGATATTAAACAGAAACTATACATCAGTTTGGTATTCGTTCATGATATATAATGTAATATAAAAAGAAGAAGCCCTGAAGAAGGAGGAAATCGCCTCCGAAACGTTGGCAAAAGTTAAATTGTGAGAATAAAATAAAGCATTGTCCACATTCCTGAAAAGTTTTTTTTTTATATTAAAAAACTATACATTTTTTGTGAAGAAAATCAATGAGGTTATTCTAAACTGCCACACGAAGTTTTTTTTCAAAAATTGAAAACATCGATCAAGCTATTTCCGCACAGATTCAAAAAGAATCTCTACTTAAGAGACCTAGTGAGAAAGGTAGTAGGTATGTACCTATACACGAATTGACCATATTCACCGTCGCCATATTGCTGTGCGACAATACCAACTACCCAGTGTTCCCAACGGAGAAATATTGAGTTTACTAGAAAAATACCGCTAATATCAAAAATACTATCAGCCATAGAGACTATTCTTCTACTGACTATTTCCAAAAATGGAGCGAAGCCTTCATTTATACACTCGGCCACAATTAATTTGTTCAGAAAACCACCTTTCACTAATGTTTTTATTTCCAAAAGGTGAAATTTTTGCAAAATATTGTCCCAAACAAGCCTATCTGGCGTAGCAGCCAGAAAAGGTACACATTAACTTTACGTATAAACTTTATATTGTGGAATTTTTCTAGTAAACTCAATATTTCTTCGTTGGGAACACTGGGTAGTTGGTATTGTCCCACAACAATATGGCGACGGTGAATATGGTCAATTGACCATATTCACCGTCGCCATATTGTTATGCGACAATACCAACTACCCAGTGTTCCCAACGGAGAAATATTGAGTTTACTACAAAAATACCGCTAATATCAAAAATACTATCAGCCATAAAGACTATTCTTCCACTGACTATTTCCAAAATTGGAGCGAAGCATTCATTTATACACTCGGCCACAATTAATTTGTTCAGAAAACCACCTTTCACTAATCTTTTTATTTTCAAAAGGTGAAATTTTTGCACAATGTTGTCCCAAACAAGCCTATCTGGCATAGCAGCCAGAAAAGGTACACATAAACTTCACTTTTAAACTTTATATTGTGGAATTTTTCTAGTAAACTCAATATTTCTTCGTTGGGAACACTGGGTAGTTGGTATTGTCGCATAACAATATGGCGACGGTGAATATGGTCAATTAAACAGCTGCATTCGAGATCCGAACCTACCCTGAAAATTCAAAGTCTTTTCATCCATTCATTTGAAAGTTATTCCCTTAACGTCCGTCCAGAACGGTCCACACTTGTCGTTGGACACTATTTTCGGCTCCAAATTTGGAAAATTACATACATTTAGATATGAAGACAGAACGACCAGTTTGGAGAAAGAGCGCGCTAAAAAAATTCTGGTTGTTGAAAGTGAAACAAATTTTCGAGAGTTACAATAGTTTTAAAACGGAAAACGTGTTGATGTGATGTCATTATTGTGTTGACAACGATCATGGCACACATTGAGAAATGCAAGTTTTTAAGCCATTGATTAGATGTGCACTGGAATGCGCAATGGAAGACAAAGATCTCGCAAATAGATATTGACTAACATAAGAATATCTTTTTCTCAGTTTTACAGGATACAAAAATTTAATAAATTTTCCATTTATATATAGCATAACAATTTGAAGCTTCATTCAATATTCTATTTGAAGTTTTTCGATTTCACAGTGGACATAATAATCTAAGAAATATTTCCCACACTCTTATTCACAGAATGCTGTCATCTTCAAGAACCAAACTTTACTCAAGTAACATTTCGAGTTGCGACTGAAGTCAAAATTTGAAGTTAACCTCTAGAAGGCATAGTGTTGACGAAATAATTGTTCCCAATATTGAAATTTGTAAAAATTTATTTTGTTTTATTTATTTGAACTCTTGTAGCCTACAATTTCAAAATTATAGACTAAGAAAATTTCATTGTTATTTTATTTCTCCGATAATTCTAAATGTGTACTATTAGAAATAACTTGGGATATTGGTTATTTTTCTTTCTTATTTTTAGATTATTATCTTCAACTGACCTCGTCTAAGATGCATATATATTTTTTCAATTCAGGATTACTTTTCTCTCTTTGCTTTTTGGTTTTCTTTACTTTTCTTGAATACGTATATTTGGTAAATGGTTGTAAGTAATATTGGTTTATTTTCTATTATTAGTACGCAAAAGATAATGGTGTTTTATGATCATTCCTTTACCATAACATCAGTCTCAATATAAATTATCAATTTTTAATTAAACCAAACTGGTGACGAATCACCTATATTTCTGTACAAAAAAATTAGTTTTTTTGTATAGCGTATTGTAATAGCGGTTTCACTTTCAGCGATAATATCAATAGTGTCCCTTCTTGATGATAACCTTCGTGTAGATATTAAAACTGTACATGGTCCTAAAAAATTACCTAGTGTTTGGTAAGATAATCACTCTCACATATCGTAATCTTAACCTTGAAAGTGTATTGGTCATCAATCATATAATTCGAATGTCCGTTAGGAAGAAAGTGGTTGAATGAAGCATTGATGGAATTCCAAAGGTCACCAAGGTCATTGCCCAGCATTGGGAGGATTGAACCTGCTGCATTGAAAACTAACTAATTGCTTAGATTTTCAAACAACATCAAACCTAGAGGTTGAAAATTGTTCATAAGGGGCTATAAGAGCAATTTCGTCGATAATGATATCAAAACTTGTTATGAAGAAATGAAATAGTATTCAGGAAAAAGGAAACTCTCAAATTTAAATGTCCCAAAAATATCCCTACAAGAGGATGGTTAGGATGTGGTTAGAAAAACCCAAGTTAGATAGTCGAGAACTTTTACTGAGTATATTTTAGTTTGAAAAATTGTTTCACACAGAACTAAATAATCTGCTAAGGTGAACGTACTGAGAATAGAAAGGACATATAAACTGCGGGTTAATTAAAAGACAACCATTGTCTGGTCCCCATATAGTGTCATTTAATCCTTTATTATCTCCGCCAAATTGTGCCACACCCATCAATCATTCCTATAATCTTTCTCTAACCTATTTCTTGGCATTTCCGCCATTTGCATAGTCAAGGTTAGAAGTGAAGAGTAACGTGATAGTATTTCGAATGAAAGTGAAGTTGATTCTGAGACCCAGTTGGCTGTGATGCGGTAATCGTGCGAAAGTAATGTCCACTCGAGAAAAGTACTGGCTATCATCAGGAGCTTTTGATGCTTCGATCATTCATGCGTCAATTGTGCAGAACAGATCAGAATTATATGTTTACATAGGTAAATATATACAGGGTGTATCTGAATAACACCGAAAAATTGTAGGGGTGATCCTGTTATGAAAATTATTTTGTATTTGGTATAAAATTTTTTAAAAAACCTCCTTCTGGAAAAGTTACACCCCTCCGAAGATTAACAAAAAAAATTTTTTTTTTTTTTTTAATATTTATGTTTATTGATCTGAAGACACGATACTTGGTGAATATTATTCGTCAATAAAACTAAACATTTCGGACTTTTTCCATGAAGTAAGCTGAGAAGGGGTTGAAATAGTCAACACCAAAAATGTTTTTCGTATCAACTTTTTTTTTGTTGAAAATTTCCCTTTTAAAAAACATGGCTGAAAACCCCAATTTTTCAATAACATTTTAACCTCTACAAGTTTTTCCGAAAATTTGATCATTTACGGGGAAAAACATAAATGTATTGCAAGTTCATGTTAATGAACATTTTATTGAACAAGAGCCAACCAAATTATGTTCACAGATTATAATTGATAGGTACTTGTTTGATTTGCTCTGTGAAACTGAAACTTTAGTTGATTTTTATAGTTCGATAAGGAATTTATACATCATGTTGTACATTTTTGAAAATGAATAAAAGCGATGTTATTTATTATAGAAATTGTTATGGTTTATAAACATTCTGCGTTTGTAATTACCTATGATGGTGTTCGTGAAGAATTAAACACAAGTTTGTATTATAACTCCAAACCTAAGGACAATAAAAATGAATGATCGCACCTATTGGTTCTACTAAAGGAAGTAGCCAGTAGGATGTTTTGGTTTCATGTTAATAGCACCAAAAATAAAGAAGTTATGAGATCTTCTCATTTTACGCCAATTTTAGTTTTCATTTATAGCTTGAAAGCAGTTGAATTCATAGATTTTTTTCCCGATATTCTTCTTCAATTTTCTTTAGTTCTGGTGACGTCATTAATATGAAATTTTGCATGAAACTGTAATTTTTGAATCTAAATGCAAATCGAGCATACCCTGTAAATTTCAAGTTTGTAGGACTCACCCTTCAAGATATGTATTTAAGTATGGCCAGACAGAATTGAATTTGAACAAAGTATCCTAATGAAATGATAAAGCGCTCTGTTCGATGAACGACCGCTCAATAAAAGATGGTTAGAGATTGATTACGAATTTTATTTACATTGAAAAATATTTTTATCACAATTCTCCGATAAAAGAAACACTTCCATAGATAACAAAAAAGATCCTATACTATCAGAATATACTAAATTCATTCAAAAATAAATTAATCTTCGTAGCAGAAAAGCTCAAACTTTTCGAAGAATTCTTCAATTATTCACATTCATTGTACTAGAAACACTGCGATACTTCCAACTTTCCATTATTCAAAACCATATGAAAAAGTTTCTAGAGATTACCAAAAAATATGTGAATGACTCGAAGTAAGTAAAGCTCAAATCATGGCACATGAAAAGAAGATTTCTGGTTTCACTAAGTTTTGACTCTCCAATTCAGAATATACAAGCCTATCGTTTGGTGGAATAAATTAGTTTACTGAGCTTCGATACACCCTCTTGGTTCTTCAGCATTTTCCTGATCTCATCTTCGTTCAAATCGGTCAGTTTGGTTTCCTTTTGCTTGCTCTCAGCAACTTCCATTGGGTCTAGAGATCTCTTTACATTAACCGACAACTCTGGATTGGATTCTTCAGGGTTGTTGTTATTGTTTATGTCATTCGAGTCTTGATTCTGATTATAATAAGAAGATGGAGTGTACACTGAAGGAGGGGGTGTGTTTTCTACCATAGGCGGCACGTAGACTGCTGGAGCTTCCGTAGGGGGTGTTACAAAGTTTGTAACCTTGTTTATCAACAGCTCGAGCAATGCAGTCTTCGGATTTATGTCAGGCATCTCTGGAAGGAATTGGTTGAGGAAAGTGCTTAGCCTGCATACCCAATCCAGGAATCTTCTGAGGGCTATAAGGTTCTCAGTGGTGCAGAAGGAGGTGATGACGTAAAGTAACCTGGCTTTTAGATCTAATACGTCGAATAAAAGTTGAATCTTCCTTTTAACAAAATCACCTGTCAAAAAATCAGTTATGACTTGGACTCCCAGAGAACCTAAGGTTTGGTCATCTACTGGTGGTGGTGGTGGAGGTGGGTATTCCTGGGAAGAGACCACCACTGCTGTGATGAACAGGAGGAATAGCAACCTCTGTGAGAAGAGAGAGAAAATAAAATGTATTCTGTCTTATATTGCATTTGATTAAATATTATTTCTATGAATTGAAAAATATTCCCTAGATTGAAGTGGCGTACTCTAGTGGGGCATGAATTTTGTTTCTAGTAAATATTTAATAATATCATCCCTTTGAGAATGAGTTGAAGTTGGTGAAATTCATGAGATATATATGACTAGGAAATAATGATTAAATTCGAAAAAACTTTTCTCATAGAGTTTGTAAACATTCTTAAGTTCTAAAACTGAAGGTTGACACAGTCGATATCAAGTTCCAATCTATTGATTGGCAATCGAAAATTAGAAAATAATTACTCGCTTACGCGTTTACCATTAAGAAATGGAGATATCGGATAAAGCACGTACTACACCTGTGATTTCCAAAATATTCGGGTTACGTAAGGAATTTACAAATGGAAGACATCGATCATGGAAAGTGAAATTAAATATCTACATGTTTGCAATTTGAATATTGAATTTCAAATGAAGATATCAATTTTATTATTGCAACAGGGGCTTTTCGTCATGGTGAAGTGTAAAACAGGGCAGTCTTTAATACAACGAAAAACCCTTGTAAAATTACTTAGGTTAATTTCATCAACTTCTTTATAAATACAAAATAGTAGTAGACATTCGTTGACGTACAGGTGACACAAACTTTAAATATCCCACAATCGTTTCTTCTTTAATCTGAATCTTTATTGGTTTCCTGTAAAGAACCTGTAAAGTAAAATGAAAAACATTTCTTCAGCAGAAAATTAACGATGTAGCCAGACTGTATCTTTGAAGCATTATTTAAAAAAGGCTGAAATATTGAAACAATACGAGGTCTATTTTTAGTTAAGTATCTACAATAAGTCCTAATGCGGCTTAGGACAACTTATAGGTACAATGAAACGGTTAGTACATGATATAAAAAAAAAATTTGTAATAATTTTTTTTTTATTTTTGTACTTCCAAATTGAGAATGTTGATGTAAAGAGAAAGATTCGTATGAAGAGGATTATGAATGATACATAAATCATAAAATGTAAAGAAGAATTTTATATACATATATGGGATAAAAATATGGAAAACATCCACTTAATTTGATTATATTCAGATTTATTCAATTGCATTTGGACTTGACTCCTGGACAAAAAATACAGACATTTGCATTTTGCATAAATGTTCAAAATAAGTTACTTTTTCATTATCATAAATGAGTTACTTCTTTATTGTTATAAATAAAAGCTTTTTATTATTGATTTTTACTTTCTCCTCATTCAAAGCACCCAAAGCCCAAAAAATTTGAAAGATGATGAAAGTATTGACGTGAAATTAGGATCTTTTGAGCACGCGTTCCTTCAAGAGACAATTGCGCCCTTGAAGAGCAATTATACAGTTCTGCGGTATTCAAAGGCGCATTTGCTGCATGAATGAACGAGCTCTCAGAAGTTCTTTTCTTGAAGTCGGTGCTGTCCTTTCGATATGCAACGATGAAATGAATTCAACTTTTAAAAATTTTATTATGAGAATGAATATTTTGATGCTCTGAACCGATTTTTTCAATGACGGGTAGATGTTGTGAAATGATTTCTCTTTAATTTGGAATTCTGGTTTTTTTAATTTGTTGTTTGCGTGAACATTTTAATGATAATTTTCATCCCGATCGAATAAGCAGTTTTGAAATCAGTATTGAAACAAAATTTTGAATGTTTGAGATGCAAAATGTAGAAAAGTGGCTGTTTTTTTAATCCAAAAGTGTATATACAATAGAGGCATGTTTTTCCTATTTATTTTTTCCAATGAAAAACTGAAAGTATTCTGAAATAATCACTAGCCAAATCAAAGAAATTCCATATAAATAATTGAAAAAATATTTTCGCTAAAAATGCGATGTTGATGTGTACTTACCGCTATACTTTTGAAAGTCATGGTACCACTTCGATTCTCTATACGCCACTAAACTGTCGAATTTTCAAGTCAATGCTTTTATTTTAATTCAAATAAGATCGGAGATAATTAAAAGGTCTTTAAGGTTTATATTGCCCTTCCAAGATTTTATATTATTGCTTTCATTAATGAAATCACAATCGATTCTACAAACGATGTACACTTACTTGTCTTCTCATTTATTTCAGGAAATAAATTCCATATTCATAAAATTGGTCAATTAGGAAAACTACTCTCATTTCGTATGCAATTCTTATATACAAATGATTATTTCCTCAATTCGAAATCAAATTCCATCCAAAAATTTTATAAGTGTATTTTGATCTATTTTATGTGGCATAGAGATTTGAATATGAATAAAATATTTTTTTCCTATTGATATACTAACTTAACAATTATTAAAATATACATTTCATAATTCTTCATCGATAGTACGATTTTAATAAGGTGAATATTCTTAATGTATAATAACACTTTATTTACTTTCGGCCATTGAAAAAAACCAAAGAAATTCATCTATGAAGACGATTTTATTTGACAAAAATATAAGAAATTGACAATTGATACAATTTTTTACAACAATCATTATTTCAGATCGGCCAGTAATTATACATATGTATCAAAGATTTGCATCAAGAACCCGTTTCAATTTCTTATTGATCTATTTCAATATTTACGTTCTTAAATGTACAAAATCGGCCAAAAATCTATCCATTAGCCTACATTCCTTGGAAACTATAGAAATTATTTGTATAAAATTTGCTACAAAAATCGATTGCTTTAGTCTTTCCATATTAAAGTATTTTTATACTTTTATTATAGGAATTATGCTTAAAATAGCATAATTCCTATAATAAAAGTAGTGAGATTTTGCTATCAACAGAAAACTTCTTGTAACTGCTTGAAGCTTTCATAAATCTGGGGATATTTGTTCGCCCTACTGTTGCTATCAAATCACGTTGTTGCAGATGTGTTCTGTTTGTAAGCAATTTGGCGTTTTATGTACTTCTTTTCAAGATTGATTTTATCTGCTAACTCAAATTATTGAGTTTACTGGTGCCCCCAGATGAAAATTGAGGTTACGGAGGATTCAGTTACGTCGTTGTACTTCACGAACAAAAAGTTCGTATATTCAAAGTGTCGAATAGGAGAACAATTTCTTCAAGTTAATATTTTTTCTGAACGTTCGGGTACTTTGCACCCCGAAACTTTGAATTGCCCCATCGGTGAAAATTTACTGGAAAAAACACTGCTTTCACCTTATTTCACTGCTAAGATGAATATTCTATATACCGCATGCCTTCTTCTTGATTGAAAACTGAACCATAATCTTATCACTTAAATGAAAACAAAAATCAGTAAAAAAAGTTTCTTGTTCGAATTCGAATACGAATACAGGTGTATTCGAAGTTAATCAGTTTTTAGGGAATAACGAGAGTTGTAATATTGAGAATATTTCGTGGAAAATGCTGGGACATCAATTTCTAGTTTGACCGGGCAAAAATAGTAGCCCACATCAAGAAGCTTTGTCGAACCACCAGATTGAGTAACGTTTGAATATTCCACAGACTTCAGTAAGGCGCATAGTGGCCCTTTTCCTGGAAACCAGCAGCGTTGCTCGTAGACCGGTGCCTGGTCGACCAATAATAACATCTGCAAGGGAAGATCATTATATCGCAAATTTTACTCGTAGGAATCGAATGGTATCTTCGAAGTCAATTTTGAGATCCTATATATTAGACGGGTAGACTCAGCCAGTACCATAAGGAGATGATTGCATTCCTCAAATTTAAGGGCAGCAAGACCTTTGAGAGTACCTAGGCTATCACCTGGACATAGAGGTACCCGTCGGCAAGGGTCAGAACAACAACAAGACTTGCTTTTACCACAATGGCGCAACGTATTTCTTTTGCACGAGTCACGATCTGGTTTACAAAATGATAATCGACGAGAAAGGGTTTGGAGAGGTCCAGGCAGACTAGAGTGACTCAATTTCGCCCGGGAAGTTGTGCCCTTTCAAGGCGGATCAATAATGTTGAACGAACAATGACTGGTGCCATCTACGTAGAAAACATCATTGAACCAAACATTATTCCTCTGCACAACAAATTTGGGGATAATTCCATTTATCAGGATGATACCGCCCCACCACACCTCACACGAAGGGCTCAAAACATTCTTCAAGAGAACAATACCCAGAGAATGAACTGACCAGCAAACTCATCAGACTTGAATCCAATTGAGTACGTATGTTATTACTTAGGGAAAGCAATATCCAATCGCCAAAACCCACCTCCAACTTTTCAGGAATCGAGTTTAGCTCGTCAGGAAGAATGAAATGATATGCTCAAAAATGTTATCAATGACTTGATTCGTGGGATGCCTAGGCGTATTGGGCAGTTGATTGAAAGAAGAGGTGGTAATACAGACTATTGAATTTGGATGCAGTTGTGGAATAACTATAATTAATCAAAAATAAATAATCTATAAATTTAGATTTTTTCCCATTTTTCCTATTTTGTCTCATCCTGCATAAAGCAAAGAGTAACAAACAAAGATTTTTTATCAAATATATTGTAGTTGACATAGAGGAAAATATTCACTTCAAACTCAGAACATTGATGGTTTTTTTCATAAGAAATCTTTGGGATTAAAGACTTTTGATGATGTGTGTATATGCAAAAGATAGATACAATATAAATCTCTGAATAGGTAACCTGAATCATTTGTTCTTAAAGCAATCAGCGAAGAGATTAGTCCATCAAATCTGCTTCACGGCAATTACACCTGATGATGTGTTCACGATATATTCGGCAGAATTGTGGGATTCCATCATCCGGTGAAAACCTCGATTTAATCTATGTTTGGACGATTTTATTAAAACTTTCGTGATATCCTCGAATGCAACAAATACCGTTTGATGTAATCTGTTCAAACTAAACGCTTAATTTGAGGAGAATTATTACTGCATTGTAGACGATCTCTTATAATTTCGTGCTTCTTGGTTCTATAAATAAGAGAACTGTATCGCAATTGAATACATAAGACATTGAGCATTAGGAATGGAACATCATCGGTGTTCAGTTATCGATATTTTCTCCATCGATTTCGAAATTAGATAAACCGGGTGATTTTTTAAAGTAGAATCTGTCAAAACCATGAAAAGGAATCATCTTACCGAAAACATCATTGATCATTTGAAAATGGTGAAATTATTTATTTTTGGTTTGATATACTTCCCATTGATTAATAAGAATATATCAATTGAAAAAAGATTATTTGCAGTCTAGTTGAAATTACCTAAAATCATAAAAAAAATCGAGAATTCAAGCAGAATATCGATAAAAATTCTTGTGTATACATAGAATAATATTTCTATTATACATATAATAATAATTTAATTTTTGATATTTCTATTGAATATAATAAAGTTTCGTTCAAGATTTTAGTGTCAGAACCATACAAAAATTCGAAATATCGAAAAAAAGAAAGCACTGAGACGAAGTTAGGGGTTTCGAAGCGACCGTTCAACCATGGCGCCAATTTCTCCTATATAATTATATGATATATACAGTTATGTGATGTCCAGGAGTGCAAATTTACACATAAACGAACGCTCAAAAGCTCCTGGCTTTTGAGAACTTTCCTCATTTCGTTTTCTAATACGCTCCTCTTTTCGATTGAATTTTCTAAACGACTATCAAATATGTAAGTTTTGGTTATGTCATAATTTTAGCCTCAAATTCTCAAATTCAAGAAATTCATTATTGGAAGCAGGAAAAAAATATTAAAATCAATAAAACACACCAAATCGCTGCAATTTGCATGAAAAACATATATACCCCAATCACACTATGCTCTCATGTATCATAGAAAATATTTATGTAATGTAGTAGTATCATAGTAGTATCATAGCATGTTTGTAATTCGAAGATATTTGGCTGTTTTTCATATTCGAATATTTGAAAATTTTGTTTCTTAATTTCTTAATAGCTATGCTTGAAAATTAATACATCATATTCTTATATTTCTAAGTGAATCTGGACCAACAATTGAGGATTCATCCTTATTTAGGTTTCGCACTTATATGTGTGAAAATATACAAATTTTTTATTACGAATTAGTTCATCTTTGGAAATAATAGACAAATCTCTGGGTTGAACCTAGGACCACAAGATCAGAATACCGGACAAAGTTATGCAATCGATTTAATGAAAGAGCAGATTACATTCTCTGACCAGTGGGACTGTTATTTTCGTTACAGCATCTTCTCTACGGTCTTAGCCGTGGAGAAAGAACGTAAGTGTAACAATCGACTACAGACGAGTAATTTTCTAAGGCATCAAATCGAAAAATGATGTGAAAGTTCAACTCGTTTCGATTTTTATTTTACATAAGACAGTGACGTATTGGAAAGGAAAAAGAACTGCACCTACACTCAAGGTTTTAGGTTTTTCGAAGGAATAAGATGATGTTTGGTAGGTACTCCTTTTCTAACAAATCAAAATTTAGCCATAAGGACCTGAATTTCAAAATGTTAGTACTGTTAGTTGAAGACCTTTATACCCTTAATGAGAAAAATTGATCAGAAGACTCTGGTCCATTCTTCTAGTATTCTCTTTCACAATATCATTCAAATAAATCATTCAATTCGAAGTAACTAGGTTTACCAGAAAGACCCCTCCATTTAAGAAAAATCTTAATATATTAAAAACAGTTTTGAATATATGAAACTTTGAGCAAACTTGGGATAATTTATTCCATGCAATCTGTAAATTCGATAAAAAATTTTCAATATGAATATTTCGTAGTAAAGTACTTTTTATGACTGTTTGAAACGTATTGCACATCTCACAGCATATTTGATAAATATGTAGTGGGTTTGAACGTTTATGTTTGTCATGATGACAGCACGTTGAAGTAGAATGACAGATGAGTGCAATAAAAACTTTATTGCACTAGTGCAATAAAGAACTTCTTTTTCCACTAAATATAGTTCAATAAAGTTTTGCTTTTTGCATGAATGTAGAAAAACATTATTATTATTATTATTCAGGAGCCTAATCCTTTCTATTAGGTATAATTTTTACCAACCTGAACAATCAAGCAAAAAAAGAAATTCCCAATGATCAATAGTCATCAATTATTTTCGATTTATAGGCCGAATTTTAAGGTATATGCCCCGTAACGTTTAGTACCTTGACTGTTAATAGAGCAAAAAGATTTCTCATTGATATGCGAACGATGAAGAGTTCAGACATGAGTTATTAGCGAAAATTGATGGTCTGAACGTGAATTAATTGTTTCTATTAAGAAAGCATCAATTAGTATGACTGTAAAAGCGGCATTATGCCATAGCAGATCGCTTAGTGTGAAATTTTACTGTTAATTATCGAGTATTGATCCAGAAATGAATTTGGGAAGAATAACAGTAACAACTAGGAGTATGGTGTCAACGAAACATCCGTTTATTGAATAATTGCAAAACCGAATATTCGTGGAATTTCCTCTTTGAATATTGAACAATTTCAATTGTTGATGTAGTATTTCAATGATGATGTAGCACTTTCACTCACTCATTATCTTTCACTAATCGGTATCTTAATATACTTTTTATTTTTTATTGACTTGTTGAATATATTCATTAGGACCATTCAGAGAATGATTCGAATCCGTTTCTATTTTGGCTAAACAGTTTTGTCAGAAAAGTAGCGGCACAAATTCTTTGAAGTGAACCATAGTCATATACAGGGTATTTCAAATTAAGTCGGCTCCATTGCTAACTCCGTTATTATTGATGCTACGATGTCGGTTAAATGGGCAAACTAGTAGCATTTTAAGTGGTCTTCTCGATGCCGAAAACAAAAAAAAATTGACAGTCGCGTTGTATTATTTGATAAAATGATATTTTTTTTCAAGGGAACACCCTATATTTTTTCATGCATTTCGATTCGTAATAACATTCTCAACAACAAAGCTTATATCACCTTTCTTCCTAAAGTGGAAAATGAGCGACTTATTTTGAAATATTTATTTCTTTCACTAGTACAAAAAATTTATTTGTTTTGGCGAATAAACTTCATGATTGTTCAAACAACCATTTTTGGTACTTATACGAATGACAATATTTTGTTACTAATAGCAAAATGAGATTGTCAACAGATCGTGTGGCATGGAAAAACCTGGAAGAGGCCTATATCCGACAAAGGATGGACACGGGCTGAAGAAGAAGAATAGCAAAATGAGACAGTAAAAAGAAAAAAGTGCGCTGGGATGTGAACTCGTGAAACCCGTGATCATCATGTACCACCACTCAATCGACACCACTAACCTATCTGATATTAATAGACAAAACGATAATTTCCTTCTCAAAGCCATTCCGCTAGCCGCATTTATTTTGTGATTCAATAGTGTCAATAGAAGGGCCCAAATATGTGTTCAACAAGAAGGCGGTGGCCATTTACACGATATTTTTTTACAGCGCTTTATCGAATCAGTTTGATATAAATGTTTCCTATTTATACAACGGTCTTATTTTCACCTTTACGAAAAAAAGTCAAATGAGCTTTGTTGTTGAGAATGTAATTACGAATCGAAATTAATGAAAAAATATAGGGTGTTCCATTGAAAAAAATATCATTTTATGAAATATTATGACAACGCGACTGTCAATTTTTTGTTTGTTTCGGCATCAAGAAGACCACTAAAAATGCACTTCCCACCGCACTCTTTTCCTTTTACTGTCTTATTTTGCTATTGTTAACAAAATATTGTCATTCGTATAAGTACAAAAAATGGTTGTTTGGACAATCATGAGGTTTATTCGCCAAAACAAATACATTTTTTGTACTAGTGAAAGAAATGAATATTTCGAAATAAGTCGCTCATTTTCCACTTTAGGAGGAAAGGTGATATGAGCTTTGTTGTTGAGAATGTTATTACAAATCGAAATTCATGAAAAAATATAGGGTGTTCCATTGAAAAAAATATCATTTTATGAAATATTATGACAACGCGACTGTCAACTTTTTGTTTGTTTCGGCATCGAGAAGACCACTTAAAATGCTAGTAGTTTGCCCATTTAAACTACATCGTAGAACCAATAATAACGCAGTTAGCAATGGTGCCGACTTAATTTGAAACACCCTGTATAGGGTTATCCATTTGTGGTTCCGAGAGTTAACGTAAATGAAACACACTTTCATTCAAAGTATCGATCGAATTTTGGTTTCAATATAATGAACCTTGACATTAGGTATGGACTACAACATCATTCAAACGTCTCCGCGTGATGTCCTACAAGACTCGATGCTTGTGAGATAATTTTTGATGATTCGCCGGCAATATCTGGCCAATAAATTGACAGATATCAATTTTCAGATCGTTAATAGTCTGGGGAATATGTGTATAAACACGATCCTTCGCATAATCACACAAAAATAATTCATAGGAGGTAGATCATATGATCTTGGAGGCCAATTCACTTCGTCGAAATAAGAAATTACGCATCCTGGATATTTTTCTTGCTAGAACCACCATCTGGCTAGAACCACATCTCTCCCAATCCCATATAATCAATTTTTGGCAAAAAAAAATATCGGTGATCCATGGCTTTAGTTCTTGTGATATCAACTGATAACTAAACCTTATACGGATGTTGATGCAAATGCAGATGCAAAATATGCCAAAGCCTGCCGTTATAGACACCAAAACGTTGTGCTCTCCTAGGAATGGATAAATTTGGATCTTCTTCAACACTTCTTTCTATATGGTTCTGGTGTTACATTCATTATTCAATGTTGCATCGAGCTTGAAATTGTATAATGTATCTAAATGGAAAATACTAACTTGGTTGGATAGATTGTCTTAGAAATATTATAGGTTTTTTTCAATATTCTGCTTGACTTTTGTATGGGTCTGATACCGCTATCAATTCGAAATTTCGAACGATGCTTGAAGTTGTTGTTCTAAACATACCGAATACCGAAATCAAAATCCCGATCTATTCTTACGGAAATTTCAGGTTTTTTTGTTCTATATTCTGTCTGACTCTTAAGATTCTAACCTCACGAAATTTTTTACGGAACTTGTAATTCTTTATATACACGCAAATTCTTTACCCGGTCAGATCTTTTGTCACAGAAATATTAGGTATTTATTTTCCAATATTCTTCTCAAATTGTCCATGGCTCTGTTGATGTAATTTATTTGAAATTTTGTACGAAGCTCGAAATTCTTTTTTTATATCTACATCCAAAATCTCTTCTACGTTAGTTTTGTGGTCAAGGAAATAGTGGGTGATTTTTCAGAATATTTTTTAATTTTCTCTGGTTTTTTTGAAGTGATCAATATAAAATTTCATATGATGCTTGAAATTGATATTTCAGATCAGAATGCAACATTTCATTCCGATCAAACCTATAGTTTTGAAAATATCCGGAAAACAAAACAAACGGCCGTATTCATGGAATCCCTAGTCGGATTTTGCCCATTTACGAGCATACTCTGAAAGTTTCTAGGTCCATCCTTTCGAGAGTAACTATGTTTACAATTGGACAGAATTAAATTTGAAGGCAGATTCGTCATCAGTAAGTCGAACTTTGTCATTTGAGATCTTTTCCGGCTCAAAAATTTCAGACATTGTGATGGAATGATAATGCGATCTGTTCAGTGAACGAGCTCTCAATAAAAAACATTATTTACACAATAGTTTATTATTTCCTTCTGCTCAAAAAATATTCTAAATCTGAAGATTATTGAAACAAAAGCTATTTCTGAAATGAAGAAAGAAAAAAAAAATCTTAATCCCGAAACTAATGGAGCTAGAGTCTTTCGGAAAACATATTTCATTCAGTGCAACGATAGTATTACAGGTCTATCTCTTTAAATAGGAATTTTCAAATTTTGTATATCTGATTATTTTCCTTAATAATTCATGGATCCATGCTATATGACAACTGATGTTTTATCAAATTTCATGCGAATAGTTCTCGGAGTTTCCGAGAAAAGTTCTATTAAAGTGATTAGGTAAACTAAGATAATTTTTTTTTATTATATTGGCAATAAGCATGTGTAGTATCACCGAATAGATATGATATTTAAGTAAAAATTTGAATTTGAAGTAATCAGTAATAAAACAAATTGAGGAAAATTTCCCAATCCTATTCAAAATATTCTGTTGGAAAATAACTGAATTAACTATAGCATATGATTGTCATATGATTTAATACCTCTCGATTTGTTCTAATCGATTCTGTTTAGGTATAAAATAATGTAAAGAAGAAGGAACTTGTTGAACATTTTATTTATGTACAAAATACAAAAATTTATCACGAAAAATAATAATATTTAATGTTAAATAAAAATATTTACAGTTTGCCACAAGGCATCAGTTCTAATCCTAGTTTTATCTCAATTAATAATTTAAAAGTGTACCACTACTATTCTTTGGTAGTTAATAAGTTTACTTCTTGGAAATTTTTTGTCCATAAGAATCTATAAGATCCTTGTTCTTGTTATCCCATATTTGATTCAGTCCAAGAGGAATATCACCAACATTGGAAAAACTTGGTGGTTTCAAATCCAGCTCTAAATATTTACTACGCTCATCTTCAATGTCAAATTCCAAATCAGTTGTAGTACTGACAGCTGGATATGGCTTAAGTGTAGACTGGTGATCAGTTATTTGATTAGTAGATAACAAATCTTTTGGATTATAGTTGGAATTTGGCAATTCTAGAAGACATTATGGTTTAGTTAAAATACAGAAGGTCTCTTGTTGATGCGATGCTTACCAAAACTCATCGATGGAACACCATACCCATCAGAAGAAGCAGTGATTTCATTTGAGTCGTAGTTATCGAGGTTTTCCGAAGACATTTTATCCAAAATATTTAAAGCCTTATATGGAGAATCAAGAGTATGGAATTCTTTTCTCCTATTCGGTCTCTTCCTTCTTATCGGTTCAATAATAACAGTATGAGTGATTTCGTCAAGTTTAGTAGGGTCTATCTTACCGTTTTCTTTATTTTTAAGACTATCTAATACGGATTGGTCAAATTTTTGGTTGAAGAATCTAAGCTCAAGTCCTCTGGAGGGAGAATTTTGATAATCTTGAGAATGATAAGATGCCTGATCTGGTCTAGGAGATGATGTAGTTGCGAGTTCCTTTTTGACAAATTCATTGATAAATTTTCGATAAATTACATACCCTGGTGGAGAAAGAAATTGGGTGGAATCATCAGAAACCATTGTATCATGTGGAACAATCTTATTAGATAGAAAAGGTCTTTCAGTAATATCTAAATTTTTTTGTCTCTGTGTATAATCATTAGAAATTTCATTAGATAAGAAAGGTATTTCGGTAATATCTGAAATTTTCTGTCTTATATTGAATCGATGAGGTTTTTCCGTACTGAACTCTTTCTGATGGAAGCTATAAGATATTATGTTGGAGAAAGGTTTTTCCGTCGTTTTTCCATCTTGAGATGATCCATTCTGAACTGAAGTGACTGAACTGGTAGTAGTATTCTTCTTACAATTCTTTTTAGATTTTTTATGTTCGTCGATAAGAGTTTGCAGACCGTTGGGTGGCCAATTTGGGTTGTCTGAACCATGAAGCATCTCCTTTTCCTGCTCCACAAATTTTCTGTGTAGTTTCAGAAGCCTCAGAATTGTTTTATAATCTGTTAGTTGTTCTGTACTAATTTTGAATGGAAATTTAGGTTTGTATACTAATGTTTTCTGAGTTGATGAACAGCATTTGTTAAATTTTGTTTGAATATCATAATTTGGAAGAAGCTTGAATTTATTCTCGGTAATTGCCGTTTTGTCTTCACCTATTGAGTTCACAGTCGTTGTTGATATGAAATTTACTCCAGTTTGTTCAATTTCTTGGCGTGGGGAATTTTTGATGTTATAATCTGAGGCATCTGAAATTACTAGTAAGTAAGATTAAGTTTGAAATGATAATATTTCTCCTTACCTTTTTTTTCTTCATTTATTACGAATACTAGTTTGCCTGCTTCAGGATCAAAAATAAGATTTTTCTTGGCTTCGTCGACAAATATTCTACCGATTGCAGGTTTCGAAATTTGGTGTGACTCTGGATAGGGTTTTGATGGTTGTGGATAAGGTTTTAAAGTTTCTGGATAAGGTTTTGATGGTGGATAAGGTTTGGAGGCCTCTGGATATGGTTTAGATGGTGGATAAGGTTTGGAAGGCTCTGGATACGGTTTTGACGGTGGATAAGGTTTGGAGGCCTCTGGATATGGTTTTGATGGTGGATAAGGTTTGGAAGGCTCTGGATACGGTTTTGACGGTGGATAAGGTTTAGAAGCTTCCGGATACGGTTTGGATGGTGGATGAGGTGTGGAAGTCTCTGGATATGGTTTTGAAGGCTCTGGATACGGTTTTGATGGTGGATAAGGTTTGGAAGCTTCTGGATACGGTTTTGATGGGGGATGAGTATTTATGGAGGCAGGATAGGGTTTCGAAGTCTCTGGATGAGGTTTTGAAGGTGGATATACATTTGTCGACGTAGGACATGGTTTTGATGGTTGTGGATATGGTTTAGTAGCCTCTGGATAAGAAGTCGTGGGTTGCGGATAAGGTTTAAATGCTTGTGGATGAGGTTGATGATGCACTGGATACGGTCTTTCAAACTTATTTCTCAATGTCAGATACCACGGTGATTCCATGCTGGAATATTGCTCTGCTGGGTGTTCTTCTTCCAAAACAGGTTGGGAGGACCAAAGAGAGTAATACTGAGGACCATCTTCTTGATAGCTAGGAATATAGTTTCTTCCGAAAAACTTCTCAGTTAGAGGTCTGTTATCATAGGGATTGAAAACTCTTGAAAAAATTGGGTTTTGGAATCCGAATGACCTTTTAGGTCGCATAAGCTTTTGTTCTTTTCCGTTTTCAGCACAAACGGAAATTGTGAAGAATATCAAAGCCCCTATGAGGGGAATTTTCTGAAAAAATTGTAAAAAATTAGAGAACTCTTCGAAATAAAAAGGGGTCAATCAATTTCTGAAATTTCAATAACTAAATCATTTTTTGTCTGAGAGACTGAAATGGACTAGTCTCAATCAGAACAGAATTTCTTGGAAGATAATATATAATAATAATAATGATAATGAACTTTATTTAGATTATTTATTATTATTATTTATTTAGATTTAGATATAAAAAGAGATACATAGTTATCAAATCTGTGAGAATTTCTAAAAAGATCAATGTAAAATAACGTAAATCACAAACTTTTCTTCACTATTTTGGCATAATTCGAAGAATATTTCAAATATTTCATAAAAAAGATTTATTATTGAAAAAAAATTGATCTTAGAACATTTTGATTATCATGCAAGGACTCCAGTTTGGATTAAAAATAGACTGATCATCATATTTTTCGATGCAGAGTTCTTTTGAATATGTAATTGAATAATTGATTCAACATTAAGAACTCAAATTTAGAACTATAATATATTTATAGTCAGTTTTTTCAAAACCAGTTGAATTATTCTGGTGAATAATAGAATCAATAAACCCCTGTTTTAATGTTCATTATTCGCAGTCTTTCAATATAAAAAGCTCTTATAGCAGAAGAAATTCTTTTCGTTCAACACATTCCAAAACGTATATAAACTGTGAATGTTTCAAAAATTATAAGAAAATTTCAATATAAATATATATCAAATTAATTTTTGTAAAGCCTTTTATTTCATTATTTTCAATAATAATTATTCTTTGGAATTATTTGACTAGAATCTATAAACTATAAATTTCGGGGGCTAAAATCAAGGAATCGAATCAGAAAAAAAAATCCCTAAAGAATGCAATCATAAATTTCAGAATATATTCGATATTATTAATATGATACTTTTTACCACGAACACTCAACGTTAATAATTTCAGAGTTATGAAATATTTGAAACAGAATTCGAAACAAGAATTTTTCGTTCGAAACTAAAATTGTGATTGAAAATATTTTTTCAAGATATAGTAAGGAATAATGAATCATTGTGTAAAATCTCGAAAATTTAATAAACCATATGACTTTTTAAAACTTGCGAATATTAAAATAACTCACCAAATTATAAAGCATATTCCCAGCACTACAAAAATTGTCAAAGCACCTCTTTCTGCAAAAGATCATAACTAATTGAGTTTACAGGTGAAATACTATAAGTATACGCAATTTTGGAATCATTAGACTCATTAGTACCACTGGAATTTTTCAAATTCCATTAAGCCAATTTTACATTCACTTTTCAAACTGACCAAATATTTCGAACACAGGCTAAGCTAAATCGTTTTAAACTGGCTTTTACCGCATTTGTCCCAGAAGATATTTGGACTTTTTCACAGCGTCCAATCAGATGTAGAGGTGTCGCAAAATTCTCGGAGATATTTTTGAAGACCGAGGGTACACCTAAATTAAAGTTTATGACCATACCAAGTAGTAATAAAAGTCAAAGTGAGTTATTGGTAGGTAGCGCACGCTCTGAACTTTTGGATCAACTTTTTTCTGTATTCAAGACCTTAACAACAGCAAACTGATTGATATAACTAATTTTGATATTATAAGACAATAAAAAAATCATTGACATTTTCAAAAAGAATAGAATCAATACAAACTACTGAAATAAGAAACTGGTGTAAATACAGAAGATATTTTCACCAAGTTTTTATGCTGGGTTTCTATTCCTCTGAATTGGGTCAATATTATTAAGAGCGACATAAAATCAACCATTTTGGGGATCCTCCAGGGGTGGTTTAAGATTTTTTTCATCGATAGAAAATGGGGAAATATTCAAAATGATGATATAAAGGGAGATTTTATTAACGTTCATTGACCTGAAATGCTAATCAACCGACAATTCTTCTCCCAAATGTAATATCACTTGAACGAGAGTTTAATGGGTGAAAATCCGATGAATTTTCAATAAACTATATTATTTCTTTTTTTGAGACTCTTAATGAAATGGAAAGAGAAAAAATGAAGAAAAGCATTGAATTGGTATCAGGAGTTTCTGAGCGCTCATATTCATGCGCCATATTGGAGACCACTGAACTATTAATAGAGATGCGATTCGATTATGATATCATTGTTGTCGTTTATTTTATCTGATTTTAGTGTCCTCTTGACGTTCGGCACAAAAATTCCTGAGATTATTTTCCACAAAACAACTAAATTTCAACATCAACATGAAACTTTGAAATTGTTATATTACGTCTAAATCAAAATATTCATCTTGATCGAATGTAGGTATTTTTTAAAATTATGAATAAAAAAAAATTACACAATCTTGATTCGAAATCCAAATCTAGCAAGAAAATTTCTAGTTTCTTGTATATTGCGTATGAAAGTTATGGTATATACGCCATTTACGGTCATAAACACAGAATTGAATAATACCACGGATATCGTTTGAGACCATTTCCGGTTCAAAATTCAAAATATTGTTTTCAGTTTCAATATAAGCTATTTATTTGGCTTTTTCAAATCGAATGCTTGATTATATTTCATTTATTATTTAAGAACTGCAGCAATTACACTGAGCAGTAACTATGTGGTTCTCCTTCGAATTTATTACTTTCTCCCAAAATTGCTTATAATAAACGGCATTCCTTCCAAATATGTAGATTTTATAGCCCTTAAACATCTGGTCCGACCTATGTCTAATCGAAAAAAGTACTTACACGTGTTTGACTGTTCGATCTTCGGCTCCAAAATAGCAGAACTATTTCAGCATTCTGAAACCGAACTCAATCAAGGCAATTTTCTGAAATTTTGCTGCTATATACTGTTGAAATATATTCCTCAAGAATTTTTAGTTTAGGTATGTATAATTTTATGTGATTTCAAATATCAACAAGTTTCGATAAAAGCAGACAAAAATTTTAGTTAATTTATACCTTCGATATTTATGAATAAAATATACCTAATATGAGTTTGGGAACTTGTCATATCTTTCATTGAACATTTAATTTGTATACCCTGCAAGCTAGATATAAAATAAATACGTTTTTTTTAGGCAAATTTAATTTATTTTTGTGCTTATCCTCATATAAAGAGTTGTATTAGTATGTGGCTATCTAAAAAGTGTATAGAAAATTAATTAATCTCTTAGTTTTAGAATCCTTTCCATAAATTAGTAAATCGAGAAATCGAACAGAAAATATTTCTAATAATTTCTGCATTAGAAAATTGAGAATAAATAATATAGAATAATCTTGAAAAAGAAGATTTTCAGATATTATTCCAAACCCTAATTTGGTGTTTTATTTCTTGATATAATAACTTTATCATTTTGTCTTCAACGAAAAAATAGGTACCTAAGTAAGTATATCATTTTTTTAAGGAGTAAAAGTGTGACTTTTTATAGTAGAACTCAAAATACATTTTTGTACAATCTACAAAAACTGCTTCTGCCGGAAAAAACATAAAATTTTTATCCAATATCATCACAAGATGCCTAATGAAATAATTTACTATTGTTGCACATATTGGGATGAGTTAACAATATCTTGCACTCCATCAAAATTGGAGGTTCAGTGGAACCGAAAAAATATAAATCTACCTATGCATCTAAATCACACATAATTCAAAGAATTTTGAAGTTTATTCGATTAAAACATAAAACGATAAAGAATCGGACAGTCTAATAGATTGATTCGTGAAAATGTTTGAATTCAATCACAAGACTTGCACACTCATATCTGCATTCATTGACTGAAGTCTGCTAAATCATGTGAAATATTATGTTAATTGTTGTAATTTCCAAACTTTAGTGTTTCAGACCTGTTCAATGGGTGGAAAGTCCAAAGATCAGGATATTCATGGCTCTACCTACCTACATTGATTCGGTTACAATTAAGATTATTGTCATTGTAGGTGTTTAGGCACCATTTGGTGAAAGAGGAAGAAGGTACAGTAGAACATTGGCTGCCATTATTGAATCCTTATTGTTTGATGTTTTCTATCACGAGTCTCTAAGGCGAGATAGACCTCTTAGAATCTCAAAGCTTTTCTATTCCTATTCTGAAACTTTACTAAGAAATATTTCGAGTTCGTAGTGCATCAACAATATTATCCTTGGAGTCTCTTGGAGTTTAACTCCGTTTCGACAACGATGTTTATCATAAAAAAGATAAAGTTGTCGAAACAGCTTTCAACGCAAACAAAAATTACAGGGACAAAAGTATAGGTAACTGAACCTTACTCAATATTACACCCCCATCGGGCTATCTGTTGTTTCGTAAATTTTTTCCTTTTTATGAATCCAAGATCAGTTCAATCTTTTGTGGTTGAAAAAACAGATACAGAAACCATCGCATTGAAGCATTATCTCAACTTGTTATCCTACTCAGATCACAAATAAAATTTCCAATAGTGTCGTCCTTCGTATGAATTGAAATCTTCCATTGTGAATTTCGAGTGTTTATCTTGTTTCAAAGCCTGCCCTGGTTGGAAAACTTTACCGATTCCCGAATATCCTTCGGTCCGGGGGAACGACGCCACTTCGTCTAGACAACACGGCTTCAGATCCTTCCCAAGCTGCAGCATCCTCTCTAGGATAATCCCAATGGACAGGCGTGTTTATGCAGGGTGTTGAGGTTGCTTTTTCGTTTCTTATTTTGATGTGTATCTGTTTTTGAAGAGGCACTTTTTACGGTCAGATGCGATGACTTGAATATGGCATTATAACAGAACTTCTTGAAAGTCTGGTCAATTAGATAATGATAATGAAATGTTATTGTTGCCGGTTGGTTCATCTAGATGTGGGGTTCTGATGATGAGGTTCTCTTGAAATTTGACATGATTTCCGAGTGGTTATTTTACATATACTGATCTTTTATACACAAATATTGGAATTTTTTTCGATATTTTGTTAGATTTAAGGAATAATGTATTAGGTATAAAGTCACTCAAAGATCTTATTAAGTTCTTTATTAAATTTGGCCTAGCTTTCGGTCATTCACATGGCAATCTTCAGGGCATTGGAAACAATTTTTTACATTACGAAAGACTATAAAAAACCAAAAAAATACTCATTAGTTATCTAAATCTGGACTTACAATTAATCTGAACCTAACAATGAAAAATTAAGCAGAACCATAACAATGAGAGTCACCTTTTAATAAAACTTCCTGGTCATACAATTAAAATTTCAAAAATAAGTATAATCCACAATTCAATTATCTTAAAAGCACAATAGATATCTGTAAAATCACATGGCAACGTAAACACTCAGAAACTATGGAAATTGACACCGACAACAAATTTAAACTACTAAGACTTCAGTCGACCACAACAGCGTTGTGTTAGCTATACTGTTCCTGTAAGTTATACTAAAATTACCTTCATTTTATTTTTAATATTTATCACTTCATTTTTAGTTAAATGAGATAAAAAAATAAAATATAAATATTAAAAATAAAATGAAGATAATTTTAGTATAACTTACCGGATTTAGATAACTAATGAGTTTTTTTTTGGTTTTTTATAGTCTTTTGTAATGTAAAAAATTGTTTTCAATTCCCTGAAGATGGCCATGTAAATGACCGAAAGCCAGGCCAAATTTAATAAAGATCTTTGAGTGACTTTATACCTAATACATTATTCCTTTGATCTTGTTACAAAGTCGAGAATTCTTTTCTTGCAATTTTGTTAGATTTTTTTGTTTTTTTTTTAATAAAGACAGACACTTTTCAAAACTCATTGAAGTAAAACTTTCTACTTTTCGTAACTAGTTACGAAATGTAAAACATTTGGTTTGGATAGTAATGATATAATTACAAAAAACAAGCTGCACAAATAACTAGTATGATACATAATATATGAAGGTTAGTGTCATCATACTTTTTCACCTGTTTCTAAAAAGTAGAACTTTACAAACAGTTGTCAACAGTACAGGGTGTTCCCATGATTTCAATAGGAGATTTCATTTCGAAATTGAGAATATTTCACCCTACACCTCTTTTCTTCCAGGTTAAAGCACTGCCACTGTGAATTGTAATTGTTTCAAATAATATTAGGTAATCCTATCATATATTAACAGTGAAAAGAATGAAATTTGGCTTCAAATTTCATACTATATCTTATTATATCCTACTATGGTGAAGAATATTTAAAATATCATGTTTTTCAATAAAAAGTGAAAAAAGCATTCAACCTATTTGGAATTCAGCCTGTGGCTGCATAAATCACTTAGTCCTATGACTGAGTGATTTTTTGGGATTTTGGGCTGTCGTATAAGATGTAGACCCTACTAGAACTGAACCTTGGGGCACTCTTGCTTCTACTTATCTAATGGTATATACTGGGTCATCTTATTATTCTGCAAGCTTGGACAGTACCTCGGACAGTACAGCCTATCATCATCATCGTCATCTTGTAGACTAGTCCTTCGTGCCAAACTCGGTCGAAGGTTCGTTCAACATCTGATAGCACCAATCCCGTGGCTTGTTTGTTTTGAAATCCTTCAGTAACATATTCGATAAGCCTCAGTAGTTGCAATTTTGTGAAAAGACATCTTCTGAATACGAATGGTTTGGATGCTTCTGATTCATTTTTCATCGTTAAGTCTTCTTGCACCTTCTTAATGGAATTCGTAGTTATAAAATGATCAGGAAAACAAAGTTTCTACCCTTTATTGAATTCTAGTCATAATTTGTTCATTAACGATCTCAATCGCGCCATTTGAGATCCAAACCTAAACTAAAAATTTCAATTCAAGTTTCCAGGATTTCTGTTTAAGAATTTTCGTGGCCGAATGGAAAATAAGGATACCTAGAGACTGCTCGAGAAACGAACGCTGAAAAAGTGTTAAATATAGTGTATTAGAATTAATTTATCATCCAGCTATCTAAGTTAGTTGCCCTCTGAGTGGATAGAAGCAATTCTAATCAATGTGTAACTTGTCCATTAAAAACTAGGGCTGGCCAAATGCCAAATTTCAAGGAGATAATCAAACAGTATCGAAGCAAATCATTTCTGAGAGTCATATTCTATGATCTGGGAACTATATACATATATACATTCTAAGGGGAAATATTATAGGAAATAGGATAAACTGCCTACACTTATTTTTTAAGGTACAATAGCTCTTGTACATTTTGTTTCACAAATCTGAAATACTTTCAATATGCGAAACAACCAAAAATATTAAGGATTAATTCTATCAGTTAACATCACGAGATAATCTTTCATACAGACTCTTGTGATTAATGAGAGAAGTTACAAGATTTATCGAAGAATAATTCCAAACTACTTCTCATGTCGGAATATAAAGATAAGCACCAATAAACAAGGGGTCTAACCTTCAATCCATTTATAGTAGAGTGTTATATCGAAATCACCATAAACTTGGAGGATATAACGGAGTTAAGGGCGCTATAAATCAATCTCAATACAACCCTTAACTCTCAGTACAAACTTGGCCAACAATACTTTGTATACCTATTCATCATTGTGGAAAAACCATTTGGAGTTTTTCTCCCCAAGGCAGAAAACTACTGGGTTTCCACGGCGTCACGGGTTATTTACTTTCTATGGGTGGTCCGAATATGCATCTTCTTTCGTTCAGAGATATCAAGTTTTTTGAAATATGCTTCTCAAACATACATTTCCACTATTTTTCATTTGAACAGAAAATTTTGAAAAATTGCCAATGATTTCCATGATCACAAAAATGTCGGAGTTTTTAGAAGTTGTTGTTTTTCCGCAGAAGAAAGCGATGAGGGCCATTTTTGGAATGAGGAATACAGACAGGTGTAGAAAGGTATTCAAAAATGAAAGGATTTTGACCATAACAGAAGCTTTCATACTAGCAGGTGTTAATTACGTTCATCAAAATCAGAACAATTTCCCTAAGAACGCCTCCTTTCATGAATACAACACAAGAGACAAAAATCACTACTCCATTCCATCATCAAGAATCAAGAAAACCAAGGCCCCAATCACACTTGACTGAAATTGTATAACAGACTACCAGAAGAATAAAAGAATCTGAGTTCGGCTGTTTTCAGTAGGAGAGTGAAATGTCACCTCCTAGAAAAAACGATCTATAGGTTGAGCGAGTTTTTGGACGTATGATATGTGTTTTTTTTTAATTTCTTTGTTTTACTTAATATTGTTTATGTCCCATATACATAATAATTGTTCTCAGTCTTTGAGTGTTTTTATATGAGTATTTATGTGTTTTTATCTACATATTGTTCTTTTATCTAGGAGTATGACTAAATATAGCCCTTGACAAGCCACGGAATTTTTTAATGGCAAATTATTTGTACATGTATTCTCTGTATATATTATTTTATCATGTGTGAATAACTTATTATTATTATTATTCAGTTCTGTGGTTTTTAAGGGTGCAATTGGCCCATGAATAAATGGGCGGTTAAAAGCTCCAGACCTTTCCCCCAACATTTTCAATCGTTATCTCATTATTTACATATTTTTTCATAGTTAGTCCTTTAATTATTTGAAAGTAACATTTTTACAGCATTAACGTTCTTTTTGGTATTTGATAATCATCAAACATAGTCGCATAACGAAACCATACCAGTTTAGAAATATTTTTCTCTAATTCTGTGGTTATTCCCTTCATTCTTCCACATCTTGTAGAACAAAATCGTGCGAGAATATATAAGAAACGCACAGTTTTCATGGTTATATTTTATTATTCTATGTTGGTACTCCGAACTTTCCGCCACGGCTTTATCTGTCAATTCATCAATTTGCCTTAAAGAAATCAGTTCTGCCAACCAACATTTTTCAATGCAAAAATCACTAAAATATATTTATGGAAATATTTCATTAATTTCAAATAAAATGCAATGAATTAGAGAAAATAATGTATAATACTCGTACAGAAGGCTCATTCTACCACTCGTTCATTCCAAAACTCGCCACTTCGTGGCTCGTTTTTGAATTTTGAACTCGTGGAAGAATATCAATGCCTTCTGCACTTGTATTATAAATAACTATTCTTATTTGCACTGGAACTCACTGACGGATCTGCGAGGGGGGTATAAGGCCCCACATTTATTTTATGTACATTATATTGTTCACTACTTCCAGTTGTTTCCAGTAAATTTGCATTTTTTTTTAATCTTATTCATATCGTTTTTTTTACCGGTTTCTGTTGTTTCATATAATAAGAAAATTTCTTTTTATATCAAACAAAATAATAAAATGCCATTTCATGAAGAAATGACATTTTATGTATTTTATTCCATATGAAGACTCTAAGGTCTCTAGGGACAATTTCCACTTTGTCATTTTATCATGGCATATGCCAAAAGAATAGTTTTGTGGGACAATATGAATTATTATTTTTGAACCACATTAACGCTAATAGTTATAAAAATCTTATCAAACAAATCCTATATTTCGTGATAGTCGTTTTTAGAGGAAAAAATCATAGCAAATTCAGCAGTTGACTCCTGAAATGGCTTTTGACAATGAGGAAAACACTGAAAATTTCGTTCGGCGTTTCAGCCAGAAGAATATTCTTGTATTTTACCAAGAATTTCTCATCAATGAGTCAAATCATTCCCGGCTCAAAATTAAAAAATAACAACATTAAGACGAAATGATTGAGTGATTTGTCCGGTGAACGAGTGATCAAAAAAAAAATTTAACGATTATGCGTGAATGTATGATCTCAAAAGGGCCTGTATTGAAGGTTATAACTAAAATAAATTCGGATGGATACAACAAATCTTATGTTTCATCAATGAAAAACTAAGGAGCATATTAATGAATAACTTTATAAATGAGCTCATTTTTACAAAATAAGTACAAATAGAGATTTTTGGGGTTCATTAGTATTTTAGGAAGGGGGTATATATGATTTTTGTTTCCATATGACGACTTCTAGTATTAAGTATTAAAATATAATTACATCAAAATTTTGTCCCAGTCTATGAATTAAAAACGACAAATATAGTAGATAAAATCTAGCGAAAATTTCAGTGATGTTAAAAGTAATCGAATTTTCAAAAAATCATCCAAAATCCATCAATTCATTTCATAAAGAAAATAAGACAACTGTCTCGAATGTACTTTGGAAGACCAGTCACTTATGGACCTCCTGTTTGTCGGATTTCCTCTTATCCTTCTCCAACCCCCGCGTGGGGATGTTTTCATACGATATAGAGCTGGCGGTTTGGATGTCCTACTCCCACACAAATTCCCGGATATAAAACGGGAAAATTCCCAAGCTTCCCTCATTTTAGTTGCAAATACTGAGTTGAATTGAGTTCTCCAGAAGCTGCTTACAGATTTTCCTTTGGCGTATTTTTCCGCAGGTCAGGTGAGTTAGAAAATATATTTGCAGAAATATCGAAATTTAAAAAAAATATTCTTTTCAATATATTTATCGCAAAGAAAATTATTACTGTTTCTGTTTAATCTTTTGTGATCCAAGTCTATTTGGTTTATTAATTTTCAACTTGTTTTAGTAGAACATCTAATCAAATTTCAGGTGATGAATCAAACGGTACGATTCGAATTCGAATCGCTTCGCACTTAATTTTTCTTTCATTCAATATATTATATATTTTTTTTAATTTATAGTTTCAAAAATTTGGCTCTTTTTTCAGAAATATACCACAATAAAGGTTGAAGAATTTCTGGAAATTATCTTCAATTGCAAATAACCTTCATCATGTATGAGTAATTTCAATTACGAGTTGAAAAATTTTCAAATCTAAAATAATTTATTTTAAATACTAAGCACATCAGATTCAATATGCTTAAAGGTCTCAAATATATCTATTGACATCAGGGAATTTGTGATATAATTGATTTTATCTCATGGTACAATATTAGATATTCTTATTCGTACGACTGTGAATGTTGGAATTCAAGCCTCGGACCCGAAAAATATTTTTTTGTCTTCGAGGATCGTCTAACGAATCACTGATGGGTTAATAATTAACAATTTTCTGATTTAAGTGACAATGGGACTCAATAACAAAGGTCAAACAGTTCTGAGCTTCTGAGATGTCTTATGGTCTAGAAGAGACAGGTTCAAAAAAATTAAACATATTAATAATAATAATAATGTATAAAAAAAATTATTTCAAAATCATTACATTGAATGAGGAAAAATTGCATAATAATTAAAAAATTGATACACATTTATCTGAAACGAAGAAAACAAACCTACTGAAATCTTTTACATGTTTCTCCCCAATATCTACTCAAAATATCGAATCAATTAGTGTTCATTGAGAAAAAAATCAAAAATTGTTCTGTTTGTTCATATCATGCTGATGCTGCTGCAAATATAAATAAATAAAGGAATAAATCGAAACCAGCAACATTTAAAATTCTTGTTTCTCCATGTTCTTTAATATAACTAAATATGACAACAAGACAAGACAAACGTCATGAGAAATACGCTGACGTCAAGTCAATCTCTTGATCTCTTGATTGTGTGTTCACATTCGTATTTTTGGAATATTTTCACAAAATTTTACATGCAGATTTCAGCGGCCATATATTTTATTCAGTCTCCTGAAATCTGAAGTCGAAACTTCTTGATTCATCAATTTTTTAGAACAATTCTCTTCAGGAAACGAAAACTCATATAGAAATATTGAAGGCTTGCTTGAAACGTTGATTTTTTCCTGGCTACATCTTGGCATTTCTCTGATCCTCCAAGCAAATGACCGAAAAATATCGAAGTAAATTAGCCTGTTCTCTGAAAGATCTTCTGTGGTTCAAGGTTCCCAGATTGAAAAAAACTTGTTTATTTTCTTTCTTGCAATAGCTACATAGCTGAATTTTCAAAAAAGTCACTTTATCGATAAATTATATATATTAAGTGTGCAAAATTTCGTGAAAATCGGTTCACTGAAATTTTGCGTGTATGTATATGTATACGCAAAATTCCGAGGTATGGCAATTTTGAAATAAATTTCTCCGAATGAAACATTTTTTACGAAATTCTGCATGAGCGTTGGTTCCACTATTTTACAACTGATTTCTAAATTTCAACTCAATGAGCTAGATAGTTATTCAATTATTGAAGAAATAAAACTTTAACATAGGTATAATTCTTGAATCATCGAACGGGTTTTGACCATTCAGAAACTCAACCGAAATACATATTAGGATCCTGAATTTAGCCTGAAAATTTCTAGTCACTAGCACATATCTTGTATACGGCGAACGGACAGAATCGATTTTGACCTCGAATCAGTGAGCGAACCAAAACATTCAAGACCACTCTCGTCCCAAAATTACGTACATCAAGCGCGCAAAGGCTGCGTCATCATGAACAAAATAGCCGCCTTAAAATATACACATCTGTAAAAGTTATGAAGAAGTGTAACATATTATCCTTTGTTCACTTGGTAATTATGACATTAAACGTGAAAACCACTACGAGCCCCCTTCTACATTGATACAATTCTCAGACCAAAGGCGCGACTGAGGGTCGACCCACATATGTACCGTGTGTGTCAATTTTTAAGTTGCAACATCTCGCAAGGGATGGCGGTAGTTCATCCCGGGAACACTTCTATATTCATCATAGTGGAGTATGGTGACTCCGCCGTAAATCGTTTGGGTTATGTCCAAGCGATGGCGTTCTTCCGAGAGATGCGCAGCACATGACGCCATCTCTCGGGCCAGCTGAGAGTCACTTCAAGACCTCAATTTTCCAGCTTCAACTTTAAAATATGGAAAACGCACTCAAACCCATCGATTTCTAATTCAAAGGGAAAAAATTGTCTGCCTTTTTCCCTGAAACTTTAACTTTTCTATGCAAAATAAGGGACTCGTGCTTACCCTCGTCAGAGGCTTGATATTTTGGTAATGAAAATCAGAGCTCGACGAAGCTCGTTCGTTGTTTTGAGATTTTTATTTTAAAATTGGAAAAAAAAGAAGTGTTTTCATTGACCCTTCTTGTATACCATAAGATAAATGTCTTTCATTAAGTAACGTTGTTATAATTCGAAATTGTATTGTAAATTGAATGCAAAGCTACCACTGTTTGTATTTTTTCCAGATCGGAATGTTCACAAAGCACTTCTCCCTTTTCTGCCTCTTAGTAGTAGTATCAATGCTGGCTTTCAGTGACACTTCTGAAGCCAGATACCTCTCAACCAGAGGCTCCGCTGATAGGATCGACAAACTCAAAGAGCTCCTCAAAGAAGTGAGTAAGATCCGTAAGGTATTCATAAACATTCTTCAAATTCAGTTGCTTGGCTTGCCACAGTGTGAAGATAAATGGATGAGCTCTGCTTTTTTCGTCACAAACGTCATGAAAGCATGTTTGGTGTAAACTACGCGATCGTGTTGACAGATGACAGAGATTTCATAACGAAGAAGTCTTAATGTTGAGTTGGTAAAAGTGTAAAAAATGAAACTCGCATCGTACCAAACATATTTGGAGAATTAAAAGAGGTATTAAACATGGCTGCTTCCATTCCTAACGCAATTGAATCATTAAAACACACAAAAAAGATCATCAGCATCATTGATGCAACCAGAGAAGTTTCAACCGTTGGGACCACTGGTCCATCAAGCTTGGATCACACGTCGGATTATTTCATGATAATCAGATTACTACAACTTTTTTGTATTTATTAAGAGAAGCATCTGCCAGCTATATGCATGAGAGGTGTTTTTGTCTGTCTTGGTGGTAATTAGCATGCGTTGCGTCATATTTTACCATCGCTGAACCATATTATCGGGCACTGTTCCAGGATGGTATTCAGCAAAATTCTTGATGAGAAGCAGATAAAAAGTATTAGCCATGTTTCACTAACTTGAACACTAACTTATTTCATTCTTAATACTTATCTTAATTACTTATTTCTGAAGCTACTACTACTACCAATTGACTCAGAGTGTGAAGATTATTGTTTTGTACATGTGTCAATGGATGCTTACTGCACTGCAGTCTTTTGAGCTTTTGTGCGTAACTATTCCATTCCTCATGTCTCAGAAGAATGCAGATGACTAATTTGTGATATTTGAAACTGAGTTTTGTGAATTCAACATTAGCTTTCTAACAGAGCAAGTTTTATTTGTACCATTGCTTTCTACTTCCATAAAACCCATAAGAAAAATTAGGCTTTTTCCCTCCATGGCTATAATATTTTGGATTAAATAACGTGGAACCATCCGAAACGAAAAATAAGCCGTACTTTAAATTCCTTTTTTTATTTTGAGGTTTGGTGAATTCAAAAATTGATTCAAAAATTTATTACAATGAATATTTATTATTTTTTCTTTCTCAAGAAATATTTGATCTCATGAAAATGAGTATCATGATGTGGTAAATGAGGGTTATTTATTCCGAGTAAAATATTCAAAACTGAGGAACATATTTGATATGTTTCTTTCAAACAACTAATTTTTCAACAATTTGGTCTAATAAATTCTAGACGACGACTTATCCATTCAAATTCTTAAACAACTTTTAATTATATAGAATTATGAAAAAAGATTTTAGGAAATAACTATTCATTCCTAAATTCATGCAACATAATATAGGAGGTGAATTCTCGTATGAAATTAAAATTCCTATAACAAAATTTCCTCAGACCACCCCTTTCCGAGATATCACCCTTAAAAGGTGGTGACTGAAATTCACCATAAGAAATTCACCTCAAATCTTTGAACGTATACGGCAATCCATGACACGTAAACTACGTTCTTGCATTTTGGCTGGAGGTGATCATTTCCAGCATTTATTATGAATCCTTCCACATTTTACAGCTTTACTGTTTTCCACTCAATTTATTCAAAAATTATAAAATACGGTTTTTCTCTTCAGATATTCGTTTCGGAAAAAAATTCAAAAATAAAAAAAAATCCTAAATAAAACAAGGATTTCAATTCATAATTTCATCTCATGAAACTTCATATCGAGAAATAGTTTTGATACGAAATAAAATAAAGGTTGCTAATTTCACCTCCTTTAAAGGTAACAGGAATATTGAAAAATTACCCGATATTAGTCCTTTGCGAGTGCACGAAAAATACAGAATTTCAAGTTTCTAGCTCTGCTGGAATTTTAGAAAAAAAAATAAAAACTGAATTTTAGTGCTCGATATCTCGGAAAGGAGTGAGCTGAAGAAATGTTGTTATAAGAAAGACCAATCTTAATTTTAGACGAGCATTCGCCTTCTGAATTTTGTCGCATGAACTCAGGAACAACCTGTATATATTTTATCCCCACTCAAAGAATTTTGTTCTTGATATTGAATTGAACCAAAAAATCAAGAAAAAATGATTTTTTGAAAAAACTCGTGGGGCAAGTCCATTCCTGGACATTGAATAATAAGAAAACCTCGAATTACCACGCGTCGTGATTCAATTATTCCACCGCAATTGTTGTTGTTCGATCGAGGAGTCGGAAATGATAGTCTTGGAGCCTCTGAAGAGGATATGTCGACACAGACTTTCACTCGTAGGTCTTCACCGTTTGACCACCGCCGGTAACACCCAGGTCCCAGACTGACCACCACACCGTCGGCAGAACTACGCATTGGTGTAACAAAAAAAATCCAATGTAATAATAAACACCTACAACAGATTTGAAATAAATTATAAATTACTCTCGATGGGAGTACCCCAGGAGTCTGAATGGAGCCCTTAATTTTCCCATTTCCAGGTGAAGGAACTTGGGATGAGAATTTACAAGACATGCTTGTGCATGGGCATGAGTTTTATTTCCAATTTTCTCATTTCAATTATCAAATAAAACTACTCCGTACGCCTCTGCATCAATAACTCTTTCTGATCTAATTGTATAAACTAGTTTGAATATCTTCAAGATCATTTATATTAGATGTCGAATTTCATCATTGGTAAATTTATCGTGATGTCGAATCTGAAACGTTTCCTTATTACGAAATGATTAATTAAAAACGTTTTCAGAGTGTATTTTCCAGATAGGACTTATAGGAAATTACGTAACTGAATTAAAGCAAAATACATGCAATTCGTTTTTCATTCGAAAGGAAAGTAGAGAACTACATCTGGAGTTGCTTTGACAACTTCCCATTGTGTTTCTGAGTTGAAAATTGCATTAGAGTAATCAAAACAAAATAATCATTTAAACCTTCGTAAAATCCGCACAATCTGTATCTAATCCTAAGTGTATAAATTGCTTATAATCTTGCTTGCGTTTTGTTGAGATCGAGGAACTTGAACTTGACTTATCAGCCTTTGTCAAAATAGAAACGAGTTCAAATTCTTCGACCTTGATTTTAAAAATTTTGTTCTTTATGAAAAAACTGATTTATATGCAGTTGTTGGAGACTGAAATTGAGAAGGAAGACCAAGGAGATGCTCCCCCTAGATGGCACCCTGAGAGCAAGCTTTTCTACAAACGGGAAGTTGCAGAAACCAAACACTAATAAAGATAACGACCCCTGCAATACGAGGACTACGATTAAGACAAAATAACAATAATTTTTTACATGGATAAGATCAGCTAAAACAAAAATTAGATATAGAAGAGAAATAAAAGATATACAATATTATAATAACGAAAGCAATAAGAAAACAATAAAAAAATAAGTGTTTAAATTAACGAAAATTTGTTTTAGCTGAACGTAAATGTTCACTGTGTATATTCGTAATTGATAATTATGAATGTTGAAGTGTTGAAGATATGGAGAACTTGTATCTCTTATCTTCTACGATAGAGTTCATGCAATTATTTTTGTGATATTAGTGTATTAGAAACGAGACAATATAAGAAAATTTTGTTGTATTGAATATATTATACAGGAGTGCAGAAATTGAGATTCTTTTGAAATTCGGTAAATATATGAAAAACTTAATAAAATATCCTGTATATATATTTTGTATCAAGTTGATGTGGAATTCTATTTCTGCTTTAAAAACAGAACCCTCTTAAGTTGAACGGAAGATCTGACACTTTGCACCGAAGACATATCAGATCGTACATATATTCCATACATAAATCTAACCATTAGTTTTCGTCTGGTATGTTTCCGACCCAAAGTTTCCGTTCATATTCAAGAAACAAGAGGCAGAAGTGGAACATAAATTAACAAATTATTGTTTACCTACAGCTTACAAGTTGATCTCTGAGAAAAATGTTGAAGAACTATGTCGACCTATTCTTTGTCTTCTGATGGCAATGTAATAAGAGAAAATTTATTGTAATTTAAATATGAAGTAAATGTTATTAAGTAATGCATAATGAGTGCAATTACGATTTTCAACAGATCGAAATGAAGTTCTTTGATGTTCCACCGGAATATGTTGTTCAGAGGTCAACTTTCATTTCATGGATGTGAAATATCTCAATGTGTCTTATCGACTTATAAGTGTTAATTGAAAATGTGCAGTGATCAAAAACATGACGATGAAATTATTTGGTTTCATTTCTTCCAATTCCTCAGGCCAGGTGAAAAGTAATCGCGAAAATTTTCAATCCAGATAGGCAGAAATGCATTGGGAGTAATAAGGCACTTTCGAATACTCGCTTACTTTGCAGCTTACCTATTGGCAAGAACCTTATAAAACACTCCAATTTTTTTTAATAGCTAGCTATCTGGGCAGCTATTATTTTCTGACTTTCAACAAGTAAAAACTACGATTACTAAAAATGGAAAGCTACAAGCCTCAACAAAGCATTGAAATTGTTAAAATTCACTGCAAATACGGTGAAAAGTTTGTATTCACAGTTCGCAAAACTAAAACCCTTTTTGATCGTCTTGAAGCACCTTCCTGGCTGGCAATAGTGAAGTTGGTGGAAGAATTTGAGCTATTGGGACAAGTTAGTTATGCTGAAAATAGGAACCAACGAAACCGTGCAATACCGTTCAAAAACAACTGAGAATATTGCTGCTATATCCCGTAGTGTTGTCAAAAACCCAGGTTTGTCGATTTTTTGTCGATCTTGGGATTAAGGCATTCATCCACGTATTTTGCATAAAGACTTGGGTCTTTAGGCTATAAAAGCTCAAATAACACAAGAACTCAAGTCGGTCGATCACCAACAACATCGTATCTTCGCTGACTGGGAACTTTATTCAATTTATTCAATCAGATCTCCATTCAATCTTTCCTATAATTAACAATATTTGAGAATCTAGTATGACCATGCAAGACCCACCTAGGCAAGTATGCCTCTATTGTAAAGAGTGTTTTTTTTAGAGCTATTGAACTTTAAATTGCAATAAAACAACGATGGATTATTCGATTGACATGAATTTTATTTATCCGAAAGATAATCTTGTGGCATTACATTTTAAATATGATTTCTGGCATATGACCGCCACGGCTGGCTCGGATGTAGTCCAATCTGGACGTCCAATTTTCGATGACTTTTTCCAACATTTGTGGCCGTATATCGGCAATAACACGGCGAATGTTGTCTTCCAAATGGTCAAGGGTTTGTGGCTTATCCGCATAGACCAATGACTTCACATAGCCCCCCAGAAAGTGGTCTAGCGGTGTTAAATCACAAGATCTTGGAGGCCAATTCACAGGTCCAAAACGTGAAATTAGGCGGTCACCAAACGTGTCTTTCAATAAATCGATTGTGGCACGAGCTGTGTGACATGTTGCGCCGTCTTGTTGGAACCACATCTCCTGGACATCATGGTTGTTCAATTCAGGAATGAAAAAGTTAGTAATCATGGCTCTATACCGATCACCATTGACTGTAACGTTCTAGCCATCATCGTTTTTGAAGAAGTACGGACCAATTATTCCACCAGCCCATAAATTGCACTATTTGCAAGCTTTGTTCAGGCGTTAGTCTATTACCAAACCAAACTGAGAATAAATTTGACAGTTGTTAAATCGGTTGCTATCTTGAACAGTAATACCAACTTAAAGTTATATACCTCGAAAAAAAACACCCATTATAATCTTGCCAGGCCAAAGCGGAGTTAATAAAAAATTACAGTTCATGTAAGATAAAAAAGAAACGGAACTAAAAAATCATTTTCAGTGACGTGGCCTATTTTCACCTCGGAGGCTATGTTAATAGACAGAATTGTCGCATTTGGGGCTCGGACAATTCATGAAGATTCAAGTTGAATTGTTGAGGATGAAGTCATCAATGTGTCAAAGTTTTGTGCGATTTTTGGGATGCTGGTGTGATTGGATCTTACATTTTCCAAAATGAGGCTAGTGCAATAGTAACGGTGAATGGATTGCGCTACCGAGAGCTATAATCAATGATTTTTTATGGTCGGATTTGAAAGATATCGATGTGGACGACGTTTATTTTCAACAAGAGGGCACTACGTGCTATACATGCAACGAAACAATCGCAATTTCGTAAGGAAAGTTTCCTGGTCGTGTTATTTATTTTTTTTTTAACGACTTTATTCTTCAATTAGATACAACAAGGCGATATTTAGCTTGAAGCTACTCTTACATGTAACCACATCATACCATAACATCCATGACCTAGCCGGGATTCGAACCCGGTACCTTCAGCATCACAGCCGTCTCCCAAACCACTGTGCTACCGAAGGTAGACATACTGTAACTGATGCTCCCGAGGCTACCGTGCTATGTATCTACTTACACGGCAGAAATTTGTGAGGCGAGATCTCCACTTGCAGAAGCGCCAACAATGTCAAAAATAGTAAACAAAAATAAAACACCTGAAATAAAAAGTATGAACAAGAAAATATTGATAAAGAAAGATCAGGATCCTCCTCTAAATAAACAGGTCAGTCTCAGTACGAGTGTAGATATCAAAAACATCTCCTTTGATGGTGAGGTAAATAATGCATGGAAAAAAGTTTCTCGAAAACGAAATAGAAAAAGTTCCCGTCCTGCATTAGTTACAGGAACATTCTCGGGTCCATCAGCTGTAGAGGGGATCAAGAAATACAAGGCACTGCATGTAACAAACCTCAAACCTAACACTGCAGCTGAGGCTCTTACAACGTTTTTAAAGCAGAATTTCTCTGAAGTGATATGTAAGCCAATTAAATCACGATTCCCAAATAGTTACTCGTCTTTTAAAGTCCTTATTCCCACTGGTGAAAATGACAAAGTGATGATAGAATCGAATTGGCCAAATAGATCCACAGTACATTATTTTCACCAGCGAAAAAGGAGAGAAGAAGAACCCTAAGTCTCAATAATCATACAAGTGAACAATGTGAAGAGATATTCAAGATGAAAATACTACATAAAGAAATGAAAGTT
Source organism: Harmonia axyridis (assembly GCF_914767665.1). Classification (NCBI taxonomy): domain Eukaryota; kingdom Metazoa; phylum Arthropoda; class Insecta; order Coleoptera; family Coccinellidae; genus Harmonia; species Harmonia axyridis. The sequence continues at coordinate 28,104,349 of NC_059503.1, forward strand.
AAGAAATCTTACTATTGTAATTTTTGATAGAGCCGTTGAAATTGTGTCCTATACATTGTTATATGTCTCACAGGATTAATAAATATTATCATTATCATTAAGAGCAGTATAGTGCACCATTCACTAGTGGTCATCGAAAGATTCGATTTGAAGTACAAGCTTTGGACGTTTTTATCTGGTGGAAGATTCGTCGTAGTTGGGTGATTCTCTGACTGATCGTTTGGGGTGTTTTATCGCTTTCCTAAGAATTTTGATAGCGATTTCATATAGAAATGTCTTCATCGGTGGTGGGTTTATCTCAGGCGGGAGTTGAGAAAAATTTATTTTGAATAATTTATTAAATTTGTATTGTGTTGAACTTTGTCATGGTGGGTGCAAAGGCTGAACACGTAAGTTACAGTATGACTGACAATAGTTTTGTATATTAGGAAATTTGAAAAGTCCTCGGTCTGATGCATCAGATGGCGGTGCTAGTATTAAATCCATATGATTTTTTGTTAGTAGGTACCAACCTTCAAACGATACGTGTCAAAATTTTACAGCAGTCCGACCATTAATTTGTGAGATTTTGCGTTGTGAGTATTGCTACTTTTGTTATTCGGAAAAAGATGAAAAAAAAAAACAATTTCGTGTGCTGATGAAATCTTGTTTTTTGGAGGGAAAAAATACAGTTGAAGCAAAATCTTGGCTTGATGAAGAGTTTTCGGGGTCTGCACCAGGAAAATCAACCATCATTGATTGGTATGCTAAGTTTAAACGTGGTGAAATGAGCACCGGAGACGACGAACGCAGTGGACGCCCAAAAAAGGTTGTCACCAACGAAAAAACAAAAAAGACACAAAATAATTTTGAATGGACGTAAAGTGAAGTTGATACAGATAGCAGACATTGAGAAGTTATCATCTGAACGTGTACATCATATCATTCACGAATATTTGTACATGAGAAAGCTGTGTGCAAAATAGGTGCCGCGCGAGCTATTAATCGATCAAAAGCAACAACGTGTTAATGATTCCGAGCAGTGTTTGAAGCTGTTTAAGTGCAATAAACATGAATGTTTGCGTCGTTATGTGACAATGGGTGAAACATGGCTCCATCATTGTACTCCGGAGTCCAATCGACAGTCAGCTGAGTGGACTGAATATGATGAACCGATTCCAAAGCGAGGAAAAACACAACAGTATGCTGGCAAGGTTATGGCATCAGTATTCTGGGATGCGCAAGGATAAATATTCATTTGAAACAGATATTCCTATCATCAATATTCATTGATTCCCTCCAAAAGGCCAGACCATCAACAGCAATTATTATATAGAGTTATTGGAACGTGTAAAGGATGAAATCGTTGAGAAACGGCCCCATTTGAAGAAAAATAAAGGTGCTGTTTCATCAAGGCAATACACCGTGTCACAAATGAATGGAAACAAAGGCAAAATTGCATGATTTAGGCTTCGAACTGCTTCTGCATCCACCGTATTCGCCAGAACTGGCCCCAGCGACTTTTTCTTGTTCTCAGACCTCGAATGAATTATCTCTGGAAAGAAATTAGCGCCAATGAAGAAGTAATCGCCAAAACTCAGACCTATTTTGAAGCGAAAGACGTATCATACTACAAAAATGGTATCGAAAAGATGGAAGATCGATGTATCGCCCTCGAAGGCAACTATGTTGAATAATAAAATCGAATTTTGCCAAAACAATGTGTTTTACTATTGCAGACCGGGGATTTTTCAATTGGCCTTTTGATCAATTTGTATGAATGTATGTGTATGCACAATTTTCCCTTTCGGATGGCATAGTCCAGATGCTGGTTGCATGTGAGGTTTTTATCAAAGATGACTCCCAAATATTTTACTTGGGATACTTAGAGGTTATCACGTCCAGACATTTGGACGTGGCCGTACTGTTCGACTAAACTTCCCCACAAGATAAGATCAACGCTCTTTTCTGGGTTCATTTTAGCCATTTGCTGCACCATTCTACCAGATGGCTTACGTCTCCTTGAAGGTATTTGGTTGCCAATGAATGAATGTGTCCAAATGATGAAGTATATTGATACTTTATCCACCTGAGTGGGAGAGGGCGCATTTCTCGTATTGTAATTGTGGAAGCTAGAAAGTTTTGAGTTATTCATTGTATTTTTATCAACAAACAAAAGACATTTGTATGTGCATATACAAGAGACTTGTAATATGACTTACTCTACAAAAAGAGGCCTCCACGATTCTCGAGCAGCAAATCCGAAAATTATCCTCAGAATACGTTTCTCAGTTTCTGAGCTATAAATACCCTGACGAAATTACTATATTATTTCAGGTACCTAATATATGGCTATGCACTAAGCTATAATATACATTCAAAACAGCTGAGAGTGGAAGATTATTTTTAATTTGACGGATTACATAGGAAGACCTGAGTTTCCTGCTAATATAAGCAACTCCATCAGACCATCTTAAGTAGTTTAGTAGTTATCAATGTAGATACCTAAGAACTTCGTACCGTAGAGTCCTTGGAAATTAAGGTCCATCTTCTTCTTCAGCCCGTGTTCATCCATTGTCGGATATAGGCCTCTTCCAGGTTTTTCCATGCTATACGATCTGTTGCCAATCTCATCCACTTTCCTCTGTTCTGACGTCATCGATCCATCTCTTTTTAGGTCGGCCCACACTTCTTGTTGTCCCTCTTGGTCTCCATAGTATCACTTTCTGGGTCCATCTGTCTGGCTCCTGTCTCGCCACATGGCCGATCCATTACCATTTTAGGCTTGCTACTCTGTTAATAACATCAATTAACCCATAGCTAAACTAAATGACTTCCTCCCCTCAACTCGAATTTGATCAGAACTGTTTTTCTAAATTAAGAACACGTCTATATCTACATTCTATACCTATCAGCAAAACTCTTCAAAAGCATTGTATAGTATATCCAAAGCCACTTGAACTAGTCCATAAAAACGCTTGGCCGTAGATGTCCCTTTGAAGTGGATATCGCGATCAGTTAAATACCGGGATTTATTTGAAAGTATTGTTAGGCAATAAATCCACTGGCCCCAAAGGAATTTCTGGAAACTTGGACAACCCTTGTATAATCGAAATAGTCAGCCTCCTCCAAGTGACTTTGGATATACTATACATAATTCGACAAGATTTTTCAGATTCTCAGCTGTAACTGAAAATGATGTATCAGTATCATCTACCTATACAAATATTATAATCTTTGTCTTAATATGAGATGGAACGTCAGTTATAAAAATAATCAAAAGAAGTGGTCGTAACACCGATCCTTGAGGAACACCAAGATGAATTTCGTACCCATCAAAATAAGATCGTTTATTTTAATATGTACCTATAGTTTCCTAGTTGTTACATAGTAGTCATTGATCCAATCCAGGAATATTCCTCGAAAACCTATATTGTAGTACAGGAGAATGACACGACCTTTTCAAACGATATATCTCAAGCCCATACTTCCTATTTGAAAAATTGGAGGATCCTGTCTTTAAAAGGGGGGATTCAAGGTCCTTGACACAGACAAACTAATCTGAGTTCTGAGAGAAGAGAAGTTTATCTATGATCCTTGATAAAGTTTTCGGACATAGAGAAATATCTTTTCGCTTAAACTTTAGAAATAATGGCCTTCATTAATTTATTCATTAATAATATTCATTTTTCTTTCCGATATTTCATGATATTCTCTGAATAAATAATAAGGTTCCTGGATTTTATTTGACCGGGTTTCATATTCACCTTAGTGCATCTTAATTTCAGTGAAAAGTTGAAGGTTATGTTGATCAATTCTCATACAATTACATTGTTTCCTTGTGGACCGAATGTCATGTAAATTGCAAAAATAAACAAAATCTAGCCAAATGGGTTTCTTAAAAGTGTTGAGAAAGATGAAGCAAAAGGAAAAAGAAATGAGAATACTGATGCTTGGTCTGGACAACGCTGGTAAAACAACAATTCTTAAACGTTTCAATGGTGAAGCAATCGACACAATATCTCCAACATTGGGTTTCAACATAAAAACCCTAGAACATAGGAATTATAAATTAAATATGTGGGATGTAGGAGGCCAAAAATCGCTTAGGTCTTATTGGAGAAATTACTTTGAATGCACAGATGGTCTGATATGGGTTGTCGACAGTGCTGATAAACGTAGACTCGAAGACTGCAGGTGAGCTACTTGAACTAAAGCAAGGGACTCCCTATCAGTATATGCTATTTCAGGGATGAACTACACGCTCTCCTTAAAGAAGAACGCCTTCTAGGTGCTACACTATTAATTTTTGCTAACAAACAAGATCTACAAGGAGCTTGCTCAGCAGAGGAAATAAAAGAAATCTTGGGTCTAGAAGAAATTAAAACTCACCATTGGAATATTGTTTGGTGCAGCGCAGTGACTGGAGAAAATTTATTGAAAGGTATCGATTGGATGATTGACGATATTGCTTGTAGAATATTCACACAAGATTAATACGTTTCCAGTCTTTCAAATGATATTTTCGAATTACTGTGATTCTCTTCCAGTTGAAGCGACTGGAAGTTTAATTTATGATTTTTTGGTATTTTGAATGCTTATTTAAATGTTATCGTTTTCAATTGTATTCTGATCTATACATGTTGAACATTATTGCATTGATTAAAAGTTTTGAATAAACTTATAGTTTTATTATTATGAATTTGAGATGTTTATATGATATGAAGATACATGGTATTTATTAATTAATGAAGGTGGAAAAATTTGTTCATTTGATCTATACATATAAAAAAGCAGTAGGAACTGACGTAACTTTACTTCTCAAAAATTCATGAAAATATTTATCTTGGTGATAAGAAAAAAGAAACAATTCACAAAAAAAAATTTTTTCAAATTTCAGTCTGCAGTTAGAAATCTAATCTTTGAAACTATTGCACTAATTTTTATGGAGTAGTCTCAATAGAAGCAGTATTTGGGTTTCTTCTAATTGAAATCCAGTTGAAGTGGAAAAAGTTTGTTTCATTTCAAGACACCCTTTCATTGGTTATTACAAACTAGTGTTAGTATATGATTACAAAAACTATTCATGAGATTTTCAAATTGATTTGAAAGCACAAATAACAGCTTTCAGAAGACTATTTTATTTATGACAAGATCACTCAGGTTAAGAATATTTGTCGTAAGCAGACCCATCTACAGAAAGTCGAGTAATAAAATACACACAAGTAAATAGTATATTGTGCAACAAGTGGGGAAAGTCCAACTTTTCTCGCGAGTGAGGAAGTTTGTGGCACGAGCCTGAAAGGCGAGTGCCGCAAACACACGAGCGAGACAAGGACTTTCTCCACATGTTGCACACTATACTTTTCCTACAACTGCACAAATTTCAATAATTCAAGTAATGGACTTGATTCAAATCAAAATGACCTTCGTTGACAGTATGTGCTAATTTATTGCGTTTCCATAGACACGACTCAAAAGCCCAATTTCATTGGTCTATCAAGGAAGGTGTGGGCAAAGTGCCGTGGGGAATAATATTTCCCACAGTATGCGCAATACATAGTTTTGCAATTGAGTAAACTATGCAGAAAACGCTACTGTTCATAGCAGTTGTAGGAAAAAGTATTTTATAGCTCTAAGAAAATTATAGCGAATCTAAGAAGGAAGTTTTTTTTTAATCTCCCATACTGCACCAAATTACAGAAAAGACATTTACAAAAGATTACAAGTAGTAGGCACACAATTGAGAAAGTATTTTCTCAATAGATATGCTGGATACTGACCTAGGAATTACTGAGAAACAAATTCAATAGCCTCTTATCTGGGTTCAATAATTTTATTGTTGAGAAAGCTATTTCTAGTTTCCACATAAATACAAATATATTTAAATTTCAGAATTATCCTAAAAGGAGTGAATAAATAAATCTAAAAGACAATCTCATCTCAAAAACTCAAATTGAAGCAACACTTAAATTTCTAAGAGACTGTCAATTGTACAATCTTATTAGATCGATATAATTTTAGTTCACTGTTTCCTTTTCTGTAAATATTTTGTAAACTGTATTATTTATAATGCCTAGAGGATAAGTACATTGTATCGTGTGTCATTGGCCCGAGCTGCTGAGACATGTTAATTTAAATAAATAAAAAAAAATCATTACAAATAAGCCATTTATTAGTAAAATTATTAAATAGGGAGACTGGTAATAAACATGAAAAAAAATTGTTCAGTAAGATGAATACAGATTAAATATGAAATACAAGCTGATTTTTCAGTTATACATTGACCTGAAAACTTAACCCTTAAGGCTGCTCATACCAGCTCTCATTATTTCATCTACCAATATAAGATTGGAAGCAATTATGGAACAGGAGTTGATTATTTGTTTCTTCACAATATAGTTGTCCAAGATACCTGCATCTTTTGGATTTATGGGTTCACCTGAAGTCAAGTCGATTCCAACAGGTTGTGGGTTCAAACGACATTCTTCTTGAAGTTTCACAATTGTATCCTAGAAAGTTAATCGTAATTTAGGAAAAAAGTTCACGAGGACACCAATTCGAAAATATGTGTTTATAGGGTAAATGCACTGGTTAGCCGACCGGCACTGGTTCTCGACCATTCCGTGATTTGAGATGAAATAATAATAAAAATATATCATGTAGTGCAAAATATTTTCGCGGTACATGTTCTCGACCATTCTACTCTTCCAAGATAGTTTGCATAGTAATGGTATAGGTCAGAGTTTTCGCGCTAAAAATTAGTTTATAATCGTCTATCATAGAAAAGGGTTCTTTCTCGTCCTCTCTTAGAAAAGTGCTTTGTGATATATGACCAGAAAATAGTAATTATTTCTTATTTTAAATGAATTATGTGTCTATATTTTGTTCCATATCAACTATAAGATATATTTTCGAGTGTATTTCAATCAAAAAGCAAATAAATGTATATTTTTTTGTTTAATATTCGGCGGTCGCGAACTGGTATTGGAAAATTTCTATCTTTTATTTCTCGACCAAAGTGGTCGAGAACCAATATGTTCAATAATTGTTCATTTCAACTGATATATTTCTGTTGGACCATATTCGTTTTTTTTGATACCTTGATTCATTTATATATCTACTTTGTGAATATTAGTTTGCGACCACCGAATTAACGTTGAAACACTTATTTCTACCCTTTATTTATTCGCGGTCGAGAACCAATTTGATTGTACTTAATTCTCGACCACTGGTGGTCGGTGTTTTATATTTTATTTACTCATTAGTTTCTAAAAAGATATTAAGAGCAAAATAACCAAATAATGTTGTATGAGTTGTTATTTTGAAATATTTATAGAAAATGGAAACTTTTGCAAAATAATTTTTTTTTCGTTCCGAGTGTTTCTTACTTGATTACCTCATCTGAAACCCATCTGAGTGATAGGTAGTGATGTCGATGGTACGGTACGAAAGTAAGAACTAATCACTCATCTCGTTCTAAAGTTTTTTATAAAAATTTTAAGTGGAGCGGCCACTATTATTAGTGGTCGAAAACTAACACAAAAATGGTCGAGAACTCTGCGGCGTGGTCGAGAACCGAGGTTATTGAGATTTTTTATAAGTTTTCACATTTCGAAGGTTAAATGCGGAAAGAACGCTTAAAATTAGATGACAAATCATTTAAAACTCGCCAAAGAATCGATGAACACCAACACCATTAAAATTTGATAAGTTTATGTGTGAAAAAATCGTGCTCGAAATCGATGTTTCTGTTAACTGGTCGAGAACCAGTGCATTTATCCTATATTATTTCCATTTATACCTGTGCATCATATCCAGAATTTGTAGCCAACACCTTTGGGATGACAAGTAGAGCTTCAGCATAGGCTGCAATTCCCAACCTTGCTTTTCCTTTGACTGTATTTTTATATTCATTCAACACTTTGTTGGCTGTTACCTCAAAAGCACCAGCACCTGGAATTAAGGCTGAATCAGCAATGGCATTATTCACAGCTCTAAGTCCATCTCTGATAGCGTCCTTTAGCTGCACAAGGGTGTGCTTGTTGGGGCCTTTGACCAATAGGGTCACAGAGTTGGGATTCTTGCAATCTTCTACGAAGGTAAATTTATTCTCTCCTAAAACATGTTCATAAACGTGGCCAGCATAACCGAGATGAGATTCCTGGATGTCTTCAAATGAATTAAGAGCAACTCCTCCACAAGCTAAAGCTAGACGTTCCATGTTACGCCTCTTGGCTCGACGTAATGCAACAATACCTAAAAAAGTAGAAATTACAGAATAACAATTAGGGACACTCATCTACAAATAGGTAACCGCACTCACCTTCCTTGGCCAAAATATCCAAACTGAGGGGGTCAATACCCTTCTGGTTTATGATTACGAAAGATTTATTGGTGCCATCGCACAGCTTCTTCTTAAGCTCGACAACTTTTTTGACTCTTTGTTCGATAAATTCCCTTTCAGCTAATACCATCTTTTCTCTATCTTCAGATGTCTTGTAGTAGAAGCCAGAGTTGACTTCACTCTTCTCATATTCCATACTGACGTTGCAAGTTAGGATATAGCAATTATCAAGTGATTTTGGCATGTCAGGATGTCTTGAACCATGATCCATGACCAGACCCTTCACCAGCTTAGTGTTGGTTTCACTCTTATGTTGCATCTCCATGATTTCGATCATGTGAAGATCCACTGGTTTATTATCCTTGTTAATAGTAAGAACAGCATCTACACACTCATCTGCCAAGATGTCTGCAATTTTTTGGTGAACCTATGAAGGATAAATAATTTGAGTTTTTTATGGACAGTTGAAGCAACCTTTTTTTTTAGGGTATTTTTTAATTAGTACTTGACAACAGATTTCGACAATAAAGTATAAATGATGCATTACATTTTTTTCACGAAGAGTCATGACTTCTATGTGATTTATTTATTGAGTAAAACAGAGCAATTATTTGTGAATGCCGATGAGTAGTTTGTTCATAGTTGCTTCAGTTCATGTACGAGTTTCTACTAATCACAATAATTCACAAAGGATTTAAGAAACACCTGATCAATATCTTTCATTTCAGTTTTATGTTTTTGAAATGAAAACAGCTCCATTTTAGAAATAATTATTTTTAAAGAAAAAAATATAGAAAAATGGTTCAAGCCTAACCTAACCTACTGTTAAAAAAAAAATAATACACAATATACCAAACAGGTTAGTGATTCTCTTTGAAACAAAGGCTTTTTCACAAGCTTTGCATTCAGTTGAAAGTTGTTCATTTTCTTTGAATAATAATGCCCTCTCTTCAACTTTAACCGGCTACAATCTGGCAAATTTTCTCTTTTAAGAATTTGGCAAATAAGTTGTTCTACAAAGTCAAGTTAATGGAATAATTTTAAATATATTATACAAGGTGATTCAAAAGTACTTTGACAAACTTGAGGAGGTGATTCCTCACAATATTCTAATATTAATTGTCCAAATAAATATACGTCTGAAAATTCTTTGTTTCCAAGATACAAGGTGTTAAATTTTTATTTTCCTTTTTTTTTAGATAACTTTCGAAATACTGACCTGAATTAAACAAAAATTGGTATTAAAAGGTATCGAATTGAAACCTGATATTTTTGCTCTCATTCGTAGGGGGCGCCACCTACACCTCTTTCTTTTATGGAGATTCATAACTTTTTTGAGTATACTTTTAGCAAATTTTTCAGTAAAATAATAAATTCCTCTATCATACCTAAGTAAAAAAGCTACCTTTGCTACAAGTCACTATAGTTAACCCTTTTCTAGATATTTGAACTTCAAAATTTAAAATCTGATAATAATCAATGCATGTTGAAGTCATTAACTTCATTTTGCATTTTTAAAAAGAATACTTAGGAAATTAATTTGATGTTTAAGTAATTTTGTTTTTTTTGTAAGGGCCGCCTCCTATTCTGTAACTGTTTCCTTGTTCGAAAGTTATTTCAAAAATAACTGATAATAATCAATGCATGTTGAAGTCATTAACTTCATTTTGCATTTTTAAAAAGAATACTTAGGAAATTAATTTGATGTTTAAGTAATTTTGTTTTTTTTGTAAGGGCCGCCTCCTATTCTGTAACTGTTTCCTTGTTCGAAAGTTATTTCAAAAATAACTGATAATAATCAATGCATGTTGAAGTCATTAACTTCATTTTGCATTTTTAAAAAGAATACTTAGGAAATTAATTTGATGTTTAAGTAATTTTGTTTTTTTTGTAAGGGCCGCCTCCTATTCTGTAACTGTTTCCTTGTTCGAAAGTTATTTCAAAAATAACTGGCCAATGTTTACCCCTCATTAAATTTGACAAAATGTATTGTGGCCAGTGTTGAATCCAGAAAATTTTTTCCTGACACACGCCTAGTTTCTTCAGCTTTCATCGATAATAATTTGGGAAAAATTTAAACTATTTTCTTGTAAGTGTAAAAATTTTAGAGCTGAACGTCTAATTGCTTTTTGCCCTCAATGCTATAGTAATGGACTTTTAATTCTTTGAATTTATAAAATAATTGACTTAAATCACCTTAGTTCTCAGACTAGTCCTGCATACATCCAATAAACTTTCTCTATTGATTTCAATAGGTATCTTGACCTGTTCCAAAACTTCTAGAGTTTTTTCTCTGGCCTTGTCAAAGCCTTCTGCTAACACTCTAGGGTGCAGGCCCTCAGATATGTAAAGATCAGCCTGTTTGAGAAGTTCGCCAATCACAAGAACTGTAGATGTTGTGCCATCTCCAGTGATATCATCTTGGGCTGTGGAAGCTCTAGCAATCAAAGATGCAGTGGGATGTTGGATTTGCATTTCGTGCAAGAGAACATTACCGTCTTTAGTTATTTTTATATCACCGGATCCCGAAACTAACCTGCAATTTTAACGATGTGTGTTCAGAAAATGTAAGAAAAATAAAAATTTCATATGTGAACTTTTAATTTTCTCACAAAGTAAGATCATAAACTCAATAACTTTAGTTGGCAAATGCTATTTGCATCAAAAATAATCTTATAAGAATCATGTGGTGCTTACATTTTCATTGTCCCTTTGGGTCCCAAATTGCTTTTCATCACATCTTGAATTCCCTTTGCTGCAGAAATATTCACAGCTAAAGCTTGAGCTGCTCTTGCAACTTCAGCTTTTGGATTCAATAAACTGATAGCCATTTTTTTATTAAATAATTCCAAATATTTTCTACCTTTTAGAATGAAGTCGGAAATTCAGGATTGGTGGAATCATAGACAAGGAGGTGAGATAATTATTCATTCATCTATGACTTAAAATTTGAGACTATAAATTAAAAATTATTTACCGAGTATATATTTTAGTATTGCTACGATCATAAAAAGTGAGTTATAAAATATAAACAAGTATATACTTTTCCAAAGAAGTTGATTTTAATTTTCAACATGATATTGAAATAAATAAAAAAGAATGTTTATTATTCTATGTTAACTCTTTTATCTGTGGCTACAATGTCAACCTCACTGTCCTCACTATATCAAAATTAGGTTATGTCAAATTAAAATTTTTTTGGGTGTATCTTGTAAAATCGTGAAGATGTCCTCCTCGATCGTAAGAAAAGCTCTTCAAATAGTTGATGATGATAGTTCATCAAAATATAAACCAAATAAAAAGATGAAAGCAAAAGATGTTCTGGTTGGAGGAAGATGGAAAAATATGCAGAGTACGAAAAAACTAACTATTAGTGAGCTTCGGAAAACAATGCAATGTAAGGAAGAAATATACCGGAAGAACATGGAGAAATTGGAATTAATAAAAAAATTAACTAATATTCAATTGAACCAAGATGCATTGGATATAATCTTAGAGAGAGGTGTAACGGGAAAGCCAATATCAGGCAATCCAAAAATAAGGAAAAAGAAGGAAAAAACTTCTGCGTTCACTGAAGAAGACTTCAAGAAATTTGAAAGAGAATACACTGATTAAAATGAACGTTTCGATGTAAGTTCTGTAATTTATGTTTATTCAAGTATTTGACATTTTTCTTTTGTTATATGGTAGTAATTGAGTTTTCTTTTTGTCTAATATGTGCCTTTTGTTAGTACTAATTCATAATTGGGTTTTATTTTAGATGAGAGTATATCGAAACAATCTTCCGGGTTCGATGGATGTTTACGATTGGAGGCAAAATTAAGAACAATTGAATTTATTGTCATAGGAGATCAAGCAAGCATTTTTTTCGAGTTCTGATAGTCTTATAAATTCGAACATCAAATGTATATATTTTGTATAAAGTAAGATTGTTTTTTTATTATTTAATTGCATTAAAAGTTAGTTCAACCCAAAAAAGTGAATATTTTATTTCAAAGCAATATGCCTAATTTGTAAGATTTAACTTTAAACAATTTATTGTTTTTTTTTAATTGATAAGAACAGGGTATGATGATTATATTTTAGGTAATCTGGAAACGGTTTTTATCTGATGCAATTGTTTTAATTTTTTGGAGAAAAATCTTGAAGTTTCTTATATTCTGGGACCAGGACCAGTAGTATATACAATTTTCTGAAACAGTGTTGTATTGGCTTGCGGTATCTGCAAATTTTGTCTCTATCTTGTGCAGTAAATACGTGAATTTTTGATTTTCATTTTCTTATTTTGGTATATAAATTTTGAAAAATTGAAAATATGTCCATTATTCAACGGTTAGAAAAGAGTTGATCTGTTGGAAATCTCTGGTTTCGACATCATCACCATCAGAATATATTTTTATGTTGAAATCTAGGTTTTTATTCGACTTTTGTAGATTCCACTTCCAAATAATTATTTGAATGGATAGAATAGATTCAACCAAAGCTTTATATGCCATTTTCAATAATTCTGTTGGAAGTAATTTTCTCAGCTTGTAGCAAGTGTATACAATTCATTTTCTTAATCATTTGGTTAAGTACTGCGAATGATTGTTTATCTTCTTTTTGCAAAAATATTCTTATAAAATGATCCTTATACTACACCCCTTGTCCCACATGCATTTAACTTTTTAAGAAGCAATTCATTGGAAATATCAAATGCCCTTGCTAATTCTATGAAGATGGCAATTACCTTTTTGTTTGTGTTGGGGTTCATGTATTTTATAAGTGAATTAAAATAAGCCATCGTGTGTGAAACGAATTCTGTAAATCCAAATTACTATTAAGATGAAATATTATTCTTTGAGACGTATTTACTCAACCTAATAAAATTTTAGCTGGTATAAAGTTTTTGTGATCATTTATGGATCACACTTTGGGGCATTTGGGAACTGACCTGGTGGGAATGATGGGTTTATCAAATGAGATAGTATTGTAATTATGTTAGAACCCATTGCCTTCACTGTTTCTGTACTTATTAGGACAGGTCCAGTTGATGATTTGTTTTTCAATCCCCTTATGGTAACGAAGATTTTGAGGGAAGTAACTGGATTTAAAAGCATTGATTTCAGTAAACAATAATAATTGTCTGGATGGTAATCTACGAAATCTGAATGGTGATCATTTATGGCTTCTTTCTTTCTCTCTTTGATTCTGATTTTTTGATGTTCGGTTCATTTCAGAAATCAAAATTACTCAATTTATGATTTTCAGAATTTTTGATTTCCAAATAGTTTCTGTGTGATTTTGTGCATTTTTCATTATATTCCTTCATATTCTTTGATTTTTTTTTAGTATAATTTCATGAGATGTTTCCATAATTTTTGTATTCATTACATTGGTCATCCATATTATCAGTTTTTCTGATGAGTTCATTAAGCCTTGTGTTATCTAGATATTCAGTTTATTAGACATTCTCAAATGTTTAAATTTGTACATTTTTTCATTAATTTTATTCTGGAATATATTATATGCTGTGTTCTCATTTTGAAGAATGTTGTGGAGTTCCACATGTATACAGGATATAATAAAGTTTATTCATGATACAATATAGTAACATTAATAAACATGATTACCACAGAGGTGATAATTTATTGCTTAAAAATTACCTGTACGTGGTGCCTACATTTATTTGAACTCAAAATTCTAATTTACATGAGCATTAATTTACAAACAACTAAATATTTGTTTTTCTTGTGCAGTCAGCTATAATCAGAATCCTGCGAACCTTACCCTTTTTGTAATCTATCGTTTCAAGTTTTTTCTTTAATAGGTTTCAGATCCTTAAATAGTGTCGTCATCGTGCTTTCACTCCCAATCGGTGAGTTTCAAAAAATTTCTTTTTTTATTTTCTTCTTAGGTAAGTTCCCATTTTTTAACCAATTAATTAATTGATTAACTTAATTAATCTTCATTAGATCTTTGTTTTATCATTTTTCGTAACTTATTTATTATTGTCTTTATCAAATCTTTGTTTTCAGTGATCCACATTTTGAGTTTCATTTTGAAAGTCCTTGTTTTGTCAATAATTCTCAAATATATGTATAACCTTGGCGCCAGGTACATGAAACTTCTTTGTCCTATTCTCTTCTGACTCCTGTCTGTCCTATAATTTCTTTCCCTATTTGCGTATTATGTTCATGATCTGGCAATTTAATTTCAATTTTCTTCATGAACACACGATGTAGAATCTTCTGAGTATACAAATTGTCTAGGATCGAATACACTCGACAAGGTATATATCTGCTCAGTCGGAAAAGTAAGTTTCTTCGTGAATATAATTTTCAAAATCCATTTTTGTTTTCTGTTTCACCATGCATCAACCCGTCCGAAGATGATCGCGATTAACCAAATCGCGATTAAATAGTCAGACCATTTGGCAACGTTGTGAACAAAGAGTTATAATAGTGTTCTCTGTATCGTATTAGCAGTGATGACCACCATTGGCGCTAGGTGTCAGGTGTCATTCATTCATAACTCATAACATTTCAAAACATTTGTCATCTTGTAAACAAAAAACAAAGTTAATTTTTGCCGAAAATGTCGAGTGATGTGCTTCGAAATATCGGAAACTTGCAGAAGTTAAAAAGAAATTATCCCATTTCACAAAACCACACATTCTGGAAAAAAAACTATATAAGTAATTTTATTAACTTATTTATTTTTATTAACAAGTTTAACTGCTTCTTAAATAATATTTCAATCAAACATATCAATAAATTATTCTTTGCAATAAATTTCATAAAACACAAAAACAAAGTTTACGTGTATTTTAAATGGGAAATATTGAGCCTATACATATAGTCATATTTTGATAAAATTGACCCAAAAATAAGAAATTTCCGGAAAAATAATTACATAGACAAGAGTTCCATACTGATAAATAATTATTAATCTCAACTTGAAAGGTTATAATCCTCCAAAAATGGCCGATTAGTGCTAAATCGCGATTGGTCGATTAAATGGCGCTTTGGAGTGTGGTGAAACGCTACATTACATTAATCGTGATTTAAGGCCTCACTTAAGAGCTAAGTCAAGATTAAAGCATTTGGTGAAACTGGGCCTAAGTTTCTGCAGGTGACTACTATAAATACCGCCCCACCCTATGATCCTGTAATTCATCTGCCATTTCACTAAAGCAAATTTTATCATCTTAATTTAAACATATTCTTCGCATATGTGTCATAGCGAGTAGACGTATACATCTCACCGCTCCGATAAGTTTTAATTCAAGTTTAAAAAATCCGTGAAAAAACTTTTGAAAACAAACAGAAAAATGGTTCTTTCTAGAGAGACTAGAGCTGAAATAAAAGACGTCGTCAAAGAAACTATTATGGCCGTATTAGATAGTTATTTGGATAAATTAACAGAAAAAGTTCTGGAGAAAATCAGTGAAAATATGCAGAGTGAATCTGAGGAAATTAAATTGAAACTGAAACCAAATTGGAACAGCTGCAACAGAAAAATAAGAAGGCGAATGTAATAATTTTTGGAGTTCCAGAAACACAAAATTCGAATCCGACAGAGAATATCACTACAATATGTAAAGATAAGAATATAAACATCGCAGAACGTGCAATATTAACATGCCATCGTCTAGGAAAAAAAACTGAAAACAAAACAAATTATATACTATATAATATATATACTAATGAAATTCACGGATGAATTTTATCGTAACCGATTTATATATTCCCGTAAACAATTCCTAGGTACAAATATTGTAGTGAAGGTGGATTTAACGAAAAAACGAATCGAATTGCTCAAGTATGCTACTATGAAGCTTGGAAACAAAAACGTTTGGACAATTGGCGGTGTCATAAAGGCAAAGACTAAAAGTGGTATAATATCAGTGAATAAAAAAGAGGTTATCGATAATATTACTCAGAGTGTTCTGCCCAGAGGGTAATTAACAATATTGGTTTATTTTTCATGAAACTTAAAAGTACAGTTTGTATTGATGTTGTATTATAGCTTGTCGGAGGGTAAATTATTTGATTCCCAATCGCATATTTATATAATTAATACGTTTCCTTTTGTTTTACCTTATAATTATATTTTGTAGTTGAATGTCTATTATTGAGCCAGTGTTGGAGGAGAAGACGAGAACATTTATTAATTTGGATGAGGTTAGAAGGATCATTTAAGGTGACAGAAATTTGAATATCATTCATTTCAATAGACATAGTGTGAGAAAAAAATTACGTTGATAAGAAGATTTTTTCATCATAAATTGTTGTTGTTTTTTCTCGGTAGTATGGGAAAAAATCTTTTGTTTTTGAGAAAGAAGAATAGTTCATCATGAGTAATGGTAGGTTATGGCAGTATACAAGCTATTTGCTTAGACTGCTAAACCTGCTTGTTCTTGTATTTATTTCGATATGTATGTATTTTTGGATGAATAAATTGAATTGAATTGAATTAAGTAGGTAGTATTATTGTTTTCAACGAATATAAGTTGCCAAATAGTGTATTTTCATAATTAATAACAATTCTTTCGACCAACGTGGAATTTTTTTTTATCGCTTTTCTACATATGATCTTCCTTTTTAGACACAATGTAGTTTCACTAGTCGCAATCAATCAAATATATAGTGATGAGAAGCATCGAAAGCTTAGAAAATTAATTATATCTATATTCTACCTATATTCTTAGATCGAAAGTCACCCTATAGATATTTTGTGACATCAACTGATATCTACTTCTATATTGGTTGACCTTGGACCATATCTCTTTTGCACACCATAGCGAAATTTGATATGAGCGCCATGTGAAAAGTTATTGTAGTTTGACCAATCGCCTTCAATTCAGAGGGTTAGAGATCAGATACTAAACTTTCTCAAGAGGGAGATAGCACACCAGTAGTAATCATGACTATTACCATAATAAAAACTTTGTGAAACCTACTACAAAACTGCCAGATTAGACGTTTCGACGTTGAAACAGTAGAAAAAACTGTATCCGTTAATATCGTGGAACCCACGTCGCGCACCAGCATCTCGCAGAGGTATTAACACTACAAACAACTGGAGGCGGCCTCCAAGTCCCCAGACCACAGTATAAACAAATTACCGGGCTGAGACTCCAGAATTCCTCATTTTCGACGAAAAAAAAAAATGCTCTCGATCTGCGTGGCTTGGCGGTCGCGATATCACAGGTGGCTGGTGGCGCTAATGAGGCAATTTAAATGCATGACACGGGGGTGGCGACCGATCCATCCCTAGAGGTCCCCGGGGGAAACCAACCCCCGTCACTGATTTGGGATTTGGTATGATAACGCAGATTCAGGGATACGTTTAGGTTCTTGAGGTCATCTGGGTCGGATGACCGAGTGTAGGAATGAGGAATTATGATTGTTTAGCAATGACCAGTATTTAAGGTATGAGCTGTGTTGATCCGAAATTCTTTGGAACATAAGGGTCTAAAATTATAGAGGAGTTTCGTCATAAAGAAATCGTTTTGGAAAAATAATCAATAACTTACGACGGTAGTTAAAAAATTGAGGAAAAATCATTGACGTGGAGTTGGGAGCTTTTGAGCGTTCTTCATCATTGTGTCAATTGCATCCTTTTGCCCTCTTGGAAACCATAGAGATGTGATGAATGTCATCTCATAATATCCTATATTAAGATTTCAGGGGCGTATTTTTCAGGCCAAAATAAGACTTTTTCCATGTCCGAAAACATTTCGTTACCTTATTATACAGAGAGCGTAATAATTTTTAGTTTTTTCTGCATAGATCTTTCAGTTTTTGATATATAACGATCAAACTTGAAATATAGGTTACGTTTTAGGTATTAACATCATCCAGTATATCTAGTGATTGTATAACAATTGCTACAGGTAGATATTTTTTCGGGAGTCAAGCCCTTTTTGCCCCATAAACATTTTTGTACGCCGCTGATGGATTCTGATATATGAAATGAATTCCATATTTCATATTCATATTCATGTTCATATATTGTTTTGTCTCTTGTTATTTTTACGCATCCGCGATCATTATATCGAGAAAAAGGTTAAATCATTTTTTTGTAATTCGCTACACTTGATTAAAATTTTCAACAAATGTAAAATAATAAACTATTATCACAATGAAAACAAAACACTGAGTATTTGGTTCGTGTTATTAATTACAGGTTTCCTTAAAAAAATAAGAAACCTAAATATCTTAAAAACTGAAAAGCTTTGAAGAAAAAACTAAACAAATCTTGAAACTTTAACGCTCTGTAGTTCTGGTGAAGAAACGTTTGCGGACACATGTTTATGGAAAAAAAATCTTATTTTGATCTGAAAAAATAGTCCCTGAAATCTTTTTACTAAATACTGACTCACCCTGTATAGGTCTGTGGTCTCCAAGTGTGCAATTCTTATATTTAAAGTAAATATGAATGTACAGGGCGATTCATCAAGAATGTTTAATCTCTGAATTGTAGATTCTCCACCTCGAAATACTGGGTGATTCACTGGGATGGCCTATTAAACGTTTATGGAAAACAAATCAGAATTTTGAGCTGAAAATTTGCAAATTGGGGTTTGAGACAATAATCTTTCTCCCTAAAATATTTTCAGATCTTTACAACTTCCGGTTATACCGGAAACAGACTACTACATCCTTATTTCAAATGACACACCCAGTATATTATTCCATCATTAGATAGCTTTTTTGATGACAATTTCGGCAATATGCCATAACTCGGCTAAAAACTCAATGATTCCTGAGTTAATGGGATTCTTATAAAAACATGGTTGCGATGAGGACTCACTTTTTTTGAACATTTCGGCAGAAAAAGGTTTTTTCGAAAAAATGTTTTTTGACTGTTTGTGGTTTGGACCAAAAATGTACAGGGTGTTTATAAGAAGATCATGAATTTGGACAACTCAAATTCATTAAAACTCAATAATTCCTAATTAGAACCTATATTTGTTATTATTTCAGTCGAATCTACTTACAAAAATAGTGGGGGTTACTCAAGCAAACTCTATATACCTAAAATGAATACTTATCGAGGAAGAACTTTAAATGAGGAAAAACCGCAAACTGAATTTGACATTTTAGTCAACCTTACACTTATAAATTGCGATTTTTCTTCATGTAAAGTTTTTCTTCGATTACTCATTATTCATTTTAGGTATAGGATAGACACAAAACATTCATTCAAATTACGCTATTACCCAATTACCCTAAAAGCGTGGATTTATATATCCATGTGTAATGCATTTCACTGAAATGTTGTAAAGCAAAAAATAAGTTAATATGATTTGTATTAGTCTCAAAATTAAATAATTCTTCATATTGTTTCAGAACATTGTATGGAAAAATGATCATAGTCCTGGACTCTGATTATTGTTGCAGGCAATAGCCGACACAAAATAATGTTGAAAAGATTCTGTTTTATGTATTTATTTGGTTGATATTTTAGAACAAAACTATATAAATAATTATTTAAAATTTGTTCCAAAATTTTGTATGGTTCTGATGACGAACAGTTATATTTACAGAACCACTATTCGGATTTTGGTCGAAGCATTCGAGATCCGAACATACCCTGATAAATTCAAGTTTTTCGGTCGTTTCGCTCGGATTGGCCGGACAAAATAAAATTCGAGAACGGATAAATTAATGAGTCGAACCTCGAAATACAGAAATTGTCCTCGTAGAATGTAGGCATTGTAGTTTGAAGCGAATCGATATAGGGATATGTATAGAGACGAATACTCAATAATGACAAATCGAAAATTTGTAGTAGGCAACACACAATATACATATTATGTTGTAAGAGTTGCCTATAAAACTGGCGTAAAGTTTAACCGTTCCGGTTGTAGATCACATTGTTCTCATAACTCTTCTCTTATGGGTTCAACTCTTGGCTTCGTTCTTCATACCCAGTCATGGCAGTCATATCTCATTTCGTATGTTTATGACATTCGGCTTAGAACAAATTATTAGTGTACTAGTGCATAGTGCTATCACTCCATCCTAAAACGTTTATTAATCCCTCAATAAAAAACATGTTTTGTAGACAAATTTGAAAGTGAACTTTCTTTATACATTTCACGATACAAGGAGTATCAGAATCAAGTACTGTACTGAGCCGTTCTTGGTACCATTTTCAAATTCGATCGAAATCGAATCGAAAAAAAAAATGAAATCCAATAAACAAACCACTATTCAACTCCTAAATGATTCATTTATATGGGTAGATACCGAGTTTGCTATATTATTTACAATAAAAACCTTTAAAATTGGCCAAAAACAATGTTTCAACCACCCCATATATTTTTTCAGTTTTTGTTTTAGGTAAAACTTAAAAACTTTGAACCTTATCATGATTACTATAAATACAGGGTTTTCCAAATTCAACGCTCACTGAGAGTATCTCGAGAACTGTAACACTTGGAGAAAAAAATCTGCAAGAATACCCGATCTTTTTTTTTGTTATTTTCGGCATCGATTTCTAGGATCATTAGCCATACCAGATCTTCTCTTTTCGAAATAATAAAATCAGAAAGCTGATCTTAGATTCAGATCTTGATTCGAGTTACAAGGTGTTTTTGAAAAATGTTTCAAATATTTCGCAGTACCTATCTTTCTGTTTGAGATTTTCGACCTCATTCTTGAAATGGATCTCCTTACTTCTTTTACTTTTCATTTACTTCGAGATTTAATTCATTTGATTGTACCTATATATTGTAATCAAGTCATTGAAAAAATCGCACCAACTCTCCTCTACATCTCTAACACTGTAACACGGTAATTAATATCGATGATCTATTATGAATTCCTATCATATAAAAATAAACCTCAAAAATTGCCGAAAAACCTTTTGAAATTGTTCGAGTATCTCGAAGAAAAACCAAGATATAGCAAACTATTGGAAACAGTCATTTTTCAGAAACACCCTGTAACTCGGGAACGAAGCAGTATATTTACGATCTGATAGTGATAAGATATCTTTATTATTTCGAAAAAAGGAGATCGGGGTTCCTTGATGATCCTTTCTATAAGTCTTATAGTTCTCGAGTTTCTTTTTTTCTTTATATGTGCTAGGGTTTCTTAAGCCATCTACACAACGAACCTTTTTATTTTTCTATAAGACTCTTTCAAATTTATTACCCATCACCAGACATTTAGAACATCCATGACATAGCTAGGATTCGAACCCGAAACCTTCGTCACCACAGTCGACTTTTCAGTCCACCATGCTACCGAGATAGTCAAAAAGTTAGGTTCCACCGAGATTTGAACTCGGATCGCTGGATTCAAAGTCCAGAGTGCTAACCATTACACCATGGAACCTCGATGTTCTTTAGTTTGGGACACCCTGTACACTTCTATGCTCCTCTGTGAAAATTTAAATAGACGAAAGATAACTATACAGTATACATATATATATTATAAATACCTAAAGTATATTGAAATTGAAATTTCTCTTGAAATAAGAAATATAAACAACTGATTTGTTTCTTTGATTTTTGTTTGATTGTTTTCAAATGAAAATCAATTTGAGTCCAAACAATCGAATAAACTGGAGGTTGGCATCCAAATAAACATTTTTTAACAAAAATAGCAAGAATACTGTAGCATAGAGGTATTCTTCTAATTCGAGTCGAATAAATTGTAAATTAATTTCTTAGATTTAAGTGATACTGTCGTTATGTGTATTAATTATCTAGAGAGTAACCCTCGACCTTCTCAGACATTGTGAACGCGAATCTGTCGGCGACATCAAAGGATAATGTGACGAATTAGGGCCCGTTCCCCCGGTAGCTCTATTACGACGTCCTATCTTGTCTTTGGACACGCCAGAACCCGTTGCCTTCCGAGGTCGGTGTCGGACAAAGGAATATCAAGGCGGAAATAAAAATACGAGCGAACAGATTTCGCGGATATTTGCGCGGTTGGCTACCGCGTGGCCTGCCATCCTTCCCGATTTGAGTGCACCAAATCGGCTTTTTCGCAATTTAAATGAAATAAAAATATTAATTGCAGTTGTAGACGAAGAAGATGTGGTTTTATTGGCTATCAGAGCCGCATTAGCTTGTTTTTGACGAGTATATCCATCGTTTCATTTTGCCTATGTAATGGAGAACAATTTCTTTCGAATTTGTACCTACTTTTTCGATTAGGTAAAAAATTAATGAGCTTTGTAATGGATATCTCGCTAAGATATCTACATGATATGAACTTGTATTAAGAATTTTTACACGAGAAACAATTTATAGTACTACTAGGGATTCACGGCATGGTTTGATTTTCAAGCTACATGGCTTGAGCTTGATTTGATTTCAAGAAACTTCTTTTTTTTTATTTATTAAACTTATTGTATAAAAGAACCGAAATTATCAACTTTTTTGAAATAGAAACATAAATTGAATCAATAAATCATAACAAAATAAAAAATAATGAAAAACTAAAGTTTCTTAATATTGAGAAAACTCCAGGCTTTGTTTGATTTAATAATTTTACATCTAGGATCTAAGACACATGAGGCATCTTATAGATTTGTCGTCTAGCCTATTTCGGGTTTTTGAAACTGTAAGAGCTGCTCTGGAAAGTTGTCTTTCAACAGGAGCTGAAGGTGCTGGCGTTGATAAAAAATCCTTAGCCATTTTGGCCAAGTTTGGAGAGATATTTTGAAACTACCAAAATCTACCAATAGATTTCATAGAAATGTGAGAAAACTACTAATAAAGTCACACTGGCGAATGTTTCAGTCTATCGTCGCTCGAGGAATCCCCTTATTTAGTTTGAGCGCGCACGAGATTGCATAAATATAGATATGCCGTGCGACGCGTGCATATCAAGCTCACGTACCTAATATCAAGTAGCTCGATATCAAGTCAAGCAATAAATATAATTAAGTCAAGTCAAGCTCAAGTACCTAGGTATCTAATTTTACACGAGCTTGATTTTCAAGTCAAGTAGTTGGTTAAAATGTCAAGCTACTTGGCTATTTGGGATTATTCTAGAATGTAGATTGATATCTGATGCATCAATTTAAAAAATTTAATATGTCCTATATATGTACCTTACCTGATTTCGATTTAATGAACTGACCTAAGTACCAACATTTTTCAGTATGAATGACTACAACAGATAAATATGATGATAAAGTCCTTGATTGATGAAAATGAAATATGTCTTTCAAAAGCAATTTATAATTTGGAAAAGAATGTCGAAATACAAATTGTCAAAAAGAAACTAAACAAAACAATAAAAGTATATCTGTAGATCCATTGATTGCGATATCAGCTATGAAAATGCCACCATTATCAACAAGGTTCCATGGTGTAATGGTTAGCACTCTGGACTTTGAATCCAGCGATCCGAGTTCAAATCTCGGTGGAACCTAACTTTTTTTCTCGTTTATTGTTCATCTTCGCCTAAGTAATTATTGCTCTCAAACAAATTTGTATGTTTGCGTAGAGATGAAAAAAAGATTCTCATTTGAATTTCTCATAAAAAATTCAATTTGTCCAAAATATGCTATTGGCTTTCACCTGGAATATTGGAACAATTATTTCAGCTTAGGTTGATTATAACTAATAGTTAATTAATTTGGGATATTTGTATATTACTTTTCTGTTTTTGTTAGGTATTTTACAATTTTATGAAAAACCGGTTATTGAATTTTTATATCTAATGAATATACCTAGGTAATACCTACATAACGAATACGTATGAAGATAGTGATAGTCGATGAAATACTTATCACAATATTATTATTTATAATAATGACGATCAAGTCAATCAAATAATCGTTACTTACTTACCAATGTTTTTTCTAACACAATATGTTAGAAAAGTATTCATAATCAGTAACATAACTAGAGTTGGCTCATGAGGGGGGTTATCCCACTTCGAAGAAGCAAAATTTAAAAATTTTTTATGTATTTTTTTTTAATTGCTACTTACAATTTTTTTTCATTTCCTTCAATCAATGGTGGGGTTATGTCCCCAATAACCTCGTTACGCCAATGTTGAATTTATACAATATTGAAAAATTATACATATTATGCTATGCTAGTCATCGATGTCAAATTTGTATGCCTTATCTCTAGAAAAATTATCACACAATTCTGGTTTTTTTAGTATTCATTGGAACGAGGCCAATTTATTTCATTTTTTTCCATTCTTCTGTTGGT
The DNA here is from genome assembly GCF_914767665.1 of Harmonia axyridis. Lineage (NCBI taxonomy): Eukaryota > Metazoa > Arthropoda > Insecta > Coleoptera > Coccinellidae > Harmonia > Harmonia axyridis. Next base: position 28,128,858 of record NC_059503.1, read on the forward strand.
GGAATGATTCGTTCTCGATATGTGGAACAGTGTCGGTTGGGAAACGGGGCCTTAAGCGTTTTCGAGAAGCTGAGGGAACATGCATCAAAATTGTAATTACAAAGTGGGAGGGACCGGGCACGATACTATTACCAGGATCGAGCTTTGAGGTAGGCTGTTATTATGTAGTGGCAGAGCCGAAAGCATCGCATACCTCTTGCTACCGTGTGCTGCGGGCCTTAGGATGACGGTCGATCGCTTTCGTTGTGACCTTCACTCGTTTCGGTTTTTATTACTTTGAAATTCTTTGATGAATGAAAAACAGAAATTAATTCGTATCTAGTACCTACAAATTTGAAAACCTTAAATTGAGCACACCGAATTCAATTTGAGGTGAGATCCATCAATATGATTTCATAAAATTCAATAATTTTAGCGATATGAAATATTTCAATTCTAATTCAATTTAGCAGTTGAATAAGTAACATCAAAATCTACAGTAAGTCAACAAAACAACAAGTTCAGAACAGGCTTTAAATTTGAAATATTTACATTCAATGATAAAATATAAGACAAACATTAAACTTATGACAAACCTACTCAAAATGGATCATTATTATTATTCACTGAATTGGGGTCGTTGCCTTCCTGGAACTGCGACCAATTTGATCTTAACCCTATTCATACAAACCCAGGGAGGCAGTCGATAAGGTTAACAAAACCGGTGACATCCTTAGGAGCCTTGGCTATACTTCGTATCTAACGGGTGTTTTTTTTGAGGTATATAACTTTAAGTTGGCATTACTGTTCAAGATGGCCACCGATTTAACAGCTATCAAGTGATTTATTCTAATTTTGGTTTGGCAATTCATCATGAATAGACTCAAGCTTGAACAACGCTCGCAAATAATGCAATTTTATTTCGAAAATAATGGTTCTGTGCGGAATACGTATCGCGCAATACGTCCATTTTATTTTGTTTAGCGATGAAGTGCACTTCTGGTTGAAATTCTTCGTCAACAAACAAAACTGCCGCATTTGGAGTGAAGCTAATCCTCAAGTGTATGTCGAAACACCGTTACATACAGAAAAACTGACTGTTTGGTGCGCTTTATGGGCTGGTGGAATCATTGGTCCGTACTTTTTCAAAAACGATGATGGCCAGAACGTTACAGTCAATGGTGATCGGTATAGAGCCATGATTACTAACTTTTCCATTCCTGAATTGAACAATCATGATGTCCAGGAGCTGCGGTTCCAACAAGACGGCGCAACATGTCACACAGCTCGTGCCACAATCGATTTATTGAAAGACACGTTTGTTGACCGCCTAATTTCACGTTTTGGACCTGTGAATTGGCTTCCTAGATTTTGTGATTTAACACCGCTAGACTACTTTCGGTGGGGCTATGTAAAGTCATTGGTCTATGCGGATAAGCCACAAACCCTTGACCATTTGGAAGACAACATTCGCCGTGTTATTGCGGATATACGGCCACAAATGTTGGAAAAAGTCATCGAAAATTGGACGTTCAGATTGGACTACATCCGAGCCAGCTGTGGCGGTCATATGCCTGAAATCATATTTAAAATGTAATGCCACAAGATTATCTTGCGGATGAATAAAATTCATGTCAATCGAATAATCCATTGTTGTTTTATTGCAATTTAAAGTTCTATAGCTCTAAAAAAAAACACCCATTAGAGCTGACTTTCGCATGTCAGTGGTTCTTAGGCCAGTCAGCCCCGGACATTTACGCCCCTTTAAGGTTTCTTTTGGGACACTCTTGGGCGCAAGTATAGACAGCTAATGCCTCGGTTTGCAAGATATAGGGCTCACTTCCCAGGGATCTAGAGATCCTCCTTTTATGCCCGTATACCTCAACACCTATGCCTTTTTCTGATTTTGATCCATCGGTATACCCTATGGAAGACTTTTCTCCAATGGATCATTTTACAATGTTTTTTTACTTCCAGTTTCAGCTAATTTTTGTTCCTAAGCTTCAGGGATCTTATTAGGTGAGTATATATTTGTATGGCCTCATAGTTTATACTTAGCTGAGTTCCTGCTACCCTGTGATATGGAGTTTCAGCATCTACTATAGTATATTTATAGTACTCTTCATTATGCGTCAGTGTCAAACAGTGATAACAAGGGTTATCATGGAATAGATGTATAAAATATAGATGAGCATGTACAAACAGGTGAGTGTTAGTATCTTCTCCTTTTATTTGATAAAAAAAGAATATGAAATAGGTCCTTGAACTAAGTGACATAGGAAACCCAAATAGGTAAAACAAGGCACAATATACGAGAAAATATGAATGCAACTTATTTTTGAAAATACCAAATATTATTTAAGTAGCGTTTACATTACTTTTAAGATTTGTGTTATTTGAATATCTGGCATTTTATGGAATGTAATGATTATAATGAAGAACCTGAAAGATTTGAATGGAATTTTGTATTAGGAGGAGATTCATCTTATCAATGAATCTTATCACTATATTCCAAAAATCATTTCCTTCGATAGAAAGATAACTGAAATATCATTTTCCTATACAACTGATATAAAAAGTAGCGTATTATTCATACCTTACTGAATTTCAAAACTATGTTCTGTACATGCTGTAAGAAATATTATTCCTTACGGCATTTTGTCAATACCTCGCTTGATAGACTAATGAAATTTGGCTTTTGAAAGGTCGTTTCTTTGGAAACGAAAGAAATGCATAGATAGATACTGACAACAAAGGTCATTTTGAATCGAATCAGGTACTTTATTTGTATTATTTGAATTTGAGCAGTTGTAGGAAAAGTATAGTGTGCAACTTGTGGAAAAAGTTCTTTTTGTCATTCGTGTGTTTGCAGAACTCGCCTATCAGGATCGTGCCACAAACTTCCACAGTCAATAATTTTGGCGCCCAACGTGGGGTTCGAAAAAAGTATGTGTAACCTCTTTGTTACAATTCAAAATGCCCGAGCATAGTCGTTTGTATTGAGTCGTGGTTCTGATCTCTGAATTCACCAAATGGAAGGGACAAAAACCCAGGTCGATCAAACACCTCTTATATTTAAATAAGTATTTTGCAATCTGAATTTTAAAATATCTGGTACCTGAAAAATTTACATAAGTTGATGAGACAGTTCTTCAATAGTAAGGAGAGTATATACTGCGGCTTGTAAGCTGACAATTGACAATGATGTTGGGCCATGGGCGCCCGCAGGGGGGGGGGTTGGCAGGGTGGCCCTCACTATAACTTTCTCAATCCAAAGGGCAAGGAAAGAAGGGAAGTAATGGATTCGCAACAATTCTCCGGATTTCAATGACAATCATGGACGCCTTATCGTTTTTCAATAATTTTCATATTGCCCCCCCTGAGAAAAATGTCTGCGGGCGCCCATGTGTTGGGCTGTCTTTTGACAAAGGACTCTCAATGTAATAATCAAACGTTCAGCGTTTATCAGGAGCACCGATCAGGAATTTAGTAAAGAAATAATACAAAAAAAAACCTTTTTTGAGGGTTTTATGAATATAATAGAGGAAAACAATTCTTTAAATTTCGCTGCGATAACTATCGATAACATTAATTCAAAGAAACCAGGAATATAAAACTTTCCTATTTCGTTGAATACTTATATTTAATTTGTAATGTAGCATGTTCTTCTTTCGTTCAATCCGAGATCTGGTTCTACACTAAATTCATGGGTATTTTATGAAACAAATTTCTTCACAAATAATGAGAAGAGTCAGCAGACTCCTTTTCAGTCAACCATCCCTCCAACTTCTTCTTCATCCTCATTACCACCCCCACATTGGCCGTCAATTCAAAGCACGTCTGGATCGATACAGGAACGAAAGCTCGTAGCACATCACCGACACCCCATAAAGCCCAAACACCACGTCCCATCGACATCGAATATTCCACAACCTTCGTCCGATATCTCCTCGTCAATCCCATCCCCTGGGCCCAGTTGACCGAATGTCGTGCCCCGTTGTCGGCACCATGAGCGATCGTTTCTTCGCCCTCGCAGATAACGCCCGAGGGATGACCGTCGTCGCATCCCTGAACCCCCCTGGGACCTGGGGGTCGACGTCGGAGGCCATATGGTCCTGTTTAAAAATATGCCGAGTTGTCGGACATGTGGTGTAAACAGGGGTAGATCGGTTTTCGATCGCGTTTTGATGGGGCTGTAGCGAGATGGGGGATCAGGTTTGGCTTACCTACACTTATGTAAAAATCTAGCGATTGGGGAATCATAATTGGTTTTGGAAACTTTGGGATATTTATTTGATAGTGTTAGGATTTCGTTTAATTTATTAGTTTTAAAATTGTCTAAAATTAAGAATGGACCTATTTCTACTACTTATTTGCACCATTGCACACTGCTATAGACTCAGCTTTGACAAGCCTTATGGCCAAGAATCAAAGTAGAAAAAATCTCACAAACACATGAGCCCTTCACTCAAGACGATCAGTACCAGCTGCCAAGGACGAAGATCTTTTTTTAATCGACCAAAAAAATTTTTGACGACTACGATTACTCATTTCTGCAGAAAAAGAAGTTTGATAACGAAGGAAAATGAGAGAATCCTCGAATAATTTAAAGAATAAAAAGTCCTATAAACGGTTTGTTTTCGAGATAGAGGGTGTTTCTTGTATTCCTACTTTTTTATGATGCTTATACCAGTTTATCGAATCTTCATTAATCTTGTCTACAGATTGGATAAATAAGTAACAAAATAATTAATTTATTCATCACAGCCCACTAACTGAATCTTTATAATAATTTGGATTTTCATGAGCATTACAAGATAGATGTATGAAATTTTCTTCTCGAAATCAGTATAGCAGTAAGATACGACAAAACTACAAGAAACCAAACAACCTAGTACTGGACGAGAGTTTCTTTTTACATTTTCCATAGTCAATCTGTTGAGAATGTCTGCACAAATTCACTAGACATGAATCTCATTGAGGACATATGGGATGTCATTGAACATCTAAAATAGAATTATTCCTCCTAGCCCCCAGTTTGCACAATCGCTGCCCAAAAAGAATTGAACATCTCAATGGATGCACAGGCTCTTTAACACCTAACTATAGAACAGAAGAGAACACACCGAATATTTATACGTTTTTGATTTCGCTATATGGTTTTCGTCTATATTTCTGATAATCTGTTCCTTATGCACTATTTTTTGTTTATATTTGATTTTCCTGTTAAGTTAAAATCAATGGATGCATAAATGAAATAATCATTTCAAGCTACGTGTGAACAGAACCGACAAATTTGAGATTTTGGGTGTTGATATGAAATAACATTTTCAAGCTCCGTGCGATATTCCAAGCTGATCACATCATTAGAAACATATGAAAGTCAAGAAGAATATTGGAAAAGAAATACTTAATATTTCCGTGATTATAGATTCGCCCGGGTTGAGATTTGGCGTGCATATACAGGCTGTCCCGGAAGTAACTGTAGATACCAGAGGTGTAGGTTCCTATTTCGGATACATTTTCTTTATTAGTGAATTTTCGTAATAAAGTACGCGGACGTTGGTCCGCAAATATTTTATTACGAAAATTCACTAATAAAGAAAATTTATCCGAAAATAGGAAAAGCTAAGAATGTTAGGACAGAAACCTTGAAATTTTCTGACGTTCTTCTGTAACACCTTGTACGGTGGTTTGTATCCTATAACAATTATATAGGTACCGGGTTTTTCACCATAATTTGACCCCCCCTTTAACTTTGTTACTGAAAGAGGTACAAAAAAATGTTTTCTACAAAAGTTTCACCAAATCCACTAGTGTTTTATAAAATAATTTCACAAAACGAAATATATACAGAGTGGGCAACATATGGATTACAACTTCATTTTTTCAAATGGAACACCCTGTATATTTTTCTATATTTGACTAGTTATTTTTGCCCTGATTTCGAATATATGTTTAGCATATCTTTCTTATTTTGAGTATCACAGAGTTTCAAATTTTAAGAACCACCTGACATGCTCAGTAATCAGTTTTCAAGTGGTAGGTTGCGATAACTCAAAATGCCATTTTTGAGTTATCTCGTTGACAATAATATGTTCTTCACTAAAATAAATTGGAATTCGATGATTTGGATACAAGTCCATATATTCTTTCCTTGTAGGTTTCATATTTTTATTTCTCTTCACATAAAGTGAATATATTTCAAATTTTTCCGCTTTTGTGTAGTGCATATTCGATGAATATTTTCATTCAATGACGAATGTATGTCATATAAATGCCAACTCAAAAAAGGGCATTTTGAATAATCGCAGCTTTTGAAAACTGATTACCTAGCTTGCCAGGTGGTTCTTAAAATTGGAAACTCTGTGGTACTCAGAATAAGAGAGATAGCCCAAACATATGTTATATTTTCAAAAATCAGGTGAAAAAGAGCTAGACAAATATAGAAAAATATACAGGATGTTCCATTTGGAAAAATGAAGTTGCAATCAATATGTTGTCCACTTTGCATATATTTCGTTTCGTGAAATCATTTTAAAAAACATTAGTCGATTTCGTGAAACTTTTATACAAAACATTTTTTTGTATCTCCTTCAGAAACAAAGTTAAAGGGGGGGTCAAATTATGGTGAAAAACCCGGTACATCTTGCTCCTATGGTTTCCGGTAGTCTATCGTTTGAACTTATCAGTCAAAAAGAATTGAACATTTTATTAATTATCGCGAGTAAGAAATAGTAATGAAGGGAAAATGTTGCTTCTACATCTTCCGGACTCTTTATTCAAAGGCAAATGAGATGGAACTAATAAACGGCCCCCAAAAAAAAACTGGAATGCCCATCGAACGCGACCGGAATTCAAAGAATTCAAATAACACCGAAACCCCCTAATCTTCTCATTCGCGACATCACTTCTCGACCTCCCATCACAAATCATACACGCAAATCGATTCCATTACACTCCACCGATTCTCGCAGCCAAAAAATGTTAATAAAGACGAGAAACGTCGCCCTGCCTATCGCACCCCCGCCTAATAAAGCGCCGATTACACGACAATGATTGCGAGTCCGTGATTCTGCCACTAATTCGCCAGGATTCGATCCGGCACCGTGACTTTCGTCCCCGTAATCGAGTTAGCCGGGCTGTTGTGCGGAAAAAACAAACGGCGGGCGCGCGCGCCGAAGGGGGAAGACGCTCCGGGGGCTCGGACGAGGGGCGGCGATCGAACAATACAAATATACATATAATTAGGCCGGGACTGCTGGGTCCCCGAGGGCGGAATCGAGTGTTTCTCTACTACCGACAGAAAAACAATGCGTGGTCGAATTTGATATAAGGAATATTTTATGTTGAATCTTTTGTTATTTCTAATAATAAATATTTGGAATCGTCGGAGGAAAAAAATAAACATCCCTGGTATTTTCAATAATAATAATAATAATAATAATATGTTGATCCTTCGTAACATGATCTCACATGTAAAAGATGAACAAAAAACAGTCATTCAACAATACAATCATCAGAGTAATCGTTAACGCTGTAATAAAAATTTTGTATCAATAAGTTTTTAATAGATATTTTGAACTCCACACAGTTCAGAGATCGAATGTTATATGGCAACTGATTATAAATTTTGGTGACAACGTATCCGCATTGCTTCCGCCGTTGTTTCTCCAAATTCGAGGCTTTATTGTAAAAAACTGGTTATACATTTATGATTCAAAGTATTGTCCATCGCTGGCCACTACTTTCTCCCATCTTTCGGAAGCATACAAATCCCCCGTTGAAAACACTGGTCATCTTTTGAAGCGATCCACGAATCGATCCAATTTTTTTACTTCTTCATAAGACCGGAAGTGCTGGTCAGCCAGGCCACGTGCCATTGATCGAAAAAAGTGGTGTCATGCTGTAAAATCACTTTATCATGTCTCTCGTTGTATCGCGATCGTTTGTCTTTCAATGCTCGGCTCAAACGCATTAATTGCGTTCGATAACGATCGCCTGTGATTGTTTCAGTTGGTTTTAAAAACTCATAATACAATACACCGAGCTGGTCCCACCAAATACTGAGCATGACCTTGGAACCGTGAATATTCGGTTTGGCCGTCGACGTGGAAGCATGGCCGGGATATTTCCATGATTTTCTGCGCTTGGGATTATAGAATGAACCCATTCTTCGTCTCCAGTCACAATGCGGTGCAGAAATCCCTTACGTCTTGGCCGTGCAAGCAGCTGCTCACAAGCAAACAAACACCGTTCAACATCTCTCGGCTTCAACCTGTATACGGCACCCAATTTCCTTGTTTTTGAATCATTGATGATGATTCTAAATCAATGACTTTCTGGCGATTTGAAGTGGCTTGTTGCGTTACTCGCAATGATCCTGCTAATTCTTGTTGTGTTTGAAACGAGTCTTGATCAAGTAATGCCTCCAATTCTGCATCTTTGAGAATCTTCTCTCTCCCACCTCCATGCTGGTCTTCAACGTCAAAATCACCTTTTAAAACCTCTTTGGGCACGTTCTTTCACTAATAGCGGCATCACCATAGGTATTTGAGAGCATTCGATGAGCCTCAGCCGCAGATTTCTTCATATTAAAGCAGAAAATTGAAACCTTCCACAAATGACGACAATTTGGCTCGCAAGCTGACATGTTTTATCGAGAATAACTCAATGATGCAGACACAAATCGACTAATATTTCGATAGCGTTATGTTTACAAATACCTAAGCTTATTGTATGACATATACAATCTATTTATTTCGACTACCACTTACCGCTACAGCCATCTATTGTAAAAAGGCGGAAGCAAAGTTGTACAATAAGCTTAGGTATTTGTAAACATCTTGCCATCGAAATATTTGTGTCTGCATCATAACGTTATTTTCGATTAAACATTTCAGCTTACTAGCCAAATTCTCGTAATTTGCGGGAGGTTTTAATTTTCTGCTTCAAAATGAAGAAATCTGCAGCTGAGGCTCATTGAATTCTCTCAAATACCTATGATGAGGACGCTATTAGTAAAGGAAGGTGCCGAGCGTGGTTTCAACGATTCAAGAACAGTAATTTTGAAGTCGAAGGCCAGTATAGCGGTGGAAGAGAGAAGGTTTCCGCAAATGTAGAATTGGAGGCATTACTTGATCGTGTCAAACGCAACAAGACTTGGTAGGATCATTGGGAGTGACGCAACAGGACATTTCAAAACTCCAGAAAGTCATGGGAATGATCAGAAACAAGGAAATTGGGTGCTGTACGAGTTGAAGCCGAGAGATTTTGAACGGCGTTTGTAAAAAAAAGTAAAAAATTGGATCGATTCGTGGATCGCTTCAAAAGATGATCAGTTTTTTCAACTCGGAATTCGTACGCTTTCCGAAAGATGGGAGAGAGTAATGGCCAGCGATGGACAATATTTTGAATCATAAATGTATAACCAGTTTTTCACCATAAAGGCTCGAATTTCGGAAAAAAAACGGCGGAAGCAAAGTTGCATGTAGTTTATACAGGTTGAGTTGAACAGAAGATGTACTTAGGTGCATCACTGGACTCCGCCTATTCTCACATTTTCGACGTTATTTTTTTTCTTTGTAAAATTATTTGTATTGATCTTGTATTGTGGGAATAAAGTCAATTATTATTATTATTATTATTATTTATCTAAAGCGTATGACCGACTGAACCATTTTCCCCTTCATTTTAGGTAGGTAAAGAGAAAAAGTCAGCAAAATGCTGATGAGGTGAAATCAATGATTTTAGCCAGAAATCTTGCATTACCTTAGTGAAAAACCCAGGAATTATCGCCCCCATATTATGTTTCGGATTTGATTTTAGACTTTCCGATCACTTTCCAACTGCAAACAAGGATATAGTCGAGAACCACAAGTCCTCCCTCCCCTCATTCCTCACTTCATTTATAACTCGCAAATGCTATTTTCAAAATAACAGGGCAGCGATGATTTGCGGCCGATGGACCATTTTCCCTTTTTTTAGGTGAGTAAAGAGAAAAAAGTCAGCAGAAGGCAGATGACGTGAAAGCGATGGTTTTGGTTAGAAATTTCGCTTTACCGTTTTGAAAAACCCAGAAGTTATCGACCCCATATTATGTTTCGGATTTGATATTAGATTTCAGAGATGTCAGACTTTCCGATCACTCCAACTGAAAACCAGGATATAGTCGAGAACCACAAGTACTTCCCCCCTTATTCCTCACTTCATTTATAACCCGCAAATGGTAAATTCGAAATAACAGGGCAGCGATGATTTGCGGCCGACCGCAGCAAGGTTGCGATGCGTCCAGATATCAACTCCGATATACCGCTCTAAACCCATCTCTCGATCTATAATCACGTTACGTACCTATACACGTCCGTCCCGCGCGTAGCGTAATACCTACCGTAATACCGCGACGTACCCATAACTAATTTTCTTTGAAATTCAATTTCGCCGATATAAAACACGATTTATCGGAAATTGTAGTCGGCCAGCGTGTTCGTTAATATTTTATAGTTGTAATAAATTATGGGGTTTCGTAATGGCGTTAGAATTATGTACCGGGATTGAGTTCTATCGGCGTGTATGTGTCGAGAATTAATGATGGCTTTCAGTGGTTTACTGGCCTTTTTTTTTAATGGAGGTCTTTTTGATGTTTCGCTTCCTTATTTTTCTTTCGGGTGCCCGTGAAGGTTATAAAGATTTTTTATGGTTCGACTTATTGGATGAAAGATATGGTAGAATTTGTTCGTAATTTACGTTTAGGTAAACTTATATAAAACTAAGACGATTAAGTTGAGATTAAAAGATGGATATAAAACAATATCGAAATAGATAACCGAATAAAATGAGGAAAGCACTGACGTGATGCCAGGATTTTTTGAGCGCTCGTCATTCATGTGCTGTTTTGTGTTTATTGTAGAGACCATATATAACTAACATACACAAATATGTAGGATGAGTCAAAAATGTGTACGAAGCTTTCTGGAGGTTATTAAAAAATAAGTATAGTTTGATGAAATAACTTATGGCCAAAATTCATATCAAGTTAGATATATCCTTCCAAAGTTGAAAAAAATAAAAACATTCCTCCGCATAACTTCTAAACGGTGAATGCCACCAGATTGTAATTAGGCGTATCAATGTAATGTATGTTGAAATATATTTTTTAACACACTTCTACATTTCTGATATTGTTATAGAGGGTGTTTTTAGAAGGTGAGTAATGATTTTTTTTGGACATCTTCTTTAGTTGAATTGGTTTTGGTGAAAAAATAGAAGAATGGAAGGGTACTCCTATCCAAATACGAAAAATTGAACCGTTTTCGAGATATTTGAGTTTTTGTAGTCACATGTTGTCAGCGGCATCGCAAGATTTATCGATAATGATAATTTAGCAGGCCATGAACAATTCTGTTCTTAATTTTGTCGATGATAAAACCTTCCTGTGTCATTGATAAACAATAAGTTTCTACATAACAATAAGTCTACCCCAACGAGTTTTGGATGAAAATTATAGTTAGTAATTTTTTTTAGTAGGACATTTTTTTTTAAAGTATTATCAACCTTAGAAGGATATATCTCCCTTAATATACATTTTGGGTCATAAGTATACCTATTCATCAAATTACACTCATTTTCAATGTACTATCACCTTTCAGAAAGCTGAATTTAATGAATTTCTGACGATCATTTTTAAAAAATTGAAATTTTTATATGTATACACGTTGAATACGCAAAACTCCATCCGATCAGATCCGTTGTCACGGAAATATTGTGTATTTCTTTTCCAATATTCTTCCTGAGTTCTCTATGATTCAAATTATTGGATCAGCTTGAAATTGTGGACTAAGCTTCTTGGTATAGTTATTCAGCTCTATTATATTATTTAAATCGAATAGAGATGGTATGGATCTGATAGAAATGCACCTGCCAAATCGGAATCGTTTCGAAAGGGCATTATATAAGTAGAATTTCTATGGATATCAATTAATAATGATAATAATAATATTTATTGATCCTTTAAGACATAACAATATAGATATGTATAGGACAAGTCAAAAAAGAAAAATAATTCAAACATTTTACGAATAACATTTGGCGAAAGAAGAATTGTATACAGAATAAAAAATTTGGACTCAATAGAAAGGAAACATTCCGATTTCTCACATTACGATTCGATTCGTTCATTTCTATTCGAGTTGCAGAATAGGGGAAAATTTTATATCTACACTGAAAATATCAATTTCATCAGTTTGGTAGCCACGTAAATATTGAATAATTTTATTCCGATATTCTCCTTTATAGTTTTGAAATTATCGAGAAAAAAATATCAAACTTGATCGCGGCATTCGAGACTAAAATCTGCAGTGAAAATTTCAAATCTCTAGAGTAATAATGTTTTTCGGACCGCCGTCAGATGGACAGATTCGAATTTGAGGACGGATTCTTTATGTATGAGTAAAACCTTATCGTTATAAACCTTTTGCGGCTCAAAACTCGAAACTTACATACATTATGAAGAAAAAATAGATTGATCTGTTTGAATAACGACCGCAAAATTGTAAAAAGCTCTGACGTGAAGTTAATAAATTAAGATCGCCTGCTGAAAGTCAAATGAATTGATTTCATCCAGTCATATAGTGTGTCCCATTTAAAAAACACCAACACTCTACTATATCTCTGAATCACTAATTCATTTCTAATGTAATGGGAACACTCTATATAAAACTGAATAACAATAAAACGATGGACACAAAATGAAATAAATCTCGAAATAAATGAAAAATAAGGGGATGCTTTTCGACAAATCTATGGACAAAAAAACTGCGTTAAAAAATATAGTGTGTCCCATTTAAGATATATCAATTTTGCTCTATATCTCTAAAACGACAATTATTTTATATGATCTGTTACGACTATCAAATATAGACAATAAAAATTACTGAAAACAGTAGTGGGTAGAATTTTTTGTATATCTCGAACATAAACCAAGATATACAGAAATATTTGAAACAGTCATTCTTCAGAAACGCCCTTTAACTTGAGAACGAATCAAAATATCTGTGATCTGCTCTCTGATTATTTCGAAAAAAGAGCTTGGGAATTTGGAATAATTTTATATCTATACGCAAAATCTCAACTCGGTTACTGGATTAGGGCTGGGAATCATGAATGAATGATTTGAATATTCGAATAATCATGGAATAATTATTCGAATAATTGCATTTTGCATTATTCGAATAATCATGAATATTCACTGAATAGTTGAATAATCAATGACTACTTTTCTATTCATGAATAATCAGTGAATAGTCGAGTATTCACTGAATAGTTGAATAATCAATGACTACTTTTCTATTCATGAATAATCAGTGAATAGTCGAGTATTCACTGAATAGTTGAATAATCAATGACTACTTTTCTATTCATGAATAATCAGTGAATAGTTTTCTATTCAGTGAGTAGTTCGATATTTATGAAGTAACGAATGAAAGTTTGAATGATCACTTGACTCACTATTCACGAATGATTAAAACAAGGTTTTGTGATTCACTACGGACAAATCGTTTTATTAATATTAAAATTACTGGAAATTACATAATATTGAAATTGATAGATACAATTGAATTAAAATTATTCATTCAATAGAAGTACAAAAAGGTATTCAGCCAAAGAAAAATTAATAAAATTTGGATTTCATCAATGAAAAAATATAAAAATGGAATATAAGATTCTAACATATGAATTTAGTAATAAAGAGTTCTAATAATAATAATATAAGATTCTACATTCGAAAATGTAACCTTGCCTTCCTATTCCGTATGTATTGCTATTTCTAGACATATTGCTCTATTTCAGTGGTCAAATATTGTTTTATGTATTCTGAATTGCGAACCGACGAATCTTTATTTTCTTTTGAATCTATGGTCTTAAAATGTACACACATCGACTGATGTAACATCCTTCCCTAACAAAACTGAATCAGAAAACAAAGTTTTTTTGAAAATTCCGAATAATTGATCACGAAGTGTATTCTTGAAGAATTTAATTTCTCAGAATCCGCTTCATAATTCTTTTTGTACCTCTAGACCTGTAAAGGGTCTATGTAGATTGTGAAGGTTTTACTGCGTCTATTTAAGGATCTATTGTATTTTGTACGTTCTCATGTGATGAAAAAAACTCTGTATTTACCAAACGACAATTTGATTATAAAAATAGGACAATTTTTTCGGTAAAACCAGAATACTCTCGACTTTTCCAGGAATAACGAACGTTTTTACATTTATGCATTAGATTATAGTAAACTTTGTTCAATATTACATGTTCGTTAAATAGATCTGTTAAATATTTATGCATATTTTTTGCTAGATCTCAAATACTCTTATTCATGAAAATAAGCCAATTCCTTCAACGAGACCGTACTAATTTGAATGACAATTTATTTGTTTGGATTCCGAACACTGACAGGAGAACCAAAAATGGCGGTGTGTGACGTCACACTAATAGAGCGTATATGGCGAGAGGCAAAACACCAAAACGATTATACCACGTCGCAAAGGGTATATTCACTCCTCAAAACGCTCGGATTTTATTTGTTAATTCAAACATGAGTTTAATCACTGAATATTGACTGAATATTCATTGAATAATCACTGAATAATCACTGAATAATCATTGAATAATCACCGAATAATCATTGAATAATCACTGAATAATCAACGAATAGTTGAATATTCATGACTACTCATGAATAATCAAGCATGAATATTTGTTTGAATGAATTATTCGAATAATCGAATAAATTTATGAATGAATATTCGAATACAAAAAGGCGAAAAAGTCACAGCTCTATACTGGATACTGTCGATACTGAACAAATGATTATTTTTTTCCACATTCATCTTGAATTTTCTCTGGTTCTGCGGAAGCGATCAACATGAAATGATGCAAGAAGCTTGAAATTGTCATTTTACATCTGAATACAAAATCTTATTTCCATCGAATTTGTTGTTTGAAATAATAAGGGGAAGGATTTTGCCCATTAACGATCTTAACCTTGGTATTCGAGATCCGAACCAATTCTCAAAAGTTTGAGTTTTTTTTTGATTTCTCATCAATTCATCAGTGAGTCGAACCTCGTATCGTTAGAGATCAGTGGCGTAACTAGAGTTGACTCACAGGAGGAGATTTACACTAACTTTGAAAAAGAAAAATTTCACAATTTCTTAATTTTTTTTTTTAATTTTTACTCATAATTTTTGTTATTTCATCTAATCAATGAGAAAGGGCTCGATACGCCTAAGTTGAAGACCATTTCTGGGTCTATTCTAGAAAATAATAGACATCGTTGGCTTTAACGACCGTTCAAAAAATCGACTTAAACAAAAAAATTGAACCTGTTCTTTTATGGATTTTTCCTAGCGCAACCCTAAAATATCCCAGCCCCATATCGCAAACCAGCAGCAGCTCTGCAACAGCAACCCCGATACCATCTGCCTTAACGGCCGATTGACGCCGAGTCCTCTCGGCATATACACGGTGTCCCGTTTTGATTTATATCCAGATCTGCACCAGATTCAGATTAAGGTATTGTTCGCGCTCCGACGGCCACCACCCCACGATCTCTCCTGGGCCTCTTTTGATCGATGGTAATTTATGTATCTGGAGGAAGAATCTGGCGTACGGGGATTTTCGGCGATAAGGAACCATCGAGGGTGGGGGTGCGTGTGGATCGGATTTTGCATAATTACAGGAGTTATTGTGGGGCTGATGTGGACCGGATATGATGACTGTGAAACAATGGTTCCCTCAAGTGTGCCACCCCTTGGAATGTTTTGTGGAGAGTAGATCAGGAGTCGACTTTGTTTTATAATGGGTGTTGGCACCTCTGGATAGACAATAGGGCAGACTGTTTCACATTTGGAGTTGAAGTAGTGGGGACATAGACTTCTATGTCCGAATATACCAGATGACATAATTGGAGAATTACAATTTCTGAGGTAGTCATATAAAAAGTAGTTTTACGATGTTATTATTTTTATTAGATTTATCGGTGGAAGTACAATACAAAACGAATTTTTTTGTAAG
Source organism: Harmonia axyridis (assembly GCF_914767665.1). NCBI lineage: Eukaryota > Metazoa > Arthropoda > Insecta > Coleoptera > Coccinellidae > Harmonia > Harmonia axyridis. The sequence goes on from NC_059503.1 coordinate 28,144,914, forward strand.
TTCAATTTGTAAATTTTCTTTATTGTGGTATATCTGCGTTATTTACCTTTATTTCACCATTGCATACTAATAATTACTTGAGGCATTTCTTTTCGGATTAATGAAATAGATCTACTCCCCCATCTTTTTTGTGAAGCCGAAATATTTACCTTTTTCTTCGCCTCAAAATGTTACCATTGAAACAAGCTTAATTTCGATATTTTCAGATACTTCCAGAAGCCAACTCAGTCAAACGTTTATACCAGCAAAAGTCTTCTGATCTCAATTGCTTTCAGAATCATAACGAACTTTCATTTCTTCTCGTCTCCCTTTGTCATCGAATAAAAATTTCAAAGGTTGACAATATTTATAGTAGTACAACAAATTGTACTATTATAGAAAGCAGGAAACTCTATGTATTCTATTATATATAATAAGAGAGTTTATTCAGAATATTACATAAAAAAAACTATATAATACTGTAGAGCCAAGTTTAAAAAATTTGCTGTGCTCTAAGCTTTTCATGAAGTAATATAATTCCCCGTCCAAATATGGTATAGATGACAGATGTGAAGAATCTCAATTTCTGAGGCAGTCGTATGAAAATTAGTTTTACGATGTTATCATTTTTTGTAGATTTATCGGTGGAAGTACAATGCAAAAAACATTTTCTGTATATTCAATATAGACATTTTTTCAATTGTGTTATATCTGCGTTGTTTACCTCCATTTTACCATTCAATATTCATTCTGTTTCTGGAGCCGAAATATTTACTTTTTTTCTCACCTCAAAATGTTATAGTATATCCAAAGTCACTTGGAGGAAGCCAGAATATTTCGATTATACACAAGGCCGCCGCCAGACATTTTGGCGCCTCAGCAAAATAAAATTGTGTCGCTTTGCTTTGTCTAATTCATCTGATTTTTCCGAGTATTTTTCTTTGAAGGAACCTCTGTTATTTCCCCAGGCATCTTTTCAATTTCATATGAAATCGTATTTTTCAACTTGAAATCACCTTGTCAAATTTATCAAAGGAGGTTTAGTAGATTTCATTGAAAAACGCCCTACATTGTTTAAAAGTACGACACTATATAAGTTTATAGTAAACATACGACGAAAGTGCATTCTAGTACCTATTTGTATTTTCATAACTCTAGTTGAGAACTCCTATTCAATTTGAAAAAATCGGCTCTTGGTAATTTTATTATTTTACTACGAAGAGTGGTATTTTCATTGAACATCAACATTTTTGTGTCAAAAAAATATGTCTTGTTTCATTAAATGACTGCGCCTATAAAATTTGGCGCCCCAGCAAAATGTCCGGTTTGCCGGTCCTGGCGGCGGCCCTCATTATACAAGGGTTGTCCAAGTTTGCAGAAATTCCTTTGGGACCAATGAATTTTTTGCCTAACAATATTTTAAAATAAACCCCGGTATGTAGCAGATCGCAGTATTCACTTCAAAGGGACATCTGGCCAGGCGTTTTTATGGACTAGTTCAAGTGAGTCTGTGATATATACTATACCATCCTAACTGCTTGATTTTGATACTACCAGATACTTCCTGAAGTCGACTGATTTAATGGTTTATACTAGCAAAAGTCTTCAAATCTCAATGGCTTTCAGAATCATAACAAACCTTCACTTCTCCTCGTCTCCCCTTGTTGTCAAATTAAAACAACAAAGATTTTTATAGTATGTAGTACAACAAACTGTACTATTACTCTATTATATGTAGAGGGTAGGAATATCTATGTAATTTATTGATCTAAGCATTTCATGAAGCACCCAGTATGTATACTTCTACTATTAAAGGAAATAGTAGGAGTAATCTTACCCAGTATGAGTCACTAGATTTGTTTTTCATTAATAACTCAACCGTTTGTTTTTCGTATGATGTTCTTTTCTAGGTATAGATAAGTATAGATAAACAACTATCAAAATAAAATTAATGTACAAAGTCTGAATATTGATCTTTAGCGTTTTTGTAACCGATGTTGGTTGGAAACTAAATACCTATCATAGTTAATAAAGTCACGAATAAAGCCTCAAACATGCCCAATTCGAGATAAATGAGGTGCAGAGTCAATAAAAAAAAATTTTTCCTCTTTTTTTAATCACCTGCAGACTACTGTTTATCTCGAGCTGAAGTGGATTGTATTCATTTCGATAGATTCATACCAGCTCTTAAAAAAACAAAGATAACTCAATGAAAACTGTGATATGATAAGGAGATACTGACACCGCAATGGCCGAAGCAATGGCTTAGCTTCAATAGTTTGTGAGGGTGGATGTACTCGAGGATGCACTTACTTCCTGTCTGGACTCATATCACTCAAAACGTCTTAGGTATCTGAAAATCTGTAAATAGGATCGAATTCAGATTTTGGGGATATGTTAATAACCATTAGCAGAAAACAGTGTCGGTTACTCCATGCACTTTCACCTCAAGGAGGCGAAGGAGGATCACCTCATATAACATAAGATGACATATCTGAAAATCGGTACATAGGATCAAATTCAGATTTCAAGGATAAAAAAATTTCAAAAACAAAATATATGAATTGTATTTTCTAGAGAAAATATTGTAAGACCTTTTGTAATTGCTGGCAACTTGAATGTGGAAAAATATTTGAAGATCCTGTAAGATGTAATCATACCAGCTGTACGGAATTTGAATAAATTTAGTTTCTGCAAGATGGATGCCCTGCTCATAATGCACATTTAGTTCAAAAATTTTTGAGCAGAACCTTCCTTGGACTAGGGCAAATGTACCATGGATAATGGTAAGATATTTGACCAAAAAACATTAACAGGTACATATGCACCATATGCCGAGAATAAAAATATTTGACATCGCTCGGTAATAGCAGCGGTGTAGTCGAATGTGAGGGCAGAGTTTAATGATCTTCTCGGTTATTATCAAGGAGTAGATGATTGACATTTGGAGAAAAAACAAAGGGTTTACAATTTTTTTAAATAAATCGTTGCCGGCGATGCTCAACCGTCAGAGGTAACACCAGATGGGGTCGATAATGCTGTAGTCCAAAAGACAAACCGTTCACAGAATGGCCTTGTTCTCCTAACCACTCATCAGCCGAAGATCGAGTTGTCGCAAATCGGTCTCTAATGGCCATAAGTCTAAGACGACGACCTTGAACTTCATTTGTGCCCCTTCGACGTCCTGTGTTTACTCTTCTTCGATTTTGGGCACTATCAAACCAGGCTTGACAACATCTCATAACAGTAGTTGGATTTATGTTCGTACGGTCAGCAATTTCTTGAAGTGACAACCCCGCCTTCCGTAGACCAATAATTCGACCTCTTTCGAATTCTTAGCTGGCGATAAATTTAAGTGCTCTAGGCATTTTAACAACAACTAAACATTGACTTTGGATCTCCTCGAACAGCTGGTTTGTTGTAAATTTCAAAAAATTTGCAAAAAACGACTACAATATTTAAGTAACAAACATTGATTACATAAAAAAACCTTCACGATTTTTTTCTCCAAATTCAATCATTTACTCCTAGATATACTATCTATGTTTTACCAAAAAAAAATTAAAATAACAGCTCCTTCTGGGTGTTATGTTCCTTTGTCAGTTCGTACATTAAAAAGATATTATTAGAGAACTTCTGAACGCCCACCTCACGCCTTGTACGCTCCAGTTACGACCTACCCTATATCTCATAATTATACAACACCTACTACGAGTACACCCTTCATTCCAGCGACATTCCATAGCAAAACATCCCCAAATAAATCATCCCACAGTCTCGGCTGTTGAAAAAAAAAATTGCATCTGGAAAATTCGCCACAATTTTCCGAAGTCCTTTTCACCTGTCCATCACTCCACAATCCTCCGACTGTCTCAAGGAATGCGGAGGTCCCCCCCGACCGACAGGGTGGTTTTTGGGGGTTCGGGGAACTAGCGGGGGAAGCCCTGGGCCGGTATTGTTGATAGCTATCCCCGGTTGCCAGGGAAACGCAGATTAACGGGCCGCGCGCCCGATGTCTATTATGTACAGTCCGTGTAGAAACGAGGATTCAATCATAGTACAGTCAGGGTGCCGGAGCGGGAGAATGTGATCCGTTCACAACTGCTTCTCTTGTGCGCTACGTGAGGAAGTCGGTGAACTCAACGAAGAGGAGTTTTAGTGTCCTTACTGTCTGGTATTGAGGACAATTGCTCAATAAAGCAGGGTATATGAGTCTTGATGAAGACTATATATGTAGATGATATGGGAATAGTAGTCAAATATCGACGAACAGACGTCGTATACAGAAGATTTCAAGAAGCCTTTTAGAAGATATACGTAGACGAATGTTACATTAAATGGAAAATTCAAAGAAATGGAAAAAAGAACCAGGCTATGCTGCTACAGGAGAATATATATCAAATCTAAAAATAGACAAAAAAGTGATAAAATGGAAAAATGAAGTGAATTATATGGTTGTAACATTTGATAATAGATTCACATGGAAAAATCATATAAAATATGCAGTGGATGAAACAAATTCAGCAAAGAGTAAAATTTACCCACTCAAAGGAAAAAATGGGTCGAATGAACTAAAATATATTTTAGTTTTTTTCTTTAATACGAAACTTAGAAAGATCAATCCAAAGTCCCAACTAACAAATGAATTGTCAGTATGGGGTTATGTAGCCAAAAGCTATACCAAGAAGATACAAGTCACATAAAGTAAACTGTTATGCGTTGCAATAGATATATATGCCTTGGTTCGTAAGATACCAACAAATCTATAGAGACTATAAGAATGGGAAATTGTCACAGATCTCCTGAAGACAAGAAGACAAAACAAGAGAACAAGAAGACAAGATAAGAGGACAAGAAGAAAAAGCAAGTCAATATCCAAACGACGAACTGAAATGTAGTGTACAACAACCAAAATTGTAAAATTGGATTAGGATGCCAACTTATCACCAAAGCTCTAGAGATCAACTACTTAGGAGCAGAAATTGGGTAAAATTCAATTTCAAATATCGAAAAAATAGACACTCCGATGAAAGACTTAGGTATAGACCAAAACCATGCGACAGAAATCGCAGCTTGAGCTTGACTTGAAATCAACTCAAGTTCAAGTCAAGTACTAAATAAAAAAATACTTGACTTGACATTGAAAAACTACTACTTGACTTGAATTTGAGTTGATTTCAAGTCAAGCTCAAGCTACTTGGGTTTGAGCCAAGTAGCTTGAATATCAAGCCAAGCGGTGAATTCCTAATTGATGCATACATGAACGAGCTCTCAAATGGTCCTGACTTCAAATGAAATTTCGAAATCAACAAAGAAACAAAATTTTGAACGGCCATACTTATGGATTATCTCATTAATGAACTTAACTGCGGCATTCAAAATCCGAACCAACCTTAAAAATTTCTAGATTCTAGCTAGGTATTTTCGTTCGGGAGTACTCGGTGAGTCGGACCTCATAGAGCAAGATCCCAGAGCCGTAAGACATAACTTATTTTCTGAATGTCATTAGGTCCTTAGGCTTTGAGTAGTCTCAAGTACTTGTAACACCTGTGAGTTTGTGAAGTTCGTATAGTGACACCTAGGCAAATACCAGGTGAGAAAGGTAACTGAAAAACATGAACTCCACTTTTTTCCAAATGCCTAATTTTTATTCATATTTTGTAGAATATTACTGTGAAATTTCATCAAAATCGTCAGACGCGTTCCTTGGACCAAAACTTTAGACACTTCATACGCTTTATAGCTCTACGAAAATGTTTTGTTCCATGGAAAGCATCTGACGCTTTTGATATAACTTCATAATAATATTATACAAAATAGATATAAAAATCAGTTATTTGAAAATAAGTAAACTACATATTTTTCGTAGGGCTTCAAAGCGCCTGACTAAATTTTATCAATTTACAACGATCTGAATTATTAGATAGTTGTTAATCGATACGCATCTATGTATTAACATAGATGAGCGGTAGGAGCAGTGCAGAGTATTGACTCCAACATTAGAGAGAAAATTGGAACCTCATGTCATGTGACCATGAAGGAGAGGATAAACATGTTTTGAATTTAACCAATGAAAAGAGAAGCCGAATCAGGTGATCTGAAATGGTTCATTGATTCAATGATTGATTGGTGCAATATGTCCAACCAGTCAAAACATCGGTTGGTTGGCTGGTCCTCTGGCCTCGAGGTGTAAACATCGTGTAGTAAACATAGTTTTCTGTAAGAGTTAATTCCCCTCTTTATATGCACTATCTACTTATTATTAGACCATTGATTAATTAAAGTGTATTCATTTCAGGTATGGCATGACATCAATGATAGGATGAAGCTGAAATCAATGAAATCAAGGAAATTTTGGCAAAGTGTTAACACAAACTCATCCAGTCTGCCTGGTTTTCAAGGTGCTGGTGGATACAGATATTCCAATCATTGGCGTCATTCCATACCTAACATAAATACACTTCACCAATGTGTGGTTAAAGATTTTCATAAAATATAGCTAACAAATTTGTTGACTATAATACAAACTCCTGTTTTCCTGCGGAGGCTATGTTGTGAACGGATCACACAATGGCGTAGTGCGGGGATCCTCCGCTAGGTGGCCGCCGAGATAGAGCCGTCATAGGGATGCAGGTGGAGGGAGGAACCCCATGAATATAGATTAGCTGTTTTGCCGCTGCAACCGCTTCTGCTCGGGACTTGGGGACAAGTCCCGTAGAGTATGCGACCGAATTTCGGCTACGTCGGAGATGTCCAAAAAAAAAAACTTCAATACGAAATACCACAATTTCCACGTTTTTCCTATCCTATAAATATTTCACAGAATATCCCAACTCCTACCAGCAAAAGTAAGTGGGAGTTACACGTTCCGAAATTTATGAATCTTTGTTGGATAGTTTTGTACGAAATTGTTGGAATGAGTTGAGATATTCCTTGAGATAGACGAAATAATAAAAGATTGCTTAAAATTTGGGGAGTATTTCCGCTTGGTAATATCCCATGATTTGGCAACATCTGAAATATTCGAGATATTCTGAATGCGAAAGGGCTTTTACCTATTTAAAATTCCGGTCTTCAGGGAGAGGATGTTCATGATATCGTTCAATTTAGATGAATATTCTGAAGGGTGAGGGTTTATTATTTTTAATAATACATAATACATAATTACAGTACATAATAACCTTTATGATCATTCTAAAAAAAATCTTTCCCTCAGCGAAATTTTCACAGTTACTTTTTTCGTTTCACAGAATCTGAAGTTTATTTTCACAACAGAAGTGACGAATCTATAGTTTGATGCGAGATTATTAACGAATTTTCAAAATAAATCTTTAAATTTGATCATTGAGATCAATAAAATAAAAGTATGAAATATGGTAATAACTTTCGTTATCTGAAACATCAATCAGAGCAAATTACGTCACATTTAACTATAAACTATAACCCATAGACATAAGTAATATAACATTCTATTTTATGATGTTACCATACCTCGTATATCCTTTTGAAGTTTGGTTGTTATTACTGCTGGCGTTTCGATTGATTTTTGCATTATTTAATTATTGTTCGCCATTTACTCGTGGTTTAGTAACAATAAAACAGCATAAAGTATATTTTGTCGACTTCCTTCTTTCAGTATAGACACCAAATCCACAATGGAAGGTCATGAGAAGGTTTACTTAACCGTTACGTCATAAGCGGACGCCAAGACACCTATACCTAAGCTTTTTCGCTCTGGATTCAAATTAGATAGGAAGCTCGTTCAGAACCGTATAGGTATATGTGACTTCCAAGGGTGCAATTGGCACAAGAAAGAACGAGCACTCAAAAGTTTCTTACTTCACGTCAGTGCTATCTTCTTTTTCGATATTCTATAGATAGTACTAAATTTTGAACGAAAGTACTTGGTTTTTCGATAAAAATCAGGTTCGGATTGCATAAATGTTATGCCCAAAAAATGTTACCTTGCATCGAGATTTTTGAAAATCCAATTGCATAGTTGGAAAGAAGATGACGAAATTAATTTGAATGAATCTTGTTATTTGGACATCTCAATTACTATAATTCATAAAAATGGGAGCTTGCACAAATTTCTTGGACAAAACAAAATATTTTAATATTTTATCAGAAATTTCATTCATCAAGAAAATAATTTCTACTCATTTTATCCGATTTAACAAATAAAAATAAACAAAATTTATAATGAATGAAATAATAATAATAATTGGATAGAAAAATAAAGGAATAACAATAAACACAAAAAAAAATAATATGGAACGAAAATCGTTTTTTGAAAAATAAATAAATTTTCCTTAAATTTCATAGTTCTCCCCAGAACTGAAGCTTGTGGAAATGAAATTTACTCGCAATTCGTTTCTTCTTAACTGTCTAATCATATCTTGAATAATGTTTATAAAAGGTGATATTTTTTTGACGAAAACAATTAGGTACCAATTACCAATAGAAACTGTAAAAAGTTTTTTACAAAAAAAGCGATAAGGTATTTTTAGTAAATAAGAATATTTAAAATACATTGGACGCTTTGTTCAGCGGTCCACAGGAAATAATTGATATCAAGAATTCTAGTGTTGTGTTGAAAAAAGACAAAAAAGTGAAAGAAGTGTACAGAAAAATGGTCAAATCATTTTTTTTAAGACTTGCATTGATAATAATAGGATTACGAGAATATGTAAATATAGAATTAAGGAAATTTGGGCATATAGCTATAAGGTTATGTACAGGGCGGTTCACAATGAAGTCCCGTATTTACGAGGCTTATAATAACTTTTGATAGGAGAATCATAGTGCTAAAACCTTTTGCATAAGATTCCTTATATCCTCAAGTTTTTCTCAAATGAGAGATAAAGCTTCATCTCATAAAAAACAAAAATGAATTTCCGACAAATTTTCTTTATGTCCAAGACAAAGAGTAATACCCATAGATAGAGGAAGGATATAGGTACGTAATGTCCCCAACATGGTTAGATTACGTTGTCTGATTGTAATATATTTTCAAATCCACAATTTTACTATATATTTATGAATGCATATTATATTGAATGAAATATATTTATTTGAGTGTTTCTCAATTAGATGTGCAAATTTGAATATTTGGGATCTGATATTTGTTCTAATTGCCAAATTTATAGTATGCAGAATATTTATGTTTTTATGTTTATTAATATATTATATTTATTATTTATGTTTTATCTACCTGCTGAAATCCAAGGTTTGGCAACTATTGCTTTCCTAGTGTCATCCGTTGTTTCACGTCTTTAGGCGCGCTTGAAGTTTGTTTTCTGAATTTTTGATATATTTAGGTATTCATCTCGATATATTTTGAGTTGATATGAAACGTTGGTTCAGTATGGGACATGAGTGTTTTTTGTGGAGAAACTCGCGAATTTAGTGAAATATTTTATCACTGATATGTATTCATTTTCGCGCGCTTCATGTCAAATTTGATAGTTCATGTTGGAGACAAAATTTGCTAACTGAAAATGACATATGCTTCCTCTATCTATGTTTATTACTCTGAGGTATGAGGTTTTCTTTTGTTCTAGATAAAAAATTAGAAGAGCATGACGGTCTTAGATGCAACTCAAAAGTGGGGGTAACATTCTTGTTTCCCTGTTATAAGGTATATTCTCCACTCCACTCCACAGAAAAAAGAACACTCAGAATATTTCGAGTTATTGGGGAATAAAGATTTTCAATAGGCTTCCAAATGAAATAAGGAAGTTACCGGAAATAAAATTCAAGAGCAAAATCAATGAAATATTGGTGAAGGTTGCATTTTATTCATTAGAAAAATTTTTATGTTTCAAATTTCAATATTATTGTTATTTTGACGAACCATGTATAATTTGATGGTGAATGAATATTATTATTATTATTAGAGAAAATAATAAATTAACAATAAAACTCTATCAAACATGACCTAAACGCAATCTTCTGTTATCAACACACATCGAAGGAATTTCCCCCTCCGGATTCATCCCCCACTCCAAAGGGTCGCCCATGACCACGACCCCAATAAAAGCCGACGGCCAAAACTCGTGGGAGCGTTCCGAAATCTCCGGGATTCGTGGGGTTCGGTCCCGGAATCCGGAAACGTTGTCAGGTGTGGTGGGCGACAACATTTTAAGCCGGTAATGTTGTCCCCTGTCAGGACCTGGATATTTATTCAGATTTAATGACCTCCCGGCTCTCGTCGCCGCCTTTAATTCGAATAAATTCGTTTTAATTAGGTTATAAACCGCCACGTCATCCCCGGCTAACGCGGGGCAGTAGGAATGTACGCACAAAAGGGCGGTTTTCAATTTTTTATTTTTAGTTGCGGACTTTTGCGGTAGTGAAGCCTGAAAGAATTTCGGAATAATTATTTATAATTTTAAAGCACCACGAACTTTATACAGAGATTTATTTATACTGCGTTTTAGAGCAGTGACGGCTCGTCAGGGTCGGCAGGGTCGGCCGGGCCGACCCAAAAATTATCGGGAAATAGAAAATAATTCTAGATATTCAATTCATTCAAACTCAATCGGAGTTATCGATTTCGATATCCAAATTCCCTCGGTAATGAATATTTCCACTCAGAACAGGAAAATATAACTTATACCGGCCAATATTTTCTTTCGGACCCACCTAATATTCGATTTCCAAAGCATCCAGCGTTGTTATTTCCTTTCATAAATTGTAACAAACCACAATCGTAAATGGTTACTTTTCGTAACATCACCCCAAAAAGGTTATTCCAGAATTGTACGTAACACCGTAACTTTAGGTCTGAAATGTAACACAAATGTTACAATTATACAATTGCAACCCCTGGAATGTCACTGAAAGCATCTCATCACGTTAGGTCGGCCAAGAGCCGATGGCGGAACCAGCGCTACCGAGAGCGCTACGTAAAGGAAAAGATACTACGACATACGCCCAGAATACGACCACTCAATAGAACGGCACAACAACTCGATGTAAGGTCGCTTCCCAATACACAGGGTCGGCTGGCCGGTTATCCTATTGCAGAGCGTCAAGCAGCAACTTTTCACAGTTTATTTCAAATATTTGATAATTAAATGAATGGTTAATTTATGTATTTATTTATATTTTTATTAAATTATGAGACATTATGTCTTAATCAGAAAAGAACTTATTTATGCCGTTCGATAGTAGCTATTGATTTTCAGATCATGAAAATATAATTAATATATTCAAATGAATGGTTAATTATGGGATATTACGTCTTAATCAGAAAAGAACTTATTTATGCCGTTCGATAGTAGTTAGGTATTGATTGTCTGATCATGAAAATATAATTAATATATTCCTAACTTTGAAAACATCCTGATTTCAAAAATTCTGTAATTTCGAGGGAGAAAATTCGCGAGGAAATAAATAATTCTGCGTGCTTTTCTTGGGAAATAGACGAAACAACGGATGTTAAATATTTTTGTCAGATGTCAGTAATTTTCCGCTTCGTTCGAGAAGGTAAAATATCCGAACGATTTTGGGGTTTTTTCGATGTTAGTGAAGGTCGAACCGCGAATGATATTTTCAATACCTTGTTGGACAATTTTAAAGATTTCAATTTAGCGACTAAATTAGTAGGTCAAACATATGACGGGGCAGCTGTGATGGCGGGGGAAATTAATGGGTTACAAGCGCGAATAAAAACAATTGCTCCTCAAGCACTATTCACGCACTGTTATGCACATAAATTGAATTTAGTGTTACAAGATTCGACCAAGAAAATCAATGAGTGTCGCGTGTTTTTTTCGAATCTTTCAGGATTTTCGTCGTTTTTCACTAAAACAAGTAAACGCACTAATATTCTAGACGAAATTTGCAAAAAAAGATTACCCTCTAGCTCGGAAACTCGTTGGAATTTCAAATCTCGCGCTGTAAAAACAATATTCGATAAGAGAGAAGAATTAATTGAAGTTTTTGATCATATCAGCGACAATTTAGATGAATGGGATGATATTACAATACGTGAAGCTACCGGTCTGAAGAAAATGTTGAATGATTTCGAATTTTTGTTCATTGTCCACTCTTTTAATTTGATTTTTACATACACAGATCCCGTTTTTTCTATAATCCAGCATAAGTTATCAGATATAACTTATTGCAACGCCAGAATCACTTCTTTATTATCGACTCTGAAAAAATTTCGCACAGAAGATGAGTATTTCATTCGCTTATATTCAGAAGTAGAAAAACTCCCTGAAGTAATGCCACCGAGTGCTAGACGTCGAAAACGTAAAATAGATTCCGAAATTCAGCTCACGGATAATTCCTCAATGAAACGGCTTTTTTGTGAAATTCTGGATTTTATTATAACTCAAATTGAAATAAGGTTTAAAGACATTTCATCACTTCATTTTTTGGAACTAATGAATTTTAATAAATTTGATATATACGTTGGTAATTTTCCGGAGTGTGGCCGACCCACATCTCGAGGGCACGAGCCGTCACTGTTTTAGAGTTATATTCAGTCAAAAAAATTGATAATTCATTACACTCATCTGCCTTCTCAGTGGCGGATTTACATTTGCGAACGTAGATTAATATTAGCTTAAGAACAATACAATTAATTTCCTTTCTTAATAACATATATGATAATATTACAGTTCAAGTTAAATTATAAAAGCATTACAATACCTTTTTGGGAGACTTTAAATTCGCAAAATCATTAATTGTAGCGTCGTATGAAATCCCACTCATTAGTATATTTTACAAAGTGTTTAGCAATTGTTTATGAAGAGATCTTAAAATATTGAGTATTTGGCTCTGTATGTAGAACTTTATTTCAAATTTTGTTAAATTTGTTTAATTTTTCTCCAATTTTCGGAATTCGTTCTTTGTGTGTTTATAATAATTTCTTTTAATTCTGTGAACCATAATAAAAAAATTATTAGCCCACCCCTTAAGATTTGCTTTCTAGGCTTCAGCCTGCTGGTAAATCAGCCACCTGTCATTCTATTAGAAACTTTCCTTGAGAATTAGTAGATGAAATCAATAGTCAATAATAATATTATTGCGAGTAGTATATTATAAACTTGCTCTACCTCATCTAGTATTGATTTGAAATTTCTAATAAACTCTTAACCTCGAAATTATAGTATTGGTATTGAAATAGGTTTGGATTCTGACCAATAAGACATGCATTAAAATCGTTTATCTACTATAACAATAAATATTAAGACACAAGTACATAGGAAACGTTATTGACAAACCTCAACCTATAATAATAGTAAACAAATTCTAGTTGTATAATCACTGATTTTGTTTATTAATAAAATTGACTGTTAAATTTGAACAACCAGTAAGAGTTTTTGTCTTTTTAGCAACATGTTTCTCTGATTGACGTTTAACGTAATTTCAAATAATATTCTATATTGATTCCATTATTTGAATGTGCTTCTTAGCATGGATCATAGAGACGATGATTTGTATTTAGTGCTTAGTTCACTAAAATATGGCAAAATAACATTATCTGTAAACGTCGACTTACTTGCTACAATAATCTCGAAAATGTTTGTAAACACCTTTATATCTTTTTGGGATTTTTCGAAAAAGAAATTCTGTATGGTAACATTTGCTGCTTCCATTTTTTCTGGAGTTGTTTATAATTAAAAGTTCATCTTCACTATCTGAATCAACGTTTTCAGCAAATCATTCACAATTTGTAATGAACCTAATTTGAAAACGTTAAAATTATTGAAGTGACTTTCCTCCCCTCAATAACAATAATGGAATGTTCCCTTTCGGCCAATCGAATAGAAGTATAGGAACACAGAGCCATCTTTTCCGATTTATTATAGTGAGTAGTAGTTAGTTATTATAACTCACGCTGTTTGATAATAGATACTATTAATCGATGAAAAGCAGTTAAATAATGAATATATAATTCAATAGAGTAGATAAAATTGTATTATCTTACAAATAATAATAATAATAAAATAACTGTCATTTAGTGCTGAACTGAGGTTAAGGACCTTGGTTCCTTCAGTTAAGTTTTTCCAGTACATATTCATTAGAAAAAAATTAATGATAGTGAATTAAATATTTATATTTATTCAGCTTGATGTTCGAAGGCAACGATCGGAGAGAGCAGATAATACCTATGTCAATCAGTAGCATATTTCTTGGGATATGGAGCTTTTCTCGAAATCGGATCGCACGTTGTTCGTACACGAATTCCACAAAAATGGTAAGTGCGAAGAAATTTCTCCGATATTGGAGATTTTCGCCACTTAAAAGATGCAAATTAATCTCCAGGAGAGGTGACATTCTTTTAACACCCCCCACTCATCGCAGTCCTGATTTGACGCCTATGGACTTATACATGCGTTCATCTCCAGGATAGGTTATCTAATGTTATTGTTATTGAACCTGAATACGCATTCATGAAATCATGACTGTATGCGTCCTTTCGCAGTTTCGAAATATGGGATATTTCGGATACAAAAATGATGGAAATAATATAAACTGATTATCTATTATATATGATGACACATGAAACCACAGCAATTTTTAGTGATATTTTTGTAATCAGAACATAAAATAGAAAATCTCGATTTTCAGGTTTTTCGAGATATCTCAGGAACCATTGGAGATATTCTGGATCTGTTCACATCAACACACTCATCCTTAATTAATGCACCTTTTTTTGTAATTAAAGCCACCCTTTATTTCTAACGGTTTTCGATATGAATATAAATAAATATCCCTGTAGTGTCCCTCTAAATAGTTCTAATCCTGTATTATAATATGTAGAAATGAAATATCGTACCGCGTAAGTTCTAGTCTCTAGTTTTCTGGAATCATTTTTGTCCATTCTATTATAAAATCTTCTCGTGCATGGAGGGTATATAAATAGAAAGTACCTATAGCAAAAGATTTACTTCAGATATCCTTAAGTTATTATTAAATTTATTGTATAATCAACAGATTATACTAGTTTTCATCGGTATATTCAATATTCCCACTGTTTTCATTTCCAGAATTCATTTTCAACTCGATTTTCGAGTAACAAAATCAACGCTGAATTACGAGGTGGCACTTTCAAGTGATCGAGTATTATCTAACAGATTAACAAAGCTTTATATTCGAGAATCCATTCCCTCAGGACCTTGAATTACAACTAACATCTCCCAATGGACTCTCCTGCTGAATACTTACATATACGAGAAGTAATTTCCACCACATGTTCCAAAATCGACCCCACCAAACCGATAACAATGGAAGTTGAAACGATATTTCTCCATACTTATCCGATGGGATGAACAAAAAAGAAGTATCGATATGATGGCACAATAAAGAGCACACAGAAACGCTCCTTGCTGCGAGGGTGATTTTTCTGGGGGAAACCGTATTTCTAAGGTAATAAAAAGGCCGTTTGCAGCAAAAACCATTTACAGTAATGATAATTTCCCGAATAATTTTTTTCTGGACCCACAGCAGCGTTTCTCGCATTATATGTGTCGTTTTATGTTATATGGGCCAGTCGTAAATGACAACGACCTTTTCACCTATACATTGGAATGGGTTTTTCGAAAGAAATAATATGTATCGAGTAACCTGCACAAATATTGTATTTTTATAGCTATCAAAAATAAACGTATTCGTATTTGATATAAAGGTTTGATATTTTGTTTTATTTCATTGGAAAAAACATTGAAATTGATATTATTCCTTAAACTATAAAACAGTGGTGCACTCAGAGATGGAGGTGGAGGTTTTTGATGGAGTAATATTTCGGATCTATGAAGCAGTTAAATCAAGAATAAAGATTGACAAAAATTAATGAAGATGTTTTATTTTGCGAAAATTTACCGAAATGGAACTTATTTATGATGTTTTGCCAAATATTTCGTTTCGAATATTGCCAGCTGAAAGATTTACTTCTGGAACTTCTTAACTAGGAGGTTATTTAAGCTTGTGTGCGATTCTTCCTTTGAAACCATAGTTTGATGAACATTTCAAATTCAATATTCAAAACTGTTCAACATTTTGCGTGATAATTATTACATTTCATCCGTTGAATTTGCAAATTATACATTAGTTGCTATGAAGTTCAACGAAGTTCTGCTGGAATTTATTTTTTCCTTTTCAAGATTTTGATTGATTATAAATGGCGTGTTTGGTCTTCATTGATTCATTTCTGATGATTCATTGATAAAACTGAAATCTTCTTGGACAATTATTCCAACGAATGTGATGTGTGTTTGTGTTTTTCAATACGGTTGATCAAACAACTAATTGAACATAAAATTGAAATGGTTGAATAGACTCAAAATGATACTAAAGAATCTTTGGTTTAGTTCTAAGGAAGATTGAAGAAACAAAAAATTTATTATTTTGTAGTTTTGCACTATTGCTTTTAGATATTGAAGAATAACGTTGCGATATTATTGACTTATTGTTGGAATGAAATTGTAAGTTAGACTTCGATTGCTTTTTTCAAAAACTTTTCTGTAATTCCGCAAATATCTAAAATTACAGAAACTACCCTGAAAATCATTATAACGATTTCAAATTAAGCCATAACACTTGCTACATGGATCCATTCCTTATTTATTGTAAGGAACATTTAGCTCCTTTCATCTAATTTCGTTATTTTGTGTGCTTGAAATGGATTTTAACATGTAAGACTACTTCAGGGTCCACCTTCACTATAACATATCTATGAAAACACGTATCAGTAGTTCAAGTGAATTTTAACACGGATAGTGAAAATGTTCTGTAGAACCGCAGTACTGGTAATGAAACGATTACGTTGATAACTTGTTGTTGAGTTGAAGAGCTTCTGGATTATCGTGCATTTCGAGTTATTGTGTCGACATTGTAGATTTGACCCATTGAACATTTGAACATTACTTATCATATTGATAGGACACCACTTTGGACGTACAATTCAAGTCCAGAAAACGTCCAATCGATGTACATTGTGCCTATCTTGTCACATATACCTACATACTTTGGATAAACAATGGACGTTGACTATGGATGTTCGAGCCATCGAGTCCCATTTACATAATAGAAAATAAACATGTATGAAATATTTTGAAAAATTTATCTCCGGTACTTTCTGATTGTTCCAATTACAATATTTGGCGAGATGTACTCGAGCCAAGCCATTTTTTCGAGGGGATTGCGTTGTTTCATCACGAGATCTCTGATGGTAACGTTAATTTGGCACTCATTGATATTTGCCAATTACACCTTCCTTTTTTATAGCGGAGGACTTTCAGAAAGAAATCAACTTGAAGCTTACAGCACGCGGTGTTCCTAAGCGGTCACCGATTCAACTCCTAACCACTCTCGACAGTGCTTGGCTCCAGTGTTCCTGAACTGACAATTTCAGTGCGTTATGGGCAACTTTGCTGTAATGGATGTTTTTGAGATCTCATATTGTTCAAATGTTTACGATGAAAGTAATTTTGAAATGTATCAACATAAACATTTCCAAAATGTTTCTGGAATATACTATTATAAAGTACCGAACATTGAGATTTGAGTTAATTTTGAAACGTTTAATATATTTACGATAAAAATAATTTTGAAATGTTTCAAAATATATGATTCGAAGATGTCGCTGAAATGTATGAATCTAATGTTTGAATATTCCTATTCAAAATTCTTTTTGAAACGTTTCAAATGTTAACGATTAAAGTTATTTTTGAATGTTTCCGAAAATTATGATTCCAAGATGTTTCAGAAATGTTTCAAACGTTACAGAACATTTTTGAAATGTAACAATACAATATTCCGAAGGAGGTTCCAAATATTCAAAATTGAGGTAATTTTAAATAGCGCACGAACATGTCATTTATACTGGGTTGGATGTCCAGAATTGGTACCTTATACATACAATAGATGTTCACTGGACATCCAAAATATCATTTTGAACGTACAATTCAAGTCCAATGGATGTATATTGTGCTTATTCTGTATAAATTTTCTCTGTTGAATGTAAATCATCTAGCGATCGAACTGCTGTCTGAATTATAATTTTTACTAGAAATTCGGGAAGAGAAGGGTTGAATCCCCCTGGCTTTTTTAGAAACCACAGTTGTAAATGTTATTCTTCAAAGCTATTGAATATTTTAATATGGGAAGCATGAAATAATATAACTATAACCATAGTAATGTACCTGAATTGACATACAATGTATGTTCACTGGACACTGGTGGATATACAATGGACGTCCAGAAAAGTACATTAACTGGACCAACAACATGCACCATTCATCAAATTTTATTTGAAAATTGTGTTTGAAAATATTATTGATTTTCAGTTGGAACAGAAAAAATAGATGAGATTCGAACAGAAAATTAATGTACACACATTATATGTACGTACAATGGATGTACGTTCTTAAGAATCAATGGACGTCAACAATTGAACGTACAATGGACATCCATTCAATGTCCATATACGTTTGGACTTGAAATGGTCGTAAAATGGACGTCCAATGGAATTCGTGTGCTGTATGAGCGAGATCTAATGATTTAACACCTTTTTTCTTTGCGGCCACGTGAAAGACAGAGTCTATGCCAATTGTCCACAATAGATTCAAGACCTCAAAGATGGAATTCGTGAACTTATCGAGGGCATACAGCTGCAAATGTGCGAGTTGGTTATGGACAATGGACTAGTTTTCATTTTTTTGTTGAGGATTAATTCTAGAAATTTAAGTGAAATGAAACAAAAATGTGGAAGAATCATTGAAATATCTCTAGAAATGAAAGTTATGGGACTTTGAAGTTGCGCTTGGAGGAATAATTTCATAGTACGTGTAAGTGGCGTGACGTCACACACTAGACGACTGGTATTCGCAGAGTGCTTACGAATTCATTGGTGTACAATCTCTTGTGCCGTTCGTGTCGTGTTTTGTTCGTTACACGATGACTGAAATAACTTACTATATACATACATATAAATTATTTTTTTCTCTTTTTACTTTTTACTCCACACATAAATATGTTTTGCCATTGATAGACTTCAACAACCAGTACTCAACTACAAACTGTTTATGAAACGTTTTTTAAATGAATCATCGTTATAAGTTGAACCATGATGAAGCAAACTCAAAAGTAGATACTTACTTGAAAAGTTTAACTACTTTTATTTCAGCACTGACATAAGATGGATTTGAAGAAAAAACTCCATCACTGCGAATATATCTATTTTAGGCAAATTATCACTTTGTCCTTTCACGAAGCCTTCTTCCATTATGGTGACATAAAAAAAAAACTCGAGTTAAAACTACACTGTACAACTACAAAGGGCGCGAGAGCCTTGGCGCGGCTAAGTATTTAAACGTAATTTATGGTGTAGCGATCACAGGCAAGTGCCGTGACGTCACAGATCAAAGATGTTCCGCGCTAAAATACGTAAATTTAAATAATCTATTTCTCAGTCATTTATTGATGGATTTTCAAAATTTTTTCACTGATTTATCAGTTTTGCTCTATATTTTAATTCTATCATGTCAAATATAGTATTATCAACATCACTAAACTAGTCCATTAGTGACAAGTATATGATACTTCAACCGTAGTTGTGGCTGATCTTTTCCACAATTGATAGCATACCTTTCTCTTTACAATGAAATGATTTAATTCCTCTCAAAATATACTCATTTTTTTGAATACCAAAATGAAATCCTCTCTAATGATCTCATATTACGGTGATCGCTTCACTAGCGTATCAAAAATATCGTTCATTAATCGCTTGCATTTATACACTAGTTTATTAAATAACTATTTCACAACCAGTGAAACATATTTCACTACATCAATAATTTATGTTATTGCTTCCCACAATACTGTCATCATGCATATTCAAGAAGTGAATGCAGTTTCATTGGCGCGTGAGCATCAGCTTTATTTACTCTGGGAGCGACCTGCGGGAACGGCATAGGGTTTCGCAAATATTCTAAGCCTCGATCGAAGCGCCTGCTCATCTATTTAAATATTTAGAAGGTTTCTCCAATTACCGCTTTGTTCGATCGCATCGCAGAGCTGCTAGTCTCGAGGGAAACTTGGAGAACGCCGAAGTTGACGCTGGCGACACGTGAACAGACGCCTGATCGAACGCTTTGATTTTGTTTGGTTTCTATTGGGCAGAGGATGGTTATCTGATTATTATGAGATCAGGGGTTGGTTCGAAATAAATAGTGCTTGACAATATGTATATTCGATGATAAAGGTCTAATTGATCACTGAAATACACAATTATATTTTTTTTCACTCAAATGAGGGTTCAACAAGCAATTAGTCATTTGTTTTACTAGGCAGCAAAGTAGTAAATTGACTGCCGCGGCTGATAGTTCATGGCCGTGCGAAGCTCCTCCTACTGTTTATAATGATATATCTAGGTTTTTGTTTTCGCGAATGATTACAATTCCCACAATCTTTTCATTTTTCCTGTAGTGATGAATTAAAACGAAATTGTTGAAATGATTGGTTGCTATAGAAATATATGTTTATGTCCACGATAATTATAGTTTGCCAACTTATGAAATATCTGACAGTTTTTTGAAATAATATCGGATAGGTATATTTATATAATGGGCAGTGATAGCGACTAAGAAGTACTTACTTTTCCAAAAATAAGGAAGGTGGCACAAAATATTGATTGTCAGCAAATGACGAATGTTATAAGCTAGCCCAGGAAAGTTAGTGCTAAAAATGGGTCTAGCTCCTAAAAAATGCTCAAGAGATAGAAATCGTTTCAACCCCTTTTGGGGGTTCTGAATAACAGGAATCTGAGTTTGCGAGGGTTTCTAGGTTGTGCTTCAGATTTGAGAGAAAAAAAATCGCGGATTTTTCGCCCATTTTTCAGTATTTCGCTTATAACTCGAAAAGCAAGCATCCTACAAAAAATATTATATATATTATATATTTGATGAAGAAGGTAACAACCTTCTTCATCAAAGTACATCAAATTTAGCGTCTAATGGCGTTTGAAACATTGGAATTGGTTGAGCCGTTCAGCAATATTTGACCGTCAAAGATAATTTATTTTCACAATCTCAGCACAAAAGTTGACAACCCTCAACTTCTAATGCCTCGGCTATTCGCATTGAGAATAATCACTTTGCTGCCTAGGCAGGAAGTTAGTTACTTTGTTGCCTAGGCAGGAAAAGTATAACTTTGCTGATTGATACGTGTCTGCAAAATCAAATTTTGCTCTCAATCGGAAATCTCAATTTGAAACGAATCCTTAGAATTATAAAGGTTTATCCATAATTCAAATATCCTCTTACAGGATTCGGTCCTTGTGAGGTAATTTTAGATTACTCGCCGGCAATAATTCACCAATAACTTGACGGATGTTGATGTTCAGATCGTGAATTTTCTGAGGATTATCGGCATAAATACGATCCTTCTCATAACCCTACAAATAAATCCAAAGGCGATAAATCACGAAAGTTTGGTGGCCAATTCACATCGCCGAAAGGAGAAATTACGCATCCTGGGAATTTTTCTTGCTGTCACGACAGCACCTTCGCACTTGTTCAGTTAATTTTAAAAGTGTTTCTAATGCCGCTCACATCACCGAATTGCAGTTTTGGGGTTAAAGTTAAATTGAAGTCATTTACAGAAATGACTATATGTATATGGTCGAAACAATGGTAAACTGAGGATATAATATATAATTCATTAGTAAATTAGTGAAGTTCAAGAGAACTTAAATATAATCGAGGAAGAAAATATTTACATATACGATAATTTTTGTCGATATCCAATAATTTTATGTTGAATATACAATAATTCATCATCACGGTAATGGCAACACTGCTCTTCGACAACATGGTGTTTGTATTTGTTCTGTGGATTTTTTCAAGCGTTAAACTTTGCAAAAAAATGGGAGAACAATTTGATCGAATAAAATTTTTAGAGGAATACCAAAGGTGTCCATGCTTGTGGCAAAAAAAGTGAACGAATATAGAAACTGAGTAGAAAGGACCATGCAAAACACATTTATTAGCGTTATCGAGGCTTTCAACTATTAAAAATCTTCCATAGAAAATCAGAAGCATTAGAAGCACGATAATCATGAAGTGTCGAAAATGAAGAAGTCCTTGAGGATGGGAGCAGGTGTTAAAGAAGGTATAGACCTAAACTAAACTTTTGAGACAGAATTTGAATCCACTTTCTCGTCCACGTTTTCTTTGCCTTTTTTCTTTTTTTTTCAATAATTTCAACAACAACAGCTGCAAGAAACAGGAATCCTCCATTTTCACGACGTCTTACAGTAGGGAGACGCTTAATTTCTTCAAGAAATTTTTGATGTAGATTTTTGCTTCAATATACCTAAATTGATCCAAAAATTTTGTTAGAATTGAAATTTAGCTGCCAGGCCTTCTAGAAATGAACTGTCCGTGTAACGTAAGTATCCCACGCATACTTTTTTTTAAACGCAATGAATCTTTGTATCGTACTCATCAAACTGTATTCTGCAACCGCCCAAACCCCTGACGGACGTCGCAACTGGCGGAACTAACGCGGTTAATCTAGAAGGCCGCGTGCACGTCAATCAGCCCCCGATCGCAGCGCTATCACTGCCGTTGACACGCGTTCCGTGCACTATCTGGCGGACCCAGACGTCCTGCATCGAATGTCGGTGCCAGGACGATAAGCGCCGTATCCGGCGTGGAGGGACCAGGGGCTCGAAGGGGGGACCTTGTCACCCGAAAGAAAATACGAACGAAATTTCGTCATCGAAGATATCAAGGCTCAAATAGTTATATTTATTATTGTATTTGAAGAATTGTTAGGAGGGGTTTATATCATGTGGAATTTGCGTGATCTGCCAAAGTTTATCTACTCCTTTTCCTCAGAGATTTTGAGATCCTACCACTTTCAATGATGAGTGAAGCAATCTCAAAGGTTCCTCCGATTTACCATCCTGTTCTGCTACATGCACGAATTCAAAATATGTTTTTACGTCTTTATTTTTATTTTTATAAAAACCGCATTTTCAGTCTTTGATGAGACTTTTTGTATAATATTTTTATGTAGGGATTCACGGCTTGGCTTGATATTTAAGCTACTTGACTTGATATTCAAGCTACATACTTGGCTTGAGCTTGATTTGAAATCAGCTCAAGTTCAAGTCAAGTAGTAGTTTTTCAATGTTAAGTCAAGTACTTAATAAAAAAATACTTGATTAGACTAGAAAAACTAAACTAGAAAATATTCGACTTGAACTTGAGTTGAATTCAAGTCGAGCTCAAGCCAAGTAGGTTGAATATTAAGTCAAGCCGTGAATCCCTATTTTTATGTCAAAATTTATAAAAATAAAATGTTTGTTCGAAAAGTTATTCATGCGCCAATGTCACCCTTGGAGAACGCATAAATGCATACAAGGTGATTCACCGCGATGGCATATTTGACGTTCATGGTAAACAAATCTTAATTTTGTGCAGAAACTTTGCATATTGAGGTTTGAGACAATGACTTTCTCAATACAATATTTTCAGACCTTTTACAACTTCCGGTTATAAAGGAAAACTACTGCTTTCTTATTTCAAATGGTACACCCATTATATTATTGCATCATTAGATAGCTTATTTGATGAAAATTCCAGCGATATGCCATTTTTTTTCTTAGAAAAATGGTGGTGAAGAGGGCTCACTTTTTTTTTCGAATATTTCTGCAGAAAAAATTATTTCAGATAAAAACTTACTGTTGCTATTACTTATTACGTAGTATTATAAGACTGTTCGCAGTTTGGATCAAAGATGTACAGGATGTTTATGAGACCTATATTTTTCTTTCTTTCAGTCTATTTTAAGTAAAGAAGAGATTGGGTTACTTAAGCAAATCCTGTACCTAAAATGAAAACTTATCATTATAGAGTTATCGAGAAAAAACTTGAACTAAGAAGGATCCGTAATTTCTGGGTGGAGTAGTCTGTGACTTCCGGAAAACATAGAAATGAACTGAAATTCTATTTTTTGATAACTAAATTTGACATTTCATGAATTGTAATAAATTGTTCGTAGGGATTGCTGAGAATCCATAAGCCATAAGCCAAATTTTCTAATATGAATAATCAATTACAATTCATGAAAATGTCAAATTTAGTTATCTTACCTACAGTGACTTAATAATCCCCAGTGGCGACAGGCGTAGTCTTGTTTTTGATTGACTGAGCCAAAATATGGCGGATTTTTGTTTACATTCTCCGTTTACCTGATTTTTGGGATATTCAAAATGTAAGGCCCATTATATTAAGTCAGTGTAGTATTATTCAGTTGAATGAATTTTTTCTATATACAATCAAATACCTAATAATACTAATTTTGACAAAAGGTCAGTTCAGTTCAATCAATTGTATTCTTGAGTCAATGGTTAAGCCATATGGTTCGACATTTTTAGGCTCAATTTGAACGAATTGTAGCCACTGTGTTTTATTAAATCACTGTAATCTTACCATAGAGTAATACACATAGATATAGGAAGTATACGCAATTTTTACATTTCCCCAACATGGTTAGACTACGTTTTCGGATTGTGATATATTTACGAATTTACGAATATTGAATGAAATATATTTAATAATTGGAATGCGACATCCTAATTGTCGAGTTTATAATAAGCAGAAAATTTATTATTTTCTGTATCTAGCTGCTGAAATCCACGGTTTGGCAACTTTTGCTGTCCTTGTGTCATCGGTTGTTTCACGTCTTTTGACGCGCTTGAAGTTTGCTTTTTGAATTTCTGCTATATTTAGGTATTTATTTCAATATATTTTGAGTTAATATGAAACTTTGATTCACTATAGGACATAAGAAGTGTGTTCTTTGTGGAGAAACTCGCGAATTGAGTGAAATATCTTATCGCTGATATGTTTTCATTTCCGCTCGTTTCATGTCAACTCTAACAGTTCATGTTGGGGACAAAATTTACTTGAAGAAAATGACATATCCTCCCTCTATCTATGTTTATTACTCTGAGAATCTTAACCACTTTGTTGATCACAGAATATCATAATCAGTGGGTCCAACTTGACAAGAAAATCCAGTTCTATGCTTACAAAATATTCCAAATATTTTTTGTTGATATGAAGTCTTCGATCACAGCAGTCCAGATTTGCGACGCCTCCCCGACGTCGGTGAAAAGGTCACGTGCAGTTGCGTTGCTTGGCTGGTACGCGTGTTGGAGTGTGCCATGGTCGGACGTTTGTCGAAAGGAAATGTCAAACATGATCGGTTGTCGCGTATTAGCCGATTGGATGTGGGTAGGGGGGTTATGGGGGATAGAAGTAAGGCAGCCTACGTGATTAAAATCATCTTAGGGCATGATTATATGAATATGCGATTGTCAAGTGTTCCCTAAATAATGAGGGCTAATGAAGGCTTTAAGTAAAATTAGTAAAATAAGTAGAAAAATAGGTAGGTAGTGTTGGGAAAGGTGTAATCATTTGGATTTTGGGGTGTTACTGATTTCGAAAAGAGTTTTGTATAATTTTTGTAAAATTTGGTCGGGATAATGTGGCGGTTTGAATTGATCTGGAAATATCCAAACTTCCCCTTCAGCATAACGCCAGATTATTTCATAATTCATAATAATATTCGAATCGATATCCCGTGGCAATGAATTTCAAATCTTTGTTTGAAATTGAGGAGTAAAATATACAGATCGTTTCGAAATTGATATGAAAATTTTGGAGGGTTGCCTTTTGAAGAATAAATGGTGTTCTTCATGCAATTTTTGTTCTAAGCTTCTTTAATTTGAACTTAGTGATCTTCAAAATTGAAGAAGAATTTGGTTTTTATTGAATATTTTCCGTTTGGAACATTTAGAAGGTCGAAATTTGGATGTTATCTAATGCCCAACTAAGTAGGAATTGAAAATCATGAAAGATTTCGTAATTCCGAACTTCAATAGAACTGAAATTTAAAAATCAATTTCAAAATAGGGAAACGAATGTTCAAGCCATGAAATCTCTTACCATTCAGTGGCGACTTGTCCTATGAGGTAGTGCTTCGCCAAATAAATTCTGGTAATTATATGTATTAATCGAAAATATCATTCTATCTCATCCTCAATTTCACTTCATACGGTACGGCAATGGGTCTCTGTTCCATAATATCTAGATATTCTTATAATCTCGCTATTCTTGTATATTCATCTCACTTCATTTTCAAGAAGTAAGGCATGCCTATCGCGCTTCCTTGTCTAGCTTGTTATCTACATCGACGCGACGAGATATCGAGCATATTTTTACGCTTTTGGATGCGACTTCTAATAATATATTTGAGGCACTCCTCAATCTACAGTCGTCTCCTTGAGAGGGCCAACGGGCGAACTGCAATTATTCTGCACCATTCGGCTTGATCGGGAAGTGGGAAATCGGGTTTTGCTTTGTTGGTTTCGTAATGCAATAAGGCCCAGTTTCACCAAACAGCACTTGATCCCAGATTGATTAAACTCCGCTTGTTACTAAAGCAGGCTTAACAGTGTTTTCTGTTTCACCATGCATCAACCCGTCCGGAGATGATCGCGATTAACCAAATCGCGATTAAATAGTCAAACCATTTGGCAACGTTGTGAACAAAGAGTTATATAGTGTTCTGTATCGTATTAGTAGTGATGACCACCATTGGCGCTAGGTGTCAGGTGTCATTCATTCATAACTCATAACATTTCAAATCATTTGTCATCTTGTAAACAAAAAACAAAATTTTTGCCGAAAATGTCGAGTGATGTGCTTCGAAATGTCGAAAACTTGCAGAAGTTAAAAAGAAATTATCCCATTTCACAAAACCACACATTCTGGAAAAAAAAACTATATAAGTAATTTTATTAACTTATTTATTTTTATTAACAAGTTTAACTGCTTCTTAAATAATATTTCAATCAAACATATCAATAAATTATTCTTTGCAATAAATTTCATACAACACAAAAACAAAGTTTACGTGTATTTTAAATGGGAAATATTGAGCCTATAAATATAGTCATATTTTGATAAAATTGACCCAAAAATTAGAAATTTCCGGAAAAATAATTACATAGACAAGAGTTCCATACTGATAAATAATTATTAATCTCAACTTGAAAGGTTATAATCCTCCAAAAATGGCCGATTAGTGCTAAATCGCGACTGGTCGATTAAATGGCGCTTTGGAGTGTGGTGAAACGCTACATTACATTAATCGTGATCTAAGGCCTCACTTAAGAGCCAAGTCAAGATTAAAGCATTTGGTGAAACTTGGCCTAAATGATCAACTTGTTGAGCGATTCATGTGATTTTATGATTTGAGTTTTGGGCGTTCTGCTGAAGATTTTATTTGCCAAATTCAGAAATTTTGATTTGGAAAATTGGTAACTCAAACATTTGATGGGGCTAGTGTAATGTCGGAAGAAGTGAATCATATTACCATCAATAATAATAAAACATTTTTTTCTGATGTGCTCCTCTATCTCATACTGTCACTTGCCGCCACTGGTTCCATTGTGACAATTTTTTTTTGTGAAATTTTGATATCATGATATCTATCCGTTAGATTCCACTAATATAAAATTTTGTGTGTATATGAAGTTAATCGATAATATGAATATCCTCTGAATATAGTTTATCTAGCTTCCACATGGGAAACAATAATAACACTAATAACACTGAACTGCGGAATATCCTAATGGGAAAAGAACATGTTGCATTCAAATCCCGATTCAAATTAAACATTTGCATTTAAATTAAACAATAATTTGAAAAATAAATATTTGGTGTCGATATTTATACACATAATATCGAATAGGGAATGAGTTGAACCTTCCAAACATGAATCGATTATTATTTGTATTTGTTTTTCCGTTTCCTCGATAACATTGTAACAAAAAAATGATGAATGAGTAAAAACACATTCTTTTTTAAACATTTAACTTCATTCGTCAACATGGTCATCTTCAAGAGAGATACATGTACTCCAACGCACCTCTGCCATTTCAATTTTCTGTAGAAAGAATAGTCTTTGCTATAGTAATAGGTTTCTATATCGGCTATGACTTCTTAATTAAAGCCAAATTTCATTTCCTGGAGCATTTTTTCGAGGTCTGCAAAAAGCCAGTGGTAACTGGAAGGCATCTTGACAATCATTCGTCATCATTTACGCAATTCCTTCAATTTGATCATGGTTTTTATCGATTTTGACAAGAGGCAACAACAAATTTATAATCAATATAGTTAAGTTGAAAAATCACTTAATTCAATTTTCACATAGGTCGAATTGTATACATTTCGTGTGAAAATGATGTTTCAATTTCACGATGATAGTACCTACGATCGAAGAATGATTACCTATTACACCACAAGATACAAAGGGCGGTAGGGCATGAAAAGTTTCAATATTGCTACGAAAATTAATTGGGATTATAGAAATTGTTCAGTTTAGTAAAGGGGGTTTGGATATTTTTATTGCAGGAAATGTTGACAAACGCAGCGGAGCGAAACAACCCTATATTGTTTTTAAGAATCAAGGCTGAAATATGTAAAGGCGGGCGGCGGCCAGCAAACTTGGCCGAATTGTTGCCCAGGTTTGATAACCCTGTTAGATAAAAGTAGAGTTTGATTTTTTCCACATATTGGAAACAATTACAGGGTAATATATCTAACATTTTAACTTTAGAGTTATGCGTTACGATTTCAGATTAGTATTCAACAGAACGAGTTGAGTAAGTCGAATATAAATTAATAAATTTAATAGATATATGCAGGACAAATTCATAGTATTAGATACCGTTCACAGAAAGAGGAATATATTGAAGGAATATCGATATTTCTGTGAAATTCCGTTCTTTCAACTGCTAACACCCAGTTTCCGCAGTGGACGCATGTATTTTTAACGATCACGCTTATTTATTGTGTAATTAAAATAATCTGCGCTTTCGCCTGGTCATTGTACGACCGCATCTAAATCAGACGGGAACTTGTCGACCATTTGTCCAGGATTAAAACAGGAAAAACGGGATTTGGGATCAGTTGTGACGTTGAAACAGGATTGAGTGGTAATTTATCGGCGATAAGCTATAGCCTAATATTATTACTCATTGAGAGTGTGAATAGCTTTTCACTATTTCAGTATCGTAATGGGTTCATTACAGTACTAAAAAACAGTGCTGTGTAATGAACTCATTACAGCAATGTTTTCAGTTATATTTTTCGTTTCGTGGTTGTCAACACAGACTATTATTTCAAACTTCAACACAAGTCAATTGTCAATATAATATATAATTTGGATATAGTGAAATGATTTGCAACATTATTCGCAATTTCTATTAATTCTGGAGGTGTTGAATTAATTTCTTCAGGCATTTATGAATTTAATGCGTAATTATAAATTATTTCAAAATTCGAAACATACGATTCAAATTCTTATTCCGTCATCTGTCAAGTTTCGTCACAGTCACACCAACTGCCAAGATACAAAACAAAAGACTGATGGAATACTTCAAGAAATGGAGATTCAAAGTGAACACATCGAAAACAGTTGTAATCTACTTCGGAGGAACAATAGTAAAGAAAGAGAGAGCAGGAAACGTCAAAATAGAAAACCAGACGATAGAATGGAAAAAGGAAGCAAAATATCTGGGAGTAATACTGGATGAAAGAATTAATTTTAACAAGCAGATAGAAGAAAACAGAAAAAAGACAAGGCAATTGCACGGCAGATTGTACCCATTGCTCAACCCTAGAAGTAAATTTTCTTTAGAAAACAAGCTGAAGATAATAAAAATAATAATAATATAATATAATAATAATAATATATAGTTTATTGAAAAAGTACAATTTGTATAAAAAATCAATAACATTTAAAATATTGTTTCAATAAACCGCAAAAAACTCACTAAGGCAGATTGCCTGTGCGTGAGTTGTCAGGATTTAAGATATTGGCTGCTATACTAATACTAATTCTATTTTAAAAAATGTGTATAAACAAAATGTAGACAAGGAACAGATACAATGTAGATAAAAATGTATAATACTTATATAAATAAAATGTACAAACAAAACATTGCACACCTATAAAGCGTGCACAGATAAAATGGTATAGATCAAATGTGCACTAATGAAGGCATATATATATACAATATAAAACGCAAGATATAAGAAGGCACCAACATAATACAGTGTCACAAATGTTTATTTTCTCATGTCTATTATTTTGACGAGTTCATTTCTCGGGTACTTTGCAATAAATTCATTCAATTTTTTCTTGAAGAGGCGTAGATTATGAAGTTCTGTTAGACTTTTGGGTAGAATCTGATACATTCTCGGTGCCAAATAAGCAAAACTGCGTTGGCCAACTGTTTTAGCTGAAAATGGAGTTTTGTAGCAAGTGCCATAGTTCCTCGTGTCATATTGATGTGTCAGAGATTGTAGACTTGATTTATTTTTGAATTGATATACCACAATGGAACGATAAAACGTGTAGAGAATATCTGTCGGGTAGGTATGAGGTTTTCTTAAGATTATTCTCAAGATTTTTTTTTGTATTATACTAATTTTTTTGAGGTGTGTGTTCATTGCTCCACCCCACCCTATGATACCATAGTTTAATCGTGAACTTACTAAAGCATGATAGACCATTTTGAGTTTGGTTGTGTCCAGAAAGGTTCTCAGAAGTCTAAACTTATAGAGTAAACACCTGAGATTTCTGCTGAGGTTATCTATATGTTTATCCCATCTCAAATGTCTATCTATAATGATGCCCAAATATTTGATATAGTCGGTTCTTTTAATCTCATAATTCTCATCAATTTTCAGTGTTTCACAGTCTGGTAAGTTTCTATTTAAGCGAGAGAATGTGATATATTTTGTTCTCTCGAAGTTAATTGTCAATAAATTATAATCCATCCAATCTTTGATAGATTTCATGTCATTTTCAGCTTGGTCTTTGAGTTCTTTCCAGCTATCAGCTTGATATAAAATGGCTGTATCGTCTGCGAAACTAATTATCTTTCCACGGCTATCCAACTCAAGTAGATTATTTATATAAATAGTGAATAATATAGGCCCCAATACAGTTCCTTGTGGGACTCCAAACTTTACCTCGAAAGCGTCACTTATACAATTCCCTATTTTGACATATTGTTGTCTGTTAGATATATAGCTCTTCATCAGATCAAGCACATTGCCCCTTAAACCAATGTCTTCCAAGGCATCCAATAATTGTGGGTGGCTTACAGTGTCGAAGGCCTTTGCTAAGTCTAAAAAAACGCACAGAGTTGGCTTACTCCTATCCAAAGCCTCATAAATATTTGATACAAGCAAAGAAATCGCATCCTCAGTGGATTTGTTTGTCTGAAATTCAAACTGTCTATTTGAGATAATATTTTTATCTAACACATATTTCTCCAGTCGCTGTTTGATAACTTTTTCGAAAATCTTTGCAATGTTTGAAATTATTGATACTGGTCTGTAATTCACCATTTTAGTCTTATCTCCGCTTTTGAATAGGGGCTTTATTATTGCTTCTTTGAGACTTCTTGGCCATTCTCCCATCGAGATGGTTTGATTGACAAGGTAAGCAAGTGGTTCACAGATGTGACAAGAGATACATTTCAAGGTTTCTGCCCTCAGCCCGTCTAATCCAGGTGTTTTATTATTTTTTATTGTTTTTATAATTGCCTCTACTTCATGTTTATTCGTTGGTTCCATGAACATTGTATTTTGATTAATATGTCGTAGTGGAAGCGTCGTAGTGCTAATACCAAGCATTACGTATGCAGGAGTTACCTAGTACAATACGAAGGACAATAATAATGATCAGTTGCAAAGTACACTAAATTCAGTAATAAGAACAGCGGTTGGCGCCCCATGGTATATAACTAGGTAACCAACAAATCAGAGAAGAACTGAAAATTGAAACTATTGAAGAAATAGTCAATAAACAAAGAAAGAAGATAATAGAGACGCTGAAAGAGCACGATAATAAGGAATTAAGAAAGATAATACAAATCAAAGTAAGAATGACTGATAAGGGGAAATACCTCTTTCAAAGAACTAAATAGAAGAAAATAGTAACATGAAGTAGGGAGGAAAGCCTCCCGATCAACAACATAAAATAGGAGAAATGAAATTAGAGGCGAAGGGAATGTAAATTCCGGACCTTAAACAAAAAGAAGATCTGAGACAAAACAAAAGTCACTATGATGTATAATCTCAATTTTTCATTGAATTTCGATAATATTTCACCATTGAAATAGAGAAAATGTGGTTTAATACCTATACTTGTTTGCAGAAGGCAATTCCAACATTCATTTTGCATTCGTGTTGGAATAGGAGCCCATTCTGCAACTTGTTTCAGAATATACTATTAAATGACTGAAAAAAAGTGTAAAACGAGATCGATTACCAAATTCCAGAATTGAATAAGTTCGTAGATAAAAATTAGAAATGTATTGGGAACAGCTAATCTAAGGCACAACAGGTAAGTTCAAGAAACATCGTAATATAACAATTGAAGGAAGTTTGATCTAGTGATATTCTATGAAAATACATTGTGTACGAGACACATGCAGTTCTGTTTTCCATTCAAATAAATACGCTTGTCGCAAAATTCTCATTGCTTATATATATTTAATTGAATATATAAAGTTGAGTAGACCATTTATTCATTTATACCTATTAATAACTCCACCGATGGACTATTACCAGAATTTAAGAAATCTCATTGTTTAGATTAAATTTGTAAGAATCCTTTCGGTAATTTTCATTGACTAAGACCATTAGTTTTCAAAATGATTAATAGTGCTATCTGGTAGTATTAGTGTGTCATTCTTGCATCGCGAAGTTTCACTTCGAGAATGATGAATATTCAATCGATTTTGAGGAACTTTGGGTTCGACTTCAGGAGGCGAAAGTGGATTATTGTCTTATCTAGCCGATACGACCCTAAAATTGCGTTAATTCCCTTCAAACTCCATAATGACCTTGACACAGTAACCCAGCAGTCAGTCGTACCAACCCTCCGAGATTTCCGAAACGGCCGAGATAAGAATCGCCAATATTATACCATTCTCTAATGAATGTAATCCTTATACAAT
Source organism: Harmonia axyridis (assembly GCF_914767665.1). NCBI lineage: Eukaryota > Metazoa > Arthropoda > Insecta > Coleoptera > Coccinellidae > Harmonia > Harmonia axyridis. The sequence continues at coordinate 28,177,972 of NC_059503.1, forward strand.
GATTATAATATCCTCATTATAAATAGTAGTGAAATATACATCGAAAAATAAGGAGAAAAAGAAAGAGTTGAAAACATAGAGACATTAGAAGCATGAATGCAAATTATTAGGTCTATATTCATGGGATTCTGGTCAAAACGAACGAAACTTAGAGTCACAGGTGATAGGAAGTTAACTTTTTAGATGACGAAGTAAGTCGAATGGTCCCGGAAGTAACTGTAAATCCTCTTATCAGCGGTAGAGTAGGACTAGGTGAGTACGGATTGACTATAAAAAAATAATTTCTCTAATTCTGTGGTTATTCCGTTCATTCTTCCACATCTTGTAGAACAAAATCGTGCGAGAATATATCAGAAACGCACAGTTTTCATGGTTATATTTTATTATTCTATGGTGGTACTCCGAACTTTCCGCCACGGCTTTATCTGTCAATTCATCAATTTGCCTTAAAGAAATCAGTTCTGCCAATCAACATTTTTCAATGCAAAAATCACTAAAATATATTTATGGAAATATTTCATTAATTTCAATGAAAATGCAACGAATTAGAGAAAATAATGTATAATACTCGTACAGAAGGCTCATTCTACCACTCGTTCATTCCAAAACTCGCCACTTCGTGGCTCGTTTTTGAATTTTGAACTCGTGGAAGAATATCAATGCCTTCTGCACTTGTATTATAAATAACTATTCTGCCTTTGCTCAGAAAGGTAAGTCTTCATATTAATGAAATAATGAATCCATCATCAGTACTAAATTTATCGGCGGAATTTATTGAAATTTGAGATGGTGACGTATTTTTTGTATGTTGACATACTAAAAGGTTGTCTCAAACCTTGAAGCCTGTCTACGACTATCAGAATCTAAGGTCAAAGGTCATAAAATCGATATTTTGCACATTTTTGCAAATATTTCTTTTTTTGCTTTTTGTTGTCATTGTCAATATTGTAGAATATAACATTTTCTATAACTTTACAACTTTAATCGATACACTTATAACTGTCTTTTTCTTTCGTCAGTTTTGAACTGTATCCTTGATTCCTTGATAACTACGAACATACAATTTCAAGTGGCTGATTTGTGTTTTTGACGGGACTTGCGACTCTGGCTTCTATCTCGAAAACGATACAATGTACAAAAAAACTTATCCGAACAGAACTTCTAGGGAATTTAATGCTCTACAATATTGAAGGATAAAAAATTGCGAAAAACCCAACGAGATATAAGCAAAAAATCAATTTTTGACCTTGGATTTTATAGTCGCAGACACCCTACCATATGTAGGTTTTGAATAGTGTATTTTAAAACAAGTTTCGGAATGCAGAATGGGCTCTATTCCAACACGAATGCGAAATTCGAATGCATAAGTGTTGGAATTGCCTTCTGCAACTAGTATTAGACGATATTTTCTCTATTTCAGTGAAGTTTCTTGAAATATTGTCGAAATTCAATGAAAAATTCAGATTATACATCCTAGTGACATTTGTATCGTATCTTGGCAGTTGTTGTGACTGTTACGAAAATTGACAGATTACACTTAATCCAAATTATATCATATTGACAATTGACGTGTGTTGAAATTTGATAGGATCGGAAGCCTGTGTAGACAACCACAAAAAGAAAAATATAACTCAACTCAATGCTGTAATGAGTTCATTACACCACTGTTTTTAGAACTGTATCTAATGAACTCATTACGATACTGAAATAGAGAAACAACTTTTATGATGTCAAAATACAAGTTTATAGCTGGTTATCTCAAATTTCGAGGTGAACTACTAAGACTGCTACTAAGATGACAGATTCAAGCCTCCCTCACATAGCTCAAGGAACAATCAAAATCTGTTGTATTTGTCTGGACTACCTCACATTCCGGAATTCTAGAAAATGAAATAGTCGACCAAACAGCTAGATTAGCAGTGACCGGAGATTATGATAACAACTTTGTAAATGAAATCAACCAAACTGACCTAATAGCTTATTACAAGGAAAAATGGAAAGGCAAACCGACTGGAACAAAACCGATGCCAAGTTAAGGGCTATCAAAAAAACAGCACAGAAAGGAAAACTAAATCAGCAGCTTGGACGTGCGAAAGATGTCTCTCTGACTAGATTGAGGATAGGATACACAAATCTCTCATCGCTCAACATGCTAATGGGAATTCATCAATCTAGGTATGAAGATTTTAATCAGGTACTCACAGTTTATCATGTATTGGTAGACCGTAAAAAATACCAAAGTATACGCAATGAATTGACTTTGAGTAATACAATTGAAACTATTTTGATGGAGGAATCTGAGCATGAAGAAAAAGTGTTAAAATTCTTAGAAAAGACACATTTTCTGGGAGAAAAATGATATGTTGATATGCTGTTGTGATTTTATTTTGTTCGCTTTCAATTTTAGTCATATTCAAAAGTTCTCATTCTACACTTTATATTTCAGTCATATTTACACACCTTCTATTCTAGTCATATTATTTATACACTTTTTATTCTACATTCTACTGCTTTTGAAAAACTTTGGATTCTAGTTCAAATGTCGTAGGTAAGTGGTTCATTATCTCATCTGTCAATACTAGGTACCCTAAAATGACGATGATTCCCCTCTAGCTCCATAACAACTTTGACATGTAACCAAGCGACAACACGAGTCATACCAACCCTCCGACAATTCTCGAAACGTCCCAGATAAGAATCTCCAACAGTAAACCATCCTCAAAGGTCTCTAGCTATCTGGACTCGTCCAAAACACTCCCGGATATCCCGACTGGTCTCTTCCTCCTCCTCCTGTGACGCACCAGAAGAATAACAAGCGGCTATCGCCAGATGGGGACGTCGAACGCAACGCCGGAGTGTGCTGGAGATTACGGCCAACAAAAGGACCTATCTCTTGATCTGCGGGGACGTCGAAGTAGGCTGTGTCTGCGAACGACAGACGTCAGTGACGTCGGGTCGCGGGGGTGGGAGGGAGGTGAGAACGCTCGGTATTGTATGGTAATTTTGGGACATGGGACTGAGGAGGTTTGGTCGCGTTTGTTCTTGACGGGTTAATTGAACAGGTTTCAAATTCGTTTTTGTTGTGGGTTTTCAGGGCGTAATACGTGTTTCTACAGTTTCATTGTTGGTAATTTATATATTGGTGATGGAGTCTATAGATGTTTTCTTTGACGGAAATATGGCTTCGTCTGGTTGGCTCAATTGATTTTGAAAATAATTATATGATCATTATATTACATATTTCCGTAATTCGAGGCTTTATTGTGAAAAACTGATTATACAATTATGATTCAAAGTATTGCCCATCGCTCGCCACTACTTTCTCCCATCTTTCATGTAGCGTACGAACCCGCGTTGAAAAAACTGGTCATTTTTGGAGCGATCCACTAATCGATCCAATTTTTCACTTCTTCATGAGACTGGAAGTGCGGGTCAGTCAGTCCGGGTGCCATTGATTGAAACAAGTGATAGTCCGAGGGAGCAACGTCTGGAGGTTAAGGCGGGTGGGGTAGAACATCCCATTTCAACGTTTCCAAGTATTGGAAAGGGGGTCGTGTAAAATCACTTTATCATGTCTTTCGTTGTATTGTGGCTGTTTGTGCCGGGCTAAAACGCATTAATTGCGTTCGATAACGATTGCCTGTGATTGATTTAGTCGGTTTTCACAACTCATAATAAACTACGCCGAGCTAGTCCCACCGAATACTGAGCATGACCTTGGAACCGTGAATATTCGGTTTGGCCGTCGACGTGGAAGCATGGGTGCGATACCCCTATGATTTTCTGCGCTTGTGATTATCGTAACATTTCTCGTCTCCATTCACAATGCGATGTAGAAATTCCTTCTCTCTTTGCCTTGCAAGCAGCTGCTCACAAGCAAACAAACGCCGTTCACATCTTTCGACTTCAACTCGTACAGCAACCAATTTCCTTGTTTCTGAATCATTCCCATGACTTTCAGGCGATTTGAAATGGCTTGTTGCGTTGCGTCACTTCCAATGATAAAATAATGCATTCAATTCCGCATCTTCGAAAACCTTCTCTCTTCCACCGCCGCCACGCTGGTCTTCGACGTCAAATCACCGTTCTTGAAATCAAATCTACGATCTATTTATTTCGACTACCACTTACCGCTACAGCTGCAGCTTTGCGTAAGCAATTAATTCCCATTATGAAATGAAAATACAGAATGAAATATGAATTGAATTACTACTTAACTACAGCCAACATAATGTCTGAGGAGTTAACATCAATTTGGCATCCATCATATTTGATGAATTCTCAAAAAAAAAAAAAAAAATTTATGGAATTTCCCTAAAACATCTATCCTCTTCTATGGTCTTCTAATTTTTAATATTTTATAGATGCAGAAATAACACCTGGGTTCATCTCGAATCTAAACCATTCATCATCATTGTACCAAGACAATTTATCAAAATTGGTTTTGCCGATTGTGTTCATTAATTATATGTAGAAACCTCAATCTTTATAGAGAAAATTTACGTCTCGCTCGTTGCTATGATCCCGAAAAGGAGGAAATTAAAGGAGACTCGTGAAGACAACATCTAATATTTTGAAATTTATACGAAAAGTGAAAGTGTGTAGAAAGCTAACGTTACAAAATGGCGAATGCCTCGGTTTCATATTTCTTCAAGTGGTACCTAGGTACTGAATATATCAACTCAAACATTATTTTCAGTGTTCATTATAATCAAAGTGCGTTATGTGAAATTTGGAATCGTAATGTAATGATTGCATATCATTATAATACTCCTTCTTCATTTAGGTACAGGAATAATAATTAGTCACAACCGGTTCCTTTAATGCCTCTAAGCTTACTAGAGGTCTCATTAAGAGATGCCTGGGAGAGTCAGTATGGAATAGTTGAATTTTGGGATTTTTGTAGATATTGATTAAATTAATGTTCAATCATCAATTCAACTTTTCAACGAAACACATTTTATCAATTCGAATATTGAAAGGAACGATTCATTGCAAAAATTATTTGAATTCTTGTTTTGTGTTCGTAGAAACAAGTTCACTAATATGAAAATAAAATACAAAATTTTGCAAGAACGGATCATTTGTGAATGGAATCTCAAAAATTTAGTCGTGGTTGTCACATTTTGTTTGCACAAATCTTCAGAAATTTCAAGAAAAATAGAATAGATAATTTTCGGAGAGTGTAGTTTTGTTAGTGATACATTCAATTTTGAACAAAGATTCAGTCCCTTAAAACTTTCGTACCTACTTATTCGGTGAAAGTTTGTATATGAGGTGTGATATTATTATTTCACTGTTATCGGTAAGTTTATCTGGATGAAGGCTACTAATGATATGTCCCTTTTGAAATTTGGCATGAACATTTGAGTGATTATTCTACATATTCCATATAGAACCTTAATTTGGATATAGTAGAATCTGTTATTGCGGAAACATTGTGAATAATTATATATATTCTACTCGAATATTCTATAATTCTGGCTACGCGATCCAAATGAAATATTTCATATTCTCAGTGAACATAATACTCTACTGAATTTGTAACACATTGTAATTGTTTCGACAACGATGTAAAATCTAGAAATCAAAAATTACTGAGGAAATTACTTAGGTACTTAGTAAGTTTATCTCTGAAAATGTAAACATTGTGATTTGACGAGTGTAAGTCATTTCAAAAATAATCTGGACAATTTAAGATTGAGTTAGTTTGTATATCATTTGTTATGTTGTATGATGATTGAGAGAGTTTCATAGCTTTCCTCAATTCTTGTCAACGATTTAATAATAAACTAATTAATAAATATTCTGTGAATAAGAGTGTGGTTTATAAAATTTCGGTAGAAAACATAAGAATATTCCTTGATTTCTTGCCTTGAAGATTCATGTAAATTTTTCAGTACTGCCCAAGGCGGTCAAGAAAACGATCGACAAATCCAAATGTAACAACTGACAAAAATTTTTTTGAATACGTAACCAAATTGGCAAAGAGTTCAAAAACATGCCTTTGGTGGCAAATTCAATATTAACATGGGCAACAACTTCTGCGAAAAATATTAGAATGAGCACGAAAAAGTTCGAATTAACGAACCATTCCCATAGAACATCTGTCATTTCAGCTTTGGTCAAAAAAGGTTAATGAACAAGAGTTAATTAACGTTAATGGGCATTCGGGCCAGTGCACACTCTTTGAAATCATATCTTGAGCTAGATGCAGAAGCATATTTATTTTCTTCAAAATCTTGAAGAGGTCATTCATATTTGAATCTAAATGAACATATATCTATCTATATATCTGCTGTCAATCAAAATACTGAAGAAAAAAGAATCAGAATCATCAGATTGGATTTCATATGCTGGAATCGGGACCAATTTTTATCAAATAATCAAATACAAAATTGTAATTTCCACTTCAAAAATGGAACGTTCAATATACTTCCAAACTTAGTTTTTGCCCTGAATTGTTGTTTTCTTGGATTTCTCAAACATTATTTTATTAGTTTTTATCTAATTTTCTAGTTGTTAGTCATGCCGAATACTCCTCCAGATAAAATTTTAGCATCAGGTGAAATTTTATATCTAGTGGTATCAAGGCCGTACCCATGGGATGGGAGGTCTCCAACACCTACGACAAGTTTTTTTTTCCTGAATATTAATTAACTTTATTATTTCAAATGCATCACTCTTCCTTCTGAGTATTTTTTTCCCTTTTGAAAATCTTAAGAAATACTGAATATGTTATAATTAATATTCAGTGCCTATCCCTAAATGCTATTATATTGGAGTTATAGCTTCATTTACATCATCAACAAAGTGATACGTTTGGATGGCTGTGATCGAATAAACTCGTTCAATTTGAACAATTTTCAAATATTTATTACATGTTAGAGGTAGGTATGTCGACATTTGAGTAGTAGAAAAATTAGGAATTTTAGATAACATACAGTAAAGGGAATTACATTAGTTGAAGTCATCTGTATTATTGTTATTCAAAACTACTAATTTTGCGACTACCCAAATATGGATATACCTCTAAAAGATTATTCAAATTAAACGAGATGATTCATAAGCCACCTAAATGTATCAAATCTTAAGGCAAATCGACAAATTCCGAATATGATGAACACTCACTTTGCACTTACCTACAAGACGATCAAAAAATATCGTAATTCATACACACACGCAGTTCCATCTCAGGGAAATTTTTTGACGTATATTTGAGGCTTGAAGGAGTAACACCCCTAAGGGGGAGCGCTTGAACCTGTCAAAATTGAATATGGTAGAGGGATTGAGTGATACTTCATTTAAAAGGTCTTGGAAGCCTCCTTACAACGATGTATGATAAAAGGAATTTTGATGAACCGTTTTCGCTAAAAAGTGATAATGACAATAATAAACCAAAATAACCATGATCTGTATGGAAGCCTAAAGACTCTACTTTTACTATCATCAATAATTATCATAATCCAAAAACACGGAATTCCCAATGCGAAAAAGCTTTAGAAGATCATAAAACATAAAACCATTCAAATAACCCCAAATATTATTCCCCATTTTGACACCCATCCGTCACAATCATGCCCATCTGTCTAACAACGGTAACAAAACGTACATAGCTACTCGCACATAATAGGTGACGACCGTGGGTATATTTCATGTATGGTATCATCGTCGAAAGTAACTCGAAACGGCTTTAAACCCCGACCCGTTTTGTCCGACCTGTATTATCCCGCATATCTCTCACCTCCGGAACCAGATTAAAATGAACAGCATAAAGGTCGCATTACACGGTCGGACGATTTGCAAGTTACGGGAATCAAAACATCGCAGTTTTATCTGTATAGGTTCATGATACCTGTTTGGGGGTTCGGAGGGAATAGGTATTCTTTTCGAGGGGCGGTTGTGGATTGTTTTCCTTGTTTCTTTTGTGCGAGAATAACGGGTGATGTTGGGTTTATGATTTGCGAAATTTATGTTTTGTGGTTGGGATTAGATAGTTCCGTATTCAACAAGTGTCTCACGAAGTATTGAAATTTTGTTTCCTACAACTGCTATGAAAAATAGTGTATTCTTCATAGCTTACTGAATTTCAAAACTATGAATTGCTCATACTGTGAGAAATATTATTCCTCGCAATACTTTGCCCGCACCTCGCTTGTTAGACCAATGAAATTGGGCTTTTCGAAAGTCGAGACTTCAGCAAGGATACGTACCAAAGATTTAGATTTCAGTCATTATTTATTAATTCAATTTGAGATTTGGAATCTAATTTATCGGCGAGAATTGTGTCGGGATTCTCGCACTTCCCGTGGGATTGGAACAAAGAAAACCTCCCGTGGGATTGGAACAACAGAAACCTCTCTTGGAATTGAAAGATATCAAGAAGTACTTCCTTGAGATACAGAATTTGGAATAGTACGTACGTTAAACCACTTTAGTTCCTGAATCTGAAAGAATACCTGCGTAATACCTGGCGTTATCACATCAACTTCGTTGAATGTGGATTGGAGTACTAAAGCTTCCTGATAAGATCTGGTGTTCAGAAGGATGAAAATAATTTACAGAAGAGGTACCATCCTAATTGCAGAGTAATTCATATAAAACCGATTTAAGTTAAGTTTTTATTTCATTGTTTTGTTTAGGGTGAAAATGATCGATCATTGTATATTTTAATTTTGTTATATTCGTAAAAACCTGGGTAGGAGTTTTGTTGCCAAATAAGCCACATTTACACATTTTGGCCAAAATGTGTAACGTTACAATAACAATACCCAAGAGACACTAAAGATAAATTTCTAGGGGTGGTTTAGCTTATTTGGCAACAAAACTCCTACCCAGGTTCTACAAATTTAATAAAATTAGAATGTACAATGATCGATCCTTTTCACTCTAAGCAAATAATGAAATAAAAACTTAACTTAAATCGGTTTTAAATGAGTTACTCTGCTATTAGGATGGAACCTCTTCTGTAAATTATTTTCATATATACTACAACTGCTTTGGAAAGTAGAGTATTCTACTTTCCAAAGCAGTTGTAGGAAAAAGTATATTGTGCAAAAAATGAAGAAAGCATAACTTTTCTCACGAGTGTGGAAGTTTGTGGCACGAGTCTGAAAGGCGATTGCCGCAAACACACGAGTGAGAAAAAGCACTTTCACCACAAACGATACTTTTCATACAACTGCTATGGAAAGTAGTGTATTCTTCTAGCCTACTCAATTTCAAAACTGAGTATTGCTCATACTGTGAGAAATATTATTCCACACGGCAATTTGCCCACACTTCACTTCAGAATATTAATTAACATATAGCGTTCAATAAGATGCCTGCTATTTCGTTTGTCATCTTGGGTAGGGTTATGCGGTACTGATGATCCCTAATAAGGGTGAAACCGGTATATCGCTATCCTCCCTTGATGACATCATTCTCCTTGGGTTACTTTCGATTATGATTCCTACGTAATGGCGTGGAGACCTTCTGTCTGACAATGGTTTATGTTGATGGCAATTATATTGCTGATGCATTAGATAACCAGATAAATAATTAATATCATACGATGATATTACTCGTTTGGATATTGTACTAAATATTGTACTCATTGTTAATTTCATCAATTATATCCAAATAACAGCCATTTTATTTTGTTATTTTTCAATATGAATGTCGCTTAGGCTAAAAACGGAAGATTTTCCTTGTTGACGTGGGATTCTGCTTTTTCGAGGTACTCATGGAGGAGGTAGTTAGGTTATTTGTCCGCTGGGTGGCGCTCTTCAGTAATTCATACTGACTAGCGACTGCCAGCGTTCAATAAGATGCCTGCTATTTCGTTTGTCATCTTGGGTAGGGTTATGCGGTACTGATGATCCCTAATAAGGGTGAAACCGGTATATCGCTATCCTCCCTTGATGACATCATTCTCCTTGGGTTACTTTCGATTATGATTCCTACGTAATGGCGTGGAGACCTTCTGTCTGACAATGGTTTATGTTGATGGCAATTATATTGCTGATACATTAGATAACCAGATAAATAATTAATATCATACGATGATATTACTCGTTTGGATATTGTACTAAATATTGTACTCATTGTTAATTTTTAACATATAATGACTTCTTCAAGAATATTAGCATACCTGTATCATATTTTCTATTCGAATAAATTACATCTCTGCATCATTACCAAAATAATTAGTGGTGATATAGAAAACCAAATATAACCGCTGTTTTTATAAGAAAAAAACTAGTCATAAATGAGCCCAAAAGTTCATTTAATATCACTTCGAATGATTGAACCTCAATTACACAATTACTCTCTTCATAATCTGAAGATACATTAACCATGAAAGTTATGGTTACTGCTCAATTGAATAAATTGTCACTCAGTAAGTCCTGGGTTTGGCACATAGATGCACCACCTGCATCATACCACATTTTTATTGTCAATACCAACCGTCAATATACGCGTATCAAAACATCGCAATATAGAAATAGTCTGGATCGATATATTGAAGAGGTTAAGTGACAATACATTCGTTGTTGTTTAAAAATATATAAAAACGAAACAAATGCAAAAAACAATTCCCTTTCACCAAGACAATGCTCCTTGTCACCGATCGATGTGAATTATGATCAAATTGAACAAATTTGTTTCCAACCACTTAACCACCCAGCTTCTTCTTCAGATCTGGCCTCCAGTGATTATTGGTTTCTAGCAGACCTCAAAAGAATTTTCCAAGGAAAGAATAGTTGCCTAATAAAGAAATGATTGTTGAGTTTTGATCCAATTTCGAAAGTAAAGACGAATATTTCTACAGAAAAAGTATAGAAAAGTTTGGTGTGTTGACGAAAAAAGTTGAATTTAAAAAAAAAATACGTGTTGTGTCCGGGACTCATGGGTGAAATGTTGAGTTAGTCTGAAATTATGAACCATTCGAGTAGGTAGCCAAATGAATGAGAAAACAACTGAATGCTATACTTTGGAGAAGAAAAGAACTGAAAAACCATATACAGCATGAAATTCAAGGAATTTAATAATGCGTAGACGAGTTAACATCTGGTTGTTCATTCAAATGAATGTTTATATATAATTCCCGAAATATTCCTTTCAATGAACAGATGTAAACTCATCCTTGTTATTGAATTTCTTCAGAGAGTTTGGAAATGCCAGGCGGCAAGTGTCCAATATATCTGCAAAGTTTATTATATCCTATTTGGTATTCATGTTATTTCGGCCATTCGGGCCAATGTTCATATTTTGTCAAATATATACAAGCTCAGTCGAAATGTGACCTGATGAAGCCTCATTGTTAGCGAAACAATTGTTGCAAATATTAAAAAATAATGAAATAAATAAATGTAAATTTCTTTCTCTATTTCAGTATCGTAATGAGTTCATTACAGTTCTAAAAACATTGCTGTAATGAACTCATTACAGCATTGTTTTCAGTTATACTTTTCGTTCTGTGGTTGTCTACACAGACTTCCAATCCTATCAAAATTCAATACACGTCAAATTGTCAATATAATATAATTTGGATATAGTGAAATGATTTGCAACTTTATTCGAAATTTATCTTGATTCTGGTGGTGTTAAATCGATTTCGTCAGACATAACTCACGAATTTAATGCGTAATTATAAATTATTTCAAAATTCGAAACGTACAATTCAAATTGAAATTCCGTAATCTGTCAATTTTCGTAACAGTCACACCAACTGCCAAGATACAATACAAATGTCACTAGGATGCATAATCTGAATTTTTCATTGAATTTCGACAATATTTCACAAAACTGAAATAGAGAAAATATCGTCTAATACTCGTTGCAGAAGGCAATTCCAACACTCATGCGTTCCAAAACTCGATCCTTCGTCGCTCGTTTTCGAATTTCGTATTCGTGTTGGAATAGGAGTCCATTCTGCAACTTGTTTTAGAATATACTATTTTTTCATTAGTTTCGATAATAGAATACTTGCATGGTCAAGTGCTAGACTATTACTGCGTTAAGTTAATAACACATTCTTCAAATCACCCCCCTATCATTATATTACACATTGAACACAAAAACTAGCCATCCACAAAAGAATAGAAGCGGCCACAGCAGTCAACATTTCCGCATCATCAAGTCTGATCGAATTTGACGAGTACGCCACAACCTCATTGTCGCAAAATGTAATTATTCTCCCCCGAAAAAAACCGCCCCGTTGCCCTCTAAGCTCACCCGAATAAAAGTATCCATTTCACGGTACCTTGACTACCCCCGACGCTCAACAAAGGGGCGAGAAAAAGCTTAAGCGTCAAAACAGGCCTTAGCCTCCCATGATACGCGGCCTAATCCCAAAAACACAGGGACAGGTGGTGAGGGGTGTACAGCATTTAGATCGGGACAGCTCGCGGTCCGTCTAATCCACCGCTGTCATCCTGGACTCAGTAGGCTATGACGGGATCGGCTTAGGGATGAATGGTAGGTCGGTCATGCGGCAAGACGGTTGAGAAGGATCCTCGTTTTGAGTAGATGGACCACACACATTTTTGCGATTGCTCGTTTCAAGGAACATGACGGAGGTGACAAAATATTGGCGGTGAAAGAAGGACTAAGCAGGTAGCTGAAATATTGTGAAGAAACAATTGAACAAAAATGTTGGCTTACTGAGAATAATGACGAAGTTATTAATAATGAAATATTTGGATTTTGCAACGAATGACCGAGATATTTATTGCAATTTTGAATATACAGGGTTAGAACTATTTTGAGATGCATTACAGGGATATCGAAAACCGTTAGAAATACAGGGTGACTTAAATTACAAAAAAGTTGCGTTACTTAGGCCCAGTTTCACCAAATGCTTTAATCTTGACTTAGCTCTTAAGTGAGGCCTTAGATCACGATTAATGTAATGTAGCGTTTCACCACACTCCAAAGCGCCATTTAATCGACCAATCGCGATTTAGCACTAATCGGCCATTTTTGGAGGATTATAACCTTTCAAGTTGAGATTAATAATTATTTATCAGTATGGAACTCTTGTCTATGTAATTATTTTTCCGGAAATTTCTAATTTTTGGGTCAATTTCATCAAAATATGACTATATGTATAGGCTCAATATTTCCCATTTAAAATACACGTAAACTTTGTTTTTGTGTTTTATGAAATTTATTGCAAAGAATAATTTATTGATATGTTTGATCGAAATATTATTTAAGAAGCAGTTAAACTTGTTAATAAAAATAAATAAGTTAATAAAATTACTTATATAGTTTTTTTTCCAGAATGTGTGGTTTTGTGAAATGGGATAATTTCTTTTTAACTTAACTTTGTTTTTTGTTTACAAGATGACAAATGATTTGAAATGTTATTAGTTATGAATGAATGACACAGACACCTAGCGCCAATGGTGGTCATCACTGCTAATACGATACAGAACACTATATAACTTTTTGTTCACAACGTTGCCAAATGGTTTAACTATTTAATCGCGATTTGGTTAATCGCGATCATCTTCGGACGGGTTGATGCATGGTGAAACAGAAAACACTGTTGAGCCTGCTTTAGTAACAAGCGGAGTTTAATCAATCTGGGATCAAGTGCTGTTTGGTGAAACTGGGCCTTAGAGATTAGTCTCCAATGGTTCCCGAGATATCTCGAAAAAATTAAAAATCGATATCTTTTTTTGTTTCTGGAGATTACTCCATGAAATTCGGTTAGTAGTTATCAATATAGGTGTCGTCAGTTTTTTTCTGTTTTCCATTATTTCATAGACTACTACTACTTGAATAATTTATCATGTTGATATAACAATGTATTTTCATTACCATTACATTTGAAGGGTTCTGTCAGTGCATTTCCATAAATATCAGAATTGTTAATTAACTTTGTTGACAGTTGTTATGTGAAACCATTACTTGAGTTTTTTAAATTATGTAGAACAATTTCTACAGACATTGCCAGTTAAACGTTATGTAGAGTGTCAAGGTATCAGCATGATTATGTAAGCAATATGAGGTTACTTATCGAACAGGAATTAGGTTTTTACAAAAATGGAGTGATGGTTTCACATAACAACTGAACGAAGTAACAAAGTAAATGAAAATTCTGGCACCAGCCTACTATTCAAACAAAAATAAAAAGGAAGTTCAAATTTGCTTAGCTAGACTCAATATTTTTGAAGAGTGTGGTACATTGTTGAATTCGTAATTTTTTCTTCATCAACTCATAGAAGAACCAATATGGCGTCCATAAGAAAAAAAATTGACTATTGCGTCTCTCAGTTTTTTTTATTGGACTTAATAGTCTTTCCAATGAATATATGGTTGTCGTCGAAATACAGGATGTCCCATATTCGATGCTCATTGAAAGCATCTCAAAGGACCCCCATCACTTTTTTCGGAATAATAAGATATCAGAAAGCAGATCATAGATGTCTTGATTATTTCGTTAGTTAACGGGCGTATCTGAAAACAATGTATTTCCCTATATTTTGGTTTCTGTTCGAGATATTCAAAAATTTCTAAAACGTTTTGCTCATTAATTTTTATGGTTTACATGATACTCTTACAGATCCTAGAAATTAATTGCCGGTTGAACTTCTTTCTTTTCTGTTGAACATGGTTCTAAATGGCATTCGAAATTCGTATTCCTGAATACTTCTTCGAATATAAATGTAAGGCTCCTGTGGTTACTGAATTCGCTTCAATGAAAGATTCCAGCATGTTATATTTTTCAAAATTAGAAAAATCGGTCATTTTGTAAGCATATTTTAATTGCACATTATTGAGCATCTATTTTTCGCACTGCCAGTATGAACTGCAGAAGACACAGAAAGTTCACTAAAAACTGAGGCTTTATAAACGGACATTACTCTAATATTATGTAAAATCAGTGCAATATTCAGTAGTTATATCCCGTGTGCTTGCCAAATACTTTCCACTGCAGGAAGTGCGGGAGGGATAATATTCGATAATTTGGCAAGCAAGAGGGATATATGAAGCACTATTTCCCGAAAAAACATTCACTTAATTATCATATATTTGTTCAAATATTAACTGTAATTTAAATGAATAACATCTTTTTGGCAATCATCCCATATGTTCTCGAATGTTTAAAACATCACAGAATATTCTACTGAAGCACACATGCAAATACCAGGATATATTCACGCTGCATTTATATTCAAAAATATTGGTTCGTTGTTGAATTATTCGCATTATATGCTTTTAATATGATTGGTTGAAATTTTTTGAGGAAAATAGTCAAGTTTATTCTGGAAAGTCCTATTATTCCAGCACAATTAAGACTTGGATATGATATTTATAATTCATATGAAATCTTTCATGTTACACTATGTGATAAGCATATTTCAAAATTAATCATTTCAAGTGTTAAAAGTAATTTTTACGCAAATTGTTCATCGAATGGTTCAGTTACTTTGCCAGTTTTGAATATCTTATCACCAGATGAGAACATAACAGAGTCAAAATTGGGCTTCATCATAGTGTTTACTTGATTCTTTCAAAACTAGCTGCCCCCTTTCCTCTTCTCAAATATCGGCAATGATGCCTAATATTTTCACCTGAAATGAAAAACAATTGTAAAAATAATCTGACGTAATTCTAAATTTCCTCTCTTCATCCAACTTACTTCCGAAATAATGGAATCAGTCCGCCCTATAATGTTGTAATTGTAAACTTGACCACCTTTTTCGAAGCTTGGCCTTTCTATGTATTTCCTTTGAGACATGATGATTGTTAATTTGTAAAAATCCAGAAGATTTTTGACCATCCATTGTTCTTCTAACTGAATGAACTCCACAAAAATTTATACAAATCTATACGGGTCATAAGACATATGGGTGAGTAATACGAGGTCGGACCGAAAAGTCCAAATACCGATTTCGCATGAATGCGGAATCTGCTCACGCGGCATTAACCACCCTGCACCCCCGATATCAATCTCGAATTCTTTCGGGTCCAGACGTTCCGCGGGCGAAGCCTACGCAACTGTTTGGCAAGGAACTTGCTCTTGGGGAAGCCATACCGCATCAAACGCTTATAAATCAGGCAAGTGCACACGGTATCGCTTGTACGGACGGCAGAAACAACAGGGGAGGGTGGTTCGAGGAATTTTCGGGGCACATTAGTCAAGTAAATGTGTACTTATAGAGCGATACACGAGGGTGAATTCCGAGTCGGTGGCAACGTTTACGTACGCTCTTACCATATGAGGTTCCTCTGTCCTTTGCCTCTACACGAATTCATGAGCGGTTCAGTGATACTACATCGTTCTTTATGCTAACATATTCCTATGTTTCGTATCCTGATATGTCAAGTTAGCATATTTTTCCTTCCGAAATATTTTGATTTCAAGATATTCAAATTACAATTAGATACTGCTACAACTTCTACAAGATAGATCAACTATAGTAAAGTTAGGTGAACTTTTTTTCATTGACCCGTTAAATATTCGTCAATTTCAGAATTAATATACTTATTTTTTGTCCTTTCTTTTGAAATTGTTATCACAGTCCATTTCGACAAATTCAAATGTTGGTCCTTCGAGCTGGATTATTCATGGTTGGTTTCAGCCTTTGCATAATGAAAACAGGTTTCTTTAGAAAGCATGTGATTCAAGCAAATTAGATTTCCATATGATACCTATATAAATTTTTTTACGGTTATGTTATTAATAGATATCTTTTTTACATACATTGACTCTATTTTAGGAGTAGTAAATTATATTTATAATGGTGCCAGTTAATCCCAAATTCGATAAAGAAAGCATCTCGAGAGCTATAAGATTACGAGAAGAATTTTCGAAGACCTTTGATCTCTTTTTCCAAACAATAAGATATCAGAAACAAAATATGGATATCTTGATTCGTTTTCAAGTTACAGGACCTTTCTGAAAAATAACTGTTTCAAATACTTCGCTATATCTCTTCGAGATATTCAAACAATTGAAAAATACTTATTTTCAGTAATATTTTTTTATTAGTGTACCAACAACTTTACTTCCTATATTTTGCAATAGGCTGTATTGGTGAGTGTTATACAATAAGCTTAGGTATTCGTAAACATAACGCCATCGAAATATTAGTCGCTTTGTGTCAGCATCATAAAGTTATTCCTGATTAAACATGTCTGCTTACGAACTGAATTCTCGTCATTTGCGGGAGGTTTTAATTTTCTGCTTTAATATGAAGAAATCTGCGGCTGAGGCCTATGAATGCTCTCAAATACCTATGGTGAGGCCACTATTAGTGAAAGAAGGTGCCGAGAGTGGTTTCAACGCTTCAAGAACGGTGATTTTGACGTCAAAGACCAGCATGGCTATGAAAGAGAGAAGATTTTCGAATATGTAGAATTGGATGCATCACTTGATCAAAACTCGTGTCAAACGCAACAAGAATTGGCGCAACAAGCCATTTCAAATCGACTGAAAGTCACGGGAATGATTCAGAAACAAGGAAATTGAGTGCAGTACGAGTTGAAGCCGAGATATGTTGAACGGCGTTTGTTAGTTGGTGAACAGTTGCTTGCAAAGCCAAGATGGAAGAGATTTCTGCATCGCATTGTGACTGAAGATCAAAAATGGGTTTATTATGGTAATCCCAAGCGCAAAAAATCATGGGGATATCCCGGCCATGATTCCACGTCGAAGGCCAAACCGAATATTCACGGTTCCAAGGACATGCTCAGTATTTGGTGGGATCAGCTCGGCGTAGTGTATTATGAGTTGTTAAAACCGACTGAAACAATCACAGGGGATTGTTAATGAACGCAAATAATGAGTTTGAAAGAAAAACGGCCACAATACAACGAGAGACATGATAAAGTGATTTTACAGCATGACAATATGTTGCGAAAGTCGTCCAGACATGCGTGGAAACGTTGAAATGGGAAGTCCAACCCCACCTGCCGTAATCTCTAGGCGTTGCTTCCTCGGACTATCACTTGTTTCGACCAATGGCACACGATCTGTCTGAGTAGAATTTCTGGTCTTATGAAGAAGTGAAAAATTGGATCGATTCGTGGATCGCTTCAAAAGATGACCAGTTTTTTAACGCGGGATATATACGCTGTCCGAAAGATGAGAGAAAGTAGTGGCCAGCGATGGACAATACTTTGAATCATAAATGTGTTTTAGTTTTTCACAATAAAGCCTCGAATTTAGGAAAAACACAGTGGAAGTAAAGTTGTACGCCTATGTATTCATTTCCGAATCCACTCACTTCAAAACCTATACAGTACATATTCTTGATATTACATACTTTTTCTACATTAATGCAAAAAGCAAAACTTTATTGAACTATATTTAGTGGAAAAAGAAGTTCTTTATTGCACTAGTGCAATAAAGTTTTTATTGCACTCATCTGTGTCATTCTACTTCAACGTGCTGTCATCATGACAAATATAAACGTTCAAACCCACTACATATTTATCAGATATGCTGTGAGATTGGGAATACGTTTTAAACAGTTACATATTTTATATTATTTTGTATTAATGTTAGCAGCCAGAGATAAACAAACAATGCCTCCCGAGAATAACTCGTTAATCAAAACCGATTTGTAATAATAAAGTATTCAAGTTGAGCTTTTCATTTTCCTACACCTAGTGCCGCACCTCAATAAATCATTTTTTGCTTTTGCATGAACGTAGAAAAAATGTTGTATGCAACTCGTGCAAAAATTGTTTATTGCACTCGACGTGTTGTCCAACTCGGCCTAACGCCCTCGTCGGACAATTTCACGTCAAGTGCAATAAACATTCACTTTTTGCACTTGTTGCATAAATAACTATTATTCTGGCATGATCTACTGGCCCACTCGACTTTGCTATCCACGAAAAATCGCGAAAACAGTACCCGTAAACGTCAAAACCCACGATTCGGCAAACACACACTGCCATTGTATTCTTCCATATCGGCACAGCCATCAGGTGGGGCCCCAGCCGATCTCGCGTTCATGACCACTGTTTCCAATTATTTATACAATGGAGACACCCCCGCGGCGCCTTTGTCGCTCTTTAGGGGTTTCGCGGTGCTCGGGGCTATCTGCGAGATAATGAATAGGCAGGATCGTCGGCGAAAATGCGAATCCTGCGGATTTTTTCAATCGGAAAAAACAGAGCCGTTTGATGTCTTTGAAAGGAGTGAAAATAAGGTACGGGTTCTGGGCAAACATTGGCTGGGAGGGGGTCGACGGGGGGGCTTTTTACGGCAGCGTAATTCAATTATTTCGGTTCAAGTGGAAAAACGCGGGGAGGTTTACACAAAGGTCCGTCATTTCTACGTCACTTCGTAATCGTTTTTTTGTGGAAATTTTGGGAGAAGACCTTTGGGGGTACAACTCGAAAAGGGTTCTTCTAGAGTGGATCCCAGGATGTTTCTAGTGGAGTGTACGAATTAATTTCAATTCGAATAACATTTCACTCAATATAAGTTCCATACCTAATCAGTAAAAATGTTTTTTTCAAAAATTCGCCTTTATCTGCTAACGTAGTCAGCCAGCTTCATTATTATTATAATTTTTCTCTAACTCTTCAATACCTTTTCTGTAGAAAGCTCCTTTATTGCTTTTCAACTAGGCTTCAACCTCGGTAATCGCTTTTATATAAGAGTCATATCTTTTTCTCTGGAGCATTCTTTTGGGGTCTGAAAAAAAGCCAGTAATCAATGGGGTGCAGATTTGGAAAATGAACTTAGTGGTCAAGCAGTTTGAAAGTGCAATTCGTTCAATTTGACCTTGGTTTTCATCAGATTGTGACAAGGTGCATTGTCTTGGTGAAATATAATTTTTTTGCATTTCAGGTTTCTTCTCAATTTCTGCAATCCATCGACCCAATAATGTAATATTCGCCAGTTTGTTGAGACGAGCTACTTGAGTGTCACAATTAATCGCTAAACAAGCTGCCCGGGAAAATGTGGGAATCTCTCGGATTCAGATAAAACATAAAAAAATGTGATGACAAGTTCCCATAATTTTTTTTTCCTAGCTGCCCTCCCTACGGATATACGGTCTCCTAAATGAAGTCACTGGAAATCCATCTTAGTGAAATAAATTTCAAATTACTTAATATGATTCAAAGAAACTTTGATATGATGAATGGTAGTAAGGACCTCTTAAAATACTGCCCCTAAATTTAAATGAGCTCTTTCAGTTCACCAGGAGAAGACTAGGTTGTACATTTTAATGCTTACATTTTCAATACCCTGTTTGATGAGGATTAGAAAAAAACAAATTTGGATAGCTTGAACATTAATCTGGAAAAAAGGTACTCTTGATATCGTCGATAAAATGAACCATTTTCGAAAAACAAAATAACAAAGGAATTAATTTTTTTATTTCTATTAAAAAGAACCGTGAATTCTAATTTTTTTTGTCGGCAACAAAGTGTGATACGAAAGCTATTCAAGGAACAAGAAAGTTTAAGTTTATGTTATCGAACCGATAAAATCTGTTCACAATGAAAGATCAACTGGAGAGGAATACAAACGTTACTATGATAACTACAAAGTGAAAAGAGCTAATTCAAGTTTAAGGGCAGTATTTTAAGAGGTCCTTACTACTGTTCATCATATCAAATTTCCTCAAAATTATATTGAGTAGTTCGAAATTTATTCCACTAAAATGGATTTCCAGTGACGTCATTTAGGAGGCCGTATCTCCCTAGGGAGGACCTCTAGGAAAAAAATGATGGGAACTTTTTTTTTATGTTTTATCTGAATCCGAGAGATTTCCCACATTTTCCCGGATACCCTGTGGAACCAGCAGTTCCGAAATGAATAAGAACAAAACATTTTGAACCTTCAGTTAACCTTAACTCATTATTCGCGACATTGCCCTCACCTCTGAAATTTCATATGAATATTATACTTTTCGTTCAAAAGATATTTAATTGGTTCCATACTTTATCCCAACCCTATATATCTACCTGAGAAGATGTCATGATTGTATTCTTGAATGTTCTGATAATTCTCTAAATTTTCTGGAATTATATCTTTGGTTGAAAAAGACCAATAAAAGAGAGAGCAAAGAATTTTTTGAATTGTACCTTGACAATTTGGAATACTATACTTTACAAACATGTTCGAAGTGAAAAATTCTTGTGTTTCTTTGGAAAATAATATTATCCTTGACTGAAGAATTGAAGAATTATTCTAGAGAATTTCTCTCTGGAACTGATATTTTGGAATTGATCATTTCCAGTGAAAAAAACTCTCACAGTAGATTGTAGCAGAGTAGGACTTACTTATGGTCGATAGGAAAATATAGATGTTTTCATTCAAATTAACTGAGAAAATGCCAGATTCTCCCTGATCATTTTTGATCAAGATAAGATTTATCATCAGTGACCAATTATAGTGTTAAATCATTGTCAATAATTCGCGTAATTCTAATTTTTTGCTCCAAATCACATAAATGAAAAAGACTGTTCTGAAAGTTTAAAAATAGGTATATTCTCAAATTGCTTCTTTCAACCAATCCGGTCATCCATAAAATCGTACATGAAATTGTGATTGCAGCAAACCTTCTTCCAATGATCGATGAAATAAGGTGGCTCCTTTTTCACTTTTTTATCAATATGATGTACATCCAATCTGAAACGATTCGTATTGTCCTCCATCTCCTTCTCCCTGAAAACCGGAAAAGGATACCCTGTATAGTCCTCACAAGCCAACATCCTCATCTCGTAGGGTTCCTCTTCGAGTTTCTTGTTCAACACAAAGGGTTTAGGATGTATGCATCTCGGTATCTTCTTATTGATGCTCTCTTTCTTTTCCACTCCTTCTCTATGCTTATGTTCTCTGAGCATATCTTCGATCATCCTGGCTTTCTTATTCCTGAAGATATACTCGAAGTTGGGAGTGTTATCTTCTTCATACAGTTTTCTAACGTTGGTCATGTATTCCTTACAATCTAGCTTCTTTAGGAATTTTTCTATGAGGGATAATTCTTTGGAACCGTGCTCAGATAGCACCCCTTCAATCTGGTAAGTTCTTAGTAGGTGATGTTTTTCGAATAATGACTGAAGGATCTCTGGTGACTTCTTGGACGCACTACGGGCGATGCGATCTTCTTCACTCATTTCTCCCATACCAACCCCATCCATATCCAATGAATAATCAGATTGCCCAGGTTGTCGAGATCGGAATATCTTGCCGAATAAGTCTGATATGGCTGCTTGGGTATCCTGTTCTTCCTTTCGCTCGTTCAAGATTTCATCTATGTTGAAATTCTTGCGCGCCCAGTAACCTCTCCATGCCGCTTGGATCTTCGTGGCTAAACTGTAAAAAGTAAGGCAGGGTTGAAAAAAAAAGAATGGACTTCGCTTATACTTAGTGGATGCATGAAGCCTAACCATCGTTGACAATAAAGCTAGCAGTAAATAAAACGGCTGATATTTGGAAATGAATGATGAAAAGAAAAAGAAGTACAATTTCCAATAGTGTAATAATATCATACGATATTAATTATCTATCTGTTTAATCTATCAGCAAAATGCCATCAATATTTATTTTTTTTTTTTATTTATTTTATTTTATTTATTTTATTTATATAATCATTGTCAGACAGAAGATATCCACGCTATTACGTAGGAATCATAATCGAAAGTAACCCAAAGAGAATGGATTTTGATGACTTTTTCGAGGTACCCGTGGAGGAAGTAGTTAGGTTTTTGTCCGCTGGGTGGCGCACCGCAGTAATTCATACTGAGTAGCGTCTGCCAGCGTTCAATAAGGTGCCTGCTATTTCGTTTGTTTGTCATCTTGGGTAGAGTTATGCGGTACTGATGATCCCTAATAAGGGTGAAACCGGTATATCGCTATTCTCCCTCGATGACATCCATTTTCCTTGGGTTACTTTATATTATGATTCCTACGTAATAACGTGGATATCTTCTGTCTGACAATGGTTATGTTGATGGCATTTTGCTGATACATTAACCAGATAGATAATTAATATCGTATGATATTATTACACTATTGGAAATTGTACTTCTTTTTCTTCTCAAAGCTATATCAGATTGGATAGCATATTCATCGAGACCTGTTAGTACTTGGCTGGATAACAGCTTGGAAACATTATTTTCAAAGAACGCAGGTTTCATCAAAGTTTCTTCATTGTAAATTTAAATATCGAGAAATAATGTGTTTGATCAAAAGCGAAAGTGTTGTCGTTAGTATTTTTGGATATCGGAAGTTGAACAAGAAGATGAGAAGGTAAATGAAAATGAGATCCGTTAGTGAAAGTGTATTTTTCTGAAAGATGCCTATTTTGAAGGTGATACAACAAGGAATATTTGAATTCTTGGAAAAAACCCACTACTTCGAGCCATGTATCAAATCTTAATAGTTTTTTTAATGAGAAAATTGAGTCTTTTATGATTTGGAATGTTTGATATGTAATGCAAAGCCGGAAAAGAAATGAGTTTTAATAGTACATGGGTTCTTTCTTTGTTGTTCCTTTTTCATTATGAAACTAAGTGAATTTTTCATTTTCATTTTTCAAACCAGAGTAGATACAAAATCTGATACCCTATTCTCGGTCTCTTTTTCTGAGAAACTAACAAGGGTAGTATTCATTTTCGGCCACCTTCTTTTGTTTTCGAGTTATAAGCGAAAATTGGAAAAATGGCGATATCGAAAAACATTTAAATCTCCGCTAATACTGTTGATAGAGCTCTGAAATCAAAACATTATACAGGCACTTTTTCACGTAGAATCCAGTGGCGTGCTCGTCTTTTCAAAAGGGTCTTCAATTACGGAGCTATGACCCAAAGTTATGTTTTTTCAAATGGGAACACTAGATTTCTGTGCCATTTTTTGAAAGCTCAATTTTTCCTGATTTCAAAAATATATAACATCGTATGGTTTGTTCAGGAAAAATTAAGCTTCCAAAAAATGGCACAGAAATCTAGTGTTCCCAAAGTTATGTTTTTTCAAATGGGAACACTAGATTTCTGTGCCATTTTTTGAAAGCTTAATTTTTCCTGATTTCAAAAATATATAACATCGTATGGTTTGTTCAGGAAAAATTAAGCTTTCAAAAAATGGCACAGAAATCTAGTGTTCCCATTTGAAAAAACCTAACTTTGGGAACACTAGATTTCTGTGCCATTTTTTGAAAGCTTAATTTTTCCTGAACAAACCATACGATGTTATATATTTTTGAAATCAGGAAAAATTAAGCTTTCAAAAAATGGCACAGAAATCTAGTGTTCCCAAAGTTATGTTTTTTCAAATGGGAACACTAGATTTCTGTGCCATTTTTTGAAAGCTTAATTTTTCCTGATTTCAAAAATATATAACATCGTATGGTTTGTTCAGGAAAAATTAAGCTTTCAAAAAATGGCACAGAAACCTAGTGTTCCCATTTGAAAAAACATAACTTTGGGTCATAGCTCCGTAATTGAAGACCCTTTTGAAAAGACGAGCACGCCACTGGATTCTACGTGAAAGAGTGCCTGTATAATGTTTTGATTTCAGAGCTCTATCAACAGTATTAGCGGAGATTTAAATGTTTTTCGATATCACCATTTCTCCAATTTTCGCTTATAACACGAAAACAAAAGAAGGTGGCCAAAAATGAATACTACCCTTGTTAGTTTCTCTGAAAAAGAGACCGAGAATGGGGTATCAGATTTTGTCTATCTACTCTGGTTTAAAAGTTGTAGTGATAAAACATCGAAATTTGCCCACCCTGTACATATGTGTGCTGCATGCAAGTGTTGTAAATACCAACTTACGTATTGAAGGTTCTCATGCATTTTTCCTTGAAAGTAGAAGCAGCTATCTCATGAAGGTGTATCCTTAGAAGATACCCTCTGACGTACTTCTGTATAATGATGGCGGATTTTACAATGTTCATATACTGACATCTTACAGCGAAACCCCTGAATGTCCTTTGGATTACCAGGGCTGCGAAGTATCTCTTCTTGTCCAATTCGAACTTTTCATCAGTGCTCCAGATGATGTAGTCTGCGATGTCTCTTGCATCGTCGATAAGGTAATATACGGAAGCCATAGCGGTATTGATAAGGTTATACTTTATTGACACATGGAGCTGACGTTTAAGTAGCACAGAGAAAATGACAACTTTGTCAGCCTCATCTATGATTCCATTTTGATATTGATGTGAGATTTGAAGTGAGAATTCTTATTTTCAGAATGACCCAAATTCGAAGTTAATCATCAGAATATCAACTAGAAGTGATTGCATATTTTCTAATTTTTTTTTGAAAAATTGGAATATTTTTGAAAATTTTGAGTCTTTGCGAACCTTCTCGTTCGGCAATTGTGGAATTGGGGGAAAGATTTGAGTTGTTTAAACAAGTTAGTGATGTGGAGAATCAAGTCTGGACAGTTGATAATCAAGTGATCATCCAATTTTGACTGTTAGGTAAGATTAATTTTTACTTTATAATGCATAGCTTTTTTGCAGAGTATTTTTTTGGATCCTTGTGCAAAAAAATTGACTGAACTGTGAGAATGATAAATTCTCCACACTGTGTCACGAATTATATTTTCTCGGGACCTTAATTCCAGTTCAATAAATCATTAATGAGCAATAAGAACACTAAATTAAAGAAGAAAATGTCTTATACTTCTTGAGTATCTGAAGAAAATGATTCTTTGAAAGGTCAAACTCTGATCACCCTGTTTTTAATTATAGAAAAGTTGTACGTTGTATTCTTCGTGAAATTGCATGAATACATTATGGAGATCATTTCTGACGAAAAATTTATTTTATTTCAGTCTTGCCTGAGAAATCCCTCAAAAGATGCCCGTTATCTTTTTCTTTATTCAAAAGGAAATGTCATTTAATAGAATCACCCTGAATTGTTCTAGTTTCTGAACAATCAAGAAAATATTATATAAGGAATTCATTTCTATTCTAACATGTGAGGCCTTTACCTCGGCCGCCAGTATATATGCAGGTTGGTACCATTCAAGTACCATTACGAACCATGACAAAACCCTTAATCGTTCAACATCCAACCGGTTGGAAGTACGACGAATCAGACCGCTTACCATAGCGATAAGCAGTACCAGAAATTGTTGACGTAGGATGGTACCAATAGGTACCCACCTATCTGCGGCTCCAATCCTGTCGTCAGACGCGACTATGGTAGGTGGTATGGGAAACGATGGTAGACTACAATTTATGCGTGTCCCATCTAGCTGGGTACCACACGGCGGTACCTCGTTTCTATCTTCATTGAGTGTTTGCTTGATGTGGTTGGTAGATGGAGGTACTGGTGCTAGTATCTTGCAGGTTCTTTTATTGTCGAGGTTGAGAAATTACTTTTTATAGTAAATATATTGTGTATTTGACATTCGTAGTACCCTACCTACTACATAATAAGCCAAATCTTCATCTTTTTCATTTGGAGATACTAGTGGTGGTGCCTTTCAGATTCTCTTCTTATTGATTTTGGGAATTGATAAAAGGAAAAATTTCTCCGACTCTTTGTTCTTTAAATTATAAGCATAGAAGATTCTGGCTTATAATACCCGTAGTACCAAATCATATCTCCAATCTTCATCTTCAACCTGATGCAATGATACGTACTTTCACACACCTGAATAACAACCAGACATAAATAAAACCGTAGCCAATATCCAGATAATATCAAAGCTATAGCTTTGCCTCATTATCATATCAGCACTGCCATTTTTCAATTGAAAAACATGAGAACGTCGTTCCAACGTAGCGTTCTGTGCGATAATTCATGCTGGACTTGATATATCTCATTGCGTGGGCAGTGGTGCCAACGTTGGTGTTGTAGGCCATTATTTAGACGTCGATTTCGGTTGTTGCAACTGGTAGCACTAGTAATTAATGGTATGGCTTGTCGGCCGTTGATTCATACGAAGCGAATTAGAAATTGTGATCTGGTACTCTATGATTGATTAGGTTTGCCCGTGTGCGTGTGTCTTCAGGGGTCTAGGTTAAGGTTGGCTTGTCGTTGAGTTCGATAAACGGAATCGAGTGAAGAAACAACATTGAATTCAGTGACACGTATAACGATTCATTTATTCATCTTCAATATTTTCAACTATGGAGTATCTTATAATAATAATAATAATGGAGTTTATTCAGAAAATTACATAAATACACTCTTATAGGTTATATTCACAACTTTTTGTGAAAACCAAATTTCATCTCTTACATTCGAAATAGTGGTTTTATAACGTCTGTGAATTAATTACAAGGAATAACATCGTGGCATGCTGGCAATTTTTCAATTGCGGAAAAGATACCTTCTCAAGCGGTACTCGAACCTGCAACCTCCGAATCACTAGTCCAGTGCTCAACCAACTGAGCTACCGGGGAAGTTCCAACTGTTACTCAAGGAGCTACATTTTCAGGAATTGAAAAATTGTCTGCATGTCACGATGTTATTTCCTTGTAATCTCTTAGATTCATCTAAAAAAATACCATGCTTATTCCCTATTTTCCAAACTGTTAGTTTAGCTATCGAAATTGGCTGCCATATTAATTATATTACAATGTTGTTACGTGTGTGTCATGTGGTAAAATGAAGATTAATGTGAGGAAGGAAGAGGTAATCCGAGGAGTATCATATTACCGTTGACGTTTCAGTCAACTAAATTCACAAGATCGTTGTGCTAGTACTACTACGCATTAATTCACTTTCCAATTGTTTAGGAAAGAAGATAAGCCTGCTAATTTAGATAGACTTTTGCACTTTTTCATACTTTTCAAGATGACTGCTTCCTTTACTATACGCACCACTGACGTCTTGATTAAATTCGCGCAGAGAACGGAGCTTCATTAAATGCTTTCATTAAATGAATAGTCTGCTATCTGACCAACTGTCTTTTTTGAAGCTGTCATTTTTTGACATTCAACAAGTAAAAACGACATCATTACTAAAAATTGAACGATACACGATTAAACAATGCAATGAAATTGATTGAATTAACAACAAAAATTGGAAAAATTTTGCATGCGCAGTTCGCAAAAATTAGCACTTCCTATTCGCTGAAAAGCAATAGAGGATATTGCTGCTGTAGCGATTCAGTGTTGACGAAAACCCAATTCAGTCAATTCTTCGTCGATCTTGGGAATAAGGCATTCTTCAAACGACATTACACTCTATTTTGCATAAAGACGTAGGTCTTAGGCTATCAAAGTTCAGTTAACATAAAAATTCAAGCAACGTCTTATCTTCGCTGATTGGGTACTCGAAATGCATCGAAATATCATTTTCAGTGATGAGGCCCCTTTTTAATCTTTGAGGCTACGTTAATGAGCAGAATTGTCTCATTTGGGGCTCGGAAAATGGTTGTTGAAAAGCCCCTTCATCCTCGACGTGGCACTCTTTTGTGTGATTTTTGGGCTAGTGGTGTGATTCGATCTTATATTTATTCGAAATTGGACTGGTACAACTGTTACGATGATCAGATTGCACTACCGAGCTTTGCTTAATGCTTTTTCAAGGCTTGAATTGGAAGATATTAATGCGAAAATGCTAATTTTCAACAAGACGGCGCTACGTGCCACACAAGCAATGAAACATTCGCAATTTTGCAAAAAAAGTTTCCTGGCCTTGTTTACACAATTGGCCACCGAGATCTTGTGATTTAAACTTCTTTCTTTGAGACCAGGTGGAATATAAGTCCTATTCTAAAGCTCCACAATCGAATAAAGACCTAAAAGATGGAATTTGTGAAGTTATCGAGAATATACTGCCGCAAATGTGCGAAATGGCCATGGAAAATGTGGTGTTGCAAACGTAGCCCTGGCAGCTATTTGGCTGATTTCCGTTTTCCATCGTTAATAGCATACCTTCCTCTTCACAATGCAATAAACATTAATTTCTCTTAGAATATACTCGTTTTTCTAACATCAAAATTAAATCCCTTGTTGGAAAACCCTGTAGGTACTAATTGAAATGTCTTCAGCGAATTTCTCTAAATAAGCAAGAGAGAGGAGAAGACGATATTATATTGAGCTTAATGTTGGGAAGCTTGTAAATAGAACTGCTGAGAAATAATAAAAAGTGATTTTGTATATGGTAGCCGCTCACTACTTTTCTTTATTTAATTACAGCTGTTGAAGTGATAATGCCCAAGAAACAGTTTATTGCCTTATCCAGAAAGCGTACCTCACGTACTTTTCCAGCAAGGTAATATAAGTAGATATCCCCTTTTTGCTTATCAAACAGTGGACTTTCTCCAAGAATAAGGCATTACAGATTATCATGGACACACCATTTCCGAGATTTTAATCATATTGATTTTTTTGGAATATTTTGAGGAAGAAATAATTTGAACTGATCTGCAAATAGGCTTTCCTAAAATTTCAATTTCAAATTCTCGTGATGCTGTGCAGAAAATAGAAAATGTAACCATCTCGTAAAGATTCTCTAGGTTATGATACTTTAATGTTTTGCCAGTTCCGTTTTGGAAGATACTCGATGTGGTATGTGGAACCCATCAATCATACTTCAATCTGAGCATTATTGATGGTCTACTTGTATCTCTGGAGATCGGTACGGGATGAAAAATTGGGCACGATAATGTGGCAGTTGTTTTCTTTGTTCGGAAATGACCCGTAAGATTTTCGATATCTTTAGGATTTGTTCGTTATTTCCAAAACTACTATTAGCGTTGGCGAGAATAAAGTATAGTTGATGCGTACTCTTTTGTTTCCATAAATATAAGTTTTTTCTGCAAACATTGAAAAATGTCGACATTATAGATGTGAGTCCATAATGTTGGAGATTGTGTTCATAGACGTCACAATAACTTCCGATCGTAAGCGAAGAAAATAAAATTATAAAATAAAATTTTAAGTTTTAAGTTTAACTTAAAATTTTATTAATGGTAAAATTACAACTACATTTGGTTTCACTGCACAAGTTCAATGCATTTCCTATTTCATTTACTAATGAAACAGAATTTTGTTGGCCAATAAAATTTGACTGGACTTTTACTTTCTCATTTATTTTACAGAATTTCGTTCACTGTTTCACGCCTTCAGATGAAAATTAACCACAACAATCATCTTGACTGAATTTGTTTTTTTTTGTTTTCTCAGCAAGAACTAGTAGTAACTTTTAAGTAAACACAAAGATGAAGTGTTACATCTTTCTGAATTCATGAATCTATCGCTGCTGGAATTTTCTTTGAAAATATTTTATCAAGTTCAAGCATCGTTTGAACTTCGTCTGTGAAAAATATATAAAACTCAGACGAAAGCACTGCTCAATCTGAGCTAATGAAAAGAAAAAGTTATCTCAAACAAGTCCCAATAAAAATTCAAGACATTTATGGCACATAATCTTTTTTGGAGAAAATATAACTGAAGGAGACCTATTGGAATACAGTGCCGATTCTCAACTAATAAACTGTTTCTTGTTCTCTTTGTATTACTCAACAGGAATACCTATTGATTACTCTAGCAATTATATACTCGATAAGTTTTCTTATCGATCTAAGAAACAAAATCAATTTCACGAATTTATGTTCGAAGAATATATTCCTAACTAAAGATAATTGTTGTTGGGACAAAAACCCAATTCTATTCATTCAGCACTAGTATTATAATGGTGAACAAGCAGAAGCAAGTACCAAAGTTCAACAAAAAGTTAACATGTAATTATCCAATAATGGAGATACACGATTAACTATAGAGAATCCTTCAGGGTTTGAATTCAGCGTATCAGTTTTTAGTGTCCGAGTATATATCCTTCAATATTTCTTAGAATTGAAAGGATATCAGAATTCAATTGTTTTCATTCTTGTTTTATAACAGTTAACCATGGAAATTGCCAGTATCTTCATCATTCTGCTTCATATAAATTAACAACCAACCCTAACTTACAAATCAGATTGGATCGAAATATTCATTGAATATCTAACAAAATAAATATGTAGTTTCATGAAAAATTTCACCTCCAGAATATTTGAAATTTCATAAAGTATCTCGTTTTATTCCTGTGTGGGCGAATCGAGTCTTCTTCAATTATACTTCGTATTTTCAATCCTTTTGCTACATTATATTTTTGCTGACTCTGCTAATTTGCAAGTGTGCGCCTTTGATCTCACTGTTTAACTAGGGATTCACGGCTTGGCTTGAGTTTGACTTGATCTCAAGTCAAGCTCAAGTAGTATAGTTCAGTAAGTCAAGTCAAGTATTTATTCATCAGGTACTTGAATCATATCAAGTTACTTGATTTTTAGCATTGTGTAGTGTCACATCAATAAAAAAATAATGAAATGAGTAGGAACCTTGCAAAAAACCCTTTTAATTATTAAAATTATTGTATAAAAAAACCGAAAATATCAATTTCTATGGAATAGAAATATAAATTAAATAACCATAAATCATAACAATATGATAAATGATGAAAAAATTAAGTTTCTTAAAATTGAAGAACCTCCAGGCTTGGTTTGATTTAATAATTTTCCATCCAGGATCTAAGACACTTAGCATCTTATAAATACTACTAGGCATCTTATAAATATGTCGCCTAACCTTTTGCGGGTTTTTGTTACTGTAAGAGCAGCTCTTATATTGTCTTTCAATAGGAGCTGAAGATGCTGACGATTTTTGACCATTTTGGCCAAGTTTAGAAAGATATTTCTGAAACTACCGAAAACTACCAATAGATTTCATAGAAATGTGAGAAAACTATTGATAAAGTCAAATGGCGAATGATTCAGTCTCTCGGCGCTAGAAGAATCCCCTTATTCAGTCTAAGCGCGCAGGAGATTGCAGAAATATATGCGAGCGATACGTATGCATATCAAGCTCAAGTTATATCAAGTAGTTTGACATCAAGTCAAGTAATAAGGATCTAAAATCGAGTCAAGTCAAGCTCAAGTATGCAATTTTTCACGAGTTTGATATTCAAGTCAAGTAGTTCATCAAAATGTTAAGCTACTTGGCTTGATGAATCCCTACGTTTAACATTAGAGATAAGACAATGTAATGAATACAAGATCTATTGTTTATTGAAACAGTCTCAATTATATAGTCTTATTGAATGAACGAACTATATAACTTTTTCAATTGTAGTCTAGGAAATCAGAGTTCAATCTCAGAAAAAACATGTATTTCAGAATGGGAAAGTGAAATTCAGAAAAGAAAAATTGGATTGGAAATAATTAAATTTTTTTCAGAAAAACGAAATTCAAATTCAGATTAGGAAGTTGGAATTCAGAAAAAATGTAGTAATTCAGAATAGTGAATTTATATATAGAAATAAGCAAATTATATTTCAGAAAAATAAAATTGGATTTCAGATGAATTAATATGTAATTCAGAACAGTACCTATAAAATGAGGTACCAGTACACTACGCAACACAGATATTACGGAGAGATGGCAATTCATTTTCATCAATTCTGAATTACAATTTTGTATGTTTGAATTGTGAATCAGCAAATCGCAAATAGGTACAATTTATATTTTCTGAAATCAATATTTTCCGTTTTGAATTACATATTGCTATTCTCAAATACAAATGACCGTTTCTGAAGATGAAGTTCTTTTTCTGAATTTCAAATTTCCTATTCTGAATAAAATTTTCATCTTCTGCAATTCTTAAATTTGCTTTTCTCAAATGAACTTTACTCTTTCTTAATAAAATTTGATAAGGTGTAGTTTCGGTTCGATATAACTCTTCTTTCCTTGTAAATAAATTCATTTTCAAAAAATATTCTTTACCACAAATCCCATAATCATATGTTGAATAATCACTTTAATGTTCAGGAGAATCTTTATTTTCTTCAACTAGGCTTATGAAAAGACTCAAAAGCCGTTGACACCAAGCTGCTGCTTTTCTAAAATTTTTGTAGTGTTCTTAATTCCATTTTCAAGACGGTATTCCAATCTTTTTGTGGCATAGAGATCGGCGAACTTTTTCATATCTCCTGCATCAAACGCTCCATACAGAGACCAAAAGGAAACTGGTCCGCCTCGCCACAGGATATTATCTCTTCCATAGTCACAGAACTTCTATTTATCCTGCTGTCGATCTGCCTTTTCAAGATGCAGCCACCTAACATCACGACTTTCGTAGTCGTCTACGGGTCCCCATTGTATTTTTAATTAAACAGCGATGATTTTTCGAGGCGATACCTCGGAAGCCATACGTGGTATCTCTCAATCGGCATGACTAGCCCGCGGTATGACGAATCGCTACAGAAAGAAGAGGACGTATGAAAGAGCGTGTTGAAACTGATTCGAATTGGGACATCTTGCGTGGGAAAACCAACTGATACAGAGAAGGAAAAAAATCGGCTGGCTTATTCGAGCATGACAAACTAGTCGATGGATGGTATTGTTGACTTTTTTTCACTTGGAAGAGCGAAAATAATTAAGTTGAGATAATCTAGCTTTTATAACCTCTCTTACTGGCTTAGGTCATTCCAGTTGGTATAGCAAAAATTATATAGGAAAACAGGGAGAGATGACGCACCTTTTGTACTGATCGTGGTCCTAAAATCATAAATAATCCTTTGGTTATTAATCTTTTATATTATAACATCAACATGAATAAGAACTCAAACATTTTTCTAAAATAAAATAAAATACAAAATTTTGATTTTGGCAATCTCTCCTGCATCCCATGGGTGAGACGACGCATTGAGTGTGGGAGAGATTACTCAAGGGGCTCAACATAACATGCTTACTTGTCGGCAGTTGTTTTATTCCCACAAAGCATACAGTAGTTTTTAAAAGATTTGCAGGTGTCATAAAGCCACCTGCGTCACTCCTCGTACTGAATCCATTCCACTGTAGATTTGGTATTTTCGTAGCGCTCCAAGCAACCTAAGCACACGATATATCAGATAGTAAAGGTTTTTGGCACAATGATGTCATAATTTTGATATTTTTATTATATTGTCTTCATCAAGTAGACTCGTTTGATCTTTATAATTTAAAGTAATCATTTATTGATTAGAGTTAACCTCAACTGAAGAATTCATTTACCTAATTACTCTAAAATGTTATTTCAATTGTAAATGTTGACTTGCATATCCATTTCACATAAGAGTAAGAATGAAGATGACTATCTGTTGAGATAGCTACCTCTGTACAACGTACTAGAAAAACCATTTGAGTTAGCCTAGGGTGTTCTCGAATGCTAGTTAGTTAGTGAAATGAATATACCATTAATTAAATTTATTTGCCGTTTACTGGGTGGCACAGTTTTGGATGATTTATTTTTTAGTTTTTGTTTCAATGATGTCATGATTTGGATCTTCAAGTTGACTCATTTGACCTTTAAAATGAAGAAAATTGAGTATCTGCCAAAACAAGTTATTTTGATGTCAATTCAGTTCACTTCATTGTTTTGTGGCGGCTTCTCATAAAGCTCCACATAGCAACAATATATACACAGCATTCGGTAGCCTAGACGTTAAGAGGTAGACTCACGCACCGAGATACGACAAAGGTGCCGGGTTCGAGTCCCGGCGGCTCCCGGTAATAATAAATTCCCCAAGCGTCTGTGACACGGCACACACAATTATACCAAAGTCACACTGATGAGTCCGGTGTGTGTGCCAGGGACGAAACGCATAAGTAGGTATACGTGAAATCCTACAGTTTCGTCTTACAGAAATTTAGAGAGAACATTATTAACGATAATTAAAAATGGTTAAATTGCTATTTACTGAAAAAAGCATGTCTTATTCGGAGAAGCAATTTTTGTGACAAACTTCAATTATAAAAACTTAAGTCACTCATTTATTGTCAATAAAACAATACACTAATGATAATAACTGTCTCTTATTGGCAAGCAAATTAGGCATCGACCAGGGATTTTTCAGCCATAATATACTATTATACGAGTACATATACTAACTGACAAAGAAACTGCAATACCCAGAAGAAGCAAATTTAAAATTTTTTCTGGTAAAAAATTTATAGTATAGGAAGGGGTAAATGATTTAATTCGGAGAAAAAAATCGTGAAAGTTTTTTCATGTAAATAACGGTTTTTGCAAGTTCTTTAAATATTTCAACAAACCAGCTGTTCGAGGAGATCCAAAGTTGATGTTTAGTTGTTGTTAAAATGCCTAGAGCACATGTACGCGGAATTTATCGCCAGCTGAGTGAATTTGAAAGAGGTCGAATTATTGGTCTACGGTAGGCTGGGTTGTCATTTTGATAACGTGTATACAACTACTGTTATGAGGTGTTGTCAAGCGTGGTTTGATAATGCCCAAAATCGAAAAAGAGTCGACGTCGACGTCAAAGGGCACAAATGAAATTCAAGATCGATTTCTAAGACTTATGGTCATTAGAGACAGATTTGCGACAACTCGATCTTTGGCTGATGAGTGGTTAGGACAACAAGGCCATTCTGTAACTGTCCGAACGGATAACCGCGGGATAAGGTCTTTTGGACCGCAGCATGATCGACCTCATCTTGTATTACCTCTGATGGTTGAACATCGCTGGCAACTATTGCAGTGGTGCAGAGAACGTCAACGTAGGAATGTGGCATCAGGTCGTCTTTTCTGATGAATCTCGATTCTCCTTGGGTGCATATGATGGCCGAAGAAGGGTTAGACGACGTCGGGAAGAAAGACGTGAACCCCGAGTGAACCTTAAGTCCTTAACCTTAACAAGAATCCAATATTTCAGTGAGGTAATGCCCGAACTCATGTTGCCAGAGTTTGTTTAAACTTTTTTGAAGCGACCCATGTGAAATCTTTTGCAAAAGCCGCCCAGATCCCCTGATCTATCGCCCATAGAGCATGTTTGGGAATCATAGATAGAAAGAAGGCTTGTACCTTGGCGGCTCTGAGACATGTATTACAGGTAGCTCAAGATAGTATCCCTCAAGAAGAAATAGACCATATTATTACATCAATGCCGAGACGTGTTGGGGAGTGTATAGATAATCGCGATAGACCAACAAATTTATTAAAAAAAATTGTAAACCCTTTTTTTATCATTTACTCCTTGCTATACTATCTTTGTTTCACCAAAAAAAATTTAAAATATAAGCAGCTCTTTCTGGATGTTGCAGGTTCTTTGTCAGTTAGTATATTTTCATATCCTTTTCAATAAGTTGAGATATTTCGTGAGATAAAGGAAATGAGAAGAAGTGGAAATAATAAATCTTCGAAGTGTTCTCCAAGCGTCAATAAAATACGAAGATTACACAATTAAACCTATTGCTATCCCGCCCCCTATTAACCAATCGTGCACGAATTTTCATAAATATACCCTAGTAGGGGGTAATTTTCCCGAAACGTGTTATTTCGACAACGCGGGTCCACAAAGTGCGAAATAATAACTTGGATGGAGTTTAGGAGCAATAAAACTATTCTAAAGCACGGCATAGACAGTGGAATTCAGTTTATAGGTTGGTACTTACTGAGGAGTGTTGCTTTTTTCACTGGTCTATTTATTACACCCTTTTTTTTCAAATTCAGAATATAAAGCAGAGGTTTATTATTTCCTCAATCTCACGGATTCCTCAATAATTAGGAACAATTTAGTATTTAATACTTGTTCACTGAATTTTAAAGCATTTCTTGAATTTAATCGCATTATAGTTATTAGGTACTTTAGAATCTAATATTTGACATCAGAATTCATGACGAAAAAATTTTTCTTTCAAATTACAATATTTCAGAAAGAATTCCCTATATATTTATAACATTTTTGGAACGTTGAGGGCCACAACTGAAATAGGTAGTTAGGTATGTATTTCGAGTGACTAATAAATAGGTTAAGCAACTCCACCATGCATTTCTCCATTTCTGACAAATTCATTGTTGAATTACAACGTTTGACGAAGGAGCCTATTAAAATGTTTACGGTAGTTGTGGGCGAAATAAAAATCATCTATCAAAGACCAAAATCTTCCAACTGTCATCACCTACAATATATTCAATTCTCTCGAAGTGTATTTAATGAACTGGTCATCTCAGTATGACATCTAACGTCGTAACCTAACAGTGTAGTATTATATTTTTTACTACATATTTATATATCATACTGACGTCAGCCGTAACCAATCCCAGGTAATTTGTCATAAAAATACAAAGGGTGATCTGGATCCCTCTGCCGTACCTGTAGCCTCTAAGAGCGAAACTTTTCATAAACCGAAACAGATCAAAATCTTTTTTTTTTAGATCTGGTATGTGTTTCGCTAACAAACTAGCCGATATTCAATCACAAAAATCAGTAAATTAGTCAGTATCTTTTGTGCGCTTGATCAAATTCGTATTCGTACATTTAATTTTATCACAAGATGTTTATCTCAATATACTTTATTTAGCCTCTTAAACACAAATCTGAAGGCAAAGCATCCTATCTGCGATATGCCATGAAACCTATCAAATATCATCTAAAACTTTTATGAAATAATTTTCGTGAGCGAAAAAATCTCTGATGGCTTTAAGGAGGCTACTTCCTCACTTCAATAAGTTTTTTGTTCAAAGGATTTTTTGCGTAGGCTAGTGATGGCGAGGCAGGTGATCCGAAGATTTTTCCTCCTTCCCAAAGAAACTGTAATCGTCCTTTTCTGCTAGACCCATTCTCATGAGCTGCTTTTTGAGGCGACAATGCCCTGTAAGGAATCCAGTGAGGGGGTTTAGAATATTCTTGCTAAAGATCTGGTAGTGCCAAAGATTCGAAAAAACATTTTGGAAAGATCCAATCCAGGAAGATTACGTCAGAGTGTTTCTCTTTCGGTTTTATCCTCATCTTGAAACTGTTTCTTTTCAATGGCCTATATCACAGAAAGGCTTCGCGCCAATGGAAAGGGTTTGTGCTCCTTTTCTGGCAAGTGTGTTCGCCTCTTCATTTCCTTCAATTCCCGAGTGACTAGCTACCCTGACTAAAAAGACTTTTTTATTCTTGCCTATTTCGTTGAGTGTTCAAAATACAAATTTTCAAAACCGAGAGGAAAATACTTGGCTTTGAAACCCTTCCTTAACACTAAAGAACAATTCGACTACCTACTGAAGACAAAATTGGAAGACCACCATTTCTTTCTACAAAGCTACAGGCAGGGTCGAAAGGAAAGGATGAAAAACTCTCTGTGAAGGCTACAAATGATGATGAAAAGTTTGCGGAAACTTGAGATGTTCAAGAAGAAATTCTATCTTCTGAGAAAATTGTGGCTGGAATACTATTGAAAGATGTAAAACTCTTCGGTTTAAAGCTTTGTATTTACCTTTGTAGAATGGGTAACATAGTCAATGGACAACTATGGCAGTGACTAAGGGATAGAAAAAAAGAGACCAAGATACGTGGAAATAATTATAGAAGACCAATGTTCGGAATATTTGAGAAAGGGGTTTACAAAGTATTGAAAGTGATTCTTCATCAGAAGGTGAATTATAAATTTAAAATTTTTACCAAATACAGATAATTTCAAAATACTTGATTCAGTAACAACCTTATAGTCGGCAGATGTCACAGTGAGAAGACATTTTTTTCGATTCTTTGGGCTATTCGATTTGCTCTTTTCCTATTTTCGACGCATTTTCCCGGTTGTGGGTCCTGCCCCTTAGCTAGAGAAACGTCCTTACCGGCCCGTAAATACCGGCAATTCCGATAATAGCGGGTTGTCAAAAGTTGGCATGCCGACGATAAGCCCACCAGGACAGATCGGAGTAGGCGCGCGTGCACGGCAGCAGCGGAAGTCGCGTTTCCAGATTTCTCAGCCGTTTTTTTTTCCGCGAGATCGCGTGACTCTCCGCCTGGGCCATTTTCATGTTTATATGGTCGATGAGTGTTCGTGATTCGAGATCGTAGTGTCGGTACGTCTGTCGGAACACGACAGGTGACTTGTAATTGAAGAAAGAACGAGAGTTACTCGTGTCTTCAATTATTCGAGGAGGAAGGGTATTCATTTGACGTTGACTGAGCAAAGCACTCGTGATTATTTCATTTGATGAGTGTGTATGAGTGAGTGCACCTGAGAGGAAGGATTATTTCTCGTTAAAATAGATTATATGGTATCTACAAATTGACAAGTAGTAACAGGAGTACCACCAGGCTCAATTCTAGGACCTCTACCACACAATATCTATACATTCCGATCAGATTGAAAGGGGTTCTATTGCACTGCGACCTAATGAGCTTTTTTCACCATTAAGTGATCTCCAGCTGGCCTTTCAGTTCCAAAGTTCTAATGAACTCCACTATCTGAGATGGCTTCAAGGAGGCAAATTCCTCACTTCTACAAGTTTCTAGTCCGAAGCAGATTTTGCTTTGACTAGTGATGGGGAGGCATTCCGTTACCTGCTGGTCTGGAGTTGCTTCCTCCTCCACACAGAATCTGCACCCATTGTTTTATTCTAGACTCATTCTCATTAGGTGCTTCCTGAGGTGACAATGTTCTGTAAGGAATCCAGTGAGGAGGTATAGCATATTCTTGCTAAGATACTCGCAGTATCAAAGTTCCTATGAAACTTTTTGGAATAATCCGATCCAGAAAGATTCCGAGTGTTCCACTTTCAGTTTTTCCTCCTCTTGAAACTCTTGTAGCTACATTTGCCTATAAATACGATAGCGAGGTTTTGGGTCAATGGAAAGTGCTCCTGCTCCTTTTCTGGCAAGTTTATTGGCCTCTTCATTTCCTGTTATTCTCGAGTGACCCGAAACCCATACTGAAAACACCTTATAATTCTTGCTATTTCGGCACTCCAATACCATCTTAGAATCGATGATATGTGAGCTCAAGGCTTGGATGCAGCCTGATTGTTAGAATGTATCACTAATATAATATTTCTGTTACTAGATTTGTTTCCAAACATCTTTTTATTGCATAGTTCCATCTCTGCCTGAAAGACACTGAGGCAGCGGCCTGAAGTGAGCATTTGGTACCAGAATACTTCAGCGCCAGTTTCTATCTATCACAAGAAAAAAAAGTGAGAGATCTGTATTGATCTCCAATGCCCTAGTTGGGCACGTCCTCATAGCTCAATGATACAAACACAGGCTTACATTTGTATTATATTGAGTGTTTTACTCGTGCTATTCTGACTTGTTTTGGAATGCCAGACTATTGCTACATAAATCATTATTAGCCATTATTAGTTCATACATTACAACATTTTTGGGTTACGTTCCCAAGTATTATCTACTAGCCAGACTTCTGCATGTCATCAATGCCTTAGTGGCTTTGTTAGCAGCAACCTCAATATGCTTCGACAGAAGCTTTCAACCTAAGGTTATTCCCAGATAATTGATTTCCACCCTATGAGGTCTCCATTCAGAGAGAGGAATTTCATAGCTGGATATATTACTCCCCCTTGAACTGTATCTCAACAATACTCGTCTTCAGCATCTTATACATTTATAAATACATACGACATATCTCAAAAAACCGAAGAAACCTTGAGCCCTATATGCAGATATGAGAATAGCAGTCAGATATTGACGAACAGAAGTCATATACAGAAGACACCAAGGATCACTAGAAGATAATGACAAATGGTTCATTAAATGGAAAGTTCGAAAAAATGGCAAAAAAGCAAAACTGTTCTTCTAAAGAAAAGATGACTACAGATCAACTCAAATCTAAGGATAGATGAAGGATTGATAAAATAGAGACAAATATCTAGGTGCTACACTAGGTAGGTAATCTATTTCAATGGAAAAACCATATAAAAAAAATCCGAGGATAAAACAAACTCAGTACACCATTTATGGATCGACAGTCAGAATGAACATTTTGGCACACTATGGGTCTTCGAAGTAAAGAAAACAATTATAAAGTGCTGTTCAAAACAATATATACATTTTTATATAATGTGTACTATGTGTCATCATTTTTGAAAGTTCCTCTATGAATATCTTCTTTCTTCAGAATTGTCTCAACTTTTAAATAAACACAAAACTAAAAATTTACATTTCCTCGAAAGAGCACACACACATCGACAAAACTCGAGTATTGAATAATGACGTTTTTGTGTATTTAATATAATACATTTTTATTTCTTCAAAAAAACTATAATGAACCCATGCGAA
The DNA here is from genome assembly GCF_914767665.1 of Harmonia axyridis. Classification (NCBI taxonomy): domain Eukaryota; kingdom Metazoa; phylum Arthropoda; class Insecta; order Coleoptera; family Coccinellidae; genus Harmonia; species Harmonia axyridis. Next base: position 28,218,961 of record NC_059503.1, read on the forward strand.
AAATTGTCAGTTTTAGTTCTTGAATTTATTTTATCTGTGTCATTTTATCTACTTTCAATCGAATGAAAAAAGGCAGCTTTAAAAATCCACAAAAATACATGAACCGTAGGTACTGTATTTTGTCTCCCAACAAATACGACAGGTTAGTTTCAACAACTGCCGGTGGGGCTAATGCGGAACAATATTATTTCAGAAAGCTCAAAGACCCCGCTAATTTCACGGTCAAGGAATTGAATGTCGTCACCAGAGGGTTTGGGATTAATTAAGCTCCGCAGAAGCACTCTACCATCCTACGATGTCGAGAACGTTCTTTAGATGTATTTATTGTTCAAAATTGTCGCTGATCGATTTGAAATAAAAGTTGTGTTTTTATTTGGTTTCATCTTGATATCCTAGTCGGAAATCTACTAATGACTACTATTGAATAAGGGGAATTCTTCTTCAGGTTTTTGAATTCATCCTACTTTTTCCGAAGAAAATATATTTGTAATTGATAAGTGTACAAAAAAGAAATAATGTAATAGATGAAATTTGAATAATATTGATCATTGACATTTCAACCTGCTGCATTTTCAGAAAATTCATACGTTTCGAATGGTTGCTAAGATTATTTGAATTTTATAAATTCGAGGCTTTATTGTAAAAACCTGGTAATACATTTGTGAATCAAAGTATTATCCATCGCTGGCAACTACTTCATCCCATCTTTCGGGCAGCGTAAGAATCCCGCGTTGAAAAAACCGGTTTTGAAGCGATTCACGATTCGATCCAATTTTTACTTCTTCATTAGACTGGAAGTGCTAGTCAGCCAGGTCGTGTGCCATTGATCGAAACAAGTGATAGTCCAAGTGGAAAACGTCTGGAGAACGGCGAAAACGGCGGGAGGGTGTAGAGCTTCCCATTTCAACGTTTCCAAGACCACTTTCGCAACATGCATTTTCATGCTGTACAATCACTTTATCATGTCTCTCGTTGTATTGCAGCCGTTTGTCGTTTGATGCTCGGCTCAAACGCACCAATTTGCGTTCGATAACGATCGCATGTGATTGTTTCAGTCGGTTTTAACAACTTATAATACCCTACGCTGAGCTGGTCCCACCAAATACTGAGCATGACCTTGGAACCGTGAATATTCGGTTTGGCCGACGACGTGGAATCATGGCCGGGATATCCCAATGATTTTCTGCACTTGGGATTATCGTAACGAATCCATTTTTCTTCTTCAAACTCCGTTCAACATCTCTCGGCTTCAACTCGTACGACAATTCCCTTGTTTCTGAATCATTTCCATGATTTTCAGGCGTTTTGATATGGCTTGTTGCGTCACTTCCAATGATCCTGACAATTCTTGTTGCGTTTGACACGAGTCTTGATCAAGTAATGCATCCAATTCTGCATATTCAAAAACCTTTTCTCTTTCACCTCCTTGCTGGTCGCCACTTTGGGCACGTTCTTCCACTAATAGCGGCCTCACCATAGGTATTTGAGCCTCAGCCGCAGATTTTTTCATATTTCAGCAGAAAATTGAAACCACAAATCGACTAATATTTCGATGGAGGATGTTTACAAATACCTATGTTTATTGTATGATATCTACGATCTATTTATTTCAAATACCACTAATCGCTACAGCCGACTATTGCAAAACGGCAGAAGCAAAGATGTACACCTAATATTTTTTCAAATTTTACCCTTTGGATTACGGCATTAGTTTCGCACCACCCTGTATTGGAGCTTTGAGTCTGTTCTGAATAGTTTCGGTTTTGCAAATATGATGACTCAAGTTTTTTACCTCATCTTAATTTCTCTCTAAACTTTATTCACATAATTCCACCCCCAAATACGCCACAGCTGATTGTTTTTTTCCCTCCGCCTAGTCTTCCTCGCCCATCCATTCTGGCCGAAATTGAATCAAGACCTTTCCGGTCGAATCCATCACGTCCTCCAAGTCTCCCTCTCGACGCCTCCAGCGGCGTCGTTTTATTCATAACCGCCCCCGAAAATATTCATATCGAAAGTGGCGACCCGCTCGTAAAAACCGAGGAAGGCTGTAAACTTTTTATAAAGTCATCGCAGCCATTAATCTCGACATGACGGAAAGTTTCCTGCGACTGGGGGCGGGAAGTTTTATAGTTTCGGAGGCAGGTTGATGTGACTTTCCGAAGTTGGAGGAGTTATGGGGGAACGAGGGGGAGAAAAGTTCGAGGAGCAGCTCTCGACAACGGCTCGTTCCGATCAATTACCGCCTTTTAATCCGGTGATTTTCAATAATGGGTCTTCTTGATTCTGGATTGGGGGTGGTTGTTTGCTCTTAATTGAAGTTTTCGGCTTCACCACCATTGGATCTGCTGGAATCATTTGGGACATAAGAAAAATTCTTTCCAGGCAAACATCAAGAAATGATGACTTTATTGAAGTTAGTTGAGAAATCTTAAAAACTGCTGTGACCACTGATAGTAGTCATCAAGGGCTGAGGGGGATCTGGAAATATGGGTCCCCAGGCGCTTCCTCCACTTTAGTCGGACTCTCCCAAAATGGCGAATTAAAAATTCATCGTCTTTGCATTTCTTCATCGTTTAAATAGCGGATTATGACTTTATACCATTTCAATTCTCTGATATGCATTAAAATTAATAAGGTAGTACCAACATTGGCGTACAACTTTGCTTCCGCCGTTTTTGTCAGAAATTCGAGGTTTTATTGTAAAAAACTGGTTTTACTTTTATGATTCGGGCAGCGTACGAATCCCGCGTTGAAAAAACTGGCCACAATCGATCCAATTTTTACTTCTTCATAAGACTGGAAGTGCTGGTCAGCCAGGCCGTGTGTCATTGATAAAAATAAGTGATAATCCTAGTGAGCAACGTTTGGAGAAGACGGCGGGTGGGGTAGGACTTTTCATTTCAATGTTTCGAAGTATGGCCTGACCACTTCCGCAAAATGGGGTCGAGCATTATTATGTCTCTCGTTCTATTGCGGCCGGTTGTCTTTCAATGCTCGGACCAAATGCATAAATTGCTTTCGCCTGTGATTGTTTCACGACTCATAATACACTACGCGAAACAGGTCCCACCAAATACTGAGCATGACCTTGGAACCGTGAATATTCAGTTTGGCCGTCGACGTGGAAGCATGGCTGGGATATCCCCATGACTTTCTGCGCTTGGAATTATTGAAATGAACCCATTTTTCGTCTCCAGTCACAATGTGATGCAGAAATTCCTTTCGTATTTGCCTTGCAAGCAGCCGTTCACAAGCAAAAAAACGGCGTTCAACTTATCTCGGCTTCAATTCGTACGGCACCCAATTTCCTTGTTTCTGAATCATTCTCATGACTTTCAGGCGTTTTGAAATGGCTTGTTGGGTCACTCCAATGATCCTGCCAATTCTTGTTGCGTTTGTCATGAGTCTTGATCATGTGATGCTTCCAATGCGCCCGTTCTTTCACTAATAGCGGCTTCACCATAGGTATTTGAGAACATTTGATGAGCCTCAGCCGCAGATTTCTTCATATTGAAGCAGAAAATTAAAACGTCCCGCAAATGATGAGAATTTGGCTCATAAGCTGACATCTTTAATCGATAATAACTTTATGATGCAGACACAAATCGACTAATATTTCGATGACGTTATGTTTACAAATACCTAAGTTCTTTGTATGACATCTACAATCTATTTATTTCGACTACCACTTACCGCTACAGTCATCTATTGTTAAACGGCAAAGTGATATTTATCTGCGTATCACATGCAGCTTGATATCTACTGAAAACACGAGCATAATAGATTAAAACAATATCGTTATACCTTTTTATTTGGATCCCATAAGTAAGAGATGTAGATTTCAAATAAATCATATTGAAGGTGGAAGGATTTCACATTTATTGAGAACAATTTGTACCTATTTAAGGAGAATCACAAAACACCAACATTTGTAGCTGTGGCACTCCGAACAATGACTGACTTGTAGATTTTGATGATTTTCATAACCTGACGATATCTCGAAAACTAAGACACTTTTACTGAAATTTGGATATTCTGGTCAGGCATGACCGAGGCTATCAGCATGAACCGAGTTGACATCGGTTCAGGGGACACCTTGTTTAGGAAGATTCATTCAGATTTGACGTTATTAACGAGATCACTCGTCTATTTCGCGTTAATGTACGAGTTGGTGATTCTGTTACTAAACCTCCTCTGACACATTCATGAGTAGGTATGTGTCTTATTTTCACCCTGCATCTACGATGAGACTAAAGCCTGAGTAGTACATGATATGGTGATTCTGCCAACCACATATATAGATTTGGTAAAAAAATTGACATACTACATCAAATCTGGTTGATATGAGTTCTTCAGAGTTGAAGGAAGAAAGAGAAGGAACTACCATAGTATGTATAATGTATTCTTAACAATGCTAGTGACCAAGCAGGCATCGATGAAAGAACGCTCAACGTTATAGAAGACCTAGGGATTGCTTCCTTCATAGAATAAAAGGTCAAGAAGGAGCCAACAAGTGATTGAGTGATAAACAGGAACAATCATGATTCGAATTTTTACTATTATGACTTTATGGACTATTATTATTGTATATGAATTTAATGACTATTGCTTCGAGGATTTTGTTAACAAACCAGCCTCTTTTGGCTGGAAATACTGAAATGATAATTTTGACAATGGTTCATTAGTTATTCGTTGGTAGAGGGCAGTAATTTTCAGATTCAGCCCACACGAAAAATCCCAAAATACGTTACTGGATGCCCCCCTAGTTTCCATGTATGTGTGTGAGCCATCGTAGGTCATTCTTGCATATTCCCACAGACAGACACAAAGCGTCTTCAACAGTCGTAAACCTCACCGAACCCGGGCTTTTTGCTCCTTATCTGACTTGGAACAAAACGCGCTCACGCGGTCGTTTCATCGCAGTAAGCCCTGACGACTTCTTAGCAGCAGGGCGCAACCAATCTTGGCACTCTTGACGTGCAACAAATAGACAGGCATCAATCGGCGAGGGATGACTGATGGCCTACTATGACCCTTCTGAGAGCCCGTCATGGGCATGCACGAAGATTCTAAATGAGGATAAGACAACAATACGCGGTAATATTTCACGAAAGATACGAGGGAGTGGAGGAAATTAGTTTGATATAAGGTCTTTTCGAACCACGCGGGTTTTCTTATACTACTGTTGGGGCTGTATCTCGATGACCTATCTATGAGAAGAATTGATGTTGGTTCTTGAAGGGATCGGTAGTGCTTCTGGTCACACTTGTTGCTGTTGTCTTTTGTGGTTGGAAGTTGCAGGTTTTTTTAGGTACTAGTGTTCTGTCAGAATGTCTGTACCTAATTTTCGAATTTCGTTCCGGATATGGAATCTATTTGGAAATTATTGAAGAATACGCGGTAGAATCGGACCCCCTGTTTTCGATATACAGGGTGATTTTTGAAGTCCTACTTTTTTGAGAAGGTGAAACCAGTTTATCGAATCTTTATTAATCTTCGCTACCGATTGGGTAAATAAATACCAATACCAAAAATTCATCATAGCTCACTTACTGGATCTTTATAATGATTTGGATTCCCGTGAGGATTATTAGAGAATTATTTGAAATGTTTTTCTCGATATCTGTAGCAGGTATGACAAAACTACAAGAAAAGAAAAAGTGTAGTACTGGATCAAAGTCTTTTTTTACATTTTTCTAAACTACCAGTGGTCCACAGTGGTTCTGGGGCAAAAAAACGGACTGTGTTCCAGAAAAAATCTCACCCAGTATATTTATATTGGAAAGTGCTATGAGAAAAATACTTGAAAATAAATCCCTGTATCTCGAAAACAAAGCGTTTGCAGACTCATGTTTATAGGACTTTTTTGACTTGAAATGACTTGAAATTCAAGAACACCCTGCATATTCTTCATCAATCAATTCACAGTTGAACATACATCATACGCTTATTTAATACTACAGACTGTTTCCGAACTAATGCGACAGATTTCAAGGGATCTTTAAATATCAAGAATAAATAATATTCCATCCTGAACCATGAACCTACGAAATTCAAAAATTAGGATGAAATTTGACATAATTATCCATGCTAGCAAAATTACTTTGCTTGAGAATTTTTGTTATCCCGTACTGATATCACAAGATGGTGAAAAAAAAGTCCTCGAATGCTTTAGGAATTGGTAATTTTTTCAAGTTTTCTAATAAAAAAATTCATTCTGAATGATAAAAAAAACACATGCAGTCATCAGGCTTGCCGAATTTTATTGCCACTTGGGCGGCTTCTGGATTGGATTATTTTTTTTTAATTCTCTAATCAGAATGTTGAATCCTCAGAATGGAATGCAAAATATGCGAGAAAGGATTCAATTTCATCACTTCATCACATAAGTTTACAACTTATCCTTTTTGAGAAATATAGGAAGTTTTTTATTAAATACCTACCTACCACATTCCATTATATTCTAATAGTTCTCATTTTTCATATCAAATAAATTAAGTCTTGGGCGTGGACGTATTCGAATTCAAAATAATTTCACAGATAATGTTTTGAATCAAATTAATTAGTGTTGGGCGTGGGCGCATTCAAATTTGAAATAATGGTTCATCCGCATCATCCGATTATTTACTCGATAATCTCAATAAAAAAAAACCAAATGTTCGTGTTTTTTATAAAACCGAAACTGAGCGGAAAAACCTGAAACCGCAGGACCCGTTCTAGAGGGACGGTATTAGGTATCTACATTTTTCAAGAAATCTGGATTCCTGAAAGAATGAATTGAACTTTTTTTTTTCCAACCAATCACACAAATTATTTTTCTTTATAAAATTTACTCATCCTAAACATTTTTGCATCGAAAATGTCTGCAACATTCTTATTAAAACCCTCCCGCTCTTTTTTGATTAGTTCAAACCTGCGCGGTTTTGACCGGGGCGAAAGAACGAACAGGGATTGAATCATTCAATAATCAATATTAATTTTTAGCATTCTGCAGAGTTAGCTTCTGTTAGGGCGGCAAATAGGGTCTCTGTCTAGGGCGGAAGGCGGAAGTTTGGCTAGCAACGGCTCTGAGTAGCTTGAAATCGAGTCAAGGAATAAATATCTCAAATCAAAAAAAGTTCAAGTATGTAAACTTAAACAAAGAAAGTGAGGTTATGCCAGTTATGCGCGGAAATAATAAATTCTGTGTTTTTGTGTCCTACAAGGTAATCTATAACTACTTTATCGAGAAAAGAGTGGGAACTGTCCACTTCATCTTCTATAATTTCCTCGAATTTTCGGACATAACCTGTATACCTACCTCGTCGTTTATGCATAGAAGAAATAACGTTAGTTTACACCCCCTGTTTGATTGATCGTTCGCGCTGGTCGAGAACGTCTCCTCGTTATGGATTATCGATATGTTGTGAACGTCCAACAAAGTGCACGCATAGTCCTTGGCGCGAAACGTCCAGACCACCATCAATCAAAAACCTTACTTCTTATTGTTTTGCATCGACATCAGTCGTGATTGTTTCGGTGGGGAAGGTTGGTGGTTACGTTATTTTTCGATGCATTCAATCGATCGATGAATTGCAGTCGATTGAACACTTCCGCTTCAACATACAGAGTGAGTTTTGAATGCCTCAGCTATTTGGGAAATGGATCGCAGAAAATTTTTGTGTGCAAGGATCTTTGGTCCAGTCAATATGTGTTTTTCACAGGAAATTTTTGGGGTTGTTTTGATTTCTTCGATTTTATATATTTTTGGGGTGCTGAATCTGAATGTGAGGTTTGCCACAAGAATTTCGTGACAGAAGATTGAAAAAAAGATTAAAAATTTCATGTTTTGGCGGTTTTTTGCATATAACTCGGGAAATATCAATTTTTCGTGAAAGATCTTCTCATATCAATACGAAAAAATTTAAAATTTCCTACAGATTCTTTTCTTCAAATTTTTCTGTTCGATAAACCGTTTCGGCTCGAACGATAGTTGGAAATAGGCGTATTGAATAGTAAAATACGCAGAGGCGAAAACTTTTTTTTCGAGGTAGTTTTTATTCTTCGTGTCAAAAAAATTTTAAAAAATAATTTTTTTACGGTTTGTTGTATACCGGGAGTTCAAAAGACTGGAAACGGTGAATTTATTTCGCGCACAGGTGGAATATCGGAATTCTGATATTGTCTTTAGTATTTCGCCCGAGGAATCGAATGGGCCCATCAGATTTTGGACTCAAAAAGGACTTTTACAAGATATGAGGCCCAACTTTGAAATTTCAAATGCAAACCCATTTTTTTTATTGCAGATTTGGATTCAGCGGGAAATTTTGCAGCCGAATTGATTGAAACCAACATTTTTTCTTCCTTTTTTGGGCCCTATGCAGCGTTTTTTGTTCAAAAATCCGGAGGCGTTCATTCAGATCAGGATGCAGAAATTCATATTCTGATACTTGGGTCCTTAGTAATTTTTCTCGTTGAATCGATTGAGTCCATCAGATTTTGGACTCAAAAGGGCCTTATACGAGATAAAAGAGGTCCTTGTGGATTCAAAATCTGATATGCTCAATCGATTCTTCGGGCGAAATTACTAAAGACTCCGTATCAGAATTCCGATTTTCCACCTGTGCGCGAAATAAATTCACAATTTCCAGACCTTTGGACCACCCGGTATATGCAACTCGGAAAATATCAATTTTCCGCGAATTATCTTCCTATATCAAAACCAAGAAAATAATAGCCTCAACAACCACGATTATTCAGTGAAAAAAAAAATAAGATCAGGAAAAATTATTGAAAAATTCTGGTTAACAGCTTTTTTTTTAAGGAAAAGAACAAAAACTCGTTGTTATCAAATACAATAACTATGGGAATAAGTGGTATGGACATCTTCCAACTACAAATACCGATACTTGTGATCTCAACAAGCATATTAAAGTCAATATCAATCTTCCCAGATTGAGTATCTAGTTCGACTCTTTCGTTTGCATTTTTATGTTGACCGATAATTATTTACTCCTTTAGAAATTTTATGTGTTATATATTTGATTTCATAATTCATCTATGAAATAAAAAATTTTACAAACACAATTCGTAGAAAAAAAATGGAAGCTGTAAGGTCGAAACATCAGACCAGTTTTTCAATTCGCATCAAAATTCATGGCAGCAAACCTTTCGGGCATCACACACTCCATCTTCCCGCTTAGACGTTTTTAGTTCTTAATTCTGACGACCTCGCGATAAGTGTTGCCAACCTCAAAATAATTTATCGCCCGCAATAAATTTCGGCAGGTTGGCCGTTCTGCGATCCGGGCGGTTGGATTTATCGCCCTCCGCTTCGCCCGCGCCGGCACACACGGACGTAGTACCTCTCAGGACCCGTAGAAACAAAAGGAAGTGAGGTAATATTTTATGAATGGGTTTTCAGGTGACGCGGACACGCCCCAAAGCAATTCCCGGTCGGAGAATTATGTATTCATTAATATCGGCTGCTGATGCGGATGCTTTCCAATCGCGATACCAAGTTGCGTTTGTAGAAGAGGCAATTTCAAGAGACTTTTCTCCTTTTTTCAGGTTGGTGAGTTAGGAGCACCTTGCAGAGGGAGAACGTTTCCCTGTAAGATGACTGGTTATAGACTCAGTGTTATCAGAAGTGTGAAATAATTGGTTTTTGACAGCAATGTGAAGTTTTATTCCTATTATATTATTTTTTTTTACCTAAACTACAAATTGCATAGTGAATACGAAATGTATTGATTGGAAAACTCTTTGATCTACTCAACCATGAAATTGAAAGTGCTTTAACTTTCTAAGATTTTAAAACCAGAAAATTAATGTACTTCTATCTACATACATCTTTACCTTCATCGGTGGTGAACTCAGTTTCTGTGAACTCTCTTAAAAACAACTATGACACCTGGTTTCGTCGCGAGTGAGTGCTACTTGTGGAGCTGTGAATTGCTTTTTCTTTTGTAATGCATTTTTTTAAGTTTCGGTGTATTTTTTCATATATTTCAATTTTTGTGAGTTTATAGGCTTGGCCTCAACTCTTCACCTTGTAATAATAATAATAATAATAATACAAAATCATGAAAACTAGAAATTTTGATCCGGAAGAGAGGTGATCATAATTTTTATTAATACTAAGGGGAGATAACAAACTTTAATGTTTCTTTTCAAATAGCTATCAACTGAAGTCCTCCTGGCCGTTAAATATTTAATTATGAATGTTTAATCATTTTGTGGCAGAAAAATATTGAAATAAAAAATTATTCTAAAGAGAGCAGATGTGGTTTTTATGTTCTAATGGTGTATCAGTGGATTTATAATAGACTTGTTGATCTGCTGATGATGTGTGGTTATGAGTATGGTAAGACCTGTTTCATCGTCAAATTGTATCATATGTGCTTGCTTGTTTATGTGTTGTTGTAAAAATTTTTCAGCATATGTTAGCGGAGATCTGGTGGTGTGAATTGATATGATTCTGTCAGTTAGGAATTAATTGGTTCTCAATACTATTCTGGTTTTATTTCAGATGAATTCTGTTGCACTATTTATCCTGCGATCACTGATATAATCGACAGTTTGGCATTCAGCGCTCAAATTCACTTTTCACTCATATAGCAGAGGACTTTGCCTGAAGGAAATAAACTTAAAGCTTTCAGCATGGGGTGTTCCTAAGCGGTCATCCTAAGTCCTAATCGAGCACGGCTCTTTGTGGCGTCAGTTTCCAACATGAACTGACAATTTCAGCGTGTTATGGGTGACTTTGCTGGACTAGCAAATAGTCACTATAAGTGTATATATAATATAGTAACAACCGTTTGAGTAAATTTGTGATTGTTTGGACATCACAGAGATAAATATAAAGAGATATCATTTTTGTACTTTCAGGTTACTCAAAATAGCACTCTGTATTATAGATCTTCTTTCTTATAACAAACATAATAGAAATCCTTCAAGTTTTGTACAATGTACTTCTCATAAGCGGACATTGGATTTTGTGATTAATTTGATCAATATGAGTATTTTGCACGGGCTATCCATATATGTTATCGGAAAAACTATCGAACATAGGCATGAAAAGTTATTAAAGAAAACGCGTTTTTTCAAACAAACAAAAATTCAATTCAACCTATATTTATTATTGAATGGTTTAGAGAAAATTTGTGACCAATATTTCTTTATTTGAATTTCCGCTTTTCTCATAAATGGAAATTTTGTTGATAGCTCCTGAGATAATGAGAAAACAACGTTGGTTGATTATGCACAGATAACTAAATATAATAGCGCATATAACAACGTGATATAGTAACATGATTAGATCGTACTTTCATCATTAATTTCAAAGGGATATTCCATTATCACTATCAACCATTTGAGTCAAAAAAAAAGTTGTGAGGTTGATTGAAAGATATATTCAACATGAACATGATGATATAATGTTGTACACAAACGTGTATGTTACCGAAATAAACGACAGAGAGTATGAATGTTTATATCAACGTTGAATTGAAACGTGATGATGAAGTTATTAGAAAAGATGGATAGATAGATAGGTGGTTATTGAAGGGTTTCAATGCAATATTGAAATAACGTCTAATATAAAAACGTAATATAAATAAAAGAAAACTAGTTTCTAAACTAACCATTGAAAAAATTAGTTGAATATAACTTCGTAAATAAGTATCGGAAACCTTAGATTTAGAAACCAAAATGACAACGTTGAATATTCAACCGGTAACGTGAATTTCAAGGATAGACCGTTGAATCAACGTACGTGTGCCATTGGGGTGGTTTCCAAGAGTAAAATAGGCACATGAACGAAGGAGCTTTCAGAAGCTCCTGACAACAATACTTTGTCTCTCTTGAATTATGGTTTTTCTTATAAGGAAATCGACTATTCAAATACACTTCGTTTTCTCTTAGAGGTAGCTCAGACATTTTTGCTCTACACCACCCTGCTGAATTGTGAAAGGAATGATGCACTACTATTGAAGAACTTTTGAACTGTTTCAGGATTTACTTTTTGGTAGTTGGCCATGATTAAAACAAGTTCCATACATTCAAATCTTTCCATGTTTTCACTACCGAAATGTGGATATTAATAATTTGCACTTAAAATAAGTTTGAAACTGCGCGCTTACACAATATAATCATTGAATAGTTAATATTCAGTTTTTTGTAGTAAAAACACAGAGGAAAAGTTTTTTCATTGAAAAATAGCTGAAAAATTATCTTTCCAACTCTAAAACATCCCCAAACACTACTCCAAAAAATCAAAAACCCATCATTATTTTCCTCCAACCTAATTTCTCGTTGACTCGAACGATCTCATGGAATACCGATCCATATCATCCGAAACCTTCGAGTCACCTTTGTTTTTATCCGAAAACCGCCCCCTGCTCTACCACCCCCACACACGCTCGCATCCAAGCGACGCTGACGTCACGAAAATCAATTTTCCCGCCGACTCCTCTCCTCCAATGGCGCCACGCGGTACGAAAGAAATCGGCAGTCGAGATGGCGAACACTCTTTTATTTACGCCGAGGGGTGGCGGGGGGTGGCACGAGAAGGGGCGGCGGAGGAGGCATCCAGGGACTTCATAAAGAAAACGCTCCCGGAGCACTCTTTCCGCTAACGACTGCAGCGCCAAACGGGGACGTCGAGCACGTCTCGTCAAGACGCCGGAGTATGTAAACCGGGAAATTAAATTCGAGGGGGTGGGAGGTGGAAAGAAGAGAGAGGGGGTGGGAGAGTTTCTTCAGCGATTTTTCGACGTTGGGGGCCGTGAACTGTGTTAGACTGGTAGAACGAAAATTCGGTATTTTTCTTAGGAAAAACCTAATTCTTAAGAGTGCTCATTATGAAAAAGTGTAAAATCATAAATTAGAAAATAAAAATACAAGGATATAAAAAATTTATTTCTTGCTTATCACTTGCTGAATATAGTCACAATATCAATAAAAAAAATGAGACATGTCTTACCTAGGTCTTTACGTTCTGCTGTATGCAAAATTTTTTCAGTCAAGACGAGAGATGAAGGGAATCCTCCCGAGCATTGACATTAAAGCCACGAATGACTATTTTAATTGTTTGTATAATTATTTTGTAGTTTAAGTAAAAGGTGTGTCTATCGTACAAAAAAACGCTATAAGTATTTCGAACGTTAAAGACTACCGATTTTAGACAATAATTGGAGTCGTCTCTGAGCTCCTCCAAACTATTGTTTTCGTTCGGTAAAATGTCCTTATCGTTCTCGATACTTAATATACTATTTCAATTAATTGATACCTTCTTGATATCTTCTCGATCCCGCTTCAGTGTAGTTTCTCTGTCATCTCTGTAGGTTGTTTGTCTCTTGAAATGCTAATGTTTATATATTTTGCTCCTGCTGACTATTTAAAATTTTCTCTTTGTTTTTAATTTTAGATTAAGATATGTTCAAATGTGCATTTTGTATATAACAAGGGTTAAGTGGTAGAGCACCTTCGGGTGAACTTCCCCTTGAGATTTCTTGTGAAATAAAGACCTTATTATTATTATTATTATACTTTATGATAAGGAAGTCACGGCTTGGATTGATTTTCAAGCTACTTGGCAAGTAGTAGTTTTTCAATCTCAAGTCAAGTCAAGTATTTATTCATCCACTCGAATCATATTAAGCTACTTGATTTTTAGCAGTTTTATTATGTAGTGTCATATCAATAAAAAAATGATGAAATGCAAAAAACACATTCATTTATTAAACTCATTGTATAAAAGAACCGAAAATATCAACTTTTTGGAATAGAAATATAAATTAAATCGTAAGAAAATCATAATAAAATAAAAATTCTTAATATTGAGAAACCTCCAGGCTTTGTTTGATTTCATAATTTTCCATCCAGGATCTAAGACACTTATAAGGCATCTCATAGATTTATCGCTCAACCTATTACGGGTTTTCGTAACTGTAAGAGCAGCTGTGGAAAATTGTCTTTCAACAGGAGCTGAAGATGCTGGCTTCGATGAAAAATTTTTGGCTATTTTGGCCAAGTTTGGAAAGATATTTCTGAAACTACCAGAAGATTTCATAGAAATGTGAGAAAACTACTATCAAAGTCACACTGGCGAATGCTTCAGTCTCTTGGTGCTCGAGGAATACCCTTTTTTAGTCTAAGCGCGCACGAGATTGCAGAAATATATGCCGTGTGACGCGTGTATATCAAGCTCAAGTAATATCAAGTAACTTGATATCAAGTCAAGCAATAATTATCTAAAATCAAGTCAAGCCGAGCTCAAGTATGTAATTTTTCACGAGCTTGATTTTCAAGTCAAGTAGTTGGTTAAAATGTCAAGCTACTTGGCTTGATGAATCCCTAACTATGATTAGTAATTACAATATAATATGTAGCCTATCGATCCGTTTTGACCATGTGTTATTAGGATAGCGTTTCAATTTAGGCGCAATATACATTTTATGAAAATAATTTTCATTATTTCGAGTATCAACGGAACTAATGAAATATTGGATAACACATGAGGCCAAAATTGTTCCTATTGATTCAATAATTTTGATTGAAAATTGCACAGAATATAGTGGTAGGTAGAGTTAAAATAATTATTTTTTATTTTCAACAGTATACAAACATACTGCAAAAAATTGTTTTCGTTTTCCCCATATTTATGAAGTTTGCGAAATTCTTGGTTGGCACGAAATCGTAGAGGAAAACAAACAAATCAGATCAATTAATCAAGAATTAATAATCAAGAAAGATCATTTCAATAGCAATCACACATAAATATCACTGAAACAAATTTCTACTGCAAAATTCCTCTATTCTTCTTCCCTCTATTCTTCTGTGCTATAGTATGTCTTCTGCAAAATCAAAATTTTCAAATCCTTTTTTTAACTTCTATCAGTGGGGCCTTTTAAAGCAGGAGACAATGATTATATAACATGATACCATACATAATACCCAATTTCTCTAGTTTTATGAGATGGTTTACTGAGCATATTAGAATATCTGGTGTTATAAAAGTGGAAGTCAGCATTTTTGCTCAAATTATTCGATTAGGTTAAATTATAATTTTCTGTAAATGGTATAAACAGGAAAATATCAGAATTTTGTATCTATTTTAGCTATGAGGCTTACAAAAATCGCTATAAGGAATATCAAATATAATAGGTATGACTCACTTGTGTGCAATGAAAATTCTCTTAATATTTGTAGCATTACCGAAATGAATGATATTATGTGACAAAAAAGAAATTTGAGGTATGGAGATTAATCAATTACCTAATGCAGAGTAGCACAATTTATTGAGTTTCTTGCACAATTCCTCGTCTGAAGATTCCGTCTCAAAAAGTGATCGACAGAAATCCCCAAGAATGTCATGCTGCCGATTTTTTAGATTTTGATTTGTTCAAACTGAAAATTTTTTTTATATCCATAATTTAGTGTGCTATTTTATCGAAAGTAAATCACATTTTTGAACCAATCAACAAGCAAACTGAGAAAAACTCTTCAGAGAGCTACGAATTCCTCAAAAGACTGTGTTGAGAGATCGATATCGATGTATCACCTGTTGAAATCATCAATTTTTGAAAGTTAATCAATCAAATTTAAATTATCTGTCCCAACACTGATCCCTGAGGAACCCCGTTATCAACTTCGTACAAGACATTTCTCATGTCCACAATCATTTATCTACTACTAAGGAAACTCAGTCTAAAACTACACCGCGAAATCCACAATTGAATAAGTCCATATTCAAGCAGACAAAAGTTCTAGACAGATCGAAGAACACACCTGCAATCTGCTTACCCCAATCGAGAGTTTCATAAACACAGTTAAGTAAATAGAAGTAGCTTTTTGGGTTGAATTGATTCGGTTCCTACGAAAACCGTTTTGACAACAAGACACTATCCATATTAAGTATATATATATTTTATTAATAATAAAAATTTTTCTGTAATATTTTTTTCAAATAATTTGAAAAACAGATTGAGTATAAAAACAGGCCTGTAGTTTGTAGTTTACAACATCCTTAGGATCATCTTTCTTATAGATTGCTTTGACCTTGGCCGATTTTAGTGGCGAAGGAAACTTGTCAGTGGTAATTGAAAGATTCATTAGATGCGCTATGTGATTTGAAATTTCTTCAATTACTCATTTAAGTACCTTCACCGACAATCCATCAACGCTGGTGCTTTTTTAGGTAGATAACTAATTTTCTTAGGTACTAACTGTTGCGTAGACATCTTATTAGTAACTGGTATGAAATAATGTATTTCCACCATTTGATGATAATGTACCATTCTCTGTCAAGGATATACCGAAGTGATCCATCAAGTTCTGTTTGGTTATATTTTCCTAGTCTTTTTCGACTAACACAACCAATACCTAAAGTGATCTACACCCCGTTTAATAACTTATTAGGTTCCTGATGTCCTTTGTATAGTTTTCTGACCCATCTGAAAAATTGCTATAGTAGTTACATTTTTCAGTATTTGATCTTTTTTTTCTTATATTTTCCCATTGATCAGTGGTATTCACGTTCTTACACGCCCATCATAAAATTTTGAGTCGCTGATTGGCTTCTTTGATTTTAGAGTTTATCCATCTACTTTTGCTAGAAGTAACATCATGGGAAAACTGAATGATGCAACATTTATCAAATTCAACTAATATTCAACTCAGAAAAAAGAATAGAAACAATAGTAGGACATCAATGTCTAAAATTTCCCGAAAATCCATATTTGAGAGATTGGTAAGTTGTTGTATATTACCATAAGAAATATTTCTGAATTGACTTGGTACAAAATTTTCATTGTTTAAAGAATCAACTCTATAATCATATATAAGAGTAATTGCTTTGTGTTTTCTCAGATTATCTTCAAAAACAGAACATTGATTAACTTGAAAATTACACCATATACAGGGTGACTCAAAATTCAGTATCAAGGACATATTTTGAAGGTCAATACAAGACTTTTTTACCGTAAACATGTGTCCGCAAACGTACCGTTGAAGTTTTTAAATTTTTGTTAGTTTTTTCTTAATAGCTCTTTCAGTTTTTGAGATATTGAGATCAAATTTCGAATATAAGTTACGTTTCAGGTTTTACATAAAAAAAACGGTTTTCCCTCAATAACTTTCCATGCCTTGGTTCGATAGTTTTTTTAATAACATATTTGGATAGCCCGTGAAAAATACTATCATATCGATGGGTCCGTTGTCAATTTTGCTTTTAGGATAAGCCATAAAATCCAGTCACCTGCTAACGTGAAACATCCTGTACCTATATATTTAATTCCAATTTTTAACAAGAGGTACGAACCTATTATCACAATGAAAAAATAAACTCTACGTATTCGGTCTGGAATCTGAATTGAAGGATTCCTTAAAAAAATAAGACACCTAACTTATAACTTATATTCAAAATTTTATCTTAATATCTCAAAAACCGAAAAAGCTAAGAAGAAAAAACTAACAAAATCTTGAAACTTTAACGCTCTGTAGTTCGCTAACGAAGTGTTTGCGAAAACATGTTCATGAAAAAAAGGTTTCATTTCGACCTGAAAAATACGCCCTTGAAAACTTGATACTGAATTTTGAATCACCTGTATGGTCAAGCTTATGTGTTTATAAGTGAAAAATCTAGTTGCACATTAGGAAGTCACAGACTAGTTCAAAACAGTGATCGAATCATAAACAAAACATCTTTTTAAGTACTTGACATCTAGATAACGCATGTTGAAATAACTACAAATGAAAATGTCAATGCAAAACTAGACGATTAAGTTCAAGGGACACTCAAAACTCCTGAGAATTCTCCAAAGTCACCAATGGGAGGACGGTACCTACTTATTATACATACTCGCTAGCCTTTTATAATCATATCTTAACACTCAAAGTGCATCTCTTCTGAAAGTTCACTCTCATAAATGATGGTTTGAATGAAATCTTAATATCTATTCAAATTCGGGTTGAAGCAGAGAGTTATCTATTCAGATTTTCAAGTGATAGATCCTCGATCGTATTCTAATTCACTCTCTTCTCATTCTCAATAATATTCAATTCTATGCTGATGAATGCTTTACGAAAGTAGAGAAACGTGGTAATTTAACAGCAGCACCAGACGGACCGCGTAGAAATCCACACCATAAGCATCCTTTCTCTCTCTTCCTCTCGCACACAGGCGAACATCCATTAATTTTTTATCGATGATCATCCCTTAGCTTGTTTATGAGAATTTTTATATTCATGGGACGTGGAAAAAATGTAAAAAAATTAATAACTTTGGGTTCGCCAAGGATCATCATTCATGGAAGGCCCTGGACACGCCCATGGTACCGGAGGATTTCAGCGTTCATCTGTTTCCTAGGCGTGCTTTGATTGTGTTAGTGTGGCGGTCAACGAGGTAGAAAAACGTGGAGACTCAAGGATTCCACGTCGAAGGACCAAATTTTTTATATTAATGGCGTTGATTCGATATGGATTTTTGGTGGATACTCTTTACTCTATTAGATATGTTGCCATCAGAAAGTAATTGGTGTACAGAAAGTAATTGGTGTGGAGATAAATGTCATAAAAATATTCAATTATGATATAACTATGTTCAAAAGCGCCGAAAATGGTTCTATAAAACACAAATATGAATTATTCTCCTAAATTTGTTGCGTATTCTTCAAAGCAAATATATTTCAACGCTCCTTCAACTTTTCAATAATTCTTCTGTAAAAATTTTTGTCTTTGATTTCTAAGTAAGCTGTAAGCTCTGCACTCAATTCTTCATTAGAGCCAAAATTCTTTCCCTGGAGAAATGTTTTGAGGTCTGCAAAAAGCCAGTAATGGCTGGGGGTCAGATCTGGAGAATAAGCTGGCTGGTCAAGCAGTTCAAAGAGCATGATTTTCATCTAGTCGTTGATACACGAAACTAGTTTTTCACCATTTTCCAAACAACAACAGATAGATTATATATTATTAATTAAAATGTTGGAAATTGATATTCCATTTGAAAAATATCAGACAGATTCATTCGTTATAATTATCACAAAAAAAGTTATGATGAACTGATGAGATGGTTTACCGCAAGCAAAATAATTGATGGTCGTGCTTTATTTTCACGTGAATATAGAGAACAGTTTCGCCAACTTAGCGACAACAGAAATTTCGACACTCTTAATCTGTTGAAATGGTATATTTGCTATATCTGTATTATGGACTTTCTCAATCGAGGAATAATTATTACTCTTTATAATTCAAACACAAAAAAATCGCGATACTGAAGGCTTTCATAGCTAGATTTTCCAGAAAATTCATGACATTCTGGGCTTAATAGCCATGGTCTAGTCAGTTTTTCCTATGATGTTTTGCTAACAATTTCAGTGGCTCGAGTTTTTGAATTTGAACTCGTGCTAGAATATCAATGTCTTCTGCATTTGTATTATAAATAACTATTATTATAATTTCAATTATATCACGACGAGTATCAAGTTGGTTTGTAAACAATGCCTTTTAAGAGAATTTTCCACTGGTATTCGATGTGTTTGGTCGAAAAGGGTGATTGATAAAGACTTCCATCCAGTGCCGGTTTTTGGTAAGGTTAAGTACTTTTAGTATCTGGATTCTTCTCCGAAAAAATGCGTCACATAATGATACAATTTGAGTTGTGTAAGGAGATTTATTACGTACGAAAATGGACCGAATGATGCAGTGAGTGTTCAAATAGCTTAAAAATGAAGCAGTCGTAGAAACAATCTGTTTAATATGATAGGATTGCAGATTCCTTGATTCGAGTGGAGATGAACAGCAAAATAAGATATATAGAGCTTTCCCATTTAATTTTTCATATTTAGAAACATAAACCGTGAACATTTTTACAGGAGTTAACATGAATTATCTTTTTGACGAAACCAAAACCACATCTTTAGTATAGTGAGTATGCGTACAATCCTAACAAGAAACAACCATCTATCTGCCTTGCTGCATTTCCAACGTCGATGGACGGTGGTAGCGATTTTCAGATGGTCATAGCCCGAGAGTCTAGATGTGCCGTCCTCTGGCCGTTTAAAATAATGGCCAGGCCATGCAGGCAGCTCCTCTGGTCGAGATGGTACCGCCTCTGCTTCTTTATAATAGACGGTTGGATGGCAGGTCTGTAATTAGTAGGCTATGAATATTTTCTTGGTTATTAGATTACCCTTCGCTACCTCCTCGAATCTCTGGCGTGGGCGT
Source organism: Harmonia axyridis (assembly GCF_914767665.1). Classification (NCBI taxonomy): domain Eukaryota; kingdom Metazoa; phylum Arthropoda; class Insecta; order Coleoptera; family Coccinellidae; genus Harmonia; species Harmonia axyridis. Next base: position 28,239,166 of record NC_059503.1, read on the forward strand.
TTATGTGAAATCGTTACAGTTTTCGGGACGCGTATGACTTGATTAGATCTGGGATGAGAAAATTCGTGAGGAGATGTACCATTGTTGAAGCCTGGCGGTCAAGAAGTTGGGACTTCGTCCTGTTGAATATCTTGTAATGAGTGTTATCCATCATTCTCAATTTTTTGGGGAGAGGTTGGATTCTCAGCGGATATATTAATTTTCAGTGCCGCAGCTAGTAATTTTGGCGCCTGAAAATTTGTCTGTGTCCCTTCTGGAAAAACATCAATAACAGCATGACCTCCCTCATAATTACTCCCACCCAAAAAAAAAAAAACAAAAAAAAAAACAGCACCTGCTCCTATAATATTACAGTACACTCTTATTCTTGTTGAAGAGATCTAAAACAGATTACCTACGACACCACAAGTTTCAAAGGGAGGCAGGCCATGCCAAGTTTCAGTATTGCCAAGTATTCAGTATCGAAAACTATTGGGATTACTAAAATGTGTTCCGCTGAAAATTCCACACATGTGATTTTTAACAAATCAGAACGTGTATTTCTGACAGATCACCATCGCAACGGATGAATTTTAGTGGAAATTTTTTCCTCGTGGGTACCCAACAGCGAATTATACTGGAAATTTTTTTGACGTTTATAATGGCAAAATCTTTTCTTTGACAATCTAATTTTTATTAGTTCATATGATAATTTTGATTCATTTCAACTACAAGCTTAGATGTTTTTCAAATTCTTTGGACCATTATGATTAATGTTTATATTAAAAACTCAATTATTATATACTATGACAGGTTGATTGGAAGTTGCTTGTTCTTGATTTAGAGTAATTGATGAAGACGATAATCGATGTTGTTGGAAATAACACATTCAAATAAAACATTTGGTGTGGAATTTTCTTACCGAATACCACACGAGGTCAAATTAATCAGGAAATAATTTGACCTCTAGTGGTATGACTAGTGAAAATTTTCGGCATTTAGCAGAAATTAGTATCGAATGCAAAATAGTAGGAATTTTCGATATGTTGACTTCCAAATTATTCGAAAACGAAGGTAGTTTGTCTTTGGGAAATATAAAATTATTTTATCCATTTTCAATGTTGGTAATAGGGAATTCTGTTTATATTGGTTGGGCTGTTATGTTTTACTTAATATACAAGCAGTTTACTAGAGGCGGTTTGAAGATTTGTATTGCAAGGAAAATTGATGAACGCAACGGAGCGGAACAAACTTTGTTGTTTTTGAGAATCTATGTGGGTTTCAAAATTCTATACCGAATCGAATGGAATGGAAGGCTTTCGCTTTCGTTTCCATGGAGCGGAAGAAAATAGAACTACTGGAAATCCTGAGTTCGGGTCGCCAACTTATCTAATATTAGGTGTAGTAAGAATAAATCCATTATTTTTCCAAAAGATGGCTCATGTTATCTATATCACGCGTGTCATCAGTCCGATCCACTAAATAGCGTTAGACATGAGATTTCGTACTACAAAAACTTTTCTAGCAGTTTTGTGATTACATGAGTCATTTTAGTTTGAGCGTCAAAGATAGACACTGGCAAAGAGAAAATACACTTTATTTTGCAATTTTTCCTTCGATAAACACGGAAATGCAAGCCAGACGGCTGTAAATGTAAATAGTGTTTATGGTCCTGGTACTGTAACCGTAAAAATTTCGATGTCAAAGGGAAGGCCAATTGTCGAAAATATCGATAAAATCTTGGACATTGTCTAATCCGAACGTCACCTGAGCACTGTTTCGATTGCCCTAGAGATAAAAATTTCAGAAAGAACCATTTGCATAAGGCTGGTCTCAAGAAGAAGCTCAAGGTATGGGTACCAACCGACTTAACGCAAAAAACCTCATAGACTGAATTTCCATCTACGTATCGCTGATGAATCGCAACAAAATCGACTTATGAAGCGGTTGGAAGTTAGTGATGAAAAATGGATCACTTACGACAACGTCCAGTAAAAACGGTCTTGGCCGAAACGCGATGAGCCGGCGGAAACGGTAGCCAAGTTAGGATTTGCTGGATGTTTTGTGTGATTGGCGGGGAATTATCTACTGTGATCTGCTCCCCTACGGCACAACTGTCAACTCGGAACTGTCCTGTCAACAATTGGACAGTCTGAAGGAAGCTTTAACTGTGTTCCATCAAGACGCCAGGCCACACACATCGTTATTGACTCGCCAGAAGCTCCGGGAGCTTGTTTAGGAGGTTTTTATGTCTCAATTTTTTCCAATAGGGATGACAGGTTTTTATGAGAGATATTACTTCGTAATGGAAACAAGTTATCGAACAAAATGACGCATATCTGACGTAAATCGGATCATTCTAGCGATGGTAAACAAAGCATTGTTTTCCATGCGAAAATAATGGATTTCCATTTACCTCACCGTATTTAAAATTTAATCAGTAAACAGAACAGTATTTTAAGACATCTCAGATACGATAAATCCGATCCAATCCACTCAATTTCAAGCTAATCATATAAACGGAAAATTCTCAATTTCCCCAGATTAATAATAACCCCCTATCGACTCGATTTCAACCTGACATCCGCACGACTCCACCGTTCTTTCTGCGTCACAACCTCTTCATTCAATTCCGCGTATCTCGTCCACCTATCTGAACCCGAAGACTTAACAATCGCAGGAAATAACTCCCATAAGGGGCCAATGACAAATCCATCTCGTCGCTCTGCTTGGATTCCGATTTCGTAAGATAAAAAGTAGAGGACGCATGCGACTGCACCCGTTTTGCCGGACGATATCTGATGATGGACAGGACGTTCGAAACCGGTACTCGGGCTACCGATGGGAGTCCGTGTCGAAGCGACATCTGGTCCACTGTCACATCGCGACGGGAATCGGATGCAGTAGCTGGGGAGATTTGAATAATTTAGGATTATTTATGTGACACTGAACACGTGGAGATGAGTTGACTGTCGTCTTTCTCAACGTCTTTCGTTTTGGGCGGATTGAGTCGTTGAAGATCCGGATACCTTTTTTTTTCCGTTCAGCAGATGATATGTGGGTTTGAATCCATTTGTCATCTGGTAGAAATTGAAATGTTGTTGCAACATACGGAAGAGTAGGAAGCAAGTGAGGGAAATTGAGACTAACGTGAGAGTGAAACGCATTTTTCTTTATTATGTATGGGAAATCTTCATGGACCACATTAACAATATCGCACTCTGTATTAGAAGAGCATGACCTACTCACTAAACCTAACCTGGTGCTTTTAGGTTTTAGGTATCTAATTGCCTATAAACCTTTCGATTCTTTTTGTTTGTATCTCTTTCACGTTTTCTGCCGTGTGGTTTTGTGTTTATCTTTGTTTTTAATAAATGAGTGTCTTCTTTTTGATATTCTAAATTGGTTTTTACTCAATTTCTAATGCTACGTAGTTGATCTCTGGGTCTTTCATGATATGTTGGCATCCTTATCTCATCTTCGACAAGGTTGTAAACTTTTTAGCTCATTAATTGAATTTTGACTTGATGTTTCAGAAATATTCTCGGTCTTACACTACTGGAAATCTGTGTTTTCTATTTTATTATAGAACTCTGTTTATTTAATTGTTCCTCACAAACCAAGGCACATTCATTGAAGCTTATAACAATTTACTTGCGGAATGTTCAAGAAATGGGTTATGGCTGCATAGTCACATGCTGCCGATGCGTATGTTAGTTGAGGTCTTGCAATTTACTTGATCATTCTCAATTTGGTATTTTGATTTACATGCCCCCTTTTTTCCTATAAAGTGGGTAAAGTTTCTCATTGCTGACTTTGTTGTATCCACTGCGTATTTATATAATTCAAACATTTAAGGTCATTATCTAGTGTTAAACCTATATACTTGACTTCATTATTCCATTTTAAACTTCTTCATCTATCCTTAGATCTGAGTTGATCTCTTTTCTACCTTTCTGTAGGGGAATAGCCTGGATCTTTTTGCCATTTATTTGAATTTTTCATTCTATGAACCATTCGTATATATCTTCTAGTGCTTCTTCTGTATATGACGTATGTTCGTCCATGTCTGACTGATATTCCTTTTACATTCTGCATGTGGGTCTAACAGATTTCTTGGGTTGTATGAGATGCCATATGTATAAATGTTGTTTAGTGTGGGTATTAGTACTACACCTTGATGCTCTCCTGCCTCTACATGTCTATTGGTATGTACTGCGTCATTTATTCTGCGGAAATTTTTGTTTCTCAGGTAGTTTCTTATTATCCAGTAGGTGTTGGTGGTATCATACCTGCCATTTCTCTATTTATAGGCTTGGCCAAGATCTGTTTGATATGTGCTCATAAAACCAACAGCGCTCGCCAACACTGGCCAACATACACCGATAGCCCTTGTACACATTGGCATTGGCTTGTATTGGTTTCTGTTGACCCTTAAGCTCCTCCATTTATAGGAAAACATATTTCTATCACCATCATGATAATTTGGTATTTAATCTTTTGGTTTGTATTGAATTTGAAAATCAAATGACAAAATTCGCTTGTCTTCGTAAAATCTTTTCTTGCCCCAATGTTCAAATCTTGAAAATTTCCGAGTAAGGAATTTTTGAAATTTGATTTGTTAGATTTCGGAACCAAAATAACAGCAACTCAATACATGATTTTCTTCATTGGAATTCAGATGTTTTTTCGATATATAAATCTATTCATTCCGAAACGTAAATTGTGAAAATTTCAGAGTAGCAATTTTTTCTCGAACAATGTATGCAAATTTCATACAGATGATGAATCATTCTTGTGCTGACAGTGACAGTGCAATTCCATCATACAGTCTTCAGTGTGTATGTCATTCGACTAAATGAAATAATTTAAACTTCGACTCCGTTTATTTATACATGTTTGTTACTTCAACTTTTTCCAGTTTTTTTCTGTAGCCTTGATTTACTCTAAATATATGTATTGATAAAACGTTGGCTAAGTCCAAATTGGTCGTAAATATAAATAAGATTGGTCCTGGAATTGCATCTTGTGGTAATCCTCTGACAGAAGTCCCCTCTGATGATTCGTTTAGTCGATTTTCATTGAACAGAACAACAACTTATTGTTCCCTGTTCGTGATATTTTCGACAATAATAACGAACCAACGATAATAATTGATATTTCCCCAATTACCGATAATCTATTGTCAATGATGGTGTTCCGAGGTCTGTGAACGACCATTTTTCGAGCACATGGGCCCATTATACGGTGCGCCATAACGCAACCTGGAACGTAATCGATCTAACTGTTCATTTTTCCCGACCTGTGATTATGAAAGTAACTCAACATTATAATCCGCGGTTCCATAATGGCGTACCGACCGAGAGATCATGGAAAAAGATTAGGAATTACTTATTGCCTCACTCTCTATGCTTCCAACGGCCATAGAGGTTAGATATCACGTTTTTTTTCCTTTCAGTGGCGCGGTCGACCTTTCGCTCGACCATTGTGTTATTGAAATTACGTAATTTGGCCGCAGCGATAGCTAATATGGGTATTATTTTTTTTTAGTAGCCACAGTACGTGATCCCGAGACGGCGATAGGTTGCCCTGACCCGACCCTGCGTTTGATTCCGAGGCGAAAAATAGGTTTTGGTGGCCGCTGAAAACTTTCGAGCACTTGAGATTGAGATTGGTTGAGTGAACCGATTAAAATTCCAAGTTCTTGTCACGTTTTTTTCTTCGGAAAGAATTGGAGATTTCGAATTGATTCTTTATCGGGTGCTTCAAATGAAAATCATTGGGAAAAAATTAAAATAGATAATTTCTTGATTTGATTTCGTCCCAAATTTTCACTTTTCGAAATATACTCATCACAATATGACATCATCTCTGTGAATAGTACTAGGGATTCACGGCTTGGCTGGATTTTCAAGCTACTTGGCTTGAGCTTGCCTTGATTTCAAGCCAAGCTCAAGTCAAGTAGCAGTTTTTCAATCTCAAGTCAAGTATTTTTTGTCAAGTTCTTGAATCATATCAAGCTACTTGATTTTCAGCGGTTTTATTGTGTGGAGTTACATCAATAAAAAAAATGATGAAATGAGAAGGAACCTTGCAAAAAACAATTTTATTTATTAAACTCATTGTATTAATAAAGAACCAAAAATATCAACTTTTTCGAAATAGAAACATAAATTGAATCACTATAAATCACAACAAAATAAAATATAATAAAAAAATAAAGTTTCTTAATATTGAGAAACCTCCAGGCTTTGTTTGATTTTATAATTTCCCATACAGGATTTAGGACACATGAGGTTTTTGTAACTGTAACAGCAGCTCTGGAAAATTGTCTTTCAACAAGAGCTAAAGATGCTGGCATTGATGAAAAATCCTTGGCCATTTTGGCCAAGTTTGGAAAGATATTTCTGAAACGATTAAAATCTACCAACAGATTTCATAGAAATGTGAGTAAAACCTCTAATAAAGTCACATTGGTGAATGCTTCAGTCTCTCGGCGCTTGAGGAATCCCCTTATTTAGTCTAAGCGCGCACGAGATTATAGAAATATATGCCGTGCGACGCGTGTATATCAAGCTCAAGTAATATCAAGTAACTTGATATCAAGTCAAGCAATAAATATCTAATGTCAAGTCAAGCTCAAGTATGTAATTTTTCAAGAGCTTGATTTTCAAATCTAGTAGATAATTAAAATCTCAAGCTACTTGTCTTGATGAATTCCTAAGTACAGAAATACATCAATTAAAATTTTCTCCGTTCGCCTCTACTTGTAAGTGTTTAATAACCATGAATGAATGAATAACACGATGATATTTAGGTATATTTATTTTTTTCAAATCACTATATTTATACCTATAATCCTAATTCAATAATAAATGCAGATTCAATTCAATTGAAAGGTTAGTTTTCAAATTTATGAACGGAAATGAATGGAATAAACTTGGACTCTCAGGTGGAAGGGTAACAACAACCTTTCCTGAGTACCTAATAACGTCCTAATGTATGGTTGGAAATTCGGACTGGTGCTTCCAATACAAAGAATCATCTCCTCAGAGCAGAGATTCTAGTTCAAGTGATTGTAATTGAAATTCAAGATTTTGATTTCTTTAGTGTTTTTTCAAATTCGAATTCATCGCAACACCATTCCAGTGCTAATCTTTCTTTGAAATAGATATTATAAAAAAAAAACAAGAAAATTTCCTCAATCAATATTTACTCCAAGAATCAAGAACAACATCCAATATAATAATGAGCAGATGTGAAGGATTTCATAATGGTTATTCGAGACTTGCGTTCGATTATTTGCGCTATTTATTCGAATTCGAAAATCGCAGGTAGGATACTACTTGATTGTAGCGCCAATTTCGATAGAAAAGACGAATCTATTTTCGAGGAAAATTCTGAAAATTTTGAGGGGAGTACATCACTGTTGAAAAATGAAGTGGAATTTTATTTTTTATTTCTTGAGTGGAGTGTTAGTCTGTTACGCAGTTAAAATATACAATTTTTCTCAGAAGTAGAAATAATAATCCTTCTGAAGAAATCGACAGAATGTTAAATTTTTGAATAAAAGATTTCATAGCTATGAAAATTTAAATGGAACTATTTCAGATTAATTTCCAGTTTTATTGAAGAATCCTCATAAGTTTATATCATTCGGATATTCCGAACTAAACTATAACTTTACAAATTCAAGAAGACTCGATTCTTTTCCTTCTATTCAACAACTTCATCAAAATTCTTTCTGCCCAAGTTTCCGAAGGTCTTTCATTCGAAATAACAAACCCAAAACATTTTTTTCCTCGGGATAAATAAGATAAAGTTCCGTAGCTCGTCCTGAAAATTCCCTAGACATCTTGTTTATCTGAATCCGCCATCTCGCATCGTAGTATCTGTATCCACGAAAAACCGTCATATTTAGGGCATTCCTTCTGCGGCTTCACGGTTTCCATGGCGACGACGCTGTGAAAAGCGCCGCCATCGCTAGGCGACGAGGACGTCGAGCGTCGCTGCCGAGCAATGATATGTGCCGCCACCGGAGATTTGCAGCATCCAACGATAGCAAGGATGCAGGGGATGGAATTATTCATTTGTACACCCTTCATACTTCATAGTGTCAAGACGTTTTGGGGTGCGAAGTGTGTCATAAATTGTTGATCGGTAGAAATGTATATATTCATCTATTTTCAACTTAGTCGACTGATAAACTGGCTCTACTGAATTATAGGGCTACGTTTTCATGTTTATTTTTCTCTTAGGAGGAAAGATGAAAAAGATTGTGTCCAAACCATTATTAATAATAATAATTTATCCAATCCGATTGATTACGTATTTCATTTGAGTTCATTATCTGAAAATTATCTTTGAGGAAGATGATCTGGCCTAGATCACAAAATTTGTGTACCGGGATCACCCTCATACTGATAATAAGCCTGAAGTAGGCAGCTTTGGAGATGGCAGTCCGGGAGATCGATAATGGACAACTAGGTACAGCGTCTCTGAGTTTGCACTCAAATGATGAAAAATAAACTTTTTTGTAATAAACGACAAATCAAAAATTCATTGAACCATAGACAATATGGATATTGTATATTCACGCTTACGTGAAACATCCAGTACGTTATATACTCTGCGAATCCTAAGTAAAAATACTTGTGGGTCATCTTGGATAAAGGGTAACATTGTGCTAACTGATTTGTCTTCGCTGCTCAGTCTACGCAGCAACATGCTGCTTATCACAAGTTGATCATGAACCTTTTGTCCTTTTTACTGTGACTTACTCTCTCACATATTAGATTTTCTCACCCTGTTCTACGAAATTCTATTAGTTACAATTCATCCAAAATAAAATTCTCAGAACCGGCCTTCAATAAGTACACCTTAATTTTTTTGCAATGCCCAATACCATCGTGAAGTGAACCTACTATGTTGAAGGAATTTCTTCATGAAGTCGCTGTCAAAATTCTTGGAAAAGCAGAAATACACCCTAATTATACAACCAATTAGTCAAAGAATCTCTCGGCTATGAAGAATCTTTTACCAGATGCAAGCGTCCAAAGCTTGTACTCCAAATGGAATATTTTGATGACCGACAGTGAGTTCACTGTACCATTCAATCCTCTCCCAAAACTCAATACTGATTATGGTATGATGAAAGGTGGAGGTCTTTAACTCTACAATTAATTACCTAGACAATGGATCAGATTGAACACCAGAGTGCTTAAACGGAGTTTAAAAACTTTCCTGGTTCAGCATCCACCATATAATTTCGAAGAGTTTTATAGAGAATTGAGATGATTTTGTTTAAGTTTTTTATTGAATATATTAATTAATTTTTCTTTTTTTTGTGAGTCTAAAACTAACGTACTACAAAAATCGCCAATCATCATGCCCATCTAAGTCACCCTGGATTTCCCAGTAATCATCAACACACTGAATTTGACGGAACAACTTGCAATCATCAACATAAGGCAAAGTTTGAGAAAACAAATGTGAACAAATATCATATATCAATTATTTATGAAGACTATAAATAGTAGTTAACCCAATATAGATCCCTGGGGAACACCAGAAGACGCAACGATTTCAGCCGATCTGTAACCCAAACATCGAACCCAAAGTCGCCTATTGATAAGGTAAGATTAAAAAAAAAGAGTGAAACTCCCAGTCAATCCAAAGGAGGACAGTTTTCCAAGAAGTATACCATGGTCCAGTCGGTCAAACGGTCAACTTGAGAAGAATCCTCTAAAGCAGAAGTGATGTACTGAGTTATACACGTCATGTTCTTGATGGTCGACCGACCCTTAGGCCCAGTTTCACCAAACAGCACTCGATCCCAGATTGATTAAACTCCGCTTGTTACTAAAGCAGGCTTAACAGTTTTTTCTGTTTCACCATGCATCAACCCGTCCGAAGATGATCGCGATTAACCAAATCGCGATTAAATAGTCAAACCATTTGGCAACGTTGTGAACAAAAAGTTATATAGTGTTCTGTATCGTATTATCAGTGATGACCACCATTGACGCTAGGTGTCAGGTGTCATTCATTCATAACTCATAACATTTCAAATTATTTGTCATCTTGTAAACAAAAAGCAAAGTTGATTTTTGCCGAAAATGTCGAGTGCTGTGCTTCGAAATGTCGGAAACTTGCAGAAGTTAGAAAGAAATTATCCCATTTCACAAAACCACACATTCTGGAAAAAAAACTATATAAGTAATTTTATTAACTTATTTATCTTTATTAACAAGTTCAACTGCTTCTTAAATAATATTTCAATCAAACATATCAATAAATTATTCTTTGCAATAAATTTCATAAAACACAAAAACAAAGTTTACGTGTATTTTAAATGGGAAATATTGAGCCTATACATATAGTCATATTTTGATAAAATTGACCCAAAAATTAGAAATTTCCGGAAAAATAATTACATAGACAAGAGTTCCATACTGATAAATAATTATTAATCTCAACTTGAAAGGTTATAATCCTCCAAAAATGGCCGATTAGTGCTAAATCGCGATTGGTCGATTAAATGGCGCTTTGGAGTGTGGTGAAACGCTACATTACATTAATCGTGATCTAAGGCCTCACTTAAGAGCTAAGTCAAGATTAAAGCATTTGGTGAAACTGGGCCCTAATGAATCCATGTTGAAAATCCGAGATTCGACATTTCCCTTGAGCGTAAACAATACTATAAAGTAATCTTTCGAATGCTTCACTGAATTTGCTCGGAATAACAATCGGTCTACAGTTTTCGACCATATTTTTTCATTTCTTTCAAAAATAAAAATAGTATTGTAGAATACCCATAATTAAAACGGTTTCTTTCGCATTTATTTTCAGAAATAACTCAAAAGGGACGACTTTGAGGTTTCTCAGTGTTAAGTATGTAAATTCTCCGGGTAACTCAAACTTGCAAATGAGGTCCAATTCGAATTGATACGCAACGATCTCCCTACAGCATCCAACCGGATTTAGTCCTCCAGATAACAATCTTCCGCTTGTAACGGCATTAACTCTTCACCCTAATCCCTAGTAAAGAAACCTACCCTGGATTAGAACTATCCCTCATCCGCCTTCGCTGTGGTGTCACGTGTCCCCCCGTTGTCTTTTGTTGATCTTTGTGCCGTTTCAATGCCACCTATGACGGGGCTGTCGCACAGGTAGGATTCATTTGAATGTACGGGCATTAGGACCACAATGGGACGCCTGATCTGTTCGAAGAAGACATTACAATGATAATACGAGTGTTAACTAAGAGGCTTCGACTTCTGTTTGTGGGCGATCGGGTTGGAGGAATAATCCGAAAATTGACAGTGTCAGGGTGGATCTTGTTGATTTTTATCCTTAACCTTATACTGGACGGAGAATAATAAGACGTTTTTTTGAATAAGGGCAGAATGAGTATCGATCTGCATATAATTTTATTGATATGCTCAGAGTAAGAAATATAGATAAAGGGAGCATACTTATGACATTTTCAGTAAGCAAATTTTGTCCCCAAGATAAACTACCAACTTCAACATGAAGCGCGCGAAAATGAAAACATATCATCATGATACGATATTTCACTCAATTCGCGCGTTATTCCACAAAGAACGCACTTCTTATGTCCCATAGTGAATCAAAGTTTCATATTGAATCAAAATATATTGAAATAAATACCTAAATATATCAGATATTCAGAAATCAAACTTCAAGCGATCTGAACGACGTGTAACAACGGCTGACACTAGAAGAGCAATAGTTGCCAAACCTTGGATTTCAGCAGGTGGTAGATACAGAAAATAATAAATATTCTGCATACTATAAATTCGACAATTAGGAAAAATATCGGATTCCAAATATTCAAATTTGCATATTTAATTGAGAATCACTCGAATAAATATATTTCATTCAATATAATATACATTCATTATGATAAAGTAAAATTGTGTGTTGATATGTGAATCGTTGTTACTTATTGTACATATGCTTTGCCAGATAAAAAAATACTATCCAATCCTAAATTTTCATATTTAATTTAATTGAGTAAAAATATGGAATCTTGTCTACCAAGTAGACTTTCTTCTTGGATGTTATGAAATTCATTTGCAAGCAACAACCGTAGGTTGCTGTGGCGCTGACACCAGGGTACAATCCTTATTATTCACTACTGAATACTGGATGTCATATTTCTTGTGCAAATTAATGCATAACAAAAACTTCAAACAATGATCATGAATAAAAGTATATTATTTCGAATAGCATTCTATTGATAGCTCACTATGTGAGTGTGGTGTAGAAGAGACCATTGACCACTTGGTGAATGATTGTCCGATTTATAAATTTCATGATGGTTTCCAAGCTATCCATTCAGTTTCAGATTCTTTTTCAGAATGGGTAGTTAACTTCAAATCGATATAATGAAAACTAATATTTAGTACTCCTTTCTGCTTCTTTTTTTTTTGTTTTAGGATCCAATTGGAAATTATAGAGTCGTCAACCGAAAAGAGAGGATAAAGAAAATTTTGTTTCGGTTGAAGAGGAAGTCCTTCAATATAAATTAATTCAGCTTATTCTGTAAACGTTTACACAAACCAGTCACTACACCGATAAGGGGAGACAGAGTTTTTGCTGAGGTTTTTATCTGTTCTCTTGTATCATACGTTGAAATGTATGATGCCCCGTTACATTTTCTCTGCTAATACTGAGATTCATCGACACATATGCTTGATTGTTTGAAATTAATATTTTGTAATGCTCTTTCTCAAAAGAATATATATATATTTCATAAGCAGGAGAAATGTCACTTTTCATGGCGAGCTTGTGTTTAATAATTGTGGATAAATGAAATCGAGCCATGAAAAGTCAATTCTTCTCCGAATTAAATATGTTTATTTTTCAAACGTTTTGAAATTTAAAAAAATCAGAAGATCCAACTTTTAATGAGATTTATAATAAGGGTCGTTATAATTGATTAATTAATGGAAAATTTGCCTAGTTACGGTTGTCATAATATAGTTATTTGTTTTACCTTAGGCAGCAAAGTAGTAGATTGATTGCCGCGGTTGATAGTTCATAGTTCAATTTTACGAATTTCAAAATGTTACTATCACAATCAAGTAATCCTGATTTGATGACTTATCTGATCCACATTTACACGTCACTCAATAAGTTCTTGGCCTGGCGCACAGATGGCGCCATCAGTGTCATACCTTTTTTTTTCTGGAGACGTTTCAAAATTTCAGCATATTTGAAGTCTGGTTTGAAATGTTGAAGGTTTAGTGATGCTACATTTGTTATTTTCTGGAGTGTCTACTTCATAAGAAACAGATGTAGCATAAATTTATAAAAAAATTGTATTTCAATAAAAATATTGAGTTAATCTGAATTAGACGAATTTTAAAGCAGAATGTCCTTCTTCTATCAATTGCTCTACTATGTTATAATATAGCCAGGACCGGCAAACCGGAAATTTTGCCGGGGCGCTGAATTGTAGGGGCGCAAAGTTAGTTAATAAAACAAGACATACTTTTTGAACAAAATGTTTTCCTAGTAGTAACATAATAAAATTTCCAAGAGCCAATTTTTTAAAAAATCAAATAGACGCTCTCAACTAAAAAAAGCAACATTAAGAATTACGTCGACTTTTCACTATAGACATATAGAGCATTTAGACAATTAGACTTTTTTCATGAAATTGACAAACCTCCTTTGATAAATTAGACAAGGTTACTTTAAGTTGAGAAAGACGATTTCATATGAAATTGGAATGATGCTTGAGGGGAATAACCTCGGAAATAACAGAAGCTCCTTCAAAGAAAATTCAGATAAATAAGGCAAAGTAGGGCGGCGAAATTTTACTTTGTCGGGTCGCCAAAATGTCTGGCTTCGGCCCTGTATTATAATATGTATCGAAAAAGGAAAAATTGAACATTTCAAGCATGAATATTAAATACAATACTTTTTATGCTTTTTCCTCGAGAAAATTTTCTCAAAAAAGTATTGACAAGGATCTGATCCTTGTTCAGAAGACTCTATCGAAATCTTGAAGCAAAAGTCTACATTACAAGATTATGAATCTGAGGGTCACGCAAACGCTTCTGTTTCAAGCAATCAGTTTATATTTTTGATAAAATCAACAATTCTGTAAAAGAATGAAGTCATACATAAAAAATAACGCATTGAATCAATCATTCTGCATCAAGATTTGAAATCACGTTTAATGTCTTTTCGTTAGACAAAAACTTTCAAGCACTCGTCTACAAAATTTTATTAATCACAATAAAATAAACATACAATCAAAACTCAAATTCCTGAATGAAATTCTCAAATATTCCAGATTTAAAACGTTAGGGATAAGACGAAAATAATATCATACTTGAAAGATTTAATTTCAGGTTACCATTATCAAGTGCAAGACTGATATAGATTTCAGGATATTATTCATTTGAGTTGATTTTCTGATTTTTGAAACTGAGTAAATAACTTTTCATACTCAGAAGATTTGCAGAATGTAGAACAGTAAAATCAATTATCATTCAAATAGAACTTACTTTTCTGAGAAAATTTATGTAGTTATTATATATTTTGTACGTCGGATGAACGAACATAGCTTTCGTATTTTATTTTTGGTACCCAAAACATGAATCGTTAAAACTTCAAAGGAAATTGAAATAGTTATAAAATGTTATAACTGAAAATAACAAAACATAACCATAACACAAATCCTTGTTTTCGTACCATAGCAATACCTTTTATTCTGCAACAAAATTGCCGCATTCAATTGTTGAACATGACGCTTACTTTTTTTGTACAATTCCTTGGTGAGACATAAAACACTTTTCGCCGTATGTCAACCGGTCAATAACGTTCACGAGAGAATCCGATCGTCCAGAGAGCGAAGGAATTTTTTTAACGCTGATGTCATGGCAAATAGGTGGTCAACACGTTTCCGCGCACTAAACTCGAATTTTCGAACCCAGGTACTTAGTTTCTCATCAAAATTTAAGGTTGCAAAAGAGAATCTACTTCAGATATTTATTATCGCTGCATTGAACGCCATATAGACTTCTACCTCTCAAATAGATTTGGAATATATGTCATTTGCAGGAAAATATTGTTGTTTTCTACATTTCTTCTGGAAAAGATTCTGTTTCGATTTGTGTGTTTATTGTTAGATACCATTATTAATTTCTACTGACTTCAAGTCATTTCCTACTAAATAATCTTCAATAACAATGAAACTTCAAAATGATACGAAGAACTGTTAAGCCACAGACATGGTATAGAATATTATACTCACAACATATAAGATTGCATTAAAAATTTTATTTTCTCTGGTTTGTATTTCATAAGATGGTTGATTGTTGTATTTCATATTTTATTCCATTGGAAATCTTATTACTCTCAATATTTAAAATGAAACAAAATCATTATTTAGAATTCTTTCAAGATATTTGAGACCAATAGTTCTTCTACCCTATTATTATTCTAGGTGCTTGACCAAGACCAATCTCAGATGGTTAACTATGAACAACGTCGACGTTACATATATGCATAAATATAACATATACATACATAAACGTATTTCGAACTACCGAACGACACATTCTTCATGGCTAAGCCGACTCAGACCACTCGTTATAAATCAAGTCTACGATCTTTAATGTCACAATATCCGAGAAGGTCCCGCGAAGATAAGTTTCACAAATTGACAGGTCTCAGAATATGCCCGATGGCCTCTTTTAACGACGTCCAAGATGGTACAACCTTTTCGTGAACGTAATCTTTGATGATTTCCAGAAAGGTCTCAATGATCGAAAGAGAAAAATGTTCAATCCAAATGATTATTTGTTACTACTTCTCCTATACTCAAAATATTGATCATATTGATGTTCTCAATTAAATTACTGTTCCGATGCAGGAAGGTACTCCAATAGTTCTAAAGTATACACATTTTCTAAAATATAGGTGTACAACTTTGCTTCCACCGTTTTTTTCCGTAATTCGAGGCTTTATTGTGAAAAATTGGTTATACATTGATGTTTCAAAGTATTGTCCATCGCTGGTTATTACTTCCTCCTTTCTTTCGGGCAGCGTACGAATCCTACCTTGAAAAAAGCTGTTCATCTTTAGAAGCGATCCAAGAATCGATCCAATTTTTTACTTCTTAATAAGACCGGAAGTGATGGTCAGCCAGCTCGTGTGCCATTGATCGAAACAAGTGATAGTACGAGGGAACAACGTCTGGAGAATACTGTGGTAGGGATAAAACTTCACATTTAAACGTTTCCAAGTATGTTTCGACCTCTTTCGCAACTTGGATTCGAGCATTGTCATGCTGTAAAATGAAATCACTTCATCACGTCTCTCGTTGTATTGTGTCAAATATAGTATTATCAACATCACTAAACTAGTCCATTCCATTATTTCAGATAATACTATGTATCAAATACAGCTTAAGGGTCATAAAAGCCTGTATCTTGAAACTTGGAAGACCACAACGTAAATATAACGAATGTCTCGATGTTAGCTTCCAGAATCAGGAAATTCCTTATTCAAATGCGAAATGCGTCTAGGTATATCACTTAGGGGAGGTTATAGGGGGCGCGTCGGTTATCCTCGTTATGTATAAGGGGTAGAGTTTACAAAGTTCGGTTTATATCCGGCTTAAGTTAAAACCATTAGGCCACACGAGGACGCATACTAAGCGGCCTCCTCCAGCTCTTTGCCAGGAAAGAGAGCTGACGGAAGATTGTCGCCTTCAATGGAAATGTAAAAACGGCTAACAATTTCTTTATTCGTCTTTTTCCTTGTCGTGAATGGGGTAGAGATAAGATCTGTTGGGTTTGGGCGTGTGAGGATTAGGGATTTCGAATTGGATCTAGAGATAAACGAAATGTCGTATAATTCAATTCGAGTCGATGATTTTATTGCTTTTGTAATTCAATTCGACGTAACACATTCTTGCGAGGTATGAGGAAATTCTGTTGAAGGGATGCAGCTTCTGGAAGTAAGATCAACCAGCTATTGAAGCTAAAAGAGATGAATTATGAATATTTGTCGTGGATCTTCATAGCTTTTGAAAAACTGCATTAAGAACGTTCATTTTTACAGTTTGTACTCACCAATCCATTCAATCTTGTTCTTACTCTAATAATTTCTCTCAAATAGTCATAGGCGTGTCAGAAACAGAGCGAATCAAGGAAAAATGGTTTGGCACAGACGAAAGACTCTGCACCACAATATTCGTGCATTTGATCTTAGGCATGCTTGCTGCGTTCTTTGACAGTAGATTCCTCTAGTAAAGGCTTAGCCAAGTGAAGAGAACTGCAGAATGGCATAATCTCGTCTACAAAGATGAATTGAGATTCGTATGGACCTTGAACATAGAATAGAAGGAGTCAAATAGCTGCATGTTATGTTGATGATATCCTACAAGTGTGTAGGATATCATCAACATAACATGAAAAAGACATAAGATGAAAAAGTAGTGACTTTTTCATCTATAAAGCCATCCACATATCCTTTTTCAGCAATACAATGCACTTGTCCAAACTACGTACGTGCCAACCTATGGGCTTTCTACAAGGAGCAGAGGTGAACATTTTGTCATAGTCACCTTGTCCATCGAACATAAATCCCATATAGGTAACAAATGTTGAATAACATAAGGAGAATACTATTTACTACTACTATTCACTATTCACGCCATTCTTCACATTCTCTGGAACAACGCATTCCTTTTGTCTATGTTTAGATGTGAACAGGTGTGATTGTGTCTTGTATTCGATTATGATTGGTGCATAATGATTAGATTTCAACATTTCAACGCTGGTCCCCTTCGACCATTTTTGCTGTGTTGATACTCTGATTAATAAGATAATTGTCTATCATGTTTTAAATAAAGAAAATGTTCGAAATTCACTAAGAATATATTTTTTCTGAAAATTCATCCAGATTAGTATAAGCATTCACATTCCTTCAATCTTCAAAAACTTTCTACAATTAACTTAAAGAACACAAAAATGTTTTCAAAATCAACGAAATCAAACCAGAATAGTTATTTATAATACAAGTGCAGAAGGCATTGATATTCTTCCACGAGTTCAAAATTCAAAAACGAGCCACGAAGTGGCGAGTTTTGGAATGAACGAGTGGTAGAATGAGCCTTCTGTACGAGTATTATACATTATTTTCTCTAATTCATTGCATTTTCATTAAAATTAATGAAATATTTCCATAAATATAATTTAGTGATTTTTGCATTGAAAAATGTTGGTTGGCAGAACTGATTTCTTTAAGGCAAATTGATGAATTGACAGATAAAGCCATGGCGGAAAGTTCGGAGTTCCAACATAGAATAATAAAATATAACCATGAAAACTGTGCGTTTCTGATATATTCTCGCACGATTTTGTTCTACAAGATGTGGAAGAATGAACGGAATAACCACAGAATTAGAGAAATATAATTTTTAATTGATGAGCTGTATACGATAGATATCAAGGGTATATTTCTTGAATGGATTCTGATCGACCCATATTCGTGCAAAATAGCGACTGTATTTCCAAGGAATATTTATAATAGAATAGAATTTATTTGCTCTTAAACATCACAAATAAATCAAATTAATAATTAATTAATATTTAAATGAGTTAGACGTCCCCAGGGATCAGTTCTCGGGCCACTTCTTTTTTATTGTTCGCCAATGACCTGCCAGAGTGAGAGTATACTGTTAAGTTGAGTTTATTATAATTTTGTCTGCGGATGATACTTTATTGGCTGAAACAGCTGATAGTCTAGATGAATTCAAAGCAAAGTATGAACTATTCATTTAGGTTTTTAATGACTGGTGTTGAAAAAATTATCTTAATACGAATTCGAATAAATCTCCTAATGAGTCCTCAAATTTGGTATTCGCGATTCTGGTTCACTTGTGCCATTTATTTTTCGCACACAAGGTGGTAGTCAGAAATCTGTTGAATGCATCGGACTTCTTGGACTGCACTTTGATAAATATTTGAGGTGGCACTTTAAAATCGATCGTCTATGTGAGAAGTTAAATCAATATTTTCACGCTATACATCGTCTCAAACACCCACCAGTTGATGCACTCATGGAGATTACTTTCCAGCCTAGGCAGCAGAGTGAGCACTTTCCTGCTTAGGCAGCAAAATGGGCATTCTCAATGGGAATGAACAATTTCTTAAGTTGGCAAACTATATAATTTTAATACGCATCTACAGTTCCGAGCAACCAAACATTTCAACAATTGCGATTTCTATCAAATTCAGTTTTAATTTATCACTACAGGAAAACTGAAAAGATTGTGAGAATTGTAATAATTTGCAGATACAATACTAAGAAAGATGCTTTCAAGCAGTTGACTAGTTCAAAACCAAACCAAACTACTTTCGACCACATTTAAGCACTCAGCAATCCAAAAGTTATTTTTGGACTGTCCGAAAAACGTTGCTAGAACAAACAATTCAAAAATAAAAGAAGAAATTTTGTGTATTTCTTCCACTTTTCTAGCACATAAAGAACAACCCTTCCACTTCCCTTCCTTCAATTCCAACATTCATTAATCAACGATGACCTCCTTCAATTCCAGTCAATATCTATAAATAAATCAAACCTCATCTCCGGCAACAATGCCCTCGTATGAGACACTCAGGACTCGGAGGACTTGCCGAACAAGGGGATACAATATCTGGCCCTGTCACATATCCCATGGGGACGAGTAAACGTCTGCATCTCACCCCCAGACCGCTAATTCTCCCGTACTCTATTTCTCGACCCGTTGGCCACCCTCTTACCGGGGATTTTTCGATTTCATTTCGGTCAGATTAGTCTGCCAGATCCGAAGGGAGGAGTGTTGGGGGAGACGGCGGTGACTGTGCACGTCTTCTTTTGAATACCCGCAATCGTTTCCTCCAAGCCGTTGGTCTCAATAGGGTGGTTCGAAGAGAGGATGTATTCAGGAAGTTAGAGTTGATAAAGGTATTTAAAAAAAATCAGATCGGGTTTGATGTTTTGCTCATTTCTAACTGAAATCTATGCTGATGCTTTAAGTTAAGGATTCACGGCTTGGCTTGATATGCAAGCTACTTGACTCAAGCTCAAGCTCAAGTAGCTTGAGCATGACTTGAAATCAACTAAAGTTCAAATCAAGTAGTGGTTTTTCAATGTTGACTCAAATATTCATTCAAATAAATAATATAATAAATATATTGAACAATCCTTAATGAGATGCCGACGTTTCGACCTTTATTTCTGGTCTTTTTCTTTTATTTCCCCTGTCCTCTTTGCCACTACATAGTTGAATATTTAAAAAGTCAGGACACGAATACCAGTGATGAATATTGAACAATTACTACTTGACTTGAACTTAAGTTGATTTCAAGTCAAGCTCAAGCTACTTGAGCTTGAGCTTGAGACAAGTAGCTTGAATATCGAGCCAAGACGTGGATCCCTAGTTTAAGTTCCAGAGTAAGTTGGATAAGATTATAGAAGGGGCGATAAAACTTTGCAAACTTTGACCTAAAATCTGTTAACCAGACGGACACCATAGTTACAATAAACCTCACTACCTTACTAGGTGTTACTTTCATTACTCGTTCCTGTTTTAAAAACCACCAACCAAGATGTTGTAGCATTTTTTCATGAATAGCTTCATAATCGCAGAGGTAGTGTTCAAAGGACTCTTTGGCTTCTTGACAGAATTGATAGGTATCGTTTGGAACTTTCCTATATTCTGTAGATGATAATTCACAGGACAATGTCCCGGAAGTAAACCCGTCAATTTCTTTGTTCTATTTTACTGAGTGAGGAAACCTTTTTGGTCTTCATCGAGCAGGAAATTTAACCACCACGTGGTTGCTCAGTTCAAAACGAAATCAGAGATATTTCCTCTAACAAATCACGATTTTTATAGGGTTTTCACATAATTTCTTCGAACAATAATCTACATAGAAGAAAATAAATATTTTCAATTTGCAAATGAAAACAAAAATAAAAAATATTGGTAACTTTTCCTTTCTAGCAAAAAAGTTGATGATATGTACTTTGTACAAGACATTGATATATTTTCAAAATTTTCATGAAAAAACCTAGCAATAACCATCACAAAGGACTCAAAGGATGTAAAATTTCGTGAAAGTCGTTGTACAGTGCTGTCCTCTTCTTATTCTCTTCGGAAAAAAATAATGATGTGAATGTACAACTGCGTACACCGTACAAAGTTTGGTCATCGCAGGAACACCAGAGGGGAAATTAATGGGTAGGTACCAAAGTTTGATACACGAAAAACCACGTGGTGATAATTCCTCTGAATAAACTTCGACTGATGGCTGGCCGGGAAACAAGGGGTTGGCACGAAACCAATCCATGCTTGACTGCTTTTCTAGCAAAGCTAGATGTGCATCTTTCTTTTCATCGAGGTCAGAAGGAATTTTTTTTTTCTCTGATCAAACCAGATTTGGTCATACTAAGTAAAAAAAGTTTTTCTACTTATCTTACAATTATTATGAGAATGGTTAGTCCTTATCCAGTATCAAATATCCGAGAACGTAAATTCCTGATTTAGGGGAAAATCTAATCATTTGCTAAATGGAAGGGAAAGCGATTAACAGAGCTGTTACTGATAAGAGAACAAAGCCTTAACAACCAATTGTTCCAACTTGTTCAAGCCTTGTCCTTCTTTTGAGTGGTCCTACAGTGCCCTAGGAGAATCAGAATAACGAAACATTGAGAGATAAAAAACGTTATAGGTTGAATAAAAGATAAACATAAACATTTATCGTACAGTCTCTTGCTTGTGTTTGATATAAAAATGAAAAATTAATAATCAAAAACTCAAAAGAAGAGAAGATGAGCACAAACTAGAAGGCAATAATTTAATGCACGAAAACAACTCTAAACACAAGAAATTTGAGTTTAGGGACACATGAAGGTAAGTTTTTTCAACTTGAGTATCAGTGAGTTTTTGTATTTAAATAAGGAATTAATAGAAGGGGCGAAAAGGAATACCGTCTTTCCTATTTTGTCATCCATATACTTGTTTAGGGAAAAAGATTATTGCCTCAAACACCAATATGCAAAATTTCAACACAAAATTATGATTACTTTTCGGTTTGTAGCCATTATCCAATATAGAGATTCTAATGGTGTCGTCAGTTTTTTCTGTTTTTCATTGTTTCAGAGACGCCATAGACAATTTTTTTTTCTCTTTATTGGATAATGTTTACAAACCGGATTTCGTGAAGTTATCTCCAAAAACAAATGAGTTATACAGAAAGAAATAAAATCTCGATTTTTAATTTTTTTGAGATATTTCGGGAACCATTGGAGATATTTTGGATCTGTTCACACCAACACATTCATTCCTAAATAACGCAACTGTTTTTCAAATTTAGCCAGCCTGTATTCCTGACGGTTTTCGATATCGCTGTAGTGCCACTCTAAATAGTTCTAACCCTGTATTACAATCATTTGGGATCATGTCCGTCTCAAAAATAGCAACGTACCTTTTTTCCCTTGAACATAATCAAAGACATTGACAACGAAAATTTCTGATGGTATCCAAAACGAGGTTGATCAACATCAGTAGCAAACACTGAAGAATCAGCACTCCCTAATAGTTACTGACAGCTGTTTAATCACCAAGTTCACCAACGCAGGAAAATTTAATATTGAAAACTTGAATTTCCTGGTCTTGTCGCGACTGTATACACCCCCTTCTCTCTTCACTCTCACGCAGCGCTACGCGTAGCTCTCTCGTCAAAGATGCAACAATAACCGAATTACCAGGACCCTTTCATCGAGTCATCCTGGCAATGACACATCGTAAAAAGGCCTCGACAGTGCACCGTTCCAGGTGCCCCCGGGTTAACACTAGACGGGGCGTGGAGGTACGCGAGGGGTCTGAAAGGCCCCCCCGCTGGGTTAATGGCGCCCCCCTTAGTCGGGAACGTTCGCCGAAGGGGACCCCGCGGTGCTGGAACAATCTCACCCGCTCTTGCGGACAAAATACTGTACGTCATTGTCCAGTTTTGTAGGTGCATAAGTGCCAGTTGTGCGAAAGAAAAATTGCGGGTTATTATTTTTGTTGATGAGGTTAAGATGAAGGAAGGGGTGGCAAAGGTCGAGTAGGGGATGAGTTATGAGAGGATAGTTGATGATGCTGGAGTATGTATGCAACCAGAAAGGGTTCCAAACTTCACAAGGTTTTAAAAGTTCAAAAGTCACTTTTTGAGTTTTGTATTGTTTCATCTTTTATAGTGTATTATTCACTGAAATTAATCGACATATAATGATAATATTTATTTAAAAACACTCTTCATTAAAAATATAAAGAGAAATGGAATAGTGTCAAAAATACATGGTCTTAGTTATCTACATCATAATCCTTTAGCGAATATGGTTCCATATCAACCAACATTTTATGGAGTTCCTGTGATTTTCTATTATCTGTATATTGGGTGGTAAATTATTGTTGAGTTTTATGCATCTACATTCCAATTGTTTGTGTGAAGTTGTCAATCTACATTTTGGATATTTATATTCTTGCCTTCTGGACTAACTGTACTTGTACTCACTGAATAGTCCTACGTTTTTATGAAGAAATAAAAGACATTCTTGGATATAGATGACATTCATCGTTGGAATTTTGTTTCTTTGGAAGATTCCTCTGCATGTTTCATTGAACTTCATATTATATAATATCCTTACTGCTTTTTTTGTAGAATGAATAAAGATGAAATATTCCCAGAACCATAAAAACACAAGCCCAACCTAAGTTTAGATTCTATTGTTGAATTGTACACTGTTTTCTATTCACCTCTACTTGGATATCTTGATGTTATTCTGAAGGTATATATTGATGTTCCTAGTTTTCTCTCTAGATTTGCTATGTGCTAATTCCTGTTCTATTCTTCAATGTAGACTCCTAAGAATTAGATTATGGTGTTAATTTTGACTCTCCACTAAATCATATTTTTTTCTGGGCTGAATAGGGTTATTTTTGTTTTAGTTTTATTCAGAATCAGTTTGTTATCTTACAATCATTCCTCACTGTGTATCATTATAGTATTTAATCATTTTTTCAGGTCAGGCCATAGAGACTGCACTGTCAGAAGGTTATCATCATCGACAAAGTGAACTTCAACCACTATACTTATTCACCATTCTACTTTAGTACCGAAGTCATGTACTAGTTATACTCAAAGATATTGAATAAATTGTTGATTATTGAGACTGAATATTATTCCTTTTCCTTATATTTTCTGGAACCGAAATCTTAGGCTTTTTTTAAGTACTTCGACCCTCTAGAAAGAAAATTCTTACTCCTACTCTTGATCACTTACTATGTATTTTGTAATGTCTTGAATGCCTATGGAACTTAGAACAACCTTGAGGTGCCGATGTTGTTCATAGACATCTTGACGTAGGTATAGATGTCCAGAGTTTCATTCTGGGTGAAAATTTTGGTGTTTTTCAGGGGCTCTCTCGTCTCTTTTCTCGTCTGGCTTTAAAGTACACTGCAAGGTTTGGATACGAGATTATTCTTCCCAAAAATCCGAATAGCATTCTTTAAACATCGAAAATATCGAAGCTAGAAAGGTGAAACCTCTTCAGAATATTCTATCAACCATTATTTTTCATTGTATTGTCCCATTTTATGTTGATACATGTTAGTAATTCAATCTGAATAGGAGAACACTGCAGCATTATTGAGGAACTGTTGTCACTGCTCAGACGTTTCTCTTGACATTATCTGCAAAAATGAGTTCATTCTTTTCCGCCAGGTGTATAAGGTTCACCAGCTTTTTACTCACACCCGGAATGAATATGTCTATGCTGTATGGATTCGGAAATGTTATTATCATTTATGTCATGTATATATGCCGCGCTTGGACATAAACTTCGTCGCAAAGATTGGAAGCTGAATTATGTACGTAGTTATATCAAATAGCCCATGCTACTTCCATAGTTTGGAAAAGAAACAATGTCTAAACGAATGAGGAGGTGATTTAATAATTCTACTGTTAGTATAACGGATTCTAATGAATTTGTTTAAGATTGTAGGTACCTATGTATCCAAGAATATACTGTTTTCTCTGTCATCTAATTCAAATTGCATCGTTTCAAGGTTACTTTGGCTACTCAAAGATTCTCAAGATATGTTTATATTTCGGGAATTGACAAAGGTAACATTATCATCGTGAAGTATGAAATTTTTTAGCATAAATAGAAAATAAGTGAACGGTATCGAAGCGTTAAGCTAATACTGGAAAATGCACCACAACCCTTCAGTTGCACTTACCCTGGGTACTCTGCTTGGGGATACCCTCTTATCTGGATCATCAACACCAACACCAATAGTCTTGTTGAATGAAAAATGGTTTATTGCTTGAACACTTGAATTAATAGCGAAAAGGAAGAAATATAGAAGCGATTCATAAGAACCGATAATCATCATTTACTGTAGTATGTTCAGAAATACTGTACTTCGCAAGCGCACAGTGCCCTTCCAGAACTGTGGTGCATATGCGCCAAAACTATTGATAATAAAATGAAATGTTGCACTAATACTAAGTTCAGAACATTATATTCACGATTTATCGTTCCAATAATGATTTCCTTATATAGGAAAACAGGAAAACTGAAACCTAACTTTTTCATTCTCAAGATATCTCATCCTTATTATGAATAACCATTTCCCCGGAAAGAGATCTGTGGAATTAACAAATACCAGAGAATTCCTACTTTTCGGAACAGGATTCCTCGTCTGCTTGAGTTTCGTTGATTTTTAATGAGCACCAACTCAATCTCGCGCACCAGATCAAAGTCCCCCTTGAGCTAGCCGATAATGGGCGTCTTTGAAGTTCTTCAAACAGAAAGTAATTCATCTGAAATTTCCAAACTTATTCCGACGAAATTCCTTCCTTCCAATTTTACCCTCCTGGGGATGGAGTCGTGGAATGCATCGGCTGCCTTCAGAAAACTTTTTTGACGAGCATTGTCGCTCCGCTGTTGTACAGTAAGCATCGGAAAAGATATGATCGTGTGCCATGAACAAGATGAGATTCTGTAATTCAATGAAATCTTGTATGGATATCACATGTATCTAATTTTTTTTATAACGCAGGGGGGAATGCACACAACCTACAGCACTATACCTAACTGGCTGTTCTTAAGGTTGTTTGTTGATTATGTTAATTGAGGTCTTGCCATTGACTTGAATAATCAAACTGAGAATAATCTCAGTTTAGTATTTTGATTTAGTTGTGTTGAAATGTTGACGGAACATAAAAAAGCTAATAAAGAGAAGAGAGATTCTATAGAAATCTTGGTAGTGACAGGATAGTGATAGTTGAGAGTCCGTAATTCGCAGTTAGGATATCTAGAAATTCTGATGTACCAACTCACTTTTCAAAGAGTTTAAGATCTGACTTGTAACTTTTGCGGTGACCAGCCATATTGAATTTAAGGTCATCGTCCAAAGTTTGAAATAGATACATAGAAATACCTACATTTAGTCCATTCATTTATTGGAGGGCAACATGTCCCATTAATCGAGTCAACAATCTCTTCAGTAACTTGAAGAACAATAGTGGTCGACTGGAACAACATTTCGAAGCTTTTGAAATGTTATTCATTTTTGTACCGGGTTTTTCACCATAATTTGACCCCCCCTTTAACTTTGTTACTAAAAGAGGTACAAAAAAATGTTTTCTACAAAAGTTTCACGAAATCGACTAGTGTTTTTGAAAATGATTTCAAAAAATGAAATATATACAGGGTGGGCAACATATTGATAGCAACTTAATTTTTTCAAATGGAACACCCTGTATATTTTTCTATATTTGACTAGCTCTTTTTCCCCGGATTTCGAATATATAGCATATGTTTGGTCTATTTCTCTTATTTTGAGTACCACAGAGTTTCAAATTCTCAAGAACCACCTGGCATGCTCAGTAATCAGTTTTCAAGTGGTAGGCTACGATAACTCAAAATGCTTCTTTTTAAGTTATATCGTTGGCAACTATATGATAGACGTTTTTCACTATAAATTGGAATTGGATGATCCATATACCTATTCTCCTCTTGTAGCTAGCTTCCTTATTTTTATTGTTCTTCACATAAAGTGAAAATATTTCAAATATTTTCGCTTTCTGTGTATGAAACGTATATCCTTGCCTACGAGATAACTCAAAAAAGAGCATTTTGAATGATCACAGCCTTCCACTTGAAAACTGACTACTTAGCTTGCCAGGTGGTTCTTAAAATTTGAAACTCTGTGGTACTCAGAATAAGAGAAATAGACCAAACATATGTTATATATTCGAAACCAGGGGAAAAAGAGCTAGTCAAATATAGAAAAATATACAGGGTGTTCCATTTGAAAAAATGAAGTTGCAATCAACATGTTGCCCACTCTGTATATTTTTTGTTTTGTGAAATCATTTTTGAAAACACTAGTCGATTTCGTGAAACTTTTGTAGGAAACATTTTTTTGTACCTCTTTTAGTAACAAAGTTAAAGGGGGGGTCAAATTATGGTGAAAAACCCGGTACATGTGGGTAGATGTGCGTCTAGTATTAATTTTGCTCAGTGCAAAAGAAAGCATCAACAAACACAATCAGTCAGGAATTTTACTTGTCAAGAAAAAATGTGGGTCTTCAAATGGACCAACAAAATTCGTGTTTTAACCAGTTCGGATATAAAATCTCCCGCTGAATCCGAATTTGCAATCAAAAGATGGATTTGCATCTGAAGTTTCAATGTTGGACCTCATATCTCGTATAAGACCCTTTTGGACCCAAAATATGATGGGCCTATCATCACTCGGGCGAAATTATTAAAGACCATAGTATCAGAATTCCGATTTTCCACCTGTGTGCGAAATAAATTCACCGTTTCCAGATTTTTGAACCATCCGTTATATTTGGATCGGATAGGATGTTAAGACTTATGAATGAATATGAGAAAAAACGAAAAAATGCCACAGGATGTGAAAAAAAAGTTTAACAGAAACATTTCTATCAATAACTAAATTCGTTCAGAAACTTGACCACTCAATTTGCTCCACTATTACTTCTAATAGTATTTTTTACACCGAAATGAAGGACAAACCAAATTTTTGGGAAAAGAATTGTGAAACTCTCAACTCGACCCAATGAGCATTTGAGATTCTTGAAGGGGTGTTTACCCCTCTTGAGGGACTGATGGAACCTCCACGATTTTGCAGTCGCAAGATGTTTCCCTCCCCTAATGAAAATTGACCTGTCTCGACGTTTTTCTTTCTGAATGAAATAGTACAAAAATCAGCATTAGTTTTCCTGATTTAGACTTCCCATTTCACTAACAACAATAGCAGAAAAACAAGAATAAAATATTAGAATTTAAGCCAAACCCAGAAATCTCCACGTCTCTGATGGCATACAATATCAGAACTTTTGACAGTTTAACATTCCAGATAAAAACTTTCGCTGAAGTTCCTTGCGGTCTTCACTTCCTAGAACACTCATAAAAATCAGGGCAGCAAGATTCATGCGAAAGCAATCGGTCCAGAGACCCCCTCGTAACAGACGGACCGACAGATATTCGCTGGGATTAGTGGCATTCCTGAGGTCGCTAGCTATCGTAAATCCGAAACGTCGGGTCGGTCGGCAAGGCCACCTTCGACCTTTCAGGTTGGGAATTCACCGGGGGTTATAACGAGAATATTTTCAAATAATCGAATATAGGATATACCTCGTGACATGGAAATTACAATATCGAAAAAGGGGCAACATAATTTTGTTCCGACTAGGCTGAAATATGTATCTACTCAAGGATAAAAATGACACTTATGTAGATGATGAATTTAAAGAGGAGATAATGATTACACAAGGGAATAGCTGTTTTGGTATCGAGGCTTTTTGAGCTGATTCTATATCAATTTGATGTCCTGAATTCAAAGCTTCTTTTCCGCGACATTCTTGAATGTTTTTTTCAGCCCCTTGTTAAACTCAAGCAGTAATCTGCCATCATGTGCATGTCCCATCATCTTTGATAGCGGTCCTCCATAACTTCAATATCTTGGTGAAATCTTTGATCTTGTTTCTCACTCATGTCTCCTGAATTTTATGGAAAACGGTCTAACTGGCTATTAATAAATATATTATTTTAGAACTCTCATAAATGAATACACTGAATGGAACCCACATTGGTAGATAAAAGTAGAGCTGATGGACAAAAACGGATTGCATGTACAGATTAAGCGACCCAAATATAGTTAAAATCAGCTTTAAAATCCCAGGCACCAAAAAAATTTTTCATTTATCATTACAGGAAAAATGAAAAGATGTGGGAATTGTTATAATTTGCAAATACAATATTCTACATATATCATTATAAACAATCGAAGAAAAATGTATATGTTTAATCGGCAGCAAAGAAGATTGACAAGCCTTGGCTGAATTTCTAGCCTCACTATGCCTCGGCTATGAACTATCAGCCGCAGCAGTCAATCTACTATTTTTATTCCATTTCATCTGAAATTTCAATAAAAACATGGTGTTTCCTAAGAAGACATATGGTCATTCACACTTTTTTGGAACAATCTGCGTATTTCAGAACAATTTAAAAATGTAGCTCTAATGGAGCCTAATGGTAGGTACTGGTAGGTACAGAAAAGTTCAGCGCTATTTTAACTCAAACTCACCTTGACAAAGTTATTAAAGAAATTTGATCGATCTCATCGAAAACTACCTTAATTGTTCAAAAGTATTTCAGCACTTTTTTAACTCAAAATCACCTTGACAAATTTATCAAAGGACTTTGATCGATTCCATAGAAAACTACCTTAATTGTTCAAAAGTAGGTCGCTCTGTAATAAAATATAGTAAATATATCGGATATTTTTTCAAAATACTGTCTGATATTCCATAAGCTGTCAAACTGTAAATATCATGGAATATACATTTCCATAGCAACCAACCATTCCAACAATTGCGATTTCTGTCAAATTTCGTTCTGATTTATTACTACAGGAAAAATAAAGATATTGTGGAATTGTAATTATTTGCAAATACACTATCCTACATATATCATTATAAACAATTGAAGAAAAAATTATATGTTCAAATCGGCAGCAAAGTAGAAGAGACTGATGCCTTAGCTGAATTCCCTTGCTACGCTCGGCAATGAACTATCAGCCGCAGCAGTCAATCTACTATTTTGCTGCCTAGTAAAACAAATAACTATTGTATTGCTTGGGTCTGAGACTTATTGAGTGGGTGTTACTTGTCGATATCGATTTTGAAATGATGTAAGGCTAGACCTGCCTATCCAAAGTGCCATTTGATAACAACATGATTGATTGATTAAAATGTTTGAACATGGACCAATTCATATGAATGCGTATACTCCCACCGTGTTTATTTTCTGTAGCGCCCGTTTCCAATTAATTATTGATTCTCACACTTCCGAACAGATGCCCCGAAATGGAACAACTATTTCATAATTCGGGGGTCCACGCAGCAATCAGTAGAAGTCTTTCTTCTCCGTCAACATGTGCGGAGATCCACAAAACATTATTTACTGCCAACTTTATGGTTCCAAACAAATATTTAGTTTTATCGCCTCTTGCTTAATTACCAATAACTTAAGTTTAACGTTTTTGTAGAAAGAAAACCCGCATTTACACAGCTATTTCTGATTGTTTATTATTTGTACGCGAACGGGAAAAAACTCTCCGCGATCGCGGCTGGCCATGAGAGCGAAAACGGGTACGTATGTTTGTTCATAAGTGCCACTCGTGTGGCACGGACAGTGCGGCTTTTGTACGGTTTACTGAACTGAAAAGTCGTGACCGTGGTTGGATTGATATAGAACTCCAGTTTGAAAATCGGGGAGAGTTTCTAAAGGATTCTATGGAGAAAAACACTGTACATAGTTTATCATTTACTTCCATTTATAGAATAACCCAACTCTGAAATAATTTCCCATCAAATGAATTGCTAGAGAATAACAAATCAATATGCATTATGATTTATAGGCGGAGCTATCAAAATTAACCTTAATTAAACGTAAATATCATACTACAAGAAATACAGGAAACTCGAGAAAGATTTTATTTTTTGTTTGACAGAATTCGTTGTAATCACTCATCCACAAACATCCTTATCTGATTAATCGAAGAAAAGTGCAGTACAATTACAGTAGAATCTTGAGTACCTATATGCTAATTGTCAGTTATGAAAGTTTGAATATTTTCATTGTTTGATGCTAATATAATATGTTCATTTTCATACGTCATAGGTACAAACTTGTTATTTTGATTTTATTTCCTAGTTACCAATGTCGTTATTGTGTACATAATGCCCCTGGGTATACAGAGTAGTCCTGATTTTAGTTCAATAACTTTGACTTCAGATAGAACAACTCTTTTCATGAAAAAAGATCATATAAACATGATGTCTAACAAGCTTCGTTTTTGAGATACAGGGTGTTGAATTTTGAAAAATAATCAGTTTGTTCTTTCTGAAATTTTCAATTGAATGCCATCTGAAAGCGTTATAAAAAACTACGCCAATTTTTGAACTTTCATTTATCTCTAATAGAAAAATTTGAAAATTTATTTTTGTGGTGTTTGCTGTGTACTCGATTATCTCATAAATGTCTATAAAAGAAATTCAAAAAACCTTTTTTATAGCAAGACTGTTGATTTCAGAAATGGAATAATTTTCTCGAAAACTTAAAAAGTGGCCTAGAGTTTCAATGCGAAAAGGATCATAGCAGCTCTGTATCTATTCAACTGGATAATTTTGGCAGGAAATCATTACCTAATTCGAAACACTACATTTTCTAGACTTCAATATCTAACAATTAAAAAATCATACTTAGGTAGAAGTGAAAAAACAGATTTTTTTCAACATCCCTGTATCTCTAAAATAAAGCATATTAGGATATATGAACATTTTTCATGAAAAAAATTGTTCTTTCCTACGTCAAAATTATTGAAATATAAATACTTAATGATCCTAGGGCATAATATAATAAGAGAAATAATTCTTATAACTACCTATTTGATAAGTTTTATCAACAAAAACATGAATGCTATTCAACATACTTTATAAAAATTAATAATACATATATAGATATATGAAATTGGCAATTCTGGTTCCCGTGAATGTTGGATTGCCAGAAGCCTGCAGCTAACGTGAATTCATGTTACTCTATCTAATTATCAGCTTTAATCAGAGAAGAATCAGAATCAGAAGGTGAAAGCATTCTTGAAACAACATTTTCAGAACAAATACTGTCCTCCCTATAGGGTAAATGCACTGATTCTCGACCAGTTAACAGAAACATCGATTTCGAGCACAATTTTTTCACACATAAACTTATAAAATTTCAATGGTGTTGGTGTTCATCGATTCTTTGGGTAGTTTTAAATTATTTGTCATATAATGTCATCCGCATTTAACCTTTGAAATGTGAAAAAATATAGAAAATCTCAATAACCTTCGGTTCTCGACCACGCCGCAGAGTTCTCGACCATTTTTGTGTTAGTTTTCGACCACTAATAATAATGGCCGCTCCACTTAAAAATTTTATGAAAAACTTACTTTAGTACTTACTTTCGTACCGTAACATCGACATCACTACCTATCACTCAGATGGGTTTCAGATGAGGTAATCAAGTAAGAAACACTCGGAACGTAAAAAAAAAATTATTTTGCAAAAGTTTCCACTTTCTATAAATATTTCAAAATAGCAACTCATACAACATTATTTGGTTATTTTGCTCTTAATATCTATTTAGAAACTAATGAGTAAATGAAATATAAAACACCGACCACCAGTGGTCGAGAATTAAGTACAATCAAATTGGTTCTCGACCGCGAATAAATAAAGGGTAGAAATAAGTGTTTCAGCGTTAATTCGGTGGTCGTAGACTAATATTCAGAAAGTAGATATATAAATGAATCAGGGTATCGAAAAAAAACGAAAATGATCCAACAGAAATATATCGGTTGAAATAAACAATTATTGAAGTAACATATTGGTTCTCGACCACTTTGGTCGAGAAATAAAAGATACAAATTTTCCAAAACCAGTTCTCGACCGCCGGATATTGAACAAAAAAATATACATTTACTTGATTCTTGATTGAAATACACTCAAAAATATATCTTATAGTTGACATGCAACAAAATATTCACACATAATTCATTTAAAATAAGAAATAATTACTATTTTCTGGTCATATATCACAAAGCACTTTTCTAAGAGAGGACGAGAAAGAACCCTTTTCTATGATTAATATTTTTCAGGATCGCATAAACCGAGAGATTTTTCAATGATACATGGGATTTTGCCAAATGTGTTTTTTACAACTCCAACGGCTTCGTCTATAGGTTTTGCGTCTGCTAACCCAAGTTTGAAGCACTTTTTTTCAATTATGTGATTTTTTGTCACCCGGCAGTCGTATTCATGTGTAACATTACAATATAAATTTCAAATACGAAGACTTATAACAATTCCTCTGAATTTCCAGCATTTACCCTCATTCACGATAGATCGCACCCCGAAAAATCACCCTTCCGATTGTGACCTATCGATCTGGCACAGACTCACCAGTCGGAACTAATCTTGAATGATTATACAGCAATTTGATGGCGGGTGCTTCGATTCGAGATGGCCCTACGAGCACCCCTATATCTGCGAGCGTCTAACGCGTTCAAAACACCATGTAACTAATATAATATTAATACGGGGGGGAGCCGTGGGGACTTCACGTAGGGGTGGGCAGCTCGTTTTGTAATAACAGTTGTTTTGTGTTATGACAGGGTTAGTTAACGTCCCCAAAGAATCCGAAAACGATTCATTACGTTGTCAGTACCAGCTAGCTAGATGAACCCTACAATCGACGAGTGCTTGTAGGACAAGAACATAAAGTGTCTGTCATTGTTGTTCTTGACTTTTTGGCGATTCATATTTTATCAGAGTTAATTGCTATGATATTGACAAGGTCCTACCAAATTATGATATATTTATCCTGACTTCTGAGGGAGGTTTAGTGGTGGTAAAATTGCAAGTCATTTTTTCGTATTCTCTTGACTACAGTTCAACAGAATGAAGGACCAAAATAATGCATATTATTTGGGGACGTTCAATTAGAAACCAACTTGAATAACATTCGATGTAATCACAATCAACTCTATTGCCCTGATATTTTTTTTATGATTTCATTATTGCATGGTACAAATCATTCACTTGTCATTCAAAAATTGGGATTCCTAGTAGGTACTCACATTTTTTTTTGCTGAGAAAAAAAAAATGAAAGTATTCATAATTGGCTGCCAAATTTATAAGCTTAATTCAATTTGTTCTAAAAACTGTGATAACAGCCCCTACAAAGTAATATAAAATTTGTTTTTCAATCTCTTCGATACCTTTATGATAGTTAGCAAGGTTGAATTTGAAACTTTTCAGTAAGAATATTTTCGATATGACAACTTTCATATCATTTACAAATATAGTGGGTTATTGACGAAAACAGATGGTTAAAATATTTCAAAAAAATATTGATAAAATAATAAACACTTAGAATTTCATAATCAAGATTTTTTAAATTTGTTCGATTTATGACAACTTTCGTTTTTTGAAGGACGCCCATTTTTTTCAATCATAATCAGATTACTCGCTCAATTCTACACTGCTCCAATCAGTATCATTAGTATATTTTTCAAAGAAATTTGTCTTGAATCTGAAGAAAAAACAAATTTTTTTTCAAGCGTACAATAACAACGTCTTTTCTCGACTGACACGATCATCGAAAAGTTCTACTTTTCCTCCGCCGGAGGGAAAAATACTTTTCCCTCCGGCGGAGGGATAATCGATAATAATTTCGAAAATTCATAATTACGAAATTACAATGCGGCTAGGATTCAGCGGTGAAGAATATTGTATTTATAGTATCCTCTATCGTAGTTTTCAGTTTCCCTGTGGTAAATTTGAACAGATATTCTTGATCCTCGAGCTAGGATTATCATGTTTGATCATGCGGTGAACAGATTTCTTAATTCGATTTTTGAATTATACAAATTTCGAAATGTAAACTGTGCATATTCCAAAGAGGGGAATTCGTTTCCTTGACCGATTCCAATATTTCATTATTTCAAATAACAAACGAAAATATTGAAAAACTTGGAGCTTTCTTAAAATGCTTACTTATTGAGTGAAATTTTAATTTCAACCGATTCCTGCTGTATAGCTGAAAGATTTGAACTCAGGGTTTTATTTTCAATATGTTTTCAACCTGAATCTCAACTGACTTGGCGAAATAATGGCAAGATTTATAAATATAAATAGTGAAAATTTATAGTTATGAATATAGCATATTATTTTTTATATTTATTTCGATTGAAAAATTCTAGCTCCCCTGTAAATTGAGCCTCTGGCTTAAATACGGAAATTCTATTGAATAAGTAGAAATTATAAAAGTTCATTGAGTATACTTGAAGGATATTCAATATAAATATAAAAAAATTGACAACTTTGTGTATATTCCTTCCCAATAATATATCTTTGTGATGTGTCTTGGAATACAATTCCAATTCTTAAAATGACAAAATTAATAACCAACCAAAAAAAAATTCAAAGTAACTTGAACTGTAGAAATAGAGTAAACGGTTTAACAAATTGAATAACTAAATTAACATAAAGGCAGACGTACCTACATTTCGGAATTTTTGTATTTACTAATAAAATTTTATTGTAAATACAAAAATTCCGAAACGTACGTCATTATTTGTACACAGCGACCGTAAAGTATGGAACAAATTCATTCAGCTAAACAGACCATTTTAAGAAATAATCCTGAAACACGTCGATTTTTTATTTTAATTTACCATATCTATTTTAAAATAATAATCTAATATACAGGATGAATAACTTTCGAATAATGACGTCACCGTCATTTTTTTCAAATGGAACACCCCCATTTTGTCTCAATTTTCCGATTACTCTAGCTGAGCTGATTCCAAAAATGTATCACATGTTGATTCCAATTGGTACAGGGTGGACAAAAATACAATAGTTTTGTGTGTGCTCATAAAGTAACGCGTAACATTCTTTATTAGTTAAATTAACAATATGATCAAAAATACTTATTATCTAGCGGCAATTGGTTTGAATGTAACACTCTGTAGTTTGTTACATTTTTATATTAATAAAAATTTCCGCTAGACAATGAGTATTTTTGATAATATTGTTAATTTAACTAATGAAGAATGTTACGCGTTATTTTATGAGCAC
The DNA here is from genome assembly GCF_914767665.1 of Harmonia axyridis. Taxonomy (NCBI): domain Eukaryota; kingdom Metazoa; phylum Arthropoda; class Insecta; order Coleoptera; family Coccinellidae; genus Harmonia; species Harmonia axyridis. Next base: position 28,275,454 of record NC_059503.1, read on the forward strand.
ACACAATCCTGTACCAATTGGGATCAAAAGGTGATACATTTTTGGAATCAGCTCAGCTAGAGTAATCGGAAAATTGAGACAAAATGGGGGTGTTCCATTTAGAAAAATGATGGTGACGTCATTACTCGAAAATAATTCACCCTGTATATTAGATTATTATTTTAAAATACGGTAAATTAAAATGAAAAATCGACGTGTTTCAGGATTATTTCTTAAAATGGTCTGTTTAGCTAAAAATGAATTTGTTCCATACTTAACGGACACAGTGTATTAATTTGGTTATTATCATTTTATTTATATTATTGTAAATTGCCAATTTCTTTAAATTTATAATAAATAGAAATTTTGGCACATGATCAACCTTGTAGGTATCGTAAAACACAATCCACATTAGAATCGTGATCGACGAGAAGCCAAAAATTTATCGTCGAATATGGTCAGCGAATCTTCAAAGGACCCGGCCGAAACGATCCTTTCCATCTATAAAACTTTTCACAGATCATCCTGGAATTTCAAAGTCCATATATCAAAAAATACGGCCAAACAACAAAACCCGTAAACCAACACAGGGGGCTCCGGTAATGATCTCCGATCGGCAAAAGTCAGTCGTGGCCGCCTTTGTTCTCCGTTCTAGAAACACAGAAAGAGGGCACTGGGGGTACGCGTCCCAAGGGTCCCGTACCTGTGTTTCAGCATATTAAACACGGGAATAACACGGCTTTTGTCGGCCGAAGAGGTGCCTCTTGCACCCCCTGCGGAGATGTTGATAGATTGATTTGTTTTTTATTTTATTAAGGGTCAATACCATTGTGTGGAACTTGTTCTAACGTTCGTTTATTTACGCTTTGGGGTTCGGAGTGAAATATTATTGTATTTTACGATCGGAGAAAGGAGACAAATCGACCTAATTGACCGCGTTTGGCGCGTTGGTGGTGAGGAGAACCCAACATCATCAGGTGTTCTTTAATATTAAACGATTAGGATGATATTGTTCGAAATCGCATAATGTCTAGAACAAATGATAATAATGAAGTTTTTTTTGCAAATTTCAAAATAACATTCAACATAAAATAAAAATTGACACAAGCAAACTAACCAATTAGTAAGGGCAGACTCATACGTAAAATCAGGGCCGCCAGACATTTTGGCGCCCCGGTAAGAAAAATTTTGCCGCCAAAATTCCCTAATTGTCTAACTTCATTGACTGCTATTTGATTGATATCTATGTTTTGTTATTTTCCAGAAAAACAATTATTTTTGGCAGCTGAGGACATTGTAGAACTACCATTCATTTCTAAATATTTTTTGATTTAATGAGTTACATATACAGGGTGTTCCACCATTGACGTGAAGCCTTATAACGATTAAACGCTGAAATTTTCGATTGTTTTTTCGACACAGTAGCATTAGGCTCCATCAGAGCTACATTCTCAAATTGTTTGAAAATACTGCATTAAATTTACCATTTTTGAGATATTTCGATTCTTCATAAAGAATCTTATAGGAAAAACCTAAAAACTTCGGAATGAATTAATTCATTTGAATCACATTCTGAAAGTGAATACTAGAAGAACGGAGGTGAGTACTGATGATTTTTTGATAATCACACTACTGTGTGTTCGTAATGAGATAAATCATTGATGACTTATTCAACCCTTAATACTAGGCATACTCCAAATGGCACACTCTATATTTCTCATTGATGTGATGGAGATAATAAAATTTGCTAACTAATAAAAAATATTAGCGTTTGAATAAGTCATCAATTAATCGTCTCATTTTTGAACACCCAGTAGAGTTCTCAATGTAATCAAAAAGTTATCAGTAGGTATTTAGCTCCGTTCTTCCAGTATTCACTTTCAAATACTCATTCGAAAAAATTAGTAATTATGTTTTCCGAAGACCCTTCAATTCATGAAAAACCGAGAAATCTTAGGGTGCATATGAAATTTCGAACAAAATTAGATAAATTTATTCCATTTAATCTGAAATTACAATAAAAACATGGTGATTCCTAGGAAAAAATATGGTCATTCACACTTTTTCGGAACAATCTTCGTATTTCCAAACAATTTGATAATGTAGCTCCAATGGAGCCCAATGATAGGTGCTGTGTCGAAAAAAAAAATTAGAAAAGTTGAACGCTTTTTGAACTCAAAATCACCTTGACAAATTTATCAAAGGGAAACTACCTTAATTGTTGAAAAATAGGTCGCTCTATAATAAAATATAGTAAATATATCCGACATTATTTCATGATACTTTCAGATATAGTTGTCAAACTATAATTATTATGGACATATACATTTCCATAGCAACCAACCATACCAACAATTGCGATTTCTGTCAAATTTCGTTTTGATTTATCTCTACAGGAAAAATTAAGATATTATGGAATTGTAATTATTTGCAAATACAATATCCCATATATATATATATATATATATATATATATATATATATATATATATATATATATATATATATATATATATCATTATAAACAATTGAAGAAAAAATTATATGTTCAAATCGGCAGCAAAGTAGAAGAGACTGGCTTAGCTGAATTCCCTCGCTACGCTCGGCTATGAACTATCAGCCGCGGCAGTCAATCTACTACTTTGATGCCTAGTAAAACAAATAACTATTCATTTACTGATAAGGTCCGGGATTTATAGTGAATAGTACAATCACCTGGAAGATATTGGATGAATTTCAAAAACAATTTAGTAGAAATGGTATCAAAATATACACTTACTAAGGTATCTACTTGAGGTTTATATGGCCACCTAAAATAAAAATATTAGAAACCATACTTTTGAAAATGAAGAACTTGGTAAAAACCTTTTTCGCTCAGTTTCATTAAAAAATTTTGATATGCTAATGCAATGCCCTAGTATAGTATGAAATTATACTTTTTTTAAGCAATTAATCATCATAATGTTCCTTCAATAGTGTACTTCAATCAATATACAGGGTGTTCCTAAATTGAACGTACAAACGAAAAAGGAAGATTCCTTCAGTGAGTTTAAGAAAAAAAAGTCCCATAAACATGGGGTCGCAAACGTTTCGTTTTCGAGATACAGAGTGTTGAAGTTTGAATTTTTTTCAAGTTTTTTTCTCATAGTATCTACACTTCACAAGATATTCAACTGAAATTTGGCATAGATATTACATTTGTGAATTCTCACCACGTGACATGGCAATTTCGATAGGAGATCTACAGGGTGATATTTTTTCTGGAACACTGCCACCTGTTCTTCTGCAGAACTTTTTTTTGATGAGCAACTGTTAATTTGAAAAAATGTAAAAAGAAGCTTTGTATACTATAATAAACTTTTTGGTCTCTTGTAGTTTTGTCGTATCTACCAACGATTTCGAGAAAAAAAAATTTGAACGATTCTCTCGAAATTCTCCTAACTATGATAGGAAGCCAGAAGAACAGGTGGAAGTGTTCCAGAAAAAATATCACCCTGTAGATCTTCTATCGAAATTGCCATGTCACGTGGTGAGAACTCTCAAATGTAATATCTATGCCAAATTTCAGTTGAATATCTTGTGAAGTGTAGATACTATGAGAAAAAAAACTTGAAAAAAATTAAAACTTCAACACTCTGTATCTCGAAAACGAAACGTTTGCGACCCCATGTTTATGGGACTTTTTTTTCTTAAACTCACTCAAGGAATCTCCCCTTTTCGTTTGTACGTTCAATTTAGGAACACCCTGTATAATTTTCAGAGACGCCTTGTAACTTGAGAACGAATCAAGATATCTATGATCCGATTTCTGATATCTTATTATTTCGAAATTAATGATCGGGAGTCCCTGAAGATTTTTTCTCTAACACTTATTGTTCTCGAGATGCTTTTGGTGAGCATCAAATTTGGGACACCCATGTACAGGGTGGGCAAATTTCGATGTTTTAGCACTACAACTTTTGAACCAGAGGAGATAGACAAAATCTGATACCCACTTCTCGATCTCTTTTTCTGAGAAACTAACAAGGGTAGTATTCATTTTTGGCCACCTTCTTTTGTTTTCGAGTTATAAGCCAAAATTGGAAAAATGGCGATATCGAAAAACATTTATATCTCCGCTAATACTGATGATAGAGCTCTGAAATTAAAACATTATACAGGCACTTTTTTACGTAGAATCCAGTGGCGTGCTCGTATTTTCAAAAGGGTTTTTAATTACGAAGCTATGACCCAAAGTTATGTTTTTTTAAATGGGAACACTAGATTTTTGTGCCATTTTCTGAAAGCTTAATTTTTCCTGATTTCAAATATATAACATCGTATGATTCGTATCAAAATGAATAACAGAAAATGGTCAAAAACCTTTTTTTCCTTAAGAGTCTCAATATTTCTATGGTTTCAACTGTTGATGAGCCTTCCTATAACAAGAGCAGAGTCCTTCCGTCAATCTGATTATTTCTATGCTTTTCACTTATTTCTACAAAATTCGAATCTTTATTTATTTTATACAAATAGTTTCGAAAAGATAAACGAACTTGGAAAAAGGTTCCTAGGTAGCTTGAACACAGTTTCAAATATTCATCTATTGAAATATCGAGAAGAGGTGTCGACTGTGCATTGTGCAATTGTTGTCATTATTAGGTAAAATATTATTTCTTGTTTGTCCCTTCGTAATTAAAATGTTGAGTTCAATCAGATATGCATTGTTTCATATGCTGTTTAAAATGGATTGGTACTTGTGCGTATTGATTCTGGAGACCTATGTGAATAATCTCCTGATACATGCATCTCATTACAACTCTTTCGATTGAAAAATTCGATCTTGTGGTTTCTCCGTTATTTCCAAATCAATTTTTGGATAAAAAATTTATAAAACATATCTAGATTCGAATTTTGTAGAAATAAGTGAAAAGCATAGAAATAATCAGATTGACGGAAGGACACTGCTCTTGTTATAGAAAGCTCAATTTTTCTGTGTTCATCAACAGTTGAAACCATAGAAATATTGAGACTCTTAGGTGAAAAGAGGTTTTTGGCCATTTTCTATTATTTATATTGATCCGAATCATACGATGTTATATATTTTTGAAATCAGGAAAAATTAAGCTTTCAAAAAATGGCACAAAAATCTAGTGTTCCTATTTAAAAAAACATAACTTTGGGTCATAGCTTCGTAATTAAAAACCCTTTTGAAAATACGAGCACGCCACTGGATTCTACATAAAAAAGTGCCTGTATAATGTTTTAATTTCAGAGCTCTATCATGAGTATTGGCGGAGATATAACTGTTTTTCGATATCGCCATTTTTCCAATTTTGGCTTATAACTCGAAAACAAAAGAAGGTGGCCAAAAACGAAAACTACCCTTTTTAGTTTCTCAGAAAAAGAGATCGAGAAGTGGGTATCAGATTTTGTCTATCTCCTCTGGTTCAAAAGTTGTAGTGCTAAAACATCGAAATTTGCCCACCCTGTACAGGGTGGGCAAATTTCGATATTTTAGCAATATAACTTCCAAACCAGAGAATATCTGATACCCCATTCTCGTTTTCCATTCCTGAGAAAATAACAAGACTAGTATTCATTTTTGGCTTCCATCTTTTGTTTTCGAAAAAAATTCATATATCCGCTAATACTAATGATAGAGCTCTGAAATTAAAACATCATATAGGAACATTTATGAAGAATCCAATGGCGTACTCTAATTTTTAACTGGGTGTTTAATTACGAAACTATGACCCAAAGTTATGTTTTTTCAAATGGGAACACTAGATTTCTGTGGCATTTTTTGAAAGCTTAATTTTTCTTGATTTCAAAAATCACACACAGAAATCTAGTGTTTTCATTCATGAAAACATAACTTCGGTTCATAGCTTCGTAATTAGAAATCCTGCAAAAAAGTCGAAGATGCCACTGGATTCTACGTAAAAAAGTGCCTCTATAATGTTTCAATTTGAGAGCTCTACCATCAGTATTAGCGGAGATATAAATTTTCGATATCACCATTTTTCCAATTTTCGCTTATAACTCGATAACAAAACAGGTGACCACAAATGAATACTAGTTTTGTTAGTTAGTTTCTCAGAAAAAGAGAACGAGAATGGGGTATCAGATTTTCTCTATCTGTTCTGGTTCTAAAAGTTGTAGTGCCAAAACATCGAAATTTGCCCACCCTGTACATATATCTTCTGAATCATAAACATCCACTCAGAATATAACCAACACGTCACTTTTCTTCTTCTCCAGAGTCTACTCAGGTTTCAAAAATAAATAATTAGCACATTCTTCGGAGCACACACATCGCCTGAGGCCCGAACAAATTGGTTCACCAAAAACCGAATCGAACAGTTCCAAGTATCAGAACCTTCTAGATGTGCATCGTCGGGACTGACAAGGCCATCTGTCGACCTGACCCATCCTAAAGTTATAAATGTTTCATGCAAAAAATGGCCATAATTTATATCAAGAAATAAACGTTTGATCTTATTTGAATGGTCATTTTCGTTGTATACTAGATATTACACTGATATTGCCAGTTAAATCAGATACTGACATCGTAAAATTTGACATTTTTTGTGTTATAAGTACTCATAACGTTTTGTCGTTCGAGCACAATGTTCGTTGTTTACAGTAATTTGAAAATTTCATCTCTGCCAAAATATGGATTTAACTCGTGAAAATTTTCGGGCTATGAAAATTATGACTTTCGACGTGGTCTAAATTAACAAAAATGCATCTATCAACTAAATTCAACCTTTGGCGATGAAGTACCATTTACAGCCACTGTATATCGCTTGAACACTGAATTCAAATTTGGACGTAGTTCGCTCATGGACTAAGTTAAAGAAGTTCGTCCAAAATACGTCGTTGTTCCGGAAAATATAGATGCTGTGCGAAAACTAATTGGAGAATATGGTCATGTGACATATCGGGAAATTGAGAGATGTTCAAGTATCAGTATAACTAGAATACATAAGATTTTGCACGAACATTTATATGTTCTGTAGCTCTTTGCAAGTTGGATTCCACATTTGTTGAATGACGCTCAAAAAATTGCTCGTGTCGATTGGTGCCATAAAATGATTTCGAAATACGACTTTGGTGCATTCAAAGCAGCATACAATATCTTTAGTCGGCAGTTTCAGTGTTTCAATGTGAAGCAAAGCCAACAAAAGTTGTTCGTTCTTGAAGCGTTAAGAAGCAAATGGTGGCGTCTTTCTTCACGAAAATGGGTTCTTGTGGCAATTGTGGCTCTTGAAAATCAAAACTCCCGTTAATTTACACTGTATGAAACCATTTGTTTGCCTGAAGTTTTCGGTAAATTGAGAGAAACAAACCCAAAACGACGAATCATCTTGCAACATGCCAATGAGAGCTCACACACATCAAATGCAACGAATGAGTATTTGGACACACAAAAATCAAATTAATGGGTCATCCGCCTTACAGCCCCGACTTGAAACCGAATGACTTCTTCTTCTTCCCAGAAATTAAAAATAAACTTCGTGGATGACGCTTTTCATCGCCTGTTTCAGAACTAACATCTTCTGACTGGAAAAAATAAAAATATTTTGCATCAAAATCGCTTCTTTATTTTTTGTATTCCTCAATACATAAGAAGTAACCCTCGTACAGACTGAAAATGAAAGTATCGCAAAAAGTGAAGACCTCTATGGCAATATGAAGGGAACTTTCCAAAACTAGTGATGCCTGAACGGTTCTAGATCATCTTGCCGTAACAGTTTGGCGTTAAAAACGCAAGATGCAATCTTCCTGAAGCAATTGTTAACGATCCTCATAATTACTTTGAACATTTATAGTCCGTTATTAATTTATGTAATCCAAACACCGAGCAGTTCACTGTAATATCTCAATAATTGCGATTCTCTTCCACAACAAAGTCGGTGTTCAATCCACATTGGATATTGGCGAAGAATCTTACTAGTTGCGTCAGGGTCGAAACTAGCCCAGATCATTTTTGAATTTATCCCCTTCGTGATGTAATTCAAGAGCAGTAATTTACTTGTACACTTCAAGTGACCATACTTTTGTCAAGGAATTTTGAAAAAAAAACCATGTTCTATAATCTTCAAAAACTAAATGTTACTCACTGAATCGGTAAGGGTACTTCATAATTCAATAAATTCAACAGGCGTCCCTAACACGTTTTATATTTCTTTGATTGCTGTATTCCTCAATTCATAAAACCAACTTTCGTCTCCAAGATCACCAATAACGGGTGTTTTTTTTTCGAGGTATATAACTTTAAGTTAGCATTACTGTTCAAGATGGCGACCGATTCAACAGCTGTCAAGTGATTTATTCTCAGTTTGGTTCGACAATTCATCATGAATAGACTCACGCCTGAACAACGCTTGCAAATAGTGCAATTTTATTTCGAAAATAATGGTTCTGTGCGGAATACGTATCGCGCACTAGGTCCATTTTATTTTGTTTAGCGATGAAGCGCACTTCTGGTTGAATGGCTACGTCAACAAACAAAACTGCCGCATTTGGAGTGAAGCTAATCCTCAAGTGTATGTCGAAACACCGTTAAATCCAGAAAAACTGACTGTTTGGTGCGCTTTATAGGCTGGTGGAATCATTGGTCCGTACTTCTTCAAAAACGATGAGGAACAGAACGTTACAGTCAATGGTGATCGGTATAGAGCCATGATTCCAAATTTTTTCATTCCTGAATTGAACAACCATGATGTAAGGAGCTGTGGTTCCAACAAGACGGCGCAACATGTCACACAATCGATTTATTGAAAGACACGTTTGGCGACCGCCTAATTTCACGTTTTGGACCTGTGAATTGGCCTCCAAGATCTTGTGATTTAACACCGCTAGACTACTTTCTGTGAGGCTATGTAAAGTCATTGGTCCATGCGAATAAGCCACAAACCCTTGACCATTTGGAAGACAACATTCACCGTGTTATTGCCGATATACGGCCACAAATGTTGGAAAAAGTCATCGAAAATTGGACGTCCAGATTGGACTTCATCCGAGCCAGCCGTGGCGGTCATATGCCAGAAATCATATTTGAAATGTTATGCCACAAGATTATCTTGCGGATAAATAAAATTCATGTCAATCGAATAATGCATCGTTGTTTTATCGCAATTTAAAGTTCTATAGCTCTAAAAAAACACCCTTCAGAAGAGAGTCATTATTATAATAATCATCAGAGTTCAATTATTAAATTTTTATGTTAGTTATGCGTATCTAGCATAGAGTAATAAACATATATAGAGGGAGTATACGCAATTTTTACATGTTCCCCAATATGGTTAGATTACGTTGTCGGATTGTGATATATTTTCAAATCCACAATTTTACTATATCAATATGAATGTATGTATATGTATATATATATGTGTATGTATTGAATGAAATATATTTATTTGAGTGATTTTCAATTGAATATGTAAATATGAATATATGGAATCCGATAATTTTCCTAATTGTCGAATTTATAATATACAGAACATTCATTATTTTCTGTATCTACCTGCTGAAATCCAAGGTTTGGCAATTATTGCTCTTGTCATCCTTTGTTTGACGTCGTTTGGCGCGCTTGAAAATTGTTTTCTGAATTTCTGATAGATTTAGGTATTCATCTCAATATATTTTGAGTTCATATGAAACGTTGATTCACTATGGACACAAGAAGTGCGTTCTTTGTAGATAAACTCGCGAATTGAATGAAATATAATTTTTTTCATCTGTGATGCTCAATTACTTCGAACAGAAACTCAAGTATCACCCTCACATTATTCTCCCCAAATTTCAACTTGAGAATGTTCAAGAATTTTAAATCTCGAAAGAATTTTTCTTGTTGCTCTAATGTGAATTAACTTAAGCTCTTCTGCTTGACCGTCCGTTTTTACACATCGTTGACTTCGCCACTGTAAAAGCCAATCCTCAGTGATAGACGTAAACGTCATCGCTAGGTGACAAAGAAGTCAGAACGTCCATTCAAACCGGTCACTTCAAACCAGATTATATTCTTTTTAATCTTCGGTTGTTTGAATTTGTGCTGCTTTGTGTGAAAAAATTCCCTGAAAGAAAATTATCCCTATTTGTACCGAGACAACGCAATCGCCTTAGAAGGAAGGTTAGACGCTACAAAAGCTTAAAAATGTTGAGATAAAGAGATTAACAATGCAGAATATGCTACTGAGTGGTAGAAAAACATAAATACCTTTGGGTGGTCGTAAATTTTACGAAATTAACGCCAAACTTGTTGAAACTCTGCTTATCATATGCCATCATCGTCATCATTAGCTTATTTTGTCCACTGCTCTCAAGCCACAAGCCTCTTACCATCTTATCATAAGTACATATCTCAAATTTTAAAGAAAAGAAGATTTGACGGTAGTTAAGAAGCTATTGAAATAAATGGCAAATCTTTTAGCTTGGATTAAATATAATGATGAGTATCACACAAAATATTACCATGGTAATGCATAAACCACTAATTATACAATACAATTTATGTATGTGGTACATAATTATAAGTGCATTAATTAGAAGTATGTCGAATGGAAAGCATACCTACATAAATTAATAGGTATGTACCGTTTTACTCATGGAATATCTCAATTGGATTAGTTGAGAGAAAAGCACAGACGTGAAGTCCTGAAATTAAGAGTACTCGTTCATTCATGTGTTAATTGATCTTTTAGAGCCTTTGTAGGTTCAGAGAGTTAGGCTGAAAATTGAACAATAATTTCAACTGTAGGAGTAGGTTCCTTTCATCGACTATATAAAAACTTTTCTTCAATTATGTGGCAAATCCGTTCATTCTGTTATTATAGAATGAAATCGGGCAGGAATATCTCAGTTTCGCACAGATTTCATGGATTTATCTATTTTCTGTCAAGTTAGTAAAAAAGTTGTGCCAAACAACATTCTCGATAGATGAAGCTTTAACTTGTAAACTATCAAAATTAGATAAAAAATGATAATTCAAGCATATGGCCCTAAGTTGAAGAAAAATTCACAATGAAATCCATTTCAATGTGAACGCTATGAAAGAATTTTTTAAGTTATTTATTTAACCAATAATAACTACCTCTTCACCTGTGCTGAATCTGAAAAAATTATGAAGGAAAGAAGTATTTTCAACGTAAATTTTTTTTTCCCCTTTTTCACTAACCCTTATTATCGTACTCTAATATTTTTAACTGGTAGAAACATTTCTCCTAGTTCGTTGACTAAATTTTTCAAAATCAGCCCAGCCGTTATTTCTGAAGGAACAAATCCTAAAAAATACTCCCTGATTTTAACCATTAGTCACAAAATGATTTGTGGAACACTTCGATATATCTACTAACCTGTTTATAAATGCAATCTATTCTACATGACTTGCATCGTAGATATTACCCAATACCGAAAAAACTTCGAGGAATTAAAAATAAAAGAACTTTGTGTATTAAGTTAATTTGAAATTCCCAAATCCAAATGTAAAATTAAAAGTTAAAATATGATAACTCCAATATTGCATCTAGATTAGGGCTGCCATACGTCCCGGTACGCCGGGACATGTCCCGGTTTGGACCATTGAGTCCCCGTGTCCCGGTCAGTTATTCAATTGTCCCGGTCAGTAATTTAACCGTTATGAGATTCATATTTCCTTATATAGAGTAGGTGATACAAAATTTGTTTTCATAGAATCTCAACGGATTCCAGTAATCATAAAGCTGAAATGATGTTTCCGTTGCTCAAACATTATTTTTCAGAAACCGAAGGATTGAAAATAAAATTATTAAAATTGGACACATGGCCAAATGAATCGTCTTATACAATCACTTTATTTTGTATTGAATCCTTAGAGGACCTTTATATTTCCATATAAAATATTTTCGCTGTCAGTGCGTATAACACAAATAGGTACTTACTTCGAAGTAAAATAAAGGCAATTATTTTTAATTAGAAGAGATTTTTTCCGAAGGCAACGAAACTATCGGTTGTTCAGCGCATAGATTTCACAATACTGCTTCCACTTCCGCCGATATGATGTCAATTATGTGCAGTCTATCGGTCTTAAAATTTGCAAATATCTTTCGATGTTTTCTGTAAGGGTCGAACGATGAAAGGTTTCCGTTAGTATGCATACACATACAGCAATGTACTTTCTTATTCTAGAATTCGATGGCTTTCACTACTTCTAACTATTGAACGCTTGCTGAAGCTATGGGTGTCATTGAAAAAAATTTTCTTAGCTGAAAAAAGGGCCCTTCAAGCTGTTACCATTTTTTTTTACTTTTTATTAGAACTTTATACTCTATTTCTACACAGCCAAGCATTTCTGATTGAAAAATCGATTGAAAGGATTAAAAAATCATTGATTACTGTTATTAAAGTAAAAATTAATTGAGAGGATAGGTACTAAGAAGAGAATGGAAGATTACTAAATAAATATTTAGAGAACCAAACAAGACAAGTCTATTACAAACTAAAGAATGCTAGCAAGATGAATACAATGCAATGAGTTAAATTTGAGAGTGAAGTCAGAGATTTTTCACAACACCCGATATCTCGAATATAATGGACTCGGCCTCGGACTCGGCCAATAACAAAATTCGATATATTTGTATGAATGTTTTCGAATGCTGTTCCTCAATTAAATCTAGTAGAAGAAACTGTTGTATATTAAATGGTAAAGGTTTGAAGCTTGAAGATTCCGTTAATGAAAAATTTAGATGAGTGGAAAGCTAAAAATATACACTATAAAAAGATGTCATTTCTCAATAAAACAAGAGAACATGAAATAAAGACGAATCTCATCAAAATGTGCCAATATATTCTCGCAATTCTGGAACACAATGTTCATGTGGAACGGGTGTTTTTTTTCTATGAGATCTTGACAGTGGTTTAAGAACGAAATGCATCAAGCACAGTTAGCACAGTGGCGAGCATAATTCAAGTTATTTATAATTATAAAATGACATACGTAGAATTTTATAATTATGTGAAAAAAAAATTACTTGAAAAGGCCAAAACTTTGAAATATATAAATGGGCTAAAAAAAATGGCACCGAGGATCAAGCCTAAAAGGAAGGGTAACATACCTTGTTTATTGTTGCCACTTTATGTTGTTTTTATTGCGAGTTGATATTATTTTCGTTCTTTCTGAATTATTTCAGTGGATATGTCTGAATGAATCTTATTTTATTGGGGAATGTGTTATAAATCAACTACCAAGTGCAAAAAAGTCAATAATCCTAGAAAGCCTGGATTATTATTAAATGAATACCTCTCAGATGAGGTTTTAATTTTTGAGTGGTATTTTAAACTATTTCTGTGCCACTTGTCCCGGTCGATGTTCCAACATTTATGGCAGCCCTAATCTAGATAAAACGATTTAAGAATTTCATAATTGATTGTAGTTTTAAATCAAAACACTTTTATATTTCTTCAGAGTGATAAGATGGAAATTTTGTGATGAACTCTTTTCTTCAATATCGGATGAATTCCTCATTTGAGAAATGAAAATAAAACTTAATCCTGAAACATCAGAGAGCCGCCCCAAAAATGCAATAATAGTCGGCAAATTATATCGAAGAGACTCTGATGATTTCATTAGTTTTAGAGTCAATAACTCGTAAAAAAGTACTATGAGTGCTATAAGTTAAATGCATAATGCGGCACCTTTTATAGTTTTTGGTATCAAATTTTTCTGTATTCCTTCCTTGTATTTCTGATTGAATTACATTCTATTTCGGTACTTTGAATTTCTACCATAGAGTAATAAACATAGATAGAGGAAGTAAACGCAATTTTTACATGTCCCCCACATGGTTAGATTACGCTGTCAGATTATGATATATTTTCAAATCCACAATTTTACTATATCATTATGAATGTATATTATATAGAATGAAATATATTTCTTTGAGTGATTCTCTATTGAATATGCAAATTTGAATATTTGGAATCCGATATTTTTCCTAATTGTCGAATTTATAGTACGCAGAATTTATTATTTTCTGTATAAACCTGCTGAAATCCAATGTTTGGCAACTATTGCTCTCCTAGTGTCATTCGTTGTTTGACGTAGTTTGGCGCGCTTGAAGTTTATTTTTTGACTTTCTGATATATTTTATTTAGGTTATCATCTCAATATATTTTGAGTTGATATGAAACATTGATTCACTATGGGACATAAGAAGTGCGTTCTTTGTGGAGAAACTCGCGAATTGAGTGAAATATCGTATCACTGATATGTTTTCATTTCCACGCGCTTCATGTCAAATTTTATAGTTCATGTTGGGGACAAAATTTGCTTACTGAAAATGACATATGCTCCCTCTATTTATGTTTATTACTCTGATATTTCTACACATAAGATTTTTGTTAATCAATCCTGAAATGCCGCCCCTGAATTTTGACAGCCTAGCAACTGTCTTATGGCTGAATAAGCATGTAAATATAATGTTTTCAGGTAAAAATAATGAAGTATGAATTAACCACATATAAAAAATTTGAAGGAAACAACCTCAGATAAACCTGAAGAAGCAGGCTTCTGGTTCGTCCCTGCCTACTGCACCGCGAATCCTCTCTAATGAAGACGTGGTGCGGCGTCGTCGCCAATTAATAATTCTTTCGTACGTCCCGCCATTATTCTCTCCTCGATCCGTTACCACGTTGATGGAATTCCTCGTGGACCATTTGCGGCAGATCGCAATTGCATTTGTCCATCACCACTACCGTCAGAATGCACACCGGATAATGGAGGATGGATTTCCATCAGGTCCTTAACGGGATGTGCAAGTCTAATGATGATGCGATTAGATTGAACGCTATTATCTTATTTTTTCTGCTGAAGATGTGGTATTGAGCGGGTAATGGTGTATTGACACGTTGTCCAGTTGTTGCACCTCCATTTGTTGAAGTTTGTGAGGAAAAACATTGGGAATTTCACATAGAGTTCCATCATCAATCGGACAATCGATATTGCTCTTATTATTTTCAGTAATAGATATACATTTTTGGAATTCTTCAAAGATATGAAATTTGCGACCACCCCTTGAAATGTGTGTTAAGTATTCAGAAATACAATCAAAACCAACCTTTTCAAGACAAATACTCTGAAAGCTTACAATATATGTATTAAAATATTACACAAAAATCGGTTTATACTCTCCATTGAACCCCCTTTTCGACAAATCAATCTGAATATTTTGAAGTCCAAGGCAAGCCAAGAAAAGTCAATCAATTACATATTCGAAAAATTGGGAAAGCACTAACATGAAGTCATGGGCTTATGAGCTTTCGTTGATTCTTGCACCAATTACGACGAAGGAGACCACAGAATTGCAGATATACAAGTTTATGATTCTGATGAGCTAGAAATTTTTTTTCTCTAATTCTGTGGTTATCCCGTTCATTCTTCCACATCTTGTAGAACAAAATCGTGCGAGAATATATGAGAAACGCACAGTTTTCATGGTTATATTTTATTATTCTATGTTGGTACTCTGAACTTTCCTCTACGGCTTTATCTGTCAATTCATCAATTTGCCTTAAAGAAATCAGTTCTGCCAACCAACATTTTTCAATGCAAAAATCACTAAAATATATTTATGGAAAAATTTCATTAATTTCAATGAAAATGCAATGAATTAGAGAAAATAATGTATAATACACGTACAGAAGGCTCATTCTACCACTCGTTCATTCCAAAACTCGCCACTTCGTGGCTCGTTTTTGAATTTTGAACTCGTGGAAGAATATCAATGCCTTCTGCACTTGTATTATTAATAGCTATTCTGCATAATTTTAGCAATGGTTATTTTACTTGTGAAACTCAAAACGAACCTACTTTTTGTAAAATATTAGTATTATTTTTCGATATTCTGCATGAATTTCAAATGGTTGTGATGAAATGATCAGATTTAAATTTTTCATGAAGATTGAAATTGTTATTTAATTCCAACAGTCAGAATCTCAATTCCGTGGTAACGGAATTATCGGGTAATATTTTTTCAATATTATTCTTGAATTTCCTTAGGCCATCGACTTGAAATTTCGCACGAAGCTGTTTATTCATTCATTTATTCACAATAATATACAAGTGAATAATTTTAACCCATCAACATATTCCATGGGGCGTCAATACATCAATAAATTCTAGTTCAAAGTAGTTGAATAAGTTTCATCAAATCTATAATAATCAAATGTGAATATAAATAAAGTCAAAATTTAAAATAAATTAACATTGAAATAAATTAAATAAAATCAATAAATTAACATTCAAAACAGGTTAAATCTTTAGACATTGATAGTCAATAATCGAGTATAAGACAAACATTTATACATACATGACAAACTATTCAAAATGGCTAATCCAAAACTCATTCATTGTGTAGAAGGCTTTTTTGTACAGAATTTTCTTTATTTCATGTTTCAACTTATTTTTGTTCATAACTTTGAAAGCTTCAGGGATCTTATTATATACTTGTTTGGCCTTATGGTTAATGCTTAGCTGAGTCGCCGCGACCCTATGATATGGTGTTGAAAAGTTCCTCGCATCCCTTGTGGTGTAATTGTGGAACTCTCCATTTCGCGTCAGTTTCTCCTTGTTGTTATGTTTCATCAAAATTTAAGTTTTGAAAGTACCTACCAGAAAGAAAATTCGAACTTCGATATTCATGAAAACCCTATTCGAATTATGTGGCAATGAACAAATAGCGGTTTTCGAAATAGGTACTAATTTTCCCAGAAAATTTTCACCTTTAAACTCTTCTCGTGCAGTAGTTGTCGTGTTTCATGAATTTGAACATGAATTGAACAAAGTGAGTCACATTTTATCATTCGAGAACATTCTCCGTTCAAAATTTGAAAATAACACACATTGTGCTCGTTCACCGCATAGCTCGCTCAATAGGAATATTCGTTATATTCCTCAACTAGAATAAGGAAAAAACAGTGAAATTATTTTTTTTTCGAATTCGGAAAAAATTTCATAGTAGAAAAAAAAATTTGTACTGATTACCATAAAAATTTCGAATGATTTCGAAGCATAGGTATAGCAACATAAATAATACGAGTTTCAGTTTTGGATCGTCATATTTCAATAATGCGATAATTGGAAAATATTATTTTCATTATTAGGATTAGAAATGAGAAACGTGCTGCAAATAAAGAGTTGAGCTTATCCCTGAAAACTCGTTTGCTATATTATTATGTTTTTCATTAATTCAATTATTTACCCTGTTCAATTTTTATTTTATTAAACAATGAATATATTCTGAAACAACCCTGAAATCAAATTTCACCATACAATATTATGTTTTTCGGTTCTGTTCTACGGCATGGATTCTCACTGACGTACCACTTAAGAGGCTGGAAGCTTTTGAAATGTGGACCTACCATCTACTCCTTCGAATATCATGATATATATGCTAAGGAAAATGCGAAAGAGAACAAAGATTGCATCACAATAAAACTGAGGCAGCTTCAATAGTTTGGATTGAGAAACAGCAAATACCACAGCTAATTTTGCGAGGCAAAATGTATGGTAGGACTCAGGCAGAAGGAGACATTTATGGTTGTGCAATCTCCACAAATGGTTGGGACAACATAAAATAACATATGGCCATGTTGATTGCCAAAGTCCAAAACGGATAGGGTAGGCCAAGAAGAAGAAGAAGGAGTAGTGTTCTGAGTAGTTACCTAGAGGGCGAAAACGTAGATATAAATATTTAAAATTGAAGAAACCAAAAATAAGAGGTTTCTCATTTTGGAATGATGTTCCTCGTATAATATATGTATACAAAGTCATTTGAGCTTTGAAAACGCTTTTCCAGATGTCCCTTTGAAGTAGATACCGCGATCCGCGAAATAGCTGGGTTCATTTGAAAGTAATATTAGGCAATAAATTAACTGGCCCCAAAGGAATTTCTGGAAACTTGGACAACCCTTGTATAATCCACATATTCTAGATTCCTCCAAGTGCCTTTGGATGTACCGTAGCTACTTCATTGATACAAACTAATGTAATTATTCAATTTGTATTTCTTAAGCTAGTAATATTACTTCTATTCTGATTCAAGGTACCTATTTTTGAGTAAACCATTAACGGTGCAGTACATTAAGTAGCGATAGAACATAGTAATAAAACCTACATAAAACATAACTGATTACCCTGACTGAACTTAGAGAGTGACAATAAAATACATTTAACGATAATTAGACATCTCTCAGTTGTTTCTAATTGGGCACTCGTCAAATAAACAATCATTCCTAGGTATATTTTTTTAAACGTTTGCTTATTCAATTCGGCTTTCAATTACCAATTTCCACCATCTCGATCGAAGGAATCGCTGATCAAAGGACCATAGTATTTGGGCCTCAGGAACAACAGGGTGACCAAAAGGGTATTCAGTTGGTATTCACACGCGCTTTAATTATCATTGCAGCTTTCGGATTGTAATCGAATACCTAGGCTAATTCCTGGATTTGAAGGTGTAGATGTGTCCGCCCACTAGAACAGGGTAGAACGTTTGCGAAATTTAGCTACAAAACCTTTAGGTTTGATCTGATTTCACCTAGAATGACATTCAACTGACCTTGATAGTTATCAAGGAAGAATTTAAGTCACTGATGTCCCAACATAATTCAAGTTTGGTGATATTTGACGGGCGAAAAATTCATCAGGGACGAGTTGTAGATAAGGAAAATGAGGAAAATACTGACGGAGTTTTTGGACGCTACTTCATTCAAGCTGCACCAATTACACCATTGGCAAGTACGTAACTGTACAGCGTGTTCCTAAATTGGAGGAACAAAGAAAATGACAGATTCCTTCGATAATTTTAAGAAAAAAAAATCCTATAACCATAGACCAGCGAACATTTTGTTTTCGAAATACAGGGAATTTCTTGTAATCCTACTTCTTTGTGATTATTATACCAGTTTATCGAATCTTCATTATTCTTCGCTACAGATTGGGAAGATAAGTACCAACATTTCCTGAGAAACCCATTACATAATTCTTTGGAATTTTTCCTCGAAATCGATAGCAGATACGACAAAACTACTAGACACCGAAGAGTATAGTACTGGACCAAAGTTTTATTTTTACATTTTTCTGAACTATCAGTGCCTCACCAAAAAAAATGTCTGGCGTAAAGAAACAGACACTGTTCCAGACAAAATATCACCCTGCAGATTTAAATTTAAAATTAGTAGGTATATATATAGCATAATGAAAACTTTAATCTTTGGGTAGAATATCTTGTGAAGAGAAAAGGCAATGAGAAATAAATTTGAAAAAAAAATCAAACTTTAAACTCTGTATCACGATAACAAAGCGTTTGCGGGCCCATGTAAATGGGACTTTTTTTTCTTAAAATGATCCGAGGGATGTGCCTTTTTCGTTTATACTTCCCATTTAGGAACACCATGTATATAAATTATTACGTGGTCTCCAATGTAGGATTTAGCACGTGGATGAACAAACTCATAAAAGCTCCTAGTATTCATATTCTAATCCCTATTTATGATTGGCCTGATCGGTATAGGCCCTCACGTGCAGTTTACCTTATTGTATAATATAAATGCACAGTGCACTCTGAAGTAAACCATTATAAAAAGACAATTTGAAAATAACAATGTCGCATAATATTCAGAATGGATTAATATTATTCACGCAAACTTTCTACTCGGTGGATCTGTTGTCACTGAAATATTAGGCTCATTTTTTCGATATTCTGCTCGAATCATTAGTCTGATTTTGAAATTTTGCACGAAGCGCAAATTTTTTTTTTATGTATACCTAAAATTCCCAACTTGATGGAATATTTGAATATATTTCCCAATTTTCTTCTTGAATTCTTTATGATTCTGCTGATGTGATCGACTAATTTCATTGCAACACCCAAAATCTCAACTCGGTTGGTTCGGTTTTGTGGTCCAGAATGTACAGGGTGTTTCAAAAAAGGCGACCCCGTCTCTAGGATAGGTAGAAAACTAAAAAATAATTATTGTTTGCTCGATAAAGAATTTTTGAAACGTTATCCGTATTCAAGACAAAGGGCGTTGAAGAAAAAAAAATTACACATTTTTTACGATTTTGCCGAATCTACAGGCAACATTCTAATGAAATTTTATACAAAAATAACACACATTGCAACGAAATGATAAAATCCGTTTTGAATTCTCCTAACTTACCTCAACCGACCCTGTTACAAGTTCCAAAACAGACCTCTCCGGTCCTGCAAGGCCCATCCAACTGGGGCGTTCAAATAATCGAATGTCAATAATGTAACTGTACGAACTAGAACTCAAACAATCAAGAGAGCTGCGAGGACAAACCCACTCGAAACTGTCAACAGTTGGGAATGCAATTGGAAAAGTCCACACGGAATTTTCCGGTGGTGTCGATTGAGAGGGGGGAGAGGAGGAAGTTGGATTCGATCTTGTTTTTCTTGTCGTTATCGAGCAGATCGGAGATGAAGTGGTTGATTGAGGTTTAATTCGATACGAATCGAAAGTGATGCTGGATCATACAAATATTTGCGATGTCACTTTGGAAGGTGGGGGTTTAGGCTAGATATGGACTATTGTTCGTTTTCATTTGGTCCTCGAATATACATATATGAAACTTTGTGGAAGAGCTCAAGAGATCCATTTTTTCTTCAAGTCCATTTCTTTGTTTTGTTTCTAGTTTCTAGTGTCTGAATTATTTTAATTTTATTTTGACTTGTCCTATACATACTTTGTTATGTCCCAAAAGATCAATAAAGCATGATCCTTTCCATGACCATTTTATTATTATTATTATGTTTCCTGACTCGACTTTTCTAGGCCTCTGTAAGAACTCCCAGAACTAACACATGCTCTAAATCTTTTGAAATCTCTAAAAACTCCAAGACATTTATTTTCAGTCAGATTAGCGCAATTTATTTTACTGAATTTTTTTTTTGGTCTTGTTCATTACTATTCATTACATTACCTTCTTCTGTAGATTTTCTCAAATGAGGTCATTTCTATATCGTAGGATATACAGAAATTTGGTAACAATTTTTTTGACCATTGTTTGATTGTTCTATCTACCTGCCTTTACAATTAGTTGTTGACCTAAGATTATATCTGAATTTGAGTTTTATTGACAGTGATCATGAAGAGATTGCCAGTTACTTGCCGATATAGATTTCTTGGAAACTTGTGGTATGAATTATTTTCTTCTGTTATGGTCCTAAAAATCTTGCAATTGTTATGGGTTCTTCAATTTCTTTTGATGTTTTGATTCCTGTCCTATTGAACTTTTTGTTAGAAATGACTTGGACTATAAAATATCAAAAATTTAGCCAATTACCCTGATAAAATGTGCGGTATCTCTTCTGCGTCTTCCTCTTGTGATAGGATAAGGTCCTGTCAATTCTGTCATTTGGCCTCTGTAGACGATGATATCCAGCTGACATACCAACGTTTTGTGGGACTATCAAATGGTCATCTTGCTCCAATTTTTGATTTTGGCCCACGTTGCAATTCCATCTGGATGATATCTCCAATATCAGCGCCTTCTTTTACCAATCATTTATAATTTGAGTAGATATTTATTATGAATGACTGTGGAATAATGGAAAAAATTACATTAATCCAAACTATTAGGTGTACAACTTTTCTTCCGTCGCTTTGCAATAGATGGCTGTAGCAGTGTAGCGGTTAGTGGTTCTCTAAATAAATAGATCGTAGATGTGATACAATAAGCATTGGTACTTGTTAACATAACGCTATCGAAATATTAGTCGATTTATGCCTGCATCATAAGGTTATTCTCGATTGGACATGTCAGCTAACGAGCCAAATTCTCGTGATTTATGGGAGTTTTTGAATTTCTGCTTCAATATGAAGAAATCTGCGGCTGGGTTCATCGAATGTCTCAAATGCCTATGTTGAGGCCGCTATTAGTGAAAGAACGTGCCGAGAGAGGTTTCAACACTACAAGAACGGTGATTTTGACGTCGAAGACCAGCATGGCGGTGGAAGAAAGAAGGTTTTCGAAGATGCAGAATTGAAGACTTGATCAAGACTCGTGTCAAACGCAAAAAAAATTTGCAGGATTATTCGGAGTGACGCAACAAGCCATTTAAAAACGCCTGAAAACCATGGGAATGATTCAGAAACATGGAAGTTGGGTGCCGTACTAGTTGAAGCCGAAATATATTGAACGGCGTTTGTTTGCTTGTGGACATTTGCTTGCAGGGCAAAAACGGAAGGGATTTATTCATCGCATTGTGACAGGAGACGAAAAATGGGTTCGTTACGATAATCCCATGCGCAGAAAATCATAGGGATATCTCGGCCATTCTTCCACGTCCACGGCCAAGCTCAATATTCACGGTAGTGTATTATGAGTTGTGAGCCGACTGAAACAATCACAGGCGATCGTTATCGAACGCAATTAATGCGTTTGAACCGAGCATTGGAAGACAAAAGGCTGCAATATAACGAGATACATGATAATAGTTATTTATAATACAAGTGCAGAAGGCATTGGTATTCGTTCATTCCAAAACTCGCCACTTCGTGGCTCGTTTTTGAATTTTGAACTCGTGGTAGAATGAGCCTTCTGTACGAGTATTATACATTATTTTCTCTAATTCATTGCATTTTCATTGAAATTAATGAAATATTTCCATAAATATAATTTAGTGATTTTTGCATTAAAAATGTTGGTTGGCAGAACTGGCAAATTGATGAATTGACAGATAAAGCCGTGGCGGAAAGTTCGGAGTACCAACATAGAATATTAAAATATAACCATGAAAACTGTGCGTTTCTGATATATTCTCGCACGATTTTGTTCTACAAGATGTGGAAGAATGAACGGAATAACCACAGAATTAGAGAAAGTGATTTTATAGCATGACAATGTTCGACTCCATGTTGCGAAAGTGGTCAAGACGTACTTGGAAACGTTGAACTGAGAAGTCTTATTCCACCCGCCTTATTTTCCAGACGTTGTGCCCTCGGACTATCACTTGTATCGGTCAACTGCTCACGTTCTGGTTGACCATCACTTCCGGTCTTATGAAGAAGTGAAAAATTGGAACGATTCGTGGATCGCTTCAAAAGATGTCCAGTTTTTTCAACGCGGGATTCGTACGCTGCCCGAAAAATGGGAGAATGTAGTTGCCAGCGCTGGACCATACTTTGAATCATAATTGTATAACCAATTTTTTTTTACAATAAAGCCTCTAATTTCGGAAAAAAACGTCGGAAGCGAAGTTGTACGCCTATGTAATTTGGGAGATGATCTCCTTATGTTATGCCTTCAAATTCTTACTCATGTATGAGCACAACATTCATCTAATCACCCTGACCATAAAAGATGAATAATGGAGGAATCCACCATGTCTCCCATTAGCATCCTTCAATTTCCCCAAACAAACTCCATCTCCAATAGGACATGACGCAGATATCCGACCAACAACAAACTTTTTTCGGTCCCCATCAATCAATCGGACAGATGCGCGTTCTTCTATCCTCATTTTCGGCAGATAATTAAAACGTCCTAACGAATAGCTGGACCGTATCGTCCCGTGGAAGCGCCAGATGATCTTCGCCCCCAGCCTCTTGCCTTCTTGAGACGCAGGCTCCCAGGTTGCAACGGGAACGGTCCGACACGTCGTGAACAACAAAAACACGCTGTATACGAATGCCCGACACACTCTTGATTAATGACGGAACAGTGAAGCAGCAGCCCATTTTGCTGGATGTAATCTAGTGGGTTTTTGTGGTCGCTTTGTGCCGGTAGACGCTTGCCGACTTCCCGATGACCAGGCACGGCTCAGGGGGCGTCCGGTTCACGATGAGTCTCGAGAATTTCGTCGGGTTTGTCTTTCTTCGGCCTTGCTCTGACCGCTTCTCGTTTTGAAATGATAATGTAGAAATACTGCAAATTTTATACGTTTGATATCATTTGCCGCATATTCTTTAAGAAAAAGCACTATGCTTTATTATTTCCTCCTATCTTATTAGAATATACCAATCATTGAAACAAAAGCCAACCTGCCCGTTCGCATTTTTAGTAACGTCCAATCAAGCTGTTGACCACTCGACCACTGAACCTCATAGTAGAAGTTTCACAGGATAATTACCAAACTCAGATCTTCTTTTTGTATAAGGACTGGAATTTTATTCCCTACACCTCAACTATAATTTCTTTAATTTTCCTCTGCTGTTCATTTGGGAGAGTGAAGAGTTTTCTCCCTTCTGCATGACACTATTTTCCTCTTCTATTTGATTCTTTGGAAGAGGTATTTCCTCTTGTCTCTCTTTCT
The DNA here is from genome assembly GCF_914767665.1 of Harmonia axyridis. Classification (NCBI taxonomy): domain Eukaryota; kingdom Metazoa; phylum Arthropoda; class Insecta; order Coleoptera; family Coccinellidae; genus Harmonia; species Harmonia axyridis. Next base: position 28,299,735 of record NC_059503.1, read on the forward strand.
TGTTGGAATTTGTATTATCTTTCTTGATTTTCTATTCTCGAGCGCTTTTAGCGCCTCTATTGTCATTTTGATTTGTTTGCTTACTATTTCCTCAATAGTTTCGATTTTCAAATATTCTCTGATTTGTTTGTTGCTAATATACCATTGGGGCGCCAACTACTGTTCTGATTACTGTATTCAATGTACTTTGTGACTGTTCTTTCTTAATGTCTTTCGCAATATACCAGGTTACTCCAGCATACATGATGCTTGGTAAGAGCACTATATTCATTTTCTTCGGTTTACTTTTTGGGTTTTCTCCCGTATAATTGCCTTGCCTTTTTTCTGTTTTCTTCTATCAGATTGCTTAAGTTTATTCTTTCATCTAGAATTACTCCCAGATATTTTTTTCAATCTATCGTCTGAATTCCTATCTTGAAATTTTCTGCTTTCTCTTTCTTTACTGATGTTCCTCCGAAATAGATTGCAACTGTTTCCGTCGTATTCATTTTGAATGTCCATTTCTTAAAGTATTTCATCAGTTTATCTAGGTCTACCTGCAACTGTCTAGTAATTGCTTTCTAAGTTCTACTGTGATAGTAGATAGCGGTGTAATCTGCAAACTGGACTATCTTGCATCTATTCATTTTCGGTATGTCTGTCATGAATAAGTTGAACAGCAGCGGTCCTATCACCGATCCTTGGGGAACCCCTGCTTCAATTTCTCTAATCGTCGACCTGTTATTATCGATATTAACTTTAAATTTTCTTGTATTGTATTAGTCTCGTGAGTTTGGTTGGAAATTTCATAAACATTATTTTGTATATCAGACCTTGATGCCACATTTCATCGAATGCCTGACAATTACCTAGAAACAAGTAGATGTTTTTACCCTAAAGACGATAACTTGCAAATCAGAGAGTTTGTAAATTACTCGAGGGCATCAAATAACATTTCTCATGAACACTCTTGGTGCATCCCAACTTTCATTCACTAATTTGAAAATTCAGTTTAATTCAATTTAATCATAGTGAACCTCTATTAATTTTCTCTGAGATGCACTATCCTTCAAGTGTAAACATTGAAGAAATGGAAGTAAATTGTTAAGTTCCCGCAAGCGCAAAAAAAGCATTAAAAAACGTATTGCCAAAAGGTTCACGAAAGTCCTATGACAAGGTGCACCAAAATTTTGTGGAATGGATTAAACAAAACTGCGTGGATTATAGCAATGAAACTGTGCTGCTGGGATTCTTTACCGACTTTCCTGAAAAATTTTCTGTATAGTCCAAATAATCAATACATTGATGATATACATATAAGAATATCAACATTGGTAATTTCCAAATTTCCAAAACTCGAAAATTTGAAGTATGGATCGAAAAAATAAATGTTCTGAAATGTATTCATGAGGCATCGAACGAGAAGTTTTCAATGTACGAAGTTGTATATTATATTGATATTCGGTGTTTTTGGTGGACACTGATGGTAAGAACTTGTGAAAGATAAAGCGTCACGTCGTTTGGTAAACGTATCGGAGACAAAAACCGATAAAAAAGGGCGTTGCCAAAATTGTTGAACACGACGTAATCATCAGTTTGAAGCTGATAAGAGAATTCATATCTTAACACTCATGGGTTTGACCACAGAAAAAAAAAACCTTTTCTGTCCTATAGGCTATAGATAAGTCGGCCGTACTATACAGCCAGTTGAAAAAAATAAATTTCACAAAATCCCTTGTTCATTGCTAAATAACTGGGTTTGTGCAATCTTGAAAAATAAACATTATCTGCGTTGAACATCAGCCAATCTTCTGGCAGAAGCTGGTGCTAAAGAGTTATCCAATACGAGATTTCATTTTGACTGGGCAGATGTCACATTTGGCAAATGAATTGCGCTACCGAGCTATGATTGATGATGCATTTGATGCCAGTAAAGTATAATAACTCTTCAGTGGAAATAATTTTAAACGCTTTGATTTGATCTGGGGGAAATCCCAGCAGTGGATAAAATTTGTAGACTTTACTACGATGAAATTATTCACGTCAATAGAAGATCATGTGAAGCAAGAAGAAGCTATTAGGGTAGTCAGCTTTGACCCACCAATTATTTTGTAGTTCTACTACTTACTAAAAGAATAAAAAGAAGATTTTAATACAATTTATATTCGATATGAAGGAGCAACATGCCATTCAACGAGTAAAACAATTACTGTAAATATGTGTTGAAGTGTGCAAATAGACCAAAAATTCGAATGGCAATAAGTCGATTGTTCACATGAAGGTCAGAATAAATGTTATATTCATGATATCATAGCCTATATACCTCTACAAAAAATTGCTTCAAAATGGGTGTTTGTGAAGCTAGCCGAAGCAGCTTCAAATAACAATGAAAACTTATGTGTTTACTCTATTTGAAGCTAAATCACTGAGAAGTATCATTTTTATGGAACACTTGTCTATATTAGCATTGACATATGCACTTTTTCATATCGCATATAGTAAATCAATTTTGCTCAGTTTCAACCCTGATTATAAGGAATTTGAAAAAAATTTGATTTATTTTCAATAACTATCTCCTTTCAAATTCAAAATTATCAAATGTTTGAACATATCTTTTTAGTTGTTTTCTCTGTAGCCTTTATAAAGTCAAAATATATAGACGAACCGTTGGCTTAGTCCAAATAGTTCGCCTGATGTAGATGGTTCTAACCCTATAATTTAAACTTCAACAACTAAAAAAAGTGAAACCACAGAATCCATCTACAGTTCAATTGCCATAAAAATATATTAAAGAACATTTCATATAATACAATATCTAAGAATAAATTTTACAATATTCTTAATCCTAAGATTACAATGGGTAAAACTTCTCAAGATACCGTAACTTTTATGTTCTTGCCCAAAGGTTTCAAAGGCGGCTTTTTTCCTCCCGGCCATCCCCACCTCTTGACAAGAGATCGAGAATATTCCACGCAGTACAACCGAGATTCCACATATTTCCTTTTATCAATCGGTTCTGGATAATAAGTCGCCTTACCCTTACAATACGCATCTTCCAAAATCCTAGTTGCGATTTGAATCGAACATTCTTTGATATCCTTCAGAGGTGGGAATAATGCACCACTGTTCAGCAGCTCCTCCTGGGATACATTATCGGCTATAGTGGCAGCCGCCAACAGGAAATAATCTTCAGGTATATGGTGAATCTGTCCCAAAACCACCCCCAAAGCTACTCCTGGAAAGATATAGGAGTTATTACCTTGTCCAGTCTTGAACGTTTTTCCTTCGTACTTTACCTCTGGAAAAGGTGAACCTGAGGAAAAAATGACACGTCCTGAAGTGTGATCGTAAGCATCTTGAGCAGTGCATTCAGCATTTGAGGTTGGGTTACTCAATGCGAAAACTATGGGACGTTCGTTGTAAGACGACATAGCCTTCAAGACGTCTGGAGTAAAAGCACCACCTTTGGTTGACACACCGATAAGAATTGTGGGTTTCAATTCGTGGACCAGCTTAAGGAGCTCTTTCTCAGGTTTCTGTTCCTTTGCGTATAACTTCTGATTACCTTGTAGATTTTTGCGATCCGCAGTCACCAATCCATCGATATCCATCAAGTATATATTACTTCTAGCTTTCTCCACACCTATGCCCTCTCTGACCATAGCCTCCACGCATAGATCGGCCACTCCTAAAGCTGCTGTACCAGCACCGTAGAATAGTAATTTGTGGTCTTTGAAGGTTTTATCGATGATCCTGTTAGCAGCTATGAGGCCTGCCAAGGAAACTGCAGCAGTACCTTGTATATCGTCGTTGAAGGTGCAATACTTATTCCTGTATTTCTCCAAGAGTCTAGCCGCGTTGAGGTTACCGAAGTCTTCAAATTGTATCAGGGTATCTTGACCATATCTCTTGACGACTGCCGCCATGAATTCCTCAATGAATTCATCGTATACTTGTCCTCTCACTCTCCTTTGTCTGAGTCCGATGTACGCTGGATCTTCCAAAAGTTCCGAGTTCTCTGTACCTACGTCTAAACATACTGGAAGACAGTGATATGGTTTGAGACCGGCGAGAGCCGTATACAAGGATAATTTGCCTATCGGAATGCCCATTCCATAGGCTCCTAAGTCACCTAGACCTAAAATCCTTTCACCATCCGTCACAACAATAGCGTGAATGTTCGGTTCAGGCCAATTTTGAAGGATTTCGTAGATGTGGCCCTTATCATTGATAGTGATGAAAAGACCATGTGGTCGTCTGTAGATCAAACCGAATCTTTGACAAGCAAGCCCAACAGTAGGGGTGTACACTATGGGCAGGAGTTCTTCAATATTTTCAGTGATCAAACTGAAAAACAATTTTTCATTTCGGTCCTTGAGTTCTGTCAAATAGAGATATTTGTTTAAGGGTTCCTTGTAGTTGTCGATGGTGGCTTTGCATAGAGCTACTTGCTCCTCTTGGGTTCTCAAACAGGGGGGTTGTAGACCATGGATGCCTAGTGCTTGTCGTTCTTCTATGGTGAACGCAAGTCCTTTGTTCAAACGTGGATTTCTCAAATGATCTATGCCTGTTACCTGTGATAGACTGATAACATCTCCGACTTGATCACAATTTATTTGTCTAACGATTCGCAAACTGTTTGGGTGCTTGAGGATTTTGGTGAAGTTGAGGAATGATGATGTTGATCGAGAAATTATGACGAACATTCCTCTAGTGACAAAATGAGTATTATGACATTCGGACATGACAGTTCTTCATCGTGAATATTCTCTGGGAGTGATTAATCGATACTGATAGCTTCATATTTTTCTCTGTGATAAGTAGGGAAATCAAAACAATTATCAGTGGCGTAACATTCAGTGATTGAAATCTCACTGATATAATATACTAATAACATAATTTGTTCCGAAATTGGTATGATAGACGATCTGGTTTTCTAGCGTTTAGTTTTATAGTTAAATATGATTCAATTATTGATTTAGATGAAAGTATATAATGAGTGGAATGAGGATCATCATCAAATATGTCTTCCGATAAATTGCTCTCCATGCTTACTTTCAATTTTGAAGTTTTTTTCACAGATATATTCAAATTATGACCAACAGATTGAAAACTATAATGCAAAAATATGAAGAAGAATGGTAATATCTTACTCTTATAAAGAATACTGTTCAGGTGAAACCGGACCCATTTTTTGTTCAGTTTTGATATATACCTATCTGAAAATAATGAATCAAAATGTATGAATTCTAATAATACCTCAATATAGGCTAATTAAGGGATCTTGAAGTTATTTGATGATGTATATAAACTAGTGAAGATTCATCCCATCTGTTTCAATATTATGATGATGAAAACATGTTGTAGAAATGTCTATTGAATGCTGAAAAAGTAAACCATAATTTAAAAATCATTCGATATCCCCATGATTATGAAAAAACTCCAACAGTAGATCCACAATTCTGCATGTTCCAAGCATTGACTTTTGGAAAAGCTGGAAATCATTACTCCATTCATACTTTCAAACCTGAAAATTATGTAAAATTAGAAACGTTATTCACTGAAAGAAGTAAACAAACTACTTATACAGGTGTTGCAAACATATGCAGAACTCGTTTTTTGCCCGCAACTCTAATATTCCTTTCAATCTCAAGATCAGTAGGAACTCTGAAGTAAAAATTGTTTAAAAACTTAACGGATGCCAATGTATATAAAAAAAAAACAATAATCACTTGTGATACGATATTTCACTCAATTCCCAGGTTGGAAATTTGGTTTCTTATTTTATTTTATTTGTACAAAACTAAAGTTTCTTGATATTGAGAAACCTCCAGATCTTGTTTGATTTCATGATTTTCCATTCAGGATCAGAGACACATGATGCATCTTTTAGATTTGTCGTCTAACTTATTGCGGGTTTTTGTAACTGTAAGAGCAGCTCTGGAAAATTGTCTTTCAACAGGAGCTGAAGAGGCTGGCGATGATAAAAAATCCTTGGCCATTTTTGCCAAGTTTGGAAAGATATTTCTGAAACTACTAAAATCTACCAATAGAGTTCATAGAAATGTGAGAAAACTACCAATTAAGTCTACCTGGCGAATGCTTCAGTCTCTCGGCGCTCGAGAAATCACCTCATTCAGTCTAAGCGCGCACGAGATTGCAGATATATTTGCGACGGGTGCATATCAAGCTCAAGTGATATCAAGTAGCTTGATAACAGTTCAAGCAATAAATATCTAAAATCGGTCAAGTCAAGCTCAAGTATATAATTTTTCACGAGCTTGATTTTCAAGTCAAGTAGTGGGTTAAAATGTCAAGCTACTTAGCTTGATGAATCCCTAATTATTCCACGTAAATAATACACGGGGAATCGGTACTCCATAACCGAAATTTTAGAGTTCTAGGATTCCATAGTACCGAAGTGAAGAACGTTCAATTGAAGCTATGTTTTGCACAAAAAAAAACAAGTGAATCAATCATTTACTCGAAAACTGTTAGAGATATAGGGACAAGGAAGTTAATACATAAATAGACAAACCGATAAAAGTAATAATATCCAGGGTGTTCTTTGTGAAATATCGAAGTAATTTCTATAAAAGAGGTAACACCGTTACGCTGTAACACTGCAGCGCTGAAAATATTTTAGTTCGATAGAGCAGTGGTTCCTACCCAAAAAACCTAATTTTTTGTCCAGTCCAGGGTACCATCGACCGTGGCCCACCCTTTATAGTAAAATGGTACATTTGAAAATATGTCACAATCCGAAAACTCCGTCTAAGCATGTTGGAGACATGTAAAAATTTGGCATACATACTTTTACTCCTTCTACCTATCTTTATTACTCTACGGTTGTGACCTAGCAAAATTCCTCAATGCCGTTCCTGTCCAATGCCTGCCAAGCGACCTCCATTCCCTATAGCGTACGCCCAAGAACGCCTGGACTCTTAATTACAAATTTTTTTTCTGAAATGCGTATGTGCAACCATTTTTATCTGGAGTGAATTTCATCTATACACAATGGCTATCTTTCGACTGCTGAGAAACTTTTTCGATTACCACCTTCGACGGACACTAATGAGTGTGTATTTTGACGAGTCATCATTGGCCCCATACACATGATTATTTAGTGTGAAATTAGTTTTTTCTTTTGTCGAGTCTTACCTGGAGATTGCGTAAGAAAAACGATTTTTTTTCGCGTTGCCGTTGTAACTGGAGCGGAATATATGGTGCATGCTTTGTGGCATTTGAAGTTTCGGTGGGTGACTTGCAAATTTAGAAATTCCTCATGCAATATCGACAGAAAGCAGAATTATGTATGTGACGTTCTAGTTTTAAGTTTAAGGCTCTCTTTCTATGAAGAACTCTTCATTTATTTATTTATTGAACATAGGAATACAAACAGGCATTTCAACCCAACACAGTTCTCACATATTAAAATTAAAAAAGTATAATACAACCACAAAATCTAAATTTATAAATACTTACAATGATTTAAGCAAAGTAAAAACAAATACCGGAGAAATGACAATAAACTTTTGCAAGATGAAAATATTAAAAAATTTGACTATTTAGGACTCAAATGGGGAATCTCAGCCTTAAATACCTTTTGAATTGATCAAGAGACATGCTGGGTTTTCGTCCACACTACGGTCTAAAGTAGCAATATACTCAGTTGTTTTGAATTAATAACAAAATACAGACACTCTGTATTTCTACAAATTTTATTTTAATTTGTATTGTTAAAAATATTGAATTTCCAACCAACTTATAAGCTCTTTTATTGAATGACCTTATCAGCAACTCTCATTTCGAAAAAATTATTCCCAGTATCACCCAAAAAAACTGATGACTGATGATGTAATTCAATTTCCCTGAAGTTTAAAAGTAGCTTCATTCCCAATTCATGAAAAATCATGTCTCAAGGGAGAATATGAGAAATATTCAACGCGGCTTTCAACCTAAAGCGAATGAATAATAAACTGCTAAGTGGTCCGCTTATTAAGAGGGAATTTTCTTCAGTTTTCCCGAGTCCCACTGCTATCATTGTGGATATGAAAATTTAATAATTTTTTCAAGAATTCTTAGATTCTTATCTGGCTGATTTTATTCGTGCTTTGACTTCAAATGAAGTTTGGGAATATTTGGGAAATAATTTTTTCACCGCAATTGAGCTCGTCAGTGGGAAAAATCCGACCATGATTTCCGTGAATATGGCTGCTAGTAATTTTGTTAGAGGATTTTGGTATATCTGGGGTCAAGGGAGTCGTTGCCAGTAAAGTTGTATAATTTCTTCGGATATACAAGTGAAAGACTCTTCATTTTCATTAATCTCAATATAAATAGGCAACTAATACGCTGTTGTCTCTAACCCTTTGTGTAAATGTATTTCGTTTCCACGGTATTACTTTACCTGATAAATTTTGTGATTGACTAGAAAACTAATAGCTCGTCATTATTCCTTACGGGGATAATAGGTATATGACATGATAATATTTCTGAGAATGATGAAATTGAAAAACACTATAATTGGAACATTGTCACTGTCATTGTCATTCGAATGAGTACAAAAATCCAAAATTATCGAAATAACGGCATCAAAATTACCCATACTGAATGAAATGTTATTCAAATATTACTAAACGATTGAACAATTACTCCTTTCTCAAATTATCTTTCTTAACTTACTGATTAGAAAGTCGAAAGCTTTTGATCGTTTGTTCATTAAAGCGCCAATTGCATCCTTAGCAATCACGCGATTACAGAAATGTATACAGATCATCTGCACGTGCTTTTTCACTTCTTTTATGTGGTCTAGTTGCCGATTCACGAAGATTTCAAGAGAAACACTCAATCACGAGAATATCATTGAACCAACCACCACGGAGGAAGGTCTGAAAATTATCTCAGGATCCGATGGTATCTCCAAAAAGACGATGACACTAGTGACACTGCTACCAGTCAGCGCCGTTGAAGATCTAACAGGCAAATGCATTAAAATACTGAAATTCAGATCGATAGAAGAGAGCCACCGTCATTTTCATCCCGGAGACAAAAAAGGACCAGAAATTTCCTTAACACAGTCCTATCCAGTGGCGTACCCAAGGGGGGATAAGGGGGATATATTCACCCCCAGGAGGAATATCCATTATATGTAACAACCTTATATATCACAATCTTATTATGAGTAAGCAAACTTATTTGGAAAACTTCTTCAAAAGAAGGAAAATTTGATTTTTTTTCTTCATCTACCCCCCAAGGTTTATGTCTGGATACGCCACTAGTCCTATCAACCCTTTGTCATCATTTGGGAAAGTAACCGAAAGGATCATCCACTCTCGCTTGGCCGACATCATCAGACTTAAAAACAGTGGCAGGTACATCAATTCAAATAAAACCTATATTTTTCATTATTTCTGTCAATTCTACGCATGAAAAGAGGAGGGGTTACTTATGCAAACTCTATACTTAATATGAATACTTCAAGAATTATCGAGAAAGAACTATAAATGAGAAGAAACCTCAATTTTTAACTGTGTGGAATAGTCTGTGACTTCCGGAAAACACAGAAAGAAACTAAATTTCGATATTTCGATAACTGAATTTGACAACTGGAACAATAAATCTCACCTTTTATAGTTCGGAAAGAAAATTATATCACTCGAATTAAAAGTTCAAAGTTGAAAAGAAACTGCTCATTTACGCCAAGATAGTTCAGTTGAAATAAATATGATGATTATTTAGAAGTAAAGTAAGAAATGCCAAACAAGTGTCTTGCACTTCGCATCCCTCCCTCCACACGATGTCGATGGTGGCATGTAACTAGTTTTCAAAGGGATGCCGACCACTTTATTGCCTCTGTTGCTGGAATTTATTGCAGACAGATAATGATAATCAAGGAGAAAGAATAAGGACATACCCTCAAAGAGAAGTGCTAACCGTAGACACGTGTTTCAGGCTCTCGGCCCTCATCAGTACGGTGAAAAAGTGTTAGGATGAGCAACACTTGAAGGAAAACAACAAACAAACGGAGTCAATAACAGAAGCCAGCCGTTCATTTGTGGTTTCAGCAGGAAGACCCACTGGGTTTTCGGGAAACAACCAACACTACCACGTTGGAAGCTATAGCTACCAGCGTGACATCCGAGTCCAGGAATAATAATTAAGTGGAAAGGCTAACGAGGGGATTGTTCATAGAACAAGGAGAAATAATATGGTTAGGCCACTGTGTCGTCTCGCCTCTAGACGAACCAATAGTCACGCCTCATGGATAAAATATGAAGGCTTTTAATCTCTTCTCCAATCATGTCTGGAAAATTTCAAAAGGTATCATCTCTTATAAATCAATTCCCCTTATTTAGTCTAATCACGCACTGGATGGCAGAAATATAACCGTGCGACGCGTGCATATCAAGCTCAGGTAATATAGAGTAGCTTGATATCAAGTGAAGCAATAAATATCTAAAATCGAGCCAAGTTGAGCTCAGGTATGTAATTTTTCACGAGCTTGATTTTCAAGTGAAGTAGGTGGTTAAAATGTCAAGCTATTTGGCTTGATGAATCCCTAATGTCTACTACCAAGTACAGTTGTCCAATGTTCAGGCGTCTCCTGTGACATTTCTATGACATTTATAACATAGGGTATTTTATTCATCTTTACAGATATATAACGCCCCCAATAAAATTTGATGTGTCTTTCGCGGGGGAATTTCGCTAATGTAAACGCAACTGAAGCTTCAGACATTGATTCAACCAACCAACCGAAAGTATTCCTCTAAATAATTGCTCAACTTCAAGACTCACGTTGTATATCTACTTATACCAGCGGATCCAGCGGCGTGAGGCCTGATTTTCCTGCCAAGACCTATCATTTCCACCCCCCACGGAAAAGAGATTAACGACCGCGGCAGACGCTCGTATGAATTTTTCCGACGTTTTCGCATTTTCTTCCGATCCATCGGAGGGCGCATTCTTCACCGCCTGCGACGTTTTCGATTTAACGCGGGCCGCGGGCGATAAATCACGCGGAAGGAGAGAGCGACGCGGGCGTCGGTTCCGGCCTTGTGTTTCTGACGCCCCGTGCTGGGTCATCATAACGACGCCTGGTGCTGTGGTCGCTCAGATGTGAAATTGGCTAGAGGGCAGACGGGCGAGACCGACTCTGCACTTTTCTCTTTGCTTTGAAGGGGTCAGGGGCGTCGCAGGGGGGGTTTCTGGTCGATGGTGATGGGTTTTGGGGACTTGACACCTGAGATAAAGGACCTGGCACATGACGAAAATTTTTCAAACCACGGAACATTAATATAATAATAATAATAATAATAACATTTATTGATCCTTAAAAACAAACAAGTATAGGACAGGTCATAATAAAGCAAAAGAAAATTCACTGTTACTCGTATAGTTTAGAGATCAATGAGGAAAAGCCGTCTCAACTGCTAATCAGCGAAAAAACTCAACGCGCGTTAAGCGCTTGTCATGTGAACGGGCTCTTATGATAATATTACATTTTGTGGTATTTGATCCTATGTCTATTTTGAACACCCTTAAACTTGGGAGCTAGGGTTGGCCAGCGTTTTCTGATCAGCCTTTCTTATCATATCATATATCATACCGGACATAAAAAACTCTTTGTTTTTCAAGGTATCGTACAACCAAATTTCAATATCTGCGTCATACAGCGGAGATAAACTCTTCTCAATCATCTGCCAGATAGGCTAAAGTTTGAGACTATTTTATAGCTATGAAATCATCCCTCAACTAGGAGTGGTTTCACTTGTTTTCTGAAACTTACGGTCTGATTCAACTTTCTGTTTAAGTAGAGTTTTTTCCTTTTTTTTTTTGATAGGTACTGATATGATTTCTCTAGAATTTCAAATCTATTCACTGAATAATAATCTAATATTTGTGTAAATTTTGAAGAACTCCAGGCCTAGTTCTTGTCAGACGATATAAATTTTGAGAATTCAAATTTAGAATTATATTTATATTTTATTATTATTTATATTTTTTCATAATATAATTCTATATTTGTAACCCAGCCCAAAATCGTTCAAAATTCACACAAATATTAGATTATTCAGAAGATAGATTTCATATTCTAGAGAAATCAAATCAATTGGCGCCCAACGTGGGGCACCAATTGATATAATTTTACAAAATTTTTCATTAAAATCATATCAGTACTTATTGATGTATCCTATACAAATTCAATCAATCAAAAAGGGTAGATAAATTATTATTATTATTGATGGCATAAAGGTATACAACAGAGAATAGTAACCTTTGAAATTAACCGGTAACCATTTTCTACGAATTCAGGTGCCTGGTGCTTTATATGATCTTTCATCGGGTTTTCCGGATATTGAATATATCCTCTTTTTAAACTGTCCAAAACTCAACCTATTCTGAAACCCTTACTTATAGTCGATACTTCATACTTGAGGAGGTTCAAGTACAATAGATATTCCATTCTTGAGAACTTTTTGAGTTTGATATAAGGTCTGTAAAGTTTATTCTAAGATGTTTAAAATACTGGTGTGTTCACTGATTAGATTTTGTTTAAGATAACTCGGGTGACTCGACTTCACATGGGTTTCTTCTCCCTTTTTTCTCCTTGAGGTGGCGCTCTGAAATGAACTGACAATCAACGGCATCATTTCAAAATTTTCACTTGTTGTGTCAAAAGTAGTTCATGGTTGATTTAACCTCAAAACGACATTGACAGGAAGACGACAGAAGCGCCGCCATAAGAAACGATACGGAAATCAAGTTAATATGGACCAATACCAATAAAATCCAAGAAGGATGGTCCCTTCGAAGTCGCCACTTTGATCTTAAGGTTTTTCGAAAGTGAGTGAACACATCAGTGTTTCAGTCATTTTAGTTTGTTCCAATAAACCAATAGAACATATCAACATTTCACAATCATCTATCAAATCCAGAGAATTCTTCTTCTTTCCTTTGGCGGCCTCACCGCCAACCAATAGATTCTGCGATCTAGACTACCGCAGAATGACAAATTCGTTTCGACGCACGGGTCTGGCGATAATTCTCCCCATGAATGAAGAACCTAGCAATAACTCACGGCTCTATTTGTATTCGGCTGACGTTCGCGTAAATACGAAAACATATGTTACACGGTCCATAATCGTTTTCCCGTTCAATTTTACACCGTGAGCGCGGCACGGCTGAAGGTGTCATCGCGGGTTTCTGTGAGCGTTCATAGAGTCGCCGCTATCTACTTACACGGTCCGTCGCTTTCGGATCCAATTAGTCCTGAAAAATTGCAGCTAATCTGTTTGGTGCCAAAACGGAGTGGTGGAGAGACAACTGGGCAAAGCGAAGGAAGCTAGAATTTTTCAAGGTTCGGCGGTTTGGTCGTTGAGAATTACTAGTCTAGTTCTTGCTCCAGCTTCTAGCTCATTAAAGAGCCCTATAACTTAGATGGATGGTATACTGCTTCATAATAGTGAAGGTCTGAAGGATGTGAAGGTAAAAAGAAATTTGAAGAATAGATAAAGGTTTTGGTTTTTGAAATTCTCAGATACTATGGTTGGAGCACACGATCTAAATCAGATAACATAATTACCTATATTGACCCTAAAAAAACACATGCATTCATCAGGCTTGTTGACGTTCGCTTTGCTAAACGTTGCCGAATTTTATTGCCACTTGGGGCGGCATCTGGATTATTTTCCTTTTGAATTCTCCAATCAGAATATTGATTCCTCAGAATGGAATGCAAAATATACGAAAAACCATTCCATTTCACCATTTCCAACTCATCCTTCTCGAGAAATATGAAAAGTTTTTTATTTTAAACCACATTGCATTATATCATATTTTTCAATTTTTATATCAAATCAACTAGTTTCGGTGTGCGCGCATTCGAATTTAAAAGAATGGTTCATCCGCATCATCCGATTGTTCTTCTCGATAATCTTAGAGAAACCAACAAAATGTTTAAGCCTTTTATGAAATCGAAACTGAGCAGAAGAACTTGAAACCGCATGGCCTTCTCTAGACAGACGGCAAATAATGGAGGGCGCCATTATCTTAATTTTTCAAAGAAATCTGGATTACTGGAAGAATGAATTTTTTTTTTCGGAACCGTCCGGGAAGTGCTCACTTTCCGGACGCTTTTTCTCTGAGAAAGTAGCATTTCCTGGCCTAGTCCGGAAAGTACGTACTTCCCGGACTAGGCCGGAAAAGAATCATAGAATCCATAGCAACCGAGATAACGGCTGACAGTTCATATGAAATTAGTTGTCAAAAATTTGCATGTTTTTTTATCGCAATCGCAATAAAATATGGAAAGCAGCAGCGATAGTGTTATTCTACATGGTTGCCGAAAAAATATTGTACGCAACATGCCCGAAAATGGTTTTTTTGGACTCACAGACTTCCAAGACGAGCGTAAGCGAGTCCTGGAATTTTGTCTATTCGTCCAAAAAAACCCTATTTTCCGGACTTGTTACGTAAATTACTATTTTTTAATTTCAACGAATTTGAAAAATGTTTTTTTTTTGTCAGATTCACTTATACAGATTATAACATTTTTTCATCGAGAACGTCATATATTCGAATTGAAAATAATAGTTTATCCCCATCATCAGGTTGTTTTATTTAATCATATTAAAGAAAAAAACGAAATGTTTCAGCGTTCAGAAAATTAGGGCAGCAAATTGGATCTCTACCTAGGGCGGCAGTTTGGCTAGCAACGGCTCTGTAATTACATATTGAATTGATAGTGGATTTGATGAGATTATTACAGTTTAGATATGAGATCAACAACTATATCACATAAGAATATGGTTATTTGTTTTACTAGGTAGCAAAGTAGTAGATTGACTTGAAAAATATTGTGATTGCCACAATTTTTCCTTTTTTTTCTGTTGTGATAAATTGAAACAAAACATGAGAATATTCATTTCGCTGATAAGGCTTGAATGCTGTTAATTTGCTGCCTAGGCAGTGAAAGAAATACTTTACTGATTGATATCCTCATACATTTAAAAAAATCAAGATGGCTAAGAATTGTTCCCATCAAAAATCATAGTCAAGATTTTTGAAAATAGCCTAAAGTAAAAGTTTACTGTGATTCACATTTTGCCCAGTTGACGCTCCCCAACTAGAAATCCTTCGTAGCGTAACAGTACCTAGATAGGCTCACATGTGTTTCCGACACGACCATAGAAGACAGAGGACGTGTTGACATATGCCTTGTTTGGAACTTCCGCATTGATTTATAACCTCACTTTTTAATTAACGCCAACCGTAGGAATTTCGACAAATTCATGCATGGACGGGTGAAGTATGCGATTCTTTGGGGTGTTGATTCCGCGTTATGTTAATTGAAATGATGTGTGGTGATAATGGTGACAGATGAGAAATATTATTCTTTCGAAGATGACATCCGAGAGGATTTGTTGTTGTTGAGGCGGTTTCATATTAGAATTTAGAGGTATTCGGAAACACAGAAAGATCAAATCGATGTTGACATAGAGTTCTTACTCGATCTGGGTATAATAACCTAGCCTACAACTGCCGTAGATCAGCAAAAGGTTAAGAGAAAGGCATAATTTTTGTTTTATTTTAGTCAAGGAGTTGATAATTATATTGAGTTTAATTGTGTTTATACAAAGGAACTGTGAATAAATGTGAAAGTCTTAAGGACATGATTCCTCGATGAAAATTAGCAGGGGTAGTTCATATGAATTTTTTTCGAAATCGATCCCCTTCCAAGATACAGCCTTTAAAAGTCGTTGACGAGTTGACAGTGAAACCATGAGACATAAAACTCCACATAATATTAAGAACTAAGTAGATGTTGCTGACACAATTTTTGTCGATATCATAACTTTATTATTAGTCGTTGAAAATAACAAGAAAATCTTCGTATATGTATTTCAATCTATGGAACATTTATTCGATAAAATGGAATGGAAACTGGTTAGCACCGCATGTAAGTTTTGATTTATTCTGAGAAAAGTGTCGACTGTATCGAAATTTTGCAAGAGACTTTTTCCCAGAAGAGAATGGAAATTCTATTTTTCGAAAATCTTTCCCAATTAGCAATTATTGGAGGAAAATCTTAAGGGGGTTGCTATTTTCAACCCCTTAAAATGAAGTTATGAGAAAAAAAAAATTGTAAGCAATATCTATTTTGAAGACTGTCATAGATTTCTCCAGGGTGAAGATTTTTCTCGATCATAATTAAAATTATTGATTTGATTGTCATAATAATTAAAATTATCAATTTAATTATGAATATCTATATGCAGACTTTCATGACTCATTGTTTTTTAGTCTCATAGAAAAAATTAAAAATCCGTCGATTCCTCAACGACTTATACCTAAAGGCTGTATCTTGAGAGAGGGGTTGATTTCGAGGAATCATGTCGTGAAGACATTCGCATTTATTTACATCAGACACCCTGTCTTTATATACCTACATTTTTATAGTTAAATTTTAATAGGTGTCTGAAGGGATTAATTTTTGTTTTTTTTTTCATCATCTATTGGTTCTTCTAAGAATTTGTATATTTTATTTCACTGAAAGTTGTTAAGAAATTCTAATTTTAGAAAATAACATATTTTGTTACTTTTCGGTATAAATAGATTGATGAACCATCCGTGTTTTTAATTTTCCGATTTCTCCTCTGATAAATATTACCTCATCAATAAAAATTTGTCTCCAGAAAATCCAGATTACAGAATAAACAGGATTCTTATGATATGGATAAATTTTTTACCCTCCTCAATATTCTAAAATCTCTTAGCGTAACAAGCGATCTCTATCAGCAATGCTAAGTTAGACACGAAATTAGCAAATCTGATGCCAAAAAACGTGAAAAACTGGCGATTTTCAAATAGAAACATAAGAAATATTTACAAAAATTAAAATCCATATTTCAACATCTACCATCATCTCGGTAACCTGCAATATTTGTAGAAAGCATCTTATTTCGATAAGATTTGACATTTTTAACGAATCCCTCTGTAAACATTAAAAACTCAAAGAAACCAATATTGTGATAACTCCATTGAGAAAACTTCTGATCATCTGGTATATCTATCTATGCATGTGGGACAATACAGTGGCTATTCAGACCAAATCATTAATGTCGCGGACCTTTCTAAGCGAGAGAGTCGTAACTATATCCTCTATCGGGATAAAACCATGTTTTCTCAGAAAACCGAATTTGAGAAACCTCCTCTGTATACCCTCAATGCAAAATACATATATTTCGCCTGGATTCCACACTGAACTGCAATATGTCAAGCTCCTTACTGAAGCTTGATACAAAGAAGAAATTGCTTCAAAGGAGAAAAATTCCCTACAAATACGGATCACTAAACCAATCACTCTCTTAGCACTTACCGCCATATCTCCAATATGCGAAGAAAATGTGAATTTCGGATCGAAATCAATATCCAGGTTCCTTAACTCATTTATTTTTCGTAATAGCGTGTTATTAAGGTGGTAATCATAAACAATAGGGTATGGATTCCAAGTAAACGTTATAGTTTTACATTTACCTATGTTTAGGAATAACTTATTCTCCACACACCATGTATGCAATATGTCGAGGTCACTTTGCAACAATAGACAATATCCAGAGATACTTGCAATAGAAAGATGTGTAGAAATCAACATAGCAAGAAACTATCGGAAATGTGAAATAGTGATACATTCCGATAGTCAGGCTGCAATTAAACCACTGAGCTAACATACCATCGATTCTAAGATGGTATTGGAGTGCCGAAGAAAACTTAATGAAATGTGTAAGAATAACAGGGTCTTTTTAGTCTGGGTTCCCGACCACTCGGGAATCAGAGGTAATGAGGAGGCCAACACACTTGCCAGAAAACGAGCACAAACTCCTTTCATCGGCCCGGAACCTATCTGTGGTGTAGACAAATGGACCTACAAGAAAAAGTTTCAGGAAAAGGATGTAACCGAAAGAGAAAAACTCTGGCGGAATCTTCCTGGTGTGGATCACTCCAAAAAGTTTCTCCGAAAACTTTGACTCTACAAGATCCAAGAAGTATCTGGATCTTAGTAAGAATATGCTACACCTCCTCACTGGATTCCTCACAGGGCATTGCCGCCTTAGAAAACACCTCATGAGAATGGGTCTAACAGAAAATGACGAGTGAAGATTCTGTGGGGAGGAGGAAGAAACTCCGGATCACCTGGTGACGGAATGCCTCACCATCGCTAGCCAACGCAAAACCTGCCTTGGACACGAAACTTATAGAAGCGAGGAATTAGCCTCCTTGAAGCCATCCCAGATATTGGAACTGGAAGGCGCGCTGTAGATCACGTTATGGAGAGCATAGCTCTGATGGAGGGCACAATAGACCATTAGGTCGCAGTGAAACGTAGCCTCCTTAATTAAATCTAAATCTAAAAGACAATATTGGCGATCCTCAATCTTCCTGTGAATCTTTAAATCATCTGCAAACAGTAATTTTTGAGAACCGAAATGTCATCGCCAAACTAAATATTGAGAAATAACAGTGGTCCTGAATTAGAACCCTGTGGTACGCCCGAGGTCGAAACAAATGAAAAGGAACCTACTCCCTTATATTCTACAAATTGTTTCCGATCACTTAGATAAGATTCCAACAGACACAGGAGAGCATCCTCAATACCAAAGCTGGACAACTTCCTCAGCAGTTGTTGATACGAGACACGATCGAACGCCTTGCTAAAGTCCGTATACACCACATCCACCTGATTTTGAGAATCAAGTGACTTGGAAACATATTAATCTACCACAGAGAGCAATCCACAAATCCCTCATAAATGTATAAAAAGAAAAAGTTTGGTGAACTAAATAGACTCTCGCTACACTAATATTCAACATTTATCAGATACTCTCTGATTACCTCAGCAAGAAAACGATATAGAATTCGACTTGTATCAGAATAAACCCAACCGCATCCTCAGACACATCTCAAAAGCCCTCCCCACCCTCCTTCAACCCTCATATCAACCCGAAATAACGCAAAATTTGATACACTACGAATCCCGGTGTTCCCCAGTTCCTATCTCGCGTCCCCCGGGACCCTCTGCGACGACAGATAGAAGACCCGTGAGCGAGGTCGCAGTAGGCCACGTCTGAAACTTCATTACAATTCTATTTCGTCGGGGAATGAAATTATGAAATTGGATTTTCGGCGTCTGAACGAGCTGGCGCATCTGGCAACGCGTGTCGTCCGTCGTTACGTGTGTTTCTGCTCGCCCGTGGCACGATCTGATTTGATCGCGTTAGGGACGTTTCCGTGCCACGGCTTCGAATCTGGCTCCGAGTCGAAATCGCATCAGCCTTTCGAGAATTGGATGGGGTGGTGAGGTGGAGTTGGTCCTTCGAGGCAGGATCCGGCAGTGATTTGAATCGTTTCTGGGTCGTGTTTTTAGTTTGATTGAAGTCTTTGGCGGAATCTACACCTTGGTATCGAGTTTTGGATAGGGCTATGTTGAATTGCCGAAAAAAGCATTTATTTTATACTGAAATGTGAAACACATGTCATTTGTTACGATATTTAGTACCTTAATGAAAGATTTTATTGGACTTGTCTGGTAGAAACTATTGAATGCGAAAGGTTTTAACCTTCAAGATTGGAAATTAATTTTATGAAATATAGCCGAACATGCAAATCCAAAAATATATTACTTATCTGGTTAATGTTTCGGCAAAAATACCAACCACATAACCATTGTTAAACAGAATATTTCCACGTTATTACGTAGGAATCAAAATCGAAAGTAACCCAAAGAGAATGCACGTCATCGAAGGAGAGTAGAGATACCGGTTTCATCCTTGTTAGGGATCATCAGTACCGCATAAATCCTACGTAATAACGTGGAAATCATCTGTTTGACAATGGTTATGTGGATGGCATTTTTGCCGAAACATTAACCAGATAAGTAATATCTTTTGATATTTATATACACTTGGAAATCGTACTTTTTCCTTCATTCATTACCAAGTGTCAGTCATTTGTATTCATTAGATTACCTTAGCGCATCTCGAAGTAAGTGTGAATTTTCAACCGTAGTTAGCAATGATAGCAATAATGAACCTCTAGAAAACGGATAGATAAAAACGTAAACAAGGCAGAGTTTCTTCGAATCCTTCCTTCTTCAATAGTTCAGATGAGATTCAAGAAAGAATTATAATTGGCAGAAAAAATTTAAAGGAGAGGAACAGAAATGCGTATCCACAAATTAATATTTTAAAGCATTATAATGTATGGTGCTGAAATATGAAATATGGGCTTTCAGTAAAACTAACAGAAAAACTGCTGGCCGCAGAGATGGACTTTTAGGCAAGCAATTGTGCAAGATCGAGATTTGAGAGAATGAGTACCTAATGCAAAAATCAGGAGGCCGATGAACATCGAGAGAGATATTATTGACGAGATAAATAGGAAACAATTGACGTGGTTGGGACATACAAAACGAATGGATGAAACAAGATGGCCAACAAAAATGTTGGAGTAACCAATGTCAAATTTATTTATCGAACATCTGTGTTTTCCGGATGTTACATACTATTCCACACAGTTAAAAATTGCGGTTTTTCCTCATTTAAATTTCTTCCTCGAAAACTCTTCATATTCATTTTATGTATAGGGGTTGCTTAAGTAATTCCACTTTTTTTATGCGTAGAATCGACTGAAATAATAAAAAATATAGGATTTAATTTGAAATTCTTGAGTTTCGATGAATTTAAGTTGAATCTTTTGATGAACACCCTGTACATTTTTTATTCAAACTGTGTACAGGTTTATGATATCACATATCTGCAAAATGAAAAAGTTTTTTCGATAAAAAATTTTTCTGCAGAAATATTCAGAAAATATGTCGCTGCCGACACCATTTTTTTTTTAAGAATCCCATTAACTCATGAACAATTGAGTTTTTAACCAAGGTAATGCATATTGCTGAAATTGTCATCAAAAAATCTATCTAATGAGGCAATAATATACCGGGTGTACCATTCGAAATAAGGAAGTAGTAGTATGTTTCCGGTATAACCGGATATTGTAGAGATCTGAAAATATTTTAGAGAGGAAGATCATTGTCTCAAACCCCAAAATTAAAATTTTCAGCACAAAATTCCATCAACTCTCAGTAGTATTCCTCTAGAAATATTTATCCAAAGATGTCAAATCGCAAAAGCATGGCGGTTAATAGGTCACCAAACTGGAAGATTTGGAAGACGATCAGTAAAGGATTGTTAAAATTTCTCATGTGGTATGGTAAGTGGTTATATGTTTTGACTATTTGTTTCCATCGGGGTTTCACATAGTCAATAGTTTTGTACGT
Source organism: Harmonia axyridis (assembly GCF_914767665.1). Taxonomy (NCBI): domain Eukaryota; kingdom Metazoa; phylum Arthropoda; class Insecta; order Coleoptera; family Coccinellidae; genus Harmonia; species Harmonia axyridis. The sequence continues at coordinate 28,321,057 of NC_059503.1, forward strand.
AAAACCTCAACATGAAGGTTTTTTGATATTAATTAATTAACGATGCTTATGGCCGTGAGCATTAACTTTTGTCCCATTAACGTCCACTTTACATTGAAATTAACTTGATCGGTTGACCTTACAGTCTCTATAGTCTAATCTAATCGTTTGAGACCAATAGCGCAAAAACGAGAGCTCCAAAAACCCTAGTTTCAAAATTTCATGTGAAAAAACCAACATTCCAACATGTCTCAAATTCGATTGGAAAAATAGTTAGTCGGGCCATATCACATCTCGTTACCTTGTTCCAATCGAAAATCCATCAGCGACTCGTTACCGGCATTGGTACGCGTTAACGAATATCGTTTTTTCGGTCGTTTTCATCTGTTACCAATTACCGGAATGTACTGAGTTGACTCGTTTAAGTGCAGGACTAATCGCGTTCACAGTTAAACGTGTTTGGACCTTGCCACAGTATTCCATCATGGTCCTTCGACTAGGATTGATTTCACATCATGAGACACGCTGTTCCTTCTGAAATTAATGGAAAATAGGTATTTCAAAAAACTTTGCACATTTTTCTACACTATGGTTTATTTCCTCTCTCAGCTCAAGATACTTTGAAACGTGAAGATAAAAATGATTGTATCTATGAAAAATTGTATTGTCCAGCGACAGGATTCAATTTTTTGAAGTCGTGGAAGAATATGAATGCCTTCTGCACTTGTATTATGAATAACTCTCAGGCACTTCATACCATAATATTAACATTTATGGTAACACCGCTACAGAAATTCATGCTTAACAAGGATTGAAAATTTGAGCCTTTATATGTTTAACTAGTTTCGGAAATATTTGCCGAGTATGTTTGCAGTGGTGTTTTGTTTCATTGAACTGGAACCAATCGAACCTTCTTCTGAAAAAGTGACAACAAGAATTTGACAAGCCACGTTTTTTTTTGTTAAGATTAGGTTTTTTGTTATTTACGGAATTTTCAATAACAGCATCTTCCAACCACTATGACGTCTAAATTAATCCAGGTTGGCTTCCAAGTCTACTCTCTTGGAATAATGCCCTATGTACAGCTTCGCATTTGTTTGTTTTAGATATTCGACAATTTTTGTAGAAAACTGTCCAAATGTGCTTTGTCCGATGGGCTGTGATAACGATCATCCGTTTCTGTGGCTGCCAACAGCTTTGTCTTAAAGCAATATTTATAATTCTTCACAAATTACACCAGATTAGTGTAATCTCCATAGAATCTTTCAATCACAAAGCAGCAGTTTTTGTGGTTTTTCGTATACTGCATATTTACTGGAATCTATTTGGTACAGGTTAATCCATCGACATGCTCCTGATGCACTCTTAATTGCCGCAAAATATCATAGAATCATAGATTTCGAAATAATCATAGTTATAGTGGTACTTACTTTATACATTAAAAATTCTTCATTCGAGGCGTTTTGTAGAAATTCCTTGATATCATTCAGGTCCAGAATCATAGTCTTCTTGGTTTATAACCATCACTCTTTTTTTTTTAAATGCAGATAATTTATACTTATGGCCTTTATCATGGAAAATTGACTCCACAACGATGAAGCCTTGAGCCTTTTCAATTTTTCGTTTTCGCATTCAAACATAAATTATGTGCATCCGCAAAAGGCTGAATCTCTCATAGGTTTTCTTACATATAGGCGGATATTCGCATAGATTCAGGCCAACTTTGCCTTTCAGAAACATACACTCGAAAATGAACTAAATCCAGAGTACGAGGGCACATTACATTCCCTGACATTTACTCCGTTAATGATCACGTTTCACCATTTAAGACGAATTCATTAGAAGCCCCAAGTTTGTTGTTAAACGTCAATGTTTCGTCACAGGTCCACCAGAATGATAGGAAAGCCTCAGCTCGAACCGAAGCACTCGTTAAACCTTCCTCAACCTCATTCGATTTTTTCCCGGAGCAACCATCGACTCCTTCACCTTTGCGTTGTTCCTCCGGCAAAGTTGACGATCCAGGTGGCTCAAAAAAGAGAAGACCTATACGCGTTGGGTTCTTATTTCGGTTTACGAGGTGTATCGTAAAACTGGGAAAGGCGAGAGTGGATAGTTTTGCGTTTATTGCTTCGATGGAATGTTAGTTGTGTGGAATCAGCAGTTCCATTAGTTTCTTTCGTCCTGTACCATTAACGTACGCTAAGAGAAAATCTCTTCAAGAAACATCGTACAACGTTGAATTTTTTGAAGCGTGTGGGATTATATAAAGGCTAGCTGCCTAAGGAAATATTAAATTTTGTTAACAATGTTGTCAATTTTTGATATATATTAAATATTCTTTATCAAGAAGACTTATTAAACCTTTATAATTTGACAACTTTGTGTCTATTTCTCCACAATAATATATCTTTATGATATATTTCGTTAATTTTTGTCTTGGAATATAATTCCAATTCTGAAAATGACCAAAACAATTACAAACCAAAAGAAAATTCAAAATAAATAAAACTGTGCAAATTGAGTAAACGGTTAACAAATTGAATAACTAAGTTGACATAAAGACAGACGTACGTTTCCGGATTTTATTATTTACCATTACCTTCAATTTTTCCTCATCAGTGCCTTTTAGTACAATTTATATTGAATATCCTTCATTAAGTAGACTCAATAAACTGTTATACTTTGTCAAAACGTTTCCAAAATGGGTTATCAATGATTTAGAAATATTTGTTAGATGACAGAAATGCTGACTCCATTTATCATTGTCATTTCAGGTTGCAAACTTTCGTGAAAATATCGACAACGTTCACAATATCATAATGATATTACACCAGTTTGTTATTCTTATTTTATTCATTTATTTTTATTCATTTTATTGCTGAGTTACCAATGTCATTATTGAGAACATTAGGTATACCCTATCTAAATACTTTATGGGCCATAATGCCATAATGGAAACAGAGGAATAATTTATATACCTATTCGATAAGTTATATTAACAAATTATCAACACTATCAAAATCTTTTATTCGGATTAATATGGAATTGACAATTCTGAAATGATCCCATGAATATTGGATTGCCTGCAGCAAGCATGAATTCAAGTGTCATCTTCTGGTTATCAATTTTCTGTAAAGAAAAATCAGAATCAGAAGGTATGCCTCCAAACCTTCTTGAAACCCCATTTTTACAACAACTGAAGTGCTCTTCAAAACTCTATGACATTTCATCATAGTCATACTGGCTCCAACTGAGTGACGTATATATTTTTCAGGATCCAAGAAACCCAAATAGTTCGCACTGATACAGGAAATTTAAACAAATGAGTCTTTCCAACTAAATATGTAGGATAGCTGCGTCACTATGGGTCAAAAAATCCTTTTTTCCTGGACAATCCCGTTTGGGGAAGGATATGTATTATCTTATAAGATGTAAACCATTTATTTTGTCTTCTTTCACAATTGTAAAAACGCACTTTTATCGATTTTTATTTCTGGTTCATTTACTAGCTTATTCACAAGTTCTTGCCGTTGGCATCCACCAAATTCACCGAATATTTAGGCAACTTTGTACAGTAAAAATGCATTAAATTTGTTGAAATCCACTCGAAAATGGTCAAAATTTCGCGCAAAATTATAGTACTTTTGGGTCGTCGTGAAGCACCGTTTCGATCGGCATAGGAAAACTGGTGAAAAATTTGATCTGTATCTTCGCTGATTGGGTCTTTGAAATACACCAAAATGATCCGTATTTTCATCGACAAACCATCTGCAGTAATGAAGTCTGTTTTCAACTCTAATACAATAATAACAAGACGGCGCTACGTGCCACATAAGCAACGGGACCATCGCAATTTTTCAAGAAAAGTCCCCTGGCAGTGTTATTTATCGAAGAGATGATAACAATTGGACGCCGAGATCTTGTGATTTAAAACCTTTAGACTTTTTCCTTTGAGGATACGTGAAAAATCAGGACTATGCCAATACTTCTCAAAGTTGAGAGAAAGTAGTTGGCCAGCGATGGACAATACTTTGAATTATTAACAATAAAGCCTCGAATATCGGAGAAAAACGGCGGAAGCAAAGTTGTACGCCTATATATATATATCAATAATATTACGTAATATTTTATAGCCATACCTATAGAGTAGTCCCCAGCGCCATATTAGAGCGCATTAAAGAAACATCCTTTCCATAAATGTAGGAAGACGCTCATTGAATAAAGAAAGACTCACGAAGTACCATAAGCCCCATTTTCCACCCTTTAATTCAACAGACCACGCGCGTCAATGCCTCGTTTTGTTTAACTTGTTTCCACCAACAACCCCCTGGTTGACGTTTTACCAGAAGGGTGGCATAATAAACCGGTCGAATACGCGATTCACTCTCTACGCTCTACGTATATATATACGGTCGGTTCTACTCACTAGACATAATGCGCGTTTGATAAATTATTCTCGGTGGAAAAGTAGTCGTTGCCTCTAATTGGAAAATGAATCGGTGCAGGGGTTGACGGCCCAGGCAGACGCGATTTTCGTCTACATGATCATGTCGGACGATTGATTCACCTACACGCGAGGTAAAAATTTAATTGGAGGTGATTTTAATTGTCATACAAAGGTTCTTCTTTATGAGGGATGGTGCTCCACATGGCTCTGAGTTATTTGTACATTGTTTTCCTTCGTTTGGTTAATCCTAAGTAGATATGTGATGGAGCGTAGAAACCGAAAATTTCGATTACGATTTAGGTTCCGACACTTTCGAATCGGAGACTAAGAACGTTGAGATTCTGAATTACTAACGACGTCAGAGCGATTTGGATCGACTGCCCGGAAAGCAGAGTTGTCCTTGCTCAATGGACTAGTTTTCATTTTTTTGTTAAGGATCAATTCTAAAAATTTAAGTAAAATGAAACAAAAATGTGGAAGAATCATTGATATATCTCTAGAAATGAAAAAGTTATGGGACTTTGAAGTTGCGCTTGGAAGAATAATTTTATAGTACGCAGCGTCTAGTGTGTGACGTCACGCCACTTACACGGGGCGACTGGTATTCGCAGAGTGCTTACGAATTCATTGGTGTACAATCACTTGTGCCGTTCGTGTCGTGTTTTGTTCGTTACACGATGGCTGAAATAAAAAAATCCTACAAATATTGTATTGTGCCTATGTGTGCAGGCACAACAATTAAAACCCCAATAAATTGTTTTTTCATGTACCAAATGACATGAATCAAAGGAAGAAGTGGTGCGAATTAATGAGGCGATATGACGCCCGTCAATATCAAGTCCACTTAGATAGAATTGATTCATACCGGATTTTATACGGGCAGTAAACATTACTTTTTTCTCTTTTTACTTTTAACTCCTCACATAAATATGTTTTGCCATTGATAATGGATAGACTTCAACAACCAGTACTCAACTACAAACTGTTTATGAAACGTTTTTTGAATAAATCATCGTTATAACTCAAAAGTAGATACTTATTTGAAAAGTTTAACTCCTTTTTTCAGCACTGACATAAGATGGATTTGAAGAAAAAAACTCCATCACTGCGAATATATCTATTTTAGGCAAATTGTCACTTTGTCCTTTCACGAAGCCTTCTTCCATTATGGTAACATAAAAACAAAACTCGAGTTAAAACTACACTGTACAACTACAAACGGCGCGAGAGCCTTGGCGCGACTAAGTATTTAAACGTAATTTATGGTGTAGCAATCACAGGCAAGTGGCGTGACGTCACAGACGAGTCGGAGACCAAAGACGTTCCGCGCTAAAATACGTAAATTTAAATAATCTATTTCTCAGTCATTTATTGATGGATTTTCAAAATTTTTTCACTGATTTATCAGTTTTGCTCTATATTTTAATTCTATCGTGTCAAATATAGTATTATCAACATCACTAAACTAGTCCAATATTGAAGTTTATACCAGGAATCTGACCTACGGCAATACCTGTATTTCATGAGTTTTTCCATTAATACACATATTGGAGTTAACATTACCAAAGAAGGAAACGTCAATATAGATAATCAGACAAAAGGAAAAAGGAAGTTAAATATCTGGGAATAATTCTAGATGAAAGAATGAACATTAACCAACACATAGAAGATAACAGAAAAAAGGCAGGGCAATTGCACGGGAGACTCTACTTTTTCAGAAAACAAGCTGAAGATAATAAGAATAGTGCTGATGTTAAGCATTAAGTATGCAGGAGTAACCTGATATGATAATAAAGACAATAATAAGGATCCTTTGGAAAGAACACTAAGTACAGTAATAAAAACAGCGGTTGGCGCTCCATGGTATATGAACAGCCAACAATTCAGAGAAGAATTGAAAATTGAAAATATTAGGGAAATAGTTAACAAACAAAGAAATAAGAGAATAGACAGATAGAAGAAAAGACCTCTTTCAAAAAACCAAATGGAAGAAAACAGTCCCCCAATTAGACAATAGTAGGAACTAGGATAAATTGAAAGTAGAGACGTATGGAATTAAATTCCAGTCCTCATACAAAAAAAAAACCTGAGTGATCATTACCATCATTATAAAATAGTAAACTAGACACAAATAAAAGATTCAAAACTCTTATGAAATTTACCCTCGACCAACTGAATTAGAGATTCCGAAACCTCAGTTAGTACATGTTATTTGCAATTGCCACATATCTAGATCCTCAGCATAAAACATAATTTTTCGTTGAAGAGATTTAAGAATAGGTTAGGTACATCAAAATGATCAGTTTCCTGATGGAAATAAATCTGCAAATGAGGCAGAAAATATTGACGCTCCTGCAGCAAAACGGAAAGGTTGGCTTCAGCAGTAGCTGGTCAATCTAGCAATATTATCTAATAATAGCGTCCAAAACAATTTTTTCGGATAGCGTTAAACAGCGACGATGAAAATGATACTACCACATCAGACGAACATGTAGTTTTGGACAAATTTCTCATCTTGAAAAACCTTCTAGATGAATACAATTCTGAAAACGTGCTTCTATCAGTCAAAATCCATCATTCTACTGGAAAATGACTACAAAATACAAATCGCTGAGCTTGATTGCCCGCCAATATGTATTTGTCATGTCCACCAATCTCAGTAGCAAGCGGACAATTATACAATGGTGTGATGCTGACCCATTGCGAAGTAGATGGGACTGAGATGAAGCTGGTATTATGTTGAAAATTGATGAAATCTGTTTTTTTTTGTGAATTCCACATTATTTCGAATGATTACTCTCATCTTTTTGGTGAAATAAAAAAAATATTTGTATTCGTATTATTTTTCAACTTGAAAGACATCCCTCATTTTCCTACGATTTCGATTCCATTTTCGATTGCGATTTAGATTCCGATTTCGATACCTATTTCGATTCCGATTTCGATTCCGATTTTGATTCTGAATTCGATTTTGATTTCGATTCCGATTTCGGTTCCGATTCAGATAAATCACAATTGAAAACTCCGATTTCGACTGCGGTTTCGGTGAATCAGTTTCTGTTTTCAGAGGTAAATAGTTTTTTTCAAATTAAAATACTTATATTTCCACCTCGAACGTGGCAAAACTCACCTATGAGGGATGCTGAATATTCCGCTCTGTGATTTTTACAAAGGACCTGACAGCAGCCTGATGGAAAAAATGTCACCGGTTAATTATTCTGAATTTGTCATATTTTGTACAAAAATTACCTCCTAACAAGACAGTCTATAGATCCAACTCAAACCTATAACCACTTTTCGAATTTCAGGGTAGAAAATGGAATTTTTTTAACATTTCTCGTGGGAAACCATATTGGTTAAAACACTTTTGCGCGACAAATATTGCTTAACCATGAGGTAATTTTTTATTGGATTTCAATAAAAATTATTGTTGGATACAGGGTGAATCAAACATTACTGAAAATCAAATTCGTTTAATTCATCATTCACCCTGTAATTGAAAAAGTCGTCCGTGGAATTCTCCAATTTTTAGTCATTACTCTTGGTACGAGTACACTATTATAATGAAGTCAGTATTGGCTTTGGTATGACCAGTTTTTAAGATGCACAGGGTAATATATTAAGAGGGGCGATCGTTATTACAAAAGCTGTCAATTAAAAAATAACAATAAATAAACGACAACGTGTCTCTTTGCGTTTCTGTGTATGAAATTTTCATTGAATACTTTTTGAAAAACTTTCTGACAAACTTTTGTAATAACGTTTGCCCTTCTTAATATAGGTAGGTATCAGCTTGTGTATCTGCAAAACTTGTCATAGCAAAGCCAATATTGTTTGACATTATAATAATAATGTATAATAATCGAACTAAGAGGAATGACATTTGACTCATCTCGTATCTAACACTTATTTTTTTTAAAAAACCAGTCTTAAAATATCACCTTTTGTGTAAGCAATATTTCGCGCAAAAATGTCACTTTGAAGATATGCCATTTTTCAACTTCGACATCCTGTATCTCGAAAACTAGTCATAGGATTGAGTTGGACACTTGAACTTTCTTGTGCAGGAGGTCATATTGAACAACATACGAAAAATTCAGAAAAATTAACCGTTGACAATTTTTCCATTAGGCTGCTGCCTGGTCCTTTGCTTCAGAAAGAATGATATTGAAATATTACTGAGGTATGGTTTTCCAAAAAAAGATAAACATCAATATTTATATTTGTTAGAAATAAAACCCTTCATTTTAATGATAAAACTTCCAGGCCCCTTCTACCCTACCTGAATTTTCTGTACGCATCACGAATAAACTCACATAACTCACTCTGTATAATTCTAATGAGCTATCTGATATTGATAATCGAAGCGTCAACAATGTTATGCGATTCTGTAATCATTTTGCAATAGGAAGTTCGTCATACAATTCCGTCGCAATAATTTACGTTGTTTTCGGACGTAAAATACTCGAAAAGTTTTTACGTCAGACGAAACCGCAACTACCCCACTCCCCTTGTCAAAACCAGTCTGTCGTTCACCCCCACGTCAACTTTTCCATCGCTGAATACGCCACCGCCTCCACTTTCGTTGTTTTCCAGTCGATTCCCTTCCACTCGGCGTAACGTTGACGTACGCTATTTTTACCCCCTCCCAAACCACCACCCCACGCGTAAGCAACCCTCCGATCGTTTCGCAATATTCGTCTCCCACGCTTGGGCGGTTGATTGAAGGTTGGGAGGCTTGCGTATGACACCTTTGCGAAGACGATGGTGACTTTGGCGTCAGCACTGACGTTATCGCAGAAGGTTTTTGGAGGGTCACTTTTCCAAAGGAAAACAACGATTTGAAGTTCTAATTTCTGCTAATAGATTTCAAAGTTTGTATACATATTCGAGCACAGTTGTTGAATTCCGTAAGTTCAAAGATGTAGAAGAGCATGTTTATTCTTTTTACTATTATATAAGTTCATTATATTTCAGTATATTTGTGCTCACAAGCGTCCCTCACAGGAAAGTTAAGGGTAGTTTTGATATATTTGATTGAATATGTTTTTTTGGGGTGCTGAATACGAATCTGAGGTTTGCCACCAAAATTGCGTGACGGAACATGAAAAAAAAGGTAAAATATTTCATTTTTTGGCGGTTTTTGCATATTACCCAGAAAATATCAATTTTTAATGAATAATCTTCTAATAAAACAAAATATATGGAATTTCGTATGAATTTCTTGCATCAAGTTTTTGTCCGATAAACTGTTCTGACTCCATAGTGAAAATTAACATATTTTATCTAAAAAAGAGGTAAAAGATAACTAGGAAAATATCAATTTTTCGTGCATGACCTTCATATACAAATATTTGAATTTGAGTACTGTATTGTATAAATACTACGATGCTATTATTTTCCCAATACATTGATTGAAAACAATATAAAGAAAAGGTGCTTTTGAAAATGCGCTTTTTCCTGAACTGATTATGGCTTTACAGTTCAAACCCATCCGGATTGTATTGAAAAAGGAATTATTGAGTAGAAGACGTGCCATGAATAATATATTAATTTTTGGAGTAGAAAAGTGAATTTACACAACGGAACAGATGAAATACGCCAATTTTCAACTAGGTATCGTTTGAGCCATAACGGTTTATTGGGCAGAAAACCTTAAAATTACATGAAATTTTATTCACTTTGTTTTTGTATGGAAAGATCATTCACGATGAAGGATATTTTCCGAGTTATATATGCGGAAAAAAAGCAGAGAAATCAAAACTACCCGGAAGCTTTCTTGTGAAAAACACATATTGACTGGACTATAATTCAACTTCAGGATATTGACTTTGTCCCTGGTTTCATCTAGTAATTAACGCAAATATTCAATTTCATCCAATATCTTGTTCTTTTCTAGTTTCTCATTCTCTTCACTCAAGATAATCCAGTAATCATTTTCTCCTAAGAAGATAATAAGTCGGAGCAAAACCAAACCACTTCTAGGTGTTTTTCTCAATTTGAAATTCCACCATGCAAAAAATATTCAAGAAGAATTGTGCAGTCAGGAGCTTTTGAAGCTTTTGGTTATCGTAGGAGCGCCCGAGGGAAAATGCGTACCTACATAATGTTTGATCGATATGCGGAAAACCACGTGGAGGTAATCCTTCTTAAACTCAGAATTTGACATTAAATTAAATTTGTCTCAAAACCTACATATGGTATGGTGTCCGCGTCTATTGAAATTTAAGGTCAAAGTTCACAATAATCAGTTTTTTGCAAATATCTAGTTTCCTATGGGTTTTCCCTATTTGTTGTTAATATCAACATAGTAAACGATAAAATTCCCTACAACTTTTGTTTCAAATATTATCATATACCTATGTTGATACGGTAATAATAAAAATAATAATCTTGAAATCGCGGACCAAAAATTTCTTTTATCCCAAAAGTGACGAAAAATCTCTTAACTTCTGTAGACTCGGATGTATGTAATCTCTTATCGCCACAGAATTATAACATAATGACAATCATTTTCGGATCAAATCTGTTTTTATCGGTAGTTAATATTTTCCCAGAAATCAATACTGCACCTTCTGGCCATGAACTAGACACCTCAAGAAAATATCGCCACAGAGCTCACTTTTTTGGGTAACTCACTTTATCACTTAATCTCACTTTTTCAATTCGTTGTGCTCCGTATACCAAAACTATTTGACGTATTATTTTCATATATTTTACTGGAAGTGTAGGTACTAACAACCTTATGCTGAATTCTACGCTTTTGGCGGAACTGCAGTTTTATTACAATTTATCAATCCTCCAATACTTTCTTCTTAAATATAAAATTGTTTTCATTTTTAGCGATAGAATCGCCATTTCTCGAGATATTTCATATTAAAGCTGCACCATTATTTTGATATTAATGTGAATTAGGCAATTATTTCGGTGTTTTGGTGGTATAATATTGCAGTTATTATTGAAATTATGAGGCATTTTTATCAAATTCCTAGTTTTGATGTTATCTGGAGTACAAAATCTCAAACGGCTATATTTACGGAACCTTTGGTCGGACTGTTCCTAGGTTGTTTCGTTCAAGAATTATCTTATTGTTTACCGACTCACGGATGTACGGCTGGCACCATACTAAATAGTTTAGAACGAATAAATAAATGAAAATGTACATTCAATATCTATATGTCATGACTTTCCATATAACATATTTGATGGAGCAAATAAATATTATTATTATAAGTCTAAAAGACCCATAACATAACATTGTTCGTTTTTTTCCCATTCACCTTTCTCCCATCGACGAACAAATAACCATACTCAATTTTTGGTCATCTCCCCCGCACGTCCTGAAGATGCCAACATAAATTGACGAAACGTCACCGTTCGACGGTCCCCATCCCGGAACTCTTGCTGCGTCCCCTGGTCCTCCAGTCTCTCCGGCTGATATGTTTATAGTGTGAAATATTGGGCAGGCCCATGGGGGCGCAAGTTGTAAGTAACAGTTGGCCATGAAGGGTTCCCCAAGGCCCCCCGTGTGGGCCGACGGGGGGCCCTATTAGTGACACTAAACAAGCAAGGACTGCAGTTTAACACTCTAATAAGATTTATGCCCGATTATCGGGGGAATTGGATGTATACTAGCGTTTGTGAGAGGTTGTAGCTTTGTACGATTGTTTGGTTGGGCATATGTCGACATTGGTTCATTCGATGGACTTTCGAGATCAAAACAAATAACAGTTTTGGGGGGTGTAATCGTGTTTTGAGTCGATGGGATTCTAATGTCATGACATGAGTGGATTGCCCTTGGTGTTATCGGATTTGAAATTCTGTATTGGGATGGAATTGAGTAATTTCCCATGTTCACTAGTTCTTTGCGACTGCTTTATGCGGAATAAATAAACAAAGCTTAACGCTAAATGATCCTTATGACATTGTACCTATTGGTTCGAATATGGAAGAGATTGGGAGGATTGTTTCTATTAATGTTAGTAAGTAAGTAAAGATATTGTCTATATTGGACTATTATGGGACAGATTAATTAAACCCATTAAATCATGTCGACGTTTCGAACATTTGTTTCTTTAAATTTACCTACATCTATTACAATGGAGTTGTCCTAAATCATGATTAAAAAACAGAAAATTCGATATCATGATTAAAAACACACAATTTGGTAATGTGGTAACATATAGTCATCTCTTTAATCTCAAATATACCTCAATTCAATGAAGATGTTGTGTATGTGGATCTGACATCAATTAACCAACCGATCGCTATTATAACTGTCTTACAAAATATCAATATTTTTTATTGAGGAATAGAAAATATGCATGATATAACTTTCTTTATGAATTTTCATTTGAAAATATTACAAAAAGTTTTGTCAAAGACAGAAAATGCGGTTTTTTCAAATTAAAATAAAGAAGAAAAAACGCATTCTGATTTGTGATAAAGGACGGTAAATCAGAAGATCGAAAATCATTTAAGATTATGCTTCACTCATTCTGATATATGGTGGGATCCCAAAAACGCTGAGGGGAAAGGACATTTCAGTATAATATGTTCTTCATTTCTTCTACTTTCAAAAATTGAAATCAAGTATTTACGAGAAGAAATGCTATTACTTATTTTCTACTTCTTTCGACAATCAAAATCTCGAAACATGACACTAAATAATATTTGTTTTCATATAGCAACGAAGTAACAAATAAATATCTTTGAATTCACTACACGATTTCAAAGGAACCTACATTTTAAATAATTCTTATATGAATTCAAATTGTCACATTCAAATTGATGAAAAGGTTGCCCATTGAGCAGAAATATGCTCGTTACAATTATTAGATAGTGCTTTTCCGAACTAGTTGAATGTATTCACTATTGTGCTATTCGCTGAACGTGTCCTTCAACTAATGTCGAAAAATTTAATAATAATAATATACCTAACTAAATAATTGTAGTCGTAATTTTTTTCCCCATCGAGAATAAAAGTGATACACTAAAATGCAGGGCCGGCGTTAGGGGTGAAACAGTGAAGCGACTGTTTCAGGCGCCTCTATTCGAGGGGTGGCAATTAAGCCCAGTTTGTGGCCTCTTATTCATATATCTAAAAAATATAGTCTTGATTCTTTAAAACAACATGAGGTTGATCCGCTCCAAACCGTCTTTACTAAGCCGCCTGTTCAATAAATAACACATGGCAAACCAACCAATATAAGCAGCATGCCTATTACCCTAATTGAAAGATGAATTAAATGTATTTCACAAAGACGAAAAAGAACACTATCTTCGCTTTCGAATTATGTGGGAGTTGTTTACACATTCAACATATGTAAAATTCCTACGATTTTGCATTCGAAACTAGTCACTGTTAAATGCCAAATGTTTTCAGCGGAACACATGTTTTTAATCCCATTTAGTTTTCGAAGATTTGCATGCCCTACCGCCCTTATATCTTGTATTATGATAGGTAATTTTTCATCGATCGTACGCTGTGTATTGTGAAAGTGAATATCAGATATATTACTTACGCATTGTTCATCGACGTCGTAGAAATCCAGGAATAAATCAAGATAACTACAGCATAAGGAGCTGTATTTAATTGAAAAACCTCAAAAAAAAACCGGCATAATATAATATATTGAAATATTTCAATGTTCTTCATTCATTATAATTTAATTCTCATTGAGCACGATTACTAGATTCTTCATCGGAAGTAGAAAGTTCTGTATTTTCATCGGAGCAGGTGATGTTTTTTGGTAGGGGGGATGGTTATGAAGGTCGTCATGTTGTTATTGTTACTTTTTCAGCCGGGCCTCAAGAAATTCTTCGCTTCAGGTGTCAAAATTGCTCGCGCCGTCTCTGCTAAAATGAATTGAAATTTAATAAAATTAAAAATTCACATAGGTCTTATAGTACAAAAAACTAAACTTGAATGTACAAGTTTTAAGTGGGGTAATTTTTTTGTTCTATAAGACATTAATGGGTAAATATTGTATTGAAAAATACGAAATTTCCGGAATGTTCGTTTGTCTGTTTGTTGATGAAGTTATTCAATTTGTTAACCGTTTACTTAATATGTACAGTGCATCCCATTTTGGGTGAGACAGCCAGGTTTCTCGCTTGTTATTTAAGATAGAGCCTTGCGGTTTTCACGTTCCTGTCCTACTTTTCCGTGAAACTCAAGTTGGTCTAATCAGATTCTGCATAACTGTTTCCGTTCAAAAGATACAGGGTGATTTTGGAAATTGATACTTTTCGGACCCCTCCTTTATCTCCGAAATTATTACAAATAATGCTGAGGTAAAAACTACGTCTGAATCAGAATTCTGCGTAGAATCCAGTGGCGTACTCAATATTTTTTTTCGGGGTATGGTTTTGAAGATTCAACACAAACTTATGTTTTTTTTTAATGGAACACCATGTGTATGATTACTTCGTTGAATTTGTTATTTTTTTCCCTTCAAAATGATATATGACACTATGTAGGAAGGATGTTCAGAAATGTTAAAAAAACACTAAAACATAAAATAATGATGATTTTTTGTTAATGGGCAATGGATTTCCCATAGAAAAGAAGAATCAATAATGATAACAATAATTTATAGCGATGACAGCTAGATCAGATTGGTTTTTTCCCTCCAATGCCTACTTGATAAAACAATGCTCCCAAATGCATAGTAGCCATAATAACAAAAAGGATGTTTGTGTCATCAATGACCTACTACTTTTAAAAATCGAAAGTAATAATCCTCTTATTGAAACATAGAAAATTCATGGCCCATCTACAAAAAAATCATCATTATTTGACGTTTTAGTGTTTTTTTAACATTTCTGAACATCCTTCCTACATAGTATCATATATCATTTTGAAGGGAAAAAAATAACGAATTCAACGAAGTAATCATACACATGGTGTTCCATTAAAAAAAACATAAGTTTGTGTTGAATCTTCAAAACCATACCCCGAAAAAAAATTTTGAGTACGCCACTGGATTCTACGCAGAATTCTGATTCAGACGTAGTTTTCAGCTCAGCATTATTTCTAATAATTTCGAAGATAAAGGAGGGGTCCGAAAAGTATCAATTTCCAAAATCACCCTGTATCTTTTGAACGGAAACAGTTATGCACAATCTGATTAGACCAACTTGAGTTTCACGAAAAAGTAGGACAGGAACGTGAAAACCCCAAGGCTCTATCTTAAATAACAAGCGAGAAACCTGGCTGTCTCGCCCAAAATGGAATGCACTGTACAGTTTTGGATTCTTTTTTTGTGGATTTTTGATATTTTGTCGATTTGGAATTTTATTCCTAGACAAAAAAATATATATCAAAAGGAGATATCAAATAGTAAAGGTTCGCCCATTCGAAAAGTTGGCAGTACATCAGCTTATCTGAAAACTCGAAAACTGCTCATATGACCGATTTGACGATCACAGAATACATAAGGAACTTGGTTGTTAGCACAGCACATAAAATAGTATAATTTGACATCAAGGGTTTCTTAACCAATATAACATTAATTCTACATTTAATTTTTACATTTATCATCTTTCGATAACATAAATACCACTTCGATAATGTAGTTACGCTGGAAAACCGTTTCGATGCATATATGTCAAAAAACCCAATTGTCGTTAACTCCACCGGTATAACCTTTCGACTCCACCTGCCCAAGACCCGGCTCTCGGACCTCATCGACCACCCTCCGGCCGGCAGACGGGCCCGATTTAAATGCATGCGAGTCGATCAAAAACGGAGAGAGTGACGACACCGCCGCGCCGCGGGAGTCGCACGAACTACACGTAGCACGCTGGGAGAATGCGAGCCGGCCCCGATTTCTATGTAAACTTAGATGTTATGGTTTTTTGATGACGGTCATTTGTTTCGATTTCGGCGATCCCTCAAAGTCGCGTTAGAACGGCCCCTAAATCAGACTCGCGAAAGAATAAAACAGCGGGGTTGCAGGTCGTTAGGTAAAGGAGAAGTTGAGGGCGAGTGCATAAGAAGAAGAAAAATGGAAGCGGGGCCGGTAATGTTGGGAACTGGGTTGTGCTCGGTTTCGGTTTATTGTTTTCTATGATGAACCATTGGAATCGTTCTAGGAAGGAATTATTCCTGCCCTGGAATTCACCTTTTGGATAGTGTAGACAAGGTATCACCAAGTAATTTAAGTGTCGGTCCGTTTAAAATGAATATACATGGTGTTCCTTAATTGGAGGTACAAAGGAAAATGAGAGATTCTATAGTTGATTTTAAGAGGGGATTATACCACGTAACATTTTAGTGATTTGCCACTTTTCAGGAAGAGTGAAGCAATTTCAACCGTTCCTCTGATTTACTCTCCTTTTCTACCACATGCAAGAATTCAAACGAGTTTTAACGTCTTAATTTTCCATTTTTATATAAAAACCAGATTTTCAGCTTCTAACAAGACTTTTTATATAATACTTATCTTTTATATACTCATTTATTTGTTTGTCCCGGTATTTGTTGGTGGGTCGATAGCTTTTCCGAATCCTGTAATTGTTGAGTGCCTGTAGTGTTTGAGAACTTATTTCCTTTTTGTATATTTTTACTTCAACACAGGCTAATGACCATAGCAGTCGATGCCTTTATTCAAAGTGAAAAAATACCTATCTTTATGTGAAAATTGATAAAAAAAATGTTTCTTGGAAAAATTATGCCATGCTCATATTTATCCTTCAATAAAAAGTCTACTAATTTGTTTTTCACTTCAAAAAAATTAATAAATGGGGACTTTCTTCAATGACGAAATCTTTGAAATGAATAATAGTGGAATAAATCGATGGTCCCTAGGATGAAATATAGCTCACTCATTTTTGAACTGATCGCTGAAACAGTAAAAAAGTGAAAAAAGTCCTAAAGCATGGGCCGCAAACGGATTGTTTCCGAAATACTGGATGTTTTTGTATTCCAACTAATATTTTATTATTGTACTAGTTTATCTATCGAATCTTCATTAATCTTTGCTACATATTGGTCAAATAAGTACCAAAAACAATAAGTGATTTATTCATCACAGCATTACTATGCGAATCTTTATAATAATTTGGATTCTCCTGAAGATTACTAGAGAATTGTTTGAAATTTCTCCTCGAAATCGGAAGCAGATACGTCAAAACTACAAGCAACCAGAAAGTGATACCTAAAAAAAATCAGATGGAAAGAAGCGCCACTGTTCCAGAAAATATATAATTCAAAATTAGAATATCGCATGATGAAAATTTCAAATTGGAATATCTCTGCGTAAAATATCTTGTGAAGGGAAGGTGCTATGGAGGGAAAAACTTGGAAATTTCAATACCCTGTATTTCGAAAACAAGGCGTTTGCGTTTGATCGGAATGTTTTTTTAAATGATCCAAGGAATCTGTAATTTTAATTTTTACCTCGAATTCAGAAACACCCTATATATTATTCGAGGTCCGTGTTGTAAGAAAGAATTGAAAATTGGATGATCAGAGGGGTGATAAGTAGTAGTGATGGGTTAACAACCAAAATCCATAATATCATTCAATGAATGAAACGAAAAGAAACCTGAATATTTGGGTGCAAGCTCTTCTCATTTGGATCCTGGAAATCATCGGTAGACGAGATCGAAATTTATTTTCAATGAAATTAATTTTTGAAAACGCTCCCTCAGAAATTGGAATATGACCAACCAATCCTATGAATAGTTTTTGAGGGGGTTGAAGTTGGAAAATCGCTTATATTCAAAGTAACATTTCTCGTAGGAAAATATAAATAACATACTTTTGCGCGAAAAATATTGCTTACCATTAAGGTGATAATTTTCGACTGGTTTTTAGTTTTTCAGTTCATAATTCACCCTATAATTGAAAATTTCATGTAATTGAATTAAGAGCTTATATATCACCAGAAAGGACCAATTCTTTTAGTAAATCGAATAATGAACAATTCTGATTAGGAAATCATGGTTAACTTTTCACTTAGCACAAGTGTTTACAGTGTTTTATTGGGTTTTTTAATGTAGTTAGGGGTCTTCAATTATGTAGGAAGCTAGAGAAAATATAGAGCTACTCAATAATACAAATTTCTCAAAATTGAAAATTTTGCAGTTAGGAAAACTTCTCTCAGGACACCAGAAAATGAACCCTTATTTAAAAAATTTCTTAAAACTCCCACTAGAAATCCAAATGGTCCATCCCAACAATCGATCCTCCACATCTGTTAGATGAGCCCCATCTATTTCGGAAACAAGACTAATGACTTATGGACCGAATTCCTAATTTTCATTCCAAAAGGAACAACCGACACCTCAACATATGAAATGTCGGCAAAACAACTGTAATACATTACGAGCTCTTGGACAGGATGAAAAATGACGTTGGGTACCTTGGCGTCCACGCCGATCTCAGAATGTGAACGTCTATGCATCTGACGTAGGGGAATAGTCACATGCTGAAAGGACAACCTCGGATGCGGTAGTCAAAATGTTGGTCTCTTGTACCTCGCTCGTTTTATGGCTTTTTTTAGGGGCAGACTTTAATCAGTATGGTAATTAGAAAGGTGATTTCGCTCATTTCTAAGCCAGGTATACCTCTTTCGTGGCCAGCGTGGATAATTTTACGAGGGGCGTGGAAGCTTGGCGATGTTTCTTCTTTGAGGACGTGTTTTTCATGAATGATGATGGTAGCTGGACCGACTGAGGAATTTTCGAGATGTTATTCGAACAACTGATAGTGATGCATCCAGAGTCGAGACGTCCAAAATTATTAGAAGAACAGGTTTCCATAGCTTCCAAAGTGATTATTTTCATACATCAAGTTCATCTTCACATGACCAAATGACCAGAAATCCGATTCATTACTTGTTAGTTAGTAGAATGAGCTGCTGCAATCTATTGGCAATACATCAATCTTCGGCCATACATATGTTTCTCTATTTCAGTATCGTAATGAGTTCATTACAGTACTAAAAACAGTGCTGTAATGAACTCATTACTGAATTGCTGTCAGTTATATTTTTCGTTTTGTGGTTGTCAACACAGACTATCCCATCAAATTTCAACTCACGTCGATTGTCGATATAATATATTGGATATATAGTGAAATTATTTTTCAACATTATTCTCAATTTCTGTTAATACTGGTTGTGTTGAATCGATTCGATAAATTTCACGATTTTAATGAGTATAAATAAATTATTTTAAAATTCAAAACATACGATTCAAAGTCAAATTCCGTAATCTTCAATTTTCGTAACAGCCACACCAACTGCCAAGATACAATAGAAAAGTGACTAGGATATATAATCTGAATTTTTCATTGAATTTCGACAATATTTCACAAAACTCAACTGAAATATAGAAAATATCGTCTAATACTTGTTGTAGAAGACAATTCCAACACACGCTTCTTCGTCGCTCGTTTTCGAATTTCGCATTCCTGTTGGATTATGAGCTTATTATGCAACTCGTTTTAGAATATATTACTATTTGGTTAAAATCATCACCCGTTCATTTTGCTAAAGTAACAATTAGTATTTACAGTTTTTCTTATGCTGATTATCATCGTCAAATAATTGAAATATTTCATTTTGATCTAAGAAAATATTCTTTCATATTCTTATACCATCGTTTTAAATAGACCAAGTACTTACAAATTGTGAGTCAATTCTTGTTCGGAGAATTCCATCATATTCTGTATAGGATCGGAAGTAATATTCTTATCCTTCCAACCCTTCATCGATCTCTAATAGGTATTACATCTTCAATGTAGAAGAGCACAATTGGAAACATTAAAGTAGGAACTTTCAAACAACTGTTTCTTGGTGTATTTAATTTCAATTGTAAATCATCGTCATTTTCATTTCGTGAAAACGATTAGTGGTGAAAATCGGATCGCGGTATTCATTACTTTTCATATTATACCTCCTCACAAAAAATCTCTTTTAAAATATCAAGCAGTACGATGACAGCCAATTCAATACAAATAAAAACTGAATGTAATAGCTATTATTGAAACTAGGGGAATATAAATAGTATATTTCTCGAGGTTGGCAACCAATTGGCGAAGCCTGAGGGATGTATAGACAACCAGGAGAAATTTTCCTGTATCGTATCTACCTAATCGATGGTTTTTTCTGATTGAAACTTTCGAAAATACAGAAGTGCAATTATTGTAACAAGAAAGTGAAATGTTTGAGTGGAGCTACAAGCAGAAAAACTACCCAGTTCCAACACGAAACATTCGATAAAATTGAGGAACATTTCTTAAGTCTCTCCTTAAAGAATCTAAGTCAATAGAAGAATCTGAGAAGGAAAATCTAATCCTGGTTGAGGACAATGGATTTCTAAACGAAAAAATCCAAAAACTTGAAATCCTTACAAAAAGAAGTGAGTTGAAAAAAAACAGTAAGCAATACAAACAACATAAGACAGGGTAGGTAGTTCAAGACTATCCATATTCATTTCAATCTCTTGAACCAGTAGCGTATCCAGAGATTGAGTAATGATTTTGGTTGGATTGATAAATTTGTATTCATAGATTTAGTGTGGAAAACTCCGCACTTTATGAAAAGTATTTTAGGTAAGAAAAATGTATTTTAAGTGTTTTTATTTTTATGGAATCGAACTTAAATCGAATAGATGATTTAGGAAACGGGGAATGCAATAAACAATAAACGTGCTCAACTGAATTGTTATGAATAGGTAAATGGTCGAACATTTCTTTTTTTTTCTTTGATATGATTAAATAAAACAAGCGGATGAACCATTATTTTCAATTCGAATAGATGTTGCATTCTAGATACAAAAAAATTTAGGATTTATGAAAATTGTTGAAATTGAAAAAAATATTTAAATCCTTCTTCCAGGAATTCAAATTTCTAGGAAAAAATAAGATAATGCCGCCCCTCTAGAGCGGACTCTGTGGTTGCAGATTATTCTGCTCAGTTTTGACTCTATAAAAAGCTTGAACATTTTGTTTATTTTTTCTTCAAGATCATCGAATAAAACAATCGGAATGCGGATGAACTATTTCGAATTCGAATGCGCTCACGCCCAAAACTAATATGATATAAGAAATGAAAAATATTATATTATAATGAAATTTGGTATGAAATAATAAAACTTCTTATATTTCTTTAGAAGGATAAATTGAAAATGGTGAAATGAAATCGTTTCTCGTACATTTCGCATTCCATTATGAGGAATCAACAATCTGATCGAAGAATTGAAAAAAAATAATCCAGACCCGCCCCAAGTCGCAATAAAATTCGACTTTTAGCAAAGCGAACGCGACATTTAGATATTTATGCAGCACCTTTGATGGTTTTTGATGTTGATCAAATTTGTTGGTATTCCTTGCTGTTGTTGCAGACCGAATTAAATCTCATTCGGTACTTTGAATTTCTACAAATGTGATTTTTGTTGGTCAAGCTTGAAATGCCGCCCTTGAATTTTGCCTCCCTAGAGTCCCTAGGCGACTGCTTACCCTGACTCCCCTAGCGACGGCCCTGTATCACGCAGCATTTTATGATAGTTTTTTTCATTGCAATTTACGATTCAAGTTTGCCACCTTTATCTACCAAAATTTCAAATCGTGGGTTGAAATTTCCTCCTTCAAATCCAAGATATCGATAACAATAATCGAAAACATACCTATAAAATGCATTCTCCCTCTCAAAACGCCTTACGATAATAAATTACCGAAGAGACTATCGCCAGAACCACCTCAGCATCGCGCGACCAATTTCCAGTACAAGAACAAATTGAGCATACCGATCCAATCCGAACTTGTCGCTCAGCCGTGAAGCGCGGCATTAAAATCACCCATCGAAAATGATGACAATCCACGTGAAAACGCGGAATTTTCCGGTCAATTGACTTTTTCAGCGGAATGTACCGCGGACGAGCTACCGGCCCAAGCATGCGCACCCGCTCCGACGGTTCTTCGGTTTCCTAGTTAAAACATTGGACGTGCAAGTGGGCATGACACGATTCGCGATAAGAAGTCTGGAACAATGGTATCCCGGTCTGTTCTTATTAAGATAACATTGTTCAGACGGTCGATGGAGCAGTAAATCGTTTGTTTTCTTATGACCAATTAGAGAGGACTAGGTTATCTGGTCGACGAATCGGAAGATGGCATAAAGTGTTTGGGTGACAAATGAAGGTAGAGCCGTTGAGCGAGCTTGGTCGGTTCGTGTTACCAAAAGTCGATTTTTGGGATCGAGGAACAAAAAAACCATCGGATCTAGTCGCGTGCTGATCTGTCTTCTTTTTCAATTCACCTCATTGCGTTTCTGCTAGTGTCACTAGCTTTTCAAGATCAGTTGCCTCCGATTTGAAAATAGGAAAAATGAAACTACCGTATTCCCTTCAGTATTTCATAACTTTTAATTGATTTGATTACTTTGTTTCCTGAATTTTAGCCTTCGATATTGATGAAACGAATTAATGACGATGAAGTGCTGATGCATGTTAGCAATCTTTTTCAGTGCTCGTTCGCCGAACAGAGCACTCAGATGTAGAATAACTATGTCAAGTTATATTCGACCATATAATAGAACCAAAAAAAAAATCAATAATATCGAAATATTGAGACAATATTCAATCTTCAGGGACAACAGATCTGATCGAGTTGAAATTTAATATTGAAATCAATTATATTGCACTTTATCGACGACTAATTCATCAATTCCAGATTTTATTATCAATAAAATAGAAATTATGTACAGGTAATACAACAATCAAGAATGTATTATGAAAATGTTTGTATTTTTAGCACAAATCTGTCGGTCATTGCTCCTAATATTAAGGAAGCGTTATTTACAACGGATATATTCAAATTGATGAAAATTGTTTCGTTCAAAAGTTCTGGTAAAAAATAGAACACAATAAATACAATTGAAGAAATATTCGTAGATAGCCTTTACATTGGTGAAATATGTCCACAAAATGCCACGTTTCTAACTGTTATGCAATTTCAAGAAGAATAATTTTCTTGTTTTTGAAATCGAACTTTTTATGGAAATAGCCTAAGAGCTTTCGTTCAAATAGAATTTTCGACAAATATTCACCATCGAAAACTTTTGAACTTATTGGTGACACCCTGTTAATTTAACAAATGTTCTTTGCTGCAGCAAATTATAAAATTTCTGGACGTTCACAAAACTTCTCATTTTCATCCATTTCAAAATATATTCACAAACACCACGCATTTGTCTCGGACATTTTTGAGTTTCCATGAATAAATTAACGTGAACTTTTTTACGATTGGAGAAGAGGAAAAAATGATAATTATAAATCCTTCATTGATCTCTAAGGAAATACTGAATGGCGTAAAAAGTGGGAACATTTATTTATCATTATAGGATATTCCTAAATTGGAGGTGCAAACGAGAATGAGAGATTCCTTGGTTGATTTCAAGAAAAAAAAAGTCCTATAAACATTGGTAAACCTACGCTTTGTTTTCGAAAAAAATAGGGTGATTCTTGTACTTCTACTTTTTTGTGATAGGTAATTATACGAGTTTATCGAATCTTTATGAATCATTGCTACATATTTGGAGAATATGCACTGAAACTAATGATTAATTCATTTATCCCAGCTTACTGACTGGATTCTTATAATAGTTAAAAATTTTCCTGAGAATTTCGAGAAAATAGTTTGAAATGATTTTCTCAAAAACAATATCAAGTATGACAAAATTAGAAGAAATCAAAAAGTTAAGTAAGTATTTTGATGTTTCTTTTTATATTCATTCAAATTATCAGTGGTTGAACGAAAAAGATTCTGTAGAAATAAAGCGAGCATTTCTCCAGCAAAAATATCACCCTTTAGATTTGCAATCGATATTGAAAAATCCCGTGATGAAAACTTTGAATTAGAAAATTTATCATTTCAAGTTTTAATTGAAAATCATGTAAAGTGCAGATGCTATGAGAAAAAAATGGTAGAATCCTCAGACGATTTTAGGGAAAAAAAATCCTATAAACCTGCAAATGTTTAGTTTTCTAGATACAGGGTGTCAAATTTTAATTTTTTCAAGCTCTTTTCTTATAGCACCTTCCCACAAGATATTCAGCTCAAATTAGGCATAGATATTACAATTTAAATCTTTCATCTTGTGATATGCTAATTTTGATTGCAAATCTACGAGGTAAAAGGAAACTTTGGTCCAATACTATACTTTTTGATTTTTTGTATTTTTGTCGTATCTTTTACCATTTTGAGAAAAAATTCTAACAATTCTCTAGTGATCCTCAAGTTAATACAAATTATCCAGTTAGTAGGCAGTGATGAATAATATAAATAAGTTCTGGTACTTATTCACCGAATCTGTAGCGAAGATTAATAAAGATTCGATAAACTAGGGTAATCATCACAAAAAGTATGACTACAAGAAACACCAAGTAGCTCGAAAACAATGCTTTTGAGGACACATGTTGATGGTATATTTTTTCTTAAAATTATCCAAGGAATCTCGCATTTTCCTTTGTATCTCCAATTGATCCATATACATATCATGAATACATGAAGGAAATAACCATCTATTGTTCAAGATTAGGAAAATGACCCGACACGTTTCAAGTCTTTTTTGAGCTCGTTAAACTCCACCATAATAGAATCAAATTTCTACAAAAAAAATTACGGAAAATTTTCATGACTATACAAGGACACATAAACCTTTGTGCGGAACTCGCAGCATCCCATCCAGATCGCATTCATCATGTCACTCCTCCTTATCTCCGCCAAATCCTGGAAGCTCCCGACGTCGACAAAAAAGGGAGATAAGCAAATCCCTTTTTTGCAACCCCGTCGTCCGTCAAGACGGTTAAAGCAACACCGCCTGGGGACCTGGAGGGTTAAATCATTAATCCCGTACACAATAGATCCTCCTACTCCTCGCATGTGTGCTCTACGTGGGGTGTGTACTTCTGGGTCTTGTGTTCCTCCGATTCGAGTCCCGGGGGAGCGAGGACTGCGTCGTTGGGATGAACGGGAACGAGGAGGGATCAGGGAACGAAAAACGGAGAGAGGACAAGAAGGAATCGTTTGCGGGAGAGAATTTGTCATTCCTGGAAAGTTCAGCTGCGTTTATTTTTCTACGAGTCTTGTTTTTAAGTGTGTCCTCTGGGTTCGGTCACCATTTACTGTGAGAAATAAACGTGAAACTTTCATGGAAGAAAATCTTTGTTAAACTCGGAAAACAAACAAAATTCAGATCAAATGTTCAAACTACTATCTATCAACTATTTTAAACCGGCTGATATAATAATAATAATAATAATTCATTCAGTGAGATTTACAAAATAAAATACATTCCAAATTGAAGATAGAATAATGCGGTAAATAAGCTACACACAAGCTTGTACAGGGTGGGCAAATAAGCGAGGTAAGCGGCTATATCTCAGGAACCACTCATCGTAGAGACTTGCGGTAAAAAATTTTACTACTAAAGTAAACAAAAGAAAACACTGGAAATTGTTTTGAAGTTCATACCTCCACCGCTAGGGGGCGTAATAGCTATCGTCGAGTAGAAAAATGCATTTTACTCGAAAAATTTCCATATTAATTTGGAAAAAAAATATCATCACTGTAAACCTTGGAAAATTCTCTATCTGTTTGAATTGTCACTTTCGATTTTGCGACATCAAATAAGGGTGGGGGAAAGATAGAAATCTGACTGATTGAAATGTCTGTAACTTCAGTTTGGCTAAACATTTTTGAGCAAATTAGATCTTATTTGGGAGACAACATCTTGTTGATTAAGGAAAAAATATACTCATGATGAATTTGATTCAGCTGCTTCCGATAGGGAGCGCTAAGTCAGAAGTTCATTGTTTTGTTCATTTTTCTCTGAAATTTCAAATGTAATGATAGGATTTTCTTAACAGAAACAAAAATTTCATTGAATTTGCATGAGAAAACCTGAAGGTCGCAAAGCGATAATTTCAGGTGTTCTGAAGTTATGGCCGAAAGAAGATATTCTTCAACTGATGCACTGCGAAAAACCAAATTGAGTCTTCAAGTTCTAACAGAAACAGAAACCTCATAGAATTTGTATGAAAAAACCAAAAGGTCGCAAAGCGATAGCTTCAGGGGTTCTCTAGTTATGGACGAAAAAAGATATTCTTCAACTGATGCACTGAAAAACTAAATTGTATCTTCTTTCGGCCATAACTCCAGAACGCCTGAAGCTATCGCTTCGCGACCTTTTGGTTTTTTCATACAAATTTGATGAGATTTCTGGTTCTGTTAGAACTTGAAGACTCAATTTGGTTTTTCGCAGTGCATCAGTTGAAGAATATCTTCTTCCGGCCATAACTTCAGAACGCCTGAAATTATCGCTTTGCGACCTTGAGGTTTTCTCATGCAAATTCAATGAAATTTTTGTTTCTGTTAAGAAAATCCTATCATTACATTTGAAATTTCAGAGAAAAATGAACAAAACAATGAACTTCTGACTTAGCGCTCCCTATCGGAAGCAGCTGAATCAAATTCATCATGAGTATATTTTTTCCTTAATCAACAAGATGTTGTCTCTCAAATAAGATCTAATTTGCTCAAAAATGTTTAGCCAAACTGAAGTTACAGACATTTCAATCAGTCAGATTTCTATCTTTCCCCCACCCTCATTTGATGTCGCAAAATCGAAAGTGACAATTCAAACAGATAGAGAATTTTCTAAGGTTTACAGTGATGATATTTTTTTTCCAACTTAATATGAAAATTTTTCGAGTAAAATGCATTTTTCTACTCGACGATAGCTATTACGCCCCCTAGCGGTGGAGGTATGAACTTCAAAACAATTTCCAGTGTTTTCTTTTGTTTACTTTAGTGGTAGAATTTTTTACCGCAAGTCTCTACGATGAGTGGATCCTGAGATATAGCCGCTTACCTCGCTTATTTGCCCACCCTGTACATTCCGCAGCATCACTGTTACTGAAAAAAAATTCAACAGCAGAAGAAAAACAAGATAAAGAAAAATTCATCATTCACTCATTCCAGAGAATCCAGAGAGGAGAGATCCACAATTTTGCCAAATACCAATAAAGCTTCATATTACTGCAATGTGATGGCGTCAATGAATATGCCGCTATTTTCTTAAACAAACATCATTAATGCTTTCACTTTATCATTGCGTTTATTTACTACATCAATGTTTTACCAATAAGGCAACAAGATGTTGAAAACCGTTGGTCCAAAAAATAGAACCAGGACTGCCTTTCCAATCTGATTCCCTTTGGAGTAGTTGTGCCTCAAATAATCCCTGGAGTTTCTGATTTGATGTATAAGACACTCGAAAATATAGAGTTGTCATACTTATATTTGCTCTTTTGGATGTATGTATTAATTTTTCAGAACTATTGTTCTACCTTCAATAAAATATGTGATATTCGGTTAATTTTTAGTTTAACTCCCCCTCCCCAGTTTTTAAAATATTTTGTACAGTGATTCGTTATAATGTTTTCATGCTATATTCCCAATAAGAGCACTGGTAAATAAATTTATGAAATATAATTTTGATTTTGAATTTATGGTCAATTCAGAAAAATTACCCATGAATCTTTTTTTCATTTCAATTTTAGGATTTGGGAGTAATCAATGAGATTTTTCCTTGTCATATCTCTATTTCAATTTTGATTATGAAAAAAACCATAATAATAACTACCTCCAACCATAATACAGACAATATTTAAATTTAAAAAAAGTACCTCCTCGGGTGGGACTCGAACCCGCAATCACCAAATCACTAGTCCAGCGCTCTCATCAACTGAGCCACCTAGTTGAAAGTTCCAACCGCATATCGAGAAACCGCTTCTCCCGGAATGGAACTTTCATCTTGCTTGGTGGCTCAGTGGTAAGAGCACTCTACAAGTGATTCGGAGGTTGCGGGTTCGAGTCCCGCTCGAGGATGTATTTTTCCGGAATTGAAATATTGTCTGATAGCCATCAAATGTAATGCTCGTATTATTAATTTCAAAAATTAATTAATTTTTTCAAATCATAACATGGTCCTCTCTTATGTCCCGAATTTGTTCAAGAAAGAGAACTATCATCCTCACAAAATTCAACTGTTTCACGAATTTAACAAGGATGATACTGATAGCCGTTTGCAGTTTTGCAAAGAACTAATGTCACGCTACGATGAAGACGCCAATTCTTTCAATAATATCTTATATTTTCTGACAAAGCTAATTTTTGCCAGAAAAGGAAAGTTAATCATCTTAATCGCAGGTGATGTTCGAGAGAAAATTCTCTCTGACTCAAGAAGAAATTGAATGTTTACCTACATTTCAATAATCGGATGGCGTTTAATAGGGCCTTAATTGTTTAAGGAAACCTTTTAACAGAAGGTTATCTGCACTTTTTGCCTTTTGATTTAGCGCCTTCTCCGACAGCAATGTTTCCAAATGATGATTAAGCAGATTTATACTAGCCGAATGGCTTCATTTGTATAAATAGGGATAGTGACTAGAGATAATTTTGAAATGGGAAAAGCAATGCTAACTTCATGAATAATTGAGTATGCAGTTGTGGAATGCCGGAATAATAAAAAGACAGATTCATTACTAATTTCAGGATAACGGGAAGCAGAAAGCACGGTGAATTATTCTCATTATAAGCTAGGAATTATGTTGTTAGGACTGCTACCAGTATTGAATAATCAAGTTTGCAGCTTCGGAAGACCTGTGGCATCAAACGAAAAACCATCTCCTGAATAATGCGTTTCGTGAAACATGTCATTTACAATTTTTGAAGAAATTTGCTATTATTTTAGACCAGAAACAGCTCTTTAGGTGCAATAGGATTTTTTTCTTCATTACGTTGAAGGCATCGACTGCTGCGGTCATTAGACTCTAACCTTACCATCACCAAACATGTACAACATCCATGACCTAGCCAGGATTCGAACCTGGTACCTTCGGCACCACAGTCGACCTCACAGTCCACTGCACTACCCAGGCAGTCTGCAATAGGAAATATTCCTGCAAACATTGTCATTTTTTCTAGGAAAGTCGACCCCTAAACAGGAAAAATTCTTCAACTAATTCTTCTTCTTGTTTGTTGTGAGGGTTTCCTCAGTGGAATGCAGCTTCCTGGGAGTCAGAGTAATATATGTAAATTTCAGCTTATATACTTGTGACGGGGATCAGTGAGCAATATGGGCTGAAATTGAATCACAACAAAAGTTTGGACGCATTTTTGGATCTGAAGTGCTTAATAAATACATATATCTGGGGTCACTGATCGACAATGAAGGTACCTACATGTGAAGCTGAAATGAAACGAAAAATTGCAGTATCCCGAGAAGCCGAAACAAAATTAATAAACATCCGGAAAGACACAGCCATTACTAAAAATACCAAACTAAAATTGCTCAACTCACTTGTATTTCCCTGGAGCTTGAGGAAAAACGACTTCAAGCGAATTGTTTCATATGATCTGTGAGCATACATATTAATTATTATTGCGGATATCCTGGACGGCCATTACAGCAAATGAATCCGCTCTTCTAGAGCTTAACTCAAGTAATCACCTATCCAAAAAGATTCATCAGTATTACCCTCGGTATTTCCTTACTTACATTGGTTTTATAGCAAGAAGAGTGGAGTCACTACAACTTCTTATAGTTGAGGGAAAGGTAGAGGGTAAGTCTCTGCGAGGAAGGTCCCTGAAAAGAGGAGTAGACCAAACTGAAGACCTAATCGATCATGGGCTGCAGCAAACCGTCAGTATGGCTGAAGATCATCAAGCCACCACGTGAGGTGGGCATCATTGTTTCTAACCAACCCCTTACCAGGGAGATGGACCAAAGAAAGCTCATGACGCAAATGAACTCCTAAATTTGTCAACTTTGGGGGTGACTTGGTCTATGATGAGTCCCTGCCATTTTAGACAATCTTTTTCCTACAACTGCTATGGAAAGTAGCGTATTCTCCACAGCTTACTCAATTCCAAAACTATGTATTGCTCATACTGTGGGAAATATTATTCCCCACGGCACTTTGCCAACACCTCGCTTGGTAGACCAATGAAATTGGGCATTTGAGTCGCTTCTATAGAAACGCAATAAATTAGCACATACTGTCAACGAAGGCCATTTTGATTTGAATCAAGTCCATTACTTGAATTATTGAAATTTGTGCAGTTGTAGGAAAAGTATAGTGTGCAACATATGGAGAAAGTCCTTTTCTCGCTCGTGTGTTTGCGGCACTCGCCTTTCAGGCTCGTGCCACAAACTTCCACACTCGCGAGAAAATTAGGACTTTCCCCACTTGTTGCACAATATACTATTTTCTTCAGCTTCTATACTTTGATGTAATTTGATCCTTATTTTAAAGATCTTTATTACCTGCAACCTACCAAATCCACGATGATCTAAATTTTTTAGTGGCCTATCTGATCTTACTAGGTACATTGTACAGACCATTGCAGCTTATAAACTATGACCTAAATCAAGCGATCTAAGGGCTCTTACTGAACAGGGTTCTCGAGACAATAATATCGATATTAAATAATCACTAAAACACTTTCAAGAGATCTATGACCGGATATTTCCAATCTTCAAACCAACGACGGCGACCAGAAATAACCACGAAGCAACAGCGAACAATGACTGAAAAACACCCTTACTTCTCTCTTCGTCTCTCTCTTGCGCGCCGCTCTAACGACACCTGAATAAACGTAACCCGACGCCTCGTTATAAGTCCAGACAGCCGGTCCGATTTTATAGGTGAGAATGTGTGACGATATCGAATCGATGCGATTTAGTTCCGGCAGTTAAAGCGGCCACGTCGCCTACGGCCTCGCGTACGATTGCCGATGTGCGTGAAATGAAAGCGGGTAGGGGATAGGCGAGGAAGGGGGTACCGGGTAGACGTGTAGTTCTAATTTAGCATTTGTGTTTACGAGCAATCATTAAAATCGAGCCTTGGGAACCGGGAAGCGAGATCGTTGGGGTGTGGACGGGAAACATGCGAATAATTGGAGATTCATGGGAAATGGCGATGGATTGTGATTGAGTCTTGGAATGATGTTGCGTGAGGGTTGGAATAGAGATTGTTTTGGTTCGATTATTTGAAAATGTGTCATTCCCTTCATTCCAGAATATTGTGATATTACTGCAATAAACATTCACTTTTTGCACTTGTTGCATAAATAACTATTAATATCTTCAATAATAAAATGGCTACGATAAAATGTCTGTCAATGATGGCCCAATACAGACACTCTATAGACCTTGACAGACACCGGATGACGCGTTACCCCACTCTTCAACGTAAGTTAGGAGGCAACCTGTGTAATCTACAAACCTTGGGTCCTTTCATGGAATTCGCTTCTGAATTGAACGAAGTGAATTGAATAATTGGAAATAATGTTCGAATTTCGAACATTACTCCAAAAACCGAAGTCCTTTTTTTGTGGCTTCATGGAGACAGGTGAAGTCTTCAGCGAGTGACATCCAATTAGTCCACGTTAGTCCAAGGTTGAGTTGATATGCCATGTTACAAATAGTAATATGATTCTTGTTATGCATGGTCGGGACATTATGATGCTGTTTTATGACTTTTTATTGAGTTCCTAGTATTGTATTTTCGCTTCGTTATAGAGCTGGTCAAGAAAATCTGTTGACGGGGTCTTGGTCTTGATGAAGTGAAGTTGCTTTGATAGGTTGATAGTTTTCTTTTGCGACTGGAAGTTTACAAATCTTGGTTTTAGGTCTTTTCCATCTTTCTTCAGGGACGATAGAATTTTTCGAGTTCTTGATCTATTTTCACTTGATCTTCAAGTTTTTCTTTTATGGTGGCAGTTGAAGAACATAATTCATATAGTATTTCAGCTCTAGCAGTTCTTCTCAGGTGCTGGATGTGGCACTAGATTGTTTCTTCACAAGCGCTGGGACCAGTAGAGTCATACATTCCTCTGGAATTCTTGGGATGTGGCTATAGAAGCATTTTCTCGGGCACTAAAAGTTCATGGGATTCATGGGCGTAAGTTTCGTTTCAGTAGACTCGTGATGTTCTCTGAGATTCTTGGGATATGGCACTGGGAAGTTTTCTCAAGAGCATTGGTTTCTTCTCAATAGACTCGAGATGTTCTCTGGGATTCTTGAAATGTGGCTCTGGAAGTTTCTTTGATTGAGAGAAGGATCGTGAATTTAATCTCATCCGGCTCGAAGGACTAAAAATTGATCGTCTCATATAATTCACATCTAAATTGAACGAAATCAATCCCAGTTATTTTCCATTATGAATTGAATAATATGAAATAATGTTTGAATTTCAAACATGCTCTTTGAAAACATTTTGTCAGATGCTTAAATGAAAAATAGAATTATTTACTAACAGGTATATATCTTCCAGCTGTAAACGTTCGAAAGACAATTGGAATTCTGTTCTGAAATTTCAAATTGATTGGATATTATTGAAGTATTGATTCATATAAATTGAAACCATTTGAGCCTCATGATCCAAATTGCGGAGAATCTTATATCGGATCATTTTTTCTTGAATGTAAGACTACCAACATATTCCGAATCAAGGGCTCATTCACTTATAAAAGTTTGAAAACTATTCACGTGTGCAACTAATTCTTGTGAATCCTATTAACTGAATTTCAAATTGAATATTGACACAAGCAAATTTCAATACAAAATTACAGAATTTCATATCAAAAATTTATATAAATTCAGTCTGCAGATCCAACTGGTGGTACATTTGTAATACCACTCGCTCAATGATTGTTAGCCAACATAAGAGAATCTGTCAGACTAAAGTCAACATAAAGATCAATAACCAATAACCTTTCTTTATTTATGAAAATCAATAGAAGTGATTCAAAGATGCCAAGAGGTAGACGAAATCTCTGATTTGTTAGAATTTCCCAATGTACTCTTGAGCCAAAGTGATAAGCACAACATTGCTCAACATTATTGAAGAGATGAAGGATGAAGTGAGATGAAATATTTTTATAAAGAACAGACCAGACGTTCACCGGAGATCGTGACCTACGGAGTTCTACAGAAAACAGTCTAAGAATCTATCCTTCTTCTTATTTTCGTGAATGGTTCACTAAAAATATAGGAGTCTAATGATGCAATTTGGTCTGCCGATGATGCCCTTCAATAGTGGTAAAACGAAATATATGGTCTATAGCTCTTACACTCAAAAATATTATTTACATTATTATTGCAGGAAGACCAAGGAAAAGATGGTCGGAAAGCTGGGTCTCTACTTCAACAGAGACGCCTTGAAGAACAACAGGTTACATCCTAAATGAAAGAGGAATAAGAAAAACGAAGATTGCAGGAACAAGTTTTTGTGAATCACCACCATTGTTAAACACCTAAGATGGGCTTAGTACGTAAGAAACCTCGACAATAAGATAAAAGGCCTAAACTTTAAAAATTAAACATTATCGTAAAACAAGTTTTTCATAAAGTTGAACTCAAAATAGCTGTCATATGAGGAGGTGAGATAAAACCTCTGGAAGTTATTAAAAAATGGGTCTAGAAAAGCATCCAGAAGAAGAAGTGTACTTTTCCCACTCAATAGTTATTCGATATAATAGAAGTCCAGGATGTGAAACACTTAAAGCACTTTTCAACATCATTTCAGGAAAAACATTCATGAATAAATGTTCACTGTGAAAATAAACTTTATTATCATTATATATCATTCAATCAATCGATTATCATTATTTTTGTTTGTTTATCTTTAAACTATATTCTCTACTATAGCTTTGTAATTTATTCATTATGCTTATTATTCTTTCTTCGTCTGTAGCGACAATTCTAAGGTGTGGTCAGCATAAATAACCTCAAAAAGATGAGTCTCCGCCTGTAGTTTTTTCGTAGTTAAATACATCAAAGACATTCAACAGGCAATATAATAAGAATTACTTCTAGTTTTCTCAGCATCAGCTGGTCATAGAATGCTCACTGATCTATCAGCTAACAACAACGTCAAACGTCATCTATCGTATGTTTTTCCGCTCTATAGCCTAGACGAGACATGTAGGTATCGCACAATCGACATTTCATCACTTTTCACGTGTTTCCAATACATCAATCACTTCAAATCTCACACAGAGACATTCTCAACGACATGCCTATCAATCAAAAACATCCGTCACCGTGATAAAATAAAGCATCCTTTGAATTGCAATTTTCGCAACATTTAACTGGGCATCCCGTTATCAGTCAAAGCTCGCAGACACTTTTTTGACTGCTGCAAGAGAGCACGGTCCATTTACACTTCCCTTCCCCGTTAATTAAGGTCTAATCGTCGGAGAAGAAAGACCTCTTTTCACTACGCACATGTGGAGACGACCAGTTCGTTCACCGGCTAACAGACGGACAGTCTCGGACAGAAACGAACTGGTCGTCCCAACTTAGACGACTTTTCGGGCTCAAATCACACGAAACCATTGCGAAACGGATTTTTTACGACTCGGCGAGACTATATCGAGATCTGTTTATTTTTTTGCATGTATAGGATGTTTAGGTCGGTGGTGTCGATGGACTGTCTTGCTGAAGGTTTAGACATGAGATTGAAGGAGATCATGGCTTTCACGAACTGGTAGAATAAATGATTCTTCAAATCAATATAATTCATTCGGTAGCTTATTTTCGTTGCTTCATCTGGAATTTCTCTTGAAATGAATGCCTTCTTTTTTAAGTTGAATCAATCAGAAATTTCTGAAAGGAAATATCTTACGGAAAAATATTTCGCATAAAATGTTGATGGTGCTCACGGGCGCTGGTTTATTCCCAGTAGGCTTATGATGCTCCCTGGGATTCTTGATATGTGGCTCTGGTTTGTTTGATGAGATAAGGATCGTAATTCCTTAACCTCATCCGGCTTGAAGGACCAAAAATTGTTTTTATGACCCTTGACTTTAGCATGATTTTTGTGCGACAAACTGAACAACACGGCTCAGAAGTTCAAATCTTACTCCACGGTTTTGAGGTGGGAGTCTGAAATCCCTTCCATTTACTTCACCCTTGTGGGAAGACGGGGTCAATTTTGGAATCTCAAATGAGAATCCCTATTTTTTATTGCACATTTCTATTCTACTGCAAAAAACACGTAGAAACGATTTTTCACGCTTCGTCACTGCAATCGATTTTAATTTTTCCGTCCGAACGACCTCAAGGTATCCATTCCATTAATTGTTCACTTGTGGAGGTGTCCTATAATTTTGTGTAAATTTTCGTCGTTTTAGAGTAGAGTATCGAAAGAACGGACCGAAACAATGACGTTACCTTTGGACAGTGGAGCTAAATATTACCACTCGATTTACATAAATTTGCCTTCAAGAGATGTCATGATAATCAGCAAGCTACGATCGGCTATGAACTATCAGCCGTGGCATTCAATCTACTACTTTGCTGCCTAGTGAAACAAATAACTATATTTCGCAGGGCCGCCGCCAGGACCGGCAAACCGGACATTTTGCCGGGGCGACAAATTTTAGGGGCGCAGTCAGTTAATGGAACAAGAAATATTTTCTGACACAAAAATGTTTTCTTACTTAAAATAAAAATAAAAAATAGCACTCTTTGTTGTAAAATAATGAAATTACCAACGGCCAATGTTTTCGAATCGAATAGGTGCTCTCAACTATCAATTATAGTTATGAATATACAAATTGGTACTTAAATGAACCTTTAAGAGCCACGTCGTGTTTTTACTATAAACTTATAGAGCGTTGTACTTTTAAGTATGCAGGACATTTTTGATGAAATCGACAAAACGCGACCTTTGATAAATTTGACAAGGTGATTTTAAGTTAAAATACGAATTCTTATGAAACTGAATTATGCCTGAGGGAAAAATAACAGAGGCTCCTTCAACGAAAATTCAGATAAATTAGGCAAAGCAGGGCGACGAAATTTTATTTTGCCGGGGCGCCAAAACGTCTGGCGGCGGCCCTGAAATTTCGGCTTTGCATATTGGCGCTGATGAAGCCTTTTATGAAACTTTAAATCGGCATGACAATTGTTTTGGGTACCTACTTATTAGCTTTATTTCCTGTGATCGATACGGAAAAACTGAAAGCCGTTATATCTGAAGGCAACTGGTTCAAGATCCACAATTCACTACATCAATTAACGTCACTGAATCTACCGCTTGATGTTTCTTTGTTCAAGTAAAATACAATTTTTCTGGGAATCATAAAGCAGAGAATCACGTAGAATAAGTGGAAACTATGCATCCAAATTTGAAAATTCTCTGTTCTAAGATAAGCATAAAAGTTCACTACGTCTATAGATATCGCTTTCCAGAAAACTTGAGGGATAAAAATAAGGAAGAATAAGGCGGAAGATTACATCAGGACTTGAAACTATAGAAGATCAATATCAAGGACGATGGGATATTCACATAATAACTCAATACTGTTGGAATCTTTTTCGAAACTATTCTACCAAGTTCTATAAGTCATATGAAAGGAAAATCCTGAATAATAGTTTATGTTACTTGTTAACAATAAAATTTGATTGGTTTGATTGATTATAGTGTATTATGTAAATTTTGTAATAAATGCTCAAATCTACAGGGTGTTTCCAAATAAGACGTAAACCTCAGATTACGTGTTAGTATGGCTCATTTCCTTCCGTTTGAAACATATATAGTGATAACCAAAAATCAACAGTTTACGAGATATTTAAATTCTTGTGTTTTTAAAAGATTTCTCACCTTACTTCATCTTTCATAAATTTTTTTTTAAGTTGACCAAATTTGATTATAATTTTGGTTTATTTTCGTGGTCAGCGAGAAGTCCGGATCTAACACCGTTAGAATAGACGAAGAAGTTTAATTGCAATAAGAAATATTCAATTCATCATTTATTAAAGAACTAAAGAAGGAATTTGGCAAATTTCTAAAATAATTTTATTATACATAAATTGTGGAATTCGAAAGTTGAAGGAAAACTATCAAAAATTTACTATTCATTTCTTCATATACCATCTTTTAAATCATACTAATTCTCATTCAACATCTAATACAGCATATTTTTACTTTTTTCATACATATCATCATCAAATCAAACTAACATCACGAGATAAAAAGAGAAATAAAGAGTGTGAAGTTCCAGATATAGTTCGATGGGGCCGCAATAGAAGAAGATTTTGGAATGCCCATGTGGAAAGGATGGATGAAGAAAGAATTGCCAGAATAGCAAGGGATGGAAATCCAGAAACAAGTCGACCGTTGAGAAGACCGCCTAAACGGTGGAAGGACCCGTGGACGTCAATCTCCCAAGAGACATAAATAGTTGGGAAATACAAGCCACCGGCTTAAAATATGTAGAAGAAGAAGAAATCAAACCAGGTCAACGCAGAAAAAATTGAGGAAAAATGAAGTAAGGTGAGAAATTCTTTCAAAAACACTGAATGACTCAGGAAATCTATTTTCCGCGTCGGAAGCCTTAAAGGTTCCGCCCGCCTATCAGACTTCTCTCCGAACATCACATCCGTCCTCGTGGCACGTCCTTTAGCGCGGATTCAATCCGTGCCGCGACGGCATCAGCGAGGAGGAGACGATGGGAAAAAAGATCCCGCGGGCAATTCGAGTGGATACACGCAAAACTGAGGCGACGGCGAGAAA
Organism: Harmonia axyridis; assembly: GCF_914767665.1. Classification (NCBI taxonomy): domain Eukaryota; kingdom Metazoa; phylum Arthropoda; class Insecta; order Coleoptera; family Coccinellidae; genus Harmonia; species Harmonia axyridis. The sequence goes on from NC_059503.1 coordinate 28,359,089, forward strand.
ATTGATGGCAAATTGAAATGGGGGATATTATTCGGGCGAGATCGATGGCTACGGCCGCTACCGTGATGGCGAGCGTGCGAACGACGACGCCTCAAGACGATTGCGTATTGAATTAGACTTTTATTAGTTTCTCACGATTCGAAGGCCGAAGGATGGCAGAAAAAACGGTGTGGAGGCATGACGTTGGTACTGGGAGGCGGCTGGCGGCGGCTGGTCCTTCGAGATCCGTGCCAGATCGAATGATAAGCCGGGACCAGATCGATGCTTCGCGGAGATTCCGGTAGGGGGTGCGGGACGAACTGCGTTATACAGGGTGGTTACTCACTTAGGTATGAAACTTCAGGGGGTTATTCGTTAGGTCGTTTTGAGGAAAAAAGGTTCTATGAACATATGTCCGGAGGTGCTTGGTTTCCGAGATACAGGGCGTTGAAGTTTGAAACATACGATAGGTATTTATAAATTATCGTAAGTAATTGCACGAGTGCATCAAAATTACTGATAATTTTGCATGACAGCGTGTTGTCATGAAAACTGCATGAGTTCATTTTCATTTTTGGAGAAAGAGCCCGAAACCGAAGGCTCTTTCTCCAAAAATGAAAATGACCGAATGCAGTTTTTCAAAGAAAACACGCTGGAATGCGAAATTATCCGGTCATTTTGATGAACGAGTGTAATTCGGGGGAATATTTCCCGAATAAACTGTTACATCACTTGTCAAACTGATGTAGAATGGAATTGCCATAGATTCGAACTGTGTAAGATGCATAGAAACTATGCATCCATGAACAGAACAATTATCGCAGTGCAGTTTCGCTTCCTACAATGCAATTATCGCTGTAATTTTCGATAATTGTTCTCCACATACATAGAATTTTTGACAGGAGGGAAATATTCGTAAGTAATTGCACAAGTGCATCAAAATTACCGATAATTTTGCATGACAGCGTGTTGTCATAAAAACTTTTCATTTTTGGAGAAAGATCCCGACACCGAAGGTGGAGGGCTCTTTCTCCAAAAATGAAAATGACCGAATGCAGTTTTTCAAAGAAAACACGCTGGAATGCGAAATTATCTGGTCATTTTCATGCACGAGTGTAATTCGGGGGAATATTTCCCGAATAAACTGTTAACTTGTCAAAGTAACATAGATTCCATAGATGACATAGATTCGAACTGTATAAGATGCATAGAAACTATGCATCTATGAAAAGGACAATTATCGCAGTGCTATTTCGCTTCCTACAATGCAATTATCGTAAGTAATTGCACAAGTGCATCAAAATTACCGATAATTTTGCATGACAGCGTGTTGTCATAAAAACTGCATGAGTTCATTTTCATTTTTGGAGGAAGATCCCGACACCGAAAGTGGAGGGCTCTTTCTCCAAAAATGAAAATGACCGAATGCAGTTTTTCGAAGAAAACACGCTGGAATGCAAAATTATCCGGTCATTTTGATGCACGAGTGTAATTCGGGGGAATATTTCCCGAATAAACTGTTACATCACTTGTCAAACTGATGTAGAATGGAATTGCCATAGATTCGAACAGTGTAAGATGCATAGAAACTATGCATCTATGAACAGAACAATTATCGCAGTGCTGTTTCGCTTCCTACAATGCAATTATCTCTGTAATTTTCGATAGTTGTTCTCCATATATATAGAATTTTTGACAGGAGGGAAATATTCGCAAATATTCTTGAATAGATTTGGTTGAAATTTAGTGAGTTAATTTGAAGTAATAAGGTGCTTATTTGGCCCTCACTATATTTAAATTAGTAGGTCCAGTGACGTCTCAGTGGGCACAGACAGCAAACAACATTGGGGAAAATAGTACGCCTCTGACTTTTTTGTGGGTTTTTATTTATTGAGATTGATCAAATAATTTTTTGGTTTTCTGTACTTTCTTTTTATATCTAGCTTCGTTTCCGTGAAAAAAATTGAAGCCAATTTATTGCATAACACCTGCACTGAAGACCAGCTGACAGTGATAGTATAGTAATATCTCGAAAACGAGGCTTATATGAAAAAAATCTGCCTGCACCTGTCTGCAGTTTTTTCGGGTCTATCCTAGAGTAATAAACATAGATAGAGATAGTATACTCAATTTTTTCATGTCCCCAACATGGTGAGATGTTGGGTGATTGTCGGATTGTGATATATTTTCAAATCCACAATTTTACTATATCATTCTGAATGTATATTATATTGAATGAAAAATATTCATTTGAGTGATTCCCGATTAAATATGCAAATTTGAATATTTCGAATCCGATATTTTTCCTAATCGTCGAATTTATAAATAAGCAGAATATTTATTATTTTCTGTACCTACCTGCTGAAATCCAAGGTTTGGCAACCTTTGCTCTCGCCTCTCCTATAGTGTCATCGGTTGTTTCACGTCATTTGACGCGCTTGAATTTTGTTTTCTGGATTTCATATATATTCAGGTATTTATTTCAATATATTTTGATTTAATATGAAACGTTGGAAACACTTTGGGACATAAGGAGTGCGTTCTTTGTGGAGAAACTCGCGAATTGCGTGAAATTTCGTATCACTGATGTGTTTTCATTTCCATTCGCTTCATGTCATTTTGATAGTTCATGTTGGGGACAAAATAGGCTTACTAAAAATCACATATGCTCCCTCTATCAATGTTTATTACTCTGAGGAGTCTCTCCACGCTAAAACTCGACAGTTGTTTTCACAAAAATTACAATACTTTTTATAACAAGTAACTTTAGTCTCATGAAATAGTCTTGACAAATACTATTCCAGCATCTGATTTTTCCTGTTGATAAAATCGAAAAAACACAATGAAAATCAGGTCCAAAATTCTCTTCTTCGACTGGGATTTTTGTTACCATGCATATTACTCATGCTTCTTGTAAAGGAAATATTCCATTATTTCCAATGAAAATTCAATGAATTAGAGTAAATAATGTTTTTTATATAATACTTGTACAGAAGACTCATTCAAAAACTCGCCTCTTTGTGGCTCGTTTTCTAATTTTGAACTTGAAAAATATTATTATTATTGAAACTCTTATTGGATAAAAGTTTTTTAACAAAGTGCTATAAGCGAACATATCCCAAAGCAATGTGTTCCTGTTCCTGTCCCCTTCAATATTATACCAATTTGAATTTTCTACATAAAAGAAATCTTTACAAAAATTTAAATTACTCCTGACTGAATATTGGATGAGGAGGAGGAAATAGGAATAGGGATGGGAAATAGAGGGGAAAGATATCTGAAGAACAGCTTCGAGAAAAAATATAAGGACTCACATATTAAGATTTGTTCCAGCTAGCCAGTGGTGACGCCGGGGGAAGGGACAGGGGGGCCCGCCCCCCCTCAAATTTTACTGCCCCCTCCCTAAAAAATGACATACTAAGGCTTAAAGATTAGCAGAACTATAATTTCGCTTTACTTTGGCTCCCCAAAAAAATTTGGACCCCTCTTGGCCACCCCTGTTTTTGAAAGCTGGCGTCACTAATGGCCACTGCAGCTAGTAGAATACCTCTTTTGGACTATTTCTGTTGGAACACGATTCCATAACTGCGGAGACACAGCTTTAAGGCTGAAAGATTCAAAAATGATGAAGGGGAGGTTGAATGGTAATGATAAGATTTTAATGATTCCAAAAACAGACCAAGACATAGATAGTACTCAAAATAGCATTTTAAAGGTCTTATGAACCTTCCTAGTTGAGATTTTACTTTAATCTCATAAAGTATCCTACAGATTACCTCATAGATCAGATACACAGAAACTGAAATCGTTAATTGCGGATGAAACGTCAAATCGTTCGCGGAACAGATAAGTAGCCAGGCGTCAGAAGGGTGCATTCCAACTACTAATTACGTATATACGCGGTCTTTTCTACGGACACCATTACACCGAGTTCGACCTACTTCTGTCACACCTGTTACTCGCTACCGATTTCGCTTGTTCTGTCTGCGGGAATAATTTATTTCTTTCGAATAATTCTTTGCGCCACCTGCGTTTCCGAAGACGGTAATTAATCAGGTGGATATCAATTCGCGAGTAACAGCCGCTGCTATCGAGGTTTTCTGACTCGAAGTTGAGCGGATGTTAGGTTAGAGTTTCATTCAGAGATATAAATCGAATTGTGTTAATTTTGATCGCAAATTTAAAATGAAAAAAACAGAAGCAAAAACAATAAAGGAAATAACAGTGTTTTCGAGCGCTCGTTGCGAATTTTGAGGCAGAAATTAGGGATTCACTTTGACTTGATCTCAAGTCAAGTCTGATATTTATTTAGCAAGTACTTGAATCATATCAGGCTACTTGATTATTAGTAATTTTTTGTGTAGTGTCACATCAAAAATGATGAAATGAGAAGAAAGCTTGTAAAAAACACTTTCATTTCTTGAACTTATTGTATCTATAAAAAAACCTGAAATATCAATTTTTTGAAATAGAAACATAAATTATATCAATATAAATCATATCAAAATAATAAAAAAATAAAGTTTCTCAATATTGACAAAACTCCAGGCTTTGTTTGATTTCATAATTTTCCATCCAGGATCTAAGACACATGAGGCATCTTATAGATTTGTCGCCTAACCTATTGCGGATTTTTGTAACTGTAAGAGCAGCTCTGGAAAATTGTCTTTCAACAGGAGCTGAAGTGCTGGTGTTGATGAAAATCCTTGGCCATTTTGGTCAAGTTTGGAAAGATATTTCTGAAATTACCATAATCAACCAATAGATTTCATGGGAATGTGAGAAAACTACTAATAAAGTCACTTTGGCAAATGCTTCAGTATCACGGCGCTCGAGAAATCCCCTTATTTAGTCTAAGCGCATACGAGATAGCAGAAATATATGCCATGCGACGCGTGCATATCAAGCTCAAGTAATATCAAGTAGTTTGATATCAAGTCAAGCAATAAATATCTAAAATCAAGTCAAGTTAAGCTCAATTATGTAATTTTTCACAAGCTTGATTTTCAAGTTAAGTATTTGGTTAATATATCAAGCTACTAGGCTTGATGAATCCCTCAATATACACCTTCAAAAACTACGTTAATTGTCTTCTAACTATAGACTTATAGAGCGTCGTACTTTCAACAAAACGTCCTTTGAAAAGGTGATTTTCAGTTGAAAAATACGTTCTCATATGAGATTGAAAAGATGCCTGGAAGAAATAACAAAGGCTCCATCAAAATCCAGAGAAATTAGGCAAAGCAGGGCAGCGAAATTTTATTTTGCCGGGGCGCCAAAATGTCTGGCGGCGGCCTCGGATTTACGTGTAGGTTTAAACGGATTAATGAATTGTGATGAATGTTTTTATTCAATAGATCATGAAAAACACTTTTTTTGACAACCAGATGATTCTTCGATAATTCTCGAGAAAAATGCCGCAACTATTCATATAACGGGCGTTTATTGGCATTCTTTTTACCCAAAAAGTGGTGCATTACCGAACTACACGTTCGTGACTATACCAGAAACATCGAACATTGATTTATGACAACACACAATTGTACTTTTGAGGTAATATATCGAAATAAGACATTGTCGGCTTGCTCTACCTCTATGGGAACCTCATACAGCCCATATATTCGCGGTTCGTATACATCTATTTTTCAATTTCCAATTTTTCGTGATGTCATTACCGGCGCAATAACAACAGAAGCAGAGATAGGTACCTATCGGTATCCTCAAATCGCTCCGACCGCAATTCTGAGATCGTGCCGTCTCATCGTGTGAACTTATCCGCGAAAAAGCGAAATAGATCAGGAACCTGCGAACGATTTTTTTCAAAATCGTTTTGTTCCGCGCGGGAGAACATGATATTGTGATATTGGTTTATTTTTACTGTAATAAAACACTAATGTTTCGTGAAGAAAAAAGATGTTTGTGAGTGCACGGAGAAATGCATAAAGTGATATTGATTCCTACTAATAGAGTGAATTTTTTTTGAGGAACAAAAAATTATTGCCGCAGTACTGAGTTGCATAAACTATTTGATGAGAGTTATACGTATAAAGAATACCGGCCAAAAAACTCGGCCACCTATAATTTTGCTGAAGTTCGTTGAGCAAAAACTTTCGCAATTTTTTATGGATTTCAATTGTTCCATACGTAATGCTTGGTAATATACTGTGTCCGTAAAGTGTGGAACAAATTCATTTTTAGCTAAACAGACCATTTTAAGTAATAATTCTGAAACATGTGGATTTTGGATTTTAATTTACCGTATTTTAAAATAATAATCTAATATACAGGGTGAATTACTTTCGAGTAATGACGTTACCGTCATTTTTTTCAAATGGAACACACCCATTTTGTCTCAATTTTCCGATTATTCTAGCTGAATTGATTCCAAAAATGCATCACATGTTGATTCCAATTGGTTCAGGGTGGACAAAAATACAATAGATTTGTATGTGCTCATAAAGTAACGCGTAACATTCTTTATTAGTTAAATTAACACTATTATCAAAAATACTTATTGTTTAGCGGCAATTGGTTTGAATGTAACAACCTGTAGTTTGTTACATTTTTAGATTAATATTAATGAGCTGTTTTCAAACATGTTTGAAACTTGTGGTCTAGCAGACAGAATATGAAAGAAATTATTTCTTATCAATTTGAAAAAAAACATAGTCGTCTAGTTTTTTGTGAAATGTCATTATTTCTTTAGTAATTTATTTATCTTGTTTTCTGAGGAAAGTTCACTTTTTGGGTTGAGCAGCGGGTATAGTCTCTTGTGCAATTGCCTTGCCTTTTTTCTGTTTTCTTCTGTCTGTTTGCTAAAGTTGATTCTTTCATCTAGAATTACCCCCAGATTTTTTGCTTCTTTTTTCCATTCTATCATCTGATTTTCGATTTTGACGTTTCCTGCTTCTTCTTCCTTTACTGTTGTTCCAACGAAGTAGATTTCAACTGTTTCAACTGAAAAGCAGCAGTCCTATTATCGATCCTTTGGGAACTCCGGCTTCAATTTTTCTAATCGTCGGCGTCGGCCTGGTACTATCGTCATTCACTCTAAATTTTCCATTTGCCAGGTACGATTGTATTAATCTGTTAAGTTTGGTTGGAAATGTCATCAACTTCATTTCGAATATCAGACCTGGATGCCACATTTTATTAAATGTCCAACAATATTGCACTAATCTGTAGAGAGGTTCATTTGCTCCTTAATATTTTCGGTTAGTAGTACCAGTTGATGAATCGTTGAATGCTCTTTGCGAAACTCAAACTGGTGATGTGTATTTTTTTCTTCTACGAAATTTATCTTCTGTGAATTAATTTCTCCAACGCTTTATTAATTGCCGATAATACGTTTATGGGTCGATAGTTCGTTGGGTCTTTTTTATCTTTTCCTTTCTTCCAAATTAAGAAGAATAGGTACAAACCAAAAATTGTAAAATATCTTCTAATGTCAATCTGATTCTCCATTCGACATCCTTCGATGAAAACAAACTCATTTTACTCCCATTCCATCCAATCGACGTGAGCGACATCGTCTCAGGATATAATGCAGGTCCATTTAATTTTTCCCGATGTACGGTAGACCATTTCACGCATATCTAAGACTGAAGCTATTCGGCTACGGTTCGTAGATGCTTTATTACCATAACCAATCCCAAAGGGTCTGCTGATGGCGATTCCTTCGCCCGAGATGGGTTCTGCATGCGCTCAGTTGATTGCTTCGACGTTTTCGTTTTTTTCTGTTCAGCTCATCTTGGGAGATATGCGGAATTCGATATGGCGTCCGTCCACACGAGTTTTGATAGTTACTGAACGGTTTCAAGGAATCCACCGAAAATCCGCAAAAAACTGCATTATCAATCCAAAACAGTAAAAAAACAATTATGAAACACTTACAGGAGCTCTTGAACGCAAGTGACGTTTCCTCATCTCATCTCAGTGGTCTCATTTCATTTATATGTTTATATTATATTTATAAATTTTTATTCTACTATATATACAGGAAAGTCATTAAGTTAAACACTTTTTTCATTCACCATTTTTCCAGATTCGGCTCATATAGACAGTTATAAGTATTTTATGTTATTTGAGGTATTTCAGAAAAATCATTTTATATCTATCAATTGATGTAATGAACAAGAGCCAATATGATATTTGATAGAAATCTAACATTGCTATTTAGAATCATTAATTCTGTGACAGTCGTCAAAAAAACTCATTTTGTATGTAGCTCTCTCTCTCCATAACTTTCATTATACAAAAACAGCGTGTCAACATTGCCTTAGCTGTGTTGAAGACAATTACTTGAACTGAGATTGATTCATAATTAAATTTTTCACTGATTTTATATCATTCAACTTGAAATATCTTAAAAATGGTGAGAGATCATAACGACTCATTTTATTTTCACAAATGATTGAGCATTTTAATAGTGGATAGTTGGATTATTTCTAATTGCTGTATTTATGCTAATTTCGTACAGTTCTTGATGATCGGTAGGGTATAACTTCATGAAAACCATTAGAAGTAGAAAAAAAATTGAAGATTATATCTCTTAATTAAAGAAAACTTCAGACTAAAATTAATTTCATTCTGAATAATCATGTGAATGCAACAAAGATCACATTTAATTCTGGAACTTCAACATCCTGTATATTTTCACTTGAGCTGAATCTGAAAGATAAAAGTTTGGGACTCAAACTTTATATATGCACAAAATGCCATATCAGTCGATTTGTTGTAACTCAAATATAAAGTATTCTTTCAAAATGTTGTTTCTGCCGACGCTATATACAGGGTGTTTCCTAAACATGCGGCAAAAATTCAGGGGGTTGTTCCTTGGACTATTTTAAGCATGTTTTGTCCTTGGATGATTTTTGAAAAACCTCTTTGTTTCGAAGATACAGGGCGAACAACATTTTTCATATTTTTAAAATTAATAATAGTTTAAATAAAAATGCGTACCGCACTGTGTTTACTAAGTAGGTACAATTTATTTTTAAATTTGTTTAACAACATTCCAATTACTAAAAACGGCCAGTTTTTTGACTAAAAATTGATAAGTGCAGATGGTAAAGGAATACAGATTAAACACGGTTTTCATTTGAATTCGTTTTGTGATGTATTATTATTATTATTTGTTTTTGAAAGGGTTCGGCAGTCAATGAGGAGAAGATTGGATGCTTGTATGCTGGCTAGAGGTGGTCATTTTCAACAGTTTTTGTAGGTTGAGTTGAATTTTCATTTAATTTTTCATAATAAAATGTTATTATCTGAAATTTTGTTTCCCCTATATCTTCGAAACAAATAGGTTTTTCAAAAATCATCAAAGGACAAAATATTCTTAGAATAGTTCAAGGAACAACCCCCTGAATTTTTGCCGCATGTTTAGGAAACACCCTGTATAATCCTAACTCTGTCGATTTTGTGGTCAAGGAAATATTGGATCATTTATTTGCGATATTCTTTTTGAACATCCTTTGGTCCTGATCATCTGATCAGCTTGAAATTCTGTATGGATCTTGAAATTTGTTATTTTATACCTAAATACAACTATCCTATTAATTCAAGGAACCCGTAGTTGGATTTTGACACCCTGAATATTTCAAGTTACCTGAAACTTGAAATATTCGGGGTTGGTTCAGATTCTGATCACGAATCCGTCATCAGTAAGCCGAACCATTCCTCAGTTAAAATTACATTAAACTACGGACAGTCTGTGCGTAGAGAGAACCACTCAAAAATAAGTGACATTTGGAATATCCAAAAAACAGGAACAACTTGAAATAAATTGAACATGATAATCTTCATCTTCATCTTAAAGTACCTATCCTCTGTAGATGTTGGCTATCAACATGATAATAACTATAACTATTTAGCTATATACACAAAAGTCGTTTTCGTGATTCAATAACTAAGAGTTTTTTTTCTCCAGTTGTATTCCACTACATCTGTTTTCAATTTTGTGAACCTACATATAGTAAGTCGGAATATGATTTACTTATCTTATCTGGAGTCAGGGCCGTCGCTAGGGGTAGGCAGGGTAGGCGGTCGCCTAGGGCGGCAAAATTCAAGGGCGGCGTTTCAAGCTTGATTCAAAAAAGTTACATATGTAAAAATTCAGAGTTCCAAATGAGATTCGATTCAGTCAGCAACAACAGGAAGGAATACCGACAAATTTAATTAATATCAAAAACCATATAAGGTGCCGCATTATACATTAAACTCATAAATATCCAGATGTGGCGTGATCCCCTCATGGTGCTGTTCACGAATTGTTGACGCTAACAAAACACATCCATTCATCAGGCTTGTCCGCGTTCGCTTTACGTTGCCGAATTTTATTGCCACTTGGGGTTCTGTATTATTTTATTTTCAATTCTCTAATCAGAATGTTGATTCCTCAGAATGGAATGCAAAATATAAGGAAACAGTTCCATTTCATCACTTCCAACTGATCTTTCTTGGGAAATATAGGAAGTTTTATTATTTCATACAACATTCCATTATTTTATAATACTTCTTATTTTTTATATCAAATTATCTAGTGTTGGGCGTGGACGCCTTCGAATTGAGTGATGGTTCATCCGCATCATCCAATTGTTTCACTCGATAATCTTAAACAAAAAAAAACAAAATTCCAAGCTTTTTCCAAAATCGAAACGTAACTAGGAACCTGAAACTGCAGGGCCCACTCTAGAGGGGAAGCAAATGATGCAGGGCGGCATTATCTACTTTTCATGGGAAATCTGGATTTGAACAAATTTCACTAATAATTTTTTCATCAAATTTACTAATCTTAAACATCTTTGCATCATGAATATCCGTAACATCTATTCGAATTTAAAATAATTGTTGATTCGCATCTTCCGGTTGTTAATTCAATCATATCAAAGAAAAAAAACGAAATGCTCGAGCGTTATAAAAGAGGTTTTTTTTAGAGCTATATAAGTTTCAATTGCAATAAAAAAACGATGGATTATTCGATTGACATGAGTTTCATTTATCCGCAAGATAATAAAAAAAAATAAAAAAAAAATAATAAAAAAAAAAAATCTTGTGGCATTACATTTTGAATATGATTTCTGGCATATGACCGCCACGGCTGGCTCGGATGTAGTCCAATCTGGACGTCCAATTTTCGATGACATTTTTCAACATTTGTGGCCGTATATCGGCAATAACACGACGAATGTTGTCTTCCAAATGGTCAAGGGTTTGTGGATAATCCGCATAGACCAATGACTCTACATAGCCCCACAGAAAGTAGTGTAGCGGTGTTAAATCACAAAATCTTGGAGACCAATTCACAGGTCCAAAACGTGAAATTAGGCGGTCACCAAACGTGTCTTTCAATAAATCGATTGTGGCACGAGCTGTGTGACATGTTGCGCCGTCTTGTTGGAACCACAGCTCCTGGACATCATGGTTGTTCAATTCAGGAATGAAAAAGTTAGTAATCATGGCTCTATACCGATCAATATTGACTGTAACGTTCTGGCCATCATCGTTTTTGAAGAAGTACGGAGCAATGATTCCACCAGCCCATAAAGCGCACCAAACAGTCAGTTTTTCTGGATGTAACGGTGTTTCGACAACACTTGAGGATAAGCTTCACTCCAAATGCGGCAGTTCTGTTTGTTGACGTAGCCATTCAACAAGAAGTGCGCTTCATCGCTAAACAAGATAAAATGGACGTAGTGCGCGATACATATTCCGCACAGAAGCATTATTTTCGAAATAAAATTTCACTATTTGCAAGCGTTGTTCAGGCGTGAGTCTATTCATGATGAATTGCCAAACCAAACTGAGAATAAATCACTTGACAGCTGTTAAATAGGTCGCCATCTTGAACAGTAAAGCCAACTTAAAGTTATATACATACTTCGAAAAAAACACCCGTTAATGTAGTCAAAACTCAGCAAAAGGATCTGAAACCTGAATTCACTTCATATATTTTATCATTTATTCATTACAATTCAGTTGAGCACGTTTATTGTTTATTACATTCCACTTATCCTGAATCATCTATTGGATTAAAAATTGAATTCATAAAAAAAAATGATACTTAAAATACATTTTTTCCTTCCTTAATTACTTTTGATGGAAAAGTGTGGAGTTTTTCACACTTCCAAACAGAATCTTTGAATACAAATTATGAAAATGAGTTTGCTAGCTCTAGAAATGATTCTTCAATCCGAACGATGTTCGGATTATAGATATCATTCAATATGATTCCTATAATCCGAATGATTCGATAAACCGAACGGGTCCTGCCAACTTTCTGTTCGGATTATCCATACATGACTTTACTTGATTTTCGAGTGAAAAATTCCAACCTCTCTCGTCTCCTTTTGTTGCAGCACGTTTGGAATAGTGCGGAATCCAAAAAACAAAACAAAAACAACAAACGAAAAAATAAGTAATAAACGAAAACCTGAAACCGATACCTCGACCATTCGAACAATTTAATCAAAGCGTGTGAGTCGACCGACGTCGTAAATCAGCCGATATTTTTAGTATAAATACAATTAATATTTTGATTCGTACGTGGTCTGGTGAGTTATGGTGTGTTTCACGGGCGAAAAAGACGCCGCCAAGTGTGCGCTCTACGCTCGCGTGAGGAATCCCGCCGAGGCTCGTATTCGAGATGAGGCGATGCTGGGGGTGAGATGATGAGGTTGTAGTTGGGTGTGAGGAGGTCAGGTGTGAAAAGATGATTAGATAAGGAGCGGTCAGATTTGATGTATCGGAAAATTTAATTGTGTGGAGTTGTGGAATAGTGTGCATCCATTTTTAAAGGAGATTTGTTCTGTTAAAAGTGGAGTATTGTTGATTCAACCTCAAAACGACATTGACAGACAGACGACGTGAGCACCGCCATAAAAAATGATGCGGAAATTAAGTGGAAAGGGACCTCAGAGTAATAAATATAGATAGAGGGAGCATATGCAGAATTTTATTTATTTCATTTATTATCAATATGATAATAGAAAAAATATATTTTTTCATCCCACCCTAAACACTACCATGGATCCGCCACTGGGACAAGCGGTTGTTATTGTGTCAGTTAATTTCGAATGAGCGTGAACCAGAATAGACTATATTTCGAAATTATTTTGTGGTAACAATATATTGTGTGAACATGGATCTTTTCGAATTTTTAGAAGACGAATTTGATAATTTCCTTGCTCATATACAGGGTGTCCCAAACTAGATGGCCTATTAGACATTTCTGGAAAACTAATCATAATTTTGAGCTGAAAATTTGCATATTGAGGTTTGAGACAATGATCTTTCTCCCTAAACTATTTTCAGATCTCTACAGCTTCCGGTTATACCGGAAACAGACTACTACTTCCTTATTTCAAATGGCACACCCAGTATATTATAGCATGATTAGATAGCTTTTTTGATGGCAATTTCGACAATATGCCATACCTTGGGTAAACATTCAACGGTTCATGAGTTATTGGGATTCTTATGAAAAAAAGGTGGCGATGAGGACTCACATTTTTTTGAATATTTCAGCAGAAAAAGCCTTTTTCGAAAAAAATTTGTTTTGTTTCGATTTCGCAAATACGTAGTATTATAAGACTGTTTTCGGTTTGGACCAAAAATGTAAAGGGTGTTTATAAGAGGATCATGAACTTCGACAACTCAAATTCATCAAAACTCAAGATTTTCAAATTAGAACCTATATTTTTATTATTTAAGTCGAATCTACGTACAAAAATAGTGGGGGTAACTTCAGCAATCCCTATACCTAAAATGAATACTTCAAGAATTAACTGGGAAGAACTTCAAATGAGGAGAAACCGCTATTTATAACTGTGGGAATAACTGTCTGTTACTTCCGTAAAACACAGAAAGAAAATAAAATTTTCAAAAAAATGTGAGTCCTCATCGCCACCTTCTTTTTCATAAGAATCCCAATAACTCATGAACCGTTGAATTTTTACTCAAGGTATGGCATATTGCCGAAATTGCCATCAAAAAAGCTATCTAATGATGCATAATATACTGGGTGTGAGATTTGAAATAAGGAAGTAGTAGTCTGTTTCCGGTATAACCGGAAGTTGTAGAAATCTGAAAATATTTTAGGGAGAAAGATCATTGTCTCAAACCCCAATAAGCAAATTTTCAGCTCAAAATTATGATTAGTGTTCCAGAAACGTCTAATAGGCCATCGAGTTTTGGACACCCTGTATATCACGTCCATGAAAAATATGTATATGCAAAAAGAAATCATAAAAAATATATTTCTTCTACTACCTTACTAGAAATCTCATTTTCGAATTAAATATCAAGTCTATCCCCACAAAATATGTTGATTGTAGAAACAAATCATCAGAGTAACATAAATACACAATTTAAAATGTCTAACTTAATGTTTCTTTAATGTTGCCAAACCTTCCTTCTTTCAATTTGTCGGCTAGATATTAGCATATTTTATCCGGTACTCGAGTGGTGAAACGGAAAGAAGTTATCCGACACCGTTATTCAACATCCGCTGGCTAAATATCCGAAACACTAATAACAAGCGGTGAAACAGACCTTGAGTTGTACAATTTTATGAATTTGAGCACTATTGATGAATAGTATTTAACAATTTTCAGCAGAAAAACTAAGGACGAAGCTGCCGCACGAAGAGTGCTGGCGGCAGCACCTCATGAAGAACTAGATAATTCCTGAAGAATATCATTCCTCGACTCCAAATATTCGGAACAGGGAATATATTCGCAGGGGAACAGCTGTTTTGATGTCCAGTTTTTTTGAGCTGTTTCTATATCGATTTGATGTCTGGAATTCACCTAGGAGCTCAAATTTTTAAGATATACAATATTAAAGAAATATACCTTACATTATTTTAACTAAAATCCATAAGTGTAGTAAACAAAAGTAGATTTTTATTTCAGTTATACAAAATACAATATTATGTCGTACTTACAAACGAAAAAAAAAACATTGAAGAAATGAAATCGTTACTCAATACTTTGAAAGCTTCTTTTCCGAGACATTCTTGAATGTTTTTTGAATAGTCGGTCCTCCATAACTTTAATATCTTCACCTTGTCCCTCATGTCTTCTAAATTTTCGGGAAAACGGTCTAAGTGGCTTTGTAAATAGTGTCTTTTAATACTATTATTGCACCCTTAATTAATTGTCTTATTTGTGGGCCGTCAAATATACCTGCTTTGAGTTTTTCTGCGCTCAACTGATGCATTTTTACCCCTATATATGCAAAACATGACCCATTCTCATTAAGAACCTTCACAAATTGCTTCATTAAGCCCAACTTTATATGTAACGGAGAAAGTATAATTTTTTTTCTTTCAACGAAAGCGTCGTTAAAGACATTATTTTCCCCAACGTCCATGTTTTCTCTCTGAGGCCAATCTTTCCTTAACTAGTGGTGTGTTTTGGCCCTACTATCCTAGAGGCACAAGAAACATGGATTTTCGTGTGCTGCCCAAGAAGAAAGTTTACCTTTTTTAAGTCTACACAAATCATCCATTGATGTTCGTGATACCTTATCTTCTGCAAGACCAAAGATATTGATTTATATTCTTTTTCCAGTTTCGTTGAGTGAGCTAATGGTATTGAACCATATTATCTATTCTCATTATGTAGGGCACATTTTAAGCTTCGCTCTGAACTGTAAATAAATAGGAGAAGAGCTAATCATCTGGAATATATTCAGCAAGTCCCACTTTTTTCATGAGTCCCTTAATTTCATGACAAAATACAAGATTGTTTTCTTGAGAAAATAATGGTAGCAGATTCACCTGGAATTTACTCAATTACAGACTAACAATAAAACTATTGTACCTACAATAATGAATATAATGGGTGTTTTTTTTAGAGCTATAGAACTTTAAATTGCAATAAAACAACGATGGATTATTCGATTGACATGAATTTTATTTATCCGCAAGATAATCTTATGGCATTACATTTTAAATATGATTTCTGGCATATGACCGCCACGGTTGGCTCGGATGTAGTCCGATCTGGACGTCCAATTTTCGATGACTTTTTCCAACATTTGTGGCCGTATATCGGCAATAACACGGCGAATGTTGTCTTCCAAATGGTCAAGGGTTTGTGGCTTATCCGCATAGACCAATGACTTTACATAGCCCCACAGAAAGTAGTCTAGCGGTGTTAAATCACAAGATCTTGGAGGCCAATTCACAGGTTCAAAACGTGAAATTAGGCGGTCACCAAACGTGTCTTTCAATAAATCGATTGTGGCACGAGCTGTGTGACATGTTGCGCCGTCTTGTTGGAACCACAGCTCCTGGACATCATGGTTGTTCAATTCAGGAATGAAAAAGTTAGTAATCATGGCTCTATACCGATCACCATTGACTATAACGTTCTGGCCATCATCGTTTTTGAAGAAGTACGGACCAATGATTCCACCAGCCCGTAAAGCGCACCAAACAGTCAGTTTTTCAGGTTGTAACGGTGTTTCGACATACACTCGAGGATAAGCTTCACTCCAAATGCGGCAGTTTTGTTTGTTGACTTAGCCATTCAACCAGAAGTGCGCTTCATCGCTAAACAAAATAAAATGGACGTAGTGCGCGATACGTATTCCGCACAGAACCATTATTTTCGAAATAATATTGCACTATTTGCAAGCGTTGTTCAGGCGTGAGTCTATTCATGATGAATTGCCAAACCAAAGAATAAATCACTTGACAGATGTTAAATCGGTCGCCATTTTGAACAATAATGCCAACTTAAAGTTATATACCTCGAAAAAAACACCCATTATAATATGATAATTTAAGAACTCTCATGAATGAATAAGTATACTGAATGAAACCCACATTGATAGGTAAGTTGATGTATCTAAAAAAGTAGAGCTGATAGGGAAAAACGGATTGCATTTACAGAATAGGCGTCCCAAATATAGTTAAAATCAGTTCATACATCTCAGGCACCAAAAAAAAAATGTTTTTTGTTAACCTGTGATTATGATTCAAGAATACATTTGGTATTTGAATAATTATACATTTTTCCGTGTATGCATCAAGTTGCTCTTCCCCACATAGACACCAAGAAGATTCTCGACGATCCCCCTCACTCTCCTCGAATCCCGCTACCATCAAGGCGCCTCCTTTTCAATTAAACGAAACCATCTATACGCCAACGGCACCGTCGTCGTCCACCACGGGCAATTTGTCCAGCCACAATCGCCTGCCAATCGAAAGACCAATTTACCGCGAAACAATAGGTACTCAAAGGTGATAATAAAATAGTAAAATATATAACGAAACGATATTGGCCCGTTTAGGGAGGGAAATAACAACGTCGTTCCGCGTTTTAGAGCCTTTCAGAGCCGGTACGCCAGAGCCAATCTGCGTTGGTTGACGGGCGACAAAAGATCGGCCGGACAAAGAAGAAGAACGACCGCAATTGCATCTCGCCTTGGCTCGCCTTGGAAGATTTAGGGGTGACAAGTGAAAAGGCGGCTGTGGCAATATGAACATTGAGTTTCCGTGTAACACAGGTGAGTTGAGAATGAGCACCGTGAGTTTTTACATCGGACGGACTTTGAGTTATCGGTTGGAGGAGACAATGGTCGAGTAGATGAGGCGAGCGATGCCGTAGGAACGGAGTAGTCTTGATTTATTGGATACTCAGAGTAGTAAACAGCATATGTAATTTTCAGTAAGCAAATTTTGTCCCCAACATGAACTATCAAATTTGACATAAGGTGTGCGGAAATTAAAACATATCAGTGATACGACATTTCATTCAATTCGTGAGTTTCTCCACAAAGAACGCACTTCTTATGTCCAAAGTGAATCAACGTTTCATATTAACTAAAAATATATTGAAATAAATACCTTAATATATCAGAAAATCAGAAAACAAACTTCAAGCGCCCCAAACGACGTGAAACAACCGATGACACTAGGAGAGCAAAAGTTGTCAAACCTTGCATTTGAGCAGGTAGATACAGAAAATAATAAATATTCTGCTCATTATAAATTCGACAATTAGAAAAAATATCGGATTCCAAATATTCAAATTTGCATATTTAATCGGAAACACCACAAATAAATCTAACCACACGTAAAATTGCGTATACTCCCTCTATCTATGTTTATTACTCTATGATTGGATACCAGTAGTGAGCTTCCGAAGAAAACATAAGTTTTCATTATATGGATTTTACCAGGTGATCTATTTTTAGTTGAAGCAGACGCAATTATCGAGAATGAAACATCAAGTGATCTCTGCCTAAGACACCCTTTCACACCATCGTGGAGAGGTGACTCTGCTGCAACGCGGCGGCTCGCCGGGCCCGCATTAGAATTTGCACAAAAATTGTTTGGAACCATTTGAATGAGAATGGTCTCAAAAAGAAGCTCGATGTAGTATGGGTACCACATCAATTAACGCAAAAAACCTCATTGAGTGAATTTTTACCTGCAAATCGCTGCTGAATGTCAACAAAATCTACCCATTTTTGGTGATTGCCACTCGGTATCATAGACATAGAATAATATCGACTTGAAGTTAAAGAGACCATTGATATCGGCGTATTTTGACAAGTTAGTTAATGGCGAAACATGGGTTTCTTGAATTGAGTGTGAGTGTTGTCTTGTGGAGATTGCGGATTCTTAAATGATTTTGTTGTGATTCTTGTACTTATTTAAGTACTTATAAACATTTTTGAAATTGTCTGCTTCGTATGCAGCTTATAAGTTTTTTGTTGGATCCAAAAGAAGGGTTTGACGTGAAATTTCATAGGTAAGTAAGAATGAAGTGATGTATCGTTTAGTTCATTGGATATTTTCACACATTATTTCTGAGAAATTAGGTGAAATAGGTTATGCTGATGACAATGAGGAGTAAACACTACAAACCTTCTGCCACAGTCGTATAATATGTATTAATCAATATGGAAAGAAAGTTTTGAGAAAGGAGCCATAAATTTTGATATTGAAAAGATGTATTACTAGAATAAAAATTAATACTATACAGAAAATTCCTACCCTTTATAGATCTGGTTATGAATTTTTGATCATTTTATTCGAGTTTCGAAACGAATAAGCCCGCCTTACAATCTCTGTGTCATATGTTGATCATAATTGTGTTATATTAATATTTGTTATATATTTTCTTCCAAATATGTGTAAGGAGACTTTTGTTTTAAATGTGATCAATCGCATTAGATGTCAAGTTGACAGAAATAAAAGAAACTGAAATTTAAATTCGTGTAATAATTTGTTTTGAAGATTAGATGAGTAATAAACGAAAGCGCAGTCCCAAGGGGGGTCAAGGGGGTCATGACACCCCCTCAAAATGGAACCACCTAACACTTAATATGCGTTTCAAGCAGACAAGGTACGAAATGGTCTCCTTAAAAAACTTGAAGCCCAAAACGGCGATCCCCCGAAAATTTAAGGCTAGGGCCGCCCTTGAATTAACGTTGAATGTTGTTTCTTTAATGTTCAGGTATGATTTATAATGCATAAAATTGTGTTTAACATTGTATTTTCCATGGCTAATAATAAAGAATAAACTTCAATTTTCAGTTGGTTATTCTGAAACATTTTTTTTTGGGATATTAACATTATATATGCTTGAATATTTGATGATGAAAGGGAAAATAATAAACCCTTGTGAAAACCTGGAATTCTTTTTTACACCACCAGAGTAAAGGGAGATACTTTTGGCACGTAAGACTGAAATGTCCTCTTTCGATAGGAAATTTACCACTTTCATCCTCAATCACTCTCACTATTTTTCTCAGTCTATATTTCCCGAAACAGATATAAAATTTTGAAATTTCATAAATGGTTTTTTGTAGGTAAGTGTCATTATTCATCACATATTTTGGATTTGCTAAAGTTCTGTTACACTTGGAGCTACATGAAACATGAAATCGGATATAAATTAGTGATCTATAATTTTATTCAAATATGAATTTTCTGAAGACTCT
Source organism: Harmonia axyridis (assembly GCF_914767665.1). Taxonomy (NCBI): domain Eukaryota; kingdom Metazoa; phylum Arthropoda; class Insecta; order Coleoptera; family Coccinellidae; genus Harmonia; species Harmonia axyridis. The sequence goes on from NC_059503.1 coordinate 28,379,033, forward strand.
GGAATAAAAAATAAAAGATATTTTCTTTCAGATTCGCTTTATTCTTAAAGAAATTCTAAATATCATGAAAATCTGTCCCATACAACTCTTAATGTGGTTTCGATACTATTCTCATCCGAATAACTCAATATTTATATCCTGAAAAAAATTAAAAACGCATCATTTCCATAGCCAATTCCTATATTTAGCCATTAATTATTCCATCCTTCACAACCCCATCTCTCTCTTTGATAGTCCGCAACGCTTTTCAGTCCACGTGACCACGTGCTAGCCAGTCCATGCTCGGAACGGAGTTAACAAACGCGCATGCGCGTGCAATACCCGGGAACCGCGTCGAATGCAATTATTAAATGCCGTAAATAATCCCAAATCGTAAAAGTTCATGTTTCCCGGCTCCGAAATAGCCCCATAACGCCCGTTCTCAAAACAAAAAAACGTCGTCCGTCGATGCCTATTAATAATCGCGAAACAATCGCAACTGCGACAACGAGAACCTGAAACCGTCGTAAAAACCGCTCGCGTCGTCTTACCTGCCGTATCGACACCTATTTCTGTGCGCCTCGGTTTCTTCGTCGTCGCCCACGCGATATTCGAGCGCCATATTTGAGGGAAGAACGTCATCGTGAGGCACGTGTCGCCTGTTTGTTATCAGGAAATCGACTCATTTAGATCTGGAACGACGTCGGGTGTGGCTTCCGTTTTTTCGAGTGTGGCGAATTTGCGATAACGCGATTATATCGCCGCGATCTGTTCGCGGTATAGGTTCTAACGACGCGCGATCCGTTCTCGCGATGCGCGATATGTGAGTCTTTGACGCGAGTTGTAGTGACGTGTTTTCGAGGTTAAAATAGACCGATTGAGGAGATAGAGCCGTGTTGTTACTGTTTTTAGCTTGATACCGGCCGTTTTGATCGAGTTCTTTAGAGTGAATTAAGCAAGGTTTTCAAATGTTGCCTAATGAATTTCATTCTTCTTCCACGGCAGTCTCAATATTCTGAACGTTTTATCTTTTTGTTTTCCAAAGTGTTGTATAATGTATTTCTTCAGTCAATGTCATATATTCAGGGTGTGATTTCACGGCAAAAAACAAGATCGTTTCCTTCTATAACTATTTATTATCAATCCAAATCGTGTCACGTAAATCCTCATGAATTTGAAAATATTAATTAACTCAGTACCTACTTAGATGTACCTAGAGAAATTCTTGATTAAACCGGAATTTTTCAGAAGATTCGTAGATCATCATAGTAAAAGGAGTTTCTTATTTGTTTTCATAATTTTCTCTCATAAATTTGTCATGAATGAGGTGGCTCTGAAATCGAGTTTGAATTTTCTGTCAAAACGACCTCAATTCGAGTCATCCATAAATTGTCCAACTAGGTATTCGTTGAAACGATGGAAAACGTTCTTCGTATAAAGATAGACGGCCTTATGGAGATTTCTACCTACTAGATTTCAAAAAATCTTTTTTCAATTAATACATCCTTAATAAACAATGGGAAGTATTTTGGGCAAAAAATAAATGATTTCGGCATTTTCGAATCATCAATGATAGTACTAGTACATGTACTGTGAACAAACAGTTTAGCAGAAAACGTCCGAATGTCATGTGAATGATTACTCGAACGTATAGGTATACGTCGTTAAGAAGGAAAATTCAAACTCAAATATATGAAACCATCTGGGACGATTCGTGAAAAATTGTTCGTATAAAACTTCTGCATTTCTTACCATAAAATACGAATCTGCAATAAAAAACAGGGATTCCCATTTGAAATCCTAAAATTGACCCCTGCACTCCAACAATGGAAGAGGTTCTGGCATAAGACGAGTATCTTTCCGCAAGATGCTTGATTTTCAAGATTTTCGATTCAAAAAGTTACCTGATATGGGTAATTTTTATTTGTTATTGTATAATAGTTTTAAAAATTACTCATGCGTGAAAATTTTGTATCCATCAGAGTAAAAACTTCGAATAAACTAGACGCCTAAAAATTGTTGGAGAATCTGCTTTTCTTTGCATATTTTTCATAATTATTATTATTGTTCCAACAAAAAATATTGTTTCTTGTTTTGATATATGTCATAATCAAATAATTTAATCATACCTTGAAAATATGACAACCCTTGGATTCTTACATATTAATCAGAACTGAAATACTACTATGTCAAAAAAGTATCGGAAATTGGTAGGGGGGAAATACGAAATATCTACCCATATGTTTCGTTGATTAAAATATCGAATAAATGTCGAATTAAGAGTTCAGTGGTTTTTCGATTGGATGTTTATGGAGAACTAATCATACCTAAATTTGTGCTGAAAATTTGCACTTATTGGTTTGAGACAATGGTTTTTCTTTCTAAAATATTTTCAGATCTCTCAACTTCCGGTTATACCTTATTTCAAATGGCACACACAGTATATTTTTGTATCATAAGATAGCTTATTTGATGACAATTTCAGCAATATGCCAATAACTCAACGGTTCATGATTCTCATGAAAAAATGGTGGCGACGGGGACTCACATTTTTTTAGAATCATTGTCTGGATTAAATACAAACCATAAAGAGAGAAGTTGGAAGTATATAAGAATAAAAAAATTGGGGCACAATTTTCTGCTTTTTCTGGTCACTTAACGACAATATTTTGAATTTGAAACTCTCTTAAAGCAACCCTCATAATTATCGAATCCCGGTACTTTTTTGACATTGACATGTATTCTCGAGATTTCTTATGGTTGTTCCTATTAGGACTAGAATATATTCCTTTCTAATATTTTTTTCAGGTAGATCATATAGATATTATAATCATTCCTTATTTTATGCGGTGTTCTGTCGATCTTTAACCTACGTAGATACTTCCTTTTTATTATTTCTAAAACCACTAAAAGACGATGAATACGTGGAGGCAATTTTCGAGTTCCTACCTGCGCAATGCGAGTGAAGTGTTCTACGACAAAGGTTTTTTTGTGTCGTACATAAGCGACAATATAAGACAGAATTATTACCTTATTGGACCTCTTGGTGAGTTTCTAATAATATTACTGAAAGCTCGGTGATCCGATAATTCTATATTATGTAGCAATTAATTACGTATCATGCTCGAGCTCAGTAGATTTAACTGGGTCGTGAGCCTGACCTCACAATTCCACAGAATGAAAAATCACAAATTTCAAATGGAAAACTCGTTTTATTTACCACAAGTATTTCTTCTTCTTCTTCTTACAGTTTGTATACACATATTCACAGAAATGTTACCATATGGTACCAAAGTGAGTCGAATAAAATAATCTAACCGATAAAAACTTAAAATTACTTAGGTAGGTACTAGGTATAGGTATAAAACTTTTTTTAGTCGAAAAAATCTTAATAAGGAAATATCTTATGGAAAAATGTTTCCTATGATAAGTTGATGGATTTGTGGCAAACCAGGGCCGCTGCCAGGTCCGGCAAACCGGACATTTTGCCAGGGCGACAAATTTTAGGGGCGCAGTCAGTTGATAAAACAAGACATATTTTTTGACACAAAAATGTTTTCTTATTGAAAATACCACTCTTTCTATTAAAATAATTAAATTACCAAAATCCAATTTTTTTCTAATTGAATAGGCACGCTCAACTATAGTTCTGAAAATACAAATAGGTTCTAAAATTCACCTACGAACTACGCCGTCTTTTTGCTATAGTCTTATAGAGCATCGTGCTTTTAAACAATTCAGGACGATGAAATCGACAAAACATCCATTGATAAATTTGACGAGGTAATTTTAAGTTGAGAAATACGATTTCATATGAATTTGGAAAGATGCCTGAGGGAAATATCAGAGGCACCTTCAAAGAAAATTTAGATGAATTAGGCGAAGCAGGGCGGCGAAATTTTTTTTTACCGGGGCGCAGAAATGTCTGGCGGCGGCCAGGATTTTATGTTCCTTTTCGAGATTTTCGAATGATTCAACTTAAAAAATTACCCGGTATACAAATACCTACCTATACAAAAATGGCGCTTCTCGACGTTATTTGGTTAGTTGGTTTGGGGAACAGGCTAATGATCAATCTAATCAGATCATAACAGATGAGTTGTTTCAAATAGGCCGGCGTTTTATGATTCCTTGAACAGCATCACGAGGTTGCTAAGTTCTAAACGAAATTAGATATCTTTCATCTTACATATCACCGATTTTATGGGATTTTCACGTAATTTCCTTAAAAAATAATGGGAATAATCTACATGGAAGAAAGTAAATATTTTCAATTTGCGAATGAAACAAAATTAAAATTTGTGGTAACACTTCGTTTTTTCCAAAAAATATACTTTTTCACCAAGCAATGATATATTTTAAAAATATTCGTGAAAAAAGCCTACAAAAAGAGTTTATAATATAATTTCGTGAATGTCGTCTACTCATTTGCTTCGAAAAAAGAAAAAAGATGAAATCAATGTACAACTTCGTACACCATATAAAGTTTGGTCATCGCAGGAGCGCCAAAGGGGAAATTAATGGAACTCCTTTGTTTGATTAATACGCAAAAAACCACATGGTGGTTATCCCTCTTAACAGCTTCAACGTCTTCGTGCAACCAGAAAGAAATATTGGGAAAATCCAGGAAAGGATCCTGTAAAATAATTCAAAGAAAAAATACTCCAAAACAAGGATTTTAAATTTCAAGTTTCAAGAATAATTAATATTACGAAGGAAATATAGATAACACCTTTCTTGAAACAATCAAGAACGGAGAAGAAGAAATCTCCTTCGGTAGGTACCTACATAAGAAATGACAACTCATGAACATAGGTACAGATTTCGAAATTTTTTTTTCATTAGCCGGTCTTCTCGATTAACTTACCAGCGAATAAATTCCCAGCAAGTAGAACGCTGCAATTCATTACTTTTCCATATCAGAATAGGCAATTGTGTTTTCATTTCGAATCAAACTCCTTTAAAACAATATCTAGAGTCATAATTAAAGAGCCATATGATACCAGCCTATTGTGACTTTTTATATAAAGCTTAGTAAGGTGTAAATTATATCGAACTATTGTAAATTGATACTCGACTCAACCATATTCAATATGATTCTCATGGTTGACTTGTTGCGATCAATGAGTACGAGAATTATCGATTAAACAAATGAAAATGGAGTAGACGGAGGTTATATCCATAGGTCCTTTACCTCGTAGGTATACTGGACATCAATCAAATATTATTATTTTTTTGTTTTTTTCTGGAAAATGCAATTATCGAACTGAAAATACTGTAGATTGCACAAAAAGTTTCTAATAACTGGAAAGCGAGAAAAAGCACAAGATAAAACACGACTCATTTTAAAGCTAGTTTTACGATTACAAAAACAAGTTGAAAGTGTATATCGATTAATAATAAGGTAATTGACAAATAGCACGTGACAATTAACCTTAGGTATTGATATGATGTCTAATAGTTATATTGTAAATTTTATGGATGGGTTTCTAGACACTCAAAATAATTTTTGATTATTCATATTCTACACTTACTTACCTACTTACATTAGCAAAGACTATATTCAAAAATGACTTAGTGTTATCTTAAGTTAGTAACATAGCTTTAGCTATTAATTTTTGTAAATATTTTCTTAATAATGAGATATCTCCAATACTCCCAACACAAACTCCTTCTAACATTAGCTTACTTTCTTCTTCTAAAAGTTCCTTGAATTTTTCTGAAGCCAAATCCATAAGCTCTGTGCAACTTCTTTTTGGGTTCTTTTGAAGTTTTCGATACTAAATGCATTTACTGTAACTTCTTTTATTTCTATTTCTATACACCATTCTAAAGTTTACGATAATTTGTCAAACCCCCTTGAATGCCCCTCGTTGGGCGCCAATTGATATGATATCTAATAGTTATATTGTAAATTTTATGAATTGGGCTGGGTTCTAGTCACTCAAAATATTTATTGATTATTCAAATTTAGAATTAAACATATTTCTTTCAATCAAACACAAGAATAACTTAACTGAACTCACTTTTCTACTAACATAAGCAAAGGCTATATTCAAATATGACATAGTGCTATCTTCAGTTAGTAACATAGCTTTAGCTATTAATTTTTGTAAATCTTTTTTTTATAATGAGAGATCTCCAATAATTCGAACACAAGCTCCTTCTAACATTAGCTTACTTTCTTCTTCTAAAAGTTTCTTGAATTTTTCTGAAGCCAAATCCATAACCTCTGATGCAACTTCTCTTTGGGTTTTTTGAAGTTTTCGATACTAAATGCATTTACTGTAACTTCTTTTATTCCTATTTCTATACACCATTCTAAAGTTTACGATAATTTGTCAAACCCGCTTGAATGCCCCTCGTTGGGCGCCAATTGATATGATATCTAATAGTTATATCGTAAATTTTATGAATTGGGCTGGATTCTGTTCACTCAAAATATTTTTTGATTATTCAAATTCAGATTTAAATATATTTCTTTCGAACAAACACAAGAATAACTTAACTAAACTCACTTATCTACTAACATAAGCAAAGGCTATATTCAAATATGACTTAGTGCTATCTTCAGTTAGTAACATAGCTTTAGCTTTTAATTTTTGTAAATCTTATTTTTATAATAAGAGATCTCCAATTATTCGAACACAAACTCCTTCTAACATTAGCTTATCCTCTTCTTCTAAAAGTTTCTTGAATTTTTTTAAGACAAATCCATAAGCTCTGATGCAACATCTCCTTGGGTTCTTTCTAAGTTTTCGATACTAAATGCATATAATGTAACTTATTTTATTCCTATTTCTATACACCATTCTAAAGTTTACGAAAATTTGTCAAACCTCTTTGAATGCCCCACGTTGGGCGCCAATTGATATGATATCCAATAGTTATATTGTAAATTTTCATGAATTCGGCAGGGTTCTAGTCACTCAAAATAGTTTAGTTTATTCAAATTTAGAATGATATATACATATATATCTTTTAAACGAACACAAGAATAACTTAACTAATTTTACTTATCTACTAACATACTTATCTCTACTCCCTGTTTTTACAATGTCTTTTTTACTTTTGTTGAATCTTTCTTTATTAGTTCAGTATTTGGTTTCTTTTCTTCTACAATTTTTCCATAAATCAATTGATGTAGAGCACGTCTACATCAGTGTTTCCAGGTGCAAATGAATATGTATCAAATAACCACAATGTTGTCATTTGAGGGACAAAAAATCAATAAGAACAATAAATATCAAATGAGATTGACACATAATTTATAGTAGGTACCTCTATCAATCATGTATACCTACCTAGTATCACTCATTTAAATGAAGGTAACAACATATATGGTGCTATAAATAATTAGAAACAGTTCATAAGGCCCACAAGTTTCAATAAAAATAGTTCTTCGATGAAAACATAAAACTTCAAAATAAAAATCTAGGTAATGATTATTTATATATGTAATTGACAGACGTTTGGTTGTTTCGTTGACGGGTGCACCAATCCTAGGTTATTTCGATACCTCACTAGTTTTGTAACATATGATGACATTCAACTTATAGGTACCTCACAATTGATGCAGGATGCTATATAAATGTTCATTTCACCTTGATTCACCTCACTGATTTTTATATTATGTAATACCTACGAATTTTTTTTCAACATTCTCGAATAACTATCATACTTTATATCGGATGAGAGAACTCCTTGATCTTCATAGCACATAATTCATAATATTGAAATGAAAATTGAATCAATCATTTAAGGTTGTCAATATAAATTCAAGAGAAAATTATCTTGATCTAAGAGGGATACCACCATGTGAACAGCTGCTCAGTTCAAAACGAAAGCAGAAATATTTCTTTTCACAAATCACCGATTTTTATGATATGTACGATAAACAAGGCACTAATATATTTTTAGAATATTCATGAAAAAAGCCTACCAAAAATCATTACAAAATAGGTAAAACTATAATTTTGTGAAAAAAATAATCGACCGTCCTACGGTGCCGCCCTCTAATTATTTGCTTCGAAAAAAGAAAAAATAAGGTAAATGAATGTACAACTTTGTACACCGTACAGGGAGGGATTACCACGTGGTGGTAATCCCTCTTAATTTCCAGCATTGTTATGTTGACGATAAGGCACTAAGGAGTCAAGGCGTGTATCATAATAGAAGTACTTGTACCTGCTATTTCTCAACTCATTGGGAGTATTTAATGTTTTATTATTTACTTTACGTATTATGATTACTTTAATAGTGTATTGGCGAAGGATTTGAATTCGCAGGATTATTAGTTGTGATATCCAAACAAACATATCCGATCAATTTTTCTAAAATCAAGTGAACAATAATGTAGATAGTTAGATGATATCTATTTTTTATTAGATATTCCATAATTTTAATAATATTATGATGAAATTAACCTCTAACAACGGATTTTTGGGTCAATATTTATCAATAGATATTATATAGATGAATAACTCGGTGTATAAACCCCATCTCCCTGTTCAAATCTCATTGTACCTATAATTACTTAATTGACTGTTATTATATTGATATGTATTCATCAGAAAAAAATGTTTTTGGCAGCTGAGTTGACTGAGTTATATATTCATTTGAGCGCCATCTTCTGTTTTTTTCTAAACTGCAGGTTGTCGAATTTTCACTGCATTAGCCTCTATTATTCCTCACCAGGAACCTTTTTAATTTCATATGAAATCGTATTTTTGAACTCCATATCACCGTATCAAATTTATCAATGGACGTTTTGTCGATTTCATCAAAAAACGCTCTGAATAGTTTAAAAGCACGACGCTCTATAGTCTAGGTATAGTGAAAAGACAATGCAGTTCTTGAAGGTGAATTTTAGTACCTATACTTATTTGTATTTTCATAACTAGTTGAGGACGCCTATTTGTTTTCTATAAAATTGGCGCTTGGTAATTTATTTATTTCAAGTAATACAAGGAAAAGTATTTTCACTAAGAAAACATCTGTGTCCAAAAGTATCCACGTCTTCTTTTAATAACTGACTTAGCGCCTCTACAATTTGGCGCCCCGGCAAAATGTCCGATTTGCCGGTCCTGATCTAAACTACCTAATATAAAGGAATGTATTGTACTGCGGTCAAGGCCGCTGCCAGACATTTTAGCACCCCGACAAAATAAAATTTCGCCGCTCTGCTTTATCTAATTTATTGCATTTTCTTTGCATTTGCCTCTGTTTTTCTTCCCAGGCAACTTTTCAATTTCATAAGAAATCGAATTTTTCAACTTGAGATCACCTTGTCAAATTTCTTAAGTTCTTAAAGGTGCAAAAAGTCTTGTTTTATTAATTGACTTTGCGCCCCTACAATTTGGCAAAATGTCCGGTATGCCGCTACTGGCGGCGGCGCTGACTGCGGTCTGCGACCTAAAGTTATAGGTATTGGACCCTCTCCACAGTATTTATAGGTATGCAACTAAATGCCCACAATAAAAATTTATAAGAACACATTCCTTTCTACAAAAATGGAAATGAATACCTAATAAATATCAGAATACCTACCTACATCGGCAACATAGCAAAGGGTGACCACAAAAACTTCAGAAGTTAACCAGTTTTGCGTGCGTTTTCAAGGTGTATACCTATACAATTGGCATCTGGGATTCGCCATCTATGGCATTATCTGCTAAAATAAATGAACTATACCTACCTTCCAAAGAAGAACTGAAGATTTTAAATAAGTCCCTCATTGATTTCACATCATCTTCTGGAAAAAAATTGTAGAGCTAAATAACTCAAATATCATCCGAAATAAACATAAACTCGAGCTTAGTGGATTGGTTAGGTATCATAGTGTCAACAATTGTATACATTTTTCTGCATTTTTCATTTTGATGAGAACCTTATAAAATCGCTTGGTTTCAATAACTACGACACAATTGAATCCGTTTGAATTCAAATAGCTTTACCTATATCTAAATAAGTATACCAAGCTTTTCCTTTCTCCATCTTCAATCTATTTTTAAGGATCATTCGATTCTTAGAATAATAACAACTTGTTTTCAGGTGAGATCACTTTCTTCTTCTGGGACTATTTGGTGAAAGTATATGGTGAGTATTTCTTACAAACAAACATCAATGGTTTGCAACTGAAAATACTAGAACAAAAAACATCAACTACAGAAGCTTAAATATCAACATAATATACCTACATGAGGACTATAGTTAATCTCTTATAATCCAGAAAATCTTTCCTTACTCAAAAAGAGTTTCGGAAGGCTGCAGCTCCACACCTGCAAACCAAAAACCATCCCATAAACCAACTTACAAAGAGATGCATCCGGCGAATATAGCTATCCCCCAAACTCGCCCCAGAAGGAGCATATCTCCCAAAAACAACCCATGCCCGTCTCTTCCAGGTAACATAAATACCAGTTACAAAACATTAAAACATATTCATTCCGCATCATCCAGAGCTAAAACTAATATGAAAAAATGTAGAGCGGTAGCAAAACAGAATGCGAAATGAGGCGAAAGATCGCGTCCAAGCTATTATCGCCTTTACGTCCCTTTTCCATAGAGACCAACGGATCCGCGGCGGGAGCGATAAGATCATAAGCTGATGGCTACCAGGTACAGGAGGAGCCTGAAAGAAGGGCGTTACAGCACATTTTTATTGGCCCGCGTACGCAGATTTAGCGGTGGGAGAACGGATCGATGAGTAGGGGGGGTAAGCAAAGCTCCAGCACGGCCTGTCACGATCAGTTGTTGTCTTCTCATCACGTTGTTGTGTTCGGCGCGTACGACAAGCTTTGAAAAATTAACAAAACGCGTGTCTTGTCGTAGAGACATAATATCGCGAAAGACGGGTCTGTAACTCTGCGATCTTGCGATTGATGTGCCGGTGAAGCTACTGAGGGCTTTCTGTGTCTAAAAAAGTTCGCAGTTCCGTATACAGGGTGTATAGTGTCAGTGTAAAAGTCAACCTGGCGGCCTACCTTGAAGGAGGCCCCGCTTGTGCTTCTGTGGGGGCCCTTACGCTCAGGGCCGGGTTGGCCCATGTACCCTCCGGGGCCAATACCAATTATTTGCAACATTCAACGCACGACATAGGTTAGTTTCACTGTTACAAGCGTCACATCTTGAAACTTTGTTGTGTATTTTTTGTGAAGTTGGGCAGTACCTTTCGGAGCATCTTCATGAGCACCTTATTAGATGTTTTTTACTCCAATCAGTCAACTGAGCTTCAATGAACTCTAAAATCCAGCTTCATTTTTTCATTTGCGACATATATGACTTTTTTGTCAGCACAAATCAGTTATAAACACCGAATTTGAAACCAAAACCTGAAGGATTATAGATAATTTGGAGAAAATAATAATTTCTCATTGTTTATTATAAAATCATATTCCAAAATTCTCAAGTTCCTTGAATTATTGAACTCTGGGCAAAAAATCTAAGTTCTGTATTGAAATTTCGGTTTTGATGCCTCAACATCAAAAAGGAGGAAAATTATCACAAGTGAAGGTGTTAGGTATCTCATTTCTGATAGACACTTGATCACAGCTATTATTCAAACCTCTCAAGGAATGTACTGAAACTTAAAATAAATTTTAATACCACTTAAAATAAATCGGAGATCAGTTCACCACAAATAGTTTCATTGACAATTCAGTTGAGGTAGCTACCTGCTGTAACAACACAAGTTCATAAATCATTATTTGTGGTATTTTCGGTGAGAGGAAAGATAATAGAACAAAAACCGACTAGACTACAGGCTATAATGGTGTACAAAATGAGCTAATCATTAGAAAGGGATTGGTTATTAGGATCAAACGCACAAAAATAATAAATATAAAACAATACAATACAATAATTACAAAACATAAAAACTCAATGAAGACAAAACATATGTCAATAAGACTAACGTTTTTAATATTCTCAATTAATCATTTCTATTCAAAAATTCGTTCACATTAAGAACTAAAACATGTACAGGTGGATATTAATATCAATAAAAATAATTTAAACGTGTCAAGATTGTCACTCATTAATATTGAATAATTAATTGCATTCATCAGCATTTATTTGACCTTTCCTGAACTTTCCAATTAACATTTAAACCATTGCGTAACAACAACATTCAATTGAATATTGTTAAATTGATTTTTTGAAGTCCAATCAAACCTCTGCTAACGATTCTTGTATTTTACGTTCGCTTATCTTGCCGACGGCTGTTTAAACAAAGGAAGTACGTATGTACCCGTCGTACCAATTACAATACCTACATTCAAGTTTCAAAAGGAATACGAAATCCGAGCCTAGTACATCTTGAGATAACAGTATACCTACTCGTAGGTATACATACCTATAATAGTTACCTCATATAAGTACTCACCATTTTAGTATCTTCAGTTATTTAGATGTGGGGTTTACTAGATTTTATTTCAATGTCAAATTGCAATTCTTTTATAGGCCCATGTGAACTTTTCTGTTATATAGTGACCTCTTCAAAATTTTTTGTACGTTATAGGACATGTATCTAAGTTATTTACATTCAATGCAAGATTACGTCGTAAATTAAACGAATTTTACCGAGCATTTTACTCACGATCGTATATCATTTTACATTCCTCCTTGGAATTACCCGGTTAGCAGCTCCTGTTCAAATATTTACTAAACCCTTATAACTTAATGACATACCAGTCTTTATTATACGAGTTATATCTATTTTGTGGATATTTATCATAAGAAATGCTAGTCGGCAGTTTTCCTCATTCAATTACTTATGTATTTGTGTTGAATCCTTAATTGTTTTCGTTCACATCAGTAATCCCTTTCTTTCTTATTCCTTTCATTATTATATTACACCGAATTTTGAATCGGGTATAACATTTTTACCTACGCAATTGTGATTTTTTCATCTTGATTGAGTCAATTGTCCCACGTTTGTTATAGAGATAGATAGTGGAACTTCTGGTTTCTATGCTATCGGGATCATAATACTTAAATGATTTATTATCGTCAACTATAAAATTCTTATCAGGCCAATTCTGAAGTAAATCATTATTGTTGATGACCGACGTATTAAATCGTTCTGAATTTACAGCTATTCTGAGGAATTGAAAACTGAAAGTAGAAAAAGAGAGAGATGTTTTATGCGTAGGAATAAATTCGATAGGATTAATGATTTCCATTCAGATAATATTCATATATGACGGTCATTAAGAAAAAAAAACAGAAAAATATTAAAAATAATGGGGAAAATACAAAATGCCGAAAATGAACAAAGGGGAATTTTCATCAATTTGGATTATTACTGCAAATGCAAATTTAAACTTCATTAATATGGATTTCATTCATGATTTTCAAAAATTACCCACCAACAGAAACTAATCGAATTCAGTCTTCAAAATCTCTTCGTTGCGCAACAGATTTGTTTAGTTTTTTCAACCCGAGGTTCAACCAATCCAATGAAAAATATGATATAACAGATGCTGTTCATTTTCTATTCCCTAGTCGTTGGTTCCTGATCTAAACTGATCAAATTAAAGATATCTTTGCTAACCTAATCTGCACCATAAAAGATTTGATGTCCTGTTTTACCATGTAGTCTTTTTGTTGCCATAACACAAAAAATACTTAATTTTGTTTGAAACAGAAATTCTCGATCACGTATAGATATAAAAAAAATTAAAAAGTCAAATGCTCAAAAGTTGCCACGATTTGCAATTGTTGATGGATCACAGTATTTCTATAACTTAAGTACATTGAACGTTTACGTAATTACCTATGGTAATTGATCTGGTCCATAATATCATGTTCTGGAGCATGCAAGAATGATAATTAACTTGTATTTACATCAATTAGATCATTTCTTGCAGTTACTGATTATGCCATTCATACTTTCGTCAAATCTATTTATAGCTCGAATGAGAACATGAGACAAGTAGAAATAGGTATTCATTTCATTATAACTGAATATAGGCAATACATTTTTCGTGTGCTATACCTATCTATCTATTTTTTGCTGGAATGAACTGCTTAAATTTCCATAATTTGAGTTTTGGACGGAGAAAAATCTAGGCTTTAATCATTTTAGAGTAATTATGGTTTTTATGTTATACCGCCTTGATCATATTACTAGCCTTGATATTAAGTAAGTTTTTGAGAGCTGAAAGACAAAGAATCACTTAAATTTAAATATTCGGCAAACTAGGTATAGGTACCTATGTATATACTATCCTAGTTTCATATATGGAACTAGGATTGATAATAATTGATAAATATTGGCTCGAGAGTTTTTTATTCAAAACGGAGGAAAATAACTTCAGTTTTTGAAATTCAATGATCCCTTTTAAAATTTGTAAAAAAGATTAAAACGATATAGCACCCGTTTTAAATATAAAATTTCATGTAGATAAATGACTATAATTTTCCAGAAAAAAATATAGAAATGTGTACAAATTTTCCGGAAAGATTCCAATTATTAGAAATAATATAACAAAATTTCCATTGATAACTTATGATGTGCTATCAGAGCAAAAATATCAAACGGTATGAATCCGAAGAACATGATATCTACGTAACAATCAATCTTAAACAAATTTAACATAATTGTAAGTTCTCAGCATGGCTTCAGACCATGGTATCCAACTGAAACTGCAGCTTTTTAATTTTTACCGTGTATTTATTGAAAGTTGGATAATGGACTTTTTGTGACCAGTTTGTTGTTTGATCTATCAAGAGTTTTCAATTCCTCGAATTTCAAACTCATGCTAAGTAAATTTTATACATAGGTACGATCATATGAATTCTTCTTCTTCAAGTGCCGTCTTCGTTCCGAAGTTTGGCTATCATCAAAGCTATGCCTATTCTCGATACTGCAGATCTAAACAATTGGCAGTTGTTGCAATTGTACCATTCTCTCAATTAGGAGTAGTATATTATTTTCTCTTTCTTGCTATTGTTATACCTAATGAAGTATTTTTTACCGACTTGTGACTTGTCTCATATTGGGGATCAATAAAAGTTTAATACTATTACCAACCGATTGAGAATCAGTTTATTTTGAATAAAGAATAATTGTGGACAATTGCTTGGCAGATACATTTTGAGCCTTCGTTCTATGATCAGATTGGTCTCTTTCATGAAAAAAAATTGCATAAACATTCGTGTCATTATCCAACAACTTCACAATGAGGTTCATTTCAATTCGTTCAATATTTTTTTGATATTGGGCACAAAAAATCAGACGCCTCAAAAATATTTAACTTCGGAAACATTGGACGGATTTTGACTATTAACAAACTCAACCGAAGCGATCGGAAAGTTCTTAGGTGTTTCATCTGGAAAGTTATTATTCTTTCTCACGAGAAACTTAAGTCTCAACTCCGATCCTATCCGGGAAACGCTCATTGTTTCGATCTATGCAGATGGGGGGCAACTCTTTGCGCCATTAACGTTATCGTCCTTCAGCGTTGCGCAAGGCGTGTCGGAAAATCGTAAACGTTTACCTGCCGATTTAATGTTTATGTTACAATTTCAAAACCTTAAACCTATCGGTAATTGGAACACCCACGACGGCTAGCCATTATTGACTTCTGGAACACGCACTGTTGAAGTGTTCGTGCACTGGGACACGGGAAACTGACTCTGGGCAGTCGCTATAACCCCAATAAAAAAAAATCGGGAAAAATAGCTACCCGCTGACGCGATGCAATGAGATTTTGATTACTTGTTATTTTCAATACTGAGGCAATAGGCTAAACGACTAAATTTAAAATCCCCTATTCATGATTTTAAATCACATAATATTCTGATGTAGGAATACGTTCTCGTGGACGTATTCCTCAGATTTTGATTACTTGTTCTTTTCAGTACTGCCACAATAGGCTAAACGACTAAATTTAAAATCCTCTACTCGTGATTTTAAATCACCTTATATTCTGATGTAGGAATACGTTCTCGTGGACGTATTCCTCAGATTTTGATTACTTGTTCTTTTCAGTACTGCCACAATAGGCTAAACGAATAAATTTAAAATCCTCAATTCGTGATTTTAAATCACCTACTCTTCTGATGTAGGAATACGTCCTCGTGGACGTATTCCTCAGATTTTGATTACTTGTTCTTTTCAATACTGACGCAATAGGCTAAACGACTAAATTTAAAATCCTCTACTCGTGATTTTAAATCACCTTATATTCTGATGTAGGAATACGTTCTCGTGGACGTATTCCTCAGATTTTGATTACTTGTTCTTTTCAGTACTGCCACAATAGGCTAAACGACTAAATTTAAAATCTTCTACTCGTGATTTTAAATCACCTACTCTTCTGATGTAGGAATACGGCCTCGTGTACGTATTCCTCAGATTTTGATTACTTGTTCTTTTCAATACTGACGCAATAGGCTAAACGACTTAATTTAAAATCCTCTACTCGTGATTTTAAATCACCTAATATTCTGATGTAGGAATACGTTCTCGTGGACGTATTCTTCAGATTTTGATTACTTGTTCTTTTCAGTACTGCCACAATAGGCTAAACGACTAAATTTAAAATCCTCTACTCGTGATTTTAAATCACCTACCCTTCTGTTGTTGGAATACGTCCTCGTGGACGTAATCCTCAAAATTTTAGGAATACGTCCTAGTAGACGTATTCCGTTATTATTATTATTAGATTTAGGGCAAAAACGCGTCACGGTGCCCGCTTATGACGTAACGCTTAAGCAAAACTTTCATTGTGTAGTTTGTGTCTATTTTGAACGATGAAAGACAACGAAATATACTTACTGAATATTGTCACTCAACCCTGGGAGAACGTCGAACAACAATTAAATAATACACATATCAATCGAAACGCCAACATTAGATAATCACAACAAAACTTCCAAACTATACACAAGGTGGTGTTATTTTTATATCATATAGAAATGAATTATACTCCGTATGTCTATGGATTGCGCCCAAAAGTGACGTCTTTTCTCTGATTCGTGTTCCATATAAAATGGCTGTATTTCATAATTTTATTTAATCGAAAATCTCATTAATCTTCATGTTCAAATTTGAGAGTCAATTTTTAAAATCTTTTTAACATCTTTTTAACTCAAGTAGATTATTATTTTTACTCTTCATTAGTCTGTTGTGTATTTTCTAATGCTTAACCCTGTGGACAATATTTAGATTTCTTTCTATTGTTGTTCAATTGAAATACATACCTATTAATTACTTACAATTAATTTTCAATCAATAATATCCGATTGTACATAATCATGTTAATTAAATATAATCTGCTAAATTCACTTAGTACCTAATTATTTTTCGAACGGTTACTTCATTGGGATCTGGTACTTCGGGAGCGAATGTTATAGGTAATTATAATCGAATGAAAGATCATTTCAATTCTATCATTTATTTATTGAATCGAAGCATCTAGGTTACGATTATCAGAACACGATTTTTAAGAAATATATCAATGCTAACGAAACAGAAGGTATTCTTTTATTTCTTCATTTATTTTTGGTATTATCACTTGAAGCCCCTCCCAATACCTTGTTTCTTTTGTTTTCCTGAAAATCAATAGTTTGAATTGGATTTTTTTTGAGGAAAAATATTGAATCAAATTGGAAGCAGGCACCGAAGAAGTTTATTTGTTTTTATATGTGCATTCAAAAGGAATCATGAAATTTTGAAAGATATTTAATTTCGAACACGAAATATCATGTTTTTCAATTTTGGAATTATTATTATTAGATACGTACCTACTTGATTATTACTCATCTATAAATTATACATTCATCACCTGAGGTTTTCTGAAACTGTACAAATACCTATTTGAATTTCATCCTGAAAATCTTCTTCCTCGTCTTCATTATCGAATAATTTCATAATTGAATATTCGTCTGAAATCTATAAATATTTCCAAAGAACTAGCTTGAAAATCGGATCCAATTCCATAGGTTTAATATCAAAAAATGAAAATTTTAATACTATACAACATTATCCAATCATTAAATTGATAACATATGAGTTTAATTATGATAATAACACTATATTTTCCATCACACACTTTTTTATTCTAATGGGTTTAGAAAATAAGAAATTTTAAATGACTATACCGTACTTATTTGATGCAGAACAAATACCTACTATTGAGTACCTACTTTTTATTTATTTTTAGATTTTTCGAATAGAATAGAAAGTCATTTTGTGAGATAGGATAAAGTAATAAACTATTTTTTCAATACAACCAAACTAATTAAGTATAAATATTAAAATTGACGTAGAAAATTTTATACCCTCAATTTATATCTATATCAATTTCAATCTAGAAGGAAAATGCGCTAAATAACAATTTGTTTAATTGCAAAAAGTGGATTTTGCAAAATGGTAATATTTTTGTTCTATTTTAGCAAAAATGCAGTTGGTAAATATTGATTGAACAAATACCTATTCTAAGGTTTCTATCTGTAGTACCAGAAAGACAGACTATTCTTTCAATTCTGTTATCTCATAACAATTTTCCATTTAGATATTGCCGGGTATAGGTATAGGTATTGGGCAAATTCTATTTCCTCGTTATCAGAACATACGAGGGAGTATCGGATGTATAGCAATAATATATCGATTATTTACTTCATAATTGAAAAAGTCGTCCGTGGAATTTTCCATTTTGTGTCATTACTCTTAGTTCGAGTATACTATTATAATGTCAAACATTATTGGCTTTGCTATGATCAGTTTTTGAAATATACAGGGTAATTTATAAAGAGTTATTACAAAAGTTGTCGAAAAGTTGCATACAATGAAAATTTCATACAGAGTAAGTACACCGGCGTGTGCTTGGCAGCCACTTTTCAGTAGCCTTATATTTTCCAGCAGCCAAATGACCAGTGGCGTCGGTAGAAATTATTACTAACAAAACGATCCGTTTTTGGGCTGCAACGCCAGAATTTGATTCTTGAGTACTCTTGGAATTTCATATTTTGGGTATTTCCTCAACTTTATGTTACAATAAAAACGCTATTTGTTAACGAATAATATATTCACTTCTGATGGTTTTTTATGCTTATGCTAGTGGACTGTATATTAGACTGAATTAACTTGCGTTCCTGCATAGACTCGCAGAGTGTCAAGTGGTTTAAAGTGAGATTGGTTGCACATGGCCCTACAGTTTCTAGAAAAATCTATGAAACCCATAGGCGGAGTATGATAAGGGTTCAAACTGATTATATTATTATAAACATCATACGATGAAAATTTCATACAAAGTAACGGCAAGATACATGTTGGTGCATTGCGTTGCGTTGCATGGTAACACACAAATGCGTTTTAGCCTTTAGTATCTAGTGATTCGTTACGAAATTCACGATTAGAACCTTGATCCGGTCGCCGTCGCAACAAATTTACCATGACAAAGGATCCATCCGTGACCGTGTCCGTCAAACCGACCGTGTACCAAAACCAAATCGTGCCGACAAAACCGCCGTGTAAAAAATCGCCACGGCGCTTGAACCCGCCTGCGGTCGCGGATCGACCTTTTTCTGCAGTTTCGGGCTCGTTGCCGCCGCTGTCTTCTAACGTTTTCGGTTTTTGTCGCCGACGGTGACATGTAGTCGTTTCACACGGTCGAGTAGGCCGAGCAAAGGACGTAAGGTATCCTTAGCACGATTCGGTGGTTGCGAATTCGGTTGTCCCGTTTTTGAAATTTGAGAAATGAGGAAGATAATAATCTGGAAGTTTTAGGAAAGTAAATGTTTTTACTGTCGATGGAAATAAGCTACACTTACAATGTGGCAGTGATTCGTTGCATTCATTTCATAGCTTGAAGATTCGTCTTAGAGCAGGTTCACAAAACAAGCGCTCAACGCGCGTTGAATTTTAGCCTAGTGTTCACATGATCCGCGCTTGCAAAGCGTTCCGCGCTTGCAAAGCGTTGAGTCTGCGTTGCAGTGCTAACTTGGGATACATCAAGCCAAGTAGCTTGACATGACATTTTAACCAACTACTTGACTTGAAAATCAAGCTCGTGAAAATTACATACATGATCTTAGATATGTATTTATTGCTTGACTTGATATGCACGCGTCGCACGGCATATATTTCTGCAATCTCGTACTCGCTTAGTGTGACTTTATTAGTAGTCTCCTCACATTTCTATGAAATCTATTGTTAGATTTTGGTAGTTTCAGAAATATCTTTCTAAACTTGGCCAAAATGGACAATTATGTCAGATCGAGAGATGAATTTGAAGGTATAGACTTCATAATTCACCACTGAAAAATCAAGTATCAGATTATACAGAGCGTCCTATTAACCTCATCAACGAAAGAAAATTGATTGGCTAGAACGCAAAATTGGGGATGGGTAACGCGAAAGATGTCAAACATTTGGTAGCACCATCGAGAGAAATGCCATCCTAAAATAATTTCATAAAAAGTCCTTATAATTTCGTCAAATTCATATTGATATTCTCAAAATTTTCGAGGTCCACACAAAATTACCAATTTCATGGTTAAAGAAGTGTCCTCCTATTTTTTGGGATGAAGCTTCCTCATAAAAAATTGACTCTTACCTTTATGATGAAGCTTCAAAGTTTCCTCAAACCTTGAAATTGGTTCTTGGAACACAATTATTTTCTAAAGGAGACTTTACTTTCGATTATGAAACTGACCCTAAGATCTTGACTTTCAGTTTGAAGAGGAATTTTCGAGATGAAACATCATTCATTATTTATTTGAGTGAGTCAAAATTCGGAACGAGCAAAACCAAACTTTCTCTATCCCTCCATATTCAGAGACCCCTAAAAATCTCAAATCTCAATTAGCAACAGTTCGATCCTTTCACAACCTTCGGCATCTCATCATCCTGCAATATAAACACAGGTGGCCGAGCGTTCCGACTTTCGAAAAAAATTACTCTGATCCCATCACTTCTGCGCCGTTTCCATGACGTTAAAAACGTTTATACGAAGCGACCATAGAAAAAGCTGCGCCACCGACGACGCGCTACTCGATCTATGAAATGCCGATTGCCGAACGATGCGGCAACCTATAATTTCGCCAAATCGCATAAAAGGCAATACAAAAGGTACGTGGGCGCACAAGCGGCGGCCGCGATCGCTAAAAATCTAGTTATTTACACTCGGACGATCGAGAACGAGTCCCGGGATAAATCAAACGTTTCGAAAACAGTCGGACGTAAAGGAGATAAAGTGTTCTATGGGCGTAAATCATAGAGCGTTATTCGTTTATCTATGGACGGTTCGCTGAAACAAGCGGAGAGAATGTTTTTGAGCGCTCGTCACAATGTTGGTAAATTTAGAAAATTGAGCCGGGAATGGTCTCGAACAAAAAGCACATTATCAATGATAAGGTAAACATAATAATTCCTGAACGGTAGAGCTATAGTCTGTTAAAATATGAGACGGGTCCTCAGAGTAATAAACATAGATAGAGGGAGCATATGTCATTTTCAGTGAGCAAATTTTGTCCCCAACATGAACTATCAAATTTGGCATGAAACGCGCGGAAATGAAAACATCAGTGATACGATATTTCACTCAATTCGCGAGTTTCTCCAAAGAGAACGCACTTTTTATGTCCCAAAGTGAAGCAACGTTTCATATCAACTCAAAATATATTGAGATGAATACCTAAATATATCAGAAATTCAGAAAACAAAATTCAAGCGCGCCAAACGACGTGAAACGACCGATGACACTAGAAGAACAAAAGTTGCCAAACCTTGGATTTCAGCTGTTGATACAGAAAATAATAAATATTCTGCTTATTATAAATTCGACAATTCAAATTCAAATTTGCATATTTAATCGGGAATCACTCAAATAAATATATTTCATTCAATATAACATTCATAACAATATAGTAAAATTGTGGATTGAAAAATATATCGCAATCCGACAACGTAATCTAACCATGTTGGGGACATGTAAAAATTGCGCATACTCTATGTATGTTTATTACTCTATGGACGGAGCAAGTAATCGTACAGTTTTACCCCATATTAATCTACAAATATTATATTCAAAACATCCCCACATAAAAAGTATCTCAACAAGTAAAGTTATAGATTTTCTTTCTTACTCTTCTGTGAATTGGATATACAAATCACCAATTAAAAATTGATATCCTCATTGAGTTGTGAGTACGATCCTGGCAGTATGTTAAGGATGAAGGAGGGATAGGATTTATGACCGTTTGACCTATAACAGTAGCCTTATGCGCAAATCATGCGATTTACTTAGTTTATATTGCTCCTAGTTGCATTTGAATTGAAATGTAAAATTTGCCTGGTAAGCCACAGTTTTGGCGAAACAATTGTCGTAAAATTTAAATTTGTGAAAATTAAGTGTAAGTTAATTTCGATCAATTAAATTCATTAAATATTAATATGGGTCGAATGGCGAAAAATGTCAATTCGACTTTCTATTCGCAAAGTGGTGGGCAGTACGATCGCTAGGCCCTATATTGCGAAAGGTTCGAAATTTTGTTCACTAGCTTATTTCAGAACTGGAGATTCGATCGAGATGAAAATTTGCATTCAGATGAAAAATAACAATTTCAAGCTCCATTCGAAATTTCAAGTTGATTGCCTAACCAGAACCAGAGAAAAATTTAGAAAAATATCGAAAAATTTACCCAATATTTCCGTGATCTCAGAACTGAGTTCAGATTTTGGGTGTTGCTATGGAAAAATATGAATTCCACGCCTCGTGAAAAATTTCCAACTGATCTCAGCATCAGGACTATAGAAAATTCGAGAAGAATTTTGCAAAAGAACCCCTCAATCAGGATGAGATTTTGCGTTTATATTAAGAACAACCGAGAGAACAACAGTTTAAAGCTTCTTGCAAAACTTACAGTTAATAGCATCTTCAGAAAGATCGAAACTATATCAGAGTACCTATCGAAAAAATCTTTCAGCGGCTGTACATCCTTCTGAGTTGAGATTTTGCATGTAGGTAACTATAAAATTTCAAGTTTTATGCAAAATCAGGAAGCTTTTTGGCACTCGTCCTTGTGCCAATTGCACACTTGGATATATAGAGTTCTCTGAACTGCACGGCTGAAATTGGCTCATGAATGTACTAGCGCTCAAAAGCTCTAGATTCCATGTCAGAGCTTTTTCCATTTTAAATGTGTTCAGTTTTCTGGTTTAGATCAATAGGGACTTCATCAAGGTTCTGTACTTTTCCCCTACTTTCATGTGAAATATCATTGAGATCTTTCAAAGCGGCCTAGATTCTTCGGTTCCTATAAGCAAATCAGGCCAGATACCATAGATAGTCGATACTTTTTGTGAGTCTCAAAAACGCACCCATATGCAGATTCCAATACAATTCTACCCTTTCCCGCTTTTTTCTTGTTCAACGATAAGAACAATACATGGTTACGTACGCCTAATAACCTGAATGCATAACATAGTGACTTCTTTCTTAAACCCTAATTTGAATAAAACATTGTTAGCGCCACTATTGTTCTGGTTCTTCGATCGGCACACCACATCATGTATAGATATAGCTGACATTTTTCTGGTTCATATACCCTTCGGATACTGTGGCGCGATATTACACATCTTATTGTGCTCTCTTGTAATTGAATCAGAACGATTGTCTTCGATTTCACAGATCAATGTAATGTGGTTACATGATTGGATTAGATTTGCCAATAAGGTTTTTTACGCTTCCATGAGTTGTGCCTCATGTGTTGGAATGTGTGGTGAACTCGTGAGTCGTGTTACAAACCTGATGTGATTGTGTTGAGTAGAGTGTGAAGAGAATAATACATATTTTGATGCCGTAATCAGTTATATCGTTTTTTTTTTCGATAAAAGCAAAATAACAAAATTTGATCAGCAACGTGTTTCCAAATTATACGTTTTATTTGCTGTCGATTGAACCATATTCATTGATAGCTGAAAATCAACAGTTTCAGAGGTATTTGAATTGTGTTTTCAAAAAATTTCTCACCTCACTTCATTTTTCGTCAATTTTTTCTGCGTTAACCAAGTTTGATTTGAATTTTGGATTATTTTCTCCAGAAAAGGATATGATATGTATGGAAAGGGCTAAACTGTGCTGTATTAGATATTGAATAAGAATTAGTATAATCTCATAATATCCCATTATGAAATGTTAAGTATAAAATTGAAGGAAAAAGTCTAGAAAACACTTCTGTTGTTGGAACCTTGTATATTAAATCATCCGGTTACATGTTTTGGCATATTCGCCATTCTGAAGATTCTGAAAAAAAATATACTCTTAGGTACAATATATGAAGTTGAGCGAAAACTTAAAGAAAAGGTGAAAAAAGGTGGATAACATAATTCTACAGTTTGGTTAATTGCTCACTGAAACTTACGATTTTTAGGTTCCATAGTCATATGGTAAAACATTGATAAAATAAGTATAAGTCACAAGGTGAATTAGAAATATAAATAAATAAATATTAAAAATACACTGGTTAAAGAGGCATACTGTGAAAAGTCAAAAAATATAAAATGACAAACAAAACATAAACAAAACAAAACTGACGTTCATGTTGACGGATTCCTCTTCTTCCAATCAAGGTTGACCCGGGTGTTAAATTTCCTTACGATGCAGTGGCGTCCTCGAGGAGCATCAATATAAAATTTTATACGTGTCTTTAAAGTTGTTTGTTAACATAGCATTTAGTGTCCTTTATTCTTTGTTCTTTATATGTTGTTTTAAACATATGAAGAACATAGTAAATTTCTAATATAAATTCGCCTGCAATTTTCAAAGTCCACAATTTATGTATGACAAAATTATTTAAAAAACTTGCCAAATTTCTTCTTTATTCCCTCAAAAAAAATTTCGTTAGAATGCAGGCACAAGTTTTGTTTCAGCAGATTTTGATTAATGACAATCATAATTTTAATGTATTAATGGTTGTTTTTGTCTAAAATAATTAATTAATTATAATATATCATGGCATAGCAGACAATTTTTCAATTCCGGAAAAAATACTTTCAACCTTTGATTCTGGAAGAAGCGGTAGCTCAGTTGGTAGAGCACTGGACTAGTAATTCGGAGGTTGTGGGTTCGAGTCCCGCTCAAGGAGGTACTTTTTCCGGAATTGAAGAATTATTTGCTATACCTTGATATATTAATATTGATACAACATATGCCACTCAGGGCAAGTAGAGAATGGGAAGATAGTGGATTATTTTTCATTCTAAATTGTCCTAACAATAGTTAAATTTTTCGTCGATATCTGAACTGAATTCTTACATTTCTTATAGACTTTTTTTTTGTTTCCAGGTCGTTGCGAACCAGCGGCCGGGATGTTGATAGCCTGTGCCGGTTGCGACAAACCTATCCTGGACAAATTCCTCCTCAACGTCTTGGAGCGGCCGTGGCATGCTAGCTGCGTCCGCTGTTTCGACTGTCACGCACCACTCACAGACAAATGTTTTTCTAGGGAGTCCAAGCTGTTTTGCCGGAGTGATTTTTTTAGGTAAGTAGAGCTAGACATCATTCAATTTGATTTAGTTACATTTTCCTCACCAGCGTTCTAAAGATTGTGATTGTATGTACATATACTAATGAGTACATACATGTACCTTAGCTGCAGATCTATGTCTTTTGAGCGGTATAGAGTATTTTTTCTGCTTATAATCTTGGGCATAATTTAAAAAAATCTTCATCTGAAGCTAAAAGATTAGAAGAAGAGTTCATTTATGATTGACCATCAGTAATTCTTATAGTTAAAATGTTTACTAATTTTAGATATAATTCTTCCATTACTGTTGAACAATCTTATGAAATAGCAAACTAAAAAATAGTAATTTACGTAACAAGTCCGGAAAATAGGGTTTTTTTGGACGAATAGACAAAATTCCAGGACGAGCGTAAGCGAGTCCTGGAAGTCTGTGAGTCCAAAAAAACCATTTTCGGGCGTGTTGCGTACAATATTTTTTCGGCAACCATGTAAAATAACACTATCGCTGCTGCTTTCCATATTTTATTGCGATTGCGATCAAAAAACATGCAAATTTTTTGACAACTAATTTCATATGAACTGTCAGCCGTTATCTCGGTTGCTATGGATTCTATGATTCTTTTCCGGCCTAGTCCGGGAAGTACGTACTTTCCGGACTAGGCCGGGAAATGCTACTTTTTCAGAGAAAAAGCGTCCGGGAAGTGAGCACTTCCCGGACGGTTGCCGAAAAACATTATTACCGACGTCTTTGAGGTATTTAAGGCAGAAAAGATTTCATTCTATTCGTGTAACGTAAAAAATAAGTAGTTTCGTGAGAGAGTTTGCATTCTTTTTGTATTGTACAATTCGCAAATCATTAGATGTACAACCTTTCTTCCGCTGTTTTGCAATAGATGGCTGTAGCGTTAAGTGATAGTCGAAATAAATAGATCGTTGATGTAATCCAATAAGCTTAGGTCTTTGTAAACATAACGCCATCGAAATATTATTCGATTTGTGTCTGCATCATAAAGTTATTCTCGATTAGATATGACAGCTTACGAGCTAAGTTCTCGTCATTTGCGGGAGGTTTTGATTTTCTGCTTTAATATGAAGGAATCTGTGGCTGAGGCTCATCGATGATTTTGAAGTCGAAGACCAGCATGGCGGTAGAAGAGAGAAGTTTTTCGAACATGCAGAATGGAGGCATTACTCGATCAAGACTCGTGTCAAACGCAACAAGAATTGGCAAGATCATTAGGAGTGACGCAACAAGCTATTTCCATAACGCCTGATAGTCATGGGAATGATTCAGAAACAAGGAAATTGGGTGCCTTACGAGTTGTATCCGAGAGATGTTGAACGGAGTTTGTTTGCTTGTGAACAGCTGCTTGCAAGGCAAAGACGGAAGGGATTTCTGCATCGCATTTGGACTGGAGACGAAAAATGGGTTCATTGCCAAAATCCTAAACGCAGAAGATTATGGGAATATCCCGGCCATGCTTTCACATCGACGGCCAAACTGAATATTCACGGTTCCAAGGTCTACTCAGTATTTGGTGAAACCAGCTCGGCATAGTGTATTATGTGTTGTTAAAACCGACTGAAACAATCACAGGCGATCGTTATCGAACGCAATTAATGTGTTTGAGCCGAGCATTGAAAAACAAACGGCCGTAATACAACGAGAGACATGATAAAATCACATGCTCGACCCTATGTTGCGAAAGTTGTCAAGACATACTTGGAAACGTTGAAATGGGAAGTCCTACCCCACCCGCCGTATTCTCCAGACGTTGCTCTCTCGGACTATCACTTGTTTCGATCAATGGCACAAGGCCTGGCTGACCAGCACTTCCGGTCTTATGAAGAAGTAACCAATTGAATCGAATCGTGGATCGCTTCAAAAAATGACCAGTTTTTTGAACGCGGGATTCGTGTGCTGCCCGAAAGATGAGAAAAAGTAGTGACCAGCGAGGGACAATACTTTTAATCATAAATGAATAACAAGTTTTTTACAAAAAAGCTTTCGGTAAGAACGGCGGAAGCTAAGTTGGACGCCTATGTATGTAGTTGCTCTGACATGTTATTTGTGGCCTGAAGCCTGTTGAAATTATGTCTTGGAAAACATTGAAAACCACTGGTGCGTATAAAACAAATTGGCGTATTCTGATCGAGTCAGTCAGAAACGTATTAGTAGATCGGTATGGGTGGTCGTGCGGCAACTGTGCCTCCACTGGGCCCGATAGTTCCAATTTTGTTGAAATTTCCGCCGTAAAACAGGCTTAATGTGACACAAATTGCCCCACTAAACCCAGATATATAGACGCGTAGAATTATCCCTGTCGCCGACTTTTATATTAGACGAATTAATTTTATGAATGCGTCGGCAGTTTTTGATTCTGTATTTGAGTGAATGTTTTTTTTTATCGGCTGTCATCGGTAGGGTCATCCAGAAAAATACAAGTTCGAAAAAGTACCCATCGTTCTACGTAGGGATTCATTAAGCCAAGTAGCTAGACATTTTAATCAACTACCAAATCAATCTCGTGAAAAATTACATACTTGAGCTTGATTTGACTTGATTTTAGATATTTATAGCTTGACTTGATATCAAGCTACTTGATATTACTTGAGCTTGATATGCACGCGTCGCACGGCATATATTTATGCAATCTCGTACGCGCTTGCCGCTTAGAGTCAATAAGGGGTTTCTTCTAGCTCCGAGAGACTGAAGCATTCGCCAGTGTAGTTCATTACTAGTTCTCTCACATTTCTATGAAATCTATTGGCAGATTTAGGTAGTTTCAGAATAGTTATTTATAATACAAGTGCAGAAGGCATTGATATTCTTCCACGAGTTCAAAATTCAAAAACGAGCCACGAAGTGGCGAGTTTTGGAATGAACGAGTGGTAGAATGAGCCTTCTGTACGAGTATTATACATTATTTTCTCTAATTCATTGCATTTTCATTGAAATTAATGAAATATTTCCATAAATATAATTTAGTGATTTTTGCATTGAAAAATGTTGGTTGGCAGAAGTGATTTCTTTAAGGCAAATTGATGAATTGACAGATAAAGCCGTAGCGGAAAGTTCGGGAACCAACATAGAATAATAAAATATAACCATGAAAACTGTGCGTTTCTGATATATTCTCGCACGATTTTGTTCTACAAGATGTGGAAGAATGAACGGAATAACCACAGAATTAGAGAAATATCTTTCCAAACTTGGCCAAACAAAGATTTTTTTATCAACGCCAGCTCCTGTTGAAAGACAATTTTCCAGAGCTGCTCTTATAGCTACAAAAACCCGCAATAGGTTAGGCGACAAATCTATAAAATTCCTCATGTGTCTTAGATCCTGGATGGAAAATTGTGAAATCAAACGAAGATTGGAGTTTTCTCCATATTGAAAAGTTTATTTTTTATTTATTTTCTATTTTGTTATGATTCATAGTGATTTAATTTATGTTTCTATTTCAAGAAAGTTGATATTTTCGGTTCTTTCATACGATAAATTTGATAAATGAAAGTGTGTTTTGCAAGGTTCCTTCTCATTTCATCATTTTTTCATTGTTGTAACACTGCACAATAAAACTGCTAAAAATCAAGTAGCTTGATATAATTCAAGTACTTGATAAATAAATACTTGACTTGACTAGAAATTGAAAAACTACTACTTGATTGAGCTTGACTTGAAATCAAGTCAAGTTCAAGCCAAGTAGTTTGAAAATCAAGCTGAGCCGTGAATCCCTTGTTCTACGCTACTGGACCGTTGCTACATGGAGTTACGAGGTACCAAACATCTTCACGGGTATCACTTGTGGGTTATACACGCATCAATTCGAGACAGTGAAAACTTAAAGAGCGTAGAAGTGAAAATGTGGCAACTTCTTTGTTTCCGATTCGATCCAGCGCACGGTATGGGAAACACAAGAAAGCAAGACTAATATTACGAGATTCTAGGAATGTCGACGCTTCAAACAAAGCCTGATGTAAGCAATCGTTCAATAATCCGCGATTCAAAAATGTGACAAACAACAGATTTGTTTTAGCATAGCTCCAGACCTCAGAGTAATAAACATAAATAGAGGGAGCATATGTCATTTTCAGTAAGCAAATTTTGTCCCCAACATAAACTATCAAATCTGACATGAAGCGCGCGATAAAGGAAAACATATCAGTGATACTATATTTCACTGAATTCGCGAGTTTCTCTACAAAGATCGCACTTCTTATGTCCCATAGTGAATCAACGTTTCATTTCAACTCAAAATTTATTGAAATAAATACCTAAGTATATTAGAAATTTTAGAAAACAAACTTCAAGCGCGCCAAACGATGTGAAACAACCGATGACACTAGGAGAGCAAAAGTTCCCAACCTTCAGCAGGTAGATACAGAAAATAATAAATATTTTGCTTATTATAAACTCGATAATTAGGAAAAATATCGGATTCCAAATACTCATTTTGCATATTTGATTGAGAATCACTCAAATAAATATTGTAGGATTTCACATATGCCTACTTATGCGTTTCGTCCCTGGCACACACACCGGACTCATCAGTGTGACTTTGGTATATTTGTGTGTGCCGTGTCACAGACGCTTGGGGAATTTATTATTATCGGGAGCCGCCGGGACTCGAACCTGGCACCTTGTCGCATCTCGGTGAGTGAGTCTACACTCTTAACCTCTAGGCCACCGAGTGCTGTGTTTATTATTGCTATGTGGAGCTTTATGAGAAGCCGCCACAATATATTTAATTCAATATAATCTACATTAATAACAATATTGTAAAATTGTAAATGAGTTTTGCTCGATGAACTGAACATCCAGGTTTCAAACAGACGTCAAACTGTCTTTTCGGAAGACAGAATTAAATCTGGATCGAAGAATTGAAGGTTAGCTAACGCTTAATTTGTTTTCGTTTGAAAAATGGATAAAAACGAGTACCTATGTCAAAGATAGAGTCAGCAAAGTAAAAAGCAGTCGGTGAAAGTTCTGCATGGTGTAGGTATTGTTCATTGACTATCTTGACAGAGCTAAACTATCAATAGTGAATATTGCATAATGTTATTGAATCGATTAAGTGCAGAAATTCAGAAAAAAAAAGATCCTTTCTCTTAGACAATGCTCCTCGTCAGAAAAAAGGTTCGAAAAAAGACGAATCTTTCTGCAAAAAAAGTAATTGAAATGTTAGAGGAGCGTCGGAGATACATATATCTTGAGGGTGATGGCTTTGCTGACGAATAAGAGACAATGTTTTTTTTCTATTAGGCCCGCAACTTATTGAGTCAAGTGTTATTGACTTCGAGTAATGTAATTCCGCGGAGTTCATAGAAATTCAAGAAGGGAAAAAGAGTCTATGAATAAAATTACGATACAGCAAGAGGCGTGGAGATGAAACGCTGCGGGTGCGTTCCGAAATTCACCCTCGTCGTATATGCGATATCATTTTTCATGAGTCGGATTGGTCCCTAACAAATTGCTGCGTCTGTGCCTTATCTCAACTGGAGTGGGTTGACTCTGTTATCTCAGGCAATAAAGTCATCGCGTCAAACTTAATTCTTATCAAAGGGCAGCAGTTAGCTGCTGATAATGGGTCCAGACAGAATAATGAAAGTGAACTAGTAGGGAGGACGTAGTTTGGGGCAGGAGAGGACTAGGGGGAGGGAATTAGACTTGTCTGTTCGAGAGATAAGATATTCAACTTTTTTTCGTATCGTTCCTAATGGGTTGTTGCCCTTATTTTTTTATTTTAGTTTTTGACCTTAGTGAATCACTATCCAGTCATCATCTAAATTTATATAACTCTATCAATTTCATAAACCTCCACCAGACCTACACAACATCCATGACCTAACCAGTATTAGAACCCGGTACCTTCCGCACCACAAGTCGACTGTTAATCCACTGCGCTACCGAGGTAGTCTGCACTCGATTTAAAATATATTTCTTGATTGGGGATATCAAATGATGATATTTTTACAAAGAGGGGGTAAAATATAATATAAAACTCTGAATATTTCGGAATTTTTCTGATTGTAAAGTTCCACATAATGAAAAACAGTACAAAAGTTCAAGAAAAGTGCTCTTCTGTTGCGAAGTATTTGAATATATATTGGGTTATAAATAGGAATTCACGCCTTGGCTTTATATTCGAGCTACTTGGCTTAAGCTTGACTTGATTTTAGGTCAAGTAGTAGTTTTTCAATCTCAAGTCAAGTATTTATTTATCAAGTACTTGAATCCTATCAAGCTACCTACTTGATTTTCAGCAGTTTTAATGTGTAGTGTCACATAAATAAAATATTGATGAAATGAAAAGGAGCCTTGCAAAAAACAGTTGTACTTATCGTAAAAAAAGGGCAAATATCAAATTTTTTGTAATAGAAACATAAATTAAATCACTATAAATCACGAGATAAATCAAAACAAAGTAAAAAATAGAAAATTAACTTTCTTAATATTGAGAAACCTCCAGGCTTTCTTTGATTTCTTAAATTTCCATCCAGGATCTAAGACACATGAGGCATCTAACCTATTGAGAGTTTCAGTAACATCTTTGGAAAATTGTCTTTCAACAGGAGCTGAAGATGCTGGCATTGATAAAAAATCTTTGACCAAGTTTGGAAAGATATTTCCGAAAGTTACAAAAATCTACCAATAGATTTCATAGAAATGTGAGAAAACTACTAATAAATTCACATAAATACTTCAGTCTCTCGGAGATCGAGGAATCCCCTTATTAAGTCTAAGCGCGCACGAGTTTGCAGAAATATATGCCGTGCGACTCGTGAATGTCAAGCTCAAGTGATATCAAGTAGCTTGATATCCAGTCAAGCAATAAATATCCAAAGTCAAGTCAAGCCATACTCAAGTAAGTAATTTTTTACGAGCTTGATTTTCAATTCAAGTAACTACTTGGCTTGATGAATCCCTAGTTATAATGTATAGACATTCGGAAATTTGGAATTGAACAACTCATCTTGTGGACTGCCTTACGGTTTTGTTACATGCTTGCTTTTTCGGCAAAATCCTATAAAAAATACGCAATGAAATAACCTGGAAAGATTGATCTCTCTTTTACCAACACAGCATAGAGGTAATTGATGCTAATGACCATTAGAACAGTCATGGATTTATTCAGTACGTTACATACATTAGATGTTTATTCAACAACAACAACAAAAAAATGCATTACAAACTGCATACTAGAATCTACACACAAATTCAATATTTTCACTATCCAAACATAATCAAAACATCAATCACATATTTTTTCCGAAGGCAACTTCATTGGCGAGTCAAATAAATTGTCTTGTATGGAAAATTCATGAATCAACAAAAAAAAGTCAATCCAAATCATTATTCTTGAGAAGAACAAAAAAAGAAACAAATATACATTGATTTAGTAGTTGACTGTTTCATAATGATTGTTATCATAGACACCTTACTACAGTGAAAGCGTGTGACAGAATTTACCGATAGAATAATGAGGGTAGGTACTTCTAGGGGAAGATGGTTCAAGGAACAACTTCAAAGAATTATTTTATCGTTCAAAATATCACTTGTCGATTCTCTTTCTCTTACATTCTCCCTTCATCCCAAAGACTCTCCCCATCAAAGAAATATCACCAAAACTCTCGCAGACGACACAAATATAGACGAGATAAGAGCAGAACTGCCGTTCTATACGGCCTTCCTTCAGGAAGATAAATATTTATCTTGAATTACGCAGACACGGATCCCCCTTCCCCTAACCATTAAACCCCTGGAAACAAGGGATCGCGGGGGCGTAAGAGATATCGTCCACCCCTGTTTTACTATTCATCGTTCTCCATAGTCCCTCAGAAGGCAACAACCACTTGATTTGGCCAGTTATGAAGTAGATAAAGTGCACTCTCATTTATTTATGGTAATCGTTGGCAGTTTAGGTCGGACCCCACTATAAAAAGATTGTTCTGCGTATGTATTTAGACAGGAACAGGGACGGCTTGGCCAGTTCGAAATCTAATCCGGAAATTTGTACGCACTGAGGTGGTATGTTAATTGTTGATGAGTTTTGGATTGTTGTTATCAATGATGGACGTTGGAAGAAAACTGTAACTCTGCATTTTTATCATTAAAATTTAATCGGCTGACAGAAATAGTTTAAATTTTGATTATTGTAAGACACAAACATAAATTGATGTGTATTACATAATGGGATATATAAATTAATTTTTGTTCATAAATATGTGATAATCTGTTATGGAAAGATTCAACCATAATGAGAATTTGATCAACAAATACATCATATAATGAATTAGAATTGTGTATTGGCTCAGTTCTGGAGTAATAAATTGAATAACTTCCTAATGATAATGGTTCTATTCAATATAGTAACGATCTTGAATAATTTGGGCAAGAAGTGAAGTTATACCAAATAAAAAGGAACAGAAAATACCTAAACAGCCTCTTATAATATACCATACTGCATAAAGTATTTTTAACTGCAAAACATCGTAGTTTCTTATGTGGATTGGAACACAAATGTCCCTAAGTTCAAAACATATGCGGCATATAGTGTTCAATATCAAGAGCTTATAAAAAATGATAATAACGATATATTTATCATGACCTCTTACCCTGTATCTATAATACACTTTCTCATTTAGGTTTTCAACCTTCCTCTTTAGGAATAATATTTCCATCAAGTACACTCAGCTTTCAAATGCCATGGTAATTTTCCTACAACTTCGTTTGACTCGACTCATCCAAATATGAGAGCATCATACTCGTTTGAAGGTTTTCCTATAGTTATCCGGCTCCCTGAAATGTTCTACATTCGGGGATTTTGATCCAATAGCATTATATATTTCAATCATTCAAAGAGTTTTCCAATAGAAATTAAACAATTTAAAATAATTATAATGGCGTATTATTTTTTGACTTTTCTCATCTCATTTGTGTTCAGAAGGTTCGTTCATTCAATCATCGAAAGAAACATTCAACAATGTTCAGAAATTGTTAAGTAGTTTTATCAAAATTAGTGCTCATTTGTGAATACTGAGAATTAAGGAAGAATTCATGGATGATATTATTCAGTTAATCTTAATCAAGTACTTTTCGTCGTATCGTAGACAAATTTCAAAGTGAGTTTTCTTTACATAATACAAGAATACCAACACCAAGGACAGACAGAACCCTACTATGTCTACTATACGTCAAATAGTGAGTAACTGCATAATGTCATCCATAACTTCTCCTTGAATTTCTCTCAGGATTCACAAATGATCACTGATTTTGATAACACAATTTGAATATCTGAACGTATAGCTGAAGCGTGTATATTAGATATTAACTTGATATTCAAGATACTTGATTTGAAATCAAGTCAAGTTCAAGTTTAGTAGTAGTTTTTCGATGTCAAGTACATGTCTAGCGTTGATAAAAAAATCTATGGCCATTTTGCCAAGTTTGGAAAAACGTTTTCGTGCCTCTTCCACCATTCTAAAATATCTTCAGAACTGTCAGCACGTGGTTCAGACAGGAATTTGTTTACTTCATTACGGCAAACCATTTCATTTGCTTGATTTACAGGAGATTTCTTGAATGAACTTAGGAGATAGATGTCAAACTCACCTATTTATCCTTTGAAGATGATTATTTTGTGGAAGCGAGCTCGCACGTGCGACTCTTGCATATCAAGCTCAAGTAATATCAAGTTGATATCAAGTCAAGCAATACTTATTTCAAATCAAGTCAAGTTCAAGTATTAACTTTCACGGGCTTGATTTTCAAGTCAAGTAGTTGGTTGAAATATCAAGCTACTTGACTTCATAAATCTTTAGTGTATATTTGTAATGACATAACCTACTTCATACAAAAATGACATGAGAAATGTCAAAAATACATGCACAGTGTTGCCAATATAACCATTATAAATTCCTATTGGAAAAACGTAGTAGTCGTAAGATGATACCTTGAAATTATACAATCCTCGATATGCCAGCAACGTTTAATGTTCCAAATCTCACCCTATTAGAAAAACTCGGCAATATCCGTATCGTGCAACGACGACGCAATACTAGCGCACCTGCCAAAAGCGCATCGGCGTCGACGTCGAGACGCCAAACTGCCGTGTAGCGTCACGTAATTTTCCAATTAGCGGCGACTAACTTTAGGTCCGGTAATAAAGGAGATTTAAAGTAGAATAATCGCTCTAGCAAACGTTCCGTGACAGGTTGAAAGGTGGGCGGTGGAACGTGCGAAAAAAAAAACGACGCGCTTCCGTGCCCGCGACACCGTGCGCGCGTGCGCCACTGTCTATTTCTGGATTTCCATTTCGCGATCGGTTGAGCGAGTGATTGTCGCAGTTTGCTTGTTCTATTGCAAGTTTTCGGTATTTTTATTATACAGGGTTAGAACTATTTAGAGGGGCACTACAGGGATATCGAAAACCGTTAGAGATGCAGGGTGGCTTACATCATAAAAAAATGGCGTTGTTTAGGGATGAGTATGTTGGTTTTAACAGATCCAAAATATCTCCAATGGTTCCCGAGATATCTCGAAAAAACTGAAAATCGAGATTTTCTTTTTTTCTGTATAACTCATTTGTTTTTCGAGATAACTTCACGAAATTTGGTTTGTAGCCATTATTCAATATTTTGATTCTAATGGTGTCGCCAGATTTTTTCTGTTTCCCATTGTTTCAGAGATGCGATAGTCAATTTTTTTTTCTAATGGACCACATATTGATAACATACTTACACCACTATTAATAGCAGAAGAACACAAGAAACTTATTTTTTTTTGTTCTTTACCATATATTTAATTTCAATGAGTAGTTTCTTAAGAAGTGTGAAAAATTCACAGTGTCTTCAGCGAAAATATATGTGAATTAAATAACATTAAACAAAAATAGTCCTTCAATGATCAAGTTATTCAGCTTTGTTTTTAAATTTTGGGTTTTTCAGTTTCTTCAAACGATCTAAATTTCCTCTGATTAAGTTACTATATGCTACTTGAAAGTCAATTGTTATTTAAGTTATTTAAGTCAAGTGATCAAAATGATACCGCTTCCTAAGAATATATGATAGGTATTAATTTCAATTCATAAAGTATTAGGTAGGTATACAATAAATGTTGGCGGTGAAAACAATTTATTGAAATCGTAATCACGTATTGCTTCATTTGAGTTTCATATGATCTGGAAAATTAAAATTTGCCTACTTGGTTTTGTTTCGATTTTAATGGCTCGTGGGTATCATAGTTATTGTTAACGTAAGTGTGATATTGAAATAAAAACAAGTTAAGAAACATAATTGGCGGCAAATTAGTGCAGATTTAGTCAGATTTCGATTCGATTCCACTTAGGGGAAAATAAATGTGAATTCTGTAAAATATACCTACCTTTTATGAACTTCAAAATTGCCTTATAAGGTATCTAATTCTTATTCCTCATCTGAAATGTTCACTTTGCAAATTTCCAAATGTAATTTTAGAATTATATGGTACAGTAATTAGGTACCTAAAGTTTCAAGTTTTCTGTTCATGTTAACATACGAGATCTATTTTCTGAATTGGGAATATTTGAAGTGGTAGGTAGGTATCTCCTACTTCCGCTTGTCGAGTTGTTATGAACTAAGGAGGTTCGTTTCTACCAAAAATAACCCAAAATAATATAATTCTTTTAGACAGTTTTTTCTAACCGTTTTTTTCTGGAAAAATTTTCCATTCAAACGTTTACGTTTGACACCATTATATTATCTTGTTTTTGTTAATTATTATTCATTTTGTAATTTCATTATTTTAATTTCTTTTTTTTGTTGCAGGCGGTACGGAACCAAGTGCGGAGGTTGCGGGCAAGGTATTTCGCCAAGTGACCTGGTGCGAAAAGGTAGAGACAAAGTGTTTCACATAAACTGTTTCACGTGTCTGGTGTGTCGGAAACAGCCCTCTACGGGCGAAGAACTCTACGTTATCGACGACAGCAAGTTTTTGTGTAAGGACGATTATTTAAACGGTAACAAGACGGCAGTGATACCATCCGGACCTCCACACCACCAAGGTAAGTCCTTCAACCCTGAAGACGACTAAATCAACAAAAACTTTCAGCGTTTTATCGATCGAATCGTTTGCAACCGTTCAAACAATTCTCGAACTTTCCGTCAACTTCTCCCTCCTCTCCAGTTCTTCCCCTAAAACCCCAAAAAGTGCTGGCGGCGATCTTCCCTCCCCTTTTCAAGTCGAAGATCGAACACAGATAATCCCGATAGGCCCCTATCCTAACGTGGACGTAGTTGCCGAGTTGATAGAGAACGTTCGATCCCCACCAGCTCTTACCGGGTCGGGGACTGTCGCGATTGGTCGACGGGGAAGTAGGGGCGGGTCGTCCCATTCATTTCGCCGCGATGGCAAGGTAACCGAGCAACTTGAGAGCGGAGGAATGTCGTGAGTTATAATCGCGAGAGGGATAGGCGCCTGCGCGGCCTGTTGTGGGGTTTATCGATGGGTACAGCTGATAGGGTCGACTGGAGTGTGGAATCCACACTGTGGATATTGATGACTGTTGTTGAAGATTGTATCGAGAATACTTCGATACAATCTTTTTAAAGATTGGTGTCGAGAAACAGAAATTAGTTTGTATTTACGAAATACGTGTAACACTTTCTTAAAAGCTTACTTCGAAGTATCGACCCTGAAATTTGTAGGTTAGGAGCGTCTTTTAGACTCAAGGGAGTGATTTTTCAATATTTTCGAAGACGCTCCTTAGATTTTATGCAGGATATATTTCTCACATTTTAGTAGCTAAGCGAATGAATCGATTGATAATACGATATTTACATATCAAATGAAAACTCAATTCATGATGAAATGAGATAAGTGAATGCCTCTTACTTACCTACCTTGATTATTTATTATCCAACAGGATGAATATTTGAAATCGGCCGAGAAAAATGAATATGTTATGAAATATCAGGTAGATATCTAGGTACTTTCAATCCCAAAATCGAATGAAAAAACCATCCACCTACCCTTGAAATTTTGTACGAAAAACATTTGCCTCAGGGCTGCCGCCAGAACCGGCAAAAGAACCGTTATATCGGTCATTTTTCCGGAGTGCCAAATTGTAGGAACTCCTACAATTCGGCTATTAAATGACTTTAATGCAACGAAACATACCTTTTGTTACACAAATTTTTCTTTAGTGAAAATGCCACTCTTTGTAATGAAATAAAGAAATTGCCAAACGCCAATTTTATTGAAATCGAATAGGTGAATTAGGCAATGATCAGGACGGCGAAATTTTATTCTGCCGGGGCGTCAAAATGTCTGGATTTGCATTTATACCTATAGCTTGAGTAAACGAGATTTATGAATTTTAGAGTTAAAAATCGGATAAATCAATATAAAAGAATTATCTTGTACCTAACATGAGAATATTCGATGGCAATGAATCAAATAAGTATTTTATTTCGGAATGATTGACCCAGATGTCCCAGTGTTCAACCCCCCCATGATTCAACTCTAGTTACGCCAATGTGTGTATGAGTACGTGTCTGCTCTCTCATTGATTTTTTTCAGTTACACACAAACTGAAAGCTTAATGCACCAACTCATAATACCCGTTTCGCGCTTAACTGTCACAAACGTCATAAACGTGTCTAGCGCCTCCGTCGCACTCCTCGGCGAAACAATGAACGAAGCCTTTTCGGCTCTGATAAATCAAGACGGCTGTCCGCGATCCGCGGAGACAAAAGAAAAACGCGTGTGACGCAACGTTGATGCCGTGACGGATCGTCAATGGGATTCGAATCGGCGAGAAGCGAAGGCCGCGTCCAATCGATTCGATCGAACGGGTTCTACGAGGACGATGGTGAAGATTGTGCGAACTGGCGCCCGTCAGATTCTTCTAGAAATGCCGGCGTGGGCGGAAGTCGACTAGTGAAGAACCGACACAGATTTTCTGCGAGTATATATGGCGTGTTTCTCACGGTTTTTCAACAAATTCTTGGATCTACGTCTACAATCGTTCTATAGTACCTATATGGTATATTCATCTTAGCAGTGACGCCATAAAACGTTTAGTAGCACCGTTGCCAGACTGTGGTTTTTTCCAATTTTCACCATTAAATCATAACATCTGGAATTGGTAATCACAACATTCTCTTCTTTGAATTTGTGAATTTCGTATTCGATTTTTCTTCCTTCTTCATGTCACCCTTTATTTCTATTTGGTTCTTCGAAAGAGGTATTTCCTCTTGTCATATCTTTCTTATTGGGATTTGTATTATCTTCCTTAATTCACTATTATCGTGCTCTTTTAGCATCTCTTATGTCTTATTTATTCGTTTTTATTTCCTCAACTGTTTCAATTTTCAATTCTTGTCTGATTTGTAGGTTGCTTATACATATACCATGGGGCGCCAACCGCTGTTCTGATTACTGTATTTCGTAATTGATCTTTCTTATTGTCTTTCGTATTACACCAGGTTAATCCTGCATACGTAATGCTTGGTTTTAGCACTGTATTCATTATCTTCAGCTTGTTTCATAGGGAAAGTTAACTTTCTGTGTGAGTAGCGAGTAGAGTCTTCTGTGCAAGTGCCTTGCCCTTTTCGTGTTTTCTTCTGGCTGTTTGCTAAAACTCATTCTTCCATCTAGAGTTACCCCCAGATATTTTTTTTCCATTCTTATTTTATATTTTGACGTTTCCTGGATTCTCTTTCTTCACTGTTGTTGCTCCAGAGTAGATTGCTGAACTGTTTTCGTCGTATTCACTTTGAATCTCCATTTTTTTAAGTATTCCATCAGTTTATCTAAGTCTATCTGTAACTGACTAGTTATTGCTTTTCGTGTTCTACTGTGATTGTAGATAGCGGTGTCATCTGCAAACTGGGCTATCTTGCATCTATTCATTTTTGGTATGCCTGCCATATATAAGTTGAACAACAGTGGTCCTATCACCGATCCTTGGGGAACTCCAGCTTCAATTTCTCTAATCGTCGACCTGGTTCTATCGATATTCACTTTAAATTTTCTATACTAGGTACAATTTTATTAATAGCTTAAAAAAATAGCATTGGTTGTGAATTTCCTCAACTTTAATTTGTATATCACACCTTGATGCCACATTTTATCAAATGCCTTTCCAATGTCCAAGAATATTGCACCAGTGCCCGTAGAGAGATCATTTTGCTCCTTAATATTTTCGGAGAGTCCTACCAGTTGGTGGATCGTTGAATGCTTTAATTGGGAAATCCAAACCGGTGATCTGGAATTAT
The DNA here is from genome assembly GCF_914767665.1 of Harmonia axyridis. NCBI lineage: Eukaryota > Metazoa > Arthropoda > Insecta > Coleoptera > Coccinellidae > Harmonia > Harmonia axyridis. The sequence goes on from NC_059503.1 coordinate 28,419,752, forward strand.
TTTATTTTCTTCTACGAAATCTGTCAATCTTCTGTGAATTAATTTCTCTAGGTGTCATTTTACTAATTGCCGATAATAGGCTTATGAGTCCATAGTAACCGGAATAGAGTCGGAATAGACTTGGTATACCTACCTATATTAATTTGAGCAATGTCATGACGTCACAGATGACGTATCAGAGATTCGCCAACTATATCTACCTTGAAAACGCATTCAAAATTTGTGTTGTTATCCCTTTTTTACATATGTTGTTATCCCTTTTTTACATATGTTGACCTGATTTTAGATTTTTGTAACTTCTTAACGAAAACGAATTGTTTATATAGAAAAAAAATTCAGGATGAGCACATCTATCATTTCATGAGAATGTTTTTGAATTTCGATTTATTCACCAGTTTACAACGGAACGTTCAGAATAGATTCTCGATAAATAGGTATATTATCAGCAGCTGAAAAACCAACAGTAATTTTCCTCCAATTGCTGATCGGATATAGGTTCCTACTATTGCAATAAATGGACACAAACGTACCAACTCTAATCTGTAAAAAAAACATGTAACTATATCGCGGCTACGAAAAAAAAAAAATAAACGGCCGAACATGAAAGAGAACGTCGGCAATCACAAAGGAAATAGGGGTGGGGGTTGAAAGGGTCCGCAATCGCAAATCAATACGTTAGTTCCAGCACGTCGCTTCTGGGGGCAGAAGTTAAAACTCGCATCCAGAGCTCTTCTGGAAGGCTGTAAAAACATATCGCTTTGTACCGAGCTGTTATACCGTGCGGGCAAATATTATTTTAAGGGGGATTTTGCATTGCGGGATCCTAGAGGGCCGCGGGCAGAGGAAACGTCGGGTTGTTTGAGGGCTACAAGTACGATGCGCGCTTTTGTTCGGCTGCTTGACGTTTGGTGAGAACGCGAAAGTCAAGATGTCCTAGCTGTGCCGACAGGTGGTGATGTTTTTTTGCATGCGGAGAAAGAATTGTGGAATTTTTCTCACCTATCAATCTACTTTGCATTCTACATATGATTCGTGGTGAATTATTCCCTTTAATGATTAAAATATTTCGTGTCTTATTTTTTTCTTGAAATATGTACCTCAATGCCATACTTAATACATATGCCATGCCATACTTAATACATATTATTAATTATCATTCTAAGCAATCTTCTTGGCTAGTCTAATATAAAAGTGTACTGCTTCTGATAATGTGAATCTTTATAGCTTTAGTGAAGTCCTTAGAGTAATAAACATAGATAGAGGGTCCATACGTCATTTTTAGTAATCAAATTTTGTCCTCAACATAAACTATCTAATTTGACATAAGGTGCGCGGAAATGAAAACATATCAGTGATCCGATATTTCCCTCAATTCGCGAGTTTCTCCACAAAGAACGCAGTTCATATGTCCCATAGTGAATCAACGTTTCATATTAACTCAAAATATATTGAAATAAATACCCAAATATAGAAGAAATTCAGATAACGAACATCTAGCGCGCCAAACGACGTTAAACAAATGATTACACTATAAGGAGAGCAAAAGTTGCCAAACCTTGGATTTCAGCAGGTTGATACAGAAAATAATAAATATTCTGCTTATTATAAATTCGACAATTAGGAAAAATATCGGATTTCAAATATTCAAATTTGCATAGTTAATCAGGAATCACTCAAAAAATATATTTAATTCAATATAATACATAATGATCTAGTAAAATTGTGGATTTGAAAATATATAACAATCCGACAACGTAATCTAACCATGTTGGGGACACGTAAAAATTACGTATACTACCTCTATGTTTATTACTCTTTAGTAGAGTCGAATTGAAGAACAAAAAAAATACATTGGACTTGAATATAATGTCGAAAAAAATATATAAACGTCGGATTGTAACCCTTCTATATTTTTTTGAAGGTATCACATTTTAATAACGTCGAAAACACAGAAAAAGATCCGTAGAGTTTGATTTGAAACACGAATTCGAAAAGTGGGTTAATAGCTTTCCAGTATAGCGATTTGAGGAGAATATACATGTTCATACCTTCTTCTTAAATTAGATAAGTAGAGACAATCATGCGATTAGATCACAATTTGGAACTCATGAGCCAGTGTATACCTCCTGGAAAGGGTTAATTACAAGAACATACGGAAGGATTGAGTAATTACTGAAACTCATTAGCAAACTTAACCTGACAGAAAATGATGTAGCTAAAAGATAATGAAGGAGCATAGCATCAATTAGAATTTACACTTGAATCTATGAGGTTTAGCCAATTATAAGAGAGTGGTTAGTATAGCGATTAAATCTTGGTTGTCCTCGAACATACTTTCTCACACATCTCCTGGCATCATTGCTTGCGAACACTGAATATCTTCAGAATGGACCAGACCCAGTGGAGCATGTCCTGGTCAGACCGTTCTCAAAAAAAACATCCCCGTCGAACAATACCCAAAGTTGTTGCGTCTAGACCGCAAATAACGGACAAAAAAGATGGAATACAAAGCGACGCTGTGTGCGCACCATCCAAGTGTATCCAGAGCATGAAATGGCAATCTGCGATGGAAGCGCATTTTTCAACGCCTCGCCCTCAAGGTCTTCATAAGTCTCGAGATCTTCATTGAGGACCAATGGGTCAATCAAAGGACAATCGGCGAAAAAGATGTGGCAGTGTTTCTAATGGACTTCAAGTCGAAGATGCCAGAACATTATAACCAAATTGTGCGATCGGGGAACCCCCGACAAGGTTACAGGAGCTTACGTCATTTTCTTTAAAGTTAAAAGTGTAGTTTCTCATTTGATTTGCCTGCAGTTTCTGCTAGCATGGCTGCCAGTTTCCTTTTTTGTGTACGTTATCCATTTCGTAAATCTTATCGGCAATCATTTTGATGAATGTCAACCATTGTTGTTTAATTTTTCAGTGCAGCTTTTCAATTATTCCAAATATCTAGGAGGGTAGCTGTCTTCTGCATTATATGTTTTCTTTGAACAAATATTGTATGTTGTACATTCTAAGTTTTCTAAGTGTATATTTATAGTTTTTGAAAAAACGCCAACGCGGCCGTGTCTTGCGGTATCCCGACATGTTGTTTTGACAATCGCGCGCATTCCTACGTCGCGGCTCCCGTAAATCAAGTCAGCGTTGACGTTGCAGGTGATTGATTACCCGCGTTAGGTTTCTCGCTTAACGCACTGTTGGGGTCTCCGCGACGGACGTTGATGTATGACCCAGGAACGATTGGAAAACGTCGCGATACACGAAAACTGATGGACGGATTCGAAAGGGGAAACTTCGAAGCTTATTTGAACGGCACCACTCGGTGGTTCTGTCGAGAATGAGAGGATACCACATCGAAATAAGAAATATTGCACTATATCTTGTAATGGGTGTTTTTTTTTTTTGAGCTATAGAATTTTAAATTGCAATAAATTTTAAATATGATTTCTGGCATATGACCGTCACGGCTAGCTCGGATGTAGTCCAATCTGGACGTCCAATTTTCGATGACTTTTTCCAACATTTGTGGCCGTATATCGGCAATAACACGGCGAATGTTGTCTTCCAAATGGTCAAGGGTTTGTGGCTTATCCGCATAGACCAATGACTTTACATAGCCCCACAGAAAGTAGTGTAGCGGTATTAAATCACAAGATCTTGGAGTCCAATTCACAGGTCCAAAACGTGAAATTAGGCGGTCACCAAACGTGTCTTTCAATAAATCGATTGTGGCATGAGCTGTGTGACATGTTGCGCCGTCTTGTTGGAACCACAGCTCCTGGACATCATTGTTGTTCAATTCAGGAATGAAAAAGTTAGTAATCATGGCTCTATACCGATCACCATTGACTGTAGCGTTCTGACCGAGGTTCTGGCATATCATCGTTTTTGAAGAAATACAGACCAATGATTCCACCAGCCCATAAAGTGCACCAAACAGTCAGTTTTTCTGGATGTAACGGTGTTTCGACATACACTTGAGGATTAGCTTCACTCCAAATGCGGTAGTTTAGTTTGTTGACGTAGCCATTCAACCAGAAGTGCGCTTCATCGCTAAACAAAATTCGCTTATCGGGAACAACGGCAATCTCATTTTGAGCCCATTCGCACTATTTGCAAGCGTTGTTCAGGCGTGAGTCTATTGATGATGAATTGCCAAACCAAACTGAGAATAAATCACTTGACAGCTGTTGAATCGGTCGCCATCTTGAACAGTAATGTCAACTTAAAATTATATACCTCGAAAAAAAAAACACCCGATATATTAAGTACCTACTTGAGTGGCAAGAACGGGAAGGATGTTTTAGCGACCGAAGGTAATTGTTTAAAGGACATAGTGACGATTTTATTGGATTACTGAAATTCCATCTGATTACTCAAAAATCAAAAGTGACGATTATATAAAAGTATTGTCTTCTAAATCAGATTCAGTGAATACCAATTTTACTGATGCTCCAGGAAATACATAAACAATAGACCTACTAACTATAGATACGTTTTTATCAGATGTGTTCACAACAGATACAGCAATTAACATAAAAAGGGTAATCGGGCAAAAACACGTATAACTTTTTCTTGTGCCACGATATGTTTCACCAATTCTGCAGTGCTGTATTTGATAACCTGTTATTTATTATTCCTTTCTATGGTACAGGAAAATACATCTCAAAGAAAGAGTTTCGAACGAATGAAGAAACTCCAAAAAGTTCCAAATAGTATTTGGATCTCAGGAAGAACAAGCTGCAACTGCAACTCCTCACTGTCTTCCTTATAGGTCATTGCTGTCTCAGAAAGCTCCTACAGAGAATATGGCTAGGCTAGGGCAGTCGTGGGAGGAGGAAGAAACTCCTGGGCCCCTAGTCATAGAATGTCATGCTATTGCCAGCTCACCCAAAAATTGCTTTGAACAAGAAATTTATAGAAGTGAGAATGTAACTTTCTTGGAGCCATCTCAGATACTGGAGTTCATCAGAACTCTGGAACTAGAAGGCGAGTTGTAAATGTTGCAGTGGTGATATCATCTCTGTTGGGAGGCACAATAGACCATAAGATCGTGGTGCAAGGTAACCATTTTGAAAAAAAAAAAATTTCTCAAATTGTTACTCACAATTTTTTTAATTTCCTTCAATCAATGGAGGTTATGTCCCCAATAACCACCCCATTGTTAAGCCTATTAAGATATCCCTAAATTAAAAGTCAATATTTAAATTTATGAAGTACCTACCTACTTACTTATTGAGAGTGAATACTCACGATTGCATAACTCCTCAATTTTCTTAAGAATTCCCTTCAAAGTTATTAAAAATGACCGAGATGTTCTCTTTGAGGGCCTCCACTCGCGGAAAACCCGATAAATATCTCCCACTTCCAATTTGGCGAAAATCTATCACGACACAACATAGAGATGCAAATGGAATGCAAATTCGGCCATTACTCAAGCGCCAGAACGCCGTGGGAGGCCATTAGACGACGTAATTAACGATTTCAACGACACGAAATAAATTTTTTTATGGATCGCTCCTTCCAGTGGAATTTGTCAGGCGACAAATCAAAACAGGCCGATTCGTGAGAAAATTATATACATGCCAAATTCTCGAGGTCATCTGTGGTCTAGTTTTTTCTCAATTGCTCGCAATACTACTCACTTTTACGTTAAACGGAATAAAAATAGGTATTCAAATTTTTTTTTCGTCGTTGTTCTTGAGCGCCAGTCATCTCGAAATGTTTGTATTCAGTGCAGCCATCCGATAAGTTAATTTTAGAATTTGCGTATTTCTCATGTAATTTTCCACAATCTGGCATTCTCCTATTTATTAATTAGGTATTATCTATGTATAATTTTCTTAATATTTACGAAATATTAATACTTACAAGTTTGTCTTTTCCTTCTTCATTCGAATAGTTGTCAACAAATCTGCCATGCTTTCTTTATATTCTTTATAGTGATTATAGCAAATTCTCGAAAACTTTCGTTTTTTTGTCAGTCAATTTGTATTCTTCTGATAATATTTCTTTTTAAGTACAATTCGGTTCTTAACATCTTATATAAACTACACAATGTGATTTTTTATTTCCTTGGAAATAAAGCCAAACCCTTTATCCAATTGGTTCCTTTTGTGTTCACACCAACTAAATTAATTATATTCGACTGAAATTTTATATCAACATTAAGGGCATCGAAAAAATGGGTTATACAACCCATTTCAATGTACCGGGTTTTTCACCATAATTTGACCCCCCCTTTAACTTTGTTACCAAAAGAGGTACAAATAAATGTTTTCTACAAAAGTTTCACGAAATCGACTAGTGTTTTTTGAAATGATTTCACAAAACGAAATATATACAGAGTGAGCAGCATATTGATTGCAACTTCATTTTTTCAAATGGAGCACCCTGTATATTTTTCTATATTTGACTAGCTCTTTTTCCCCTGATTTCGAATATATAACATATGTTTGGTCTATCTCTCTTATTCTGAGTACCACAGAGTTTCAAATTTTAAGAACCACTTAGGATGCTCAGTAATCAGTTTTCTAATGGAAGGGTGCGATAATTCAAAATGCCCTTTTTTGAGTTATCTCGTTGTCAACGATATAACATACGTTTGTTATTGAATGAAGATATTCATCGAATATGTACTGCACAGAAGCGGAAAAATTTGAAATATTTTCCCTTTATGTGAAGAACAATAAAAATAAGAATGCTACAAGAAAAGAAAATATGAAGTTGCATCCAAATCATCGAATTCCAATTTATAGTGAAAAACGTATATCATATAACAAGATAACTCAAAAAAGGGCATTTTGAGTTATCGCAGCCTACCACCTGAAAACTGATTACTGAGCATGCTAATTGGTTCTTAAAATTTGAAACTCTGTGGTACTCAGAATATGAGAGATAGACCAAACATATGTTATATATTCGAAATCAAATATAGAAAAATATACAGGGTGTTCCATTTGAAAAAATGAAGTTGCAATCAATATGCTGCCCACTCTGTATATATTTCGTTTTGTGAAATCATTTCAAAAAACACTAGTCGATTTCGTGAAACTTTTGTAGAAAACATTTATTTGTACCTCTTTTGGTAACAAAGTTAAAGGGGGGGTCAAATTATGGTGAAAAACCCGGTACATCTGAGTTATATTTTTTTCTGGAACAATGCTGATTCTTTCTCCCAGAACTTTTTTTGATGGACAACTGGAAGTATAGAAAAATGTAAAAAAACTTAGTTCAGAAAGTTTAACATCTGGATCGAAGATCAAGTGATAGGGAATTTTTGTCTTGAAGAATAGATATAAATCTTTGATTCTATGTCGAAGACTTCCTCGATTTTGTCTACATTGATTCCAAATCTCGCCCATATCTTCACATGCTCCTTCGAGCGTGTAGGTTTTTTCTGGTACCCGAAGAACGCTCCATCACTTACGTCCGCCCACGCCAACTTGAAAATAACGCTCGCTGCGAGAGGCCAATCGTAAATAATCACGTGTGAATATTCAATAGCGTTTACATTATTAATACGTAATGTTAAATGGTACGTTCTGAATTTATAGGCTTATTGTGATCTATTGTCCGACCTCTAATTGCCTTTTCTTGCGCATTTCTCCCTTTCTTTGTAACGACGTTCCTATATCCTCTTCTTAGTTTTGTATTTTTTTTTCTTCCTTTCGTTTTTCGATGTTTGTTTAAACGTACAGCCGTAATGGATTCGTCTGCGGTCTAAGGAGGCGTTGAGAATCCTTTGTTGAGTTTTTACGTCTGTATTTGGAGGTGTCGCATTGTTCGGTTTGGGTGCTATTGTGTCGGAACGCCGGTACAGGGGTCGGTTTTTGGTTCTGTTATTTTATGCGGTCTTTCTTTTGTCGAAGATGAAATGGTGCGGATTTCACACTGGATTTCATAACTTCGAAAATATGATGACTTTACTCTTTGTTCGTGTTGGATCAGATTTCACACTACTGGGAAGAATGGACTTTTGACAAAAAGACGAAGTATATCATAAAACATTGATGACATAAATGCATAGATGTTATTTATCTCTTTTAAGTTTTATATTTCTATAGAAATGAAGTAAGGAATGATTTTATGATTATTTGAACATTTTGGCTCAACAGCTTCATATGACACACTTTCCTCGAACGTCACACCTATATTTATGAATTAAAAATGCGAAATATGTGTATTTTTGATTAAACTTCGCTTTTGAGAATTACAGGGGGCATTTGTTCCATATATGTTGTTATGAAAAATCTTATGCGTTATTGTAGTGAAACTTATTCCTCCCCCTCATTATTGGTTAGTTTGATACAATTTTCCTTGTCATCTTTAAATTTTGCCATGGAATACTGAACTCGGGTTACTCGGGAAATATTGAAAAAAGGTGTAACTTTTCATTTTCACTCTATTCCTTTTCTTATATCTCACTGAATATCTCAACTATCTCTTTCCTCATGCATTTGAATATATTTGAATATTTTTAATTTTATGATGAACAGTTTTTTGCATAAAATATCTATTAAGTCTTCAAAATTATGTATGAGATTATTGAACTCTATTCCATGCAGTTTGAATTAATCTGAACTTGTAAATCTACGCACGGTATTTTTATTGCGAAGCTTTATTCACAACGGTTTAGGAATATCTAATATCTAAAATCTACAACGAAACTGGAAAGATAAAGGTATCATTAAAAGTTTGTTTTTTCTGAGTTTGTAGAAAGTAGATCTTCAGTAAAAAATTAGAAAAGTATTGTCTACTTCACTACAACATAGATAGAGGGAGCATATGTCATTTTTAGTGAGCAAATTATGTCCCAAACATGAACTATCAAATTTGACATGAAGCGCGCGGAAATGAACATATCAGTGATACGATATTTTACTCAATTCGAGAGTTTTTCCACAAAGAACGAACTTCTTATGTCCCATAGGGAATAAACGTTCCATATTAACTCAGGAAATATTGAAATAAATACCTAAATATATAAGAAATTCAGAAAACAAACTTCAAGTGCGCCAAATTACGTGAAACAACAGATGACACTAGCAGAGCAAAAGTTGCGAAACCTTGGATTTCAGCTGGTAGATACAGAAAATAATAAATATTCTGCTTATTATAAATTCGAAAATTAGGAGAAATATCAGATTCCCAATATTCAAATTTGCATATTTAATTGGGAATCACTCTAATAAACATATTTCATTCGATATAATATAAATTCATAACGATATCGTTATATCGTGGATATTAAAATATATCACAATCTGACAATGTGATCTATAACCATGTTGGGGGCATGTAAAAATTGCTATATTTATGTTTATTACTCTATGGTATTTTACTTCAGTTTTTTCCATTCTGATGGAGCTATATCAACACCAAATTTTACACGTAGCTTCAAATTCCCATTTTCATTACACGTGCGTTTTTGTGGATCTGTAATCAAAGGAATATCGGGTATTTCTTTTTCAATATTCTTCTAATTTTAGGACAGATTCATCGATTTCATGCATTAAACCGCTCGCTGCTTCAAATTTGCAATCACAGACATTGTAATAATAAATAATAAAAAAAAAAAAAACTCTGAAAATTTCCAAATGACCGTCGATTCCACAATCTTGCACTCGAATAATTACCTTTTTCCATTAAATCTATGCAACACTGACAAACCATTCACGGGATGACTCAGTAGCAAAAGATATGTAAATTCCCAATACCACATACAGCGAAAACACGAGTTCTCATTTTGGTATCGATCCAACAAAGCGAAAACGACCGTCAATAAGTCAGATCCTGCTCCGTGGCCCGTTCTTGGACGTTTCGCGGGACACCTCGGACGTCTTCAGGCGCCCCGCAGTGACGGCCCATAAATCCAGGACCGTCCGGGACGTTTTTCGGCCGTAACTCCCGCCCACGCCCGTCGCGAACGTAAACAATGCCAAAAACCGAAAATGGAGGTTGTTTGTTTCTTGCCTCGTATATCCCCTTCGCGTTTGGCGTTTCTCTTTTGTTTTTGCGTATTTACGAGCGCATAAATCGGCCGCAACGAGGATACGCGCGATGGTGGGGATGGCGACGTTATTCCACGATGCGATTCTATGGAATTCTTCTTCTTCCTCTTGTGGGCCTTCGCAAGGGGAGTGTAGTGGGTATATAGGATGGGCGTGTTGGGACTCGTAAATAGGACCGTGGGCAAACACGGTTGAAGTCTTCATCTTGCCGGAGGTACACCTGGTATTTTTATTTGGAGTTGGGGCTAAATTGATTTGTAAGTTCGTTTGGAGAAATTACGCTTGCCATAAAGGTTGATTGAGTTGTTAACGTCTGGCGAAAGTGCTCATATCTCGAAGACGTGATCGGCGACTATTAAATATGTCCAGACTGAAACACGAGGAGATTAAATGAACATTTAAGGGAATTAAAATTTCGTTTTAGTATAGAGCAGTGTCTGCACTGATCACCTGTCAAATTAGAGATGAACCGATTTCCTATTAGAGTGTGTGTTGTGTATTTTACTCTTACTATTCCTGCATTTAAGAGGAAAAAGCACCACGTGACATTCTAGCAATATTTGCCCAGAGGAGAAGTGACAAAAGTAAGGTACGCTGAAGCCAGAACGATTAATTGATCAGTAGAAGTTAGGAATATTACAAAATTTAAAACTTTCGTCGAAAGGAAGTACCTTAAGAGTCTCTTTATAAATTTCCACAAAATTAGAGTTTTGCCTCTTTTGTAGGTAATGATTGATTTGTAATTTGTAGGACTTGTTGTATCATCAATTATTTTATGACAAACGAAAAAATAACCAAAATTATTTTTTTTTTTCGAAAATCAAAAATATTGAAATACTGCAATGCTGATTTATTGTTCGCAGAAATTATGTGAAAACCCCATAAAAATTGGTGATTTGTAAGAAGAAATATATATAATTTTGTTTAGAACTGACCAGTCACGTGGTGGTATTCCCTCTTTAGACTCTTATTGACAACTCGTTCCCTGAACAGATCGCTATAATTTCGTAACAAGCTCTGTAATTTTGAGCTGGGAATTATCTCAATTATCATTTCCAAAGTTTAACTACTCTTCTCTCCAAGCGTTTTTTAGGATCCCATCACTTTTCAGGATTACTGAAACGAATTCAATTCCTCTGATTTACCGTCCTATTTTACCACATGCATGATTGCATGAATTCAAAATACGTTTTTACATCTTCATTTTCAATTTTTTTGGTCGCTGAGTTGTCAAAACCATTTTTGTGAGGAACATCGTAGACAGACGTTTTCACGTCTATATTTGTAATTTCAGAAGACTTTTTGTATGATATTTTTATGTGAAAATTCATGAAAAAGTAAAAGTTTGTTCGGAAAGTTTGAATGCATATATTTATTCTTCATTCAATTTTTTTTATTATTATTAAACAGAGTTACAGAGTTGAGGCACATTGAATCTATAAACTCAAACTTACAAATTATTGAGAATACAACTGTAGAGAAAAAAAGAGATTTTTTTCCATTTAAAAAAATAAAGCGTAGATACTAAGTTTTGCACTGATCGCCGAAATGGTATAAACCTCTTTAGGGCTTTATTATTTCTATCACCAATATGTTTGTTGTGACAAATTCATTTAAATTTCGTTTCAGGGGATCTACGATCGGAGAATTCTCAATGTAGCATCGTCCATAGACTACTAAAACCTTTCCTCCCATTCAATCAAAACTCAAACCATCACAGAAGGATCAAGGTTACGATCACGTCCTCCCCATCAATACCAAAACTCACACCAGTGATACTTGTGGCTTCGACCCAGCACAAACGCCTTTGGATTTACCTCGCGTTTATTTCACTGTCGCCCGGATCAAAACCACCTCCGTCATCTCAGATAATGCCACAGCGACGCAGCATCCCCGAGGAACGTGAGCTCTTCGCCTCAGCCGATCAGGGCGCCTAAAACAACCCCCTGGCACGTACCTACCCCCGGTTTCAATTTCGATGGGTAAACACGCGAAGCGGGCTTCGACCAAAGCCGCAAGCTTAGGAAAACAGATGACTGTCGAACGATTCCGCACGCCGCCGCCAGGGAGAGTCCTGAGGATTTGTACGAGGGCTGAAACGCGTGTCGCGGCATTAGTTGCCAATTAAAATCGGGAATCGTGATGAAACGAGTGTGGGCGTTCGGTTTTGATGTACATAAAGGGTGTGCCGATTTTTATTTATACTTTTTTAGGGAAAAGACTCTTTTTGAATTGAACCAGTTAAAATTGGCCCTTTTTGTTTATAGGCAGTCATATTATTTCAAGAGGATTCGTTAAGAAGTATTTTGTTCTATTATTATTACTTTTTTTGGTGTTTTATTGTGAATCATTTCAGTTCAGATTGAAAGGTATAAGTAAACATTGATATTCTGTTTTTGATGCAAGAATATCCGGCTTCTTGATCAAAAAGGATTTACAGTAACTTTTCATCAATGAAATTTGAAACAAAGATCGAATATATTCTTTAAAGAAAAAAACTGGAAATGAAAGAGGGGTTTATACCACGTGCATTCTCGTGATCTGCCAAAGTTCAACTACACCTTCCATTCTCCTCAGTGTTTTTGAGATCCCACCACTTTTCAAGATTAGGGAAGCAATTTCAAACATTACTCTGATTCACTGTCCTTTTCTACCACATGCAAGAATTCAAAATACGTTTTTACGTCTTTATTTTTGATTTTAGAAGAACCGCATTTTCAGCCTTAGACGAGCCTTTTTTTTCAATATTTTAATGTGAAAAAAATTAATGTTTGTTCTTCAATATAAAATTCATCTTATTTTCTTTCATTGAAAAAAATTAATAAATAAGGACTTTCCACAATGACGAACTCTTCGAAAAGAATAATAGTGAAAATTTCTTATAAATCGATGGTTTCTAGAGTGAAATAACCGATTTCGACAGGTTTTTCAAATACTTTCTTTAAACAATAATCTACATGGTGGAAAGTCAATACTTTCAATTTGCAAATGAAAAAAAAACTATATTGGTAAATTTTCGTTTTTCGCAAAAGAAATGATGATGTGATATCTCTACATAGCAGTGATGTATAAGGTGTGTGAATAAGTCTTTCCAGTTTTTTTTCAAATTTTGAGCCTTTATTGTGAAAAAATGGTTACAAATGAATTATTGAAAGTATTGGCCATCGCTAGCTACAACTTTTCCCCATCTTTCTGGCAACATACGAATCCCGTTGCGAAAAAATTCGACCGGTTTGGCCTCTATCCAGTCATCCACCCATTTTTTGGCTTCCTCGTAGGAATGGAAGTGCTGGTCAGCCAGGCCATGCGTCATCGATCTGAAGAGATGGTAATCAGACGGAGCAATGTCTGGACTATACGGCGGGTGGGGTAGGACTTCCCATTTGAGCGTTTCTAAGTATGTTTTCACCGGCTGTGCAACATGTGGGCGAGCATTGTCATGTTGCAAAATAACTTTGTCGTGCCTGTCGGAGTATTGTGGCCGTTTTTCTCGCAGTGCGCGGCTCAAACGCATCAATTGTCGTCGAAGACCTCGCCTGTGATCCTTTCATTCGGTTTCAGAAGCTCATAGTAAACCACACCTAGCTGCTCCCACCATATACAGAGCATGAGCTTGGCGCCATGAATATTTGGCTTGGCCGTCGATGATGATGCATGGCCGGGTAGTCCCCATGATTTTCTTCGCTTCTGATTATCGTAACGGATCCACTTTTCATCGCCAGTCACGATACGATGCAGAAAACCCTTTCTTTTATGTCGCTGAAGCAGCTGTTCGCAAGTGAAAAAACGCCGTTCGACGTCTCTCAGCTTCAGTTCGTACGGCACCCAATTTCCTTGCTTTTGGATCATTCCCATGGCTTTCAAACGCTTGTAAATGGTTGTTCGGTCAACTCCCAATGCTTCAGCAAGTTCTTCTTGCGTTTGACACGAATCTTCATCAAGCAAAGTCGCCAATTCTTGATCTTCAAAGATTTGCGGCCGCCCGGAACGCTCCTTGTCTTCCACGTCGAAATCGCCACTTTTGAAGCGTCGAAACCATCCGCGAACACTTGAATCATCGACACAACCTTCTCCATAAGCTTCCTGAAGCAACCGATGCGCCTCGGCAGCAGATTTCTTCGAATTGAACCAATAAAGTGAAACTTCCCGCAAATGACGTCGACTCGGCTCAAATTTCGACATTTTCACGATTTCAAAAATTTATGATGCGAAAAAATTTCAACTAATGTGTTAGTGTGGAATTGTTGACAGATGAATAAGCTTTGATTATGACATATGTAACCATTAATACTCGCACAGCACAGTATTGGTGGCGCCATCTCTTACAAAAAACGGGAAAGACTTATTCACACACCTGATATTATAAAAATATTCCTTACTTCTACTGATCATTCAATCCTTCTACCAACACCGCATATTCTTACTTCTCCTCTGAGCAAATTTCAACAGATCACGAGAATGCCACATGGGGGTGTTTCCTCTCAAATGATTGTAGAGAGACATTTTTCGACTATATGGGAGGGAATTGAACTGAACGGAAACATGAATTTTCTATGTCACGAATTGTCGTATGTTCAATTTTTTCCTCATTTTCCACCGAATTTTCACCACCGTCACTCGAGCAACCTTCGAAAATTCACAGACCAGGCTCAAGCCACGTGCGAAAGACAACTCACACTGGGCCTGTCGGATCTTTTGAACATCCAACGAGGCGTTAGAGCTTTCGTGCTCTCTACGGACATCAAAAATGGCATGGCCGGCAGGTCCCATCCTTAGACCCTCGTCTGAAACAGATCCAGCGCTTCTTCCGCGGTGTCAACGTCAGTCAAGTCCGCTGAGCGTACCTGGGGCCTTGTGGCGATCCAGTCGGCCATGAGAAGAGCGCCGAGGTCTGTAAAAGCGACGCCGATGAAGCGGAACGATTTCGCATAAGGAATTATGTTTTATTTCATGACGATGGTGATGTTGCGCTGGTATTTCTTGCAGGAAAATTCTCGAAGTCCCATTCAATTCTTCTGCAGTTTTGCTAATTGCTGCAACTGACTATTTATGAATTTGGCTACTAGATTTCATCAGTTTACCTTTGTTTTTACGGAAGCTGGCAGCTATAACGTTCACGGTGCCAGTTAAATCTAATAAACTGAAAGTAAAATAATGAGCTTGAGAATCCCATGAAATATTAAGATTTATTGGTTCTTTGAAATTCGTATCGAATATTTGCTATGCCATTTGGATCTGTTCGACTACCAAAAGTAATTACAAGTTAATTTATCAACTGAAGTGATCTTGCTGAAGAACGCTAGTATACTCTATATCGAATCGGATCTCCAGTTGAATCAAATCTATGTGAATTGGTATCAAATAACATTATTATACTTGAATCAGTCAAATACTCAGAGTGATAAACATAGAAGAGGGAGCATATGTCATTTTCAGTAGGCAAATTTAATCCCCAACATGAACTATCAAATTTGACATGAAGCGCGCGGAAATAAAAACATATCAGTGATACGATATTTCACTCAATTCGCGAGTTTCTCCACAAAGAACGCACTTCTTATGTCCCATAGTAAATCAACGTTTCAAATTACCTCAAAAAATATTGAAATAAATACCTAAATATATCAGAAATTCAGAAAACAAACTTCAAGCGCGCCAAACGATGTGAAACAACCGATGACACTAGGAGAGCAAAAGTTGCCAAACCTTGGATTTCAGCAGGTAGATACAGAAAATAATAAATATTCCACTTCGACAATTAAAAAAAATATCGGATTCCAAATATTCAAATTTTCATATTTAATTGAGGAACACTCAAATGAATGTATTTCATTCGATATAATATACTTTGAAATATATTATAATATATATATCACAATCCGACAACGTAATCTAACCATATTGGGGACATGTAAAAATTGCGTCTCGGTATATTCCCCCAATCTATTTTTATTACTCTATGGTCGAATATCTGAGAAAGGAAATATCTTAGGGAAAAATGTTTCGAATTAAAGGTTCTGAGGTGGAAGTTCTCTTATGCCAGAAGGCGTGTTCGTCATCAGTGGGTCAAACTTTATCGTTTGAGACCAATACCGGCTCAAAATTCGAAAATTACAGACATTGTACCGTTATTATAGATCGATTAGTTTTGATAAAAACTACACAAAAATTTGTTACTCGCGCTGTAAAAACAATATAAGCAAATCTTCGTAAGTGTAGCGGGTTGGTTTGTGATGAACTCAATTCATTTGGTCGACTGTACGAGCGAGGCTCAGGGCGACTCAGCTCTTGGATTACGAGATTTTATGACAACCCGCAACGCAAGACTGACAAACACCTCGCTAGATATCAAAATAACGTCACGAAAATTCCAACGCGGCGTTTCTGACGTTGATGGGTCAAATGACAAGGGTTGCTGTTCGGAGGCAAGCTGGAAACGTGTCTAAACATTTGTTTACGTCATCCGGACGAACGGCCACCAAGACCGCCTGGATCTGAACTCCCGCGATATTTTTTGACGCCATACATTCTCGGAGACCTTGATAGGGTATTCTAGGCAACTCGGGTAATCAATACACGTCCGAAACTCCAATTTCGTTAAGGAAACGTTTACCAAGGGCGTAGATCTTTTTTTTTCTTGGAAGGGAGTAATCGAAAAAAATTTTTTGACGACATTGTTTACTCATATCTATAATGTGGGAAGAAGAGGTTTGATAACGAAGTTTGAACCAAATGACTCGAACTATTCACCAATTTGATTGTACTTATCTTATAGTTCTTATACTAGGTGTTCCTGAATTGGAGTTACGGAGGAAAATGAGAGATTCCTTTGATAATTTTAAAAATAAAATGGCCCATAAACATGGGCCCGCAAACGCTTTGTTTTCGAAATACTGGGTGTTTCTTGTAGTCCTACCTTTTTGTGATGGTTAACCAGTTTATCGAATCTTTATTAATCTTCGCTACAATCCTCGCTTCATTTAACACATCTACCTAATTGGATCTTTATAATGATTTGGATTTTCCTGACAATTACTATAGAGAGATGTTTGAATTTTTCCTCGAAATCGATTGCAGATACTACAAAACTACGACAAACCAAAAAATGTAGTACTGAACCAGAGATTCTTCTTAAATTTTTATAAACTACCAGTGTTTTACAAAAAATAATTCTAGAGGAAAGACGCGGGCACCTTTCCAAAAAAAAATTGACCAAGTAGATTTAAATTTGAAATTATCACATGATGAAAACTTTAAATTGAAATATCTATGCCAATTCAAGTTGAACAAAGCGTTTGCGGACTTATGAGTCCTATGAGACTTTTTCTCTTGAAATGATCTCAGAAATCTGTCATTTTCATTTGTACCTCCAATTTAGGAACACCCTGATGTCTTCACAAATAAATTGCAATTTGAATGAAACACAAAAAATTGTACAACACAGCCCAGACAATTTTTTCGATGCGAATTACTCAGTTCAGTTCTTTGATAACTACAGTATTGAAATGTTGTGACGAGAATGATACAAAAAACCGAAAACAACGGGTAAATGTATATCGATGACGTATGCAAAAACCACAGATGTCAAATAAGAGGCGTTGTCGAAAAAGCGGATAGATAAAGAAAAATAATAAACCTCGGACAAAAACTAGTTCGTCTTCGTGCAATAAAAGTACCCATCTTGAAAGCGATAATTAACTCATAAACCGTGAAGGGGTCCGATTTTTTACTGACGTGTCGATTTCAAAGGAAAGCAAAATGATTATTGGTTCATTTTATGGAAAAACTTTGGTTCTGCGTCTTTGCGAGATTTCTCAAAAATCAAAAATTTGGAAATCTTGAGGGGTAATTACCCCCAGTCCCCCTATTTCTACGCCCTTGACGTTTACAAACATCGGAACGGCGACGGAGCATGGTAAAGAGGAAAGAAACAATCATTTTTCATAACTTTCGTGAAGAGGGAATCTCGCGCTCATAAATATTTAACGAGGCACTTTGAGGAGGCGGCGAACCACTGAAATGCTAATTTTATAGACGTCCCTCTATGCGCCCGTGGAGTAATTATCGACCGAGTCGGAAAAAAATGGTTCGACTGGTATGATGAGGTGAGGTTCACGTGACGACGTGTGGTAAATTCAACATTTTCGAGGAAAATAAAAATGATAACTTACTGATCGTTCATTATGTATTTTCGTATTTCTCACAAGCGTGACAAATTTATTAAAAATAGTTTCGACATTGTGAATGGTGTTCTCATTTCGAAAAGTCTTGAGAAAGTACTGTCGTTCTTTTTCTTGTTACATTAAGTTTTAACTCACCTTGTTAGAGAAGCTTTCTTAAAATCAATTCATTGTTGGAAAAAAATTATAATTTTGTGGTCTGTCCGTTTTATATTTCTTTTCTCAATTCCGGCAAAATTTGAACTCAACTCTCACTTTTCCAGAAAAACAGAAAACGTTTGTCAGAAAATTTCTCGAGGTTTTATATTTATATCTCATTTATATAGGTACCTCTCTGTCTGCAAGGGTGCAAGTGGCGCTTGAATGAACGCGCAACCAAAAGCTCCTAAGTTCAGGTCAATGCGTTTGACACATTTTTTTTATTTCCTCCAAAATGCTCGGAATAGTGGATCGAATCTGAAGTAGGTAGAGAGAATTTGGTTATTTCTTTTCCAATATTTTTCTGGATAATGTGATGAAATTGTTTATTCATATAAACACCTGAAATCTCAAAATTGTCGGTTTTGTGATCACTGAAATATTGTGTAATTTTCTTTGAATATTCTTCTTCAATTTTCTATGGTTCAGATCACTCCATCAACATGAAATTTTGCACAATGCTTCAAACTATCATTCCACACCCAAATACAAATTTTTACCTCGATCGAATCGGCAGTTTCGAAATCAATAAAAACACAACATTTTCAACGCCATATTTACGGAACCCCTAGTCGGATTTTGCCCTTCAACGAACATAACCGCTGCGTTCGAGATCCGAATAAAGCTGAACCTATTCGAGAAATGATTAAGCGATAGGTTCGGGAACGAGCGCTCAAATAACTTCGAATTTTACATAAAAATACAATTATTGAAAATTAATAAATCGGTAGAATATGATTTAACTATGTTCTCAAGTCCGAACATAAAATTATAGAAAAATCCACATAGCTCTAGCAATATAATCATCTCTTATGCTCTTTTCTATAGCCTAGATTACATAACAACACCAAAGGATTTCATCGGGAATATCGTCTTGAATATTAAAGAACATTATCATGGTTAACGACAACCGCGTCGAGCAAAACATCTGACGAGACCTTTATCTTACTTTCGAACCAACTCACCGATTAAAAAAAAAAATTGCACGCCTTGGGTGGCCACGGTTGAACTCCTGGTACACCGTTTGCGTCCACTTTATATGACATTGATTACATCCCATGGCGTCCTTCAACTATCGCTATGAACAGCAGGTGCAAGTTCGGAGGAATTCAGACAGCTAGATATGTAAAACAGCCTTTATATACTTTTATTCCAGAAGTTTTAAGTGTTTTCCAATAGGAGGATTCATTTTTATGTTGGAAAAAAACTTGTATATTTCAAGAGAAATCTTGTAAAGAAGAAGGTTTGCCATCAACCGCATGGAAAATATATTAGCTACGATTTCAGCACCATTCACGAATTCCATTTTTAAGGCCTTGAATTGATTGAGCTTTGGCTTCTTCACGTAGCTCCAAAGAAAAAAGTCTAAAGGTGTTAAATCACAAGATCTCGGTGGCTAACTTAAATCACCTCTTTGAGAAATAAAACATTCGTGAAAAATAATTAATTACAACCTAATTTCCAAGATTTACGAGGAACCATCAAACCTGAGTTTTGGTCGATAATACGCGCTACAGCAGAAATATTCTCAGTTGTTCCTGAGCAACACACGGTTTCGATTCATCACATTACCAAACTTGTCCCAACAGCTCAAATTTTTCCACCACTGTCTCTATTGCCGGCTGAAAAGATGCTTCATTTCGGCAATAGTTTTATGGAAAATTTTGGCACTTTTTTCTATTTGATTTTTACCTGGCGTACCTGGTGACATCCGTTTATAACATAAAAGTTAAATAAATCTTCCCATAACCTTTCTTTCTTTATTTTGTGACTATGCTTAACAAAAAATTCTATTATACAAAATACACTGGATGCTGGTTCACCATAATTAAACCTCGAGTGAACAATTAAATAATGAAGAAAATCAAACGCCAATAATAATTACTACAAAACTTTCAAGCAACAGAAGGTAGGATTATATGATAACCATAAAATGGAATGTTGTACTACGTTCGTCTATGGGTCACACTGAAAAGTGACGTCATTCGCTCTGATTCGTGTTTCATGGCTGATTGCTATATTTCATACTTCTTTTTTATGGAAAATCTTATTATTCGCAATTGAAACTGTTATTTGTCAGGATACTTTTGACATAATATATCAATCTCTAAGATCTTGGATTCTGTGATCTAGCCTATTTGCGACGCCGCCTTGTTTTCTGTGCGATCGTAAATGATGACGTTACGAATGTCATCTACCCCGGTAATTATACCGTGCTGACATTGAGACCGCTCATTTCTATGTCCGTACACCCGTATTTAAATATCGCCAGCAATCTTCTACCTGCCCAAATCTCACGGGACTCGATGCAAACCGAAATTATAAGCTGGCGTTGGTCTCGAGACACAAATTTGTATCATTTTCACCTCTAATGGCCTCCGTACACACCCCTTCTTACCCAAGGCACACCGGCAACCACTATACTTAAGAACCCCCTCGAGCTGCCTTGCAGACTATAATTTTCTTGTTTACATAATCCTCCGCGTTGTTTGTTCGACGTTCGACACGCTGATGCTTTTTCGGTTCTGCCAGAGTTTTTCGACCTTTCCGGTTCATCAGTTGTTTTACAATTATCAATTAATAATCTCAAACACATATTTCTAACAAAAATAGAGTAATGAGACCATCCAAAGAAGAAGAAGAAATCTCGTTGGTTTTAATCCAGATTTTCTATGCTTCAGCGTCATTAACGTCATTGTTTACCTCCTGAGTAGCCTTGAATCTCATAATTATTCAAACAAACAGTTTATTATCGGAAACAAACTGACGTTTATGACATGGAGTCACGCCACGCTAGATGCGTGCTAGAGATAAGCAGCACGTCTCAAACCAACCACGTTTTTTATGTTAACAATCTTGGTGATTATTTAATTGCTTACGATTTGTACAGCACCAGATGGAATGGATTAATCTTTACGCTCGTCACAGATTGATAACAGTATTTTTCACGCAATGAAATTTGAGAGTTTTTCAGGATGTAAATTCTACAAGATTCGGTTGAGATCAAATTGAGGTAATATTCGACAAACTGCCATTTTCTAGAATTTTGATGAGACCGAATGCATCTTCCTAACACATTTACATATCATCTAATTCAAAGTGATGATACAATAATTTTTTTTCTATTTCAGTATCGTAATGAGTTCATTATAGAACTAAAAAATGTGCTGTAATGAACTCGTTACGGTACAGCATTGTTTTCAGTTATATTTTTCGTTTTGTGGTTGTCTACAATGACTTCCGATCCTATCAAATTTCAACACATGTCAATTGTCAATATACCTAATATAATTTGGATATAGTGAAATGATTTGCAGCATTATTCGAAATTTCTGTTAATTCTGGTGATGTTAAATCGATTTCGTCAGACAGAATAATTTCAAAATTCAAAACGTACGATTCCAACTCAAATTCCGTTATCCAACTGCCAATATACAAAACAAAAGTTACTAGGATATATAATTCGAATTTTTCATTGAATTTCGACAATATTCCACAAAACTTCTCTGAAATAGAGACAATATCGTCGAATACTCGTTGTAAAAGGCAATACCAACACTCATGCGTTCGAAAACCCGCTCCTTCGTCGCTCGTTTTCGGATTTCGCATTCGTGTTGGAATAAGAGCCAATTCTGCAACTTGTTTATAAAACGTGATTTCATACTCGTTATTTCAATGGTGACTTTTTCCATTTCATTTAGTGTTAGATCTAAAACTCACATTTGACATCCTAAATTTTTCAACTCTAGTTTTTCTTTTTCGAAATTGAACAAAATAATATCTAGAGCGTCTTGTTTAAAAAATACCAATCTCCTCTATATCTCTGAAATGATCATTAATTCCTATGATCTGTTACGAGTATCTAAACTATTAAAATCCTCAAAAAAACCTTTCAGAATTTTTTTAATATCTTGAACAGAAATAAATATATAGCGAAATATTTGAATCAATTATTATTTTTCAGAAATGGAGAACGAAATAAGATATCTATGATCTGCTTTCTTATTTGATATTATTTAGAAAAAAATCGGGTATTCTTGAAGGTCTTTTTTCTGTGTGTTATAGCTCTCTTTCAGTAAGCATCAAATTTGGCACCCATCTGTGAATAGCTCATACTTCACCACAAATATTCATACTCATGCAGGTGTTTGTAACGAGGACTAGTATCTCACTTCTGTTTTGATTTTTGTTTTATTCAAATGGTATATTATTTGCAACGATAAACCTGTTTGCTATTATGAGTGTCTTTTAATATTTAAACCATTTGTAGCATCTGGACTAACCATAATCTTTATAAATTATCATAAATTAAATTATACATCGGAAACAACCGTAACATGACGACATCCAAATGTCGATAACGAAATGTCCCTATTAAAACTTCAATAAAAAATTCTAATACCTCTCTAATACACAAATCCGCTATGAATGTGCCGACAACACGGTCTAGCGAACGTTCCTCGAAAAAAAAAACAGAAATAACTCAAGAGGTTTACGAGCGAAAATCAAAATTCACCTAGCTAGATAGTCCCGCAAGTTCCACTCACAAATAGCAGCCAACCGTTATCCCCGTCAAATCCACCTTATCTGTCCGCTTAATGGCGATGAAGAATAAAACTTCTGAGAGGTACGCCATTGGCGGATGCGCAATTCGAGTTTTTAGTACGCTGTGCGATGCGATATTTTATGGCGTTCACATCGTCGTTCCGCCGGTTCCGACGAATGTTAGTGCGTGAACCGCAAAACATACTGGATTAGTCGTTAACTCTCATGTAGAAAGGTGTTCCGACATCAGATTCCGATTTTTAAGACTTTCGGATTTGACAGCTGTCACTTGTCATCTTTGACATATCGATCCACGATCCTCTGTGGTTATGAAAATTAAAGGTGCGTATAACCTCAGAGTAATGAACATAGATAGAGGGAGCATGTATCATTTTCAGTAAGCAAATTTTGTCCCCAACATGAACTATCAAATTGGGCATGAAGCGCGCGGAAATGAAAACATAATATCAGTGATACGATATTTCACTCAATTCGCGAGTTTCTCCACAAAGAACGCACTTCTATGTCCCATAGTGAATCAACGTTTCATATTAACTCAAAATATATTGAAATAAATTCCTCAATTTATCAAAAATTCAGAAAACAAACTTCAAGCGCGCCAAACGACGTGAAACAACCGATGACACTAGGAGAGCAAAAGTTCCAAACCTTGGATTTCAGCAGGTAGATACAGAAATAATAAATATTTTGCTTATTATAAATTCGACCAATAAAAAAAATATCGGAAAATATTCAAATTTGCATATTTAATCGGGAATCACTCAAATAAAGTTATTTGATTCAATATAATATACATTCATAACGATATAGTAAAATTGTGGATTTGAAAATATATCACAATCCGACAAGGTAATCTAACCATGTTGGGGAAACGTAAAAATTGCGTATATTCCCTCTATCTATGTTTATTACTCTATGTGCGCAACTGAGTTCACGCTGTAAGTCAATAGATGGCTACAGCAAACTGCTGGTCAATTTTGACATGTGATGAAAAATTGATCTATGTATTACAGTTACGTAAATAAGTCATGGGGACTGCCCTGTCATGCTTCTCATCTCGACCAAATATTGAAGATGCGAAAGTTATGCTGTGTATTTGATGAGAACAGGTTGGTATTATTCATTATGAGCAGCTGGAACCGAGTGAAATCATTACTAAAGGACGATTTCAATTGATGCGATTGAGCCGAACACTGCGCAAAAAACACCACAATACGAGATTCTGAAGCTTGACAACGCTCAAATCGATTGTCCTACCCTACACGCCGTATTCTCCAGATATTGCGCCATGTGATTATTACTTGTTCCGGTCATGATAGCACATGGTCTGGCTCATCAGCCGTTCTACTCATATAAAACCATCAAAAAAGGGCTTGATTCGTGGAGAGTCTCAGAAGAAGAATACTTTTACCGTACCGGTAATCGAGCTCCACCGGATAGACGGGAAAAAGTTGTAGCTAACAATGGGTAATACTTTGATGATTCATTTGTGATAATTTCTTCACAATAAAGTTTGCCTTCCACAAAAAAAAAACAGCGGGGACTTAGTTTTGCAACTTTGACCTAAAATTCCTTTGTATTCGTCTGGACAAATCACAAATCGTTTCAGTTCTTCGTCCGGCCATTCCCAATGAAGAACAACACCTCGTCCGACTCCTCCAGTTCTGCACGTCTGGCGCATCCTACCGTCGTAAACCACGAGACCATAAAAAAGACATAACACCCGACCTGCCAGGTCTTCCTGACCGGCGACCAAGACCGCGTCTCCTCCTTACGTCGAACCGTAAAATGCGATCTTCGGAACTTCGCCAATTATCCCGGTATGCACCGCGAGGACCGCATGGGGTCCACGTTAAAACAGACCCCAATTAGCGCGCTCCCCGCCGCGAAACACCGGCGAGTACGCTCCCCCCGCGCGGCGACCCCCATGGACCTGATCGTGGTCCGCGCGACTCCACAACGCGAGAGATTTAGCGCGTCATAGGAGGTGTCGAAGGGTTCTTGACTGGATTGAAACGTTTGTTTGGGTAGTTTCTAGTTTTGATATTGGTATTCTGAAGGTTTGGGGCTCGGAGAACGCTCCTATTCGCGTATTTGTTTATTGCACAAGATAATACATTCGTCAAGTCGTGCACCTTGCGCTTAGCTATAAATAACCGGGTAGGTACTACCTGTTCGAGCCAGAGAAACGTAGGTGTAGAATAATGAACGTGAGTAATCTACATTTGTGTGTTACTTGGTATATGAAATGGTATTCTTGGAGAATAAAGAATACTACCATTGTCAACAGGCATTTGCAAGGTTGTACGTGTTTGGTGAAAATTCATGATTTATGCGAGCATTCCATAGGCACTTTTAAATCTGTCAAAGACATGAAACGGAATATGTCATATACATCCCATTATAACTGGAGACGAAAAATGGATTCATTACGATAATACCAAGCGCAGAAAATCATAGGAATATCCCGGCAATGCTTCCACGTCGACGGTCAAACCTAATATTCACAGTTCCAATGTCATGCTCAGTATTTGGTGCGACCAATTCGGCGTAGTGTATTATGAGTTGTTAAAACCAACTGAAACAATCACAGACGATCGTTATCGAACGAAATTGATGCGTTTGAGCCGAGCATTGAAAGGCAAACGGCCCAATACAACGAGAGACATGATAAAGTGATTTTACAACATGACAATGCTCGACCCCATGTTGCAAAAGTGCTCAAGAGATCCTACCCCACCCGCTGTATTCTCCAGATTTTACTGCCTCAGACTACCACTTGTTACGTTCAATTGCACAAGACCTGGCTGACCAGCACTTCCGGTCTTATGAACAAGTAGAAAATTGGATCGATTCGTGGATTGCTTCTAAAGATGGCCAGTTTTTTCAACGCGGGATTCGTACGCTGCCCAAAAGATGGGAGAAAGTAGTGGCCAGCGATGGACAATACTTTGAATCATAAATGTATAACCAGTTTTTTACAATAAAGTTTTGATTTTCGGGAATAAATGGCGGAAACAAATTTGTACGCCTATGTACAATACAGATTTCAGCGTGTTCTAGTACTTCTAATTTTCAAAGAGCTTAAATTGTTCGATTAATTTTTGGATTGGTGATTATTCATTTGCCTCATGTCTCATCTTTCTGTATATATTTTTAATTTTTTTTAATTTAATTTATTTTGCTCCTATTTCCATTTCTTGTTTTATTCATGAATCATTCGTTTTTTTCTCTTCTGTTTTATTTTGTCTTCTGTTTTGTGAGATAAATTTTCATGTTTTCCATGGTGACTATCTCCAGTAAAAACCGAGAGAAAAAAAATGTTTTCCGTCAATAGGGGAATGTCGACAAGAAGGATTTATGTAGAAATTAGGTCTCGGCAATCTATTATCGCCCAGACACCTAACGGAATAGACCGGTATGCATTCTGTATCGTTAGCCATGATGAAAAAACAAACAATCTCTTGTATTAATAATGATGATGGCCTCGTGGTGCCATGACAAATGACAGCCAGTATATTTGGCCATTTTTCAAGCACCTGACACCCGAAGCGGCTTCCTTTGAGGGAAAGACGTGCGCCTTTTTCTATTATTGTCAGATCGAAAAAAATGCGTTGTTGATGATGCGGCATGACAAATTGATTTTTTTTTTTTTTGAAAAATGAGTATGAAGTCGAAGCGGAGATTTTGAAAAGTTCACGTGCTGCGAGACTAAATCGTCGACGATTTTATGTAATGAGTGTCATTTCTGTGAATTATTATTGACATAACAACCACATTGTTTCTTGGGATGTCTTCCTACATTACGTCAAGAGAACAAATCAGAAAAAATTGATGGTTCGAAATGTTCTCTCAAAGTGAATTATTTGAGTTGTATATGGGCCTTCTCTTTACTCACACAGAATTTCAGCCTTATTTGCAATCTCATTTTGTCAGTTCTTTTCAAGTTTGTTCCACGATTTTTACAAGGGAGAATGATAATATCTTCTTTCTATCTTACAGATTTTAAACTTTATTAGAGGAAAAGAATGTAACAAAATTTATTATCTCAGTCTTGTAACATAACTTCTAAAGAGTTGCTAGTTATGTAATTTGTACTTGTACTTATACTACGAAATGCTGTTGTAGAAGAACATTTAATGAAAACTGATACCTAGTGGATACTAAAGTAAATTCCTGGAAATGTGTTCAAAAACGTCTTTTGTTATTTTGGAAATGACCCAATTTGGGGTGATAATATAGGTACATTATTCAAATTTTTTGTGTCATCGACCAATTAATAATTCCCCGTGATTTCGTGAAATATACCGATTAAAATTGGTGTTATGTGTGACGTAAACAAAATAAACGAATTGCATGCTCGAGGACGTATCTAACAGGAAGATACTGTCTGTTATTACAGTCATTATCTAAGTTGAGGGTTATAACCTGATCATTAGGCGATTTCAGTCCCACCTATGCGACTTCATAGTTTTCGAAACGTCTGCGACACGGCTTCATCTACGCTGTTAGTCTTTTCGTGTGGAATTATAGGTATTATCACCATGAACTGCTTCAACCCTATTACGGCCCCTTGGAGCGGAACACCTATTTTTATTTCGAAGTACGACACAGTGATTTGTTCGGATTTTGTATACGTTTAAAGGGGGATACACACTGACGGATTGCAACAAAAGCAAGTGCTCAGGGGTGGTGGTAGCTTTTAGAAGACATTTAGCTCAGGGGAAATTGTAACACTATCGCAGATAGGGGCTTTGGAGGTTGTAGCAAATCCCCCCTTCAAATTAAATACTAACAATTCAAAGAAATTATTTCTATGCATAGAACACTAGGTATGCCTCTAAGGGATTTTCGTTTATTATTTATAACCCAGCACATTTATTGCTTTGATCGGCAACACATAGGAAGAATTTCTTAGCAGTTGTTTCTCAGAGATAACCAGGTAGTAGTTCAGTAGATGAACACCATGATACAATAGTATACTCTAAAACATATAAATAAAACAATAGGCTCATATTCCAACACGAATGCGAAATTCGAAAACGAGCGCCAAATAGCGAATTTTCGAACGCATGAGTGTTGGAATTGCCTTCTGCAACGAGTATAAGAAAAGTTTTTCGAAATATTGTCGAAATTCAATGAAAAATTTAAATAATACATCCTAGTGACTTTTGTATTGTATCTTGGCAGTTGGTGTGACTGGTAAGAAAAATGATAGATTACGGAATTTGAAATTGAATCGTACGTTTCGAATTTTGATATAATTTATAATTAAGCATTAAATTCGTGAATTATGTCTGACGAAATAAATTTAACACCACCATAATAAAGAGAAATCGCGAATAATGTTGCATATCATTTCACTTTATCCAAATTATATTATATTGACAATAATTGACGTATATTGAAATTTCATAGTCAGTGTAGAAAACCACAAAACGAATAATATAACTGAAAACAATGCTGTAATGAATTCATTACAGCACTGTTTTTAGTACTATAATGATACTGAAATTGAGAAAATGATTTTTGGTTTACCAGTATCGATGGCAACGCCGGAAAGAACTTATTCTACCCTCAAGAGACTGAAAACGTACAATGGAAAGTGGGCACACTCTAATGAATAAGATATTATGATTTTGATTTCGATATTGAGAATGAATGTATTAGATATCCTAGGAACATTTGGAAGGAACTGAATATTTGAAATAACGTATTTTTATTATCTTTAGTATTTACTTAGACCTTCAGTTCTATCTTCGAATAGTAGAATGAATTTTTCATATCAAATTTTTTTATACAGCCTACAGCCAACTTTCTCTCTGTCGGCTCATTCATTCGATGTTCAGCTCCCCCCAAAACCAAATCCTGGCTGCGCCATCTAATTGCACGTTGAAAAGTAGAACATAACATTACATCTTCATCAATCTGATAACGTAAGAAGTAATCTAAACAAGTGGTAATTTTCTCGCCGATGAATGCACTATCTGCCATTACCGTCGGCGTAATTAAGCCATCTTCACACGGACGATTCCGAAAATCACGGGTTTTCCTCTGACCGGGATCTCAGCCAGCTACCGCGAGCGAATGGCCGTGGGCCCGCAAATGATCATAACGCAAAGGCGAATTTAATTGCTCGCGTCTACGCCATGACGAATTATGAACAATGGTTCGTTTACAATTAGAATGGGTATTGTAATTAATTGATTTAGATCTGTGGAAGGAACTATATATTTAGTTTACGTCTTCCCTACTTCGACACCCTTTCGATGATTCGTCATCGTCAGCGCACGGCTGTTATGCTGGAGCCCATTAAGACCGACGGTGATAAAGGAGGGTTCCCACGGTGGACAGCACGTTTACGGTCTCAACAGCCGTTTGTTTCTCAGCTCTAGGAGCGATTGTTCTATACGACCATTCAAGATGCGTTCGGAAAAGTTTTCTGAAATTTTATTTCACATACGTTTGTTTTATATTCTTTCCGTTACCTTAACAATCGAACATCGATCAGTTAACAATGTTAACGTGGATGTTCGACTTCGAAAACGTCAGTTTTTCTAACTTAAGGCCAGTTTAACACCCAGTAAGATAATTTTTTCAACTAACATAGACATGCAACTTTGCTTCCGCCGTTTTTTCCATCTTTGCCTTGCAAGCAGCTGTTCACAAGCAAACAAATGCCGTTCAACATCTCTTGGCTTCAAACCGCATGGAGCCCAATTTTCTTGTTTCTGAATCATTCCCATGAGTTTCAGGCCTTTTGAAATGGCTTGTTGCGTCACTTCCAAAGAGCCTGCCAGTTCTTGTTGTGTTTGTCACGAGTCTTGATCAAGTAATGCCTTCAATTCTGCATTTTCGAAAACCTTATCTCTTCCACCGCCATGTTGATCTTCGACGTCAAAATCAAGCTGTTGAAGCGTTGAAACCACTTTCGGCACGTTCTTGCGGTAATAGCGGCCTCACCATAGGTATTTGAGAGCATTCGATGAAGCTCAGCCGCAGATTTCTTCGAATTAAAGCAAAAAATTAAAACCTCCCGCAAATGAGAATTTGGCTCGTAGCTTGACATGTTCAATCGAGAATAACTTCATGATGCAGACACAAAGCGACTGATACTTCGATGACGTTATATTGACGAATACCTAAGCTTATTGTATGACGTCTACCCGCTACAGCCATCTATTGCGAAATGGAGGAAGCGGAGTTGGATACCTAATATTTTTCTGCAACGTGGTAGTCTGAGATCAATAAAGATTATATCGAATTTATGACACATTTTAATATATTTCGTTGTTCGACGTAAATTTTTATTTTTCCCTTTGAATGTCATTTGCGAGTAACCAAGAAGAGTGGAAGAGGTGTCAAGGACCTACTGAAATGAAAATTTTATTATGATCAGAAGTTTTATTGATTCAAAACATAAAAAAAGAGTTCTTACTTGCGAAACGAATTATAAATTTGTAGCCATGACTCGTTCAGTGAAAAAA
Organism: Harmonia axyridis; assembly: GCF_914767665.1. Classification (NCBI taxonomy): domain Eukaryota; kingdom Metazoa; phylum Arthropoda; class Insecta; order Coleoptera; family Coccinellidae; genus Harmonia; species Harmonia axyridis. The sequence goes on from NC_059503.1 coordinate 28,450,199, forward strand.
ATTAAGAAACAACTCTGCAATTTTCAAATCTTTTTTTCTTCCACAGATTCACTCATGGGATCGGCGTCGGAAGACGAAGATGATGATGACAACAGCACAGCTTCCTCGATATTGAAACATCACACATCCCTCCACGGGTCGCTACCACCAGCACCTGGAGAGACGAATAATAACTCTCTACCACACTCTGACATAAGCGGATCCATTGGTCAGGTAAGAAAAAAAAAACCTAAAAAAAGTTTATACATATTTTAACACTTATGAAATATTTAAGAAATTTAGGCAGTCAAATATAAAGCATTGTTTTTTATAAACAAAAGTCTGTGAAAAAAAGGAATTTGTAAAAAATTTTTTTTGCAAAACAGCTAAACACAGATTATAAGAATAAAAAATTCATTTCAAGAATATTTCTGTCTTGTATTATTATTTGAAGTTCCCGTGCTCTTAAAAACACCAAAAACCACAAAAATACTCGCAACCACAGTTATGCCATTTGGCCTTCATCAAGACTTGTATAAAATTTCATGCACCGTCAAAACCTCGCCCGCAATTCGTCAAGCGAAATGGGACACCTTATAATACACCCGGTGTCCCTTTTTATTCGGCTGCGAAAGTCGATCGACATAAGCCTCAGACCCCGGTATAAATCAAGAACGGAACCTGTGACAGAAATTCGATCGGTTCACACACACACAGGCCCAGCTCCTTTCGACTGGTCCTGGATTCGAAAAAAAAGAAAAAAATGAGGCCAGACCGAACGTAAAACGCAATCCCCGGGGGCGGAACGGCCCGAATCCCCGTTCGAAGGACCATTCATCAACGTTGGAACCGCTTCGAACGTCTCTGCGAGCATTCAGAGTTTCACGACCGATTTGTCGAAATCTGACCGTATTTTCATTTCTAAGCCGAAAACTAGATAAGTTGGTCAAAAATATACCTATAACATATAGAAATATTTCACATGAAAACCTCATCAACTTTTTCAAGAAATCATCACAAATTCTATCGACAGTCCATTAGATCATAGGACTACAAATAATGCCCCTTCAAAAAGTTGGATATTACTAATAATAAAGATTGCAAGTAATTACTTAAAAAAGTTATATTAACTCCAAGCAAACTTAAAAACCAATGAAGCATCGTTACTCCATAAAAATACTGACGCTGCCCACTTCGAATTGTACCTTGAAGTTACTCAAGGTTCTGTCCTGGGTCAGTTGATTTTTATAATGTGTATAAAACCTCGATTATATTATAGCAGAAGAAAATTGTAGTTAGTTGTAAAAACAAATAGTGTAGACGAGCTCGTTGATCTCTGTGAAATTATAGTTGAAAAGTCTTGGTGGCTGACCACCAAGAAAGACAGGCCTATGTTAAACGTTAAAAGACGGAATGTATCGAACTTGTATTGAAGCAAAGATCTCCCCTTACTCTTAACTCTGAATAGTCTCTTGTTAAGTGTCAGCGATTTTTTTAGGTCTGGTGCTTAACAGCAGATTGTTGGACTGACCATATTGATTATTCAAGTAAAATTTCACGTCATGAATAATACGCACCTGACAGAACTGAAATTTCGATTAACATACTGTTGCGTCGAGTGAATTTCACACAAACCTTACGGGCAGTTGAATATTCAGAGATACGCATTTAGGTCGAAAAATCAACCCCAGCAGGTACAGCGAGGGCTAAAAATAGAATAGGAACATCCTTGGCGCCACATTGGCGCTACATATGGTCATCCTGAAGTCACATCTAAGGGCAAGGAATGAAGACGTGGACCAATCAGGGACTTGGATTGTGCTTTGGTATGCAAAATCCAAAGCGATGCTTAACATCCCCAGGAAATCGGGGTACAATCATTCAGTACGCTCGTAGCTGTTACCTTGTAAACACATAACTTATACAGCCAAATTCAATATATTAGTTAAGAAATCCGGTGTTTCATTATCCCAATTTAATAGAATTACAGTTGATCGATTCAACCAAAAACACATACTCACTACAAAATCCAAAAATATCAATTTTCATAAACATCGGATAAGCTTTCTCGAATTGTTTTCCAAGATCCAAGTCTAATCAAACCAATTCATTTGCAGGACTCAAAGACTGGCCAAGACGACTCCGAAGACCAAAATTCTCTGGACGGCGACCCCGAGACTCGGGATTCCCAGACGGAGAACAAGAGTCCAGACGACAGTAGTGCAGGGTCCAAACGAAGAGGACCAAGAACGACGATAAAGGCGAAACAGCTGGAGATTTTGAAAACTGCCTTTTCACAGACGCCCAAACCGACGAGGCATATACGAGAGCAACTGGCTAAGGAGACAGGTCTTCCTATGAGGGTCATACAGGTAAATATCAATATCTAATTTTGGACCTATGCTGTCGAGGCTAGATCAATTTTTGAATATGGAATAATCATTTAGTTATTCGACAGTTGCGTAGATGGCTATTTCAACCTATTTTCATCGAATTGAGATATTCCCCTTTAGATATGCATGGCTTTACTTGATTCAAGTTACTTGACTTGATTTCAAGTCAAGTTCAATTCATAATAAATACTTTACTTGAAATTGAAAAACTTATTTGACTTGATCTTGACTTGAAATCAATTTGAGTAGTAGTTTTTCAATTTCAAGTCGAGTATTTATTAAGACTTTGAACTTGACTTGAAATCAAGTCAAGTAGTAGTCAAGTAACTTGAATATCAAGTAAAGTACTTGAAAAATCAGGTACATTCCATCAAGCTACTTAACTTTTAGCAGTTTTATTGTATAGTGTACATATCAATAAAAAAAATGATAAAATGAGAGGAAACCTTACAAAACACATTTTCATTTATGAAACTTGATGTTTAAAATATAAAGTATTCAAAAAAATATAGTTTCTTAATATTGAGAAATCTTCAAGGACTCTTTGATTACATCATTTTTCATCCAGGTTCTAAGACACATGAGGCATCTTATAAATTTTTCGCCTAATCTATCGCTGGTTTTTTTAACTGTCAGAGCAGCTCTAGAAAATTGTCTTTTTACAGGAGCTACAGTTGCTGGTGTTGATAAAAATGTTTTGTCCATTTTAGCAAAGTTTGGAAAAACGTTTTCGTGTCTCTTTCACAATTCTAAAATATTTTCAAAACTGTCAGCACGTGGTTCAGTCAGGAATTTGTCTATTTTATAACTCCAAGCCATTTCATTTGCTCGATTTAGAGGAGATTTTCTAAATAAACTTAGGAGATTGATTTCAAACTCACTGTATTTAGCCTTTGAAGATGATTATTTTGTCTAAGCGCGCACGAGCTTGCTGAAATAAATCCCGTGAGACTCGTGAGTATCTTGCTCAGGAATATCAAGTAGCTTGATATCAAGACAAGCAATAAATATCTTAAATCAAGTCAAAAGAAGAATCAAGTATTTGACTTGTGAAGAGCTTGATTTTCAAGTCAAGTAATTGATTGAAATATCAAGCTACTCGATTTGAAGAATCCTTAATTCCCAATGCTTAAGAGGGAGTACCACCACGTGGTTTTCCGCGTATCAGTCCAATTTTGGTACCCATTCATTTCCCCTCTGGCGCTCCTGCGATGACCAAACTTTTTACGGTGTACGAAGTTGTACATCCACTTCATCTTCTTTCTTTTTTCGAAGCAAATATGTACGACTGTACACTGTACGATAATTTTCACGAAATTTTAATTTTACCTCTTTTGTAATGATTTTTGGTAGCTTTTTTTCACTAATATTTTTAAAATATATCAGTGCTTTTTTCTGTTGAAAAAAGAAAAGTTACCAAAATTTTTTCTTTATTTTTTTTATCGCAAATTAAAAATATTTACTCTCTTTTATGTAGATTATTGTTAAAGGAAATTATATGAAAACCGAAATATCTCTAATTTTGTTTAGAGTGGTGGTGTTCCCTGTTAAATAATAAAATTTGCATCTTCCAAAGATCCACTAACCAACACAATCGAAGATTGGGTCTAGGCAGAGGTCGATCGAGCGTGGGCAGGGTAAGGGGCGCCTGCAGCGTCCAGGACCGTGGCGGCGGGGTGCCACACCGTGCGTCGGCACCACAAAGCCCCCCCGGGGGGTCGTGTAAGGTCTCGTATAAACACGCGGGCCCGAAAAGAATGGAGAACAACTTGTAATGTGTCTAGTTAGAATTCGTGGTTCCTTTGTCCGATGTTCTGGGTCGCGACCGCGCTCGGAAAGTCCATTAAGGGGTGTTTATGGGGCATGTTACGAGACTTTATTGGTTAGAAGACGCAGGTTGAAATATTGAGGATTTTAATGTGTTGATTCTTTGTGTTCCGACCGGGCTGGAGACTTTTGAAGAGTCACTTAACGGAACTTGAGAATATTTTAGGAATAAAGTTGTGTAAATGTCACATAACCAAAGGAGTTTCGTTAAAAATCAAAGCTCAGTGCAAAAGAATAATACTCTATAACCTCTACCAACGTGATACAAATTTTACGTTGCACTTCACCAAAGAATGAAAAAATATTATTTTTCAATGGCTTGGTTTCCAATGCTTCAGTTTATCATTTCTAATGATGAATTTTTAATAAATGTGTAAAATCTAGAATCCAATGATCGAATACAAAAAATCCGTGTATTACCGTTAGGGATTCATCAAGCCAAGTAGCTTGACATTTTAACCAAGTTCTTGAAGATTTTAGATATTTATTGCTCGACTGGATATCAAGCTACTTGATTTTACATGAGCTTGATATGCACGCGTCACACGGCATATATTTCTGCAATCTAGTGCGCGCTTAGACTAAATAAGGGGATTCCCCGAGCGCCTAGAGACTGAAGCATTCACCAGTGTGCCTTTATTAGTAGTTTTCTCACATTTCTATGAAATCTATTTGTGAATTTTGGTAGTTTAAGAAATATCTTTCGAAACTTGGCCAAAATGGCCAAGGATTTTTTATCAACGTCATCATCTTCAGCTCCTGTTGAAAGACAATTTTCCAGAGCTGCTCTTACAGTTACAAAAACCCGCAATAGGTTAGGAAACAAATCTATATGATGCCTCATGTGTCTTAGATCCAGGATGGAAGCTTATGAAATCAAACGAAGCCTGGAGGTTTCTCAATTTAAAAAAACTTTATTTTTTTATTATTTTTCATAATATTATGATTTATACTAATTTATTTTTTGTTTCTATTTCAAAACAGTTGATATTTTCGGTTTTTTTATACAATAAGTTTAATAAATAACAGTGTGTTTTTGCAGGGTTCCTTATCATTTCATCATTTTATTATTGATGTGACACTACACAATGAAATTGCTAAAAATCAAGTACCTCGATATGATTCAAGTACTTGCGAAATAAATACTTGGTTGAGATTGAAAAACTACTACTTGAATTGAAATCAAGCCAAGCCGTTAATCTCTAATTACCGTCCAGGGCATTTTTAGGAAAAAACGAGTATTTTTGTATGAAATTTGCTACAAAAACCGGTTCCTTTGCTCCTTCCTGCCCGACAGGAATATCCAAATCTGAAGAGAAATAATCTCAAAAACAAATTAAAAAATTAATTTATTGAAAATTAAGACGACACATTCGTTTGCTGATGACATTGAAAACACGTATATTTTACATCAAAGTCCTAGGTCATATATATAGGAAATAATAGTTTTTGACATAATATAATAATTATTAACAAACTCTAAACGAATTATAGTATCGTGAAAATTGAATCACAAAAACGTGAACTGAAAATGGATGTTATCCGTTCTCAAGTTGAATACAAGTATTCCTACATACACAACAAACAGAATGGGTGAAAAAAAATTTCAATCAGGGAATGTCAGCGCCCCTAATCCTCGAGAAATCTCTGTAGCAATTGGGATAGCAGGAATTCTTTCTGGATTGATAATTAACTTTGGAATGCGTTGTTGACGCATGGAGAGGACCCACGTCTGAAAGCGTGTCGCGGTATGATGAAGACGTCGTCGAAAATATGCAGGGGGAGCCACAAATTCTTCAACATGACATATTGTCGCCAAGCCGAGAACAAATGGGCTAAGAGATTCTTGATTATTTTCATGGAGTCCTCGAATTCTTAACATCGACGGTATTTCGGCCATGGAATGTGTTGTGGGGAAAAATAATATCGACTTATGCTATTTGTGATTTCTTCATTTATTTGCATTAATTGAATCTGCAATATGATGGTTATATGATGTTAACAACTCATAATACACAACGTCGAGCTGGTCCCACCAAATATTGAGCATGATTTTCTGCGCTTGGGATGATCGTAATGAACCCATTTTTTTCTTCAATCACAATGCGATGCAGAAATCCCGTCTTTGCCTTGCAAGCAGCTGTTCACAAGCAAAAAAATACCATTACAAAATTATATGAGAAATGAATACCGAATGCTACATAGACAAACTCTTGGTCTTCACTCGTATTGACTTTAGTCTCTTTTTAGCTCTCACCAAGCGGCAATCATCTATGAGAGCTGCTGCAACCGTAACTACTTCAATTTTTGCAGAATAAAACCGGTATATTAAAAGACTTCTTGTCAAATTGAATTACTTCTTGTTGCTTCAATAGCTAAACTTTCGAATAAACATTTCGTCTGAATTACAGTTTTGGCGTCGAGCTATTAAGCAAGAGACAGGTTCTAAAATCTAATAGATTCCTTCTTTATACCTCATCCGATGTCGGTTCCTTTCGCCACTTTTCCACCTATGCAAATAAGGCAATTATTACCTTAAGCTAAAGCTTTCAAAGTCTAGCAAATAACGCTTCGACTCTCTCATTGAATCCCTTCTTTCATGTTGTTCTAATTGACCCGTCTTGGTATGTGGTTGCACGCCTTTCCCGCATTTCAATTTGGTCCAGGACTCGGATGCTGTGAGGTCCAATTTGTAAAGGAACTGCGTCGCCGACGCCTAGACGTCGACTGGAGTTAATTCGAACACCAGCTTCCGACGCCGTATGGAGATGATGGATGTGTCAATTAACGCTGGAGCTTTGGAGCGGAATAGAATGTGCGGGTTGGGGAATATTACGAAATGTGCAAGAGAATCGAGAAAGACTATTTTAAAAATACAATGAACTAATAGGGAAAAATATTTTGAACAAAACCCAGAACAGGTTGCTCACAGGTTGACCTTTCCATCTGAACTAAACAGCTTTTGAAAACAGCTGCTATACACAAGTTCATGGTATGTATTATAATACCAGCAAAGTGTTACTGAACCTCGGTAAAGCATATTTCAAAAGCCACAGCGTCATTTATAATGATTTTAGTTTGAAGATTTCACTGAAGGGTATTCCAATAACAGGTTGACAACTGTAACTTTCGAAACTGTCAGCTTTTAACATTTGACAAGCGAAAACTATGCCATTACTAAAAATGAACGTTACCTACATGCTTCAACAACGTGTTGAAATTGTTAAAATTCACTACAAAAAAAGTGCAGTCACTGTTCGAGAAACAAAAGCAATTTTGGGTCATCGTGAATCAACTTGCAACTGCAAATGAGCGAATTGATTATGAAAAATGTCATTAAAAGGATATGGTGCTTAGAGATTCATCAAGCCAAGTAGCTTGACATTTTAACTAACCACCTACTTGACTTAAAATTCAAGCTCGTGAAAAATTACATATTTGCTTGACTTACTTGATTTTAGATATTTATTGCCTGACTTGATATCAAGCTACTTGATATTACTTGAGCTTGATATGCACGCGTCGCACGGCGTATATTTTTGCAATCTCGTGCGCGCTAAGACTAAATAAGGGGATTCCCCAGAGACTGAAGCATTCGCCAGTGTCACTTTATTAGTAGTTTTCACACATTTTTATTAAATCTATTGGTAAATTTTGGTAATTTCAGAAATATCTTTCCAAATTTGGCCAAAATACCCAAGGATTTTTTCATCAACGCCAGCATCTTCAACTCCTGTTGAAAGACAAATTTCCAGAGCTGCTACAGTAACAAAAACCTGCAATAGGTTAGGCGACAAATCCATAAGATGCCTCATGTGTCTCAGCTTGACTTGAAATCATGTCAAGCTCAAGCCATGTAGCTTGAAAACCAAGCCAAGCCGTGAATCTCTAATGGTGCTGTCGCAGCGCCCGTAGCCATGGCTGATATCATTAATGGCATACCTTCCCCTTCACAATGAAATATACATTGCTCTTAAAATATACTCGTTTTTTTTTTTCAATATCAAAATGGATCTCATTGGAAAACCCTGTGAATATAATAGAAGATGAAATGATAGGACAGCATCAGACCTCATAATTTTTCCAATGGGTTTAGTAAACGAATAGTCTATCCAATTCTTTTTTCCTACCAACTGTAATCAATTCGAACAATGTGAGCTTGGTTTGTCGCTGCAAACCCAACATATGTCCCAGATATCGAAACCAAACCATGGAAAAACGTGACACTACGTCTTAGAAAGTGCGGTTCCAGCCAATATCCAGCTGAAAAAGCGTGAGGTTGATAGGAAACCGCATAAACGGAATACGTGATCGTTTAAGTTCGCTACTCTCGAAAAAAAAGGCCATTTTCCGCAAAAAAGCGGTGGCTTTCACGCTTCTAGCGGCATGCAGGGTCGCTGCAAGGTACGTGGAACGATCAGGAAGGACCTTGGACAGTTCTGCGAACGGTGCATCGTCACGGACGCTTTTTAATAGCGGTATACGAAGTAACGAAATGGAATTATAACGCTGATCGAGAAGGATTTCAATGTCGGCGGTTAAAATGACAGAATCAGCTCGGCGCGGTTGTGTCATTTTTAATTACCGTTATTAGACGCTCGGTTTTTCTCGAAATCGGAATCTATCCGGTTGTTGCGTCGAGGGTTAAAGTCATAGAGTAATAAACATAGATAGAGAGAATATACGCGATTTTTACTTGTACTTGTTAGATTACGTTGTCGGATTGTTATATATTTTCAAATCCACAATTTAACGATATCGTTATGAATGTATATTATTTTGAATGAAATATATTCATTTGAGTGATTCCCGATTGAATATGCAAATTTGAATATTTGGAATCCTATATTTTTTCTAATTGCCGAATTCAAGGTTTGGTAACTTTTGCTCTCCTAGTGTCATCGGTTGTTTGACGTCTTTGACGCGCTTGGAGTTTGTTTTCTGAATTTCTGATATATTTAGGTATTTATTTCAATATATTTTGAGTTAATACGTAACGTTGATTCACTATGGGACACAAGTAGTGCTTTCTTTGTGGAGAAACTCGAGAATTGAGTGAAATATTGTATAACTGATATGTTTTCATTTCCTCGCGAATCATGTCAAATTTGATAGTTGAAGTTTCATGAATAAAAGTGTTTTTTTTTATGTGCACACTACACAATGAAACTGCTGAAAATCAAGTAACTTGATAGAATGTACTTGATAAATAAAAACTTGACATTGAAAAACTACTACTTGACTTGAATTTTACGTGGTTTCAAAGTCAAGCCAAGTCAAGTTGCCCGAATATGAAGTCAAGCCATGAATCTCTAACATCATTTATCTTATGGATTTTGGTGTGCAAGGATTTTATGATATGGTCGATGTTTATGGTGGTATTCATATTGTTGTCAAATGTTTCTTTTTTCCGGAATAATAATAATGAACTTTGTTTTTAATGCAGCATAAATGCACAGAGTGCGCAATAATACTCCACTGAAAAAGTCGAAAGATTCAAGTTGCCTACAGAGTGACGAATCGAAGTGAGAACTTGCCGAGGCGTAATCCTTCTTCACGTTGACGACCTAAATCACATCGAGATGAATGCGGATCAAACGCGCTCGTCTTGAGCCGGAGCCCCGTCTCATTTAGAGCGTCTTGTCCGCCTGTATTTCAAGTGAAATAAAGCGCATCCTCTGGGTGTGGTCCTGCCCGAACGACGGACGGGTTCGGTCTCGAAAATAACGCTGAAATATCCGGCATTTAATAGCCCGAAACTAACCGTTGACATGATTAGGAAAAGTGGAATGGAAATCTCACGATTTTAAACGTACGGGGGGTATCCGGTGAGAATCTACGAATAAAAAGAGAACAAATGAGTTGAGAGAAGTATATTCAAATGATTATATAACTCGTGTTATGATGAATCAATAGAATCCGTAATAATAATAATTATTGACAAGTGAATATACTACTTGACGACGTGGTATAATCGTTTTGGTGTTTCGCCTCCTGCCATATTGTGATCATTTCCATAGTAACATTCTTGGACGTTCGCCAAAAAATAAGAGTCAAGCTCAATGAAATGGCATTGAATAATCAAAATGCAGTGCTTTGGTTATACTTATTGAAATTATTCGTTATATAATCGTAACTAATACCAACTCGAGCATAGACAATATATTTCGATTATACGAACCACTTCACTCGACGTAGTTCGCGAAACACCACTCGAACTGGCTCTCGTGATGTTTCGCGAATCGTAGGTCTCGTGAATCGGTGTATAATCGAATATTGTCTATGCTCTTGTGATATTTTAACTGATAAATTATTATCTTAGTAGATTTTACTGCTAAAAGCAGCCAGGATTAGAAAAACACTGCAAATGTATCGCAATGGATTACTATTTCCTTCTATCTCAAAGAACTGAAGTACTGAAGAACTGAAGAAAAAAGTAATGGAACTGATAATATCAGCATTATATTCTAATAAGAACATTGAAAAATTCATGACTCCGAAACTAACATTAGATACGTTGCTGTTCTCTACTATAAATGATCTATTACCATTGCATCGTGGGCATCTCATGTATTAGTGACTGTATGTTGTATTTCTGGGAATACTTTGTTATACTTTGAACCACATAAACATCGGTAGGGGGAGTACACGCAATGTCCAAACATGGTTAGATTACGTTGTCGGATTGTGATTTATTTTCAAATCCACAATTATACTATATTGTTATGAATGCATATTAAAATGAATGAAATATATTAATTTGAGTGATTTCCGATTAAATATGCAAATTTGAGTATTTGGAATCCGAATTTTTCCTAATTGCCGAATTTATAATAAGCAGAATATTTATTATTTTCTGTAACTACCTGCTGAAATCCAAGGTTTCGCAACTTTTGCTCTCCTAGTGTCATCGGTTGTTTCACGTCGTTCAGCGCGGTTGAAGTTTGTTTTTTGAATTTTTGATATATTTAGGTATTTATTTCAATATATTTTGAGGTAATATGAAACGTTGATTCACTATGGGACTTAAAAAGTGCGTTCTTTGTGGAGAAACTCGCGAATTGAGTAAAATATTGTAAAACTGATATGTTTTCATTTTCGCGCGCTTCGTGTCAAATTTGATAGCTTGATAGATATGTTGGGGACAAAATTTGCTTGCTGAAAATGGCATATGCTCCCTATATCTATGTTTAACTTTGAACATTCGCATAGCCAAAACGTGACGTTTTGAAATTCATTTGGAATGAAGTTGTCAAACTCAATTGTGTAGTGATAGTGATTGATAATTGCACTGTATGCGATTATCAGTGTAATGTTGACATGATTGGGTGAAATTATTTCATATGACACAAAATGACAAAATTTGATTGGTTGTTAGAACTGTCAAAAATTCTTCAGAATAATTTCAGTTTCGTTGCATACTCAACTTATCATAATCAGTCCTGACTTCCGCATTGTATTTCAGGAAGGAATAAGATTTCTTGTCTAAACACTGATACAATATGTCATCAAGTTATCCATCTTGAAATACTCGATTAGTCAGCAACTCAATAAATGATCACCACTTCCAGCCTCTTCAAAACATAATTCCAGGTTATCTCTTTCGTTTAGCGCCTTAATCGACTAATTGTTCCTCGCAACCCCATATTTGAGGCACGCAAGTACCCCCGGGGGTCGATGTAAGTGAAATATTCCGAAAAAATACTATGTTCCCACTTCATTAACATCCCTATAATTAACCAGTTGAAGAAAAGCCCTCCAGATCTGGACAATTAATCAGATGAGGCCCAGCAGCTACGAAACATGTAATTATAAAGAAAAAAAAATTGGAGTTGATATATGCGAAGTTTGGGACTTGGACATCAGCGAATTGGCATTTATGTTGGGTTTCCTAGGAATTCGGAGGTTTGAGGTTGAACGAATTCGGTATTTTTAACGGACATGTTCGAGATGATGAAGGTTAGATGATTAATTATTATGAGGTTGGGGGCGTATGGTTCTATATTTCATAAATTTTAACGTATCTACCAGCTGGACATTTTCAGGAGTAAGAAATAGTTCTCTTAGGGTTAACCTTTTGATATTTATAACAATATTTCTTTCTGAATAACTTCAATCTTGATGTTTGTATTGAAACAAAGTTTATTTCTTAATAAACAATCCTGCAACAAAAATTGAAAATTAATAAAGTATCTATATTCTAAAACAAGTTGCAGAATGGGTTCCTATTCCAACACGAATGCGAAATTCGAAAACGACCAACGAAGGTGCGAGTTTTCGAACGCATCAGTGTTGGAAATGCATTCTGCAACGGGTATTACACGATATTTTCTCTATTAGTTTTGTGGAATTATGTCGAAATTTGATTGAAAATTCAGATTATACATCTTAGCGACTTTTGTATTGTATCTTGGCAGTTGTTTTGATTGTTACCAAAAGGGATTTGAATTGTAAGTTTCCAATTTTGAAATAATTTATAATTTCGTATTGAGTTCGTGAGTTATGTTTGACGAAATTGCGAATTATGTTGCAAATCATTTCACTATATCCAAATTATATTGACAATTGACGTGTGTTGAAATTTGTTAGGATCGGAAGTCAGTGTAGACAGCCACCAAACGAAAAATATAACTGAAAACAATTCTGTAATGAGTTCCTTATAGCACTGTTTTTAGTACTGTAATGAACTCATTATGATACTGAAATAGGGAAAAATATTTTCCTTCTATTATACATTATGAACCCACTTATATTCAGATAAAATGAATTTCTGAAAATAAAACAAAAATATCATATCCCAAGGTCAGTTGATTTAAATTATAAAAATAAGGACAGTAACATAATTCAAAAACGCAACACTACGCTGCATTACACATTTATGTCTAAAATAAATATTAATGCACATATAGTTGGTTCTACAATAATTATTTGATTTGAAAAATGTCAAGTTATGAATGGTTTAACGTTCTCTAGTTGGATGTAAGTTAGAATATCGACTATGGGCACTTCAAAGCAATATGCCTTTCAATTTTTATTCTGCACATATTAAATGACTACCTGCTACATGTAAATTAGAGAAATTTGGAACTTTCGAAATATTGCAACCAAAGAAAAAAATTTAATTTTAACAGCATCATCATTCGATTCTTTCATTACTTAGAAAGAAAACCCTGAAATTTCTACACAATATTTTTTTACATAATATTTCAACTCAAAATTACGATAACAATAAGATTTAAGAGGGAAAACCAACACATGATTGCTCAGTTCAAAGCAAAATTAGAGACTTCTTGTCAAAAATCACCGTTTTTTATGTGGTTTTCACATAATTTCCTTTAAAAATAATCTACTTGGAAGAAAGTAAGTATTTTCAATTTGCGAATGAAAAAGAAAAAAAAATTGGTAACATCGTTTTTCGCAAAAAAATGTCATTTGTACAAAGCACTGATATATTTTCGAAATATTCGCGAAAAAAACCTACCAAGAAACTCGCGAATTGAGTGAAATACCGTATCACTGATATGTTTTCATTTCCGCGCGCTTCATGTCAAATTTGATAGTTAACGTTGGGGATAAAATTTGTTTACTAAAAATGACATATGCTCCCTCTATCTATGTTTATTACTCTAAGGTTATGTATGACTAATATACTCATTTCGTCTTTCATCCCATTCTCGTAAGTTTTTCGGCATAATATAATATCGGTGTTCTTCATGGTTCTGTTCGATTATTCATCGAAATTTTCCGCATTGCGCGACACTAAGGGCATTTCACACGGCCCACCACCGGCGGCGACCGTCAAACGACCCCTTTACGACTTGGGCCGAAAACCTCTCCGACCGAAAAAAAAATTTATCGGCGATATTTTTTCCCAAAAACAGCCGATCCCGTCGTCCCGCGCGTCCATTCCCTCGGGATTTACGGCCCGTTTTTACGAGCCGGATAATTTACTTGCGGGCGCGGGTTTGGCTGTCGAAAAACAACGCGCTAATGCTGTGCGCGCACGGATTACGGGCCGATTCATGGCCTTCCGAGTTTTTCGAACGACGGCGGTCGCAATAAACAAGTCACCTACGCCCGTTAAGTCGGGCGGCGGTCCTTTTCCACATATATAAATATTATTTTTAATATCTGTTTTACGACTTTATAGGTATTTTATTCGTTCAGGTGTTAGGGAGACCTGACGTCGTTTATGAGCGTCTACTTCTCCGACGCGAAATATAAACGTCACGGACGATACGGACGTCGGCGACTTATGGCGGGTTTTATTCCGCGAAAAATTTTATAAGACGGCTGTGACCTTGATGGGAAGACGGCGGTACCTTAAAGACCTAAAGAGAATAATTCTTTTTAAGTTGCTAGATATAAATGATGAACAAAATTGAATAAAATTTGTTTTTTTTTTCCATAAGCGTACAACGTTGCTTCCGCCGTTTTTTCTTCCGAAATTCGAGGCTTTATTGTACAAAACTGGTAATACACTGATGATTCAATTCTCCCATCTTTCGGGCAGCCTAAGAATCCCGCTTTGAAAAAACTGGTCATCTTTTGATCCACGAATCGATCCAATTTCTTACTTTTTCAAAAGACCTATCAGCAAGAAAGCAACGTCTGGAGAATACGGCGTGCGGGGTAGGACTTCCCATTTCAACGTTTCCTAGTATGACTTGATCACTTCCGCAACATGGGGTCGAACATTATCATGCTGTAAAATCTCTTTATCATGTCTCTCGTTCTATTGCGGCCGTTTTTTTTTTAATGCTCGGTTCGAACGCATTGATTGCGTTTGATAACGATCGCCTGTTATTGATTGAGTCGGTTTTAACAACTTATAATACACTACGCCGAGCTGGTCTCACCAAATACTGAGCATGACCTTGGAACTGAATACGACGGTTTGGCCGTCGACGTGGAAGCATGGCCAGGATATCCCTAATATTTTCTGCGCTTGGGATTACGTAATGATCCCGTTTTTGGTCTCCAGTCACAATGCGATGCAGAAATTCCTCCAATCTTTACCTTGCAAGCAGCTGTTTACAAGCAAACAAACACTGTTCAACATATCTCGGCTTCAACTCGTACGGCACCCAATTTCCTTGTTTCTGAATCATTTCCATGACTTTCAGGCGTTTTGAAATGGCTTGTTGCGTCACTTCCAATTATCCTGCCAATTCTTGTTGCGTTTGACAGGAGTCTTGATCAAGGATTCCCTCCAATTCTGCATCTTCGAAAACCTGCTCTCTTTCAGCGCCATACTGGTCTTCGACGTCAAAATTTTGAAGTCGTTGTCGTTTTTGAAGCGTTGAAACCACTCTCGGCACGTTCTTTCACCATTAGCTTAGGTATTTGAGAGCATTCGATGAGCCTCTGCCGCAGATTTTTGCATACTGAACCAGAAAATTGATACCTCCTGCAAATGACGAGAATTTGGCTCATAAGCTGACAATATGTTTAATCAAGAATAACTTTATGATGCGTAAACAAATCGACTAATATTACGATGGCGTTATGTTTACAAATACCTAAGCTTATTGAATGACATCTACGATCTATTTATTTCGACTTCTACATACCCCTACAACCATCTATTGCAAAACGGCGAAAGCAAAGTTGTACACCTAATAAAAAATTGAGTACCTATAGTCGCAGAAATTAAACAAGAATATTTATTTATCTTCTATGACGTTTTGAAACGATTCAGTCCTTTTTCAAGGCTGTTACAAAATTAATTAATGTTTAAAACAAGAATAAAAACAATAAAATGCCCATACCTCGTTATACAAATTTCAAGATCTAGTCATTTAATTAAAATGGTTCCGGAGATGAACTGAATGACCAAGATGTGTTAAAGTTTTTTATAATAATTCGCAATCTACAACAAACATTCAAATGCTTCATCCTTCAATTCAATTAGATATTTTTCGAAATTAATAATCCAACTAAATCCAACATTGAAAACATATTCTCATCAAAAATCGGAAAAAACATTTCGGCAAAGTAAATAGATATTCTTGGTTCAATAGCTTTTTTTAAAATAAATTCACAGTTATGAACGACCTGACTTTCACAAGATACTCACACGATGACATTAGATAGTCCTTTGAGAGGACGGAGCAAAACATAAGAGAGTCATGCTTGGCAGATCTCGCAAACATCACTAGATAACAGAATCGATTACAGAATGCTTCTCCATTGCCATCCAAAGCAAAAATTCATCGGCTATCAAACCATACTCGATGGAAACATTTCATCCGTGAAGCTTTATCAGCCTCAGTATACATAATTTCCAATTACCAATGTAAATAACATAATATAGAAAAGACATGCGTTCGAAGCTAACCTTTCTTTCCATAAAATCTCAAGCGAAGTACAAATATAGCAATATTCAAATACATAAAAATTGATGACAGCACTAGCAATTATCAATTATTTACGATAACTAAATTTATCGCACAATTCACCTCGAGTATCCTGAATATTTCAATGACGGCTATGATGGAATAGACGGTAATTAAAAATATGTAAATCAACGGTTTGTCCGACAAAATAGAAATAGCAATGTACAACGCACAAATTCCAAGAATATTTGCAGAATAGCCAAGATAAACACTGTGGGTGCAGAACTTATGAACGAAATGGATGCTTTAGGCTCGGCACAGTTTAATGCAGGTCCTTTGGTTTTTATTTCGAAAAGAATAACTTTTGGAATCGTTCGAGGAGAAAAAATAAATTCGATTGAATTTTCACAGTTTACGTTTTGGATTGTTTTGAATCCAAAACTCTGAGAATCCGCTGTCCAGTAGAGATTCACGGCTTGGCTTGATTTTTCAACTACTTTATGACACATGAGGCATCTTGAAAATTCGTCGCTTAACTTATTGTAGGTTTTCGAAACTCTAAGAGCAGCTCTGGAAAATTGTCTCTCAACAGGAGCTGAAGATGCTGGAGTGAATAAAAAACTTTTAGCCATTTTGGCCAAGTTTGGAAAGATATTTCTCTAATTCTGTGGTTTTTCCGTTCATTCTTCCACATCTTGTAGAACAAAATCGTGCGAGAATATATCAGAAACGCACAGTTTTCATGGTTATATTTTATTATTCTATGTTGGCACTCCGAACTTTCCGCCACGGCTTTATCTGTCAATTCATCAATTTGCCTTAAAGAAATCAGTTCTGCCAACCAACATTTTTCAATGCAAAAAGCACTAAATTATATTTATGGAAATATTTCATTAATTTCAATGAAAATGCAATGAATTAGAGAAAATAATGTATAATACTCGTACAGAAGGCTCATTCTACCACTCGTTCATTCCAAAACTCGCCACTTCGTGGCTCGTTTTTGAATTTTGAACTCGTGGAAGAATATCAATGCCTTCTGCACTTGTATTATAAATAACTATTCTCTAATTCTGTGGTTATTCCGTTCATTCTTCCACATCTTGTAGAACAAAATCGTGCGAGAATATATCAGAAACGCACAGTTTTCATGGTTATATTTTATTATTCTATGTTGGAACTCCAAACTTTTCGCCACGGCTTTATCTGTCAATTCATCAATTTGCCTTAAAGAAATCAGTTCTGCCAACCAACATTTTTCAATGCAAAAATCACTAAATTATATTTATGGAAATATTTCATTAATTTCAATGAAAATGCAATGAATTAGAGAAAATAATGTATAATACTCGTACAGAAGGCTCATTCTACCACTCGTTCATTCCAAAACTCGCCACTTCGTGTCTCGTTTTTGAATTTTGAACTCGTGGAAGAATATCAATGCCTTCTGCACTTGTATTATAAATGACTATTCTGAAACTACCGAAATCTACCAATAGATTTCATAGAAATGTTCGAGAAATCCCTTTATTCAGTCTAAGCGCGCAAGAGATTGCAGAAATATATTATGCCGTGCGACGCGTGCATATCAAACTCAAGTAATATCAAGTAGCTTGATATCAAGTCAAGCAATAAATATCTAAAATCGAGTCAAGTCAAGCTCAAGTATGTAATTTTTCACGAGCTTGTTTTTCAAGTCAAGTAATTGGTTAAAATGTCAAGCTTGATGAATCCCTACTCGAAATAATGCATTAGATTATTAAAGTACCAAAATTTACAAACCAAAAGCCAATAATCAACAGTAGAAAATTCTCCCTTCCAAAGCCACCCTATTCCGCAATAACAATACGTGCAAAAGTCGATTTCTGACCTAACAAGCCAACATATTTATGCGACTGGAATAGTTCAGAAGGGGAGCAGACTAACCGACTAATTTTCCAATTCCGTGTACAGATGGCACATAAAATCATAATTCGTTGTAATAACAGGGAACCTAACTGGGATATCCGCGATGAGGCCACTACCAGCGACGACTCTTTGTGTCACCACTTGTTACAATATCCATGTCCTATTGTTGTCTTCCACCCCTAGTTGATCGACTAGGGTGGGTGTGGTTGACGACAGTATGTTACATTCTGGTCGAATCGACTTCTGGCCTCCGCGGTTCCTGAATATTCGATTAGAAAGTCCCTTTAAGCGCTTATAATCAATTTTCGTTATTCATAGGGAAAACATAAAAGAGACCGCAAGTAAATCCTACAATAATTTTTCCATTCTTGATCTAAAAACCTAGTAATACATCATATTCTATTTTATCTCCTAGGAGGTGTTCCCCAAGGTTCAATATTGATCCCATCGATATTTTTCGACATATAAACTAAACCCTTCTTTCCTTGTTACAGGTGTGGTTTCAAAACAAGAGGTCGAAGGAACGACGTCTCAAACAGCTCACATCAATGGGAAGAGGACCCTTTTTCGGAGGATCCCGCAAAATGCGAGGATTCCCCATGAACCTTTCACCTGGAGGTCTCGAAGACGGTCCACCATTCCCCTACTTCGATGGAAAATTCGAATTTGGGTACGGTGGACCTCCGTTCCATCCGCACGATGCTCCCTTCTTCCCAGGACATCATCCTGGCAATGGAGGTCCTGGACAAGGCATGCCTTTCGGGCAAGGAGGTAGGTGTACTTAGAATTTTCTATTATGATACTCGATTCACAAATTTTCCTTTCTTCAATTTGTTAACTTACTCCCTTCTTCTAGGAGGTCCAATGGACCATGGTCCGATGCCCATGGGTGGCGATTTCGGCGGCATACCTGGGGAACAAGGCCAATTCATGCAACAGGGGCCTCCAGACCAGATGATGCAAGGTAACGGAGGTAGAGGAGGCAGTCCCGAGTTCATGACCTCCGGAGGATTTGCAGATAACCAACAGCAGCTCAACGAGGGTCTTGTTTGGTAGCTGGCAAAGGCTCTAGCCAAGAGAGCTAGAGAATGAAAACCACAAAATTGTACATAACATAGATGACTATTTGTAAAAAGTACTTCATTATCTTGGTGATAGAAAGAAGAACGAGCATTATCTTCGAAAGTCCAGTGCGCGAACATCTCAGATGTGCTCCAGGCGATATTTTAGGTCGCCTAATTCACCCCGAAACTTTACAGGGTAATTTTAGACAGATGAAATATGCAGAGGTCAATATTTGAACCTCTCAAATTCAAGAGATTTTTTGGCTGCTTACTTATTGTAACTACCTTGTCCACAAGCGATTATCGTGTTGTATTTATTTGTTAAGTTTTCAAAATTGTTTTTTTTTCTCATCGTAGATTGAGTTTCCCAAATATCACGATTATATGTGCAATGTTACTTAAGTTTCACGTTTTTTGTCTGCCCCAACAAAATTCGAATCAGGAAGGCCAAAAAAAGTGTTTTTTGTTCTCAAATATCTTTCAACCTTTTATCGGCCATCTTGTATCAAACCTTGATGTAAATATTCCCTTCAATACATTGAAATGTTAGGTGCATTTTTATAAAACGATGATTGTATGTAAATAAGGATGAAAATGGAGTTGTTGTTTTATAGAATGTGGAATCAAAATGTTTTAACTGTAAATTATTAACTGGTCCTTCAAATTGCAAGCCACCTATTGTACATTCATTTCAAGAAAAAGTGCCAATAAGTACAGTGTTTTTATATTTATTGTTTGTGAAGACCTTGAAAAAAGTCTTCTTAGGTGCGAAAGGACAAGCTTCTGATTATCCAAATCGAGAATTGTTTCGTTTTAGGAATAACAGGAATAGGATGAGAAGAAATAATCTGTACAAATTTTGCCTGTAAAAAAACTGCAACCCCTTATATTATAAATGTATATTGTTAATTATAGGTGTACTTAATATCAATAAATGCAATTCTATACGAAGATCTTTGTTTCTATGAAATAACCCATTCAAATAGCATAGTGAGTTGAAAAATGAGATTTAAATACATATTCAGAATTGTTCTTAAATTGTTAGATGATATACAAATATAGCACAAAATATCGTTGATTGACCTTTGCTCTGAGCTATACATCAAAAGAATTTTACTAATCATCTATCCAAATATATCAAAAATTAACGTCGCATCACTGATCAGCATTAAGTTGAAAAATCACTTGATAGAAATGATTATTTCAGACGATCATAACATCATCAAGCATTCTATGTATATGTTGCATGTGCAACATGAAGCATAATACGATGGCTTGGTGCTAGACTATCCTAAGTCCAATTCTTCTCAAATTGAGATATTCGGGGAAAACAATCGCAAGAAAATGTTTGTCACAGTAAAATAAGTCCGTATTTCTCTCTAAGTCCGTCAAGCGAAAAAAATTCAAACTATCCTAACTTCAACCCAATCTTTTTTACTGTAGTGAAAATATCCTATATCCGTATCTAGGACTTAGGATTGCATGCATTTTAAAAATTTTTGAATATATGGACTTGACCAAAATGAAAGGAGTATGAAGATTTGACGGCGATTATCTCGACTTCTTGCGAAATCGATTTAGGATAGTCTTGCGCCAAGCCAGCGAAAGGATTTCAATATTTTTTCATTTCAAATTAGAAAAAAGATAAATCAAATGTTTTCGACATTTAATAAAAATTATTGATGAATACCATTGAACACGAGTTTCGAATATCGAACCGTAAAAAAAATAGAATTTTTAAATAATAATATATGACAGAAAAATAAAATAAAAATATAGGAGCTGTTTTCATGAGGTTCGTAATGAAAATCAATAACTTCTTACTTGGAACACTCATCTATTATTCTAAGATCAATTTGAAAATATGGACTCTACATTAAAAGTGTGAAAAATGGCTTATAAAAAAATTAAAATATTTTTGCAAAATTTTTCATTGTAACATCTTACTGTTTTCCATAGAAACTTTAATCTTTGGAAATAGATTAATGTTTTTCAGCACATAATAGGGAAGGAGATGGGCTTCATCGAAAATGCCTCTTCATCTGCCAAATATTCTCCCAAAAGGACCTTCTCACTTGTGACAAAAAGGCAAAACCTTAATCTTGCTACATTTTGAGACCGAATATTTCAGTGAAATTCTTTTCTGAATTAGAAAATTATTTGATTATAATAGTACTTCCTATTATAATAGGAATAAAGCGCTAATTATATAGAGTGGTACCTAGGTATATTTGTTATTATGCTTCAATTCCACAAAATGTTTTTTCCGAAAATAAAATTGAACTTTCTGAATGATTGTTGCACATTATATCTTTCCTAACGTAAGAGCCATAGAAAGTCATTTTTGAAACAATTATTCGTGGTACGAAACATTCCTGTATTCAAAATTATAACTCAATCATAATTTCAATGCTTAAACCTAATCTAGATAAAGATAGACCTAATCCTGATAAAAAAAATTGGGCATTCTCATCTAAAGAGACTGGGTGGAATTGTCTTTCACCGCTTTCGGACCAGCATGTAGAAATCTCGGTAGAAAGAATTAAAGCTTATGAGCTAAGTACTGTCGATTCCGTCATAATTTGAATCATTCTCTTAGCCCAAAATTATAACTCAATCACAATTTCATTACTTAAACCTAATCTAGATAAAGATAGACCTAATCCTGATAAAAAAAATTGGGCATTCTCATCTAAAGAAACTGGGTGGAATTGTCTTTCACCGCTTTCGGACCAGCCTGTAGAAATCTCGGTAGAAATAATTAAAGCTTATGAGCTAAGTACTGTCGATTCCGTCATAATTTGAATCATTCTCTTAGCCCAAAATTTCCAAGTTATCGACCGATCGTGAACTATTGACTCACCTGTATATTGCAGTTCAAATCACGTGGTTAAGTTCATTGAAATTGGAAATAAGCCAACGTTTTGTCTAGGTATACAGGATTGGGATAAAGTATGGAACCAAGTAAATATCTATTGAACGAAAAGGACAATATTTTAAAATTGAGCAGGTAAGTGCAATAGCGCAAAATGCATATGATGTACAATTTTTTGTTGATATTATACTCCCAGTTTAACCGGAAGTACCCTCAACCTTAATTTATATGGGATATTATGGAAGAATGCGAATTAATACGGGAAAGCTTGGAAAGAGTGACTGAAGAATTTTATAATAGGATGGCAAATTGTCAGGAGGGAATGGCAGGCATTTTGAACATTTGATTTAATTTTGTTTGAAACATTATTCTTATTAGTTTGCAGTGAATAATAAATTCAGCTATCATAGAAGTAACAGTAAATTATTCCTGGTTTTTATTATATTTTTCACACTAAACCCAGTATGTGCACATTTGAAAACCCAAGCTCTTTCAGATCTGCGAAGGTATATAGGAGATCCCATGTAAATTAAAAAAGTTGAGGGTATTTCCGGTTCAACCGGAAGTATATTATCAACAAAAATTATACATCAGATGCATTTTACGCCATTCCATTTACCTGCAAAATTTCATAAATATTGTCCTTTTCGTTCAAAAGATATCCACTTGGTTCCATACTTTATCCCAACCCTGTTTATTTAGACTTAATCAATACTATAGATAAAAACAAACAAAATAAGTAATAAATGGAAGTGACAATTATGTATGAATAAAAGTCAATTTTCAAAATATTTGCTTACCATTTCATTTAGTCGAATAAAGATGATTAGTTGAAACACAAAGAAAATTGGAAATTAACAGTAATACTAAGGAAGAAGACACAGTTAAAAATCTATTAGGTATAAGATTGCATTCGCTGTTCCCAAATGATTTTCATAAAACTAATAAATTACAGGGCTAATAACTCCTCAAGATCTAAGTCAAGTATATGCTAGTTTATTACACAGATATTATATAAATATATAAACACATGACGTTTGTATGAAAGTCAAAATATAACTCATTTAACTCAGTTTGTTCTGACAAATGGTTGCAATCTTATAAGAGACATATACATTAACCAAAGTGTTACTATTAATTTGCAAATCAAAGTAATCATCTTTATATATTCGTCTAAATGAACGAGGTGAGGAAATATTATGTATTTTTGTACAAGGTTTTTTTCAATTTATATATATTTCTTTGTTTTTCTCGGTCTAAATATATAGACAAAAGATTAGCTTAGTACAAATTGGTCGCCTTATTTCAATAGTCCTAACCCTGTAGGTGAATTGAACTGCAACATGTTTACAGAAGAACATTAAAACACCGAATCCAAAAAATACAATTTGATTGTGTTTACGCACACTCCTTTCGTCCTAAAAATTACCTCGGCAATCAAGAAATCACCCCTCGGGCTAAATCGGTAAGTCGCGAATAAAATTCCTAAGCCGGTATGCTTCCAAGAGCGATAAACGGAGCAATTTGGCGGTACCGATCCGACCTACCTTAAAAACTGTTATTTGCCGATATTTTAAGGGGAGCAAAAGGGGTCATTTGGGCCGTTATCCGGGTATAATTTCGTCGGACTCACGTATTTGAGTTAAATGTTTAATTGACAGCATTATGCCATTATAATAATCTGTCCCAGTTTCGCCGGTCACCGTTTAAACGGTCCAGATCCAGGTCCGGAGATGATGGATGTCGTCTGATGATAAGGCCCGGACGGTAGGGAGACGCCAGCTTGGAAATTTTCGGGCACCGCATCGGCGCTGTGTCGGTCTTTGAAATTGCGGAATTTGCGAACTAGGTAGAAAAAGGTGGACGGTGGTGCCGGCGGCGTCTTACTCTTGGACAATCAAGTCCAATGTTATTTCTAATTGAGAGAGAACGCCGCAAACTTTGCTAAAGAAAGTTCTAAAAATATATAGGAAAACAGGGAGAGATGACGCACCTTTTGTAAAATGCAACATCAACATGAAATAGTAATTTTTCAAAAATAAAATTAAATAGAAAATTCTGATTTTGGCAATCTCTCCCGCATCCCATGGTTGAGACGACGCATTGGGTTTGAGAGAAATTGCTCAAGGGGCTAACATGCTTACTTTTTGGCAATTGTTTTATTCCCACAGGGCATACACTAGTTTTTAAAGGATTTGCACGTGTCATAAAGCCACCTGCGTCACTCCACTTACTGAATCCATTCCACTGTAGATTTGGTATTTTGGTAGCGCTCCAAGCAACCTAAGCATTCAATTTCGTCAAAAGTTTCGTCATCTATGGAATCGTTTTCCAGCGCACCATTTTCTTCAGAGGAAGAACTTACCAAACGTCGTTTTACACGTTTTATTCTAGCAAGCTTCTTTGTCATCAACTTTTTGGGTGTGTTTTTTCTGATGTCTTTCGTGATGTTCTTCTAATTATTTTTTTATATGCAATCAGGCAAGCTTTGTGCAGACAAAACCTCAAAATATTTATGCGCCTTTCTTTGTTCACACCTTCAGCTTGGTACATGGATAAATCTTTGGCATTTCGAATGCTCAAAGTGGGATTTCTTTTTGAAAATAGTGTAAAAAGGCGGTATTTTGGGTCAGAAAATAAAAAACTATAATGCGTCATCTGTCCCGAAATATCATGCGTCATCTATCCCAAACCCATGGGATAGATGACGCACCTGTTTATGTTACAAAAAATTTCGAAAGATAGAGTTAGCTTAGTGAATATAAGTTTTATAATAACCCAACTTCAAACTAAATTCGTCAGAACGTCGACTTTTAGCGTATTTCTAATTAAAAGTGGATCAAACTAAACACCTTGCAATCTTTTTAGGTACTTACCAACTATATATCACCAAATATCTTGTAAGTATATCTCACTTTCGACATGATTTTTTTCGAACGGCAAGAGTAAACCGTCTGTATGCACCTGTCTTGGGCAACCGGCGCTGCGTCTACGAAAAACGCGAATTATCGAATTGAGTCGTCTCTCCCGCCGCGTCATCTCTCCCTGTTTTTCTCTAGTTTGAGTACACATTCATCACAATCCATACTTTTAGAACTTTCTTTCTTCTTGGAAAAGTTCAAACTTTTCTTCATAGTATCTGAATTTCTCAAAATTTTCTTGCAAATATAGATATAATATTATAATTTAACTTTCGCTTTCTTTTGGAAGGAACACTCCATATATTTTTTCGAATGTGATGTAGAATGAGGTGAAGAATAGGATTCATAAACATTTTTTTATTGTAACCATTTTCGAATAATTTAACTACATATTAAGATTACAAGTTTGCTTCTGCCGTTTTACAATAGACGGCTGTAGTGGCAGGACCGCCACCAGACATTTTAGCGCCCCGGCAAAATAAAATTTCGCCGCCCTGATTTGCCAAATTCATCTTAATTTTCTTTTGAGGAGCCTCTTTTATTCCTCTCAGGCATCTCTTCAATTTCATATAAATCGTTATTTCAACTTAAAATCATCTTCTGAAAAAGGTGCATTTTATTATAGTTTAACAAAAGTCACTTGAACTAGTCCATAAAAACGCTTGGCCAGATGTCCCTTTGAAGTGGATACTCCGATCCGCTAAATACCGGGGTTGTTAGGCAATAAGTTCACTGGCACCAAAGAAATTTTTGAAAACTAGGACAAGCCTTGTGTAATCGAAATATTCTGGCTTCCTCCAAGTGACTTCGGATATACTATACCTATATGTATTTTCATAACTATAAATGAGAGCACCTTTTCGATTTAGAAATAAATAAGCGCTTGGTAAAGAATAAAACATGAAAAAAAATCTTTGGCGCCCCGGCGAAATGTCTGGTTTGTAGATCCTGGCGGCGACCCTGGGTAGCGATAAGTGGTAAATAAATAGATCGTAGATGTCATACAATAAGCTTAGGTATTCGTAAACATGACGTCATAGAAATATTAGTCGATTTGTGTCAGCATCATAAAGTTATTCTCGATTAAACAAATCATGAGGATATACCGTCCATGCTTCCACATCGACGGTCAAACCGAATATTCACGGTTCTATGTTCATGCTCAGATTTTGGTGGGACCAGCTCGGCGTAGTGTATTATGAGATGTTAAAACCGACTGCAACAATCACAGGCGATCGTTATCGAACACAATTAATGCGTTTAAGTCGAACAATGACAAACGGCCACAATACGACGAGACATACAGCATAGCAATGCTCGACCCCATGATGCGAAAGGGGTCAAGATAAACTTGGAAACGTTGAAATGTGAAGTCCTACCCTACCCCCCGTATTCTCCAGAAGTTTCTCCTTCGGACTATCACTTGTTTCGATAAATGGCACACGGCCTAGCTGACCAGCACCGGTCTTATGAAGAAGTAAAAATTGGATCGACTCTTGGATCGATTCGTGGATCGCTTCAAAAGATGACCAGTTTTTTCAACGTGGGATTCGTACGCTGTCCGAAAGATAGGAGAATGTAGTGTGAAGCGATGGACAATACTTTGAATCATAAATGTGTAACCTGTTTTTTACAATAAAGCCTTGAATTTCTGCGGAAGCAAAGCTGCACGCCTATGTATAAAAATTGTAAGTAGCAAAGTTGTACGCCTATATGTATAAAAATTGTAAGTAGCTGGAATGTAACACTAAAGAACAATGTTTTAATAGTATCTCATATTAACGTTTTGTATTATTGAACAATGGAGAACAAATGAGAGTTCAAGGACCTTTAGCGTCAAAACTAGTCTAAAAAAATTTTTTTTGTCTATTGAGCTTTGTGATTGGAATGACTTGGACTATAACATATCAAAATGCGTATCCTCTATGTGGAAAAATGATAAAAAAATGGATTGGCAAAATGCATTAAGTAGGGAAAAGTCGTAGTATTCATTTCAATTATGTTATTTTTCATACATAATGTAACTTTTCTAATGAAAAGAATGGTGTCTCACTGAATACTGAATAATAAAATCATATCTTTCGAAGAAAAATTTGTCTAATTATCTGTGAATCCTTACGATCCAGAAATAGAAGAATATAAAAGGAATGCACTGACGTGGTCCTTCTGGTCTGTAAATGAATATCAATTTATTCGAAAAAATCTTAAAATATATACTTTAGCAATTGAATTCAAATTGATATTGTTCTCATTAATAATAACCAATAGTTGACACAAAGACCTTTCTTGCTCGCAAAGCCTGCAGGATAAAATTTATTTTTGTGATTCTTCCTTCGATAGGAATTTAAATATATCAATAAATATAGCATTTAAAATGGATATTATATTATCCAATTAGGTATGCTGAATTTGTATATATTTTTTATTCATAAACTACGCCCTATCTCAAAAACCATGTTGACATCATTCTGTAAAGAAATCAGAAAATTTCGATTCGATAATTACATACTGAAACAATATGATCGATGAAATTTTCACGTGATTCAAAAAAATCTTCAAGATCACCAGATAAAACTCGTGTTTTGCATGTGTAGTTATATGTGCGTTTGCCGACGTGGCTATTTAATAATCTGATTTCAGGTTGAACTGTAGGGTTGGTAATTATAGTTGAATTGCTCAGATACGTGATTGATTGAACGACAGAAGAAAGTGTCTGCACTACACGATCATTAAAGTTCTTTGGTTCGTGACATAGTCGAGAATTGTTTTGATCGTTATATGAAAAAAAAAATGCGATACCTACACAGCTTGTTTTAATCTGGAGATTTCAGAAGCCTATATCAGTTTATGAATTATGAGTATGCAATCATGTATAGATATGATAAATCATTATATCCTCTTTCCATTTCCGTAAAAGAGTACTTATTGCAGGATGTTTTAATCGTATTTCCTGAGAATATGTGATATACATAGGTATTTGAGAAAGTTTTCAATTCATTTAAACTTCATTTCATTTTGCAATGGACCAATACGAGAATGAGAGAAAATATTGAAAGTTTGTACGTTACTAAAAAGTCAAACATTGAAAAATAAACTGGGATAAGGCAATAAAGAGGGTCTACGACAAAACCAAGTTTCCCATGGCCATTATAATTGTAGGTATTTAGTTAGTAAGTAATAAAAATTGTATTTCCTTAGAAGCTAGAAATAAAACTGATCAGGAAGCTTGAATATCTTGTGAAGAATCATTATTGACACTGACAAGTTAATGTACGCAAATATTCCAATGTTAATACAGATAAAAATCGTAGACGTTGACAAAACAGCAGACAAAACTCAATACAACATACAGAGTGGTCCAGATTTTAGTTGAATAACTTTGTCATCGGAAAGAATAACTTTTTTCATAAAAAAAGTTCATATAAACATGGAGACAAGTTAAATAGAGAAGTATTTCAAACGAGGTGCCGAGAGAATTTCCTTTGTAATCGGGTGTTCAACCATTGAAACGGCCTGCCCAGCGAAATTGTAGAAGCAGTATCAGTCAATGGGTTCAGGAATAAATTTGACACCTGGAAAAGTAATTAAAGTGTACATTGTTAGGTTTTTGGTTGTTGATGATATCATTCTTGTAGCCTTTTGTAAATTTCTAAACAAACACTATCCACAAAAGGCTATTAAAATAAATTTTTCGAAATTTTAGTTATAAACAAAATTACTAAAATTGGCGTAGTTCTTCAGTTGGATTTAATTGAAAATTCAAGAAAGAACATTTATCAGACACTCACACTATATGTAAAACTATTTACAAAGATTGTTCAAAAGGTGAGCCATCTCTTTCAACCACACTCCTCACCGACGCAAAATTGAATGATTTAAATTTGTTAAATGAGAAACCATAATTTAATTTTTGTAGATATTATTTGCTTGCAAACGGTACATTCTATGAAGAAAAATTACGAGATCTTTTTTCCAGTAAAACTCTATTGATTACAGAAATGGAATAATTTTCTCGAAAAAAAGACAGTTGCGTAGATTCTTATCTTCACCCTATATCTACGACACTAGATAATTTTGGCAATAGACACTTACCTAATTCGAAACAATACATTATCTAGACTTCAATAACTGAAAATTAGAACAATGAATGTAATAATGCAAGAGAAATAAAAAACAGTTTTTTTTTTCAAAGTTTATCTCGAAGACGATTGTTAGATAAGAACATGTTTATATGAACTTTTCTTATGAAAGAAGTTGTTCTATCCGACGCCAAAGTTATTGAAGTTAGAATTGGACCAAGGAATAGTAAAAAAGTAAAAAAGAAATCATTGAAATGAATTTACAAAATTATTAAGAAACATGAGAAGATGCTTTACAATATTCGTTCAGATTATATGTTTCACAAGTAAGAATGAAACTGTTGATGGTTCGATGTCTTTTTGAATTTTCTTTAAAAAGAGATCTTTCTGAACTCAATGGGAAGGAGTTACCGAGATCATCAATGTATCCATTTTTTTATTAATTGGCTTTACAATAGCTATTTTCAACTGATCAAGAAAAATGCCTTGTTTGAAGAATTGTCGATAATAAATGTGAGGGGCAACAGAATCATATCAACGAAAAACTTGAATTTCATAACAGCCATAAAAGGTCTTATCTTCAAGAGATTCGACAACTGTCAGAACTTCGTTTTAAGAGATGACAAATATGAAAAATCACTTGCCAAGTCTATTACGCAAATTATAGGCAAAAGTTCTTGGAAGCTGAGAATTAATTTAGAAGGAATATCAGTGTCATTGAAAGCACTTGAGAGGAGGATGGTTAGACATAACTGGGTATGGTCTTTTTAAAATTATGACTAACCAACTAAGGGACTCAACTCAATGATTTTCCAAGATGTTTTAGATATATTATCTGAATTAGAGATACGGTCATTTTAGTACACATTTGCTGCTTTGGTGACTGGGGAGTGGCCCCTCATATTTCTTTTGGATAGTGATCACTGATCAACTATCGTTATCAGTGTCAAAAGCAGTTACAACACTCAATTATTTTAGTGTCATTGATTGTTCAGTGAAGGTTAAATCACACGGCTCTCGACACATCACTGTTAACTATTCACCCATTTGCGAAATAGTGGAACGTTATTTAACTTTCATAACAAGGACAGAATACCAATATCGTAGTTTTTGACTCACATATAATGCTTCTGCCAACATTTAAAGATCGGTTATAGACTATAATTTTCTTATCGCTCCCGGCGATCGCAAACAAGTAAACGTCTCCATTCTTCACGTCCTTTTCGATCATCGTGACACGGTCCTGCCCATAACCTCCAACTGACGTCGGCATATGTCACCTGTCAAACGATGAACGTCAGGTAGACAGCCGAAATCGAGTACACGCGCTTTTTCTCCAGAAAGACACCGAAATCCCGTGATCACGTCAATCTGGACGGTGATACGACCCTCGTCCCGTCATTATCACGTCAGATAGGCCGGTAATACAGGTGTCTTCATTACTCATTCATCTACGGCGACCACGTTGTGTTTTTTCCACAGACACGCAAAGGTCGCGGGAACACGCGATGATGACAACCGATTTGGTTTAATTCGACTACGTTGGTATGAAGAATCCATGCGGTATTATCTAGAGGTGCAAAATGAAATTTCAAATGTGTCTTGCAAAATTGTTCGCATGTCAAATATTGTCCCCAAATTTTCCGTTTTTCCAATTTTTTTCACCGCTGGTTCACTGAACAGATAGCTTCATCATTTCGTCACAGAATCCGAATTTTTCGATTTTTGAGCCGGAAATCATCTCAAACGAATGTTTGAGTTTTGCTCAATATTTCCGAGACCAGACAAGTAAGTAAAATCTCCCCTTTGCCTACGCCTCGTAGCAATTCGCATAAAGTCATAAAAATTGTCACCCAGTGACAAACAGGAACGCCGTCAAGAACGGCATACCGGACATTTTGCTGAGGCGAAAATACTTTTTGTCACAAAAATGTTTTCCTAGTGGAAATACCACTCTTACTAATGAAATAAATAAATTGCCAAGAGCTAATTTTATTACATTCGAATAGGCGCTCTTAACTTATTTCTAGATGTATACTAAAATGCACTTTTAAGAACCGTTTTTCAACTATGGACTTATAGGGCGTCGTAATTTTGAATAATGCAGCACTTTTTTCATGTCCTTTGATAAATTTGACAAGGTGATTTTAAGTTGAAAAATACGATTTCATATGAAATTGAAAAGATGTCTGAGAGGAATAACAGAGAGCTTAAAAAAAAATTCAAATGAACTAGCCAAAACAGGGCGGCGAAATTTTATTTTGCTGGAGGCTCCAAAATGTCTGGCGGCGGCCCTGGTGACCTAGTCAGATAAGACGAAACCTGAAGGTTATGTCTATTAGCTACACATTTGAAAAAGAAACCGATAAATCGCGTTATTGGAGAATCAAACACGAATTTATCCATATATCAACTAGTTTTCAATCTCGATGACAACAAGAGTAGGTACTGTTATGGATTTGTAATATCGACTTATAATAATCAATCAAATACATTACCAAATTCTATTTTTCGGAAACAATCACCTGATTCATTAATATACCCTAAATCTTCGAATTGATAAGATCCAATAACAATAAGGAAAGTAGACTCACTTCATTCATTTATTTCTTTCATTCATACATTCAAAAATAGAATAATTCAATTATATTTATAAATTTCTTCAGCATCGTTCATTCAATTCAATATATCTCAGAACCTTATAAAAACAGGACAATAATGATAAAATTCAAGTTTAAAGAGATAGAATCAATAAAAGATATTCAATTCAAGGATTAGAAAACATTTATAAATTATATTCATATTGTTAAAAGAATCAAGGGACTGAATATTCAATTTTCTTTCACAATGTTCAAAATAAATCATTTTATATTTCTCATTTTAATCCACATATGTTTAGAAGTTTATAAAATGTACTATTAGCTCAAATTTCACATAAATTATGAATATTAGAAAATCCGTGGTATAAAACTATGGAGAAAAGAAAGGAAAAATTTTCTAGAACCTGATAGGAGAAGGAAAACTTACCTCAGAAGAGAAAATCAAGAAAATATCAAAATTTTGACATGTTTTGACATCCAAAGCAATTCAGATTTCAAAAGAAATTTTAGAAAGGTATAAATAGCCGAGATCCAGAGCGGAGATTTCAGTCAGTAATGAAACATTATAAAGTAAACATCATTTGAATCGAGTTATAAAATATCAAATCGAAAAATATAAAATAGAAGACGTCATTGAACATTGAATTTATCATATTGAAAATTAAAGGTTCGCTCCATAGACATAAAGTAATAAAAACAACAGAAGAGGATTTGGCTGGTTAAAAATTTTGAGTTTGGTTTGAAGATTGAAGCTTATAGATAAGTAATTTTATAATTAATTAATTTTATTAGAGTGAATAGTTTCATTTTTAATTCTTAATTACATTTTTTCTAATTTCTCAAATTTATTTTTTTTAACACTGAGAAACCCTTAAGAAAAGTCAGTAGAATTCATTGAAAAGTCAAAATTTATTTTTTTGTTATTAGATCGTTATGTCAAAATCGAAATTGAATTTCTATTCTAAAATGAAAAAAATTATAGAGTCGATCCATAACAATTGGCGCCCAACGTGGGGCTTATAATATTTAACATTGCTGTAATAGAAATATTGTTAGCCACGAGTTGGGCGATAATTGTTATGGATCGACTATTATTGTTCTATATTTCCGAATAGAATAAATTTGATTTCAAATTTGATAAATCGATCCGATAACAGTACCTACCGTATTGACTTAGCCTGGACTAAGATGCATAGAAACCCTGTATGCACTGATTCGATTTTATTTCTGTCTTTTTTGAGATAGTCCACCTATTGCTTTGGTGAAAACTTACCAGAGTTCTGTAAGTGTGAGGTGGCGTTCTTCAGAATTGTTCGAGTTCTCGCTATCCGTCTGACGGCGTTTAAAAATGAAATCATGATTTGAGACATTGCAAACTTTCACAAGAAATTACAATTCAGTTCATATCGAATTAGCCGTCTGTCATTATATTCTATATTCTGAATAGTCAGAACATAGAAGATTGTCACGAACATAGAATATAAAATATTATTATTCTATACTCGAACGTCGCGAGACTCGAGAATCGCGGGAAATGTCATATATAAATGCTGTATGCGCCATCTGAAACTATCATGATCTCTCAAAATCAAAAAGGCATAAATATAACATTTTTTCTGAAAGTTTTACAGATATAAGCAGACACACCAAGGTTTCTATGCATCTTAGTCTGGACGCACTTTTGCTTACTGCGCGGTTTTGGGTAGCGCTTCGGCACTTGGGTATTCTCGAGATCCATATTTGGGCACCAATAATTTATTTATCATTTTATGACATTTGATAGAATAGTGTGAAATATATTTCTGAAATATATAATTTATGTACATTTTTATGTAATGCTGCTAAAGCTTCAGCGCCCATCTTGCCCCCGAAGACGGCGAAAAAATTGTAAAAATAATACAAATCTATGGAAATTAAAAGTGTTCATTAAATTTCCGTCAAATACTGACTGAATTCATCAAATATTCATCCCTTTGACCTTGATCAACGTTGAACGAATTCCGAAAGATACCTTACGTCCACTTGCAGCATCCAATCTGCGCGCGGTCGCCGCCCATAGATCGCCGTGACCCCCATCGTTCAGCGGCGGTGACCTTAAGGACGACGGCCGATTAAAAAAAAACTAAAAAACCGTCGGTTATCTGTACGAAACCCGCGTCCGCCGCGCCGTGTCATTAAGGCAGGGACCACGGACGGTAATTATAGAGTGGCGTTGTTGGCAACGCGGCCGCGGTACGCACACACGGCAGGCTATGAAACGTGCTTCCGAAGACGTGACGGCGACGGAACGCGCCCCCTCTAGACGGTCCTCGATGGTCCGCGAAGATACGGCGCGTTTCTGTGATACGTCGAGTACGTATCACAGCGACCTGTGTTATCGGCTGAGATCGATTGCGGATTTTATCACAAAGATGGGGGATATACGATACGATATGTATGCGGGTATACGTGTAGAGGAAACGGTGTGCTTTTCTTCGCGTCATTATTAAACTGAAAGTTGACAGAGTAAAATCGAATGATTGCAGAATGGCCTTTATCGACCCGAAGTTTTTCTCTACTCTCCGATTGGCAAGAGGGTCGTCGCTAGCCAAACTGCCACCCTAGGCAGAGACCTAACAGAAGCTAACTCTGCAAAATGCCGAAAATGAATATTGAGTAATCGGGCTCCAGGACCCGCTCTACTGTTTCTCGTCAAAAATACAGGTTGGCACCCTTGCAGGTTTTAAACTAAGCAAAGGAGCAGGGGGAAGGGGTGTTTGGTTGGATTGGTGAATTTATATTCATAGATTCAGTGTGGAAAACTCCACATTTTTTTCATTAAAAGTATTTTAATGAAGAGAAAATGTTGTTATTATTTTTTATGGATTCAAATTTAAATTTGATTCTGCATTCCATTTTGAGGAATCAACATTCTGATTGGAGAATTGAAAAGAAAAATAATCCAAAAGCCGCCCCAAGTGGCAATAAAATTCCACAACGTTTAGCAAAATGAACGCCATTATGTTAAATTTGTCGGTATTCCTTCCTGTTGTTGCTGACCGAATTAAATCTCATTCGATACTTTCTATTTCTACACATGTGATTTGGTAAAAATAAAATAGGTGGGAGGCAAGGTAGGTGGTCGCCTAGGGCACTTAGCTTGTACCATATAGTTCCCAGATTTGAATTAGGTGAACAAATAACGTTAGTGACAAAACCACCAATTTTCGACACTCTTGAGCTCTACTCCTCGATTCAAAAAATGGTTTCTTCCAACTTGCAAATTTCATTGGCAAGTTTGCATGAATCGATAAAATATGACGATTCTGACAACTTTCGGTTGAGGAATTTCAAGAAATCTGTAGAAAATTCTCATTTGAATTGAAATAAGTTTTAAATTATGCGAATAATAAAGTGAGAAACATGAGACATTATTTCAATTCTTAACCATAAAAAAACATAATTTGAATTAAAGGAGCTGCTGGAAATGACCACCTCTGTACTCCAAACATTTTTCACATCTTTTTGTGATGTAATTGAAGACATTGTTTAATGTAGGGGTGAGTTGTTAATTTCTTCAACTTTTTCGATAATTCGGTCTGTTAGTTACTAGTCTGTTAGACTGAATCAGGTATAAGTACTTGAAAAATACAATTTTTCAAGAGGCCACAAAAAAAATAGGTATTAGGGCGCAAGCACGTGGATTGAGAATATAGAATATTCAAAATATAGAATATAATGACTGTTATTATATTCCATTCATTTCAATCAAAATTCGATATAAACTGAATAGTAATTTCTTGTGAAAGTTTACAGTGTCTCAAATCATTATTTCATTTTTAAACGTCGCCAGACGGATAGCGATAACAATTCTGAAAAGCGCCTCCTCATTCATACAGAACTCTGGTAAGTCTCCACCTAAGCAAAAGGTGAACTATCTCAAAAAATTCAGAAAAGAAATCGAATCAGTGTATACAGGGTTTCCATGCATCTTAGTTCAGGCTAAGTCAATACGGTAGGTACTGTTATTGGATCGTTTTATCAAATTTGAAATCAAATTTATTCTTTTCGAAAATATAGAACAATAATAAACGATCCATAATAATAATCGCCCAACTCGTGGCTAACAACATTTCTATTACAGAATTGTTGAATATTACTAGCCCCACGTTGGGCGCCAATTGTTATGGATCGACTTTATCATTTTTTCATTTTAGAATAGAAATTCAATGTCGAATTTGATATAATGATCCAATAACAAAAAAATAAATTTTGACTTTTCAATGAATTCTATTGACTTTTCTCAAGGGTTTCTCAGGGTGCCAAGCTGAGTCACCAGAATAATATTAAAGAAAATCTTAGATACAAGCTGAGCGCTACTTGTTATCACAGAAAAACCACTGTAAATTCGGCACAGCGCTCTTGACCACGAGTTTAAATGAACGCTCGTTATAAAAGATAATCCTAGTATACCTTTTTTCGCATTTCCATAGAAGCACAATGTGAATCACCATCTAATTAATAATCTCATAATTATTATTATCCCATCGCAACAATAGATACCATCCAATAATACCCCAAGGCCAAACTCCTCCACCTCCGCGATCGTGGGTTCACCTGAGAAACCACCCATTTTCCCACGTACCATGGGAACACCCTCTAATCACTACCCCTTTACCGTTTCATTCATCCCTGGCACGGCGAAAATCCGTTTACGGCCTGCTACGACCCGCGGCCGGTTAATTTCATTGAGTAGATGGATTTTTTGGTCCCCCGGGCCCGCTGGACAGATTTCCGTAATTTATTGCCGAGATTGGTACCGGCAACCTGCAATTTGTGCTACCTCGAACGGCCCACTGCGCTTTTTGGGATCGAACGGAAATTATCATAAACGGAGGACCCGAGGATGATTGTTGATTGACTGGCTTCAGATGGAGTAGATTCGGATTCGGTTTGATGGTTTTTAGAAGTGTCGTGGTGGTGAATGGTACCCTGTACCAGCTGTCGCTGGTGGGTCCAGTTGGGCCTTCGAACAGGTTTATTCATTTCAATCACAATACCTGCAATTGAATAGTCCATTTATTTCAACCTTCCAAAACTACCAAAACAAATAACGATGGTGTTTGAACAACAAATTCATAAAGACTGGTAAGGTGCAGAATATAGAACACATCCGAGAATCGAAATAGTATTTTTCCTACAACTGCTATGAAAAGTAGCGTATTCTTCATAGCTTACTCAATTTCAGAACTATGTATTGCTCATACTGTGAGAAATATTATTCCACACGGCACTTTGCCCACATCTCGCTTGGCAGACGAATGAAATTGGGCTTTTGAGTCGTTTCTATGGAAACGCAATAAATTAGCACAAACTGTCTTTAGCACAAACTGTCATTACTTGAATTATTGAAATTTGTGCAGTTGTAGGAAAAGTATAGTGTGCAACATGTGGAGAATAGTATATTGTGCAACAAGTGGGGAAAGTCCAACTTTTTTCGCGAGTGTGGAAATTTGTGACACGAACCTGAAAGGCGAGTGCCGCCAACAAAAGAGCGAGAAAAGGACTTTCTTTACATGCTGCACACTTTACTTCTCCTACAACTTAACAAATTTCAATAATTCAAGTGATGGACTTGATTCAAATCAAAATGGCCTTCGTTGACAGTATGTGCTAATTTATTGCTTTTCCATAGAAACGACTCAAAAGCCCAATTTCATTGGTCTACCAAGCGAGGTGTGGGCAAAGTGCCGTGAGAAATAATATTTCCCACAGTATGAGCAATACATAGTTTTGAAATTGAGTAAGCTAAGAAGAATATGCTACTTTTCATAGGCACTCGCCTTTCAGGCTCGAGCCACAAACTTCCACACTCGCGAGAAAAGTTGTACTTTCCCTACACTTTCCCTGCACAATATACTATTGTGCAACAAATGGGGAAAGTCCTACTTTTCTTACGAGTGTAGAACACACGAGTAAGAAAAGGACTTTTACTACAACTGCTATGGAAAGTAGAGTATTCTTCATAGCTTACTCAATTTCAAAACTGTGTATTGCTCATACTGTGAGAAATATTATTCCACACGGCACTTTGCCCACACCTTGCTTGGTAGACCAATGAAATTGGGCTTTTGAGAATTCGTTTCTTTAGAAACGCAAGAATTGAACGATACTGTCAACGAAGGCCATTTTGAATTGAATAAGGTACATTACTTGATTTATTTAAATTGTTGTAGTTGTAGGAAAGGTATAGTGTGCAACGTGTGGAGAAAGTCCTTTTCTCACACGTGTGTTTACGCAGGTATTCTTCTTCCGTTCATTCATTGCACATACGCTGATACAAGGGAAATACCTAATATTAACTATAACTTTCTATTGTTAAAATATTTTATGTTACCATTATGAAATATTCGATACATTTATTGAGTTTTTGTTGAGTGCATATTTGGACTTAACATCTTCTTTCTTCCAAGAAGTCTAAATATCTGTTCTTCGTCGTAACTTGTGTTCTGGAGGTAGATTGTAACTCCATAGTTTCCTAGATCTTCCTGTGCTTCTCCTTCCTGTTAGTCATTTACCCCTTCCTATACCCTTACCTACCGGTCTTCCATCATTTGTGTGATATGATCCTTCCATCCAATTTTCATGTTCAGCGCCCATTAATTGAAATTATCCATCTTATGTCTTCGCTTATTGCTATGTCCCAAAGTATCTGTTTATTTTACGAAATATTCTCATATCTTCCATAATTTGACGTATTTTAGATGTTTTGGGTCTTATTTCAGTAGCGTATGTCATTCTTATGGTGGTTTTATAAATACCAGCTTTTAAATATGTTCAAAAATATTTGTTGGAATATATCGTTTCATTGAGTTGTGATGCTGATCGTGATGCCTTGATCGTTTGTCCTTTGTCCCTTGTTCTAGTTAACTGTATTTCATCTCTTGTATAATATGATCATCGATAGCTAATTTAATCTCGGAGGTATTTTGGATGTAATCATGCAGTTCGTCTTGGATGATAATATTTTCAAACCCAATGTTTTAACGGCTGTGTTAAACGCTTGGAGAATCTTTTGAAGATGATTTTCATGATTTTCAGAACTGCATCCTCAGCATAGCATATAATTTTGATCTCACGATCTCCCATTCGGTTCCCCCTTCTCCTAGGATATTCTTCAGTTCAACCATAATAATGTTGAAGAGAAGCGGGCAAAATGAGTCATCTTGTCTCTTCACACATTTATTGGCTTAGTAAGTTTGTTGAATACTTTGCTTGTATTCGATTTTTCGATATGCAACCCAGCGGTACCTGCCATATACACCTCACATGTTCGAATGGGTGCCGTTCTTTCGAGAATTGCAAAACCGTCGACGCCATCTCTCTAGTCAGTAGTCACTGAAGCATATAAATTTCTCTAATATCATTAGTCCTTTTATCTTATATCCCATCGAGCCTATTGTCCCCTTTGAAGGTTTCGAAGGGATGTGTTTCACTCTCGGTAATCGCTAACACATAATTCAGCTGGAAATTATTTACATATGAGAGTTGGCTGAATTTAAGGAGTCAGAAGCATATATTCGTATGAATTATATCAAATATTTTTCTTCAAGCTGGTGTTGTCTCAGACTTATTTGTTATTTGTTGTTTGTCTTAAAAACATCAGTGTCTCTTGCTTCGTTTGCTAAAGAGAATGGAATATTTCTGGACACTACTCTAATTTGAAACATCTTTGCCGCAATACTTTATTCAATGAAATTGATATGATGATTATCAAATACTGCAAATCAACAGTATCACCAAGCAAATTCCTTATAATATTTCAGTTACAAGGTCGAATACATAAGAAATGAATAAATTAACATATTCCCGAGAACTTTGATCTGGTTGACGAGAATATATTATCTATTCGATTCTAACCATCACTACTTAATATAAACACGTAAAAAAATTGTAAGTAGATATCTATTTCGGTCAAAACCTTGAAGATATTGTGGAATTTATGCACGTGTACAATTCATAGAACAATAAAATGATTGGAATTTATGCACGTGTACAATTCATAGAACAATAAAATGATTGGGAAAATGTTCAGTCACAAAAAAAGATTTGAATTTAGTTACTTACGGTCATTTAATTCAGTTAGGTAATAAGGGACGCAAAGACTAAGAAGAAGAAAAATAATGACGTTCGGTTGGATGTTGTCATATGTCAAATAATTCAGTTTCTGTTTTGTTAATCGTTCAAGTATACATATATGATGATTATTCACTCGAAAATAGTTTTTATAATTAGTAAGTATTATTTTCTAGGATACATAGAAGCATATTGAGGTCGGAAAGAATTAATTATGATACTCAAATAGAAATTAAACATTTCAATATAAGCAAAGAGAACTAAAATAAATCAGTCCTTATCTATCTCAATAATGTTAATTTTTTAGATGAAATTATACTTAGGAGCTTATCTCCGTATGCGTGTAAATGAAGAAAGTAATAATTGGAGTAATTGGGTACCCTTTTGGTGTTTTTCATATAACAATACCGTGAATTCATCCACTCTCTATACTCCTTATGAACTTGTTTTTGGAAAACCTAGTAGAATTCCACAAAATATCGAAAACCAAATCGATCCCATATACAATTTCGATAATTATCCCATTGAATTGAAATACAGATTGCAAAAAGCTTGGAAAGATGCAAGAGAAAATTTGGTGAAGGTAAAAATCAAAAGAAAACAGACTTTTGATAGAAATTGTAAGAAAGTTGATTACAAAATAGGCGATAAGATACTTTTAGAAAATAAGAATATTGAAAATAAATTGGACGCTTTGTTCAGCGGTCCATATGAAATAATTGACGTCAAGAATTCTAATGTAGTGTTGAAAAAAGACAATAAAGTGAAAGAAGTGCATAAGAACATGATTAAACCGTATTTTTTTTAATAGATAATAATAGTATTAGTAATAGTATATGTGAATAGGAAATTAAGGGAATTTAGTAATATAGCTTTAAGATAATGTATATAGTTGAATGTAAGTCTTAGATAAGTAGAAATTTTTTTTTATTAACAAAGAAAAAAATTTTTTTTTCAAGCGGGGGAGGTGTAATGTAGGTCAAATTCCAATATCAATTTCAGTAGCGATATTTCCGCAAGGTAGCTTCTATTGGAATTCATTGTTGAATTACCAATAATTTGTTACTATGTCGTCAATGATAATTTGTAAACTATATTCTCATATATAAATATGCATATAAGCCGATATAGGGCAGTTCCATAAGAAATGTGCTAGAGAGTTCTAGATTCGACATTATTGTTTCTTCACACGATCTCGTGTAATGTAAAAGTTGGTGATAATATGAAAAAACCTCATCTGTTACTCCCTTGAGTGTGTGTCTTATTTCACCCTGCATGAACGATAAGACTGGTACCTGGTAAGAACATCACAATGCGTCGATATCAAGGATCACTGAAACTATCCAATTCTCAACCCTCTAGATGAAAGTTTGTTTGAAATTTGGTAAGAGTTGTGATTTATCTCATCTGCTATGTTGACCTAGAGATACGGATATTATGGCATCATTGGTATAAAAAGACATCAGATGAACACTATGGCACGTTATAAGTGAACTATCTATCATAACAAAAGTCGACTAAAGTCAGTGAAAGTTGGAATAAATAAGGTAATCTTATTCTCACTCATGCCTAAGACATATAGGTACTTAATAGGTGAAAGATCTAGGTAGCAACGGCAATAAAATAACTCGGTTTCCCTTGCTACATATTTTCAGATTTCTTTTTACTCAATTATTCATAAAAAAACGCATATCGAGATTATTAACTGAAGATCACGTATTCCAATACGTACTAGGAGTAATGAAAACACTTGAACCCTTGCTGATATGAGTATAAATTGAAAGAGTTCGAATGCTGAGAGTTTAATTTTCACCTCGTCAATTGTTTCCTTATACAAACTGATGGTGGGTGTACAGCAATACGTCGAATAAAAAGTTAAAATGATTTATATATAAAAATACCTCAATTGATAGTAGACGAAAACGGGTGAAATTAAGGATTCCACTTAACCAAACACTGACACATTCATATCTGGTTGGAAAAAAGAAAGAAAATACTCGACAACATGCAGGAATTTTAAGAATTGTAACATGACTATTTATTCTAGTTCATTTCTAATAATTTCTAAATAATATATCAGCAATGATTGATAACATCGACCCAAACAATTGCTCTAATACAATCGACACATACTTACAGATCCATCCAATGATCCTAACATAACAGATATGTTTCAAAATAAAGTTTACCAATAACATGATAAAGTAAATACAAAAACATATGAAGTATTCTTTAACAAGAAAATTCGGTTTTTGCAGATTTCAAGGTGTTAAGAACAAATTGTGTTACTAAAAAAAAACAGTTGTTATACAGGGTGTAATTGAATAACACCGAAAAAATATGAGGGGTGATTATGTTAAGAAAATTGGGGTGGGTATACGGCATAAAATTTTTTTGGAAAACCTTCCCTCGGAAAAGTTTCATCCCACCGAAGATTAACAAAAAAATTTTCAACATTTATTATAATTGTATTGTCGATATTCGACAGGTTTCTGTTCATTATTTGTTTACTATTTTGTTTTAGTTTTAAAAGACTTAGTCTAGTAGAATCATATCATGGTTGACTCTTGTTCAATGAAATGCTATTCATAAGCTTGCAATACATTTATGTTTTTCTAGTAAATGCTCAAGTTTTTGATAAAACTTGTAAAAATAAAAATGTTAGCAAATGTAATGAATTGGGCTTTTCAACCATGTTTCTTTAAAAAAAGAATTTTCATCCAAAAATATTGTAACAAAAAATATTTTAGGAGGTCACTATTTTAACTCCTTCTAAGCATACGTTAAGGTTGAAAAAACCGAAATGTGTAGTTTGTGCATATTTTTTTACTAATGTTAAAGAAAATTGTATGATTCATG
Organism: Harmonia axyridis; assembly: GCF_914767665.1. NCBI lineage: Eukaryota > Metazoa > Arthropoda > Insecta > Coleoptera > Coccinellidae > Harmonia > Harmonia axyridis. The sequence continues at coordinate 28,493,157 of NC_059503.1, forward strand.
TAATTTATGCAAATAAATTGTATTGTATTGTATTTTATTGACAAATAATATTCAGCAAGTTATATGTCTTTAGCTCAATATAAGTGAAAAATAAAAAGGAGAAACAATATTTGTTTTTGATTGTCGGAGGGGTGTAACCTTTCCGCGGGGAGGTTCATCAAAAAATTTTATAGCAAATGCCCAACTTAATTTTCATCACATCAATCAATCAGCTCTTATATTTTTCGGTGTTATTCAGATACACCCTGTATAATAATAATTATTGATACTGTGAGACACTATATGTATAGTACAAGTCAATCTATGTAAATACATTCAAAAAAGAGAATTATCAGCGAAGTATTCCCTAACACTATAGTATGCTCTACAAAGCATTACTGACTTAATTTTCGTTTTAAATTTCAATTCATCCAAAATTTTGATAGAATATGGTAAATGATTGTACAGTTTCATAATTTGGTATAATGGAGATGACTCAAATTTGATAGTTCTATGAATAGGCATGGATAACGTTTCTGAGCCTCTTGTAGAGTAGCTGTGAAAACTAGACAACTTGACAAATAGTGATTCATTTTCTTTAACATATTGCAAAGACTTAAAAATAAAGATACAAGGTACTGTCAGAATACCATTTGCAATAAATATAGGTCTGCAGTGATCACGATAACCCAGCCTGAACATCATCCTAATTATCCTCTTTTGCGATATAAAAACTCTGTTGAATTCAACAGAATTACCCCATACCAAAATATTATAGGGTATATGGCTGTAACATAAACTATAATATACATTTAAAATTGCATCAAAGGGAAGTGAGTCTCTAATGCGTCTAATAGCGTAAAATAATAAGCTCAATTTCCTGCAAACATGATCCACGTGTTCACACCATCCCAAGTTCTTATCAACGTATAAATCCAAAAACTTTATTGTATCGCTCGATTTCAACTCCATGTTCTGGTATTGTAGCAGAAGTAGTCCGGTCAATTTAGACCAAAAAATGAGAGTGAGGGTACATAAACTCCCAACAAGCTGAAAATAAGTGAAATTGTTTAAATCATAATTATAAACAATACCTGAAAGTTCCCCATCATTCCCGTTCAAGGAAAAAATTTTATTCAAGGTCAAAGGTAAAAAAAATAAGTTTTTCACAATTTTCAGCTAAAAGGTAAGTTTTACAATAAGAGTACCTCATACAAAAATTGTAAATTATAAAATTATTTATAAAAAATGTATCGATATTTTTTTCCGACGAGCCGCCGTTTCGGAGATATACCGATTCAAAAAGTTAAAAAGTTCTTATCGTCATAATTGTACACGTTTTCACGCCACAGGTAGTGTACTTAGCGCGTTTTTTTTAATGTGGTTTCCCCATTGAACTAATAATAAATGGTTTTATTAATTCTATGGGTTTCCCCATTAGGCCTACTCCACGGGTCAGTTGTGATTCTATTTAATGTGAAACTATTGCAAACTATTGGAAATTTCCCAAGATTGGAAAAGATAAAAGCGGTGTAAATTAAAAAAAAGTGATGAAGTTTATTCGCCTGATTCGTAATTTTCAAATTCTTGTTCTTCTTCTTAATCTTCTTGTTCTTCTTCATCTCGACTTTGGAGGCAAGTAAATTGGAATCAAACGAATCCTCCATCGTTTGTGGTTGAACATTACAGCACGACTGGACTTGACAATTTGTGCATGCTAGAGAACAAAACAGTCGAACTTTTTTGCAACAACATTTAGCACTGCGTCCCTTTTTGCAGTTGCAAAAAATTGTGTTTAGCAGTTTTTCCGGCGCAGGTGGGAGTAAAGTTTGAACTGGCTCTAATAAATTGTTGACCAACTTCCAACCCCATTCTGTAGGGCCTAGCTGATAACCAAGCCACACTTGAACTTGGTAAAAAACCCGAAAAAGATGTTGATGAGCAGCAACTGAGGTTGGAGGAAGACAAGCTAATTGAACTTGTTTTTTATTTTTAGTATTTTTAACAAAACATGCATATCGATGATTATCTGAACAGGTCTTTTTTTTGGGAGCTCCGCACCGCTTTTATTTTTTCCAATCTTTGAAAATTTCCAATAGTTTGCAATAGTTTCACATTAAATAGGATCACACTTGACCCGAGGAGTAGGCCTAATGGGGAAACCACATTAAAAAAACGCGCTAAGTACACTACCTCATAGGTGGCGTGGAAACGTACATATTATGACGATAACAACTATTTAACTTTTTGAATCAGGATATCTCCGAAACGGTGGCTCGTCGGAAAAAAAACTATCGAATCATTTTGTATAAATAATTTTATAATCTACAATTTTTTGACCTTTGACCTTGAATAAAATTTTTTCCTCACACGGGAATGATGGGGAACTTCCAGGTATTGTTTATAATTGTTAGAATATTACTTCATCCGAACAGATGACGAGAGAGACAACCAACCCTACACTTGATAGTGTTATTGCATGTCGTGCGGTGGCGCTACGAGTCTGCGCGTGGCGAGGCCATCGAGGGCCATCGAGAGAGAAAACAAGAATGGACCTTCGATGGTCGAGAGCGAAGGTCAGGGACAAGACTTTCGAGTGACAGTCTCTTCCAACCTGCCTTCTGTCAGGTCCTTTTCGTTCTGCCTTGTGAACTGTACTTGCCTTTGAGATAGAGTTTAGACTTACTAGAGTTGTCTTGAGAATAAACGATAAATATCATCATCTGTGTATTAGTGAATACTCTGTATTTATATAACCCAAATATATATAATCCAATAGGTAATGGGCTCCAGGGCATGCTTAAACTGCGCTGTAACAAGGTAAACACTTATTCTGAAAATATGTTGTGTAAACAACGAGAAAAACATTGAGGTAAGTTGAATTTCAACTTAATTATGAGGCTACTAGAGATATTTTAGTTAGTTCGGTGAATGGAAATGATTTATTTCATATTCATTCCTGAAATAGAGAATTCCTGTTATACAGTATATACTATATTTGGTTAATGTGTTTACCTATCTATTAGACAAGGAATCAACTTTGATTCTTAACGGTTATTGACAGTTGATGTTTAGAGAAACGAGATATTTTGCTATACACATGTTTTATAGATTTAGATGATTAAGATTCAGTTTAGAGAAACGAGATATTTTGCTATACACATGTTTTATAGATTTAGATGATTAAGATTCAGATTAGAGAAACGAGATATTTTGCTATACACAAGTTTTATAGATTTAAATGAGAGATTCAGATTAGAGAAATGAGATATTTTAATATACACATGTTTTATAGATTTAGATTATGCAGATGTAGATTTTGCATACTCATTGTATCAAATTGATTTAGATGTTTGTAAATTTAGAGATTTCACATTCATCATTTGAGAAAGTAATATTATGTGAATTTAGAGTATTTTTCAGAGTCATAATTTGAGAGATGTACATACATCATTCGAGAGGTTTACATGAGGAAATTTTATAGTGTTTATTGAAACCTTTCAGAGCCTGAGATTATGTAAACTTTAGAAATTGTGCTAACATACTTTCTGTTTTAGATTGGATAATATTATAGAATTTACATACCACACCTAGAGAATTGGATCATGTAGATTTGAAGATTCTACATACATTGCTTGGAGCATGTAAAATTGGATGTTTCACATTCCATAAACATAATCCAGAGATGGAGATATTTTGAGACTATATATATTGATGAAAAAATTTGGGGAATTATTTATTTCACTAAACTACAAAAACTGCAGTATGGTAAGATTAGTGATAACTATTATTTCAGGGCTTCTCTCATACAATGCTTGCTGTGCTGTGTTGTTTGTTTGTAAGCTAGGGATATTATAGGATTCAAGTATTCATCCCGTATTTGTAAAATGGCCATACCTAACTCAACAGGTTTTCATTGCAGTGCGTGATACCGCTTTGTAGTAAGGTTTACAGGTATGAGGTGGTGATATTTGAAAACTTGATAATTCCGTTTCGAATTGTATCAGATTGCTGTGCGTCTGAGGCAATTCAGAAGCACGAAACAAAATTTTATATCTTATACCTGGTAGTAGATGTACTAAGAGAGCATATAATGCACAAAAATCTTAGAATACATAATATAAGTATTTTGTTTCATAAATCCTGAAATAGATGGCAGCCAAAGGAAATCAAGGAAAACCATTGGTGGATTATCATAGCGATTCCACCATTTCCGTAAGTGCAGAAGATATAGGTTTCATGCATTACGAGGAAAGAGAGAATTGTCAGAACCAATGTAAGTTTTTCATGCAATTAATAATTGCCCATTTCCTTGATTTTAGCTGACTAGAGCAGTATCAACGAGTGATACGTAAGAGACTAGATGAGAAATGCTAGAGAAATTTTAGTCATTACACAAAACCCCCTTTTGAGATATTAGAGATTTAGAGATTTGAGAGAGTAGAAATTGTCGACAATAGAGTAGAGTAGAGAATATTAGAGATTAGAGTGCGAGAAAACCCAGGTATATAAAAATTTATTCATGTTACAGAGGTAATTAGAGTTATGAGAATATTTTTGAGATTAAATCTTAGAGATTTAAGAGTTTGAGAAAACCCAGCTGTATTTAATAAAAATTAATTCATTTCACAGAGGTGATTAGAGTTAAGAGAATAATTTTTGGGGTTAAATTCTAGAATATTAGAAAACCCAGGTATTTAAAAATTAATCTATGTTGCAGAGCAGAATTCAAATTTTAAGATCTGGATGGACAGCCTATGATCAGAGCTTTTTGACAAACGATTTGTTGGACGTCATAGAGCCAAGTACGAGTAACCAAACTTTTTCAGAGGCTAACAAATCCAAGAGAAGTAATTGAGTTTGAGTATGAGATATTATCATAAACATAATTGAGGAGAATTATTAAAAGAAAACTTTCAATATCCTAAGACCCTGTTGAAGTAAGTAGAGGTTTGAGGTTCTCCAAGTGCAAGTCAAATGCGACACTCACACTTCAGGTAAGAGCTCACTCGTACTCCATTAAAATGGAGAAATACAAATCGGTCGATGATTTCTGTGAAAGCTTTGACTCGATAGTATGAGAGCATGAAGTATGTGAGGTGAGATTGAGCTAACCGCTCAAAAGATAAGATCTGCACTTTATCAGGCTGTATTACCAGTCATATCCGAGTTACGAAATACAGATATGACCAGGAGACAGACCCCAAACCAAGAAGGTAATTTAGACGAGATCAGAGAGATTAGAGGTTGAGAAGAGGTCTGAAATTGAAGAGGAAATTCCAAAAGTTCAACGGGTACATAAATTAAAATGCTTCCGTTGTAACAAAGAGAGACACTGGTCAACTGATTCCAATTTGAGGCAACAGAGTAAGTAAGTGATTCTGCTTTGGATGTGAGACAATCAAGTAAGAGGATTGCATTAACAATGGTGGCACGAACGAAACGTTCAATTTAGAGGATCGAGTAGAGGTAGGATGAACAAGCCACGTCTCAACACTAAGAGACGGAGTCATGTAAACCAGAGGAGAATGAGAGAGAGTAAGAGATTCAACAAAGAGGGTCGCTCCAAGGCAAAAAGGGTTGGAAGTATAGATCATAGAGAAACTAAAACAGGTAAACTTGATCCAATCATCAACTTCTTTGCAGATTCTGTAGCAACAGACCATATCGTAAATGATTGTCTGATTTTGAGAAACTTTGAGAGATGTCAAAATATGAGTATAGAGAGCGAATAAAACGAGAAAGCAGTCATTGTAATCGATGGTAAGGGTGAGTTAATCTTATATTTAGATTCTATAGATGAGAATGCTAAGAAATTGCAAAACGTATTTGCAGAGAAAGAGATTTCTGAGAATTTACTTCCCTTACGTAAACTCGCAGACTCTGGGTTCAATATTTACTTAGATGTCCAAGTCCTCAGAGTTTACAATAAGATTAATAATGAATTTGTTTTAGAGAACAGGTCCTAAGAGTTTATAATGAGGTTAATAATGAAATTGTTTTAAAGGACAATTCCAAATCCTAAGTGTTTACAATAAGATTAATCATGAGATTGTTCTAGAGAGTCGAGCAACGATAAGCGAAGAAGATGAGATGAGCTTGCAATCGCAGACACATTCCAATAACGAGTTATTAGGTTCGGAGGGAGAACCAGAATCTGCGATTGGGAGGGAGAAGTAATATAATCTCATCGTTTCAACTAAAGAGAAAGTTCTACAAGTTTCAACTGACAAAACACATGAAACACAATCTGAGCAACAAGAAAAATTGGGATTGCAGTCATATCAGTAGAGAGGTAATTTAGATCGATAACTTGGAATCACTCCAAAACTTAGAACGTGAAGTATGTATCATATCGACAATGGAAAAATTACATTTTAAAGAGACAGAATGAGAGCTGAGAAACAACCAGTTGACACACACTGACACGATGGGACTTATTAAACCACCATCTCATCCAGGTCAGTAAAGATTCATTAATGTCTACATAGAATGCTATTGGAGACTTGCTAAAGCATATCCATTAAAACAGAAGATGAGTTGGCTGAAGCATTAAAGAAATTCTTAATATCAACAAGAAACTTGTTGGAGAAAAATGAGAAGGTATATTATATCAGGTCAGATTAAGGTACAGATTTACTGAAATGAAATTCCCAGAAGTACTGAGTAGAGAAAATATAGAGAATGAGAGAGCGGAGAGGTTTAACTTGACGATCCAAAAGAAGGTTCGTACATACATTTTTGATTCCAGACTACCTAAGAGTATGTGGGAGATTGGTGTTGATGCATCTATAGATGTGTACAACAGAACACACAAGTCTATCAGATATCAAACACCGTTGACAAAGTTTGCACCAAATGCAAAATGCCACTTTGATCAAATTGAGAGATTTTGGATGTATTGGAAGTATTTGTAAGTATTATTATGTATTGCGATGTTCGCATACATTAAGATTCCAAAACCCAGCTTGAAATTTTGATAATGTGCCCTGAAAGCTGTCCTAGTGGGTTATACCGCTACAGGATACTTGACGTGGCATTCAAGCTCGAGCTACATGTGAGATTTAACAAGAAACTTGCCTACAAAGATGTTTATAGAAATAAACAACTTGATGACACTAAAGAAAAATTACAGACCCAGGAAAATATAATCGACTGGGATTGGATGAAAAACTCGAAAGAGCCAAAATAAGGGAACTGCCGATCAAAAGGCCAATACCCTGCTACACTTAAAGAAAATCGTAAAGGACGTAAGCTATGCAAGGTTTCTTAATTACTCAGAGAATAATATTTTAGAAATTGGGCTGAACGACCTCGGTCGATTGCCTTTGGATAATTAATTATCAATAAAGATCAGCTATTAATATTATTATTATTTTAGGTAAATATGAGAAAACCAATAGAGAAGAAGATATGAGGTTTTGTCTTATTTCTTCATTAAATCGAGAACCGATTAAATTCGAGGAAGCTAAAAATTCTAGAGAAGGCGACTTATGGAAGAAAGCTATAAAAGAAGAAATTAATTCCATGATACAAAATAAGGTTTGGATATTGGTAGATAAAGAGTATTTTCAAATATCTGGAAAACGAGCAAATATTATAGACTCGAAATGGTATTCGAGAGAAAATTAGAGGCAAATGGTCTTATACGATACAAAGTAAGATTAGTCATACGAGGCTTTAAGGTCAAAAATATCTATGACATTATACTTCCAGTAATTAGAGCTACATTTGCAATAATCAATAAGTATGATTTACATGCTTGTCAATCAGAAGTAAAAACCTGCCTTTTTAAATGGCACTATAGAGGAGATCTATATGGTGATTCTTGATGAAATAGACATTGACAATGAGATCAAACGATCTTATGTATATAAACTCCGGAAAGCCCTATATGGACTGAAGATAAGTCCAAAGAGATGTAATAAGAAATTCACTGAAGAGATCTAGAAACTTGGTTCAGAGAATGATATACATGGACCTTGTTTATATACATGGAGGAGAAATGATATAAATATAAAGAGAAACCGAGAAGAGAGGTATATAAATCAATCAATCAAATTATACCATGAATATATTAGATAGATTAAATATGAATGACTGCAATGCTCAAAATACTCCTATGGTAACCAGACAGATTAAAAATAGGATTAAGAGAAATCAATCGGAGAATTTACAAGATGACTCAGAAAAACTACAGATGAAAAGAGTTCCTTATAGAGATGAAAAGAGTTCCTTATAGAGAAGCGATTGGTAGCTTAATGTATCCATCAAATGGTAGACACTACGTTTGCTGTTAACTATTTAACGAGATAACAAATGAAGCCGACCGAAGCTGATTGGAAAGGTGTAAAGAGAATCTTCAGGTATTTGAAAGGTACTGTGAATTTAAGTCTTAAATTCACCGCTCAAACTTAATACTTAGAGGCATTTACCGATGCAACATTTAGAGACCATACCGACTTGTCATCAACTGAAAGGTATGTTATTAGATTGTTTGAAGATGTAATAGCTTGGAGAAGCCATAATCAAACCTATGTCACATTGTCCACTTGTAGAGCCGAATACCTAACCATGAATAATGCCTATCAAGAAATAATAATTCTTGACAAGATTTGTGATAGGAAAACTGATGTTTCCTACAACAGTCTGGTGCGAAAAAAAATTCGCTGGAGACTGCACCAAGAAAGATGGTAGTCCCAAACTAAAAGTATTTGATGATCATTTAGAGGTAATAAATGACGACCTACTACATAGAGAGAAACCTGGACTTAGAAGACATATGGCTGAAACACATGGTGATTTCATAAAACAATGTGTTGAAGTAAAGAGAATCACAGTGAGATGGATTCCAACCAAGGAGAATGTGGATGACGTAATGATAAAACCTTTACCATCAGACGGTCATAAGAGATTAACTCAAAAACTAATGATTTAATACTAACTCATTGAATTTTTGTTTTCAGAGTATTTCTAGGGACTAGAGTATAAACTAATTGAGTTCTGTTTATAGATTAGACTTGGAGTGGAGAATGCTGGTTGTAGTTCGATGAAGGGAGGGAGTGTTAGAATATTACTTCATCCGAACAGATTACGAGAGAGACAACCAACCCTACACTTGATAGTGTTATTGCATGTCGTGCGGTGGCGCTACGAGTCTGCGCGTGGCGAGGCCATCGAGGGCCATCGAGAGAGAAAACAAGAATGGACCTTCGATGGTCGAGAGCGAAGGTCAGGGAGAAGACTTTCGAGTGACAGTCTCTTCCAACCTGCCTTCTGTCAGGTCCTTTTCGTTCTGCCTTGTGAACTGTACTTGCCTTTGAGATAGAGTTTAGACTTACTAGAGTTGTCTTGAGAATAAACGATAAATATCATCATCTGTGTATTAGTGAATACTCTGTATTTATATAACCCAAATATATATAATCCAATAATAATTATGTTTTGAACAATTTTACCCATTTTCAGCTTGTTGGGAATTTATGTACCTTCGAATGTCTAAATTAACCGGATTAAAGTGGCTCTGTCAGAGAATGCCTTGACTGATTTTGTCTTAGACATATTGACAATCAGAGACACCAATGTACGAAGGTCGCAACTATAATTTCACAGCGATTCAGAAGCTCAACAGACACTTTGAGAAGGCACTGCAAATTCATGAAGCTCGTAGTGTGTGTGTGAGGTCTACTGAAAAAGGACAAAAAATAAGAATTATCCCTCCACTATTAGGTATCTATTCCTGAAAAAAAAAACATTTTGCTTGTGACCCCTCTGAATGACTAGTATTTTATATCTATTCCGTTTCACCAACATTCGGTACGAATTAAAAGACGTGAAATGAACACTATCAACAACATAATTGAAACAAACGGCTTCAATCTCTTAATCCGTATCGAAAAAATATCAGTTGACCAAACTCCGAAGCGCCATTTATTTTTTTCTCATTTCCGTTCGGGGCAGATCGACACAGGAAGGGCCAATCTTCAAGGCGCAACCCCAAGTTCCGCTCGGGGTCGCAAATTACAACCCTTACAGCGCGCGGTCTCGTCCTCTCTAAAAAAAACCACCCCGTACTCCGAGAGAGCAGGAAACAATAACGTCTGCTGGCGTCATTAAAAACCATAAAAATCCTGCGCCAATTTCGGGCATAACCGCAGCAATTTCATAGTCTATTAGAAATTCAGCTGTCGCCCTCGGTAAATTACACATTGTCGATTATTTATTGCCTGCCAATTATTGCCCTATCGTCTTTTCGAAGTGGTCCCTAAACGTTCAAATTGTTTAATTTTGTTTAATTTCGTAAACGTTTCCGGGTACCGACGGGGCGTTGTACCGGAGAGGTACCCATCACGGGTAATTTCGTCGATTATAGCGACGGAACCGACCTCAGAACACAAGGGGGCTTTGGGACGTTGTACCTGCCATTTCCCGAAAGTAATCGTAGAAATGTAGGATCAACTCTTCTCGGTCAGCAAGCTGTCGATTGATGCCTAGAAAATATACTCATAGATATTTTATTGAAAACCAAAATGTCTTCATTTAACGCATTTATAAGGCCCAGTTTCACCAAACAGCACTTGATCCCAGATTGATTAAACTCCGCTTGTTACTAAAGCAGGCTTAACAGTGTTTTCTGTTTCACCATGCATCAACCCGTCCGAAGATGATCGCGATTAACCAAATCGCGATTAAATAGTCAAACCATTTGGCAACGTTTTGAACAAATAGTTATATAGTGTTCTGTATCGTATTAGCAGTGATGACCACCATTGGCGCTAGGTGTCAGGTGTCATTCATTCATAACTCATAACATTTCAAAACATTTGTCATCTTGTAAACAAAAAACAAAGTTAATTTTTGCCGAAAATGTCGAGTGATGTGCTTCGAAATGTCGGAAACTTGCAGAAGTTAAAAAGAAATTATCCCATTTCACAAAACCACACATTCTGGAAAAAAACTATATAAGTAATTTTATTAACTTATTTATTTTTATCAACAAGTTTTACTGCTTCTTAAATAATATTTCAATCAAACATATCAATAAATTATTCTTTGCAATAAATTTCATAAAACACAAAAACAAAGTTTACGTGTATTTTAAATGGGAAATATTGAGCCTATACATATAGTCATATTTTGATAAAATTGACCCAAAAATTAGAAATTTCCGGAAAAATAATTACATAGACAAGAGTTCCATACTGACAAATAATTATTAATCTCAACTTGAAAGGTTATAATCCTCCAAAAATGGCCGATTACTGCTAAATCGCGATTGGTCGATTAAATGGCGCTTTGGAGTGTGGTGAAACGCTACATTACATTAATCGTGATCTAAGGCCTCACTTAAGAGCCAAGTCAAGATTAAAGCATTTGGTGAAACTGGGCCTAAGTCTTATTATTTCCACTTTAGTATACCTTTTCTGACGTGCAGGACCGCCGCCCGGAACGACATACCGGAAATTTTGCCGAAGCGCTGAAATTTAGGGGCGCAAGTTAGTTAATAAAAAAAATAAAATATATTTCTCTATTTCAGTATGGTAATGTGTTCATTACAGTACTGAAAAAAGTGCTGTAAAGATCTCATTACAGCTTTTGTTTCAGTTATATTTTGTGGTTGCCTATACTTCCAATCCTATCAAATTTCAACACAGGTCAATTGTCAATATAATATAATTTGAATGAAGTGAAATGGTTTGCAACATTATTCGCAATTTCTCTTAATTCTGGTGGTGTTAAATCGATTTTGTCAGACATAATTCATGAATTTAATGCGTAATTATAAATTATTTCAAAATTCGAGATGTACAATTCAAATTAAAATTAAGTAATCTGTCAATTTTCGTTGCAGTCACACCAACTGCCAAGATACAATACGAAAGTCACTAGCATGTATAATCTGAATTTTTCATTGAATTTCGACAATATTTCACAAAACTTGACTGAAATAGAGAAAATATCGTCTAATACTCGTTGCAGAAGGCAATTCAAACACTCATGCGTTCGAAAACTTGCTCCTTCGTCGCTCGTTTTAAATTTCGCATTCGTGTTGGATTGAGAGCCCATTCTGCAACTTGTTTTAGAATATACTATAAATATATTTAAAAAAAAACACTCTTTATAGTGAAAAACAAATTGTCAAGCGCCGATTTTATTGAAATTGAATAGACGCTCTCAACTAGTTATGCAAATAAAAATAGGTTTTGAAATGCATAACTACATCATCTTTATACTATACGAGTAGAGCCTTGAACGTTTGAACAATGCATGACTTTTTTTATGAAATCGACAAAACGCCCTATGTTGAATTTGAAAAGATGATTTTAAGTTAAAAATACGATTTCATATAAAATTGGAAAGATAAATAACAGAGACTTTTTCAAAGAAAATTCAGATAAATTAGGCAAAGCAGGGCAGCGAAATTTTATTTTGCAGGGGCGCCAAAATGTCTGGCGGCTGCTCAGTTTTCGCAACAAGAATTGGCAGGATCATTGGGAGTGACGCAACAAGCCATTTCAAAACACCTGAAAGTCATGAGAATGATTCAGAAACAAGGAAATTGGGTGCCGTAAGAGTTGAAGCCGAGATATGTTGAACGGCGTTGATTTTCTTATGGACAACTACTTGCAAGGCAAAAACGAAAAGGATTTCTGCATTGCATTGTGACTGGAGACAAAAACTGATTTGATTACGATAATCCCAAGCGCAGAAAAACATGGGGATATCCCGGCCATGCTTCCACGTCGATGGGCAAACCGAATATTCACGGTTCCAAAGTCATGCTCAGAATTTGGTGGGACCAGCTCGGCGTAGTGAATTATGATTTGTTAAGACCGACTGAAATAATCACAGGTGATCGTTGTCGAACGCAATTAATGCGTTTGATATGAGCATTGAAAGACAAACTGCAGCAATACAACGAGAGACATGATAAAGTGATTTTACAGCATGACAATGCTCGACCACATGTTGCGAAAGTTGTCAAGACATAATTAACTTAATAACTTATACTTAACTTCCATACCAATCGAAACTTTTGGCTCCACTGCTCCAAACTATAAAGAAAAATATTTGAAAATCTCCAGAATTCGAACAAAGCTCCATCTTGAGTTGGTTTCGATCCTAGTGCGTTAACTAAAGACCCATATAATTATCACGAAGAAAATACATATGCCATACCCCTTTTAAAATCAGAAAAAATTCTATTTGTTGATATTGGTCTCAGTTTGTCTCTGGTTGAAATAAATAGAACTCAGCAAAGAAAACTTGTGCGAGACAATCTAAAAACGGTTTTAGAAGAAATCCATCTCGTTCAGGTTCAATAATTAATTGCAGCTGATGCTGAAACTCCCATCCCAAATCGTACAGATGAAGAATTTCCGTAACTGCGAAACTTTCTCTAGGACATCCATCATCGGGTTGAGAGAGGGGTGGGCACCTCGTCCAACTTCTGAAACCACGCTAATAAACGGGATTTGGGGGTGGTTGTTGCGTTGACGTTGCACTGGGCCCTCTGAATAATTTATTATGGAAACCTGCAAGCTGCCCCGAATTAGGTATTAACGTTTCGAGTGGTCACTTTGACTCCCTCCGGAAGAGATATATACGTTGTTTATTGCCGGGCGATGATGGGGTTCGGGGGGTTTGTTCAAACGGTTGAAATTTAACAGACAAGAAATAGTTTTGGAGTATGGATTAAACACTCCGTAAAGGATGGAACAAATTCATTTTTAGCTTAACAGATCATTTTAAGGAATAATCCTGAAACACGTCGATTTTTTATTTCAATTTACCGTTATAAAAAGTTTAATGAGTCTTCTTGATGAAGGATATTTAATATAAATCAAATAATTTGACAACTTTGTGTCTAATCCTTCACAATAATATATCTGTATGATATATTCAGTTTATTTTTGTCTTGGAATATATTCCAATTCTAAAAATGACAAATTTAATAATCAACCAAAAGAAAAATTCAAAATGACTAAAACTGTACAAATTGAGTAAACGGTTAATAAATTGAACAACTAAATTAACATAAAGACAGACGTACGTTTCGGAATTTTTGTATTTAATAATACAATTTTTCTCATCAGTGCCTTATAGTTCAACGGAATTATTAAATTTACAAACTTACCACGTGTATATCTACCTCAACAAAATTGCAAGTAAGTTTTAGCTAGTTTGTAGTTTCTTACTTGCAATTTTGTTGAGGTAGATATACACGTGGTAAGTTTGTAAATTTAATAATTCCGTTGAACTATAAGGCACTGATGAGGAAAAATTGTATTATTAAATACAAAAATTCCGAAACGTACGTCTGTCTTTATGTTAATTTAGTTGTTCAATTTATTAACCGTTTACTCAATTTGTACAGTTTTAGTCATTTTGAATTTTTCTTTTGGTTGATTATTAAATTTGTCATTTTTAGAATTGGAATATATTCCAAGACAAAAATAAACTGAATATATCATACAGATATATTATTGTGAAGGATTAGACACAAAGTTGTCAAATTATTTGATTTATATCAATTTACCGTATTTTAAAATAATAATCTTATATAGGTACAGGGTGAATTACTTCCGAGTAATGACGTCACCGTCATTTTTTTTTGATGGAACACCCCCATTTGTCTCAATATTCCGATTAATCTAGCTGAGCAGATTCCAAAAATGTATCACATGTCGATTCCAATTGGTACAGGGTGGACAAAAATACAATAGTTTTGTGTGTGCTCATAAAGTAACGCGTAACATTCTTTATTAGTTGCATCAACACTTTTATCAAAAATACTTATTGTCTAGCGGCAATTGGTTTGAATGTAACACCCTGTAGTTTGTCACATTTTTAGATTACCACGCCGTTTGTAGTTGTACAGGGTGGGCAAATTTCGATGTTTTAGCACTACAACTTTTAAACCAGAGGTGATAGACAAAATCTGATACCCACTTCTCGATCTCTTTTTCTGAGAAACTATCAAGGGTAGTATTCATTTTTGGCCACCTTCTTTTGTTTTCGAGTTATAAGCGAAAATTGGAAAAATGGCGATATCGAAAAACATTCATATCTCCGTTGATATTGATGATAGAGCTCTGAAATTTAAACATTATACAGGCACTTTTTTACGTAGAATCCAGTGGCGTACTCGTCTTTTCAAAAGGGTTTTTAATTACGAAGCTATGACCCAAAGTTATGTTTTTTTAAATGGGAACACTATATTTCTGTGACATTTTTTGAAAGCTTAATTTTTCCTGATTTCAAAAATATATAACATCGTATAGTTTGTATCAATATAAATAATGGAAAATGGTCAAAAACTTTTCTCACTCAAGTGTCTCAATATTTCTATGCTTTCAAATGTTGATGAGCACAGAAAAATTTAGCATTGTATCATTGCCACAGTCTCCTTCTATTAGTTTCTTCATCTCTATGCTTTTTACTCAATTTCTCACAGAATAATGGACTGCTATCATAGAGATTCGAGCTTTGACTGTTAAATCATCAATTTATATCATTTGAAATCAAATCAGCGCTACGAGTATCATTGTTTCGAAATACTTGTATATTTTTTTATTTCAAAATGAATTATGGAAATAACGAAAAGTTCAATATGCTCGAATGTTACATTAGGTGCAATTATAATGAGGATGCAGCATCACATCACTATTTGAATAGTTTTCCAGAAAGAAGTCAACCGCACAAGTCAATATTTGAACGTATTCATTCTAGAGACCTATAGAAATAATTTATCAATGCATTCATCTCATTACAACTATCTCGATTGAAACAGTCGATGATGTGGATCTCTTCATTATTTCCGAAACCATTTTGGAATGAAAAATTTATAAAATATATCTAAATCCGAATTTTGTCGAAATTAGTAAAAATCATATACAGTCCATTCAGGAATTATTGACATCGAAGTAGGCCATGAACGTCTAGTCGCTGCTTTATTTCTGGTTACAAAAATATCACTAAAAATTGCTATGGTTCATCATAGAAATAACCAGTTTAAATTATTTTCATCATTTTTGTATCCGAAAGATCCTGAATTTTCGAAATTACGATTATTACGAAGGGACGCATACAGTCATGATTTCATAAATTGAAATTCAGATTATATAACGTAAAAATATAGTGAAATGCTATATCATTTCAAGGAAATCCAATGAAGAGATATCTATCCATTTGAGAGTCGCCCATGAAAGATCCCATTGAAGATCATTAAAATATGCATATTCCTTTTCACCAAAGGCTCTTCAAAAATTGTTGCATTACTGATGGACACTGGATACCAACCAGCTTGCAAAATTCTTATCAAATAACTCTTATGGATCATTTTAACTGTGGTGTCTAAACTGGTGAAGAAAACAAAAAAAACTGGTTGATAAATTTAAATAGTGCTTAGTGAATGGAAGAGCCATATCATAATAAGACAGAAATAAAATTCAAAGAATCCATTTAGTATATGGAAAATTTTGACATCACAGTTGTACTGTAACTTTCAAAATCGGAACCAATTTATCAGCCGATGTGTAAATTACTTTCTTAAGTCACTATTCATTGAAACTATTCATGACATGAATGATTGATTGAACTTGTATAAAAATAAAAAATATAGGTACTATTTGTACTCGAGTTTTCTGTTTTTATTGAAATGCTTTTATACTAGTTTCTATTAAATTACATAAATTATTTTTCCCATAATAGCTTTAACTCACTCACTAAAAGCATTTTTGCATGAAATTATTTTTAATTTGTGAATTTTAAAATTTTATTGCATTCTATTATTATCTTCAAGTGGGTAGGAGGTGAAGAAAATTTTTGAAGTTACTCTTCTGAATATATTTTTCGATTAAATACTCAGTAAAAATTCTATAAAGCAATTGGAATTTATTAGATTTTTGGATTACTCATTGAAGAACAAAAAAGAGATATAACAATACTTAATTTCAATATAGAATATAAATAAACTATAGATGCAATGCCAAGACTTAGTTTAGCAATCCAATTATAAAATAATTCTCTCTTCATAGATTTATATAATCCTTATGATCACCACTGTCAAAACAAAACATCCAGGTAAAAATCCAAATATCCAGCATTCAAAATAGTGCTCCTTCTACTTTTACCCTTGAATATACTTGAAAAACATTTTGTATTCTTTCTAGAGTCCACTGTTGAATAATGCTGGCATTTTCAAATAACCAAGTTTCCTCCAGATAAATGAATTTCACATTTTGTTGCAAATATTCATGTATTCACCATAAAATCGTACTCAACTTATTATATTTTTCTGTTTATCAATAAGAATTTTCCTTTTATTAACTGTTTTGAACTTGTAACCAATTACGTTTATGTAATGTTGTCTTTGATTGATTAATATCCAGATGCTTTTTGGTCAATTTTCATACAGGCTGATATATTGGTTGCTTTTGGCTCGGGTTTTGGTAACAATCAAATCATTCAATGATTCTTTGAAGGTGAAATCGTATTGCACAGGTTTTCTTCCACTAATAATCCAGGTTGTAATGACTTGCCTTCTTCTTTTTTCAAACAGTACTGTGAGAAATACTCAAATAAACTAATCAATGTGTGTTTGAAATTGATACAACTTTTAAGTTTCAAAATTTCTTCGATCAAATCCAATAACACAAACATACTGAAATCTAACCTCTTGTCAATGACATTTCCAATGCCAACCCGAAATCTGCAATTCAAAATGTTACTGAATGAGCCAGTACCAACTTAATTTCGATTTTCCATAGCCACCCGGGATGTCAATAATTCCTGAATGAACTGTAAATAATCAGATTGACGGAAGGATACTGCTTTTGTTATAAGAAGCTATATTTTTCTGTGCTCATCAACAGTTGAAACCATAGAAATATTGAGACACTTAGGTGAGAAAAGTTTTTGACCATTTTCCATTATTTATATTGATACAAACTATACGATGTTATATAATTTTGAAATCAGGAAAAATTAAGCTTTCAAAAAATGTCACAGAAATATAGTGTTCCCATTTAAAAAAACATAACTTTGGGTCATAGCTTCGTAATTAAAAACCCTTTTGAAAAGACGAGTACGCCACTGGATTCTACGTAAAAAAGTGCCTGTATAATGTTTAAATTTCAGAGCTCTATCATCAATATCAACGGAGATATGAATGTTTTTCGATATCGCCATTTTTCCAATTTTCGCTTATAACTCGAAAACAAAAGAAGGTGGCCAAAAATGAATACTACCCTTGATAGTTTCTCAGAAAAAGAGATCGAGAAGTGGGTATCAGATTTTGTCTATCACCTCTGGTTTAAAAGTTGTAGTACTAAAACATCGAAATTTGCCCACCCTGTACAGTGTAGTTTTAACTCGAGTTTTGTTTTTATGTCATCATAATGGAAGAAGGCTTCGTGAAAGGACAAAGTGACAATTTGCCTAAAATAGATATATTCGCAGTGATGGAGTTTTTTTCTTCAAATCCATCTTATGTCAGTGCAGAAATAAAAGGAGTTAAACTTTTCAAGTAAGTATCTACTTTTGAGTTTGCTACATCATGGTTCAACTTATAACGATGATTTATTTAAAAAACGTTTCATAAACAGTTTGTAGTTGAGTACTGGTTGTTGAAGTCTATCAATTGCAAAACATATTTATGTGAGGAGTAAAAAGTAAAAAGAGAAAAAAGTAATTTATATGTATGTATATAGTAAGCTATTTCAGCCATCGTGTAACGAACAAAACACGACACGAACGGCACAAGTGATTGTACACCAATGAATTCGTAAGCACTCTGCGAATACCAGTCGTCTAGTGTGTGACGTCACGACACTTACACGTATGTACTATGAAATTATTCTTCCAAGCGCAACTTCAAAGTCCCATAACATTTTCATTTCTAGAGATATTTCAATGATTCTTCCACATTTTTGTTTCATTTTACTTAAATTTTTAGAATTAATCCTTAACAAAAAAATGAAAACTAGTCCATTGAACAACTATGAAATTAGAGGTAAAGCTTCATATTTGGAAAAAACATGCCCGGTAAAATTATTTCTTTTGCTTGCGGAGCCTCAGATACATCAGCACCTCCTTCGGCTTAGACCTCACGATAACTGCACGAACCAGAGATCAAGGAGTTCACGGCACGACGCCATTTCTTCCATACGACCCCCTAACTACTTTAAGAGCCGACCGGCTGGATGCCGACACGTAGACTCATCGGACAAGACTCGCCCTGAAGAAGAAGACGACCACGACGACGATGATGACCATAGGTTGACCACCGATCGCTGCCTAATAATATACCGCTGCTACCGCTGTGGACGCCGCATCGTTACAATGCGTGACATCGACGTAGCTGCTATTTTTCCCGAACGCTACCGTTATGAGTCACGTAAGCGACTGACGACAATTGCAGACGACTAGATGGACAACGGCGATTTGGACGGACGTGGATGTTGTTAGGTTCGAGAGATCGTCTGGAACGACGAAATGGCGACAGAAGGTTGAGTGCCATTTTCACTGCAATTTTAACTTAATTCTGCATTGGAAGTAAATTTCTTATCTAATATTCTTTTTCTTTTGAATTTTCTATGGTTCTGATGATGTGAGCAGCTAGAAATTTCGCACTGAGCTTGAAATTGTAATTTCATAGAAACACTCAAAACATCAACACCCTCAGTTTGTGGTCACAGAAATTTTGGGTATTTTTTCGACATAGGCGTACAAATTTGCTTCCGCCATTTATTTCCGAAAATCGAGGTTTTATTGTAAAAAACTGGTTATACATTTATGATTCAAAGTATTGTCCATCGCTGGCCACTACTTTCTCCCATCTTTCGGGAAGCGCATTGAAAAAATCGGTCATCTTTCGAATCGATCCAATTTTTTACTTTTTCATAAGACCGGAAGTGCTGGTCAGCCAGGCCGTGTGTCATTGATCAAGTGATAGTCCGAGGGAGCAACGTCTGGAGGATACGGCAAGTGGGGTAGGACTTCCAATTTCAACATTTCCCAAGTATGTCTTGACCACTTTCGCAACATGGGGTCAAGCATTGTAATGCTGTGAAATCACTTTATCATGTCTATCGTTGTATTGCGGCCGTTTGTCTTTCAATGCTCGGCTCGAACACATTAATTGCGTTCGATAACGATCCCCTGTGATTATTTAAGTCGGTTTTAACAACTCATAATACACTACGGCGAACTGGTCCCACCAAAAACTGAGTATGACCTTGGAACCGTGAATATTCGGTTTGACCGTCGGCGTCGACGTGGAAGCATGGCCGGAATTTCACCATAATTTTCTTGGCTTGGGATTATCGTAATGAACCCACTTTTCGTCTGCAGTCACAATGCGATGCAGAAATCCCTTTCGTCTTTGCCTTGCAAGCAGCTGTTCACAAGCAAACAAACGCCGTTCAACATCTCTCGGCTTCAACTCGTACGGTATCCAATTTTCTTGTTTCTGAATCATTTTCATGACATTCGGGCGTTTCGAAATGGCTTGTTGCGTCACTTCCAATGATCCTGCCGATTCTTGTTACGTTTGACACGAGTTTTGATCAAGTAATGCCTCTAATTCTGCATCTTCGAAAACCTTCTCTCTTCCACCACCATGCTAATTTTCGACTTCAAAACTACCGTTCTCAAAACGTTGAAAACACTCTCGGCAATTTCTTCCACTAATAGCGACCTCGCCATAGGTATTTGGGAGCATTCGATGAGCCTCAGCCGCAGTTTTCTTCATATTGAAGCAGAAATTTAAAACCTCCCGCAAATGACTTGAATATTATCACAGCTGTGCCAAAGCTCAGTAATTTGTTATCAAATTGTAGGAATTGAGGTGACCTGATTTATTCAAATAACTTCATTTTCAAACTAAGTCGGTTTGAGCTTCAATTTTAAAGTATGATTCGTGACAACATACCAAATGTTCATTCATCTGTTTTTTCTTAACAGAATTGCAACTAACCAATTTACCAAATTTTTGATTTTCAAAGATTATTTTTTTTAAGATCAAATTATTCGAGAACTGTGCATTGTATGAGATAATATGAGGAATACTTTTATTTTTCGAAGTGGTCTTTCAAAGGGTTCTTTTAATTTTCGGTATTTTATGGAATGAAATGGTCATAATGAAAAAACTGGAAGATTTGGATGAAATTTTTTGTTGGAGAAGATTTATTATATCAATGGAAAACTATATTCCAAGAATCATTTCCTTCGATAGGACCATTTGAGAGTTATAACTGAATAAGGCTGAATGGGGAAAACAGCTGCAGCTAATCCTATAAATGCCTTTATTGATCAGTATGCTTGGATCTACATTGCGGATTATTGGTTTTTATAGTTATTGGTGCGATTTTATTTTACTATTACTTCATCAAAGAAGACTTCTGCGCTTGAAAAAGATGAAAAGAAGAAATATCTATCAAACATACCATCCGTCTTATACCATCATAGATACTATGAAAATAAAGTAATCGGAAAAAATGGTAAGGGAAAAAAGTTTTTCTTTTAACCTCCGGAAACTCCTGTTAAAATTTATATACAAGTCGAAAATTCACCCTGTAAATGAGTATTTCAATCACCTTACCAAATGTTGGCTATAGAATAGGTATCGAGAATCTTACGATGGGATCAAACCGAATCTTTCCTTTTCGACATCTGTCGCGTACGGGACCAAAACCACAGCGGCCGTCGTCTCCCCTCATCGACGGTCGCATCAGAAAAAGAAGAAGAGAGGTCAGTAATATCGGCAATTTGTCCGCGATCTCGATTATCGTAATGGCATAATGTCCCAGACAACTGCGGATCCCGAACCGTCTCTAATAACACAGTTCGGTCTATCTGTACCCTGTGTTCGAACACCGGCATCGAGGGCGTGTTTGGCGAATTTCGCGTTCGAAACGTATTCGATCTTTTTTTTCGCGGGTCACCGGAGTGTGTTTGTCTCGGCGATTCAGTGGCGTAGCTATCAAAGAACAAGATACTTAAAAATTGAAGACTTGCTGTTTTTAAGATTCCGGTCATCTATTTACCTATCAACTTTTTTGACTCTTTTTGTTTGATAATAAAAATATGTATTTGCACAGAAAGAATCCATAAGACATATACAAATATTTCAGATCAAAAATTCACATATCTAGCTTGTAAATCAAGAAAAATCTATGAATATATAGTATTGATAGTCATTGTATAAATAGAAAACATAATGATTAGTCTTATTCTGTAGATCGAATAGAAACGAATGAATCGGATCGTAATTTGAGAAATCGGAATATTTCACTTCTATCGCGTCCAAATTTGGTATTCTCTATGCAATTCTTCTTCTATCGCCAAATTCAATTTGTAATTGATATCCATAGACCAATAATAATTCTAGTTGAGTTATAGAATACCAATTCGAAACGATTCCGGTGCATTTCTATTCGATCCATACCATCTCTATTCGATCCATACCATCTCTATTCGATCCATACAATCTCTATTCGATTTGAAGTTATAGAATAGGGGTGAATATGTTTGTCGGTATGAATTAATACATAATATTGAGAAACACATATGCACAATCAATGCATGTTTGCTAATGAGGCTTCGTTTCCGAGTTATTGGTTTCCAAGGTTTCTTTATGTAATGAATTCTCAACTTTAATACATAATATAAAATACAAAAGCAATTGAATCAAATATAAATCAAATCAAAAATATCACCATTAGCATCGATAAAGGCTTGGCAACGCAAAATAAGGAAATCATTCACTAACTGATTGTTTTGCCTATTTTGAAGGAATTCGATTGTATAAATGATTCCTTTCATTTATTGGCCTTGATTATTGATTTCCACAAAACTTAGTTGTATTGATTTCTCCCATACAAAATAATCCAAAGTCAGAGAAAGAGCCCTCCACCTTCGGTGTCGGGCTCTTTCTCCAAAAATGAAAATGAACTCATGCAGTTTTTATGACAACACGCTGTCATGCAAAATTATCGGTAATTTTGATGCACTTGTGCAATTACCTACGATAACCGGTTAGGTTAGAAATAATTTTTGATATTCTACACCTCAAAATTAGTGGATCTGGAAAATTTCATCTCGTTCAGAGCAGTATGGGATGAAGTAAATAATTACCATATTATTTAGTATTCAGAGGGATAGAATCCAACAGAATCTTTTTAAGTGTTCAAGAAATGGTTTCAACAACGATTGTCAAAGTAACTTTTGGTTTTTGAAGATGACAAAATCGTTGTCAAAAAGGTTCCCCAAATGGTTATAAAGATTCTATTGATTAGAGTGTGGCTATACTACAACTTGATTACATTATTATGTCCACTCTGAACTCAAAAAACTCCATACCTATATTTACTTATCTATAGTTTAATCGAAAATATCACCTCCCCATTGTGCATTAGCTCTAATTAAATCAAAACTGATTTTTATCCAATTATAAATACTGATAGATGAACCCTTCGAGCCTTCCTTTCAACATCTGTACCGCAAACGCAAAGGGAGTGTCAAATTCGTGTCATCGAGATATTATCACCTATTTCCGTGTCGGCCGACAATGTCGATATAACTCATATCCCAGATATGTTTCATACTGATCTAGCAATCTACTCAACATAATTCTCCGCAATTTTCTCCAGTTTCACATCTGTTTTCCCGAGGAAAGCACGGAAATTTACCGTCGCATCGTTGACTACGTTCACGCACACCTCTCTGCCGCTATTGCATTGTATAGAAGTAGGTGTCGTTTTGACTGGCTTTGCCTTGTTTTCGGGAGAAATTTCATTGTTCATTACTTCTAATATGGTCGTTCTCAGTACAGTTTTAATATTCAAAGGGTTTTTCAATGATAAGTTTCATTTTGATACTTCAATTATATTTTAGAGAAATCAATGGATCTTTATTTCATTGTAAAGAGGGAGATATGTTATAAACTGTCATCATTTGGTTGTCCCCGCTGTTGAACTATGCGTTACTGATAACCTCTATAAAGACCGAAATCGGTGAATCGCTACGAGATGTCTAAATTACTGGTGTGTCCACTGATTAGATCATGTTTAAGATAATTCTGGTGACTTGCTCGGTATGGGTCTCTTTTCTCTTTTCCCTTTTCTTCCTGAAGGTGGCCTTATATAGAGAAGTGACCAATCAACGACATCTTCGTATTTTCATTTGTTCTGTCAAAAGTTTATTGACTTTTGATTTAACCTCTCAACGATTTTAACTAAAAGAAGACATGAGCGCCATAAGAAACGATGCGGAAATCAAGTTAAAAGGGAACAATACCATTAAAATCCAAGAAGGGTGGACTCTTCGCTCTTTTAACCTTAAGGTCTTTCAGGAGTGAGTAAGCCCACCAGTGTTTTAGACATCTTTATATCGCTACTAACCTTCATTAGCAGCATGTTTCCTTGTGTTTAACATCTGATAATATATGAATACAAAACGATCCACTACAACAAGACCAGAATCAATTTATTAGGTGTACAACTTTGCTTCCGCCGTTTTGCAATAGATAGCTGTAGCGGTAAGTGGTAGTCGAAACAAATAGATCGTAGATGTCATTGGGTATTTGTAAACATAACGCCATCGAAATATTAGTTGATTTGTCTGGATCATAATGTTATTTTCGATTAAATATATCAGCTTATGAGCCAAATTCTCGTCATTTGCTGGAGTTTTTAATTTTCTGCTTTAATATGAAAAAATCTGCGGCTGAGGCTCATCGAATGCTTTCAAATACCTATGGTGAGGCCGCTATTAGAGAAAGAACTTGTCGAGAGGGTTTTCAACGCTTCAAGATCGATTATTTTGACGTCGAAGACCAGAATGGCGGTGGAAGAGAGAATATTTTCGAAAATGCAATATTGGAGGCATTACTTGATTAACACTCGTGTCAAACGCAACGAGAATTTGCAGGAACATTGGAAGTGACGCAACAAACCATTTCAAAACGCCTGAAAGCCAAAGGAATTTCCCGGCCATGCTTCCAAGTCTACGGCCAAACCGAATATTCATGGTTACTAGATCATGCTCAGTATTTGGTGTGACCAGCTCGGCGTAGCGTATTATGAGTTGTTAAACTCGATTAAACTCGAACTCGATCGACACGTTCACAGGCAATCATAATCGAACGCAATTAATGCGTTTGAGCCGAGCATTGAAGGACAAATGGCCGCAATACAACGAGAAACATGATAAAGTGATTTTACAGCATGACAATGCTCGACCCCATGTTGCGAGAGTGGTCAAGACATACTTGGAAACGTAGAAAGTCTTGCCCTACCCGCCGTATTCTCCAGGCGTTACTCCCTCGGACTATATTTTGCTTCGATCAATGGCACACGGCCTGGATGACCAGCACTTATGAAGATATAAAATATTGGATCGATTCGTGGATCGCTTCAAAAGACCAGTTTTTTCAAAGTGGGATTCGTACGCTGCCCGAAAGAAGAGATAAAGTAGTGGCCAGCGATGGATAATACTTTGATCCATAAATGTATAACCAGTCTTTTACAATAAATTCTCGAATTTCGTAAAAAACGGTGGAAGCAAAGTTGTACGCCTATTATAAAACCGACATCATCCATCAGGAATACCAGCGAGATCCTTCTTCATTCCTGCCGTTTTCCGATCAGGAATAAACGCGGTCAACCGTCCCGACGCTCGGAACTGACGCGCACACATACATATACGGACCTACGCACGCACGAACATATCAACGTGGAGGACAGGTTGACGCGCGTCAAGACCATCCGTCTGCTTTCCCACAGAACTTATTTCGGCGCTGACGTGTCCTGACCACATTTATTACTTGGGCCATTTGTTATCGCGGGCGTCGATGCTAGACGCGGAGGTCCCGGTGAACCTACGAGAATTTCGACGCAGACGGGGTGATCGGCCTTGGACGGGGGTGGAATGGATGTTCGGCTGGGTATTGAGTCAATCAATTAGTTTCTTACTTATGAAGGGTTTTCCAACGAGAAGTTTCATTTTTATACAAAAGCGTACAATTTGGCTTCCGCCATTCTTTTCCTAAAACTGGTTATACATTTATGATTCAAAGTATTGTCCATCGCTGGCCATTACTTTTTTCCATCTTTTGGGCAGCGTACGAATCTCGTGATTGAAAAAATTGGTCATCTTTTGAAGCGATCCATGAATCGATCCAGTTTTTTAATTCTTCATAAGCCCGGAAGTGCTGGTCAGCCAGGCCGTGTTCCATTGATCGAAACAAATGATAGTCCAAGTGAGCACGTCTCGAGAACGACGGGAGGGTTAGGACTTCCCATTTCAACGTTTCCAAGTATGTCCTGACCACTTTCGCAACATTGGGTCGGGCATTGTCATGCTGTAAAATCACTTTATCATGTCTCTCGATGTATTGCGGCCGTTTGTCTTTCAATGTTCGGCTCAAACGCATTAATTGCGTTCGATAACGATCGCCTGTGATTGTTTCCTTTTTTCTGAATTATTCCCATTACTTTCAGGCGTGTTGAAAAGGCTTGTTGCATCACTCCAAATGATCCTACCAATTTTAGTTGCATTTGACACGAGACTTGATCAAGTAATGCTTCTCTCTTCCACCGCCCTGCTGGTCTTCGACGTCAAAATCACCGTTCTCAAAGCGTTGAAATCACTCTCGGTACGTTCTTTCACTTATAGCGGCTTCACCATAATTAGAGCAATCGATGATCCTCAGCAGCAGATTTCTTCATATTAAAGCGGATAATTGAAACCTCCCGCAAATGACGAAAATTTGGCTCGTAATCTGACTTGTTTAATCGGGAATAACTTTATGATGCAGACACAAATCGACTTATATTTCGATGATGTTATATTTACAAATACCTAAGCTTATTGTATGACATCTACGATTTAGTTATTTGGACCACCACTTACCGCTACAGCCAGATATTGCAAAACGGCGGAAGCAAAGTTGTACACCTAATATTGAAAAAAAATCGATTATATTTTGAGAGGAAACAATAGATTTTTATTTCATTGTGAAAGAAAGGATGCCATTAACAATGGAAAACGTTATCAGCCAGGTTTCGGTTACGGTTGCACCACCATCTCCTTTTCATGAAATTTTCCATGACCAATTCTCACATTTGCTGCTGAATCTTATTCATTACTTCAGGAATTCCATGTTTGAAGTCTTAAATCGATTGTGTAGCATTGACATAGACCTTATCTTTCACATGGCCATAAAGAAAAAAGTGTGGAGGTGTTAAATCAAGAGAGCTCGGTGGCCAATTATGATCACCTCTTAGAGAAATAACACGACCAGAAAACTTTTCCTTCAAAATTAGGATTGTTTATTTGGTTGTGTAGCATGTTGCTCCGTCTGGTTGAATATAAACGTCGTCCACATCAATATCGGCCAATTCTTGCCATAAAAATCATTAATCATAGCTCGATAGCACAATCAATTCACCGTAACAGTTACACCAGCCTAATTTTCGAATAATTCAGGTTCAATCACACCACCAGCCCTATAAAAACGCACCAAACAGTGACCCATTGAGGATGGAGAGGCTTTCAACAATCATTTTTGGATTTTCCGAGCTTCAAATGCAACAATTTTGCTTATTAACGTAGTCTCCGAGGTGAAAATGTGCCTCATTAGCGAAGATACGCCGATGCTGGAGATCGACCAGCTTGAGTTCTTGTGTTAGCCGACTTAGCCTTAAAACCTAATAATAATAATATAAGTCTTTATATAAAATACAGTGTAACGTCGTTTGTGGAATGCCTTATCCCCAAGATCGACATGGAATCGACAAACCTGAAAATCTCTAAAGCCTCAAAACTTAGGTCTTTATGCAAAATACAGTGTAATTTCATGGAATGCCGAATTCCCAAGATCGACAGTACTGGGTTGTCGTCAACACTACGAGTTACAGCAGCAATATTTTCAATTGTTCAACTCACACGGTTTCGCTATTGCCAGCCAAGAAGGTCCTTCACGAAGACCTAAAGGTGCTTTAGTTTTGCGAACTGTTACTGCAAAATTCTCATCATTTTTGTAGTGAATTTTAACAAGCAATTTTGAAGCGTATGACCCTTTTTTGTAATGGCGTAATTTTTACTTCGGTTTGACAGAATACACTTCAAACGATTAGTGCCTATTTGATTACAATAAAACGTAGTTCAAAATAGTAATTTACGTAACAAGTCCGGAAAATAGGGTTTTTTTGGACGAATAGACAAAATTCCAGGACGAGCGTTAGCGAGTCCTGGAAGTCTGTGAGTCCAAAAAAACCATTTTCGGGCGTGTTGCGTACAATATTTTTTCGGCAACCATGTAAAATAACACTATCGCTGCTGCTTTCCATATTTTATTGCGATTGCGATCAAAAAACATGCAAATTTTTGACAACTAATTTCATATGAACTGTCAGCCGTTATCTCGGTTGCTATGGATTCTATGATTCTTTTCCGGCCTAGTCCGGGAAGTACGTACTTCCCGGACTGGGCCGGGAAATGCTACTTTCTCAGAGAATAAGCGTCTGGGAAGTGCTCACTTCCCGGACGGTTGCCGAAAAAGAGTTTTTCCACATAAAGTACAAAATATGGTTCAATTCCTATTGGCCATGCTATCATGAAACAATTGTACTAGTTTTGAAAAGAATCAAATGCGAATAACGTCGATGGGAAATTTGTGTTGATTAGAAAATGGTAAACGACCTTCTTTGACAACAGAGTGGTCATACAAAATATCCTTGTTTGAATGCCTTTCGGCAGCAGTGCTAAAAATGGATGCTGGATTAAACAGAAATCTCATGATTTAAGGAAAATAAAACGTAATAAATCCAGTTTTAGTTCATTACTTCCTCTTATAATAAAGGCTGATGAAGCAATTTGGGAAAGGAAAATTCGAGATGGAAATTGTTTTGATTACCAATATGTCTGGTAAATATTCTGGGAAAACTAAAGCCGGTATATTTGATGATACCCACTTGAATAACTCAACTTGTTTAAGATCCACAAATCACAAATCACCACATCAAAGAAAGAGAAGGAACCTAATGTTTTGTATTCATTTGTCATTTGACAAGAAGTGAAAAAATTTCTTGGGAATCATAAAACAAAAAATTACGTAGAATTAGTGGAAATTATACTTTCAAGTTTTTTAACATAAACCAGCAAGATTGCTCTCCAGAAAATGTTTTAGTTGTCGAGTATTGTTGAATCCTTCAGCGAAACTATTCTACTAAACTCCATGATAAAATTCTTACACTTATTATGGGTTTTTTTTCATGAAGTTGTTTTATTGGAGTCAGAAACTTTCAAACGTCATTTACACAGAACTAACAAAATGTTACTTCTGGTTTTGACAGTAAGCCGACAATATATCCCATGTATTTCCTTCAAATAAACTATCAATGATATAGGCAAGGTAGGTAATAATATAGGGCCAAAAGTTATAAGCCATATTACAATATCGCCTTCCGGTCGAAGGTGAAGCTGCCTATGAATGAAACAAAGGATCCACCCTCTAGGTTAGCGAGGAGGCACGTCTAACTGTAAATTGAGCCAGAAAAAATCGAAGGTGCCTTCGATATCGCGGCTCTATGAAGGCATGGTTGACCCGCCCCCTAAGGGGTAGATAGTAAAAGTTAATTTCCGGTGTGGGATAAGACAGCGGTGGCCATGTGTGTGTCTGTATGATAGCAGAGTCTCGCTGATCCTGCAGTGATGTGACCATGTTGTCGGATTTAACTTTTCTCCGATTTGTGTACTACTACCTGTAATAAAAATAATAACTTCGAAAACATGAAAGAAGAAAGTCGAAAAATATGCATTTATTTTTATAGTAGAAAAATAATATTGTTCAAAACGATGCAACCAATGAAATTCAAGTTTTTAGAATCGTATTCGAAAAAATCATCTATTATGAAAAAAGGTCCAATCAGAATTTTTCGGTTACAACAAATGAAAAATTGATGAGCAGCGAAAATAAAAATACAATTGCAAGAAAATATGGATCTACGTTGTTTAAAGGAAGATAATTTACAGTACTCATCAACACTATTCCATTCGTCACAGTTCGCAGAATTAAATCACTTTTGGCCGTCCTGAAGCATCTTCTCGTCCTGCTATAGTGAAACTGATGGAAAAATTTAAGCTGTTCGGACAAGTCAGTTCCGTGAAGAATAGAAACCTTGTGCTCAAGAACAACTAAGGATATTGCTACTGTAGCCTGTAGTGTTAGCGAAAACCCATGTTAGTCGATTTTTCTTCGATCTTGGGAATTAAGCGATGATTATGATTATGGCCAGAATTGAAAGATATTATTGTGGACGACGTTTATTTTCAACACTATAGCACTACTTGTCGAGCAACGAAACATTCGCAATTTTGCAAGAAAAGTTTGCTGTTGGTGTTATTTCTAGGAGGTGATCACAATTTGCTAGGAAAAACTTTGATTTAACACATTTAGACTTTTTTCTTTGTGTCCACGTGAAGTATGAGGTCTATGACAATGCTTCACAATCGTTTCAAGACCTTATAGATGAAATTCGTGGAAATATCGAGGACATATAGGATATAGCCGCTAACATGCGAATTGGTCATGTGAATATTCGTAGGTAATTGCACAAGTGCATCAAAATTACCGATAATTTTGCATGACAGCGTGTTGTCATAAAAACTGCATGAGTTCATTTTCATTTTTGGAGAAAGAGCCCGACACCGAAGGTGGAGGGCTCTTTCTCCAAAAATGAAAATGACCGAATGCAGTTTTTCAAAGAAAACACGCTGGAATGCGAAATTATCCGGTAATTTTGATGCACGAGTGTAATTCGGGGGAATATTTCCCGAATAAACTGATTACCTGTCAAACTGATTTAGAATGGAATTGCCATAGATTCGAACTGTGTTAGATGCATAGAAACTAAGCATCTATGAACAGAACAATTATCGCAGTGCAGTTTCGCTTCCTACAATGCAATTATCGTAAGTAATATCATAAGGGCATCTAATTTTTCCGAAAAGAATCGAAAAAACACGTTGCTAAGTAATATTTTGACAAGAAGCATGAGTGCTGGTGGCAACAAAAATCCGAGTCGAAGACGAGGATTTTTGCACCTGCACGAATGCTTTTTGTCAAAAAATATTACTTTGCAATGTGTTTTTTCGATTTTTTTCACAGGAAAAATTAGATGCCCGAATGGTATTTGACAAGACTATTTCCTGAGTAACAGATTATTCTGCATGCATTACCTATGTATAGGTATTAATTTGAAAACTGAAAAACAGATACTCAATTTTATTTCATCCAAAATACTACAAATTTAATTATTTATGGTACAATTAAAATATAAATTGCAATTTTGGTATACGGCAGGGGTATTTTTTGAAACTTTTGTTGATTCATTGAAGATGTGGGGTGTTGGTACATCATTAATGTAATCTGTTGAGTGAGAAGCGGGAGGAGTGACTGCAGGATCTTCTGTTTTCTGCTTTTCAGCTGGAGGTTCTGAGGCGTCACTTCTAAGGGTGTTTATGATGTTGGAGTAGTGCTCATTATCCATTTGCAGATAAGGTTTAATTGAGTAGGCTGAACTGTGGCCAGTAATTTTAATTAATTGTTGTTCACCTACCCCTGCTTTAGCTAAGTTACTGACTGCTGTCGACCGTATAGAGTGGTTTGTTATTTTTATTCCTTTTGTATTCAATCCTGCCTTCTCTGCCGCTTCTTTAGTTCATTTCGAAAGTTCATTTTTTCCCACTGGAGTGTTTTTGTACCATCCACTTGAAAGTTCTTTGTTCGATGATGGGTTAATCGTTAAGAATAATCTATCAGTTGTTATTCTAGATGAACGTTTAACCATCAGAATTTTAAATAGGCGGACTGGACAAAAGGTTGGGTTCTTCGTGTTAGGGACCAGCCATTTACTTTCGGCCATTTTTTTTCTCCACCCTGTGCCGTTTTATTGAAGAGAGGATTATATTCTACTCTTCCTAAAAAGTTGGATTTTTGAAAATCAGTTATTTAAAAAAATGTGTATTCTACCTGTTTTTATCCCAGAATTATCCACTTCCTCTTTAAAATAATGAACTTTGCAGTTTACTGCTTCTCCACCTCTCCAGGCAAGTTCCACTGAAGCGATATGGTAAAATTTCCGTTGGAGTCCTGCTGGAGTGTTTTCATCCCATAATGAAACCATGTTTTCATTCCATAATGAAACCATTGCATAATACTCATCCAATTTCAATGAAGCAGAGCTGCACTTCCTTTTATTTGCACACGTCTGCAAATTCCTTCTTTTCGCATTACGAGCTTCCCTACTAGACTTAAAGATAATGTCTTTAAATGGGTCAAAAATAATTTTCCACTTCACAAAATACATTTCTTGCATTTTTTTTGCAACGGTGTTCCACATTGTCTTCACAACTAGTTCTTTGTAATTTTCCTTCTTCATATTCCACGCCCAATCTGTCAGAATTAGGTTTAGTTGTTCTAAAGTTGTGTTTTCCATAAGCTCATAGTTCTTTGCTTTGCAGAATGTCATGAACTGTTTCCATATTGAAGTATGAGTTCTGAGGGTATTATACGGTATACTTTTCTCAATCGCCAGATCAACATTAGACAAAGAATGGCTTCCAAAGCGACTCATTTTCACGATATAAGCTGACTAACTAGCACTTGACAATAAAATCAGAAAAAATTGTTGAGCGTCGTTTTCTGGTGTCCTTGGAGATTATAATTACGTTTGTTTTCAAAGGTATTGTAATTTTTGGTGACAACTACTGTCAAGTTTTGCCGCGGGTAAACGCGAATAAACTGCTGACAGGTCCTGCCAAACAGTTTTTCCACCTAGAAACCATTTGTAATTCAAAATTGCGCGTTTCTGATTGGTGCAAATTACGACGAGGGAAATAGTCGCTGTAATTTTCGATAATTGTTCTCCAGATAGATAGAATTTTTGACAGGAGGGAAATATTCGAAAAAATTATATGGTGCTGCCACTGTAGCCGTGACGGCCATGTGGATGGTATTGTTTTCCATCTTTAATGGTATAACTATTTCTTTACGATGAAATAAAACCCATTGATTTCTCTCAAAATAAACTCGATTTTCATTTATTCTTTAAAGGAAACATGTGAGGAGGTGTAGCATGTTCTGAGATCTTGTAGTTCCGATGGAATTTTTTGATCCATGATGCTTGCAGGATTCTGCCAGAGAATTGCACTTTAATTTTTCTCCTGCTGTCGACCTCTTTCCTATGTCTAGATAGCACTGTTTCCCATTCCTGGAAGCATTGCCCTTGCAGAAATAACGCAATGGTTCGTTGGAGTATGGCACATAGCGACTTCCAGTTAAGAACAAAAGTCATTCATTTCGTTTTCACTTTCAATGGACTAGTTTTCATTTTTTTGTTAAGGATTAATTCTAAAAATTTAAGTAAAATGAAACAAAAATGTGGAAGAATCATTGAAATATCTCTAGAAATGAAAAAGTTATTGGACTTTGAAGTTGCGCTTGGAAGAATAATTTCATAGTACGTGTAAGTGCCGTGACGTCACACACTAGACGACTGGTATTCGCAGAATGCTTACGAATTCATTGGTGTACAATCACTTGTGCCGTTCGTGTCGTGTTTTGTTCGTTACACGATGGCTGAAATAACTTACTATATACATACATATAAATTACTTTTTTCTCTTTTTACTCCTCACATAAATATGTTTTGCCATTGATAGACTTCAACAACCAGTACTCAACTGCAAACTGTTTATGAAACGTTTTTTAAATAAATCATCGTTATAAGTTGAACCATGATGAAGCAAACTCAAAAATAGATACTTACTTGAAAAGTTTAACTCCTTTTATTTCTGCACTAACATAAGATGGATTTGAAGAAAAAAATCCCATCACTGCGAATATATCTATTTTAGGCAAATTGTCACTTTGTCCTTTCACGAAGCCTTCTTCCATTATGGTGACATAAAAACAAAACTCGAGTTAAAACTACACTGTACAACTACAAACGGCGCGAGAGCCTTGGCGCGGCTAAGTATTTAAACGTAATTTATGGTGTAGCGATCACAGGCAAGAGCCGTGACGTCACAGACCAAAGACGTTCCGCGCTAAAATACGTGAATTTAAATAATCTATTTCTCAGTCATTTATTGATGGATTTTCAAAAATTTTTCACTGATTTATCAGTTTTGCTCTATATTTTAATTCTATCGTGTCAAATAAAGTATTATCAACATCACTAAACTAGTCCATTAAGGATCGTATAGATGTGTTTCTCTCAAATTTCGATTTATTGAATTAATGATTTGGTCCAATAACATATCGAAATATTTTATAATAGGTATACATTTCCTCCGATCGAATAGCGACTGAGTTCTAATTCAAATCCACTTCGATATTA
The DNA here is from genome assembly GCF_914767665.1 of Harmonia axyridis. Taxonomy (NCBI): domain Eukaryota; kingdom Metazoa; phylum Arthropoda; class Insecta; order Coleoptera; family Coccinellidae; genus Harmonia; species Harmonia axyridis. The sequence continues at coordinate 28,527,545 of NC_059503.1, forward strand.
ACATATAATTTTTGAAATCGCATAAATTGACAAAAACTGAAAACAAGAAGTAAAACTAGAATTGTAGAAAAAGGGAATGATCAGAAAATGCAAGAGGAAATGTGGAAACAGATAAAAAGTAGAAATGAACCTAATAGGATGGATTTTAGAGAACATCTTTCCCTTTTGGGGGGGGGGGGTTGCTATGGGGCTATGTTTTGAAATGTAAACCCCTAATTCTTATAGCAGATTCTTATTCTACGGCAAAAATATAAATGTTTCATACGAACAATTTTTCACTAAACGCCACAGATGGCTCTTATTCTTGTTTTCTGCTGAACTGTTTGTTTTCATAACATGTACTCCTACTGATCATTTGAAAAGGGCGAAAATATTTGTTTTGTTTCAAAATATTCAATTAAAAAGAATGTATCAATTGCAAAAAGATTACTTGGAATCGAGTAGAAATCTCTGTCAATCCTATGCCCAGTACGGTTTCCATTGTTTCAACGAATAGTTGAACAATTCACGATCAAAATTTCATATAAATGATTAATGAAACAGATGCATTAATGTCAAACTCGATTACAGAGCTATCTGTGACGATTCGTGAACAATTGTTCGTACCAAAACTTTTGTATTTTTTGCCGCAATATATGAATCTTCAATAAAAATCAGTGATTCCTATTTGAAATTCCAGAGTTGAGGTTCAGCATAAGAGAACTTCTCCCTCATATATAAACCTTTTATTTGAGGCATTTCTCCGTAAGATATTTCCTCCCCGAGATTTTTGACTGATTCAACATAAGAAATTACCTGGTATATACTCACTCCACAAAAAAATCTGATTTCATACATTGCGCTCGAGGAGTTCACTTTTTTTTTAGACCCTGGTCAGTTATTTTTCTGAGAAATGGCAAATGACTCGAGAACTACTCAAGATATAGCTTAGGAAATCTACAACAAATGATCGTATGGAGAAAAACCTCTGAATATGCAATGAAATAGATTATTCAAGTTTGAAAAGTTGAGAGTATTTTCGGTGAAATTAGAATCCTGTATTTCTGAAAAAAATTCGGGGGGGTCCGGACCCTATCGGACTCCCCCCCTGGCTACGGCCTGGACTGAGGATTATCTTCAATGAAATGTCTGCAAATTCGCTCATAAACATTTCCGACACAATATTCTCTAACAAATAAGTGACATATATTTATGTCATCATAAACCATAGACTGGCAACATCGACTCCGCCGCCATCTTGCGACCAGAGAACCTGGTCGTCTCTCACCGAAAGCCGTTCATTATCGGCGATCGCCGTTTAGCCCCCTTCGATATTTCATAATCGTTATTATTCCAACCTATATGTTTAATAACCTGTCGAGTAATGCCAGGTCCGGTACAAATTTACGACCGCGTCCTCTAACGCCGTCGTCGCGAGAGCACAGAGCGGTCCGCTATCGTTCTCTGTGTACACGCCCCGTTCTACCTACCGTGCAAGTGGACGCGTTCCGCAATTAAGAAGAAGATCTCTATGAATACAGAGTGGCAATGAAAAAAGGGACAAATTATGGGTTACGTCGACTTGGGACGATGTCAATCAATCATCGGAGGATTTTCAATTTTAATCGATCGGCCTGTTATCTCTCTGACGGACACCTTCACTTAGAACGAACGGAATTTTGGTCCGAAAATGAATCGAAAAGTTCTCACGCCAAAAAAATTGAAAGGTTTCTTGGAATACCCGCAGGAATTCTAATTGAATCGATAGTCAAAATTTCGTGAATCATCATAAATAATAATTATGATGAATAAAATCATAATTATGCAGAATTGGTCTTCAAAAATTATATTGGGAAAAATAATACCATCGAATCGGTATTCGTTTCGTTTTTGGCTTTCGTGAACTATATAGGTTATTGGAACCCATTCTTCTTTGTGGCCTCTGTATGTTACACCCCCATCCTATACGAGGATCGGTTCGTAACTATTCCTCAGGTACAATACGAAGCTATCATTATTAACTGGTGGTATAATCCACTATTGTAAATCTACTTGTCACAAGAGCTGCTAGGGGTGAGGGGGTAAGTTTTCGGGCTGCAGCCCTCCAAAGATATCAACAATTCGAAGAAAGTTTGTCAATGGAAAATCCGTTTTTATTGTCTTGGTCGGCAACTTCAATAAAGAAGAACTTCTTGCTTCTCGAAGATAACCATAAAATTTTAATTTTATTGCCACCACCAGTTAGGTAGTTCAGTAATCAGAAGTTGAACACCATGATACAAAGATACATTATTATTTCTTTGTATCAAGTATCATGGTTGAACACGTCCTAAAAAAATACCTAAAGTCATAAAAAATATGCAATTATGCAACTCGGTAAAGGTTACGAAGCAATAGCAACATATAGCTTCAAAATTTTTAATTGAGTAACAGATTCCTCAAACATGTACCGATCTGTGTTATCATCATTCACATCTTTCATTGATCGGAGTAATAACTTTTCGACTGATTTGAAAAAATTGACAAAATTATATGAAATGAATTTAGAAACCAAAATAAACCTTGAATGTGAAATCAAGAAGTGGAAGAAGGAACCATCGAGCATTCCCGATGCAAAACTAAGTCCAATATTAATACTTTTTGAATATGATATGCAGTTATTTCCTGACATATTTATATTACTTAAAATATTTTTTAAGTTATCAGTATTGACTGCCTCGCCGGCAAGAACTTATTCTATCCTCAAGAGACTGAAAACGTATTTGAGAAGTGCAATTGACAGTGAAAAATTGACTGGACTCCCTCTGTTCAATATTTATTTTAAATTCGATATTGAGAATGAATTAGATATTCTAGGAACATCTGAACGAAAAATGAATATTTGAAATTATTTATTTGTATTATCTTTAGCATTTACTTCAACCTTCAGGTCAATCTTTTTCAGGTGTTTATGGAGTAGTGTAGGAAGAATGCATTGATTTTGATTGGCCAAATGTGTCCATTTCAAGACTAAGAGTTTCCATGACGGTGTATTGAGTTTTGAGTTTGAGGGCTTCAACATCCAATCCGTGAACTGCACAAAGTTTTTGGGAATTTTCATGGATCGCCATCTGAGATGGGAGCAGCAGATAGATGCTCTCTGTAGAAGAGTGAATAGTTTCCGTTACGCTATTTCGCGTCTAAAACAATCCATGCCACAGTCAGCAATATTGTCATTTGTCAGTGTATTACGGCCTAGTATTCTGTCACCTTTCATATACGGTAGACTCTCGATGTAGTGAACTAAATACTGCACGCCAAGTTCACTATTTGGATTTTTTCACTATAACGAAGTTCAAATGAAACAACATTGTTTGCTGGAATGAACAACAGTTTATTGTGATCGATATGATACATAAGAGTTTTAACTATTCAAATTTGATATTTCAAAGTTTTTCTCGAAAAAATTAGGTAATTTTCGTTTAAATCTGGTATTTCTCTACATCCATCTGAACCACGTATATCTCCAATTATGTAGGATTAGTGTAGAGTGGTCAATACGATTTTGATTTTCGGCCGTCCACTGTATCACCTTATTTAATGATATTAATGCATTAGATGTCTTTTTAAATTAAACAACCGTCGATAACAGTTTTTTTCCTGAAATTTTGAAAAATCGAATTCCAAAACATTTCTTGTAGCTTTGCAACCATCCGCTGCTCGCAATAAAACATGAAGTCTCTTTGTAGTCATTAGTTTTTTAAAGTTTTGATTTTTCCTATAGGTATAGTTGATCTTCAGAATATTCACTCTCCTATTTCGAATTTCACACAAATGGTAGACTTTGACTCACCATATTCTGTGGCTAAAGCTGTCACTCCAACGCCTTTATCTATACAACTGTTCATCTATTCCGCCTTTTTGACTATCCTCGCAATATTATTTATCCTTACTGAAGAACTGGATAATAATATGGTACCAAGGCAAATGATAAAAAGTAAATGAATGAAAACGTTCAACAATGGACTAGTTTAGTGATGTTGATAATACTATATTTGACACGATAGAATTAAAATATAGAGCAAAACTGATAAATCAGTGAAAAAATTTTGAAAATCCGTCAATAAATGACTGAGATATAGATTATTCAAATTTACGTATTTTAGCGCGGAACGTCTTTGGTCTGTGACGTCACGGCTCTTGCCTGTGATCGCTACACCATAAATTACGTTTAAATACTTAGCCGCGCCAAGGCTCTCGCGCCGTTTGTAGTTGTACAGTGTAGTTTTAACTCGAGTTTTGTTTTTATGTCACCATAATGGAAGAAGGCTTCGTGAAAGGACAAAGTGACAATTTGCCTGAAATAGATATATTCGCACTGATGGAGTTTTTTCTTCAAATCCATCTTAAAAACTATTTACTGAGGAAATGTTTCTATTCCATAGATGAATACTTCTCTTGTGATTTTTCTGATTTTCAGGAGTGATACTTTTGTATATTTTTCTTTTTGATTTGTATTTTGACGTATGTAAGCATTTTTGTAATGTATTAGCATGAATAAACTATTACTATTACTATTACTATGTCAGTGCAGAAATAAAAGGAGTTAAACTTTTCAAGTAAGTATCTACTTTTGAGTTTACTTCATCATGGTTCAACGTATAACGATGATTTATTTAAAAAACGTTTCATAAACAGTTTGTAGTTGAGTACTGGTTATTGAAGTTTATCAATGGCAAAACATATTTATGTAAGGAGTAAAAAGTAAAAAGAGAAAAAAAAGTAATTTATATGTATGTATATAGTAAGTTATTTCAGCCATCGTGTAACGAACAAAACACGACAGGAACGGCACAAGTGATTGAACACCAATGAATTCGTAAGCACTCTGCGAATACCAGTCGTCTAGTGTGTGACGTCACGCCACTTACGCGTACTATGAAATTATTCTTCCAAGCGCAACTTCAAAGTCCCATAACTTTTTCATTTCTACAGATATTTCAATGATTCTTCCACATTTTTGTTTCATTTTACTTAAATCTTTAGAATTAATCCTTAACAAAAAAATGAAAACTAGTCCATTCAAATGAGATATGATCAGTTCAAACAACTATAATACTAGACACTCAGATATGCTTTGTGATCCCTTACACAAAACTAATAAATTCGAGTCATCTGTCTCATATCAAGGTCTCATTCTTTATAATCATTTGCCTGCCAAATATAAAAGCGCTTGTGTCTAAGGGATTTCAGGAGGAGATTCAAATCAATCCTTTCGAACAAGGCATAGGAGTATCTGGGGGATAGCGACTTGTAGTTTCAGATTTATTTTGTTTGTTCTTAGAAGTGGTTAAATATTTAGTTATAAATATTTGTATTTTAATTTGTTACCTTAAATTTAAAAACCGTTTCTATATTTCTGTTATGGTATTATGAACCTATTTTGTAAAAATTGACCTATTTCTTTTGTGTTTATTATAATTCAATGTTGACTTGTCGTATACGTGTGATTTGTCTGAAATTTATTATTATTATTTTAATCTCCAAATTATGGAATGCATTTTTCATATTTGCTTTTATACACCAACCCGCGTCGTCTTATTCGTTCGATGGATCAGATCCCTCAAAACAAAATCCTGGCTCCATCATTGCTACTTATATGATTTCCTTCAGAAACTTAGAAAAATGCGAGGGTGTTCTCGAGCTTTTGGCTAAAAGGGAGGTTTTTTATGAGCTTAGATGTGCAAGACAACTTATTGAGCGTGGAACTCATAGAAATTATATTTATGGCTCAGCCATTTTTAGGTTAAGGAGAAAGTGGAACAAAATTGTTGTGCCCACAGCTGCGCACATACTAATAATTTGAGAATATTTAAGAAAGAGCTAGGGTCGATTGTTAATCGTTATTTTTAATGAAAATATATTTTTCTGATGCTAAATTTGTGTGTTTTTATTTGCATGAAACTGTTTTTCATTTCATGTTGCTGTATTTGTGTTTGCAAATTTGTTTGTACTGGAATTTTTCTTTTTGTATATTTTACACAAAGGATCTTTGATATAATCATTGGTACGTTGATATTGAATAAATAAATAAATAAATATTTTTTCATTATTACACACACCGTGCCTCAGACGAAATCAAGCATATGATCCCCATGGGCCGCTGTCGAAAATAAACAAATCGTCGCCCACGTCCAAATTAACGCGAAAATCCCATCAATCACCCTCTTTTCTTCCCGCGCGTCCGCCTAATGCACCGGACTCGAACCCGCTAGCTCATCTGCATAGGTAGCGTCGGATCCGTGCATAATCCGTCGATAAGTCAAGAACGGGGGGGCGCCCGCGGCGACGTCCGCGTATCGCTGCCCGTACAGAAGCCGCATCGTCCGCGCGTAATTGCGGGTTCCGTACGATAAAATGACGTCGGATGAAGATAGCGGTCGATAATTTTCGAATCGTTAATGAACGTTCATCATCCGCGTCGCGGACGTTTGACGTCCTATGTGTTATTTACGGCCGGACGATTAATCCTACCAGGCCGGAATTTCGATGATTCCCGTGGGCGAAGGTTTTTCCCGTTGGCGCAGCAGGTTAACCCGTCTAAGGCGAGGAAAAATTACTGGCGAGATTTTTGGTCTCGTTTTCCAGGAATTATTATTAGTTGTTTTTCTCTTCTCGTGCGGAAAGTGGTACTTTCTCGCACGGAACCCGCAGTTGAGTGCGGTAGTATATTCTAGCCGAGTATAGAAGTACATTCACACATAGACTGTATATACTTAAACACTGTGTCCGTAAAGTATGGAACAAATTCATTTTTAGCTAAACAAACCATTTTAAGAAATAATCTGAAACACGTCGATTTTTCATTTCAATTTACCGTATTTTAAAATAATAATCTAATATACAGCACTGGGGAACGTTCCCCCCCCCCCAAATGGCCCGGGCACCTCTTAAATTTCTCCGGTCCTCCTAGAATTTGACATACTAAAACTCAAATAATTATAAGATCAGCAAAAATTTCACCTTCAATACATTTTGTGAAAACCCATATTAATGAACGGCCAAAAATGACTACCCAAAATGGTGGAAGTGTCTGGAGTCCACATTTTCAGTATCTCAAAGTTCCCCCCCCCCAGAAGTGGGGCCTGGATCCGCGCCTGCAATGAACAATCTCTATAGAAGAGCAGTAACAACAGCCGAAAAGATTGCATGTAATAATAGAAAAACAAAAACATCTCAAACAGTAACCAAAATATAGCGAAATATTTCAGAAACTCGAGAATGAATCAAGATATCTAAGATCTGCTTTCTGATATCTTATTATTTCAAAAAAAGAGATCGGGGTTCCTTCGTTTTAGAATCTCTAAATCTTATAGTTCTGGAGACAAGTCCGCCACCAGGATCGGCATACCGGACATTTGGCCAGGGCGCCAAATCGCAGGCACGCAAAGTCAGTTAACAAAACAAGGATGACTCCGTCAAGTAAGGACTGAATCCATTAAATAGTAACTCATTAAATCGAAAATATTTAGTAATACATAAATTGTTGTTATACAGTGCCCTCAGCTGGCAAGAACAATTTTGTTTTCTGGTGAATAACAAAACACGAGACAAAACATATTAATTCTATAGCAGTCAATGCAGGTACAATTAGACCATTAGGGCGTTTAAATTTTATTTTTCCGGGACGCCAAAATGTCTGCTTTCAGTGAGCATCGAATTTGGGAAACCCTGTACACTCCTATTTGTGATTCTGTTGGTAAAATATTCTTCAGTCTGTCAATGCAAAAAATGCACTACTCAATCGAGTACAAACATAAATAATAATAATAAATCGACTTTATTTAATGAAATATGTACAAAGACATATGATATGTTTAGATGTTGGACTAACCATGCCGAGGCGGAGTTTAGTCAACGACTATTCTTACCCTCAACCTCGTATGGCTGCCATATCTTGATAATATAAATAGAGAATATGATATATAAACAACAATGAACAAATAGAGATTATAAAAACAAAAACAGCAATAGACAAAATAGAGAATATAAATATAAAATATGTATAATATAAATAGAAAATATAAATAGAGGATGTAAATACAATAGAATAAATAACATGCAGAAGGAGAAAAAAAAATTACTGTATTAAATCACTTGAGAGAGAGCTCTTCATTTGACGTCTGAATTGTGAATAGCTGAGGCTGAAAACACTACCGTCCACACTATTCAAAAATTTTACCGCGTTCCTGACGTTGACCGAATGCACCGAACTTCTAGGAATGAGCCTTCCATGAAGAGCCGCACAATATTGAGTCGTTAGAAGTTTATAAACAAAACATCGAAAATGTAGCGATCTTCTTTCCTCCATCCTCAACCAACCCAACTCACGAATCCTATGAGAAATGTGATCATATTTCCTCAAACCGAAAATGAATCGGCAACACCAGTTCTGAACAAGCTAAATACGATATCTCACATAAACACTGATGCAGGCAGGCCCCTCTTCTCCACTGGGCACTATGGGCACGTGCCCAGGGCCCCGCGATCGAATGGGGCCCCCTAGTTCCTGCCAGATTACCAAATGATAACCGATATTTAGGTATTACCGAAAAACATTAATTTTGAAAAATCTGATGATAATGACTTACTTCAATACCTACGCTTATTAGCTTCAGTTTGCCGCATGCGCATAGCTATACCTTGTACAACATAGCTTGAACTTTTTGACAGATGGGTCAGTGATGGGAAACACAAAATATCTATTGGTGTAAAAAATATGTGGCTGTATGTATTGCATTGAGAATATTTTTAAGCATGATGATAACTAACTGCAGCGGAGAACGCTCCTTCTCCAAATTGAAACGAATAAAAAATGAATTAAGAAGTACAATGCTTCAAGAGAGATTAACTAGTTTGTCGCTGATGTCCATAGAATGTGATATTCTCAATACCATAGATTTTGAAGAAGTGATTAACGATTTTGCTCATCTTAAATCTAGAAGGGTACCTTTGCAATCAACATAGAATTAATCTAAGGATTTTATGCTAAGCGAGTTATTTTTGTAGATTATTTTTTATATATCCTATTTTTTTATAGTTAGTAACTAAATAAAAATAAATTTAGAACCTTGTTTGTCTATTTTCTTTATATATTATAACTAAATAGTGTTTTCTCAAGGTCATAGGGGCCCCATGATCCTAATGTGCCCAGGGCCTCAAATAGTTTAAAGACGGCCCTGGATGCAGGGTCCATAAACTACGTCACAATAATCGAATAAAGAAATAATCAAGGACTCAGCCAAACGTTTCCTTATACTAAAGGTCAAAAATCGTCGACACCCATAAACAACTCTCAGCCGATGAAACGCTGTCTTCAGAATACCGGCCACATGATTGGAAAAATCAAGCCTACAATCGAAAATTACACCGAGATTCCTCACGGTATCACACAAGGTTAAAGGCTGACCATAAATGCACAGTTGCAGGTTGTCCTTACTATAGAATATTGACGAACATTGGAAAAAACAGAATATTTGCACTTGCCTATATTCAATTTTAAATCATGTGAGGCTGCTACATTACAAACATTTTCAAGATCATAGTTAATCTGCTGGGAAGCCAAACCCAAACTACTCATATCAAAAGAATAAAATAGCTGCTTGTCATCCGCAAAAGCCTGCGCAGAACAAAATTTCAGGACCCCAAGCAGATCAGCGGTATAAATTAAAATAAGAAGTGGTCCCAAAATAGAACCCTGCGGCACCCCAGACAGAAGAAACACCGACTCAGACATACTACCATCAACCTGAACCACCTGACTCCGCAATGACAAATAAGATCTGATTAAGGCAACAGAAAGCGGAGTAAAACCGTAAAACTTTAACTTTGCACATAATAAAAGATGGTTAATAGTGTCAAATGCCTTTTGAAAGTCTAATAAATTTTTTTTTTATCCAAATTATAAAAGATGGAATCAGTTACTGTTGCCAAATCAGTTGAAGTACTGAAAGATTTACGGAAACCAGCCTGATAGTCTGGTAATAAGTTATTTACAGAGAAAAATGTATATATCTGTTCATATAGCGCCTTTTCAAAAACTTTCGAAAGAGCCGGCAAGATGCTTATTATACGTAAATCAGAAAAGCTCTCAACATTCTTCTTTTTAGGTATAGGTCGTCCATCTGCACACTTCCAAACCTCAGGGAAAGTACCCGACAAAATACAAGAATTAATTACATGAACTATATAGGGAACAACAACCGGAGCAGAGTACTTGAGCATCTTTACAGAAATACCATCGGAGCCAAGAGCATTTGAAGTAATGGGATGTAAAACTCTCTCAACATCAGGGGTGGAAACCAACTTAAATTCAAAGGAAAGGGAGCTGTCATGTATTTCTGTGTTATGAAATTGAATTAAAGCAGTTGTTATTATCACCAGAGCAACCGTTAAATTGGCCTGAAAACTTGATTTATCAAATTTGAGTCAGAAAACTCATCAGGAACTCAAATACAGTTAGTTTGCCTGTTCAGCGTGTTATCAATTCGCAAGCCCAAAAAATTCTACAGTCAGAATACCTACTTCAAGTCAATAATTTCATCAGGCATAGAATCCAGTACGGCCTGTATCTACCTAATCAGCGATGTAGTTTCTCCGGCTACATTTCGGTGAAGAGATCGACCCCTTCAACGAAAACAACAACATCGAGACAACCTGTCGATCGGGATCACCTTCGACGCAATTAACGTCGTCTTGGAAGAACGTAATTAGAGTATAGATTTCCAAGATCTATAATGGACGATAATGATTGGTGCGGGTACCGATATATCTGCCCGCCTGTCAGGGCTAATTACACCTCTGGACTGGCCTGCCTGAAAGGCAAAGTGGCCGGCTTCCGATTCAGCCCCGGGTCCTGGATACTCCTACGCCGTCTAGATCGATGTCGAAGGGAGCTTCTAGAGATTGGCCGATTCGATAGGAAAATGTGAAAAAGCGATTGAAAAAATTGAACCGATTGTTAAAAAAATTTTTGTTAATTAAGAAAATACGAGGGTCAATCAAATATAAACGACAATTTTTTTTATATTTATTTTTATTTTAAACGCAAAAAAAAATATAGTTTATTTTTCTACATGATCTCCTGATTTGGAAAGACATTTTGCCCAGCGGATAGGCAGCTTTCCAATCCCTTCTACGTAGAAAGATACAGGTCGTGTTTGCAGCCAATTGCGCACGTAGGATTCAATCTCAGCATCACTATCGAATCTTTGGCCTCTCAAAGCTTCCTTGAGAGGGCCAAACACATGAAAGTCACAGGGTGACAGGTCTGGACTGTAAGGAGGATGTTCCAATGTTTCCCACCCCAGTTGCTCCAATTTTGCCTTCTCGGAGGTTGGATATCACCATGGCGTACAGAAGAAGCTATTGCTGCTGTAGAGCGTAGCATTGAGGAAGACCCGAATGAGTCTATCCGCCATCGAGCACAAGAATTGGATCTGTGTCCATCCGCTTTATGGAAGATTTTGCGGAAGGATCTTGGTTTGCGTGCTTACAAAATCCAACTCGTGCAAGAATTGAAGCCAAACGATCATCAAGTAAGGCGTAGATTCGTCGAATGGGCCCAAAATGAGATTGCCGTTGTCCCCGATTTTCATAAGCGAATTTTGTTTAGCGATGAAGCGCACTTCTGGTTGAATGGCTACGTCAATAAACAAAATTGCCGCATTTGGAGTGAAGCTAATCCTCAAGTGTATGTCGAAACACCGTTACATCCAGAAAAACTGACTGTATGGTGCGCTTTATGGGCTGGTGGAATCATTGGTCCGTACTTTTTCAAAAACGATGATGGCCAGAACTTTACAGTCAATGGTGATCGCTATTGAGCCATGATTACTAACTTTTTCATTCCTGAATTGAACAACCATGATGTCCAGGAGCTATGGTTCCAACAAGACGGCGCAACATGTCACAACAGCTCGTGCCAAAATCGATTTATTGAGAGACACGTTTGGTGACCGCCTAATTTCACGTTTTGGACCTGTGAATTGGCCTCCAAGATCTTGTGATTTAACACCGCTAGACTACTTTCTGTGAGGCTATGTTAAGTCATTGGTCTATGCGGATAAGCCACAAACCCTTGACCATTTGAAAGACAACATTCGCCGTGTTATTGCCGATATATGGCCACAAATGTTGGAAAAAGTCATCGAAAATTGGACGTCCAGATTGGACTACATCCGAGCCAGCCGTGGCGGTCATATGCCAGAAATCATATTTAAAATGTAATGCCACAAGATTATCTTGCGGATAAATAAAATTCATGTCAATCGAATAATCCATCGTTGTTTTATTGCAATTTAAAGTTCTATAACTCTAAAAAAAAACCTTTTACAATATTTGGGAATTTATTTCTTAAAAATAATGTCGCCAAAATGTCTACCCTCATGTTCACCACGCTTATTCAATCTAAGACTAAAATTAGTTTGGTTCAATAGTGCTCGTGTTGATATGAGAATTATCATTGTCAAGGGGGTCATGACCCCCCAAAATGGAACACTCAAAGTGCGTTTCAAGCCGACAAGTTACGAAATGGTCCCATCAAAAAGCATGAACCCCATAACGGTGCGCGCCCCCCCATCAAAATTTGAGGCAAGGTAGCCCTTGCTTTGTGAATACTTGTCCAATTTTTAAATTTCATGGCGGTTTCTAAGCTATCCATTCAGTGTCAGATTCTCTTTCAGAATGGATCGCTAACTTCAAATAAATATAATGCAAAGTAACATTTATTACTCATTTCTGTTTTTTTTTTTTTTTTTCAGATTTAATTATAAAGTCATCACCCGTTGGTGAAGAGAAAGGATAGAGAAGATTTTGTTTCGATGAAGAAGAAGCCCTTCAATATAAATAAGTCAGCTTATTCTGTAAACGTATACACAAACTAGTTTCTACGCCTATACGGGGATACATAGTTTTTGCTTAGGTTTTTATCTGTGCTCTTGTATTATACGTTGAAATGCCCCTTTTACATTTATTTATATATGGTGAATATTTTATTTTAACTGGACCTGGTTTACTATTGCAGACTTCATATTGAAGTCCCCTGTACTATAGGGGACTGGTTCTCTGGTTAAATCCAGAAAAGTTCTGCACTTTAAGCAACAAAAACTCATCTTAAATCATAAAGCTTTCAAATGGGGAGGTCGGGATCAACACAAACAGATCAATTAACCTCTTTAACGTTCTCTTTCGTTCTCATAACCTTGGGCGCCATGGTCTTGGTTTATCTAGTGTTGAACCGGTCTACCAAAAATTTTTACCTATTTCCGAATGAGAGGAATGCTTGGCGCATCATTTGAGAGACAAAAACCTCGAATATTGGAGAAATTTATTCGCGCTATAATCGTAGAATTACCGTTTTTGCAATATTCTCTTAGGAGAAACGCTCCATAGCGACAAGTATGGTATATCCAAAGTCGCTTGAAATAGTCGATAAAAACGCTTGGCCAGATGTCCTTTCGAAGTGGATACCGCGATCCGCTAAATACCGGGGTTAACATATAAGAAAGTATTGTTAGGCAATAAATTTACTGGCCCCAAAGGAATTTCTGTAAACTTGGAAGCTCTTGTATATCCGAAATATTCTGGCTTCTTCCAAGTGACTTTGGATATATTATACCACTCTCTTCCTCTACGCCCCTCTCCGAATCGTTGCTTTCAAGCAGTAAGCTTAACAAATATAAACTCTCTTTTGAGACGCCTTGTATCTTGTTATGTTGCAACTGACCACTCCTTATAATTGGCAATTGTCGAGCAGGGCCTCTACTTCTAATTTTCTCAAGGGTGGTTTTAAATACCCTTCTGACAAAAATTTCTTCTCAACATTTTACAATTTATTTTAATAAATTGTAAAATGTTGAGAAGAAATTTTTGTGGGTAGGCCTTTTTTGAGTTCAGTTTTAACTGAACTCAAAAAAGGCCTACCCTACCAATCTGCAATCTATACAAAATATGCTCATCAACATTAACACAGAATAGGTACAATGGGTTTCTATCAAATGACGAATGATATAAGGATTATCTACTTCTATTTAATTATTCGTAATTTGTAATCTCAAGATCCAGGGCTGGCGTTAGGGATGAAACAGGGGCCTATATTTGAGGGGCGGCAATTCTGCCCAGTTTGCGAGCCTCCTTTTCTCATTTCATCCTTGATTCTTAAAAACAACATGAGGTTGTTCCGCTCCGCTGCGTTTGTCAACCAGGGGCGGATACAGGGGGGAGGGGGTCATGGGGGCCATGCCTCCCCCCTCGCGGAACTTATAAATAAAAAAATGTATCCTGAAAAATCGAATAATATGCGTGGGCACTCACAAGGGTGAAAGATTGGATATGATCTAGAATGGTTGAAGACAGGTTGATTGTATTGGCATTAATGCATATACATATTCTTAATGTTGAAAATATTTTACAAAGATACGCTAGTCAAAAAAATAGGAGACTAGTATTTGTTACTAAATTTTTAATATTTGATCAAATGTTTTGATTCAATAGGTGTAGTAAAAAGGAATTCATTATGTTATAGATAGATGGCTTCAGTTATCTGTATCTAGCGATCGGGTTTCACCATAAGGCATTACAAAGATGAGATTTCGCACTACAAAAACATTCTGGCATTTTTGTGATGATGGCTCAGTTAATTTTGAGCGCGCCACAAAGATGGACTCTAGCAAAAAGGAAATACGCTATATTTTATAGTAGGTATACCAGCCAGGCGGCTGAAAATGTAAATAGTGTTTTTGGACCTGATACTGTAATAGCCAATCACGTGCAATTTTGGTTTCGTCGAATCCGTTCCGGTAATTTCGATGTCAAAGATCCACCAAGCACTGGAAGGCAAATCAGGGCCGCTGCCAGGAGCGGCATACCAGACATCAGTTAATAAAACAAGACTTTTTGCACCTTCAAGAATTACGTCATTTTTTTGCTATAGATTTATAAAAACATCGTCATGCTTTCAAACAATGCAGGATGTTCTGATAAATTTGACAAGCTGATTATGAGTTGAAAAATACGATTTCATATAAAATTGAAAAAAGGCCTGAGAGGAATAACAGAGGCTCCTTCAAAGAAAATTCAGATAAATTAGCCAAAACAGGGTGGTGAAATTTTATTTCGCCGGGGTGCTAAAATGTCTGTCGGCGGCCCTGAGGCCAATTGTCGAAAATATCGATAAAAGTATGGACATGTCGAGTCTTGTTTCGATTGCTCAAGAGCTTAAGAGTGCACAATAAACCGTTTGGAACTCTATTTGCATAAGGCTGATCTAAAAAAGATGCTAGATGTACGGATACCACACGAGCTAACGCAAAAAACAGCATGGACCGAATTTCTACTGCGACTCACTGCAGAATCGCAACAAAATCGCTCCATTTTTGAAACGCTTGGTACCTGGTGACGGAAAGTGGATCATTTATGACAACGTCAAGCGGAAACGGTCGTGGTCGAAACGCGGTTAGCCTCCGGAAACGGCCAGGAAGGTTTTGCTGTGTGTTTAGTGAGATTGGCAGGGAATCATCTACGAAAAACTGTTTCCCTAAGTCACAACTGTTAACTTGGAACTGTAGTTATCGAACGAAACAGCGCATATTTGACCCAAATCGGATCATTCTAACCATAGTTATTGAAGCCTTGTTCTTCATGCAAAAATAATGGTTTTCTTTTTACTACTCCTTATACTTTCATGCGCCTGAGTTGGTTTATGAAATGAATTCACATATATTTATGAAATATGTGAAATTTTTTTTAACTTGTTTTTGTCCTACAAAAATTTTGGAAACTGAATATGATATGATTTACTAAAATTCATCCTTCTATAAAAAAACACTTGACCCAGTAGGTACCAACAAAAATGTTCGCTATTTTGCTAACTTATATGAGCCGTGAATTTCTATGGCCCCCCTCTAACATCGTCTGGATCCGCCCCTGTTGTCAACATTCTCATACAGGCGTATGAGAAATACAATGGCAGCTCAACCAATATTGTGAGAAAACTCTCCCAAATGAACAACGGCAGAAAATTGGAGACATTATAAAAGGGGCGTAGGAAATAAAATTCCAGTCCTTATACAAAAACAAGACTTGTGTGTCAACCAATATTGACAGAATTCCTAGTTATCCTCATTGAAAGAAGGATAAAATCATTAGGCATTCCACAAAGACGTTTACACATTCAACATATGAAAAATTTCTACGATTTTGCATTCGAAACTAGCTATTGTTAAATGCCAAATAATGTTCTCAACGAAATACATGTTTATAATATCAATTAGTTCATAATTTGTTATAAATAATAATAATAATAATAATAATGAACTTTATTTAGCACTCGGCTATTGAAAACAATACAAATATAATCCACTAACTTAATTAAATTCCTCATAAATGTAACTCATTAAACATTTTTTGAATTCTCTATAATTATTACAATATTTGATCTTTTCAGGTAGATTATTGAAGATAACTAATCCCCTGCTAAATGTGGATTTATTCATTAATGTAGTATTAACTTTTTCTATGTAAAAATCATCTCGGCGTCGTGTATTATAATTATGTATCTCATTAGCAAATTTTAGGTTTTCACTCAAATATTCAGGTAACATTTTATTCCTTGCTTTGAATATTAAATCTAATGTTCTATAAATAATCCTTTGATTGACACTCATCAATTTCAAACAATTTAACATATTTCTTATGTGATATTTTGTTTCATATTTTCCATGCTTCAATATAAATAAACCCTTTTTTTATTTGTGCTGTTTTTTTTTCATTAAGATCTCTTCGACCTATTCTTAAAAAGTTGGATTTCATATTTTTACAATATGTATCTATACTATGTGTATTTCGATATTTTCGACTTATGTAGGTATATTTATTTATTCTGTTTTGCTGTTTTAATTTATTCAAAAACCTTGGAAACACTTGGAGTAATATTATTATTAAAACATTTCAATATTCTTCATTCCCAAGAATTTAATTTTTTGTACTTGCGATTGCTAGATTTTTCATCGGGAGAGGAAAGTTTTTTATTATCATCGGAGCAGGTGCTGTTTTTTTTTTGGTTGGTTTTATGAGGGGGATCATGTTGTTGTTGACGCTTTTTCAGCAGAGACCCGAAAAATTATTTGTTTCAGGCGAAAAAATTACTAGCGCCGGCCATGTCTCGATAGATGTATGAAGGTTTTCCAATTCAAAATTGTCTCAATATCACTCAGATTGCGGAAGAGTTCTTATCCTAATAGATAAATGGGTGATCCACACGTTCAACTTTGAGCAGAAGGAGGTTTAGTCTCAGTGGTCAAAATACCAATTCAGTGGAGGGATAATCAGAAAATTCCATTCCCGATGGAAGAATACATTTTCTGTAGGAAACTAAAAACAATATAAAAATTATAAATGCATGATTAAAAGCTTCGATTTTTCCTTTTCCTTATATGCCATTATACATATATCGGTATGTAACAAATCATCGAAAGTAAACAGTATGTATTCAAATTTGTCTATTTCGGATGAAATCGATCTTTTCAGTAAAACTCTCATTTTTTTCAAATAATAAATATTCTATCGTCTTGCTAGGAACTGGACGCACCACTAAAATTCCATCCTTGTTGCACCTTCTTACATATCTTTGAAAAAAATACTGTTCAGACAATCCACGACAACTTTGGATTCGTGTTTGTCTGTCCTGTGTGTCCGCTCATCCTAATACCTAGGGGAGAGTCGGGTAATTGTACTTACCTAAGCCAAAATTGAAATATTTTGGAAATCATAAACGATTGAACTTCTAGATTTTTCGTCAATATTCTTCAATGGTTTGGCTATAAGTTTCTCTATTATATTAAAAATAAAAATGCACTTTATGACTTTGAAATATAAAATTTGAAAAATGAATATTGCGTACAATTACCCGAAGTATGCGGCAAATGGTGCGCATAGGTAGGATAATTGTGCGCATCGAAAACAGGAACCAATAACACAATTTTTTGAACATGAGAAGTTATTCTTTTATTGAATAAGAAACAAAACAATGAATAAACAAAACTCTAACGATATAAAAGATAATAGAATAACAATAATTTTAAAAATATAATTAGGTATCACAAAAATCGCAGATAAATCCCTCAGGGCTGTCTGCTCCCGTGCACAGGGCATGAGACCATTTCGCACAAACTTAACATTTAAACCACATCTCATTTTTTATACTGCCCTCCCCGCAAATAACGCATCTTTCATTGTCTTCTGTTTCCAGATCGTCCAACTCGTCATCGTTATAAATCTCACTTTCTGATATATCTTCAGATTCACTGCTCTCTTCGAACCGTTTTCTTTTTGTGCTTCTCTTCTGACTTGCTTTGGGTCCTTTTATAATATTTGTTCCTTTTTTACTTTGGTTCTTCTTTTTCTTTTAATTTCCCCTGCCTCAATAACTTTTTCGCTGCTGCGGTTTCTAAATTTTCTCGGTTTGGTGTATCTGTCAATATTTCAGACATTTTTTTTTACGATTTTGTCGTTTAGCTACCCTTGGTTGTGGAAGTGCACTCAACTCTTCTAAAATAGTAGATGTACTAGGGACAGGAACATCGCTTTTTTCTGTTCTGAGCTGGCCAATCAAATTATTTTCCTGAGTAAGGTTGAGATTCGGATTGTTGTCAGAAGCTGGAACAGAACTGGCGTTTGAGGAGGAAGTAGAAGGTAATTCATCGTCATCAATTATAATTGGAAGGTGATGAGTTGCTGGTAGAAAATCCTCATCTGTGAACTTATCTGGTTGATAAGGCCATATCCCACAAGATCTGAATCCTGATTGAGCCTTATCCATGGTAGCAACATGAGTATAGGCTTTGTTGAATATTGCAGCTAAGTCGTATTGAGTTATTTCTGAAGCCGATGTTAGGTGATAGTCACATTGCCTGTTAAAAGCTGATTTCAATGGACCATAAAAAGCTACGTCTAATGGTTGAAGCCTATATGGGATGTATGAGGTGGTATCGTTAAAAGAATAATGCCATATTCTTTGCAATAGTCAAAAATTGGTAAGGAAATATGGCTGGAATGATTATCCAGGAGCAATAATACAGGTTCACCTTTAGATGATTTAACGGTTTTTTTGAAGTATTGTAGCCACTTGTGAAAAAGCTCTTCATTACTCCAGCCACTTTTTGAACAAGTATAAATTGCATTAGGAGGTCCATTGTTGGTTAATGAATTTGTCATTCTAATTCGGGGAAATATGAACATTGGTGGCACGTAACAAGTTCCAGATGCATTGAAAAAGCAGATAACAGTAACTGTTTTCCCTCTTGCACCAGATGTCTTAGCGCCAAATTGTTTAATTCCTTTGGGACCAAGTCTCTTGCATGGTTTTTGTACCGTAGAAATTCCAGTTTCGTCTACGTTGAATATTGCATAAACTTGAATTTGTCATATACTTTTCTGAGGTTTTGAAAGAATGTGGAAACTTCATGTTCGTTAAAAGCTGTTATTCTAGCTATACTAGTGGGTTCTGGCTTTCTCAGCGATATTTCTGAGTTTCTCCTGAGGAATCCATAGTACCCGTCTTTTCCGGCCATTTTTTATTCAACCTTGAAGTTGTGTTTGATTTGGTTTGCTTCGGCAAAGGCGAAAGCTAATTTTCTGAGTTGAGTCTTACTCAATCCATGGTAGAGTTTTGCCAACTTGAGAACATGGTCTTTTAATGCCATTTCCTGTTCTGTTGAAAAAACACAAAATTTTCCAAAATGTGGTCCAACCACCTCAAGTCCATTGTCATATGCTCTTTTCCTTTTTCTTATTGAAGACTCTGGAATATCGAACTTCCTTCCCGCCTGTCGTACTGATTTCCATTTTCTACAAACTGTATGGCCTGAATCATAGTTTCTCGATCCCATTGAGCCTTATAAGTTTTACGTTGGTATTTCGGCATCTGCAACAATGAAAAATATCATAAGCGATTATTTTAAGCGCCGTGTCAACAATGCTAAAAACATGGCGGTTAATTGTACGCACTAGCGGTCAATCGTGCGCACTGCACCCAATTAACCAAAATGAGTAATTTAACTTTCGAATTCTATAAAACAGGAAAAAAACTTGTTTTGCTTGAACTAAATATATCAGTGTCAAGGAGACTCATTAAGCAATCTATCGACGAAAACGGTTTTTTAAAAAAATGAAAATTAAAATACTTACGGCTTATTTTCACCAAGACACTCACCAGAGCAACACATGCGTGAACAACCAAATGGCCCTTAGAACATTAATCTATATTCTAAGAAATGGCCATTTTGGATATATAAGGTGCAGTGATTTTCCCTTCTTGTATGGGATAGAACATAATTTTGTCAAGAGATGGCATCTGCATGATGATTACGAAATTATATTACCCGATTGTGGAAATAAAGGTATGCGCACGATTAGCCGCTGCGTACAATTACCCGACTGTCCATACTCAGGCCGCACCTACATTAGGTCCGCATTTCTCCCGATCCGATCCGATCCGACGTTGTCCGATGGTCGGACGACGTCGGAAGAAAAACAAACACCTTTATCTTAATGTAAGTGCCTACAATTGAGTCGGGAATCGAGAATTCGGAAGCTTCGTTTCAATTGTAGGCACTAACATTAAGATAAAGGTGTTTGTTTTTCTTCCGACGTCGTCCGACCATCGGACAACGTCGGATCGGATCGGATCGGGAGAAATGCGGACCTAATGTAGGTGCGGCCTCAGACGGTAAGAAATAAATAGCAAGTTGCGATGGTCATCAGTTCAGTTATCCCGGGTTTGAATACCACATAATGCTAATTTTTTTCGTTGGCATTCATATACAATGTAGACTGTGAAAAAAATAATCAATCCTTGTGCAAAATATGTAAAAGTATTCTTATAGCTCTTTTCATTGACGAATTTGATAATAGTAGTACCATCTTCCGGATGTACGTTGAACTACTTTTGGCTACTGCAATCGAATTACAGAACTCTCCTCTGCATATGATCTCTAATTCTGCTAATTGCCAATAGATGGTTACACACAAACTTATGAGTTTGTTTATTGTGGCTTTTCCAACCGACTTATAATTAAAAAAAAAGTTATTATATCTTGAATTGGATTTACAAAGTAAAGGTTAATTTTGGTTCCATCTTTATTGTAGCTCCACAATTAATTTTTATGCTCAAACTTATTTGAAACTTATTTGGTAGGGTCGTCCGCTGGCACAGCGTACAGTGATTGTAAATATGTAGTTTATAATCACTACAGTGACTGTATATACTACAGTGACGACACGGCTCGTCAGCGTTTTGATTAGTTGGAGCCCTGTCCGCCATTAAATGTCGAACTTTCACCAGAGATCAGTGGCGTACCCAAGAGGGGGATAAGGGGAATATATCCCCCCCCCCCAGAAGGAATATCCATTATATGTAACAACCTTATATATCATAATCTTATAATGAGTAAGCAAAATTCTTTGGAAAACTTCTTCAAAAGAAGGAAAAATTGAAATTTTTTTTTCTTTATCCCCCCCCCCCAAGGCTTATGTCTTGGTACGCCACTGCCAGAGATCTCTGATTTTCACCATTTACATTCGAGTGCCGGGCTGCTTCACATGGTTTGAAGCATTCTTGTTTAATTTGTTAGTGATTGTGACTGATTTAGGGGGTTCAAACTGCTCAAAATGTGAATATGTTATCAAAAGAAACGAGCAGTCGACCAATATTTGCGCATGCGCAGTCGAACATCTTAATCTTGAAACACCGGTTAACGTTTGAAATGTTTGAATCTATCATTTCCCGCCGACATTTAATGGCGGAAGGCCGAAGTTGTCGTCACTGTAGTATATACAGTCACTGTAATAATCACTGTAGCACAGCGCTATCAGGGGCGCCAAAACATAAAATATAACATAGCCTTCGGACTCAATTGATTTAGAAGGCTATGAATGTAAATATAATTTTTATTGGATATTCTGTTTGCACTTTCTATGGTTCTAGCGAATCGATAAACAAGAAATTTTTCAAAACTTGAAAATGAAATTGTTATTTCACATTTTCATGAAAAATTTGAACTTGATAGGATCTATTGTACTAGTAATTAGGCATATTTTGTCGATTTTGTGTTCGAATTTTCTCTAGTTATGGTAACGGAATCAAAATGAAATCTTGGTTCCAATTATTTTTTTTTTTAATTTGTGCTTTGATGATCATTGGTACTACGGAACAGTTAAAAAAAAATCATTTCATAAGTACATATTACATAGTTCGTGGAAATGTATTCAAGTGTTGATTAGGTTGCTGTTTTAGAGTTATTTTATACAGTTTATGGGTATTTTGTCCCAGTGCCTTCCACAAGGAAGGTGCTAATTTTCGAATGGGTTGGTACCTCATTTGGGCAGCCCATAAGAAAATAGTAGTTATTATGGTGTGGTGGCATTCAATGCTTACTGGAAAGTGTTCTATTTTCTGATACATCCGAGTCATAGTCGCGATATTTTATGTGATAACTCTTTGTGAATCTAGCTCAATTAGGAGTTATGGAGAAAACAAGCCAACCATTGTCCAGTATGAGATTCACAGAAATTTTAGTGACAAGGGCTTGAATAAATTACTCTCACTCAACCACAACAAGTTTGAATAGACTCCATTAGGACCAGGTAATGAATTGAAGTTCAATTCAGATAGTTATTTTCAAACTTTTCTTATGAATGAAATGTCAGGATGATCTTTTGTTATATAAATGAATTGGGATCATAATGTTGTTCTACATTGTCTATACCTATTCTCTATCACTTTCTATCATTCCATTGCCCTCTTTTACTCATGGCCTTCATAACACCTTTTGTCCAAATCTTCTTCAGTCATCCTCTCTTGCGGCGTTGCGTAAGTACCCATTCCAAAACCTTCTTTGGAAGTCTTTGTTCCTCTATTCTTTTTAAATGTCCATACCAGATAAATTGTTTCGCTTCTATGTAGTTGTAAAGGGTCCTTCCACTCTCATTAATTTACTTATTCCATCAATTCTGATCTTTTGTAGGCATGATATTTCCAATGATCTCCTTAGATCTTTAGTACAGTTTGTAAAAGTGGCGCTCAGCATAGATCCATCTGGTTCCTCAGAAAACAATGAAGAGAAATCAGCTGCCAGTCTCAGCAGATTCCTCACTAGTTGAGCATATAAGTCTACATAAGTATAAACAATATGGACTAAATTCCTTCGAAAATATATATGTATTTCAAAAACTCTCAAAAAAAAAGTAATGAATTCATTAAATTGGAATAAAATATGAACTCAAATTATAGACATCATGACGAAATGATATAACGTTCTGATCAGGACACAATCACTGAAAAATGGTACTCTATTAAATTTGTGAATCTTTTTTTATTTGGGAATATTTTTACAAATTATCAATTAATCAGAAAATTCTCTTTGTAGGTTTCACTACTGTATAATGTGTTCTTCATATTTTTGTTTGACTGACCTACTCATTGGTTTTAGTTTAAAATCTGTTAAATAAAATAAAACGAAGTAATTTCCACTATGTTATTTAATTGTTAGCAACAATTGTTTCGCCACACTGTGGCTTCATCAGGCTACATTTCTGAACTGATAAGAGTACAAAGGTTTTCGGAATCTTATATAGGAACAAAATTGACACAAAAATATTCGAAATATTTTTGTGTCAATTTTGTTCCTATATAAGATTCCGAAAACCTTTGTACTCTTATCAGTTCAGAAATGTAGCCTGATGAAGCCACAGTGTGGCGAAACAATTGTTGCTAACAATTAAATAACATAGTGGAAATTACTTCGTTTTATTTTATTTATAATGAATTTCCGCCAAGTAAGGACCGAATCCATTAAATAAAATCTGTTATATGGAATAATGGAAGAATCCTTTTAAAAAAAGTTTTGTGAAACCCACTATCATTCTGTAATAAAAGGTCTATACTTCTCTCTCAAAGATGCATAATTGATATTATTTCAGAACATTTTCATAAAAATAGCTCAAATATAGAGTCAAGGCTATTTCTTGTTGGAAACCCCTTTTTTGAAGTTCTTCAATTTTTAACTGAACCCAACAACTGGATATTTTTCCACAATTTTCTCCAATACAGCTGGCACCAGGCTCAAAAATTTGAAACGTTTTCCCATCTGTTCTTCATCCATCATCATGTTGAAGCTCATACGGAGGGCCTCAATTTGTTTCCCAGAAGCAATTTTTTCTAGAGCTTTATATCTTTGATGGATTCCCATTTTAGACAAGAAGTCTTGCTGGGTTACCGGACCAAAAGCAATTACTCTATCTCCCTCTAAAGCAGCCTAAGAAATATATAATTTTACAGATATTTTTCTGTCAAAATAACAAAATTGTGAATAATTCCATACCTCTTTTAAACGGCCAAAGTCAACATCAGCTGTTAGATCTGCACTACCTGGTTGTATGAGAGGATCGTGTAGTTTATGTTTTTTGAACGCTCGAAACGTATCTGTACCTTCTCCTCCATGTCCATAGTCGGCTACCAAAGCCAGACCACCGAAAGATTCAAGCTTATTTGATATTGTGTTAACTGTAAGTAGACTTTGAGGTGAAATCTCTAAATGATCTCTGCATTCTGATGGTTTGATGTAAGTCTTCACTGCTGGGGTCTCATTCCGGGAAATTACATATCTGCAATATTCCTAGAATAAAATATTCTGAGGATTTTTAGTTTTTAATGGCAATAAAATACCTAAAATGTCCTTCTTTCTCATCATTATCAACCAAGACTTCTCTGTAACCATTTTCAGTCTTTTGGAACTTATGGATTGGCAGTGCATCAAAAAATTCATGTGCTATAAATATAGAGAAAACATCAGGCACATCTTCTATTCTTTTGAACCACCTAACTTGTACCCCTTCTTTAGCTATACCTTCCTTATAAAAAGGAGATGATGGAATTGTTATATTATTTGATTTCAAGCACAGTCTTTGCCCCTGTAGGTTGCTAAGATAGGGACTAACCTCGACCAAAGATAAACTACAGCTGTTCAAGCACTGAAATCATAAAAAAACTTTGATTGGGTCAAGAATGTATCCCGCATCACCTTGAACTGTTGGAAAACCCTTAGGATATCTTGAGATAAACTTCCTGTTCCTGGTCCTAACTCAACTATTTGAAAAGGTTTTGGGCTTCCAATCTTGGACCATTCATTCAAACACCATATAGCCACCATTTCTCCAAACATCTGACATAATTCTGGGGACGTGATGAAGTCCCCGCTGCTACCAAACACATTTTTGTGCATATAAAATCCACCAAATGGGTTGGTTAGTATTTCTTTCATATAATCTGCGATAGTTATAGGTCCGGTTGCTTTAATTCTACTGTACAGCTGTTTGGCCATGAAGTTCTCGTCTTTTGCGATATTATGGTTCTTTACTGTGTAATATGCACGAGAAAAATATTTTATTCTACAATAAAATCTTTGTTGTAACATTTTTGAATATAGATTAATGCTCATGGGTCCTGATTATTTTCATGGTTATGTTTTTCTAACCACGAAATTCAGTGTCAGTTTTGACATTAGATATATACAAGGGTTATTCGAAATAAATAATTGCTTAATAGATTGTCAGGTCGCTTTGTTGGCACAACTGTTCTCTTGATGACCTAGCCATTCGATAGCTTTTGAGAATTTTTTTAATATTCTATTCGATTATCGAATAGAATGACTGTGACTTCGAATCGTAAATCAGTTTCGAGCCGACGATGGAGCTTTTTCTCTGTTCTGTATACAGGCTGTTCCAAAAACACAAGGGCATTTATTATTTTGTCTTTGAAGTGGTTATTTGTTCAATGTTGTTCAACTTTTTTTTCCTACAACTGCTATGAAAAGTAGCGTATTCTTCATAGCTTACTCAATTTCAAAACTATGTATTGCTCATACTGTGGGAAATATTATTTCTCACGGCATTTTGCCCACACCTCGCTTGGTAGACCAATGAAATTGAGCTTTTGAGTCGTTTCTATGGAAACGCAATGAATTAGCACATACTGTCAACGAAGGCCATTTTGATTTGAATCAAGTTCATTACTTGAATTATTGCAATTGTAGGAAACGTATAGTGTGCAACATGTGGAGAAAGTCCTTTTCTCGCTCGTGAGAAAAGTTGGTCTTTACCCACTTGTTGCACAATATACTATTGAATCACGGTTCATTTCAATTGAAGTAGTGTTGCAATTTACTAGAATTTATTTTAATTAATTTATTAGATTCCGTAAAATATTCACTTCATTAGATTTATTCTTGTGTACCTGCTGAAATGAAAGTAATTATTTATTTATATTGTCATAGTTGGTAAGAAGGATTCAATAAAAATCACAAGAATGCCGATTGTTCAGTTCATTGTAATTTATTATGATACAATCAAAAATTACATGTAGCAAACAACAAAATACTGCACCAAAGTCGTTTCTTCGAAACTTCTACTAACAATAAACGAGGGTACTAAACCAAATCAGAAGGCAGTGTGAAATTTAGATAAACCGGAAATTGAACTGTTTCTCCTCTTCAACAAAAAAACTATCAATTAAAGACCTTAAAATCTAGATCTGAGTATTAGCGTATACATGAAGTCACAGAAGCAAATCCTATGTCTCATCAAAAAAAAAAAAAAAAATTAACGTGGTATGACCATTCTTGACAGTTGTAACTTTACTGGTAGGGCTTAAATTTCTACTCGTCTAGTGCTTCATTAACCTCTTGACCTTAGAGCAAATATTGAGTATCACAGACCAATTAGCAAATTAAAGAATTAACATAGTTAAAAAAATTCCTTTAAAAAACTGCTTCATATATACAAATAAAATATTAAGGAAATATGTCCCTAGAATAAATTGCACACTAGTTCTATGTTATTTGGAATACTGAATAGTTTACATAAAAATTAGAATTGCAGAAATATACACAGTAAGAGATATTGCACTCAAATTATTGGAAAAATAAAGAATTATTATTTATTATATATATTATTATTATTATTATTTCATTTTAAAAATCCCAAATGCAGTAATTTGTTAATATTGTCCAAAAATTTCCCAACTCTGAGATGAATATTATAAAGAAAATATACATATTTCTTTGGAAGGATCAATATATATAGTTATATATTATGAAGCAGCTTCTTCACCGAAATATCACAAAATATACAAAAAAAAATTATAATAGCACTATAGCATCTAATAAAAATGCTTTACACTTTAAATTTCTCTCGATCTTACGTATACATGGTTGAATGTAAAAATACATTGACACTTAAATATTACCGTATACAAAAATTTGAATTCAAATAATTCATTTCATATAATAACACATGAAAACACAGACTTAGATATGGCATCATCGTTGATAAAGTTTCGGAAAAAAAGTAAATAATTGAAACAAATTCTGCTGTGAATATATCAATAAAAAGGATTTGGAAATGTTCAATATACATATTTCTTCTCAACAATTAGATTACAATATGAAATTGGATGGCAATTTTATGATACTTACTCCTATTATTGTAAAGTTTACGTATATATGTTTCAAATTGGTATACTTTCCATCAAGAACCACCAGAAAAAAATTAATTCTTATCCTTTGAAGTTACATCTGAACTTTTATGGTACTTAATATTTTTTTCTGATAGTCTTGATATTTCAATTCTTAAATCTAATACTGCACAATGAGAACATATTCATCTTGAATATCGCTTTAAGGTTAATAGAATCAAAAGTGGAACTAATCACGTTAACAAACATTACGGTTTCCATTTAACATTGATAAGAGCATTTACAATTGTAAATTTACAGAAATATAAAATCATACTTTATATTCAATATAATACTGAAGTGAGCTTGTTCGGTTTACTCCAAATTGCGTATACTTTGAAATAAAAACACTTCCATTCAAATAACAAATACAGGGAGGTTGTAATTTGTTCAACCGATTATCTTCAAACACGCAATTCATTAATCTGACAAAATATCTAAAATAGCGAGTTTTTAAAATTTTGTTTGTATTTGTCATTTGATTTGAGTGAATTTCTGAGGTATATTTTTACGTATACAGGTTTCAATATTAACAAATAATCGAATTAATACCTAGGAATCTAAAAAATCAGCCTTATAATGCACTTTTCGATTTCTCATTTGACTTTATTCCATTGTGGAATCGGTAAAGTACATACTGAACTACTTCAATAGATTATTTGAAACTGTGTAGAATAGCAATGGTATATTTTTTAGCGGAAAATAAAGTCAAATTTGGTGGTGGTGTTTTTTGTCCTTTTCTAGAAAGCATTACTTAACCTGTAAAATATGGGTCATTAAAAGAGATCATAGAAAAATCAAGACAAGAAAAGTATCAGTTTATACGATATGAACTGAAAAAAGAAGGAAGATTCTGAAACTTGCCTCATTGGCTCCTACTGGCCTTCAGCCTCTGTACCATTTGTATATGCTAAAGGTTCAACAGAATGATTGCTGGGAACGGTAACAGGTTGCTCGGGATTCTGAACGTTTGCATCTATAACCAAACTTCCCTCTCCATCACTGCTATAGGAATCTCCTTCATCATCTGAACTGGACAACATACCTATAAACAAAAAATCATAATATGCAAGCTCTAAGAGAAATGGTGAAAACTAACCACTGGCAAGTTGTGGCTGCATATTTGCAAAATCATGAGACCAAAACCTCCTGTTATTATTATGGCTCTTCTTTTTTCTATGACTTGGAGAGTTAGCCCCTCCGTTGCTTTCGTTTGGTGCGCTAGCATCGAGCATCGGCTGTAAGATTCTCCTCCTGGCATTTATGAACCAGTTGTTGACTTGCAGCAAGGTCAAATTTGTTTGGGCAGCTATATGTCTTTTTTCATCTTCTGTTGGGTACGGGTGCTTTAAAAAAGTCATACAATTACCAAAAAAAATTCAAAACAAGATGATATTATTTTAAGAAAGAGTTAGTTCATGCTTACCACAAGATGCTGGAATAGCCATGACCTCATAACACTAGTGGCCTGTTTTGGTAAAACTCCTCTCTTCTGTTTTCTGCCACCCCTCGAAGTAAAATCGCTGTCGCAATCGTCTGCTGAGCCCCCAGGGGTTGTTGGGGCTGGAGACAGAGGACCTGAACTGTCACTGGGAGGTACTGAGCCAATGCTCACTCCAATCTGGGACAGGGGGGTGGAACCATGCACCACCAAGTTATCACAGGATGATTGCTGTTGCTGGGGTTGAAGAATTGGAGGCGTTGGGCCCACGTAGTGGTGAGGAGGCATGCTGTAGTTCTGACTCTCCACATGTCTCTCTAGGGGATTTGATTGGGGGGTCATGGTCTGGAAGCATAGTTAAAATCAAAGAAATGAATTATTCATACAGGGATGGACTTACTTGCTGTTGTGATGGACTTATTGAATACTGTACAGGACTATTTGAGGCTGAACCGCTTTCTGAATTACCATGAGACATCATACTGTTGTTGTTGCTCTCCATCCCTCCTAACATTGATGCACCTGCAATATCTAAAAGAAAAACTTTAAAAGAAACTGAAGAAATGTTTTGAGTGAACATTGAAATGAGAAAATAACTTTTGAAGATTTTTCCATTTATTGTAGCAATTGAGAAACATAGCTGATTTCAATGCAATATCGATATCATTTATTACATCACACAAGAAGTTGTCGGTTTGAATAGTGCTTCAACGATGGGGTGGACTGAGAAATATTTGATGTAATTTTTTTAAATATATCGAAACACGTTCAAATCTTGGTATAATGTGATAATTAGCTTTTGTTTACATTCTTTATCAAGCACTAGAAATTTTCAGATTATAAATGTTTAAACCAGAGATAGAGAAGCTTTGTAATAACTTTCACTCGCTAGCATTTTAGGCCATACTGAACAACTTTGGTGTCCGCAAATCATCCTAATTTTTACAATTCTGATGAAATATGGTATGTATGGGTACATATATGGTTTGTACCGCAGTGTGGAGCGCTTGCGCAAACGTAAAAATCTTGCGAAATCGAGATCTGATTTATTTCTGATACGATTTTGATGAAATCTGGTACAGGTATTTGGTTGTCTTATGAATGGTTTCACCCAAATTTCAGCGAGTGGAAAACGATGAAGCAGTACCTACTAGCAGAAATTTTTGTTGTCGTTATATCTTAGCAGCTGAGCTAGATTTCACTGAAAGCTTGGATATTCATAGCTTAGATACTCATTCTTTTTTCCCAGGTTCTATATTTTCTCACGTCGTTTCTAAATTCATTTACCATGAACATTTAGATGGGAGCACTAACCTAGTCTCTCACCTTGGGGATAATCGGATCTCAGAAGGTTTTCTGACTGCATCTTTCCTTTTAGGCAAGTTATATATCGGTTGCAGAAATCCTTACACAACTCTTGGACCTTCTCCAACTCTAGTAGGTGTATCCTGAGGACCTGGATCGCCTTGATCATCTGGAAAAATTCTGTCATCAAGCTGGTCCGATACCTATTAGCCTAAAAACTTACCAAGCCATCTATTTCTGGCTCGTTGGCCAAGAACGGTTTCCTGTCTCTCTCCTGGTGCTGTACAAAGGCCTGAATGTCCAGATTGAAGGCTTCGCTGGACTGGGTGTCCGAGGACTGAGTAGCCAACTCGCATCTTTCGAAAAGAAGTGCTAGCAGAGGGAAAAGGGGGTGTCTGAAAAAATAAAGTATTGGATATAGTCATTTTTGTAGCCTTAAAAAGAAGTACTTACTTGTATACAGAGCGTTTGTCGGCTTCGAACTGAGCCTGGTCCACGTCAGGAGGCGCAAAGACCGTCGTGGTCAAAGCTGGCTGTGCTCCAGGATCTGCGCCAGGCGCCACGCTGAGAATTGCGCTCTGGATACCGCAATCCATCTCATTTCACCTGGAACAATTTGGTACAGTTGAGGTAAGGTATACACAGTTAATTATCAGTTTAAGACAAATCCAGTATTTTTTGTGTTTGAGGATGATAATATCGTTGTCGAAGTTACTTGAACTTAAGTCAGTTGTTCTACAATATAGAGTAGTGATGGCATTGTTGATATTGGAGTAAATCTGTTTTTACCCGTGAGAAGCTATGGATTTTGTTTTTGGCAGCAATGATATTTGTATCCCATCTTTGAAGGCTTTTTATTTGAGGACTTTAAATGCTGAAATCAATCAGAAAGAAAAACCATTTTCGCAAGTAATTTCGGATCACACGCGAAGTTCAGGTCAGAGTTTTAAAACTCCATCAGTACTTTACTTTTTTGATCACCACCTAACCCTGATGAAAGTTACTCTTCCGAGTCCAGAATATCAGTTAGGTTTGCAGAAATGCCACTCATTCCCGGTTCAAGTTCAATGATGCCAGTATTAACTTTGGTCTACTGAAGATATTTTGAAATTCATTGGCTTATCTATAATATGTCTTATAGAGCGAATAATTTGCACTATATTTCCTCATCAAATTGATCTATTCCAGGATGCTATTTAGGTGCTGTTCCATAATCAAGAATATTCAAGGGTATAATATGTACGCGTAGTCCTATTTTGAGTTTAATGGCTTATCAAGTTGTGACTGCATGATTTCAAAATATCTTTGATTATTATACTTGACTGCCAATAATAAATCGGTTAGAGTGGTCTCACAAATTAAGAGGGAATTAAACTATTGTGTCGAGATGCGCCAGAAGCATATTACATTCCACATGGGTAGAATTATACCATGAACGTGTGTTGTGTTGTATCGGGTATTGAATAAATTGAAAAAATTGAAAAATAAAATAATTGGTTATAAATTGGATTGAAGATTATTTGAGTTATTAATACTTTATTTGCTTTAATACATACACATATGTTTAGCATCGTCAATGTACAAAAAAATATATAAAGCAATGATGAAATGAAACAAAGAAATTAGTTTTAATTCTACATTCACTCCAAATTATTTAAGAATTCTTCAATATTGTATGGACAAATCTCCAATATTAGTTTTTTTGTAGCTCCTCTAAATTTCACCAATGGCAGTTCTCTAATTTATACCGGGAGAGAATTGTAAAATTATATAGCTTCATGAATGTAGCTCTTATGTGTTAGGCTCAAATGATGTCTAGGGCCAAGGAGATTTTCACCATGTCTAGTGTTATAACTATGAGTATTATTTACCGTTGTATATTTAAAAATATTTTTTTTACAAAATTAACAGACTGATATATATAGAGACCTGGAAGAGGCAATATATTAAGTTCTTTGAATAGCGGTCTACAACTATCGAGTGCTTTCCTTCCTGAAATGATCCTAATTGCTCTTTTTTGCATCTTGAAAACCTGTTCCACATCGGTCGAATTCCCCCAGAAAATTAGGCCATATGAAATCCTTGATTGAAAAAGTAGTATGCGGACTTAACAACACTAGATGGTGCTATCAGAGTAAGTCTACGTAGTAGGTATGTGAGTGGAGATAATATTGATGTTAATTCTCTGATATTTGTTTTCCAATTTAAGATATTATCAATATATATCCCTAGGAATTTCACATATTTTGCTTCCTGACGTTCTTTTAGGGAAATGGTCATTATGTTTGTTTTTCCCACGTTAAGGGACAGATTGTTAGAGGCAAACCAGTCGGATAAACTCTGAAGGGCGGTTTCGGATTCTTGATTGAGTTGGGAAATATATACTCCTTTTATGAGCTGAGTAGTGTCATCAGCAAACTGAATTGTTCTCTTATGGGGAAACAACCTTGGGAGTTCATTTACATATACGATGAACATTGGTGGGCCAAGATTTGAGCCTTGAAGAACACCAAAAATTATTTTTAGTTTTAGTTATTATTATTATTAGTTTTAGATATAACAGAACAAAAATAGAGAATAAGTGTTCAGAAAAAATTGAAAGTAGGTTAGGTGTACCGCAGGGGAGCATTCTGGGTCCTCTGCTTTTTATAGTTTATGTCAATGATTTGGATACAGTGGTCAAGAAGTCATTTGTTAAGGAAGGAGCTTTTTGGGGGTGACGGAAATAATTAATTCTGAAATGAACTTACTCTATGACTGGCTCTGTAAGAATAGATTGAAACTGAATACTTTCAAAACAAAATGTATGGTTTTAGGTTCAAATTCAGATTGCAAAAAAAATTTGTGAATCAAATTTGAGAGTATGTATTAATGAAGTGAATATAGATTGTGTCTCAAAGATTAAATATCTGGGTGTTGTATTGGATCCGCAGTTGAGTTTTTCTCTGCACATTGACTATATGTGCAGGAAATTAGGGAAGAAGAATTCATTTTTTGCTCGTATTTCTGCCTTTTAATCGGAGAGGACAAGGGGACAGGTCCTCAATACAATCATTATGCCCCATTTTAATTATTGTTCTGCACTGCTGATATCATTTACACAAGGAGATTTAAGTATACTTCAAGTTCAACAGAATAAATCCATGAAAATAATCCTAAGATGTAGTCAGTTCACACCTGTAGAAGTCATGCATAATGAATTGAACTGGTTACCTGTGGAAAAAAATATCAAGAAGGCCAATCTAACCCTAATCTAATCTTTACAAGATAGAGCATGATCTTGTACCACGATATCTGAAAGATTTCTTAGAAAGCAGAGGGAATTTTTATGACTACAATATTCGGTCAGCAAAAAACTTCAATATCTGCACAGTGAGAACAACTTCTTTACACGTCCTTGTTCTATGAGGGTGTTCGTTTGTATATGGTCTCCCAGAGGAAATTAAGACGGCACCATCTTTGGGTGCATTCTGCGGAAGATTGAATGGCAACTTGAGAGAAATGTGAATGATTATATTATTGTTGTGTTGATTTTCTATTTTTTGTACTAGCCGGGTGCTTAATAAATTTTATTATTATTGTTATAATAAACCAATCCCGTAACGACATACCGGGTCCAGACAGATCTCTAGTATAATTCCGCCTTTATTAATGTTTTTCTTTTTGGAACACCGGTGGATTTGATAACTTCGTTATCTTTTTTGCTCATGAAGCTAGTGATTATTTTAACTGTTGGCGCTGGATTTCAAAATCAAGGCTCGTGTGCCGTACCTAAGTGCCACGTTGTTTGATCACTCTTGTAAAGTAATAATTATTTGTTAAAACTACAAATTCATATAATAAAACAATGTTGACCCCCTCAGCATAGCCGATATCCAATTAACAGTGGATCGTTCAGCAGCATTGCATATGAAGACATTCCGAAAGTTGTCGAAAGCCTGATACTTTGCAAAACGGCTATGCTATCAGATATAGACGCTTTCTCCAAATACATGGAAGACTAGCGACGGCTAAGATCCGAAATATAACATTTTTTACTGATACTCAGCTCAGCTAAAATTTCTGAGCGTTCTTAGCCTTAGACAAAACAACCTACAACCTGAGCAATTAAATCATCATGTCTTCTCCCAAAAGCCTCAATAGTTGCTTCAATTCCACGAATATCTTCCATCAGGATTGTCATTGCCCCTCTCTAAATGCTGCTCTTGACTCCTGTGGAAGACATCGGAATAATTGCTGAGAGTCAAAGTCAACCATTCCAGACATCGTTTCCTGATTTGAAGAACTCAATATCCTTCTCAGTGACATTTGCACAGACGTAATAAATAAGTTTGCTACATTCAGAAGATGAAAATGACAAGTCACTACTTTCTTTTAACAATTAATGTACGAGTATCATAACACATTCATAGGAAAAAGGATTAGGTTTAGGAGAAAACACTTCTTTGAATCTTTGAGAAAGAGTTAGATAGAACGGGATGGTCACGAAAACAAAAACAAAAAAGGCGAAGCATCAATAACACCACAACTGGTATGAACTGAACTGAACTGCTCAGCGTAATCATATGACTCCAAAGATATGTTATATATGTTATCGTCGAACGAGAAAAAAATGTAGATACGAATATTCGTGGAACTGAGATATTTCAATAATCATTATAGAAAAAGATTGAAAGAAATTATCATCAAAATGTGAAACAACCAATTCGATGATCTCCCACACTGTTGGTATATAAATTCATTCAATTCACAATCAATCCATTGAATTTCCATAGCATCTGAAATGAAGCGCAAACTAGCAGAGATCCAACCCTGGATGATTCCGTCGAAGTATTACTTTTAGGTTTGCCCTTTCTTAAAGATACATTTTCCTGTTCCACAGAAAAAGACGTTCGTGCTCCCTTCTGGCAATTGTATTGGCCTCCTTTTTTATTCTTTCATACCCGAGTGACAAGGAACCAAGATTAAAAAGACCTTATTATTATTTCCCAATTCATTGATTTCCCTTCGGCACTCCCATATCAGTTTGAATCGATGTTATCATTGATGGTACTTCTATGGTAGTTGCAGAAGAAAAAAAACGAAGTTACCCTGGCCTGTGCGAAGTAGCGAGAGATTGAATATGCAACGTTATTCCATAGAATATCGGTCCAGTGGCAAAGTGCAACAATCAAAACATCTGCGCTATAGAATATCGGTTCTCCCTCAATGTCACAGGGCATCTTGCAATTTCTGCATGTTTGTAAACTCACAGATTTCGCAATTTTGTAATTATTTTAGAAATAGCGGTGATTGACCACCAAAGTACCACTTTATACTTTTAATTTGTTCTTTTTCACTGAACATTTTGATTTACTAGGAATCTACCTTATTTTCAACTGATATGGTCTTACAACGCATCCAACGATTGGAGAACAACTAATTCGACAATTAAACCAACCGCACTGCAACCCTGTGACCTCCCCACTTCGCCATTGAAAGAGAACACTCGATTATTCGATATCGTATCTCGCAGATGTGTTGAATGTTGCACTGTTCCACTGAGTATTCTCTGGAATAACGTTGTTTATATTATCTTTCCGAATGTATTTTCCAAACCGGAATATTTGTTCAAGAATTATTAGTACTCTGCAATTGGAACCCTTAATTTTTTTTCTATTTGAAAATATATTACAAACAATCAGAATTTTATATATTCCATGGGCTTGTTTTCTGGTTCAGAGCAAGAAGCTCTCAAGTGACGTTGTGAGGTCTTCTTCAGTGTCCAAGTCCTCAGGACTTGGCCAGTTGGTTGGGTTAGTGTGTTTGGATGGATATCCTGGATAACTTCTTTCACATAAGGAAGATTAAGGTCTGTATGCAGTGTTTCATTAATAACATTAGATAAGATTAGATGAGAGGTGAAATGTCATCAGTTCTCGCATGCATCTTGATCTGAAGACCTATTGCGCATCCCTGCGCTGTTAACCAGTCAGGAAATAGTGTCTCAATGAACTTTATCACCTTTCTGGGGGCTACATCCATCGCTTGTTCCGACTTTAAAAACCAAGAGCCAAGGTGTTGTAGCCTTTTTCCGCGAACAGCTTCACATTCGCATAGCAAGTGTTTGGCTGTCTCAGTGGATTCTTGATAGACGCGAAATATGTCTTCAGGCGCTTTTCCCATTTCTTCAGATGGTACCTCACTGGACAATGTCTCGTGAGTACGCCCGTTAGTTTCCTCCGTTCTTGTTTATTGATTGGAGAAACTTTTTAGTCTAGCTCGTCGGGTAGGAGAGATGTGACTTGACCAAGCGTTTGCTATCATTCTTATAATTTTGGATTGGCTTCTCTGAACCCTTAATAAACAACAACTATTTGTTGGTGAATTGCCCATATTTCGGTTCAAAATTGGAACCTTCTCCAGGAACTTATTATTTATTATATCGCTGAATCGGGGTCATTACGGCTCTGTTAGCCTGCTGGGAACTGCGACCAAGTGGATCTTTTATTCTTAACCCTGCCTATTCATACAAATTCAGGGAGGCCATTGATGCTATTAATGAAACCAACGATATCCTTAGGAGCCTTGGCTATTACTTCATAAGTATCCAGAACTCACTTCCCCATTTAAGGGGTTCTTAGGCCAGTCAGCTTCGGGCATTTGCACACTATATGTTCGGCTGTTTGTACCTCCTTTCCACAGAACCTGGAGATCTCATCTGCTGACTTACCCATGCGGTACAAAAAGGGTTTGCACCGACAGTGTCCAGTCAGCAGTCCCTACATTACCCGAAGCTCAGCTAGTGGTAGCTTCAGGAGCTTTCTGGTATAGGTCGGTGAAAGCCCCACAAATTTCTTTGCCTAGGCAAAGGGTCCAGAGGGTTTTTCTATTGTCCTCTTATTGGACCACTATCTTGTATTGCACAGGACCAACAGGTGTCAACCTTGATATCCTTTTTGCAAGTTCATCGGCTTCTTCATTTCCTTCAATACTCCGGTATCCATAATAACTTGGTTTGAAATGGGAGAATTAGGTCATACACGGTGTTGACAAAGTCTTTATGAACCAATGCTAATGTACCGAGGCTGATTGCGATCTCAACAATCAAACAATCGACAAGAACACTTTGAAGAAGAAAATAAGGCCCAACTGAACGTTGGTAATGAGATAATCTTAAATTTTTCACCTTCATTACAGGTCATCATCGTCATCATCATCACTCAGCTCTCTGCATCCACTGCTGGACATAAGCCTCCCCCATTTCTGCCCATTCCTTCCTGTCTTGAGCTCTTTGTATCCAGTTACCTACACATCTCTTTAGACCGTCCGTACAACGTGTAGGAGGTCTTCCCCTGCTTCTTTTATACAAGCGCGGTCTCCATTCGAGCAGCCTCTTCGTCCATCTCCACGTCATTCGTGCCACATGTCCAGCCCACCTCCACTTGAGCTTTCGAATTTGGACAACTACATCTGTGACGCCTGTTCTTCTTCGCAGATCCTCATTTCTCATATGATCCCGCAATGACACCCCGAGCATGGACCTTCCCTTCTTACGGTGTGTTGCAATAAGTTTGTTATCACTTGCTGTAGTTAGTGTTAAGGTTTCAGCTCCATAGGTTATGACCGGCAACACGCATTGATCAAACACCTTCCTCTTCAAACATTGTGGTATGTCGCTTTTAAAGACTTCCGCAAGCTTTCCATAGGCTGCCCAGGATAGTGTAACTCTTCTTTTAATTTCGCACGTTTGGTTGTCTCTTGAGATTTGGACCTCATGACCAAGATAATTATACTTGTTCACCAAAGCTAATTCCTCATCACCAATGATGTGCTCACTGGGAACTAAATTTGTCATATATTTTGTTTTTGAGATATTCATTTTTAGACCTAAGTCAGCACATGCGTTTTGTACTTCCCATAACATATCTTTAATGTCTTTAAGGTTATCTGCTAGCAAAACTATATCATCCGCAAAACGTAGATTTGTTAAGTTTCGACCGTCTATATTTAGGCCAATGTACTACCCAATGTAGTTTTTTAAAAGCCTACTCCAAGTCATTACCAGGTAACTATCAACAATTATCTGTCTGGATCTGTCTTCAAACGTCGAAAGACGTTTAAGAAACGCAATTTTCGACGTTTCGAAGACAGATAAGGCCCACGACCACGACGACGCCGTCTTCTGAAAAGGCCCCACCGCGTCAACGGGAAAAAGATAAAACTGATCGATACCGTCCGAAAACATTAATATCCAAGCCGGTCGCTGAATAAACCGCAGCCGGTTCTGCATATTAGACGATTCCTACTATATCGACTGCGCGCCGGAGAGGGTCATTAGAAACAAGTGTCGCCCTGGGAGAGATTCCAAACTACAATTATTGTGTTCTTCCCGTTCAGGGGAAGCGTTCGGGAGAGCTGCCGCCGCACCGCCGTCTCTTTGTATCGGGGGCGGAAGGGGTGGTAGGGAGAGAGATGCGAGGTTGGCTGAACGGCGTAACACGCGGCGGGGCTATGGAGACGTTAGTGGCATATGTTGACGATTCGGGGGCTGAAAGGGTTTTTTGACGTCGTTGGCGAAAATCTGCATTTTATATGGAGGGATTTCGGAAAGGCTATTTTTCAAGGGTCTGTCTAGGCAGTAGATCAGCTTAAGCTATTTGCTAGCAGTCTAGCTTAAGAGAACTTGCTTAGGCAAACCGCCTATTTGAGGAAACATGGGAAATCGAGAGCTTTAGTGTGGTCATTTATTCCTGCACCAATTGCTTCATTGAAGACCACAACTGTATAACCAAGGTGTATTTTTTCTTCTGTGGTTCTGTTTCATGTTCCGAATATCAGCGTTCACTTTGTTTCTTATCAGCGTATAGTTTTGTCGTCCTTCTATATATTGTTTTATAGCTTCCTTATCGTAGATATGCGTTTCGTTTCATTTTTGAGAGTTTTCTGATTTCGGATGCAGGGTATCGGTTCCAGGGTATCTGTTTTTATTGATTTTTATTTTCCCGATTGCTTAATTGGCTGCGTACACAATGTTCGGCTGAATTTCACTTTAATATCGTCCTCCCCAAGGATGGTGTTGGTTTGAATCTTTTTTTTTTAATCGAGTTTGGTAAAATTCATTAGAATAAAACAAAGTATTTTCCACAAATATTAGTTGAAATTACTTTGTTCAATTTCATTTATAATCAATTTCCAACAAGTAAGTGCATGGTTTTGCGGAAAGCCGGTGAACTTGCGAAAAGAGCACCAAGGTCCTGAGGTTATTTGTGGGTTTGGAAAAAAACAATATAAGGCAGCGCTCCGAGAAATGAGATTGGGAAAATAGAATAACCCTCCTGGAGAAACACTCCTGGTCTTGCTCAGGCAAAGAAATTTGTGGTGCTTTCGCCGACTTATACCAAAAAGCTTTTGAAGCTTCCGCGAGCTGGCCTTTGCGGAATGGTGGGACTGATAACTGGAAACTTCCAGTGAAATTATATTTTGTATCTCATAGTTAAGTCAGCAGATGAGATTTCCAAGCATGGGGAACGAAGGTAGGAAGAGATGCATACATACTGTGCAAATGTCCGGGGTTGACTGACCTAAGAACCTCTCATATGAGTCCTGGATACTCACGAGATAACAGACAAGGTTCCTGAAGTTGTTGTCGGTTTTATTAACAGTATCGACGGCCTCCTTGGGTTTGTATGAATAGGTAGGGTCAAAAACAAAATATTTATGTGGTCGCAGTTCCCGGAAGGCTAACCGAGCCGCAATGACCCCGATTCAAATAACAATAATAAATAACAAATCTTCTTTATCAGTATTTTGAAATCAACTGCTAAAGGCCTCCCATCTTCTCTATCCTTTATCTCTAGCTTCTCCATACCAGTTACGACTCGCAGCCTCTCTAATGTCGTCCATCCATCTTATGGGGGGTCACCCGATGCTTCTTTTAAGTAGTCCTGGTCTCCACTGAATAATATATCTTGTCCAACGAGTGTTGTTCTGTTGAGCAATGTGTCCCAAGCCCACTTCATGGTAGCTACTCGTTTTATCACATCTTTCACCTTTGTCGGCGTTTGATCTATTAGTTTCTTATGTGGTCCCAGACTGTTGAAAACTATAGATTTCAAGTCTATAAATTTATGAGGGTGCAGCTGAGTTTGCCAGTACCGACCCAAATCATACGGATTCTTTTTTTAGTTTCGGCTTACTGGTCTTAAATCCCCATTTTCATCTCAC
Source organism: Harmonia axyridis (assembly GCF_914767665.1). Lineage (NCBI taxonomy): Eukaryota > Metazoa > Arthropoda > Insecta > Coleoptera > Coccinellidae > Harmonia > Harmonia axyridis. The sequence goes on from NC_059503.1 coordinate 28,568,080, forward strand.
CATCAGAAATGCCAAATAATGAAATTAATTCAGTAACATCTTGGTTTAGTGTTGTATTAGGTTACAATATTAATGTTAATTTCAAATAAATAGTTATGCTGAAAATATCTCCAATAGAGTTCACTAAGCTTTTTTAACCAAAAAATCATGTCATTCCTACTGTAGAGGAAGTAAAATACTCGTAGCTTATTATAAGAGTTTTTTCCCGTTTTGTCAATATTGTCTTACTTTGTTTTGGCAGTTAAGCATAGACGTTTTGACACACGAACCTCATTCAAACATTGTGTTCACCAGGGATCAGTATCCGAGTCAATCTGATCCCTTTCAAAAGGGGTATATTCCTTGAGTTTTTCCGGTATTGTCAACATTGTCTTTGCTTAGGCATTCAAGCATTGGCGTTTTGACTCACGAATCTCATCAAACATGGTATCGGTATCCGAGTCAATCTGATCCCTTTCAAAAGGGATATATACCTTGAGTTTTTCCCCTATTATCTCTTATTGTCTTTGCATTGGCAGTCAAGCATATGCGTTTTGACGCACGAACCTCATTCAAACATGGTATCCTCAGGGATCAGTATTCAAGTCAATCCTATTCAAAAGGGGTATATCCCTTGAGTTTTTTCGGTATTGTCAACGTTGTCTTTGCTTAGGCATTCGAGCATTGTCGTTTTGACACACGAATCTCATCAAACATGGTATCAGTATCCGAGTCAATCTGATCTCATTCAAAAGGGGTATATTCCTCGAGTTTTCACCGTATTGTCAACATTGTCTTCGCTTTGGCAGTCAAACATATGCGTTTCGACGCCCAAACCTCATTCAAACATGGTATTCCCCAGGGATCAGTATTCGAGTCGCTCTAATCCCATTCAAAAGTGGTATATTCCTCGTATATCGCTATAAAACCCCGATTCAAAGAAATCCACGTTGAAAAGAAGAAGCTGAACGTATTCGGATGATTGGGTAGGACCAGTCCGCATAAAATAACATGTATTCCTTCGAAAGTGCCTGGCCGTGCGAAAAGGGAAGAAATAATTCTGGACAAGATCCCGGAACACGCGTCGTTCATGCGGCGCATCGCCCATGATCCGCTTCCGGGGCCTGAAGGGGTGGGGGGGTGGGTTTGAGAGGTCGGGAGAGGCGCGGGCGCCGCCGTCTCCCGGCCAAGTCAAAAAGAGAAGGGGTGGGGGGAGAGAAAGAACGGGGATGAATTAAACATATTGCAGTTCTTCGCTACGTCCCCGAATACGTTTGCATAGGGGCTGATCTTGCATTTTTACCGACGGACCGTTTTGCCCGATATAAAATTCCCGACATCCGATGCTCGAAGGGAGTTCTGACGCCCGGGTGGGGTGGGCGTTAAGGTCGAAAATGCTGATGCGGGGATCTTTTCGGCCGCGATCCGTTTGGATTCGGTTGATCTGTGTTGGCATTTGTCACCGTTCGAATAGATTTAAATTATAATAATCGTGCCGCTTCTGCTTCAACTTTATTATACATAATTAGGGATCCATCAAGTCAAGTAACTACTTGACTTGAAAACCAAGCTCGGGACAAATTACAAACTTTACTCTTGGCTTGGCTTGATTTGAGACATTCATTGCTGGACTTGATATCAAGTTACTTGATATTACTTGAGCTTGATAAGCACAAGTCGCCCGGCATATAAAGGGTGTTTTTTTTTAGAGCTAGAGAACTTTAAATTGCAATAAAACGACGATGGATTATTCGATTGACATGAATTTTATTTATCCGCAAGATAATCTTGAGGCATTATATTTTAACTATGATTTCTGGCATATGACCGCCATGGCTGGCTCGGATGTAGTCCAATCTGGACGTCCAATTTTCAATGACTTTTTCCAACATTTGTGGCCGTATATCGGCAATAACACGGCGAATGTTGTCTTCCAAATGGTCCAGGGTTTGTGGCTTATCCGCATAGACCAATGACTCTATATAGCCCCACAGAAAGTAGTCTAGCGGTGTTAAATCACAAGATCTTGGAGGCCAATTCACAGGTACAAAACGTGAAATTACGTGTCTTTCAATAAATCGATTGTGGCACGAGCTGTGTGACATGTTACGCCTTCTTGTTGGAACCACAGCTCCTGGACATCATGGTTGTTCAATTCAGGAATGAAAAAGTTAGTAATCATGGCTCTATACCGATCACCATTGACTGTAAAGTTCTGGCCATCATCGTTTTTGAAGAAGTACGGACCAATGATTCCACCAGCTCATAAAGCGCACCAAACAGTCAGTTTTTCTGGATGTAACGGTGTTTCGACATACACTTGAGGATTAGCTTCACTCCAAATGCGGCAGTTTTGTTTGTTGACGTAGCTATTCAACCAGAAGTGCGCTTCATCGCTAATGGACGTAGTGCGCGATACGTATTCCGCACAGAACCATTATTTTCGAAATAAAATTGCACTATTTGCAAGCGTTGTTCAGGCGTGAGTCTATTCATGATGAATTGCCAAACCAAACTGAGAATAAATCACCTGACAGCTGTTAAATCGGTCGCCATCTTGAACAGTCATGCCAACTTAAAGTTATATATCTCGAAAAAAAAACACCATTTATTTCTGCAAGCTCGTGCGCGCCTAGACAAAATATTCATCCTTAAAGGATAAATACTAGAGATGCATTCAAGTCAAACTAGTTTGATTTTACTCACAAACATTACTTGACTTGACAATCAAACTTTTTATGTGAAGAAAGTTTGACTTGACTTGATTTCCGTATCTTCAGGTTTGGCTTGAAATCAAACTTCTTCAAACAGTTTGAGGTTTGAATATTGCGCAACATGTACTCTGCTTCTCCACAAATTAGTTATAGTTCATATTTAGAAGGATACGCTTGGCTTGTTTCATTTTTTTTTTAAGTGTGTTTGTTGTGCGTTGTGTCTTAACTTGAACACTTGAACTTTTTTCACATAGCTCATGCAGCTCGGAATACGTACCAGAATAAATTGAGTCTGATTTTGGAGACCCCCCTCCAAAAATTATGAGAAAAATAAAGAACAACCTATAATATGCCAATAGTGGATCAAGTCGTATTTGTGGTAGTAACAACATGCAACGTAGGATCCAAAATTGACAAAATAGTTTTTCGACGACAGTTCCTTTATTCTTCAAGTTAAAATATGCGATTTGTTTTATTGTACTTACAATTTTTATTAGCAGGGAGCTCTAGTGCCAGATTATTGTTCACATTATCCACTCAATTTTTAAGAAGTACTGAAAGAACTTCACTTTTCACGGAGAATTTTGAGGTGACAAGTTGGAGTTGATTACAGAAACCTTGAAAATACCTTTGTAGTACCTACTTACTTCATTTAACATAAATATTTCACCTATTCAAGGTATATCTACTAAATAAATTCTTTTTCAAACTTGTTTTACAGTTTGAATTTTCAAACCTGTAACCATTCATTGTCCAGTTTTATTTGACTTGAATCATTTGTAAGAAAGATTGACTTGAGTTTGACTTAATTTCAAGTCAAACTTCAGTCAATCTCAAACTTTCAAGTCAAACTTGTGCAACTCTAATAAATCCAGTGATCTCCTTAGTGTATTGAAGAAATCTCCTGTAAATCGAAGAAATGAAATGGTTTGGCGTTATGAAATAGACAATATCCTGGCGATTACTGACAGTTCTGAGACATTTTTGCATGATAAAAAAGGCAAGAAAACGTTTTTCCAACCACGGTCAAAGATTTTTTATCAATGCCAGCATCTTCTGCTCCTGTTGAAAGACAATTTTTCAGGCCTGCTCCCTGCTCTGACTGTTACCTGCAATAGATTAGGCGAAAAATCCATAAGATGCCTTATGGATGGAAAATGATGTTTTCAAACTGTGCTTGGAGGTTTCTCAATATTAAGGAACAATTTTTTTTGAATAATTTTTTTAATTTGTTGTATTTTATAGTCATTTATGGTTTTATTCTAAAATAGTTGATATGTTTGGTTCACTCATACAATAATCTTCATAAATAAAAGTGTTCTTCGCAAGGTTCCTTCTCATTTCATCATTTTTTTAATGATGTGGTTCTTGATTTAGTCCCTGTAAAATACAGTTCGAGCTAGGAGGATCAATTTGATATAGCAACCAATATTTGTACCTACCAAACTTCCTTTTAGTTTTCAAAAAAGGTTCTGGGCATTGGACTAATGGTTTTTTTTAATTTTTATTGAATTATTCATGTTCAAAAACACTTGTAAAATTTTTAAAGGGTTTAAAATTCCAAAAGTTCTGCACTCGTATTGAACATCATAAACCAGAAGGAGTTTAATTGAGAGATACCGACGATTCAAATTTCGAAAGGCAAATTCTAAATCAGCTCCACGAAACGGCTCTAAACTGAACCAATAACTACCAAGCGAGTTGATGTGATAATTGACCTGTGTTTACGCTTATTGTTCAATTGATGTTGGCTACAATCAATTTGATGTGAGGATATTTAGTTATCCGGCTGCTGCTTACAATTTAAAACCGTAATGAACAGAATTACTCGATTTGCACCTAATGAAGTTATAATACTGATAATAATAGAGTCGAGAAAAACTAACATAAAAATAGGTGAATGGTGCGGATGAACTGTTATTATTATAACAAATTCAACAAATTTTCTACTTTTTACTGTCATTTTTTGGGGTACATTTCACCAATTTAAAGGGTGTGTTCTTTTGAAGGTGCGGAACAAGCAACCCTTATTCCATTGTTCAACAAATTTTTCTTCTCAATTCCGAAATATGTATTGAAAATAAAGATTCATTGCAGAACTTTTTTAACCATTATATAATGCCCGTAAAAACAGAAGTTTCCTAATAAATTTATGGAATTCATGCGCCAATTGCACCTCGAATTGCACCCTTTCAGATCATATAACTTATATAAGTATGTATGTGGCATCTAAGGAAGCGATTGACCTATGTAGTACGCTCAAGAGCTGACTTTACGTCAGTACTTTTCAAAATTTTTTTGATATTCTTTCTTTGAAATTCTATGATTCTGATGATGTTATCAACTTGAAATTCATGCATAAAGCTTGAAAATGTTGTTAATTCATTTAAATACAAAAAATTTCAACTCCGTCGGTTTTATGGTGACGGAATTAATATTTTCATTCGATGATGTTAGGAATTTTTTGCACGATAGAATGAATGTTGTTAGTTACCGCGTTCTTTGATTTCTACGCCCTTGTTTGAAATTACCCTTTCGAAATGTTCAAATTTAACCTCATTTTTCAAAAATATATTGAGGATTATTGAAAGCCGCTAAAAGCAAACCACTTTGTCATATATTCGGTGACAACTTTGCTACCGCTGTTTTGCAATAGATGGTTGTAGCGGTAAATAGTCGAAATAAATATATCGTAGATGTCATACAATAGGTTAAGGTATTTGTAAACATAAAGTCATCAAAATATTAGTCGATTTGTGTCTGCATCATAAAGTTATTCTTGGTTAAACATGTAAGCTCAAGAGCCAAATTATCGTCATTTGCAGGAGGTTTTAATTTTCTGCTTTAATATCAAGAAATCTGCGGCTTAGGCTCATCAAATGCTCTCAAATATCTATGGTGAGGCTGCTATTAGTGAAAGAACGTGCCGAGAATGGTTTCAACGCTTCAAGAACGGTGATTTAGACGTCAAAGACCAAGAGGAAAGGTTTTAGAAGATGCAGAATTGGAGGCATTACTGGATCAAGACGTCAAAGGCAACAAGAATTGGCAGGATCATTGGGAGTGACGCAACAAGCCATTGCAAAATGCCTGAAAGTCATGAGAATGATTCAGAAACAAGGAAATAGGGTGCCGTACGAGTTGAAGCCGATAGAAGTTAAACGGCGTTTGTTTGCTTGTAAACAGTTGCTTGCTAGGCAAAGAAGAAAGGAATTTCTGTATCTCATTGTGGCTGGAGACGAAAAATGGATTCATTTCGACAATCCCAAGCGCAGAAAATCATAGGGATATCCTGGCCATGCTTCCACGTTGACGGCCAAACCGAATATTCACGGTTCCAAAGTCATGCTCAGTATTTGGTAAGATTAGCCCGGCGTAGTGTATTGTGAATTGTTAAAACCGACTGAAACAATCACAGGTGATCGTTATCGAACGCAATTAATGCGTTCGAACCAAGCATTGAAAGACAAACCGCCAAAATACAACGAAAGACATGATAGAGTGATTTTACAGCAAGACAATGCTCGACCCCATGTTGCGAAAGTGGTCAATAATACTTGGAAACGTTGAAATGGGAAGTCCTACCACCCGCCGTATTCTCCAGACATTGCTCCCTCGGACTATCACTTGTTTCGATCAATGACACACGTACTGGCTGACCAGCACTTCCGGCCTTATGAAAAAGTAAAAAATGGGATCGATTCGTGGATCGCTTCAAAAGATGGCCAATTTTTTCAACGCGGGATTCGTATACACTGCCCGAAAAATGGGAGAAGGTAGTGGCCTGCGATGGACAGTACTTTGAATCATAAATGTATAACCAGTTTTTTACAATGAAGTCTCGAATTTCGGAAAAAAACGGCGAAAGGAAAGTTGTACGCCTATGTAATTTAATAATTCAATTAATTTAAGGTTATAAAAGTAATATGTGAAAAATTACTGATAACTGTATTGAATGTTTCGGATGATGGCTTTTCGATTTTTGTAATCTAATTTTTCATTCAGTAAAGGTTGGAAATAAAGTATTTTCATATATATACTTTATTTGTAAGCAAAGTTATAAAATACTATTGCCAAAAATAAAGCAAGATAATTTATTATAAAGCTTAGAATATAGATAGGAGGAACGGAAAGTAAACATTTGTGCTCGATCCCGAATACAAGAGAGGTGGAAGTTTAGTGTCGCCAATCACAATCGATCGAGCCATAGGTGTGGAGAATCCTGATTTGGTTGTTGAATGATTTATCAGGAATCCTTCTTCATAACTTCACAGTAGCTAAGTCATTAAGCTGAGAAAAACATTGACTCTTTCGAAACACGAAAGAATTTTTATGAATAAATCACAATGAAAACTATTTTTGAGCATGAATTGATCATTTCGAAATTAATCAAATTATGTTACGCTACTGCTATAGTGTCCCGTCAGACGAGGAGTGACGAATGTTGACGTCAGTTACAAGGCGATTTCCGTTCCTTTTTTTAACGTTCTAAGTTATAAAGTATGGTTGGCAACCCTATTCACAATACAACACATAAATGAAAGTGACGAGTGCACAAAAGACCACCCTCGATTTTCCGGGATACGGACCTGTCGCTTTAACCGATGTGCTCGGGCAATTTTTTCGGGATCAACGAAATTTTCCTCATAGAAAACTAATTTCCCGTCGTAGCCAAAGTGAGGACTTAATCGATGCTCCTTGATGTTTTAATGGTCTTTTTCTTGGTAGGTCGGAAGAATCGGGGGGTCGTAAAAAACAGCCGGCATCCCAATATTTAGGTTTCCGCTGGGGGATTTAACGGAGGATCATCCACCTGATTTATATCGGCATTGGGGGGTGGGAGAATTAGACGGTTCCGAAATTTTAATATCGGTTAATGAAGATACCGACTAATCCGGGAGTTATCCATAACTCACAGGAGGATGTGTCGAGTTTTTGAAATGCGGCTAGTAACGGGTATTTTTTTTCGAGGTATATAACTTTAAGTTGGCCTTACTGTTCAAGATAGCGACCGATTTAACAGCTGTCAAGTGATTTATTCTCAGTTTGGTTTGGCAATTCATCATGAATAGACTCACGCCTGAACAATGCTTGCAAATAGTGCAATTTTATTTCGAAAATAATGGTTCTGTGCGGAATACGTATCGCGCACTAGGTCCATTTTATTTTGTTTAGCGATGAAGCGCACTTCTGGTTGAATGACTACGTCAACAAACAAAACTGCCGCATTTGGAGTGAAGCTAATCCTCAAGTGTATGTCGAAACATCGTTACATCCAGAAAAACTGACTGTTTGGTGCGCTTTATGGGCTGGTGGAATCATTGGTCCGTACTTCCTCAAAAACGATGATGGCCAGAACGTTACAGTCAATGGTGATCGGTATAGAGCCATGATTACTTACTTTTTCATTCCTGAATTGAACAACCATGATGTCCAGGAGCTGTGGTTCCAACAAGACGGCGCAACATGTCACACAGCTCGCGCCACAATCGATTTATTGAAAGACACGTTTGGTGACCGCCTAATTTCACGTTTTGGACCTGTGAATTGGCCTTCAAGATCTTGTGGTTTAACACCGCTAGACTACTTTCTATGCGGATAAGCCACAAACCCTTGACCATTTGGAAGACAACATTCTTTATTATTGTTATTGCCGATATACGGCCACAACTGTTGGAAAAAGTCATCGAAAATTGGACGTCCAGATTGGACTACATCCGAGCCAGCTGTGGCGGTCATACGCCAGAAATCATATTTAAAATGTAATGCCACAAGATTATCTTGCAGATAAATAAAATTCATGTCAATCGAATAATCCATCGTTGTTTTATTGCAATTTAAAGTTCTATAGCTCTAAAAAAAAAACACCCTTTATAATATCGAGATCGCTTTTTGTTTACTACTACGTCAAAAAGTAGAGGAAACTAGTCAATGAAACAACACAAATAACATACAGGTGTCCTTAAAGACCATGTCAAACAAAAACGGAATATAGATCAGAATGTGCTTTACCTGATGAGAGAAAATCGTTCAAATGAAAGTCTCGCAGTTTAAGAGATATTTGATGTTTCGTGAAAATGTTGGATTTTTTCACTTTAAATACTTTCTCTCATGCCATAGGTATACAATCAAATACTTTTCGATGCAGTTTTTTTCCGTTAACATTGTTGAATGATTGCTTCAATTTATGTACTGAAATATAGCACAAAATATTATACAGGAATTCTGAAAAAAAATATATTTAAAATTCACGTTTTGGAGAAAGTGTTTTCTTGTAGCGAATTCGATCTGAGGTGGTGTCAAAAAAAGGATTAGACTTTTTCTGCATATTAAGTTGAAAAGTTGCCTCTTCTGTGAGGATTTCGAAAAGGTGAAATACAGTTGATTCAAATTTTTACCGAAACTGGAACATCCTCTGGACGTCCAAAAGAGGCTGTCACCGACGAAAAAATAAAAAAAGGTCACAATAGTTATTGTTCCTACTAGCGTGAATGAAACACTTTCACGGAGAGTTTTCGCCTTAATACCGACTGATGTTATAAGAAATTATATATTTTTGTTCGCTCAGCCGAATAGAGAAATGTTTGAATTTTATGATTCGCGCATAGAGATATGCCAAAATTTTATGATTGATGGGACTCTTTAATATTTGTGTGCGGAAAACAACCCTTGCTATTCACTTTATGCATGCATATGTGCGGAAAGTGAATATGCAGGGCTTTTTTCCGCACGAATTTGGAAAAATACTACTTTACAAATGTCAATGCGTGTGAAAAGTAATACTTTCGAAACGCTAGTAGGAAAAATAATTTTGAATGACCGTAAACTGAAGTTGATCGAGATAGCAGACATTGTGAAGATATCATCTGAACGAGTACATCATATAATTCACGGATATTTGTACATGAGAAAGCTGTGTGCAAAATGGGTGCCGCGCGAGCTCACAATCGATCAAAAGCAAGATTCTGAGCAGTGTTCGAAGCTGTTTAAGACTGAATTTTCGCGTCGAAATGTGACAATGGATGAAACATGGCTCCATCATTTCACTCCGGAGTCCAATCAACAGTCAGCTGAGTGGACTGCACACGATGAACCGAATCCAAAGCGAGGAAAAACAGTCAGCTGGCAAGGTTATGGCATTAGTATTCTGGGATGCGCAAGGTATAATATTCATTGATTACCTCCAAAAGGACCAGACCATCAACAGCGATTATTATATAGCGTTATTGGATCCTTTAAAAAATGAAATCGTTAAAAAACGACCCCATTTGAGGAGAAAAGGTGTTGTTTCATCAAGGCAATGCGCCGGGTCACAAATCAATGAAAATAATGACAAAATTGCATGAATTGGGCTTCGAATGGCTTCTTCCTCCACCGTATTCGCCAGATCTTGCCCCCCAGCGACTTTTTCCCGTTCTCAGACCTCAAAAGAATGCTCGCTGGAAAGAAATTTAGCGCCAATGAAGAAGTAATCGCCGAAACTGAGGCCTATTTTGAAGCGAAAGACAAATCGTACTACAAAAATGGTATCGAAAAGTTATGGAAGATCGCTATAATCGCTGTATCGCCCTCGAAAGCAACTATGTTAAATAATAAAATCGAATTTTGCCAACAAAATGTGTTTTACTATGGTAGACCTGGGACTTTTCAATTGGCCTGTTATGTTTATCAGTACTCTGAGCTTGAAGATGAGCTGTCGCAATATCCTCGCGTTATCTAAACGAAGATCGCTCTATTATTTCCATTTCTTCGCCAGTACGATCCAATAACTAAGAGAGTTTTTCGCCGCATCGTCGGCGAACAAAGGAGTAAACTTCGCGAAAAGCGTAAAATCCGCTGCAGCCGTCGTAAGTTTGGGAATTACGCGCTAGACGGGGTCTTGGGGACATTATGGCGAAAGTTGTATACTCGTCGCTTTGCGTTCCCGATTATTTACAGTATTTTCACAAACTGAATACGGAATTCGCCGGGCTATATTTACCGATCTACAGTGTGGTCACGTAGCTTTGAGGCGAAACAACGGATTTTACAAAGGGAATCCGCGCAAATCGAAGCATGCTAAGCTCGGTCCTTTGGTTTTCCGGGAGAAAATGCTATATGGAAGAATCAAACATTCGGGAGGAGGAACAATCTCATATCGATAAAACCTCAGAGTAATAAACATAGAGGGAGCATATGTCATTTTTAGTAAGCAAATTTTGTCCCCAACATGAACTATCAAGTTTTACATGAAGCGCGCGGAAATGAAAACATATCATTGATACGATATTTCACTCAATTCGCGAGTTTCTCCACAAAAACGCACGTCTTATGTCCCATAATAAATCAGCGTTTCATATCATGTCAAAATCTATTGAGATGAATACCTAAATATATCAGAAATTCAGAAAACAAACTTCAAGCGCGCCAAACGACGTAAAACAACGGATGACACTAGGAGAGTAATAGTTGTCAAACCTTGGATTTCAGCAGGTAGATACAGAAAATAATAAATATTCTGCATACTATAAATTGGACAATTAGGAAAAATATCGGAATCCAAATATTCAAATTTGCATATTTAATCGGGAATCACTCAAATAAATATATTTCATTGAATAAAATATAAATTCATAATGATATAGTAAAATTGTGAATTTGAAAATATATCACAATCCGACAACTTAATCTAACCATGTTGGGGACATGTAAAAATTAAAAATAAATAAATATTCTCCATACTATAAATTCGACAATTAGGAAATATATTGGATTCCAAATATTCAAATTTGCATATTTAATTAAGAATCACTCAAATAAATATATTTCATCCAATATAATATACTTTCATAACGAGATTCATAATGATATCGTAAAGTTGTGGATTTGAAAATACACTGGACTCTCGTTAACATCTAAACAGTTATGTTCCCGAGAAAATAAAGTTACAATAAAAAAAAATTGCTAAAATCACTGAAAGGGTTCAAGAGAAAATGAACTAAGTCCTACTTCATTGAGAATTTGTCTGTTTCCCTGATTTTGCCGGTGTGTAGGTATAATGTATTATATCTCATAATGAAAAGTTACCGTTAGATGAGAAAAAATTACCTACATGATAAAATATTAAAAAAACTTCAGAGAACTATCCGATAAATGTTGATCGCTTGCCTAAAACTTACACTATGTAATACTTTGTAATTGTCATATCTCAACTAATTAAGTTTTTTATACAATATTACAAATTCCAATATTTTAAGAAACATGCGCTAGCACCGTTGAAGTTCACTAGATATTCACATTTGTCAAAATAAAAGATCAAAGCCTGATATTTTCCTAATATTATTAATACTCAAACAATTAATCAAACTTCTCGACTTAAAACGAAATCAATAAAACGTATCAAGAACGATTCATCAATAATTCATCAATAGTTGTTACTGAATCTTTATCGCCGTCATAAATAAAAAGTTATACATCAATCCTCTTGGCTCACGTAGAAAAAAAAATAATCCCCAACTAACTTGAATAACATCAAAACACGTCGTGCTTCGTGTAAATTCAAAGCGATCCTATGATTTGAATTGATGGAATCTAAATAAAATGAATTCGAAATCGGATTTTAAACAGGGAAAGAAAAACAAAGATAATCGTCCGAACATTAATGAAATGAGGGGTTAAAATGAAATTACGAAAGAGGATAGCAATCATAACCTCGTTAGAGAAAAATATCTTCTCCCCGTTCTTGAAATTGGTTTAATTATATCGAGAATACAGCGTTACAAATATCGATTTTCAAAGAAATGAAAAATTGCATTTCATTAAAATTTACAAGGGTTGAAAATGGGCTTTTATCGACTGCAATTTACTATCCATGAACGAGTTCAGTTAATTTTTAATAAGGATATTTCAATGGTTCATAACAAAAAATTTTTCTCAACTCCCGACGGAAATCAACTGCTGGTATAGATTTGCGCAAAATATTTGGAAATTGAAAATAACCAATGAACACCAACCTTTTTTTGAATAAATTCCAACTTCCGCAATTCACTTTCAATTATCTCCCCACTTTCAGTGAATTATAAATTAAAGAAAAAAATTGCAAATTTATGTAATAACTATAAAAAATTTTTCAAGTTTAGTTTCTTCAATGACTTATATGTGAAGTTTTAGATTTACCAAATGATACTACTCATTCCGGTCTATTTGAAAAATATTAGTAAAACTATCATCAACCACTTGATACTGCTACTTTCAGTTGAAACTCGTCGAGAAAATAAATAATTTACTCACATCATTCAAAACACTGAAAATTCCTGGAATTCCCTATCTAAATTCAGGAACATGTCGAAATTATGGGATTGCACCGGTACTCACAAGGTTATCCGACACTTAAAAAAATAAATCACACTACTGCAACTGCATTCGATCAAAATTCAAATAATCATCCCGAAAATGCTTATATTACTTCGATTTACTTTCAATCATACCTAAAACGCGAAAAAGTCATGTCAAAGCATGTGACTAGTTTAATTTTGTATAGGAATTTTTCAGTGAAGTGTTTACATGTCATACGAGAAAACAAATGACCGCCTGTCTAGACTCGCGAGACGTATGTCAATATTCGTCAAAATCAAAATGGCTACGCCTTTTCTTAGGCAGTAACGACAACCATTTTTCTTCTCTCTCTTGAACGCTTTGTTAAATCAACTGTTGACGCGTTAGGACGTATGTCGACACTAATAAATCTTAAAACACGCCCTAAAGTGTCCGTAATTGCATGTAATTTGAAATTTTAACGCTTTGGAAGTGTGATGTATTCACACATGACCAATCCGATGTGAATTGGCGGTATTTTCGATTCTTTGTTAGGAGATATTGGCTGAAATTAATAGATATGAGGAATTTCTAAATTCTCTCGAAGCATGCGCTATATATAATTCTTATTTTTTGGGAATTTTAAAAATGTTTTTTTTATCCGTCTTTTATTGAGTAAAAAGTAGATATTTTTGGAAATAAGGGAATAGGTGAATGTTATTTCAGTAGGAAATGTTGATATAATGTATCAGAATTCGAAATTCATTAATGTAGAATACATACGATATCTAGCGGCGTAACCTAAAAGTACCGAAAGAACAAAATTATCATTTTCTTCCTACAAATTAACAAAAAAAACGAGTACAGAAAACTAAATTGTTTTAATTTAATAATAATTGTTCATTCAAATCCAAAACTACTTCAGTTTTTAATTTGGAATTTACTACATGTATTACATTGTAATCAAAAAATTAAAAATATTGCACAACAGTGACATCTGTTACTATACAATCAGACTTTGATAATCGTCTTATTTGTTGTTTTATTGATTAGCAGGTTGCATCGAAATGACAGCTAGTTCTTCAAAAGATCTCTAAATTTTAACCTCAAAAAAGTTCAGTAAAATATTTGAATTCTACCTTGTAAATTTTTAGTATGATGTATGAAATTAAAAGTAATGGCAAAATTGTTGAGACTGAGAGGAGGAAGACTTTATTCCAAATTGTTATATATAAGCATAATATGCTTAGCTGCATTGATAATGTTCTACATTTTTGAGGTTGAATATGGAATGAAATATTTTCAAAACACTAATTTGATTAGTTTGTTATTGTAGGCTATTTTTCGCGTATTAGCTCCTTCTCCTAAATTTTGCTCAGATAATGACACAATTGATGTCGTATATACCTGGGTCAATGGTTCGGATCCTATTTTCCTGAAAGAACTGAAATTTTTTTTAAAAACGAGGAACATATCAGTAGATGACAAATACTTAAGCCAAAGATTTATAGATAAGAATGAACTACAATTTTCACTTCGGTAAAATTGATTTGAACATATTAAGATTTCACCTACTTATAGTATTTTTCAGATCTCTCGAAAAATTTGCACCATGGATTAATCATGTTTACATAGTGACCAATGGGCAAATTCCATACTGGCTAAATTTGGATTATCCAAAATTAACGATAATCACACACAAAGAAATTTTTCTCAATCGGGATGATTTACCTACATTTTCTAGTCCTGCCATTGAATCTCATTTGCATAGGTATGTGACGTAGAAAATTTTTAAATTTTTTGAAAAGTTTTATTTTAGGATACCAGGTATATCAAAGAGATTTTTATACTTTAATGATGACGTCTTCCTAGGACAACCAATTTTCAAAGAGGATTTTATTTCACAAAATGAAGGTAAAGATCTATTATCATCGAAAGCTCTATAAAATGATAAGAAATTTCAGGTTACAAATTGTATTTTTCATATTCATTGGGAATGTGCTCACCACAATGTTTTTGGGCATATGTTGCTGATGATCAATGTGATGAAGCTTGCAATAATTTTTACTGCCAATATGATGGAGGTGACTGTGAAAATTCATACACTTCATCTAAACAAATACTAGTGGATAAGATTAATTCTGTTGTTGAAAAAACAAAAATTGAAAATGACATAATAAATGATCATAAAATGGTCTCTAAGTTTAAATTATCCAAAAAATTCAATGAAACCAATAAAAACTATTCAACAGTAGTTGAAGAGTACAATAATAATATAATAGAAAATGATAAAATTAAAAATAAGAGATATAGAAGGAAACAAAGAAAGTTACGTACAATGAAAAGTCTTAGGAATAACAGTAAAAATGTTAGTTTTTTTAACAGGACCAGTTTTGCCTATGGTGATTCATTGCAGCATTCCAACAGGTAATGTATGTATATAAAGATTGTATCAAGTAGAGAGATTGAGGCTGATCTGATTGTTTTTTATTTTTGTAACTTTATAACTTACCAAACCAAACTTTACTCTTCTTCAATTAGGTTCAGTTCACATATTTATAATTCAACTATTAGAATATATACTTTCAATTATTGCACTATAAGATGTTGTAGGTTTCACAAAGGTTGATTTAAGCAAATATTATCTAAAGATGTCAGGTAATATATGTATAGAGCATGATAATCATGCTGATAAGTTAATATTTGAGCTGATCCTTTTTTGAGAAACAGGCTGTAATAATAGATATTGCATTATGGTGGCTCTTTACTAACGAGAGGTCTAAGGCTGAGCAATTTTTGAAAGAACGCTATAGAGATGTGAGGAATATATGGCAGGGATCACCAAGTTGTCCAACGGATGATTTAATCAGTGGTTCCAGAATGAAAGACCACATTCTTTTGAGAGATTAATTAATTACAAATTGGCTGAAAACGCCTTGACAAAACATAATTATATTGAATAATTAACTCATATTTCAATTTCAGATTATTCAATTTGAAATATGGCTTCCTACCCAGATTTGTACCGTCTCACACACCTGTGATGGTTGATAGAAATGTTATTGAAGATCTGCAAAAGAAATTTTTCAAAGAGGTAATGGTAACCTCTAAAAATAGATTCAGGAATCACGATGACCTACAATTCACGTTTGCTTATTACTATTTCATATATCATGAACGGAACCAATTTAGTGCTGAACAAGTTTTCCAAATGTTTGATACTGACATGTCAGGGTAGGCCGAAGAGAAATGGTAATAGATAAGTAGTCCTTAACATTGTTCATTTTTAGAACTTGGTCTGATAGAGAAATACGAACTCTTTTGACTCGAGTATATCAACTTCCTCTGAGCTATGCGATAGTGGAACATTTTGAGTCAATGCTTTTAAACTGTTCAGAAACCAAAAAGTTTACACAAGTTCAAACTCCTAAGTATGAGAGATATTTAGACTCACGTTTGGTAACAAAACTTTAAAACAAATAAATTCAAAATTAACAGGGTCAAATTTTTTAGCCTGTTATAACCCAGGAGTTGATACTGAATTGTCCTGAACTTGTCAAGATGATTGAATCTACATTTGGAAATAAAAGAAAATACAAATATAAAATTGTCAGAAACTCTGAAGGACAATATATTCACTTCAAACAACTGAATTCTAACTTGACTGATGTTGTAGGTCAGTTAGACGAAATCAGAGGCGATCCAAGGTAAGACAAATTAACACTTTTTTGGAAAAAATTCGGTATGAACTTTTCAGGAAATTTGTGTGCCTGAATGACAATTTGGATTACACCAAAACAAATGAGAATGAGGTCATAAATTCCCTTCTATATGACTTCTATCTGTCTTTTTTTCCCTTTCGAAGCAAATATGAACTGCCCAAAGAATATAGGAATAAATTTCTACACATGAATGATCTGGATGAATGGAAGAATCATCATTTAAGGATAAAATGCATTGTCTTTCTTGCTTTATTATTTGTTATTTACATGATAGGGTTTCGTACATGTATAAAAAATATTTGTGGAGTGTTTAATCGTTTTTTTTGACTGAAAGTATGAAAAATTATGAGATATCTTTATGCCTCTTGTGAAAAAAAATATATATCTGTTCATGCAGCAGTCCAGACCAGTTGGGAATAGAGTAATATAAGCGTTCTATAGTCCAATCAGCTGTTATGGTACATTTTGTAATGATAAATAAAGCATATGCTTCATCCAATGAACAGGTTACACTGATTTGAAGTAATTGTCAGTAGTCCTGATTAATCAGAAGCTTATTTCAGCCATGTGAAAAGTCGGATGTCCTCCTTGTATCTATCCAACGAATGCATAGTCAGTTGAATATTTTAGACACCAATGTTTAATTGATTATGAGTCATCTAATTAGGAACTACTCTGGACTGCTTGCCCGAACAGACATATCAATTGCAATTCACGAGTTCATGATAGAAAATGAATTGAAACCTCATTCTCAGTCTCAGAAGACGTTTGCCAAGCAGAACATTGTGATTTGATTCTTTATTACCAACATCACTTGCATACACTTTTATCAATCAAAAAACATACATACAGACTCACTACAAACTTGTTAGATGTGTAACATTACAATATAACAAAACTGAATTTCTTTCGGTGAAGGGTGTTTTAATATTTAATTTTAAACGAAATAAAACACATATAAGTAATGTTGATTCAAAAGATCTCATTAGCGCTCAAAGATGATTTCTGGCAAATACCCAGTTTTAGACAATTTTATCAACCATTTGAAGGTTTATATCGCTAATAACGCAGCGAATGTTAACTTCCAAATGGTCCAACGTCTGTTGTTTATTGGTGAAGGTGAGGACTAGTGACTTCAAATATCCTCAGAGTAATCAATAGGTGCAAGATGGAGAGTACTTCACAGGTCACATGAAATTTTACACTCATTGAATGTATCACGCAGTAAGTCGATGTCGTCGCGCGCTGAATGGCATGTTGCGCTATCTTGTTGAAACTTTAAACCAAAGCACGAATTACTGTGCATCAACTCATTCAGTTCCTCATGAACTCTACACATTGCTCTGTTCTGATGTAAATCTATCAATGGTGAAATGGCAAAAATTACAAACCACAAATAATACTGTCACTAGAAAAAGCGTTGCCAATTCGAAAATCAAACGTCTGAAAAACACCCTTCATTTGATATCAGATCCCAAAGTTTCTATCACAGAATATTGCATACAGTTTCATGTTAATGAATGTACTTAAATCCTCTACAACATTTGATTGCAAAAAAAATTGCTGCAGAATAATAATTTGATCTCAACTATGCAATCAACGCAGATGCTAACTAATCAGTTTTTGAATCATGTCAAATCTTAGCTTGATACCGCATTGCTCTGTTAGATTTACGCATGAGTTAACATTTGCGTTGATTAACCTTCAACAAATCGGCCGTCACGATTCTTAATCAATCTCAGTTATATTTTTGCAAAATTGTTAATTATAAGTATTGAAATAAAGCGATAACAAGACTCTTCTGTTCTTATTTTAAAAACAATCACATGATGTGATCGCACCCACTCGAACTCGATCCTCCAATATTGGCTGAACTAGACCTTGTGGTCTATTAATTGTGACTCTCAACTTAGGAATAATACGTGTGTTCTCCATAATTCGGTAAAGTTAGTACAGGCTTACATAATCAACAGTTTCATCTGAGCGCTCAAGCTACCTGCTACAAGCACAAGGAACATTCGATTTAAATGTTATTGAACAGGTGTGCAGCTCGTGCACCAGTGCAAGAATTTTTTTAACTATACTGGGTCTCGCGGGAAGAATGCGACAAAAGGATACCATGAATTAAGGTCATCATGGAGGACTCGTATCAATAGGTTTCATTCGCCTGAGTGCCTCCGTTTGGGTAGGGATGTACAGGGTGATGTTCATCTTATGAGTGAAATTTCACAGCTCAATAAATCTTGAACTAATCGACCGAATAATTTCAAATTTTGGAGTTTTGTAACCCTTTACCATAGCCTTCCTTCAATATTTCTGAAATCGAAAAAATCAGATCCGGACCAGGAAAATTTTATATTTTTTCTATTCTCGTGAATATTTGGATCAACCTGTACGAGAACATTATAATTTTTTTTCGTTTTCGTAACCAAGAAGAATTAATTCATAATAAAAATTCTAAATCTCCGCTTGGCACCATCATACAAGGTAATCAATAAACATATTCCTTCAAGAGTGAAATTTCATAGTTCAATAAATCTTGAATTTATCGGTAGAATTATTTTGAATTGCAATCTAATGACGGGCACTTTGAGCGTTTGCGATGAATTTTTCTTTAAATAGAAATTATACGATCAATTAGAACATCTCTGTTTCATTTAGTTCTATCAGTACCATAATTCCATAAAAATTAAATGTAACTTGGTGAATATTCTCTTTATAGAACACAAACTGCAGGTTCATACAAATTTGAATCCATGCATACATTTGTGCTACAAAGCTACCCACTTTCCCTATTTAAATTCCTGATGGGGTTGTAACCCTCTCCAAAGGGTTGCTAGTAGAAACAAGCTTTGTATCCCATGTGTTTTCACAAATTCTGATTCGTTGTTGAGTTATTGAGGGTGGACACTTTTAAAGGAGACACCCTGTATGAATGAAATAATTTTTAATGGTTATTCACAAATCGAGAAATCAATGTACCAAAACTTTGAACAATATCTCAAATATTATGCCGAAAGAGAATCAGAAAACGGTATTGGTATCCTGTTATTTTTCAATCAAAAGGCGAAAATCTACAATAAATAGCCCTAATATAACCTAACCTAACCTAGCCCCAAATATTGGTGGGGGAGTCGCAGTTATGGACTTCAAGTTTTTTAGCCCCGGTGCACACATCCGATTTTTGTAGTTACGACACCCGTTGCGGTGTCGTACCTATTCAATGCACACTACATACGACACCGGCGTGGTTGCGGAGTCGGATCAATTCACTAGTTCACACTGCCAGTGTGTGTGTGTGCGATCGGCGCTCGATATTATTATATAATATAATATATAATTATATATAGTTATATTATAATGGACGACCATCGCAAAAAAATTGTTTTTGCTTACCTTGTTTACAAGAAGTATATTTGTAAACAAAACAGGCGTTATTGGGTACACCCCTACACGGACTTGAGACTTCTCAGGGGTAGATTTCATACTTCTTTCGGAGATTTAAGAGAAAACCCTGATAAGTTCTATAACTACTACAGAATGTCTGTGAAATCATTTGACGAGCTTGCAGCGAAAATAACACCAAAAATCAGATCTCAAGACACATGGATGAGACTTTCCATTCCACCATTGGAAATGCTAGCTGTAACTTTGAGGTAAGTGAAGAAGGAAATTATTTTTTTAACTGCATTTATTTATCACAAATATAAACATTATTCTTTATAACAAAAATATAATTTTAATAAAAATATTATTATTTACAAAAATAAAACTTAAACTTTGAATATTATTTTTAAGGAAATAAATCTATACTCTCATCTTGATCTTGGCTTGTACCATCGTTTGGAGACTTTATATTAACAATGAATCTTCAATGAATAGCTCAATATCCAATTCCCTCTCCGCCATTTTATGCGAACTCACGACAAACGTCGTATGTGTGCGCGGGCCAATTTGGAATAGAGTACTGAGAGATCGCATCTACGACTGCGGCATAGTTGCGGCCTAGAGGGACATGCTACCAAAAAACGACCGTAGGCTGGCAGTTACGACGTCGCAACAGCACGGCGGGTAGTGTGCATGCTCCCATTTGATTCTTTGTACCACAGGCCGCAAGTACGACACGACGACGGTGTCGTAACTACAAAAATCGGATGTGTGCACCGGGCCTAAGGCCCGGTGCACACATTAATGTGACCATTTCGTACCTTGCCTGTTCGAAACGCATATTCAGTGTTAGGTGGTTTCATTTTGGAGGGGTCATGAATATTTTTTATTTTGTCTTTATTTCCAGTAGCAATATAAATGTAATATCAGAAAAAGCTCCTGTAGATTATAGTAAATTTATATTTAGAATAAATGACAACAGCGCATGCCTGCGCGCATACGCAATATCTATATATTACGCATTATTCCTATGAATAATGCGTAGTGAGTAAGAGAAGTCGATGTGAATGAGTACAAGTGTACCTATATATTATCTATTATTGTATATGAAGTGTTTTATTGAATATTATATTTGAAGTAAAGGTACAATTTATTCCACGATCCCAACCTTCAGAAAATAGGAGTACATATTTTTAGAAGCGAAAAAATGGTTGTTTAAATGATAAAAAGGTAAAAATAGAACAACTGTCATCTATAATTTTAAGAAATTGATACATTATTCAATTATCCAGAAGTACAAATATGGTGCAACATTTTCTCGATATATTTTTTTTCAAAGAAGATAGCATATACATATGTAATACCGATTTTGGTAGTTGAGTATTGAATATCTGGTACATCTGTAAAATGGCTTGTTCCGTTTGATTAAATAAATAAATAAATTCTTCATCAAGGGTACCTCGATTTCTAAAGATGAGTTATGGTTAGCAAAAATTTTCATTAAATATTTACAATTCACCAGGTCACAGGCTTTCTCTGCTGAAATATGAAGATAATTTTTAACCATCTATTATTCATTTCACCACATTATTTCCCCTCACAAATAACCATGAAATACTTCTGCTTACAATGATCTTACCTACACTTAAGATAACATCTTACCTACTCTTGAAAACGAATGCTCGGCGCAGGGGGCAGCCTTCTCTTTAATCGGGAATATTTTGTTACAAACATAGAGATATTATTCCTGTTATTTTCTAATATCTCTATGGTGATTGGTGAACATGTTCTGTGATCCAGAGTTGATGTGTCATATTCATTTTTTGGTTATTTTTTATCTATTATTCTAATGTTTCTAATTCAGTGATTAAGATTAAGGAAGCAAAATTAATGAGCTAGGAATGTTAATATGAATTATAAACAGAAGAGCTCAGCCTTATTATATTATTGAATTTTGTGGTTTATGAGTCATATTTCTGACTGTTGCTCTATTAGCAACAGGTATTTCCTTGACAATCAGATGACAAGTACCATAATTTTTGGTATAAATTACAAAATTTCTCCTGAAAAAGTAGGTTTATAATTTAAAAATGGATATTAAATACCATTGTATTGAGATAAAAGAAGAGAAAAAAGATGCTGATTGGTAAGTAAACTACTCCACCAAATTTTCATAAATGATCAATTAATTCTCTTGTTTTCAATATTATTATTTGTTATAGTGATAAAACAATCTATAAGGAAGAAATGGACATTTCGGACCAGGACAATACCTTTTCTGAAAACATAGTCAAAAGTGGAATTAATGACCAAAATGATTCACTAAAAATGTTCTCCACTTTCAAAGTGGAAGAAGCTGAACATAATGAAGTGAATGATAATATTTCTGAATATGTTTCAAATGAACAATTGATTGATACTAAGGAGTATAGTTTGAGTAAACCCAGTTTGGAAATATCTTCTGGAAATGTAGATTTAAAAGAAAAACAACATGCTTGTCACATATGTGATTTTGCTACAAATCAGTTATCTTCTCTCAAACGGCATCTTGACTGTGTTCACTTAAAATTAAAGCAATACAAATGTGACCAATGTAATTATGCTGCAACTGAGAAACATAATGTAAAAACTCATATAGAATCTGTTCATTTGAATTTAAAACAACACAAGTGTCACCTATGTGAGTTTGCTACAAACCTTAAAAAGTACCTTAAATCTCATATCGAAACTGTTCATTTGAATTTGAGAAAGCACAAGTGTCAACTATGCAATTTCGATACGAATCATAGAAATCTTCTAAGAGGGCACATAGCTTCGGTTCATACTAAAAATAAACAATATAAGTGTCACTTCTGTGGTTATGAAACAAATCATAAAATTGATCTTGAACGACACCTTGACTCCATACATTTGAAGTTGAAACAATATAAATGTGAATTTTGTGATTATGCAGCAGATCGAAAAGATTGTCTCAAGCGGCACATTAAATGTGTCCACACGGATTGTCAGAAACACAATTGTCACTTATGTGAATTTGTAACAACTTTAAAAAGTAATCTCAAAAAACATATTGATTCAGTTCATCTCAAATACAAGCAGCATAAATGTCACATGTGCGATTTTGCAGCAAGTCAAAAAAATGTTTTGAAATTACATATAAATTCTGTTCATTTGAAACTGAAAGAACACAAGTGTCACTTATGTGATTTTGGTGCAAATCGTAAAGGTCATCTTAAACATCATATTGAATATGTTCACATGAATTCTAAACTACATGAATGTCATTTGTGCAAATTCACTTCGAACCTCAACAGTAATCTGAAGAGACACATAAATACTGTTCATTTGAATGTGAAACAGCATAAGTGCGAGTTATGTGATTTCACAGCAAGTCAGAAAAATAATCTGAAAAGTCATATCGAATCTGTTCATTTGAATCTAAAGTTAAACAAGTGTCAGTTTTGTGATTATGCTGGGAACCACAAAGGTAATCTCAAAATTCATATAGAAACAATTCATATGAATAAAAAAAAGACTTAGAAACATTTGATATTTTTTCATTGTATTAATGTGGGATGCATCAAAAAATTAAATAAAACATTATAAGCTTGAATTAAAGATGACACCATTCAACTTTTCAGAGTAAAGAGAATTACTGTTCCAGAAGCTACAATCACTAATTGCAGATACTTGAGGCCACAAAACACATCCTATATCTACTACGTTCTATAAATCTCAAGGAAGTGTACTTTGTATTTGCCGCAGAGGTTTTCCAAAAGTTCAATATGAGTTTTTATTTTATTAACAGATCCAGATGAGTAATGCTACGTTTACAGGCAAAAATTTCTTGAGGCCTGTCTAGCAAATACTCTTAAAAATATGTAATCAAAAAGCAGGTTTAGTGGCCTTAAGTACTGAAGTTGCTTTAAAATTATAGAGGTCTCACTTTTGCTTAGTAAGAGTTGAAATAAAGAAGTATGGTTTCGTTTCCAAGAACTCTTAGTGCAATTAATTTTGGTTATAAAATAAGGTAGAAATATGTTAGTATTTATTGTATTTTTTACATCAATATCTGTAAGTTTAAATGACAATATAAAAAATACATGATACAGAATATTTGCTCAATCAGACTTATACACCTGTTATATCTTCCAATATACAGATGAGAAGTATAATGATGTTGCATAACAATCTTCATGTTCCTTCTCCACTACATATCAGCAAGTTATGAATATACAGAGGAGACATCAACACCATTTTTAAAAATTTCTTTAAGATGTAACCCTTAAGAGAGAAATGTGAGTTGTATATTCTATACCTTTCATTATTGTGTTTGATTTTACTAAATATAATAATCATCTTTGTGATAAAGTTCCAACAATAATCTATGAATATAAGAAGGTGAATATCCATTCCTGAAAAAAAATCTGTTGTTAGTAATTATTATCTTTAAAATTTACCCTTTTCATTTACACATTCAACTAAAGCAAAAGGTTTTGCAACATATAGCTGAATATAAACATGTTCATAATATGTTGGCAGCAAACATATTAACAGGAATTTTTCATGACTTACTGATGTGCAATGATGAATAGCTTAACAAGTTCAGGAGGTACAAAATCAAAGATGGGGTCGATTATGTTAAATTCACTAGTATTGGTTTCTGCCCAGAGATTTTCTGTGCCAATGTTCCTAGGAATCTGATACTCTTCACAACTCACTGTGACTTTTGGAGTCAATTTATACATATGTGTTAATACTATTACCTAAAACAAATAACACATTATATTTAAATTTTTAAAAACTAATTTTCTCTTTCGAGATTCAATTTTTGAAAACTCACAGGTACAGAAAAATATTTGGCGGTGACTGCAACATTGTGAACCCCTGCAATAGTTTGAAGCCCCCCGTCGGCATAAACTATGTGTGTGCCTATTATAACTTTGTTAACTCGAGACATCATGTCAAATACATTGGAATCAGGAATCAAGCTTACTTGGATATTCTTGATGTTTGCCAAATTAGATGCCATAGTATGACCCTGATGATAACTAGTTTTAATATTATGAAACCTTGGATACAATTTGAATCTATTACTTACAGCTACTACTTGGGATGACTCCACAACTATCACATTCATTGGTCTCTCTTTAGCAGCAGCTTTCAAAAACTGTTCTACCAAATTTGATTTTCCATACGTCAAAATTACTTCATTTGTGAAAATTTGATCAACAGCACGGCTTGAAATATTAGCTGAACTAAAAAAAGTTAGTTTTAGAATGAAAACAAGCAAGAAACTATCAAGTTGTCTAACCTAGATTCAAGTTCACTTCTATATTCTGAAGCACGAAGCAACAAATCGTCCCTCAGACTTGGTAACTTCTCTGAATAATCTGTCACTGGTTCCGCATTTGAAGTAATTAAATGATGTAAGGATGTATCGTCTCCTCTCCTCTGAAGCAATTAAATATAGGAAAATTAGAAATAATAATTATTCAACTGACTATTCAGTTCAAAAAGGAGTAGTTATTGAAAACAATAATAGGTAGAATGTAATTTAGTGTGCCCACTTCCAACAACCTGGAAATCATATGGAAATTTTATGTCAGAATGACTGCCAAGTTGCCAGATTTGGAAATGAATCCTTTAGTCTGCATTAGGGACATATTTTCTTTATTCAATGTGCTTGTGAGGTCAAGGTTTGAGTATAGATGCGTAGTCTGGAACCCTGGATATAATGTAAATTTAAGAGGTTTAGAAAATATACAGAGGCAATTCTTGAAGTATGTTACTTTTAGATTCAGTGGTGTTTATCTAAACCGTGGTGTACCAGATGATCAGTTGTTGAGTAGATTTTAAGTTGATTCTCTAGAGTCTTTGTACCTACTTGGGTATACTATTTCTCAGAAAATATAATAGACTCCCTATTTGCTATCACTAGTTGATCTTCATGTTACTAGACTGCCTTTACGCAGCCCAACTACATTTTATCTTCCTTTTCCACGCTTTAACATCTTTCTTTTGGTCTCTTCATATATGTCATGACTACATGTCCATCCAGCATATTGTGGATATTTTTCATTGTAATCAATCTGATATAAGGAGGGCTGTTCTGGGATCACGGCTTCACTGTGGGTAGTTAAGGGTGATCTTTTTTTCCAACGAGTTTTTTTCACTCAAGCCTGGCACCATTTAATTTGTTTTGGGTTTTATTATGTATTTATTCTTAGTGTAAAACTTTTAAGTTTCATTTCTTGTATATTTGTTTTCCCAATCTGTAATTGGCCTCAGCTGTAGAATGGTGTAATTATTAAATGAATAAAATTAACTATTTGTTTAGAAATAGGAAAATATTTTATATTTTTCATCTTCTGCTTTTTTACTATTTGGATGAGAATTTAAATATCTTGAATAATAATAATTGGATAGTTAACAATTATAAAATTTACTGGTTTTCAATTTGAGATTGTTTTAACATGGTTCTACAATTAAATATTATACCATATTTTTATCACTAAAAGCTTTAATTAGAGGCTGGCATTATTTGTGCATAGTTTGATCTAAAAGTGAGCACACTAATCTACATGTTCACCCAATTATACCTTCATCCCATTATCATACTCCTCTCTGATAACTTTCAAGAAATGTCTCATCACATTCACAGCAACCATGTGATGTGGTAATGCTTTTTCAATTCTTTTTATATCAGTCTTGATTAGTTCCATAAGTTGTCTGTAAATAAAGCAACATTCATTTATACTAGCTAATACTTTAAATATCGACCTTACTGTGCAGATTCCCAGTTCTTTCCAGATATCATGCATTTCAATAATTCTTGAGACCTCAAAGCTATATCATATGAGTTTGTCAATTTCCTAAAAAAGAAGCAGTTTTTTTCATTTGCCATTTGGGAGCTTTTTCTAATTGTAGAAAGTTAAAAGGCTTTTATAGTACATCATTTTTGAATGATTTACTATAAAACTATGAAATTGACATACTTAGCTGCAATATCTGCCATAAGTCTTGGTAATGTAGGTAATATAACTTTTTTCTTAACTTCAGTCATTTTGTTGAAATTAATTAAATTGAATTTGATTCAGTATTGCTTCAAAAATTTTTTTTTCGCCTCAAAAAGTTCTTCACAGTATGTCTTACCACAGACTAGGTAATCTGTGGTCTTACCATTTCAGTCATAAACATAGATAAGTAATAAATGGTCATAAATTTGACTGAGGTATCAAGTCACAGAATAGAGAGGTATAATACTTCTCTATTCTGTGATCAAGTGTTACCAATATAACTTTTTTCTTCTTCTTCTTTTGTCAACAACTGCCTGTTTGGACACCAACTGGCTCTTGGGGATCCAGGGCAGCAATCATGGGCTCAGCATCTCTGCTATGTACCCAAACTCGATAATTCTGATCTAAACAGCGGCTCAGCTCCTGGAGCAGCAGGAATCTGGGCAGGTCCCACACCAAACCGCTTCTGACTATTCAAAAAGGCATCAATATAACTTTTTTTATAATATTAAATATTTTTTCTATGACTATAGATTACTAGATGACGGATATCCGTATTCTTTGCAATTCCATGTACCGTCGAGGGCGCTGCTAACAGTAGGAAAAGGATAGGTAGTACATTATTCAAAATTTGCTTTGAATAACTAGTAATTCATAATGTAAGAAGCTACTGTGCGGCGAAACAATTGTTATCAACATAATAAGATAGTAGATATAGATTAGAATAACTGATATTCAATATTAATTAAATGGATTTCCACCAAGTAGCTACCAAGTCCATCAAATACTTACCTACTTAAAAAACATTGTCAGGAACGTGATAGCAGACTTGTTCAAGATAAAAAAGGGATAGGGAGGAGTGCTGAATCCAACAATGTTTTCGATTTTTTTTCAGATGAGATAATCGAGGAATCAAAGGAACACACAGAGAAATTAACAGTTGGTTTCAAAAATATGAGGGTTGAAATATCACTGTAAGCTTTCGCGGATTATATCGTGTTAACTACAGGAACCATAAAGGTTGAAAAAAGGAATGTGGAGTTGTGGAATGTGATATGGAGTTTAAAAGAAACAAAGGTTATGGCAATCAATGACAGTAAAAGCAGTTCGCAGCAGAGAGCCAACGAGAAGGGCGGGGGCACTTGTACTTCAAGTAAATATAAAGACTGAAACGATAAAATATCTTCTTCCTAGTGATAGTACTCTGTACACTCATTGTTATATAATCAGTACAATGGCTTAAAAGTCATATACCTATATAACTGAAAAAATTACATTACTTCTCATTATTAACCCTTAGCTTCTGTATAAAGAATATATTCTATTCTTTAAAGAATGCCTTCAGTATACCCTGCGAAAATTAATCACATTGTGGCAACTCTTTGGTAACGCAAGATATGACCCAACTAATGGAGGGCAAAATCACCCCGCTGTGCTATGGAGATGGTAGGTGTATAGACACCTACTACTGGATGGAATTCTCGGTCATTACGAATCTCCTTGAATGTGTTAACTCCTGGTCTATGTCCCTAGATAAGGGTGTACCAATCGATATTATTTGCCTCGATCTTTTGACCTTGTGCCCCATAAACGCCTCATACACAAATTGGAGCAGTTTGGTATTCGGGGTCGTTTTCTTTCATGGATCGAAGCATTTCTCTCGGATACTCTGTCTCTGTTGTGAGTGGAGTTCCGCAGGGATCTGTACTGGGCCCCATGTTATCTCACACTGTTCACAGTTTGCTGACGACACTAAAATTTATGGGAACCCTACCCTTCAGGCTGACCTCGATTCTATAGCTCAGTGGTGTCAGAGCTGGCAGTTACCTCTTAGTGGTGATAAGTGTTCTTAATATGGGTGTCCGAAATCCCATTACGATCTCAAGCAATCTCTGATGTGATCTAGGGGTGATCATAACGGACAACCTGCGTTGGTCGGATCATATCCTGCATATTGTCAATAAAGCCAGGAGGTCCATATTTTCAATACAGAAAGCCTTTGGCAGGTGTGATCCTTCAACGTGCGCGGCTATCTATCAGACGTATGTCTCCTCCACAGGGCCATCGCTAGCTAAACTGCCGCCCTAGACAGAAACCTATTTTGCCGCCCTAGGCAGAAACCTATTTTGCCTCCCTAACAGAAGCTTACTCTGCAGAATGCTAAAAATTAATATTGGGTAATCGGGGTTCAGCGCCTGCACAAGCGTTTCTAGCGCCCCGACAAAAATACAAATCAGAACCCTTTCAGGTTTAGGGGGGGGGGGGGATTTGGTGAATTTATTTTCAAAGATTCAGTGTGGAAGTGTGAAAAACACCACACTTTTTTATAAAAAGTATTTCAGGAAAGAAAAAATGTATTTTAAGTGTAATTATTTTTTATGGATTCAAATTTTAATCCAATAGATGATTTAGGATAAGTGGAATGCAATAAACAATAAACGTGCTCAACTGAATTCTAATGAATAAATGATAAAATATACGAATTGAATTCAGGTGATGCGAATGAACAATTATTTTGAATTCGAATAGATGTTACAGATATTTACGATGCAAAAATGTTGAAGATTAGTAAATTTTTTTTTAAAAATCATTAGTGAAATTCGTTTAAATAAAAAAAATATTCAAATCTTTCTTCCAGTTTTCCAGAAAAAGTAGATAATGCCGCCCTCTATTATTTGCCGCCCCTCTAAAGTGGGCAGTTTCGATTTTAGAAAAAGCTTGCTAATTTGTTTTTTTTTTGTTTAAAATTATCTAGTAAAAAAATGAACCATTATTCAAATCGAATGCGCCCACGCCCAACACCAGATAATTTAATTAAATAATAAAACTTCTTATATTTCTCGAGAAAGATCAGTTGGAAGTGATGAAATGGAATTGTTTTCTTATATTTTGCATTCCATTCTGAAGAATCAACATTCTGATTAGAGAATTGAAAAGAAAATAATTCAGAACCCCAAGTGGCAATAAAATTCGGCAACGTTAAGCGAACGCCGACAAGCCTGATGAGTGTATGTGTTTTTTTTTAGCGTCAATAACTCGTAAACAGCACTATGAGGGGATCACGCCACATCTGGATATTTATGAGTACCTTTAATGGTTTTTGATGTTAATTAAATATATCGGTTTTGCTTCCTGTTGTTGCTGACTGATTTAAATCTCATTTGATACTTTGAAGGACACGTGGCGACTTTATTATCACCTTTCGCGCACTACATGACTTTTTTGGTAATAGGTGGATAGCTTGTTCACAATCAATTCAGACGATCGTTTGCGTGGTCACTCCCTCAAGCTCAAGAAAAAGAATTTTAGAACAGTGCAGAGACAGTATTTTCTAACTAATCGTGTATTTGGTGCCTGGAACGCTAAAGCGTTCCAGGCACCTTCGGCCGTAGTGAATTCAGTGTCGATTAATTCTTTTAACCCAATACTAGCCAGAACTCAAATAGAATGAAAACGAGTATTTTTTTGTATAAACTGGTTTTTGAGTGTTCTCTAATGAAATATTCACTAAAATTTTGAAACAAAAATTTCTCAATCCGCAGAAAATTAGCGTCCCATTTTTGGGACGATGGCTGAAAGGGAATGATATATAATAAAGATCTATTTGGACAAAAACAAGACGAAAAGGACTTTTAACCACTTCAATTGCAACATTCATTCAATTAATTATTAATAAAAAAATTATACACAACAAAAATAAAAAAAAATTCTTCAGAAAAAAAAATTTTTAGGAAAAAAGAAATATTTTTCATGGAATGGTACGAAACAAATATCGTGTAGTGGTACATCACATTTTTCGCAAATTCTTGTGGTTTTTTTTCCACAAAATGCACATCTCCTTTGAGTCTCAATTGAAAGAACAAAATGACCTATTTGGTCATATCTTATGTCAACAGCTACTCTTCCCCCCAACAATTTGGACTTCTGTGGGCCTGGTCTCTTTGGCGCAGAAGCTGTATTTCTGTAAATTGCAACACTACTTCAATTGAAATGAACTGTGATTCAATAGTATATTGTGCAACAAGTGGGTAAAGACCAACTTTTCTCACGAGCGAGAAAAAAACTTTCTCCACATGTTGCACACTATACTTTTCATACAACTGCACAAATTTCAATAATTCAATGGACTTGATTCAAATCAAAATGGCCTTCGTTGACAGTATGTGTTAATTTATTGCGTTTCCATAGAAACGACTCAAAAGCCCAATTTCATTGGTCTACCAAGCGAGGTGTGAGCAAAGTGCCGTGAGAAATATTATTTCTCGCAGTATGAGCAATACATAGTTTTGAGATTGAGTAAGCTATGAAGAAGGCGCTACTTTTCATAGCAGTTGTAGGAAAAGTCCTTTTCTCGCTCGTGTGTTTGTGGCATTCGCCTTTCAGGCTCGTGCGACAAACTTCCACACTCGCGAGAAAAGTTGGACTTTCCCCACTTGTTGCACAATATACTATTGTATGCGACAATGGTTCTTATAATATATTATAATAACATTATGTTTTTATTGAAACGGTTTGCCATATTAGATCGAACGCTTTAAGAACTTTTTTATACAAATAAGCGCATACTCAGAGAACTGTCACTGATTTCGCATCAAAGTTTTTGATTAAACTTCCTGAAAATTTGAAAGCTCAAATGGGCTGTAAACACAAATTTCGGACACTAACCAAAAAATACATTCAAGAGAACTGCTCAATATTTGTGGATATGATATAATAGAGTTTGTAAAAGTAGAAAATAGCAGGGATTATATTATACAATGTAATTTGTATAATTCAGTTTGCGGTTGTTTTCCTGCGGGCCGTCTTCGCCTGGCTTTCTGGTGGGCGGTTTTCGAAAAAAAAAACATTTTTTACAATAACGTTTACTCATATCTGTAATGTGAGAAAAAAAGGTTTGATAACGAAGTTGGAACTTAATTACTCAAAATATTTTTTTTTATTACCAATTCGATTGTTCTCACCTTATACTGGGTTTTCCTAAAACGGAGTTACGAAGGAAAATATTCCTTGGATAATTTTAAGAAAAAAAAGTCCCATAAACACGAGCATGCAAACGCTTTGTTTTCGAGATACAGGGTGTTTCTTGTATAGGCATACTTTTAAGTGATGCTTATATTTATTAGTTCATCGAATCTTTATTAATCGTCGCTACAAAATTTGTTGATTTTCGTTTTTCGTCTTTGCGAGAATTCTGAAATTTGGGGGGGGGGTGGGTTTCTACGCCCTTGCTGGAAACATTGAAAATATTGCTAGCCTTCCCAACTACTACTAAGCATAAAATAATCACAAAATAAATTACTTAAGTTATGAACAAAAAAATACTATAAGAATATATAATCGATGAAAAAAATCTTTGAAAATGGGGGGGCACTGTCTAAGATTGCCACAGGCGCAATAGTACCTAAATACGGCTCTGATAAATATATTGCCACTATGTTTAAGATATTGCAAATTTTTATTTTATTGAAACTTTAATGTGGATTCAAGTGTTATTTCCATTACTTGGTGAATAAATTTGATTTGATTTGATTGAAATCTTAGCCCGAATGTCAGCCTCATGATTTCAATAAAATCATTATGTTATTATCTATTGTACTAACTGTAAGAGTGGATTAACAAATACAGGTATTTTGAACACTTTAATCGTTGATTCAACAAACTTGGAAACACAAATATAAAACAAAATGGAGGTTAGGTTTGCTGCTGAAGGTGTGACGCCGTTATCTATTCGTGTCTCGACAGAACTGGCATCACCACCTTCAGCGGCCATAATACTTTTCTAGCTGCGCATGCGCACTAGACTGATCATATTAGTTGTCAGCAGGTTGTTTTATAGAAGTGGACTGGCGCCAAATATATTTGGCCAGCAGTCCTTACTTCAACACCCCCTCCCAAACTGAGGAACTGACAACTAGTCAACAGATAAGACATATACAGATAAGTTCCAACCAACTGATTTCAATAGTTAAAATAGAATATATACAGTACAATAAATACAAATAATAGTTAATATTTCTTTTGAGTTTATATAAATCAAGCCTTAAAACTAAATCAACAGGATTATCAGTGGAACTGTAGAGGCTGTTACTGTGAGGCAATCGAATAGGGTTCTTTATAGCGAACCAACTTTCCTGAATATTTTGTATGGTATCAATACATTGTGTTCAGGGACCGGAGACCCTTCTACAAGTGATATTATACCATCAGATCAACATATACATATAACAGATACATATTAAGTTCCTTCATATAGAACTAACTTGATTAATTCATCACACATTATACGTGTCCGAATTTTTTTGCTTTCGCATCTATCATTACCAGGGACCGGAGACCCTTCAAATCAAGACACTAGTGTTTATGAAAGTAGGTACCCAGGGACCGGAGACCCTTCTACATGACTTGAATAAACACTTAACATATGAACATATTTATTAGAGTATATTTCCAGGAACCGAAGAACCTTTCAATAAAACTCCGACAAATACTCAACAGATTTTTAGTATTGTCTAAGCATGTTTCCAGGAACCGAAGAACCTTTCCACACAGACAAATACTCAACAGATTTTTAGTATTGTCTAAGCATGTTTCCAGGAACGAAGAACCCTTCCAAACAGACAAATACTCAACAGACATTATAGTATTATTATTATTCGAGTATGTTAAACAATATATGGATAAACAACAGATAACTGAAAAAAAAGAACATATTGGGTTATTTGTATACAAATCTACTGAAAAATCAAGCCTTATAGAATACAAGGTGATTACGAAATTTACTTAGCTTTGCTGCACTTAAAGGTTTTGTAAGAATGTCAGCAATCTGATCATTGGTATTAATCTTCACAATATTAATTTTCTTGTCACTTACATGTTGACGAATTAATAAATAATTACGTGCAATATATTTTAAACAACTTTTACTTGTACCTGCAAGACAGTTTTGTCTTGCTGCTTCATTGTCTTCACATATATCAACAGGAAATGAACTGATACCCACAGTTTCTGCCAATAACTGTGCTAAAAATAGAACTTCATTAGTAGCATGAGTAAGTGCAATAAATTCTGCTTCTGCTGAACTTTGTGCTAATGTTGATTGAAGTTTTGAGCACCATACAACCGGATTACCGAATGCAAAAATCACAGCCGGTTGTCAATTTTTGACTCTTCTTATCACCTGCAAAATCTGCATCACAATAGCATGACAACGTTGGGGAACCTGCAGTACATTTTAGACCCAACTGACTGGTACCTTTCAAATATCTGAAAACCCTTTTTACTAATGTCCAATGATACTGTTGTGGATTGGCTTGGAATCGAGATAAATAACCTAACTAACCTAACTAAATAAACTTAAATACAACAGAGAGCCTATGGCTTTCTTGTACGGAAAATCTGCTTCATTAGTAACTTCGGGAAGTTTATGATTTCCTTGAGGAACCAATGGAGTATCAACAGAATTTGAGTTTTCCATTAGAAATTCTTTAAGCATTTCCTTCGCAAATTGAGTTTGATGAAGAAACAATTGATTTTCTGATCTACTGATTTCCAAACCAAGAAACTTAGTAGGATAGCCAAATTGTTTGATATTAAAACGTGATTTGAACATATTGACATTTTCTTGAATAAGCTTTTCACAGGTACCTGTAATTAATAGATCATCAACATATACTAGAATCAAAATAATCTCACTATCTTCCTCTTTCTTATACAAACATGGTTCACGTAAATTTGGTTCAAAACCTGAATTCTTTAGAAAATTACCGAGTGTCATAAACCAACATTTTGGTGCTATCGATATTCCATAGAGAGCTTTTCGTAACTTAAGAATTACCTTAGTTTTATCCAGATTGACTCCTTCAGGTACACTTACATATTTTGGTCTATCAATTTCACCATAAAGAAATACTGTTTTGATGTCCAACTGTTCAATATGCCATTTTCTAGAAACTGATAACGCAAATAATAATTCAACTACCGATAGAGTTGGTGTAGGAGATGCAGTTTCCTCAGAAGTATACTTTTCAGTATCTTTGCATCCTACAACAACTAAACGAGCCTTATATACACCATTGTCTTTAACTGTAAATACCCATTTTAAAGGAATACTTTTCATACCTTGTTTTCTTTCAACAATTCCCCAAACATTGTGTTGGTTAATTGCTTCAAGTTCTGACTGAATGGCAGTCATCCACTTACTACTTTCTGAACTGGTGATTGCTTCTAGATACGTTTGAGGTGTTTTACTTGTCTGATATATCTTTGAATCATATACAAAACCAAATGGATTCAAAATTGTGGCATTAACTGAAACTTTTATGTCAAGTCCACTGGTTTCTTCATTATCAAAATCTTGTAACTCGGGAATTTCTTCATATTCTATCTCATGATTTATCTGAGAATTAACTGAAATATTTTCTAACATATTCATTGCACTTGTTTGATCAACTGAATTATCTGAGTTTCTTTGTACTAGACTTCCAGAACCAGATTCTTGTTCAACTTGTATGTTTGTAACAGGTTCGTTACTACTAAATACAATGTACTAGATCTTGTGTTCAACTTTCTACCTTTTGAAACATTTTCGTTTTTAACTTCTGCTTGTGAACCAAAAATTCTTATATTTTGCAGATCGGCTTGTTTTCCATAAAGTTTTTCATATGGAGTGAGAAAATCTACAGATGAATGAGGCGTACGATTGTATAGATAGCAAGCAGTCAAAAAGGCAAAACCCCAAAAAGTAACTGGGAAGCCTGATTCAAATAACAAGGCTCTAGCTCTTTCTTGGAGTGTTCTGTTAAACCTTTCAGCTGTTCCATTATGTTCATGTTGATAAGGTTCTGCTAACTGAATTTGTATACCAAACTGATCGAAAACTTGTTGACTTGTTTCACTGATAAACTCTGTTCCATTATCACACCGTAACTTACTGAATTGACCAGGACCAGGAAATAATGACTGAAGACTATTAAGAGCAGATTTCAAAAACTTAGAAGTTTCAGACTTTTGTTTCAACAGGAAAATTTGTGCATATCTAGAATAATCATCAAGAATGATTAAAACATACTTTTTCTTAGTGTATTGTGTTGGCGGATTAATAACTAACAGATCAGCATGAAGAATTTCACAAGCTCTAGTAGCTCTATCTCTTTCTTTCGCACATGTTTTTCTGGTCATTTTCGCTTTTGAACAAACTGAACAACTACCTGTGCTTAAATTTTATGTGAGTTCTTTAACTCCTTGAACAACTTTAGGTAGTTTCCCTAAATAAGATGAAGATATATGACCCATTCTACGGTGCCACATACTACCTTCTTGAGCCAACCTTTTTAACGATCACGAGTGAATCTTTTACGTAGCTTACGTGTTTCTCTTTTTGTATTATTAACGGTATTGGTTTTGATAACTGAGAGTTTCATTTCACTAAAAGAATTTTCTTTCAAATTAAACATTTTATTTGTACTTTTATTTACTTTATAATTAACATTATTCGTTCCACTTGAATTTATCCTTGCTGGTACTCTATACACGCCTTCCGAAACGAAAACTAGGGATATTTTTCTTCTTAATTTTCTAGACAAAATAAAACCATTATTAGCATTTAGTACAAGACTTGTCCCAAACTGAACGTTAAATGCACGGACACTGAGAACATTATCCCTTATTACCGGGACATACTGAACATTAGCTAGATGTACAATGTGCTAACTTTTTCCAAACTGTACAAGTAATGGAAGAGTTCCCTGACCCATTGACACTATGTTCCCAGTTTCCGATGCCAAAACAACAGGTATAGGCTTATCATAAGCCTCATAATCCAACAGAATATTTTGTACATTCACCACATGGTGGGATGCACCAGAATCAACTAGAAATGTTGCAAACGTACAGAAATTGTTTAGATCAAACAGTGACTTACTAGATTTGTATTCCTTCAGTTTCCTAGTCCTTCTTTTCATGAACTTTCTTATGGCAATAATAGCAGAATCTCTCTGTGTTGGTACATGTAGCTGACCGATGGAATAGTAAACCACACTTTTTACAGCTGGCTTCTCGTTTTTCAGCTGGCGTCATTTTCTTTATTTTTTCAAGTTGTTCGATAGAATATGGACTACTGTCTCCTTTCTTCTCTTTCAAATACGAAGGACTTTTGAAAGAATTTTTTTCCTCCTTCGTATGGGGCTCCCTATATGACCTATCATGTCGACTCTTGTTGTCAACCTCTCTGAAGTACTGGCTGTTTGCTACCTCTAAAAATGCATTCTTCACAAAATCATAAGTTCTTGTTGCCTCGGGTAAAGTGGTCATCGTTGTAAAGAATGCCAGGAACCCATTAGCATTCTTTACCTTAAGTAGGAAATACGCCACCACTATTTTTGGGTCCAATGGAACACCTAGTTCCTTGAATTCTTGGATACCTTTCTCAAACTGGGAGACGAAATTGACCGGATTCATCCTTGGGTAGAACACCGTCTTGCCGAAGTTGTCCAGTAGTTCAACCATCTTCTGGACGTCATTTTTACCAACTACCAAAAACTTACCAAACATTTGTGTCAGCTTTTGGAAAGCTTCGGCTGCTGACTGCTCATTCTCTATCACAGTTTTGGGAGCATGCTGCAACGATGCTTCCAAATATTGTAGCACTTGAGCATTGTACATGTGCTTTTCTTCATTACTCATTGTGCAGTCTGGTCCACCCATGTCGTAATTCAAGAATTGGGAGCGTCCTAGAGCAAGCATGTCACGCTCGACTCTTTGTTTCCATGACCGGTAGTTGGAGTGGCCCTTTAACTTGTCACTATTTTCGTAATGCGGTATCACAAACGCCGGCATAGTCACCTTCTCTGCTATTTCGGATCCGCTACACGTGGACGTGTTCGAATTATTTAGATTTCCAATCTTTTCTGCAAGTAGTCGCACAAAACTCTGGTTGGTCAGCATCTCGAATATGTTTTCTGGAACTTCCATTGTTGACACGTGGGATTGATCCATTTGATCCATTTCTTCTTGATAACTCATTTTAACACTAACTTCTTCTTGATTGTGGATTGCTTTTAACGTCACAAGCTCTGCTACCATGTAAGAGTGGATTAACAAATACAGGTATTTTGAACACTTTAATCGTTGATTTAACAAACTTGGAAACATAAATATAAAACAAAATGGAGGTTAGGTTTGCTGCTGAAGGTGTGACGCCGTTATCTATTCGTGTCTCGACAGAACTGGCCATAGAGTAAGTATATATAGAGGAGAAACTGAGGTACTAAACTCTGAAACAGTAATTTAGTTCCACCAACACCTTCCAGAGACCGCTCGCATCGCTGATTCTGTTTACCTCGAGAATTATTTACTTAACCTCAAAAATTTTCAGTTGATCCGTCGAACCTTATTTTTGGTAAGAGATTTATTATGTCGCAGTCAACTTTGAAATCCAACAAATATTGTGTTCCTAACTGTGGAGATATGTATAGTAAACGTCATCGTTTTCGAATGAAGAGAAGCAGCCAACAATTTTCAAACTTTGGCTCGAAAAAGTTAGTTATCCATTGCTCAACTCTAAAACTCCTCAACAAATTTGTAAGAAGTGAAATTAGATAGCCTTAAAGGAATTTGACAACTGCTATCCCTGAATTATTTCTTCCTGGTGAGTTAAATTTTGTTATATTTTCTTCTGTGTAAAAGTTAAACGATAAGCGATTAAGTATAGTCCTCAAGGAGAAGTGCTAACCGTAGACGAATGTTTCGGCTGTCCATAAATATTATCTTTGTTTTAAAACTTACCCTCAATAGTAGTTTTGCATATGTATATATAAATATATATGATTGGCAAAAAAATTATTATTTACTTTTCTATTTATATTTCACAGGATCTTCAAATCAAGGGGAAGATGGAGAAGTTCATGACACTGAAGGAATACATCTCCAAAGTGATGTTGAGAGGGAAGTATCAACAGAGACTTTGAAGAATTTTAAGCACCCTCAGAAAACTTCAATAATATATAGAAAAAGGTTAACTGAAAATGAACGTTATCTATCAAAATGTCTGATTGATCAGAGTAGAAAACTGAGAATTATCCAAAAAAAGTTTCATCATACAAAGAGCGGCTAAAAAATGTAGAGAAACTTAATTCATCAGCAAATTTCAGTAGACTGATGAATTATGTTTCTCCAACAGCTTTTAATCGGGCACACTTTTGGAAGTAGTTGTGAGTTCCAACATTTTAAACAAATGGTATATTAAAGTTTTCAATTCTGATTGAGTCAATTAAGAACTATTTATTGCAATAAATTTGATGAAAATATAAGTACTTATGAATGTTTTGCTTCCTACAGATATCGAGGACAACAATTAATTGACACTAGAGGCTGTGGGCACTGCAGAGCTGATCATTTTTATGGATAAGCTGTTTGATAGTCTGAATATGCAATTGTGAAGGACACATTAAAAATTTGGCATACTAGAAATATTTAAAAAAATGTAAAATTTTAAATAGATGATTTTTTTATATGAATTTGTGTTTTCTCTGAACTTAAGCCTCTATTCTTGTCAAATATATTGGATGTGAAAGAACTCGTACAGGAATATAATGGTAATATAGCTCATTCAAAAAGAAATGCTTATTACCTTATTTTCGTACGTTGTTTATTTTCACATTCAAAATCTTGAATTGAATTGAAATATTTTCAATACAAAGCATTTCAAATTTTCGCGCGCTCATTTTATAATTTCACAAACAACCGCAAGAGGTCGCTGAAAGCAGTGTTAATTTTATCATGAGAGTTTCCATTCTATACATACTTGTTCTATGGAACTGGCATCACCACCTTCAGCGGCCATAATACTTTTCTAGCTGCGCATGCGCACTAGACTGATCATAATAGTTGTCAGCAGGTTGTTTTATAGAAGTGGACTGGCGCCAAATATATTTGGCCAGCAGTTCTTACTTCAACACTAATTTTTACAAATCTGCTTAATCCATAATATCCGACATAATGTTATTGAGTGCAATCGAGACCATTTCGGAAATTAGGTACTTGCTACAAGCGAAATTTCTACTGTGTATTTGAAAAAACCTAAATGTTTAACTCGTGCATATTACCATATTAACTAGGTTAGGATTTACTTCCATACCTACATGACCAAATTTCAAAGAAAAGCGTCGTAGTTACAGGTTTTTTTTTACAGAATTTTTACAGGAAAAAGAAATAATCTCAAAATATTCATGTCATGTATCCATTGAAGTAAACATCTCAGAAGGTTTTAATGCTATCAATTGAAGAAAGCAACAACAATTAAAAAAATCATCAAAATTTCACTGAAAAATAACCCTCCGTGCAACTCATGATAATATGTCAAATTAATAAATACTTTGATTAACGGCTTAAGTATTGTATTTTAAAGGAATCTTGTGTGAATTTCGAATTTTTGAAGTGATTTACGACAGATGATAGTATTTCTTGACATCTTCATCAATTC
The DNA here is from genome assembly GCF_914767665.1 of Harmonia axyridis. Classification (NCBI taxonomy): domain Eukaryota; kingdom Metazoa; phylum Arthropoda; class Insecta; order Coleoptera; family Coccinellidae; genus Harmonia; species Harmonia axyridis. The sequence continues at coordinate 28,608,671 of NC_059503.1, forward strand.
GTGAATAGTATTTTCAGTGAATGACACTGAAAACATTTATTCACTTTCCCTTTTTTTCAGTTTAAAAACAATAAAACTGTTAAAGGGACTTCACGAATACCTAAATATAATAGTAAATGTCAGAATAAATATAAAGCACCTAGAATAACTCGCAGCTCGACACTGTAGCTGTACCCGTTTAATAGTTTGGTGATCTATCCTATAGGGGCGTTTAAATATATGTATTCGCTCCGCTGCTTCGGTCACTACGGGGATATGGAGGATTGAGAAAGAAATGTATTGTATATTTATGAAATGTATATTTATGGCATCAAAGTTGAGATATTTCACTTCAATAATCCCCACAGAACACTAATATAAACTGATCCCTACCATCTTGTATGGAATGCTGTGGCGTATTGTTATTTTTTAATTCTGTGGTTCAAGGTCACAAGTATAAATATATGTTAAAATTTGAATACAAAACGTTAAATTTAAATAATCGAAATGGGAATCAAATATTTGTGGAATATTTTAACACCATTTTGCGAGAAAAAACCATTATATGAACTTCAAGGAAAGACTGTAGCTGTAGATTTATCATGTTGGATATGCGAAGCACAAAATATTGCTGAATATCAGGTACAACCAAAAATGTACCTTAGGTTTGTATTCTTACATCAAAAGCGTCCTAAATCAAATCTAATTCATTTTTCACAAATCAGGAACTTATACTTTAGAACTTCATTTTTGCTCTTGATGGAAGTGTATCCAATATTTGTATTGGAAGGCAAAGCTCCAGAATTAAAGTATGATACTATAAGCGCTAGAAATGCCATTCAGTTTAAGGGAGCCAAACCAAAAACTGATGGAGTTACTACTGGTAAAGGAAGGACAAGGTTTCATTATGTGTTGAAGCAATGTGCTGAAATGCTTGGCTATATGGGCCTAGCATGTCTTACTGGAATGGGAGAAGCTGAATCCTTTTGTGCATATTTGAATCGAGAAGGAGTAGGTTAATGTTTTTAAGCTATGTAGTTTTGTGTAAAATTTAAGAAAATTTTCAGTTTGTAGATGGTTGCATTAGTCAAGATTCTGACTGTTTTGCTTATGGTGCTAAAACAGTTTATAGAAATTTCTCCATTTCCACTCAAGGATCACATGCAGCTAGTGGTGGATCAGTTGATGTTTACAGTATGGAGAAAGTAGAAACAAACCTTGGTGAGAAGATTATATTTAAGGTGAAAAATTTAGTAATCCTATAAATATTTTCAAGGATTTGGACGCAATAAGATTATAGCCCTAGCCCTTCTTTGTGGTAGTGATTATTCAAATGGTGTCGATGGAGTGGGGAAAGATTCTTCCCTTAAATTATTTGAAAAATATTCAGATGAGGAAATTCTAAATAGAATGCGAAATTGGAGAAGAAATGGGCATATTTTTGAAGAGTTTGAGAAAAAGTTGGCAGATAAAAATATATGTACATCATGTGGTCATAATGGAAAACTTCAAGCACATAATAAGGCAGGTATAGGTTCATATCTTCAGCTAGCGATAAATGCTGTTATAGTGAACATAAGTTTTTTTCAGGATGTGTAAGCTGTAGAACAACAAATGGGTGCGACTTTACTAAATATAAAGAAGAAAGATTGTATATAAAAAATGAAGTAAATATTCGAAATAAAGCTTTGCGGGATATAAATTTTCCTAATGAAGATTTAATTAGTGAATATTCTGTCACTAAAGACAGTATTTCTAAAGTTGACTTGAACTGGGAACAACCAAAATTGGTTAACTTTGTGGTGAGTATTTAGTATGACAGATGCATGCAAGGTGTCTTACTAGAAATTGAAAAGGAAATATATACAAAATCTCACTAAAAAATCAGGCGATGCTGAAACATAATTATTACCTAAGTTCTTGTTCATTTATGTAGCCTGAAGCATTGTCAGATACAAGTAAAGTAGTAAAGTAAATTTTGTCAAGTTAGATCTTTTCATAGATTTCTTTACCTCTAAAACAAATTCTTAATGAAATCATTCACTAAATACTGTCATGAGACAACTTCTAAAATGGTTCTTGTCACGAACCAACAGAGAATCAGTCTTCCTCTTTCAAAAGAGGAATTGAAATTTCAGTGCTATATATTCTGCTTTTCTTTTCCAAGCCTTATGGTGAGTTTCATGAAAATTTTATCATGGTGATTTGCTCAATCAAATCATGTGTTCAATTTCTGTCCATTTTTAACACTTTCATAGATTTCAAACACTAATGAACAAATTGATTGGTCAATCAAAGTTTTATGAAACCCGTCATTAATCAATTAATTCCCTGGATCAATGATTTTTTGAGATATCATAGATCAAGTTCAATTTGAAAATCTTGCTTATATTCATAATAAATATGGCCAACAACATAATCAGCATTATTTTTGAAAATGATTGAAAGTATTGGTGTTTTTTCAGAAATTTACCACTAAACATCTTGGATGGGAAGAAGTATATTCTTTTGAAAAATTCTTACCAATTCTGACTAGATGGCAACTCTTAAATCACAAAAATCTTGCCACTTTGAGTGAAGCAAATAAGCTACATGGTATTTTACATCCAGAGTACATAAAAAAAAAGAGAGCACCTAAAGGAGTTCCAAGTTATGAAATAAAGTGGCTTGACAAAGAAAATTTCTTCAAAGGCCTGATACCAGATAGTCAACTACTAGAAATTGAAGATACTGATAAATTTTGGTCTACAATTGAACCCCAACATCTAGTAGAAAAAGCATATCCTGAATTAGTGGAAGTATTCAAGCAGTCAAAAGTAAAGCCCAAAAAGTCTTCGAGAATTAAAAAGAAGGAAACGGAAGTTTTGGAAAAGCTTAGTAATAGTATGAATAATATCTCATTAAATGAACCTCCAATTAAAAAACCCAAGACATTTAAGCCAGAAGAAAAAAAGGAAGGCAAATTAAAAAAAGTGAAAACATTGGATGACTTCTTAAAAAAAGCAGTAACTAATAACTTCAATAGAAATATGGATTCAGTTCTCACATCAACACCTGTAAAACATATCTCAAATGGAGTTACCCTTACAAAAAAACAAGATATCACATTAGATATTTCCAATTTTGAGGATGAAGATGAAGAATCAGATCTATCAAATCTTGTAGACAATATTTTAACAAAAAAATTATCTGACAGCATCAAAGGAGAGTTGAAAATTTTAGGCTATGAAATTAAAGACTGTTCTCAAAATAAACACTGTAGCAGTTTCTTCATGAACTCTCCAGCAGAGATTGATCTATTTGAGAAAACATTTGATGAAAAATATCTTAGTGATGAAAATGAAGAAACTGATATACAGCCTGAGAAACACAAATTAGACAACAGCTTTGATGTTAGTTATATACCCCTTTTTCAAAGATTAAAAAATAAAAATTTGTAAATTGACTATATATTTCACCATAATATTTTGAATAAATAATTGTTATTGATTCTTCAAATTATCAAACAATTCCCTAAATTCAAATATCGTGATTTGAAACTGTCTTTATAATGTTGATGATGCTATTGCATTATAATTTGGATACTCGCAGCTTTCACTTAGATTTTCCCATTCTTGTTCTCTAGAGTCAAATTCATATAAGCTCATCACGCTCAATTTGAATTTTCTATTTCTTCTCATTTTCAACAAATAATAAACCTAAAAGATAATTATTAATCAAATGCGTCATTAATAGTGATTAACAAGAGTAGAACTTACAAGAATAGATAATAAAACAATCAAAACAATTACAAATAGGGGTACAATCAGATATTTGGCTTCATTTTGTGTAACATTTTTAGAACCTGCAGAATTCGTTACTATGTCAGCATCATTTTCAGAAAAATTCATATTTCAAATGAAAAAACTTAGTCATTTTTCCCAGAGGAATCATTGGAAATGAAAATGGATAAATAAAGTCAGACAAAAAAATACATTATGTTATCATAACCTTTAAAAATGGCATTTGTCAATTTTAATGTTTTCAGTTTTTTATTTTATTATTGTGGAGTCCTTGAAGTTTGGGATGTCATGACTGTCAAATTTGCAATGCGCCATCTGCTGTTAAAATTGTAAATGATAGCGTTTAGACATTAGAGGGGTGTAGTCAAAATTAATACAAAATGTAAGTTTTTTCGAGGACTTTGGAGTACATTCGGGATTTGTCCTGCAAAAACAAACTACATTTAGTAGATTACACCTTTTTCTAATCTTTTATGAAATTTTTGACCTTGACAAAGAAGAAATTTTTCAATTAGGATTCCATTACGTTTTAGGGTCTTAATAGTCAAGTTAGCAAAATTCCTGTTAATTTCATTAATTATGTCAATAAAAGAAGGTAGAGGACGAATTAAGACGCATATGTGAATCGTATTTCTTTCTGTTTGATTTCATGGTCAAAAAGAAATAATTTTTTTGACATATGGTATTCCAGTGACGTTCCGTTTTTAAGGGGCTATTGTCGTATCTTATTGTTATTTTTTCCAACAGCTCAAAAATTTGAATTTTCAGACAGAACATTGGAGAGGCTTATAGACTGAAAAAAATAAAACTTGTGATATCCAGAAGTCTTTACATATAAAAGGAGTTGGTCAATTGTGGTGAAGTAAATTAAAAAAATTGTGTTTGTTTTTGAAGTGGAATTATTGTGTCTTCATACTGGAAATAGAGGAAATAAAACGTTTGCCGAATTATTTGAAAAATGAAAAAAATAGACACATCATTGGAGTTAGGGCCGTGAGAGAAAGGAGGTGTGAAGCTTGTCATCCAGAAAATTTGAGAATCACGGGGCAATCTTGCCCAAAATTCGACCAAGCAAAGTAAGTATACCTTGACTGTGTTACTAACTAACACCCACTAAATTTTCAATATTGATAACCATCAATATGTCTATGGGGCTAGATGCATAGATCTTCTATACTTGATGACAACAAAAACATTTTCACTAATTTCGTTATCAGTTCCGGCCAATTTCCTTGTAGGTATATTTTTAGATATCCTGGGGAATTTATCCTTGATCTGTGGTTAGATAAGGATACATTCAAGACACTGCTGAAAATATGAATTGGAAGGAAGACTCAATAATCTGAATGAAAGCCGAAAGAATGACTTTTTGAAATTATTTTTAAATTTGATAAGTTTTATCTCAGTTCACCTTTATCTTGTTTTGTTTCTCTAATAAGACTATATTTATAACAGAATGATTTTCTCCAAGGAATACTCATTTTTTTTCTTTGTACATTTTGGATGTTAAATATGTGAGAGTATGTAATTTGGGATTTCATGAATTTTGCTGATGGTATTTATGGATATCTCTCAAAATTTGTTTGTTATAAATGCAGGTATGTGAATGTTGTCATGAAGAATATTTTTTCAATCAAATATTCCTTTTCTTGTGTTTTTAGATTTAAAAGTCGAATTTCCAGACTTCAAAATATTAGTGAATCATTTTTTTTTATTACAGTTTCATATGCAACATTCTCAGAGTGAAAAACTTCACAGAAAAATTAAAGTGCAGTTGAGAAATTTCCTGCAATGGGGTTTTACATTTCAGTTGTTAAAAAAAAGATTCTATAGTTTATTTACTTCAGCAATGGTATGATGTCATCCTTTGAATGAAAAGGTCTTTGCCAGATGGCCAAAATAATCCTTCCATACTTCATTTTGCGATTCTATTCCGAATGTTTAAATGTATACTGGAAGATTGAGTATGATTTGTTCAAATTCTCATCACATAAATACCTTATAAAAATGCTGATAAGCATAGTATAAGAGATGGATATTAAATCTAAAACAACTAAAATAATTTCTTTCTACGAATGAAATAAATACAATCAAATAAGTACATCGGTAACATACCAAAGGGTTGACAACACAAACTTTAGGAATCGCCTGGTTTTGTGTGTGTTTTCAAGGTGGATGGCATCTCGGATTCGCCATCTAGGATGTCATGCAATTGCTAAAATAAATATACTATATATCCTAGGGAATTTCTATGTTAGCGAAGTAATTTGTATTGAAATAGCTTGGTGTTTGATTTGAACCACATTTTAAAAACAAATTTTAAATTTATTTTCAAAGAAATTTTAATAAACATATAAAAGTATATTAACACCAGTGACTAGAAATATTTGTTGTTTTGTAAGGTAACTGTTAATTTGCAGAAGTGTTGAAGTATTTTAATTGAAAGTAATTTTTTGTTTGGTATCATTGTTTAGTGTCAGTCTGTCCTAATGAACTACTCATGTTGCCATAATTTGATTTTCTTGGATATTTTTGTAGGTTCTTGAAATAGACGTTTGAAGAAGATATTTGATAACAACAAAAATTGATATATTTTTAAAACGAAGAAGTTAACCACGCTTGAAGAAAAGTAAGCAGTTGAAAAATCAATATATTAGGTCTTGAAGAAAAGAGAAAAATATTTGGGCACTAAAGGAGGTGGGGATATATCTTCAAAAATAAAGTTCAGATGCCAACACATATAGTCTTTATGAATGTTTATAGAAAATGTAAGGCCCAAAACTCTATGTCAAAAAGGAATTAATTTATTTAACTTTAATCTTGGCAAAATTTGTAAATATATATATATCATCCCAACTTAGTCAGCCTAGTATTTGTTTAATTGAAGAAGATTTAAAAAAACATTCAATTTTATTGTTATACCTTATAGAATGATTAAGGTAATAAACATATTCTTTTCTTTACTTTGAGATATGGAAACATTCACTTGAATTTTTTTCGTTTAATTTATTTTCAACCAAAATTCTGAAAAAGCTTAAGTATAATAAGAAAACTGACCAAATTATAAATGATACAAATTACTTCGCCTTATAAAAGTTTTCAGAACCCTCATGTTTCTGTTTTTTTTTCTCCTCCATTTTTTTTTAAATCACTTCTGAAAACTGAATTTTTGTGCAGTACAAATAGCCCGACAATTCCCCGAAAAGCTAGCGATAGCAGTGCCAACAGCTCTAAGATCTCATCCCGATTCAATGCTTGGCCGAAAGCGTTAAGCAGGCACTCTTCCAATAGATCAAACTCATCTAATCAAGGCGGACATAAGAGGAATCTTTCCAACCAATCAGCAAGGTCATGCGAGCTAGGGGAGGAGGCTGTACCGTCAGACACTTCTCTGGGCGGTCCCTCCTCCCCAGTAATCGCAATTACTTCAATGACTGTTTACAAATCCACATCAAAAGCAGAGGTAAGGGAGCAATCCCGATTTTGATACATCTTGAAGGGTAATAGGGTAATATACATCATATTCAAAAAGGGATTATTGGTGGCTGTTACACATTGTTCATGTTTATTACCTTTATTATTGAAAAGCCATGTATCCAATTAAATTCTTTCATGTTACTTCGGTTATATGATGATATTTCTATGGTGATATGATCTTATTGTTTATGGTGTATCTAGTATGTTCAATTAGTTTCAAATATCCCTATATACCCTCCATCCAAGTGGTCTCCAACATAAAAAAACTAGAGATATGTAACTCATAAATTAGCAGTAGTTTAAATTGAAGGTAAAAACATAGGTATTAGGAGTATAATTAATTAGTTCATATCTCTCTTGATGCTTGGAGAATTTCTTGCTTATTTTTTATTAAAAAAAAAGTTTAGTTTATGAAAATGAAATTTCAAATAGTATCTCCTGATGACCTAGATTCTAGATAGTCTCGAAGATGTTGCTAGACCACTGTATTGATTGATCAGACTCTGCTTGAGGTTCTTATAATTACATTTGACTGAAAAGTATCCAAATATTTTTTTTGATTACCTCAAACTCTTTGTGGTGCTTTAAGTAAATACTTGTATAATTATGATATCTAATAACTAATCATTTTCCAAATTTCAAATTGCTCAGATTGCTGTGTCTTTCTAGTGTCATATAATAATATACATATTTCCATATAAAAAGTACTCAGAATTACTTATTGCATCGCCTTCAAAATAGGCCCATCTAAAATTAAACACTTATGGACAACGAATAATCCAATCAAAACATTTATCGTATTTTTAGGATTCGACTTCATACAATTCTTTTATGTTTTCTGTTCACTGAAAACAGTTACCTAAAGGTCAGAGCAAAAACTACTGGGGCCATATCAGGGGAATAAGGTGGTTGTTCGATAAGATTTGTTGAATACATATTGGTTTTTCATTCTCGACAATAAACGTTTGCAATCGAAAAAAGTTTACGTTTTGGAATTTGTAGAATCCAAATTTCAAATAAACTATCCTTGAATTTTTTACGCTAAAAATTACAAAATTTTAAAAATTCATTTCTCAGAGACAACAAATGATCATGAAATAGAAATCATTGTTTTGCTGCAAGACCTTGAAATTTTTGAAAATGTTTTTTTTTTGTATTTTCGATTGTAACATAGTTTATTAATTTTATGGTTTTGTCGTGATTGCTTGTATGAAAAAATGATTATAATATTTTATTTTGGGACACATGTCTCTGTAAAAGTTTCCCCATCTCATCCCCATAGATGGTCTATCAAATTTAATTCTTTACTTCGAGCAGACCAAAACAAATAACGTGATTTGAACCTTTTCAAGATGAGAAACAGCTATCTAAGCCATATAGGGCAGTGTATACTGTGCATAAAATTACATCTTCTCCAAAATAATCATGAATTATATGACATGGTCTTCTAGAACCTTTGTTAGGTACCTATGATTAATCAAAGTGCCATTTTGGATGACCACTACCTCTGTGTATGCTCCAATAGATGTCTCCCTATGCCAAATCTGAGCCTCCAATAAATGGAAATTGCTCGGTAATACACGCTTTAGCATCTCTTGCCTTGTGCCCGCCACACTTTTATATGTCTGTCTGAGTCCTCAAGACAAATTCTGTTTCATTAGAAAACAATACACAATTCCAATATTTTATCATCTAAGCCAACACTTCTCATGAAAATTAAATGTTGCAATACAGTGTTCACTTTAAAGCGGCTCTCCAGTAACCCTTGAGAAGATAATCCAGCAGCATGAAGTCGTTTCTTAAGTAAATTACGTTTACATTGCTCACTTCTTGCAGGTGATTTTGAAAGGAAACTCCTGTAACCATTCCATTGCTCATAGTAGGTACCTGCATCAAGACAACAGTCATCAATACCTTGCAGGTATTCTTTGTCCTGAACCAGATCTTCTAATGAGAGTACAACCCTGTGCGAAACATCGAAATACTAGATATACACTGAAGGGACCAAAATTTCTCACTGACTTGAACCATGTCATCAACAAAAATATTTATCACCCTTTCAACATTTCCAAGAACAAAACAACTCAAACAAGATAAAGCCACTGAAAAAAAAATCATTATTTATGAATTTTGTCAAAAACAAAAAAATTATTTTTCTTTTATTTAATCATTCACCACTAAATCATCGTTTAAACTATGTAACAACCGAAAAGACAAAAAAATTCTAAAATGAATGAAGTATTGGATGGCAATGATTTCATGTTTGGTAGTGTAGTTTTGGAGTTATGAATTTTTGAATATATCCTTTCCGATATGGATCATTATAATTACAAATTTGCAATGATCAGAAAATAATATACTATAGTGTAAAATCTGGAGTGTTTTTCTTGTGTTGAGTTCTTGGTGCTGAAACCATCAGTTTTCTGTTCACGATTCTTCTTGTTAATCTGCTCTCTCAAATGTCGCATAACTGTCAGACCTACTAGCATGAATTTTGAAAGCAAAACATCAATATAAGAAGTTACTTCTGATCAAAATTTATATGCTTTTGGTTTATTATTTTCAATAATAAACGAATTCGTTTGAGGAAATAAATAAAACTCCTTTGAAATTTTGCAAAATTACATAGAATCGTGTAATGTTAAACATGGGATGATTGTGCTAAATACAATATCTAGTGGTCCAGTGTCTAGAATACTCACCCATCTGGCTGCGCCAGGTTCTTCTTCGAAGAGGTTGAATCCGTTTTTTTGAGTAGCTTTTTATTGAAAACTCTTCGATTTTGAATATTCTTGGGTACATTTAAGTTTTGAGTCACTATTTCATCCTCTACCTCTCTCAGACTAGTTCGACGGTTTTTCTGTCACCATCTCCTTTTTTTTTAGCGATGTTAAATTTTTCAACATATTCCGATCTCTGCACTATGTCATTCTTGCTCGTGATTTTGATAAAGTCAATTTACCATAAGCCTCATGTAACATTTTTATCTCTTTGTCACTTCAAATGCCTTCAGCAATCCAAATTTGAAGACTTTGTATGATATTGTTATCAATAGAGCTAAACTTACAAACTAAATAACATATGAAAATGAATTTCAAATGGGAAATTTCTCGTACTATGTTGTCTGAGTATGTTTAAGTCGTGCAATACAATATTTTATTTCAAAGAATTGGATATATAGATGGGTGTCAACAACAAAAATGATATATTTGTGTTGTCAAGTTGAAGTTGCAGATTGAATCCAACCCAATCAAATCCTGAGTGAAAAGAAATTGGTATTGAATGGGTATTTGCAATTCAGAAAAAATATGTAGAAGTTTTTATATTGAAGCATCAAATATGAATTATTACTATAAATCAAATCTTTTTTTACTAACTATTAGAACTTACTTTTTGCTTAGAAGAATTAATCAATTTCATATAATATGCTACATCTGCCTGTTTAACATGTACATTGCATTCTTATTCTCTTTCAGGATTTGAACTCAAAACATTCACAGAAGCATGCCACCAGTATAGATCTAGACAAAATAGACAATATAGAATTTATAGATACCACCCCATCAGCAAGTCTGACGGGTCATATAAATAATGTTGGTTATCATACTATTGAGAAGGTGACAAAGGAAAATAAAAAGACTTCCTCAAGATCAAGATCTGTGGAAGATGAAGTTTTTGTGGGGCCCTCATTGAGGATCAAGCCGCAACCAACTAAAGTTTCAAAAACAAAGATTAGTAATACCAAGAAGAAAGCGAAAAAGGAGAAGGATAAACCAAACGAGGTGCCAAAGGTTAATATAGGTGAGTTGCCCATTTTAAACAATCTGATTCAAATTGATTTGATACTTCTTTTCTCAAAAAAAAGGTTCCATGGAAATCAAAGATAAATTTTCAGATGTGCTAGCCGAGAAGCCTCAAAACGAAACAAAAATCACTGAGGAGAATCTCAAGGATACATCCATGGTTGTTAAGACTTCAACAGTTGAGACTGAGCATCGTAAAACGGTTACAACGACTACTAGTTTGAACCGTTATACATTTACAAAAATCAAAGATGAACAACCAAAGCTACAGAAGGAAATCAGGACCCATAGCTGTTCCTCGATACCATATGATAATATAATTGAGAATTTGGCACCATTCCGTAAAAGATTCTGCAACATTCAGATATTCGATGGAAATGATGAAGATGAACTAAATTTCAATGTAGATTCCAAAAAAGGTAAGCACTCCGTTATCTCTCCTTACACAAATTGATAAGATATATATGTATATACATATCTAATTTCCACTTTGTGCGATTTTTCCATTGATCTTCAGTTAGATCAATTGCCTACGAGAAATTCTTACTGCAATTCTAATCAAATTCATTTCAGTTACTTCCAATTTCGTTTTGTTTCTTACGATGACTTTCCATGTTTCACACCTGTAGTAGTATGTTTTTAACTAATATCTTCTGTATGTTATACTTTCATTTTTTTCGAATTATAATGCACCACAGAATTTCATTGGCGGATCTAATATCTTTTCCTACCTGTGTGATTCTACAGTGAACTGAGCCTAGATATTTATATTCTTCAACTGATTCAATTTCCATGTTGTGATCTAAAATGAGATTCCCTTTATTTGCTCCAAACAGGAGGTATTTTAAATTTTCTGTAATGACTGTGAGATCCCATTTAGCGTATTCTTCAATTATCTCTTGCATCAAGTATTCCATGTCTTCTCTATCATTTGCTATTATGGCTTGATCATCTGCAAAGTGTATAAATATATGTCACTCATTTTTACCCCCTTTCAAGACATTTCCTCTTCCACAGATGTAGTGTTTTAAACTTATAGATTATATAGTTTTTAAAAAATGTTGTCGAGATATAACATTATTAACATCCTAGTCAGAGACCTTTAGTTTCTGAGAGACTATTGATTGTTTTTATTTGTGATTTTGCTCCATTGTAAAGTTCTGAATAGCTTTTCATTAATAGCACAATATCTTAATGCTTTTTGTACATCAATGAATGTTATGTGTTCATTGCTATTTTTTTTCTATAATCTGTTTCAATGTAAAAATATCTGTACATATTCTTCCGTCTCTAAAACCATCCTTTTTCTCTTCCTAATAATTCTTCCTCAGTTAGATTTCTTAGTATTCCACCATACAGTCTACTGGTATTGCTGGTGTTCTTTTTGGAGAGATTTATTTTATTTCCACTGTTCAGGCACTAGATATCCATTTGAGTTTTGGTTGACATTGCAAATAGTTTTTCGCATCTGGACTGTTCCAAATATATTCCTTCTGGGCCCCATGATGTTCCCTTCTTCAAGGTCATTATGACGGTTCACTTCAATCTACTGCATTTTTTTCCTGTGATCCTTGGCAAATGTGAGCAATAAAGTATTGGAGTTTTGAATCCTTACCGAAACTTTCAAAGTTGACTGATCTGACAGTTGTTTTCATTTTGATTCATTATTTTCATTAAAAGGAAAAAAATTTTCCTACAACTGCTATGGAAAGTAGCGTATTCTACACAGCTTACTCAATAACAAAACTATGTATTGCACATACTGTGGGAAATATTATTCCCCACGGCACTTTGCCCACACCTTGCTTGGCTTTTGAGTCGTTTCTATGGAAACGCAATAAATCAGCACATACTGTCAACGAAGGCCATTTTGATTTGAATCAAATCCAGTACTTGAATTATTGAAATTTGTGCAGTTGTAGGAAAAGTATAGTGTGCAACATGTGGAGAAATTCCTTTTCTCGCTCGTGTGTTTGCGGCACTCGCCTTTCAGGCTCGTGCCACAAACTTCCACACTCGCGAGAAATGAGGACTTTCCCCACTTGTTGCACAATATACTATTTCCTACTAGCGTTTCGAAAGTATTACTTTCCACACGCATTGACGGCATTACTTTCCACACGCATTGACGTTTGGAAAGTAGAACTTTTCCAAATTCGTGCGGAAAAAAAGCCCTGCTAGCAAGGGTTTTTTCAAATATCAGAGTCGCATCAATCATAAAATTTTGGTATAACTCTATGCGCCAATCATTAAATTCAAACTTTTCTCCGCTTCGCGTCGTTGGGTTTTCTCTTGCGGAAAAGTATCACTTTCCACACTATTTTGAACCTCCCCTGAAATTTTCACTTAGGAATGTGCTTTGAATATAATATACGTTTGCGCATGCGTAACGCATTCTGAAGGAGCTGAAATTCTCTTGATATCTCCAAATCGAATATCTATTCTAAACACATCGGATGATTGTAGAAGTAGTTGTATTTTATCCATGTTGCTTTAACGATTTTTTGCAGATAACAATTATTCTTATTTATGAAAGTTTTTGCTCAATACTTGTTTATGCCATATTCTGTAAAGAACTTAGAGAATATGGAACTAAAATCAAAAATTTAATGGAAATATTAACATGAAATATGGATATCTTCTTTCTCAATTCTCACATATGATTTAATCGAGAGGATATTTTTTTTTCGAATGTAATAATTATACTTGTGGCTAAATAATTGGTTTAAATGAATGAAAGAGTTGTATGTTGTACTGTTTTATTTATGAAAATCACCTTATCTGGCTCGTACAATAATTATGATATCATGGGATAATGAAATTAATTCAATCAATTTGTCGCAATTGAATGTGATGCACTTTATGTTTGTTTTTTTTTTTACTATCTCTTGAATATTCAAAGTTGAAGGTTAAGAAGCGAGTTTTTCAATTCTGGCAGATTCAGAATGAACTTTCAATTATCAATGAATCTATAAAAAGCGTAAGCTTCTTAAAAACCAATCACCCTATGGTGAGGATGGCCTATGTATTTGTGACATAATTAACCGTTAGTAATGATAATGATATTCATTGAAGATAATTTGTTGTGTTAAGACGTTATTTGTTGCCTAGTTTGGATTGAAAGTTGATAGTTTGGTTTGGATCGCTTCTTGATGAAACATAGATAATGATTGGATTTTTTATTTTTAAGTGACTTTAAGTTGAACTAAAATATTCATTATATCAGTGGCATAACTATAGAGGGTGGCATGGCTGGCAAAACGCCTCCGGTCGGACGAGGACCCCAAACCGTGAGACTGTGAGCTTAGAAATAACCTAAATCTTTCAACAAAATTTGTTAAAAATTGTAAATCAAAATCAATTTAAGTTAGATACAAAAATCAGATTTAGATAGAAGGTTCATAAGAAAAGGTTCAATTATAGATCGAATACATTAATTGTTCATTTTGTTGCGAAAATAGATAGTAATAAACAAAGTAACAATAACCATTTGATAATAGGTTTATATTCATATAGCCTCCACTTTCAAATAAAGTACCAACAGATGATGGTCATTTAAATACATTTATATGGAAGTTGATGCTGCTTCAAATCACATTTTTATCGAATATGAAATATTTCAAAGATTTGACTTTTTTTTTCTGATCGATTTTCAACGGGTCCTCATTCAATGAATTCACCCTTGGCCCCCGATTAAGATGTCTAAAAACATGGTGAATGCACTCGTCAAATTTTGAATGCAATGACATTCGACCAAATTGAAAATATTAGTTTTAGTTCGTGGCGGCGCCGCAATGTCATACTTGTCTTTTCCGTTGATTTTGATTGGATACATTAATTAAAACCCGATACTGACCAATCAAAAGCGATGTGTAATCGAGTATGATCGTGCAAAGTCGTGAAACAAAACACGAAACTGGAATGAATTCAAATATTTGTAATAGAGAGAGAGTTTATTGGTATTTCAATTACAAGAATTACTTCCATAGATCATAACTATAATTAAAGAAATACATATAGGTACATAATGGCACGGAACTCGTAAATAATAAACAACAAGAATCTTAATTTGTTGATAGCGCTACCTACAGTTGACATAACGAAGCTTATCTAATATTCTCAAAATTGGCAAAACAAAAGCTAATCAGTTCATACACCTGGTTTTTAGACATCTTACCCCCGATAATATAATTACGCCACTGAAGTCTATGCATCTTGTAATCTATCTGTAGTTGTAAGGATTGTCTATGGTTATCATAGAAGATTATCTACCTACCTTCTATGTATCGTTTTCAAATTTTTGACATGAGTCATCTATTTTCGACAAATTTGAAATCCAACCAGTTTCATCAGATGGAAGAACGTTTTAATTGGACTGTATAAATTCGCCTATAGACAAGTTTTCGGGCTGTGTGACGATTTGACCATGGCAAGCGGCAGCAGATAGAAGAAGGTGATTTTTGAACCAGAAAAGAATCCCGACTACGTTTCTACGAAACCGTAAAGTTTTCGCCTATTTCATGATTACAAAATAGAGTCGGTTATCGCTATCTGCGAAATCTATTAATATCCCCAGAAGGATAGAAGTTGTTTACAAACTTTGCATCGTATTTACTATTGCAGTCTGATTCATAAGACTGTACCCTATCGATAACTGACAGGGCGATTATTTTTTTTCAGATAAGCAACCTTTATTCAATTTAATTGTCTTGCCCCGCTTATCTCTGCCGCATTGATTGATTATTATTTTATAAATACTATCCCACTAATGATTCTGTAATGGGGAGAGGAACTGTTAGTGCTCTACGTTCGTATCGTCCCGTTGGCGATGGTGCCAAAGACTTTTCACGAGATTTCTGCTTATTTCCAAGTGGCGTATTTGATCAATTTATTTACGATTGACACTCTGGCTGTGACACGCGTGTTGTGCATGCTTATCAGCTGTTGCTTTTGGTGCCCCGAGTCTCCAAAGCTGTGTTAATGATTTGTCAATGCTAAAAAGATGCGGTATCGGTACGCAGATGGACATGGGTGTGTATTGAAGTGAATTTTGAACGAACATACTGTTTTTGTTCAAGACATGTTTCTTTATTCATTTCTTTCATTCTGTCTGAAAGATCTTCACTTCATTCTTGCGCCTTTATCTTTTTGAACCTGTATTTTTTTTAAATTTTTACTTAATCGTTTTTATTTTTCAAAAATCACTGATTTCTTTACCAAAACATTGAAATTGTTCGTGGATATTTTTAGTACTACTCTTTGTTTAATGTGGAAACAAATGAGCAGCTTCTGAACACTTTAAAAATGTGTATTGTGAATTTTTATTTTTCTATAGTTGGAATTCCAAGAAAAGAATACATAACTTAGATTTAATATCATCAAACTTTACATACATCGAATCCATATAATAATAAAAGTTCTAGTTTTCCCAATGGCTATCAATCAATTTAACAACACTACATTGAACGTCTGAAATACACCTTAATTTTTATGGTTTATTGTTAACTCCTATCTCAGAATATACAGTTCATTGAAACAAAATGTCTTCTTGAATTAAAAAAAAAACTTGTGTCTGAAATCTATTCGTGCGTTAGGAAAATCTACGCATTAACCACCCGGCCACTAAGTTCAAGTTAGTTGTTGTTTTACACACAGTCACATCGTGCTAATATTCAAAAGATAATTCATTCATAACTCCGAAACGGCAGAAGCTTGGACCTACATGTAAAAAATATTAGGCAGATACAAGTAGGCGCGTTCGAAATGATTTTATCTGGTAGAGTCTGTGCTACGAAATACGAGTATGATGCACGAAGATTTGCAGATGTAAAGGATGTTCTCTCCTCTTGTTTCTATTTGGGATTTCATTGGTTGTGGAAAAGAATAGGGGAAAACGTTGTCGCTCTCTGTTTGACTTACGACATTCTTTATGCATTTCCTTCAAACACATTTAAATCCCAAGATACCGACTTGCCATCATTGTATACAGTTTATGCATTTATCACATTAGAAGTGTTACCTACATCAAAAATAATTTATAAATAGTTTATTTGGCGATCTTGTAACTATGTACACTCCTGTGTTCTGATTTTTGAAGAAATAGGACATCAAAACAGTGCGTCATATTGTCTCGAATAAAGAGGAGTGCTTTTAGGCTAACATGGGAAATAGCCTTCTAAACTAATTTTCGGATATTCCTGTATGCACGTCTCTACGTAAAATTCAAAAAATCATATCTTCACAGCAGCGTTTCGTAGCTTTCTTCAGACAGAATCGGAATTAACCGTTGAAGACAACAATATGAAATTCTGCCAGCCAATATTGATATCTGCACCATTTTAAAAAGTGGTCCGCGGTGGTCTCGATATACCTAACCTAACCTAACCGTTGAAGACAACAATATGAAATTCTGCCATCCAATATTGATATCTGCACCATTTTAAAAAGTGGTCCGCGGTGGTCTCGATGTGCGATATAGTGCATGCATGCATAGTAAAAGCTCAATCTACCTTGTGTTGTCTAAAATCCTTATATTGACGCTTCCTGGTACTCCTCCGGTCACTTGTTGATTTTGTTTGCTTTCTTCCTACTACTTTTATCCAAACAAGTCACACACGCATTACCGTCCTTACAAAACGGCAGTGAATTTCTCAATAAACAAACCAACTCTCACTAATATTCTATGAAAAATAAAACAACAAAGTAATTTCCACTAATGATTTAATGTTTGTGACAATTGTTTTGCCAACACTTCTGCTTCATCAGGTTACATTTCGACTCATTCACATTGTTGTCATAACATGTTCTAATTATAGTCATTATGTTAACAGAAAAACAACTTGAAGGGCGTAAACATTGTGTAAATAAAACTTAATTATCCCTCCCTAGCTCTGGGACTCTCGCATAAACAACAGTTATAAGCTCCGCCCTCATGGGCGTGGCTCAATATCTCCATAACTATAGATCTGAACTCAAAGAACTTGCATTTCTTTTGCAGATACGAAAATCGCTTCGAGGGAAGAAGTGGAGCCCGTTGTGAATGAAGTACTGAAGGAGGTGTTCGATATGGCCGTACAGATAATAACGAAAAACCGGCTGCAGCTGCCTCAGGATAAGATCCAGATGCCTGTAGTGTCAGCGCTGCCCGCGAAATCCACTCTAGTTGATTACAAAAGCCGCATTCGTTGCAATACCAGTGATATTCTGTCGCCCCTCTCCAAGATGCTGACCACAGCCGTCGATCACCAGGTACTGGACGCTAAGAACTTCGTCGAGGATTATGAAGAGTTCCACGACTGTTGCTCGGAGATGACAGATTCCAAGATTGGGACATACACCACTCTTAACGATGTCGATTTGCCTGACAAGGAACGGGGAAGGAGTAGAAAAAAAAAGGATAAGTCTGTGAAACATGGCGGGGTGACCTGCATGATACCGGTTAGTATTTACTCTGTTATTGATGAAACGCATGTGTGTTTTGTATTATATCTTACACTCTACATTCAGTATACATCTAACAAGCGTTCATTAAAATTCGTGGTCAAGAGTGCTGTGGAGAAATTGGAGTCGATTATATCATTTTTGTAATTCGCTACATTTAATTAAAACAAACTTAACATGTAATAATAGCATAATATATTGATCTGTTTCAGCCGATACTAATTGATCATGATTAAAACAAGCTATTATTATTGGCTCACACTTTGGATCGACTTTCACAAGCTTTTTCATGATTAAATCAAGTTTTATAATTTCTATGTTTTTACTACCAAAAATCTTTGATAACAAAAACATAGAAATTATAAAACTTGATTTAATCATGAAAAAAGCTTGTCAAAGTCGATCCAAAGTGTGAGCCAATAATAATAGCTTGTTTTTATCATGATCAATTAGTGACGGCTGAAACAGATCAATATATGCTATTTCAGTTTCAGTTGGTACTCACTACCCTCATGTTTCTTTTTTTAAACCAATATTTTATCAAAAGTTTTATGATCGTAATTGCCTTTCAACATCTCCTTAGCGACCTTTACTTTTCGGTACTAGTTGAGAGACTTATCATCTCAAAGGTACAGTCTGATTTATGAGACAAAAATAATTTCTTCAATAACTATACGCGATAATGATAGATCCCTCGTACTTTCCTCAATGTATTATCACAGATAAGACTATTTAAGTCGATTTCACACTGCAATGATTCTCGTTTTGAGTTCTACTTCATCTACGTTATTTTTTTTGTGGTGTATTATTGTCAGCTAATTATTTTACCTGAGTTGTCACAGTTTTTATAACCTTTATTATTCATACGTATTAAGGTCGAGACCGACTCCAATGCCGAGGACGAAGTAGAGACGATGCAGAGCGACCAACGGTTAAGAGAGATCGGTCCCATGTACAATATACCGAAGAACTATTTTATGAATCCAGAACTGACAGAGATAACGGAACAGACTATCGATGAGCTTCATCGGAACGACGAAAACGCGGAAAATAGCGAGAATATAGTGGAGCAGAGCGTCGTTGTCAATTTGAGCCTCAGCAAGGAGGGAAAGGTGGAGGATGAGGACGATGTCTACAAGCCCATTGCTGTCAGCCCAGACGGAAGGTTCTTCAAATATGAGGAAGAGGTGAGAAAATCATTTCGCTTGGTCTACGATGTTCTCTTATTGATAACTAGTTGGACCCACTACTTCCCAAATTCGTTTTATAGTAAGGGGATTTCAGAATCTCTTTGAGTTATAAAAAATGGAAAATCATAATTTCTTTATTACTGGTGCTATAAACATGAAACAAAAACATTCTACAAGCACTTTTTTCGGTATAATCCATTGGTGTAATAATTTTTTTTATTGCAATTAGTTTTGAAGTTATAATCCACAACCTTCATAAGTCCCACAGTGGTCTTAACATGGCATATTCTTTTAAATTTTGGATTACGTTTTTCACCCCTTCTCAAGCTTCTATTCTTCTATTCATCTAATTTATTTTTCTTACTTTGAACAGATCGGCCGAGGAGCTTTCAAAACTGTTTACCGTGGTCTGGATACTCAAACTGGTGTGGCAGTTGCATGGTGTGAACTACAAGAAAAAAAACTAAACAAGGCTGAGAGACAAAGGTTCCGGGAAGAGGCTGAGATGTTGAAAAAACTACAGCATCCGAACATAGTGAGATTTTACAATTATTGGGAGTATACAGGGACAAAGAAGAAAAATATAGTGCTTGTGACAGAGCTCATGTTGAGTGGAACTCTTAAAACGTAAATAAATGGCTTCAATATTATTCTAGAAATAATTAGAACAGGGTCACAGCCTACTTTAACTCTAGCCATGCACCCAAACATAGGCATCAGAGGTTTATTTATTTACTTTTGCCACGTTTCCTCATAATTATAAGGAAAACCAGATCAATCCTATGATCAAAATAAACATACTTTTTGGAAGTCTTCAAAGTAATTTATTAAATATGTAATAATTTTGACAACCTAATCATTTTATAAGGGAATGACTTATCCTGGTGAAAAAGTTCCAAAATAATTACCATTTTGTCTCTTGAAATACTTTTTCAAAAAATCTTTTTTATACAATTATAACAGTCATTACTACTTTATTTAAATTACAAATGCGGCAATTCCTATAATTCGTACATAGTTGTAATTGAGGTAGGCTGTGACATATTTGAACAAACTGTGTGATTTTTCTAAACTACGTAAATTCAAAAAAGTAGTTTTTATCGTCCTGATTGGAGAATTGTGACGGGCTGCTTCATCTTGCGTTTTAATTTATTTTACCATTAATTTCTATTTATTCATTTATAATTTCTATTTAAAGTCAATCTTACAACATTCAACTTCCATTTTCTCATTGCAGTTGTTATGTTACTTCTCTCTCAAAAATGGTTAGTTGGGATCAAGTTGAGCAGGCAAATTATGCAATCAATAATTAATTCACAACAAATAAAGCATTATTTTCTTATCATTTTTATCGTTATCAATAATGAAAAACTGATTTTTAATTCGATTTTTAGCGATAATGTTTAAAAGGCTCTGGAAAGCTGGAATAAAAAACATTTTGTATAAACTTTATTGGTAACGATTTTATAATGTTCCAGGTACCTGAGGAGATTCAAGAAGATAAACCCAAAGGTGTTGAAGTCTTGGTGCCGTCAGATATTGAAGGGACTGGCCTTCCTGCACTCAAGAGCCCCTCCCATCATACATCGGGATCTCAAGTGTGATAACGTCTTCATAACTGGCACCACAGGTTCAGTAAAGATAGGCGACCTTGGATTGGCCACACTCAAGAATAGGAGCTTCGCAAAATCCGTAAGTTTGTTCGATCTGCCCTCTATTTTGATTATTTTCTGATTGTCAATTGTGGCTTCGCAGGTTATAGGGACGCCTGAGTTCATGGCCCCTGAGATGTACGAGGAGCATTACGACGAGGGCGTAGACGTGTACGCCTTCGGTATGTGCATGTTGGAGATGGCCACCAGCGAGTATCCCTATTCCGAGTGTACGGGTCCTGCCCAGATATATAAGAAGGTCATTTCGGTGAGTTTTAGAAGTTTTTGATTAAGCAATTTTAGACCAAAAAAATATTTTAAAATCTGAACTATTCCTTAATAAGTTGGACTGCCGGCAAGATTCTTCATGCGAATAAAAAAAACAACAGTGGGTATTTGTTCAGAATTACAGACAGAAGTTGAAAGTTGCGTACATTTTTGTATGGTTTATTGCTCATTCAGTTTGAAAAAATTATAGTAAGACAATTCATTAAATCCTATTTCTCCTGATAACTCTTCATCATGAATCTTTGAAGTAAGAGGGTAGTTTTGCACAAAAATAATTAAAAAATCATAATCACTATCAAAAAATAAAAATGTAAGAAGAAAATTGAATTTTCTTCTCTTCCTGAAGGTGATAACATTTAATAATTTACACACTGCTCTCATTATTATGTAATAAAGTTTTTAATATATAAAAATTACCTTCACAGTTCTTATGTATTGATAAAAACCATATTTTGCAGTCATCAAAAATGGGGTATTTTCTATAGAAAGCACTTCTGTAAAATCTCTTTATTAACAGCCCATGAAATTTTCACACTTTATGTAATATATAAAATCCCAAAATTGAAATAGAAAAAATGAGAGAAATTCGATGTAAAGTCAGGAGAAACAACTAGTTTGTAACCATGATCACCTGAAGAAGTCAACATGTAGCTGACAAAACAATTGTTGTGTTGAATAAATGTTGCTGAAATAAAGTCATTTTAATTTTATTCAATATCGTTTTCCAAAATTCATTTTGACGTGTTTTGTTATCTATAAAATGATTGGATATTTTTAGGGGGTTAAACCGGCCAGTTTCGATAAGGTGCAATCTCCTGACATTAAGGACGTCATCGAAAGTTGCATAAGACCAAGGAAGGAGGACCGGCCCAAAGTTAAGGACCTCTTGATGCATGCCTTCTTCGAAGAAGACGTTGGACTGAAGGTGGAGGTGGTCTCGCAAGATGGCAACAAGGTTGTCTTCCGCCTTAGGGTTATAGATCCCAAGAAGCGAACCCATAAGCACAAGGAGAACGAGGCGATACAGTTTGACTTCGACCTGGAGGGCGATAGGCCAAATACTATTTCAGAAGAAATGGTGAGTTTTTTTATCTTTTTTTTTTTAATTTTCAAATTTTGAATTACTCCTGATTTATACCTCATGTGAATAATTAATCAATCAGCCAATAGTTTGATAGATCTTCTAAATACTATGCAAAATCTGCAGATTTAGAATCAACGGGTTTACTTGCAAAAAATTTTCATGGTATATAGAAACTTGAGCACTATATGAGTTAGTATTTATATTTTCAAAAAACAGGATCCACTTAGTAGTATAATTTCTTCTATTTTTACATGCTTTCAAGCATTGCAACTTCACACAGATTGATTTTCCTTGCCTGACTGTTTGTTTGCTAATTGGGTTTCATTATTCCAAATAATAAACATTTTGAATTGTTCAAAAAATATTTTTTTGTACTGTCCATGTTTTGGAATGAAAATCAAATAGAAAAATATGCCTGTACAATATCATACAAATATTGTTTCAATTATTGTGTCAAAAATTGAGAAATAGATTTGCTATGACAGAAAGAAGCACATACTTAATAAGAATTCTCAAGATTTTCAATTTGTAAGTTGAATTTGCTCGACAAATGAATTCCTGGTGAAAATAAATTTCAATTTCAAGATATGCTATTTGGGTTGTAGCTACTTATTGCATATATTTATGACAGAAATCTATATTCGAATGGAACACACAATTTGTGAACTGTCACTTCAGACAGTGTCACTTCAAACATGACAGTGAATTGAAATTGAAAATTCAAATGAATATTCTTTCGAATTTTTCCGAATTCAAGAAACTCCGCTTAGTAGTATCCTTTTATGTTTTAACAAAAAAGGTTATATCGATTATTTTTTAGGCAAAGTCTGGAATCATCTTTGAAGATGACGCCAAAACTGTGGCTCAACTTCTGAAAGCTCAAATAACTCAGATAACAAAGGAAAGGGAAGCGCAAAGGTCGAAGGAACAGGAGGCTTTAGCACAGCAGATGCAGTATCAGCAATATATTCAGCAACAAGTAGAACAGCAATTATCTCAACAGCAGCAACAATCCTCCAACGTTCCCCAGCAGCAACCCACACCTCAACCTCAGCCAACACAACAGGTCTATCAAGTGAGAAATATTGTTTTGTCATTATTATGCGTTTTTTTCTTCGAAATGTTAATATATTTGTGCTGGTTTCAACCGTCCTTTCCCGTGAATACGATAACTCCAACAAACCTAGCTACTTGAAATTTTTAGTGTACGTTTGAAAACTGAATACCGATTCGACTGAATTGAAACTTAATATATATACAGTATAGTTGTCAAATAATGAAACGAGGGATTGTGTGAAATTTCAAAAGTATCGTTTAACTAGAATATTAAAAAAATTCGATATCTAAAAAAATTATTCGACCCATCCCATTGAAAGTTTGTAACAGCATATAGGGAGAAAGATATATTTTTTAGTACAGATTCGTATTTCTCATAAAAAAAGTAGTAACTTTTGTTTGAAACTTTTTTATCTGATTTCAAAATATTGAACAAAATTTCGTCAATACGTTTTCACCCTGAAAATGTAATCGATTCAGAAACAACTGGAAGGAATACAGACCACTTCAACATAAAAACCATCAAAGATTCTGCATTTGCATTATACTCATCAAAACATCCGTAAAAGATGAATAAGATAATCTTCTAAATCATATGGTTTCCTGAAAACGTATTCATAAATTTTTATCTTGAAGCGCGTATACACTGACTGAGAATGTAATTGAGTCAGAAACAACATTTAAATCAGTGAAATATATTCGCTATTATTGAACAAGCGCAAAAGCTTTTGAGCTGTGGCGTCTGGGATTTTCTGGAGTTTTCAATATTGCTTATGCTTCCAGTCTCAACCCAGTTACCAGCAAACAAGTACAGAGAACCAGTCCCAACAGCTTCCTCCTCAGCATTACAATCAACAAGGACAACCACACCAAGCTCAGCAGACTCAGATAATCCAGGAATCCAGCCAGATGTCCCAACCTCAATATCAGCAGCCCCAGAATATTATTCAACAAGAGCAAACTCAACAGGTTAGTTAAAAATAAAAAAGATTTATTCTCATTACTTTTCTATTTCATATTCTTCACTTCCATGTTCCGTGTTCTTATAGGATAAATCTTCTTATTTGAGGGTCATCTATCGGATACGAAAACTGGGCAATAGCTTCAGAAAGCTGTCTCTTTCAACTCTCGACGTAAGACTATGTAGACCCGCTAGGAAATAATGTCTTTTTTTAACGAATTGCTCTCATTCTATCCTTTATGAAATATATTTTTGAAATTGATCAATTCCTTCCCTTTTTCAGTTTGTACAACAATCTCAACCATCCCAGCAAGACTCTGGTATGATACAACAACATCACATCACCACCCAATACCAGCAACAATCGCAACAGGTTCAGCAACAAGAAGCTCAAGTGTTTCAACAAACCCAGCAGATTCCCCAACAGCAACAACAGGCTCCACAACAGCAGATTCAACAGCAACAGCCTCCGCATCAAATGCAGCAACAGCCTCATCAAATTCAACAGCAGCAAACTTCCCAGCAGCACTCTGAGGCCCAGCATAACATACAGAGACAGCAGTCTGTGGATCCAGTTCAGCAACAGGTCACTATACATACACAGCAAAGCCAACAGCAGCAATTCATTCAGCAGAATTACATTTTGGAAAATCAGCAGGAGTATCTTAATGTCATAGTTGAAAATCAACATAAACTTAGCAGCATTTCTCAACCGGAACTGTTGCACGCTACCACACCCCAAGTGGAGCACAGACTGAGTGTGGACAGTCAGATTGACAAGATCAACCCTCAGACACAAATAGATCCACAATTGAGTACTCAACAGCATCAAGGTACCCAGCAGATGGTTCATCAGGTTGAAGGTAATTTTATTGAATTAAAAGCAATTCCTAGAAAATAATTTGAATTTTTTACAGGTTACATTATTTATCCTCAACCTCAACAACAAGGTAATTTCCAGCCGGCACAGCCCCAGACTTATCAGCAGGGGCAATATACTGAACAAGCTCCTTCATCTACACATAGTAATTACCCTACTCAACAAACATCTCAGCAAGTGAATTATCAACCTCAATCATCGCAAAATTATATGCCCCAGCAAACTGTAAGCTATCAGCAACAGGGTCATTTTGTGGATCAGAATTCTTATCAAACTCCTCAGACCCAGTATACACAGCAAAGTACCCCTCAACAGGGTCAGCCTCAGTTTGCGCAACAGGGGGCTCCGCAAACTCAGCAGCCCCAATATGCCCAGCAGACGAATCCACAGCCTCAGCAAACACAATATACTCAGCAAGGAACACCTCAAACGCAGTACACGCAACAGGGTTCGCAACAAACACAACCTGCACAGTACCAACAACCACAGGGTACCCAGCAAACTCAGTATTCACAGCCGAACGCCCCTCAAACACATCAATGTCAGTATTCTCAACAGAGTTCTACACAGTCCCAACAAGTTCAGTATCCTCAACAAAGCACGCAGCAGGCACAGTTCTCATCTCAGGGAACGCCGCAAACGCAGTATGCTCAACAGAACACATCTCAGGCTCAGGCGGCCCAATATGCTCAGCAAAATACTGCGCAACAGTCGCAATACAATCAGCAGGGGACATCACAGCAACCACACATGTACCAAGGACAGCAGGCGCCTCCCGCATATAATCAGCAACAGTCTCAGGCAGCTCAGTATCAACAATATATTTCTCAAACTTCAGTAGAACACCAGGTTTATCAATCGAAAGGTGAGCCTTTGCAGCAGTTGTACCAACAACCGCAAATAACGACGCAGCAAACTCAGCAGCAGATACCTGCTCAGCAACAGCAACTTCCACCTGTCCAACAGATTCAAGCGTCACAATCTCAACAGATGCAACCTCCTCAGCAGTATGTTCCGCAACAGGTGGATCAAAACCAGTATATTCAGCAGCAGCAAGTGGATCAGAATCAGTATATTCAGCAGCAGCAAGTGGATCAGAATCAATATATTCAGCAGCAGCAAGTGGATCAGAATCAATATATTCAGCAGCAGCAAGTAGATCAGAATCAGTATATTCAGCAGCCTCAGCAGAATCAACAAATGGTCCAAATGAATCAAGTCACTGTAGCTCAACCCATTGCGCAGGGTCATATTGGTCAAACGCAACCGGCACAGGTGAGTGATCGATGGAGAAGTATTGAAATTTTAGATTCAAACTAACGTTCCCTTCTTTTAGCCTGTGGAACAGCCGAGCGAGCAGGTTTCACAGCAGTCCTTAGCTAATCATAGAATGTCGTCTACCGAAGCGCCCCCCATGAATCTTGCTGAGTTACAACAAAAACTTGCACAGCAGAACGCTCCGGTGATCAAGGAATCTCAACAAAGAGTGTCGCTGCCTGCGATGACGTCATTTGATAGCCATCCAAATGATCAGAGAAGGTTGTCTTCCACATCTCAGCCCTCTACGTCTCAGGATTATCAACCTTCTTATCACCAGATACAAGAGGTAAGGTTACTTTACAGAGGCAATGGATAACCCTAACTGAAATTTACTAATTCCAGGATATCTCCAGTCAATCGTTTGACAACCAGAAGGCCCTAACTACCGAAACAAGGAATGATCCGCAGAATCCTCTAGATACGGCAGTGCATGAGGAACAACACGCAACTTCAGGTCTAGAAACTCAAGTAAGTAGAGAAGACGATACTAACACCTCTTCTGCGTCCGACGACAAAGCTCGTAGAAAAAGGGGCGGTTCTACCCGCCACCAGTTGATAGTGCATAAGGTACACCCTGACGGCACAGTGGAATGTCAGCTTCTGTGTAAACAGAAAACTATCAGCTTCAAGTTCAACAGATCGGACACCACTCCCCAAGACATTATTGAAGGGATGATCAAACAAGAATTGTTGAAACCGGGGCCCCATACTACCTTGGAGGAACACCTAAAGGAGATAATAGGGCAGTTGAACGCTAACCCAGATAAAATACCTGAAGTAACTCAACCTTATGTTCAAAAGGTAAGGTCTGCTATAGTAAATGGGGGAGGGAAAAGGGTTCAGAATCTCATAAAAGGTTGAAAATGTGAACATTCACTAAAATTTGGTAGTACCAAATAAAATCGAGATGGATTCTGAACTCTATCAATGGATTATTATGTACCTGTAAAGTGGCTATCGATGTCAATTATTGGAGAGAGATTTTTTTATTTTACACGCTGCACTAACACAGGTCAGGCATGCTTCTCTAACAAGGCACCCTCACAAAAAAACACACAGAAGGCACAGATCAGTAAGTAAAGATCAGAATAAATTTTTTTACATATCGTTTTCGATATGAATCAAGCTGATGTAATGTTGGTGTTATGTTCCAAAGTTGTGTATGGGTTGTACCTTTGTTAAATGTTTCCGATAAATGATTGCACTATCGACTTGAGCGAGTGAGATTTATAAAAATATTAAATGCATTTCATGGACTTCATTTTCCCCAATCATTTCGACTGATCATCAGTCGAAATGTAACCTGATGAAGCTACAGTGTTTGCGAAACAATTGTCGCAAACATTAAAAGATTAGTTAAAATTGCTCATTATTTTATCTATAATGAATTTCCATCCAGTAAGGACCAAAAAATATTCATATATAATAATGCCTAATAACAATTAGTCTAGATTATCAGGTTTCTACTTAAATGTCAAACGACAATTTCTAACTTCATGCGAAAATTTATGTTGATCGCGTCACCAGAACAATAGCATTTGACAGTTGGTATTGAAACAAGTTGAATTTTGATCAATATAGCAGATAATTGTTTACAGGTCACTTCACTTCCATATAAAGTAGTGAGTTTATGTAGAAGAAGTACAGGAAAATAGTCAAAAATCAAATTCGCATGAATTGTAATTCGTATTTGAGTAGGAAGTCGTGTATCACTTATCGATTATTTTGTAAATTTTTTCCTATAAATTTACAGCGAGAAGAAACAAGTTTGCAGAACCTTATGAAGCAACCGTTTTCCGAGCAAAGCAAGACGGATAACACACTGGCAGGTTTGAAATCATCGTTAACTGAAAAGCTGTCTTCGAATCTGCGCAACAGGGAAAGTCTGAACAGTAGCGGAACCGTATCCCGAAAGACAAGCACTGCTAGTGAGTACACTCCCGAGCACACCTACGTGACGGAGAGCAAATCTCCTGCTTTGAAGAGAGAGAATATTTCGACAACAGATGGGCCCACAGTTGTAGAGTCAAAACAGGAGCCAGAAAATGACGACGAACTCAAAGCGGAACTGAATAATAGTCTAAAGAAGGGAGAAGTCAAACTGTTGCCTGGACAAAAAGTTGACGTCAAAATGTTTATCCTTAAGCCAGAGGAGGGTTCAGACGTCAAGCAAGACTCTTCCAAAACAATAGAGGATGAGAACAATGTCGAAATTAAGTCTTCAGAATGTAAGACACCGGAATCAGCTTTAAAAGTACCTCAAAGGAAGATTTCAAGGTTCTTAGTGAGTCCAGTACTCTCTGGTCAGTTGGATGTACCAAAAGATAAAGAATTTGATGTGGAACCCTCACAGGAGCAATCTAAAAATGCCAACGAGGTTATCGATAATACGCAAACCTCTCCAGCTACAGCGAATGTGGAATCTATTCCCTCCTCAACAGTACAATCCGAAACCTGTAGAAAGAACTCAGGTCAGTTGGAGACTCCTAAAGCTATCACGGAGCTGGAGAAAATAGTTGAACAGAAACACAGTGTCTCTTCGATGAAGGATGAACCATATAAGGAGGAGCAACCGGCACCTGTTTGTGGACCAGAAATGATCAACACTCTGGAACAGCTGAAGATCAGCCTGGATAATCTTAAACATAGTGGTCATCCTGTCCACAAAAAGGAGTCGTCAGAAAGCGAATCGAAGAAGGAGGTAGCTGTGCCGGTAACACAGAAACCACAGCCGAATGTTCAGATACCAGTTCCGCAGCCACAGCCCGTTGCACCGCCTCAAAATGTCCAGAGCCAGCAAATACTCACTCAAGCGCAACAGCAATCTCAGCCTGTTCAGTCTACGCCTAGTCAGCAGCAGCCTGTTCAGAACCAGCAGTTGCCTCAGCAGCAGGTTAGTCCGCCTCAACCACCAATGGCACAACCAGGTCCAGTACAGACGCAACCGGCTCAGCAGGTCGCTCAGCTTCCTCCTCAGCAGCCTATATTGCAGACTCAACATCAGCAAGTAAGAATTTCTTCGTCCGCTCATTGTTGTGTTTTGTGTTACATGTTTTGAATTTTCGCTTTACAGATGCCTCAGATAGTCCAGCAGTTCCAACAGATTCCCCATAGTCAACCAGTTACTCCGCCCATATGTCAGCCTAATAGTATTCCGATGTCCTCACAACCGCAGCACATAATGGGACCGCCCAGTTTTGTCCAACAAGCTCCTCCCGCACTGCAACCCCAAAACGTCCTGACGCAACCACCGCTATCTCAGATATCCCAGGTGAATCTTAATCCGATCCGACATCATTTTCGTTCGAGCTAAATTGTTATTGTTTTTAGGTCACACTGACGACGGTACCACAACCTATACCCCTCAATCTTCCGCAGGCACCGACGACTGCGCCCATCAACCTACCGCCACAGCAATATGTAGCTGGTCCTCAGGTTTTACCCCAACAAGTTCCGATATCTATTCCCTCATCGCTACCACCCGTTATTCACCATGTCACTCAACCGATGATGTTGAACGTAGTTGGCTCTGCGATAACCACCAATGTGGTAGACATAGCAACGCCCAACGTCACTTACGCTCCACCACAAGTCGGAGAAGTGACATCACCTCCCATCGGAGGCATGTCTGGCTCTGTATCTGTTCAGAACATGGCCGTTAGGGGGCAACAGTTCCAGCATCCGATGCCTGTGGAAGATCCGTTGCATCAAGGAGTTACCCTAGTCAAGAAAATGCCAGATAACATCAAACAGATCGTAGAGAGGTAGGTGATTTATAATAGTAGAAATATGGGAATGACATTTTATTTACAGTAACTCAAACAAGAGTAGTCAAGCTTCCACTCCCACTTCAGACGTGAAATACGATGTCCACCTGCAAAGTCTTCAGCAAAAGTTGTCTTCCTCCCTGCCAATTGCACGGACTACCGTAAGTCAAAACAATCCATTCTATCTCTTTTAGATTTGTAGATCCATGTACTCACTAGCCCAACTGACAATATTATAATCGAATCTTATTTTCGGCAGCTTGGTGTTGACGTTGCCGGTTCTCCTCACAGTGGCGCTGCCACTTCTGAGGTCCTCTCACCGGTGGTGGAGTTAGAACACAGTCCCTTCTCCTCTAAGACGGACCCCACGAAGAACACCCAGATAATGAACGAGTTCAACAGTCAACTGTCCAGGATAAACTCTAGAACGGAGGCCGTAACTGCCCAGGAGCATTCTAGAGTTGGTCAGGAAATCGCACCGGCATTGCAGCTTTCTCCTCAGGAGTCGGATAACGCCAAGAAAGAAAGAAAAATATCTAGGTTTAAAGTGAGTCCTCACTCAACTCACACAATTTGAAGGGTAATATAACTTGGTAATATTTCTAGGTTAGTGTTGTTACCGAGCCTGATCCAAATAAGTTAGTTTTGCCGTCTAAAGAAAAGAAGGCGGAGGTGCTAGAACCGGTAGCTTCCAGTGTTATAGCACCTCCACAAATGAACTCTGGAGGTAACGGTCATGATCCTAAAGAAGACAAGGCCGACGTTAAGACCATAATCAATGATACATTCAATAGTCTGGCAAATGTGTTGGCTGGAAGTCTGCCGCCAAATCAAGGTAATTATTGTTTGATTCAGCTTTCGTTTAGATTATGCCAAATATAATGTTTTGTTTCTTGTTTTTCAGAATTCCCGTTGGAAGTTTCCAAAGTTAGGGTGAGTATAGACGTCAAAACAAACGAGTGAATCGTTCATACCTCTACTAATATATTTGTAGTTTTGATGTCGTATTTTCCTCGTGTTTTTGTTTCTACTAAATCAGTCCGTCGTTGTGATTTCGTCTTAACCTCTTGATTAATCTTTTTTTTTTCATGAAGAGTGCTTCAATAAGTGCGGCAAATTTCCAATGTTTAGATAACCATTCAAAGTCCTGATTATCAGGAGGATTCTGAATCATTCAGTTGAGTTTATTGAAATTTTCCGCTCTTGTCGCACCGCTCTTTATACACGTGTAGTTCAGATTTTTTTTTTATTTTGTCTTGTAGAAGCATGGCGTAGACATCAAAACAACCAATATCGGCACCACTGTCCATTCTAACCTCACTTGTGGAAAGACTAACCAACCGAAAAATGACACTCAATCATTTTGTCACTCTCACCTAGCCGCGCGCCCTCTTCGTAAATCTGTATCTTATGACGACTTAAAGAAAGGTATCGAGTCGATTTTGCCAATAAGAAAGAGCGCAACGGAGACCCCTGAGAGATTATCCCCCAGGAGAAGCATCGAGAACAGGAACGCATGCACCAATCTGAAGGAATATCCTCAGATCGTGATACATCCTCCTGAAGAGAACTACAGCAACAGCATGCCTAACATCTATGCCACTTCTATGGAGTACGCACGGCCTTTGCTGTTACGCATCGCCAGCATGGATGGAGGACTCGACGGCAGCTGTGCCGACTTTGATGAAGGCGACGATTACAGCTTCGAATCTTGTAAAAACCACTATGAGGCAGACGATCTTTTTGAGATGTCTGACGAAGACGTTCTGTCTCCACCAGCCAAAACTCATTTTGAGGAGTTCGTGAACGCCAGACGATTGCCGGAAGATTACAAACTCCGGAAAAACGAGGAAAGATACTCTAAGCACCCGAAGCTTTCCTCCAGACAGTCGTTCCACGGAATGCCATCTGCAAAGACCCACGGCGTAGCTTTGGGTTGCAACTATTCGACCATGTCGATGGATACTCCAGGATCTGAGGATTTTACGGAGTACCATTTCGGTTCTAGAGATAGACAATACTCCTCTTACTTCGAGGATCATGGGCACTGTAGACGCGAGGAAGCTCCGAGCGAGCTACTGAAACGTCAGTTGAAGTTCAAGCATTCCAACTCGATGCACAACTTGACTAAGAGGCAAGATATCCTCTTCAGCCCTCCTAGAGAGGACGTCTTCTGTCCGTATCATACTATACACGGTGCACAGTTCCCCAGTTCACATAGAGGTAGATTAGATTATGATAACGAAAACTATAGGTATAAAAGGTTGCATCACAGGTTCTCCTCCTCCCCTCCACCGTCTCACGACGATCATCAAAGAGATTATTCGACTAGACCTTACCACGCGTTTTCCCCGCTTAGCGCCCTTCCCTCCAATATCCACAACGTATCAACCATCTCTCATGGTAACCAGACTGCGCCGCAGTATATCGTCTGCTCCCCTCATACTGTACATCCAGACACGCCCAATGCTTTCGGCCACACCCATCACCATCCTCATCACCATGGTAGATCTCATCATGCGGAAGTTAGGCATGTGTACAAATGTTGTTGCGGTAAGCCATGGTGTTTGGCAGTGGTGCCTATTGAACAATATTTGGAGAGTTACTTTGTCAAAACGGTAAGATTTTCAATGAGGCCATTTTTATTTTGGTTGCGAATGGGGCGACTTGCTCTCTTGGGATCTATGCTTTCATTGCCACTCTTGGATCGGCTTTGGTACGTAATGCTTATCACTGTTTCATTTTCTACGCTTCATTAGAAGATTAATTGATAAACTTCTAATTGCTTCAGAAATATAGTGCTCGTAAGAAGCTAGCAATGAAAAATTAGGTAAAGGAAAGAACGTGTAGTGTATGCTTCATTAGCTTATAACACCAAATTTTGCTCTACTTACCTTTATTTCGTTCTTATGGGGAGTTTTATTAATTCTTCTCTCTGTTCCATAGGAAGAAACTTTCGAGGAAATGTTGAACCGACAAAAGGCTGAGTTGAATGCTCTTATGGAGGCTCATCGTAAACAGCAGTTAGAATACATGGGTAAGCTCCAGTTTGAACAAAATGTCAGCTCCCCAAAAGTTGAATGTAAAACATAGCATTTTTTGGTGGCTGATTTATGTTTTCTTTTTCTTTTCAGAATTTCATAGGAAACAAACTGAAGGTAACTTTATTCTGTTTGATTCATGCCCTTTTGCTTAGGATTGTTGTCTTGTTTCAGAATCAAAGAAGAAGTAATTTCAGTATATGGAAATGAAATTGAGAATGAAAGGCTGTATAAATATTGTTTATATTGTATCATAATTTGAAGAAAAAAGTCTAGTTAACCTAATTATATTATGAATCAGACAAAGACTTAATTTTTTTATACCTATATGTTCATTCATCCACAGAGATCATTGTTCTAGAATAATAAAATCTGAAAGTAATATTATTTGTTATTGAAATTATTGAAACACTTGAACATTTACTATCAAAATAGAAAGAAGGACTATGCAATTCATATTTCATTGGAATAGCCCGTTAAAGAGGATTGTAATTACTTTGAAGTTCGCGAGCATTCAACTGATCTTGCTCAATTTTCGTAAAATTGATTGTTTCTTTTGTTTGATTTTGATCATGAATCATTTTAAAAATTACATGTGTGTTATTCATTGATCTCAAGCTAATTGATTATATTCATATGTATATACAGGTTATATCACAAGTAATTGGAAATACATATTTAAACTATAGAATCTGCTTGAGTCCGAAAGATTCAGATCAGTACTAAAACTATTTTACTTATAATTTTCATATTTTGCAGAGAGTGCAAGTAGTATAAATCTTAATTTGATGTGGACTAGATACATTTTGCTATGTCCTCTGATAAGGCAAGAAAACGTTTTCATAAAACAGACCCAAAATTGTAATTTTTATTAATTGAAATGTAATCAGATAAAAAAGTAAAAATTAAAGTGAGAAATTTTCTGCTTTTAGCCTTACTAAACTCATTACTAATAGAAGTCCAGTTGGGATGCTTTATCAGCTTCAATAGATGAAACCGCCAATGCTGAAATTCCCTGATTCATTGTGTATAATTTTAAGCTTTAATTTTGTAAAGCTTTCGGCAAAGGCTGTATACTCACTTGGGTAAATTCCTTGTGGTTTTCTGTAAAATATTGGAGCAGCGTGTCACATCTTTAATGAAGTCAAGTAAATTTGGATCATGATTTGTAATTCATCATGTAATTCGTATGGTTGGAAGTTATTGCTTCAGGGGAAAAAAAAACTCTTCCTTCCCCCTCTCATTGCTCTCACCTACACTCAGGGCCATATGTAAGATGCCTAGAAAAACAAGCGAATAACCTTATTATCATTGGTAATTACCAACAATAACCAACTGTATTCAAGCGGTTTTGGTCACATGACGTCATGAACTAGCTCTTCAAAATTACCGATTTGGATCACAGATAATCAAAGGTAACCACACTCGAGAGTCAAAAGCTGGGGTAAACATATGGTCAGTAAAGATGTGAGTTTAAATTTGATTGAAATAAGACTTGATGAACTCCAGACTCAAAAATTTGCAAACCTATTGACAATTCTCTGTTGATGGCAAGCTTTGGAACGAAGCGTTGAGATCTGAGCAGATCATATACGAGCGATAATATTAATGAGACTTTTCAGCTGAAAATATGCGGTCATTTCGAATTCAGAAAATTCAGACTATGTTTCTGTTTGTTCACGTGGTCATCTCCATTTAATTTTGTTGAAATGAATGTTTTCTAAAATTTTGATGATTTTCTTTGAATCTTCATTAATATTATTAGTAGGTATTAAGTAGAGTTGAGTAATCTTATACCTTTGGAAGTGTATGCAAGGAAAGTATATATGTATATTGCCTGTTTCCGTACGAAACATGAAATTCGATCATTTAAAGAAATATTCATTTTGCGCACATGTCTTAACAAAACATGAAGACTATATACTCACTAGGTTATCCGACACGCAAAAAAAATTCAAGAGATGCTATTTAAATAAATGGGCTTATTGATTGAAGGTAATTGTTTAAATTTCAGTGTCTATCAGAACACCTGTAGAGTGATCCGTAAATTTACAGAAGACTTGAAAACTTTTCGGGAGTTCAATAAAAAAATCGTACAATTATCTCGAGCTGTTTTCGAAATATGATCTATAGTTTCAAACCATTTGATCCATGAAATTTTTCGGCATAAGTTGCCTATGTAATAAAGTAACATATAAATGATGACAAATGGGGTACATATTTCGAAATCAGAATTTCATGGAGATTATAATCAGTATGATATAAAAATTGCAGGGCGTTTTCAACTGAAAAAACAGGGTAGTATCGTGTTTCACTACTTTCGTACCAGTCTGTAGAGTCAAAAATAATTCAAGCTTATGCGTTAAAACACATTTTTTCATTACATTTCTGATATTGTTATGAAGGATGTTTTCAGAAGTGCAATAAAAAAATTTATTTTAACAACATATATTTATGCACGAAATTTCAATTTCGTGGCATTCACCGTTTAGAAGTTATGCGGAGAAATTTTTTTTGCATCAACTTTGGAAGGATATATCTCTCTTAATATGCATTTTGGGCTATAGGAAAATATTATTAATAAGTATATTTTGCAGGAAAAAATATTCTGAAAATCGCAAGTTCAAATGAAGAAGTAATTGATGATAAATTGCCTCTAGACCTTCTTACAGTATAACTTCAGTGGTCCGGGCAGATATCGTTCCGGTACCTGCCCGGATTATTGAGGCGTCCGGATTACTGGAGTGATTTTAATTTATGAAATAAAGCAACTTATAAATTATCAAAATAAGGTTTATTAATCATATCACAAAAAATAGTATATTGTGCAACAAGTGGGGAAAGTCCAACTTTTCTCGCGAGTGTGGAAGTTTGTGGCACGAGCCTGAAAGGCGAGTGCCGCAAATACACGAGCGAGAGAAGGACTTTCTCCACATGTTGCACACTATACTTTTCCTACAGCTGCACAAATTTCAATAATTCAAGTAATGGACATGATTCAAATCAAAATGACCTTCGTTGACAGTATGTGCTAATTAAGATGCATAGAATACCTGGTGTGTCTACTTATACCTGTAAAACTTTCAGACAAAACGGGAGATTTTTACCTACTTGATTTCGAGGGATCGCGGGCTTTTCAGATGGCGCATACATCGTTTACATTTGACATTTCTCTCAATTCTCGACTCTTGTGAACCAAGGGCGTAGATCTTTTTTTCTTGGGGAGGGATAATCGAAAAAAAAATTTTTGACGACAACTTTTATTCATATCTGTAATGTTAAAAAAAGAAGTTTGATAATGAAGTTTGAACCAAATTACTCGAAATAATTTTTGTTGTTACTAATTCGGTTGTTCTTACCTTGTTCTCAAATAAGAGTTACGAAGGAAAATGA
This sequence comes from Harmonia axyridis, assembly GCF_914767665.1. NCBI lineage: Eukaryota > Metazoa > Arthropoda > Insecta > Coleoptera > Coccinellidae > Harmonia > Harmonia axyridis. Next base: position 28,645,784 of record NC_059503.1, read on the forward strand.
GAAATTACTTGGATAATTTTGAGAAAAAAAGTTTCATGAATATGAGCCCACAAAGGCTTTGCTTTCAATATACAGGTTGTTTCTAGTGTGTCGTACAGTTTATCAAATACTTATTAATCTTCGCTACAGATTAGGTAAATAAATACCAAAACTTATAATTAATGCATTCATTAGAGCTTACTAGCTGGATCTTAAAAATAATTTGGATTTTCCTGAGGATTACTAGAGATTTTTCTCGACATCGATAGCAGATACGACAAAACTATAACAAACCAAAAAGTGTAGTACAGGACCAGAGTTTTTTTTCTATATTTTTCTAAACTAACAGCCATTCACCAAAATATAGATTTGGAGGAAGGAAGCAGGCATCCTTTCAGAAAATATATCACCCTGTAGATTTGCATTCAAAATTAGCATATCACATAGTGGAAACTTTAAACTGGAATATCTATGGCCAATTCATATTGAATATCTTGTGAAGGGAAGGTTATACGAGAAAATAACTTGAACTTCAACACATGTATCTCAAAACAAAATGTATGGGGACTCATGTTATAGGACTTTTTTTCTTAAAATGATCCGGAAATCTGTCATTTTCATTTGTATCCCCAATTTAGGATCACCGTGTAATTACCCCCAGTATCCCCCTATTTCTACGCTCTTGTCGTGAACTTTGAGTATAGAACAATAATATTTTATATTCTATGATGGTCTGTCATTATATTCCATTCATTTGAGTACAAATTCGATATGAACTGAATTGTAATTTATTGTGAATGTTTGCAGTGTCTAAAATCAGTATTTCCTTTTTAAACGGCACCAGGCAGATACGGGAATTCGAAAAATTTTAAAGAGCGCCACCTTACAGCACTCTGGTGAAGCACACCACCAAAGCAACAGGTGGGTCTCTCGAAAAGTCTGAAACAATATCGAATCAGTAAACACACCAGGTATTCTATGCATCTTAGTGCTAATTTATAGCGTTTCCATAGAAACGACTCAAAAACCCAATTTCATTGGTCTACCAAGGGAGGTGTGGGCAAAGTGCCGTGGGGAATAATATTTCCTACAGTATGCGCAATATATAGTTTTGCAATTGAGTAAACTATGCAGAATACGCTACTTTTCATAGCAGTTGTAGGAAAATATTATTTTCTCATAAAATAAAACAAAACTGAACAAAACTCCTAAGTACATGTAACACGTTATATGTAAATATGTACATGTAGGTATTTATAATACTGTATACATATATATATTGTGTATGTATGCAAAATGAAATATCTTCTACTTTTTTGAAAAATACATATCAATTTTAGTTTGGACCTTTTTGGATGCATCTATATCAATTGCTTTGTCTTTAAGCCTTTTCAAAAGCTATAAATCTTCAAGGGTCAGATTATTCTTCACAGTCCACCTGATAGCTAGACTTTTCTGTGAGTGTAAAAGTGTCTTATGTGATCGTTTGACTGGAGCCATTGCGTCCGGCACGCTCAAAAACAAAGTGCAGAATGAAAGATGTTGCTGCCGCGCTGTTTCCAACCGGCATCTAACCGTTTTTTACATGTATAGACAGGAAAATGCTATTGTTTTGCATAATGAATATTTTCGAGCCCGGATTTCAGAGGCAAGAATTTCAAAATGCCCGAATCGCAGCAGTGTCCGGAATACTGGAGTGTCCGGGCTAGCGACTGTCCGAACTATCGAAGTTCTACTGTATTTTGAAAACCAGTCAAATTTGCAAAAAAATTCGGTACACATTCTTGACTCACCCTGTATATGTAGTTTCCTGACTCGACTCGTGTACCTAACAACCTTTTGTGGAAAATTAATGAAAAAAGTCCATTAATAATTATTCTGTTCTAAACTTCTAAATGAAGAATCTGGATTTTAGTAGGTAACCATTTTCAAAAATGACACACACAAACTTGCGCTGCTGATTGTAATTACTTCGAATTAAATGATAATATTGAATGCTTCTAAGTTATAGCAAATTCTTTCTAGAGATAAGACGATGAGTTTGATAAAGCTACATAGGTATAACATCATGTTAAACTACTATGATAAAGTCATGATGTCTTTCAAATAATAATAGATTTAATACTAATAATGTTATGTATCTTCATCAAAATCATTATCTTATCTTTGCAAAAGATTGCTATAACTTAGAAGCTTTCAAATGTTATCAGTGCTATAATAAGAAGCATATATTTTTCAAATTTAAATCAGTCATGTCTTTCGCCATCTGTGAACAAAGTAACTAAACAAAAATTTCGTAGCTTGCAGATATCACTAAAAAATGATGAATTAATTATGGAGGTATGTGTTTAATTTTGACAAACTCGATTTGACACGTCAGATTGAGGTTACTTTGCTGAAAGAATGTTTACGAATTACTTTAACTTTTCTGATCGATAACATAATTTCAGTTTTCTACAATGTTCAAAAAATTGAAAGAAAAAGTTATAGACTCTCAAACGTCGCAGAGATTCCAGCAAATCACCCAATCAGTGAGTGATAAGTTTCAAAATTTGGAAAAGGATGATAACTTTTTCTCACTGACAGAAGATGGTAAGTATGATCTAATTTAATTCTTGAGTTATTTCATTTGATCTTTTCCCCAGATAATGCTCTGAATTCTTCTACTTCGACGTCTTTGGAACCTGGGTTTTCAAATATTTCACTAACATCTACCCCTCAAGAAAACATAAATAGACAACGAAAAACCTCAATATCTTCGATGACTAGTGAAGCATCTTTTCTTCCAAGATATGATTCAGTATCTAGTATTTATCATCTTCAGGTATGCTCTAAATTTGTTGCAAATTATTCTGAAATGTTTTTTCTCAATTAAATTACTGTTTTCTTTCAGTCTGATTTGGATGTATCTGCTAGCGAAATGGAGGATAATATATCAACGGCATCTTCTCAAATGGGACATCTTTCTAAGGAACAAATTTATTCAGCTTTTCAAAAGTCTCAAATGAGATATCACAAATATAGAGGCAGATTCACAGATTTGTCTAACCATTATAAAAATCTAGAAAGGGAGTTCAATAAATTGAAGGTATTTTATCAACTGAGTATTGAAAAAAAATTATATTCACTTATTTTTTAGACTGAATTGGAAAAAAATCAAGAAAGATCCTTCAGAAGAGTGAAAGAATTGAAGGAGCAATGTGAATTAGAACAGAAAGCAAAAGCACATCTTGAAAGTAGTTTAAGAGTGGATTTGGATGAAAAAGAATATCAGATAGGTACACTCAAAGAAAAAATAAACATCTTACAAAATAATTCTAATATGAACGTAGATATTGAACAATTAACCAAAAATTTAAATGAAACAAAACAAGAAAATGAAAATTTGAATACTACGAATCAAGAAATTAAAGCTAAGCTAATTATTTTGCAAAGCAAGGAAGATGAATATAAGGAAAAAATAAAAAAATTATTAGAAGAAATGGTAAAATTAAAGGAAGAAGAAAAAGAAAACAATTTGAAACTGGCAGAGAGTAAGATGATGATCCACAATGAAATGTTAAGCAAGGAGAGAGAACTCAGTGATTTACGATTGGAAAATGAAAATTTGAAGAAGAATTTGGAAATTGAGTCTAAAAATAATGCTAGCACAAAATTGGAACAACTACAGAATCAAAATAAAAATCTTATTGAAAAGGTTGAAGTTTTGTCTCAGAAATGTCAAGGACTAAATAATGAAGTTCTTAAACTAGAACAGTACAAACTTGAAATACAGAATTTGAAAACAAAAATCAGTGAAGAAAAATCTGCCCACGATATAGAGATCATTCGACTGACTGAAGAAAACAAGGAATTGAAAGAAAAATTCTTCAAGGAAAGGCAAGAACAAGTGAACATCATTGACAATTTAGAAACAATGTTGTTCAAAAATAAAGAAACTTATGAATTAGAAATTGATAATTTGAAAAAAAAAATTGAGGATTCCTCATCTGAATTAGAACATTCAAAAAAAAATTATGAAGATCAGATTGAAAAGCTACGAGAGGAAGCTAAACAAGGTATAATATCTCTACAAGAGAAAATGAGAGTCAAATTTGAAGAAGAATTCAAAATTAAAGAAATATCAATCAAAGAAGAATTAGAGGAAAATTTGTTGTCCTCTCTAGGAGTTGAAGCTTTACAAAATAAAATTGTAACATTAGAGAAAGAAAGGAACAACATAATGCACAAAATGGATGCACTTAAAGAAGAATTTGAAAAATTATCAGAATACAGTAACAATGATAAGAAGATAATTGAGGAATTCAACGAAAACTTGAGAATTAATCAACAAATTGTTGCAGAATATAAAGAAAAAGAGAAAGATTTGCAGGAAAACTGTGGAGCATTGATGAGTGAAAAAAAAAACTTAGAAAATATTATCCAGAGTCTAAGGGAAGAACTAACAAAAAACAAAATAGAATCAGAGACTAAAAATGCAATACTGAGTGAACATAAAGATTTACTTCTTGAATATGACAGAATGAAAGGAGAATATGAAAATTTAATGAAACAAAATGAAGAAAAGCAAAAATTAGCAGAGAATTCTTATATAGAAAATCAACTTTATGAAAACAAGGAAGAATTAATTAAATTAGAACAAGAAAAAGAAATTTTAGGGAACACTTGTAGTGAACTTCAAGAAAAAATAAAAATATTGGAGATGAAACTAGAGGGAGATGAATGCTGTAAACAAGAATGTAAGATGTTAGATCTTAAATTGAAGGAATTGTTGAAGGAAAATGAATATTTGGAGAGAAAATCTAATGAAATGGAAAAGAGATTCAATGAAATGAGGGAGTACTTACAAAAAAAAGAAGAAGAATTTAATGAAGTGAAGTCACTTTTTGAAAATCTAAAAGCAAGTTCATCTGAAGAAATTAAAAAGTTGAATAATTTAGTTGAAACTCTAACACAAACAGAAGTAAATACAAAAGAAAAATTAGCAGATAAAGAAAGAAATTTAGAAGATTTAATAAAAGAAGTTGAGGTGAAAATACAATATATAAAGAACTTGGAGGAGAATTACAAACTTTTAGACAAGAATGAAAAAGATTTGAAAAAAGAAATTGAAAAGTATAAATCAGAAAATGACTCAAAATCGAAAGCATTTGAAATACTAGAAAATGACTACAATGAAATTCAGAAATTATATTCAACTGAAAAGAAAGATATAATGAAACAGCTCAATATTTTAAAGCAAGTAGAAAAAAATTATTACAGCTTGTTAGATGAAAATGAAAATTTGAAGGAACAAATATCAGAAATAGCTATTCTACAAGAGAAATTGAAAAGTTTGAGTGAAGTAGAGAAAGAAAAAATTGACTTGAAAGAAAACATAAATGAGATGGAAAAAAAAATTGCAATTATAGAATCTCTGAATAAAGAATATGAGACAAAGTTAGAATATTTGGAAGAATCGAAGGAAGAAATCAATAAGTTGGAAACTGAAAAAAAGCAATTATTTGAAGAAATTGCTGTTTTGAAGGAAATCAAAGAAGAAAAGAATGCTGCTCAGAAAGAATTGAGTGATATGAAGAATATATTGCAGGTTGTTGAAAATAAATATGGAATAGTACAATTAGAATTTGATAATTTTAAAGATATAGCAGATTTAGAAAAGAAAGATTTATTGAATAAATATGAACAGTTAGATAAAAAGTACAAAGAACTTTCTGATGGAAAAAATGAAGTTATTCAAACAATTCAAAATGACTATCAAAGAATTCAACAAAATTATGATCTCCTTGAAAATAGCATACAATCTGAGAAAGAAGAATTAAACTTGAAACTTATCAGTATTGAAAACAAATACAAAGAAGTTTGCCTAGAAAAGAATGATTATCTCCAGAATATATCACAATTAGAACAAGAAAAACTAGAACTTACTCAAAAACTTGATAAAATCTTGGAGGAAACTGATAAAAATGATAAAATGAGAGAAGATATGATAATTGACAAAGAAAAATTTAAATCAAAACTTTCTGAAATTGAAATTTCAAAACAAAAACTGGATAGTTTATTGGAATTGAATTGTCAAGAGAATAATGAAATGAAGGAAGAAATTTCAAAACTAAAGGAAACAATAAATACAATAAATAAAGAAAAACAGAACTTACAGGAATCTTATGCAAAAGTGAATGATTTAAATAGCAAACACAAACAATTACAAATAGAATTTAATGAATCAAATAATATTTTGAATAAATTGAAAGCAGAGAATGAAATTTTGAACCAAAATAATAAACAAATAAGTTCAGACTATAAAAATATTTTGGAAGAGAATAACAAACTTATTGCTGAAATAGAGGAATTCAAATTGAATCTAGAGAACTATAGTGTAGTAAAAGTAAAATTAGAAGAAGACAAAATCAAGATCAATATCGAGAAAAAAGAATTGCTGAGTAGATTAGAAAAAATAATAGAAGAAAACAACCAGCTCAAAAAAGAAAATTATGACCTTAGAGAAAACAAAATAAACAAAGAGAACAATGAAGTTGAGTTATTAGATGTACAACAAAGTTACTATAAGATGAAAACAAAACATGATGAATTATGCTTGGAAAATAGAGAACTCAATAAAAAAATTGAAAAATTGACTAAAAATATTGAAAGTTTTAAGGAAGAAAAAAGAAAATATGAAAATTCGATAAGAGAGTTGGAGAGACATCAAAGCGAGCTCATGAATGAAAAGTTACTTCTCAAAGAAGAAATTGAAGAGCTTAAGACTTCTCCTTTGAATCTTACCAGTGCCAAAGCCTCTAGTTGTGAAAAAATCAATAATTTTAATATATTCAAACATAATAGCATTATGGATAACCATGAAAGCAAGGAAATTGAGCAGATGGAGGAAAAGTTAACACAATTGAAATCTTTAGATATAACCAACAAGGCAACTATTGAATTTTATGAAAATGAGGTACAAAAGTTGAAGACAAATAATGAGAAATTGAACAGGAGATTGGATGAAACACTAGTAACCCTTAACCATTGTAGTGAATTATCGCAATCGACTGAGTTGGAATACTTGAAGAATGTGTTGTATAATTACATGCTTGGAAAAGAAGGACCAGTTCTAGCCAAAGTAATAGCAACTGTGTGTAAATTTGATCATGAACAGACTGAAGAGATTCTGAAGAAGGAACATCAAAAGCAGACATTGGTATGTAGCCTTCTCGGTTTATTTCCAATAATGAACTTTATGCATTATTTGAGGGAAAAATGAACCAATCCATAAATTATGAGCACATATTTTGGAATGAGTACAATTTAATAATTGACTCCTTTTCATTTATAAGAATTAAATGGTACAAAAATTTACTATATGTATGTGTATACATATTAGTAAAAATTTATGTTTTTAGTTTTGAAGATTTCGAACTACATAATCATTTAGAAAAAAAATACCTCATAAAGTGATCAAATTGAAAATTTATTTGATGGATTCAGTCTCTGATCGAATTGCATTATCAAATTAAATTTGCTTTATTCTATTTTAAATTGAAGATTGTTCATTTATACGAATTTTTTTTACAAAACCAAATTTCTGACTTTTATTATGAGTGAACATATTTTGTGGCAGAGAAATTTGTTATTGTTTAATTTTTGAAGATGGTTTAAGGGAAATATTTTTAATAAGCTAATTGAGATTTCTTTGGTATTTCAATTGAACATTGTTACTTATGTGTTAGGTACAGGATGAGCTAATCAATTTTAACAAGTTTATTCTGCTTAGAATATCAGTATTTTCTTCAATGTTAATTCTATACAATCTAATGAAATCATTCTGATGGATGAGAATTCTTTTTTCCTGGTTCACCTTATACGAAATAATTTCCAAATATATAATTTTCAAATGAGTTATCACATGACATCCCTTTAAAATATTTCTCAAAATTCAGAGATTTTTAAGAAAATAAATGTTCTTACTTTTATGTGCTCACTGTCTATATAATATTGAATATAGGGTTTTAATACGTCTCAAATTTTTCAGCTTGCTAAACTTGGACTACTTTAATTAAACATAACAGCAATGCCATTTGGTGTCATGACTTAGTAAAAGGCTTGTTTTTGAAGACTGTCTACCCAAAAATATTGCCTCTTGTTCGAGATAGATAATTCTGGATGTGTAAATTACCCCTTAACATTCCTTAAACTTTTGGATAAGAAAGAGACATTTGCAAATTGACAGAAGCCTTAAAATTACTTAAAGTAAAATGCAGGGATTTTAAAGAACAACTTCCTTGGCATACCCCTCATTGGGAAATTTGATATTTTGTATTTTTTTACAATATCGCAATAATTGTTGAACTATAAGTATTTAATGTGATTTTTGTTTTTTGAATTATGTAATAATAGGATTATTGGTTACTAAATCAGACTAAATATTTATTTCGTGTTTGTGTAGCTTAGGTGTTTTGTAAATTATATCTTAAAGTTGTTGCACTTTTTACCCAAATTGTTATAATAAAATAATTTTAATCAATTACTATCAAAAGTATTATTATTGTTGTGATTGTTGTCCAGACTTTTAGAGGGATAAATTGAGTACCTAATGATGGAAAAAGTTAATTTGAGTGACCATGTTGCTATTTTACTCCTTATAAATGTGAATTCATTTTAAATTGGAAGAATATACTTCAATTTATAGAATTTACCATACATTTCATTAAAAAAAACATCGGTTTTAATTATTTATTCAACAGATAGCAGAATCTAAAAAAATAAATAGATAAAAATTAACATTAAGAAAGTCATAAAATAACAGTTGGAAATTTAATATGAACATGTATAAATCTTTGGAATCAAACTATATTACATTTACCTAAATGTATAAAGAGGATTTTTTAGTATTCAGTACCATAACATTGGAATTGGATTGGATATAACCCTAGGAATATTTTCACAGCACTAGAATAATTATTCAATTTTTTTAGTAATTTTTTTGCGTTCATTACAGTCTATAATAGAGAGATTCTTGCATGCAACTACTAAATGCAGAAGAGATATTCCACTTTTGACAACGGCTACAGGGAGGGAAAAATATTGTATCATTGATATTATGGGAACTCCAAATACTGCAAGAAAAAATTGTATATTATATAGAAGTAAGATAAATTATTTTATAAGATAAAAAGTCTTCATTAAGAAATCAACTCACTTATTGGTCCTGGTGTAAAAAATAAAATGTATCGTGCCAAGTAGAAACATTCATTACCAGCACACATAAAGAATAGAACAGTCCTGTTAGTATAATATAAACTCATTATTTTACTCTCTGACATATCGATAAATTTATGACTTGATTTTCCTTGTAGAATAGAACTGTAAAAAGTATTAGTAGTACATAAATAATGAAAGAAATTTTTAAAATCAGCTCACGTATGAAGGTACATCCAGTGACATGATATGTCGATGCACATAGACAGAAGGTACCAAAACATGTGTGAAGGATATAAATGAGCTAATACTGCACACAAACACATAGTACCACAACGATCAGTTAGCTGATCTAACATCGCTCCAAATTTTGTGCCTTGATTGAAGTACCTAAATGAACGATTTCCATTAAAAACATTTCAAAATACAAATATAGGTATGTTTTTTTTCAATTATTTTTGAATTTACCTTGCTGCATATCCATCAATGGCATCTAAAAGAGCAGATATGGTATAACATACCAAAGCAATTATATAGTTGGTACTTAAATAATAAAAAGAAATGAAAGCTAAAATAATCCTTGCATATCCTGGAAAATGACTTTGTATAATTAAATCTATCTACTCCAGCAATCGATGAAAGCTTACCAATTAAGTTTGGAACGAAAAGAAATATGTTTTCTTCAATTTTCTCAGTCATTTTGGCACTTACTGTTCAAAAACCTAATCAAATTCCGGTTTAATTCAATTTAAGATTTCATTCAATTGGCATTGGACAATATTGATTTGGTTTTCCTTATTGAATGAGACATGCGTATTTACTATTTGATAATTAACAATATTTTAAAAGATAACTATTTCACTTTGATATACATATATTCTGTCATTTTCTGAAGGTCCACTAGAAATTTAAAAATCATCATATTACAAATTATTATCATTAACTATTTCGGAACATATCCTCCTTCATAGAAAAGTAGAAACCTTTTTAATCCGTCAACAATGAAATTATGCAACTTCTTATTAGAATTGTTTATTTTATAATGATACATATTTTCTATATCGAGACTTAATTTTTATAAATATCCGAAAAATATAGTATAAATTCGTTGTACAAGTGTAAAAATTCTATAAGCCTTGTGAAATGAGAGCGAAATTATTTGAAATATTCAAATTTGTTTTTATACTTTCTTGAGTATATTCGCGCATGTGTATTATTGTAAAATTAGGATTTTGTTGTAGATTTTTAATACCAATACATTTTCAATGAAAAAATTCATAATATATGATCATTTAAAATCGAATATTCTTCAAGATTTTATTGAATGAGACATCAATTTTTAATTTCATTTTCTTCTAGTCATTTACAAAATTGTCAATTGTCACTCTTGTCAGTAGTTTGGTGCTCCTGTTGTCAAAGGACAACTGTATCATCTAATGGCGGTGAACTTTTTACGGTTTAGAAGTAGAAATTCTTGAATTATTTAGTACTTTACTGTGAGAAACGTTACTTATAAATTCTCATTTTTATGTCCTGAGTAATTAGGACGAAATGGCGTGCGGGAATATCAAATAGTGGCGTTTGTTTTATCGGTGGCTACAGGCTGCACATTTAGTCTTTTTTGAGTGTGAAAATGGCCCCCCAGCCTGACAATGATAATACACCGAAAGCACCTGATAAAAATGATAAAACTAAGGGTGATAAACATGGAAATTCCGATGCCAACAAGGAAAAAAACAAAGATTTCAAGGTAATTCTATTGAGTGCATTCTTTCCAGTTTCTTTGTCAAATATTCTATTTTTACATACAAAAGTATATCTTTTTAAACTTTACTTTTCTTCAAATGAGTTCATTTCAAAAACACATATCTTTTGTGTTCCTAACTCAAGAGTTCAAGAAGCTCAATCTTACCATATCTTGGTAATGACAACCATTCTGTACATTGTTAGAAATACTATCTTTTAAAAATTCCTTTCTACTTTACTCTTAAGTTGTTGCTGGGTTCTTAACACGGTAATTTATCGAATGTATCTAATTCTCTGAAAATGTTAGTTTGTGATTTAGTATTTTTTTAATACTCCAATTATTTAAGTAAACAATTCAATCAAACGAAAATAGAAATATCTATTTGAAATTTGATGCACAATAAATTATCAACAGGTTAGTGTTATCTGTGTTGTAGCTTGCACTTTTATCTAACAGAAATTTTGTAAACGGATAATCTATTCAAATTCCAAATCTCAATATACCTATATTAACTAATTTAATTAGTTAATATATTTATATTAGTTAATAGATTTATTAATTCCCTTGAATGATGGATCAAATAATCATGTATGAAATTATATATGTAATATATATTTAATATTTAATTTTCTTCCAGACTCTGAATAATTTAAACGACTGTGAACTGAAAGATCTTTTAGATGAGGCCATTACTTACAAAAATCCAAAAGATAGAGAAGGAAAGAGTACACTTTTCAAGGTAAATGAAATAATGCAGTAGTGATCCAAAAATGTTTTTATGGACATTTTCAACATATTTCAAAGTATCACTTCTGTTAACATTTCTCTGTTGATTTACAGTTGAATGATGAATAAATTTGTATTAAAAAAATATAACAAATTTTTCATTAAATTAATGAACGATTCTTTCATAACTAATTCAAAATCTAATGTAACACATTGCTCTTAGGAGTTACTTAGTCAAGCAGAAGAATCAGAGAGAAATGCTCGAGCTGCTAGTGCCGGGGGTTCTGAACAGGTGAGATATTGCAACACGTCTGCCAAGAGATCCAAGCATCGTCGGAAACCTAATAGTATATCGGAAAATGTTATGCACGGCGGTAGTCTGGATAACCTAGCCAAAGAAGACCTCTTTGAGGTAGTTCATCACCTCAGTAAGCCAAAGAGGACAGTTAGCGCAAGACAAAGGGAAGGAGGTGAGTACATTTTATGTTATGATAATTCTTAAAAAAGAGGACCACTTGAAGTATTATTGCTATTTCTCTATTGCTTGGAGATGAAGCGTTTCAATAAATTTGAACTACTACAAATGAAATCAAAGAACAGGTTTTATCAAAATCGGTAATTTCGGCTATATCTTGAAGTGTGTTTTCCTATTATTATCGCCGCCACTGAACGATTCGGCTTCTAATCGAATACTGATGTGTCCTTCCATTTTATCAATCGGATCGTATGTCGGCCGAAGGTAACCGATCCGTCGCAGCTGTTGCGCCCACATTTCGGGTCGATGTTGCCAGATAATCGCGGAAATCATAAAACTACCTACTTACGAGTTGAGTGCTCCAAGTTGGTATAATTTGCTTATTTCTGACGGAATTCTTATAAAAGTTAACGATTTATATTCCAACATGTTAATATGTCTTCTTAATTTTCAAATAGGCCTGTAAACTACCTTGAACCAGATTACGTGGCAAACTAATATTGAATATAATAGTAGAAACAAAACCATAGAAATAATTTATGTGGTGGTCACACATAGGGTTGCCAGATGTATATGAGGAAAAAACCGGATAAATTTTTATTTTTTATTAGTTCATATTACAAATGACAAAATATAACAAAAAATTACGAAAAGCTTACAGTCTACATCTTTGTATACTTAGCATTTGACGAGACTGCTTTCAACAAAGATTTATTGCTTGACATGACATCCTTAAATTCCGTGCAACTAGCATTTATATTGACATAAACACACAATTCATATTTTACAGTGTTTACGTCGAGACGATTTCTTTCGTCAGTTCATAGATTTCCCATAACATTGACATGCGCAATATCTATCTACGTAACTACAAACTTAGATTATTTACACCAAGATAGAGCATAGTGAGAGAGAAAACGTGGCCGAAATAAGATAGCAATATGTTTATTATTTTCGTCAAAATCAAAACACATTCCCGCAGCTCCCTATTGGTGGCTTTCTACCACGTGACCTGGACGTGCGAATGAATTTCATTATGGCCGCCTTCTTTGACAGCTGATGCTTAGGTGCAACAAGTTCAAACTCATCGTTTTGAGTTAACCAAGTGATTTTTGTAGTGAAAACGAGGTTGGACAATAATTATTTGCTGTATTAAGCTGAAAAATGGTTAATTCCTGTGTGATATGTAAAAAAAGCACCAGTAAAGACTGCGGGCGATCCATACATCGGTAAGTAAACACAACAAATAATAATTTACCATAGGCGTAGCTAGGAATACCTAGCTCTCAATATAAGCATATTGTAAACTTATTTTAAAATTTGATTTGGATAATATGAACATCTAAATATAATATTTCTAATTTCAGTTCCAGTAGCACATCTCCAGATGAAAGGCCTGTGACTCCAGAACCATTAGATACTAATAAGCTAGGTAGTGTCAGGGAATCCTCAAAACTGAGTAATTCTGAACTATCCAGAACTTTAACAGCTAGTGATTTGTCTGCTACACTGACTACTTCAGATTTATCTGCTACATTGACTGCTTCAGATTTATCTGATACATTAACCGCTTCAGATTTATCTGCTTTTTTGACCGATACAGAATCCTCTGGTGCTTTGACAGTTTCAGAATTGTCCGGTACTATGACAGCTTCAGAATCGTCAAGCAACTTGGTATCCTCGGAAGTATTAACAGTAGCACATCCAACTACGTAAGTTTTACTTAATTTTATATTTATAATATTGCAAAATATATTCTGGTTCATTATATAAAACCTTCTTATTTCAGTTCTGAAGCTAAAAGTTCTGTACCAAGACCAAGAAAAAGAAAATGTTTTGTTGGTGATGTAAGGGATGAAGATTTCAGGACACCAAAACAAGGAAAATTTGCCTTCTCCCTTGCTAAACGAAAAATTGCAGAACAGAAAAAGAAACTGAAAGCATTGAGGATGAAGAACAGAAGACTGCAACAGAAAATTTCAGATATTTCAGGACTACTGAATAATTTGAGGGAAATGAACCTTATATCCGATAATGCTCAAGATTATATAGAGGTAAGTAAGATTCAGCTTTGCATATATTTGTGGAATGTAATTATTTTCAATATTTCAGGCATCGTTACCAGGTCCTAGTAGAGATATGGTAAATAGACTCATAAGGGGATCAAAAAATCAGAAATTTACACCTTCTCTACGAGCATTTGCCCTATCATTACATTTTTACTCGCCTAGGGCCTATAATTATGTTAGGGAAAAATTCAATAATTCACTTCCACACCCAAAGACTATTTCTAAGTGGTATCAGACCATCGATGGAACTCCTGGCTTCACAACTGAAGCCCTCAGTGCATTGAAGAACAAAGTGCAGCAGTCTGCGGGAGAACAAATTTATTGCAATCTGGTGATTGACGAGATGGCCATTAGAAAAAAAATCGAATTTATTGCTGGTAAATTTTATGGATCAATAAGTTTTGGAGAAAAACCTGAAGTGGATACTTTACCAGAAGCTAAGGAAGCACTTGTGTTTTTAGTTACCTGCATCAATGGTCACTGGAAAATTCCAGTAGGCTATTTTTTGATAGATGGATTATCAAGCAGAGAAAGAGCCAATTTGGTAATTAACTGTCTGGAGTTTTTGAATGAAGTAAATTTGAGAATAACTTCTGTTACTTTTGATGGAGCAGCTTCGAATTTGAATATGGCGAGTCATTTGGGTGCTGATTTTTCGAATCCTCAATCATTGAAGACTCACTTTGAACATCCAGTCACCAAAGAGAAGGTATTAATTTTTCTTGACCCTTGTCACATGCTCAAACTCTTGAGGAATTGTTTAGGAGACAGTAAGATTTTGAAAACAAAAAATGATAAATTAATCAAATGGACCTATCTTGAAGAACTTGTGAATCTCCAAGACACAGAAGGATTGAATGCAGCAACGAAGATAAGAAAACGTCATTTACATTTTGTGAAAGAAAAAATGAGAGTGAAGATTGCTGCGCAGACATTCAGCAGGAGTGTGTCGGATGCTCTTAAATTCCTTGAGTTTGATTTGAAATTGACAAATTTTAAAGGTGCTGAAGAGACTGCAAATTTCTGTCTCTTAGTTAATGATTTATTTGACATCTTGAACTCAAGAAATAAATTCTCTCCATATACATATAAGAGGGCATTATCTTTTGAAAACATTGATTTATACGTGGAAAGGTTTTCTGAAGCAAAAGAATACTTCATGGAACTGACTTTGAATGGAACACCAGTATTATCTTCAAGAAGGAAAACAGGGTTTCTAGGGTTTTTAATATGTATGGAGAGTCTTGAGGAAATATTTAGAATGTATGTGGTGTCAAAAAAATTAGACTTTTTATTGACCTATAAGTTCTCTCAAGACCATCTGGAGGTATTTTTTGGTGCTATCAGGAGTCTGAATGGATACAACAACAATCCCACAGCCAGACAATTTCAGTCAGCATATAAAAAGTTGTTGATAGCAAGGGAAGTGAGAGGTGCTGATTCTGGAAATGTTGTTAATTTGGACAATACATCAATTCTTCATGTTTCGTCATATAAAAAAATAACAATAAATGATCATAAGGAGGACTTGGAGGAGACTGAAGAGTATAAAAATTTGTGTGCAGCGTTAAATGATCATGATTACTTTGGTTCTTCAGGATGGCAATTATCTTCATATATACAGGATGTTTTAATTTATATAGCAGGATTCGTTGTCAAGTCATTGAAAAAATGTATCACTTGCTCAAAATGTCTTGATATGTTGGAGACTTGTGAAACATATTCATTTCTACAGAAAAGAAAAACGTATGGCAATTTATTCAAGGCATCCAAATTTGTCATTAAGATATGCACACAAGCAGAAAAAACAATAAGATATATGATTTCTAACAACCCTAATATTTTGAGTACAAAGTCTGAAAATTTAATCAATAAGTTGATTCATAATTGTATTGTCTGTTTACCAGATGATGTTTTGAATGCATTTGGCAATCATGTATTTGATGAAGGGTTTCTAGAAAGTCATGAATTGCCTTTGATAAAACTGATATTGAAAAGATATTTCACTATAAGAATTCACCACGAGACAAGAAAAATGAGCGATCAAGTGGTGAATCGAGTAAGAAGCATGCTCACACATCTGATTTTGTATCAGAATCAATAAGTTTTTTTTTTATCTTTACAATTGTTAGTTTTAAGTTTTAGGGTGATCAGGGTGTATAAAACACTCTTTTTTGATTGTGTACTTTTCGATCCTGTTTGGATTCAATTACCAAGGACTATAGCAGTAGTAGATATGGATTCTTAGTTATTTTATTATAAACATTTCTGAAGAATCGATTATCAGTATATTTTAGTTACCTATCGTATTTCTTCAAATCATTATTGTAAAAATCATTTATTTTATGTTACATGTTATTTTTTATGGAAGTTATTAATACATCCTTGCTTGATAATCAATCCTGATTATGCAGGCTTTCAAGTTTCAATTGCTATTCCACTATAAATACTGATTCTCCGTCCATTCCATTGCAAAACTCACAAAATTCCAATCATCTATCTTATATAGTGGAACAAAACTATACATTCATAATATCATTTGCTCTCAAAGGTGCAGGTAATGGATGGACAAGGTTTCAGTAAGTAAGTAAGGCCTATTACAGCATTAATGAGAACTGATATGATTATACTTCACACTTGATGTAAAACTGACCTATCTAATACATTTTCATGTCGAACTGGATCAATAAATTTATTGTTATTTTTGTTATTCAATTTAACATAGTATTCAGGTGTAATACCCTTAAATTTCAAACCTTTGCAGTCAAATGAGCTCCATTTGTAATAACATGGTGGTCCCCAATAAAAATCTGGACTCACCTCAGAACAAGATATCAAGCTGTGTTAAAATCCAAATTTAGATACAGCATCATCTTGTATGGTAATAACCTACCATGCAGCCTTATTGAAAAGTGACCTGAATAGATGTATTCGATATAATAGGATTGTTAATAAAATCATTGATAATGATATAACATTCAATTGTATAGGTATTTGTAATTATTAAAACCAGAACAACAATATTTGAATATCATATTTGCTATTTCAAATCTCTTTTCATATTGAATATTTTTTCGAATCGAAAATATGCCTGCACTATAAAAATTCTGCGTATAACAATGATTTAGAATAAGATGAAAACATCGGGAAGGTTAACAAAATTCATAAAAATAATGACATTAATTATGCATCCAATGAAATAATAATTAAAGATTCGATAACCTTTGAAGGATTTATTTCTATTCTTAACAAATTTTTAGATCCACGCCACTGACTTCTATTTACGACAACACACTTTGTTTGTAAACAAACAGTGTTTATTATGGGAACAAAACATTCAGTTCATCTAGTAAGGGATTGCTCCATCTTGTTGTAAATAATCTAAGACTACAAACAATACTGTTGGTTGAAACGCGGTTGCGCTAGATATTGCGCGGTCGCGCGAAATTTAAAAACCGGACAATCTTGTGTCCGGTTTACCCAGATTTTTTCGAACGGACAAACATGAAAAAAACCGGACATCTGGCAACCCTAGTCACACATCATGAACATCTATGTTTTCGTTATATTTGTTCAGAAAACACGATCCCGCGGTAGGCTGGGGATTTCCTACAGCAAGTTTTAGCTTCAAATATCATTCTGAATCGCAATAAAGGAGGGATAATTCTCGTTGAAAGTTAGAATCTCAAGATGACTTTTTATTACGTGATATATTATATCCGGTCAAGACCTTCTCAGAACGGGAATAATATATCTGTAGTATGGTAATAAATCCCGAAATATAAACTCTTTAGGTGACTTCATTACAGGATATAATGTTTATTATATCCGGCCGAACGAAAATATTTGTATAGTATCCAAAGTCACTTGGAGGAAGCCAGAATATTTCGATCATATAAGGGTTGTCCAAGTTTCCAGAAATTCCTTTGGGGTCAGTAAAATTATTGCCTAACAATACTTTCAAATGAACCCCGGTATTAACGGATCGCGTTATCCACTTCGAAGGGACATCTATGGCCAATCGTTTTTATGGACTAGTTCATCAAGTGACTTTGGATATTTCATACTATATAAGATGTCTAAAAACATGGTGAATGCACTCGTCAAATTTTGAATGCAATGACATTCGACCAAATTGAAAATATTAGTTTTAGTTCGTGGCGGCGCCGCAATGTCATACTTGTCATTTCCGTTCATTTTGATTGGATACATTAATTAAAACCCGATACTGACCAATCAAAAGCGATGTGTAATCGAGTATGGTCGTGCAAAGTCGTGAAACAAAACACGAAACGTTTGCTGGAATGAATTCAAATATTTGTAATAGAGAGAGAGAGAGAGAGAGTTAATTTGTTGATAGCGCTACCTACAGTTGACATAACGAAGCTTAACTAATATTCTCAAAATTGGCAAAACAAAAGATTATCAGTTCATACACCTGGTTTTTAGACATCTTAATACTATACTACGACATGTAATTCATTCATCTGTAGCGATGGTAGATTTATGCAATGTTCAGAGAAAAGAACTAAAAATAAGAACTAAGATTTACGTGGTGTTTATGCACTCTCTTGTTAGTTCTTAGTGAAGGAAAGTGCGCATGCTCGAACTAGTTTTTATATTTGGTGTTGGACATTTATATTGATTGTGAAAAAAAATAATAAATTTTAATTCTTCAGATACACCTAATCACTTTCCATCGATAATCACGAATCACAGAAGGTGAAACGGTAGAAACTTCAATATTGAAATTTGTCAATATTGAAATTCTATGCATACTTCTTTTTTTTTACTGCGAACGTTCTTGGCATAGATGAATACAAAAGTAGAAGCCTTATCTATGGTTCTTGTTAAGAGTTGTTCAACTTTCTAGTTATAGTTCTTAGTTATCAGGAACATTTCATAAACGCCCTCGTTTGTTGAATTCCTAGTTCGTAGTTTCATTCTTAGTTTTTAGGAACAGTGCATAAATCTATCATGAGAAAGGGCGCCAATGAAAAGCACGGTGAGCCATATAAATTCAAATCTTTGTATAACATATTCCGTCGCCTTTTTGTTGGACCTAGTGATATTTTTATATTATTTTATTTAGAGGTGCATATTATATCCCGTAATGAAAATTTACTTTTCCGTTAAGAAGTCCATGACCTACCTCGCGCCTGTTTTCCTGGATTGGAATAAGCTATAGTGTCATGATTTTCAGATCAAGGAAATTCTTTCGGTATTTGAACTGACATAGGCAACGTCGCAACCGGCCTTGCACTGTCACTGAGCAACATATTCATTTTTCGCACGTTATCGTGCCCGAATTAAACGGTTCGCTTTCGATATCGCTAGAAACATCTGATAGTTTGCCGAATTGCCATACGAGTGCCAAAACATAACCGCATGAATCGGCGGTAACAGTAAAAATAGCGTATTCGAGAATCAAAATATCTACAAGAGTTACGTTGGGCCGACGACGATTGTCGGACGTTAGGTGGAAAAATGGACTATTTCGTCGAATTTCGCGAGTGGATTATCTCGGCGCGAAACGATTTTTAAGTGCCCCATTGTTTGGTGATTTGTGTTTTTCATCTGTTTTTTGTTTTGCTTCTTTTTTTTCATCCGTGTCAAGGTTGTGACGGTTCGATTTGCGCATCTGTCATTTATACACTGATCCTAACCTCCAAACTGTAGTGAATATTCGATGATGTCAATTTACTAAATAATCCAATTTATGGATCAATCGTTGTTTTAGCAGTAAGTTTTACTAAAATTATTACATTTATTAAACCTTCATTCAACAATTGTATTTATTCTTCCTCATTCCGGATGAGAATTCAATTCTAGCTGACTTTTTTTTAGTGAAAAATCTTAGCCAGAATTGTCCATTGTAAACATACTAAAAATTTTCCAGTGTATATTGAATTCTGCACCCATTCCATTGTTTTATCGTGATGAAGTTTATTATTCTTTTCTGATCATATCGAATGACTTTCGTTTTCACTACTCATCTGATTCGTAAACAGTGTTGCCAACTGATATTATCAATGGTATAGAAAAATAGATTTTTCCTTTAGATTGCGTTATCTCTCGTTTTTTTTCATTTTAGAATTGGAGTGAATTTCATCAGTGATGTTTCTATCGGAATATAATGAATAGATTGTTAGGTAACTTACAGATGAACCGTGTTATCGGACGTCAATCAAGTTTCTAGAATTTTCTGAATTTTTTCATCAAGTATTATTGCGAACCCTCGGAGCTTTTTTTAAATACTATATCTAAATGATAACTTATAATGAAAGTTGAATCTATTACAAGTTTAATTTTTTCATAATTGTTATCTGCAACTTCTCCAAAATTTAGTACCCAAATAGGTTCTTCAAAATTAAATTGCTATAAATAAGAATTGTGAACATCATACTGTAATTAAAAAAAAAATTTATACTTGATATGATGGGAAAATGCATTTGAAGCTTAGATTGACGTTGCAATTTCCTAATTCCTACGTGACAATAAAAAACATTGCAATGAAAAAATAATTATATTTTCCTTTTTATTATTCCTAAATTTATGCATTTTCCTTGTTAAACTAAAATCTGGGATTGTGACATTATTTGGGAGAAGTCATTTGAACGATATCCTAAAAAAAAATATATATGGCAATAAGCCTTTCACTGTTTTGATTTTTCAGGGAGCCTCCCATCTAACGTCAACGCTGGCAGCCTTTCCTCATACGATCCCCATTTCCTGGAGGAGGCTCTGCAGAAGAGAACTGTCAGGGGTGGGGGGTCTCCAGAGCCTATGGAAGTTGACATGGAGACTGCCAATTTATTGGAACATGATTCGGTAGCCGAGAATTACGAAAAGGGGGCCTCGGCAGAGGGTCGCGACAACACGAACCACCAGAGTGCCCCCAAGTTCACCACCAAAGCTTCCTTGCAAGTCAGTGAGTATCTTGAGACTTGAATTTATCTAAAACACTTGTTGAGTAGATATTTTGGAGTATATCCATTATGGAGTATTATTCACAAGTAGCCACCCTTGAAAATGTTTGTGTGGTTGCTGGGTGTTAGAGACATTTTTAAAAATGTGAAAAAGTTTTATTTTATTTAGTTGATCAACAGGTAAATGCAATTAGTATATAAGATCAACAGTTATGAATATACATTTGTCTCCATAATTTATACCTTTGAATAATTTCATGCAGTTGTCAGGTTGATATTATTTTGAATCTCAATAATTCAATTTATGATAAGTATTATTTTTTTCTAATAGATGTTGACGATGCCCTCCATTTCAAGGACCTAGACCATGTAGAAAAGAAGCATGATCTTGAACAGATATCAGCAAAAGTGCTGCAGACAAAATATAGTGTTTTCATCCAAGATTACAATCCTATTAACGAAGCATCAAAGGTGAGTTTGAATCTGCGATACCGCTAAATAGGTTGTGCTTGTTGTTTTCTATAGTTGGGAATTAATAGAATTTCTTGGATTCACCATATCTCCTATTTTTTGCCCAAAGGACTAGCTTTACAGAAGAATAGGGAAATGAAATAAAGAAGAAGGTCTGAAATAATTTTGCCGGAAGAAGATTGAAGTTAATCCCCTGAAAATAAAATAATTTCTGTTTAATTTTTACTTGTTTTGTGATTTATCAACCCACCACCCGCCCCCTCTTCTTGCCATCTTGGTGATGAATCTTCACAATGTGAAGGCTAATCCCTATTTTGTCTTCTTTTCTATTTCTTTCGGAAGGTTTTTTCCAATATTTTGAGTCTGTGAAATTTTTGAATTTAGGCTGAAAATCTTCTATAAAGTTTCAAAATGTAAATAAATAAAAATTTAAACACCCAATATTTTTTTATATGAGTTATTTGAAAAGGAAAATATTAAAAACTGCAGTTATTCACTTATCCATTTCAATCTTGAAATCTACCACCAAGAGCAAAAACGTTTACATGATTTTTTGACTCTTCTGTTTGACATCTAAAATCAATTTTATGTTAGTGGTTTTGTTGGAATTCTAGAGGTGTGAGCTAGCTAAATATAAACAACCTTCAAAAAATTGTAATTTTTTTTTTTTGAATATATTTATTTATTTATTCCTTTTTCTACTTTCTTTCTTTGTCCTAATAGTATGATATATCTATCATGTTGTTTTTCTGCTAATGTTTTTTTTTTATTGCTGAATGTTAAAACAACATAAAACCTCAGTATCATATCAAATAAATGAACACCGTGAAGTTGCCAGAAATTCCTTCGGAAACAGTGAATTTGTCGCCTTACAAAATAAATACCGCTAAATATCGGGGGCATCTGGCCAAGCGTTTTCAAGTGACTTTGGATATACTATAACACATACCCTATTTTATTGTTCAGCAACTGAAAAATTGGATTTATCTTTGTTTTGCATGTTCTTTAAACATAATTATTAGTTATTGTAATGATTTCAAATCCAATAATTGTAGATCTTAGGGTATATGATTATTATTTTTTTATATGTAAAATATGCATGGCACAATAGAGCATATAAGAGCAAATAAGCTTTTGGTTAGTTTTTCACGACTAGTTCAAATCAGTTTAACCACCCCAGTGGGCTATTGGTATGATTCATTTGTTGAATGTACCCCCCAGCAGCTGATTGGACCATAGAGTTTACTGACACTACTCTTTGGTTTGCATGGTTTTGGAAAAAAAAATTGTTTTTTATTTTGTCTTTCAAAATCAGGGGTCTATTGTACCAAGTTACTCTGAAACTCTTCCTTTACTTTTCAATTCTGAATGTTTTTTGTGCGATGTAATTTTTTTACAATTCGGTGCAACAGCCTTTGTTCTCACTAGAATATGTATAGCTCGTAATATTGGTTTTTTATTTTCAATAATAAACCTTCGAGATCAATCGAGGAAAAAATTTTACCGCCCCTGAAATTTTCCAGTTTACATTTGTAGTTGTACCCACCTGTTCGCAAAGCAAAGCTTTTCTCAAAATAAATTCGAATCATTATTATTATATACAAGGTGATGTTCTATGGTGAACAACATGCTTCTGTTGAATAATTTAAAATATACAAAAAAAATAATACTTTGAATTTACAATAAATATTATTATTGTTATAGAGAATTGATCCTTTTAGCTATGATGATACTAAATAGAATATTTTTCGCCGCAAAGTCCTAACACTTTTATTTTTGTAGCATGGATTAACAAAGGGCACTTAACAATCAATTATAATTAGAATCTCGTAAGTTTCAATTTCAGTGTTTATGTACCCAAATCAATTAACAGATAGAAGTTGTTCAACTTTTAACTTGAATATGGTTTACTCTGTACGCAACAAGTATGGCGATGAAGCATAATCGAAGTTCTTTCAAGATCGTATATAGCACATTATTAAGCAATCCTGAGACCTGGCAAAAATAATATTCAATATGGCGGCAGTTGGCATGTTGTTTGTCATAAGAGTACATAGTGATATCATTATTTGTATTGTGCATATTCGAGTTGTATTTCAAATGTAGACAATAATTTGAGCTTAAATTATACAAAAATGCCAATTAGGCTCCAGGTGGCTTATCATGGTAGAAATAGTGTCAGGTTTTACTATGTTTCTATATTCACCCCCTATTTTTATGAGGTTCTAACAGCTCAAAATCAAAATTCAGCACTGAATTTACGAACTGACACTACACAAATCATGTTCTTATGATGAATGACAGTTAACAGTTGTGCCAATCGACTCTATTAAAAATCACATGATCTGAAGTAGTAATTATTTTGATTGAATTTTTTCTGTAAAAACGCCTTTTTATTATTTTGGAATGAAACTTGATGATGCTGCCCTTTTAGACCTTATTCATCAATTTCTTCCTCGATAACTCTTGAAGTATTCATTTTAGGGTTTGCTTAAGTAACCCCCACTATTTTTATACGTAGAATCGACTGAAATAATGAAAAATATAGGTTCTAATTTGAAAATCTTGAGTTTGATGAATTTGAGTTGTCAAAGTTCATGATCTTCTGATAAACACCCTGTACATTTTTCGTCCAAACAGCGAACAGGTTTATATTACTACATATTTGCAGATTTTTCCGAATAAAACTTCATCTATAGAAATATTCGAAAAAATTTGAGTCCTTGCCGCCACTATTTTTTTCATAAGAATCCCATTAACTTATGAACCGTTGGGTTTTTACCCAAGGTATGGCATATTGCTGAAATTGTCATCAAAAAAGCTATCTAATGATGCAATTATATACTGGGTGTGACATTTGAAATAAAGAAGTAGTAGTTTGTTTCCGGTTTAATTGGAAGTTGTAGAGATCTGAAAATATTGAAGGGAGGAAGGTCATTGTCTCAAACCCCAACTTGCAAATTTTCCGAACAAACTCATGATTAGTTTTCCATAAACATTTAATAGGCCATGGCGGTAAATCACCGCTGCATGCATATGCTGTCTGCAAGGAAGTAATTTTATTTCCCTCTTCTACTTGAATTTTCTATGATTCTGATGGAGTTATCAATACGAAATTCCGCACGATATTTGAAATGATTATTCTTTATACAGTGTGTTTCATTATAAATTGGACAAACATATATACTCGCATAGGTGGCACCGGGAAAATCATTTTTGCCTTATGGCATACACCTCGTTTTCGAAGCATAAGCGAGATACAGAAATGACTGTGAACACCCTGTATCTCGCTAAAGCTTCGAAAACGAGGTATATGTCACATGACAAAACATACATACGCGTATACACGCGGAATCTGAACCCGATCGGATAACAATTGGAGGTAAAAACGAAAATTAGATTCCTTGAATCCTTTTAAGAAAATAATGTCCTGTTAGCATGTGCCCGATAACGCCTTTTTTCGAGATACAAGGTGTTGAAATTTGATTTTTTTTCGAGTTTTTCTTCTCGTAGCACTTTCACAATCTATTTAACTCAAAGGACCCCGCACGTTTAGTAGGGAAAATGGCTTTCCGTGAATTTGGCTGAATTTTTGATATGTTGTAGTTCTTGATGAACTGATCAGAAAAGTCCTCAGCCATAAAGCTCAAAAATGGACAGTTTTCGAGATATGGAGCTTTGAAAATTGATTTTTGGCAATTTTCGGGGTTTTTGCTCATCAATCAGGGAGCTCTCATTTCTGGTTTTTATGGAATTTGGATGTTCGGCGGCCAGAACCCGACTGAGAAATGATCTTCCTTGGTTATATTAGGCACCGCCATCGATAATTTTTTATACACTGCTCCACATTGGCTATGAAATGAGATACAAAATCCAAGATCTTCCATACATCTTTCCATGCCACAAGATGACGCCAGAATAATTCACATGACCGTGAAACGACATATTGTGAGATTTTTTTAAGAGTTTTTCAATAACTGAATCCTCATATATCTGATGTCCAATAATATCAAATATGTTAGCCGAAATGTTCATAACCAGGCATCGCGAGCTGTAATGGGAGAAAATGGGAAAATCATTATCATATATCCTCAGGGATAACAATTGTGATCACTATTGATGTCATTCACATATGATATGTGATTTGTTTCTCACAAATCTCGATAATCTGACAATGGGGTACCAAGACATTTTCCTCAGAATGTCTCGAAATTGATGATAGCATCTCACAGACAAACGAATCCGTGAAAATGTCTGCAGTTTTGATACAATATAGTACTATCCTGGTAGAATATAGAAATCCAAGTGATGGAAGCAAACTATGAATGGAACTTCCGATATTAACCCACGAATTCTTGAAAATATATTTTTTTTCTATGAACTTTTTGAACTTCACACATACGAATGAATACTATCTAACAATATGATCGTTGGCAAAATGAATGAGTAGATCAATCAAAAACAATATAATAATGAGAGTAACATTCATAATAATAATAACAATAATGATAATAAACAAAAAACAATTTAAAATTATATTAGATTTCTTGCAATTGCTAATATAATTTCAAATTGTTTTTTGTTTATTGTTTTTGATTGATCTACTCATTCATTTTGCCAACGATCATATTGTTAAATAGTATTCATTCGTATGTGTGAAGTTCAAAAAGTTCATAGAAAAAAAAATATTTTCAAGAATTCGTGGGTTAATATCGGAAGTTCCATTCATAGTTTGCTTCCAACACTTAGATTTCTATATTCTACCAGGATAGTACTATATTGTATCAAAACTGCAGACATTTTCACGGATTCGTTTGTCTGTGAGATGCTATCATCAATTTCGAGACATTCTGAGGAAAATGTCTTGGTACCCCATTGTCAGATTATCGAGATTTGTGAGAAACAAATCACATATCATATGTGAATGACATCAATAGTGATCACAATTGTTATCCCTGAGGATATATGATAATGATTTTCCCATTTTCTCCCATTACAGCTCGCGATGCCTGGTTATGAACATTTCGGCTAACATATTTGATATTATTGGACATCAGATATATGAGGATTCAGTTATTGAAAAACTCTTAAAAAAATCTCACAATATGTCGTTTCACGGTCATGTGAATTATTCTGGCGTCATCTTGTGGCATGGAAAGATGTATGGAAGATCTTGGATTTTGTATCTCATTTCATAGCCAATGTGGAGCAGTGTATAAAAAATTATCGATGGCGGTGCCTAATATAACCAAGGAAGATCATTTCTCAGTCGGGTTCTGGCCGCCGAACATCCAAATTCCATAAAAACCAGAAATGAGAGCTCCCTGATTGATGAGCAAAAACCCCGAAAATTGCCAAAAATCCATTTTCAAAGCTCCATATCTCGAAAACTGTCCATTTTTGAGCTTTATGGCTGGGGACTTTTCTGATCAGTTCATCAAGAACTACAACATATCAAAAATTCAGCCAAATTCACGGAAAGCCATTTTCCCTACTAAACGTGCGGGGTCCTTTGGCATAGATATTCCAATTTAAAGTTTTCATCATGTGATATGCTAATTTTGAATGCAAATCTACAAGGTGGATGTTTTCTGGAACAGTGTCCGCTTCTTTTCTCCAGAACTTTTTTTGGAGGGCCACTGGTAATTTAGAAAAATGTAAAAAAAAACTTTGATCTAATATTTTGTTGTATCTGCCATGGATTTCGAGAAAAAAATTGCAAACAATTCTTTAGTTATCTTCAGGAATATCCAAATTATTATAAAGATCCAGTTAGTAAGCTGAGACGAATACATTAATTATAAGTTTTGATACTTATTTGTTGTAGCGAAGATTGATAAAGATTCGATAAACAGATATAACTTTACGAAAATATAGGATTACAAGAAACACCCTGTATCTCGAAAATATGCGGGCTCAGGTGTATACGACTTTTTTCTCATAATTATTCAAGAAATCTCTTATTTTTCTTTGTACCTCCAATTCACGAACATCCTGTATTATCTCATACCTTATTTAACCCATTACAGCCCCGTGGCAACTTAAGTTGCCACGGCGCATTCGACTACATTCTATGCGCACGCGCATAGATATTGAAGTTCCATTGGTAAATTCCGGTCATGTGATATGTCCTGTCTCGAATAGCACAAACGTCAGTCAGATATTGTCAAACAGTGAGTTAGTGTATAACGATTTATTCAGAGCTCTTGAACTTTTTCATTCACCATAATGGCCGTCGATGAGAGATTGTAAGTATTCTATTTCAATAATGCATGCACATTTGTATTTTTGTACCAGTTTTATTCAATATGAATTCAGCAGTATATTTCTTCTTCACAGTAATATTTTCATGCAATATTTTGCTTTTGCCATACGGGCAAAGTTTGATGGCAACTAAAGTGGCCAACGGGAACACGTGACAACGGTTTCTGCAATATTTACATTTCTTACTGAATGATTTCGACAGGTATACTCGTGGAAGATCAGGCACTGGATTACTTCTTCATGAATTAATTGACCTTATCGAGAACGATGAGGACATATCAGCCACCAATATAGCCATATGTCCACCTGATGAACTTCCTGGTGCAGATACAGATAAGGACTCTGATTTATCGGATGAAGAGGTAGTTGGAGATTTTGACCACCTTCCTGCCCGTATATTACGCTCTCAGGTGGAAATGCAGAATCCAGAAATCGATGATGATCACGGCAATCCAGTCGTCCAAGATGAGAACCATTCAGAAGAACCTAGACCGACGACTTCTTCGCAGACAAGAGTAAGAAGCACCAAACGTAAGCGTCCCACAGAACGTACTTGGAAGCCGAAAATGAATGGGTTATCTTCAAGTATTCCTGAACTTGAATGCGAATACCGACCGGTAGCAGAAGATCTTCTGAAAGAAACGGTAAAAAGCCCTATTGAGGCTTTTAGGGCTTACTTCTCGGAAGATTTATTGAGTCATATCGTAACCGAAACTAATCGTTATGCTATGCAGAAACTCGTTCACAACCTGAATGCCACTGCTGAAGAAATGATTACATTTGTCGGAATTATGTTGATGTCAGGTTACCACCCTCTTCCATATAGAAGACTCTACTGGAAACAAGATCCAGATGTTCATTCGCACTTAGTTTCCGATGCCATCCGTCGAAACCGATTCGATGAACTGATAAGTTTTATTCACCTTGCCAACAATGAAAACAATGATGGAAGTGATAAAATGTACAAGGTCCGACCTATTTTTGATCACCTCAACAACTCTTTCAAACAAATCAGTCCTGGGCCCACTATTAGTATCGACGAGAGTATGATTCCTTATTACGGAAGGCATGGGTGCAAACAGTTTATTCGCGGAAAACCTATCAGATTTGGGTTCAAGTTATGGGTTGCCGCGGATCCATCTGGATACATCCATCATGTTGAACCCTATTGTGGAAGTTCAACTCGTCTTCCAGAAACTGGACTCGGTCAAGGAGGTGACGTAGTAATTGGACTTGTAGACCACATGAAATTGTCAAAGGGTATTCGACTCTACTTTGACAATCTTTTTACATCGGTTGGGTTGTTGGAAGAGCTTAGTTCTAGAGGACTTGGTGGAACTGGTACTCTGCGTGAGAATCGCTGTAGTGTTTCAATGAAACTTCCAGATAAAAAAACGTGGAAAAATAAACCCAGAGGTGAAACATCCACCAGTTCTTCAGGAGATATTTTAGCAGTCCGTTGGAATGACAACAATGTTGTTACTGTACTTACTAATTGTGATAATGTACATCCTATGTCAAAGTCAAACCGATACTCCAGAATTGAAAAGAAGGTCATTTCTGTCAAAGTACCAGGTCCTATTGCTCGTTACAATAGTAACATGGGTGGAGTAGATCTTTCTGATCAATTTTTGGCTTCCTACCGAAACAGAATCAGGTCGAAAAAATGGTGGTGGCCTTATTTCTCTTGGACTGTGGATGTATGCAGCACACAAGGTTGGTTACTGTATCGTCGCCTTGGGCATGATATTCCTCTATTGGATTTCAGACGTCAGTGTGCTATTTTCATTCTGAAGTCTTACGGCAGTCCTCCAATGGTAGCAGGAGTTCGATCATCTCTAGAGTTCACACCAGCTCTCGAAGAAATAAGAAAAGATCGAACAGATCATTTCATCGAAAAAGGTGAATCCAAGTATCGCCGTTGTAAAGTATGTGGCAGGCGTACAATTTTTGTATGCAAGAAGTGTGAAGTTCCTGTTCATCCTGATGAGTGTTTCAAAATTTTTCATGATGTAAAATAATAATATTTTATGTAATTTCATAGGAAATATTATACGGTTGAATCACAATAGATGTATACGATTGATATGCTAGTTTTATTGTACTTTGGAAAATTTCTTCATGAATTATCCCAGTGGCAACTTAAGTTGCCGCTTCATAGTAACTCTCCTGCATGTTCGATCATTATTTTTATAACACAATATCACTTTTTGAGTCTAAATAACTCATCAGACAAAGTTTCAGTTGAAAATCTTCACGGGGGAATTATGGGCTTTAATGGGTTAATGAGAGAACTCTTGAATATTACATATATCCAAATCAAAAAGCCTATTAACAACAGGAAGTTTCCATAACAAACAATTTTGTTTTTGCTAGAATGGACTTACGATTTATAATTAGGCCGACAATATTATTGTTAAATTTTCTATATTTCTGAAGATTTGATCAGCTTGAAATTTTTGATAAATATCAATTTCCAGAATCATAAGTCCGTCGGTTTTGTGTTTACTTAAATATTGGGCATTTTTTTTCGATATGTGTATGGTTCTGGTTGAACGATTAACATGAAATTTTCTTGAAATAGTCTTCGTCTTCTAATCGGCATTCAAAATCCGAATCTATTTCAAAAACTTTTTTTGTTTCCGTTCGCAAGTTATCGTGTATAAGGACGGAGGGCCAGGGACTGTATTCTCGACAAGTGATCTTTCAAAACGTATACGTTCTTTCAGTGCTTTGAACACTGAATGAACGTATACGTTTTGAAAGATCACTTGTCGAGAATACGGTCCCAGACAGAATCGTATTTGAGGACGGATTCGTCATCAGCGTTTCGATCCTTATCGTTTGAGACCGCTCCCGGTTCAAAATTCGAAAATTACAGATATTGTTATGTAATGATAGACAATCTGTTTGGAGAGAGAGTGCTCAACCTTGATTTTTCTAGAGAACCCAAAAGTGAAATTTGAACCATCGGGTTAATAGTGTTTTCAGCTTTAAAGGGATATGCATGGAAAAACTTAATTATTGTTGAAGCCTGTAGCTAACAATGGCGCCCGAAAACAATATGTATTGTTCCTAGTATAAGCACGTCGTGTTATTCAAAAGTCGGGAGACTCGATTCATGTTTAAATTATCTCTCGTTCGACGACGCTAGCAGTCGGTAGCCGAGAACAAGTGTATCTCATCATTGTCTGATACCCATTATATAAAATTCTCCTTTATCTGATAACGATTCGATTGAGTAACGTTGCCGAGATCATTACAGGTGGAAATATTTCTATCCTGTGCTCGTTACGTTCGAATTTTCCATAGTTTTCCTGGCTGCGGCAATTCTATGATTTCCTTTCGAAGTTTGTGCGAATAAAGTTGGACGACCGCTGTATATGGCATCGCGTGATATTCCATCGGAACGTGTACGCCAATATCCTGGAACTATTTGGCGTTTACGAACTTTGAACTCCTCCTCGGTAGATAAAACGTCGACTAGTGATACGTTCGCGGCGACGTCGAAGACGACGGCGGTAATAATTGTCGTGTGAAGTTGGCCGATTCGACAATTGAACACGCGTTTCCGATCGACACGACGGCGTGGTGGTGGTGGAGGGACACTCCGAACACACGTCAGATGGGATCGACGCGGCGAGT
Source organism: Harmonia axyridis (assembly GCF_914767665.1). NCBI lineage: Eukaryota > Metazoa > Arthropoda > Insecta > Coleoptera > Coccinellidae > Harmonia > Harmonia axyridis. The sequence goes on from NC_059503.1 coordinate 28,677,287, forward strand.
GTGACGATTCTACTTCTGTGTTTGTCCGACGACGTTTGTTTTGTTTTTTTTTTGTGGCTTTTTTCGCAAAACATTTTCCGATGAATCGTCGATCGGCGGGGACGTGAGAGACCATAGAGAAGAGCGACGGAGGCGGGTGAGGGCGAGACACCCTCTCACTTGCTTTATCGCCCCTGTCATGTCTATCGTGCTCTGTGTCCGCATGATCCTCGTGTCCGCCGTCCTTTTCGTCGTCTTCTTCGCCGAAACGGCTTACAAGTGTCTGACGTTGCGTGTGACAACGTCGATTGTGACGTTTTTCGCGATGCTCTTCTGGTTCGTCGAGCGCAGAGCCGGGCCCGATTCGAAATTCTGGTCACGTGATCTGGTGCGGCTCGACTTTAGCGGCGAAAATGAGCCCCCCGCCCTCGGCAACGTAAAGGTGAGCATTTTTTCGATTGGTTCTCGTCAGGATTTTGTCGCCTGCGAAAAAAATCGAAATGTTATTCGCACTTTATCCTAAAGAATCGATGAGGATGCGATTTTCTCGTAGGTACATAAAAATGCAGTCCTGAATTAATAGTAATAATTCGTTTTTGTATTTCTTACAATTTTCCTTCGATTTTAATGAGTCGGGTTTTTATTCGTGAAGTCCTTGAACGGTTAATCAATTTTATATGGGTACCTAGATAAATTACGATGTTCACATGAGCGCGGTTATGGTTTTTCGTGGCAGACGCGTCAGTGGCGTAGGAATATTTTTCATACATTTGCGATAGAGTAGTTGACTGTAAGGAAAATAATCTCAAACGCTTCTGTTGATTGAAATATTTGATTCACTCGATCTTTATTTGATGGAAATCGATTCAAATTAATATTTTTCTGATATTCTGTATAAACATTTCAACTGTTTGGCAAACGCAGTATAGTATGTATATCCAAATTCACTCAAACTAGTCCATAAAAAAGTTTGGCCAGAGTTCCATTTGAAGTAAATACCGCGATCCTCTAAATATGATTTGAAAGTATTGTTAGGCAATAAATTCACTGACTCCAAAGGAAGTTCTGGAAACTTGGGACAATCCTTGGATGATCGAAATTTTCTGGCTTCCTCCAAGTGACTTAGGATATACTATACTTTCGTCCATATTGTTATATTGTGAATAACAACATTTGCAATTGAAATCAATGCAAAATTAATTTCTCAGATATATCCCTTAATTTATACATTATACAGGGTGATTCACCGGGATGGCCTATTAGACGTTTATGGAAAACTAATCGTAATTTTGAGCTGAAAATTTGCATATTGGGGTTTGAGAGAATGATTTTTCTGCCTAAAATTTTCTCAGATCTCTACAACTTCCAGTTATATCGGAAACATACTACTACTTCCTCATTTCAAATGACACACCCAGTATATCATTGCATCATTAGATAGCTTTTTTGATGAAAATTTCAGAAATATGCCATGCCTTGGGTAAAAACCCAACGGTTCATGAGTTAATGGGATTCTTATGAAAAACATTTTGGCGAAAAGGACTCACATTTTTTTGAATATTTCGGTAGAAAAAGCTTTTTTCGAAATAATTTTTTTCCTATTCTGCAAATAGTATTATAAGACTGTTTGCAGTTTGGACCAAAAATGTACAGGGTGTTCATAAGAAGATCTTGAACTTGGATAACTCAAATTCATCGAAACTCAAGATTTTCAAATTAGACCCTATATTTTTCATTATTTCAATCGATTCTACGTACAAAAATTGTGAGGTTACTTAAGCAAACCCTATACCTAAAACTAATTCTTCAAGAGCTATCGAGAAAGAACCTTAAATGCGTTATATACGTATTGCTATCTGTCAAAACCCCTACCACCTCATAGAGTTCGACAAAGGCATTACAAATAAACGGTTTTCTGAAATACTAGAAAATCAGCTGTGTACTGTGCAACATAATTGTTTTGATTTTTTTAGGGAGGCTTTAGTCCACTAGATGTCTTTGAATTACTTGTTTAAAAGGAGTTGTAAAATATCAGAATTTTCTTGCGTTACCTACCAAAATTCCTACCAACCCGAACGAGTTTCGACAAAGGCATAACAAACAAAAATTTGTTTTGCAAAACGTAGATTATCGAATGCTTGTATTGCTTGTTTTGATTATTTAGAGATGTAAACTAGATGCATTAAATTACTTGCCTAAAAGGGGTTGTCAAAAATGTTGGGTTTTCGATGCGCTATTTGAAAAAATCCATCGAGTATTACCTACATTCAAACTATAGTGTAATGAACATATATAAAGAGAATATACGCAATTTTTACATGTCCCCAACATGGTTAGATTACGTTGTCGGATTGTATAATATTTTCAAATCCACAATTTTACTATATCGTTATGAATGTATGTTATATTGAATGAAATATATTTATTTGAGTGATTCCTGATTAAATATGAAAATTGAATATTTGGATTCCGATATTTTTCTTAATTGTAGAATTTATAATAAGCAGAATATTTATTATTTTTTGTATCTACCTCCTGAAGTCCAAGGTTTGGCAACTTTTCCTCTCCTAGTGTCATCGGTTGTTTTACTTCGTTTGGCGCGCTTGAAGTTTGTTTTCTGAATTTATAATATATTTAGGTATTTATTTCAATATATTTTGATTCAATATAAAACGTTGATTCACTATGGGACATAAGAAGTGCGTTCTTTGTGGAGATACTCGCGAATTGAGTGAAATATTGTATCACTGATATCTTTTCATTTCTGCGCGCTTCATGTCAAATTTGATAGTTCATGTTGGGGACAAAATTTGCTTACAGAAAATGACATATGCTTCCTCTATGTTAATGACACGGATTTTTTTCAAAAATGAAGACAACCTACTATGAAACTTTTCGAATACCTGACACGGGACTTGATAGTCTCAATACGATCCTGTGTTTAGGCAACGAAATAAATTATGCATAAGTCATCGAATATTTCAAATTTAATCAGATTAAACGAGGGCATTCCAAATAAACATGCTGGTAGCAACGATTAAGTTCCTGTATTCCACTAGGTTGCTATCCCAAGTGTTAAATATTAAAACATTAATATCGATAATCGAAATAATTGAGTTTCGAACGGTGATAATTCTGTCACCAGCATTAAATCGGGATCTGCAAGTATTGGTACGATTAGGAAAAAAATTAATGAAATGTAAATAATTTTATTGTTGGAGGAATAAATTAAGAAAATCTAAGAAAATAAAAATAATTTAAAGACGATTAGTTTTTGAGTACAGTTATTTATATTTGCAATAAAATTCAATTTGAATCTAGGTCTATGTGAATTCGTTGTTCCTCTAGTGAGGGACGCTATGCATGTTTTCATCAATGACGCAGATGCAAATTTATATTGTTTTATATTTATGCGTTCCTTACTGTTTCTTATGAATTTTTATTTTTGAGTCAATTGTTTAATTTGAAGAAATGTCTAACCAAATCTCATAAGAAATTCCTAATCCAAAAGATCGCTACATCCTGGCGGTTTATTCGAATTTTACATGAAATAGAAAAACTCGCTAAGTAAAAGCTGTAGCAACCTAGTGGAATACAGGAACTTAATAGTTGCTACCAGTTACGTCTAAAACCCCTAACTGATACTAGATAGTCAAGTAGAATTGATGCTGAAGTTTCATTTTATTCAAATATGTGATAGCCTTTTAGAAATAGCAGAAAATGATACTTTCAACATAAAAACTAGACATAAAGCAAGTTCTCTTTTATTGAATATTCATTCTTTTGAATTTATTTGAAGTATCATAATTTCTTATGATGTTTCATTCCAGATTAATATTGTAAGCAACATGATGCAAAGTGTAGCGATTGACATTAAAGTGTGTCAAAACCATTTGAAGAATTTAGTTGATCATTTCAAAAATTATAGGGATTATAATGTTCTCGGGAAAAAACTGGAAAACTAGCGGCTGTTCTTGAGATAGATCAAGGTTTTCTCCATTATATACTGTAAGACGAAAGTATAAACCAAAATTGTTCGATTATGAACAGACGGAAGATCCAAAAATCGCTTTTAAAATAAATTTCTTTTAGAAAATAATTGATCAAACACTAAGTTCCTTAAATATTAGATAACGTTAACGTTTTTTGTTTTATTTGTGATATTCTTAAATTAAATGACAAATATCTATTGAAATGCTGTCATGCTCTTCAACAGAAGCTCACTGATGACAGGAGAAAAAGAGACTGACGACTGACGTAAAAGAAAATGATTTATTCAACGAGATAAAAGCCCTAAGATTGTTTTCATTATCTGAACCGAAAATCCTCTTGAAATTCTACAATATATTTTTGAAAATAATCTAACTTTTTCTCTACCGAATCTTAGTATTGCCTCAAGAATCCTTCTCACTTTATCTGTGTCCTGTGTCTGTTGCTTCTGGTGAGAGATCATTCACTGAATTAAAAATTTTTAAAAACTATTTGAAGTCTACCATGTCTTAAGAAAGATTTTCTGGATTGGCAATCTTAGATATAGAGCAAGAGATACTCGATAAAATTGATTGATTGATAATATTAAAGAATTTGCAGCAGCCAAATCTAGAAAAACATCCATTCAATTTCTGGATTGATCCTAATCAAATGTTTATGCCTTCATGAATAATTCATAGAAGAATCCAGCTTGAGTTTTGAAATACATTTGAAATGTATTATGTTACAACTAACACCATAAAGTTCTTAAGACAATGAAGGTTGCTGATAGATTTTCAACCATTCTACACTAAATTCTCAACAAAATTTCCGATTATACAGTAGTACTTTCCTCCACCTCCCCCCTTTAAGGGGCGCCAAAATATGTTCCGCACGCGGGCGTTGATGTCCCTTGCGGGGGCCCTGCGTATAACGTACACATATATAAATAGGTTTCCTACCTGAAATTCTTCTTATATTTCTCAGTAATTTATCTGAATAATATTCTTGTTTTTCGGAGTTAGTCTAGATTTTGTTATTGTTATTACATAAGTATTTCTGCTATCTGAATGCTGATCTCCTCTCATTATTTTGTTATTTAAAGTTTCTTTTATCTATGAATCTCTCTCTACTTTGTTGAACAAATTATTTTTCACATACTTCATATTTAATATGCACTGATGATTTTTCCCTGTTCAACGATACTATTCGGTTTTTGTTCCTAATGATTTGTTAATTGTTGTTTGCTTTCACTCAGTTCTTAACGATATCTAGATAATGAACGACGAATATGGCGATGGTTCCCAAACTGACAGTATTGTGGGTTTCCTCAGAAAGAGTAGATCATAGCAAAGCTTTCGTAACTTCTTCAATTCCCCTATTTCATAACGCTGTGTACGCATAATTCTGTACAAAATTCACGAATTTCAGTTAAGACTCGGTAGTTAGTGAATACTGAATGTAGTTTATAGTGGCGCTTAAGTCACTTGGTACGCGCATGTACGCTTCTTTCGTTTACACGTGCTCGTATATTTTCAACGTAACTTTTCCTTCTCTTGAATATCTAATTTTCCTGTTTCATCGGATTATTATTTATTGAAATTATGATCGTTTGAAGATACCTCTTACACTCTAGAAAGTTCAAGTTCCCCCATATTTTTCTAACTTAAATTTCGCGCTTCTACCCCCACCCTTTTTTTTCCAAATTCGCCTGATTTTGATTTCGACACTAGCCTCTCGTCTTCTCTCTGCGATGCCATCCGTGTCGCTCCTATCGGCTGGTTTCTACAGTTGTCTGCAACGGAATTGACGAACAAAAAGAGATTCGATTAATTAACGAAAGCAAAGACGTAAGTTGAGACTTATGCGATGTTTTATTTTTATTCTTTAAAATTCCAACCATCGTGAATTCAGGATTTTCTGTAAAATTTTTCAGGACAAAGGTAATTGGCAGTCGTTTCGAAATTTTTTTCATGAAGATATTTCGTATTATGTACCTATTATTGATGTTTTATGTTAATTGACGGGATAATTAGTATGCAAATTAGTCGTATGAATCTTACACTGCTTTGATATGATCCTTTATCTTATAATTATCAGTATAGCTATTGTTGTGATATATTTTTCGGTGAGTAAATATAAGTGAAACTGCTTGGTTTTCAGGTCCTTTTAATGATTTGTGAAGGTTACGGAAAGGTTTCGACATTTTTCATTAATGTAAAATATCTCATTAAATTCTTAAATATTTTCATTTATGTCTTTAACGTATTTTTCTACACTGGAGTGTGACAAGATAAATGTTAATTCTGTTTTTTCTTTTAGAAGGTGGATGAAAACGGCAATGCCCTAAACCAAAATACCGTTGCAAAGGCCAAGAAGAAAAAAGTCCAAGCAGAGAAAAACGTTATGTCATCTTATTCTGCTGAGAAGGTAAGATCAATTTAATTCGATTGTAAAGAGAACTGTCAATCTCAATAATATGTATATAATAAGTCCTATTTATTTGGATATCGACTTAATTGTGTTTCTCTGCAATAAATGAGGGATTTTATTAGCAACAATTACATCAACAATATAAAAACAAACCTGCAATAAATGAGGGAAACTACATTTAAAGCCTCTATCACAATTATGAAATAAAATAGATTATCTTTTTGACAATTCTGAAATGTCAGTTATTGACATTCCAGGTAACTAGAAAACTAAAGGAAACCCTAATAAAATGTGGTTTTCTTTACATCTCCCTCTATCACAATTATGAAATAAAATAGATTATCTTTTTGACAATTCTGAAATGTCAGTTATTGACATTCCAGGTAACTAGAAAACTAAAGGAAACCCTAATAAAATGTGGTTTTCTTTACATGTATACAAAAAAATTTTGTTGTATACATATTTGTTCATTAGAATTATTCAAATAGACTGTTTGTCAGAATCCATACTATTCTCTTAATGTACTTGTAATCTTGATTCCCAATGATTTCTTATTCTTTAATTCACACAGTTGTAAAATCTATATCTTCGACTTGAAATTGTTCAAAACCATTTGTGAATAACTGTGTCTGTTCATCGCATACTGAATTAATTTGTAAGTAATATTTATTATTATTATTATTATTATTATTTGAACTGGGGTCGTTTTGCTTCGGTAAGCCTTCCGGGAACCATGCAGATCTTTTGTTCACTACCCTACTCATTCATAGAAACCCAGGGAGGTCGTCAACGACGTTAATAAAATTGACAACCTCCCTAGGGGCCTAAGTAATATTTAATAGAAAATAAGTTCTATTGTACCATATTTATTCTTAACATTTAATTCTCAATTCCACCTGTGAATTTTTTAATTGGTTTTAGTGTCTAACTTTTCTAGAGAATTATTATTCATTGAGAATTCAATATACATTTGAAACCCAGGGGGATGGCCATAAACAGTGAGCATTTATGGTTTAAAAAAAGGAAAATTTCATATCCTGTCCTGACGAAAATACATGAAGACTAATAACTTGATATTATCTTTCATTATCGAAAGAACTATTTTATATATGATTTTAAAATTTGGTTCAATGTTTCGACCGGAGAATATTTCTTTCATTCTGTTCTTCTAATTCTTGTTGAATCAGTTGATCTCTACATACATAATTGTTGGATTACAAGTTTTACTTATTTTTATTAATTTTGGAGTTTTTTCTCTAATTTTCTTCGCTTTCTGAAGTACTCCCTGGATGTGCAATAATAGTCTCCATGACTTCATTTCAAGTTTTATATTTATTTTGTGCATTGTTCCATCTAATGGAAAAACATCATCTTTAAGGTTTATGCCTTTCAAAGTCATTGGAATGTCACCCCCAGATAATACAACGGTTTTGAAATTTGGTACTAAGTTTTCGACTGTTATTTCTTAATTTTTGTAAATACTGTAGATTTAAAATCCTACCCAGGGGAAGGGGCACTCTTTACTTTCACTCACTATACTATATTTCTTGCGTAAAAAACATACTTTTGGCTAAGAGCTTGTCTTGTCACACAAAAAAATTCTGTAAATAAACTACATCAATTTTTGTGTTTTTTACAGCTGGTGGGTCATCGTGGCGACATCATAAATGACGTTGACAAACTAGTCGAATTCATAGGCGATGGCCCCCAGGGAGGGAGCCAGAACAAGTCGAATTCCCACCGTCAGAAACAGATCCATAAGAACGCATCGGAAGTTAGCAGCAAAGGAGGTAAGAAGCAGAAAGGCGCGCAGTCCTCCAAGAACAAAGAGAACAGTGTCAAGAATGACCTGAAGAAGAGCAACTCGCTGGAGGAGATATCGACGACAAAGCTGGATGGTTTCAAGTTCGACGAGGACAACAATGAACAAAAGTCAGAGCAACGAAAGGAAGAACCAGACAAGACGGCGGCCAAGGCTAAGACCGAGACCACCGAGAAGGTGAAGACTTTTGAGGTGGTGACGACAGAGCCAAAGACCGACGTTTTGGTTCTCGAAAGGCCTAAGGAACGCAAAACTGAGAACGTTGAGGTGAGATATCATCTTTATGGCTATTCCCATCCACAAACAATACCTTCAGGCGGGCTAATTCTAATCATTTTAAATAATGGGGATTTTCTATTTGTACTTGGCTTTCGCCATCGACACAACGAACATTTTCATTTCCTATAAGACATTTCAAATTCATTAACCATCACCAGACATGTACAACATCCATGATCTAGCCAGAATTCGAACCCGGTACCTTCGGCACCACAGTCGACTCTTCAGTCCACTGCACTACCGAGGCAGTCGTACTTATGGCTAATCGAATTCTTGTTCACAGAATACATACCAAGCTGAAATAACTGCAACTAAAATTATTTTAAGTTTATGTTTGATTTACACTTTCATATTTTTGTATTTTTTAAGTATGGTATGGAAGTTTGTAGTACTGAACCACATTCTATTCCAAACGTTTTGTTGCATATTGGAAGATTAACTATGATTTGTTCTAATTCTCATGAATTCAATATTTTCATAAATCCTGATGAATATGAGAATAGCAGATTAGAATTAAACCAATACTTATTACGAATGAATTGAATAGGCACAGTCCTAATAAGTACATTAGTTGCATAAAAAAGTTGACAACCCAAACTTTAGAAATTGGTCAGTTAATACATATATTCTTATTTGTTTCGACAAGAAACTTTGAAATAATCTTTGATAATTCTGAATTTTTGACTCATCTTCATTTTTTACACCAATGTTTCTAATTTAAAAAACATCTTTGTTTGTGTAGAATGTTGTTCTGATGCTCATTAAATGTATTTGTTGAACAAAATCATGAACATTAGAGGAATTATAATTGGTTTCTATATCATTTTTTGTTTTCTCATTAATATCTTGGATCATTTGGAAAAATTTCAGTTTCATAGATATTTCCTTCAATCCCTTTCTCTAATTCTTGTTGAATCAGTTGAAATCTCTTCATTACATAATTGTTGGCATACTTGATTTCATTAATTTTAGGGTTTTTTCGTTTTTTCTGTTCTATATCTTTCTTTGCTTCCTGCAATAATGATCTCCATGATTTTGTCATAAGTTCCGTATTTACTCATCTAATGGAAAAACCTCATCTTTAATTTATATGCTTTTAAAAGTCGCTGAATGTCACTCATTGATGCAATTTTTTTGAGCAGATATTTTCTGTAAAAGAGTTTTACTGCTTGGATTACGTGTTTATGTTACAATGTCTACAGTTAGGTGGTAGGTATATAACACAAATTTGAATTTTGTCTCTTTTGAGATTCACTGTATGCCCTGGTGTGCTAGCTTTTGGTGGCAAAATTAGTTCTGTGTTAATTTTTTTTACTCAGGTGACGAATTCCATATGGAACCATTCACTATATATAAGTTTTGCTATCTAACTTTTTCTTTGGCCTTTATATAATACTGGAATATAATAAGAATATTCGATCCAATAGTTTAAACACATGGCATAGAGTTAGTCACTTTCGTTAGTATATTATAGATCTGATCAAATTAATGATAATAATAATGATGGTCTTTATTTTAAATAATAATAATAATAATAATAATGAACTTTATTTCCACAAATAGAAGTACATAGATATATAGTAGTCAGGTTGTAGCTTGATTGTGAAAAAAGGCGGAGTCCAGTCATGCACGCATGCATATCCTGCTCAAACTCAACCAAAAAAAAAAGAAAAATCATAATTACATATTTACTTAAAGGCGTTCTGTGTTCACTATTTTAAAAAGGAAAAAAAAACACACGAAACTTAGGAAACAGCAAAAAAAGAATCATTCTTTATTCTGTTCATTGAGGTAGTATCGGAAAGCGCTCACCTTGAATTTTTTTATATTTAGGAGCTTGAGGCTAAAAGGAAGAGAGTTGTAGATCTTGGCTATATTGTAAGTAAAGCTTCTCTCAAAAATACTTGTTTTATGAATGGGTGGAGTGATAAGACCTTTATTTCTCACATTAATATTGTGAACATCGGTCCTATAGATTATTTTTCGATGAAGGTAGCAAGGTAGTTTATTCATCACGATATTATGGTAGAAACATGCCGAATGTAGCTTTCTCCGGAAATTCATATTCAACCACCCTATCTCCCTCAGCTTGTATGAGATCCTTTCATATTTTCTGATTCCATATATGAATCGTAAACAAGAGTTTTGAACTTTTTGAATTCTACTTTTAGTAATTTCGGTTAAGCAATCTCCATACACCACGTCCCCAAAGTTAAATGTAGACAAAATAAGAGAGTCACATAGTAACTTTTTTTGTTTCTGTGGTATATCATGACGATAACGGTACAGCATTCTCATCTTAAAATAGGCGCGACGTATGCAGCTCGAGATGTGATCATCAAATCTGAGTTTACTGTCCAATATGAGTCCCAAGTTACGTTTGCTGTTTTCAATTTTTATACTCTTATCTCTAATTTTTATGTCTATAATCGTGCTTACTTGTTCCACGTAGTTTTTGGGACCAAAAAGTAAGGCACCACACTTCTCGTGATTGAGATGGAGGTGGTGCAGTGAGGAATATTCAACAAGTTTTCCAAGCTCAGAGTTCAACAAAATACAAGCCTCATTTGCTTCATCTTTGTCGAAGGATATTAGTACTTGTGTATCATCGGCATAGAAATGGACCTTGCACCTGCTGAAAGAGTCAGCCTGCCTAGAAGTATACACTACATATAGAATTGCTCCCAGTATGGATCCCTGAGCAACTCCTCTCGTCACTGACAGTTCTTCAGATAATTCCCCGTCTATCATAACTCTCTGAGTTCTACCATCAAAGTAACTGTCGAAAAATGAAACCGCGTTTTCGTTTAGGCCTATATAGTGGAGTATTGCTAGTAATAGTGGACGATTGAGGGTGTCGAAGGCTCTGCTATAGTCCAGGAAAACAAGTAGACTGAGTTTGTTGCTATCAGTAGCACGAAGAATATCGTCCGTAATATCAGCAAGTGTAGTAGAGCAATTGTGAAATTTACGAAAGCCGGATTGCGTTTCAGGAAGAATACTGTTGTTTGTGATGTGTTTTATTAGTTGTTCATAAATTATTTTCTCCAGTATTTTCGACAGACAAGGTAAGATGCTTATAGGCCTCAGGTCACTGTAGTCTTTAGGAGAAGCTATTTTTGGTTTGGGGATTACTAAGGCTTTTTTCCATTCTGTTGGGTATACCGAGTTAGTAATGCAATAATTTATGAGGTGAGTGATATATGGGAGGATGAAGGGAGTGCACAAATTCAGCACATAGATATTGATGCCGTCAACACCACACGCCTTGGATTTTATTTGTGAAATGATTTTGAGCACATCAATTTCCGAGACTGTTCTGAGACTGAGCAAGGAGTTCAGCGATTCTTTTCTATTTTGGGAATAGAATCTTATGGTATCGCTCAGATCAACCAGACTATCTGGAATTGACGAAACAAATGCCTGGTTTACACCATTAGGGTTTCCCAAACTGCCTGGTAACCGTGTGTGGCCCCCTTTAGAATTACCGCAAAAGTACCTTAGATCTCGCCAGAAGTTATTATTGACTGATAATTTTTCTCGTAGAAAAGCTTTTCTTTCCCGTTCAATTGTTGATGAAGTTAAGTTTCTCATCGATTTATAATAGGCTCGATTTTCTTCAGTTCGGTGCTTTTTATATTTACTCAAAGCTTTATCGCGTAGTTTCATTAAATAATTAACATTTTCAAGCCAAGGTTGTTTTTTCGGTTTTGATAGTCTAATCTTTTTTTTCGGTGCATGTAAGTCAAGCAGTATGTTTATATTCTCATTTATGAAGTCAACCTTACCATCGGCATTATCAATATCGTAAATGTTGCGCCATGGAATGGAGCGCAAATCTTGGTCGAACTGATGTATGTTGATATCATTATAACTTCTACATTCCCTGTATACTACTTCCTTTCTCACAGCGGGCGACTGAAACTCACAGAAAATAAATTCGTGATCTGAAAACATTGACGGTATAGTGTCACATCTGACAGTTTCTATATTGTCAGACAGGATGATTAAATCAATTAAAGTTTCAGTTTGTGAAGTTATTCTAGTCGGAAAAGTGATAACTTGCGACAATCCCATGGAATTCAACAAACAGTTGAACTCCATGACATCCTTCGATGAGAAATTCATATAATTTAAATTAAAGTCTCCTACACAACAAATTTTGTCATATAAAGGTGCGAAAGAGGCCAAAATATCATCGAAGTCTCTTAAAAAGGCAGACTGGTTGTAGTGTGGAGGTTTATATATACAACCTAGAATGAAATCTGCCTTATCGACGCGAATATGTATCCAAACTTGCTCAAAGTTGGAGTTTTTAGTATATTCATTTTCTATTCTCGTAAAATTATAGCAATTCTTAACAACCAATCCCACGCCTCCACCTCTACCATGTTTGCTTTGATATACACTCTCATAACCGTTAATTTTGATGTCCTCGTAGTTTGTAAGATCACTGAGCCAAGTCTCCGATACTAAAATACTACATTTCAAAAAATATAGGACTTAAAATAAAATAGTGTCAGTCTAGCAACTTAGCAATCAGCCATGCTATATTCCAGATATTCTCCTACAGTATATGGCTCTATCTTGAGCAGCAGTTTGTAGATTAGTTTTTTGAATTTTTTCAAGTTTCTTTCAGCTCTGAAGTGTGGAGGAGTCTTGTTGTAGTATTTTACACTGGCGTATTCGGGGCCTCGTTTTGTTAGGGATAGCCTGTGGATTGGAAATTTCAAAAGAGTTGTTCTGGTGTGATGGCCACTGTTTGATTTTCCTTCGAATAGTTCTCTATTTTTGAAGAAGTCCTAGTTCACGGAACTTCCCCCTGCATGAATCTCTACCTCTCATCCCACAGATGTTGCGTATGGCCCTTTTCTGTAACACAGCCTGAAGAGGTGCCATAAAACATGATCCTGTATCGAAGTTTTGCTTCAAATACTGCCAGGTATATCACTTTCATCGAGTGGCAATCTAGGTATTTTTTAAGCACTCCTAATGAGCAGCAGATGGTAACCAATTTTTTTCCTAGTTCTGTGATATGTTCACTCCAGTTTAGATTTTCGTTTATGAGTAGTCCTAAAAACCTTGTGGTTTTCATTAGTGGCAGGTTGTAGTTCGCTATATTCAGCTGTTGTGGTGTATTGAGTCTAGGGTTGGGTGTTTTGAATAATATAGCATTTGTTTTCTCAGTATTCATGCATAGCCCGTTAATCTGGAACGACTCTCTCAGTTTGCAGAGGGTAGTGTTCGAAAGGGCTGCTGCCTCAGGAAATGTTTTGGCCTTCAAAGAGACACTAGTATCATCTGCATAGTTCAAAATTGATATATTTGCATCACTGGCTTCATCATTGATGTCGTTTATGAAGATGATCGGCCCAAGTATGCCTCCTTGCTGAACTCCCAGTTCTATTATTTTCGAGTTGGATTGAGACTGTGTTTCATCTCAACTAATTAGCACCTTTTGAGAGCGTGATTGTAGATAAGATTCAAACCATCTCAATGCTGTCCCTCTGATACCGTATTGCTTGAGTTTTGTGAGGATGTAGTCATGTGCTAGACTATCAAATGCTTTTGATAGATCTAGAAAAAGAGTGATTACTATTTCAGAATCCTCTAAGGCTGTTAAAATGTTCTTAATGAAGTTATAGATGGCAGTTTGAGTGGATTTCCCCTTGATATAGCCATGTTGGCTCGGTGATAGGATGTTATGTTCTGTGATAAAGGTTATCAGTTGATGGCTTGATACCAGCTCCAAAAATTTTAGAGAAGGCTGGTAGGAGACTTATAGGTCTGTAGTTCTCTATTAATTCAGGGTTTCCCTTTTTGTGGACTGGTATGACAATTGCCCTTTTTAGTTGGTCTGGAAAGATATCATGCTTCAAGGAATTATTTTCAATATGTGTAATGGGCTCAACTATCACATGTATACATCTCTTTACGATAGAAGTGGAGATGCCATCCTCTCCACAACTTTTTTGTTCTTCAGCATATATACTATCCTAGTTATTTCTTCTTTTGTGATTTCTATGAACGTTAGTGTTTCAGAATTTGAGGGAATGTTGTTGTGTTTCAGTTCACATTTCTTGGAGTTTCTTGGTATGTTTGTGTCAGATGTTAGGAAGTAGTCGTTGAAATCATTCGCTACTCTGGTAGCATCCCCAGGGACCTGTATATTGTTTGTTTTGTACTGACCCTTAATGCTTCTGACTGTGGTCCATAAACTTTTGCTTTTGTTGTCAGATGTAAGAATTTGCTCTTTGTACGCTTTGGCCTTCTCTTCCTTTAGCTTTTTATCGTAATCTTTTTTCGCGCATTGTATGTCTCGTTGAAAATAGGATTTCTAGTTACATGTAAAAAGTCTATCCAGTCTGTTTTTACATTCCTGCAGGTCTTGGTTTTTTGTTACAATCTTTTTTTGTTTTTCTTCAAGGGAATATTTTTAATTGGGCATGAACGATCTAGCTCTGCTGAGAAAAGACTCATGAAAGGGTTCCATTGTTTATTCACTGCTTTCGAAGGAAGGTTGTATACTCTACTCCAATCAACTTGTCTCAAGTTTTCTATTAGGTTGTACATATTTTGCTCTGACGTTATTCTCCTCCTTATGTATTTAGGAAGTGTTGATCCATCCTGGATAAAGGTTATCAACTGAACTTTATCGTGATCTGACAATTTAGTAGATAATGTTTCTGCCGAGTAGTTTAGACAGGTGGTTAGAATGTTGTCAATGCAACTTTGACTTGTTGCTGTTCTATTCGGTTCGTGTATTGTGGGATAGAGGCCAAAAGAACCCGTGAGGTCACAAAAGTCTTTAACTCTGTTGACCTCTTCCTTTAATATGTCTATGTTGAAATCTCCACAAATAACTACCGTTTGGTTGGTTGGTCCTCCCAATGACCTCTAGCACCTCCTCCAGTTTGGCAAGAAATTTCTTATGCTCTCCAGGTAGTGTGTAGATACATATAATTGTGTAGTTGATTGAATCTTTTTCCAGATCTAAAAATTGAAGATCCAATTCTCTGATTTTGGGAAGAAGCCTTTAAATTGCATTAGTATTCCTTGAGAGAATTTCACTCCTTGATACTATATATTTGAATTTTTGTAACCATCCGCTACTTGCTTTACAATGTCGATTCAAATCTTGATCAAAAAATTTGGCTTTTTCCCATAATATGAAATTGAGCTCGCTCTAGCTCTCTCCTAAACAAACAAAATATTTAAAGCTTTTTTAATAGCTGGGAATACATTTGATTGAAGAGTTTTTTTTCTAAATATTTTTCTTCAGCTTCATAATTTCATGTTTTCCAACATTAGTCACTGCTGTGGCTTTTTTGTTGCAAATTGTACGCTTTTTTCAGCATTTTCAAACAATAATAATTTGGTGAGTATTGTTCTGAATACGAGAAAAAACCACAAAATACGCTAAGCAATGTTGTGTACAATGCACACTGCACATAGGAAAAACGAATAATACACTAAGCGAACGCTTGGCTTTAACATGTTTCTATATCGAGTCTGAACTTGTAACTTTCAAAAGCGGTGTTATGTTATACGGGTGCGAATTGAAGAAGTTTTACAGTATTTTAATTTTGCAGGTAATCATCGAGTCGTCTTCCGACTTTCACGTGGTAAGGAAGAAGAAAAAAACGAAAAAGGGGGTGATTTCGCTGAGCGGCAGTCGACAAAAGCCGTCCAACGCAGTCGCGACCGGTTCGAACCTGTCTAAATTGAACGGGACGACCAGTGAGCGACGTGCATCCTCCCCGGTACCGCGCAGGAAGTCCGTGTGCTCTGTGCCGCAGAGTGAGAAGTCGAACGACAGCTCTGACGTCGATTCGGTGCACTCCCTGCCTGCAGGTGGTAGCAGCCAGCAACATCATAGACGTGCCGCATCGAAGGAGACGCCGATTTCGTACGCGGACATCGCGAGGAACGCTGATAAGAAGCAGCCAGAGGCTCAGCAAAAGAAGCAGTTCTCCGACGCCAAGGTTGGAAACGATTCCATGAGCGACCATGGCTCTCCCAATGCAGCGGAGGCTGAACCAGCTTCTCCAATGGTGGTGATGGCTAACGCGCAGACGCAGACAACACCACCTAAGGAGCAGCCCCCAGATGTTCACAATATCAAAAGCTTTCCGGCGATTAGTAAGGCTGCTGCTACGACCTGTTCTTACTCTCCTGTAACCTTGAACAAGGTTGATAAGAGTATGAACACGTCATCGCCCCCTAAAGGACAGATGAGATTGCAGCAGCAGTCAAACACTGAAAAGCCGAGGTATTTTCAATGCAACAATGTTAATAAGAATAACGCCAAACCACAGACTGCCGTCGCCTCGTCGCAGACTAATAATCCTACCACTGTACCTGAGACGCAACCACAGCAAAAGCAGCGCGACATAAAGACTGATCTCTCGGTAAGTGACTTTCGCCTATAATTTTAGCACAATCCATTCATTAATATTTTTTTGGTTCAAGAGAATATAACCATTGCACAGTTAGTTGATAACGAAAGCATATTACAAAATGTTCCTGAGACAGGGTGAGTGATGAGGAATGGACCAAACTTTAAGAATGTGTTCCACGTTTGTAAATAGTTATAATGAACTCATAATGAGTACTCATTCAATTTTTATTTGTTTTTGAATAGTATTCTTCTTCTGTCTTCCAAATAGTGCCTTTTCCCACTCGTTGACATTCTGGATCTGGCAAGCCTGATTAATGTCTTTGCTTCTTTCCCTGTCCCGTAATGGCCTTCTGGCTATTCTTTGAACTATTCTTATTTCTGTCCCTTCTTCATTTGTTGTGTTCTTGATGTTTCAGGTCTTGTCTCTACTGCATGTCAGTATAGGTCTTGTAAATACGTATTTTTGCTTCTTCACTCAGATATTTGTTGTTGAAAATTGTTGTCTGGCTGTTCTTGCTACTTGTTATCAACTGCCAATTAACATATTAGAGGTTCAGTCATGCACTTTGTCTTAGACGTTTTTTGCAACCTTGTTGAGTGTATAGAGGAGCCTTTGTACATTATCCTCATTTTCCTCAACCAAGACTGCATCATAGCCCAACATTTTTAGCTCTCTACTTCCCATTCAATAGCCTCTGTTCTTGAGTACTTTCCTTTTGATTTCATTAATAATAATGTTGAAAAGAAGTGGATTCAATGAGTGACCTTGATGTATACCTCTATGGTTTTTGGCGCTGTGTTCGTTGTCCACTTTTGCTGGTATTTGGTTATTTCGGTAACAATCCTCAATAGTTTTAGGATATCACTCAGTATTTGTCTATCATGTAGGAGGTGCACCACATCTTCCAATCTTATATGGTCGAACACTTTCTAGTTCTATAAAGCAAAGGAATGCTGGCGTCTGAGATCTGAACTCTTGTTGTTCGACTGATAGTGTGATTCGTTCATTTATGAAATTTGTAAATACTTTAGTGACTAATTTCAGAGTGGATGAAAGTCAATTCATTCCTCTGAATAGTGTTATGATCACAGATTGATCCGTTCCTCACGACTCCCCCTATATACCGCTCTATTTTCATAAATGTTAAAATATAAAAAATCTCAATCAAGAAAATGATGGCTATTACCTTTTTTCAGATAATACAAGCCAATGAGATAGAAACTGTGCAGATGAACAACCAGATGATGCCCAGGATGGAGATACCGGACGTGCAAACAATTGAAAAGTTGAACTACATGAGTCAGCCTGGTGCTCACATGCCCCTTCATTTGCAACGTCACGTAGTTCCACCCCAACATTTACACATGGCTCCACCACCCCAAAGACCTATTAATCAACCACCTCCTCATATACCTATAATGATGCCGCCTCCGGAAATGTACCCTCACCATGCTCCTCAAGCATACCAGCCACCCGTAATGACACATCACCACCACCATCATCACCATCACCCAACGCACCACCCTCTCGCGTATCCTGCCCAGGCGTATGAGGGCGCGGCCGTAACTTACGTTGATCACGCCTTCCTCGCGCAACCGCCCCCTCCATCAGGCGTTATAGTTGTCAATCACCACATAGCACCGCCGCCACCGCCAATTGTTGACAACCGCCAGGAAGTGGTAAACATCCCTAGGGAGAAGGCCAACAAGTGGGCGGAAGGAGCGGAAGCGGCCAAAGCTAAACCAAGGCAGAAGAGGTTCGATAAATCTCAGAACGCTGGCAACGTTGATCGAAGGAAAGACAGCTGCGGCTCTAGGCCGTCCCCTTCCCTAACTACTCCTCCTATCCTCCCCAATCAGACTGTGACTAACGCAGGTCGCGGACCCGTCCAAAGGCGCGCGCGTGGTGCGGAGCCGACGACGATCCAGGCCAACTGTGATAATGAGGTGAACGCTAATGATATTGGCGGTGCGAGTAGTGGCGAAGAAGACAGGCCGCCTGTAGTTATCTTGAGCGGTGCCGAGGCGGTCAAGGACGTGCCCGGCATTGAGTTCGGCTTCGCGGTGAATCCAGATCTGGTGAACCCTGACGTGACGACGCCTCATGCCATTATTAACGCCTGCGAATTCTTCGATCGGTTCTTCAGGCCGCCAACGAACGCCAACGCCGATGCGTACAACCATGACAAGGTGGTTAATTATATAGGTTCAGGTGAGTGTCTCTTAGAGTTAATTGGTAATACAGGCTGAGTCTTTGACTTGTAAATCTATTTTAACAGTCGATTTTTGATGTCAAAAGGACCCCTTTTTCCTTTACCATTTTTTCCGATTCGGCCTAGATGAAAAGATGTAGCCATTTTAAATTTTTATAATGCGCTATGCCAGCTATGGAAACCTGCACACTAAACTCTTTCCAACCATATGGAAAATCCACTTCAGAATAACATGCTTACTATATGTACCTCAGAGGAAAGAAAAGATAGAGGTGCCTTTAGAAGTAAATAGCGTTGTATTGTAATCAATTGCAACAGCATGATGATAAAGGGAGATAGGACAACAACAAACCTGCAAAATTGACAACTAGAGGGGCGGTAAACATTTCAGTGGCGTAGTCAATGGTTCCCTTACTGCTTCTTATTAAGTTTTCGGGGCTGAAATGTTTGGAACAAACATATACATATTTCAGCAAATTGTTCATTTGCAATATTAATACGTGGCACAATATTTTGCTAAATTCTCTATTTGAAGGAAACCTACAAATGTTAGCATTGAATTAAGTTTTCGATATCTCACAAATACTACGCCATAGACGAGATATATTCTACGCCTATGGACTCAATACGTGAACTAACCTATGATAGATTAGGTTTTCATTTCCGATGTTTTACACACTAGACATGTTTTTCGAGTATTTACAATGATTAAAATTAACAATATGTAACTTAAAATTCACAAACTTGTATGAAATAACTTCGATTACAAACGTGAAATTAAAATGAACAATTAACCCTTAACGCACCTCTAGTTGACACGTGCAATAACAACAAAAGAACCGTGTTGCTAAATCCTCAGAATATTCGCAAAACATCTATGCCACAGAACGGAGAAAAGATTACTTCTTCCTCAGAATGGCAACGCAGTACATTATAAGTGTTTGTAAACAAAAATGTTATAGCGATGTCAACAAATGCTATAAAGCACCTCTATCTTTTCTTTCCTCTGAGATATGTACCTTTGAATAATCTGTGTTCAGACCTAATAGGTATTTACACTGTTAAGTTTCAAGATTATGTTATACATGAGCTTGTTCACTCAATAAACATCATCAAAGATTTAAAGAAACCCAACAAAATATTAATAATCCATTCATATTTTCAAGAAATTCAAGATAATTGAGTACTACTTCCAAAAGAATTGTGTGGATACAAAACAAATTACTGTGTAATGTTCAGTTCATTCAGACTGAAAGCATATCCTTTATTAAATCATATAAAAATATTTATTCGCATCACTCAGTTCAATATTTCTAGATCCATCAGTATGAAACTGTGGGTATGAATGGAAAGAATGTTAGGATTTCAAACGAAGATGGATAAGTTGGATCACTTGTGTTTAAATAGGTTCTTTAATTTGTACCTACACCTGAACTGTAGTTATATCCGAAATTAATCCATTTATAATCTCTGTACTGTGATTAAGAATTTTTTATGCAGCAAAGACTGTAATAACTTCTGGGCATTGATGAGTTTATTTTATAGATACTTCTCAATTACATTTTTTTTGTTATAATCAACTATACTACTTGATTCATCTTGATTTTGGCATTGAAAATAAACTATAAGTATTCAATCTAAATATTCACAATTGAATATTCTGCTTCTTTCAACTCGCTAAATTTGTTTTCACATTGGAACAATTATGGCCCTCTTGAAAGTATGTCAATCATAATTTCTAGGGTGAAAATGTGAAATAGCAATTGAATAGAAGAAGTATTCAATCAAATACAAATTGTATTTCAATATGTAGTGGTAAGTTTAAATGTGAGCTTGAATGACCTGTAGGAGAATGCAGTAATGTTCGGTAGCAGCAGTTTTTAGTGGTGGGATTTTCAGATATTGATTGGTGTCATTTTATAACGAGACTATTTTGTGAAAACTTTTTTTTTCTCAAAACATAAGTTTTGAGAGTGATCTGAATTCTTCAAAACAGAATGCTAACTTTAATTAAGTATTTTTTCATATTATCAGAGCTGTGCTCAGTAATTGGTGACCAAATTGTAGGAGTTGTAGGAGCTTAGTCAAATAACTTCATTTTCAAACTAAGTTTCTAGTGCTTTAATTCTTAAATTTGATTTGTGACAACGAAGAAAATTTCTATAGGTTTTTTTGAGCAGAGTTGCATTGAGTCAAAGTACCCAATTTTTTGTATTTCACATATGTATAAGAATGAGAGTTCAAATTACTTTTGAGTTGGATTCTTTGAATTTCTGGTATTTTTATGGAATGTAATGGTCATAATGAAGAGACTGGAAGATTTGGATGCAATTTTGTTTTGGAGAAGATTCATCATATCAGTAAAAAACTATATTCCAAAAATCAAATATTTTCAAAAATCATTTCTTTTGATAGAACCATTTGAGAGTTATAACTGAAAATTATTTTTTTATGAATTTTCAACAGCATTTATCTTTTTCAATTGAGCCGAATAGGAAAAAATGATACAGGAAAAAGTGTTTCTTTTGACCTCAGTAATCTACTATTAAAATATATGTACAAGTCAAAGACTCACCCTATATAGGGTGTATCTGCCTTGGTTATCTATAGAGATGTAGATCTCCTCTTAGCAATCCTTTTTGTGTGATTGATTCATTCCAAAATCAATGGTGTTAGGTTATTTTTGACCGATCGCTCTATAATTTCTCTCAGACGATAAGGTTCTAAGACTTATATTCACGAATACGTCCCTAAATTTTATTCTGATTGATCTTTTACTCGATAACTTTTTAACAGAAGGATCTAGAATCTCTCATTTCAGAGACAAGGGATTTCATGAATAAGTCCGTTCGAAATTATGTTTTTTTTTGTTAATTTTAAAACTGGAGATTAGATCGAAATGAAAATATGCAATTTGTATTTAGAATGACGATTTGAAACGTTGTGCAGAATTTCAAGTTGATCGCCTAACGAGAACCATATATAGAAAATACAAGAATAATTTAGAACAACCTATTATTTAAATGAT
The DNA here is from genome assembly GCF_914767665.1 of Harmonia axyridis. NCBI lineage: Eukaryota > Metazoa > Arthropoda > Insecta > Coleoptera > Coccinellidae > Harmonia > Harmonia axyridis. The sequence continues at coordinate 28,699,411 of NC_059503.1, forward strand.
ATCCAATTTGTTGAACTTGTGCTTTTATATGAAGAGAAGCAATTTCAAGCCTCTTGCAAAATTTCATGCTGATAGTGTTATCAGAGTCATAAAAAATTCAAGAAGAAAAATTCATCTCATTGAAATTTCAGGGTCTAAAGATTGCTTTTGATGGCATAACATCATTTTACCTTCAACTCTTGTTATTTTCTTCTCAATCTAATCTCCTCCAGTCCCACAATTTCAAAGAACCAGGACGAATCTATTGTACAGGGTGGGCAAATAAGCGAGGTAAGCGGCTATATCTCAGGATCCACTCATCGTAGAGATTTGCGGTAAAAAATTTTACCACTAAAGTGTACAAGAGAACACACTGGAAATAGTTTTGAAGTTCATACCTCTACCGCTAGGGGGCGTAATAGCTACCGTCGAGTAGAAAAATGAATTTTACTCCAAAATGTTTGATATGAAGTTGAAGAAAAAATATCATCACTGTAATCCTTGGAAAATTCTCTATCTTTTTGAATTGTCACTTTCGATTTTACGACATCAAATAAGGGAAGGCGAAAGGGAGAAATTTGACTGATTGAAACGCCTGTAACTTCAGTTTGGCTCAACATTTTTGAGCAAATTAGATCTCGTCTGAAAGATAATATCTTGTTGATTGAGGACAAAATATAGTCATGATAAATTTGTTTTTGCTGCTTTCGATAGGGGGCGCTAAGTCAGAAGTTCATTGTTTATGGCCGGAAGAAGATATTCTTCAATTGACAGTTGACACACTGCGAAAAATTAAATTGTGTTTTAAGTTCTGACAGAAACAGAAATCCCATCAAATTTGTATGAAAAAACTATAAGGTCGCAAAGCGATAGCTTCAGGCGTTCTGGAGTTATGGACGAAAAAAGATATTCTTCAACTGATTCACTGAAAAACTAAATTTTGTCTTCTTTCGGCCATAACTCCAGAACGCCTGAAGCTATCGCTTTGCGACCTTTTGGTTTTTTCATACAAGTTTGATGGGCATTTTGTTTCTGTTAGAACTAAAAGACACAATTTGGTTTTTCGCAGTGCATCAATTGAAGAATATCTTCTTTCGGCCATAACTTCAGAACGCCTGAAATTATCGCTTTGCGACCTGCAGGTTTTTTCATGCAAATTTGATGGAACTTCTGTTTCTGTCAAGAAAATCCTATCATTACATTTGAAATTTCGGAGTAAAATGAACAAAACACTGAACTTCAGAACTTAAAACACAATTTAATTTTTCGCAGTGTGTCAATTGAAGAATATCTTCTTCCGGCCATAAACAATGAACTTCTGACTTAGCGCCCCCTATCGAAAGCAGCAAAAACAAATTCATCATGACTATATTTTGTCCTCAATCAACAAGATATTATCTTTCAGACGAGATCTAATTTGCTCAAAAATGTTGAGCCAAACTGAAGTTACAGGCGTTTCAATCAGTCAGATTTCTCCCTTTCACCTACCCTTATTTGATGTCGTAAAATCGAAAGTGACAATTCAAAAAGATAGAGAATTTTCCAAGGATTACAGTGATGATATTTTTTCTTCAACTTCATATCAAACATTTTCGAGTAAAATCCATTTTTCTACTCGATGGTAGCTATTACGCCCCCTAGCGGTAGATGTATGAACTTCAAAACAATTTCCAGTGTGTTCTCTTGTACACTTTAGTGGTAAAAATTTTTACCGCAAGTCTCTACGATGAGTGGATCCTGAGATTTAGCCGCTCACCTCGCTTATTTGCCCGCCCTGTACATGTATATTTCTCAAGGAATAGAAGAGTCGTGTCTTAAAGGAATCTAGTTTTTCTAACTAGTGATCCTATTTTTAAATAAACAGAAAGCAGTTTATTTCCAAATTTTCAGTTTATATTATGTATGGACTATAACTCTCAGAGTGAAAAATCTTGAAATGTCAATTTTCGGGGTTATATATATTGTATGCACAGTTCAGTAGTCTCCAAAAGTACAATAGGTGCTTGAATGAACGAGCACTCAAAAAAATCTGACGCCAAGGCAGTGCTTCACTCGAACTTTTTCCATGTATTATATACCATTTTAATGAAGTTTTCGTTTCAGCTTGGGAAGACCTGTTAAATTCCGGGAAAGCAGAGTATTATTCAAGCTCCGCCACCAACTAGAAAAATGTGAACTTAAAACGAGAGTGAATGTGTACGCTGTACAAATTGTGTGAAAGTTGTATATTATTTATATTGAAAAAGATTTATATACTAGTCAAATGTAGAAAGAGACAATAATATATCGAAAAAACGGTATAGTCGATTACTAGGAACGATAACTAGTTACAAAAAAATCAAATTTTCCATCAAACTTCAATATCATTGATATATGAAAAGAATTGGCAGGAAATTATTTGTTCAGAAATAATTTACCTTAGCCAGAGACAATTGAGCGAAAACAAATGGGAACAAGAGATTGATGATCAGTTTTGTAAAAAAAAGCCTGTCCAATCAACTGAAGATTTTATTTGGATATTCGAACAGAACCTGTACAGATAGTGAAAAAATGAATTGTGAAATGTTTAGTCTCATCCTCCAATCAAGATTTCTGAAATGTTTTTTACAAACTAGAATACAATTTTTGCGATTGAATTATTTTCAAGAGAAAATAATGGCAATAAAGCACATTGCACTGTACAGAATATAATTATTCCAATTTGAGCAATTCTTTTAATATTTGAATATTCTAATGTTAAAATTATTTAACTAACCGAACTTGTATAATTTTAACATTGGTAAATTCAAAAAGATTTTTTAAACTGTATTTTTACAAAGACTTTTCAGAAATCACGCTAAATCAAAATTTTATTCACAAAATATACAATATTGTAATATATCTGTACCCTGTATTGTTAGGTTTTGTTAAAAGAAGTTATAAATAATGTATGATAATTCTTGTATTATAGATTTAAATGTACCAAAATAAAATGTAGGCTTTTTCATGAAGAAATTGAACCACTCCAAAATTCATATTAAAATTTTTGTGACAATTTTTCTTCCGCCTTCTGTTTTTATTTTTAAATTTGAATTTTGGAGTCTCTGCTAGGAGATGGAACAACATTCAATGTATACTGGCAAAAGAATCATTGTATGAAAAAACTTATGTCAACTTTGAAATTTGCAGCATGTTTGTTTCTGCAGTTCCTTGTAGGTTTGGTGAATAAGGAGTTTTTTGATAGAATTCACATATTTCAACTTTGACATTGTGTATCATTTAAATTTTTTTGATGAATCTTCTGTATTTCATCAATATGTTTCAAGTTTTCTCATTGCGGCAATGTGATTCGTTGTGTATATAATTATTTCTTTATTTTTGTATTGAAAGTATTATTAACTTTGGAGCATTATGATAGATATTTATTTTAATTTTCTCGTCTATTCCATAAATGAAATCCGGACATAAGAACTGCTAAAAACATGCTGTGATTTTCATACAATGGAAAAATAATAGTAATTCAAAAGTGGCACTGTTTTAACTCATTTCTCTGATTTTTTTTGCATTTCTTGAATAGCTTTGTTTGAAATAATCAAAAACAAGAAACTCTGAGAATAGTTGGATTTGTTCTAATGTTGATAACCATGTAGCATATGAATATAATGATAAGACTACAGCCATCAGTCAGTTTTTTAGTTTTTTAAAACTATAGGTAAAAAATATTGTATAGTTTTGAATTTAGACAAATCTATGAAAGATATCATTTCTATATTTCTTACGAATTTTTGCGCTCTAAAACCTAAAGATTTCACTTCGATAAGTTCCATAAAAAACCTTGTTTTGGGTTCTATGCAACATTTCGAAAACTAACATTTCAGTATGCTGCTCACATTCAAGGGTAAAGAACTCTGATTTTTCAATCGATAATCAAGTACTTCCATATGACTATTAACAAATCCGTCAAAAAATATAGCCAAGAATTCCCTTAAAAAACATTTTTTCATTTAGTGGTTTTACAAAAATTTCATTGATCTAGAATTCTTTCCCTTGTTTGTATCTACAGCTAGTTCCAAAGTATAATTTGAATTCTACATTTCTCCTATTTTCTTATTGGTTTGAAGCTACTGAAATGATTGATAATTTAGGTTTTTAGAACTCCAAGTTCCAAAGTTGTTATGTTTGTTTTTCCTTTTTTTTTAAATATTTTTATATAGTGTATCGCCGGAATATATAATTTATCTGGTCGATAAAATAAATTCAAATTTAAAGTCAATCAAAAGGAGTATTCAGAAATCAAATAATTTTCTTGTTCAGGGTTCCTTAATAGTTATAAATGAAACTGTTATTTTTTCAATTAATTTGTTAATCTTTTTAAATTTCTTTAAAACAAAAATGTTTATTGCTTTCTCAATATACCTTTATTTATTATTTTTGTAGTTTTCTTTTATTAGCTGCTTTGTTTAGATCAGTTAGTTCAGATCTTTTACATTTAGCAAGTGAGGATTTTCAAAAAATAAAGAAATGTTTCGAAAAATCCACAGGAACACTCCACCTGACGATCTCACGTGTATTCTGTATACGTGAGTAGGAAGTTGAAGATTAGGATGGAAAGTAATCACTCAAGTTTACGAGACTAAGAAAATTTTCATTACCAAAAAAAATACTTCTCAAAGAGGGCTTATGTCTCTTTGACATATATAATTTTCTAAAAAACTAACCATGTCTGTCGAATTTTTATTTGAAGTTATTTTTATTTTAACTTTCGTTTGTGCCAGAGGGACGAAAGTCACTACTCAATTCGCAAATATTTCTTCTAGTAACTCGAGTTTTAATACCGCTACAACAAAATTTAGCTTCCATCCTGTTCATTTCAATGTTGGAGAACTGTTGATCAAAGACAAACATCCAAATATCTTGAAACAACTTGAAAATGTTAGACCAACATGGAATCAAACTCGGGTGCCACTATTCTTGAACTTGATTGTAAACTTGAATTTTATCAATGAGAACGATAAGAAATCGAATAATCACAAAAGGTTATACGGAAAGACCAAAAGGAATATAAAAAGTGAAGAAATAAACATACCAACAAAGAATAAAATGATCCAAGATGATTCTCAAAAGACGGTTTCAGAAAATTTGGGACACATCTTCGAGAAGATTAAGCTGAAGATGGAACTTCAGAGGAAAAAGAGGAATATCGAGTTCCAAAACAATGAGGACGCTAAATTGGAGGTTCATAATGTAACAAACAGCCGGAACAAAATACAGGACATTTCAACAGATGCATTTCCCAAAATGTCCCTTCTGAACGATGACAAGGAATTAGACGTGACTAAATGGTTAAAAAATTGGAAAGGTGTGCATGTATCTTGGTAGATCTCTTTTTCGAGCGCTCATCGTCTCCGATCAGATTGCTCGATCATTTCGTCAAAATGTCAGTAATATTCAAATTTTGAGCAGAGTATGGTTTTAAACGATGAATTCCTATAGAATTTCGTTAGAAATTAAAAATTCAAGCAGGAAAAAAATTTTACATTAGGGAAAACCCCCACTAGACACCTTCAAGAAGTAAAATAAAAAAAATGGGGATAATACTAAAGTACCACTTATTGCGCCCTTGTTGACCACATTTACCTCAGTTCTTCGCTCTGAAAGGGTATCATTGAGGCATGAATGAGCGCTCAAATGCTGATAATAGGATTCTTAAAAAAAAATGAGGAAAACTCCGAGTAAAGTCAAGAGTTTTTGGACGGTGTTTCATTCATGTGCCAAATGCGGGCTTTGAGACAACATAGGTGGTTGCCAAGGATGTAATTGGTGCCTGAATGAATTAATGACCACTTGAATGCTCCTATCTTCACCTCGGTGAATTCCTCATTTTCTAAAGAAACTTGATATTTCATCAAATGAATTTTTGAATTTATGACACTCTAAAATGTTTTCCAGATATTCTAGCAGTAAATCCTATTTTGAGCACTGATACGCCTACAAAACCGGAAGTTGACTTTATAGACGAATGGAAATATTCTTACAAGGTGACCCTTTATAACTCCGAGACCTACAATGTTTCCAACTATATATGCTCAGGCTTACTGGTGTCACCACAGTGGGTTCTAACTTCCGTATTCTGCAGTTTGGGTGACGATGTCATCCTTCTTATTGGGGTAAGTGCCCATGAGAGATTTTTTTGTGCACTTCACCCTTCTGTTTAAATAAGTAAACTATCATTGGAGCTCTTATTATTTAAATTAGACTCGTTGCGGCTCGGTTATCCTTCCGGGAATTGCGACCACATGGATCTTTTGTTCTTAAGAGGGGTCTAGACCGTTTCAGCGATCAGTTTGTAATGAATGGGAAATTGGTAAAACCTTCCAAATTAAATCGAACCAAATTCTACGCAGTGTGAGAGGTTCGAATTGGCGATAATTCATAATTAAATCCTTCAGCACTTTCTTTGTTCTGTATCTCAAGTATATTGATCATTAATGCCACATAAATTGAGAGGTCAACACGGTTTTTAAATTTGTCTTTCAAGGTTCAATACGCAGTTATGATGATCTAATATATTTGAACGAAATAATTCTTTGGAAAAATATTTGGTAAATAACATGAAATTGCTTTTAATTCCCTCAACTAAGCCCCTCTGTAAGAGATCAATTGGGAAAATAGATTAGAAAAATTAGGCAGTATCGATCGGGGTTTCAAGGGAATCGTTAGTAACGGTGAAAAAAAAATATCGATCGGGGACTCAGGGAAGTCAATAGTAACGGAATAGTACGTCGGTCGCGAAACCGGACTTAGACCAAAGCAATTTTTTTTTTTTGAAGATAAGAGTCCTATTTTTTATGGTTGAGTTAAATAAATAAAAAGGAAAATTCAGTGGATGAGTGAGTTCAAGGAACTTCAAGTACACTGATCAACAATTGCTAGGGATCACTTATGAACTTCTCTTCATTTGTATTTTTTTCAAGTTATCTCGTGAATATCTGTACATTATATGTTCTCTAAGGAAAAAGTAAGATGTTTTGAGTTGATTATATCAAAGTCTTCCTCACTTCATCGGCTCTTGTTCACAAAATCGATTATTATCTGTAGGCTGTTACAGGTGGAGTGAAAAGCAATGTGGTATTTGTTATTAAATCTGTTTTTTTCTCTCGTTCAAACACATAAGGTGACAATAATTGAAGAAATGAGAACAATATCAGTCATGCCGAGAAGACGTTTGGCTCCTGTGCAACTGGACCAAATCATACGGTGGATACAGGAAGGTTTGTCCCAGCGAGAAGTGTCCCGGCGGTTGAATGTTTCGCAAAGTGTCGTGAGTCGGGCCTGGAATAGGTTCATCCAAAACGACTCAGTAGCTTTTGTTCATGGGGGAGGTCGGCAGCGCAGTACAACAGCTGCCCAAGATCGTCTTTTGATCCTCAATGCTAGGAGAAATCCCACTTACCCGGCGTCGCGGCTCAATAGATCACTGAGAGTTGCAACAGGAGTTCTAATTTCGAACCAGACTGTAAGACGACGACTACATGTTCGTGGTTTGAGAGCACGTAGGAGGGTACAACATCCCCGTTTGAATAGGGAACACCGGGTTCATCGACGGCAATGGGCTGAGGAGCACCGCAATTGGACACTTGAAGATTGGAGCCGATGTTTATTTACGGATGAGTCTAGATTTCGTTTGGTCAACTCCGATGGACATATTCTTGCTTGGAGGGAAAGAGGTCGAAGGTATGCAGAACAGTTTATGGTACCCACAACAGCTTTTGGCGGAGGTTCTATATGTGTATGGGGAGGCATTTGTTTGAACCAACGCACAGAGTTGGTTGTTCTGCAGAACACCACCATGACCAGTCAGAGATATCACGATATGATTATTGAACACATAATTGTTCCGTTTGCGGCTGCCGTGGGCGAGAATTTCATTTTAATTGACGATAATGCCCGTCCACACCGTAGTCGTCTGGTTAATGAAGCGCTAGAAACTCATGCTATTGATAGGATGGACTGGCCAGCTCGCTCTCCAGACATGAATTGCATCGAACATGTCTGGTCTGAGATGTCTAGACAATTGTCAACCTTAGAACAACCGATCAATAACCTGGAGGACCTTTCTAACGCTTTACGGGATATTTGGACGAATTTGCCCCAAAATGTTATAAATCGTTTGATCAAAAGTATGCCTGCCTCGTAGGGTAGAATCACAGATTACGGATAAGAATATTTCGAGAACTAATGCATAAAATGAAAAAACAATTACTGTGCTGAAATCAGTATAAAAATACCTTTAAATTGAGGTATCACTCTCCCCATCTTCCCTATTCAAAAATTGGGGGTGGGGGTTGTAGCAGCAAGGGGTGAAGCGCTATGCGTGCGTAACCTACATCTTAAGTTGTCCCCCTCGAAACAGAAATCAACCTGTCCGAGCATTTCTATCGAAAAACTTTATTTCGTCTGTAATCTCGTCTGTTTCGTTTTCAAATGGCCACCCTGTATTAATAATCAATAGGCTACGGAAACTCGAAAAAAATAATAATAAACAGGCTGTTCTATTTGAAATATCGGAGTTGGAAGTACTCTTTGATATAAGTGGCATCACCGCAGCTTTGAAAATTTTTTAGATCGATGGTGATCTCACCCAAAACGAAATATTCAATATGTCCAGCGTGGCCCACCAGTATATGAAAAGTTCATTAATTCTCTATCAAGACCCTATTCGATCTTTGAAGGGTTCACTTGTGCAAACTTGTACAAAATAATTCAATATTTTTCAAGGTTCACGCCCTGCCGGCAAAACTTGCACAACACAACAGATACAGTGTGTTGAAGAAGGTGTACTCGCTGAGCGATAATCTGGAGCTGATACAAATGGACAGGCCCGTACAGTGGACATTCAAAGCTCCTGATATCAGAGGTGTCAAAGTAGAGGAGATGGATAATCTACTTCGCAGAGGGGTGAGAATGCTTTCCATCATAAAGATATTATATTGAATGACTTTTGTGTCCTAAACTTTCAATGCCGCAAAAAATTAGTATATTACATAACAAGAGTTGAAAGAAGCATATTACGCACCATTAGAAACAGTTGTAATTCTAGAAGTGCGTGATTGTCTCACAATTCGATTGGTGTACTATACTTTTTCTACGACCGCATTCATTTCCATAAAAACTTAGGCATATCCAAAATCAGGAGGCAACTCGCGACAGAATTATGTCAAAACGTCGAGAAGTTATCGGATACGCAAGTTGTTTGTTATTCGTTTCCGCGGCAACTACTAAAGGTTTTATCTTATTGGTTATTCGCCGTTCGATTTGCTTTACAGATGCTAAGTACCTACCTTATTGGTTGCTGATCGGGCTTTCTGTTTACGGTAAAGTGAATCTCACAGTTTTAGGTTGCACGGTGCTTAAATAGTTGGCGAGTTGTACGATTTTCTTCATTTTCTCTAGGGGGAGTGAAAAAAAATATATTTTCTTCTAATTTTTTTCGAACGAGAACCCCATTTTTTATTGGTCAGGTGGAATATACATAAAAAATAATATATAACTGTTAAGTGTAACACATACTACTGCTCTAAAATGCTCAATTCCCAAGATAAAGGGCAGTAGATATATGAGAGTTCTGCTTCACTTTTCGACCATAACCTCACATTTCTTTCACAAGCTCCTTAAGTCCTGGGGCCCCTAGAACTGGAGGTCGCGGAATTCTAGCCATTTCATCTGAAAGAAGTCCTATTTTCTTGTGATCCTATTGGGCCCTATCCCTTGTGCCTCTAAGAAACTTGTATTTGGTTCTATTTTTCTTGTGACCTTCAGCCCGGGGGCCCCATTTCATGTAACCTCCATGGATGTAAGAGTACAACTGACGGAGTTTGAGCCCCATTTCCAACAGAACTTCGGCTACTATTTTGTTATGAGTGCAATAATTTCCGGTACTGATAATATTATCTTTTTTCAATTGGACTAGTGCCCGTCATTATTAGATAAAGATATGAAGATTGATAAGCTCATGATCATTATAGATAATGGAAAAGAAAGTTGAGGTTTTGGGGATTGGAATATGAATAATGAGGTAGATTCTTACAGTTGACGATTTGGTAGCCCCAAATTTCAATTCCAATACTATACCATTCCTTCTGTAGACAGTTATTGAGTTGTGTAGTTTTCCTCTATCCAATCTAGGTGAGTTCAATCGAAAAATATTGTAATTGTGTTTATATTTTTTTTTTATGCTATTATCTTTTTAAACTTTGAATGCAGAATGCAATCTAATCCTGTCGATTATTATTCACTCGTTTTGGTATAACAAGAGGTGGATATTCGTTAAAATTACTTTGAAATTATTGAAAATAATTATAATCAACAAAATTATAATACTTATGGCAATGTTGATTATGAGGATCTTGATTGTATAATAAACTAGCTAACCCGGCGAACTTCGTACCGCCCTATAATCATGAAATATCTTTTTATCTGAATTAAGTTAATTTCTTTATTAAGTATTGCTGTTGGTATATTAATAAATCAAAATTATTCCAAAAACAAAGTTATAAATTAACCTGCATATTTTTCTGTAGTTTCTTATTTTGTAGATTGAATAACTGAAAATTAAATTTTTCGGTGTCCTGTATTATCTTCATATCGAGCTTAGTTATCGAGAAAAAAAAATAAGTTCAAATCATTCTGAAAACTATTCATGGTGTCTATGATATACAATAGAGTGGCTTAAATTTTTTTTTTCTCGAAAACGAAGCTAGATATGAAGGATATACAGGAGATGAAAAAGTTGTATATTATTAGTTGTTCAATCTTCAACACAATTTGTCTGAAACGACTAACCGGGAAGGTGAATGAGTAAACAGGTAAAATCTATATTCCACACGAAGGCTTTCCAGATTAGAATTAATGAACATTTAAAGAGTTTTCTTAACTGCAAAAATAATTGTACATATTTCAATCCCTTATTAGAATGAGAACATAAGTACGTTTAACCATAATACCGAAATTTAAAGTTGAAACTTGAAATTCCTAGAACAACTAGATATACCAAGGTAGTCTTAACAAGATTATTAGGCGCTGAAATTTGGTAATGAATAAATTTATTTGAATGAGATTTCGAAAGAAAATCATTCAGAACTCTACTGGGTGTTCAAAATGATAAAATTCATTGATGACGCTTTCAAAAGTTAATGTTGGACTATTTCAACTGGTACACCCTATAATTTATTTTCTCATTCAGTAGACAACTTTTCAAATTTGCTACTACTAAAATTTGCTACCTGATAAGAAAATATAATATGTTATGCCATTCGGAATAAGCCCCATAATAACGTTTGAGTGAGTCATCAATGAATTGTCCCAGTAGAGTTCCCAATGATTTTCAAAAAGTAAGTACTAACCTCCATTTATCTAGAATTCAATATAAAAATCTCATCTAAAAGAATTCATTCATTTTGAAAACGTCAGTTCTTCCAAAGCCTGTTCCCTCTATGAAAAATTGAAATATTTAAAAAAAAGAAAGTTTTAAGCATATAAAATTTCGAAAAATCTTGGGTTAATTTATTCTATTTAGTCTGAAAATTCAATAAAAACAGGTTGTTCTATAAAAAAAGATATTTTGTTTCTTCATTTACACATTGTTTATACACCTTATGTATTTCGAAACAATTAGATAATGTTGCTCTAATGGAGCCTAATGATACTGTGAAAATTTGAGAATTTCAGCCCTTCACCGTGAAGACCATTGCCATCGCGCCAATGCTGGAACAGCCTGTATAATTTCAATTCATAAGAAATATAATTAAGTAAAACTTTGTAGAATTCACTTTAAAAAAGATTTATTTCACAAGTTTACAAATATGAGTTCTCTCTAGTTTGAAACCAATAAGAAGACTTGTTTCAATGTTACATGAATAAGGTATTTATGGTCTTTGATAAAAGTAATCTAATGAATTGTACATAGTGGTTTGATGATAATGGTAGCGTTATCCATTATTGGATTTGAAAGTATGAGAATGAGAACAAAGTAGTATCTAATGTAAATGGATCTGAATTTAAAGTAAACAAGATGTAATATAAAAGAATGTTCAATCATTTATTCATTATGGTGATAGCATTTATGAAAAGTATATTGGAGATGAAAGTGTATTGAGTCATTAGGAAGTTAGTCATACATTTATGTAATTCTTCCACCCTTTAAGACAAAACGTCCTCGTTTTGTGGTGCTGTTGGTATTTTAGGGTAAACAGAATGAATTTCTTGAAGTTGAACTGCGTCTTCTGGGTTCTCCTTCTCTTTCATCCAAAAGGCGATTTTTTTAAACTTGTTTCTTTGTAATATGACAGTTATAATTGCAATAATACAAAATGGGAATGAAGACAATATAAATGTTAATGAAAGATGATTAACTTGGGGCAAAGTGTCTAAGTTATCTCTATGTTTCATGTCTTCTGCTTCATTTTTCAGGGATTGTACATCTTCGAGGTGTCTCTGCTCAAGGTGAATGAATTTGGATGATTCGAATTCTTGTACTTTAATAATAGGCATGTCGTAGGTGAAATTATTAAAGACATTTTCGAAGATTGTATCATCTACTATGATTCTGCAGTTTCGTTTTGAAGATATTATTGAACTTCCATTTGCAGTCTCGTACTTGATTTGATTTCCACATTCTTCTAAAATTTTTTGCGGTTCCTTGCAGGATAGAAGGACGTTGTTGTTATCTAATTGGATTTGGATCTTGTAGTTATTTGTTGCTTCTACGAAGGTGCATGTGGTAAGATTATTGAGCGAGCATCGGCTTTGTATTTGGGGTTTGGAGCAAACAATTTGATCCTCTATCGTCGGGCATTGTTCTTCTGTCCAGATTTCTTTCCTTGATCCAGATAATCTATATCTTGCAGGTAGTAGAATGATTTTCTTCCAGCGATTAGGGATAGGATAGATTCTTTGGTACATGAATGGATAAGGGTGTAAAATTGGGATATATAATATACATACTATGATATTATCAACAGATACAATTCTAAATTTTGCGAATTCGATTATTTTGAATAAATGAAGATTGTCTAATTCTAATAGTTCTTCCTTTTGATAAATGAGTTTGAGATGTGTAATTATTTCTTTTAATTCTTTGAATGAAATTATTTCCAAATTTGTTATATCATTAAAGGCTAAAGTTACGGTTCTTTGGATAGTTTTTATTAAGGATAACAATTTCTGTGATGAATAAATGTTGTAATGAATTAACTGTTGTTTATTTACTCCTTCTGTCATTTGATTAATAGCTTCAAATGTAATGTTCATATTGGTTTGAATGTTTTTGATATCTTTTATGTATCTATTAGTAATGTGGTTAGCGAAAGATGTGAATTTATCACTTTGCGTTAAGATTTTATTCTGGTTTTTGAAAAGTACTTTTAATTGTTTGTTAATATCTTTCAAGTCTTTTTGATCAAGGTTTCCAGTAATGAATCGAATAGTAGATCCAAGAAATTCTAGTGCACGTTTACTTCTTGAATTAAATTTTGAGAGTTCATTCTCGATATCTAAGCAATTGTCTATCAATGTGTTAATTAATGGACATGAACCGTTGCATTTTTGTTGGAGTAAATGAGCGTTTGTCCAAAGATGAGAGAAATTGATCTCTATGTTACTTATATTAAAATAAAAATAAAATTTATGATAATGGTTAAGTGTGTGAGTAATTCCTAAGTTCTCGATGAAGTATCCATTATGTTGAAATTCTTCGATTTGAAGGGCCAGGCTCGTTGTCGCGAGGATTCCCCTGTAATGATACATTATTTCTGAGTCTTTTGAGTTTTCTAGGATGTGAATTTGCTCGTTGACCTGTTTTGTCTTATTCCTATTATTTTATTTTTGCTAGTAGATGTTACATTTATTTTATCAAAACATGGATCTGATATTCGAATTTTTGATTTTTTGAAATAAACAGTGGATTCTGTGATATTTGGAGCATTTTCTTTATTAGTGTTCTGTTTTTGAATGACTTTTGTCCCTTTATTCAACTGTTTTTGATATATTATTTCGAAAAATGGTAAAACTTCATTTTTTCTTTTCTCATTATATACTTCGTATATCGTTGTATCTAAATCAATTTCATGGATATTGAGATTGTCATAAGGTCCGTATAGAAGGCTAAATGGAATGAATCCTGTACTAGAATGTATCGACTGATTGTAAATAAGTATTGCATTAGTCATTAAAGATTGAGGAGGATCATTTTTATTTTGTAATTTGGTTGCTCTTATTTTTTCTAATAATGTGGAATGCAATCTTTCTACGGGAGAGTTTGAATTCGGATTATAATGTGTGGTGAAGTGCAGATTTATTTTGAAGAGTTTGCAATATTCTTCGAAAACTTTGTTTTTGAACTCTTTTCCTCCGTCGCAAACTATTTTCTTTGGGTAGTTATGATGTGAAAAGAAATGTCGGATTTTCTTTAGCACTGTTAAACCAGTTAAATCTTCTACGTAGTATGCTTGTGCGTATTTGGAAAATAGATCTAGGAATGTTACGAATTTTGCATTATCGAAGCTGAATGTATCATTGTGTATGATGTCGAAGGGCTTTTTTGCTAAAAGTGGTCCAGATAGTTTAACATTGTATGGGTTTCTTTCATATTTGCTTTGTAAGCATATTTCACACTCATTTATTATTTTATTAATTTTTGTTCGCATATCTGGCCAATAGAATTTTGATTTTAGATTATTGTGTGTTTCTATAATTCCATTGTGATTTTGAAGGTGATACTCTAGTACAACTTCATTTTGTTAATCAGGTTTTTCTATATCACTACATAAAATGTTACTTTTTACGATTTTTACATTTGTATCAAAATTTGACTCACATAAATTTAAAAATAACGATTCGAGTTTTGAATCATGAAAATATACTGCGTATAATAGTTTAGGATCAATAGTTTCTTTCAGGAATTTTTCAATGTTTTCATTTTCTTGACCGGATCTTATCGTGACTTTATAATGATGTTTCTTGAAGGGTCTTTTGTATTCAATTGGTCACCTAATTTCAATTCGATTCTATTCATGTAATTATTCAGAGGTTTTTCTGAAATTGGGATACCGAAAACTGGGTTTTCTATGGCAGTGTGTTGTGTATTATCAGATTGATTTCCAATTGCATCGAGAATTTCATCTGCATCCTCTGGTAGAAGTATTTCTGTTTCATTAATTTGTGGCAATATCGATAATAGATCATCATCTATGCTTTCTTCTACTGCATTGAGTTCGATTCGCGATAGAGCATCGGCAACTAAATTTTCCTTTCCTTTCTTGTATTGGATTTTGAAATCAAATTCTTCCAATCGGAGTCTCCATTTGCTCAATCTTTGATTTGTATCTTTCAAGGAAAACATTTATGTAATTATATGTTCAGACTCATTAAATGCCTACAGTAGGGTTCTAGAATTCCAGCTTTGAATGTCGATAGTGCTTGGTTATTGTAATTATTTTCCATACAAATCCGAATGTCTCTATTTATTTCTCTAACGCTTACATGTTCTAATAGAATTTGTAGTTTGATTTTTATTCTTTCGTAACATTGTTTGTAACTCTCGTTGAAATTTTGATAGCAAGTGGTTAAGTCATGTAACAGAAGTTCTTCTGTCCTTCTGATATTGGATCGCCAAATTTTTGAGCTAAAGTTTTTTTTATTTCAGACCATCGAGTACAACGTGAATTTATTAAAACGTCTCTAGCTTCGCCAGTTGATTTTGACTTTACTGTTTCTAAGAGGAGTTTATTAAAAAGACTGTTTTCATCTTTTTTCAATAAGTTTAAGTACGTTTCAGCTTGATCGAAAAAATAGGCAAGGTTTTTGTAATCACCAGAATATTCTGGCACCATGTCCCTAGCCATGTTAATCTCTAATTGTGTGATTTTCATTTCTTGGTTATTAAGGTTAGGATTCGATTTAAAATTAATGGGAGATCTATCTCTTTCAATTGACATGTATATTATAGAGGGGAAAAAATTGGAAGAACTTACAGGAAAACAACTGGTTTCATCGACTGCAGGTGAAGATGTCTTGGGTTATTTTCTGTTCCTTGGCCCCCCCTGAGATTTTCATTACCTCATTTTTCAGCACAACATGCTCAATATTACTTTCTCAATCCAAAGGGCATGGAAAAAAGGAAAGTAATGGATTCTCAACAATTTTCCGGTTTTCAATGACAATCATGGACGCCTTATCATTTTTCAATAATTTTCATTTTGCCCCCCCTGAGAAAAATTTCTGCGAGCGCCCATGCGTGTGTCTGATTTCAGCCAGTTTTTAATTTTTTTAAATTTCTAAAATTTTTCCCTTCGGTATGCTCTCATCCCCTTAGGGGGCTTCCCCACAGGTTATAAATGCTGCCTCAAGTCATTTTACTCAGAAATTAAATTCATTTGATATGAATTAACGCATTACCTATTCGGAAAAACACAGGTCTATGAATAGAAAATTCCAGATATTCAATAACTCATAAAATATTTATGCGAAGTGTGCCATTATTTCAAATGAGCTTGTTTGATAGAGTATCTATAGTAGATTCTGAGGAAAATTTCACTTCTCGAAAATTCGATGTACAGGGTGTTCTGCAATATGTGGAATAAAGAATATAATTTTCTCAGTCCAGACCTGCGCTATCGAGAAGTAATCAGGTGCAAATATTAGGCATTGACCTATACTCATTCCCCCAAATTTTCATGAGGATCCATGCAGGCGTTCAAAAATTATGCCGATTGAAAGTTTTTGATAAAATACATAAAACAGCCTGTATCTTTTAAACTAATATAGTTAGGGCATGTTTCGAGCACTGATTCAGACTCACCAAAATGTCCTGCATCTGCCCTGAAAACCTGTACAATCATTCGTGAAATACACTGTTTAATACCAAGCTGGATCTAATTCATAAGTCTTAGGACAACTTGTTATACAGGGTGTTTCCTAAACATGCGGCAAAAATTCAGGGGGTTGTTCCTTGGACTATTTTAAGCATGTTTTGTCCTTGGATGATTTTTGAAAAACCTCTTTGTTTCGAAGATACAGGGCGAACAACATTTTTCATATTTTTAAAATTAATAATAGTTTAAATAAAAATGCGTACCGCACTGTGTTTACTAAGTAGGTACAATTTATTTTTAAATTTGTTTAACAACATTCCAATTACTAAAACGGCCAGTTTTTTGACTAAAAATTGATAAGTGCAGATGGTAAAGGAATACAGATTAAACACGGTTTTCATTTGAATTCGTTTTGTGATGTATTAGCAATTAACATTTTATCTTTGACTATTATGAATCGCTATACAAACACCGAGATGACTGACATGCATTTCATTTATGGACTTGCTGATGGAAATTCATTTTCATGTAATTTTTCATAATAAAATGTTATTATCTGAAATTTTGTTTCCCCTATATCTTCGAAACAAATAGGTTTTTCAAAAATCATCAAAGGACAAAATATTCTTAGAATAGTCCAAGGAACAACCCCCTGAATTTTTGCCGCATGTTTAGGAAACACCCTGTATAATTTGATTAGCTTATTAACAAGAACAACCCCTCTGAGTTTATGTTCAAATGATTAATTTTTTCTAAATACTTGAATGATCTATGAAATCTAATACAACATCATTTACCTCCATGACGAGTTATCCAACTGTTGACAAAATTCGAAGTTTGATATGTGATGCTGTGTCTCATTATCCTGACGAACTGAACTTTATAAAGATCTTCCCCTCGTTCATTTGATACAAGCTGTCATTTTTCTTTCCAAGTGGAAATTCTTGGAGCTTGATGATACGTTTCACTGTTCATAAACAAGTCGCATTTACTTTTTCAGAAGACAGAAGCTGTCTTGAGGTGAAAGTAGAAAAGATATAACATTTTTTTTAGAATTTGGAATATCTAGACGCAACATGGTTAATAAAATATCATAAATAGTTTTAAAGTAATTATACTTACACAAATATCCATCACCCCTTAAACTTATATAAGGAATGAATGGTGAAATATGGGATCACATTGCGCATTTAAAGTTTAAAAATATTAGATAAAGTATAAAAAACATATAACAACAATTTTAATATTTTTCAATTTTACTCACCTAAATTGAAAAGGTAGAAACTGAACTACTTAATAACTACCTGCAAAAAGACTGGTTCAGTATTGGAGCTAGTATAGTATATCCAAAGTCACTTGAACTAGTTCATAAAAAGGCTTGTCCAGATATCCCTCTGAAGTGAATACCGCGATATTTGAAACTATTGTTAGGCAATACTGGCCCCAAAGAAATTTCTGAAAATTTGTACAACCCTAGTTTAATCGAAATATTCTGACTTCCTCCAAGTGACTTTGGATATACTATACCTTTTTATATGATATTTCTAAGATCGCACAAAATATATTAATTTTATCGGTGTTTTTTGCTTGATATGAATAATTATCCACTAACAGCTGACGATTTTTTTTTATTGAAAACACTGTGAGGTGCCCCCAGATAGAATTCTCTGGGGGCACCAACCGGGAACATATGATACAAAAAGGAATTTTTTTTCTTGAACGTAAATCTTGCAATTTTGGATGAGTAACGCGAGATTGTAGATGTTCTCTCCACCATGTTTTATAGGACGCAACTTAGATATTGTGCCTCATGAAATTAATTCATCCCTAGTCTGAGATTTTAGGGGCATTCAAACCTAAAAAAGCCGTCACCTATTTTGGGGTAACGTGGGGTCTTAAAATGATAGCCCCCAGGAAATAATCACTCCTGCCCGTTACGTTGATTCTGTTGTGGTCGCCGAATAGCGAGCACAATAGTTGAAAAAAGTAGTTACTAGTTTTTTGATATTTTTGTTTAATGAAATTATTTTTTTTTTTTTGAGATTCAATTCAATCAACGTTTATGGTGATAATGTTCTGTAAATTGAATAATTCGAGTAAAACATTGTACTTAAGATTAGTTTTTCTCTTTTTTATGTAATGTTTTTATGAAAAATTGTAAATTATAAGGTGTGTGAATAAGTCTTTCCCGTTTTTTTTCAAATTTTGAGCCTTTATTGTGAAAAAATGGTTACAAATGAATTATTGAAAGTATTGGCCATCGCTAGCTACAACTTTTCCCCATCTTTCTGGCAATATACGAATCCCGTTGCGAAAAAATTCGACCGGTTTGGCCTCTATCCAGTCATCCACCCATTTTTTGGCTTCCTCGTAGGAATGGAAGTGCTGGTCAGCCAGGCCATGCGTCATCGATCTGAAGAGATGGTGATCAGACGGAGCAATGTCTGGACTATACGGCGGGTGGGGTAGGACTTCCCATTTGAGCGTTTCTAAGTATGTTTTCACCGGCTGTGCAACATGTGGGCGAGCATTGTCATGTTGCAAAATAACTTTGTCGTGCCTGTCGGAGTATTGTGGCCGTTTTTCTCGCAGTGCGCGGCTCAAACGCATCAATTGTCGTCGATAGACCTCGCCTGTGATCCTTTCATTCGGTTTCAGAAGCTCATAGTAAACCACACCTAGCTGGTCCCACCATATACAGAGCATGAGCTTGGCGCCATGAATATTTGGCTTGGCCGTCGATGATGATGCATGGCCGGGTAGTCCCCATGATTTTCTTCGCTTCGGATTATCGTAACGGATCCACTTTTCATCGCCAGTCACGATACGATGCAGAAAACCCTTTCTTTTATGTCGCTGAAGCAGCTGTTCGCAAGTGAAAAAACGCCGTTCGACGTCTCTCAGCTTCAGTTCGTACGGCACCCAATTTCCTTGCTTTTGGATCATTCCCATGGCTTTCAAACGCTTGGAAATGGTTGTTCGGTCAACTCCCAATGCTTCAGCAAGTTCTTCTTGCGTTTGACACGAATCTTCATCAAGCAAAGTCGCCAATTCTTGATCTTAAAAGATTTGCGGCCGCCCGGAACGCTCCTTGTCTTCCACGTCGAAATCGCCACTTTTGAAGCGTCGAAAACATCCGCGAACACTTGAATCATCGACACAACCTTCTCCATAAGCTTTCTGAAGCAACCGATGCGCCTCGGCAGCAGATTTCTTCAAATTGAACCAATAAAGTGAAACTTCCCGCAAATGACGTCGACTCGGCTCAAATTTCGACATTTTCACGATTTCAAAAATTTATGATGCGAAAAAATTTCAACTAATGTGTTAGTGTGGAATTGTTGACAGATGAATAAGCTTTGATTATGACATATGTAACCATTAAATACTCGCACAGTATTGGTGGCGCCATCTCTTCAAAAAACGGGAAAGACTTATTCACACACCTGATATAAAAATACTTCAACGAATGATGGCAGCAACTTCAGGACGATGAATTGATCAAATTCTAGTTATCGGAATAACCTTACTCCCAATCGCGTGTTAGTGTTCAAAACTGAAATGACGTCCGACAATATACACCAATGTTGGGCATAATCTGAACACTACCTGAGAGGTGATGATAATTTTGTCAATATACTGGTTAGAGAGTAACTCAATCAAGAGGAGCAGTAAGATGTTATCATAAGCTGTAGAGAAATAAGCTAAGGATAAAGATGATAAGGAAGACAAGTTGACTAAAGAAAATAATAATGGAAGAAGAAGATGCTCAAATAATCTTGAAACTAAGTTGCACACGGTAGAAATATGCCACATCTGGTAGCAACATCGTAGACGTCAGACCAAGGGTTTTGGACGATGAGTAGGTTCGATTTGGAAGAAATGACTCTCTCACCGACGAACTATTCATGAGTGGACTAATGGTATTCAACGGCTTACTCCGTATGGTTAAATATGGCCTTGGAGTTATTATACTGACCGTCCTTGAATGATATTTTTTATGCAAGCTACTTTATGGAGTGCAAGCAGAGCAAGAGATGAGCACCAGAATTATAATGGACGTCGAAGTAAAAATGCTAAGCGTTAAATGACACTTTAACTCATATTCCTCCCTTAATCCCTCAAGGTTATTTCCGTGCAAAGGTTAGATCCAAGAGAGAACAAAGTACCATTCCACTTCAAGATAATCCTGTAGGAACTGGCAAGACGAAACCACGAAGTGTCGCGAAAGTGAATTTCAAATTCCGAAAAGTGAACATACTCCATGCTGGAGTTAGTGGAGTGAATAAGGAGACTATCAGTCCTATATTGATTTTATGAATTTTGTTTTTGTTGTTTTATTCATTTATTATCATTTTGTTTTGTTCTATTTTTTTTTTTCATTGGAGTTAATAATTTTTGATACATGTAGAATTATAGAATGATTTATAACATATACCACCGCAATATTTGATACATTTAAAATTATTGATTAATTTCGAGCATACCACCACAGTTGTTTGTTTAGTTGATGCAGTTGTGAGTATCAGGAAATCCTGGATTCTGAGCTAACTGACGGAAAAATTGTGTATGATTTTTTTCATTATACTTAATCAAAAGTTCTATTGATTTTCATTTAATAAGATGTATCCTTTCCTCCAGGAAGTCCCATCTACCCTCTCTTACTGAGAGAAGAATTATTTTACTCCTTTGGCAGTGGAAACTACCCTAAAGTCGAGACTTCACAAGATAATGAGTCGCAAATTATAACTTAAATTTTCAGCAAGAAATATATACAGGGCGACCCATTTTGAAAGATCGACTTAAATAACTCATTTGGAAGAGCATGGATTAAAAAATGTTTCAAATGGAAGTTTCTTATTTTTTAGATAGGCATCGAATACAGATATTCATTGTGACCTTGGAATTTAGTTTCGATGTTATTTCAAGGTCAAGTAGATTTTTTGAAAAGGGAATATACATTTTCATTTGTAGAATCTCATTTTTCGAAGAAAAGTGGAAATATTTTGTCCCTTTCCATTTACAATAAAATGAAATAAACTCTGTCTATCCAAGCCATAACATAACTATGACACAGAAAACCGAGCAGAGCCCTATAGTGTGAAAGAATAAGCCCTAAATAAGACTTGCTTAATTTCTGTAATAGATTTCCTTATCATGTGTGTTTTATAAAATAGTGAATATACATAGAACTTCCTACTTGTACAAGAGTTGATCTAATTTTGAACTGAGATTTTATCTTTGAAAATATAAAACTGTTTCTTAATTGAAAAATTCTATTGAAAATTGGATATTCAGTTACAGAATTTTCAGATATACATAAAGTTTATTTTCAAAAGCGAACCCATAATTTGAATTCCAAATGATGAAAATCTTCCCTTTTTAGAAATGCAACTTACTATCTTGGGTTCCTGTTGATATTGAGAAAAATATATTCGAGCTGAGACAATACCCCCAACTCACGTTGCAGACGGAGTAAGTAGAGAATATTTTTATGACAAAACTAACTGATAAAATTTTGGACTCGGTTATTCGGTTCAAAAATGGTTTCATAAAAACTCCAGCTCTTTGATTGCGTGTGCGTAAACGTGATATTCAGCCCTATTCTGTAACTTCAAATCGAATAGAGATGATAGATGGATCGAATAGAAGTGCATGGGAATAGTTTTGAATTGGTATTGTGCAACTAGGTGGTTCTTCATGGGGTGCTGGTGTCAGCACTCTTCATACGACAGCTTTGACCTTGGGTTTTCTGCTGCTAAACTGTTGTCCTGTTTGGTTAAATAGTACTCATGTTCAAACCAGTGATGCACAGCTTAACGTTTCTAAGAGAATTATTAGTAGAAACAGGTACTAGGACAGATTAAAGTCACGCAAACTTCCAAAGATTAATACTTTCCTTCAATCGAGTGAGAGTGACAAGGAAATTGGGTCTAATCGTTGATCCATCAGAGAAAGTAGCAGGTTTCATTCATCCTAGGAAAATTTGGTGTATTTTGAATAGACTTGTGTAGGACTGGTCATGGTCGTTGCAATAGTATGCTTTTCAAATGGTATGGTTCCACTAGCGATGCTCAACCGTCAGAGGTAACACAAGATGGGGTCGATAAAGTCGCAGTTCAAAAGACCTTATCCGGTGGTAAACCGTTCGGACAGTGACAGGATGAGGCGGGAGACTGTGGCCTTGCCATAGCGTATGCAGACGATCTAGCCCTGGTTGTTAGCGCTGACAGCCGGCGCTTGCTCGAAGAAGCCCTTCAGCGCCTTATTGATTTGGTGCTTGAGTGGCTTAGCCGTAACAGGCTTTCCATCTCCCAGGGCAAGTCTGTGGCAGTGCTGTTGAGGGGCTCTCTCGACCGTAGACGTCCTCCGACAATTCGATCCCTTATGGGTTCGTTTCGCTGGTCATCGGAGTATAGATACCTTGGCGTGGTGGTTGACTCTGGCCTGACTTTTATTCCTCACGCTAAGGCCTTGCGTCAAAAGACCCAGGTGGTGGCTTCCGGGCTGTTTCGTCTTCGACGAGCACTAGGAGGTGATCAGGTTCGGTCTCTGATCATCTTCTATAAAGGTATTTTTCTGCCAATAATTTCTTATTGCGCCTCCGCATGGTATCACCGCCTGGGTCATTCCCATATCCGACGGATCATTCTTTCGGCACAGCGGCATTTCCTCCTCCTTATTTTTCGATCGTATCGAACTGCAGCCACATCTTTTCTTCAAGTTGTGACGGGTAATTTACCCGCACACTATTACGTCGTTCATCGGGCTGCAGCTTATTTTCTGAGGAGAGGATTTGAATTTCGTTTCGGAGAGCTCTACATTCCATCCGTGTCCTTGGACGATCCTGGTAGGGCCTCTGCGATCCGTCGGTCCATGGATGTGTCACTGCGCCATTTCTTCTCTTGTTGGCAGTCGGACTGGGAGACGTCTGACCCGGGTCGTTGTACCTTCGACTGGATCCCCTCTGTTCATTTTATTTCCAACAACCCTTGGTTCCGCCCAAGTTTCCCTCTGGCCTGTTTTATTTCAGGCCATGGTCCCTTCAAAGGTAATCTGTTCAGGCTGGGTCTGGTCGAAGAGGAACATTGTACATGTGGTCGCCAACAGTTCAGCGACCACATCCTTAGAAACTGTCCCTTGTTTAGTGACCTCAGGGTCATTTACGGTCTATCTGTTCTCGAGTCCCCGGATCTCAGAATGGCCGATTTCTGTGCATCTCGGCAAAATTTTGGCCCTTTGTCAGCATTCGCGGCTGACGCTATATGTCGTCTCAACTCCTGGCAATAATGTGAATGTGCCTAAGCGTAGTGATGAGCACTGCTCACGAACTACATTTTGCACTGTTGAGTTAGTGACAGGATAGTCTTGTTTTCCTAACCACTCATCAGCCAAAGATCGAGTTGTCGGTATCTAATGGCCATAAGTTTTAGACGTTGATCTTGAACTTCATTTGTAACCCTTCGATGTCCGGTGCCTACTCTTCTTCAAATTATGGCATTACCAAACCACGTTTGACAACATCTCATAATAGACGTTGGATTTCTGTTTGTACAGTTAGCGATTTCTCAAAATGACAACCCCGATTATCGTAGACCAATAATCCGACCTCTTTCAAATTCACTTAGTTGCCGATAAATTCCGATAAATGCTCTAGGCATTTTAACAACAACTAAACATCGACTTTGGATCTCCTCGAACAGCTGCTTTTTTGTAAAATTTAAAAAACGTGCAAAAAACGACTGCAATATTTAAGTAACAAAAATTTTTTATATGAAAAAACCTTCACGATTTTTTTCTCCAAATTCATTCATTTACTCCTTGCTATACTGAAATATTTAAGTTACAGAATAGGGCCTATTACTGGAACCTCAATATCTCGCATTTCACTGGTCGTTTCAGATTAAATTTTGTATGGATATTCTGGATGAGTCATAAGTAGTTCGATAGAAATTTCAGCTCCTCCGAATAGATTTTATCTTATTTCATTCAAAAATCAACAGTGTTAATCGAAATTTCAGAGGCACAAGAAACCTCAAGAAAAACTGCGTGAAAGCCACAACTGTCCAGCAGTATAGTCTCTCGAGGAAAGACATAGGTTCTCCAGTTCTCTGTGATAACACCGTCACAGGCATCTTGCTGAATATCGAAGAGGAAGAAAATATGACTGTTGAAGTACTTTGTCCCGTCTTGGAATGGATCACCTTCTTCACAAGAGAGGGGTCCTATTTTGAGGTAACAGCCAGAAAATACACCTTGAGAAGCGAAGCAGTTACAATGGGGCTTGCTAAAGACTGTCTGTTGGTGCATTTTTTGATGGTGTATTTGATTTGGATGACTTGATGGAAGATGAGAAATTATCTGCGTAATTTAATTGTATTAATGTTCAAAGGAAGTGATCAGATAGAAATACTTTTTTTCTTGAAAAGAAATAAATCTCATGATTTTGGTTTATTGTTTATTATTCAAATCACAAAGGAGGAACAAAAATGCAGTAAGTTTTTTTCTTACTCTAATCAACAATAGGTAGGGAGGTACTTATCTTCTCCTTTGTCCCCAAAGAAGATTAATGCCTTATAAGGAATAAACTACACAAATCATAACCGCTTCTCCTGACTATTACATTTTGGTCACCCCGAACAATAACTTAAAACTGTTCAATCGACTTCTAATTTCTTGAAAGTTCCTTCCAAACCAAAGATTTTGTTGAAATCTGTTGATTTCTCAATTCTTTTCGACTCGTCCGTTATTTGTTTGGCATGTTCCTTGAAGAACTCCATGTTGTTTTCGAGACATGTTCTATTTTTTTCTGAAACATTCATCAATACTTGAATTAGTTGAGACTTTCGTGGCCATCATCGTTTGAATGTTACTTCTTAATTCAAATTATAAGGGAGAGAAGGAAGAATTTAAGTTTCAACCAAGATACACTTACTTGTAAGTGTATCGTGGTTTGAACTAACCTCTTAATTCATTGCAACTACCGGCAGAGCCTCCAAAATCTTTTGGTAGCATCTCTTGTGGCACAATTTTGTAGAAACTTTCCATAGATGAGTGTATATTGATCTAAAAAAAATCAAATATTATGGAATCAATAAGAATGAAAATGAAACCTTCAAAAGGTATCAATTATTATAATTTTGTTACAGTATTTTCTAACTTTTGTAAAATAAAAATTATCAGGAAACAAAGTAATCAATTAATTAGTCCTTACCATATCAAAAAGTTCTTTTTTGATGAATGGCTTGAAGATAGCTAACGCTTTATCTATCCATGAAGGTGCGTTGATGATATGAATGTCTTTGAGTCTAACAGGTAAGGCTTCCTAAAACAAATAGAATATGATTCAAATTATGGATTTGAATTCAAATAAAAAATCCACTCCGAAAATTATATCTAAAGAATTATTGAGAATTTAATAGTATATAAAACAGGAAGTATGAAATATTATTGAATCAGTAGGTACTCAGATATACACAGTGAACATATTTATTGAACTGTACATATAATAGGTACTTCATACAGAGGTAGGTTCCAAAACTGTCCCACATGCAGGGAATTATATTTAACCATAATTTATTGAATTTTGGATATAGGAGGGACACTTTCGACACATTCGAAACGATTACGGTGCATTTCTATTCGATCCATACCATCTCTATTCGATTTGAAGTTATAGAATAGAGCTGATTATCAGAAGTCGTAATCAAAATAACTACGTATACAATAGAGAAGATATAAAAAAGCCTGCCAATTACTGTATAAGTAGATTGTAAATATGCAATAAACAGTTAAAAAAAATGTACACCTGCAGTAAAAAATTCAATATGGGTGGTGCACGAACTTTCTCTTGACGTCCCTTATAAAGGGTGTTTTTTTTTTAGAGCTATAGAACTTTAAATTGCAATAAAACAACGATGGATTATTCGATTGACATGAATTTTATTTATCCGTAAGATAATCTTGTGGCATTACATTTTAATTATGATTTCTGGCATATGACCGCCACGGCTGGCTCGGATGTAGTCCAATCTGGACGTCCAATTTTCGATGACTTTTTCCAACATTTGTGGCCGTATATCGGCAATAACACGGCGAATGTTGTCTTCCAAATGGTCAAGGGTTTGTGGCTTATCCGCATACACCAATGACTTTACATAGCCCCACAGAAAGTAGTCTAGCGGTGTTAAATGACAAGATCTTGGAGGCCAATTCACAGGTCCAAAACGTGAAATTAGGCGGTCACCAAACGTGTCTTTCAATAAATCGATTGTGGCACGAGCTGTGTGACATGTTGCGCCGTCTTGTTTGAACCACAGCTCCTGGACATCATGGTTTTCAATTCAGGAATGAAAAAGTTAGTAATCATGGCTCTATACCGATCACCATTGACTGTAACGTTCTGGCCATCATCGTTTTTGAAGAAGTACGGACCAATGATTCCACCAGCCCATAAAGCGCAACAAACAGTCAGTTTTTCTGGATGTAACGGTGTTGCGACATTCACTTGAGGATTAGCTTCACTCAAAATGCGGCAGTTTTGTTTGTTGACGTAGCCATTCAACCAGAAGTGCGCTTCATCGCTAATGGACGTAGTGCGTGATACGTATTCCGCACAGAACCATTATTTTCGAAATAAAATTGCACTATTTGCAAGCGTTGTTCAGGCGTGAGTCTATTCATGATGAATTGCCAAACCAAACTGAGAATAAATCACTTGATAGCTGTTCAATCGGTCGCCATCATGAACAGTAATGCCAACTTAAAGTTATATACCTCGAAAAAAAACACCCTATATTAACTACCGAATGAAACGATTGATATAAAAAAAACAGATTTTATATCAATAATTAGAAAGCTCTTTCGATTTCCATCTTTTCTATTTACGTGCATGAAACACATACGGATATGGAAAAAATAAATTGAATTTGGAAAAGCACTCGGTATCAACTCGATCGCAGAATCAAGTTTAATTCAGTTTTATTCACAATCGAATTTCTCATTAGAGATGCACATTACGAGAAATTGCACTTTCAGAATTTCTTTTCTTCATCATCATTTGCAATAAATTCTATACAAAAAAATTTTTTGTGTTATATTATATACAGAATTTATTTGAGCACGACCAGTGAGTCCAACCTAATCATTTCAGACCATTTTCCGCTCAAAATTCTAAAATTATAAAAACATAAAGCTTAACAATTACGAGCAATAATGTTTGGCAAAACATACCTGGACATAGAACAAATGTTTCTTAGAAATGCTAGGATTGATTTTTAACAAGTGAGCAAAACTGGAGCCTTCAAAATCGAAGACAATGTGCAATCCTTCGTTGGTACCCTGCAAGTTCATGGCGAGGTTTACTATCATGTCGAACATCTTACATTGATCGATGTATATGTATCTGTCGGGATTGGTGTCCAATAGTTTCATGAATATAACCTTATATCCACTTGGCGCAAGCTTCGGCAGGAATGCTACCAATCTGAAAGAACAATGCCAATATTACAATAAGGTAATGTCTCAAATATCGATTCACAGACTACATAAAATGTTTGTGGGTAATTTGACCCTATTTACTCGTTTGTTACCTATTTGATTGGAAGGACAGGTGGCAGGAGTGTCGCGCGTTTGTGTGGTCTTTCTTTGGAAGATTGAAGTTCTATGATATTCTGACACCATATTATAGGATCCATTAGTACTATTAGAGGATATACTAATAGTACTAATGTTCAGATTTCAGTGCAATAACTTTGCCATCGGATAGAACAACTGACATAATTTTCACTCACAATTTTCTGTTATGTAATAAATGACCAACTTGTTGAGCGATTCATGTGATTTTATGATATAAGTTCTGTAGTCCAGTAGATAAATACATTTTCTCTATTTCAGTATCGTAATTAGTTCATTACAGTTCCAAAAACAGTGTTGTAATGGACTCATTACAGCATCGTTTTCAGTTATATTTTTCGTTTTGTGGTTGTCTATAGTGACTTCCAATCCTATTAAATTTCAACAAACGTCAATAATCGTCAATATAATAATAATAATTTGGATATAGTGGAATGATTTGCAACATTGATCGCAATTTTTCTCAATTCCGGTGGTGTTAAATTTATATTGTCAGACATAATTCACGAATTTAATGCGTAATTGTGAATTATTTCGAAATTCGATACGTACGACTCATATTCAAATTCCGTAATCTGTCAATTTTGGTAACAGTCACACCAACTGCCAAGATACAATACAAATGTCACTAGGATATATAATATTAATTTTTCATTGAATTTCGAAGAAATTCCACAAAACCTAACTGAAATAGAGAAAATATCGTCTAATACTCGTTGCAGAAGGCAATACCAACACTCATTTGTTCGACCAATAAATTCTCTACAATTTTGTGTTCACAGACTTTTTCGTAAACCCAATATCAATTGAGATACAGTCGATCAAAATAATAGTTCAGTGACAAAGCAAAAAAGTGGGATCTGCTGAAAAAAATTCCGAACTTAATGAAACTTCTACAGGTTGTTTGAAGATGCTGTGAAATGCTTCTCTCAAATTATCCAACACGAGGACCCTGTGCTAACTTGAGGAGGTGCTGAAATACCTCAACATTTTCGGACTTTTTTCTGTTTTTTGCTTATTACTTTCAACTTCATTAGTTTCCGACCAAAACTTACATTTTCAAAGTTGTAGATAATTGAATTCCTTATAATTTTGTTTCCCGAAACTTTTTTCTGAAGAATCTAAAACTTATATCAACCGAGTTACAGCCAATCAAAATTAGAGGAATTTTTTTAAAATGTCAAAAATTGGCAAAAAACAAAGGTTTTGACCCTCTAACTAACAATAATTACCAGCTGTTCTATGGTAATTATAGTAATTACTCATCAATATATATATATATGTAGAGTAGATATTTCAATGTTATCGTGGAATGTTATCACCTTACTGTAAATTCCTATCAACCGATAATTATTTTGAACCTTAATAATCAGATCCACAGGGTAAAATCAATAAATAATAACCAAGAATTAATTGAAAATAATGACTTATATAACCCGAAAAAAGTCCAAAAATGTTGGGATTCTTGGGCCCTCCTCAAGTTAGCACAGGGTCCTCCTGTTGGATAACTCGACAGAGTCATCCCACAACACCGCCGACCAATCTATAGAAGGTTCATCAAGTTTGGAATTTTTTCCGCTTTGTCTACTGAACTATAAATTTGATCGACTATATCTGAATTGATATTAGGTTTACGAAAAAGTTTGCGAATACAAAATTGTAGAGAATTTAATGATCTACAACTTTAAGAATGCACGGTTTGGTCGACAACTACTTAGTTTAGAGGTTATGAGCAAAAACTGAAAAAAAGGCCAAAAATGTTGGGGTTCTTCAACCGTCCTCAACACAGGGTCCTCGTGTTGGATAACTCGACAGAGTCATCCCAACAAATCCCACGAACATCCTGTAGAAGTTTTATTAAGTTCGGAATTTTTTCCAGCAGACCCACTTCTTTTGTATTTGTCTACTGGACTACTGGGCGTTCTGCTGAAGATTTATTTCAATTTTTATCTGCCAAATTCGGAAAATTTGACTTGCATTCAAAATTAGTGGCTCAAATATATGATGGGGCTAGTGTAATGTCGGGAGAAGTAAACGGTTTACAGGCAAAAATCAAATTTATAGCACCACAAGAGATATTTACTGATTGCTATACACACCTACCAATTAAATTTTAAGTAATGCGGCGTGCAGTTCGATCCAATTTCAACCTTCTCAGGATTTTCATCATATTATCATCATATTTTATTTCATATTAGTAATGAAATTTTTTTATTGATTATTATGCATCTGACAAAGTAAAGTTCATTTGATAAACTTTGTACGTAAACTTAAAATATATATGTATATTACAATAATGATCTTTTTTTATGTGCCTCACCATCTTATACTTTCACTAGGCGCCACTGCACCTCGTATACATATACCTATTTATCTACTCGAATCAACACTATGAATCTTCAACTATTCAAAATTCGGTCAAATTCGTCCGCTCTGTAAAATAACAACAGTAAAAACATGTATGCAGGAACTGTGTAATGAATATAATTATAAATTTGTGAAGGTGGCTATGCCTTAAAGATACTGCATACTACATAATTATCAAAATAATTTTTTTTGACTTTGACTAGACTGTGACGATACTATTCGAGGAGAGGTAGTGAAGTCAGGATTGTATGATAGATGATAGTAAAAGTGAAGACCCTGAGGATGACAATGAAAAGGATATTGTGTGTGATAATGAAACCCTGTTAGTTACCACATAAAATTTAATTTTTTTGTGTATTAAATTGACATAATACTGCCTGAAATGAAAATATAATTCAATTTCATTAGTTATGAATCATCGTAAGCTGAATGTAGGTATCGTTGTAAAGATCGTCAGTGTATTTGCAAAAGCAACCATGCAACTCTGAGATTTATTAAACATACAGCGAACGATTATTTTTATTTTTTAAGAAGTAGGAATATTCAGCCGTTAAAGATCCATAAGGTATGAAATACATTTTTTTTAAATTCATTTAATATCATATACACGACTCACATATAAACATCTGATTATAATTTTTCAATTGAAAATTTCCTGAAAAAAAACATACAATACATTTTGGCGTGGTATGAAATCCCTAAAACAATTTTTTTTTGCCCAGCATATGAATCACTTCCTACTCCACCACTACTGGTGCAGCTGACGCTCATAGATCTACTCTAGGTGGAACCTATTATTATTAGGATTTTTCAGTCGGTTTGAAATTATATATTTGAACATAGCACTACCTCAAGTACTTGAATCATACACGCTTTAACAATATATTTGAATTTTAAAATTCACTACGAATACTTATAGTGAAAATTTAGTAGCCACAGTTTGCAAATCTAAAGCATTTTTGGGTCGTTGTGAAGCAGTGGCGTACCCAGACATAAGCCTTGGGGGGGATAAAGAAAAAAAAAATTCAATTTTTCCTTCTTTTGAAGAAGTTTTCCAAAGAATTTTGCTTACTCATAATAAGATTGTGATATATGAGGTTGTTACATATAATGGATATTTGGATATTCCTTCTGGGGGGGGGGGGATATATCTCCCTTATCCCCCCCCCTTGGGTAAGCCACTGTTGTGAAGCATCTTCTCGGCCAGTAATACTGGTGGAAAAATTTGAGCTTTTGGTACAAGTTATTGATGTGAAGAACGTGTGCATCGCTCAAAGATACAACTGAGAATACTGCTGTTGACGATAACGCAGTTTTGATTTCTCGTCGATCTTGAGAATTAGGCAATCCACAAAACGGAAGATGTTCTTGTGGACGACGTTTATTTTCAACAAGAAGATGCTACCTGCGAAAAAAACAACGGAATAATTT
Source organism: Harmonia axyridis (assembly GCF_914767665.1). Taxonomy (NCBI): domain Eukaryota; kingdom Metazoa; phylum Arthropoda; class Insecta; order Coleoptera; family Coccinellidae; genus Harmonia; species Harmonia axyridis. The sequence goes on from NC_059503.1 coordinate 28,731,669, forward strand.
CTATTTTGCAAGAAAAATTTCCTGGTCGTGTTATGTTTCGTAGAGGTGATCATAACTGGCCACTGAAATCATATTTTTTTTTTCTTTGGGGCCACGTGAAAGATAAGTTCCAAGCCAAGATAAAATTCTTGAAGTTATCGAGTACATACAGCCGCAAATGTGCGAATTGGTCATGAAAATTTTCATGAAGAGGAATGGTGCTGCAACCGTTGCTGTGGCGGCCATTTGGCTGATATTCGTCTTTTCAATAATAATAAGCCTATATTTCCTACAGCTATGATGCCCAATTACAAGAAATCAAAAACAACAACCAATATAAAATCAATAATAATTTATAAAATAAATCAATGCTATATATCATGAATGTAATCCAATAGAACAGTAAAAATTAAGTGATGGACAGCCCATATACATCCCAACAGACAGTATTCAGGCCCCGGAGAAGAAGAACAAAATACAAGAAAGAAATGAAAATCAAATACAATATAACGTCATGGGTGAATCTTAACTTCAAATGTTTTCATTTAAATACAAATCACAGATATAGTCTTGCAAAAACAAATTAGTTCTTGGTGGTTAATAAGAAAAGGTATCTAGTTCTAGCATTCGGGAGAGGTACGAGAAAATCTTGTTTACTCAGCAAACCAACGCAGTCAATCTTACCAATCAGAAAACCATGAAGAAACTTGATGGCATGTAAACCTTTTCTGCATTCAAGTCTTTTCAAATTGAATCTTGATAATCCTATAATCGTATCCCCTAGGCGAGTACAGTCCATCCTCACGAAATGAAAGCCAATTCAAAAACATTCTTTGTAAAGGGTGGGCAAATAAGCGAGGTAAGCGGCTATATCTCAGGATCCACTCATCGTAGAGATTTGCGGTAAAAATTTATACACTAAAGTGTACAAGAAAACACAGTGGAAATTGTTTTGAAGTTCATACCTCTACCGCTAGGAAGCGTAATAGCTATTGTCGAGTAGATAAATGAACTTTATTTGAAAATGTTTCATATGAAGTTGAAGAAAAAATATCATCACTGTAATCCTTGGGAAATTCTCTATCTTTTTGAATTGTCACTTTCTATTTTTTACGACATCAAATAAGGGTAGGTGAAAGGAGAAATCTGACTGATTGAAGTGCCTGTAATTCAGTTTGGCTAAACATTTTTGAGCAAATTAGATCTCGTCTGAAAGATAATATCTTGTTGATTGAGGACAAAATATACTCATGATAAATTTGTTTTCGCTGCTTTCGATAGGGGGCGCTAAGTCATAAGTTCATTGTTTTGTTCATTTTACTTCGAAATTTCAAATGTAATGATAAGATTTTCTTAACAGAAACAGAAATTCCATCAAATTTGTATGAAAAAACCTGCAGGTTGTAAAGCGATAGTTTCAGGCGTTCTGAAGTTATGACCGAAAGAATATATTTTTCAACTGATACACGGTGAAAAACCAAATTGTGTCTTTAAGTTCTGACAGAAACAGAAATCCCATCAAATTTGTATGAAAAACCCACAAGGTCGCAAAGCGATAGCTTCAGGCGTTCTGGAGTTATGGCCGAAAAAAGATATTCTTGAATTGATGCACTGAAAAACTAAATTGTGTCTTCTTTCGGCCATAACTCCAGAACGCCTGAAGCTATCGCTTTACGACCTTCTGGTTTTTTCATACAAATTTGATGGGATTTCTGTTTCTGTCAGAATCTAAAGACATAATTTGTTTTTCGCAGTGCATCAGTTGAAGAATAACACAAACAACAAGCAGGCTTGAAAATTTTTTTCTTCTTCGGACCTCACGTGTTTTGAGTGCCACGAGCCGCCACTGTTTTGAACTTTTCTTTGACCAAATATTACACATTAGTTTGCATATTATTACACCACAAGTGTTTGGTATTTCATATATGCCGACCTTACCCTAGCATCTTTGAAGCCCAAAAGCTTTGTACTGCGAACTGGCTGAAGTAAGTATCTAACAAGAGTAATATTGAAATAATTACTTACCCTACGTCTAAGGCCATTTGAATGCCTGGGTCTTTCGGATTTTCATCGCTAAACATATCCTTGCACAAGGTTCTCACAGTAAAGTAGTTTTCAATCGCTGACTTTGCCTGTTCATTACTGTAGTAACAACTTTGGAGAAAGAGGATGTATTGGAGTTCTGAAAAATATGAGGAAAAGGTTGAGGTGAAGTTAGGAGCTTTTGAGCGCTCGTCAATCATTCACCAATTACACCCTTAACGACCTCAAAACTGTATATAGAAACTATGTGGTCTCCAAGGTTGTAATTGACACAAAAATGAATGATCGCTCAATTTTCACAAACGCTATTTCATCGATATTGAAGAATTTCAGACAAAATTTTGAGACTATTATTCAAATAAACACAACACCAAACTTTTTGGTCTTCAATATAGATTCATAAATGTATACAGTAGTCCAGCGGAATATAGAATTTACAATGTCTTCAAAGAATACACTGGTCGGCAGACGACCAATATAAAATTTGCATAACACATTATTCTTGACCAGGTATTTATATTCAGAATTCTCATTTTTTAAACGAATTTGATTAGTTAATTTTTTTTCAGCCGATATACAAGCGATTGCAACACCTCATTTGTCTTTCAGTGATTTGACCTGGAATATTCAATTTTTCAAGCGAAAACCATGATTTGGTTGAAATAAAATGAGAAGATGAAATATGCTCAAAAATGAATGAGAATTCCAAGATCATTTTATTTTCAAGACAAAGCTATGGCTTAGCAGATTTTTTTCCGAAAATATAATACCCGTACGGAAGTAACTCACATAAATAATAATATTCATCATACATTCTACATTAGAAATACAACTCGATGCATTGAAAGCGGGTAGCGAATAATTCCATAAGGATATCGACAATTAGTAGCACAGTGGTTGTATAAAAAGTAGGTTTTCTCGAAAATATATCACCCAGCATCTAAAAAATTCATATGAAGATTTTCCCTAAAAGAAGTCCAAGAGAGAAAATGATTAGCATGTCCTTAGGCACACTCTCTATACACTGTGTCCGTAAAGTATGGAACAAATTCATTTTCAGCTAAACAGACCATTTTGAGAAATAATCCTGCAACAGGTCGATTTTTTATTTTAATTTACCTATTTTAAAATAATAATCTAATACACAGGCTGAATTTACTTTCGAGTAATGACGTTACCGTCTTTTTTTTTATTGGAACACCCTCATTTTTTCTCAATTTTCCGATTACTCTAGCTGAGCTGATTCCAAAAATGTATCACATGTTGATTCCAATTGTTACAGGATGGACAAAAATACAATAGTTTTGTGTGTGCTCATAAAATAACGCGTAACATTCTTCATTAGTTAAATTAACAATATTATCAAAAATACTTATTGTCTAGTGGCAATTGGTTTGAGTATAACACCCTGTAGTTTGTTTCAATTTCAGATTAATAAAAATGAGCTGTTTCCAAACATATTTGGTACTTGTGGTCTAGCAGACAGAATATGAAAGAAATTATTTCTTATTTTTATACATTTTTATTAATCTAAAAATGTAACATGTTACATTCGAACCAATTGCAGCTAGACAATAAATATTTTTGATAGTATTGTTATTTTAACTAATAAAGATTGTTACGCGTAACTTTATGAGCACACACAAAACTATTGTATTTTTGTCCACCCTGTACCAATTGGAATCAACATGTGAAACATTTTTGGAATCAGCTCAGCTAGAGTATTCGGAAAATTGAGACAAAATGGGGGTGTTCCATTTAAAAAAAGTGACCGTGACGTCATTACTCGAAAGTAATTCACCCTGTATATTAAATTATTATTTCAAAATACGGTAAATTAAAATAAAAAATCGACGTATTTCAGGAATATTTCTTAAAATGGTCAGTTTAGCTGAAAATGAATTTGTTTCATATTTTACGGACACGGTGTATATTATTCTTTTTGTATTTTCTTATACTAGTGGGTTTCGTGCTTCTGTAGTTATTTTTGAGTTAATAATGAAGAGAAGAAGTCTGACACATTCTTCACGTGAGGTGGTTTAAAGGGGTTGAAAGTTGTGCATGAACAAAACTGTAATGGTCGACTTTCTTTCGATGACAAATTTCATCAGGTACCATCATCTCAAAGTGTACTGAAAACCTCTTTAAACTAACTGATTTTTCAAGAAAAAAATTTTATTCTTGAAAATTTCTGCACGCCTGTTAAGAAGATACAAAGACCTTGCCAAAAAAGTACCACATAACCCACTTTCCCTACTCAAAAAATTTAGAGGTTTGATGGGGATGGTACAGAGTGCAACAAAAATCCTTCAAAAATGCATAAAAGTTTGGTAAAACTGAAACAAAAATAGACCTGTTTCAGAACTTTGTTGCCAAATATTATACTTCTGAGAAAACGAATTTGTTCCATAATTTTGACGCGCACTGTATAGTCTAAGGTCAAACCCAACCATTTAACACCACTCTAGGAATGAAATTATAAAATTATCGACATTTGGCCAAAATAGCCAAAATCATTCAATATATTTACCGAATAGGGAAAATTCGAGGGGTAAATTATCCACCATCAACAAAGACTCACCGCTAATCTCAGGCAAATGAGGTTGTTTTTCCGCCCATGACCTCAGTCCATCGATGTCTTCCTTCTTGAGCTTAGGGTCCTTCTCGTACTCCTTTATTACATCAGCAAGTTGGGTCATTTTCGGTTGACTTTTAACGGAATACTGACTAAAAATGAAAAACCTGATGATCTCGATGGTGGGAACTACATTGCTCTCTTATGACATTGAGTTGGGTTATAATTAAAAAAACATCTATAGTTCCGTTGGCGTAGTTTAAAGTATACAATTAAAAACTGATCAGAGTTCCTAATTATATTTTCATTCGTACATGACATAAATTTAAATTTTTTTCAATGAATTATGATCAACAGCCACGTGGTCATGGGAAATCGTAATTTATGATTCAATATACGCACATAATCAAACGATATTTCGATTATATATTTGCTTTTAAACGCCTTTTTTTTTGGCAATTATTGAATCGACAATTACCAAATAGAAAAGTGTGTTATCAGATAAACCCACAATTAATGCAGTACTTATAGTCTGCATAATTTATATAATTGCAATTCAATTGATTTTTTCTCATTCTCATTATTCAGCATTCTGACAACGCTATCACCACGGAATTTCGCACGAAGCTTGGAATTGATATTTTTCACATAATCCACGCAAAATTTCAAATCTTTAGGATTTTATATCACAATATTAGAATTTGTTGTCATATCCTTCTTAAATTTTCTTTAGTTCTGGTTCAGCCATTCTCATGAAATTTTGTAAGTACAGATTATTCTATACAGGGTATATCATCATAAATTTGACAAACATATAGTTCCTGGAGAATAATTTTCAACCTCAATACATATAACTCGTTTTGAGATTGGGTTGTCGAAATATTTCAGATGGTGATGTAAAGTTATCGCAAAAAAGTTTCACTGTAATTTTAATGAATCTCTGTTGGGACTCGAATCCTCGACCTTGAGGTAGTACCTGTAGAATGCAAATTTGAACTAATACAAGGATATTAATGGCTTTAATAAAGGAACCTTCCATATTTTTCGATTCTATTTTCATATTCATGTTAGGTACAAAAAAAGTACAATAGTGAAACATTTCAATAATTTCGAATGAAATCTTTTTTTCTTGTACCTGGACATGTGAAAAATAGTTATTTGTTTTGCTAGGCTGCAAAGTAGTAAACTGACTGCCGCGCGTGATAGTTCATAGGAATTTAGCGTAGGCAGTCAATCTACTTTGCTGTCAATTTGAAGATATAATTTTTCTCCGATTTTTTATGATGATTTATACACTATATTGTATTTTGCAAATTATTACAATTCTATCAATCTTTTTATTTTCCCTGTGGTGATGAATTAAAACTAAATTTGATAGAAATCGCAATTGTTGTAATCGTTGGTGCTATGGAAATGTATATGTCATCATGTCCATAATAAGTTTGACAGCTTATGAAATATTTTATTCCTATTGAGATTTTTGTGCCTCGGCAAGAAAGTCCTCACTTTGCTGCTTAGGTAAGAAAAGTAATACTTTTCTGATTGATATGTGTCTGCAAAATAATATTTGCTGTCCTCGGAGAAAAAAAATGTTGTTCGATTTATGAGAAAATGTTTTCACAGAGATTCTTAAAAAATTTAGTTCATTCAGAAAATGCAATTCAATTTGAAAACCGAAAAAAAAAGACATTGCAGGTTTTCCGCCATTTTGATTTTTTTTTCAGAATTCTTCACCTTTTCTGAATGGGGCACTCAAAAATACTCTGATGTGACCAGAACTAGAAACTTCAAAGGTTATACATAACTTACCACACTCGATAAAATATTGCTCAAAAATGACGTTGCTCACCCTGTATCTCACTTATGCTTCGAAAACGAGTTAACATATTATTCATGAGGCAACATTGATTCTCTCGGTGTCATCCACGCAACTATACATGTTTCTCCTGTTTATGAAGAAACACCCTGTATATACACGCAAAAGGTCAATGCGATCAAATCTGTAATCGCGGAAATATTGGATATTTCTTATCTAATATTCCTCTTGAATATGGCGATGTGATCCATTTGAAATTTTGCAGGGAGCTTGTAATTATTATTCCATAAGTGAACCCCAACTTTCAGCTCGGACAGATATGTTGTCACCGGAATATTAAGATTTTTTCCATATTCTTTTTTTTATGCTTCTGGTTATGCTATTCATATGGAATTTTACACGAAGTTGGGAATTGTTAATATTTAGATACATGAATATCCCAACTAAATCGAAGAATTTTGAAATTGCTTACCTTAACAGTAAAAACGAATTTTCTTCTACTTTTTTTAACAACTACTTATTTTCACGTCCTCAATGTTATCAATGTAAATACAACTCGCAATTATCACAAACAAATCGATTATGCACAAGTTGCAGTACCGAGCATATTATTTTTGTAGTAATGCCAACAGGTAAATAAAGAAGAAATTATTCAACAGTTGGTTTTCCAGATCGGTCCTGATCACTTTACAAGTTGTCCTTGACCCATTGTCCAGTTTAATCATTAATCTACAGAACAAGGTGACTATATTGATGATTTTCGCTTGTTGGGTATTGTTTCTTGATAAAATAATGTTTTAGTTAATGACGTAAATCGCTTTTGTTGTCAACCGATATAATTTATAATATATCGAATTTTGATTGTTCTCTCAAAAATTCGGATTTATTTTGAGGAAATCTTAATCGGTTTTTGTTCTTTTTTGCACTCGTTCCCTAAACAGATCGCAATGTGTGCAATTTTCGAATTTTGAGAAAGGAATGGCCTCAAAGTTGTGACCACTCAACACCAATTATTCCTAAGATTTTATAAATTTTGGACAACCATTCTCCTTTCTGAAATGAACCCTCATTTTTCAGCTCTGAAGAAAGCATCAATTGAATTTTCAGTCTAATAGTTTTTTCACAATTAATTATTTTCCCAAACAAGTCTACTACAACAATACTAAACAAGCGCTATAGGTCATCATCCAACTTTTCACCACTATTTGAATTGACTATTTGTTGTAAACGACATGCATTGAGATCCCCTCAAATGATCATGACGAATTACCAAACACCCAGTATAGAGAAAAACAATGAATCTGTAAAGTAATATGCCATGAAAAATAGAATAAGAGTCAGTGACGTACCCAAGGGGGGGGGGGATAAGGGGGATATAACCCCCCCAGAAGGAATATCCATTATATGTAACAACCTTATATATCACAATCTCATTATGAGTAAGCAAAATTCTTTGGAAAACTTCTTCAAAAGAAGGAAAAATGGAAAAAATTTTTCTTCACCCCCCCCAAGGCTTATGTCTGGGTACGCCACTGATAAGAGTTCCTTACATTTTGTTCGAAAAATTTTGGTGAGGAAACGGAAGAAAATAAAAAAAAAATCCTAAATCGATCATCTAGTATTATTCCTCTTCTTTTGTCTGACAATCAAGGCACATTCCAAAAAATCTCTTTAACTACCATATTTTAAGTTTGTATCTACCAGATCGGAATTTTTTTAGAATTTCTATTTTGTTCTGGTCACGTGGTCAATGACATTTTTCCAAGACTGCAAATTGTCCAAGCGATTACATGCCAGGTAAAAAAAAAAAAACACATTTCAGTTTTTGTAGAATTCTTCCAATGAATATACTGTATTCTCTAAGAGGATCTGCTTCAGATTATTCTTAAACTTCTTCTCTGATAATTGCTTTATTGATGCAGGCAGCTTATTGTAGATTTATGGACCCCAGAAGTCAACACCCTGTTGGGAAAATTTCCGTCTGTGGTATGGAATGCTGAGCTTATCTCTTCCTCTGGTATTGAAAAGATGATATAGGCCATTGGATGGAAAATGGTACAGATTTTTATAAACATATGTAGCGCATTCAAGAATATATACTGCTGGTATGGTTAGAATCCCCAACTTTTGGAAAGGAACCCTGCAGCTGTCTGTCTGTTTGAGATTCATGATTATCCTTATAGATTTTTTTTGGAGAATCAGGAGGTCATGGACTAGTGGTGAGGTACCCCATAGGAGTATTCCATATCATATCATATAATATATTTATTTTACCTTCAATTTTACAAGGTTTGTCAAATATATTCATGAGAACCAACATACACTGTGTATAAGACAATACTTAATTCACAAACAACATAATAAATAATAAATTGACAAGTAAGTATAATTATCGTGCGCCAAAAATTCCTCTATGAACACATTGTCGCTCAGGTATTTTTTCATTTTTTGCTTAAATCGGTTTGGTGTTAGTGATTTCACTTCAGCTGGTAAGTGATTATACATTTTTGTACCTAGAAACAAAAATGTCTGCTTGGTCTTTTCCAGGCGATGTCTTGTCGGAACATAATCATCCCTGCTTCTTGTAGCATAGCCATAGGTATCAGAGTGCTTCGGAATCTGCCCCTTATTTCCGTGAACATACATCAGACACTCAAGTATAAATGAGTTTGGGATGCTGAGTATTGTTGCCACAGAATGGAAGTTGGCAAAATATGTAATCAGAGCTGCTTGCCTGGAAGATATTTTATTCACTGTTGATATTGAATATATAGATACGGACAGCTTCTTCTTCATTTCCTCAATATGTGACTCCCATGACAAAACTCCGTCCACAGTTATTCCGAGGAGTTTGATAGTGTTCTCCTTCTTACTTCTTATCTATAATTGTTGAGTCTTGGATTCGTTGATGGATAAACAGTTGGAGTGGAACCATTTGCCTGAAGTCGAGTGCACATATCTCTCCAACAGCTGTAGCTGCTCAACACTAGTATCCCTCATAAAAAAGGAGGTGTCGTCTGCAAAGAGAAGGGTTCTTAATGTTCTTTTGGATGTTTCCATACTTAGGTTGAGATCATTCATGTAAATAATAAAGAGCAGAGGTCCAAGAATTGATCCCTGAAGAACCCCCGCTGAAATGCTCTTTACCTCCGAGAGGAGATCATTCCATTGTACTTGCTGTTCTCTGTTTGATAGGAAAGAGCAAATCAACTTCATAGCTGTACCATCCATAACATATTACCGCATCTTACTGATCAGAATGCCATGATTTACCGTATCAAAAGCTTTTGTTAGGTCTTTGGGAAGTATTTGTGAGATCGATTTTTCATCCATAGCTTCGATAATTAGATGCATCAGCTCAAGGAGCTTTGTCGAAGTCGATTTGGCGTTTCTGAATCCATGCTGTTGGTTGCTCAAAATTTCATTGCTTTCAAAGTGTTTAAGAAGTCTCGTTTTTATAATATCTTCGAAAATTTTTGATATGACAGGTAAAATGGATATAGGTCGATAGTTTGATGGGTCACATTCTTCTCCTCTCTTATGTATTCGTATGATTTTTGCTTTTTTTAGTTCATACGGAAAGACACCTCTAGCCAGACATTTATTGAAAATCATTGTGAGTGGCTGAGCTATTTCATTGCATAACGCTTTGATAAATTTGGTGTTCATTCCATTTATATCTGTAGTGTCTTTGCTCTTGATGCCTTTGATAGTGGTTATCATTTCAAACTCACTGATATGTTGAAACTCAGTCAACTTGTTATTTCCTGGGCTGGTCTGTTTCAGTATTCTGATGGCCTCATCCTTGTTTTTGGCGGTATCTTTGGTAATTTTTTCATGAATAGTAGAGAAGTAATTATTCAGGTGGTCAGCACTAAGTTCTTGATTCCATCCTTTGGGCTTCTTTCTTGTGGTTTCGTTTTTTATAATAGACCAAATTGCTTTACTTTTATTTTTTGAGTTATTAATAAATTTTTTCATTTCGTTTTTTTTTATTTCTTCTATAATTTTCTTTCGTTTTTCTTTACACCTCTTATATTCACTATCTATTTCCTTGGAACGAGTTACCCTAAACAAAGTATCGAGTATTTCCAATCTTTGCCTAACCTGTATGAACTTCTCATCAGCCATGATGATATTCTTTTTTGAAAAATTTTTTACCCTTTTATCTTTCTCAGAGAACTCTAGTTTGTACCAGTTTTTTAGTTCATGAAAGAAGAAATTAAAGCTCTCTTCTGCTGATAGTGATGAGAGGACTAGTTTCCAGTTACTAGAGTAAAATTTATTCTTGATGGTGTTTATTCCCTGTTCAGTTACCTTCCTATATTTCTTTTTGCAGTCGGTTTTAGTAATATTCATCTTCTTTGATGGAAAAGTCATGATTTGAGCGAGATGGTTCCCCATGTGCAGATTGGCCGTACTACTGGTGTTGGAGTCAAAATTACAGAAAAATATTATCTATACATGTTCAACTTTCTGTTGTTATTCTTGATGGTTCGTTCATTTGGTATTTACAATTGTAACAACTGAATAGATTTAGCAGTTTTCTCCTTTCTCTGCTGTCAACTAATACATCTACATTGAAGTCACCACATATGATCCATCTATATTTGACATATTCTCGTTGCTTAATAATTTCCTGGAATATTTCATCAGTTTTTTCTATAAATTTATCCAAATTTGCACAATGATTAAAACTGTTATTTCATTTCATTTGAAATTAACAGGAACACAAAATTTTAAACGGCCATATCAACGGAACCCCTAGTCAGATTCAGTTCATAAATAGACTTAATTATTCGAAATTCATACCTACTCTGAAAGTTTCAAGCTTTTAGGTCCTTCCATTCGAAAGCTGTTCTGTATACGGACGGACAGAATCAAATTTGATAACGGATTTATCATCAGTAATTCAAACCTTAACGTTTGAAACCACTTGCTGCTCAAAATTCGATAAATACAAGCATTATGACGAAATAATAGAGCGATCGGTTGGGAGAAAAAGCGCTCAAAAAAATTTTTTTTTATAATATGTAATATATTAAATATGCTCGCGTCATCCTCTTGAATTAATTTTGTTGGTCAATCTTCCTATTGCTTCCTTCAATAAATTTTTTGTCTGCTATATGTGATGCAAACGAACTTTATCCTCCTTTCCTGAAATAATTAAAAATGGGTTTTTATGAGCGAATGAAGGTTTATTATGATTCTGAATGAAATATAATTTTTTATAATAAAAAACGTTTGTGCCTACATCCGATGAAGGCTATTTTCAACATTTTTGCATAATTATTTCAAAATGGAATGTTGAAAATAATAAGCATCTCTACTACTCTAGTTTGTTGTTTTCTATAGGTTGAACGTTATCACTGTCTTCCTGTTGTCAATCGATAGGATAGAATCCGAAATAGTGAGATCAATGTGGAATAGCAACCGGTTTTTGTACCGGATTTCATGCAAATAGCTTCCACAAACTAAAAATAGATATATTTATGTTGAAAACAGAAAGGTATAGAATTATAAGAGAATTAGTTTTTTTTCTGATATTCAAAGTATCAAAATTGAAATTCAATGATTTTAAATTAAATTTTTTAAGATCAGTTTGATTTTAACATTCAACTCAACTTTTTGGAAAGATATACATATTCACATGTTTTTTTTTTCGCGCTGAAATTTAGTATATCGATAAAATGCGTTCTCCAAAATTTCAGCTATGTAGCTGAAATTATTATTATTATTATTACATTGGATACAGAGTTGAGTATAAAACTATAAAACTCTTAACAAAATAAAACCTAATGTGAAAAAATAACACCAAAACAATTCAGGAAAAACAACACATAGTGAAACATCCGATATTTGAAAATATATTTGACTTCATTCAAGAACTCTTGTCCACCAGATGTCGAACCCATTCTTGAACACGCTCACCGACGCAGCTCCAACAAAATCATGCGTTAGTTGATTCCAACACGATCACAAGCGAAGACAGATAACTGTTCGAATTTTGAGTTAATAGAAACAATATTCGTATAAATGAGTGGCAACGTAATCAAGTTAGAATTCAATTTTTTGAGGACGGTATTTTGATTATCGAAGGGATTCCCTTCCTGTATTTAATAGTCAGGTCAGCCTCCCCAGAAGAACGTTTTCTTTCAAGCTCCTTGCGAAGGTCCTGAAGCTGCTTAATTTGAAGTGGCGTCTTATCATCATCTATTGAAATTCTCCTGTAGTTCTCAAAGGCAGCAAGGACCCGTCTATGACGTAGGATATTGGCAGGTACCGCCGGGTTCGAAAACTCTACCTTAACCAGTCTGGGCGCCCCCTGTCGCAAATTACCGAGTCTTCTGGTCGCGATCATATCGCAGGGTGAGCCGTCCCTGATCTTCGAAATAATATCAAGAATTAAAGCTTTATCTGTTATAACATCTACTGACTCAGGAACATTTCGGATAATGAGATTGTTAGCTCGCTTAACACGATCCAGTAACTCGACTGGATTAACGTACAATAAAGAGCCATCAGTTCCAGCCGCCGCTGCCGAGATGGATGAACCAGCGATATCCTTCAAGGTCAACACTTCACTCTTCAACATAAGGCTAGCCTTCTCCAACGCCACAACATCAACTGATCCCAACTGATTTTTCAACCCCGAAACGTCCTCCCTCAGAACTGAATGGGAAGTTTTGAGGACACTGAGCTCACCACTGACCTGCTGCAATGATGACGCATGCTGCTTCAACATTTTGTCATGTGCCTCCACACTTCTTATACAGCTGCTCAGTTTATCCGAAAGCTCTTTCTGTGCCTGCTTAATTTCAGCAATATCTCTAGCGATACCGTCGAGGATAGACAATCTGGACAAAACCATGTCCAACTGATTCGATGAACCAGTGGTTTGGGACTCCGCTACACCTGTCTTACTCCGAAGCGGACGGGGATTATTGCTTTGCTGGCTGGACATTATTAGGATGATCGAATTCCGAATAATAAAAACAAGGATGAAAAACAAAGGATACACGCTTCACTCAGCCGAGGCCGATCGGTGAGACTTAAATAAACGTACAAGGTGGGCCTAGGATGAGAATAGGATGAAAGAAAACAGAGGATCAAAAACACAGGTGAAAATAAACAATAAGTCAGATCGGGTATGGCTTCCCTTAGAATGTGCTCGAGATTATCTCAAGAAACATATGCAGAGCGTCAGGCCTGAATCAATTGAAAACCGAGGTAACGAGGATTCAAGATTCAAAATAAACAATATAATCCAAATAAAAGCAATATCAACAGATAATACCTGAAGGAATCAATACAAATTATGTACGATCAAAAAATGTGGAAGTTGTAAATCACATAGAACAGAAAATGAAATTTTCTTGCGATAAAACACTCTGAATAAATCGAACAATCTTGGAGCACCACCGAAACGTGTTATCTCTCACAGGTTTTCACAATAATGAAATAATCAAGTCCTGATCTGATAACTCTCTGAACCATATTTTTTGGAAAGAGTACTGGCTTGTATCGAAAATAACCATTCCAAAAATATAGCATACCCGATATTTTTCAGTTCGAAGTCCCAACAAGCCGGCTAGGTCTCCTGACCTAACGTCTATATAGGGAAGATTATATCTTTTTATCTACCCAAGAGGTAAAAGTTAATAGGTGTTAGATCAGGCGATCTAGCCAGACACCTGTTGGGACTTCGAACATGACTTTTATATTTTTAGAATGGTAATTTTAGCCTTTATCGAAATATTTAGAAATATACGGAGTGTCCTATTTGAAAAAAATTTCATAGTGGAATCTCATAAAATATCAGTCCACACCGGGTAACTATGTAATAGTTGTGATAGTTATGGAGTTGCGGTTTTCGCCAACGAGTTTCTCATGAAAATTGGCCCTCGGACATCGGCAACAGTTTTCGCCTATCTAGTATGGAAAAGTTTCCAATTTCGCCCAAATTGAGCAAGTTTTAAAAAAATAGAAATAATACAATTGGTTCAATGAGCAATATACCTTCACATCATTTATACATAGTAAATATTCATAATTAGATTTCAATCAACATATTTGTTTATCAATTAATTTTAAGTATTGCCTCCACAGTGCAAATTAAGAATACTTTTGCTCTAAATCTATTATTTTCCAAATACAAACCTTACAAAAAAATTTCTGAAAATCCACCAGAACTTAAAATATGATCAACAACATCATTTTCACATGATGATATCAATCAACATACTGTGAAGTAGATTGGTTAGTATCATGTGAAAATAATTGTAGTTGCTCTGTCTGCCCATGAGGTGGCGTTATGGGTGTAGCGCCACACTCTACTTCGACCCCGGCAAGTTTATAGGGGTCACCGCGTTGCTGCAGACTCACCTCTCCACGATGGTGTCGGAGAGTGCCTTAGGCAGAGATCGCTGTATTACCTAACTGAAGAGTCCACCAGCGATCCCGGATCAAAACACCGTATCCTTTGAGAGAGCATATTCATATTTCATATTGTTATATAATATCACATTTTTTCATTATAATTATATTGCATTATCAAATATTGCATGGACTCACTCTCTATTTGATGGAAATTCATTTTAAATCGAAATAAAATTGCAGTTATTATATTTCCATTTTTTGATTCTTTGAATTGCAGTTATTTCGCTGCACAGTTCAGATTTCACTTTTTTTAATAACTAGTTATTAACAATCATTAAAAAGGCATAATTGTCTTCTCCTTTTCCTTAGATTGAATTGAATTAGATTTGTGGCTCCTCATGCCACAAACTTATTATTCCAAGCCATTAAAAAATGTTGAATCTGACGAAGCTACTGTGCAACAAAACACAAGAATTTGACATATATTGACGAAAGGTAAAAATACATCTTCTTGAATTTTACCGATGCAGAAAATGTTAGGGTTTGATATTTTCACTATCTCGTTATATTATTTCGGGATGACAATAACTATCAAGTTCTCTTAATATTTATTTCATTATAATATTCGTTCAATCAAGTTCCAGTTTCCTGAAAGTACCATCAAGACCGAAAATATTGCTGTAATTATCGAGTTTTTCTAATCTTTTTGATTCGTCAGTTATTTGTTTCTCTTGTTCCTTGAAAAATTCCTCATTTTCTTCGAATATTTTTCTGTTTTTCTCTGTGAAAAAAAAAACAATTTTTTTTTGCCAGAGTAAAGGTATTCGAAAGTTACCTGCCAGAACTTTAACGTAATCGACATCTTCTCCTCCATAGTCTTTAGGCATGATTTCCCTAGGAATCACCTTGTAAAGTGACTCTAAATCAGTGTGAATGTGAATCTGCAACAATAACAAAAAAAATGCACATTCAACTTTCTTCTTGAATTTAACGATGCTGATGACATCATCAGCTCAGTATTCTTATTTTATATCTACACCCAAAATCTCGACTCCTTTTTTTTATGGATAATATCATGTAATTTTTTTCGTTACTCTTCTTCAATTGTCTTTAGTTCTGGTGATACGTTCCACATGAAATCTTCCAAGGATTCAGACTATTAGTTTAAATATTAGGTTGCAAGGTTGGGAAAAAGTAATTTCGTATTTCGTGCCATTCTTTCAACTGAGTATATCTCGTTCGTTATTGGTCACAGCGGATCATACAATACGACGTTGTAAAGGCGTGAGCTTATACTACTAAGTAACTAAGGCTTTTTTCTCTTTATAAGTATTGGGCCCGGTGCACACATCCGACTTTTGCAGTTATGACACCGTTGCTGTGTCGTACTTGCGGCCTGTTGTACAAAGAATCAAATGGGAGCATGCACACTACCCGCCGTGCCGTTGCGACGTCGTAACTGCCATCATGCGGGCTGTGGTACAAAGAATCAAATGGGAGCATGCACACTAGCGTACGACACCGCAACGGTGTCGCAACTGTAAATGTCGGATGTGTGCACCGGGGCTTGAGGTTGATCGGTTTAGCCGTCGACTATCCTGTATTGATTATGGAAGTCTTAAAGGGAGAAATTCAGCATATTTTACGTTTTTGGTACTTGAAAGGGAAAAACCTATTCTGGTGTAGCTGCTCTGGCAAGCCAGTCGTCATATGCATAGGTAATGGATATTCCTCGGAAGATGAGAAGGCAACCAGTGGAGTCCCACAAGGATCAGTTTTGGGGCTGGTGCTCTTCATACTGTACACTGCCGATCTTCCGTCCCCCATTCGGTCCACCTGTCTGTTATATTCCGATGACATATTGAGATATTGAGATTGCGAGATTGCTCGCAGCTCAATCCGGGCGTCCTATAGTTGGATTTGGGCGGGGAGTAGGTGGTGTGAAGATTGACTACTCCCGCTGAATCTGGAAAAGTGTTGTGATGCACATTGGACATGGCAACCCATATATCTCATACTGCTTGGGTGGACAGATAATTCGGACGGTCACGCGCTATTCTGATCTTGGAATTCTGGTTGCCAATAACCTTACTTGGACTGATCATATTGCGTCTGTATCGGCCAAAGCCATAAAAGTCACTTGGTTGATACAGAAGAACTTCATCAGATGTGACATCAAGACTGCGAAACTGTTATATGAGACCTATGTCAGACTGATCATGGAGTATGCCGGTCCTGCTTGGTGGGTAGCCCAGAGGGGTGATGCGGCATTGTTGGGGTCGATCCAACGTTGGAATACCGGAATTCCTTAAGAATGGTTGCGCCCCTGTTATGGGGAGAGACTTCGATTGTTTGGGTTGGCCACTTTTGAAGAGCGCCGCGAGAGAGGTGATGCCATCGTGACCTATCAGGCCATCAATGGTCATTTTGGCAAGACAATCGAGGACATGTTCGGGAGAAACCGTAACCATCTTCGAGGTCACAATCTGAAGCTACCCAAGGAAAAATTCAAAATCCTCAGCGTCAGTGCTTCCTTTCTAACAGATTCTTTGACGTTTGGAATGGTTTGCCGCCCTCAGTTGTAAACTCTCTCTCTCGGTTAATGTCTTCAAAAATCGTTTCGACAGTTTTGTGAATTTAACATTACAGAGTGACCAGAGTGTGCTTTGAGTGACAACGGTACTGTGTGTTTTTTTGTTGTTAAATTAATTTGAAGAATTATTGTTAATTAATTTGTATTGGGTTTATAGGCCTTGCCTAAACTCTTTTTTTCATTAATAATAATAATGAAAATGCCGATAAAACCATGGTAAATGTCGAGTAGACCTTCATGTTAGCTGTCGTGGCATCACCCAGGAGCTGAAAATCGATCATAAAACCGTTTTGAACCATTTGATGTTTGGGCGCCACACGTTCTGACTCTGAACCGACTTACATTTGCGAATCGCTGCTGAATCATGGCAAAATCCATCCATTTCTGAAACGGATGGTGAGGTTGTGGATATGAAAAATGGGTCACTCAGGAAAATGACAAGCGTCAGAGATCATGGTCAAAGCCAACGAAGTTGCTCAAAAAGAGACCGAGCCAGGATTGACGGCCAGAAAGGTGTTTTGTAGGATTGACAGGGAACATCCTAGTTTGAGCTGTTCCCCTATGGCCAAACACTCAATTCTAGCCTCAACTGTTAACCACTCGATCGTTTGAAACTGGCGATCCAACAGAAGCATTGGACTGCGTTCATAAACTTACTCAAGTAGGCTCGTATTACTCAGAATCGTTCATAAAACTACTACGCTCTACTCCGAGTAAGCTCTGTGAGCTTTCATAAACATACTCAGAGGAAGCTCGTCATACTCTATTCATTCGTAGGGTAAGCTTATACCACAGAATATAATACTTCTCTATTCTGTGCTTGTACAGTGCATCCCATTTTGAGCGAGACAGCCAGGTTTCTCGCTTGTTATTTAAGATAGAACCTTGCGGTTTTCACGTTCCTGTCCTACTTTTTCGTGAAACTCAAGTTGGTCTAATCAGATTTTGTTCAACTGTTTCCGTTCAAGAGATACAGGGCGATTTTGGAAATTGATACTTTTCGGACCCCTCCTTTATCTCCGAAGTTATTAGAAATAATGCTGAGGTAAAAACTATGTCTGAATCAGAATTCTGCGTAGAATCCAGTGGCGTACTCGAGTTTTTTTTTCGGGTTATGGTTTTGAAGATTCAACACAAACTTATATTTTTTTTAATGGAACACCATGTATATCGTTACTTCGTTGAATTCGTTATTTTTTTCCCTTCTAAATGATGTATGATACTATGTAGGTAGGATATTCAGAAATTAAAAAAAAAACACTAAAACATCAAATAATGATGATTTTTTGTTAATGGGCAATGGATTTCCTATATAAAAAAAGAATCAATAATAATAACAACAATTCATAGCGATGGCAGCTAGATCAGATTGGTTTTTTTCTCTCCAATGCCTACTTGATAAAACAATGCTCCCAAATGCATAGTAGCCATAATAACAACAAGGATGTTTGTATCATCAATGACCTACTGCTTTTAAAAATCAAAAGTAATATCCTCTTATTGAAACATAGGAAATTCATGGCCCATTTACAAAAAATCATCATTATTTGGTGTTTTAGTGCTTTTTTTAACATTTCTGAACATCTTACCTACATAGTATCATACATCATTTAGAAGGGAAAAAAATAACGAATTCAACGAAGTAATGATATGTGTTCCATTAAAAAAAATATAGGTTTGTGTTGAATCTTCAAAACCATAACCCGAAAAAAAAAATTGAGTACGCCACTGGATTCTACGCAGAATTCTGATTCAGAAGTAGTTTTTACCTCAGCATTATTTCTAGTAACTTCGGAGATAGGGGAGGGGTCCGAAAAGTATCAATTTCCAAAATCACCCTGTATCTCTTGAATGGAAACAGTTATTCAAAATCTGATCAGACCAACTTGAGTTTCACGAAAAAGTAGAACAGGAACGTGAAAACCGCAAGGCTCTATCTTAAATAACAAGCGAGAAACCTGGCTGTCTCACCCAAAATGGGATGCACTGTACACTGACAGTACTAACATTATTCCGTTTGAAATTCAAATAGTTATAATTTATGTTCAAAAGTTACTCTACTCTCTGAGTAAGTTTATGAACACAGCCTTGGTGAATAGGATAGGTATCTTGTTTTATCAGGACAACGCCAGGCCGCACATATCTTTGCTGACGAGCAAAAAGCTATGGGAGCTCGGTTCTTATGCATCCACCCCATTGTCCGGACCTGGCACCAAGTGACTACCACTTTTTTCTGTCTATGACCAACGCGTTTAAGGATACAAATTTGGCTTCAATGGAGGCTTGTGAAAATTAGTTGTCCAAATTTTATGCCAATAAGTATAAGGGCTTCTGCGAGAGGGCATTATGAAGTTGTTATTTTGTTATCGAACAGAGAGTCCAATTCAAGTCAAATATGCGCCATATTTGACTTAAATTGGATGATTGTAACACTTTATAAGGGTGTCCCGTAAAGACCACGTCAAACCGAGGGAGAATGTAGATCAAAGGATAACCCACCTGCTATGACAAAATTCCCATTATAAAAGTCTTACCGTTTTCGAGATATTTTTTTTTTTGAAAATAATGAATTTTTGCCTCTTTCAATAGTTTTGTCCTTACGGTTGGTACAATTTTACATCTTTTTGGTTAATTTTTTCAGTAAAATATTGCTGAAGAATGATTTGAACGTTTACATTAAAAACATCCTCCGAATATTTTAAAGGGGGGCTATGAGAAATATTTTTATTGGAAATTTTGGTAATGGATTATTTTTTTCATGAAGTTTAGCCCATCGTAGTGGAAAAAAAATGTACCGAGCTACTGCTGCACATTACGCCAATAAATTGTCTATTTTATAATGATTTCAAAGAGGTATCACACAAGTCATTTGTTATTCAAAGAAAAATGATGTGGCTGTTTTTATCCAAATGGGTACTTTTCTGACAAAATCAGGTTTGTCAATTCTGTTGAGAAATCTTCGATATTGCATTACTTAGTGAACAATGGCAATTGTTTACGTGCGAAAATATTACTCGCATAATTATTCACCTCAACGAAATTCAATTTTGCCGGCAAATTTTGCGAAAACATCATGCAGGTCCGGATTTTTTTAATAAGATCATTAGGAGCGACGAGTGTTCCTGAACCAAGGATGGGTACATGAATCTCCACAATTTGCATGGCTGGAATATCATAAATCCACACGAGGTGAGAGAAGATAGATCACAATATCGATTCAAGATCAATTTATGGACTGGAATATTAAATTGTGCAATTTTGGGCCCGATCGAACTACCGCCATCACTGAACGCAAACAATTATTTGGAATTTTCAACCAACCAGCTGCCCATTTTATTGGAAGATGTGCCACTGGCGCTGCGACGTAGTCTGTGGTTTCAACATGATGGATGCCCAACACATTACGGACTCGAAGTTACCACTCATTTAAATGTAACTTATCCCCACCGGTGGATTGGAAGAGAAGGTGAAATTTTGTGGCCTCCTCGTTCACCTGACCTAAATCATATGGACTTTTATTATTGGGGCTGCCTAAAAGACAAAGTATACGCAACACCCATGCGTGATGAAGCCGAATTGAGAGAACGCATCCGCAATTCGGCTTCATCACGTATGGGTATTGCGTATACTTTGTCTTTTAGGCAGCCCCAATATTAAAAGTCCAGAGGATTTAGGTCTTCATGTACCCATCCTTGGTACAGGGAGACTCTTCGCTCCAAATGATCTTATTGAAAAAATCTGGATCTGCATGATGTTTTCGCAAAATTTGCTGGCAAAATTGAATTTCGTTGAGGTGAATAATTATGCGAGTAATATTTTCGCACGTGAACAATTGCCATTGTTCACTTAGTAATGCAATATCGAAGATTTCTTAACAGAATTGACAAACTTAATTTTGTCAGAAACGTACCCATTTGGATAAAAACAGCCATATCTTTTTTCTTTGAATAACAAATGACTTGTGTGATACCTCTTTGAAATCATTATAAAATAGACAATTTATTGGCGTAATGTGCAGCAGTAGCTCGCTACATTTTTTTTCCACTACGATGGGCTAAACTTCATGAACAAAATAATCCATTACCAAAATTTCCAATAAAAATATTTCTCATAGCCCCCCTTTAAAATGTTCGGAGGATGTTTTCAACGTAAACGTTGAAATCATTCTTCAGCAATATTTTACTGAAAAAATTAACCAAAAAGATGTAAAATTGTACCAACCGTAAGGACAAAATTATTGAAAGGGCCAAAAATTCATTATTTTCAAAAAAAAAAATATCTCGAAAACGGTAAGACTTTTATAATGGGAATTTTGTCATAGCAGGTGGGTTATCCTTTGATCTACATTCTCCCTTGGTTTGACGTGGTCTTTACGGGACACCCTGTATAAAATAATGAAATAAAGCGAAAAATGCGAAATTAGTTTTTCTCCAACCTGATATAAATTCAAAATTTCATCCCCATCGAAATAAAAGTTTAGAAATTACCTATAAAAAATGCAGCCTACCCTGAAAATATCGAGTTTCTAGGTCTATTCAGATCAGCAGTTATCGTTCGTCAGTTGAGTGTGTTATCATAGAAAAAGCCTTGAAAAAATTTGTATTTAGTGCTTCGAATTTGGTGAGTATATACTGTTGAGTTTCCGAGAATTTTTTTTATTTTGTTTTATTGATTTTTTCATGGGTCGTTTTCTCGCGGGAGTTCAATACGGTAGGTAGGTAAAGCAACAAATTTATGCAGATATCGTTATTGAGAAAAGCTTCAGAGAGCGAATGGACTGTTTTTACTGGATTATTGGAATTTACTCAGTTCAAAAGGTAAACTATGAAAATTTTCGAAACAGCTTGATTTTTTCCTCGAACGATTCGAAAATTTTATTTTTAGAAATAATAAACTAACTGTACAGGGTGAGCCAAATTGGAAACTTTTGCAATTCCCCAGCTATCACTGTTACATAGTTATGTGGTGTTTTTCAAAAATGTTCATTTTCGAAATATAACTGTAACTTTTTTCATGTTGAAAATTTTCCGTTTCTGTAAAAACCGTCTTGTAGCAACTTTTCAATGAAGTTAATTGAATTTTTCGCCAACTGATATTTAATGATATATCGTTATGAAATTTCATTCTAAATGGAACATAGAAAAAAGAAATTATCGAACATACAGCGTCGTAGAGTTCCTTCTTCAAGAATGGCTTGAAGAATGCCAGAGCCTTATCTATCCAATAGGGCGCATTTGCTACATAGATATTTTTCAGTCGTATTGGAAGACCTTCCTGAAAGAAAAATCATTATTTAAATTAAAAAAAAATAGGGAAAATGTGGAAAGAATTAGGTACCTGTAAGTAGTAAAGATACTTGTGGGCTAAAACTGGCGACAATCTCAATAAATGTCCAAAAGATACTCCTTCAAGATCAAACAACAGATTGATTCCTTCGTTGGTCCCTTGGAGATGCATTTTCAGGGTGATAAGCATGTCGAACATTCTCAAATGATCAACGAAATGGTATTTATCGAGGTTTGTGTCCAAGAGTCTCATGAAGACAACCTTATAGCCGTTTGGATCACTTCTCGGGAGAATACTGATAACTCTGAAAGTTCAATTCATAGAATATTCTATTACTAGTGTACTAGATTAAAAATTAAAGCTTACGCAACGTCTAACGCCATCTGTATCCCTGGATTAAAAATGTCACCATTGCGAAATAGCTCTTTGCAGAGAGTACGCACAGTGAAGTAATTCTCGATGGCTTTTTTCGCTTGCTCGTTGCTGTAATAGGTGCTTTGAAGGAATAGGATATATTGGAGTTCTGAAAAAAACATCATTTTACATACAAATCACTTTATGTACCACGTAATTCAATAGGTCCCAAATCTGGCGCGCAGATAACAGCGCCATGGCCACACCACAATTTAGCTCGTTATTACCAAACTTCAAAAGATGCGTGCCAAAATTTCGGAACATAGAGTTAAATAGCATGTGAAGAAAAAGTTATCGCCGAAAAAATAGATTCGTACGGCAAATTGTAAACATTTATCAATGAAACATCTCGTGTCGCCTCAAATAAATCAAGAATGGCAATACGTGAGACGGAAGAGAAGTAATAGGCCAGAATAATAATACAAGGAATATTCAAACTGTCCCTAAAAGAGTTACCAGTCTCCATCCATCCTCAGACTAAACCAGGAGACCTAAAAAATATGGGGCTTGCGAAATCCATAAATAAATTAATCTTGATAAATACCTACTATTGTTCGAAGTGACCTTCCAACCAGAATATCTCAAAGATGCTTGGCAGAGAGATATTTGGCCAGTGAGTGTGCGAATATCCAAGATTTTTATCAAGAAGAAGATGGTATATCCAAAATCGGTACAAGTTTTTGCAAGTTTCAAGCAATTCATTCCTTGCCTTTTGAATAAACCACTGTATCATCTCTGGAACCAGAATGTGTAGATTTGGTTGTTTCTATTGGCTAATATATTCCACCTTCCACCGCAAGCCGATTTGGTTACTTTCATTGGCTGCAGCTGTTACTTCTTTATTATCTTTCTAATGATTCGCAAAGCGTAGGTGGATTAATGAAATGAGCATTTCTACTCGATTTTAGTTCGTTGTATGACTAATTTTTTTTTATTTGGATAAATTATATTCAAACTCACTTGAATAGGCCAGAATATTTCTAATACTCAAAAATTTTCCAAGTTAGCAGAAGTTTATTAGAAAGCAGGGTCAGCAGGGAAGTTATTGTCTTAGTAGTTAGTGTGCTAGTTGATCGGCATATGAAAAAGTGTCGATTTGGTCACTTTCATTGCCGGTAATACTATACTTGCTGTCTCGGGGCAATTTGATCGCTCTTATTGGTGGGAGTTGTGCTCATATTCCGCATTCCATTATTAGAACTGGTTTGAGGTGTTATTAAGAGCCGCTAAAAAAAATGTGTTCAAACACCAACGAAGCATTCTACAGTTATCGAGAACATGAGAGAGGTTTTAATGATTTCGACGATGATGTTTGGCAAAATTCTGTAACACTTGTTGAAAAACTGAAAATGAATATTTTTTTTTTGCTATCAAAACAATTCCTCCAGTTACTTTCAAAGTGAGTAATGATGCTTCAAGTTCTGAAGAAATGATCTCGCGTCCTAAGGACTGTCATACCACAGAAGAAAAGATTTTTGGTGATATACGAAAAGTACTAGGTGAGATCAACAACAACAACTAATAAAATGTCCTCTACATTATCTGATCGATTTTTTCAATGTAATTACTAGTTTGCCTCAACTTCAGACAGAACATTTCCAGGTTCATGCGCTTATATTTTTATGCAACGATCATGTCATAATAGTTGATAATGTTCCTTGCAAGTATATTATAGGTCAAGGATATAGAGTAATCAAATTTTAACAAGGTAACATTAATTATGTGACAAAAAATACTATTCACGTCGCAAACACTCTGGGAGAATCGACATCAGAATTTGATACAATCGCTTAAATATTATTTTCAACGCTAGGGTTCAAAAAGTGTGCACCCATGGTTGCGGTATGACATCAAATGAAAACTTTACAAGCGTTTTTTTAGAGAAAACATCAAATTCTTGGAAATGGTTTCGAGCGATCAAAAATAGAAGATATCCGCTTCACTATTTTACGTCCATAAGAAAGCTCTGCTTGAAATATGTGCCGCGCTTGCTAACCGTTGATCAAAAGGAACAACGCATCGTCGGTTCTGAACGTTGTTTGGAGCTTTTTAAGCGGTAGAATTTCAAATTTGTTAAATCGATATGTGACGGTGGATAAGAAATGAATTCATCACTATACTCTTGAGTCAAACGGAGCGTCAGCTAAGTGGAAAACAATCGGTGAAAGCCGTCCAAAATGACCAAAATCTCAAACATCAGCTGGCAAGGTTATTGGGATGTATTTTGGGATGTACAGAATATATTTTTTATAGACGATTTTGACAAAGCTGAAACCTTAAACAGTGAATATTAATTAACGTTATTGAATCCATTGAATGTATAAATTGAGAAAATACGTCCTCAAATGCAAAAAAAAATCTTTCGCCAAAATAGTGCTTGTCACGAATCGATGAAAACCATGGTTAAATTGGACAAATTGCGTTTCCAACTGCTTGACCTCGAAGGAAAGTAATTTGGCTCTAATGAAGAGCTTGAAGCCTATTTTTGAAGCAAAGGCGAATATTTCTAAAGGTATTGAAAAAATAGAAGAGCGTTGAAGTATTGGGTGTCCCAAATTCCCCTGTGAACTAGAAAAAAATGAATGTCACATTTTCGGGCTCGGTTTTTGAGAGAACTAATTTGGCGAAAACCCCATAAATTCAACTCTTTTCAAGCTATAAGAAAATTAAAATACATATTCGGTGGCCACCAAGGTTTTCGGATTTAACACCGTTAGATTTTTTTCTACATTTTCAAATTGATAAATGTTGTTCTTTAAATGTAACCAAATAAAAAAATCTAACGGTGTTAAACCCGGGGTCCGAATATTTTAATTATCTGAAGTTCACAGATTGTTATAGATAACACTTGATTAATTTGCCATATGAAACTGAAACTTTTGATGATTTTTATAGTTTGATAAAATATCCATACATCATGTTATATATTTTTTAAAAGGAAAAAATTAAGCTATCTGATTTATTATGGAGATTATTATTATTATTAAACAAAGTTACAGAGTTGAGGTAGGTACATTAAACCTATATACTCTATTATTATTTGAAAACAGTTGGATTCATGAGGTTGCGGTTTTCACCCAATTAATCACCTCAAAAATCGAGCCCGAAAATGTGTCATTCATTTTTTTCTAGCTCAAAAGGATTCTGAGATCCCTTAACTAGACAACGAATTTGGAACACCCTATACATGTATCACGAATAATGTCAAAATTTTGAGGAAAAATGTGTTTTGACGACTAGACCAAGGACTAATTGAGTTACCTTATTGATAGTTGCAAAAATAACTCACCACTCAATTCAGGAAGATGGGGTTGTTTTTGAACCCACGATCGCAAATTTTCTATATCTTCCTTTTTCAACTTCGTATTTTTCTCATATTCCTTCTTTACATCGGCTAGTCCCATCACGGTATAACTCCTGACACCTCAAAAATAGATTACCAGTAACATCACAGAAGTATCAGATATTAATACTCAAATTCAAATACATCTAATTGCATGAAAAACAATGTATTAGGTGTACTTACTGTTTAGAGTCGAATACTATTATGAAGGTGTATTTTTATAGCAAATATCTAATATAAAATATTCCAGTTTTCAATTGATACAGGAACAAACATTGAGAAAAATTTAATTTGAGAAAATTACTTTATAAATAATTATACCGCCTATTAGCATATCTATTTGAATTGCAAAACATTTTAATGATTCATTAAAAAACTGAAGTAAGAAAAGTTTTCATAGTCGATTGCTCTTTGAAATTCCTCAAATATCTTTTGGAATATTTGTTATTTTTCATCATTGTTAGGAACCCGGAATGAATTTTAATTTGAATCGCTAAACACTTTGAAAATTCATTGAAAAACTGAATGGAGAAAAAGCGGTGCATGCGGTGTTTTCACTGGGCTTATACATCATATTCTACTGTCTCGAGAACCAAAACCTTCATATTTTTGAACTTTGCATTCAAATATTATGTATGTCATTATGTCTATTACTAGTATGTCATTTTATTCTTAGTATACGGACAAAATGGATTTTGTTAGAAGTCAAAATAATTTCTTATACTTTAATTTTTGTAGTTACTTTCAATTTTCAGCTTATAATACTCAAAAACAATTAACCAAAGTTAGTATTTAACACCAAAGTGGGGGTATTTTTTCAATAACTAAAAATATATGATTGAAAAACAAAACAGTATGCCATTTTGTCCGCATTTTTCCTATAATCTGAATTTTGCATTGAATTTCGACGATATTTCACAAAACTCGACTGAAATAGAGAAAATATCATCTAATACTCGTTGCAGAAGGCAATTCCAACGCTCATGCGTTCAAAAATTCGCTCCTTCATCGCTCGTTATCGATTTTCGCATTCGTGTTGGAATATGAGCCCATTTTGCAACTTGTTTTAGAATATACTATCATTTTTCGTCATTCTGGTTACCCAGAATGATCAAATACCTGACAGAATATTCGTTTTTAATTTTATTTTGAAACTGATCTCGAATGCATTCTACTACTTACCTAGTTTTTTAAGAAGAAGTGGAAAGTTATCAATTTACTTTCTCCAGATTAGTCTTCTGCTTTCTCTCGACGGTGCTACAATCAGTGCTCAATAAGTTATTGAAATGGAAAGGTGGCAAGGAAAAATAGCTGTAGTTACTGGTGCCAGTGCTGGTTTGGGAGCTGCCATTTCGGAAAAATTGGTCGAAGAGGGCATAAATGTGAGGAAAATTTTTGATCTGAATATTTTTTTTTTGTACTGTATCTTATAATAGTAATTTACGTAACAAGTCCGGAAAATAGGGTTTTTTTGGACGAATAGACAAAATTCCAGGACGAGCGTAAGCGAGTCCTGGAAGTCTGTGAGTCCAAAAAAACCATTTTCGGGCGTGTTGCGTACAATATTTTTTCGGCAACCATGTAGAATAACACTATCGCTGCTGCTTTCCATATTTTATTACGATTGAGATAAAAAAATATGCAAATTTTTGACAACTAATTTCACATGAACTGTCAACCGTTATCTCGGTTGCTATGGATTCTATGATTCTTTTCCGGCCTAGTCCGGGAAGTACGTACTTTCCGGACTAGGCCGGGAAATGCTTCGGAACGCTCTTTCTGTGAGAAATCAGAGAAAGAGCGTCCGGGAAGTGAGCACTTCCCGGACGGTTGCCGAAAAAAAATTTTTTTGTACTGTATCTTATAAAATGATTTTAACTCGAAAATTTATAACTCAAGGTCGTTGGGTTCGCTAGACGTAAAGAAAAAATTGAAGAATTAGCCAAAAACATAAAAAGTAAAAATGGCGCTAAATTACATGCCCTTAAAGTAGACGTAACCAATGAGGAAGAAGTTGTGAATGCCTTCAAATACATTTCCGAAAATATTGGTACCGTTTCGATCCTAATCAACAATGCAGGAATTGTTCAACTAACTACTCTTATTGATGGGGACAGCAACCTTTGGAAAAAAGTTCTGGATACTAATGTCCTTGGTCTGTGTATTGCCACTAGAGAAGCTGTCAAGATAATGATGAAAAACAACATCGATGGACACATTATCCACATAAACAGTCTTGCTGGGCACAGAGTTCCAAAAATCCCTTACACAAATGTATATTCAGCATCCAAATATGCAGTAACATCTCTGGCACAAACGTTAGTCAATGAGCTGAGATCGAAGGGTAGCAAAATAAAAGTAACTGTAAGTATTCAACGCAAATTACATTAGAAATTCTACATGATTTATCACTTCTTTTAACGAAAAATATATCGAGGCGCAACAAAAAACGTACGAAATATTAATATATTTTTGAGCGCTCGTTCCCGAACATTTCGTCGTCACATTGCCTGTATTTTTCGAATTTTGGTAATGGGATTAATCCGACCCTTTCCTAAATATGG
The DNA here is from genome assembly GCF_914767665.1 of Harmonia axyridis. Lineage (NCBI taxonomy): Eukaryota > Metazoa > Arthropoda > Insecta > Coleoptera > Coccinellidae > Harmonia > Harmonia axyridis. The sequence goes on from NC_059503.1 coordinate 28,760,661, forward strand.
CCTTCCAAAATTTTTTTAGAGATATGAAAATTCAAAATTGGATGTGAAAAGATAGTTTCGACCTTCATATAGGTACCTAAAATTTCATGTTGAACGTTTAACCAAAACCATATAAAATTCAAGAAAATTGAAAAAAAAATACGCAATACTTTCAAGACGAACAAACAAGTTGATATTTTGAGTGTTGTTATGAAATTAGAATTTCAAATTCCGCGCAATTTCAATTTCAAGCTGATTACATAATTATAAGCATAGTAATTCAAGAAAAATATTAGAAAAAAATACCCAATACTTCCGCGATTACAAATTTGATCTAGTTGAGATATTGCGGGTATACAAGTGAATAAGTGCAACCAACAAATGACCGTTTGTGTAATTTTTGTTTCCAAATTATTCTCAAAAACTTATTATTAATTCAATGATCTGAAATCGGTTGACATATCCAAATGAAATTTGTTGGGTTTCAAGATGTACCCAGTTATTACACATTTATTGGCACTTAAGAATTTTATGTTCATCATTGGAGCACATACGGCAAATAATCCCTTTTTTCAAGAAAGAATAGTACACCACTGAGATAATTCAAGTTAAAAATCATTTTTAAGTTTCTCATTCACACAAAATCTCTAGTCCTTTTTTTTCGTATGGGGTGCCGTTTTAAAAAAAAAATAAAAAATAATAAAAGAGCAATTCTGTTGGTGGCATACCAATTTTTCATTAAAAATATATTTAGATTAATAAATATACTTTAAAATTTAACCTACCTAAATGTTTTCACAGTTTACGTTTTGTGTAGAATCCAAAAATCGAATAAAAAAATCTATTCGTCCACCATCCAGAGCTACAGAAACTATTAGAACTTATCCCATGGAATTTGGTAAAAAAAAACAGTTGCTGCACTGCACCGATCCCCTGGGTCAAGAATACGATAATTGAATTTTTAAGCAAAAAACCAAGGAAACCAAAATGAAAAAAAATATTTTCTCGAAAACTTAATTACACATTAACATGAAAGTGAAGAAATATACAGGTGTTTTTACGACTATACTGAATATAATATTTTTTTCCGAAAAGTCCTAGCACCTTGATGAATTTTTTAATATAATTTTTCCAATATGATGTTTATATATAATATGGAATAATTACGAACGGTCATGGCTGGAAGATTATTTTATGATCCTTGACGTGTGGACCTGGCTTTGAGTCCACCATAACCCTACTTTTTTTTAACGTAAACACGATATCTCACGAACGGAGAGATCTTGAATCTTGAAATAACATCTCATACAGAGTGTAACATGAGTGACTGGCCATAGCCTAGTGGTGAATGCAGATCATTCAGGCCTTTCAGAAAAATTACTTGTTTTTTCTCCTAAGACTGTTAGTTTCGGAGATACAGGGTGATTTATGAAAATTGGCCTAAATTTCGGATCACCATAATTTGGGAATCCGCAGTTCGATTTTGTTGTTGAAGCATAGCCGAGATCAAACCTCATGATTTTCTGCGCTTGGGATTATCGTGATAAACCATTTTTCGTCTCAAGTCACAATGCAATGCAGAAATCCTTTCCGTCTTTGCCTTTCAAGCAGCTGTTCACAAGCAAATAAACGCCGTTCAACAGCTCTCGACTCGTACGGCACCCAATTTTCTTGTTTCTGAATCATTCCCATGACTTTCAGGCGATTTGAAATTGCTTGTTGTGTCACTCTGACTCCCAATGATCCTGCCAATTCTTGTTGTGTTTGACACGAGTCTTGATCAAGTAATGCCTCCGATTCTGCATCTTCGAAAACCTTCTTTCTTCCACCGTCATGCTGGTCTTCGATGTCGAAATCAGCATTGAAACCACTTTCGGAACGTTCTTTCACTAATAGGTATTTGAGAGCATTCGATTAGCTTCAGCCGCATATTTCTCAATATGAAAGCAGAAAATTAAAACCTCCCGAAAATGACGAGAATTTTTCTCGTAAGCTGACATGTTTAATCGAGAATAACGTTATAATGTAATACCTAAGTTGTAGAGTTAATTAAATGCAGACACAAATCGACTAATATTTCGATGGTGTTATGTTTACAAATACCTAAGCTTATTGTATGACATCTAGGATCTATTTATTTCGACTAGGTACCACTAACCGCAACAGCCATCTATTGCAAAACGGCGAAATCAAAGTTGTAAACCTAATATATAAAATTTTTTTTTCAATATCAGTTAATTTCACAGATGATTTATTATATCAAATTAACTAGTATCGGGCGCGGGCGCATTCGATTTTGAAATAAAGGTTCACCCGCATCATCCGATTGTATTACTCAATCATCTTGAAAAAAATCCTGAAAAAAAACAAAATGTTCAAGCATTTTATAAAGTTGAAACTCAGCAAAAGAGCCTGAAACCGCAGGACTCACTCTAGAGGGGCGACAAATATTGCAAGGCGGTATTTTCTACTTTTTCATAGAAATCCGGATTCCTAGAATTGTGTATTAACAAATTTTTTCAATCTCAGCGAATTTCACACATGATTTGTATATCAAATTAACTTGGGCATGGGCCGTGGGTGCATTCGAATTTAAAATAATGGTTCATTCGCATCATTCGATTGTTTTACTCGAATATCTTGAAGAAAAATATAATTAAACTGTTCGAGCGTTTTATGAAGTCGAAACTCAGCAGAATAATCTGAAACTGAATTCAATTCAAGTACAAAATCATTTATTAATTACAATTAAGTAGATCACGTTCAATGTGTATTATAATCCACGTTTCCTAAATCATTTCAATTTGAATCCATAAAAAAAACCCAATATATTTTTTCTTCCCTAATATACTACTTCATAAAAAAGTGTGTTTTCCATGCTAAATCTTTGAATAGGTACAAATTTACCAAAGATAGCCCCCTTCGCTTTCGCTAAGTACAAAACTCCAAACCTGCCCCCTCTTGTGTGGAGTGGCAGAAACGCTAGAGCGGGCCCTGATCTTGACTTCACGTCATTGCTTTAAAAATTTATTCATTTTGTTAACCTTTTTCTAATGATTTGAGATATGCTTCGAGAAAAATTAACAGTATCATAAAAATTGATGTATTTTTATTTACAGGTTTCTAAATCCAATATCTTTAAAATTCCATAATTTGTTTCCCTAGAGCGCACCAAAAAAGTTAAATGACCTACATTTATGAAGGAAGCTCCCTTGAAAGTTTAAAATACGAAAATAACCCAAAAGAACGTTTTTTCATATTCAATAAAGAACCATTAACAATTTTTTTGATGGCGTAGGAATAATTTCATTTAATATTGTTTGATTTACTTCTAGATTGTTGTCTGTATACCTACATATTTTACTCCCTTCAAGTTTTATTGAACATCTAGTTTAGAAGTTATTGAAAAAACATTTTTGTCTGTAGTTTTTGGCAATATGGACAAAAAAAAACTTGTTAATATGATAATTTAAGCATAAAATCATGCATCAATCAATTCCCTTTAATACAGTTTTTCAATCAAAAATACCTGAATAGAATTCTTATGATTAATGAATAACTTTCTGCAGAGTTTGAGTCCTGGATACGTTGAAACGGAAATAGCTGAAGTGAATGGATTTTTGATGAACGCAGCTGTCAGAGAACTAGAAGCAAAAGCTCCAAGAATGTATCCAATAGATATTGCCAATGCAGTGGCTTACGTCCTCAGTACACCTCCCCATGTTGAAGTGAGTAGTTTGAAATGAAAAAGGTAATGTTTTGTTTATAACTATTATTTTCAGGTGACCGAATTGTCTGTGCAACCTGTTGGAGAATTGTCATAATAGAAAGTTCAAGGATCAACATGGATAAACTAATTCATTTTTTGAATTATTATTAGATGAAGCAAATTTACTATATTTAACTTGTGAGGAAAAAATAATTTGTTTTCAATAGATAGGTATATTACTTAATATAATATAATGAGATAATTGCATAATATAATATAAAAGAGATAATTACATATTATAATATAATGCTAGTATTCTTCACTGGAAATTTCAGAAATTAAAGACATTCGTATTCAACAAAAATTTGGAAAGAAGCTTGTTCATTCATGCATCCTTGAGCCCTTGGAGACTACAAAAAAGCATACATACACTCGATTGGTCTCCAACTCCAAGGGCGCAGTTGGCGCATGAATGAGCAAGCACCTGCTTTCCGCATTTTTATATTTCGCTTTAATTTTCTATGGCCCTTACGATGATATTCAACATGAAAATTTGTACGAATCTTGAAGATTTCATTCTTTATATACATGCAAAATCACAAAATTTGATCTGATGTTATGAAAATATCGGGTTTCTTTTCCAATATTATTCTAAAGATTCCTATGATTCTAATGATTGAATCAATCATAAGAATCATAGAAGATTTTTGTATACACAAAAGTCAATATCAATATTAATTTTTATGAAAACCTTGGGTAATTTTTTTTTCATATTCTTCTCGAATTTCATTACGATTGAATAGGTAATTTTGAATTTAAGAGGAAAACAAAATTTTGAGTGTCCATAATTACAGAACCCCTAGTCAGATTTTGCCGCGATGTTTGAGATCCAAACCTACTCTGAAAAATTCAAGTTTCTAGCTCTTGCTCTCTAGCATTCTGGAGGATTATTGGGAGCTCATATTGTCCTCTGAAGAAAGTTCCAGATATGTTCTATTTATAGTTCAAAACTTAATTGTTAATTTCCTCAATATCATACTTTCTTTGCCCAATCGAGACTTTCATTATTATGCACAAAGATTAAATCAACTCCAGCAAATGGAACAAGCTTGGTTTATTCGATCTGGTTAGTGTAAATGTACCTAAATATTAACAAGAGAGACTACTAGACTAGGTAGGAGATTGTAAAGGATAAGTTATGGTAACCGATGCCAGAACTTTTTCGGAGGAGGAAGAAATGTGATAAATCGAAAATTAAGAAAACATTCAAAATTAAGAGGAATCAAATTCTATGCATTTTGGGAGATCTGTGTTTTATATAACTTATAATTATATCGAAATTAAATCGCAAACAGCAAAATGAATAAACTCTAAGGTTATTATCCACCACTCAAACCTATTGGCGAACGTTCGTACCTACCACGTTCCTACTGGGTTGATAAAAAAAAACAAATCTGGTTCAAATTTCTACAATTTGGTGGTGTAAAGCCTTTGCATATTGATGCACAGTCAACAAAGTCACTATCAGATGTGGCCTGTGATTGAGATATATCGAAAATCTGGTCAATACCACTATTCTAAAATTAAAAAAAAAAGAAAACAAATTGTATCAATGACATTATGCAAAAAAACATTCAAAAATTTACCAAAAGCAACATGGGTTAGGCCTATTACAAGGGATACCATGTAAAATAAAATGCACCTTGAAATCTACCTCAACGGTGGTGTGGAAATAATTGCTTTTTTGTTATCACATATTTTAAAAAGATTTGGGTACTACAACACATACAGAGTGATTAATAGCTCTCCGAGAAACTTTGCTATATGAAAGGTCATTTAATTTTGAGAGAAAAACATCATGTGGAGAACATATGTCCGATTTGAGGAAATAAATGGCTCCAAAAGTTTAATTTATGTATGACCTCCTATCTCAAACAAAATCTAATAAATCGTCACACAAGTATTTTTAAACATCTATCTATGTTATAATTCACAGTTATAGTACCTATATCCGAAGTCACTTGGAGGAAGTCAGAATTTTTTGATTAGACAAGGTGTCCAAAAAGGGTATCGGGTATTTGTTTTGTCGCTGCATTTGAGAATGAGTGACGGGGGGGGGATAGTGAAGGGGATCGTGATGTCCGAAATTTTTTGGAGTTTCAGTGACGATGGAGCAGTACCCAGGAACGCATCGGGCTTTTTGCTTACGAGAGTATTATCGCAACGGTGATTCAATAGTAGCTTCTCAACGTTTATATCGTGAGGAATATCGTACACGCCATGCACCAAGTGATGACTCCATCAGAAAATGGATCCGAATGTTCGAAAATACAGGTGCGATGATAAAAATTCAAGAATTTGAACGCCCTCGTTCAGTGTCCGCGACGAAGAAACGGTCCTTATTTTCATGAAAATCGACGAGGCCAACCACTCAATGTAAATAGTGACCGTTATTGCGATATGCTGCGAAACTTTTTGGGTCCAGAGTTACTGGAATTTCAAGGTTATAATTCAAGAACGTGATTTCAACAAGATGGGGCCACTCGCCATACAACAAATCAAGCAATTGTAGCTGTTAAAGAATTATTCCCTAATAAGGTCATTTCGCGTAGGGGTAACATCAACTGGCCTCCCAGAAGCCCCGACCTTAGTCCACTTGACTATTTTGCATGGGGGTACATTAAAAGTGAGGTGTATGAGAATAATCCAACGAATTTGACCCAATTGAAGCAAAACATAAGGTCAGAAATGGCAGCAATATCGAGAGCTATGTGTCAGCGTGTGATCGCCAATTTTCGTTCCCGATTAGACGAGTGCCAGCAGCGTAACGGTCACCATTAAGATAACATAATCTTTTCCAAATAATTTTCCACTTCATGCTGTAATAATTAACAATAATTTTTTTTTTAATTGTAACTAGTTTTTGTTTTATCGAAGTTACAAATACCCGATACCCTTTTTGGACACCTTGTACAAGGGTTGTCCAAGTTTCCAGCAATTCATTAGAAGTCGGGGTATTTATTGCCTAACAGTACTTTTGAAAGAGTCTAAGGACCAGAATGTGAAGATTAGGTTGTTTCTATTGGCTAATATAGTCCACGTTCCACTGCATACCGATTTGGAGACTCTCATTAGCTGCATCTATCAATTCTTTATATCTTCCATACGTTGCCGAATTTTATTGCCACTTGAGGCGGCTGCTGGATTATTTTTCTTTTCAATTCTCCGATTAGAATATTGATCTCTCAGAATGGAATGCAAAATATATTAGAAAACGATAACATTTCACCATATCCAACTTATGCTTCTCAAAAAATAAAACAAGTTGTATTATTACATTACACATTCCATTATAGTAAAATATATTTTATTTTTCATATCAAATCAACTAGTGTTGGGCGTGGCTCATTCTAATATAAAATATTAGTTCATCTACATAATCCTTACTCGATAAACTCGATAACAAAATGTTCAAGCTTTTTATAAAGTCAAAACTAAGCAGAAGAACCTGAAGCCGCAGGGCCCGCTCAAGAGGGGAGGCAAATAATGGAGGACGGCTTTATCTACTTTTTCCGAGAAATCTGGATTTTTGGAAGAATGAATTAAATACTTTTGTGCGCTTATAATTTTATGCAACGGTCATGTCATGTCATCATAGTGGATAATGTTCCTTGCTAGTAATATTGCTAGTATATGATAGGTCGAGAATATAGAATAATCAAATTATAACACAATAGAAAAAATTAGTGACATTAATGACTTGACAAAAAAAGCTATTCACGTCGCAAACCTTCGGAAAGAATCGACAACAGAATTGAATACAATCCCAACCCAAAGATATCATTTTCAACTGAAGGGTTTAAGATACGTGCACGCCTAGTTGCGGCATTATATCCAATGAAAATCTGGACAAGCGTTTTCAAAGATCCCTTTGAATAGAATTTAGACTTTAGTTAATTATTTATCAAGTTCGTATTCAGAAAAAATAATAACAGTTTATTGACGGGTTTCATAAAACTTTGATTGACCCATCGTTAATAATAATAATAATAATAATAATTAGTTTATTCACCAAAAAAATGTTTTACATAGATAACAAAAGAATAGTTGAGATGTAAATAAACATTGAAATCCCACTAAAACTAAAGTTGCGCGTGGGTTTTGCACAGTTGATCGTTGATTGTATAATTTGAAATCTAGGTACCTCGATAAAAGTTTTATGAAACCCACCATATGACAATAACAAAGATTAACTGAAAATATTGTCCTATTGGATAGCAGTTGACAAAATCTGAACAATCTAATCAGTTCGATATATCCGAAGCTGATTAAACCGATAAGTAATCAGCAACTCATCGATTGAATTCCAATTAAAATAAAAACAATTTAATTCATCATATCTTTGATGAAAATTGAAACAGTCTTTTGAAACAGTTTTTTGAATGGTGCAACAGGCCATAAGATTGGATATTTCGATGAAAATAAAAACGCACTTAAATGCAGTGATTTAAATCATTAAATCTCTGTGGTTTCTCATATGTCAAAGGTTATATGTCGAAGGTTATATGTCAAAACAAAAGTCTCAAAACAATGAGATGAGGAAGAAGATTTCAAATTCCAATTATAATACCCTATAGTAATAAGTAATTGATACTTCTACTGTATTATCTGTGTAATAATCTTCATCTATGAGAATGCAGTGGAAATTTTAAACTGTTTTTAATTTATAATAGACATGTCGAAGGAAACCACTATTGTCTTTATCTATGATACTAAAAAGCTTCAAAATGAGGAAGATGATCCAGCCACAGCAATTCTATATTTTCACCCTACTTGGGTTTCAGATCACCAAAAAACCGTTTTATGTGGGCAGCTAATAGGAATTATACATTGTATCCGTAAAGTTTTTCAAGTTCCACAAGTAATATCGCTTGAAAGCGGAAAGTTTTATGTTAATAATGTTGATGGTAGATACTTGTTGGCTGTAGGGACAGACAGAAACGTCCCTGATTGGATTTTATTACACAGGAATAATTTATTGACTTCACTGATCGAATTTTATCATAAAGACATAGAAGAAATGGCCAACATTTATGGAAACTCTGATGCACTATCTGCTAAAATGTATCACATGTGTGAAACTTACTTGAAAATCATTTCTTTTGGAGGTAATATATTTTCGATAATACCTTCAATTAACCTTCCAAAAAGCGCATCAAATGTTTTCATAGAAAGTTTGAATATATTACACTATTGTCAAACTTTCGAGTCTGTATTAGGTGGGTTGATCTTGCACCATAATAAGGTTGTGGCCACGCAACTATCCCCATTTCTGACTAAGATGATAGTTTTAACAGATCCTTATAGAATAAAGAGCCCTGCCGAAACCATTACAACAAATTTTCATTTACCCATAGGAGTTCAGATGCTAGAGATATACATCTCAAAATTTGAATATGAAGAATTAGATAAAAATTCTTCAAAATTGAGGCAGGTCTTTGAGAATTATGAAGATATCATTAAGAAAGTTGGTAGGAGCTACAATTCCTCTGATTCTACAGATACTATAGTGCCAAATTTGAAGAGAGACTGTTCGTTACTGTTTACCACGGTTCCTGAAGAAGACAATGAAATTTCGCCAAATAAGAATGTTGAAGCTACAATTATACGTCTGAAAAAGCCATCTAGACCCAAATTCTTGAATTTAACCAATAAAATTTCAGATATTAAAGAAGTTACTCAAACAGGTACCAAAACACCTTATACTCCATTTACAGGCAATCCTGGTAGTGTAATTTCAACTCCAATGACAGATCTCAAGAAAGTTTTACATATAAACACATATTCTATATGTACAGACCCAGAGCCGCTGGAAGAAACAGAGGTAGATAAGGAAAATGAAGAAAATGTAAGTAATGAAAATCGAGAGATGTCGAATAGTTTGATATTGGTCGAAGAACAAATTCAAAATAGTTCTAAGATAAAAAGATCTCAAAGTATCTCAGTTCCAATCAATCATTTGGAAGAGATGAAAGGTGATGAATGCAGGGTTATTAACTTATGTGAAAGGGAAGAAGAGACAAATAGTGATGAAGTAATACATGATCTTGAACATGAAAAATCTGAAAAAGTCACCAAAAGAAAGAGTTTAACCTTGCCTTTAAAATCTTTGAGTTTAGACTCTGGAAGTGTACTAGATAATTCAGATGCGACAATGTCTGGCCTACTTACTCCCCTGATGCAGAAATTAAGCTCTCTAGCCTTTGAGAAAAAAAGCAGCGGCATATGCAGCTTTACCCCTACTCCTCTAGAGTATAAGGATATTGTCCCTCTTTTTAAGAAACAGAATAATGAAAAATCTAAATCAAAAAGTGACCAAACTCCTGTCAAATGTGTCCTTTTTATCTGTGGACAACAAGATACTGTTTTTGGAATGTTGCTGAAGTCCAATGCGATTGACAAAGAAAACCTAGTGTTTTCTTTGTGGGAACTTTGCACAAGCAGACTTGGAGATCTAGAGAAGCAACTGCACCAATGTATGGAACCATATTCTGGTAATATAGTACCCGAACAAGAACCTTACAGTTTTCTCTGCTTGGATAGTCAGTGGGATACCTTGAAAAGAGGAGGCCCTTGGGAAACTGGAGAAGTAAACTCCTTATCCAAGATACACAGAGATTTCCAAGACAATCAAAGCATCACTGAAATATTGTGTAAGGGCAACGACAATATTTTGTATGGTGTACGAACTGGAGATTCTGAAATTTTTTATCACCAGTCCGAATGTGCCAATGGAGGGCTTCCTACCCCATCAGATTCCATGGGGCATGTGCCAATGAGGGCAAAACGTAGTTTAGAAAGAGATCACGCTATAGTTTTGTTGTAAAATTAGATTGTATCCAAATTTATAGTTTGTAAAATCTATGTACTTCTTGTTCATAGAGGAGTTATTTTCTAGAAATATTTTCACACTATAGAGTGAATTGAATATTTACCAAAGAAAATTGTTTAACTGTTCATTGTTAAAGTGTATATTGAGTGAAGTCTTAGTAGATGTGTATTAGACTGATTTTTAAACATTCCATTTTAATACTTTTTTATGTATATTTGTTGACTTCTCAAATGTTTTTATATAATTTCAGATGAATTATTCTTTTGAATTTCCATCATATTTTCAAGGTAAAATAAAACAAAGTTTCAAATCTTCATTTTTGATAACAACGTTTACAACCAATCAATACCTATTTAAAAAAATAATTTATCCCGATTAGTCAATAGTGGCAAGTTGAAATATTTACAAAAATTGATTTAAGAGGTGTCTAAGATTTCTCAAAGTTCAGTTTTGGCTTCCTTAATCTTATCTTTATTCATCTGGTAGTTAATGGCTCTGTAAAGTTGAAAGCATTGAGAGACTGCTATGAAAATATTCACACTAAAAAGGTTGTAGTTTTTTGGTATAATTACTAATGAATATCTCGACCAAATCAATCCAGTAGCAGCTAATGCACATGTTTGTGGAACACTCAGAGCTTCTGCTGGCCGTTGAAGGTCACTTATTCCTGCAATAACTAAACCCCATTTGAAGGCTGGAGCCCAAAAGAATATAGTTTTAGGACCAGCTGGATGCTTCCACAGAGGTTGTAACTTGGAAGGAATCAAATTATCCAAGAAAGACATTTCCAACAATATTTACGGTATACCAATATTTAAAAGTAAAGTACGATTACTTTGATATTAAACGTTTTCTGATCAGATTGCGAGTGAACTTATAATTTGATTTCCTCTCAAGGTCAGAATAGGACATAGAATGGCTAATAAGGTCAAGCGGTCAGGGTAAAAAGCAAAGAATAATGGTATAGACCTATATTCCAAGGTATAGACATACATTTATTAGTAGAAACTAGTTTATAACGAGTTATTGTTAACACATAGTCTTCATAAAGCATGCCTACGAAATATTCAGTTGCTCACTCAGACTCAATAAAAAAATTTAATATTCGACTGAAGACTTATGAATTAACCATAGATGTAATCTTTAGAGTATAGAATCACAGATTAGTCTGTGATAGAATTCTATGTTCTGAAATGTAAACATGTTTTTTTTCCTTTATATAAGCTAGGCTTTCTCAGCCACCTACACAACGAACATTTCATTTTCCATAAGACTCTTTTCAAATTCATTAACCATCACCTGACATATACAACATCCATGACCTAGCCAGAGTTCGAACCCGGTGCTTTCGGCACCACAGTCTACTCTTCAGTCCACCGTAAACATATTATATCAGAACACTAATATATACTAGTAACCTTAGAGTATAGAATTCCATGTTCTAAGCTAGTAACAGAGTGTAGAACCAGATGGGCCAAGGCTTATTTCCCTGGATATTACCTTCTTTACATCAAGAGACCAGTTCAAATGTGACTCATGTGACTCTGTTGTAGCTAGCTGATGTCCATCGAGAAAATAGGGAATCCTCGGACTCCGCTTGTCAAAATGAAGAACTACGCACTTCTCAAGTTTCAGGGGAAGCAACCAATTCTTGACATTCAGGTCACCCTGTAGCAGTTCATAATCAGAAATAGGGTTGTTAAAAACCTTCGTGTCGTTCGCAAATTACAAGCTAGGTGACCAAGGCAATGTTGACCAGGAAGATCAGAGAACCCAGAACTGTCCTCTGAGGCACACCTCTGGTTACAAGTCTTGGCGAAAAGAACAGAGAAACTCCTTCCCTGAAGAAAAGTCTCAATCCACCGCAACAAATGTCCTCTGATTCCAAAACGCTCGAGCTTGCAGAGGAGGCGTCCATGAAAAATCGAATTAGAAGGTATCAGTGGGAATACCACTATTGAAAGCATTGGTCCACTGATCTTATCTATGGATCTATACTCTACAGCAAATTGGTAATGACAGAGCGATCAGATGGCACAGAGTTTATGCTGATTGACCATCAATGTCGAAATTAAGCAACTCATGAACCTCCAACGAATCAATTTTCTTTTCAAGTTCTTGTCGCACCTCCAAAATTTCTTTGTTCGCTTCTTCTCATGCCGCCAAATTTCCTTCTCCGCTTCTTCTTGAGCCACCATTACTTCTTCATTTATTTTCTATCGTATCATCAAAACTCATCTTTCCATATCAAACGGATTTCTTCCTTCAGATATACGCTTTTCCTTAGATTTTTGGAGCATCTGTTTTCTGTTGTTCTCCTCTCCTCCTCTTGTTTTTCTATCTTTAGTCGTTCCTTATCCTCTTACCTTATTTTTCTTTAGAATAAATAAGTTTATTGAAGCAGAAAAATATAACGAGAAACAGTTTCTGATATACAATTAATTTGTAAGGTACGTATCAATAAACAAATTACAACCCACAAAAGTATATACTTGTTCGTGGGGGAATAATATAAAAACCATAAACTCCAAAAAAACAACTACCAATGAGTTTAGATAAAACAAATACAATATGAGTACAACAAAACAAATGTTCTAAACAAAGTTAACCCTGTTGAAAATTTTCCTACAAAATTCATTATCTCCTTTCAATATTCTTTTTCCTTGATCGGCAAACTGTTATTTGATCATTTCCAATATATAATCCATATTGTTTGCTGTACTTCTTGTGTTTACCATAAATTGTTCAAATTAGACTGTATAAACTCACTCCTGACACCTACAATAACGATTGTAGGTTTCGATTGCACTGTTGATTGAACAATTGGAAGTACCTTTTCATCTTGGGACATTTTTATATAATGTGGTGCTTCAGAAGCAAGGCTACATTAATTCTTCTTCCATATCCAACAAATCCAAATAATGCTTCTGACTACTCTACTGGATGTCGTCTTGCACCACACTCTAATGCGGCCTCGGCGGGTTTATGAAGGCAGAGTCACCGCTCCACGATGTAGTGGGAAGGTGTCTTAGGCAGATATTGCTGGATTGCCTAACTGGAAAATCCACCAGCGATCTCGGGACGAAATACCACAATCCCCAGAAAGAAGGCGCACCTTCAAATTTGAATCGAGAACGCCTCGCCAAAGTACAATAAATTAGTTATGAAAAATTGATACGTTTTCATGATAATATTAGGAAACTCTTTGAATGAATGAATTTATTGATGTGAAATAGTATGAGGTATTTTGATGGTGAAATAAATACTTGATAACAATGATACCTTTTTTTCATTAACACCTAGTTACAAGAGCCTATTGCATCTGATAAAAGTTTACTCAATCTGACCCTGATCTCTCTGCCATATTGGTGGTAGCCTTAGCCCCGCCTACTAGCAATTTTTTTTCTATCTCGATTGGTTCACTGAAGATTAGACAGGTTGCCTCGTAACTTTCAACCAATCAGCGCTAACCATTCGTGACGTCATCCGGTTTGCCGATTCAAATAGACTAATAGAGAAAGTTGTATTGGATAAAATTAGTTATATGTAAATATGAAATTAAATTTGAAATATTGGGTGTACAATTTTGCAATAGATGGCTGTAATAGTAAGTTAAAGTCGAAATAAATAGATCGTAGATGTCATACAATAAGCTCAGATATTTGTAAACATAACGCCATCGAAATATTAGTCGATTTGTGTTTGCATCATGAAGTTATTCTCGATTAAACATGTCTGCTTAAGAGCCAAATTCTCGTTATTTGCGGTTTTAATTTTCTACTTCGATATGAAGAAATTTGCGTCTGATGCTCATCGAATTCTTTCAAATACATATGGTGAGACCGTTATTAGTGAAAGAACGTGCTGAGAGTGTTTCAACGCTTCAAATTGCTTGACGTCGAAGACCAGCATGGCGGTGGAAGAGAGAAGTTTTTCGAAGATGCAGAATTGGATGCATTACTTGATCAAGAGTCAAGACTCAAGTCAAACGCAACAAGAATTAGCAGGATTATTGGAAGTGACGCAACAATCCATTTCAAAACGCCTAAAACTCATGGGAATGAATCAGAAACAAGAAAATTGGGTGCCGTACGATTTGAAACTGAGAGATGTTGAACCGCGTTTGTTTGCTTGGGACAAAAAATGGGTTCCTTACGATAATCCCAAGTGCAGAAAATCATGGGGATATCAGGCCATGCTTTCACGTCAACGGCCAAACCGAATATTCACGGTTCCAAGGTCATGCTCAGTATTTGGTGGGACCAGCTCGGCGTAGTGAATTATGAGTTGTTAAAACCAACTTAAACAATAACAGGCGATCTATATCAACGCAATTGATGCGTTTGAGTCGAGCATTGAAATACAAACGCAATACAACGAGAGACATGATAAAGTGATTTTACAGCATGACAATGCTCGACCCCATGTTGAGAAAGTGGTCAAGACATACTTGGAAACATTGAAATGGGAAGTTCTACCTCACCCGTCGTATTCTTCAGACGCTGCTCCCTCGGACTATCACTTATTTCGATCAATGGCACACGGCCTGGATGACCAGCACTTCCGATCTTATGAAGAAGTAAAAAATTGGATCGATTCGTGGATCGCGCAAAAGATGACCAGTTACTTGAACGAGAATTCGTACGCTGCCCGAAAGAAGGGAGAAAGTAGCGGCCAGCGATGGACATTACTTTGAATCATATATGTACAACCAGTTTTTCAATATAAAGCCTCGAATTTCGGAAAAAACAGCGGAAGCAAAGTTGTACGCCTAGGTACGTATATTCGACAGGTTTCATAAAACTTTGATTGACCAATCAACTCGTTGATTGTAGTTTGAAATCTATGGAAGTGTCAAAAATGAACTGAAATTGAACACAGAAATGATTTAATCACCAGAGACAATAATGAATTATAAAGAATTAGAGCTTGTAGCTCTAACAGTCCGTACAAATGAGCAAATTCAAGTCGCTACATGATCGCTCACGGGCGCATCTATGTATTATTAGATCGAAAGTTGACTTTAGATAAATGCTAACCAATATCTATGAAACACATTATCAAAAAAAGCGTTGGCTTTTTTATAATTCCTAACACACTTTTAAACTGAATGATTTCATTTGTTTGGATACAAAGCCCTACCTTAGAACAACTAAAACGGACACGAAAGGATATTTCGATGAAAACCACAACTGAATTACATTGAATGATACAAAATTCAACTAAAATACTGGCAGCCTTCTAAAAATTCAAAAACTTTTGAAGTTTCAACGTGTGAACTAGGCATAATGATTTAATCTATGGTGCTCGGTGTTAGCAACGGAATATCAAAACGACCCATACAAAAGCGCCATCTTGAATATCCAAAATCAAAAAGAGTCAACGTAATTTCTATTTATGGAAAAACGTATGTACATATATTAAATCATGCAAGATTTCACATTATGATTTTCAGATATTTCTAGCTTGAATCTACATAACAAAATTGAAATTGCTTTTCAACTACTCTTGAATCAATTTTATAAATAAATAATTTTCTTTCAAGGACCAGGGATTGCCGCTTGAAGTTGCATGGTATCAATTGAATGTGCTGTTGTCTTAGTGTACAATTTTAGTGAATTAAAAAATTAATAAGAAACATTTAAAAGTAAGTTATATTGGAAACAATCTATTACAGTAATATTTAATTTGAATTTCCAACATCCTCAGATGGTGGACGTTGATAAACTTAGCGATGCTGAGTTGAGGACTAAACTGATGGAATTTGGATTCCCAGCGCTTCCCATTACAAATACAACTCGTAAAATTATGGTGAAAAAGTTGAAGCTCCTTATGGAAAATAAGAATAAGAAAAACGTTGATGCCAGACGATCACTTGGAAAATATTCAAGTGAGGATGACAGTGATACTGAAGTTAAAGCTGCAAGAAATAAGAGGAGAGTTACAATGGCTGCTCCACCTCCTCCTTCTAAGGCACCAACACTTAAAAAAACAACAAGAATTGTTGAAACTACTATAGAGGAAGATGTTAGTTCTTTCTACAAACAATGGCCAAGAAACATCTCAATTATTGTAAATTTTTTAGATTCCCAAATCAAGTCCTGTAGATGTATCTTCCTCGAGAAGTGCCAGAATTCTTAAAAATATACAAAATGAGTATGATACAGGCTCAGACTCGGAGTCTGAGATCTTGAGAAGCAGTCATATATCATCTTCCGGTGCTGATAAAAGCAGTGGTATGTGGTAAATTGTCTTTGAATAATAAGAATTGAATAATTTAGAATCTGTTCTTTATGATTTTAGGAAAACCATATCAATTCACTTCATCCTTTACTAGTGCTGCAAGTTCTTTGAGAGAATCTCCTAAGAAATCATTAGATAATTCTTATAGCAGGACATTTTCATCTAATGATAAACCTGTTGCTTTTTCTTCACCTGTGTTAACAGAATCTTCATCAGATAGACTTAATCAAATTAGATCTAGGATATCTGTGGGCAATACAGGTACACTCTTGAAATTATGGTTTTGATGACCTTCACCTGAAAAAGGTATAATATTTATTTTGTTTCAGGGCTTGATAGAAACATGTACACCTCCCCAACTGTTGAAACAAACTGGGCATCAATAGAAAAAGAGGAAACTCCTTTCTTATCTAATTTCACAAAAAGATTATCCCAGATATCTGCCTCAAAATATAATAATGAAGTAATTAAGGAACAGGAAACCAATGGAGCAACCTCTTATCTGAGAACACCTCAATATAGCAGGTAATTTGTGTAAAAAGTAAAAGTTTTCTTGATGAACTTGATAATATTTCTAGTGCTAGATCCTCCGTGAGGCCAAGAGAATTCCATGACTACAGCAGGCCCAATCGCAATGAGGGAAATTTCTTGAAAGATAACTTGGTGCCCTTTATTGTGCTTCTTGCTGCCGTATTGTTCTTTATTTTCGTAGGCTTCATCTACCTTGGAATGAGGTCTGACACAAGTCTTGAAACAACTGGTAAGGTCCCATTGGTTCAAGATAACCCATATGAGCTCTAATTCTAGGGTTTTTTTGATTGAATTGATTTGATCTGAACATGCATTTTGGAGAGTTGAAAGATGTTTGAAATATGAAGTGCCTTATTTGTAATTATGGTTGTGCCATTTTCTCATATTGTTTCATTAGGGGATCTATTTAGGTCATTTTATGATTAGACAGTATATTTGCTCTCTTTAGCTTTCAAAATATAAACTTTCAGTTATGGCACTGCCTACCGTATTTTTTATTGAATATTTTTTAAAATTTCTGTTAATATTTGTTTTAAATGATTTGTCGAACAAATATGTTGAATTGCTTTCATGCAAAATGTTTTTATGACCAGTTAGTCAGCGGTGTTTGTATAAGTAACCAATATCTGTCATCACAGTTCTAAAAAAAAACTTCAAATCTATGTATTTTAATCTTTAATAAACAATAAATATTTTGCACTATTCCAAACAGTTCTTTTTTCTTAAATTCCTCCAAATCACAGATCTGATCCCAGTTGTTTTCTAATTTTGGTCAAGTCCAACCAAAATATTTATTGGTTATTGAAGTAGTATGTGTTTAAAGTTGAAGAAAATGGCAATCTTATACTGATGGACGATGACCCATTTTAGGTTTGAATGTTCCCATTTGTGATTTTGGCCATAAACCGAACCATGTCAGAGGGGTGAGTTGTGTTTTGGAAGGGGATGTAGAAAAAGCTATAAACTTACTGAAACCTCTCAAAAAGGAACTGAAGGAGAGGGCGGTAAGGAAGTATTGTGAAAATAATGAACTAAGTGATCGTATGTTAGAACCAGATGTGGTTAATTTTGTCAAGGGAAAGTTTAAATTCCAGGTGAGTAGACATAACAAAAGTATTTCTATTTAATATACTGAAAGAAGTTTCCGGTTTACCACTTATTAATATCATTAATTTTTTCCCTTGTTTTATTTAAAACAATTTTGGTGAGCAAAATAATTAAATGAACCTAATAATCTATTGTGTTCTTTTTCTAGAAGTCACAACTTTTCTTTCCATTCAGTTTCAGAATCCTTATAGTTGAAGCAACTATAAGGAGGATAGGTTCTCATATTTTGTAATTTCTCAGATAAAGCATTCTGTTTTATGTTGATTCTCAATGGCATTGACAAAATTCTTTCTGCTCCTTGTGGTATCTACATTATTATAATTATTATTATTCAATGAATTGGGGTCGTTCGGCTCTGTTAGCATTGCGGCAACTGTGACCAATTGTATCTTTTGTTCTTAACCCTACCTATTCATACAAACCCAGGGAGGTTGACGATAAGGTTCCTTAGGAGCTTTGGCTATTACTTCGTGAGTATCAAGAACTGACTTTACCATGTGAGTGGTTCCTAGGCCAGTCAGATCTCATGTAAATATGCGCCCTTTTGAGGCTTCTTTTGAGACACTCTTGGGCGCAAGTATAGACAGATAGTGTCTCGGTTTGCAAGATAAAGGGCTCACTTCCCAGGGATCTAGAGATCCTCGTTTTAGGCTCATATACCTCAATAACTGCCTCTTTCTGATTTTGATCCATAAAGGGGACTTTTTGTCCAAGCGATTTTCGAAGTTCATTGCACTCAGGTCATCAATGAACTTCGAAATCAAATACAGTTGGCAGGGTTTTACCAAGAGGATTGAATCTAATTGATTCAATATAGCCAAATGTCCAATCCAGTTTTCTGAACGGAGATTTCCATTGCCTATATTCTTATTTGGTTCCCAGAAAATTTGGGCATAGTGTAATGTGATTATTAATTTTGGAAGAATATGTGACTTTGAATTAAATTTGATTTGTTTACAAGAAAAGGCACGTTCGCATAGCATTTGCGTTCAAAGCCGGTCTTTCAAAAGTTTGTGTAATAGTTTTACTAGTATGAGTATACTCTTTAGATAGTTACTCCTTAGAATGTACAAGTGATTACGATATTGATTGGTTGATTTATGTTGTCCCAAGTCAATTCAAGTGTACAAGAATTATATATTCTGTTGATGATTTACTGCTTGAGAGTATCCAGACATACTCATTTCAATGTTATTGAATGATCTTGAGTTGTTTACAAATAGAACTATTACATTCTTTATTTTGATTTGTTTGTATCATATATTAGAAAATTGCACTACACAATCCCTTTTTTTGTAGGATGAATCAAGAATATTAACTGATTTGAGAAATTTACAAGTCCTTGCTTTGAAGAACTCAAAATGGGGTATCACTCTAGTGCAAGCTCTTCCAGATGAGGAAATTAATGAAAAGAATATCATTAGATCTTTGGTGAGACAATCAATAGTTCAAGAAATTCCTGGAAAGTTAACTAATTTTTGTTAAATTCTAGGACAAATTGGGTTTTGACAGAGTTGCAAAACCAATTTCGATGATTATACTCAACCCTGACATACCATGGTCTTGTAGTATGGCCAAAACATTCTACTTGTTTGCCAGAACAGTATTAATTATATTTGGTATACTGGGGACAATCTATGCTTCCAACTTGGGTTACAAAAGGTACAATTTATATCAAAAGCAAAGTCGCAATGAGATCATTGGTTTGGTGGAGAAAATATTGGAGGTACTCCAAAGTTGCGAAGCCGAGGATAATTATTATGTCATCAATCATGTCCGGGACATGATCATTCCTGTTACCGAAAGAAAAGGTTTGTTTTAACTCAAATATAAAGATTAGGTATTTAAAAATTCGATATATTCAGCCAAGGACAAGATCTGGAAGAAGGCTGTGGAATTCATCAATGAGAATGAGTCTAGAGTGAGGACTGAGATACAAGTGGTACAAGGAGAGGAATACTTGGTTTGGAGATGGGTAGGAAGTAGTAACCTCAGTATGAAGTGAGTTCTTCAAATTTTATGATATATACATTTATATTGTTTCTTTTTGTTTCAGTATTTCTAAAAATAAGTCTTGGCAAGGGCAGGCATTCGAGACCCAAACTGGAGCAGTGAACAGCCTCTCATGCTCTCCAACTCCTTGTCTTAAGATAAGAGGCATGATCGAAGAGGGTGATAGGAATACAACTGTAATCAGACAAGCCGTTTTAAGCAAATGCACATCTAACTGCAAAATTTTACACTGTGCTGTTGATACCAAAATGAAGTGCGTCTATATGAAATGTGCAGATACCCAAGACGCAGCTATTGCTTATCAAAACTTACATGGCTGGTGGTGAGTAAGAACACTAAAAAATTACATGGGATCAAATACTTTTTTGTTGTAATTTCTTTGTTTTTCCATTTTATTTTCAGGTATGCTGGACAACTTGTCACAGTAAAATATGTAAGATTGGAGCGTTATATGCAAAGATTTCCAGATTCTCCTACGGCAGGGCCCCCATTTCTTACCGAAAAGTGGACCAGTTAATAAGATCATCAAACATCAGATAACTTAAAAGGCTTACTTGACATTAGAATTCAAAATCATTTTTTTAAGGTTTTACATGCAAAAATGCGGTTTACGTTATTTGAGAATGCTGATAAATCTTACTTCCATTCATCAAAGGCAACTGAAGATATTGATTGTTACTTTATTCATGAAACCAATGTATTTATTTAACTTAAGTTATACTTTAAGATCTAACCTCGACTGAATGAACTGAATCTTTTATCTACTAGAATAAGAGTATGAATTTATTCGAAAACAACGAGATTATCTTCTAATTTCGACACATTATAGACTAATTGAATGGAATATGCGTTGTTACATTACCAAATTGAAATTGATGTTAAAATTCTATTACAGAAGCTGTTTGTTTTTGAATTATGATGGATACGAATTTTAACAATTGTTGTATTTTATTACGGAAGTTCATTAGACTGTATTTGTATAAGACTTATTTTATTTGGTTATCCCAATTGTACCAAAATTTTGTTTGCATACACGAGACTAAAAGAAATAATCTATGAAATATAATAATAATATATGTATACAAGAAACATCCACTACAGAGAATTTATTCAAAATTTTATTCGAAATAAATTGTTGATATAACATTCCAGTATATAAAAATTATACGATACATTATAATTAAATTAAAAATATTTTGTACAGACTCAAAAATATAACAAAATAAACAATTAAACTGCTTAAATACTAAAATTATATACAAAAGAAATCTATGAAATATAAAAATCTTTAAAACTTAACCATTATAACATATCAAAAATAATAGCACTGTTTGTGGAACAAATTATGACACTTTTTACTATAAGTCATCTCAAGGCATAAAATATTCAATTTCAGAACAGGATAGAACAGATAATTTAATTGAACTGAATAATTATCACAATTATATGAAAGAGAATAATTGATGAAATAGAACAACATACTGTTTCAAAAAATGAAAAAGCTTCATACAAAATAAATTTGAAATGTTTAGATCCAAAACCTACATCCAGATGTGGAATGGAAAAATTAATTAATAATAATCAAAACTTATTATGTTTGTTTCCATAAAATTTGAAACAAAAATTGATTTTTCAAACTTACCAATTATATATCATGTATAGAATTTAACGGAAACAATAATTTGTTGAGTAAATTCAAGAAACGACAGGTGATTCACTGACTTGAGATTTAATCTTACTACTAAATCTTTTCCTTTTTGAAAAATCTAGGAGCACTCGTCGTCGTGCATTGATAAACCAGTTTTCAACTTGTACCAAAGTTAGATTTGTTTCTTTCATCAAACACTGTTTTTCAAAATCTGTTGGATAAGGATGCTGGAATAAAAATATTGAATAATTTTTAAATATAATACAAATAAGGATGGTGATAAATAGATAAAATTAAATAAAGTTTTGATTACAAAATCAAAGAGTTATTATAAACTAGGGGCGAGATTCTATGATTTTGAAAAGAATAATGTTTGGGAATGTTTCATTGAATAAAATATTGAGTTAAAAACTAATTATGTATCTATAATGGAATAACAAAACGTGACTGAAATATACATTTTCGAATACATATTAGTTATTTGATGCTATAAATTAGAAGAGTGATAAAGATATTAAGTTTGATACAGATATATAGAAAATATCGAAGTTTTTATTGTTGATTTATTAATGCTCTGTCAATTTATCTCTATAAAATTCCATTTTATTACCTGTTGATGGTGAAAAAGCCATTCTGTTAGGTGGTTTTTTGCTTTAGCTGGAAGGTGTGGCCTTTTCTGTGAAGCTTTACCCCAAGGTATTTCTGTAATATGAAAAGAAAACCTGAACTGCAAGAAAATTGATGTTTCAATATTGACTCACTAGATTCTTTTTCTTTACAAAGAGTATTATGCTGTCTCAATAGAAAAAGGCTCCGAAATTCTTGATTGCAAAAATTACAGACAAATGGAGAATTATGATTAGTTTTTTTATGCTTGACCAAGTCTTTAGCAGTTCTGAAAATATCCTGACATATTGCACATACAAATGATGGCAATATTATATCTGTTTCCTCCTTCTTTGTTTCAGTTATATCAACAAATTCATCTACAACTTCTTCTGTGTCTTCGATTCCTAAAAATAATTTGAACATTATTTCGTTAATAAATTTAGAATCAAATGTTACCATGCTCCGATTCTAAATCAGTGGCAACATTTATAGTATCATTTTTATCCAAGTCCTCCCCATCTGATATTCGCCTAGCAAATTTAGATAGATTCAACAGTTCACAACTACTTTCACTTGATAGACTATCAAAGTATTGTTTTATTCTGCCTTCAATCAATAAGCACTGATTTTTGAATTCGTATGCAGCCTTGAGGGAATCTGCACAGTTCAGGCATATATAACACTCTGGCAAAATATCCAGGGCCTGCAAAATTAATAATATAACCCACGAAAACTAATAGGAAATATGCTATGTTAAACTCACAAGTTCGGGCATACAAGTTGTAATTTGATCCCTAAATGGCATAAATCCAGAAATTGGTTCAACATAGTTAATGTCAAAATATTTTTCCCTAAATAGAAGCCTCAAACATAATCTGCAAACTTTGACCTCTTTTTCGTTCATATTGAAATGATTACCTATTAGAATAACATGAACTGTTTTACAATTTGATAACTATTCCGGATATTTTTAAAACGATAATTTTTTCTTTCCAAGTCCTATTTACGAACAAAAATGACAAGTGTCACATCAATCGTCAATAAAATGACAAAAATGTCAAAATTGTCGATAAAAAATAAGGAACCTTTCCCATATAATCTAATTACATCAATTCTATGGTGATACTTTTGGAAAAAAACAATAACATTATAAAATTTATTGTAGAATCAGATAATCTCCCAGAACTTTGAAATTCTAATATATAAAACAAGTATTATTAATATTGGAAATTTGAAAAAATACTAAAAACTCCAACAAAAAGTTTCTGAAATATATTGCATTGTTTTATTAAAATGTACATTATTATATAATTTTTCATTGATTTATCAATTATCGGATTTTGGGGACATTTCTACTATGGTTGTTCGGAAAAAGTTAAATAAATTTCAAAAGTTCCAAATTTTTGACGTCACAATGACGTCAACGCTTATAGCGCCACTACGCTTATTTTCAGTGAACTAATTCAGTAGTCATTGCTGGGTTTTTGCAATGTTATGAACTTGATAACAAATAACTAAATAGTGAGACGAATATGTCTTCGAAATCGGTACCCAATGAAAAATTAGTTCGCGTAGGATATTATGAATTGGAAAAAACAATAGGAAAAGGAAATTTCGCTGTTGTAAAACTGGCAACTCACATAGTAACGAGAACCAAGGTAAATTGTGATTTTTAATCAACAATTGAAATGTCAAATGGATATTTCGTGTGGATTGTTTGTCTTTTCTATTGATAACAGCGATATATTCTTGAAAATTTCAGATATTTTCTGCAAGTTTCAGTATATTATAATAGTCCAATTGCATAAATTTATACCATTTTAAGTTGTTTTCTAATGTGTAGGCTTATGAAGTGTCCTCAAAATTAATTAGGCAAATTAACTCAGCTAATAAAATCATTATTTATTATTCTAAAATTTTGAGATTGTTTGTTAATCTTTATATGTTGAAAATACATTGGATGATTTAAAAATTTTAAGGTTAAGTTATTAGCCTGCTTTTAAATGTTCCTGAGAATGTAATTTTCAAATTCTTCCATCCAAATATTTTGGAGATTTAGAGAAGTTAGTATATAGTTGTAGTTCCATTGGAAATATCAATTTTAAAATTCTATCACTCGTATTATCCGAATGTTCTTATAAGATTCAATAATGTATCTTGCAATGCAACCCATTTTAGAAATGCTTCTCTTCATTGACAGTTTTACAAAACTCCTGCATTATTTTCTTGAAAATAATTTGAAATTACCTACACCATGAAAAATCTTGGTTAGTTAGTAATGTTATCATTATAGCCTCTTGACCTTTCGAGATTCTATCTTTTTGTGACAGTATTTTAATGATGATTCAGAATAAAAAATTCTGAATCGAATTTGATGAGAAATTTTGAACATGTTTGATTTGTTTTATTTATTTCATATTTGTAGTTTTTTCTCTTCAATCAATCTCTCAAAAGCTCTTAAATTTTAACATGTGAAACATTTTAAATTGAATGGAAATTCGAAAAGTCATGAAATCATGTTTCTTGTAAAGATTCCAGTTTTATTTGATAGATTAAATTTATGTTATTACATGAATATTGATACGTAAAACTTTAACTCTGATCCCAGATCAGATATTAATTTGATGTAAATTTATAAATGAATAAATAATAATATTAGATAATATAATATTGCAATTTATTATCAAAAACTTTGTAGTATTATCGGTTGTCAGTTATACCATGAAACGGCATATATTTTGTGGTTTGATGTTATATAACGCCAACGCGCCAAATTCTTCTGGCCGACTGTCCGTAAACACGATAGTTCTCGAAAAGATAGAGAAATTTGAAAATTTCAGGGCAGGTTCGAATTTTGAATGCCGCGGTTGAGTCCTATCAAACTGTGGGTTTCGTAAATATGGCCGTTTGAAAATTTGTGAGCGCCTTTCGACGCACATCAATAAATAATCCAACTTAGTAGCCATAATTTTGGAAATCTAGTTCAGTTGTCGGCGCGATTTTTCATCCATGTCTATCTACTGAAAACTGGTTTTCCTAATAAGTAATGGATGTCCTAAATTCTTTGCCTTTTGAGGGGACATCAGAATCCCTTTGAGCTATAAAAAATGAATAGCACGTTTTGGGTTAGTATTTTGAGAGAATTAATTTGGTGAAAACCGCAACCCCATAAATTCAACTGTTTTATAGCTATAAGAACAATTAAAATATTCGGTGGCTATCAAGATCTACTGATTTAACAACATTTCAACATTTTCAAATCGATAAAAGTTGTTCTTTAAATGTGACCAAAGGAAAAAATCTAACGGTGCTGAATCCGGAGACCTTGGTGGTCACTGAATATTTCGAAAATAAATAACTGTATTTTAGGCAATTGGTGTATGACGTTCAGCCCAAAATAGTTTAATTACCAGAAGTTCACAGATTATCATAGAATCACATGGTTGATTTGTCGGGTGAAACTGAAACTTTGATGATTTTTATAGTTTTCTAAGAAATTTATATATAATGTTTTATTTTAATGAAAAGGGAAAATAAAGCGATTTTATTTCTTACAAAAGTTGTTATGGCTTAAATTTAAAAATACATATTATAACTTCGAATTTAATTGCAATAAAAGCAAATGGATTCTATAAAAAAAGTGTCTTCAGAAGGTTTTCGTTTCATGTTTTTAGCATCAGTAATGAAGAAGTTACGAGACATTTCCATTTCACGTGATTTTCCAATCTTCTCTCATAACTCGAAACACTTGAATTTATGAGGTAGTCGTTTCCAACAAATCAATTCTCTCAAAGAAATTCTGAGATACCCTCACTAGACAACGAATTCGGTACACCCGATACTTAAAAAAAAAGACAGCCCATTTTGAATATTAGCTTTACAAAAAATGAAGTATGAAAAAAAATTTCCAAAAATTTTTCAATTCAGAAGCCTTCCCGAAAATTTTCTTTTTGAACATGCATATACGTGAATTTACTTCAGGTTAGAATTTCCTGTTCTAATTGAAATTAAGTGCGGTATCGCGTATAAAACTTAAGCAGAAGTGGATGTTTTTTCAATAAACAATGAACCAAAGTAAACTCTTTGTTGCATGCCAATTTATCTGTGAAAATATTTATTTTATTTTACAACCATCTGGCATTGATCTCAATGATATTTTATTGGTATCTACTCCTCAAATATCCGTATAGCGTTTCATCTTTTATTTCAGGTGTGAGCGGATAAAATAAAAACGTTTCAAATTTTACAAGAGGGCTTATTATTTCGCTTTATAGAACTGAAGATATTAGGAATATATTGAATAAAAAAAACGATGAATAAATATCCTTTCAAGGTTTGAACCCGTTTTTATTTGTTCAACTACGAATAAAACATTGAAAAACTGTAAAATTATTTAGGAGTAGGAGATATAGATGTGTATTGTCGGACCTGGACTGTTGATGGGCAGTTTTTCATTCAAATTTTGGATTCTACACAATCCAAAATGTAAATTATTTGTTTTTTACTACAAACTAAATCACATCATGAATGTTGAACAACATCAGTTTTTGTATAAGAAATCGGTTTATGAAAGCTGAGTGATAGGGGACGATTACTTCCAAGTCTACCAAAGGTATAGTGGAACCATTGTGAAAATTTTTGGGATGATAAATATTTTTAACCTCCTATTTCAGAAATGCATTCCAGATCATGCTGAACAACTTTGTTTTCGTATATGTCCGTTCGTCCGCCTGTCTGTGTGTCAGTACATCATTGTAAAGGCCTATTCTACAATTCCAAATTTAATGAAATTTGGCGTGGATATTTAGTTTGGCCGTAGATGGTGCCATGAAAAATCAGCTTTACCAAATTGAAGATGCGCTAAGGATTGGGCGTTCAACTTATTCAATTTTGATGAATATATGGCGCCCTAATTGTCTGATTTTAAGGAAGAAATATGGAAATTCCATAGGAATCGCAATTTTTTTTATTTACGGTTTGCGTTGCGCATGCCTTTATAGCTGATTTTTATTAGCGAAGGACGGGGAAGTATAGTATCACTCCAATTGGCAGAGGCTTTTTGGTAAATGTGCCTTTGACTACTATTTTTGAGAGTTATCAAATGTCTCGAATTGGAAGAACACATTTTTTCATGAAAATTCGTCTATTCGCCACATATAGTCATATTCAAGAGTGATACATGTGTTCTAACGCTCCTCTAACTTTTCTGTAGAAAGATTCATCTTTGCATTCGAAATAGGATTCAACCTCGGCAATCATTCTTCATTAGAGCCAAATTTCTTTTCCGATGAAGTGGAGTCTGAATAACACAAATCAAGTCATTGTACAGTTTTTTTTCTATGAAAAATTGTTTCACCAATACATGAAACTTGTTTTTATCCATTTTTCGAACAACAATACCTCGATGCGTCCTACAACACCCGCCGTATTCCCCAGATATTGCGCCGTCAGATTATTACTTTTTCCGGTTGATGGCACATGGTCAGGCTCATCAGCAGTTTCACTTAAATGAAGACGTACTTTTTCACAATAAAGTTGCATTTTAATAAAAAAAAAAAATAGCGGGAACTTAAGCGTGCACCTCGTAAGTAGCACCCCTTACTCCTAGCCGAATGTTTTATTATTTAATCGGGATCTTTGAGGCTCAATTAGCCTTCTGGGAACTGCGACCATATGGATCACTTGTTTCTAACCCTACCTATTCATACACATCCAAGGAGACCGTCGATATTGTTGACGAAGCTGCCAACATACTTTTGAGCCTTGTCTGTTACCTCGTGAGCATGCAGGACTGATTTCTCATATGAGTGGTTTTTAGGCCAGTCAACCAGGACATTTGCACACTATGTATGCAGCTCTTCGTACCTTCGTTTCCCAGAGCTTGGAAATCTCATCTGCTGACTTAACTACGCTAACTTGCAGCAGCGCTAACAAACTTAAAATAACAAAAAGGGCCACTGAAAGACTAATGCTAACGAATAGATCAGACGGCGTACAATGGTGGAAGATGTGATAAAACGAGGGGCTACCATGAAGTGGGTTTGGGCAGGACACATTGCTCAAAAGAACAACACTCGTTGGGCAAGATATATTATACAGTACGTCGGGTGAACTCCATAAGATAGATGGATAACATTAGAGAGGCTGCGGATCGTAACAGGTATGGAGCATCTAATGATAGAGGAGAGTGTTAGAGAAGAGTGATGCCTTCATCTAGCAGTGGATTTTAAAACACTGATAAAGAAGAAGATTTTGTATTAACTATTGTTATTTGAATCGGGGTCGTTGCGGGGAACTGCGACCACATGGATGATTTGTTCTTAACCCTACCTATTCATACTAACCCAAGGAGGCCGATACTGTTAATAAAACCGACAACAATCTTATAGGAGCCTTGTCTGCTATCTCGTGAGTATCTAAGACTGACTTTTTTATGAGTGGTTCTCAAGCCAGTCAACCCGGACATTTGCACACTATGTGTTCTGCTATTTCTCCCTCCTTTTCACAGTATTTGCAAATCTCTTCTGCTGACTTATCCAAAATATATTTGCACCGATAGTCTCCTGTAAGCAGTCCCACCATTAACAGAAGCTCAGCCCGTGGCAGCTTCAAAAGCTGTCTGGTATAGGTTCGTGAAAACACTACAAATTTCTTTGCATTAGCAAGACCGGAAGTGTTCCTCTAGAGGGATATTCTATTGTCCAACTCCCATTGTTAGACCGCTGCCATATATTGCTCTTTTCCAAACCCACAGAAAGGATCAAGGCCAACCTAACCTAATCTTTTTTTTGCAGGTTTATCGGCTTTTTCATTTCCTTCAATACCATAGTGCCCCGGTACCCATAGTAGAGTTATTTTATAGTCTCTGGCCAGTTGCTTTATGGTATTATAACACTCTGATGTCAGCAAAAACTTCTGGCTTTATGATTCCACGGACCTCTGCGTGACCTGGTTGTCCGTAGTGATATAAATATGCGCCACTTTAAGGTTTCTTTCAAGATATTTTTGAGCTCACCGAATAGGCAGCTAGTGTCTCGGTTCGTGAAATATAGGTTTTACTTCTCAAGGCTTTAGTTATCCTCATTTTAGATCCGTATACTTCAATGCCTGTGCCTCTCTCTAATTTTGATCCATCGGCATACCATATGGAGGACTTTTCATCCTGACGTTTTACGAAGTTTATTGCACTAAAAAGTCATCAATTACTATTTAAAAGGGCGTTTCCAATTTGAATAGTTGGCATCACATCCAATAGTTTAACCTCAGAGTAATAAACATAGATAGAGGGGGCATACGTCATTTTCAGTAAGCGAATTTTGACCCCAACATGAACTATCAAATTTGACATAAGGGGCACGGAAATGAAAACATATCAGTGATACGATATTTCACTAAATTCGCGGGTTTCTCCAAAAAAAAAACACTTCTTATTTCTCATAGTGAATCAAAGTTTCATATTAACTCAAAATCTATTGAGATAAATACCTAAATAAATATATAAAGTTCAAGCTCGCAAGACGACTTGTAACAACCGATGACACTGGGAGCGCAATAATTGCCAAACCTTCGATTTTAGCAGGTAAATACAGAAAATGATAAATATTCTGCTTACTTTAAATTCGAAAATTAGGGAAAATATCGGATTCCAAATATTCAAATTCGCATATACAATCGGAAATCACTAAGATAAATATATTTCATTCAATATAACATACATATAGTAAAATTTTGGATTTGAAAATAAACATCATAATCTAACAATGTTAGGGACATGTAAAAATTGTGTATAGGTACTCCCTCTATCTTTAGTTATTACCCCATGGGTTTTGCCCAGAGGTTTTAAAATAATTAATTCGAGATCCTCATATGTTCAGTCCATTTTCTCGGTCGGAGCTTCCCATTGCGAGATATTCTTATTGTTTCCAGTAGGCTACATCTTCTCACGGGTGTAAGGGAGGCAGATCAAGTATAACCTCAAGCGCTGGTAATGGGAGTTGTATGCATAGCTCCCGTAACACCAATACAACCCTGTCTTTGCTATTTCTGCAGCCGGCTGCGTATGGTGACGTCTTCAGTTTTTGTCCACCATGCTAAAGGTGACAATGGGGAGTACTGCTGCTGTGTATGACAATAGTACCATTTCCGGTCTCATGTCCCACCAGGACCGAGAAAGAAATTTTCTGGTTACGGGGGACCATCTTGACGCCAAGTCAGGGTTTTTTCGAATCTCTATCTAATAAAGATTTTTGCTTATAAATAATTCAATACACAAACCGCTACAGTAGCGTTTGACACTTACAAAACGAAAGGGATTTTCAGAGGTCTAGGTACCGTCCAGAGGTGTGTTTCATTAAATATCTAGGCGAGTCGTGAAGAAAATTACTAAAAAAAACATCATGAATTTCCTTGTCCCTATTAATCCACAATTTTTCTTTCAAGGTTGCCATAAAAATAATCGATAAGACTGCCTTGGATGAAGAAAACCTAACGAAGATATTCAGAGAAACCGCCATACTAAAGAACTTAAGACACCCACACATCACAAGGCTGTACCAGTTGATGGAAACAAGTCACACTATTTATATTGTAACCGAGTATGCTCATAAGGGAGAAATATTCGGTGAGTATAACAGGAAAAATCATTGATTTTCCCAAGTTAAATATTAATTAGATGTACTTAGAAGAATATGCTTTACTATTATCAAGTTGCCAAATTTATATGCCTTTACAGATCATCTTGTTGAAAAAGGAAGGATGCCTGAAGATGAGGCGAAGAGAATTTTTACTCAGATAGTTTCAGCTGTCAGCTATTGCCATTCCCAAGGTGTAGTTCATAGAGACCTTAAGGCGGAAAACCTTTTACTGGATCATAATATGAATATCAAAGTGAGTTAATTAATAATTTTTGATTAAAACTACTTGTTACTAAATATTTCATATTTTATTCCGAAGTTATACATTTAATTGATTGTGGTAACTAAACAATAAATAAAAAATAATTAAATCATCACCATAAATTTCATATGTGAAATAAAAAAATATTTAAACTCAAATCTAGCGATATAGTACATTGTCATTAACATACAGAATCAGTGTATGTTTTTATTTAATTGGAAAACTCAGGTGGAAATCAAATGATAAAGCCCAAATATAAATCTGCAACTTCACGCAGATTTGCGGTGAAATTCTAGGATTACCCCAAACAGATTCACTGGGTATAGGCGGTGTGCATAATTCGGCAATTGAGACATCTGGTGGTGACCTTCGTAAAGTACGTTAGTAAAATATTGGCGAGACAATGAAAACAAACCTACAAAAAATGTTTCTTGTTCGGGAGAATACAGGTGTATTCGAAACATGTTGTCACCGAATAACGAGAGTTGTAATATTGAGAATTTTCCGTGGAAAATGCCGGAACTTCCAATTTCTCAGTTTGGCCGGGCAAGAATAGTAGACCTAGATCAAGAAGCTTTGTCGAACCACCAGATTGCGCAAAGTTTGAAAACTCCACGGACTTCAGTAAGGCGCATCATAGTCAAGACGATGTGTGTATTTTGAAGCATTGAACTAACAAAAGCAAGGAATGGTATGTACAGTGACTTTATAGCATATAAAGTCACTGTAATGGTATGGCAGTGATGTTGCCATATGTGCACCAGGTTCGGGACTTATTGAGTGAAGGTTATTGAATTCCCTTATAATAAGGCATTAGATAGTTGAAAAGAGCCATGTTTATCTAGAATGATATCAAACTGTTATTTCCTCAGCTAGCCGACTTTGGGTTCAGTAATCAGTTCACTGAAGGGATGCTGTTGTCGACTTGGTGCGGATCACCCCCATACGCCGCCCCTGAACTGTTCCAGGGACTGCAGTACGACGGTCCTAAAGTGGACATATGGGTATGACCAAGATTCTGAACTTTCTAGCCCCTTGTTTTCAATTAGACATTCACAAAATATTTCAGAGCCTTGGTGTTGTCTTGTACGTGTTGGTTTGTGGATATGTTCCATTTGACGCTCCCACTTTGCACATATTGAGGAATGTTGTGATTGAAGGAAAGTTTCGGATACCCTACTTCATGTCTAGAGGTAAATGGTTAGCTTAAGTATACAGCGTGTGACTAAACGGATTAAAAACATTTCAAGGGATGATTTTTCAGCAAAAATTGAGATGAACTTTTTGGTAACCTTTACCCTAGCTTCAAGTTACAGCCTGGTTCTGGTAATGCGATGAAATTTTCTATAAAGATTGAAATGGTTATTTTACATGAAAATGCAAAATTTCATATAGATTAAATCCATAGTTTCGAAAATATCATGAGAATAAAATTTCAAACGGACATTTACGGAACCTCTAGTGGGATTTTGTCTACCGCGTCATTCGAGATCCGAACCTATCCTGAAAATTTCAAGTTTCTAAGTTTTTCTGTTCTAGAGTTATCGATTTCACAGACGGCCGGGCAAAATTCATAAAGTAGTCAATTTTATTAAAAAATAAAATAAAATGTCTTCATTATAATTATTTAAAAAATATATATATTTAGTATCAAATGAAGTAACAAAAGCAATTTTTTTCTTAGATTCTCTCTGTGTTATTTGTTCATATTGAGAGACTTGAAATGATTTTATATAAATAAATTGGTAGACTATACAAATACTCCAATGTCAAATATTTTACCAATTTGCAAGTATTCATCAAATCATATGAAAAGATGACAGGGGACTGTTCTTAAAACATATCCTAGAACAGCTATGAGAAATGTTGAACAAATGATTCATGAAAATTTATCGTATAATTGACTGAAAGAACTCCAGGCTAAATTCATCAATCTGATTTCCAACTCTAAATTGCATGCCTCTGTGTCATTGATAATTACTTAATGAGACTACATTTTCTTCCAATTATCAAAAAAAGATTTGTCCCTTCTTCTGTGAAATGTGTCTCAAAAAATGTAGTTAAAACTACATAGATGATTCATGCAGAATGGGACTTCTTCCATTTTTAGTATAAACGCTCTTCATTACTCAGACTGGTTTTTGTATAGGACGAGGGGGTATTTACAACTGGAATACACAATCTCTATTGAATTGTAGTATTTCCTAAAATTCTCTTTGAAAATATCGATTGTTAGAAAAAAGCTTTGTTTTGTTGTAGTCTTATTTTTTGTGACGAGTACACCAGTTTATCGAATCTTCATTAATCCTCTTCACAAATTAGGTAAATAAAATCAAAACTTATAATTAATTAATTCATCGCAGCTTAATAACTGCACTTAAAGATCCAGTTGGTAGGCTGCGATTAATAATTCGGATTTTCCGTAGGATTATCAAAGAAATGTCTGAATTTTTTTTTCTCGAACACTGTAGGAGATACGACAAAACAAGAAACCATTAAATGAAGTACTGAACCAAAGTTTTTCTTTTTTTTCATTTTCTAAACTACCATTGGTCCACCAAAAATAAGTTATGGAGGAAAAAAGTTGGCACTGTTCTAGAAAAAATATCACCCTGTATATTTGAATTCAAAATTAGCATATTACATGATGAAATCTTTAAATTGGAATATCTATGTCAAATTCAAGTTGAAGCGAAGGTGCTATGAGAAAAAATTTGAAAAGAAATCAAACTTTAACACCCTGTATTTCGGAAACAAAGCGTTTGCGGGCCCATGTCTATAGGTTTTTTTTTTCTTAAAATGATCCGAGAAATCTGTGATACCTCCAATCCTGTATATCATTAAAAATGAATGGAAAACATGTACTCGTTTTTCTGGGTGATCCTATTTTCAACATTTATTTAGATGTTTGAATTTGGTTGATGTAATTAGTGTTTTGTTAATTGTTGACCATTTGACCATTTCATTAATATTGATAGTAATTATTGACAGCCAGAGGAAAGGATTCTTCTGCGGTTTAGATTATTGTTTTTGAGCCTACCGAAGGTAACCGACGGCCTTGTGATAACATTTAGTGTGAAAACATTTTTGTACCTGAATTCAAAATTTCCACTCGCAAGATACATTCTGAAGGTATTTAGACGATATTTAATTGTTACCAAACTATTAATGTCGCGTCGGTCGGTTTAGAGGCTTTAAAAGTTTAGAATAAATATTACATGAAAACCTCACTTCATTGCTGCTGAATACTAACCTTATAAAATCCTTCATAAAATAATAACTAAAGCATATTTTCGCTCACTTCTAGACTGCGAAGACTTAATAAGGCACATGTTAGTTGTGGAACCTGAGAAGAGACTGAGTATGGCTCAAATAGCAAAACATCGATGGCTGTCCAATGTTCCTCCCGTTGATACTGGCCCTGACATTGATTTGAATCCAAACAAGACTGTTATAAATCATATGCTTCAACTTCCAAACCTCACTCAATCTATGATCTTGCAATCACTAAAAAATAAGACTTTTGACCATATTTACGCTATTTACAATTTGCTATTGGACAAACTACACCAAAGAACAATAAATTTCCAATCCAAGATATCTCAGCAGAGGGCGTCAAGTGAGTATATTTGATTAATAGTTAGCCTTAACTATTTTCATTATTGACCAGATGTATGTTTAAAACCAACAACATTTCAAAAAAATATACAAAAAATCAACTATAACATTCAATTACTTCTCATAGTGTCAATAGAGTCGGAAGAAGACGCATCGGAACAAAATGTTGATTTCTCCAAACCCATGAGAATAAACGAGAGAAGCGAATCTTTCAACGAACAGCAACTAGTGACCCACCTAGCGCAAGAGCAGGCTGTTTACAATTCCTCTGAACAGAATATAGAACAAGGTTTCAACTACAGAAGGGAAAGTTTCAACGAGAATTGCCTTAGAATGTCAAGGGATGATGAAGCTGAGGAGAGACGAAGTTACCATGGATTGACCTCTGATGATGGAGGTTCCCCATTTGTATCCATGCCCACCATCCCTGCAGTTTATTTGGTTGGGGATGGAGAAGGCCAACCCTTAGAAAAGGTGAGAATATAAAAATTTTAGGGAAAAATTCATATTGTCTTTTTTGTTTCCTCAGTATGGTGAGATGGACTTAGACAACTCGGAAGATACAATTTCACTGACTGTTCCCACGAACTCTTCAGGCTACGAAAGTTGCACTTATGGAGATAAGTATCTGACCGTAAGAAGGCATACAGTAGGCCCTGGAGATCCCGCCCATGAGCAGGTAATGATTTGCATGAACCACACCTTCTGAAAATGAGACTCACTCCTTGCATTCATTAGAGAGTATCTCAGCGGTTCTTTGAAGATTTGTGAATTTTTCAGGTGTTGGAGTCTCACTATATTGCAACAGGACCGTACGATCCTAGTAGAAACAAGCTTCTTCCTCACACCAACTTGCCTATGAATCTACCATTATTAGGTCAACAGAATCCACACTGTTTTGGTGGAAAGGATCCACATTTATTGAAACCCCCAACAGTGCTCAATGCTGCTGGTGGTTTTGGTAGAAGGGCATCAGGTAATGCAAAGGAGATTATGGTTGGTTGCTTGTTTTAATCTATCATTTATTTTATTCAAGATGGTGGTGCAAACTTACATATGTCTTGGGGTACTCCGGGTTCGCATGAGCAGCTGTCAATTATGTCAACCAGTTCCAGTGGCAACCCAAGCTTGAGCAGTGGTACAGGGACTCAAGCAATAGAACATAACCCCCAGTCATTTGAAGAAATGGCAGCTGTAGCCAGGTAGGATTAGTTAAAAAAAAAGGGAATTTAGTTTTAATGTGCCAAAAAACATGATAGGTACATGCAAGGCAGAGGAAATTCTAAGAGGCACACTATGGCAAATCCTGAAGATGTTCATTCTTTGCAAGGGGGTGCTTCAACAGGAGGAAGAACTAGGAGAACAGGTCTTTTGACTGTAATGGAAAGACCCCCAGGTAAGCCAATAATATTAGGAATTAAGGTTCTAGAATTTGAGTAACACTTGCACCTCTCTGTGTTGGTTAGATGTGATACACGCATTTTAATTGCACCATTTATTATTTTTATTTGTTAGTATTATGTTTCTTTTTTTTTAATTTTTTTTGAACATATTGCATGTGTTTATTGTGTATAGTTATACCGCCTGAATTAGTAATGGAGGTTGAGAATAGAATGAAGCGAAATCATGTGCCCCCAATGCTCTCCCAAAGAAAACATTCCAGACATGCTGTTAAGCCACATTTGCCAACAGTACAAGAACTACAAGGTAGGTACTGTATGCTTTGGTATGACTTTAATAAAGTTCGATGTGGTAGATATTATGTTTGCAACTGAATAATTTTGGAGAATTGAAGTTTATCTGATTGAATCACAGGTAGAGAGCAGAAATCTAGTGAGAGATTCAGCCCTGTTAGGAGAGGAAGTGAGGGATCCGCAAGCAACAGCAGAACCCTCAGTCCTTCTACTCCTCAACAAGAATGCCAGAGACTACAAAGGGGGTTACAGACAAGGGCCAGTCCACCTAGATCTATTCCTGGTAAGTGAAAAGGTTTTAGTTTTTCAAATATGTTCAACTAGCTTTTGCCTACCATTTCGTCCACTTCAAAGTATATAACTTTTTTTTCATCCTATTTCAATGGAACAAAGCCTAAATATTGCTACAAGCTGTGCCGAATCTGTGCCAAAATCAAATGTTTTGGAGATTAGTTTGTACATATATACAAACAAGACAGGAAGACAAAAAAATTTAAAGAATGACTCTTTTTCATGCAGTTATTTATCGCTGACATTTTTTTTTTAAAGAATTTATTCAATGTTCGAAAACTCGTTTTATTGTAGGTCTGAACGATCAGGTCTGTATAGGATAATCTACGAAACAAAAATACCTTTTCAATTTTTCTAGAAGGTATAATAAAGTAGATTCAGCACTCTATGGTCCAGTCAGGTGCTAGGGGGCCTATAACAACAAATAAAGCATAATACACAATGATCTAATTTAATAATATTTAGATAGCATCGAGATAAAATAGAGAGGAGACGCTATGAGCAGTTATCGTGCTAGAAAAAATGTGACCAGTAGGCGGAGCTAATTCTATTACTAGAATGGGACTTTCAATCAGATGTAGGCTCTTGTAACAAACAGCCTCAGGGCTCTGAGGATTCACTCCGAATAGAGGAAATGGTTTTTCTTTAATACCTATCACGTAACAATGCACACAGACTTATGATCAGAACATCTTGACTGATATTATATATCTCGTCTTTGAAAAATCCTTCGATGAGATACCAGCCGCAAGATTGCTTTACAAACTAGATAACTTCGGACTCCATGGTAGGCTGGGGATGTGGATTAATAGACAAGGCAAGGTTTTAGAGTCGTGATCATCCCAGAGAGCGGTCACAAATGTACCACAGGGTTCCGTTTTGATTCCTCTGTTGGTGTATAGGAGATATCTAGCCAATCACACAATGAACGAAATCTCTTTCTATGCTGATGACATCAAGGTCTCTCTCCAGGGGGATCTTTTTAATGTGTCCAGTTGGTGCAGTGACTAGCTCATACCGATTACTGTTGAGAAGTGCATTCCACAAACGAAATCCGCTCCTTCGGTATTCTATTATTAATAACATTCTAAAGCATATTTGTATGGAATGCTCTTGGCAGTGAGGTGGTCGATGCGCAGTTGGTGAATGTATTCAGAAGTCTCGATGAAGCTTTCTCTTCCTGCTAATTTGTAAAATCGATTTTGTTGTTTAACCTCTATTCACTCTCAAATAATTCAAATTTTTTAGGTTCTCCAATCCATCAGATCATAAATGAACGCCATCAAGTGCCTGAAGGATCTCCGCAATACTTCCCGTCAGATCAAGACGTCCAGAACATTCCTCCAGGCTCGCAGTCTTTTGGAGTAGGATTTGAATTACCAGCCATTCAGCACAGAAGTTACGGAGGAAGTCCCTTACACTCCGCTTCCCCTTACAACACTAGCCCTTCAGGATCTATAACAGGCCAACCTGGTTTGTATGGTCAGGTTCCCAACCTTGGAATTTACGGCGGTAGTACATCCTCCATATATGGGTGCTATGGTCAGGCAAGTGGCTCTAATGTATCTTCGATCACTCAAGGTTAGTTTTCAAGAATTTTTTGTTTACACATGCCAGATTCATTTGAAAGGTTTAATTTTTATACTCTTTAAATTTCAAGATAGAAATAACTACACTATCTTCTTCTTCTTCTTCCATGTTTATTATAGGCACAAGTGCCTGTTAATTCTTCATAACTTGCCGAGTCCTGATTGATAGTGAGATTATTGCTCCATCTCTTTGGTGGTCTTCTCGCAATAGGCGATTGCTACTCTTACCATTCTTTGTTGATCCATTGGATTTATGTGTTCATTTCATTCCTTTTTACCTAGTGCCCCATTGTTAATATTATCAACTTCACATGTTTGTCTTTCCAAGACCCTTCTTGTTGTTGCTGTACCTGGCCGGGTTTCTGCTGTGTATGCCATTATAGGTTTTACATACAGTATGCTGATATTTGTTTTTCTATAGTGTGTCATTCAAGCAACCAGTCACCCTCAGTGCAACATCATCATATCCAAAAAGCTCTATGCGCAGGTGTTTGAATTTCCTGCTTTATTATTTGATCATCGATATCAAGTTTGTACCCGATTAGTATTTTAGTTATTGTCAAGCTTTTTGTTGTGGATGCAGAATTGACCATATTTGAGAACTTGCCTACTCAGTTAAAGCCATACAGCAATCTCTGGAGATCGTCTTCATCAAGCACATCGTCAACGGCGTAACATAAAATTGTGATATTAAGAATGTCCCTTTTGATATCCATTAAAAGTAACAAAAATACTATATGTTTTGTAAAAGTATACAATTTTAGGGAAACCTAAATAAAACTACCTTAATACAAAGCATGATCACCACATCCATCAACAACTTGGCTTTCCAATAAGTTATTGAGAATATCGTTTTCAATTTGTTGCCAAAGTTGTGGCCAAAAGTCTTGGAGCTATTGAATCGTTTCCGGCTGTGGTCTTCAAGGGCTCTTTGTGATTGGTCCGAAACGTTGTTCATTGGATTTGGATCAGGGGGTCTTGGAGGTAATACTAGATTTGAAAAACACTGTTTTTCTCTAGCATTTAGCTTCTGGTCGGATCTGTGGCGGTGCATTATCATCCAGAAAAACAAAAA
Organism: Harmonia axyridis; assembly: GCF_914767665.1. Lineage (NCBI taxonomy): Eukaryota > Metazoa > Arthropoda > Insecta > Coleoptera > Coccinellidae > Harmonia > Harmonia axyridis. The sequence goes on from NC_059503.1 coordinate 28,800,554, forward strand.
TTTCACCAATAGCTGCGCGAAATAGACAACTTCATCTACATATATCTGAGACTTCATGGTTCTTGAGAGTACTAATAAATCAGTTCTACTATCGAAACAAACTCCACCCTAAACTATAATTATGCCGTGGCGGTTCCTACTTTTGAAAGGACATATTCATACCCATACATTGAAGACGTTGACTTACCTTGCAATTCTGCAAGAGCTGAAAGGCTGAGCTAAAACCGGTCTTTTATTGGCGTTGTAGCAGGTGGTCTACCATTCCTGGGTCATTGCCGAACAGTTCCAGTGGCAAAGTACTGTGGTGTATGTAAACATGATATCACACTTTGTATAACAATGAAAAAAATGACCATTTGCACTTATTTATTTGTCCTCGGATAAAACTTGGCATAATGAAAATTTGCTTCATAATCAATCAAAAGACGTTTTTATAATCTTTGTAAGTTTACGTAATTGAAAAAAAAATATTGAGATACAGCAAATATGCATCTGCAAAAAATGAATCCAAAAAATTCTATTGAAATTTTAGGCATAAGTGGCTTGAACACGTCAGGTTCCATAATGCAAGGAACTCCTTCTGCTAACCTTCAACTGGAAATCAGGGGTGTCCAGTTCCAACCAGACGATCTCACTAAAATGGATCCTACCATGTATCCTTCAACTCTGCCTGGTACCTGGGTGGGTACTAACTTCCTCCACCAAAACCATATGCATCACATTTTGAACATACATAATCATAGGAGCTTGACTAATTCTCCTATTTCAAATCCCGGGAGTCCGGGACTGGATATGATTCAGGAAGAATTGCCACATTTGACCGTCACCGGTGTCAAAGGCGAAGGAATTTTGGGAGGGCATCCACAAATTTGTGTCACTGACGTTTTAGGTGAGTTTGAATTGTTGATAATTAATTAATTTGCACTGATACATCACCAACAAAATATAGTCTAACATAGTAATTAGAATACAACAATATATTTTATATTAGAATATTAATACGATCGGTTTTGATTACCTACATTATTGTCAAGTATATAAAACTATAGGTTACATTTCAATGTATCATGGATTTTCATCAAATAACAAATCCAGTAACGTTTGTCTCCCTAACATGTTAACATTTATGTTATAAATAATAAAACAACTAAATATAACTTTTCATATCAGTTAACAACGTGTGCCAATCGAATATGATGGATCTAATAAATAAATAATGGACAAAATGCAGTTTTATGGAATATGAATTTCATCATGAGGAAATAGTGAATTATTGAGAAGACTTAAAGAAACTGAACTAATCATAGAAGAACCCCTGGATCTTAAGGACTCCCTCCACCCTTTTATCAATCTGAATCAATGTCTTCCAACTTTGTGTGTTAGACACCTTGAAAGACCTTACACCTCTGGGTGTGAAAAACGTTTCATCCGCTCTTCTTCAATTTCACAAAAAGAAAAAACTCATATATATAGATACCATCTATAGTGACCCCGGCCACGAAATAAATTAAACAAAAATCACAATAGTTCTCTACCTCAACAATATTCATGCAGAATCCTATCATTAAGTATTTCCATTAGTAAAAACTTAGATGCTGTTTTGTCTGTATTTTATGAAGACCCTTTTTCACATTTATATATGTATATATACCTACTTAAATGCAATTCTTTTTATGATTTAATAGTCAAAACTCTTATTTATCTGATGGATTTTCGATCTAGAAGTATTTTAAGGCCTAGTACTTGATTTCACATGGAAATTTTTGTATTTGATTTCCCCAAAATGCAATGGCACCATATGGTTGTTTCAAAAAGGTAAAAGGTAAAAAACCAATCAATATTATACATCTATTATTCTTTGTTTCAAGTTGTTATTAGAGCTTCCTGAATAACTCTGTTGAATTTATTTTTTACTAGGCAGTGAAGTTACTCTAGTCGCTGGTTCAGACACTAGCGAGGACTCAATGGACTCATTAGAGAACCAGAAGGCTTCAAAAATACCATCATTCATCATATCAGAGCCCTCGGAAAATCTACCTTCTATAACGAGGGGCATTGGTAGAAAGACAAGCCAAGAAAGTGAAGCTCCAAAACCCCAGATATCACAGGAATTCTGTGAGCAACAAAACGAAGAGTTTTTTCTAAGAAGAAACTCTGATAAAAGTTCCTTATATTCGGATGATTCCTTATCCAATGATAGTTTGAGTATAGGTTAGTATCTCATGAACCATCCTCTACAATTTTTTCAATGAGACATTATTTTTAGGCAATCAAAGCCCAAGTTCTAGTTCAAACACTCAAAGTAGCCACTTCTATGATTCGGACATACGCTACAGGCCCTTGGATAGTTCCTCTCACACCCAGATGCAGATACACCAAGAGTTGGCAAATTCTGGAACAGGTAGTTTCCAAATTTTTCAGAACTTCCATCACAATAGCGTGAACGAACCTAACATTCAAGCCTTTTCAACTGGCAATGTGGCTAGCAATCACACCATCCCCATAAGGGGCAACCTCCACAAGAATTCTGGTTCTTTTGAATTCGAACTTTCTGAAGTGTGTTCCAAGTTGCAATCTACTGATATTTTGGAGATGGTAAAAAGAACCATTGATGATAGGATACCACCCAAAAACTGTGTAAGTTCAGAGATGGTCTGTGACCGGTTGTCCTTGGAATATGAAGGGGGCATCCAGATAGAACTGAAAATAATTGATAAGGAGAAAGATTCAAAAAATTTGAAGGTGAGAAGGATATCTGGAGATCACCTGGTTTACAATCAACTATGCCAGCAGTTGATATCTTGTATGACAGTGTCCTAGCATAATCAGGGTTGATTAGTTCTTGTTTGAATTGAGAGAGAAGTTTTGGGCTCACTTTAACACTTAAATACATTCCTATCCCTTCTCAGAGAATGTTACTTCCCATTTTTAATGTGTCTAGGTCTAGAATGAAGTAATTTTTAACTTTGTTGAGAAAGGAACACTTTGAAGAATGAAAAAAATTAATGAACATTTTTTTAGCTGTAAAGTTAGATATGCATCTTATAATTTTGTTTGGACTGTATTCATGAACTGTCTTGAATTATTTTCAAACTCATTGAGCCACTGATTCACTATACCTAGTCAATTTGCTTATTGAATAAACTTAAAATGATCCATAATTTCTGCTATATTCTTTTTTTTTTTTCATTTACTTGATAGCCAGAGCACTTCCTATCAATAACAAAGGTTTAAGGGACACTGAGTCTCGTCCAACCTAAGGAATTATTATGCATCTGAACTTTATGGCTGAAATAAAAGACGTAATGTATATTCTTTGCAATCAAGCTAGTACAGAAATGTAGGATGCTTATAGAGAACTTTGAAAATGGTAGTTTTCCCAAATATCTCCAAATTGTAACATTCCTTAGATTAGTGATAACTCTATGAAGTGCAATTATTATTATTTCCCTACAGCTGTTTTTCGATTACATTATTATAATATTCAAAGAAATCCAATGCCTTATGATCTTATGCACTTTAGAGGACGTAGCCGAGTTTTTGTAAATCTGAAAACTTTGTAAATAAATTTTAAAGTAATATGTATATAGGAAAATCTCCGCACAAAGTGTATATAAAAAGTTTTTCTTTAGTTTTCCAAGCCATATTTTTTTATGTTAGCCATAGCTATCATAAATGTTATTTTTGTTAAGTATGATTTATAGTCTGAATTAGTGTCTGATTCCTATTTTCAAGTTAGGTTGTTCCTTTATAAGTGAGCATTAGCTTTATCCAGGCAATCTAAAAATTTGATAGATACTGTTTATATACCATAAAACACTTTCTAATCATTCCAATACTATCAATGTGAAGTTTTAATGCAATTAATTTTCTTTATCTCCTGATTCTAAGCTATTTTCTCGTATAACAGATATTTAAAATCTGTAACATTTTGCTTTATTTAGTCATAGCTAATCCAATTGATAATTTGTGATTTTTGTGTGAACAATATGATTTTTCTAATGTCTAGGCAGAAATAATCTGAATGTATTTGTATATTTTTATAAATATTGTATATATTTTCAACTGCTACATTCCCACTAGGAAAATTTCTCATATTCGGCTTTATATTTTTGAATTTCAATTTTGTTTCCTTGAAAATATTGTGTAAAATTCATTGATATTTGGATTTTTTAACTTTTATAAATTGAGTGCAATCTTCAAAGTAAAATATAATCAATATGACCATTTCTATTTCTAGAAGTAACTCAATATTGACTAATCATTATTTGTTGGAGGTTTTTTATTCATTGATTTTGATGTGATTTATTTTACATATTCGGCACATCCGACATTTAAAGGGTTGTATGCCAACATTCTAGTATTTTTTGTCAATTGAAATCTGTGATGTCAATAAAACTGCTGACTTGACACTTAAATTATTTGAATAATCCTTAATATAATTATCTGAGGGTAAACTTCAAAATTCCAATGAAATATATGTAAAGTTCTAATGCATGTTATCGAATATTGTAGCAAGAAATATAGTAATGGTATACATAATACTAAATAATTACTTTAAAAAGCTAGTTCACATGAAAGGCATTGAATGACTATTTACAATTACTAAACAATTATTATTACACATAACACCGTTATGGTTATTTACAACTAGGTAATGGTAACAATGAATCCAAAAAACATAACCGATTTGTCCAGAATTACTATACTCATTGAAGAAGACATTAATTATTAGTGATGAAAAGAAGAGAAGAACAATAAAAATACGGAGTAGCATCATATCGCAGTCAATCGGTTTAACCGCCTATTGCAATGCAATAATAATATTAATTAAGGATATTATTCTATATTCTGAAACAATGATCTCTCTCATTAGACAAATATAATTATGTTACTTTTCACCGATAATGCAGAAATGAAATGAGACGTTGATTTTTACTAGATAGATTGTATGATTACGTTAGATTTCTTAAATACTTCAAATCCGATTTGATTTGACATATTTAAAAATTGCCTCCTTTCAGAACGTCAAGTTCTATATAACACGTGAATTAATTCAAAATTAAAAAGGGGTACTAAACTTCTTTTATATCTTAAGTGTTTTTTCGTACAATATGATTTTCCATTCATGTTTCAACCATTTGAAATTCACTAAGCCTAAATATTCTAAGAATAAATTCCGATCACTTTAGTTAGTCTTTTTTGAAACCCACAGAATAACACAAATAAAACCCTTATGAACGCCACTGGTCCAAGGCTGTCATTCGGGTATCTTCGGCAACACTGGCAGCGAACTTCTTCGCACAGTTCACCACAGAGAATTCCCTAAGGGATATTCTGTGAAGTTCACACCACATCCCCTTTAGAACTACTGTGTAAATGAATAACTTTATCTGTGAAGCTGTAGTTCAAATATGCATAATCATAGAAAATATAAGATATGAATTAAATTTCAAAAATCAATAATTCACCGCTAAACTTGAAGATCAGAATTGTATATACTCACGCATACCATTAAAATGTTATTATTGCATACAATAATAACATTTCACCATAGTGAAATGTTATCGATACTGATATTTTCCTTGTTATCATTGCAATTCACAGCAGGTTCAACCTGTGGAGATGTGGAAGTATCCACGAAGTCCTACACAACGGAAGATGCTACCGTTCTTTCCCAAATTGCATATATAAGCGAGTTTGAAGTGAAGTGTAATCCAGCTTCTTCATCTCCTGGGAATTTATATGCATTATTTAAGGAAATTATCGTTCCCGTGGCAAACGTCGCACCAAATAAATATCAAATTAGCTGGACAGAGGATTTAAAGACTGCACAAGTCGGAGAAATAATAGTGAAAATATTTGACGAGAATGGCTATGCTGCTTTAAAGAAAGCTTTGAGGAATGGTGACAATATACATGAAGTGGAATATTTTACTACATTGTCAATTTCTCACCCAGGTGCTTATAAAGGGCCTTGTATAAGTTGTGAATTTCTTGCAGCATTGTTTTCTTTGTCAATTGCTTATTATGCTGTGCACTTAAGAATGAAGTTTGTTTCTTAATTGTTTTTATAGGTGAGTATTATGTATATTTAAAATAAAGTATATGATTTTCCTTTTTAGATAATAAATAAAAAACAATAAAACTACAAATATTTTTATAATTTTGGCACAAATACATAAATTGAACTATAATAATGTGCATAAGAATTCAAAACCATTTTAGCTTTTTTGATATATCTATTCTATCCAAATGATATCACATTACAAGTCAAGGCTGTTTATTTCAGCTTTAGTTGTAATGTTTAATATTGTATGGTACATTAATCATCTAGAGAATATAAAATAAAGCTTCTTAAATTGTATTCATAAGAAGAACTAAGCTAATGTGGCAGTTCAAGCCTTTCAAGTCTATAAGACATGATCTTGTCTTTTTTTAAATAAAATACTTTTTGGTCATATTGTAAAATATTCAAAATTTTTTTAAGCCAATTCAAAATTAAGATCTGCATCATAGACTTTGAAACTACTTCTTACATAGTGATTATGTGACAATTTTCGAATCATTGGAAGATCATGCTTTAACTTAGTTTGTTCAAGCAGTATTTGTTATAACCAAGGTCTAACACTTAATTCTTTAAATCTTCGTCATTTCATATTTATTCGCTCACCCTGCATCCCTACTGCTCCCTTTAATATTCACTTGAGTTCACACTTTGATATAAAACTCTCATTTCTATTCCAATATAATATTTTCTCAATAAGGTTTGTAAAATATAAAATTAAAATAAATTTTGACTTATCATTAATATTAAAATAAATAAATTATTAGTTATATTAAAGCATCAGATAATGACTCTGAAAGAATAATACAAAAAAAAAAATCACAGAAATAATATGAAAATCCACCTAAATTTTAAATTTAGGTAAACCAAACATCGCCTGTCAGATCTATGTAGAACATTGAACTGTGTGCTGCATTCGGTAAATTAGAGGGGCACTGGGTCATTAGTAGTTGAGAGAGACACCTTTGAGAGAGGTGACATGCTACGCCTTGGAAAACTTCCACTGCCGCTGCCCCCCTCGGCAAATAATTTCCGAAAACTGTAAATGAAAAATTTATCAGAATATTGAGTTAGAATGTTGAATTTCCTATTAGAGTTAGATGGATGTTTTTGTTAAATATATGGATAAATATAATATCGTCAATATGTATGAAGAAATTTACAGGATGACCCAACTAAACATTTACAATGGAAGTTTCAGGTGGTAATTTTGTACATATGAAAAATGTTCATACTAATTTCATAATTCACAGTAAATTCAACCCTCAAGGATTGCAATAATTTCCTAATGAAATAAGCCTCTAACCTTTTTAAAAGTTAATAAATTTGTACATAGTAGAGCACTTGAATCCTCCGAGCCAAGTTTTATTTTGTTCAAATTCAATGACTGTTGATACGGCATGCAAATTAAAAATCAATTATATCCATGATAAACCACCGTCAACTTCAACACATAAATTGTAATGAAAATTAAATCAACATTTTGTTAAATTCAATAGTTTTCTCTCAAATCAACCTGATCACTAAAAACAACACCTCTCCTACTAATGTTACTTTACATTCTGATTGAACGGATTTTACAAAATTTTTCAAATCAAAATACATCTACCATCCCAAAGTAAAAGTTTTTCATCAAATACCTGTCGATTTATTGAGATAATTTTGCTTAAGTCGATTTATCTTGTCAAGGCCTCTTCCAAAAAAACATTTTTTTCTATTTTCCCTCGTTTTAAAATTACAGAACCTATATATTCAAAAATAAATTAAATAAGGCTTAATTAAAATCGGAATCATTTGTATGAACTCTACTTACAACTTCCTTATCCCTGATTCAGACTTCTTCCATGGTGCATCGTCAGGTTCAAGTGGTATAGGGCCTTGCACAGGTGCATCATCTTCAACAGGTCTGTAAAAAATTTAAATATTAATCAGAAAAATCTACCATTGATGAAAGCTATAACATACATTCTCACATTGTCTATAAATGCATATTGAAGCAGTTTAATGGATTAGAATAAGAGACTTCTTTAAATTGATTTTGAAAAATAATTTTTTGCTTGTTAGATATACCATAGAAGAAATAAACTGTAAGACTGAAATCAAGATCAGTTTTTGATTTTTTTTCCTATATATATATATATTATATATATAAATAATGTAATGTCATAACTTTTTCAAAATAAATACTTATATCAACAAAAAATATATACAATTTTGACAAGGGTCTATCCATCGTATTCTATTGAACAGAAAGAAAGCTTGCCAACGTAGTGATGATACTATTTGAAATAAGCAAAGTCATTCTTCAGTTAGTTGAGCAATGAAATATGGAAGTTAGCTCACTGAATTGTCAAACCAAACAACTTACGGACTAGACGAGTATGTTGGAACACTAGGTTTAGACATTTGAAATGTATTGAGTAAACTATCACAGGCGTTTTCAATACTATTTACAATTTTCTTCATACCTCTGAAATAAAAATACAAAAAAAAAAAAATAAAAACCTAACAATTGAAAAAGAGTAATAATTAACTCACGACTCTGGCTTTGGTTTGGGTCTATAAGTCTCCAATTCATCCTCTAGGTCACTGACACGAGCTTTCAAATCATTTCTTTCATTAAGAATGTCTTTGAGTTCTTCGGTAGTGAACCTAGGCCTATTGGGATCATCCAGATCGAACACTGCAACGTTTGAAGGTAGAGGGAGGTCCATCTGCAATTTTGGTTTATTATTAAAATAATTTCTAACAAGGGATGTTTCATCACACAATATGGAAAGACAGGGTTATGGGATTTACTTTTAAAGATAATAAACTTCTGGGAAAACAAAGGAGATTATCAAGGTTATGGTCCTCTGATAATTTCAGAGCGGTTTTCAATATTTCAGGTAACTAGCTTCGTATATATGGACCACTTGCCACTTGTCGACGAAAATTCGCCTTGGCAGAAGTTTGGAGGCTATTAATTGTTAATCTCTAGTAACTTGTGAACAACTAAAAGTTCTTAATTGCTGTGAAGGGTAGTTGTATCATTATAGTCTTGAATGTCAGATGCTATGGAAAATGTTCTTAAACAATAGTCTGGAAATTAAAATGACATTTGGTAGTGGTAATTGAACTTCACCAGAATAAAAGTACGGTTTTACTGGTGACAGATAACTCACCAAAGTTTGAGGAAATAGCCACCGTTTTTTGAGGAATTTTTTATATACAGACTCTCAACTAACTAACCATAGTAACCAAGTAGATATATGAACCATACCCCAAGTTAATGTCTGAAATGGCCATTGTAAAACTTTTATTATGAAAAAAAAAAAACCATACCATATTGTGAAAATAGAGATAAAAGGAAATTATGTTATCTTTAAAAGGAGAATGTAAGTACACATTTCTGCAATATCTGATTATATGCACTTTATGGATAGGTATTTCATTAATCTCAAAGGACGCAATGGAGTGCAATGAAAATTTTCTAACTTTGCTCAAATCCTCGTTCTCCTTTTCTGCCAAACCTAACCGCTGTTTCAATCCATTGATACCACGTTGTTGATCTTGTATCTGAACCAGAAAATCTGCCCTCTCCTCACAAAGGTTCCTAACCTGGGTCTGAAGATTCTTGTGTTTTCTTTTTGCGTCCCTTGTTGAAGCTTGAAGCCGTTCATAGTTGGATTTCATCTGAAAAGAATATTGAATACTTCAAAAAAAGAAAAGCTGGAGCTCTTGGAATAATACTTGGCAGAAATGTTCATGTCTTCAGGAATTGAATATTGATTCTCAATTCAAACTTCAATGAGGAAGCAATTTTAATTAATTTACATTAATAACAGGTTTGTTTCCATATAACACAACAAATTTCTCACTAAAAAATTATGCTACTTACATTGTCAATTTCATTAATTTTTTCCTGGATCTGCCTATCTTTAGAGCGAATTTCGTCCCTTTGCTTTTCTATGGTGTCTTTCATTTGTTGCAGTATTTCGCCATTGCCAGGATTCTCTGAAGTTTCAACCTCGTTTTCCTTATCATTTGGACTGCTGCTGGTCTGTACTTTAAGAAGACGTCTGTTTTCCTCTTGAAGCTTAGCTATGACATTATAGAGTTCATTACTATCCTTGCGCCATTGTTCTTCTATGGCTTCAAGATCCTACAAGAAAATGTGAATTTATGAGATCTCATGACATTTGAGGTGAATTCAAAGGATTATTTTTTTAACTATAGTATGAGAATAGAGTTAATATTTTTCTATTTCTGTTTTTCATCAATAGAGTAGTAGTAGTATCAGAAGACGTCACAGAACAGCTGCTACGGGGACATTTAATGCTTCACATGACTAGAATGGGCTACCTCAAGTCAGTGTAACCTGTTCAATGGACCATGAGTTATTCTTTATGTGTTGATACATGTACCCCAGCAACTGATCGGTCCATAGAGGTCTGATAATACTCCATAAGGTAGTGGCACACTTAATTTTAGATCATCAAACAAATAAAGAAAAATAAATAGAATAGAATATTTTTGGTTATTCATATAAGCAAAAAATGTACTGTAAATTAATACATTCATTTGGTGGGAAACAGTCTGAACCCTAAATATTAATAGCATATACATAAATGCTGCAATTACATATCTATCTATCTATCATATTTTTCCAATCCCTCTCGTATATTTTAATAACTGAAGTCACGGAGTAGTTCATTGCTGGTTAGGTACATATTTACATTTACAAAAACCTACAAATATTTGATTGCCATACCGGCAAAAATTAACTGTAAACACAACACTAATTGAGACTGGTAAAAATTCATAATCTAATGGTTCTACGTTCGCATAACTACTGTAAATTGCCTTAAGTGGATATAAGATATTGCTAGGAAATGCAAATAAAAAATCCGCTAATAGGAAGTAATGGTGTTCCTAAAAATGATTAAGAGCTGACATATGAATTACGAATTCATTATAATTACAGAAATTAGAATTACACATTCCCGAATGAATAAAATCTACTCACCCGTTCGAATTTGGCCCTGTATTCAGCCTTTTCAATCTTGTCATTTTCCAGCAGAGAAACTTTGTTTTGCAGCTCTAAAAGCTGGGCGTTTTCTGTTTCGTTTCTGGTTGCTAGCTGTTCTAAAAGTTCCAGAGCTGTTATTACTCTGGGCATTAGTCCAGTGACGGCAGTTGTTCCGTAAAGATCGATAATTTTCTCGCACTCTTTTCCTATATCTGAGGCAATGTCATACACGTCCACCACGGATATATCACTGAAAGAATCTCTTGTATCATCCATGTTATCACGATGAGTCGAATACTTTAGTCGAGGCATTAATTTTTTAGGGTTTTAGAGCTGAATTGCGACCAGAATATATGGGAAGTCAACCTGCAACCTGTCTTATTATTGATCGATCAGTTCAGTCTTGGGCAGCTCCGGTGAGCAACAGCAACAAGACTGACAGATGAGATTGGTTATTAGAACTACAATAATCGTTAGACCTAATTGTGAAAAATATTAACAGACCTACCGGATCATCATTATTTATCTGGAAATACCAAATATTGGACAAGTGAAACACATTAAATGTCTCGAAGATGTCTGAATAATCACCCTTTGCAATCACTGTCGACTTTTTCAATGAGAAACTTTCTTCTTGAATCAGGAAGATTGCCGACACATCAGTTGATTTCGCATCGTTTCCTAAGGCGCTTAAATTTGGCTATCGTTTCCATGGAAAAACCAAGTACCGGATTTCCCGATGAGATCGCGTCTCCTGAATTATCATTAACAAAATAAAGTCAGTGAACACACTATTATTTTTAGGCAGACAAATTGCAAAAGTTATAATGGAAAATAAAAGTAAATCAATGTTATTCAAAGCCACGTTAGTTTGCTCAATACAAATGTGGTACTGTAAGCAATAAATTATAGCTTACTCATTTATCACTAATTTCGTCCAATTGAAAGAACTTGTGATGGTTTTTCTTTGTTATAATTATGGCCGCCGACAGACATTTTGGCGCCCCGGCAAAATAAAATTTCGCCGTCCTAATTGTCTAATGGTTCCTTTATTGACTGCTATTAAATTAATATGTTTTGATATTCACCAGAAAAAAAAATTGACAGCTGAAGGTTCTGTAGAACATCACTAAATATTTTTCGATTTAATGAGTTACATCTACAGGGTGTTCCACATTGACGCCAAGCTCTATTACGGTTATGCGCTGAAATTAAAATTTTTTTTTTGACACAGTTACATTAGGCTCCATTAAAGCTACATTCTCAAATTGTATGGAAATACTGCTTAAAACTTACCGTTTTTGAGATATTTCGAAGTTTCATAAATTGAAGAGTCTTTAGAAAAACCTAATAACTTGGAAATAAATGAATTTATTTGAATAAAATTTTAAAGTGAATACTGGGAGGTAAGTATCTACTGATTTTTCGATCAATTGGGAATTACAGTAGGCGTTCAAAATGAGACAATTCATTGATGACTTGTTCGTTAATATTGGTCAAATTTTATATGGCACATGGTAGAGAATTTTTCGAAGATATGTAATAAAATTTGCTACTTAATAAAAAATTAATATATGGAATGCCATTTGGAATAAGCCCAATATCAACGATTCAATAAGTCATTAATGAATCGTCTCGTTTTGAACACCCAGTAGTTTTCAATGATTATCGAAAAGCCATCAGTACGTACTTACCTCCGTTCTTCATAGTATTCACTTTCAAATACCTTAGTTCAAAGTTATTAGGTTTTTCCAAAGACCTTTCAATTTATGAAAAATTGAAAGGTCTTCGAACAAGAATTCGAACGAACGAAGACTTCGAACAAAATTGGGTTTATTTATTCCATAGGTACAATCGGAAATTTAAATAAAAACACAGTGTTTCGTATAAGAAAAAAAATGGTCATTTAATTTTTTTGTGTATTTCTGAACAATTCTAGAATGTAGCTCTAATGAAGCCTAATGTTACTGTGTCGAAAAAAGAATCAGCGCTTATCAATGGTGGTGCGCCCTGTATATTTTAGCGCTTTCGAATTGCGGGTTCTTGAATTTTCTTTGAAGGAGCCTCTGTAATTCCTCTCAGGCATGTTTTCAGTTCCATATCAAATCGTATTTTTGAACTCGAAATCACCTTGTCAAAATTATCGAAGGACGTTTTGTCGATTTCGTCAGTTCTTGAAGGTGCATTTTAGTACCTGTATTTTCATAACTATAGTTGAGAGCGCCTATTTGATTTCTTCAATGAAATTGGCGCTTGGTAATTTTTAATTATTGCACTACAAAGAAAAGTTTCACTAATAAAACATTTTTGTGTCAAAAATTATGTCTTGTTTTGTTAACTGACTTTGCGCCCTTGCCATTTAGCACCTCGACAAAATGTCGGGTATGTTGGCCCTGGCTATATTTTTGGATATCTTTATAAATGTTGGTTTTTCCTTGTAATTTGCAGTTTGAATGTTAATGTGTTTGTCCAATCTCTTGAAATTACTTACCAGAAATACCCAGACAAAATATTTTGAGTAGATATTGTTGATTCAAATACATACCAAATTAAGATTTCAATTTGTTCGATTCAATATTCGCAAAATAGAACTGCATGTTTATAGTGTAGAACACTCCACAAATTTTTGGTAAGAAGTATATTAGGAAAGGAAAAATTCAAAAATGTATTAAGTATAATTTTTTTTTAGGATTCAAATTTAAGTAGAATGTAGGAATCGTGAAATGTGATTAATAAACAATGAAAGTGCTTTACTGAATGGACTAGTTTTCATTTTTTTGTTAAGGATTAATTCTCAAAATTTAAGTAAAATGAAACAAAAATTTTGAAGAATCATTGAAATATCTCTAGAAATGAAAAAGTTATGGGACTTTGAAGTCGCGCTTGGAAGAATAATTTCATAGTACGTGTAAGTGGCGTGACGTCACACACTAGACGACTGGTATTCGCAGGGTGCTTACGAATTCATTGGTGTACAATCACTTGTGCCGTTCGTGTCGTATTTTGTTCGTTACAGGATGGCTGAAATAACTTACTATATACATACATATAAATTACTTTCTTCTCTTTTTACTTTTCACTCCTCACATAAATATGTTTTGCTATTGATAGACTTCAACAACCAGTACTCAACTACAAAATGTTTATGAAACGTTTTTTAAATAAATCATCGTTATAAGTTGAACCATGATGAAGCAAACTCAAAAGTAGATACTTACTTGAAAAGTTTAACTCCTTTTATTTCAGCACTGACATAAGATGGATTTGAAGAAAAAAACTCCATCACTGCGAATATATCTATTTTAGGCAAATTGTCACTTTGTCCTTTCACGAAGCCTTCTTCCATTATGGTGAAATAAAAACAAAACACTGTACAACTACAAACGGCGCGAAAGCCTTGGCGCGGCTAAGTATTTAAACGTAATTTATGGTGTAGCGATCACAGGCAAGTGCCGTGACGTCAAAGACCAAAGACGTTCCGCGCTAAAATACGTAAATTTAAATAATCTATTTCTCAGTCATTTATTGATGGATTTTCAAAATTTTTTCACTGATTTACTAGTTTTGCTCTATATTTTAATTATATCGTGTCAAATATAGTATTATCAACATCACTAATCTAGTCCATTCTAATGAATGGAGTACGTATAAAAATTGAATTCAGGTTTCAAATTATTCTGCTGAGTTTCGACATTATGAAACGCTCGAACATTTCGTTTTTTTTTCTTCAAGATGGTTGAGTAAAGCAGTCGCAGATGGACCATTATTTCAAATTCGAATGCGTCCACACCCAACACTAGTTAATTTGATGGAAAAATCATTCTTGTAGAAATTCGGATTTCTCGAAAAAAGTAGAAAATGCCACGCTCCAATATTTGCGAACCTGCGGTTTTGACACTATAAAGAGTTCTGAGTTATTGAAGTATGAAATTTCACTCATAAGATGAACATCACCCTGTATATCTCAAACGAAGGCACTCAGGCGATTGAATCCTCTTGATACATGTTCTCCATGATGACCTTCATTCATGGCTGAAATAACATATCTGATTCATGGTATCCTTTTGTCGCATTCTTCCCGGGACATCCTGTATATATAGGTACTATTTTAATACTTCAAAACCATTTCAAAACATATCTCGGTTTTTTTTCAGTTAAAACCTCTGTAATGAATTTGCATTTATAGATAACTATGTATATTTATAATGTATGATACCTTATATGTATATGTGTATTACACCGGCGTACACATAAAAAGGGACCAACGTGTATTAAAAGAAATTTACCTATGTATTTTTAAATGAAACTAGTGCGACAGGATATATTCATCATACATTCCTTCAATATATATGTATAATTAAGAATGAGATATATTTCCAAAATTTAAGACTCAAAATTCACATACTACTTGTAAAGTGGATACCGCTCGATCTCGTGAGCTTTTTCACTCGATTTACTGGTGGGTTTGTTTGTATAATTAACTTTCGTGGGGTAATGATCTAGGTTGGTTAATAACACACTGTTTAAGTAATATGATTGTATATTACATATAAATGGATAATTTAAGATTTAAAAAATGAATAATTATTAGTGATGCTGTTAAGCTCTGTATTATGCTTGTTTTACGATTGGAACTGACTGAGAGTGTTTTTGGGGTGGTGCGTCGAGCTCAAGTAATGCTGATTATGCGCATGGCATAAATGAAGTCATTCGCAATCGATAGGAATCAATACATACCGCCCCCCTTGAAAGGATCGGCTTTCAAAAATAATATGATACAAATGTCTATTGTCTTTCTTAATCTAAGAGTTTATCGGAAGAACACAGACCTTGGTCACTGGTCGTTTTAAAACACCATTAGCGGTTTTCACATTAACTACCCGCACTATTCCGTCTTTGCCTGGAAATACCTCGATAATACGGCCCATTTTCCAACACAAAGGAGCTGTATTGTCGTCCTTGAGTAGCACCAAAGTTCCAGTTTCAAGTGAGGTTGACGCCACTTCATCCTCCCTTGAAGATGATTCAAGTATTCATGCGACCATCTTTGCCAAAAATGTTGGGTTTGTCGCTGAATACCCTTGAAGTGGGATAGGCGGTTGCTTGGAATAGGTCTCACGTCTTCTTAAGGTAAAGTGGTCAATGATTCGCCAATAAGGAAGTGTGCCGGTGTGAGAGATCGTTGGGATCGTTAGACATAGGGGATAATGGTCGGGAATTAAGGACTGCTTCAATTTGAGTTACTACAGTGTATAGACCCTCAAAAGTGAGATGTGAATTTCCAATGATTCTCTTTCAATGAAATTTGGTTGATTTCACGCTTGTCTCCCACAAACCTCCGAAATTAGGAGCATATGGTGGAGAAAAATGCCAATTTATTTTCTTCATACTAATGAATTCATTGAAAGGCTTATCATGCTTGAGCTTTGACAAAATAACCTTCAATTCACGTTCGGCGCTGACAAAATTGGTACCGTTATCACTGTAAATGTCGGTACAAACACCCTTCCTGGTCATACAATTAAAATCTAAAAAAATGGTATAATCCACAATTCAATTATCTTAAAAGTACTTTTGAGATGACCAGTAAGTTTTCTTCAAAGGTGACTCTCATTGTTATGGTTCTGCATAACTTTTCATTGTTATTAATTTGCCCTGAAGATGGCCATGTAAATGACCGAAAGCTAGGCCAAATTCAATAAAGAGCTCAATAAGATATTTGAGTGACTTTATACATAATACATTATTCCTTTGAAGCCTTTGCTTTGCTTACAAATTATTTTTTTCCATAAACAAACAGTCTTTTATCAATAAACGAAACTCATTTTTATTCAATTTTCAAATAACAATAAACGTAGCGTCACTTAACCTTATATTATAATATTTCGACCCAAACACAATTTCGACGAATTTTTTCGAAATTTGGTGCTAACGAGAAAAGAAGAGGTATATGGTATGGTACTGGCGGAGTCAACTGTGAGCCAAGCCCGAGATTTATTTTAGTACAGTTGGTCAATTTTTGGGTTTATAGATGACGCTCGACATCAAAGATATTTTGTGAAACATCTAATTGATAGACATATTTCTTCTTGCTCTCTTGTTTTCCAAACTCTTTTTCCAGATATCGCAGAAACGTTGACACGCCACTGGAATACCCATGATCCATTTCTTCGGAGTTCAACCAACTCGACAAAATGAATACATTTGCACATAATTAAATCAATTAGCATCGATGAATTTGAGTCTTCAATTCAAAATCTGAAACGCGTAATATAGATTTGAGAAATTTTGATGTGAAGATACCTGATTATTGAGCGTTAAGTTTAACTCTTCATCGACGAATAAATATTAATCAATTTCCCAAATATGTCTTGCAAGTTTTTCTCATGAAGTTCAAAATTCATATTAATTGCATATTTGTAATTGTATTCTTGGAATCCTTGATCATTGACAAGACGAGATATTTCAAACTCATCTCGACTTCCGGTTATTACCATGTTTCATCAGATAAACAAAAACTTGTTGAAAGCGCGGTAGCAAACTACTACTAAAAATTTTTATCAGTGAATTAATTTGAAAATAATCACTTTACCGTACAACTCGATTACTTGTTCGTAAGCTAGTGCACGAAAACGGTAACTTATATGAGAGCACCGTTAGTATCCTTCAATTTTTATTCGCGGTGAAATGAAGGCGCCTTTATATATTTTTTTAACTGCTCTCGTGTTCGCTCAAGAGGTTCAAATGGTGAAAAATGCTCCCCCTAATATTATTATGATATTGGCCGACGATATGGTGAGTTTTTTTTAATACATTATTTGGTGTGTAGGTACATATAGGTATAGTATATCCAAAGTCACTTGGAGGAAGGCAGAATATTTCGATTATACAAGGGTTGTCCAAGTTTCCAGAAATTCCTTTGGGGTCAGTGAATTTATTGCCTTACAATACTTTCAAATGAATCCCAGTATTTAGCGGATCGCGGTATCCACCTCAAAGGGACATCTAGCCAACCTTTTTTATGGATCTCAATCAATATTTTCAAGGGTATTAAAATTCATTTAAAGTAAAAGATAATTTACATATCTCAGTTGGTTTAGTACAACTCAGGCGATTCATGTTAGTGGAGTCGATAGAATGACTGGTACGCATCAAAATATACTGAAACTCATCAGGAATAGTTCGACGAAAGTGAAAAGTACATATTATTCTCAAGAATTTTACGATAGGTGATTTAATTTTCTTTTTTTTTTATTAAGTTTGTTTGTTGGTTTGAAATTATATTAGGTAAATTGGGTTTGTTGTTATTTGAAAAGGAAAATAAACAGTTATTCATTTATCTGAGCCCAACTGAGGGAACATTTCAATTAGAAAATTTAATCTTGATCAATTTACTGAGATCGATAACCCTACCTATAATTATTTAAATTATGTGAAATCTCAAAGAAGCTAAAAAATTTTAATCCTTATTACTGACATCATTTAAAAGCTTTTCTAAAAAGGATTGTGAAAATACTTTGTAGGGTCAACTGCCATCTATATTTACACGTAGTAAGGGTGGATTTGTCATTAATTTGTTTCCAGCGCTCCAATTCGTCAGCATATCTGTTTCGCAATTTTTAAAATGAATCGGACAAATAATTTTTCTTTAATTTCAAATTACAAAAGTGATTTCGTGTGATAACGATGGAAAATGTAGGTAATTTGTTAATAAAGACTCCCATGATCTAGCCTTGGCCCACATTTCTTGAAAATGTAATACAAAAATGTTTTGATCATGGGATCATTTATTTGAAATAGTAGATATATTAAGTATCGAACGGTAAGGACATTTTACCGATCGTAGACAATAGTCTGGATTTTGGAGCGCAGCGACAACTCAAATCATTGTTTGAGAGCTTACCAATTGATTGTAGATTGTCAAAGTGACAATAATTGTCTGAGAGCTTATTGATTTCAGATAGTAAAAGTGAAAATAATTTACTTATAATTAAAAATTGAGCGTATCAAGTTTTCTGAAGAAAAAGAAATTCAGAAAGACAGAAAAATCGGCTGTTCTGCAGTTATTCCCGAGAAATCGAAACTTCGTTACGAGGGTTCATACAAGACATTCAAGAAATGGATTCAGGTAAAAGGCAGCCAAATCAATGAAAAAGTATTGCTTGCTTATTTCGTTCGACGAATTAAATTCAAATTAATCGTGAATTATTCCATTGAATATTTTAGCCATTCTCACTTACCGTTCGCTGAACGGTAAGTGATTCACTTTTCTGTTTATCTTAGCAACCAGTAAAATAATCTACCGATTTAGAAACAAACCTGGTAACTAACAAAAGTCGTTCTATCGTGCAAAAAGTATATTATTGCTAAAGGGTCCTTATAAGAATACGATTAAATAAATTTGTTTAAATAATATCTACTAATTTTGGGTTCATTATCCAATTTCCGGTACTTTATACATTATAGAATTACTACGATGATTTCACGTTGATCATCTTAGTGTAAAGCTGACCCTTATTTAGCTTTTTCTTTAATGCTTTAGGGTTCCAACGACGCCAGCTACAGGGGTTCCGACCAGTTCACGACGCCAAATATAGACGCTTTGGGCTACAACGGTCTTATTTTTGACAGACACTATACCGAACCTATTTGTACACCATCTAGAGCAGCACTACTCACGGGTCAAAACCCTAGCAAATTAGGTGAGGTGATTTAGTTAAAGATTCTTGATTATATTAAGATAACCATCATTTACGAATTTGGTATAGTATATCCGAAGTCACTTGGAGGAAGCCATAATATTTCGATGATACAAGGGTTGTCCAAGTTTCCAGAAATTTCTTCGGGGCCTGTGAATTTATTGCCTAATAATCTTTCAAATGAACCCAGGTATTTAGCGGATGGAGGTATTCACTTCAAAGGGACATCTTTGGCCAAGCGTTTTTATGGACTAGTTCAAGTGACTTTGGATATATTATACAGAGATATATAGCAGTTACAAGACGAATAAATACATTGCTCACGAATAGTGTGAGCTAACGTCATAGAACAGGTGCTAAGGGCACATCCGATGCTTCACTCAACTGGAACAGGATTTTGATTGGTCAAGACTGTTTCAAATTAGTCTATCTAACAGCCTGTTGGGTGACACGAATGTCACCCCCCTCCAGCAGCTTATCGGGACATAGGGCCTTATTGAAAACTTATTTGTATTCTCCTGAATGCCTGTGAAATAGTACAATTACATTTAACCAGGGCTCACAATTGTTGCATCAACGAAGGGTTAAAAAAAATGTCAAATGAGAAGCTCAGGCTGCAAGCTTCGGCAATGAGAATTGACGCCAACCTCACTAGGAGAACTCATATCTATAGCAGGTTATCAACTTGAGACTCGCAGCGCCCTTTTTCTCTCTAGTATTTGGATACTCGGCAAATCAGAGAATTAGAGTTTGAAATAATGACATAACATGTCATTATTATATTATATTAGTTATGAGGACTTGATTTGACAATTAGACATTTCTATTCTATTCAGTTCCAAGGCACTTTCAAAATGATCTTTGAATATATCAGGGAGTTAATCACGCGTTGCTCATCTGTATCTTGGATTCAACTTCAATTTTATTCTATGTTCAAAAATAAAATCACCGACTTTAGCCTAGGATACGCGTAGGATAGAAAAATCTCCTCGTCGTCGGCTTTCTCACTCCGCGCTAAGAAAAACATTCACTCAATCCCAGATATTTAAAATATCAAAAAGGAAGAGAGCTCGGTCGTCTCCTGTCCTTGTGATCCCCCTGGTTCTCGTCGAACTTCTGGTCCTCTTACACGCGTTCCTTGGACATGTCCGTCGCTTCCTAGGAAATTTTTCACCGTCCTTGCAGTACCTAAAAGAACAGCTTTTTGCATTATATTACATATATACTCACTAAGTCCTAGTTGCTTGATATTTTTCTTGAGATTTTTGGGTACTATTCCTGAGATATGTTGAGATGATAATAGTTTTCGTTGATATCATTCCCCACTATTTTGAAATTTTTTCGACCTCCTTTTGGCGCATGTTGTTATTTCTGCGTCGACTAATTATGTTTCTGCCTATAAACGGCATTCTTTTTTACAAGATTTTCTTAATATTTCAATAGAGTTGTACCATTATATCACAACATGAATGTAGATTCGATTAAGGTTGTCCAGTGAATTCGGATACGAACATATTAAAAAAAAATCATTTGTATAATATTGTTAGTATTATTTTATTTTTATCTGTGACAACTAACAAATAATAGAATATACAATACCATTAGTTATCTATTGGTATGTGATAATAACACAAATGGACATCAACCTTGGCTTCGATATCGGCGAGTATTTGAAGCTACTTACGAAAAAGTAATGATAAACTTCAATTTGTCCAAATTTTCAAGTGATTATTGAGTTGAAGGGCAAAAGTCTTGTGAAACTAAAGTTTTTTTTTTCTGTATTAAAAATGGGTGGAAATTTATTTCCGAATATTATGAATTTCTATTAAGTTCAAATAAATAAAATATTCAATAGGTATTTTTCAAATTGCTTCACACTGGCCCTTAAAACATTTGTTATCATGGCTTGATCGATTTTTTATTGCCCCATAAATTGAAACCCCACATCCATGACCGAGCTGATGAACAGCTGAATTTAGCATAGATATCTGAGTTTGAGTCCCAGGAAGCAGGGATGTCCTGTTTCATCTGTACTAACATTAACAAATAAATATAATAAAGTAGAATATACTTATCTGGGTTTATTGAAAAGCGGGCCCATAAAAATGAAAATTACCACTACACCATAAATTGAAGCTCTTTTGCTTTCATTCGAAATTTATTTTAAATCTGTTTTTTATACCGAGACTAAGTGTATAAGGCGTATACTGATAAAACTGTGATAATATTCAATTGCTGTTTAACTGTTCCTCAAGCTATATTTTTACTAAATTCTCAAATTCCCAACCATCAAACAGTTTATTCTGGTATCATTTTGAGATATGAGTAAAATTTATAAAATATCTTCAAGCCCCATTTTGAAACACTTGTAGCTTTGAGATCATTATCCTTGATATAATATTTTCCTAGTGGTTGACAAGATCTGTCAACTTGAAAGCAATTAAATCGTACTCATACATGTTGCATAGGTATTTGGCAATCTTGGTTTTTGTCATTTTTGTCTATTCATTACCTTAGGTCAGTATATTATATGATTCAATAACGTTGTTTTTTTTTTCAGGTCTACAAGGAACTCCGATAGCACCAGGAGAAGATCGTCATCTTCCAGTTGAGGTTGAAACCTTACCCTCTCTGCTCAAGAACCTAGGTTATGACACCCATTTGGTGGGAAAATGGCACCTAGGATCCGCGCGGAGAAAAGAAACGCCTACTAGAAGAGGGTTCGATTCGCATTATGGATACTGGAATGGATATGTTGGCTATTTTAGCTATGAAGTCAGCAGTATCAGCCAAATCGGAAACGTCACCAAGGTAACATACATATAGAAAAGCGAAAGGACATATTTTTTCTTGGAAATTTCCCTCAGTAATAAGTACTTTCAGGCTTTGCGAGGTTTTGATCTGTGGCATAACTTCACTGATGCCTGGTCAGATAAAGGCACCTATGCTACTGATCTCTTCACCAAAAAGGCACTTGAAGTAATCCAGGAACAAAATGTAAAAGTCCCCTTGTTCCTGATGGTCAACCATTTGGCGGTGCATACTGGAGACGACGATATAGTGGAAGTTAAGGATGAGAAATTGATGAATGAAACATTTGGATACATTGAAAACCTAGAAAGAAGAAGATATGCAGGCAAGTCAATTCAACAACTTTGTGGTTATGTATACAACCTTCATCTAAATGTTTATTTAATTCGTCATAAAGAATTTTCTAACCTGAGCCACAATCCTCAAGATTCACTTCTCAGATAATATGAATATTTGCACATCATTTGGTCAATCTGTCTTGCAGATGCTCTCACCCAGTTAGACAATTCAGTTGGAAAGATAGTAGAAAAACTCCAGGAGAAGGAAATGCTAAATAATAGTGTCCTTATTTTCATGTCAGACAATGGTGCCCAAATTAATGGGTTTTACCACAACGGAGGTTCCAATTTTCCACTTAGGGGAGTAAGTTTTGATGTTAATGATGTTAGATGCTCCATATAAACTGGGTTTATTTTTGTATAGTTTGAATGAGGACTAATGCACCTACAACACGAAAATTTAAAAATTTTAATTACTAAGATATCTTGATGTGTTCAAGGAGAAATTTTCTCTTCATGAAGGAGGTGTAAGGAATGCAGCAGTAATGTATAGTCCTCTGCTTGAGAAGAAGAATTATGTCTATAAATATCCCCTACATATCACAGATTGGCTTCCCACTCTTTACAGCTTAGCAGGTGAAATCAAAATCTCTTTGTTATTATGCTTGAAGATAATTCACTTTGTATACACATTATATTTGTATTTACTTTCCTTTTTTTCAGGAGGGAATCTCTCATTGTTGAAGAACTTGGATGGTGTTAATCAATGGGACAATATCTGTAGAAACAAACCAAGTCAAAAGAAAGACTTTTTGATCAACATAGATGAGGCAATACCTTACTCAGCAATCATAGGTTACCACGGCCAATTTAAGTTAATGAATGGTAAGATCTACAAATGAAAAATCAACATTATCTGCAAAATTAGTCTCAACCTGATAATTAAAATAATGTTTCTGCAGGGACTACTTTATCAGGATTTTATGATAAATATGGAGAAGAACCAAAAGTTCCAAAAAAATTGGCCTATAACATATCTGCTGTCTTGGGTAGTAGTGTGAATAAAGCCATCCATAGATCTAACCCTGATCACAGTGATCTCACTCCATGTACTATTATAGAACTCAGAAAATCTGCTTCTACTATAAGACAAAATTTGAAATGCAAAGACAAAGGGAAGAGAAACAAACCAGATATCTGTTCAGGATTTTGCCTTTTTGATCTTCTTGAAGATCCATGTGAGACAGAAAATTTGATAAAGGATGAGTCAAAGAAAGATATAATTAATAATTTGAAGTTTAAACTTCAACAATACTGGGAAGTAATGGTTCCTCAGACCAATAAAGCAGTAGACATTGAATCCAATCCTGCCAAATATAATGGATCATGGTGTACATGGAAAGATGATCAATTATGTGTGAAAACTCCTTTGAAAATATGAATTTTCTTAAATAAATTTTTTAAATAAAAATGCATTTCCAGAAAAAGTTTACTTTCATTATCAGGAAAAATTCTCCTTGTTTCTTGTTTTTGGTAACTAAAACAA
Organism: Harmonia axyridis; assembly: GCF_914767665.1. Taxonomy (NCBI): domain Eukaryota; kingdom Metazoa; phylum Arthropoda; class Insecta; order Coleoptera; family Coccinellidae; genus Harmonia; species Harmonia axyridis. The sequence continues at coordinate 28,824,966 of NC_059503.1, forward strand.
TATTCCATTCCAATAATTCCATCAAGTAAGGACTGAATCCATTAAATAATACAAAATATGCCTAATATTTTTTGTGATAATGTCAAAATTTTGATATATGATAAAGATTTTGCATATTTTTTATTAGTTTACCATTTTACAAAACTTTTGCTTCCATTCAATCTAAATTCAAAAGTATGAAACTCTCATGAATGTTGCTCAAGAAATGCTGTACAAGATCTCAAGCATTGTTGGTAACATTTCTTGAAACCTTCAGCACCAGAATCCTAGAAATCAAAATTATGAAAAAATTTCCCTCTATAATGCAGTGTTGTTATTTAGACTAGCATAATAACAAGCAATTAACACTTACATAATAAGGATCTCTAATGATTCGTTCTCCTTCTGGATCATAATCGCCAAGGAGACCAATTGTGGCTTTGCAGTTTGGATTTTGATTCGCCATTCCTTTCAAATCTGAAATATTTTCTTCATCCATGCCAAAGATGAAATCAAAAGTTTCGAAATCTTTTTGACTGACCTGAACAAATTACTATTTTAGTCATTAGGCAAGGACTTATAAGAATGGTATTACCTGACGAGCTTTATTATTATATGATATCCCCTGATTTTTCATTGTTAGAAGGGCTCTGTGATCGGGAGATTTTCCGATATGGTAACCTGCAACTGCCGCACTGTCTACCATCCATTGGGAACTCAATCCTTTTTCTTTAGTGATATGTTGGAAAACTCCTTCTGCGATTGGAGATCTACATATATTGCCTACAAATTGTTTCATTAATCATGAAATACATATTATAAATTAAGTTTAACCGACCAAGACAAACCATCAAAACCTTTTTTTTCTCAGACATATTGATTGAATTTTACTTTCTCATATAATTTACAAACTTGTAATTTATTCCCACTTTTATGGTTATTTTTTTTAGTTTTGACAGCATTAAATATTCATAGATTAACAAGAGCAGTAATAACAGCTGATTACAGATAACTTTAATCTATGACTGTGTAGGTCCTCAATTCCATATTCAAATAATTAAAAATTATAGGGTAAATGCACTGGTTCTCGACCAGTTAACAGAAACATCGATTTCAAGCACGATTTTTTCACACATAAATTTATCAAATTTTCATGGTGTTGGTGTTCATCGATTCTTTGGCGAGTTTTAAATGATTTGTCATATAATTTTAAGCGTTCTTTACGCATTAAACCTTTGAAATGTGAAAACATATAGAAAATCTCAATAACCTTCGGTTTTCGACCACGCCGCAGAGTTCTCGACCATTTTTGTGTTAGTTTTCGACCACTAATAATAGTGGCCGCTCCACTTAAAAATTTTATAAGAAACTTTAAAGCGAGAAGAGTGATTAGTACTTATTTTCGTACCGTACCATCGACATCACTACCTATCACTCAGATGAGGTAATCAAGTAAGAAACACTCGAAACGTAAAAAAAAAATATTTTGCAAAAGTTTCCACTTTCTATAAATATTTCAAAATAGCAACTCATACAACATTATTTGGTTATTTTGCTCTTAATATCTATTTAGAAACTAATGAGTAAATAAAATATAAAACACCGACCACCAGTGGTCGAGAATTAAATACAATCAAATTTGTTCTCGACCGCGAATAAATAAAGGGTAGAAATAAGTGTTTCAACGTTAATTCGGTGGTCGAAAACTAATATTCAGAAAGTAAATATATAAATGAATCAGGGTATCGAAAAAAAAGGAAAATGATCCAACAGAAATATATCTGTTGAAATAAACAATTATTGAAGTAACACATTGGTTCTCGACCACTTTGGTCGAGAAATAAAAGATACAAATTTTCCAATACCAGTTCGCGACCGCCGAATAATGAACAAAAAAATATACATTTATTGGCTTCTTGATTGAAATACACTCAAAAATATATCTTATAGTTGATATGGAACAAAATATACACACATAATTCATTTAAAATAAGAAATAATTACTATTTTCTGGTCATATATCACAAAGCACTTTTATAAGAGAGGACGAGAAAGAACCCTTTTCTATGATAGACGATTATAAACTAATTTTTAGCGCAAAAACTTTGATCTATACCACTACTATGCAAACTATCTTGGAAGGGTAGAATGGTCGAGAACACGTACCGCGAAAATATTTTGCACTACATGATATATTTTTATTATTATTTTATCTCAAATCACGGAATGGTCGAGAACCAGTGCCGGTCGGCTAACCAGTGCATTTACCCTAATTGCTTTCAGCAAGTTTAGTATTATCATATTTACTCTTTCTTTGGATGTTATCAAAATTTTTTGTTGTCTGAAAATAATGCGTTTGATACCAAAATTGGAAAATCAACATTTGTGTTCAATAATAATAGAAAAACTTTTTTCTATTTGAACAGTGTGTTGAGAATAAAGCGTTTGAGGTTTTTAATTTATAGAAACTCTTGACTAATTCAATTCTTGAAATTTGATGTTATTCACTACTAATCATAATGTAGGAATAAAACTCCGAATATCTTTATATGGTCTTACCTCATTGAAAGAATATGCACCAATAGTCAAATATGTACCTTGCATAATGCTCAACAATAATATTAACGAAACATAATCAGCCTGTAACTTTAAATCAATAGAAATGAACCCATCGAATTAGAATTGTTCCAAAGTGGTATTCTTTAACTCGTGTAGAATTACTATGGACATCAATTACGTTATACATAGATAGAAGAAGAATTGGATATAGTATACCAAATTTAGACACGATAGAAGTGAAACACTCTGATTTCTCATATTAGGATCTGATTCGTTCTTTTCTATTCGAGCTACAGAATATCCACGACTCACCTGGGACTAGAACTCTGGCTCCAATAATGTACATTCACCAATGATCTAATAATATGTATATAGTACATTGCCGACTATGTACTATATTTCACTCCTATGCTACAGTCGATTAATCCGTGAAGGTTAATTGACTGTAACATATGTTCGCATCATCTGACTGGAACATTTTATTGGTTTTACATATTGCACTAATAATACTTTTCTATCATTCGTTGAAATTCAAACTTCTTTATCTTCTTATTCATGGTCATTGTACCAGAAACTTAACCTATCTCTCAATGTTTTAGTTCTGTACTGCATGTTCACCAAAGGGCCTCATGGGCTCATCTATGTATTATTAGACACATTAGGATTTTTTAATATCTTAGTTGTGTGCTCTGATATCTGGAATGAAAAGAATTTGAAGAAAATTCACAAGAAAGTAAAGGGAAGAAAAGGTAGATGATAAAATGAATCAATTTGTTAATTTATTTTCATAATTACATTTGAAATTACAGTCTAAATTACAAATATCATAAAGGGACGACCCTACCTGTAAAAATATTTTACAAATTGCTTAAAAGAACTTCTGGTACCGACACACAAAATATACAGAAAACGGAACATACCTCAATTCCTGATTCCTTTGTTATGACATTATTCGACTAATTTGGCTACATTTTCAGTACATAATATTCAACAGCCATTAGTATGGAATGGATTATTTAAGAAATTATATAGTACAATTTAAAATACTTCAACAATTAAAAACGATTATTCATTATAAATAATTAAAATGAATAAAGAAAGCACAATGAACATTTCACATTGATACTCTTGAAGAAATTCCAATTTTTATTTCCTTCAAGTATAAACCCTGCTCTGAAACTGGAGGCTAAAATTTCTAGTATATCATGAAAACATGTTAAGATTGAAATTCTCTGAAAACTTTATTACACGTATTGGCACTTTCAGCAATTAATTTTTTCTTCACAATTATAAGAGGCCAATTTAAACTTTCAACATTTTGATGTGTGAAACAGTTGAACTCTCTTGAAAACGTTCTTCAATTACATTTCATATAATGGAAATGGAAGGAAAAAGGTTCGAATAGAAAGAAGAGAGTAAAGGAAGACAAAAATCTCGCTAATGAAAATTAGGGGGACATATCGAAGTAAATTTGAGGTAATGAAAATTCAAATATTTAGTATGATTTGGCGATTCTTCACCTTTTATGAGGAAAATTCAAAGGTTGGGCTCGCGCATTTATATTGACTTCATTTGAAAATTTTACACTGCCTCTGTAAACAATTCTTTCGTACTTATACCAATCAATACAATAACACAGATTAATAAGTGTAAAATGCATGAAATATAAAACACAACACCTACCAATTCTCAATAATAAATACTTCAAAACCTGTAATACTATAGCATAACGTTGAAGATTCCTCAATGGCATTAATTCAAAGCGATTAGTTTAAAGTGGCGTACATTTGATGTTTGTGAATGTGGAGACAGGAAAAATTTTTCATATTTTAGAGGTTACATTTCCATTTTTATTTCTGAAAATTGTTGAAAGACTGTCTTACAGAACTAAGAGGTATATAGAAGTGAAATACCTATGAGATTTATAAATATAAAGATTTATTATCATGTCCAAAATTAGAAGCTTTACTGAAATATTCTATAGACTTTATTTTAAGCTTAAGCTGAAACAGTGCATCAGTCATCAAAACTGGTACTTTTTGAATAAATTGTTAGTAAATTGGATTCGTAATCCGATAAATTCAATAATTTCAAGAGATTATTTTTGAATATGTACATACAATTATTTTATAATGTTAGAAATGGCTTAAGTGGGTACTAAACTTCTGTATACCTTCTTAGTCACATTTACTATATTTCTGAACAATATTGCTTGATAACCAACCTTATTATTAGGACGGCAGCAGTAAAATCACATCTATGAAAGAGACATTTTATCAAAACAGCATAGATGCAGAGATTAAGAATAAACAAGACGACAAATGTCTCTTGCAAAAGATAGATTAGAGAATATTCAATGGCAAAGCTTATTATTGACAGAAGCACAGATGTTGCTTGAATCTCCAACGCCTCATTTTGAAACTATATCACACACCTTTAACAAACATTCAACACTAAATTACGTTCGAAAAATGGGAGTAACTTGTAAACGGGGGAGAGAGAGATTCGTTTAAAACTTATAACACACGCTAGAGGACGATCAGTCAAAAAATCACAGTAAAAAAATTGGCGGTTCGAGGTTCCGCGATCACATGTTTGAGTTGTGGATCTTCTGTTGCACCATGTCAAGCAGAATGTCCGAGTACTGTTCCATCATCGTCACTATGGAGCTATGACTGTTAGAGCCTTTGGTGACTAAATCGTTCAACTTCTTCACAGTGTCCGTCTGGTTGACGTCGATGTTACCGTTGTTCTGCTTTAATTTCTTGAAGATACAGTCGTGCAACACTTTATGCGTGCGCACGATAGACAGCTCGAGTTTGCGAACTGCGTCCTCCCTATCGGCGCTGTCGCCAGATGAATCGCCTGTGATCTCAGAGTCGTTCAGCCTATTGTACAATTCAACCACATTATTGGCAGCAACCGTCAGCTGGGAAATGACTTCTTCACTCTTGTTGTTGGACACTGAAACAATACTGTTTCAGAAGGAGTACACTCAATTGATTTCAAGTGCAAAATAACGCTATGGGATAGCAGATAGATAACATCCAATTCAATCATAACCTCAATAGCAGACAAAGTATTATTTATTCATTTAATCCAAAGTGTATAGGCACACCTGTTGCTCTTAAGGAAGTATTTACTTCAGTAACAAATATGCTATTTTTCAAAGTGATGGAATGAGGTGTGAGCATGATCATTTAAGCAGAGTGTTAAGTTTGTAGACTGTGCAAAAAAGACACAAAAAGCAAAACATAAAAGCCACATAGCGATAAAATAAATTTAAGGAAGAAAAATTAATCATATAATCCACATACAATTATATTCAGATCAATTTTAAAAATATCAAAACCAATTAATGATTAATGTTCTTCCATAAATTCTTGAAATGATTAGTATTCTGTTATAAAAAGCCATGCTTACGGTTATTGTAACAGTACTAAGTAAACTACACCACTAATTGATATGATACACTTATAAACAACACTTGAACTACACTATTATTTATATAGGGGTTATATCTCATTTATTGCTGTTTATCCACATCAATATTTACGAGTCTTGCCATTAGAGAAAACAGCACTTTGAAAAGCACAAACGAAAAATAAGCAGCGAACTCAAGCGCAGGTAGTAAGGTATTACAGCGTTTTAACGATGTTAGACTTACGCTCTACAAGAGTCTGGTCAGCATTTTCTGAAGTCAAATTCAAATCATCACTAGTCATACTAGCTTCTAAAGTTGGTAATCTTTCGAAGTGAATGGTATGTCTATTGGCTACAAGAGAATTCGTAATAGTTATATGGGGAAAAAAACACAGATATAAAACTTTGAAGCATAGGCTATAAAATTTTCAAAATAACATGAAATGAGGAAGAATATGAGTAGCTGAAATTAATTATATTGAAGAAAATTCACCAACACCAATTTCAACCACTCAGATACCTAGTTGATAACCAACACCATGAAGAAAAAAATTATGACCTTCATAATTTTTGTCACCATTGTTATATGAAAAATACGTTATATTTACAAGGAAACATTTTCAAATAATATGATTTCTACTCCTCAATTAAAAACAGGAGTTTACGCTCTTTTTACCTCGCATCTTCTCTTTGTTGTTCAGAAACCTTCTAGGAACAACTGAAGGATGTCCATTCTCGAAACTACCTTGCCTATTTCTCGGAGGCACAACTGGTTTCACAACTGGTTCCAACTCCTCATCCGATGTTGATATATTGTCCACACCAACAGTATTTAGATTATCTAGAAAATTTGAAATAAATATATTGGGAATTCACCACATAAGGCTTAATTCAAAACATCTTAAATTCGAACAATACTTGGAAGATGATATCATACTTACTCGTTGAATAAGATTGTTTTTTCCTGTTCTGCAGATTCTTGTTGTTGATCTTGTTATGGGAACTTATCGTCGGTCTCATCAACCTGGACACCTTCTTGTCATGGGAATCATTGTCTGAATCGGACTGGTTAAGACCTCCACTGGACCTGCTTCTAGTGATGGCATTGTTCTTTACGTATCTAGTATTATTCCTTGGAACGTGTGAAGGTGGAGCTTTTTTGCCCGAAACTACAAACACAGAAGAAGGTTTTATTTATGAGAATTTAACGCATTTCCAAGGATGAAGAACATTCTGCTTCAAAAAGAAACTATGTTCTTCTCAACACAGAATGCGTGACCTTCGATTCAGGTTTTTAGCGATGAAGGATGAAAATTAATGGGTGAGACTATTGATCATGCTTGCAAATGTGTATACAAGAAGCGGAAAACCAAATGACGGCAATAAACAGTTTGTAACGATATCGCCCCATCGAACCTTCATTCGACAATATATCTTTATTAAAAATAGAACATTTCGGGTCTCAGATCTGACTGTTGAATGCCCCTTAATCGAAAATTAGGTGCCTAGGAGAGATACCGTAACAAAACTGGCTATTTACTTACTGGGTTCGTTTTTGCGTTTGTAATTCGTCGCTTTTTGCATACTAAGATCGCTGAGACTACAAGATCTTCGCAAGCTGCTGTCTGGGCTGCTTTCGTCTAAATAATTTGCTGTAAACATGCATTATGAAACTCAAAAAACAAATCTACAATACCTTGGACAAATTACTATCATGTTTAGTGGATTATGTACCAATCATCCTTTAAAGTTTCAGTATAACAACAACTAAAGATTGAACATTTGAAGAGATTCAGATGCAGATTCTTTTTTGAAGTAACGACAGGATTAAAAAGATGTAAATAGAAGATTCCAAGAGAGTACCAAATCCACCAGAATTTCATTTCTACTCCAACCATTATTGTAGATTGATTTCATGCATTAAAGCTACTTTAATAAGCGAAAAAAGAGGTAGGTGGAAAGAGGGGAAGACAGCTTCACGACAACATTCATCTTGTGCAACACGTGGGGGTAAACATCGAACATGCCCATTGATCAACTGTTCTAGTCACCTTCCGATGTTTGAACTGCCAAGGGCTTTGAGGCTTTTCCATTATTCTCGACGTTGACTACTTTGGGTTCGTGGTTCAGTCTCCTCTCCACGAATGTAGGTAGGCTCAGGTTACGCCTCCTGAACTGGATGGGCGTGGCTTGGAGGCTGGTTAAGTCGTTGTAGAAGCTCTGGGAGGTTTTGAAGCTCTCGTACATGCTAGATAGGGCGTGGACCTTACCGCGTGATATGTTCTTCTTGAACACCTCCACCAGACTGTTTATCTTGTGAACTTTGCGTTGGATCTCGTTCAGAATTTTAATGTTCTCCAAGGCGAATTGGATTCTGTCGTCTGGATAATGTCTGGGAAAGGTATTCTCCAGTTTGGAAGCAGCCATGTTCGTGGTTTTGGAGATGGTTTCCATCCAGATGTTCCTGGAATCGATCTCTAAACTGTCGAACATTCTGTCGTCTTTGGGTACGTTTAAATTGACCTCAAGAGAATCCTGCTCCATCTTTGAATTTGTGAGTGTTTTATCTAAACTATCATAAAGCTCGTTTAAAAAATTGACATTAGTATTGGGTGCTCTATTGGCGCTTTCTAAATCTACTTCCGAATATTTTTCCTTGTACGAAACTTCTATGTCGTTCTGTTCTCTGACCTTTTCTCTATTATTTTTTGTCTTCCCGTAGAAATCCTCTTTCTTTATGTATTCATATGAAGTTTTAGTCTTCCTGGTCTTGGAACTATGACGCCTCACCGCTTTTGGTGGTTTGTGCGCAATTTTTTCATTACCTATTGGACTCTTGGTGAATAGGTGCCTATCTAAGCTGGAAGTCTCTTGGATATGTTTGTTTATGTTTTTTTCGAAATTTTTCAAAGTTTTTATATTGACGGTCTTGTTAGCGTTTGAGGTCTCGTATATTTCGATGTTTGGTTCTAATCTGTTGTTCAAGATATTGCAATACTTGCTTTTGTACTGTTTATTTTTACTCTCCAATGAAGGTATGTACATCTTGACGTTAGACATCGATACCGTTTTCGGTTGCTGCTTATCCTTATTGCTATGTCTAGGTATGTTCTCCTGATCTACCTTAATACTTGGTTTCTGTCGCTGGCCGGAATCTATGAAATAAGCTATATTCTTTTTCAACTCTCGTCTCAAATCCGTCTGCGCTATGCTAGCTTCGAACTTAAGTAGTTTCCGTTGGAACTCTTCACTAGCCTTGGATTTTTTCTGTACCAGTTCCTCTGGCGTGGCGAAATCCGTCTGAGTTTGTGTGGTCTTTAACGTTTTCGCCATCTTCACCGGGGACAGTTGGTACGAAGTACCTTCTTGAGGATTAGGACAATCTTGGCACAAATTGGTATCGAAACTCTTCAACAAAGAGGAGGAACAAGTAAGGAACTGATCGTGACAGCTGGTGCTGTGTTTGGGACTCCTCTGTGGAGTTTTTTGCCCGAGAAAGAGGACTTCGAGAGGAGCTGATTTACAATCTGACTCGTTAGACAGAATGCTTTCCATGCTATTATAGTTGCTTTTCCTCAAGTTATCATCGAGAAGGTTCTCTTCGGAAAGGATGCTATCTTGGGAAGACTTAATGTTCTGGTTGAGATAGAAACTCTCGCTCTTTGGCATCTCCGGCTCGTAGTAATCGTCCTCGTCGTACTTGTAGATCTCGTTGTTTGACATGCATCGTCTGGGAGGTATTACCGATTTAATCTTTTTGTTACAGGCAGAAAGGAAGCTGTACTCTTCCAGGGAATCCGAACTAAAATTACCCTCCTCCTCTTCAACCAAGTGCCTGCTTTTTGGAACCTCCAGGAATACCTTCTCCGGTTTTTCCAACCTGGTATCGAAGTGTCTCTCGATCTGATCGTAGGTCTTGTTGAACTTTTCAGAAAACTTTTCAATATCACTGCAGATTTTCTTCAGGCCGTCATCGGTCGATTCCTGAACATCCACGAAGTAACTGAAGGACTTTCGATTAGCGTGCTCCTTTTCGGAAGCCTTTTTAAGTTCCACGTAGTCGGAGAATTGTCTCTCCTCGCTGACAGGCGACACAGGCAATGACTTGTGCAGCTTATACTTGGAAAAGGTTTTGTCCAATCTGAGCTTTCTTGGGCGACTGTCCGTTGTGGACTTGATGATGTCGCTCAGCTTCACAGTACCTAAATTCGTATCTAAGTCTACGGTGGCGGCGGTGGAAGAGGAGGTGGTGTCAGTTGCCGTGGAAGGCAGGTTACCGAAGATGTGTGAAAGCTGTGAGGTGTTCTTGGCGATGTCCCTCATGTAGCAACCGCACAGCTGCAGGTCAGCCGGCACGGAAGAGCTAGACGGCAAGACCTGTCCGCTGACGGTCGCAGTGTTAGTCATGTTAGGATAGTATGAGAAATTGCTACCGTTAAAGAAGTAAGGATTAATGTCTGGACCACAAAAGCAATTGTTAATGTAGGAAGCATCTCTGGTCGCGACGGGATTACCTTGCTGTTTGTTTGTCTGCCATTTGTCCCTCTCTGGTATGTGGGAAAGGTCATGGATGGACTGGCTGTACCTCAGCGGGGTAGAGTGACCCACCTGAAAGAGTCAAAGTAGGCGTTATCATACGTTAACGGTGCTTGTAACACCCCCGATGTGCAGTATCGTGCTTGATTGATGTGAAATCAAAATTGTTATGTTACCGTTGCTGAGTTGAAGTATGAAGATTTCGTTTATATAATGTTTTACCGGCTTCTTTGATATTTTTGTTATTTATTCTTCGGTTGTAGTTATGTTTGATGGATGAGTCGTAAATCCATCAGATAATTTTTTCCACCAGGAGAAAGGAATTTCTAACCTTACTTCATTGATTTTACGGATATTTCAATTGTTATTTTTTTTTCAGTTAGAGCTGTGGAAAATGGGTATTCAAATTTATTATTTTTCTTCCTCGTCAATTCAAACCAAAATAATGCGTATATTTTCGATGGATATAATGTCACGTCAATCGCGTGGTGATATTCGTATAAGGTATATTCTAAATTATATTTCAATCCTAAAGTGGTTTTGAAAATAAGCAGTGATCTTGTTAAATTAGTAGATAAGATACGATATTGAATGTTTTAAACAGAACATTTTGATTCCATTCATGACGAATGTTTTATAATTAAAAAAATTCGAAAGATCTCTGATACCGACAAATCATTAATAACCTCTCAACTAGACTATACACTTTTTTTCGATTTATATACGAATTGTAATTAGAATTCTATGAAAATCAAATTCGTCTATAATGCAATATAACAATAGCAGTTGTGAAATCATAATTAAAGTGGAATACACGAAAAAAGTATCAATAAAAAGTATGACCTTGAAGAATTAAAGAAACAGTCCAGATCTCGTGCGATACAATCACAGTAATATAGCTAGTGCTGCAGTAAAAAGGACAACACATTTGTGAACATTCAAAACCTTAGTCCTTACCATAAACAAGATGGAAGGAAGTTTGACGTAATGTTCAAAATGACCAATATAATTACCAGAGTTGTTAAAACGATCATATATGTTTATCACTGGTAATTCCTAAAAATGAAATATTACGTCTAAAATATTGTAATTTACAACTATTAGATTTCATTTTTGCTAGTTTCCACTACAAGGCAGTGTTAGAGGGATTTAAAATCTAGTTTATTTTGTCATATGAGAAGTGAATAAACATATAAAATGCTATGACGATGGAAGATATGTATAAATGAAAATGATCATGCCAATTTTGAAAGGCACATAATTTTTTTTTTATGTAAGAATGCTGAGTGGAAACTCTGAATTCGAAAATCATTTATAGCCGAACTCTGCCATAAAACACCTTGGCAATTCACGCCGAACATCTAGATGAATCATGAATTGAAGTTTGGATTCGAAATAGAACTTTTTTTCCAAAGTTATTAAATTAAAATTCTATTTTCAGAAAGAAAAACAACTTACACTCTCCAATTTCTTTTTGGTCTCTGCAATCCTCTTGTGCAGCTCCTGTCTGACCTTCATTGTTTCGGGATCAGTCTTAGCCTGCTTGACGGCGTTGATAGCATCGCTATTCCTCTCAACACTTCTGGTCAAGAATTTCGAGGATATTGATGTCTTTCCTACTAAGAAAGAATTGATTAGTGAGCTGTAGAAATTTTGGGGACAGTTCATTAACTCACTTGGGGTCAATTCTGTCTCTGCTCCACTCATGCTCTCGAATGTGGTCTGGAAGAATTTCTCCCTGGAAGCCAATTGATCCAGGGACTCTGAGCTAACCGAGAATAGGGACATTGGGTTTCTGTCAGTGTTGTCACCGCTTGGTGTAGATGCCTAAACATTTTCGAAAGGTATATGAGGAAGTTTGAATAAATTCCGTAAAACTTACATCATCCTCATCATCATCAGAATCGTTGCTGTCAAAGTTTGGCTGAGGCAACTTAACATTCAAGGCAACCTTATTCTCTTTCTTTTTCCGTTGGGACTTTCTCAACTCGTCTGCATCTATATTGGTAACTGTGAACTCACTGCCACTACAAAGAAAATAATTTAGTAATATTGGAGCCGAGAGTCTTCTCTATTGAAGCATACCTTGGGGAATCTGCCTGTGCGGGATAGTACAGGTTCTTGTAATCATGATCAGAATCTATGTCTGCGTCGTGGGCTGCTGACTCGAAACCGGTATCGCTCATTGTGTCACCTCTCCTACGGCTTTCAAGGCGGCTGGTTATGACTGTCCTACTGCTGGATATCTTCAAGAAAGAGAAAACAATGAAACGAAAACCATGGACGTTTAAAAACTAACCAATAATTCACATGAGAAAAATATCATGATAATCCAAAACTTCAGTTGAATAAAAGACGGACATCAAGTCGAGTAAGTATTTAATATGGTTCTTAAATTCTTCAAAAATACATGTTTAGGGTTCTCGAAGTAGTCGCCTTTGACCGAATCTTCCAAACCACACATCTTGATGAGCTCTTTGTAGTTTCTTATGGCGAACTTGGACCTTGGGTGCTGGATTTTCTCCTGGGGTTTCGCGAGGGCGTCGTGATAACTTCGGAACTTGAGTCTTCGACTTGTACTTTGCTTGGGTATCGGCATGGATTTCGCCTTGGAGATCTGATCGGCGGAGGATAGAGGAGTTAATGATTTAGGACGGGAAGAGGAATAATAAAATATACAGGATCCATTATTATTAGGTGCGCAACTAAGTTCCTGATGTTTATTTAATAAATGGCTGCAGCAGTAAGTGCCTGTCGATTTTGACATACTCAAAACGTCATGAACCTAGCTTAGACAGATGGTAAACAAACTGTTTTAACACATTAGTGATTTTGTTTTGGCGTCATATACTTTTGGTTGTGTTAATATTTCTTATTTTGTTCCAAATAATTGTCATTTGAGAGAAATGTTGATTTTATTTTTGCATTCAATCCAAACGATGGATGAATCGCATCGAGAGCTTCAAAAAGTTTACTCCACCAGCTGTATTTCCCAGATATTGCACCATCAATTTATTACTAGCACCGGACGATGGCTCAAGGCTCATCAGCAGTTCAACTCATATGAAGACATCAAAAAATGGCCCCAAAATATGAACACTTTCATCGAAATGGTATTCTAGCTCTTCCAGAAAGAATGATTGAATTGAATGATTCATTGGTAACCGTTTTTTCTCAAGGTACATTTCTATCAAAAATCAAACAGCGGGAACTTAGTTGCGAACTTCAGAGTAAAACAATATAAAACTCACCTCTTTGAAGGCACTGATTTCCTTCCTCGTCTCGGTCGTACTCTCCAGGGAACTATCTTTTGAGCCGTCTGAATCGAACCTCTTGTCTGAAACATGTCAAAACGTTAATGTATTGACTTCACCGACTTCCCTTTCAAATACCTGAAGTGATAATATGGGGCACGCTAGGCACGAAGGTGTCCGAGTGCAAAACATTTTCCGCCCTCTGTGCCCACTTGCCTCTAGGTTGCGCTACGTTTTTAGTCATCGAAGGCGGCTGACTAGAATCTCCTGTGACGTGTTTCTTAGCCCACTGCGGTAGGTTACCTACGCTAAACCTGGAAGAAGTATCGAGATAATGATAGAGGTCTCAGTACTATAGAAGAGTGGGTAAAAACTATTTAAGGAAAATAGAATGTAGGCAGATGTACGTTTTTGAGGCTGAACTGATGAAAGTAAAGTTGTGTTGCGTTTTCTTGTTACTTTTAGATATTATTATCCGAATTTAATTCGATTAGTGAATATTGACTAGATATCGTAGACAAGGAATTTGAAGCTGAAGAACATTGAGAATTTACCGTTCGTCAAAATAATAAGAGATCTTTCAAACGAAATCACTTGCTGAATATTAGGTGACTTCAGTCAGACTGAAGGTTGTAATTTGTGACTGCGGCGGCTCAGTGTAGACAGCGCCAGTTAATTTTCAATGAACGGCACAAAAACGTGACGTGACAGATGTGCGTGAATCGACCTTTATTCCTCACAATATTCTGGGCCTCTAGGGACAAGTTGGACTGTCTGAAACCAGGGCTCTGGTCGTCATAAAACGGTGCTTCAAAACTAGTCCGTACCTCTGCTAAAACAAACTTACAGTACCGCAAAAACTCACCTGTAACTGAAGTCCTGCGCCGCGTTCTCGTTGAACTCGTAGTCTTCGCAGAACTCGTCCACCGATTTGCCTTGTCGCATGGCCTGCTGACTGAGCCTAGCGTGCATTGTGACCACCATGTCGTGGGGTATCTTCCACACGAATATGCACCTAGAAACAAGATACGACGATGAACTAAGAAACCCCAAAGGGAAGGGAGTGACGTACCCGTCTCCACTTGCCGAGATGAGTCTCCTGCAATCGTTGGTAAACCTCAAACCAGCGGCCAGCTCAGAATGGCCGCACATTGTGGCCATACATTCTCCAGAGTAGTAATCGTATATGGATAGCGACTTGTCCGTGCAGGACGTGGCTACGTATATGCCGCTCCGATCCAGGGATACCTGTGAGTGATTGAAAGATGTAATAATAATTATTAAGGAACTAAGCAAATAGGTGTTCGATAAGGAGCAACACTCAAAACCACTAGAATATTGGAAAAAAAGGTTTGTACAAAAACGAAATCAACATCATGGGACCTAAACGAAAATATCGAAATAGAATCGGACATATCGGAGGATTTAGAAACTGAGAGGGAAGTAAAGGTACGTTTGCTCGTACAGTCTCCGTCGACCGCCGCGTTTCGACGACTTTATCTAACCAATCGCAATTCTTGCAATTGGAGGAGTCACGAGATTGCTAGAATAGACAGACTTGTGTCACCGTTTCAATTCCGAGGAAACTTTCACAGAAGCATATTAGAAGCCGGTATTAAGGTCAGCATCATTCAATAAGTCACGGGCCTAACCAGGAAAAACACATACTTATAGTTTGGAATTTCCCAAATTCTGTAATAGTATATTAAGCGATAAGGACAATTATTGTCTGAGATAGTCCATAATGTTCGAGATACTTATAGCGTTTTTTGAACGATAGACACACTATTTTACTTAAACTGAAATAATTATCAAAAAATTAGAATTGTCATTCGTGGCTTTAATGTCAATGCTGTGTATCAATTAAGATGCACAGAAAACCTGGTGTCTACTTATACCTGTAAAATTTTCAGACAAAAATGGAGATTTTTCAAATTTATAGCTACTTGATTTCGAGGGATCGCGTCTGTTTCAGATGGCGCATACATCGTTTATATTTGACATTTCTCTCGATTCTCGGCTCTCGTGATCTTTGAGTATAGAACAATAATATTCAATATACTATGCCCGTAACAATCTTCTATACTCTGTCGTTATATTCCATTCATTTCATTAAAAATGCGATAGGAACTGAATTGTAATTTATTGCGACAGTTTGTAAAGTCTAAAATCAGTACATATTTCATTTTTAAACGGCGCCAGGCAGATAGCGGGAATTCAAAAATTTCGCCACCTTATAGAACTCTGGTGAAGCAAAACACCAAAGCAACAGGTGGATATCTCAAAAAGTTTGAAACAAAATCGAATCAGTACACACACCAGAGATTCTATGCATCTTAGTAGGAATATAATCGAAGGCATTGTCTTGGTGATGAAAACTTATTGATTGTAGATCGCCAAAGTGACAATACTTGACAGAATTTGCTCATTTATGATATAATTAAAAAATGAACGATATCGAATCTTCTGAAGAAAAAGAAATTCAAAAAGCCTTATTTCTTTTCCCTGAAATTTCTTTATCACTTACCTTTATCAACGTTCCGTCGTCTCCGCCGCTGCCCTTGAAACATTTGGTATTCTTGCCCGAGTTCACGCTGTACACTCTCACGTTCCTGTCCTGGCATGCTGTCAAAACGTGTTTCTGGTTGGCGTCTACTTCCATGTCGTACAACGTCGCCTTGCCGGTGGCGTTGTGATACCTTGAGAACTGAGTTTTGCCGCTAACCTACGAACCATAAGCAGTTATAAGAACAGAGAATTCTACGGCATCGGAGAAGGCTTTTCCTACCTCGCTTAGAGCCCGGAAAATTATGCTTTTATCGGCGCTGCACGATACCATCTGCAGGTTTTTGTTTTGAGTCATAAACCTGACTGCAGTGATGGATGAAGAGTGATCGTCCAAGGTTTGCAAGAAGGTGTAGTTCTGAAAATGGGGATAGTTTGGTTAAATCGACTGTATAACATTATTTTAAGAGTCAGGATTTTTATAGTATATCCAAAGTCACTTGGAGGAAGCCAAGATGTTTTTATTATACAAGGGTTGTCTAAGATTCTAGCAAATCATTAGGAGCCAGAGTATAACCTACCAGTACTTTTAAATAAACCCTGGTATTATAGCGGATCGTCTCTGGAACTAGAATGTGTAGATTTGTTTGTTTCTATTGGCTGAAAAATTCCACGTTCCACCGCATGCCAATTTGATTACTTTGATTGTTTGCAGCTACGCACATCTATCGCTTCTTTTTTAACTTTCTTATCATTCGCAAAGATTAGTGCGGTCTTCGGTGGGTAACTGATTTTTTCTTTTGATTTGGATAAAGTATATACAAACATACTTAAATAGGCCAGAATAGTTCTTATATTCAAGAGTTTTTCATGTTCCCAGAAGTTTATTAGGAAACAGGCAAATTATAGTCTTACCAGTCCTTTTTGAATAGTACCCAGTATGCAATTTGATTGTAATATGAAATAGTATGAGTCGATTTGGTCCCTTTCATTGGCCGAAATAGTACACGTGTTGCCTCGTGGCAATTTGATCACGCTTATTGTTGGGAATTATACTCTTTTTCCACATCTCATCAAAAGAACTGATATGGGGAGTTATTAAAAGCCGTTTAAGGTATCGAGTCATCGAGAAAATGAGAGAGGTTTTTAATGATTTCGACAATGATTTTTCCAAAATTCTGTGACACATGTTGAACACAATGGAGATGAATATTTTGCGATCAAATCTTTCCCCTCTAGTTACTTTCAAAGTCGGTAAGGTCAAGATCTGAAGAAAATGATTTCGTATCCTAAGGACCGTCGTACCATAGGAGAAAAGATTTTTGGTGGAATACGAAAAGCACTAGGTGAGATTAATCAATAAAATTTCCAATACATTTTCTGATCAATTCTACCAATGTTATTATTAGTTTGCCTTAACTGCAGACAGAACATTTCCAAGTTCATCTGAAACACTTTTGAGCGCTTATAATTCTATGCAACGATCATGTCATTATAGTTGATAATCTTCTTTGCTAGTAAATCGCGTGTCGAGATTAACATAGCAGGATTAATCATGTGACAAAAAAGCTATTCACATCGCTAATTGGCTGAGAGAATCGACATCAGAATTTAATACAATCGCAAAAATATCATTTTCAACTAGAGGGTTTAAGAAGGGAGCATGATGGTTGAGTAAGGCATCAAATGCAAATCTGGAGAAGCTTTTTAATAGGGTCGTTCAAGTAAGATTGGAGAACTATACCTTGGCATCAAAGACGTGCAGAAGCCGGTCTCTGCTCGCGCTAGCCATGTAGCTGACCTCGTTCTCGTTGCCGCAATACTCTAAACAAAGCACCTCGGCATCGTGCGCCTCAATCTTGTACATCTGTTCCATGTTTGAAGCATCCAGAATTCTGATGTTACCCGACCGGTCGCCGGAAGCAACGTTTCTGCCGTCCGGGCTCATCCTGATGCAACGGACGCCGTTCCTGCCGTCGTTGTAGCTATCCTGCTGAACCTTGTCGTTTCCGTTCGACCGGGAAACGTCCAGATCCTTCAAGTAGGCGTGCTCCTTGTCCACGTAGACCACTTTCAGCAGCTCCTGAAAAAGCGTAATTGAGAAATTGGCGTTATAGCTACTAGTCTAAAAGCTAGCTGTTCGTTTGATTAATCAATTTCTCTCAAAGCTAGAAAATTTGGAATATTTCATTATTGGTCGATTGAGAAGTCGATTTTGGCAGCCATCTCGCGGTTGCATCATCAACTTTTATAATTCAACCCAGCCGCACAAGTCTACAATTTCAATATTTTGATATTAACATGTTCAATTCACTGGACACTGGACTCCTAGACTTGCTCAGGCAAAGGAATTCGTGACGATTTCACCTACCTACGCCAAAAAGTTCTTGAAGCTGTCACGAGCCGAGCTTCGGGTGATGGTGGGACTGCTGACGGGGCACTGTCGGTACAAATTTAATTTGTACCTTATGGGAAAGTCAGCAGATGAATTTGCAGGCTCTGTGGATCAGAAGCAGAAACGGCCGAACACATGGTATGCAAGTGTCCGGAGCTGGCTGGCTTAAGAACCATTCATATGGGTAAGCCGGTCCTGGATACCAGAAAGGTAACGGCCAAGGCCCCTAAGGAGGTTGTCAGTTTATTAACGTTTATTGACGATCTCCTTGGGTTTCCATGAATGAGTAGGGTAGAGAACAAAAGATCTACATGGTCGCAGTTCCCGGAAGGCTTACCGAACCAAAACGATCCCAGTTCAAATAATAATAATAATAATAAAACATGTTCAATTGCTAACCCATATTTATGGTTGTAAGTATCGACCAGAAGACAGCATAGTCAGGGCCTTCTCAAGGCAGCATGCAGAGTAGGCGGTCTCTTAAGATAAGTTTTCTTGGGACAGTTTCCGTCGACCTCCGTGTTTCGACGTCCAATCGCAATTCTAGCAATCGCGTAGTTCCGCCCAGCTGCAGGATTGCTAAAATTGCGATTGGTTAAAGTCTTCGAAACGTGACGGTCGACGGAAACTGTCCGAAGAAAATGTACCTTTTTGAGGGAGGTGGGTTATGATTGTTATGAATTTCTAGGACAATTGCTGTCCACTGGCAGAAACTACTTAAAAACATCAAAATGTGTCGGAAAATTTTACGTCCAAAGTGTGCCAGTTTTTAGAGGTGCACCCTTAATATTCGGCCTCATTGCAAAATCAGAAGAAAAGCAAAAAGAGGTGAACTTCGGTTCGTAGGAACCGTGTGAAGGTGATGAGAGCAACCCCTGAAATCTTAAATGGGATGAAGGGTTGAGCGACACCTTGTTTTGAAGGTAATTTGAAGGCCGCACACTTTACTTTTTCTGTTAGTACTTACGAACCATAAAAAAGAATAATAATAATAATAATAATAATAATAATAATCTTTATTGGTCCCTCAAGACACCTAAGTGTATGGGACAAGTCAAATACAAATATATATATACATTTCAATTTACATCAACTATATGGGGACAATCCTGGTGAAATTCCTGTACAGAGTAATAACACTTAGATAACAATGTAATTCTCACCTTGCTCTTAAACGCTAAGAAGTTGAGAGATTTCAGAAATTTAGGAAGAGAATTATACATTTTTATGCACTGATACATTGGGGACTTTTCAAACTTTTGAGTTCTGTGTTTAGGCACAAGTAAAATATCTTGGTTCCTAGTTCCATATTCATGGTTATTTGACAATCTGGTCCACCTTTTTTCATTTTCTTTTGCATACAGCAAACATTTAAATATGTAAATACATGGCAGAGATAAAATATTATTTGCGATCAAAGTTGGCCTACAGGATGTACGAGAAGATAAGTTGAAAATTCGACGAATGATGCGTTTCTGAGCGATGAAAGCTCTATTGATGTCGGCACAGTTACCCCAGAGTATGATGTTGTAGGAAAGTAAACTATAAACAGTGCTATAATAGACCTGAATCAATGAGCTGAGTGGTAGCATATCCCTTACTCTACTGATGGCAAAAAATGAGCTATTGAGTTTTTTACAGAGCATAACAATATGCGTGGACCAGCTAAGGGTCCTATCGATATATACACCCAAGAATTTACAGCTCACAGCAGATTTTATCAAGAAGTTAGAATGATGAATTTCCAAAGTGTCAACAGGATTATTTTTGATACCGAAGTGAATACAAACTGTTTTATTAACATTCACTATCACTCTATTCGACCGGCACCAAGCAACGAACTGGCGTATAATCGCCTCGCACGCGTTACGAAGCTCCTCAGCAGTCTCCGCTGAGACCACAACGGAGGTGTCATCGGCAAAGAGAACCACCAAAAATAGAGCCAAGTGGATGGGCAAGTCGTTTATGAACAACAAGAACAATAGTGGTCCCAGCACGGAGCCCTGAGGAACTCCACAATCGATTTTAAATTTAGTCGAATAAGTGGAACCAACCTTAACACGCATAGTTCTCTGATGGAGATAGCTACGTAACCAATCAAGAAATATTCCCCTGAATCCCAAGCTGTAACATTTATTCAAAATGAATTCAAAAGAAAGCGTGTCGAAGGCACAAGACAAATCAAAAAACAATCCAGCTACATGTAAATTGCGATCCAAACACCCATACACGGACTCAATGAAATCTAGTGCAGCCGTTTGAGTTGACCGTCCACTAGTGAAGCCGTGTTGAGCTGGATTTAGTATTTTGTATTTATTTAAAAATTTAAACATTCTTGTAAATACGATTCTTTCGAAAACTTTTGACAAAACACTTATGATTGAAATGGGACGATAGTTGGTGATCTCATCCAGGTTGCCGCCCTTGTGTATCGGGATTACTATGGACTCCCTGAGAGTATTAGGAAATTTACCTGTTGATAAAGAAAGGTTAACGACATGGGCAAAGTGCTCGCTTATGGTTTCGGAGATGCTTTTCACTATTTTAGTTGAGATGGAATGTAAACCTACGCAATTTTTATTTTTTAGATTCTTAATTGCATCAAGAACCTCTAACTTAGTTACCGGATAAAAGTAAAAAGTATTATCAACCAAAGATGCTGTGGTACAAGAAATGGACAAATTGTCGCCATAACAACTCTTCAACTTAGATTTTGCCATTGAGGTGAAGTGGCTAGCAAATATGTTAACAAGCACCGAAGGACTATCGTATTTCACACCATCTAAAATGATACTAACTGGGTGATGTGCCCTCGTTTTCCTACATGTAAACTTATTAACAATATTCCACAGAGTTTTATTCTTATTATCAGATTTATCAATTTTTGAACTGTAATAATTGATTTTAGTCTCATTTATTAGTGAATTGTGCTGTAGTTTTGCATTTTTATATTTGAATAAAGTGGACGGTGAACGTACGACTGAATGAAGCCAATATAAATTGGTCAAATTCTGTTTACTCTGCCTGATCTCAGATGTTATCCAATTTTTTCGAGAATTAGTTGCAAAAATATGTTTGACAGGACAATAGAATAGTTAGAATAGCAAGAGTTGCAATAAAACGTGAAAACAATGAAAATTTTTCACAGTAGAGAATTTTTAAAATGCTGTCCATTATTTTGAAGACAAAAATATCACCTATTCTTCAAAGTAGGCCCTCACATTTTGGAAAACTTCAAGTTGAATTTCTTGGCATGTTGTGCGAATTGTTAATTTCAATTCTTCTACATATCGGGGCTGTGTTTCATTCACAACATACTTTGAATGTCCCCAGAGGAGAAAATCTAAAGATGTCAAGCCTAGAGAGCGTGGTGGCCATTCACTTAGCTGTCTTTCACTTAAATGACACACTGTAAGTGAATAACAACGTACCACGCATTCGCGAGAATGGACCAATAATGAAAAATTATCTAGCTTTGTGGGTAATGGGTTAATCGAATAAACCTCTTCTACTATACGTAGTCCTTTAAGTACTCTTCTACTATACGTAGTCCTTTGAGTACTCCTCTACTATACGTAGTCCTTTGAGTACTCACGTTGCTGTATATGTTCTTCCTGTAGATGCCCCTGGAGTTATTCTCGGTCATTTTGTCCAGCGTCCACACCCTGATCGTGTCGTCAGAACTACATGTTAGGAAACTACCGTGCGGCAGTGGGCTGTTTGGAGGCGCCATCTCCACGCCCCATATGCACGCAGAGTGATAGAGGAAGGAGTACGATTTGCCCACCTGAAAAAGACAAGGATCGTGTTAGGGTGGGTCGATTCAGACAATCCAGACACTTACCCTCTTGATGTTCAGGACGTGCCAGACGTAGATCGAATGGTCATTGTAGATGGCGGTCAATTTGCTGTTGGTCTCGTCATACGTAATGGCCACGCAATCGGGATATTTCGCGTCCTGAGGCGCCGTTCCCATATGTCTGAAACCAAAAAGTTTATGAAGAAATGTCAGACTTCTGGCTGTGGAGTCACAAATTTATGTTAACAAGCCCGATAACATTCGAAGTATTGGAGACAACTGCATTAACGAAACATCGCCAAATGCATCCAATACTATCATTCAGAATTCTCCATTTTCAATTAAAACTCTTAGGCTAGGAACATAGTGAAGCGACCAAGAGGTGCGAAGAGGATAGTAGAGAGGATAGAGGCGAATTCAAACAAATATATTCTAATGGGGTAGTACATAGTGCAGCGATCCCGAATGCGGTTGCGCGAGGTGGTTAAGCGAGGATAGAGGCGAGATCGGGAATTTTTGTTTTCCTTCATCGCCGCGCGGCTGCGCAATTAATAAATAAAATTGGATATTGACGCATTCATGAGTTCGATATTTGTGAAAAGTAATTTGTGGAATCAGAGAGATGTTCAACATTGATATATTTGTTATATTTTGGACAAGTTATGGGATGCTGTAGCGGATGAAATGAAACAAATAAGTAATTAATCCGTGGGAGTGATAGGATCGCGAATGAAATTAGTCCAGTTTTTCATTAATTTAGATTCACTTTTTCCCCGAATGTAATCGGAAATATGAAAGAAATTTCTCTGGATGATTCTTTATACAAGTGATGAAATTCACCATGTACTTTCCTAGATTTATTAATTTCGTGAACACTAAAATACAAGTTCTTCTATTTCATCATTTTTCATTACATACCAGAGTTTCAATAACGAACAGTATAAATCCATTTTTCGGAAACGCGCCTCCTCTATAATAATCAAACTCGACTATCGCTTTGATTTCTTGTTCGCCTCACTATGAGATGACACCTCGTCATCGGCGCTACTCTCGGGAACCGCTATCCTTTCTGCTATCCTCTTCGCACCTCTTGGTCGCTTCACTATGTTTCTAGCCTTATGTATTAACACACCGAAAAGTGAGCATAACAATTTTAATTCATTTTCATTTACCGAGGAAGTTCCAACCACATACGAGAAACGGTTGGAACTTTGAACTTCCTCGGTAGCTCAGTTGGTGGAGCACTAGACTAGTGATTCGGAGGTTGGGGGTTCGAGTCCCGCTCGAGGAGGTACTTTTTCCGGAATTGCAAAATTGTCTGCATGCAACTATTATGCATTGTTTCCTTAAAATAAGCCCTATGTTTGGATGTGAGGAGTGGTCATGGTAGAATTTGGGATTTGATTGGGGTGGACAGTGAAAATAAACACTTTGAAGATTAATTGAAATGAAACTATAACAGGTGAGTTACATGTTGTTATCCTCCAATATCTTTATTAAATATAAACGTACCATTAGAATGATCATATGAAGATTCTATGAAGAAAGGTAGACTTACGTTATGTTGACGCCCAGACTGACGTCCACGCCCAGATAGTGCGGCCGGGGCAGTGTGGTGATGAACTCCAGGGTGCTGGGGTTGAAACATCGGATTATGCCTTCAGCACAACCGACGAAGATGTAGTTCAGGCCGACGACTATGCAATTCGCGCTGTTCGTCCTCAACTCGACCCATTTGTCGAGCAATCTGCGGTTGTTGAATTCGCACAGGAGACCCGAACGGGTTATGGCATAGGTGCTGTCACCGCAGTCGCCCTTTCCACAGGCCACGTCGCAGAAATAGTGATTGCGCTGCTCCCCGAGGATAGCGAGTCGGCCCATGAGGGGTACGGCCTCCTTGTACTGAAAGAAAAAAAAAGTTTAATGTTATAATAACCTATCAAAGAGCGTTCATAAATAAAAAGTCTACATAATATTTAAGAATTAGAATAGAATAGAATAGAATAGAATAGAATAGAGTTTATTCAAATATTACATTGATTGTTTAAACTCTAGGAAAAACTGTGAGTTATTTATAATAGCTGTTTACAGTTGTTTAAAATAAATTTCACTCTAACTAAAACAAATTTATAAAATACTAAAATAAAAATCTTGTTCTGTCCCAGCTTCCTCTCCTCGTCACGCCGTTTTATATATTTCGTCTTCATCGGGTTCACAGTCACGTTCGGGAATATCTGTCACAATCGGGATATTTTCATTTTTCTTAATTCATATTTAATTTTTTTTTTTTTTTTTTCATTATCATATTATTATGGTTATTCTTTATGTTGAATTTATTATTCTATGTATCATGGATCTATCTTCTGAAGTCAACCAGTTCTTTATTTCCTTCTTGAATTTCTTTATGTTTCTTAGTTCTCTTATTTCCGTAGGCACGTTTGGGTACAATCTAGAAGCTAGGTATGTGCAACTTCTCTGTCCTATTCTTTTTTCTGCCCTCTGTCTTTTATAGTTGACGTTTCTTGTTCTGGTCAGGTAGTTGTGTTCTTTGATGACTAATTTTATCTTCTTCTGTTTGATATTGACTATAATTTTATTGGCATAGATTTGCCTTATATCCAATGCTTTTGATAATTCGTATATCTGTCTACTAGGGAATGTGAACTTCTTTCCATACATTATTTTTAAAATATGTTTTTGCAAGACATCTATGCTTCTTTTATGACAATCCAAGACACCTCCCCATCCTATGATTCCATATGAGAGTTGTGATTGTACTAGGGCGTCATAAAGTATTTGGAGATGTCTTGTGGATTGGATATCTTTTCGTATTAATCTGAATCTGTATGCAATTCCTCTTAGCTTTCTAGTCAAATAATGCATATGTTGATCCCACTTCAAATGTTGGTCTATATAAACACCAAGATATTTCGTTGCATTTGTATTTACTATTTCCAACCTATCGTCGACTCGAAGGGTGCCCAAATTTGGAAGTCCAACTTTATTAGATGAAAAGGTTAGATATTGGGTCTTCTGTTGGTTTGAGGTGAGTTTACTTTGTTCGAACCATTTCTTTAGCATCCTCAAATCTTTTATTGCTTTCTGTTTCAGATTTTCCCAAGATGTATCTTCGTACATTACAATCATATCGTCGGCAAAACTTATGATTTCTCCAGCAGATTTTTGTTGAAATATATCATTTAGATAAATCAGGAAAAAGAGAGGCCCGAGTACTGTTCCTTGCGGAACTCCATATTTAGGTATCTTTGTTCTACTAAATTTCCCATTTATTTTTGTAATCTGTTTTCTGCCTGAAAGAAAACTGCGGAATAAGGTGTTTATTTTTCCTCTAAAGCCATGATTTGAGAGTTTTTCTAATAATTTTTGATGGTCAACCGTATCGAAAGCCTTCGCCAGATCTATCACAACAGCTAGATTTGGAGTATTTTTATCTATGTTTTCATATAATTTTTCAGTCACTAATTTTATAGCATCTTCTGTTGAAATGCCCTGGCGAAACCCAAATTGACCGTTGGAAAGTATACTGTACTTATTCATAAAAGCAACCATTCGAACTTTAATTAACTTTTCAAATATTTTAGCTACATTGGATATAAGAGTAACTGGTCTGTAATTGTTAACTTGTGTTTTATCTCCGCCTTTGTGTAATGGTTTTATTATCCCTATTTTCAAAATGTCAGGAAAACACGCTTTTTCAAAACAATTGTTAACCAAATAGGCGATAGGTTCTGATATCTCAAGTCTCACTTCTTTCAAAACTTCCGAGCGAATTCCATCATGTCCAGTAGATTTTCTGGATTTGAGGCTACTTATAACTTTTTCTATTTCTTCTGAATCTGTGGGAAATAAAAAAAAAGATTCTTGTAAATGAATTTTTTCTTCTTTGAATTCTGCTGGTTCCGTTATTTCGTTGGCGTATCTCTCTCCAATACGTCCATAAATTAAAAATATCCATACAGAAAAATCTAATCGGTTAGTAAATATTAATGCACGAATTCCATTTTCTAACCTTTTCTACCTGTTCATAAATAAAAAGTCTACATAATATTTAAGAATTACGTCCATAAATTAAGAATATCCATACAGAAAAATCTAATCGGTTTGTAAATATTAATGCATGAATTCCATTTTCTAACCTGTCACTAGCTAAATCGAAATGGCCAAAACGCCCAAAGTAGAGAAAAAAGCTGAAAAAGCTTTTGCTGAAGAAAAAACAGCAGTTGTAAAAAAATAGAAGAATCAAGAAGAAGCATGGTAGATTATACGCTAAAACCATCTCTACTGGTTACAAACGTGGTTTGAGGAATCAACACGAAAACACTGCTCTGCTTAAAGTAGAAGGAACTTCAGCCAAACAAGACAGTTGGTTTATGTTGGTAAAAAATGCGTGTATGTGTACAAAGCCAAAAACAGTAAACGGTAAACCCAAATCAGTGAAATCTGAAGTAAGGGCCATATGGGGAAAAGTAACTAGGCCCCATGGTACAAGTGGAGCAGTAAGAGCTAAATTTAATAGAAATCTGCCTGCCAAAGCTATGGGACATCGCATCAGGATTATGATGTATCCATCATCAATCTAGAGATGCTGTATCCATCATCAATATATATCTCAAGACCAATTAAATAAATACAAACTAAAGCCTGGTTTTATTATCCTTACAAAACATCTGTATTCATTGAATACTATTATAGCTATTGGAACAATATTATAGAAGACTGGGAATATACAAAACATGTTCACTTCTATATTCCTCCTCCTCCTCTATCGTGTAATATACCTCAAGATACAACTGCTTCACCCTTCCACCAAACTGTCTGTTTAATGCTTAAATATCTTCTCAAACTTTGTCTTAAAAATTAAGTAAAATTTTAAAAGGGGTTGTAGGCAAGCTTAAAATAATACAAATTACAATATGTGTATTCGAATGTGAACGTACACTTCCTACAACTGAATGCTCTTTTATCACTCATTGTTATGAGAACTTGAAGTTGAACAAGAATATAGTTTCCTCAACCTTAAGTATAATACTGGGTCCCCTGTAAACCCGAAATATTTCGTAATATGTTATAAGAGATATCCACATGATAAGAGTTAAAAGCCTTTCAAACATATGTATCATGGTGGATTAGCTGGTATCTGCTCTTTATTCTTGAGGCTATTGAAGAATATACTTTCATTTACGAAACAATGCACGTATTATGAATCTACTACAGCTCGATCTGGAAAAGCTGTAATAACATGAAGCAAATGACTAGAGGGGATAACTTGACTCTCCAATAGGTGCCAGGACACTGCAGGATCGAAGGCAATGGAAAGACGATTTTACCTGCCAGACCTAGAACCTTCTGTGGGCTTGCAAAAGAACACAACAGGGCGAGGCCCACTGGAGGAATACACCTAGACTCTGTCGAGTCTAGGTGTCCTACACCAAGAAGCTTTTGCAGCTGACCCGAGCTGAGCTTCGGGTCATTGATGTACTGCTAACAGGCGACTGTTGGGGGAAATATCAATTGTGCAGAACATGCCTGTCAGCAGATTAAATTTGCTGTCTCTTCAAATCGGAGAAATATAGAGTCGAGCACGTGCTGTGTAAATGTCGAATGCTGGCTAGTCCAAGAATCCACATCTATGCGGACCAGTTCTTTACACTTACTATATCATAGATGTGGCTCCTAAGAATGTTCGCAGATTTGTTGATCTCATGGAAGATCTCTACAGAAATGATTGAGCAGGGATCAAAAATTGTCGCAGTTCTAAAAGGCTGAACCTCAGCCAACAGACCCCAAAATAATCTAATCTATGGCTTGGCCTAATACTCCTTTCAAGAGCGTACTGTATCAATATAACAAGTTGTACCTCAGTAGATGATCCTTAGAGGATCACATACAGTTATGAGTCCCTGGAACCCCTATTATGAAAGCCATATTGAGTCCATATGATTCTTCCTTTCGAGGGATTATAGGTAGCGGCTTCTATGCTTCATTCAATATAGGGGCACCGGTAGGCGATAAGTTAATGAAAATTTGAGTTCTCTCTATAGCCACTAAAAGTTTTCTACTCACCCTAGACTTGCCGTGTTCCATGTACCAGAATTTGACGTTCCTGTTGCCGACCGTAACGAAGTAACTGCCGTTCTCGGCGAACGCTATCGCCTTGATCTTGGTGCTGATCTTGTTGCTGGCCACTTTGATGTTGTTCCTCCAATCCCAAACGTTGACTATCATGTCGTGTTGGGTACCGACGCTGACTACGTATTTTCCATTTGGTGAGAATGTCTGAAAGAAGAGTTAAGTTGAATGAATAAATAATCAATTTAACGAATAATATTCGTTGGATCACTTCCAAATGTATCATAAGTGGAGTCTTTCAACTTGTTAGATCATTATTGCACCCTTGATCTAGTCGGGTTAATGGAATTCGAATCGGCCGTTTGAATGTAATTTTTTATTAAACCCTAGTGCTAAAAAAATCCACTGCCAATGGGTGTGGCACCAAACTTCTTCGCCTTCTACTCTTAAAAAATTGGCCCTCCACAGCAAGTTATTTTTTTGTCTTATAACACTATTATTATTATTATTTTATAAAGGTATGAGTAGAGGTATAAACCTATAAACTCAATAACAGAAATGAAAATATGAATTCCACAGTACAAAAAAACAAAAAAAGAATAATAACACAATATGAACACTCAAGCACTGGCCCACCGGTAGAAACTGTTTTTGAAGGCATTCACGAAAAAAGAGTCTTATTTATATATGGAGAATTTTTATGTTCTAGTCTAAATTCCTATATCAAATTTATCAGAATCGGGAGAGTAGAATGCAAAATATTGAGGTGAAAGGTGTTTCACGCTTGCGCATGAGCAAGTCAAAGCGCAGGGTACACCCAAAAGAGCTGAATTTTCTTTGGAACCACTCCGTCAGTGGTGTATTATATATATATATATATATATATATATATATATATATATATATATATATATATATATATATATATATATATATATATATATATATATATATATAGATACAAAATATCCTCTAACATTACTCATATTATATCCTCTAATATTACTCATATTATTTATTATTAGCTAAATGTATACCTAGTTTCTGAGAACACAATTTTTTCACACCAAATTTTCGAAAAGTTTAATTTTTTTATCAAAATAAATAAATTTATCAAGATACCAAAAATAATGATCAAGGCCATTGTTCAATTTGAAGAATGTATAACTCATAACTTGATTCAACAATGAATAATAATATCCCTTTGAGAGGGATTACCACTACGTGTTACATTAACTACAGTTAATGTCACTGAATAATTTCTTGTCTTAGAAAAGGAGAACGAATGAGTAGTTCCCATTCCAGGATTGAATATTTACTAAAAAATTCTGTACCCTGCCAGCTTACTTGAGAAACACACGTCTCACATCCTGAAGAGGCGGACATATAGCGGTCCCCTTAACCTACATTTCACGATATTAGGAGCTCGACCTCCAGAAGAATATTGAGGACTCTCATCAGAATTTCCAATCCACAAAGTGGCAATCGAGAAAATTGAAAGTATCGATTTTTGATTATCCCCGATATATTCGGGAAAACCCTTTCTGGCACGCTGGCTGTCGAAAATACTAAATCAAAGCAATGGCTCGAGAAAACTGCATGGTAACGAGGGAGCGGTGAAAATTAAAGCGTCAGGACTATTAGCCATTATCGTATAGAGAAATCTGATAAAGAAGTTTTCCTTTAGTGTAATTCCAACTGTTTTACAACTGTTGTGTCCGCTGAATGTAGCCCATGATAAATGCAATAGATACATGGAAACATGTGGAAGAATGTGTATAAATGCTCCATAGTTTGTAACATATGCATGCATGTACAGGGTGGGCAAATAAGCGAGGTAAGCGACTATATCTCAGGATCCACTCATCGTAGGGACTTGCGGTGAAAAATTTTACCACTAAAGTGAACAAGAGAACACACTAGAAATTGTTTTGAAGTTCATACCTCTACCGCTAGGGGGCGTAATAGCTACCGTCTAGTAGAAAAATGAATTTTCCTCGAAAACAATTCATATGAAGTTTAAGAAAAAATATCATTACAGTCATCCTTGGAAAATTCTCTATCTTTTTGAATTGTCACTTTCGATTTAACGACATCAAATAAGGGTAGGTGAATGAGAGAAATCTGACTGATTGAAACGCCTGTAACTTCAGTTTGGCTCAACATTTTTGAGCAAATTATATCTCGTCTGAAAGATAATATCTTGTTGATTGAGGACAAAATATACTCATGATAAATTTGTTTTTGGTGCTTTCGATAGGGAGCGCTAAGTCAGAAGTTCATTGTTTTGTTCATTTTAATCCGAAATTTCAAATGTAATGATAGGATTCTCTTAACAGAAACAGAAATTCCATCAAATTTGCATGAAAAAACCTGAAGGTTGCAAAGCGATAATTCCAGGCGTTCTGAAGTTATGGCCGAAAGAAGATATTCTTCAACTGATGCACTGCGAAAAACCAAATTGTGTCTTTAGGTTCTGACAGAAACAGAAATCCCATCAAATTTGTATGAAAAAACCAAAAGTTCACAAAGCGATAGCTTCAAGCGTTCTGGAGTTATGGCCGAAAGAAGACACAATTTAGATTTTCAGTGCATCAGTTGGAGAATATCTTTTTTCGGCCATAACTCCAGAACGCCTGAAGCAATCGCTTTGCGACCTTCTGGTTTTTTCATACAAATCTGATGGGATTTCTGTTTATATCACAAATAAAAGACAAACTTTGGTTTTTCGCAGTGAATTAGTTGAAGAATATCTTCTTTCGGCCATAACTTCAGAACGCCTAAAACTATCGCTTTGCGACCTGCAGGTTTTTTCATGCAAATTTGATGGAATTTCTTATTCTGTTAAGAAAATCCTATCATTACATTTGAAATTTCGGAGTAAAATGAACAAAACAATGAACTTCTGACTTAGCGCCCCCTATCAAAAGCAGCAAAAACAAATTTATCATGGGTATATTTTGTCCTCAATCAATAAGATATTATCTTTCAGACGAGATCTAATTTGCTCAAAAATGTTGAGCCAAACTGAAGTTACAGGCATTTCAATCAGTCAGATTTCTCCCTTTCACCTACCCTTATTGGATGTCGTA
Organism: Harmonia axyridis; assembly: GCF_914767665.1. Classification (NCBI taxonomy): domain Eukaryota; kingdom Metazoa; phylum Arthropoda; class Insecta; order Coleoptera; family Coccinellidae; genus Harmonia; species Harmonia axyridis. The sequence continues at coordinate 28,856,598 of NC_059503.1, forward strand.
AAAACGAAAGTGATTACAGTGATGATATTTTTTCTTCAACTTCATAGGAAACATTTTCGAGTAAAATTCATTTTTCTACTCGACGGTAGCTATTACGCCCCCTAGCGGTAGAGGTATGAACTTCAAAAAAATTTCCAGTGTGTTCTCTTCTTCACTTTAGTGGTAAAATTTTTTACCGCAAGTCTCTACGATGAGTGGATCCTGAGATATAGCCGCTTACCTCGCTTATTTGCCCACCCTGTACAAGGATCTCAAAATAAAAACATTGAATGAAATCGCTGAAGACGATCAAAAAACATATAAAAAAAGAAGAATGCATCATAATCCAATTATAAACGAAATTTCTGGATAGGACCCAACCATAGTTGAAAATTCCGACATTTCCAAAAGATGTTATAGGAAAAGCTGAAAGAAATCCATTGAAAGAAAAGGACATTATTTCAATACTAGAAAAACTAAAATTATAAGAAGGCGAAAAAAAAACTTAAAATAAAAACTATGTAATTTCCACCGATATTTTATTGTCTATCTATGTTGTTTGCCACACTATGGCATTTTTGGATTGTAACCTGATGAAGCCACAGTTTGGCGAAACAATTTCTGCAGACCATGAAATATCTGTGGAAATTACTTTGTTTTTATTTTATTTATAATAACTTTTCGCCAAGTAAGGGCCGAATTCATTGAATATTTATTTAAAAGAAGACTTCTTCCTCCTAATCAAGACGGCCAAATTAACACGCTCTGCTATGAAGGTTGAGGGTGTATATGGAAGGAACCGTTGAGTTGCCATACTTAACAATTTCATCAGTGGTTCCAGGATGAAACACCGCAATCCCCTGAGTACCATAAAAATTGGTTAAGAACGACTAGCCAAAAGTTTAAACCCAACATTTCATTTTCAATAGCTTGGTGATAGGTCCTAATATGGACCATAGAAGTTTCCACTGCAATAATGAACCATCAAGTACTCACCACGCAGTTCACCCCGTAACGGTGTCCCATGAACTCTGCCACCTGTTGGGGCTGGGGCGCCAGTCCGGGGTTGCCAGACTGGCCGTTCGAATACAGGTCCCACACTCTGACGGAGGGTAAGTGCCCGCACTCCCCTGTCACTATGTACCTCCCGCATTGTGAGTAGGCAAGGGAGGTCACGGTCTTCCTGCTAGTGTTGATGATGTGGTTCTGTTGCTCGGTCCTGGTGTTGAACAGTACCACCGTGCACCTGAAAACGAATAGATATTACAGTTCAATTTTTGTTTTTACATAAGAATAGTTGGTTTGATCAATCTACTTGTTAATTTTACAGATCGATTTTCCATAATTTGTATTATACTTATTATAATTATTCGCATATCCAAATTTATTGGGCGAAGATGTCTCAAAGAAAAAGTTTACATTTGTTTAGCTTCCTGCGTGAAGGCAACGATTCGAAATCATTATCGCGACTCTTGGGAATTTCGAGACTATAGAACGTTCCTTGGTAGCGAATCGCGCGGTGTGCGCAAGCGAATTTCACAAAAATGACAATTCTGAGACTACAGAGAGAACAGATTTCTTCAATATTCCATGTTTTCGTTGTCCTGATGGAAAAATTCCTCTCCAATTGGTCAAAGCTAATCGCATCGGGGCCCTTGCTTCAATCAGACGGTCCAATTGTTTACAGCACAGTTCCGAGTTAACAATCGTACCGTAGAGAAGCAGCTCATGGTAGATAATTCCCTGCCAATCCCACCAAACACAGCAAAACCATCCGGGCCGTCAATCCTAGCTTGGCCATCATTTCCGCAGGCTCACTGCGTTTCGACCACGACCTATTTCTCTTGAATTGATCCATTTTTTATCACCAGTCGCCAACCGCTTGAAAAATAGGTCGACTTTGTTGCGATTCAGCAGCGATTCGAAAATGAAAATTCAGTCCATGAGATTTTTTGCGTTAACTCCTGTGGTACCTATACATCGAGCTTCCCTTTGAGACCAGCCTCATGCAAATGGTTCCAAAGGGTTCTTTGTGCAATCTTTAGCTCTTGGGCAATCGAACCAATGCTTACATGACGGTCGGACTCGACAATGTCCATGACCTCATCGGACCCCTCCTGGCTACAGCCTTGCACAGAACGTCAACATTAGAATGTGGAATGGCATCAGGTCGTCTTTTCTGATGAATCTCGATTCTCATGGGGGCACATGATGGCCGAAGAAGGGTTAGACGTTGTCGGATAAAAAGATGTGAACATCAGTTTGATGTTGAGCGTCATGTACACCGGCAGTAGACGTTATGGTATAGGGTGCTATTGCACATGCAAGTAGTAAATAGTAAATTTTATTTGCCATCAAGAAAGAATTACATGGCACATCATATAAACACATTCAGCAATATTACATAATGAGAAAAAAAACATACTAATATAAATATAAACATCAGGAACACAGCACAATATATCTCAATGCAAGTTAAAATTTCAATCCATCAACACGCTGAAGACAACACAAGTCAGAACTCGAATCTCAAAAACTCGTCAACAGAATAAAATACGTTCTCCAACAACAAATTCTTGACATTTCTTTGAAGAACTAATTTTGGCAAACTCTTCATAGATTGAGGAAGCTTGTTGTACAGTTTGATGCACCAGTAATTCACTGCAATTTGAGTAGATTTAGCTCTATGAAAATTGCTCCTGAACTCATCTCTGTGTCTGGTGTTGTACGAATGGCAATCGCTGACTTGAGTGAACCCATTTTTATTTGAGTGAACAAATTTCAAGCACTCCAGAATGAAAACGGAGACAATGGAAAGTATCCTATGCTTCTTAGATAGTTCTCGACAGCTATGTATTTTTGGTAAACCACTCAAAATTCTTACTGCCGCCTTTTGTTTCAGGAAAATCCGATCAAGACCTGGACTATGCCCCCATATTAGTATCCCATATGTCGCCACAGAGTGAAAGTTGGAAAAATAAGTCAGCTTACAGACATTATCGATAGAGATGGCCTTCGTACGCCTCATAGTAAAAAAGGCTGTCGACAGTTTCCTGGTAAGTAATGAGATATGCCCCCTCCAACAAAGATCATTCTCCAAGGTTATCCCAAGTAGGTTCAAACTACGTTTTTCTTTGTTGTTTAAATTGAAATTCAGTCTTTGAATTTTATCTCTATTCAATTTTAGACCATTAAAGATAAACCAGTCCTCCGCAACTCGCAGGGTCTAATTACACACACGCTCCAGTTCCTCCTGTGAAGAAGTAATATTGAGAAAAGATGTATCATCTGCATAGGTCGCCTTTAGTATTTATTCTAGGTAACATGCTGTGTTACCTTCAAGAAATAGTGGAGCCATATGTTCCTCCTTACCTTAACCGGCTCGAGAATCCAATATTTCAGCAAAATAATGCCCGATCTCATGTAGGCAAAGTTAGTTTAAAGTTTTTCGAAGCGATCATGTGAATCATTTGCCATGGTCGCCCAGATCCCCCGATCATTCGCCCATACAGCATGTTTGTGACATCATGGGTAGAAGACTTGGAAATTTGCCTCAGCCCCTATGGATTTTGGCGGGTCTGAGACATGAAGTACAGACAACTTGGGATAGTATCCCTCAAGAAGAAAGAGACCATTTTATTGCATCAATGCCGAGACGTGTTGGGGAGTGTATAGATAATCGCGATGGACAAAAACATTATTAACAAATTTATAAAAAAAAATTGTCAACCCTTCATTTTTTCTTTTGCTTCTTGCTATACTATTTATGTTTAACAAAATTTTTTTTTTATTTGAACAGCTCCTTCTGGGTGTTGCAGTTAGTATAGTACATGTATATAAATTCGAAATTTTGGAGTAAGCTAGAAATTTTCGTTTTATATACCTCGTAAAAAGATGAAATTGTGCGTTAAGTTTGAAATTCATTCATTTTAACGCAAAATTTCAAATTGGTCCAATGTTGACAAGGATTGAATGTTCTTTTGATAATCTGCTTGAATTATCCTTGGTTTCGATGAAGCTTTAAACACGAACTAAGACATGTTGAATTTCAAAAAAATCGTTAGCACGTTCACTGGGAACTTTTCAAATCCAAAAGATTATCGCTTTCTTCAACTCAATCAGTGAGATTTATTCGAATATTACTGAAAGAACCTACCCGGCGTCAGATCTAAATTTTTTCTCGAGATGGATCCAGTCTATATCTATAGGTTTATCTCCGCCTCACATCTATTAGCTAATTAAAGGAGGAGCGGCTCTTGAAAACGCTATCGATCCAGATCGCAATCTCGGATGTAGATCTCACAGGAGCGTGTAATTGGTGCCGTTGTTCACTAGGTCAACGGTGCCGAGAAAACAATCGACCGCATCGCGATCGATGGGAAGAGCATCGTGACGCGTGAACTAGATCGGTAGCACGGTGTTTGGTTTCTTTCTTTTTTTTTTTAATATGCATATCGTAAATCATCACTTGGGAAAATGATCCCGCACCAGAACAGATCTCAACGCCGCCTCGGATACGCGATCCTTTCTGCACGCGATTAATGATCTAGAATTAGGAGGCGAGGCAGGGCCGTCGCTAGGGGGTAGGCAGGGTAGGCGGTCGCCTAGGGCGGCATTTCAAGCTTGATCAACAGAAAACACATGATTGTATTGCAACGATTTTGCACGCTTCATTCCATGTTACGCTACTGGAATTTTTGAAGACGCGGTAATTTGTCAATTAATCGTATCATATCGTGTACCATCGTTCGGAACGCAGATGCGCGGTTCTAGAGAGAATCTTCTGAAAGATTTTCAATGATTATTGAGACTTCAGCAAGAATACGTACCTAAGATTTAGATTTCAGTCATTATTAATTTAATTTGAGACTCGGAATCTGATTTATCGGCGAGAATTTTGTCGGGATTCTCGCACCTCCCGTGGGATTAGAACGAAGAAACCTCCCGTGGGATTGGAACAAAGAAACCTTCCTTGAGATACAGAATTTGGGATAGTACGTATGTTAGACCACTTAGTTCCTGAATCTGAAAGAATACCTGTGAAATACCTGGCATTATCACATCAACTTCGTTGAATGAGGATTGGAGTACTATAGCTTCCTGATAAGAACTGGTGTTCAGAAGGCTGAAGATAATTTACAGAAGAGGTTCCATCCTAATAGCAGAGTAACTCATTTAAAATCGTTCTAAGTTAAGTTTCTATTTTATTATTTGTTTAGAGTGAAAAGGATCGATCATTGTATATTTTAATTTTATTAATTTTGTAAAAACCTGGGTAGGAGTTTTGTTGCCAAATAAGCCAAACCACCCCTAGAAATTAGTCTTTAGAGTCTCATGGGCAATTGAACTGTTACAGTATAGAAATTTGAAGTACCAAATGAGATTTAATTCAGTCTTCAACAACAGGAAGGAATACCGACAAATTTAATTAACATCAAAAACCATCAAAGGTGCCGCATTATACATTATACTCATAAATATCCAGATGTGGCGCGATCCCCTCATAGTGCTGTTTACGAGTTATTGACGCTAACAAAAACACATGCATTCATCAGGCTTGTCTGGGTTCGCTTTACGTTGCCGAATTTTATTGCCACTTGGAGTTCTGGATTATTTTCTTTTCAATTCGCTAATCAGAATGATGATTCCTCAGAATGGAATGCAAAATATGAGAAAACGATTTCATTTCATCACTTCCAACTGATCCTTCTTAAGAAATATAAGAAGTTTTATTATTTCATACCATTATAATATTCATTTTTTATATCAAATTATCTAGTGTCGAGCTGGGCGCAATCGAATTAAATAATAGTTCATCAAGCTTTTTTCTTAAATGAAACTGAGCTAGGAACCTGAAACTGCAGGGCCCATTCTAGAGAGGCGACAAATAATGGAGGGCGGCATTATCTAATTTTTCTGGGAAATCTGAAGAATGAAGAATGAATTAAATATATTTTTTTATATGAACGAATTTCACTAATGATTTTTATCATCATATTTACTAATCTTAAACATCTTTGTATAGTGAATATTTGTAACATCTATTCGAATTCAAATTAAATGTTCATTCGCATCATTGGGTTGTTTAATTTAATTATATCAAAGAAAAAAAAAACGAAATTTTCGAGAGTTATATGTAGTCAAAACTCAGCAGAAAGATCTGAAACCTGAATTCAATTCATATATTTTACCATTATTAGAATTCAGTTGGACACGTTCATTGTTTATTACATTCCACTTATCCTAAATCATCTTTTGGCTTAAAATTTGAATTCAAAAAATAATTACACTTAAAATACATTTTTTTCTCTCCTTCATAAAAAAGTGTGGAGTTCTTCACACTAAATCTTTGAAAACAAATTCACCAAAACCCCTCCCTGCTCTTTTGCTTAGTACAAACCCCAAACCTGAAAGGGTTCCGATTTGTATTTTTGCCGGGCCGGTAGAAACGCTTGTGCAGGCGCTGGACCCCGATTTTGCAAAATTAATTTTTAGCATTCTGCAGAGTTAGGGCGGCAAAATGTGTTTCTGCCTAGGGCGGCAGTTTGGCTAGCGACGGCCCTGAGGTGAGGTGGAGGAGAAGAGAGGGAAGCACTCTATGGACTTAATCCACGAATCTATCCTGGAGAATATTGCTACACTTCTCCGAGAACCTAGATGGGGTCTTACTCCAACTCGGTTATTTGATGGAATTACGCAGGTTGCTTCGAATTTCAATTGATAAACATCACAAATTTATGTCATAGACCAGCGGTTCTCGAACTCTTCGCGCTGCCCTGTTGTAATTCGAAAAATTTTGTTCCCCCTATCTATAGGAATTGAAATTACACAATTACACCTAGGGAATCCAATCCCGCAAATGCAGGATCTCTCTGACATTTAGTCTCTGAAAGTCTTTTGAAACGCCGAAGAAAGCAATAAACCACTCATAAGTTACGGACGAAGATGTAACACTAGTTACTGCTGAAACAACACTACGATTCATGATCAGCAAATTGGAGAGTCATTATAACTCGACATCGACAACAAAAATCTGGAATTTCTGGATTAACAGTCAATGTCTACAAATGGCCTAGAAGATACATTTGTACTTCATAGCAAATCAACATTACGAAATTAAATTAAGAGTTTGACTGAGTTTGCAGCCTGCAAATAGAGACGTCTTCAGAAGATAAAATACAATCCTAAACTGAAGACCATTTCACTTGACGAGGATTAAGTACCTTTATCTAATCTAGCAACGAGACGTTAACCATCGTCTTTGAATTTAGAAGAGGAACCGAAACATAGTATTCGTACTACGTGTGTTGCGTCAAGTGAATTTCGCACAAACTTTACGGGCAGTTGAATATTCAGAGATACGCATTTAGGTCGAAAAACCAACCCCAGAAGGTATAGCGAGGGCTGAAAATAGAACAGGAACATCCTTGGCGCCACATTGGCGCTACATATGGTCATCCTGAAGTCACATCTTAGGGCGAGGAACGAAGACGTGGACCAATCAGGGACTTGGATTGCGCTTTGGTATGCAAAATCCAAAGCGACACTTAACATCCCCAGGAAATCGGGGTACCATACACCAGTACGCTTCGTAGCTGTTACCTTGTGAACACATAACTTGTACAGACAAATTCAATATATTAGTTAAGAAATCCGGTGTTTGATTATCCCAATTTAATAGAATTACAGTTGATCGATTCAACCAACAAACAACGTGGGTACCAGAATCAAAGGCTTCTTCTATGGCTGTACGAGCACGAGTACTAACAACACTTGACCAGTTATTGAAACATGAAATGACCCTTTTTGAATGCAGAATCTCTTTTGCACCCTCCTTAGGGGACGCGCCCCAGTTTGAGAATCGCTTTCATAGGCTATCTATCTCGATTTTGCCTACTATCATCTGACGCCATGATATTTATAAGCTTTTCAACGCTAGATTCAAATCAGATAAAAAAAGTGATTTGAAACCTGAGTTTATTGCCAAAATATGTTTTTTTTATTGGAAAGTAGATTTATCCCTGCATTGCAGAAGGGGATTTCAAAATCAAAAGGATTTTTCGACAAAAAAAAATCCGTAGGTATATTAAAGGAAATGTGAGTCACCATTTTTTACTCAAGTTATGGCATATTACTGAAATTATCATCAAAATAAGCTATTTAATAATCCAATAATTTACTGATTGTGCCATTTGAAATAAGAATGTAGTAGTTGTAGAGGTCTGAAAATATTTTCAGAAGGATCATTGTGTCAAACCCCAATTTGCAAATTTTCATTACAAAATTATGATTAGTTTTCCACAAATGCCTAATAGGCCATCGCTGTGACTCAACCTGTATAGAAAACGATTTCAAGTTCCCTGTAAAATTTTAATTTTTGCAAATAAATATTAAATAACAGTTTCGAACTGTAATTATGTGTTGTGTTTGATTATCAGAAAGTAATATAGAAAATTAAAGCAGAATATATGTGGTCTCCAATGTTGTAATTAGCGCATGCCCGTTGAAAAACTCCGGTCTATACGTGTGTCACATCTTCACATTTTTTATCAGATATTTTTAAAAATTTGATTCTTTTACTTTAAGCTTTTAAAAATCATGATATTTTGTTTGTGTTCGGAAGATCAGAGTGTAGTGGTGTAGCAAAGCATTTTTGCTTTAATGCATACAGCTTCTATATTTTCTGAGGAAAGCTCCAGATAGCGGACGGGTTTGTATCCTTCGATTCTGGATTCGACACTTTCATGAGTGATCTAATTTCTTTCTACTTCAACGATTTCAAAATAAACTTGAAGAAAATAGATCTTTTTTAATTTGATCATCCCATATCTTCAGTTTGTAGTAGAATAGAAAATTGTTGTATGTTTTCTCAAAATCGCATTAAACATTTATCAAGTCCACCAACTGAATCCTGTACATTGTACAAGATGCATTCAAAAAGGGAAACTCACCCAGCCGGATACGCCACTGAGCCATTGTTGTTTGAATCTAAGGCTACGTTGCTGTTGACAGTGACTCCAAGAACTTTTTCTAATTTAACCTGTAAAAAAATATCACAATTAAAAACTGCAAGATAAACATCCTGTATCTTGAGCAAGGTTATTTTATCGCATTATCGCCATTAATGAGCAATATTTAGTTGAGTTGATCGACACTCGATGCAATATCTACCAATTAGTCGATAAACGAGTATCAAAACAGATAGCCATAAAAAATTCAATTATGTTTTTTAACGTAGTTTCTGATGAATGATGAAATGGAATCCATCTTGAAAAACATCATTACGAAACTAATTAGAAAGAAATCCTATAGGATCCTGGAGTTTGTACGGCCAAGCTGTTGTTTCAACAAAAACAACAGAATATATGGTTTGTATATATTTCAACGAAAACAATTCTTCTCTTTGTCTCATGATGCCTTCGGCTTTCGACTTTTTAAATACTTATTCCCAATATTACATAAAGAGTAGTTCAAAATGGAATAATATAAGCATAACATCAGCAGTAATTCGTTACCACAGTGGTTTTTTTTTAGTATAGAACAAAAATCTATCGGAATTATATCATGGATAATATGGAAATAAGGTAGTTGTTGTCGTAATATGAAATTCATGAGTTTTATATGCCCGACATTCTTCGATGAATTATCATATTCATTATTGCTTATTGCAATGGAAACGCATGCGCGTTAGTGTGATAATAAGAGTACCTATTGACAATGAACTGACAAAGAGTATTTACGCTTGTTCCTAAGCATACTTTTTTGTTATTAATAAATCGTATCAATAGACATCAGTGAAATTTTCGAAGCCATTTATTTCCTTCTTGTATAATATATCGAAAAAATGGAGGAAAGCACCAACGTGGTATCGACACAGATAGATTTTTTGGGAGTTCAATTGAAGGGCTTATTTTTTGCATAACGTGCTGGCTGAACTAACACGTTTTGGTCCTTTTGGATAGTCAACAGAAAATGTTTTACCGATTTGCGTAATGTACAAATCGATAATATCTGGAAGATTATCCGAATTTTTTCCGATTCTGTTTCTTCTTCTTCATACGCAGGACAAAGTCCTGTGTTTCCCACAATATTCCTCATTCCTGGGAAGCAGAGATCCAACTCTCATACCAGCGCTTTAGTGGTCTTCCTGGAAGTCTTACGGTGTTAGGCCTTTCCGTTTTTGCTATTTTGGGCAGTCGGTTATCAGGCATCCTATCCACATGGTCTCTCCAATTTCTGCGCCTTATCCTTGCCCATCCCACTACATCTTTTATCCCGCAGATATCTCTAATCTCTTCATTTCTCTTATGGTCGGGTAATGAATAGCCTGTTATTTGTCTCAGCACTCTCATCTCCTTTGTTCTTAGCTGTCTCTTGGTTTCGGCATTTTCGGCTCTTGCTTCAATACCATACGTCATGATTGGCCTAACACAAGTCTTGTATATTCTGACCTTGCTTGATAGGCGCATATATCGGGTGTCCCAAACTCGATGGCCTATTAGACGTTTCTGGAAAACTAATCATAATTTTGAGCTGAAAATTTGCATATTGGGGTTTGAGACAATGATCTTTCTCCCTAAAATATTTTCAGATCTCTACAACTTCCGGTTATAACGGAAACAGACTACTACTTCCTTATTTCAAATGGCACACCCAGTATATTATTGCATCATTAGATAGCTTTTTTTGTTGGCAATTTCGGCAATATGCCATACCTTGGGTAAAAATTCAACGGTTCATGAGTTATTGGGATTCTTATGAAAAAAAAGATGGCGATGAGGACTCACATTTTTTTGAATATTTCAGCAGAAAAAGCCTTTTTCGAAAAAAATTTGTTTTGTTTCGTTTACGCAAATACGTAGTATTATAAGACTGTTTTCGGCTTGGACCAAAAATGTACAGGGTGTTTATAAGAGGATCATGAACTTGGACAACTCAAATTCATCAAAACTCAAGATTTTCAAATTAGAACCTATATTTTTTATTATTTCAGTCGATTCTACGCACAAAAATAGTGGGGGTTACTTCAGCAAACCCTTTACCTAAAATGAATACTTCAAGAGTTATCGGGGAAGAAGTTCAAATGAGGAAAAACCGCTATTTATAACTGTGGGAATAACTGTCTGTTACTTCCGTAAAACACAGAAAGAAAATAAAATTCGATGTTTCCATAACTAAATTTTACATATCAAGAATTGTAATGAATTATTCGTAATTAAAAATTGTATTGGTTTATGGATTTCTCAACAATACCAACGAAAAATTAATTGAAATCCATGAAATGTAAAATTTAGTTATCCAAACATCGAATTTTATTTTCTTTCTGTGTTTTACGGAAGTCACAGACAGTTATTCCCACAGTTATAAATAGCGGTTTTTCCTCATTTGAAGTTCTTCCCCGATAACTCTTGAAGTATTCATTTTAGGTATAGGGTTTGCTGAAGTAACCCTCCTTATTTTTGTACGTAGAATCGACTGAAATAATAAAAAATATAGGTTCTAATTTGAAAATCTTGAGTTTTGATGAATTTGAGTTGTCCAAGTTCATGATCCTCTTATAAACACCCTGTACATTTTTGGTCCAAGCCGAAAACAGTCTTATAATACTACGTATTTGCGTAAACGAAACAAAACAAATTTTTTTCGAAAAAGGCTTTTTCTGCTGAAATATTCAAAAAAATGTGAGTCCTCATCGCCATCTTTTTTTTCATAAGAATCCCAATAACTCATGAACCGTTGAATTTTTACCCAAGGTATGGCATATTGCCGAAATTGCCAACAAAAAAGCTATCTAATGATGCAATAATATACTGGGTGTGCCATTTGAAATAAGGAAGTAGTAGTCTGTTTCCGGTATAACCGGAAGTTGTAGAGTTCTGAAAATATTTTAGGGAGAAAGATCATTGTCTCAAACCCCAATATGCAAATTTTCAGCTCAAAATTATGATTAGTTTTCCAGAAACGTCTAATAGGCCATCGAGTTTGGGACACCCGATATTTGTTCCTCCATATTACGTCGCGCAAGTATCCCGATATCAACGAGGCTTTTGTAATTTGGCTATTCACCTTCTCCTTCAGATTTCTTCTACTTGTTATATTGGAACCAAGGTATGTGTATAACATAACCTGCTCTATGCTTTTATTATATACTGCTAGCTTGCATCTCCTTGGTTCCCTGGATATAGAGAGGCATTGGGTTTTTTGGTGGAAATAATCATGTTGAAAGATTCAGCCGCTCTTTCGAAGGCGTAGAGGAGTCTCTGGAGGTTATCTTCATCTTCTGAAATTATGACGGCATCGTCCGCATAACACAAAATTTTAATTTCTTCATTTCCCATTCTATATCCTCGGCCTTTGATCTTAACCTGTCCAATGATTTCGTCCATAATGATTTTCGGTAGGTTTTTCACGAATATTTGAAAAATATAGCAGTGCTTTGTATATTGTAGATGTAGGATCCAGTTATTGTTCCCTGTAAATAATTGAGATGGTCAACCGGATGCTTGGAGACCTATTAGTTTCTTCTAGTGTCGAGGGCATGACAGTTTCAATGAATTTACAGGGAACGAATTGTTATTGTACATATAATGTAAAAAGGATGTGTAATTCTTCGAGGTGTCGAAGATATGTCATGGAGTTGTAAATCTCTTCAAGATTTGGGGGGTTGGGAAAGTTCGAGAACAAGACGGTTGTACCAGATGTGTTACATCTGTGTATCAGGTACTAGTCCTTCGAGAATATTCGATTTCCAGGAATCCGCGAAGATCTTTGTGGGCGGTACGGCAAAGCTCTTATTGGACTAGGGGATGGTACTTTCCCTAAGGGTGTGGTCAAGCCGAAAGAAGGGAGGTCGATATTCGAGACAGGGTAAGTTCCAATCGGCAGGGAGACAGTTCAAATTAAGCCGAAGACGGCTACAGTTTAACTTAAGTCGAAGACGAGTCAAGTTCGGGCGGTCAACTTAAGACGTAAGACGAAAAGACGTTTCGCGGACTAGATTAAGACGAGTCGCGAACAAGTTAAAGACGAGACGACCGAAAACTTGAAGTACGACGAAGACGTGATAATCCAAGACGTTTCGAGTAATCAACAAACGAGTTAAAGGCGAAATTCAGTACCGTAGTGAGAAACTTGTAATTAAGATCTTCTCAATACTGAGTTTGCACTGTATAATTGTGGCTTTGTAAATAGATGTAAATAATTCAAAAGAGTTTGATTATTACAAATCCAACAAAGTCACGGAGAAAAAGACCTCTAGACGATCGATTGACCAAGCCTACATGGATATCATCAATTCTTTGCGAAAAACGAAAAGTTACAAAAAAAAAAAAAATTATTCGCAAATTAAAAATATTGACTTTCTACAATGAGGATACTTGTGTGTAAACTTAAGTCCAATTCTACAACACTTTTTAGTTTTTTTTGTAGTTTTGTCATATGTGCTATCGATTTCGAGAAAAAAAATCAAACTATTCTCTAGTAATTCTCGGGAAAATCCAAATTATTCTAAGATTAGAAGTTTTGGTACCTCCTGTAGTGAAAATTAATAGAGACTCGATAAACTGATTTAATCATCACAAAAAAGTAGGACTACAAAAAACATCTCAAAAATTTTCTCGCAAATCAGCGAAAAAATTGCTATCGCCTTTTCCAGAACGACCAGAATGCGTTTCTTCAGCACGTCATGCATGAAATAACCCGTTAAATCAAAATCTCGAGCCGTTTCGATGAATGGCGAACGTCGCAACAGGCGCTGTGTCGACACCGACGTGTAAGATGCGGAGAGATAAGGCAGGCCCGAATGGAATTTTGTGCAATACCCGTGAATTGCACGGATTGATCAACACGTTCCGTCCGGCGGAAAAATCGGAATACCGCAGCAGCGGTTGCCCAAGAAACGCGCCATCGGAGAATGCCGTACGACGGTTTTAACTCGGCGACTTCGATAATTTACGTAGGACGCTGAAATTCCTTCTTGACGAAGACAAATCGACCTGGCAATGATTTATCGTGGTTTTTGCCGGAGCACTAGATCATTTCGAGGCGGCCTACACACTTGGTTGGGGGTTGAGATGGAATTGTTCTAAGAAATGCCGACAATTATAGACGGTGATCAATGGATCAGATTTGATTAAATGTCTTTTCGGAGGATTTATTGGTTTCAACTTGCTAAAGACCTATATCCTTCTGAGGCTCAGCAGACTTATGTGGTGTACCAAATAAAATGTCAAAGCTATGAAAATATCAAAAAGAGTGCTTGAAATCAGGATGTTTAGCGTTTGCTCACTACCTTATTTACACTTCAAATACCACCGTCATCATAGAAAACGGTTGCAATGCTGTTATGCCCGCCACTCCCGAAGCGTTTTTTCGAGCGTTTGGTAGCAAGCGTCGAAGAGATTCCAGTCGGGCAGTCAAGTTCATACTCTGATTTACAGTCGACGGGCGTGTCCAGAGCTGGAATCTTCTCGAAGCTTGCTGCCAAACGCTCGAAAAAACGCTTCGTGAGTGGCGGGCATTAACTTTACAGCTTTGATTTGACTGAACTGTTGTCGAATAATTGTGGTGTTTGTACTCGAGCACTAGATCATTTTGAGGCGGCCAACACACCTGGTTGGGGCTGAGATGGAATTGTTCTAAGAAATGCCGACAATTATGGCCAATGATTAATCGTACAGATTTGATTAAATGTCTTTTTTAAGGATTGATTGGTTTCGACTTGCTAAAGACCTATATCTTTCTGAGGCTCAGCAGCCTTATCAAAATGTAAAAGAATTACACAAAACTATGAAAATATCAAAAAGATTTCTTGAAATCCGTATGTTTAGCGCTAGTTCATCAGCCTATTTACACTTTAAATACCACCATCGTCATAAGATTGCATCATCATAGAAGACGGTTGCAATGCAATGTAGTTAACTTTACAGCTTTGATTAGACTGAACTCTTATCGAATAATTGTATTGTTTGGTGTTTGTACTCGAGCACTAGATCATTTTGAGGCGGCCACCACACTCGGGTGGGGATTAAGATGGAATTGTTCCATCTTGTTTTATCTATCCACTTCCTTTCCAATCATATTTTTAGGAAGTTGTTTTCGATGGAGCCATCCAATTCGCGTTTATTATGAGGAAAGTAAATTTCAATTTTATCTCCCCGTTGCACGACAGAAGATCCAGTCCTGGTTAACCCCTTCTTCTATTGAAGATCTTGTCTTAGAATATACAATATCAATAGAACAATAAAACACTAAACTATGATTTCTCCGAAAAGTATCACTTTAAAACATGGACTCTTGCCAAAACTGTTCGACTTCTTAATCATACAAACTTCCCTCGCTTTAGTGGCAATAATATGTGGGACTATTTGTAGATATAGTCTTAAGCTAAGAAGTGTATAGCAACGCAACATTGAAGACATATTTTAACCTCGCATTAGCGATTGAAAATTTCGTCACAGACGAGTACCTACGTGTCAGCAAAGTCGACAAAGCCATTCACCAGATGTAGCCTTCCATACATAATCGAATAAATGATTCAATGCCCTGCTATAGAAAACTCCAATCTCGCATCTTTGCATCGGTTTACTCTTTACAAGTCAGAAAAATGTGTAGGGCAGACTGAGCTTCGCACTGAATAGGAAAATGCAGCTTAATGAACGCTTGCTCATTACAGGAAAGGATACATGTTTTATCAGGTACATGAGGTATCCTCTTTTCATATGTGCCCTAGCTTGACCTATTGAAATTTTTATAATTGGATCTAGATTATCATCATTACAAAGATTTATGGAATGAATTTATGGAATGCTATGATTGTACAGGGTCCGGCAAAAAAACCTCCCTGATTTCAATAGGCATTTGCAAAAGGAATAAGAAACATATAGAACAATTACTTATATTTGTGAATAGCCTATATGATGTCATTTTACATCACTTAGTACACTTTACTTGGTTTTGAAAATTATGTCTGATAAATGATGTCCCCCATTGTCAAGACATTCACTAAGTCTTTCCCTGAAGTTGTCCATAGTTCTTCGGAAGCCTTGGAATTGCTGCCACTTCCTGCCTAATGGCATCTTTTAGTTCTTGCAGAGTTCTGGGACGATGTTTGTACACTTCAGCCTTTAGGTACCCCCACAGAAAGAAATCACAAGGTGATAGTTCGGGTGACCTTGGGGGCCAGGAAATGTCATGAATGTCTTAACAATGGGGGACATCATTTATCAGACATAATTTTCAAAACCAAGTAAAGTGTACTAAGTGATGTAAAATGGCATCATATAGGCTATTCACAAATATAAGTAATTGTTCTATATGTTTCTTATTCTTTTTGCAAATGCCTATTGAAATCAGGGAGGTTTTTTTGCCGGACCCTGTACTAAATTCAATTTTTTTAACGTGCGGTTCCAGCTCAATTATTTATTTTACCTTTAATCCTTAATTCCTCCAACATTGATATTATTAATGTCTCCTATCTACAAACTGTTCCTGACATAGCTAGGGACTCGGAGCTCAGGCCCCTAAAAAAGTGCAAGGCAAGAATGACAGTGGGTCCGATGAAATTCTGGCTTTTCTTTGACCATGATTTACAGGTTGTCCCCTTCAAATTTTTGTTTTCCTGCTATCTGCAACCGTTCGGTTTTGTGTCTTATCTTGCCAACAGAAGACTTTAGGTTCAGTGTTCTGATTTCAGATCGGCTTACCAGCCGATCTGAAATCAGAACACTGAACCTAAATATGCTATCCTTTGGTGTTCCACATGAGTCTATAGTTGGACCACTCCTTTTCATCATTCACATAAATGATATTTTTTTGTATTAGTCAACTTTTTTCCTCCTTTGTGTAGATGACTGCAAATTGTTTCTGTAAATAGCAGCGTCTTCTGTTTTTGTGAAAAAAAAATTTTCCCATTCTTCAATTGGCCTCGGTGTATGATTAAAATAAATAAATAAATAAATATGTATTTTCAGCATTACTCTGATATAGCCTAGTTGCAAGGGGAATAATACTTTTTTTCTAAGTCGCTTTTCATCGAAAAAATGTGTAAAATTTGCAGTAGGTACTCTCAAACTGTTCCGGGACCAATTTCTTCCCATTTTCTCCGCTTCAATACCCCCTATAACCCGCTTAATACGTACGTGCATGGGCTTGCCTAGGAAACGAAGTCGAAGATGACGTGCCACCACGCGATTCGATCGTTTTACGAGCGCGATTGATATAATAAGCAATTAGACCTTTTAAGGGAAAGGTGGAAATGTTTACTTGTTGCTGAGAAAGGTCGACGGGTGACGGCAATACTGTGTCTTTATGGGGCGTGATCCGATACGATTTTCTACGACGTTTGGAAAGCGTACCTACAATCGGCGAAAGGAGCTTTATCTCGAGGAAATGCGACATGAACCGTCAAGGTTGAGGGTTCTTTTTCTGAGGTGAAATGTTTGGTATCGCATTCAAATATGGGTATTTCGATTAATGCAACGCAACGATTGCATTAAGTGTATGTAGAAACAACGAATTCAATATGGAATTCCCACGCATTCAGACGTTAGAAAGGGGCAAACTGAATGCGTGGGAATTATATATTGAATTCGTGGTTTCAGAATTTCGGATTCAATCTTCACAGGTTGATTTCTAACTATGGTACGTAACTTGTGTGTGAGTGATTCGATAGGTCGTTTTAAGAAAAGGAGACCTTACAATCATATGTCCGTTGCGTCGTTTCGAAATACGGGGCCGTTGAAGATTGAAAAAAAAGGCAGGTTTTTGTGTAGTTTTTATTTTATTAGATTAAACAACTAAATAAACAACTTTTCAGTCTATTGTGTTTTCTCCATATAAAGCTTCGTTGACGAGAAACAAATTACCTTATTGTACCTTGTTTCCAAGGCAGGCTTTTTTTCTCGAAAACGAAGCTAGATTTGAAAAAGACACATGAGACCAAAAAAAATTGTATTTCAAGTTGCTCAATCTTGAAAAAAAGAAATAAAAAGCAATTGGTGTACAACTTTGCTTCCGTGGTAGTCGAAATAAATATAGTGTAGATTTCATACAATAAGCTAAGGTATTTGTAAACATACGCCATCGAAATATTAGACGATTTGTGTTTGCATCATAAAGTTATTCTCGATTAAGCATGTCAGCTTTCTAGTCATTTGCAGGAGGTTTGATTTTCTGCTTTAATAGGAAGCAATTTACGGCTGAGGCTCATAGAATGCTTTCAAATACTTATGGTGAGGCCGCTATTAGTGAAAGAACGTGCCGAGAATGGTTTCAACGCTTCAAGAACGGTGATTTTGACGTTGAAGAGCAGCATGGCGGTGGAAGAGAGAAGGCTTTCGAAGATGCAGAATTGGAGGCATTACTTGATCAGGACTCGTGTCAAACGCAACAAGAATTGGCAGGATCATTGGGAGTGACGCAATAAGCCATTTCGAAACACCTGAAATGAGGAAATTGGGTGCCGTACGAGTTGAAGTCGAGAGATGTTGAACGACTTTTGTTTGCTTGTGAACAGTTGCTTGCAAGGCAAAGACAGAAGGGATTTCTGCATAGCATTGTGACTGAAGACGAAAAATGGGTTCATTACGATAATCCCAAGCGCAGAAAATCATGTGTATATCCCCGCCATGCTTCCACATCGACGGTCAAAGCGAATATTCACGATTCCAAAGTCATGCTCAGTTTTTGGTGGGACCAGCTCGGCGTAGTGTATTATGAGTTGTTGAAATCGACTGAAAAAATCACAGGCGGTCGTTATCGAACACAATTAATGCATTTGAGCCGAGCATTGAAAAACAAACGGCCGCAATAGAACGAGATACATGATTAAGTGATTTCGCATCATGATAATGCTCGACCCCATGTTCCAAAATTGTTCAAAACATACTTGGAATTTGGTTTTATAAAGAAAAAAATTTGATCGATTCGTGGATCGCTTCAAAAGATGACCAGTTTTTTCAACGCGGGATTCGTACGCTGCCCAAAAGATGAGAGAAAGTAGTGGCCAGCCATCATAATTGTATAACCAGTTTTGTACAATAAAGGCTCGAATTTCGGAAAAACGGCGAAAGCAAAGTTGTACGCATATATACCAAAAAAATCTATGGCGTACTTTGTTCCTCAATATTGTTGTCTGTTGTGCCGATTGAGACACCAATGTACCTAATAATTTCTAATTTCAATCTAGTTAGGGATCAATAAGCGCCTTATTACTTCCAATAACACTACCAAATTTCAACCAAATCAGTTTAAGAATATTTACGATAATTCATGAATACCTAAAGTTTCACACCCGATACATACCAGTTTTCATTTCAGTATCTAGTAACTCGGAAACGATGCAGTTTTTGACATATTATATACTCATATAAACTTTCCTTCCTAAAATTTGCTCGAAAATCACTTCTGAAATATATAGCCCAAAAATCCAAATTTCATATTAACATAATTCGTAATATTTTGACGTGAAACATACCATTATTGAATTCATTCAACTAAATTGATAGCGTGACATACGTTACGTCCATGTCTTCTTTTCAACCGTCAGACGGTAAAAAATTGTTTGTTAATTCCATCGATTCCGCATTTTGGGCGAATCCTCCATTCGGTGCGTCTACTTCTATGTAGCTCAAGGGCGTAGCAGCGTTCAAATTTCAATCGGTATGATCAATTTCAATCTGGGACCTCAGGGTGGGCGGCCAACGTTTTGGGCGTCGCTGTGGGCGCTCGGCTGATAGAAAGCATTTGCAATGATTCCACGTATCAATCTGCATCTCGCCAGTGTGAAATTGGTAATCGGCGACGGTGGGCGCCCTCAATTGAGGCTGAATTTCGGCTATACATATGTCACAACTGCATATAGCCTTGTGGGTCGCCTAATGTGAGATGAATTAATACATCATTGATTTGTTTCTGCCTATTTTGCGTTTATTTCACCAGACCTCCGAAATTCTTCGACTAGATGGCGCCACCTTTTGAATATCATAATAGACTACTCGAAGACATAATAGATTAACCTTAGATTATTCTATTAAGGATTGCACCAGGAATTTTGTGAGCCGTAATGCTGAGAATGTTACATAAGGCTCGCAGAGAATCAATTTTGAAGAAACACGTGCCTACGTGCATCCCAAAGCAGTTGAGAATTTCGCCGATATGTCTGAATCTCACGAATCAATTTGTGTTATTTTTAATGATTATTTGGACATAAAACGTGTTCCAGAGCGTGATGATAGGTCAAGATCGTTAAAGATATGCTAAGAGTATGGTCTATTTCGATTTCAGTATAAATAGACGTGTTCCTCAAAACTATCAATCTTATATCGAAACATTTAACCGTAAGATGTTTCCATCTCGATATTTTTGACTAATCCAACTCTAAAAATTCATTCGGTATATAACCAGTTATAATATCACAAGAGCATAGACAATATTCGATTATACATCGATTCACGAGACGTAGTTCGCGAAACATCACGAGAGCGTAGCACATATTTCACATGAGGTATTGCAATGATAACACACGACACAGATTTTTCAGAACATCGTTTGCTTGCAGCTCAATTGATTAGATCTGAAGCGACATTTCCATATCCACTTCAAAAGAAGACATGAATAGTATGAGGAATTAATAGGAGTTGAAGGTAGGGTATTTTTGTCGAATTTTTTATGGCCACTCAGAGAAGGGAAATGATATGATTTCCCCTTAAGAATTCGATATTCCTACTACCGAATTTAGCTTTTGAAAACTTGACATGAGTGAATTGCTCATAAGCAAATTGTCCTTGTTTCTGCATATTTAAATTTAATTTGTTCAAGTAACTGGTAACATAGACCAAAAAATGCCAAATTAGATAACCATGTATCATCCCCAAAGGTTGGAACATGTCTGGTGTCTACTTCATTTCCATAAAAGTGTTTAGTTCCTCTCTTAGTTCATACACTGTGTTCATACACTGTTCCTCTCTTAGTTCATACACTGTGGAACAAATTCATTTTTAGCTGAACAGACCATTTTAAGAACTAATCCTGAAACACCTCGATTTTTGATTTTAATTTACCGTATTTTAAAATAATAATGTAATATATAGGGTGAATTACTTTCGAATAATGACGTCACCGTCATTTTTTGTCAATAGAACACCCCCATTTTGTCTCAATTTTCTGATTACTCTAGCTGAGCTGATTCCAAAAATGTATCACATGTCGATTCCAATTGGTACAGGGTGGACAAAAATAAAATAGTTTTGTGTGTGCTCATAAAGTAACGCGTAACATTCTTTATTAGTTAAATTAACATTATTATCATAAATACTAATTGTCTAGCGGCAATTGGTTTGAATGTTACACCCTGTAGTTTGTTACATTTTCAGATTAATGTTTCCAAACATGTTTGGTACTTGTGGTCTAGCGACATTATATGAAAGAAATTAATTCTTATCAATTTAAAAAAAAAACATAGTCGTCTAGTTTTTTGTGAAATGTCATTATTTGTTTAGTAATTTATTGGTGTCTAATGACAGTTTAGTACTACAATATTTTTGGTATTCGTGAATGTAATATTATTATTATTATCATATTGTATTTTTGTCCACCCTGTACCAATTGGAATCAACATGTGATACATTTTTTGAATCAGCTCAGCTAGAGTAATAGGAAAATTGAGACAAAATGGGGGTGTTCCATTTCAAAAAAAAATGACGGTGACGTCATTACTCGAAAGTAATTCACCCTGTATATTAGATTATTATTTCAAAATACGGTGAATTAAAATAAAGAATAAAAATCGAGGTGTTTCAGGATTATTCCTTAAAATGGCCTGTTTGGCTAAAAATGAATTTGTTCCATACTTTACGGACACAGTGTATAATATCTCTAACCTTTTGCTCTTACTGTGCCAGCACAATCAAGAGGTGGGTCGTGTATGGAAAGATCAATTGGCGAGTTGGAGTTTGTACAAGCCTGATCTAAAAAAAAGAAATTAGATACCACTACATTCTGTGGTATAATTCCTGCTGGTCCGCTAGAACCTTTTTCCATCGATCACGAATGGTTGAGCAGCGATCCAGCGGGCCATTAGTTATTCATTGAAAGGCAGATGTCGTCGGGCGGGACCCATTATCTCCGGTCGCATAATTAGCAATTAATGATTGATGAGGCGTTCCCTGCAGAGCGCCAAACGGAACGATAACGGGTCGTCGACGACGTCGATCCGCCGGACGGTTCGATCGCGACGCGTCAATCAGGCGGATATGTACCCAGCTAAGCACTTCAAAAATTTCCAATTTTTCGTTATGAGATTCATTTACCCAAGATCGGACATATCCAGCAGAAACAATCTGATAGAACACATCAAGCTGAAGTCAACAAAGCCTCAGTTATACAGGATTCGGCACAAAGGCCGGACGCTCTTCAAATTTCAGTACTCACATCTCCTATTATGAGGAATGAGGAGGCCAACACACTTGCCAGAAGAGGAGCACAAACTCCTTTCATCGGCCCGAAACTTTTCTGTGGTGTAGACAAATGCACATACAAGAGAGAGTTTCAGGAAAGAGAGGTACCCGCAAGACAAAAATTCTGGCGGAATCTTCCTGGTCTGGATCACTCCAAGAAGTTTCTTTGAAATTTTAACTCTACAAGATCCAAGAAGTATCTGGATCTTAGTAAGAATATGCTACACCTCCTCACTGGATTCCTCAAAGGGCATTGCCGCCTTAGGAAACCTCACGAGAATGGGTCTAACAGAAAATGACGTGTGCAGATTCTGTGGGGAGGAGGAAGAAACTCCGGATCACCCGGTGACGGAATGCGTCGCCATCGCTAGCCAACGCAAAACCTGCCTTGGACACGAAACTTGTAGAAGTGAGGAATTAGCTTATTTCTTCCTATGGGGACACCTCAATGCTCTTATTTACTACAACAAGCCCCAAACTCTGGACGATTTGAAGGAGGCGTGGAAGTCGCCCAGGCTGATAGAACGATGTTGGGGAGGAGAGACCACTCGAACTTCCAAGAACGCCTCCAGCAATGCATCGTCAAAAACGGTCGCCACATGACTGACGTGATATTTCACACTCGATTACCACAAATGCTATTTCATTGCGAACCTGAATCCGTCAATAAATTTGTTGTCGAGAAAAAATTACCGATTTTATGATTTTTTAAAAACCCTGTATCTGGCTGTTTGAGACATATCGTTTGGGGAAGCAAGCATATGAATGTTGATGATGAAGAACGAATATAACCCTGCTGCAGACCAGTGCTGCACTATGGTGTGGAAACAAGAGTTGATCGATATAAGAACATTAAGAACAGCGGATAAGATAACTCTGAGAACCATCGCAGTAAAAACATAAGGAGACAAAAGAGCATTTTGCAAGGTGAAAGACGTAGTCAGATTGGAAAAAAGAGGAGGAGATATTGGTGAGAACACGTGGAAATAATGGAGCAAAACAGACTATCACCAAGGTCTCTGGATTTAACACCGTTAGGTTTTCAATATTTTCAAATTGATGAATGTTGTTCTAACGGCGTTAAATCCTTTTTGAATGTATGATTTGATTCTTCGTTTTCATGTGTTGTGTGTGTGTATGTGTGTGTGTGTGTGTGTGAGAGAGAGAGAGAGAGAGAGAGAGCGCGCTTTTGAATGACGATGGGTTTCATAAAACTTTGATTGAACGATCAACTTGATGACTGTAGTTTGAAAGTGTTAAAAATGAAGTGAAATTGAACACAGAAATGATTCGATCGAGCAAATCACAAGGATAAATACCCACCATAAATCAAGTTAATTGAAACAAAAATCTACATTTGGAATTTCGTGAGAAATTGCCTGAATAGGAATCAAAATAAACTCGAAATAAGTGTACTCCTGAATTTACGTCAGCTCTTGCCACATTTTTCCATTGAAAGATTCCAATGCAGATTTCACGAAACTTTCATTGAGGTAATTGTCACTATCAAATCAATCTCAGTTCATTTTCTGATCCCCATAGATTCAAACCACAATCAACGAATTGATCGATCGATTAGAGTTTTGGGAAACCCAACATTAATTAATATTGGAATGAAATGGAAGGGCGAATATACTGAAGAATGTCTTTCCATTTTATTTTTCAACGTGTTCTTGAGAAAACGATTCGAAAGATATCATCTTCAAATAGTGGGTAAAAATATAAGCGCTCGCTAGCTTTTTCGAATACATAACGATTCTATTGAAGATGCAGAAAATAGTATAACTGCAGTAAGACCAAATCGAAAAGGCAGTAAAAGTGTAGTATGTATATCCGGGTTCATAGCATTATCTGCCTTCCGGTTCCTAGTTTCCATAGTAGTATATCTTATCAGTATGCTTGTCTCAAGTCTTTATGGCATTTTCTACTCCTCCCTTATCTTAGTTGTTATTGGGCTCCCTTTTTATTCAAAGTTTCCAAGTAAAACATTTCAACGTATGTTGGGAAATCGTTCGTCGAGCATACACTACGAATAAATCATACTTCTTGTAGCATATCTGAAAAAATATTTGATTTACAAAATCTGAGGGCTATTTCGAATTCTGCACCCAGAAATCTACCATGAATAGTTGAAAAAACGTCCAACCAAACTGTCTTGTGGCCTGTAATAAGCTCGTGAGAGAAGAGATTAACTAGACTGATATGGATGCCAGATTCAGGGGTCGGTGTCTTATTCCACATTGAATTGCTTTGTTCCGCAAATCTTTCATTTACAATGCCATACCCATTATTAATATGTTTCCGGAAGAGGTAAGAACCTCAACTATCAATAAATTCAAGTTCAATGAACAGAACCTTGTATGTGGATGAGTGAGCGCCTAAGTATCATTGCATATTTAACTTCAACCAATGAAATTTTTTCATGTGAATTGTTTATCAGAAAAAAGGTACTTTGAAATTATTAAATCTGGAGAGAGCCGTATAAAGGTTAAAAGATGGACATATATAGGCAAACTCATCATGATAAAAAACTGAACAATTAAAACAGATATGTAATGAGTTTTTAACGAAGAGATGCTTCATACAGCATGATCTTTTGATCAAAGTTAAAAGAATATATCAGGAAATTTGGCTGGACTGCTACAGTCTCTGCAGCATTATCAACTTCCATAAAATGATATATACAATTATATAAACAGAAACTAGGTTGTGTAGTGATCGAGCAATGTCAAGTACAGATCTCAGATAACCAAAATCGGATTTGAGGTGAGGCTCCATTGTAATACCAAGATATCTTAAATACATAATCTGATCTCATTACTTCCATATTTTCAACATTATTAACAGACAACTTATTTCAATTCAATAGTCAATTTCCATAATTAGAAAATAGTTGGGAGTGTTTTCTCAGAAATAATGGCAAAGAACATTGAACCAGACTTGAATATAAGATGGGATCCTCCCCATTTTTCATGCATTTGGTTCTTCGAACGTTCGGATAATAGCTGAATCACACGGAAAAGGTGGAAAAGAGACATTATAAAGTAATCATTAAGAAACTCAATAGCAGATTTCAGGATTTTAGGGAGTAATCGTATTTACGATGAAACGATCGCTTAATCATTTCATTATGTCTGTATTTTTATAATTTTCAGCTGGGAATGAACCATAAGTTCAACTCACTGATGAAGAATCCGTCCTCAAATTCGATTCTGTCCGTCCGACCAAAAAATACACGATAACTTTCGAATGGAAGGACCTAGAAAATTGAAATTTTCGGGGAAAGTTCGGATATCGAAAGTCACAGTTGAGTTCGTTAATGAGCAAAATCTGATTGAGGGTTCCAAAAATATGGCCGTTTGAAATTTTGTGTTTCTGATAATTTCTAAAAAGGTATCCAATATTTGCTTGAACACAAAATAGTTGTAATTTTGGGCGTTGATTTGAATCGTCAATTTCAAGCTGATTACATGATAGAGACCATATAATATTCAAGAAAATATTGGAAAAGTAATACCCAATCTTTCCTTTATCAACAATTCAATTAAGTTGAGATTTTCAAATGTTAATACACATTAATCACGTCAAGATACTTGAGAAATTTCATGTTGATTGGATCAATAGAACTATAAAAATTCAGAATAGAGAAAAAAACTTAAAATGTATTTTAATGACCACTTGAAATTTTGCATGTATTTGAAGAATAACAAATGATTCAAATAAATTAATTCATTTCGAGGTTTTTCCAAAGACGAAAAACGGTAAAACGGTTTTAAGCATATGGAATTTTGAACAAACTTGGTTTCTTTCAATCCATGCAATAGGAAAATTCCATAAGAAACAGGGTGTGCCGTAAAATATATGCTTGTTGATTTGGACTGGCACACTCTGTGTATTTCGAAATCTTTTGAGAATGTAGCTTCAATGAAGCCAAATGATACTGCGTCGAAAAAAAATCGAAAATTTCAGCGCTTAAGCGTAATGAAGCATTTCGTCAATGGTGGAACAGCCTGTATATAGAATAATCATGTCAGGATTCAAGCGAAATTGATCGTGTTGATAGGTCATCATAACTATGAAAAACTTTAGTAGAATAGCGAGAAAAGACCTAATATTTCACTGAAAACATATTTAACTGAATTTTTGTATGCATTCAAAGAATAACAATTTCAAACCTCCTGCATAATATGGTGCCGGGAGAATCATCAAAATGTTAAGGGGCTTTTGAGCGTACGTTCATTCATGCGTCTATTACATCAAAACCACATATAAACCTATAAAGAGTTATGTGTTCTCCAAAATAGCAATTGGTGCATGATTCGGTGAGTTCTCAAATGCTTCTGGCTTGGAATTCAAGCTATTTGGCTCAAGCTCAAGTAGCTTGAGCTTGACTTGAAATCAACTCTAGTTCAAGTCAAGTAGTAGTTTTTCCATGCCAACTCAAGTATTTATAATTATCAAGTACTTGACTTAACATTGAAAAAATACTGCTTGACTTGAACTTGAGTCGATTTCAAGTCAAGCTCAAGCTACTTCAACTTGAGCCAAGTAGCTTGAATATCAAGCCAAGCCGTGAATCCCTATTTCTGACGTCATATTAATGAAGTCATGACAATTACCTTACACAATATCACTGAGGAAGCACTCAAACATTTTCTTATATTCTAGGGAGAAATTTCAAGACAAAACTGCGATTAAATCTTCATTATTCAATCAAAAAGCATGGAAAGTTCAGCTAATAATGTGTAAATTATTATCCATACGATCCTACGCCTATGCGAGATATCCCAAAAAAACCTTGAATTAATTGTCGCAGTAAAGATTCCATAAACATCCGAATACAACGAGTCTATATACGAGGTACGATCGTTACATGCTTCCCCTTCGATGACACCTCAGACGCCATCACTCACCAGAAACTTGACTAATCTTCTATGCGACAAAGGTCTGGAACACTCGGCGGCCGTGTTCCTGAAGTCCGAGTCCGAGTCGAAATCTTCACCTATCCTAACGGGGCACGATGCAAACATAACAAACGACGAAAGGGGCCACAACGACCGATAGCGGCTACTTTGACGATACTGATAAGGCGATATGCAAATACGACGCGACTTCGACACGAGTCGAACAATAGATAAAAAATAGAGTATGTACTTGTGGTCGCGTTTTTCGATACGCGAAGTAACGTAGGCAGACGCGTCAACGATTTGATAACTTGTTAAGTCACCGATGTTAATACTGAATGGAATAAATGGATAGATGTACGAGGACGGTCGGTGAAGATGTCCAAGACGCGAGGGAAAGTCGACGAACCCGTTTTGAAATGTTATTTTGATCGTTTTCGAAATTTTCGACTTCCGACGGAAATATGAATGAACTTTCTATGCATGAGCACAGTTTAACACTGGTCGTATCTGATAAGTATGTATATGAGGGTCAATATTTACTCATTGGTGAGAATCGCATATATCGTCTTATCTATCATCGTTTCAGAATGAAATCTATTATATAATTTTATATGATAATATTTAATATTTATAGAAATCTTTTTTTATTTCAATAAAGCTAGAAATTACCATAACAAAGTCACCTTTGAAGCATTTATGTACAGTGCATCCCATTTTGGGTGAGACAGCCAGTTTTCTCGCTTGTTATTTAATATAGAGCCTTACGGTTTTCACGTTCCTGTCCTACTTTTTCGTGAAACTCAAATTGGTCTAATCAGATTTTGCATAACTGTTTCCGTTCAAAAGATACAGGGCGATTATGAAAATTGATACTTCTCGAACCTCTCCTTTATCTCCGAAGTTATTAGAAATAATGCTCAGCTAAAAACTACGTCTGAATCAGAATTTTGCGTAAAATCCAGTGGCGTACTCAATTTTTTTTTCGATGTATGGTTTCGAAGATTCAACACAAACCTATATTTTTTTTTAATGGAACACCATGTATATCATTACTTTGTTGAAATCGTAATGTTTTCCCCTTCTGAATGATGTATGACATTATGTAGGTAGGATGTTCAGAAATGTTAAAAAAACACTAAAACATCAAATAATGATTTTTTTGTGACTGGGCCATGAATTTCCCAAGTTTCAATAAGAGGATTATTACTTTTAATTTTTAAAAGTAGTAGGTCATTGTTGATACAAACATCCTTGTTGTTATTATGGCTACTATGCATTTGGGAGCATTGTTTTATCAAGTAGGCATTGGAGAGAAAAAAACCAATCTGATCTAGCTGTCATCGCTATGAATTATTGTTATTATTATTGATTCTTTTTTTATATGGGAAATCCATTGCCCATTAACAAAAAATCATAATTATTTGATGTTTTAGTGGTTTGTTAACATTTCTGAACATCCTATCTACATAGTATCATACTTCATTTTGAAGGGAAAAAAATAACAAATTCAACGAAGTGATGATATACATGTTCCATTAAAAAAAATATAGGTTTGTGTTGAATCTTCAAAACCATACACCGAAAAAAAAAATTGAGTACGCCACTGAATTCTACGCAAAATTCTGATTCAGACGTAGTTTTTAGCTGAGCATTATTTCTAATAACTTCGGAAATAAAGGAGGGGTCCGAAAAGTATTAATTTCCAAAATCGCCCTGTATCTCTTGAACGGAAACAGTTATGCAAAATCTGATTAGACCAACTTGAGTTTCACGAAAAAGTAGGACAGGAACGTGAAAACCGCAAGGCTCTATCTTAAATAACAAGCGAGAAACCTGACTGTCTCACCCAAAATGGGATACATACATGCTTACAATACCCCGAAGTAGGAAGGTTTTTAACGATTTCTGTAAACTTTACAACAATAATTAAATCAAATGAATACAAATACCACATTACGTTTCAAAATATCCCTTTTTTTTCAATTTTTTATCATAAGAGCTATGCAGTTCAAATATCACATTTATGAGTGAATTTTACATTCAAGTTTCATCGACTTTGAAGATGAGAAATAGCCCATACTGATGGCTGAAAACGTTTAGAATAAATCTCGCCTTCAAAGTTGATAGAACTAAAAAATTCACTTCATAAATAACGGTACATGACGAGAGTCAATATTTACTCAACGGTGGAAAACGTATCTAATGTCTTATCTTCTTCTTTTCAGTTTTATCTATCATTGTTTTTAAATTAAATCTGATATATTTATATCATTTATAAAATCAAAATTTGAATATTCCAATAAAGCTAGACATTGCATATTGGACAAAGGTACAGCATATTTCTTTTTTTTTTGTTGGAAATATTGAAACAACTATATGCACGCTTACAATCACAATAAGTATGTTGTGTGAAGTACAAGATACGAAGGTTTGCTTGAAGTCGCACATTTGTGCGATCGATTTCGAAAAGAAATTTGAAGCCAACCAATATGACAAGAAGTGTACAGAAATAATAGTTAAAAATTTATTGACATCAATTCAAAAGTATATGGAAATCAAACGGATATCAAAATTTTTTGCACGATTTAAACAAAGCAAACCATTTTCGCTCAAAATAACACATTAGTTCTTAGGAAATGAGCATTGCAACAAATATGGAAGAACACTTAAAAATCATGAATTTCTGTAGACTTAACAATAATATTAATATCATACAAATCCAAAGATACGTTTCGAAATTTTTGTATTCTTTACAATTTTTCATCATCAGAGCCATAAAGTTCAAATATCAAATTCAAAATGTGAATTTTATATACAAGCTTCATCGACTTGAAGTCAAGACTAACTCAAACTGACGGCCCAAGATATTACATTGAGCATTATCATCTATATTCATATAGACAAACTAACCGACATCAAAGCCGTTATGGTTAATCACATTTTATATACAGGGAGATTTTGAAAGACCCACTGAAAAATGATTTGATCCAAGATCTTCGCAAGGAGTTATTTCAGTGGATCTTTTAAAATGGATCTCCCTGTATATTTATACAGTTCTATGCTTTCTAAGGGCGCATGAAGCACTCAAAATCTACTGTCGCCGAGTCAGTATTTTTCTCGAATTTCTCAAACCAATTTATAAATCGGAAATTTCCATCAAACTTCAAATTCAGGAGTTATGAACAAAATTTATAATATTCCAATATTTTCTGCAAGTTTGGCTCATAGGTAATTCCTGGAGGCGATGGTTATTTATAAGATAATAAAAAAAGTTATTTTTCCGAGTCCTCAACTCATGTTCATGCATGAATCGCAAGAATAACGGCGTGGCCTTCAACACCCCCCAGATTATGTGCCGGTACACAATATAAACATAGGCGTTTTAAGTAACGAATTCGCGTGTATATTTGCATTGAAAAAAGAAAAATACATAAAAACGCTCAATATTTCGTCACTGCGCGCACAGAAGTCTGGGGGAATAATTAATTGACAGGTGTTATGTTGAAGTACTTACGATGCGACATTATGCAGAATAACACCTTCAGCGGTCTGCAAGAGCTATTATTAGCGATGAGCTCGTGTCGATTAACGTTTAACGACAAAATTGCTGCTATTGTTGTCACTTCGATGAAAAATTACGAGCGTTAAACGAGGCGATCTATTAGTCCCGCCTGTAAACGACCGAATGACAGCACGATTGGAACTTTTCCAGCACGAACGTGTGTCGTCTTAGGAAGCTCGACGAAAAAGTTCGCGCAATACAACAAATCAAGAAGTTATGTATGTTTTCAAGCTAGTTTCCGAAACCGCAAAAAGGGATATTTTTCAGACAAAATAATTCAAGTGATTGATCGGAGACTTGACATTCTTCGAAAAAATTATTAGCTAAATTAATAAAGCACAGGACAAATAGAAAAAAAGTGGGTCTGCTGGAAAAAATTCCGAACTTAATGAAACTTCTACAAGTTGTTCGGGGATGTTGTCAAGTTATCCAACACGAGGATCCTGTGCTAACTTGAGGAAGGCCGAAGAACCTCAACATTTCCGGAATTTTTTCAGTTTTTTGCTAATAACCTCTAAACTAAGTAGTTTTAGACCAAAACGTTAATGTTCAAAGTTGTAGATCACTAAATTCTCTACAATTTCGTGTTCACAAACTTTTTCGTGAACCTAATATCAATTGAAATATGGTCGATCAAATTTATAGTCCAGTAGTTAAAGCAAAAAAAGTGGGATCTGCTGGAAAAAATTCCGAACTTGATGAAACTTCTACAGATTGTTCAGGGGTGTTGTGGGATGACTCTGTCGAGTTATCCAACACGAGGACCCTGTGCTAACTTGAGGAGGGCCGAAGAACCCCAACATTTTTGGACTTTTTCCTGGTTTATAAAATCATCATTTTCAATCAATTCTTGGTTATTATTTATTGATTTTAACCAGTTGATCTGATTATTAAGGTTCAAAATAATTATAAGTTGATAGGAATTTAGAGTAAGGTGATAACTTGCCACGATAACATTGAAATATCTACTCTTTACATAATCATAGGCTTTTAGTCAAAGCTACCTCCCCCTCCACCTTATGTTCAATTTATCGATTTGATGGATTATTACTATAATTACCATAGAACAGCTGCTAATTGTTAGTTACATGGTTAAAACCTTTGTTTTTTGCCAATTTTTGACATTTTGGGAAAATTCCTCTGATTTTGATTGGGTGAATCTCGGTTGATATAAGGTTAAAAAAAAAAGAATTATACGGAATTCAATTATCTACAACTTTGAAAATTAAAATTAAGTTGAAAGTTATAAGCAAAATACCGAAAAAAGTCCGAAAATGTTGAGGTTCTTCAGCCCCTTCTCACACAGGGTCCTCGTGTTGGATAACTTGAAAGAACCATTCCACAGCACCCCCAAACAACCTGTAGAAGTTTCATTAAATTCGGAAATTTTTCCAGCAGACCCCAATTTTTTTTGCTTTGTCACTGGACTATTATTTTGATCGACTGTATCTCAATTGATATTGGGTTTACGAAAAAGTCTGTGGATACAAAATTGTAGAGAATTTAATGACCTACAACTTTGAATCTGAACGTTCTGGTCGAAAACTACTTAGTTTAGAAGTTATGAGCAAAAAACTGAAATAAGTCCGAAAATGTTGAGGTTCTTCGGCCCTAACAGAGCGGTGATGCAATGAAGACATTTGATCAGCATCACGAGTTCAACAACATATAAAAAAGTCAACCTCAATAACTGCATTACATCCTGGAATGAAAATAATAACGCCTCTGAAAAAACAATAAAAATCTTCGGAAAATCCATCACGTCTAGTCGCGCAAAAAATCCTATATCATAATGTGATAAATCGGAGCAAATTCTAAGTAAACTGGTTAATAATTTTACCACCCACACCTCATTATTAAAATGTAGTCTGCATTAATTACGCCACTTACCTTGCGGACGTGAATCGTTAATAATTAATTAGTTGATGTTGCAGAATGCCTTTACGAAATAAGTCTGCTTTATCCGCGTTCTTATGCATTCGTTACGCTTATTGCTACTTTCTTGCATCGAACGGTTCACGCAAATGTAACAGGTCTATTATTACTTTGCTAATGCCCTAAATATTCATCACCAGTGAGATGTAGCATCATGGTATAATCATTTCGGTGATTTCCATACTTCTGAAGTGTACACCAAAACTTCAATGATTTTTCTCAACCACTCGAAAACTATCGATAATACAAAGTGTCTTGAAACTATGGTGCCAAATTGAATTAAGATTCGCCATGAAAAATTAATAAGACTTTCCTAATATTTCTTCCTCAAATAGCGTGCGTTTCGGATATACAGGGTGTTGAATATGTTAATTTAAAGTAATTTTCCTACTAGCGTTTCGAAAGTATTACTTTCCACACGCATATGCATGCGGAAGGTGAATAGCAAGGGTTTTTCCGCACGCAAAAATTAAAGAGTTGCGTCAATCATAAAATTCAAATATTTCTCTAAACGGCTGAGCGCACGAAAATATTATTTCTTATTATGTCCGTCGGTATCAAGACGAAAACTCTCTGGAAAAGTGTCTCATTTACGCTAGTAGGAAAAATATTGTTCCTAACTCATGTGGAAAGTGCTTTTTCCGCACTCGACAGCCAAATCAAGCTGATTTGGCAAGCAGATTTGGTGAAAAATGCATGTGAAAGTGTCATTATTTCTTTGGTTGAAATACCCAGTTATTATTCGGAATATTAATTGACTGTAAAATTAATTTCTACCAAACAAATTTTTCAATACTAGTACCTATGTTTGCACCTACTCATAAAAGGGCAATTATCTTGAAAATGGTTAGTTTTTCCGGATTCGAACTAGTATACATTTTCACTAAAAATTGAATGGAGAATGCGAAAATGTATAATTTTCATGATTTTACCAGTAGCAGTAGTAAAAAATTGGGGAAAAAAGTGACCATGTTGGCTATTTTGTACACCACTGACAACTGAAAATGGTTTTTTTTTTAAATGAAGTAACTATTGAACACAAACATTCTTTCAAATTCAATAGCGGAAGTTATGAATAAAAATTACTTTTAAATTTTCATATTCAACACCCTGTATCTCTGCAACGAACGATATTTGAGAAAAGAGATAGAAGGATAGACTTATTTATTTTTCAAGACGATTGGTCTTGATATTGATTGAAAATAAGCTAGAAAATTTTATCAGGTGTTCTTTTTGTAAATTTATTGAAAACAAATACTTTTTCCTAGGTGATCGTGGTTATGTATCACTAAGTATATTATAATATCACTAATAAATACTTATATTGAGAGTTTCTATGATACTTTCATTGTTGATAATAATTTTAATTCTGGAAATTTTGGAAAAAACTGTAGTCTCGTGCGTTTTTTTGTTGAGGCTTCATAAAAAAATTTCCTCATGTCCTATCTCATAATCATGAGGAAATATCTCCGATTTTTTTTACTATGAAACAATTAAAGATAGAAATTAGTACCGAGAATATACCTATCCATTTTCATGATTTCATATATTATAGGTTTTTTTTCCGAATATGTATTTGATTTTTAGCCTTGAGAAATGGACTTTGAAGCTGAGAGGAGTATAATAAGCGAGAAGGAAGATTTGGAAATCCCCTCCAGTAATGAAGAAATAAGTCCACTATTACTTATTTCAGCTATTATTATTTTTTAATGAATACGAGTTTTGAAGCACTTTTTGCTTTCTGATTTGAATCTAAAGCGAAAACGCTATTAGATATCATGGCGTTCGCTTATGACTTAACATTTAAGTAAATCTTTTCATAACTTTTCATTAAATATTTTATGTCTATGCTGAACGATGAAAGTGAACAAAATATATGGGATGCTGGTTTATTATCAGTATTTCACGAGTAAAAACAATTGAATAATGCAAAAATCAATCGTCATGCTAGCATTAAAAACAATAAAACTTCAAAGCGACACGAGGTGGGGTTATACCTATCAGACATAGAATAAAATGTTATACTACTTAAGTTAAGTCAATGGGTTACACTTGGAAGTGACGTAGCTCTTTTTGTGGTTTCAGGTAACATGATTGAATGCTATATTTCATCCTTTTATTTAATTGAATATTATTTTTAATGGCAAGTTTGAATCGAATAGAAGATTTTTTTCAAATCCTGTTAATGAAAACCTGAGGTCACCAATTTTTGGATACTTCAATACTGTCATTTAGCCTATTCTGAGTCTTAGAGAACAACTTTGAATTTTTAATTTGGGGAATGTTGAAAGTTTGCTTTTTAAGAAGTTTACATGAAAATAATAAATTAGAAGAATTATTTTCCTGAGCGATGTGAATGATTGATTCCTAAAATATAAATTAAATTGCTACAATTCAATTATACCTCATTATCGGCTTTTGAAACGATCGAGAATATTTCAAAACTGCCATATAACTGACATTATTAGAGTTCATTCATATCATGGAGACTTTACGAAATGATTATGCAAAAAAGCAATGATTTTCCAATCTAATAAGATTGGCATAATTCAATTCGATTATGGCTCGTAATTGGAAATGCATTGAGACAGATTATCAGACGTGGTCGGTCTGCTTTAGAATCACCCAGATTCCAACTAGAATTCCAATTCAAATTGAAATTTGCAAAAGCTGAAATTGAATCCTTTCAGTATTATATCTCAATAGGGTAGCAGTACATTGAAAATTTCAGTTACGATTTTAGCCGTTCGTTACTAATGAAGAAAAAAAACATTCTAATTCTGATTTGAATGGATGCCTTAGTGGAGTTAACAGTTAGTCTGTTTTTTATTCTGGCGATGTTAATTCCATCTTTACCTTGTACAGACAAAAGACTTCCTTCTCTATGATAGGGGAAGAGTTTCTCGGCATCATCTTGATTCTGCTGCGGAAACAAAACATTTTAGACAAATCTTCAATGAAACGCTAATGGATGATCTCTGTCAGTAAATGATTGTGATGCTGTTAACAGGAACTTCTGAAAAACGCCCCCGCGTTTAAAAGTTCTAAGGACTAACTAAGGGGTTTATAACAATTCACAATTGATCTAAAAAATATTCGCTTCTTGGATCATTTCCTATATGTGTGAAAATCAGGTTGAAATGTTTTGAGAATTTGATTATCTTGTTTATACTTATTTATGTATATTGAAGTACAACTTTGGTATCGCCGTTTTGCAATAGATGGTTGTAGCGATAAGTGGTAGTCGAAATAAATAGATCGTAGATGTCGTACAATTAGCTTAGATATTTGTAAAACGCCATCGAAATATTGGTCGATTTGTGTCTGCATCATAAAGTTATTCTCGTAAGTAATTGCACAAGTGCATCAAAATTACCGATAATTTTGCATGACAGCGTGTTGTCATAAAAACTGCATGAGTTCATTTTCATTTTTGGAGAAAGAGCCCGACACCGAAGGTGGAGGGCTCTTTCTCCAAAAATGAAAATGACCGAATGCAGTTTTTATGACAACACGCTGGAATGCGAAATTATCCGGTCATTTTGATGCACGAGTGTAATTCGGGGGAATATTTCCCGAATAAACTGTTACATTACCTGTCAAACTGATTTAGAATGGAATTGCCATAGATTCGAACTGTGTAAGATGCATAGAAACTAAGCATCTATGAACAGAACAATTATCGCAGTGCAGTTTCGCTTCCTACAATGCAATTATCGCTGTAATTTTCGATAATTGTTCTCCAGATACATAGAATTTTTGACAGGAGGGAAATATTCGATTAAACATGTCAGATTACGAGCCAAATTCTCGTAATTTGCGGGAGGTTTCAACTTTCTGCTTAAATTTGAAGAAATCTGGGCTGAGGCTCATCCAATACTCTCAAACAACTATGGTGAGGCCGCTATTAATGAAAGAACGTGCCGAGAGTGGCTTCAACGTTTGAAGAACGGTGATTTAGACGTCGAAGAACAGCATGGCGGTGGAAGAGAGAAAGTTTTTGAAGATACAGAATTGGAGGCATTACTTGATCAAGACTCGTGTCAAACGCAACAAGAATTGGCAGGATCATTGGAAGTGATGCAACAAGCCATTTCAAAACGCCTGAAAGTCATGGGAATGATTCAGAAACAAGGAAATTGGGTGCCGTACGAGTTGAAGCCGAGAGATGTTGAACGGTATTTGTTTGCTTGTGAACAGCTGCTTGCAAGGCAAAGACGGAAGGGATTTCTGCATCGCATTGTGACTGGACACGAAAAATGGGTTCATTACGATAATCCCAAGCGCAGAAAATCATTGACGTTGTTGTACCATAGTATAAGGAAATATTTTCTTATTCCTCATACTATGGTTGTACCTAAAGTGACGATGGGACACAGTAACAACGTCTATACAGAACATAACCGGTTCTCTTTAATCGTGCACGCCCCAAGCAATATAAAATTAAGTAATGAATAAATAAAAAAGACAAAAAATATTTGAGTCAATTGTTAAAACAATTTTTATTTCCTTCAATCAAGAAGGTGGTATAAGAGAATTCAATTAATTAAGAATTACCTAACTTTTCGGAAACATGGGAATTTTTTTAAATTTAATTTATATACAGTTGCCCAACTTGTTCAAACATTAACTTTGATCGATATTTCTAGTGTGACTTCATTGAATGAGCTGTTGGGAACATATTTTAATTTATTTAAATTCTTTTTTGATAAATATTGAATATCTTATCGGATTTTGCCCTATATTCTGGGAAATAAGAATTTTAGAGACGCAGTATGTATTTAACTAATACACAATTTTTTGGTGTAGACCCCAACTGACTCTTAAAAAAAATATTTTCATTTGTAAAAAATGAGTTTTGAAATTTTTGTTATGGCTGACTTTGATACTGAAATCGAAATACGGTATTATCAATAGAATTTTCAATTAATGGAGGAGAAACAAGTTTTTCACATTGGTATAACGCTAAAATTGAGAATTTTTTTTTCAGATTTTAGGGGAATTTTCTGGAAAAAATATTCAAATGATACATTTGAGCAATGTAGAATTCGATAATTAAATTGATTATGATTATAATTTCCGGTGTAACTGGATGTCGAAAGAATCTGAATCCATCTATCCCAACAAAGCTTAACTATAAAATTCCAACTGTTTATATATATTTTTTTTTATACGCATCTCTCGGGAAAAGACTGAGCTTATAACGCCCTTTCGAGCGCCCCGAGATGAATTTAGAAGAAATCGGTTTGTGCGTGTATTTACTTAAGTGTTTATTTGAAATATTCTAACCAACGGTTTTCGTTAATCACCTTGTATAGAATAATCAAATTAAGCTTCGTATAAAATTCTGGATAACTTTATCAGAATCATAGAAATTTCAATAACATCAAAAAAAGATGGGTAAGCACTGACGTATAGTCAGGATCTTTTGGGGGTAAACTAATTATTGGGCTCATTGCGCCCTCGGGGACCACATTACCTATACACAGTTCTGTAGCTTCCAAGAGAGTACTTAGCACCTAAATGAACGAACGCTCAAAAGCTCCAGATTTAAAGTCAGCGCTCTCCTACTTTCAATTCTGCCAACTGGTCTAAACCTACAAAGGAAAAGGAATGACGCCGCACTGAGTACTGACACAGATCACCGGATCTTTCCAAATCGACACCGACTCCGGATGGGATCCGAGCCAAAGAAGTTGCTGGCGCTGCAGCAGCAACATTCCGGGCGCCTCGTCCGACGTTATTCCGGCCACTTCAGGAGGTTTTTTCCCGTCGACGAGATTAATCTCCTCGCTGAGGGTTTTAGACGCCATAAGTAACGGTTTATTGAATATCGCGCGACGTATGCCGTTTCCGAGACGCTCGAAAGTATTAAATTCGCCGAAGATCGATCGATATCGCGTTGGCTTGAGAACGACGCGGAGGCGTCCGGGAATCTCGATGCGAGGAGCTGATCAGCTCTTATCGTGTAATTCTGTTACGCCGCGATAAGATCGGGATCGTACTTGGTGTTATTTTTCCCGCGCTCGAGCCGAGATCGGGTTATTTATCTAGTCAATATTGGGTAATATTAGTGAATTTACTCATCTTCATATGTAGCGCATCAAGTCAGGTTGATAAAACTAATATTGGTGTAGACAAGTTTAGTGATGAGCGATTCCGTGATTTGAAAATCACGTTGTGAATTGTGACTGTGATTTTTCAATATCAGTGATTTTGAACCGTGATTTGATCACGGTTTCAAAATTATTTTTGATACACCTACCTAAGATTTTGGTTTTAGGAATTGATGAAACTCGAAGCCATTTTTGATTTGTATCAATGATGAACATATGAATAAATAAGTTTAAAAGTTGTAGAACAAATACCCTAATGAAAAATAGGAAGCAGAAGTTAATTTTGCATAAATTACAGATCGCATTATTTCCACCGACCTGTTTGACAAAGTTCGCTAGTTTTGCGTCTATTAATACTTCCAAGAACACACAATGTAAATGAAGAACTGGTCACAAGGGTTTTTTTTTACTATCAATGACGATTCACGACGAATTCATGATTCACTAATCACAGTATTCGGTAAGGGAATACTTACGGTGATATAGGAAAATCGCCCTTATTAGATCGTACGTCTCGCGTACTAGCGCTAGCCGACTAGGATATGATATCACAGCTGTTGACTGTGAATGTGATCACGTTCACGTACGTTAAAGGCGGGGAACTGTGAATACCTGTGATTTGGAGATATCAGTGATTGAATCACAATTAGTGAAATATCGCTCATCACTAGACAAGTTAGTTGATGTTCAATTACAAATAAAAGATAAACTAATGATATCACTAAGAACGGAAGAATGTGGATTTTTCCAAGAGAATATGCATGGACCTGTATTGTTATTGCAAATAAAACAAAGCCAGTTCCCAGGGAACTCTCGACTCATTCGGTAAGATCTACACACTTCGTCAAAAGTCTTGCAAAATTGTGCCGTTTCAAGGCGGATCATCAATGTGCTGGGTTGGCGTTAGGTTCGGTTGCCGTACCCCTCTTATTATCGTTGAACGAACAATGATTGCTGCTATCTACGCAGAAAAAATCATTGAATTAATCATTGTTCCTCTTCGCACAGAATTTGGGGATAATTTCCTCTATCAGGATGATAACCACAACACACACGAAGGGTTCAAAACATATCCAGAGAATGAAGTGGCCAGCAAACTTGCCGGACATGAATACAATTGAGCACGTATGGGATTACTCACCTTCAACTTTTCAGGAGTTGAGTTTAGCCGAGAGTTTAGCCCTTCAGGAAGAATGGAACAATATGTCTAAAAATTTCATTAATGACTTGATTCGTAGGATGCCTAGGCGTATTGGGCAGCCGATTGAAAGAAGAGGTGGCAGTACGGACTATTGAGTTTGGATTCAATTGTGGAATAACTATAATTAAAAATAAATAATGGATAAATTTCGATTTTTTCCATTTTTCCTTTTTTGTCTCATCCTGCATAAAGCAAAGAGTACCAAACAAAGATTTTTTATCAAATATATCGAAGTTGAAATAGAGGAAAGTATTCATCTCAGTTCCAGAACATAAATTGTTTTTTCTTAAGAAACCAAGTGGAGCCAAGACTTTTGACAATGTGTGTAAATAGGGTATAGAAATAGAATATATATAATAAAAATATCTATTTATTTCATCCATTATACCTCCACGGATGTGTAGTTCACGTTACAAGCAAAAATAAAAATATATAAGCACTTGTAACTACCGAACTATACCCCCAACAATATCCCTGAAACTAACTTACACATCATCTAATATTTTGGAGTTCATCAATATCTCATGAACTCTTTCACACTGAAATAACATTTTCTAACTAAAAAACATTTTTAAAATTTCTCTTGTGCTACAATGTGACTACTTTAAAAATCTTTAGGTAATTTATTCCAGATTGTTTGCAAGAAATGTGCAACATTTTTGTGTATATGTATATGTATAACTTGTTTATTCAGCACTCAAATCAGTTTTCCGCCTAGTATTATAATCATGTTTTAATACCAATTTCAAAATCATTACATGTAATTATTAATTACATACATCACACATTCATAAATGAATAGGCTACACAAGGTTAGTATTTGATTCTTAATAAAAACATTTTTACATGTCTAAATAATAAATAAATATATTTTATTCTTCATTCAGTTATTCGTGAACACCCTGTACAGTTGTACGCCACTGCATTCCAATTCCTATAAACGGTGCCATTTGCAAATTATGCACACTGCACATACATATTATAACAATCTCGGAACCAAAACCGAGCATTAAAGAACGGGTGCAACTGATGGAACCACGTGCCTTCTTCTCTCGTTGACCATTTTCTCGTTCGACGTTCACACGCCCTGCCGTTTTTTGCCCCGGACGCACCTCTATGCTTTCTCCATCGGCCGATCTCCTCTTTCTCGCTTTTTTCGCGAAGGCGCCGAACCGGTAACGGCCAACCTTATAAGGTCGAGCTGCCTTTACGCTTTCGGCACGTACCGTCCTAGGGTACTGCCCGCGAGAGAGTTCACTCTCACTTGATCGGAAAGAGCGCGATTCAAGATCAATGTCGCCTGACTCGTATTTGGAATTGGGGCCGTCCACCGATGACGCTTCGATCCTATCCTGATCCAAGATCGCGCAAGAATCGCGGACTGATATAGTAGGTGGTACTTGTGACGTCCGAAAGACTCCGCTTTTCTTTTTCTTCTGTAGAACGGACATCCTTATTATTTTGCACAAAAACACATAGGTGAACAACTTTTCTTCCGCCGTTTTTTTTTTCCGAAAACTGGTTATACATTTATGATTCAAAGTATTGTCCATCGCTGGCCACTACTTTCTACCATCTTTCGGGCAGCGTACGAATCCGTTGTTGAAAAAACTGGTCATATTTTGAAGCGATCCACGAATCGATCCAATTTTTTACTTCTTCATAAGACCGGAACTGCTGGTCAGCCGGGCCGTGTGCCATTGATCGACACAAGTCATAGTCCGAGGGAGTTACGTCTGGAGAATACGGCGGGTAGGGTAGGACTTCCCATAACAACGTTTCCAAGTATCTCTTGACCACTTTCGCCACATGAGGTCGAGCATTGTCATGATGTAAAATCACTTCATATTGAGACCGTTTGCCATTCAATGCTCGGCTCGAACGCATTAACTGCGTTCGATA
The DNA here is from genome assembly GCF_914767665.1 of Harmonia axyridis. Classification (NCBI taxonomy): domain Eukaryota; kingdom Metazoa; phylum Arthropoda; class Insecta; order Coleoptera; family Coccinellidae; genus Harmonia; species Harmonia axyridis. The sequence continues at coordinate 28,898,654 of NC_059503.1, forward strand.
TCGATCGCCTGTGATTGTTTCAGTCGGTATTAACAACTCATAATACACTACGCCGCCAAATACTGAGCATGACCTTGGAACCGAGAATATTCGGTTTGGCCACCGACGTCGAAGCATGACCGGGATATCCTCATGATTTTCTGCGTTTGGAATTATCGCAATGAACCCATTTTTCGTCTCCAGTCACAATGCGATGATTTCCGTCTTTGCCTTGCAAGCAGTTATTCACAAGCAAACAAACGCCGTTCAACATCTCTCAGCTTCAACTCGTACGACACCCAATTTCCTTGTTTCTGAATCATTCCCATGACTTTCAGGCGTTTCGAAATGGCTTGTAACGTCACTCCTAATTCTGTATTTTCGAAAACCTACTCTCTTTCACCACCCTGCTGGTCTTCGAAGTCAAAATCACCATTCTTGAAGCATTAAAACCACTCTTGGCACGTTCTTACACCAATAGCGGCCTCACCATAGGTATTTGGGAGCATACGATAAGCCTCAGCCGCAGATTTCTCCATATTGAAGCAGAAAATTGAAACCTTCCTCAAATGACGAGAATTTGGCTCTTAAGCTGACATGTTCAATCGAGAATAACTTCATGATGCAGACACAAATCACTAATATTTCGATGTCTACAAATACCTAAGCTTATTGTATGACATCTCGATCTATTTATTTCGACTACCACGTGTAAATTTCACCTGATAAATAGAAAAAAATGGGTTTTCATTTGAAAGAAATAGTATGCAGGTTAACAGGGTTGATAGGAGTGAAATCTCTAATTCAAAAAAATAGCTTTCAAGTTTTTTAGTTTTAAGTCATGGCTGACTATGACACTGAAAGCGAAACACCTTGCATGTTCAATTGAATTTTTAATAAACGGGGGAGAGGTGTAGAGTGTGTTTCAAATATTGTTTTGAAAAATGTGAAAAACATCCAAAATAAAACGAGAATTATTGAATTTAGAATCAAAATCATGTGAGAACACTATTATTCTTCCACGCAGAATACAAGGCAATAACAAAACAATAACGTTCTGATTTGAAAACAAAAATTATGGTCGAATTACTTCACGTTTATATTTCTTAAATTTGGAATTTCGATATTTCCGCATTCTCATACTTCGAAAATGTGATGACGCTTCACGTTTAGGATATTGAGAATAATATATAAGCCTAATAAATAAAATACAGACTACGAATACTTCAATCTGTTTTTCAATATTTGAAAAAATGCAACAGTTGAAAAAAAGTCGTTCAAAATTGAATACCCAATCATACCAAAGAAGAAAAAAAAATAAAAAACATCTATTAGGCATTGAAACTTGAGACACCCTGTCAGCACTCTCCAAATTTTTTACATCAATTTGATCAAGTAGACGAGTACGCAAAGACGCCCGACTTCACGTCGGCAATTTTCTCCTATTTTTTTTTGGGCTTGATTGCACTTCAAATCGAAATAAACGGCCAATAAATCGAGTATCTCCTATTCGAGCGTTGATTTTTCCATATCGTGATGATTAATTGGGCCCGATGACAGGACGAGGCCAGATCTAATCGCGACCGTTCGAATTAGAATCGACGCTTTAACGAATAAGTCGAGAATCGCTATCGGTCTGATTGATTGGCGGTAATTGTCGGTATGTGCGAGTACCACGAGGTGAGATTGCCCGCCTCGTGGGAAGTGGAGGTCGGGATTTTCGTTATCTGTTTGTTCTTCTATTGTTTCGGAGCCGATCTCTCCGCAGGGCTACGTGTGGAAGGAAAGCGGAGCTACACTACCATCCTGATCATAACCTCAGATTGTTATAATTAGTATATCACATAACAAGAGTTGTAAGAAGCATATTTCGCACCACTAGAAGCAGTTGTAATTTTAGTAGTGCGTAATTGTCTCATAACTCGAGTTGTGTACAGTGCATCCCATTTTGGGTGAGACAGCCAGGTTTTTCGCTTGTTATTTAAGATAGAGCCTTGCGGTTTTCACGTTCCTGTCCTACTGTCTAATCAGATTTTGCATAACTGTTTCCGTTCAAGAGATACAAGGTGATTTTGGAAATTGATACTTTTCGGACCCCTCCTTTATCTCCGAAGTTATTAGAAATGATGCTGAGGTAAAAACTACGTCTGAATCAGAATTCTGCGTAGAATCCAGTGGCGTACTCAATATTTCTTTTTGGGGTATGGTTTTGAGGATTCAACACAAACCTATATTTTTTTTAATGGAACACCATGTATATCATTACTTCGTTGAATTCGTTATTTTTTTCCCTTCAAAATGATGTATGATACTATGTAGGTAGGATGTTCAGAAATGTTAAAAAAACTCTAAAACATCAAATAATGATGATTTTTTTCTTGATGGGCAATGGATTTCCCATATAAAAGAAGAATCAATAATAATAACAATAATTCAAAGCGATGACAGCTTGATCAGATTGGTTTTTTCCCTCCAATGCCTACTTGATAAAACAATGCTCCCAAATGCATAGTAGCCATAATAACAACAAGGATGTTTGTATCATCAATGACCTACTACTTTTAAAAATCAAAAGTAATAATCCTCTTATTGAAACATAGAAAATTCATGGCCCATTTACAAAAAATCCTCATTATTTGATGTTTTAGTGCTTTTTCAACATTTCAGAACATCCTACCTACATAGTATCATACATCATTTTGAAGGGAAAAAAATAACGAATTTAACGAAGTAATGATATACATGGTGTTCCATTAAAAAAAATATAGGTTTGTGTTGAATCTTCAAAACCATACCCCAAAAAGAAATATTGAGTACGCCACTGGATTCTACGCAGAATTCTGATTCAGACGTAGTTTTTACCTCAGCATCATTTCTAATAACTTCGGAGATAAAGAAGGGGTCCGAAAAGTATCAATTTCCAAAATCACCTTGTATCTCTTGAACGGAAACAGTTATGCCAAATCTGATTAGACCAACTTGAGTTTCACGAAAAAGTAGGACAGGAACGTGAAAACCGCAAGGCTCTATCTTAAATAACAAGCGAGAAACCTGGCTGTCTCACCCAAAATGGGATGCACTGTACTATACTTTTTCTACGACCGCATTCATTTCCATAAAAACTAAGGCAAATCCAAAAACTGGAGGCAAATCGCGACACAATTACGAAACTTCAAAAAGTTAACGATACGCGGGCTTGGTATTCGTTTCCGTAGCAACTATTTAAAGTTTTATCTTATTGGTTATTCGCCGTGCGATTTACGTTACAGACGCTACCGTATTGGTTATTGATCGTGCTTTCTGTTTACGGTAAAGTAAATCGCACAGTTTCACGTTGCACAGTATGTACTTAAATAGACAGTTACATAGTTGGAGAGTTGTACGATTTTCATCAGTATTAGAGTTAAAAAATAGTGAATTATTAATTAATTAAATAGGTGAATTACTTTCGAGTAATCACGTCACTGTCGTTTTTTTTAATGATTTATGATAAATGGATGGATGAATGAATGATAAATAATTTTCCCGATTACTCTAGCTGAGCTGATTCCAAAAATGTATCACATGTTGATTCCTGGGTGGACAAAGATACAATCGTTTTGTGTGTGATCATAAAGTAACGCGTAACATTCTTCATTAGTTAAATTAACAATATTATAAAAAATACTTATTGTCTAACGGCAATTGGTTTGAATGTAACACCCTGTTTGGAAACAGCTCATTTTTATTAATCTAAAAATGTAACAAACTACAGGGTGTTACATTCAAACCAATTGCCGCTAGACAATAAGTATTTATGACAATATTGTTAATTCAACTAATAAAGAATGTTACGCTTTACTTTATGAGCACACACAAAACTATTGTATAATATTTTTGTCCACCCTGTACCAATTGGAATCAACATGTGATACATTTTTGGAATCAGCTCAGCTAGAGTAATCGGAGAACTCATAACTCGAAAGTAATTCACCCTGTATATTAGATTATTATTTTGAAATACGGTAAATTAAAATGAAAAATCGACGTGTTTCAGGATTTTTTCTTAAAATGGTCTGTTCAGCTAAAAATGAATTTGTTCCAACAACGTCCAACGTTTCTCACGAGTGCGGAGGTTTGTGCCAGGAGCCTGGAAGGCGAGTGCCGCGGTAGAATATGCAAAGTAAATCTTACGGCGAATAACCGATAAAATGAAACCTTTAGTAGTTGCCACGGAAACGATAACAAACAGCCCATAACTTTTTGATTTTTCCTAATTGTGTCGCAATTTGTCACCAGTTTTTGAATTTGCCTAAGTTTTATGGAAATGAATGCAGTCGTAGAAAAAGTTAGTACACAGCATGAATTGTAAAACAATTACGCATTCCTAGAAATACGCAAACGTCGCATCGCTGCTCCTGCGTAACTTTTTCTAGTCGTGCTACTTATAGTACTTACAACTATTGTTATGTCATATACTATGACATTACTAATGTGAGTTCCTTAGACAAAAATGAATATTTACATGCATGTTCATTTTATAGAATTTCGGAAAATACTACTACGTATGTGCATTCTACCATTAAGTCATTCATCGCGAATAAATTGCAAAACTTAAATTCTATAAAACCTCTCATAATTGGCACATTGGAACAAAACTGTATAATATACATATACAGAGTATCCCAGTACTACGTTACTCTTTCTCAGGTGGGAAGGAAGGTATATAAAGAAGAGTCAGGAAACACATATCCCACTTATTTCGCAGTGTTCTCCTATCCCAGAAACGGATTCAACTTTTTTTGATACACCTTGTACATCTACGAGTAAATGAGGAAATCAAAATAAAGAAAGATGATAGATATCACTGTCACCAGAGGATATGAATCATTCGATTTCGCTCCAAATGGAAGAATAAGAAAAACAATAAATATTTAACATAAACCAGATCCGTTTGGACCCAGGCCATGGTGACTGGGGCAAACAAACACTACCCTAACCTTCCCAAGACCATTGAATACCTAAACAAAACAACCAGAACTTGAAACAGACCATGACCAGATATTTGATTGTCATTCAGAATAATAAACTAAAACTCAAGCTTGATTATCCCAACCTCTCAAATCTTAAATAAATAGAAACAGGACCGTATTCCAAAAAAGTTGCATAAACATCCATTCTTTCGTTTACTACTCTGTTGAAAAACATGTGTCATTTAAAATAAAGATTGAATCCATAAGACAGATTTAATATTTTTTCATGTCAATAACGACATTTCTATAAAACTTGTAAAAAATATACCCAAATTTCGAAGTCTAAAGGAAAAACTCAACAATATGAGAACTGTTCTGGAAATATTAAAATTACATGAAACGTTTCGGAGGATTGTATGAGAAGAACAATCCAACAAAATTCAAACAAAATCGTACTGCTGATTTCCAAGTCATGGATATCAAAAATTTTATTTTTTAATTTTCATGAATCACCTTGTTTCTCCGAAACTAACAGTCCTATGATACACAGCAAGCTACTTTTCGGAAAAGCCTGGATTATCTGCATTCACCACTAAGCTATAGCAAATCACTCATGTTACCCCTTGTATATGGCTTCGGTTAATTCCTCTCCATTAACGTTTTTCAAACAACCATCAAAAAAAAAAACAGAACCAATTATTATGCTCTCTAAAGGAAGAATTTCCTTTTCCTAGTAGTTCCATCCACGGCATTCCCAACATTTTTCGAAGGGCAACGCATCTTGCACCGGCCAGCAGCTCGATGTATCATGGTCACTGTGGAATCCTCGTTCACTTTCCTAGAATCCCTTATAAGGATCAAGGATTGCGGAAAAATATAAATTCCGCGCGCAAAAGTATCCGACAGGCCTTTCACAGTAGAAACCGGTTCGTACAGATCAACATTGATTGCCATTATCGAATTCTCAACTTGATTTATGACTATCCCAACAACGTCGTTCACATAGATGACACTTGTGGTTCTTCGGTGCTCGGCCGAAATCTGTATCACTTTAGAAATTTCGTTTCGCCTCATTTGGATTTTTGACATCAAGATTACGAGTTGTCTACTTATTTCTCCCAAAGGAAATTCGGGCGCCTATGGTACCAAACTACTTTGTAACTTTTCACTTTGCATTTTGGCAAATCAAAGGAAAAATAATTCTGGAGCACAATAATATGCGTTGAGCAATGCTAGGGCCAGTTGCAACTAACTATTTTGCCTTTTTCCTTTATTATACACTTCGTCATTTTGAATGTTTTCCCTGCCATAAATGTACATAATTCATTTAAACAGTGAAAAGTGCAAAGATGCAAAGCATGCTTTTGCATGCGAAAACGCAATAAATCCCGCTTTGAAGATAAGAACGATAGAGGGTTGTTTACTTGTTGGATGAGTTATATTCCAATTTGATGGAATTTGATTATTTCTAATGATTTTATACGTATAACTCTTATATTCTATTTCAGGATTGTGGTCTGTTACCAATAAATTATTTCAATGAGTGGAATATAATTAATGAAGATACTATTTTTGAATATCGTATCATTATTGTCAAAACGAAGTGCATCGTCTGCAGCAATAACATTTTCTATTTGAAATGGGCTAATTACAGAAAGGAAAAATTCGAAGGCACTGACAAGAAGGAAGGAGTTAAGCGAACCAATATAAAATATTCATGTAATTTATTCTTAAAGTTTCACATATAGATTTTTGCTGCAGAATACCTTATTTAGTCTTCTGAAAACAAATCTGTTGATACTACCTCGTTTGTGCCATGCCGTGATACTTTCAATAAAATGTCTTTTCTTAAGGAAATGAAAAACCATATAAATGTAATGACGCATTGTCGAAAGATCGAATTTTTTGGAATCAGTTTTTGTTGAATCATTCAAAATTATCGAAAAGGAAACAAAATGAAGAAATGTTATTTATAAAAAGTGGTTGGTTTCACTGTCTCCAACGTTGTGCGGGGGAGGGGGTCAATTTCGGAATTTAAGATAGGATCAGATTCTTATTCTACGACAGAAAATACAAAAGTTTCGTAAGAAACATTTTTCACGATTCGTCACAAATTATTCTGTATTCGAATTTTAATTTTCTGTTGAGAGCCCTGACTGATTCAACTTAAAAAATTCACCCGGTGTATAGGAACCAAGTCATGATCGATCTTTCTGCATACAGATTTGTCCATTTCGGGATTGTTCTTATTGAAATTTAAAATCTGCATACCTAATGATAGCAGATTTTTCAATAACATTTTCGATAAACCCGAAATTTTATTGATATCTTCCAATTATAAGAGTCTCACAGAATTTGCCATGAGCATTCCTTTCACTACAATGCAATTGATTTTAAAATTTCAGTTTGATTGGGTAGGTATTTTTTCATTTATTGGGGGAACACACTTTTATAGATAAGGGTATAAAAGGGACATGGATAAGTCCATGAGACAGAGAGAAGTGGCGATTAGGCGTCGGACAACGTCGAAAGACGTTCTAAACCGATTTATATATATAAAAGGGACAAAAGCGAGATTTCGGACCCTGAACCACCCACAAAAATTTCAAATTTTTAGCCCAATCCGTTCGATAATAATAGACCAATATCAGATGATGCGACAGAACAGCTGCTAGGTGAGACAGAATTATAACTAAATCAACTACTGACATGTAACAACGTATAAAGCATCGCATATCCCATGCAGATAATCAGACCATAGAGTATTGATACCACTCTATCGATTTTGACATCGAACTCTTCATTGGTGGGCTGAACCTAATCCGCCGACTAACATCGGTTAAAATCGAGAATTGAAGAGATTGGGACCGAACGTTGTTTCCCAAAATCGCGCGAGAATAAATAATAGGTCCTAACATGGAACCTTGTGTACATCAACAACATTCTCCAAACTTCTGACCTCCCCAATGCGGACAATCAGCTTTCTATTCGACACATAGCGTTCGAGTAATTGAAACATTATCTTTTCAATTTCACGAGTAATTCTATCGGCCGGGCGTAAGCAATATGCGACCATCGCTAAACCTTTCCCAGCCTTGGCTTGCAACAAGATTCCTCTGGAACGTTCTGGAACGGTGCAGCGGCTTAATAAGACCGTAACGGATAGCGTACGTGTGTTATTACGCTCGTAGGTACCAGACGGTCATAGATACCGCAGGTGAACGTTCAAATTCCGCCGTTCCGAAGCGTTAATGATATCCTGGGGGACGGTCCAGTAGTTCTTCGTGGCGCGGACTTGAACTTTTCGTCGTTCTGCATCTTCTGCTCCGACGGCCAGAAAAAGCGGAAAAATTATCGATCCCCTAAGCCGTTGCGAATCCGGGCTTCCGTCCTTCCGGTCATTCTTTCTAATCGCACCGGAAGAAGACGACGGACATGCCGTTTATGTTCTGCTGCTCTGTTCCAGTAAAATCTTGTTGCAAGGCAAGACTGGGAAAGGTTTAGCGAAGATCGCCTATTGCTCGCGCCCAGCTGAGAGAATTACTCGTAAAGTTGTAAATATAAATTACTCAAACGCTATTAGTCGGATAGAAAGCAATAATCTACATTGGAGGGTCAGGAATTTAGAGGAGAGTTATGCCAACCACCTACGCCCTCTGAAACGTTTATAAATGACCGTCATAGTGCAATAAGTCTCATAAATCGTCTGGACAAAAAATCATCCATATGGTTTACAGATGAATCAAAAACAGAGAAGGGAACCGGCATTGGGATATATGGACCTAGACTGAGGATCTCTAAAGCCCTGGGACGTGAGCCCTCGATTCTACAGACCGAGATATGTATGCGCCCAGGAGTGTCTCGAAATGAACCTCAAGGGGGCGCATATCTACATCACCACGGACAGTCAAGCCACGCTGAGATCCCTGGAATCGTGCTGTCAGGGGTGTCTGCTGACTTGGGAGTGCCGTAACACCATAAAGCAACTGGCCAGAGGAAATGAGGTGACTCTACTATGGGTACCAGGGCACTGTGGGGTTGAAGGAAATGAGAGAGCGGATGAACTTGCAAAAAGTGCATCAAGGTTAAGACCTGCTGGACCTGAGCCTTTCTGTGGGATAGGAAAAGACCAATACAAAGCTGCGGTCCAGCTATGGGAGTTGAACAGTAGGACAATCCACTGGACTAACACTCCTAGACTTGCTCAAGCAAAGAAATTCGTGAAGATTTCACCTACCTACACCAAAAAGCTCCTGAAGCTGTCGCGAGCAGAGCTTCGGGTGATGGTGGGACTGCTGACGGGGCACTGTCGGTACAAACATCATTTGTACCGTATGGGTAAGTCAGCAGACGAGATTTACAGGCTCTGTGGATCGGAAGTAGAAACGGCTGAACACTTGATATGCAAGTGTCCAGAGCTGGCTGGCCTAAGAACCATTCACATGGGCAAGCCGGTCCTGGATACCAGAGAGGTAATGGCCAAGGCCCCTAGGGAGGTTGTCAATTTTATTAACGTCGTTGACGACCTCCCTGGGTTTCTATGAATGAATAGGGTAGTGAACAAAAGATCTGCATGGTCGCAGTTCCCGGAAGGCTTACCGAAGCAAAACGACCCCAGTTCAAATAATAATAATAATAGAGGAGAGTTGATGTATGGAGTTCCACAAGGTTCCCTACTAGGGGCTATTCTGTTTTTTCGCGCTTTTACCGGAGGAACTGCGGCATATATCCTACCAAAATGTCTACAAATTTCAAAATTCAACCGAAGTTTGTCTTGAATGATTGGGTTCGACCTACTGATGATGAGTTCAATGTCAGAATCAATAGAGTGGTATCGACGCTCCATGGTTCGATCATATGCATGGGCTATACGATGTTTTATGTTATTACGTGCCAGTAATTGATTTGAAGTAATTATCATTAGTCGTTACCAATCACAAGCCTATTCCAGCCATGTAAAGCCTCCAATCTGAACCCAGCAGCTGTTCTGTTATATCAGCTATTACTGCTATATTGTTTTCGAACGTATTGAGCAAAAAACTTTTTTTGGGTGGTTCAGGGCTCAAAATTTCGTTTAAGTTCCGATTGTTCTGGACTAAGACCCTTATCTATTTAAAATTGAATGAATAATATGAAATGAATGAAATGGAGGTTTTGCGGTTTTCACCAATGAGTTTCTCATGAAAATTGGCCCTCAGACGCCGACATCAGTTTCCGTCTATCTAATATAGAAATAGAAATAGGCCTTCCTATTCAAAGGAGTCCAATTTGGCTCACCCAGTACTATCATTATTGATCATTTGGAATCTAGTAGAAATATCCGTCGAGCTTTCTTTCTTTAGCGTAGAACGAATAGTTGGACAATTAACGATCAATATTTCATGTGAATGATTAATGGAACGGATACATCAAGATCGTTCAGGCGGAAAATTCGAATTCGATTACAGAGCCATCTGTGAAGAATCGTGAAAAATATTTCGTGAAAATTTTTTGTAATGTTTGTCCCATTTGAACAAAATTGACACCCCTCCCTTACAAAAGTGAAGGCAGTGGAAGAGGTAGTAGCATAAGTGGACTTCCCCTTCAAAACCATCAACTTTTTATTCGAAATATTTATCCATGAGATGTTTTCGAGATTTTTAACTGATTCAACTTGGAAAGGAGGATGCATTATTTATGAATCGGAAAAATTATCGATTCTTTAAGCCGTTGCGAATCCGGGCTTCCGTCCTTCCGGTCGTTCTTCCTAATCGCACCGGAAGAAGACAACGGACCGCTGCGCGTCCTTCGAACGGACCGTGCAAATCTGCAAGTATCCGATCGAGAAGATCTGCAATCCGAGAGATATAGCGTTGTGTATGGGAAAGGTCGTTAAACGGGCCACTTTCACTGTCATTATAGTCGACGTTCTCGACGGTTTAAGATTGCTTGGGTTGGATAAATGCACAGGTAAGATCTATCGTGAAATGCTGACGTGAAGGACGAACTGCGGAATGTTTAAGTTACGCTAGGGGGGCTCTTTCTCCGATTGGGAAGGTGGATATTGATGAATATCTGGGCTTGGGCGAGTATAGTGTTGAATTTCTACCGATAAGCAAAACTTGAATTAAATTTCATGGAAGCAGGGGAGTGCCCTTGTAGGGCGTTTGACTGTGTTGATCGTGAAAAATTTTTAAAGCTGATTGAAAGGTATGGTTTTGATGACAGATATTTAAAGTGGATAGAGTCATATTTGGGTGAAAGACAACAGTATGTTTCCATAAGCAATATTGATTCCGATAATAATATAAGAAGTGTCAATTCGAATTTGTTGGATACCCTAACTGGAGTGCCACAAGGTTCTATCCTTGGTCCAATATTTTTCATTTTGTTTATCAATCGATTTAATGATATTGATCTTGATGCTTCATTTGCAGCTTTCGCAGATGACATATCATCCCTGATATCTGGTGGTTCTCATGTTACTCTCGAACGGAAATGTAATAACCTGATTGAAAGAATTGACGGTTGGTTTTCTGACTACTCACTTCACTTAAACCCTAATAAAACGACATTTATGCGATTTCACCATTCTCAGAAGAGTATGAATGAGCTGAATATCAGATTATGTGACCAGTCATTATCTTTTAGTGACAGCACAAAGTTTTTAGGCCTATATGTTGATGCTAACCTTAACTGGAAGTCACACTGTGAATATTTGGTACCAAAAGTTAACTCTCAAAGCTATGTTCTGAGACAGCTGAAAACTGTTCTAACGGAGAAACAACTGATTCAGGTATATCATGCTAATGTTGATGCAAGACTGAGATATGGTGTCTGTTTCTGGGGTTGGTCGACACTCTGTGAGGACGTATTTGTGGCCCAGAAGAGGTGTATACGTTCTATTGCAAGTACACCGAAAACTACTAGTTGCAAAGACTATTTTAGAAAGTTTAAAATTTTGACTGTTCCGTCGTTGTTTTTGTATGAAATGTGTTTGTTTGTTTTTACAAATCCCGATAAATTTAGGAGGAACTGTGATGTTCACAATTTCAATACCAGATATAGCTCGAACTTGAGAACCAACGTTTGTATGTCTAAAGTTGCATTTCGATCTCCCCATAATTTAGGCCCTCTAATATTTAATAATTTGCCAGATAATATAAAAACTTGTCAATCACTGAATGAGTTCAAAATCAAGTTGAAATCTTTTTTTATTGAGAATTGTTTTTATCGTGTGGACGAATATTTAAAAATTTTAATATAGATAAAATCTTTGGGACTGAGAAGGTAGCAGGCGACCCCTATCTACCTCTCATTTTTGTATGTTCAACGTTTCGTCGAACACCCTGTAAAACCGGCAAGCAGATATTAATTTTTAAATTGATCATAGTTTGGAACACATACACTCATACAAATCTTTCAACTTGTTCTTTCTAAAAAAAAAGAAGTTCATTATTGATGACTCCGGGCGTCCCACTGTGTTGTAATCCTCTCCAGAACGCCACCTTATATTTAACTCGTCTTAACCTCTTCGCTTTCATTACAGTACGTCTTCGTCTTCCAAGATAGCGAAATCCACGAAGAGTTCAACAACGACTTTCGCATCGTTATCTTTACCCTCGCCTCACCAAAGTCAGCCATAAGTTTCGACACCAAGCCGCCACAAATATCAATTAGTTCCGAGAAGTTTCCTCCGCAACAGGAGCTCCGGTCGCATCCGGGTTAAGGAGATATCCATAATTCGATTCGTCCTAGACAGATCATCCAATTCCGTCGATTACTAACGCTAACCGCTCAGTTAAGCCCCGAGTGGCGCCCTGACAGGGTCAGGGGTGGGAGGACCTTAAGTTGTCATGTCGTCAGCCGGCACTCTCCTCCTCAATATTTGATGAGCCAAGACGTTAAATATTGAGCCGGTTGATCTCGGGAGAGTTGAAGCGGAATTGAAAGTTATTCCCGCGATACAGACTCTTCTTTGGGACAGAAAAGCCATAGATATGATACCTAACGAGCAACGGAACTAAATAACCCCTTTGAGGGTAGAAGAAAACGTGGAGAAAGATCTTCATTTCAGCATTAATGAATTCATTGCCTTTCAAGCTGTAATCCGACTCGGAGGACCAACGTGTACAACTTAGTGAATAAATTGATCGTAACAAATCGAAGCTTTTAGATTGATGCTTTTGGTCTTTCATACAAATCAGAGTTTTCATCTCTCGAATACATTTCAGCCAGAATGTCGTCACACAAAAATGTCTCCAGTGGTTTACACTTGGACGTATTCTCACCTGGATTAGTAGCACCTTCAAAACCTAAAGTGAGCTTTAGTTTTTTTAATGCAATAGCCATGGACAAAGGAATGGCTACTTCAAACCCTAGTATCTGAAATGCCAGTCCAAAATGGAATCGAAATTTATCATAAAGTTCTCCAGGAAGGCTTATCTGTAGCCAACATACCACTATATTTTTCAAATTATCGAGAATAATATTGAAAATGCTAGGTGCAAGATAGATGTGATTTCTTTGAACAATATTTTTGTCCAGCATCTGGCTGGTATGAAAGTAGGAACTGTTTGTTCTCTTGGTATTTAGCCGTGTTACATAAGCATTTTGCCAAAATTATCGATATATCACACTATCAACAGTAAGTCCTCTGAAATTCTAAAGACTTATAGTGTTGGAACCAAAGATAAAATATTTTGTCCAATTACAATGGGAGTGTTATTATTTCTAAAAATTTTGTTTCTGCTTTTTTTTGTCTTGTTGTAAAATATCACATCTCTCACAGAAAAAATTTTTTTCATTCTCCATTTCGTTCAATCAAAATTGTCACCAAATACGTCTTTGATGTTTGAACGATGCCAAGTAGAATTCCATACTTAATGTACTCCTTTGAACTCCTGATATCTTCAATGTCCGACTTCCTGCTTTCTATTCAACAGATAGTACTTGAGTAATTGGAATTGGTATTTTTTCAACTTAATGAACAATGAACCATGGGAGACTTCATTGAAAGCATTACGTTCACAAAATGAAATTTCCACATTCTCCAATATTCCTCTGATAACTGCAACAAAGCAGTGAACAATTCAGTTGCAACCATTCAAACACCCAGACCAACAGAATACGAGTAATCCCTTTCAAAATTAACTCGAAAATTGTCAGGCGAATACATCCTAGATTGGGATAAAGGAGTCACTGAATCGAAATTTCCAGAAGGAGAAAGTTTCTGTGCGCTATACGCGTTCTAGTGGATTTCTGGAAATAGAGGTGCCCTTAACTAATCTAGTGAACTTCGTCTTAAAGGATTTCTCTTGTATATAAAAATTGAAAGAAAAATATTGTTATATCGGATATAATGCGAGGCCAAAACACATAAAGACGATTGGCAAATATTTTAAACCAATCTATATCATGTCGTGGTCACGATATGCATTTAACTGTCCAGTTGTAGCCATGAAGCGCAACAATTTTAGGTGCGCTTTGAAATGTAAAGATCCTGTCTGAGATAATACCCAACGCCCGGTTCCTGAAAAGTTGATCAACGCAAAAAATCGACTAATCAGACATCAAATCTTTCACTTGAGTAGCCCAAAGCATAATAATTGTAGGTACAATTCGATTTTTCGTGTCATTCGACAGAGCTGAGAAATGGACTAGTTTAGTGATGTTGATAATACTATATTTGACACGATAGAATTAAAATATAGAGCAAAACTGATAAATCAGTGAAAAAATTTTGAAAATCCATCAATAAATGACTGAGAAATAGATTATTTAAATTTACGTATTTTAGCGCGGATTGCTTTGGTCTCCGACACGTCTGTGACGTCACGGCACTGGCCTGTGATCGCTACACCATAAATTACGTTTAAATACTTAGCCGCGCCAAGGCTCTCGCGCCGTTTGTAGTTGTACAGTGTAGTTTTAACTCGAGTTTCGTTTTTATGTCACCATAATGGAAGAAAGCTTCGTGAAAGGACAAAGTGACAATTTGCCTAAATTAGATATATTTGCAGAGATGGAGTTATTTCTTCAAATCCATCTTATGTCAGTGCTGAAATAAAAGGAGTTAAACTTTTCAAGTAAGTATCTACTTTTGAGTTTGCTTCATCATGGTTCAACTCATAACGATGATTTATTTAAAAAACGTTTCATAAACAGTTTGTAGTTGAGTACTGGTTGTTGAAGTCTATCAATGGCAAAACATATTTATGTGAGGAGTAAAAAGTAAAAAGAGTAAAAAAGTAATGTATATGTATGTATATAGTAAGTTATTTCAGCCATCGTGTAACGAACAAAACACGACACGAACGGCACAAGTGATTGTACACCAATGAATTCGTAAGCACTCTGCGAATACCAGTCGTCTAGTGTGTGACGTCACGACACTTACACGTACTATGAAATTATACTTCCAAGCGCAACTTCAAAGTCCCATAACTTTTTCATTTCTAGAGATATTTCAATGATTTTTTCACATTTTTGTTTCATTTTACTTAAATTTTTAGAATTAATCTTTAACAAAAAAAATGAAAACTAGTCCATTAAACAACAGAATAGTATCTATTTTGGACGTCTGAAATAATTATTAAGCCTTGGTCATAGATGATATTTGAAAATGATTTCACACGATTAAGAAATATCACGTGAAGCGAAAAGAGTAAGGGCAGAATTAGTACCCAAGAGGTCAGGTGGTGCCAATAAAACAAAGTTAAAAATGTAAGTGATGATATTTTTCTCGTTCATTTGTCAGGAAAAAACGAATCTATGAAAAAATCATCTTTGTGGACTCAATTTTCAATGAAAATGGCAGTAAATAATACAGAATAATCTCACATTTTGTATTGAAGGGCCTCCTCTCCAACCAAACAAAATCCCCTTCATTGTTCCTCTTCCCAAAAGTTGACGACATATTTATTATAATTGAAAATAAAAGAACCAGAAAGAAGTAATAACTGTAATAGTTTCCATTATATTGATTCAAAGTTAGAGACCCATTCTGAAAAATAATCTGAAACTGAACGGACAGCTTGGAACCACCATGGTGGGCTTTCAATAGAATTCCATTTGAAGAGCATACTATTGCAACGACCATGACCAGTCCTAAGTCGATAAATAATACACCAAATTTTCCTAAGGATATTGAACCCATAGTAACTTTCTCTCAAGTATCAACTATCAAAACTTCTGTTGAAAACATCACAAGAACTCCATTCGGAACACCAAATTTCCTTGTCACTTTCATTATATTGAAGGAAAGTATTTATCCATAAAGGTTAGCGTGACCTTAATCTAGCAGTTCTAGTATCTGGAAGGTAAGATACTAAACATAATGGTATGGTTTGACAGTTGTGAATTTCAGTCATTAGCATTTCCACTTTGATCAGCAGCTTTCAGAAACCTTTCGTAAGGAATTTCCTGCCTACGTTTCTTCCCTCCAAATTGCATTCATCCAAATTCCAGTTCTGATAATCACATTCCTACAGCATTAGATCGAACAGCATCCGACCTCAGGTGGGTTTGGCACTTCAAGATGGTACGTTTAAAGGTTGCAATATATTCTCCCACGCGCGCGACATTCAACACCATTACGTTATTCGAGTGACCAGTGGAATTGGTCAAGGTCGAGTATGTCGGTTGGGCGGCAGCGTGTTGTAAGAATGATTTTTTTTGCGACTTATGAGACGGAACGAGCTCAATATATCGATATTGTGGTCGAAGTAGAGTGAATATGGGGAATGGATAGGTAAACATGGAGGCGTATCAAGGAGAGTATACGTAGATGTTGCGTTTAGATGTATAAAGCGCTACATGTTGGTTTGGTATTTTCGAAATTGAACGTCCAAGACAGATAATTTTCTTAAGATTTCCACAGCTAACGGTTGGGAAGTGAAATGTTCAATGTTATTTATCCAGGCTCTTTAAGACCTTTGCGAGGGAGTGTACGGTGAATATTTCCCTCCTGTCAAAAATTCTATGTATATGGAGAACAATTATCGAAAATTAATGGTTGGCACGAAATCGTAGAGGAAAACAAATCAGATCAATTAATCAAGAATTATTTCAAACAAGAGACAGATAAAATTACAGCGATAATTGCTTTGTAGGAAGCGAAACAGCCCTACGATAATTGCACTGTTCATAGATGCATAGTTTCTATGCATCTTACACAGTTCGAATCTATGACAATTCCATTCTACATCAGTTTGACATATAAAGGAACAGTTTATTCGGGAAATATTCCTCCGAATTACACTCGTGCATCAAAATGACCGGATAATTTCGCATTCCAGCGTGTTTTCTTTGAAAAACTGCATTCGGTCATTTTCATTCCATTCCACCTTCGGTGTCGGGCTCTTTCTCCAAAAATGAAATTGAACTCATGCAGTTTTCATGACAGCACGCTGTCATGCAAAATTATCGGTAATTCTGATGCACTTGTGCAATCACTTACGAAGATAGTGCTGTTTTCTGTATCACCGTACCAATAATTTTTTCCAAATTTATTCCTGTTTTTCATTATGTTTTGTATCTTACCTCCTAGATACTAGAACTGCCAGATTAAAGTCACGCAAACCTTTATGGATTAATACTTCCCTTCAATCTAATGAAAGTGACAAGTAAATATGGCGGTCGGAATGGAGTTCTTGTAATGTCTTCCAAAAGTCTAATCGTTGATCCTTCAGAGAAAGTTTTAGGTTTCAATCTACCAAGGAAAATTTGGTGTATTTTAAATCGACATAGGACTGGTCATGGTCGTTGCAATAGTATGCTCTTCAAATGGCATTCTATTGATAGCCCACTATGTGAGTGTGGTGTAGAAGAAGCCATTGGCCACTTGGCGAATACTTGACCAATTTATAAATTTCATAGTGGTTTCCAAGCTATCCATTCAGTTTCAGATTATTTTTTAGAATGGGTCGCTAACTTCAAATTAATATACATAACATTTATTACTCCTTTCTGGTTCTTTTCTTTTTTGTTTTCAGATCGTCAACTGTTGGTGAAGAGGAAGGATAAAGAAGATTTTGTTCAGATGGAGAGGAAACCCTTCAATTTAAATATGTCAGCTTATTCTGTAAACAAATACACAAATTTTTCAATTCAAAACGATTAATTTATAAAACTCAAAATCTTCCAGGGGGTTTAATATCAAAAATAATGAACCAAAAGGTACACATTTCACATATTTGGGGCTATCCTAGAGAAAAAAGTCCTTAAAAACAAGCTTAGACCATTGAGGTTTGAACTCGGATCCATTACTCTAGAATGAAATTTAACGCATGTAACAATCGTTTTTTCAGTAATTATCCACGTTTCTACACGGTACAGATAAGCATAAAAAACGATGCAGTTAGAAATTTAAATTGCCGAGAGTACCAGTTTTGCAAAATTCAAACGAACACTTAAACGTTATACCTGATTCCTTGACAGTTGTTTTATCTTTCTTTAGCGAAAATTCCACGGTAAGTATGTGAGTAGATAACATTATCATTCCTCTTTTTGACGTGAAGTTGTCTCCTCTAATTGTTTCTTCACTTACTCAAATGAGTATTGTTCTGTTCGTGTTTATCTCAGAAACCATCACTCTTTATGTACTCTTGAGACTGACTTGTTCATCCTGTAACAACATCTCGCGCAGATCTTCATTCATTTTTCTCTGTTAAAAAATATAATGAGCGAAAAACATCCCGTTGGAAGATTTCAAACTTGGGAGCGATACAAGTGTTCCTAAATTGGAGATACAAAGGAAAATGTAATATTCAGATAATTTTCAGGAAAAAAAATTCTTTAAACAAGGGTCCTCAAAGTCTTTCTTTTTGAGATACACGGATTTTCTTATAGTCCCCCTTTTTTGTGATTCATTATACCAATCTATCGAATCTTGATTAATATTCGCTACAGATTGGGTAAATAACACCATAACTTTTAATTCATAAATGACAGCTTACTTACTGAATCTTTATAATAATTTGGATTTTCCTGAGTATTATACTATAGAATTGTTGGAATTCTCGAAATCGGTAATAGATACGATAATACTACAAACGAAAAAGTGAAGTATTGTACCAAAGTTTTTAAAATCTTCTAAACTACCAGTGGCCGACCAAAAAAAAATTCTAGAGAACTTCTAGGCACTGTTTCAGAAGAAAATCACCGCGTAGAAACTTGAAAATATTAATAATAATAAATAATCAACCCGTAGATTCATATTCAAATTTAGCATATCAGATGTTGGAAACTTTGAATTAAAATATGCCAAATCTGAGTTGAAATGGTGAAGTGAAGGCGCTATTAGAAAAAAACTTGAAAAAATCAAACTTCAACACCCTGTATCTCGGAAACAAAGCGTTTGCGGGCCCAAGAATCTGTCATTTCCATTTGTACCTCTAATTTAGGAACATCCAGTATAATTCTGTTCGGACTTGGAGGTTCCATTCTGCAGATTAGAATACCTTACTCAATAAGTCTCGGGCATAACCAGTTTTTTCTTAAAAATTCGACTTTATGGATGCTCAACTTCCAACAAGAAACTCGTTTTTGTCCATTTCTCAAACAACAACAAATGTAACCTTCAATATCTCAATCCAGATTTTGCTCTATGATCCGAAATAAAAGTGGTATGGTACTAGCGGTGTATCTGCGCGCCAAACACGGAACTTATTGGCTGACGTGTTAGGAAACTTTGATAAGGAAGCACCCAACTGGTTCCGAGTTTTTATTGTTATTTATTAAGCGGAAAATTTTCGTTATCCATTATCATGCATTAATATTTCGTAAAATAATAATTGCTATACGATCCTGGATGATCTGGTGTGACCCCATGTATTTATGACTACGTATCTTATCATTTCTTTGATGTCAGCCAAAAATTGTCATCAATTGGAGGTCCTCTTACGTTTTTTAGTTTCGTATTTCAAAACATGATATATATCTACTGATAATATACACAGTTATGATAAGAAACGTCTAAGCGCAACAAATATAATCCGTTATTTTGCATGACAAATGAGAGCTGCTGGTTCATCCAGCCCCTTTTTTGGTTTATTTTTTTCAATTATAAAACAACTAAGTACCTGAAATGTTCACAGTCTTCGTTTCAGAAAGAATGAAGAAATTCTCGCTTTTTGTTCGATATTTGGTACAAAAACAGTTGTTGAACTGCATTGTTCCTCGTAAATCGAGATTCATTAATTTTGAAGTCAAATTCAAATTTTGAAAACTTACAGAAATGGACCAACTATGATTTTTGAAACTACGAACGTTCAATGCGTTGTACTAAATGCAATATTCCTTAGCCACAAGGTCTTAGATTCTATTTTTTCAATATTTCGCTTTGAATATAATGCTAACGTCATCATCGTTCTCCATTACTCTTTTATAGCCCTCTGTGTCAATAAGTTCGCGGCCAAAGGATCGATTCCAAAATCATTTTTAATTGAATAATCCTTTTATTCAGAATGAACTTCTAGCTAGATGAATGGAAATAATAAGTCATTATGTAAAAGTTGCAGTGTTTTGTACTTATCCAGGCAGAAAATTTAATTTAGAAATTTAAATATATGTAACTCTGAAGTAATGTGTGAATCATTAAAAATAATTTTTTCGCCCAGATTTCACAGACAATTTAGATTTAATTAATAACTACTATTTGCCAGAATTATCGTAGAATAGACATTTAGTGAAAGGAATGGACGTAAATAATATCATAAAACCAGACAGTAAACAATGTATGTCCGAGTATATGTCAGCAAACCAAAAGAGTATTACGGTGTGTTGTTGGATTACATTGAAATAAGGCACTATATGAAATTGTCAGTTACTTGATAGTTTAGATTCAAGGAAACTAGTGAACAACTGAAAAATTTAGTAAATTCCTTTCAAATAATTAACACATATCAACATGAAGCTACCACGTGAAGAAATCCTTTGAATATTTGTCAATCACCAAATAATGAAATATATGTAAATTGAAAACAATATTGAGAATTGAGTAGGTACGCTTCAGGTAAAAAGATTCGTGTTGAAGTGCACTACTAGAATACTCAACTGAAGTCGTCCATACTCCATGTATGGTCACTTTTTGATGCAGATTTCTTCAAGATCATGCAAAAAGACACTTTACCAAAATGTGAAATATAATTTCAAGGTTTTCATCCTAAAATGGTTAAAAGGATATTGAACCGAAAAAAATGAAAGAGATGATAATACCTATCAACTACTAGAAAAGCAACCTACTGCATACCCCAAGGGACCTTGTGAAGTCCTAGATTATTCGCGATGTATATAAACTCAGTGGAGTTGAAGTGAAGAATTCGAATTGCATAAAGAATCTGAGACACATATATAAAAAAAATATGTGTATCGGTTCCTATGAAAGAATAAAATGAATTGAATGCTGAGTGGATGCACTGAAATAATCTCAAATTGTATATTGGTCAAGGATAATAAAGGACATAATACCTGTTATCGAGTAATGAAAAAGTTCTTACGACCTTTCGATTTCAAAATTTTATTACAATTCAGTGTAATTCGACAAAGTAATCACCATCACACTGACCAACAAGCTATAAATGCTACACTGCACATTTTACACAATTATGTTGTTGGACAGTACGAAAATAATCAATCTTGATAAACAACAACAACAACAACAACAAAAATATTTATTTCAGAATTATTATCTACATGACAACAAAATGAAAATAAGTCAAACAGATTTGAATATTGATTTGAAAGTTAATGAGATCTTTGGCATGCTTCCTTGAATTCTTGTAAGTCATAAGGTTCTGAATCAGTAATAAGGGCATATATTCTTTTACGAAACGTGTTATATTCTGTCAAATTCCTGATACTCTTAGGTAAAAAGTTATATAATGTAATGCACATATAAGTCGTGCTCCTTTCAGTTAGCGTTAATTTATGACCTGGGAAAAAGTACTCATTCATTCTTCTTGTGTTATTCTGATTTTTAAATCTTTGAAAATAGTTGATATTTTTTCGAAAGAAAAGTAGGCTTCTGTAAATATATAGTCCTGGTACAGTGAGAATATTGTTTCTTGTAAAAGTTCCTCTGCAAGATGTTCGAAATTTCATATTGAACATGGTCCTGATTGCTAGCTTCTGTGTTATAAAAACTTGTTCAGCTTGTGAACTGGAGCCCCAAAAAATTATCCCATATGTAAGTAATGACTGGAAGTTGGCGTAATAAATGGTCTTGATAATATTATTGCTGACTTGGTTCCTTACAGCCCTCAATGTATAACATACAGAGTTCAATCTAGAAATTAGTTGTCCACAATGAGATCTCCAGTTGAGATTCCTATCAATTGTGATTCCTAAGAACTTTACACTTGAGCTTATTTCAACTTCCGTGTCACTGATGTTGATATTCCTTGGAAAAGTTGTGTTCGATCTTGTGCTGCAGAAATACATAACGTTGGTTTTTTTCGTAAAAGCCGCATTGAGAGGAAAATCCTAACATAAGAAAAAAATTCTATTATATAAAAATTGGATTACACTGCCTCAGTAGTATCGCATGAAATAAAATATTCTAATTTTTAAAGATGCATAGAGATGAGGTCAATATTTTAAGGGTAGATTCAATAGTAAATGATCTGATTAATAAGCTTACAAAAGCTTGCCATTGTACACCACTGTTTTTTTCTTCAATAGGAAAAGTACAATGACATTTTCTAATGAAAATCAAAAATGGAAGAGGCAACTTCTAGATCCATATCTGATGGTGAGTGACAGTAAGCTGTCATTATGTTGGGAGGAAGGGGCACAGTTATGTGGTTTTTTCGCGTGAGCAAACAATAATATAGTTGGCTACGGAACAGAAGAATTAATCTCCGATCGCCTACTTACTCCAAATAAGTCAGGGTACCTATTGTTAAGACAAAAAAGGGGCACGATCAATTATCTGGCATACCTTCAGGTGTCAGGCTAGAGTCAATAGAAATGGCATTGTGAACAGTCAAGTAAAAGGATCAACGTAATATGACGCACGTTAGCCATTATAATAAAATGTGAAATAGACGTTTCGAGAAATTGATTGTTGATTATTATGTTCAGTCTTTACTTTGATGTTGGACACTTAGCAAATGCATTGTAATTGGTTTTAACATAGGGTGAGATGAATTATTCCAATGATTTTTGGTATACTTGATTCCTGTCCTGAAAATTTAGACAGTCAATAATCATACAGCCTGATCATAATATTTAACCAAAGAAAAATCAATGAAAGATCCAAGATCTCAGGCACACAAAATGTAATGTAAGTATTATTAGATCTCATCTTTCTTCTATGCTTCTTATGAAGTTCCTTGTGATGTATGATATACCAGGCTACCTGTGCCCCACAAAGAAAATCTGCTGAAACATGATGAAATTGACTAATATGTCACCTTCGAAAGGTGGAAAATATATGAGTACCTATGGAACCAACTCGGCGGTTTTATTCAAATATGACGAAGATAACCCAGGACAAATATTGTTGGGAAACCATCGTTTCGTTTTGGAATTATGGTTTTAAGTTGTCATGTAAAAAAGGAGACCAACGTAGATAAGCTACCGCCTCCACACCATACGTATGACTAAGCGTCTATATGAATTAAAATTTGAGAATCTTTTCTTTCGTCTTGTCAACAGTACCTGTTCATCAACATCCCCAAATGTAATCTGCATTCCATTCCAAAGAAAACGAAACCCCACGAAGCAATATTGCACATTATTGACCATTCACTTCCCTGAACATTGAAAACATGTGTACCAAAAATGGTTTTCATCATATAACTGTACTTCTCAGCAAAAAAAGGATTTGGTTCTTAGATTCGAATGAATTAAAGTTATTGCGAAATGCGCGTATTGTAGATCAAAGATAAGTTTATTATCTGCCGTATTTGTCCTCAAGAAACAAACACTCCTGGAAACAGCAATTTTAAAAATATGAGCCTCAGGAGAAACTATGAGTCAATTGCGGCTATATATTCCTAGTCCTAAAGATAACATTAACTTCGCGACTCTTCCCAAAAAATAATGACACTAGAATGGAACCCTGAGGCACCCCATGCCTGCTCCCGAAATGATTCCGAAGGGTGATCGAAGGGTTCGGGAGGTAAAATACGAGCCTACCTGCTGTAAATGCATGCTATAACCCTCAGAAAACCGCACCAAGAGGTTAATCCATCACCAGGTGGCACCACAACACAAAATACTTCGAACACCAAGCAGACTCGAACGCAAGACGGACGTTTACGAAGACGAGTCCTGACTATTTTCCCGCTTTCGCGCGTTAAAACAATGTAACGTGTAACGACCGACGACGACTACTGGTCTCCGTCGATGGATTACCTCGGCTCTGCAGCGCGTGCAAGAACGGTGGGATTCCTCTCGACGCCTACTCTTTTCACCTGCCGATCGGTGTCGTTCCCCACGCACGTTTTCGTTGTTGTCGTTACGACGCGTCCGACAACAACAACAACAGGGGCGAGATCTGCCAGGTGCGAGGGTCATGACCAAACATACATACATAACTGGGTATTTCGTCTATCAACGCTGTTCGTGCTCAAGTTCCTTTGGTCCAGGAAAGGAAAATATCAATTCGATTTTGGATATGATATTATATAGTTCACCATGCTTTCCAGTAAAGACCTTCTCACTACAGATATAACAGGTCAACTGAAAAGTCCCAGTTCTACCATAGTAAAACACATTTTTTTGGCAAAATTCGATTTGATTATTAAACATAGTTTCGATACCATTTTTGTAGTACGATTTGTCTTTCGCTTCGAAATAGGCCTTAGTTTCGGCGATTACTTCTTCATTGTCGCTAAATATCTTTCCAGCGAGCATTCTTTTGATGTCTAAGAAAAGGAAAAAGTCACTGGGGGCCAGATCTGGCGAATACAGTGACTGCAGAAGCAAAATTCGAAGCCAAATTCATGCAATTTTGCCATTGTTTTCTTTGATTTGTGACATGACGATGAAACATCACCTTTTTTTCTTCAACGATTTCATCGTTTAAACGATCCAATAACGCTATATAATAATCGCTCTTGATGGTCTGGCCCTTTTGGAGGTAATCAATGAATATTATACCTAGCGCATCCCACACTAATGATGCCATAACCTTGCCAGCTGACTGTTGTGATTTTCCTCGTTTTGAATTCGGTTCATTGTGTGCAGTCCACTCAGCTGACTGTCGATTGGACTCCGGAGTGAAATGATGAAGCCATGTTTCATCCATGTTCACATATCGACGCAAAAATTCTGGTTTATTGAACTTAAACAGCTTCAAGCATTGCTCAGAATCATCAACACGTTGTTGCTTTTGATCGATTGTCAGCTCGTTCGGCACCCATTTTGCACAAAGCTTTCTCATGTACAAATATTTGTGAATGATATGATGTACACGTTCAGATGATATCTTCACAATGTCTGCTATCTCGATCAACTTCACTTACGGTGATTATTTTGTGAACTTTTTTTTATTTTTTCGACGGTGACAGCCTCTTTCGGGCGTCCCCTGCGTGCGCCATCTTCGATGCTCATTCCCCACATTTATACTTAGCATACAATGAAGGCACCCACAAACCGACCGCATCTGAGTCTGGATGGATAAATTAGTAGCATCCAGACTCGGAATGAGACTAATAAGAGCAAGTAGACTAATGACCATAGCAGTCGATGCCTTCAAAAAATAAATAAGAGCAAGTCTCACCTTGTAGTTTGAGACTGTCACGGGTCTTTGAACCTCAACATTGAAAAAACTACGATCTCCATCGTGATTTCAAACGCAAGTGTTTTAGTTACACTTAAGCAGAAATACTTGCAGTTGAAGGATAAGTGCAAAAAGGAACATAAAATCAGAAATGTGACATAATATATTCTGAGAGTCAAGTTGATATCAGAACAATGAGCTCCGTGGTTATCGATTAAAATTTGATATGGGAGTGCCGAAGGAATTCATTGAATTGGGCAATAATAATGAGGTCTTTTTCGTCATAATCTTATCACTATGCCAGAAAGGGAATACAAACGCCTCTTGCTAGCATAGAACATTTTTATGGTACAGTCTACAAGAAGGATGTTTGAGGGATGGAAGAAACGGAAAGACAAATGCTTTATGTTCTGGTGGAATCTTCCAGAGATGGATCACTCAGAAATCCCTTCGAAGAGCAAGAAATGATGAGAACAGATGAAGAGCACGATAGACCTTAAGGTCGCAACCACTTACATAGTTATAAAAAAGTACCAGTTGAGAATATGAGAAGAGTGGATTTTTGGAAAAGAGTGAAAACTGAAGCAGTTAGATAGAATAATTTTTTTCTCTTTATGTGGATATCTACCTTCAGCCAAATATTCAACCAGAAATTTGAAAAATAATAACTAATAAAACTGATCAATATACACATAAAATGAAAGTTCCATTCAATAAATTGGAAAATATATGGTCCTTCGAGCCGGATCAGTCCAGCGGTGGGATTTCTACCGAATGACGGCCGTCATAAATATGCATTATCACTGCGTTTTTTCTCCGTTCACATTTCCTTCCTTCAGGCGCATACATGGACATTTCCTGTCGCCCAACTCAGGACTGTCATGTTTGCGTCCATATAGATCCTGCCAGCGAACAATTGACATTGATTTCTAATGAACCCGATCTTTGACGTATGCAGACGAAAAAGAACACTTCCTCTATAAATACGTCTTTACGATCTGGTTCTAGACAGAACAAGATACATAGATCCAAGTCATTACTTGAAGTTATGAAATGGACTCACAGGGGTATTCGCTGAAAAGAAGCTATATTCGAAAGTCTTCCGCAAAAGATCAACACTATGGGGTAAATCGCACAAAACTCTGTAGATTTACACGAAAATTAACTATTTCCTTGCATCTGAAAGGATTTTTCGCGTCTTTTGAAAAATATACCTTCTTAATTTGAACGACGAATTATTTGTTCCTAGTCAAATATTCAAAACCTCATTGGTAAGGTTTTGAAGTGAAAAAATTGTATCTTTACTATCAATGTAGCCAAGAAAGACAAAATACGTTTGAATTTAATGGTAAAATTGTGTATGTGATGTAGCAACCTTTTTTTGAAATTTTATACAAATAACTATTACTTTCCGAGAAAAGCTTCGAACGACAATCGGTGAAGAGACTGATATTCGGTTTATTATTTCAAATAATGAAACATTGAAAAAATAATATCAACATTCAACAACCCCACGTGTAGAAACCAGATAATCCATGTCGAAGGCCCAAAAGTTTACTCGTAAGTACTCGCTTCGAATATGCCGCATTAAGGGTATTTACTACCTTTTTCACTAGGTCTATTAAGTGGGGATTTATTTTATTCATTTATTCATTCATTTATTTAACCATAAACGGACTTGTCATTTTACAAATATTATTTTGATTGTTTGGGGAAATCGCTTAATCAATTCTTTCAATTTTTGGCAGTTTGACAGTTTAGAATAATGGAAAAAACCAGTGAGTTGGTTTTTTCCACTGAAAAATTCACAGTTTTCATTTAATATCGTTTGAAGATTGAAAGTTTTTTCAATCGTATCTCAATTATTTGAATGATGAATTTCAAAATTTTTAGATTTTATGTAATTCTAATCAGAATGTAAAATTCCAAAAATTTTGAAATTCATCATTGAAATGATTGAGATACGATTGAAAAACCTTTCAATTCCCAAAGTGATATGAAACAAAAGCTATAAATTCCTTTGAGGAAAAAAACATTATTGGGTCAATTGAAAAGTCTCCGGTCTGATGCACAAATGGCGGTGCTAGTATTAAATCCATATGATTTTTAGTTAGTATCAACCTTCAAACGATACGTGTCATAATTTGATAGCAGTCCGACCATTACTTTGTGAGATATTGCGTTGTGAGTGTAGCTGCTTTTGTTGTTTGAAAAAAAGATGGAAAAAAAAGAATTTCGTGTGCTGATAAAATATTGCTTTTTGAAGTGAAAAAATCCAGTTGAAGCAGAATCTTGGCTTGATGAAGAGTTTCCGGGGTCTGCACCAAGAAAATCAACTATCATTGATTGGTATGCTATGTTTGAACGTGGAGAAATGAGCACCGAAAACGGCGAACGCAGTGGACGCCCAAAAGAGGGTGTCATCGACGAAAAAATCGAAAAAATTCCCAAAACAATTTTGAATGACCGTAAAGTAAAGTTGATCGAGATGGTAGACATTGTGAACATATCAACTGAACATGTACATAAAATCATTCACGAATATTTGTACATGAGAAAGCTGTGTGCAAAATGGATGCCACGTGAGCTCATAATCGATCAAAAACAATAACGAGTTAATGATTCTGAGCAGTGTTTGAAGCTATTTAAGTACAATAAACCTGAATTTTTTCGTCGATATGTGACAATGGATGAATCATGACTCCATCATGTCACAAAAAAAAGGTGCAAATTAAATGAATTGGGCTTCGAATTGCTTCTGCATCCACCGTATTCGCCAGATCTGGACCCCAGCGACTTTTTCCTGTTCTCAGACCTCAAATGAATGCTCGCTGGAAAGAGATTTAGCAACAATGAAGAAGTTATCGCCGAAACTGAGGCCTATTTTGAGCGAAAGACAAATCGTACTACAAAAATGGTAACGGAAAGTTGTAAGATCGCTATAATCGCTGTATCGCCCTCGGAGGCAACTATGTTGAATACTAAAATCGAATTTCGTCAAAAAAATGTGTTTTACTATGGTAGGCTTTTTCAATTGGCACTTAAAACATATTTTTATAAAAAAGGGAAGGAAATATTCTGTCATTAAGAGAACAATGAACAATTATTGTTTAAGACATTTTGGTGGTTTATCGTAATGTATAACCCATCAAAATGTCTAATGAAAAACTGCGAAACTTTCAAGAAGTTTTAATCGAATGATTTCAAAGAATAATAACCAAAAATTAAAAAAAAAAAAACTACAACACATTGATGAAGTTCTCGATTCCAATAATCAGCGACTAAACCAAAAAAAAAATCTTACCACCTCGTACAGCTCCATTTTCTCCAAACATCGACCAACTTCCTTTCGTCTGGAAAAAAAATCAAACCCGCCGGCTTCTCCAGAAGTCAACATAAAACGGCATTTTTCCGCGATAAAGTGCAGGCGTATACGAAATATTCAACGTTCGAATTTCCCTCGGGCTTTCCCAGAAGGCGTGCACGTCGGAACAACCCGTGTAATTCGCCCGCGACCTCGTTCCCGACAGGAAAAAACAAGGATAATCCCACAAAAATCGAACGGTCGTCTTCGAGCGGATTTCGAACACTAATCTGCCAAAGAAACACCTCGAACGTAACGGCTGTCAGTCATCGACGCAGGGCAACGTAGACGTTCGGAGTTTTGTATGCTAATGAGGCTTTAATAACGGACATACGACGGTACGATAAGACAGTCTAGCATACGAGTATTTTTTTTTACGTTGAAAACTTCGGTCGGAATGGTGTAATGGGGTAAAGTTTGGAATTGCTGACATGATATTGGAGGTTGGGAATGTCTGAAATACACTGCGCAAAAGAATTAACGCACATTATGGAAATCTCAAATTTATTATACAACTGAAGGTGCTCTCAATGATAATTATTTTTATCAGAATTATGCATGCATATGTTGTCCACTTTCAACGTATTTCTTCAATACAGATGTTTTTTCCCAGCAGGAATAAAAAAGATGAGATTATCAGATTTTGAATGTATTGGCTGCATTCTGAAATCAGTTGTTCTCGATCAATTCTAGAGATCAATAGTTTTTCTTTCATTTGTTTTCTCCCCTCGATCGCTATGCAACGCGAAACACGCAATTTGACCAAAGAGGAATGTGCCCAAGCGGTAGTTTTGCGAGAAGAAGGGTGGACATACATAAGAATTGCAGAAAGGCTTGGAGTTTCCCATACAAGTGTGTCCAGAATGTTGCAGCGATTCAGGGAGACAGGTATGAATGTCCAAAGACCAAGACAGGGTAGACCACGGGTAACAACTGCCATTCAAGAACGTTACTTGAGAGTTTCTTCGTTGAGACAACGGTTTGCAACCGCTCGCCTCCTTCAAAATCAGCTTGAGCAAACTTATAGGGTGCAAATTAGCACTCAGACAATAAGAAATCGCCTCAGAGAATATGATTTAAGGCTTCGTGTCGCGGCAAGAGGCCCAGCTCTTACCCCAGCCCATCGAATGGCGCGTTTGGATTTTGCGAGAGAGCATATCCATTGGGAAGAGGCTGATAGGGAAAGAGTGCACTGAGCATATCTTTCATGTGGACGTCTGTATACAAGGGAACGTCGATCACAATGGTAGAGGCAGAATCTAGACTCATCTGTGAAGAGAACTCTTTCCCAATCAGCCTCTTCCCAATGGATATGCTCTCTCGCAAAATCCAAACGCGCCTTCGATGGGCTGGGGTAAGAGCTGGGCCTCTTGCCGTGACACGAGGCCTTAAATCATATTCTCTGAGGCGATTTCTTATTGTCTGAGTGCTACCCATGAGTTTGCTCAAGCTGATTTTGAAGAAGGCGAGCGGTTGAAAACCGTTGTCTCAACGAAGAAACTCTCAAGTAACGTTCTTGAATGGCAGTTGTTACCCGTGGTGTACCCTGTCCTGGTCTTCGGACATTCATACCTGTCTCCCTGAATCGCTGCAACATTCTGGACACACTTGTATGGGAAACTCCAAACATTTCTGCAATTCTTGTGTATATCCACTCTTCTTCTCGCAAAACTACCGCTTGGGCACATTTCTCTTGGGTCAAATTGCGTGTTTCGCGTTGCATAGCGATCGAGTGTAGAAAATCAAACGAAAGAAAAACTATTGATCAATAGAATGGATCGAGAACAACTGATTTCAGAATGGAGCCAATACATTCAAAATCTGATAATCTCATCTTTTTTTATTCCTGCTGGGAAAAAACATCTGTATTGAAGAAAAACGTTGAAAGTGGACAACATATGCATGCATAATTCTGATAAAAATAATTATCATTGAGTACACCTTCAGTTGTAAAATAAATTTGAGATTTCCATAATGTGCGTTAATTCTTTTGCGCAATGCAATAGCAACAGCTCGAAAATAGAGTATTGTCAGCTAACGCCAAAACAGCTGATGGAGTCAGAAAACAAAGAAATTGTGGGCCCATGTTTATAACGAGGGGTCTCTCACTGATAGACTGAAATTCGTACACTAAATTTGTTCTTCAAGAAATAATTTCCTTTTTTCCCCATAAATTTCCTCTCATTTCCCCAAAATTGCCTTTATTTCCCGTCATTACCCCTCATTTCCCCACATTGCCTCTCATTTCCCATCATTGTCCCTTCATTTCCAATAATTCCACTCATTTGCCAAGGCGATTATTCTCTTTTTTTTCAAGGATGAACCAGCAATAGTGGGTTTTTAACGTTTGTGAATTAATTACGATGAAATAACATCATGGCATGCAGTCAATTTTTCAATTCCGTAAAAATAACCTCCTGGATCGGGACTCGAACCCGCAACCTCCGAATCACCAGTCTACCTCTGCTCAGATTCAGAGGTAGAGCACTGATGTAGTAATTCGGAGGTTGCGGGTTCGAGTCCCGGAATTATCCTTCCCAGAATTGAAAATAACCTTGGAATTATCAAAGAAGCTGTGCCAAAAAACTAACAAAATAAGAAAGTCTAAAATCTTTCCAATTGTTATGCGGTTTTCACATGATTGAATAATAATCTACATAAGTGAATATTTTTATTAACGAATCAAAAAGAAAGAAGAAATTTGGAAACTATTCGTTTTTTGCAAAAAAAATTGATAATATGTACTTTTTTCAAATTGTTATATTTTTGAAATATTCATGAAATAACTTACTAAAAATCATAACAAAAGAGGTAAAACTATAATTTGGTGTAAGTCGTCGTACAGTGCTGCCCTCTACTCATTTGCTTCGAGAAAAGAAAGAAGAAGAAGTGAATGTACAACTTCGTACACCGTACAAAGTTTGGCCATCACAGGAGCGCCAGAGGGGAAATAATTGGGTACCAAAGTTTGACTGATGTCAGTGTTCCCTGTTTGGATAATTAAATTTTACATTTCATGAATTATAATTAATTTTTCGTTGGTATTGTGGAAAAATCCATAAGCCAATCGAATTTCCAATTACGATTATGTAATTCATTACCATTCTTGAAATGTCAAATTTAGTTATGGAAACATCGAATTTTAGTTTCTTTTTGTGTTTTTCGGAAGTCACAGACTACTCCACAGTCCACACAGTTATAAATTGCGGTTTTTCCTCATTTACAGTTCTTTCTAGATAACTCTCAAAGTATTCATTTATGGTATAGTTTTGCTTGAAAAACCCCCCTATTATTGTACATAGAATCGACTTAAATAATGAAAAATATAGGTTCTAATTTGAAAATCTTGAGTTTTGATGAATTTAAGATGTCCAAGTTCATGATCTTCTTATAAACACCCTGTACATTTTTATTTCCATCAAAACTACGAACAGTGTTATGAGTTATAGTTATATAATACTACGTTTTTGCAAAATCGAAAATGCAAAAAGTTCTCACGAAAAAAATTTATGAACACCCTGTACTTTTTGGTCCAAACTGCAAACAGTCTTATAATACTACGAATTTGCAGAATCGAAAAAAAAAATTATTTCGAATATTATCTGTCGAAATATCCAAGAATATGAGAGTTCTCATCGCCATCATTTTTTTTTTATAAAAATCCAATTAACTCATGAACCGTAATTTTTTTTCCAAGGCATGGCATATTGCCGAAATTGCCATCAAAAAAGCTATCTAATGATGCAATAATATACTGGGTGTGCCATATGAAATAAGGAAGTTGAAGAATGTTTCCGGTATAACCGGAAGTTGTAGAGATCTGAAAATATTTTAGGGATGAAGATCATTGTCTCAAACTCCAATATGCAAATATTTAGCTCAAAATTATGATTAGTTTTCCATAAACGTCCAATAGGCCATCCTGGTTAACCACCCTGTATTGAGTGTCCCATCAGAAACATGGAAAACTCAATATCTTCGAAATTTTTGAGAAACGATAACTTCTCGACAAATCTGCGGCTAAAAACTCCGTTGAAAAACAAAGAGACACCTACTTTGCTATTGCATAGCTCAAAAACGGTATTTCATTTCTATGATCTGTAATGAGTATCATATAAAACATAGAAATTACTGAAAAAAGAATTTTCTTGAATATCTCGAACAGAAACAAAGATATAACGAAATATTTGGAACAGTCATTTTTCAGAAACACTCTCTAACTCGAGAATGAATCAAGATATCTGATATCTTATTATTACGAAAAAAGAGCTCGATTGTCCTTGAAGATTTTTTTCTTTATATCTTTCTCGAGAAGCTTTCATTAAGCATCGACTTTGGGACAGCCTGTATATCATCTAAAGTCTAAAATAAGACTTAAAGTTGTGGAGCAAAAAACCTGAGCAAGGGAAAAACTGCAATTTCTAACTGAGTTGAGTAGTCTGTGAATATTAGGAACAATCCAAACAAACAAATTCTGCTGTTTGCACTATCACATCGCCGCAGAATTTGACTCTGTATCATTTTCATGCATATGATTTTGATAGAGTCACTACACCGCAATACTTATGCAACATTTACACCGCTTCGGCAAACAAAATATCAGAGAAAAGTGAGAAAGTGCATTTTCGATATCTATTGTGAAAATTACACCTTGAATGGACTGAAAAAATAAACTGAACAGAATTCCACGCGGGTATAAAGGATAATACTGCCAGCCAACTTTGCAACAAAAATATAATTCGTCAATAGCTATGTGCAGAGATTTCAAACGACCTATTCTTCCTTGACAAAATGTAGATCGACAGAGTTCCCAGTGGAACACCTATAGTGTCCCCGAACGTTTCCGAAGAATAACGGCAATTTCAGTAGAACAGACTACTTTCAATTGTGTTTACACAGTTCGAACAGGTCTCCAATATTACACAATGGTATTGGAAATGCCTCACGTAGGAACACTCATTTAAATTTGAATGTGTGTGAATGGCTCGAACTGCTGGTTTTGAGGAAATGAGGGCATCACTGATGCAAACTCAAAGAATATATGGTAAAACAAGCTTGAATGAGTCGATGGCTGAGTCATGTGTTAAGTTTTTAGTTAATTACCTATGGACACTAAAACGCATATTATTCGCTTATTTTCAATAAATCGAGAAAACATATTGTATTCCTTTTCTGTTATTTCCCAATTTTGGAATCCAAATATTGACTATTTAATATTTTTCTGAACAATTCACTTTTCGGACAAGAAGGTATGTTTTTTAAAGAATGTGGTCAGCCTTGGAAATATACAGGGTGATTCACTGGGATGGCCTATTAGACGTTTATAAAAAACTAATCATAATTTCGAGCTGAAAAATTTGCATATTGAGGTTTGAGACAATGATCTTTTTCCCTAAAATATTTTCAGATCTCTACAACTTCCGGCTATAACGGAAACAAACTACTATTTCCTTATTCCAAATGGCACACCCAGTATATTTTTGCATATTCGATGAATTCGAATTGTCCAAGTTCATGATATTCTTATGAGCACCCTGTGCATTTTTGGTCCAAATCGCTAACAGTCTTATAATACTATGTATTTGCAGAATCGAAAAAGAATTTTCTTTTTTTTTTTTGAAAAAAGCTTCTTCTGCCTAAAAATTCGAAGAAATGTGAGTCCTCATCGCCACCATTTTTTTCATAATAAAAACCGTTGAGTTTTTACTCAAGGTATGGCATATTGCCGAAATTGTCATCAAAAAAGCTATCCAATGATGCAATAATATACTGGGTGTGCCATTAGAAATGAGGAAGTAGTAGTCTGTTTCCGGTATAACCGGATGTTGTAAAGATCTGAAATTATTTTAGGAAGAAAGATCATTGTCTCAAACCCCAATATGCAAATTTTCAGTTCAAAATTATGATTAGTTTTTCATACACGTATAATAGGCCATCCCAGTGAATCACCCTGTATATTCCCAAGGCTGACTACATTCCTCAAAAAACATACCTGCTTGTCTGAAATTTGAATTGTTCAGAAAAATAGAAAATTCACACAAGATATTCCGCAAAAACATACAGAAAGAGTATAAAAATAGGCATTCAATGATGACCAAGTTTTTCTAAAAGTAGAGTAAGAATAGGAACAGAAGAATACATGAGTGAACTTAGATAAACAGATTATGGGGTTCCCCAGGGGGCGGTTCTTAGACCGATACATAATGTATATTGTGGATTGTTTGGGGTTAATAAATACAAATGACTGACACTTGGTAATGAATGAAGGAATAGGAAAAAGTACGATTTCCAAGTGTATATAAATATCAAAAGATATTACTTATCTGGTTAATGTTTCGGCAAAAATGCCATCCACATAACCATTGTCAAACAGAAGATTTCCACGTTATTACGTAGGATTCAAAATCGAAAGGGGCAAGGAGAATGCACGTCATCGAAGGAGAGTAGCGATATGCCGGTTTCACCCTGTTAGGGATCATCAGTACCGCATAAATCAACCCAAGATGACGAAAAACTTTCGATTTTGAATCCTACGTAATAATGTGGAAATCTTCTGTTTGACAATGGTTATGAGGATGGCATTTTTGCCGAACATTAACCAGATAAGTCGTATCTTTTGATATTTATATACAATTAGAAATCGTACTTTTTCCTTTTTCCTTCATTCACTACAGTGATTTGGTATTCAGTGGGTAATTGGCACCACGTGAAAGATATCGCCTAGAGTGGCATCACGTGGTTTGCGTCTTTCTACCTTCAACTCAAAGTTACATTTAGAGTCATTTAACATAGATGAATATTACCGATTCAGCCTCAGCAAATTCCCCGTGCTCCGCTTCTTTCTTCCCTCTTTTGCCATAACTTTTAGGCGCACTCGCAGAACCAACAGAGAGAGATCTCTTCGCAACGGGTACCTTTAAACAAAAAATCATACGAATGTATACGTTGGGAGAACTGGAGCGTCCAAGGTCGAATGAAATCGGCCGCCTCATCGAAATTGAAATTGCTTCATCGAGAACATAGGTCGTCTTCAAGGCCGTGCCGATTTCAAACTTCACGTTTGTTTTGGTTACGTCTTCGTTTCCGTCGTCAGCTCACCTTGTCCGACGGATCTGGTTTGCTCTTCGACGCCTTTTGCAACGATGCGCTGCGCCTGTAGTAGGGCTTTGCCGGACTGACCGCCGATAATATCCTCTTCTGCGGGACGACCTTGAAGGAATCAAATAGTTCAGATGGAGATTGTACATTATTAAAGCCAATTGACTCTCTCGAGAACCTATACACATCAAAATCATAATTCGTTGGTAAATTTTGAGACGTTGTTCGTTACATACAAACGCATAAGGACGACCATGAAGCTGTGTCAATCCCCCCACTATTGAAGTAGACTACACGTTAGTCTAACTGAGAACTCTCATCCCCGAGTATTCGGAGTTACAGGGTGTTTCCTAATTGGTGGGGCAAAATTTCATGACGTGATAGTACTCTTCAAAATAAGAAAAAAGTTTCCATTAACTGATTCTGTGTTTTCACTTATTTAAGTAGACATGTTGAAGTTCAATTTAAAGGGTAAGGTCCATTGAAATTATTGAGATTTGAACCAAGCAAGTTCATTTTTAGTCGAAAAGAAAATGATTAATCTGAGTACAGAGAATATTGGTAATTGAAAGTAACACTTTGTTGGATGTATAAGAACTAAGATAGAATGACATAATAGTTATTTATGCAACAAGTGCAAAAAGTGAATGTTTATTGCACTCGACGTGAAATTGTCCAACGAGGCCGTTAGGCCGAGATGGACAACACAATAAACAATTTTTGCACGAGTTGCATACAACATTTTTTCTACGTTCATGCAAAAAGCAAAAAAATTATTTATTGAGGTGCGGCACTAGGTGTAGGAAAATGAAAAGCGCAACATGAATACTTTATTATTAATATCAATTTGCATTGAAACAGGAACTAATACGTTACGAACAATTTAACTCAAACTTTATTTTTACCCTCAATGTTGAAAGTGAATGAACAATTGGTGCAATTTTCAATATGAATATTTCGTAGTGAAGTACGATAAATATGTAGTGGGTTTGAAAGTTTATGTTTGTCATGGTGACAGCACGTTGAAGTAGAATGACATATGAGTGCAATAAAAACTTTATTGCACTAGTGCAATAAAGAACTTCTTCTTCCACTAAATATAGTTCAATAAAGTTTTGCTTTTTGCATGAATGTAGAAAAACATTAAAAAGTCTATTATAAAATTGCAATCATTGTCAGAACAAGTTGTTGAAGTCTAAATATTTAAGACGAAACGTTGGCTTAGTCCAAATTGGCTGCTTGATTCCAATGGTCCTACCCTGTAAAAATTGCATCTCAACATGTTCCCATTTGTTCGAATAGCAGCTATCCGAAGACTTCATTTTAATCATGCATTTCCTGCGATAACATTTGAAGGCTTCTATTGATTTCGATGGAACTTTGGTCATAGGCGCAACTTTTCAAGGCAAATCTTATGCTGAAGATATTTTCTTAACAAAAAAAGTTTTAGGAGTAGATTTCTAATAGAAAATTAGTGGATAATGCATAAAACTCCTGTTTTTTCTTTTTTTTCCGAGAAAAATGTGGAGTTTTTTTTTCTGAAAATCCGATTAATTTCATTAGGTATACAACTTTGCTTCCGACGTTTTGCAATAGATGGCTATAGCGGTAAGTGGTAGTCCAAATAAATAGATCGTAGATGTCATACAATGAGCTAAGGTATTTGTTAACATAACGCCATCGAAATATTGGTAACATAATTTGTATTGGATCATAAAGTTATTCTCGACTAAACATGTCAGCTTACGAGCCAAATTCTCGTCATTTGCGGGAGGTTTTAATTTTCTGCTTCAATATGAAGAAATCTGTGGCAGAGGCTTATCGAATGCTCTCAAATATATATGATCAGGCCGCTATTTGTGAAAGAACGTGCCGAGAGTGGTTTCATCGCTTCAAGAACGATGATTCTGACGTCGAGACCAGCATAGCAGTCGAAGAGAGAAGGTTTTTGAAAATGCAGAATCTTATCAAACGCAACAAAAATTGGAAGGATCATTGGGAGTGACCCAACAAGCCATTTCAAAACGTCTGAAAGTCATGAGAATGATTCAGAAACAATGAAATTGGGTGCCGTACGAGTTGAAGCCGAGAGATGTTGAACGGCGGTTGCATGCTTGTGAAAAGCTGCTTGCAAGGCAAAGACGGAAGGGATTTCTGCATCGCATTGTGACTGGAGACGAAAAATGGATTCATTCCGATAATCCCAAGTACAGAAAATCCTGTTAAAACCGACTGAAACAATCACAGGCGATCGTTATCGAACGAAATTAATGCATTTGAGCCGAGCATCGGAAGACAAACGGCCGCAATACAACGAGAGACATGATAAAGTGATTTTAAAGCATGACAATGCTCGATCCCATGTTGCGAAAGTGGTCAAGACATACTTGAAAACGTTAAAATGGGGTAATGGGGAGTGCTACCCCATCCGCCGTATTCTCCAGAGGTTGCTCCCTCGGACTATGTTTAGATCAATGGTATACGGCCTGGTGGACTAGCACTTCCGGTATTATGAAGAAATAAAAATTGGATCGATTCGTGAATCACTTCAAAAGACGACCAGATGACAGAAAGTAGTGGCCAGCGAAGAACAATAGTTTGAATCAGAAATGTACAACCATTTATTTACAATAAAGCCTCGAATTTCGGAAAAAAACGGCGGAAGCAAAGTTGTACGCCTATGTACGTAAAAAATGTATTTTGTGTTTTTTCGATAAGATTATCCGTTCTCGAGTTATAGGTTTCTGAATTTATTAGGTTGAAGTGATCACAATGATTATTTTATCAACTAAGATAACTTTTTAGTGAATTAAAAATAGCATTATTTTTTCAGAAGCCTATATTTTGAAAAAGGCTGGTCCTATTGAAAACACACAAAATACATTTTTCAAATGAAAATCGGATTTTTATGAGAAACTATTGTTTTTTCGAATGTCATAAAAATATTAAATAGGAATTTCTTTGAGAAAATTACCGCCATGACCAATTTTCCATTCAAATCAATTGAAGCGTTCAAACGATATCGCAAAAAATTTATGAATAAAATTAAGACTCCGGATGGCTGTAATGCGAAGAAGTATTTTCGGACATATGTTTATGAAAACTTTTTTCATATTTTTTGATAATTACTTTGACCTCTTGATGTTTTGCCCAACAATTATGAAACACCCTGTAAACAAGGTGATTCAAAATTATTTTTCAGGTCGAAATAAGACTATTTTTCCATAAATATCTGCTTGAAATCACTTCGTCACCTAACAATAGAGCGTCAAAGTTTCAAGATTGTTAGTTTTTTCAGAGGATTTTTCTTCTTAGATCTTTCAGTTTTTGAGATATTAAGATCAAATTTGAAATATAGTTTAAGGGTTTAGTAATTCGGTAACGAAGCGTTTGTACACAATAATCCACGCCATTTTTAACACCCCATTTGAGAAATGTCAACTGAAATGCAGACTCAAACTAAGGCAATACCAGGTCTTCTTTAAAACTCACCCTATCAGTAATCCTCTCCTCCGCCTTGCCCCTCTTGAGGTTGGGTGCTCTGATCACTTTCTCCTTCGGATTGTCGACTTCATCCATCGTTCGCCTCGACGAGCAGGGGCATAGGTACGGTCAAGTTGACGCGTGTCGCTCGTTTACGTTATGCAGGTTCGGGCAGGTACTCTGAAGGGTGGGGGTGGGCGCGCGCGACCGAGAGGAACAGTGGGGGGGAGAGCTAGGACGACTCGTATAGCGGTAGAATTAGAAGGAGGAAGTTTCGCGAGTCCGTTTTGTTCCTCTTGTTATAATAACACTTACGAATCTAAGTAGGAAGACGAAAACCTGCAAAGAGAAAATATGTTATTAAATTATACCTATTAGGTGTGTGAATAAGTCTTTCCCGTTTTTTGTAAGAGATGGCGCCACCAATACTGTGCGAGTATTTAATGGTTACATATGTCATAATCAAAGCTTATTCATCTGTCAACAATTCCACACTAACACATTAGTTGAAATTTTTTCGCATCATAAATTTTTGAAATCGTGAAAATGTCGAAATTTGAGCCGAGTCGACGTCATTTGCGGGAAGTTTCACTTTATTGGTTCAATTTGAAGAAATCTGCTGCCGAGGCGCATCGGTTGCTTCAGGAAGCTTATGGAGAAGGTTGTGTCGATGATTCAAGTGTTCGCGGATGGTTTCGAGGCTTCAAAAGTGGCGATTTCGACGTGGAAGACAAGGAGCGTTCCGGGCGGCCGCAAATCTTTGAAGATCAAGAATTGGCGACTTTGCTTGATGAAGATTCGTGTCAAACGCAAGAAGAACTTGCTGAAGCATTGGGAGTTGACCGAACAACCATTTCCAAGCGTTTGAAAGCCATGGGAATGATCCAAAAGCAAGGAAATTGGGTGCCGTACGAACTGAAGCTGAGAGACGTCGAACGGCGTTTTTTCACTTGCGAACAGCTGCTTCAGCGACATAAAAGAAAGGGTTTTCTGCATCGTATCGTGACTGGCGATGAAAAGTGGATCCGTTACGATAATCAGAAGCGAAGAAAATCATGGGGACTACCCGGCCATGCATCATCATCGACGGCCAAGCCAAATATTCATGGCGCCAAGCTCATGCTCTGTATATGGTGGGACCAGCTAGGTGTGGTTTACTATGAGCTTCTGAAAAAGGATCACAGGCGAGGTCTATCGACGACAATTGATGCGTTTGAGCCGCGCACTGCGAGAAAAACGGCCACAATACTGCGACAGGCACGACAAAGTTATTTTGCAACATGACGATGCTCGCCCACATGTTGCACAGCCGGTGAAAACATACTTAGAAACGCTCAAATGGGAAGTCCTACCCCACCCGCCGTATAGTCCAGACATTGCTCCGTCTGATTACCATCTCTTCAGATCGATGACGCATGGCCTGGCTGACCAGCACTTCCATTCTTACGAGGAAGCCAAAAAATGGGTGGATGACTGGATAGAGGCCAAACCGGTCGAATTTTTTCGCAACGGGATTCGTATGTTGCCAGAAAGATGGGGAAAAGTTGTAGCTAGCGATGGCCAATACTTTCAATAATTCATTTGTAACCATTTTTTCACAATAAAGGCTCAAAATTTTAAAAACAACGGGAAAGACTTATTCACATACCTTATACTTAATGGGTTGGGAAAGAGGCAGATATTTCGAAGCTTAAATTTACTAACTACACTACTTCCGATGAAAGATTGCTAGGTGTATTTTTAACAATTCCATCTTTTCACATTGTTACTTCAACGGTAATCAATAAAAACAGTCCAACCCGCTGGTAATACGCACTTTGCGATGGGTTTATGACTTGTTAATGAGCTATTGTCTTCCATTCTGTTACACACGTCTTACATCCAACCATCAATTAATTGATAACACTGATTTACTCATATATAACATGATAACTCTTCAATTTCACTTTCCTACATTTCACCTAGTTGATTTTCCACTACGTTCGATGCAAGTTACTGTTTGTTCAAATCAGATATATGAAGGGTATGAGATAACTGAACCAGAGAAAAGATTTCTGTTGAAAAATTGAGGAAAGAAAATTATTCTAATATCGAATTACCTGCGGGAAACTGATCAACATGTATAGGTGAGTGGTGAGTGAGGTGAGTGAGGCTTTGGTAAATTTGAAAGTTTAGGTTGAATCAATTTGAGGAGATTCTCGATATAAAAAACCTTTTTTTAATATTCAGTTTTTAATTCTATAAATCGTTTCGCTACATAATAATGATTGGGACATGTAGAATTATTTTGCTATTATAGAATGTTCAATGAATCTAATCTGAGAGGATCTTTTCATATTGAAATCAGTGAATATTTGCAGAGTTTCTCTAACAGAAAGAGTAATTCAAAATATTCCAATCACTTATTAGAATTATCGCATACGTTTTACAAATAATTTTGAAATTCTCCATTCTGAAAATAAAATATCATCAGCAATGCATAGTAGAATTCCTGAAATGAACACATCCATGATTCCTCGATAGTAAAGCTTTTTTGAATATCCATCACGACTCATTTATGGAATAAAATCAGATGAACTCACCCTCAAATGAGAATTCAAGAAATCCAAAGAAGTTGATCGGAAGGAAAAAAGCGACATTTGACATATGTCAGTGAATAGTTCTTTGTTCCAAGTATGTATACGTACACAGAAGATCTAGAGCAGATTTCAGGTAGTTCTTGAATTTGAAAATTCTCAAATACAGAGGTTAAAATTTTTTACAAAATTTTTTAATACTCAATGTAATTTCCCTACTGACAATTTTCAAAGAATGAATTTTTTTTCTGGAAGAATTGCAATATTTATCATATTATTATAATCAATTGTGGGTGAAACAAGAATGATAAATACAGGAAAAATGGTGCTTTCATCTTAAATGGAAAAAATGTTCATTTATTACAATGCTAGTTTGGCCACCGTTTCCGCCAGCTCACCACGTTTCGACCACGACCGTTTTCGCTTGACGTTGTCGTAAGTGATCCACTTTTCATCACCAGTCACCAACCGATTCAAAAATGGATCGATTTTGTTGCGATTCAGCGGCGATTAGCATATGGAAATTCGGCCCATGAGGTTTTTTGCCTTAACTCGTGAGGTACTCATACATCGAGCTTCTTTTTGATACCAGCCTTATGCGAATGGTTTCAAACGGTTTATTTGTATGCAATCTTGGGCAATCGAAACAGTGCTTACATGACGGTCGGAGTCAACAATGTCCATGATTTTATCAATATTTTCGACAATTGACCTTCCAGTTCGTGATGCATCTTTGACATCGAAATTACCGGAACGGAATCAAAAGTTACTCGTGATTTGATCACTATTGGGATCATAAACACTATTTACATTTTCAGCCATCTGGCTTGCATGTTTGATTTTATCGAAGAAAAACTGTAGAATAAAGCTTATTTTCTCTTTGCTAGTGTCCATCTTTGACGCGCGTTCAAACTAATCTCAGGCAAAAATGTCAGAAATGTTTTTGTAGTACGAAATCTCATCTTTCTAACGCCATCTAGTGAAACCCGATCGGAATTATAATACTAATAATACTCTTTATTCCATAGTATGTCGGTACAATGTACTACACATAAAAGAAAAAGTGTCGAATTGCAAAATTTTTCCAAAACACTAAATATTACCCCAAATAATGGTACAGCAAATATGGTTCCAAAACAATCAAATATTCGGACATTTTTCTTGAAATTCTTAAAATCATTCAACTGATGAACACATCAACACATGAAGGATGGGTGCTTTTCAGATAGAGATGACCTATTAGGCCAATTGAAAAGTCCCCGGTCTTATGCACAGATGACGGTGCTAGTATTAAATCCATATGATTTTTAGTTAGTGTCAACCTTCAAACGATACGTGTCAAATTTTGACAGCAATACGACCATTAGTTTGTGAGAATTTTCGTTGTGAGTGTAGCTACCTTTGTTATTTGAAAAAATATGTAAAAAAAAGAATTTCGTGTGATGAAATATTGCTTTTTGAAGGGAAAAAATACAGTTGAAGCAAAATCTTGGCTTGATGAAGAGTTTCCGGGGTCTCCACCAGGAAAATCAACTATCATTGATTGGTATGCTGAGTTCAAACGTAGTGAAATGAGCACCGAAGACGGCGAACGCAGTAGACGCCCAAAAGAGGCTGTCACCGACGAAAAAATCGAAAAAGTTCACAAAATAATTTTGAATGACCGTAGTAAAGTGAAGTTTATCGATATAGCAGCATTGTGAAGATATCATCTGAACGTGTACATCATATCATTCACGAATATTTTTACATGATCAAAAACAACAACGTGTTAATGATTCTGAGCAATCTTTGAAGCTGTTTAAGTGCAATAAACCTGAATTTTTGCGTCGATATGTGAACATGGATGAAACATGGCTTCATCATTTCACTCCGGAGTCCAATCGACAGTCAGCTGAGTGGACAGCACGAGATGAACCGAATCCAAAGCGAGGAAAAACACAACAGTCAACTGGCAAGGTTATGACATCAGTATTCTGGGATGCGCAAGGTATAATATTCATTGATTACCTCCAAAAGGGCCAGACCATCAAACACGATTATTATATAGCGTTATTGGATCGTTTAAAGAATAAAATCGTTAAAAACGGCCCCATTTGAGGAAAAAACGGTGCCGTTTCATCAAGACAATGCGCCGTTTTACAAATCAATGAAAACAATGGCAAAATTGCATGAATTGGGCTTCGAATTGCTTCTGCATCTATCGTATTCGCCAGATCTGGTCCCACAGCGACTTTTTCCTGTTCTCAGACCTCAAAAGAAAGCTCGCTGGAAAGAAATTCAGCGCCAATGAAGAAGTAATCGCCGAAACTGAGGCCTTTTTTGAAGGGAAAGACAAATCGTAATACAAAAATTGTATCGAAAAGTTGGAAGAT
The DNA here is from genome assembly GCF_914767665.1 of Harmonia axyridis. NCBI lineage: Eukaryota > Metazoa > Arthropoda > Insecta > Coleoptera > Coccinellidae > Harmonia > Harmonia axyridis. The sequence continues at coordinate 28,943,191 of NC_059503.1, forward strand.
CGCTATAATCCCTGTATCGCCCTCGAAGGCAACTATGTTGAATAATAAAATCGAATTTTGCCGAAAAAATGTGTTTTACTATGGTAGACCGGAGACTTTTCAATTGGCCTGTTATAGTGACCCTTAATTATTCTTATAGTGATATTTATACAGGGTGAGTCTTTGACTTGTACATATATTTCAACCGAAGATTCCTGAGGTCAAAAGAAACACTTTTTTCCTTTATAGTTTTTTCCGATTCGGCCCGGTTACAAAGATACAGGCTGTTGAAAATCGATAAAAAAATGTGATTTTCGACTATATCTCGTAAATGGTTCTATTGAAGGAAATGATTTTTGGAATATAGCTTTTCCTTGATGTGATACATCTTTTCCGAACACAAGATGCCCTACACATCTTTCAGTTTCTTCATTTTGAACATTACATCCCATAAAACTACCAGAAATTCAAAGAACCCAACTCTCAAAAGTAATTTGAACGTTCATTGAAGAATATTTGGCTAATTTGAAAACTAAAAGTATTCTTCATATTTTCTTGTACAAAGCGCCGTTTTCGAGTAACTTGATCTTAAAAAAAAAAAATTATCTGTGAAATTGAAAAAATTGGGTACTTTGTCTGAATGCAACTCTGTTCTGTTGTGGCAAAAAATCCACAGAAATGAATATTTACTATGATGTCATGTCTCAGGTTTTAGAATTGAAGTACTAGCCAACTTAGTTTGAAAATGAAGTTATTTGAATAAGCTCACCTCGACTCCTCAATTTGATTACAAATTACTGAGCTTTGGCACAGCTCTGATAATAAGAAGATACTTCATTAAAATCAACATTCCTTTTGAAAAGTCCAGATTACCCATAAAGCCCATGCTTAAGAAAGTTTTCACAAAATAGTCCCATTATAAAGAAAACCAACAATATCCCACTAAAGACTGCTGCTATCGAACAACACTATATTCTTCTTCAGGCCATTCAAACTCACATCGAAACATAGCACTAGGTACATACTAGACAAATTTTCAATTGATTGAGATTGAATACTTTTATTCTTTTGCTATTCCATAAATTCATCCTAGAGCATATGATTGACATACTTCCAAGAGTGCCATAATTGTTTTAATGTGAAAACAAATAGTTGAGTTGAAAGAAACAGGCAACAGAAATTGTGGATATTTATATTGAATATTTCTCATTTATTTTCAATGGCAAAATCAAGATGAATCATGTAGTAGGGTTGGCTATAATGTTGGTACATATTATAGTACAAATTTGATTACAAGTGGAGTTCAACATTTTCCATTGATTACAGAGCCATAAAACTTTATTTCCATATTTTCACACTGATGGCTTCAAAAATATTGATGCAGATCAATATTTTTATGAGATAGTTGGAACAAATCAAATGCTTCATTTCATAAAGGAATTGCTTTCTATCAGAATGCACACTTATTTATTTTGTATCCACACAATTATTTTGGAAATTGTTATTAAATTTCTTGAAAATATGTATGGAGCTTCAATATTCTGTTAGGTTTCTTCAAATCTTCGATGATTTTTATTTTATGCAAACAATACCAAATATCATATCACAATAACAGTGTAAACAGGAAATGAAAATGAATATTTTAGGTTAGAACATAGATTATTCGAACTGCTGTGTTTAAATTTGCAACACTCGAAATTTGAGGTTCAAACTTAAAAGCACAGACTAATAGTCTGTGTTAGAATTTTCACAGATGAATATTATTCATTTGAGAATGTAAGGTTAAATGACAATTCTTTTGGGAAATGAAATAATCAACGATATAATATTATAAATGCGATATAATAAATGAATGGATATGAATTATGAGTATCAGAGCTAAGCTAATATGGGTGGTAGCGAGCTCAATTCGTTATGATTATCGAAAATGAAATAGAAAATCAAGAGAAAAATATTTAATCTTTATCGTCAATGAAATTGGGATAACTCATTTATTGTATTATAAATACTACTTTGTTCAACAAATGGAATGTTAAAAGTGAGTTTATGATGGTTTTTCCAATCTAGTAGCTTATTTCCAAGGTTCAAATTGTATATCTTATACTTGCGAAAACTTCAGTGTTCCGGTTACCAGGGGTGAATTAGCTCATTATAAAAATTTGAAATGGCTATATCTTTTTAACAGGGCCGAATCGGAAAAAATGGTAAATGAAAAAAGTGCTTCTTTTGACCTCAAGAATCTTCGGTTAAAATATATGTACAAGTCAAAGACTCACCCTGTATAGTCATCTTCTATCGTGGCGTTTGTCATTCAACCCTCGTATACCAGCAACCAATTGGGCACGGCCGCTCTCCTCGATTTTACACTTTATTGAGCGTAAAACAATGCAGCGTCGTCTATTCGCAACCGCGGTTCTCTATTTGTGCTCTAGAAATAACGGAGCAATAAAAAATAATCGCGCCATTCGATCTGACCGGTCGGTACTTCTGCAGTTTTCTTTTTTACGGACGCGCTTTAACGAAGATAATGCCATTAGGATAATGGAACGATCGCGGGTAATTGCCGCTAAGTGAAATTCCACGTTACACGGTTTTTGCCGCCTAAAAATTGTTTCTCTAATCGTTTCATCACTGGAACTCTCGGTTCTATGAACACCGTAATCTGGCGCATCTGCTCGGATGTCTGGAAATACGGGGTGTTCCTGAATTGGGGGTACAAAGCGAAATGAGAGACTCTGTTTACAGATCTTTTTCATAGAGCTTGATATAATATAACTTCGGTCATGCTCCATGAATTTTTGATATTCATCATTTGAGCTGTGAACACATAATTATCTGCAGAAAATGTATCAATTTAGCAACCCAATTATAAAATAATTCTCCCTTCCTAGATTTATATAATCCTCATGAACACCACTGTCAAAACAAAAAATCCAGGTAAAAACCCCATCAATCCAGCATTCAAAATAGTGCTTTCTACTTTTAACCTTGTTTATACTTGAAAAACTTTTTGTTTTCTCTCTAGAGTCCACTGTTGAATGAGACTGCCATTTTCAAATAACCAAGTTACCTCCAGATTAATGAATTTCACAATTTGTTGCAATTATTCTCTGTATTCACCATAAAATCATACTCAACTTATTATATTTTTCTGTTTATCAATAAGAATTTTCTTTTTATTAACTGTTTTGAACCTGTAAGCAATTAATTTTATGTAATGTTGTCTTTGATTCATTAAAATTCAGATGCTTTTTGGTCAAATTTTATCCAGACTGATATATTGCTTTTGGTAAGAATCAAATCATTCAATGGTTCTTTGAAGGTGAAATCGTTTTGCACAGGTTTTCTTCCACTAATAATCCAGGCTGTAATTGCCTTTCTTTTTTCTGACAGTACTGTGAGAAATACTCAAATAAACTAATCAATGTGTGTTTGAAATTGATACAACTTTTTAGTTTCGAAATTTCTTGGATCAAAAGCAATAACACAAACAAACTGAACAATCTTACCTCCTGTCAATGAGTCCCATGAATGATGGTGAATTTAAGGAATAGGAATATATAGTATTTCAAACATTTCCAAGTATGTCTTGACCACTTTCGCAACATGGGGTCGAGCATTGTCATTCTGTAAAATCACTTTATCATGTCTCTCGTTGTATCGAGGCCGTTTATCTTTCAATGTTCAGCTCAAACGCATTAATTAAGTTCGATAACGATCGCCAGTGATTGTTTCAGTCGGTTTTAAAAATTCATAATAGACTGTGCCGAGCTGGTCCAACCAAATGCTGAGCATGACCTTGGAACCGTGAATATTCGGTTTAGCCGTCGACGTGGAAGCATGGTCGGGATATCCCTATGATTTTCTGCGTTTGGGATTATCGTTATGAACCAATTTTTCGTCTCCAGTCACAATGCGATGCAGAAATCTTTTCTGTCTTTGCCTTGCAAGCAGCTGTTCACAAGCAAACAAACGCCGTTCAACATATCTCGGTTTCAACTCGTACGGCACCCAATTTTCTTGTTTCTGAATCTTTCCCATGGCTTTCAGGCGTTTTGAAATGGCTTGTTGCGTCACTCTCAATCATCTCGCCAATTCTTGTTGCGTTTGACACGAATCTTAATCAAGTAATGCCTCCAATTCTGCATGTTCGAAAACCTTCTCTCTTCAACCGCCATGCTGGTGTTCGACGTCGAAGTCGCCGCTGTTGAAACCACTCTCGGCACGTTCTTTCACTAATAGCGGCCTCACCATAGGTATCTGAAGGCATTCGATGAGCCTCAGCCGCAGATTTCTTCATATTAAAGCAATATTGAAACCTCCTCAAATGACGAGAACATGGCGCGTAAGCTGACATGTTTAATCGAGAATAACTTTATGATGCAGACACAAATCGACTAATATTTCGATGGCGTTATTTTTACAAATACCTAAGCTTATTGTATGACATCTACGATTTATTTATTTCGACTAGCACTGACCGCTATAGCCTTCTATTGCAAAACGACGGAAGCAAAGTTGTACACCTAATATATTCTATATATTTTTTTAAATGAACGTTAGAATCCGCTTCTCCAGTGCGAGAACAAACGATAAAAGCAACAAAAGAGCAGCTGCTCAATTGAACCAGAAAATTTTCCGAAATAAACATCTGTGAATAGTAACGAAAGCAAGAATTTATAAAACTGCAACAAGGTCAATTCTGACATATGCGGAGGAAAACATGCCTGATACCTCAAGAACACGGCAAATACTACAAACAACCGAAATGAAAATTGTTCGAAGGATAGCAGGTAAGTCATTGTTGTACAGAGAGAGGAGCGAAGACATAGGACGAACATGCAAAATAGACAACATAAATGAATGGTTTCTTGGAAAGAAAATTGAGTGGAATGAGCATAGAAACAGAATGAAACAAGCCCGAATAGTGAGAATTTCGAGAGATAAATCACCATTGGGAGAAAGAACATCGGAAGACCCAAGAACTGGCAAGTGACAACTTGCCCAGATAGAACATTGAATGAAAGTCACGGGCGTAGCCAGGGGGGGTTTTGGGGGTTCAAACACCCCCCCCCCCCCCCCCGAAATGTTAAAGATGCCAAAGAACTTATTTGTTTTCCAAAATCTCGGAAATATTTTTCAATGGAATTTGTAAAAAGTGAATGAAATTATCACTCTCAGTTCAATTAATTTGTAATGTGAAATTTGAATTAAATTACCTCTACGTAATCCAGTCAACTTGTGCTCACATGTGCCACTCAAAGGAAAGTTATGGGTTAGTTTGATTTTTTCGATCGTATGTAACGGGTTTTTTTTTCGAGGTATATAATTTTAAGTTGGCATTACTGTTCAAGATGGCGACCGATTCAACAGCTGTCAAGTGATTTATTCTCAGTTCGGTTTGGCAATTCATCATGAATAGACTCACGCCTAAACAACGCTTGAAAATTGTGCAATTTCGTTTCGAAAATAATGGTTCTGTGCGGAATACGTATCGCGCACTACGTCCATTAGCGATGAAGCGCACTTCTGGTTCAATGGCTACGTCAACAAACAAAACTGCCGCATTTGGAGTGAAGCTCATCCTCAAGTGTATGTCGAAACACCGTTACATCCAGAAAAACTGACTGTTTGGTGCGCTTTATGGGCTGGTGGAATCATTGGTCCGTACTTCCTCAAAAACGATGATGGCCAGAACATTACAGTCAATGATGATCGGTATAGAGCCATGATTACTAACTTTTTCATTCCTGAATTGAACAACAATGATGTCCAGGAGCTGTGGTTCCAACAAGACGGTGCAACATGTCACACAGCTCGTGCCACAATCGATTTATTGGAAGACACGTTTGGTGACCGCCTAATTTCACGTTTTGGACCTGTGAATTGGCCTCCAAGATCTTGTGATTTAACACCGCTAAACTACTTTCTGTGGGGCTATGTAAAGTCATTGGTCTATGTGGATAAGCCACAAACCCTTGACCATTTGGAAGATAACATTCGCCGTGTTATTGCCGATATACGGCCACAAATGTTGGAAAAGTCATCGAAAATTGGACGTCCAGATTGGACTACATCCGAGCCAGCCTTGTCGGTCATATGCCAGAAATCATATTCAAAATGTAATGCCACAAGATTATCTTGCGGATAAATAAAATTCATATCAATCGAATAATCTATCGTTGTTTTATTGCAATTTAAAGTTCTATAGCTCTAAAAAAAACACCCTTTATTTTTTTGGGTTCTGAATCCGAATCTGAAGTTTAGCACCAAAATTCTGTGACGGAACATTAAAAAAAAAATTTAATCTTCTGACGTGTTCTTCCATAAAGTTTTTTGTCCGAAAAACCTGGCTCAAACGATAGTTCAAAATTGGCGTATTATATATATCTCTGCTAAAACTCAGTTGATGGGGAAGTTTTAATTTCTTCGATTCATTATCTCTGTTTCTGGGGTACAAAATTCGAATCTGAAGTTTGCCACCAAAATTTCATGATAAAACATTGAAAAAAATGCAAAAAAGGTGATAACTATCATTTTTTACCGGTTTTTTGCATATAAACTTTCTACTCATAAATTTGAATTTGAGTACTCTGTTGTATAAATATTACGGCGGTATTTTCTTCCTAAATATATTTATAGGAATCGATGTAAAGAAATAAACTAAATTTCAAAAAGTGATTTTGAAAATGCTTTTTTTCTCAAAACATACTTGAAAAATAAAACTAGTGAAAATAGACTGAATGGGTTGGCTCTTTTAAAGTTGATATATTTAAAAAGAAAAACATAAGATTTTTTTTATAATATGTAAACCCCCCCCCTTCGAAACTGAAACCTGGCTACGCCCGTGATGAAAGTGGTGAATTTTCTATGTAGAATAAGCAAAATGTCTATTTAAAAGTAAAAAGAAGAAGAATACTAGTATTAAATTGTTACCCGTCGTATGGCTAGTTCAACAGGGTTCGTCGCCCCCTCAGAAACCCTAGTAGTTTAAAAAAGATTCGATTTCGTTTTGAAAACCGACCTTGAACTTGAACCCGCCTCTGTTGCGAGTTAATCGTTTCTATTTACGTGGACACGCGAATCGTACGGATCCGCACCGTCAGAAATTAATTTAGATCGGTAGGAGATTAGAGAAGCCACCGAAAAACGGCAATCTCTCCGAAACCATCCGGATAACGCGAAGTTGTTATCGTTTCGCAATATAATCATATGAAAACATAACGTGATAACGTTAACGTCAAATATAACACCTGTTCGTCCCTTGAAAACAGTGCTGTTCGAAAGATGTCATAGAATCTATGACATTTATCGAACAGGACTGTTTTCTAGATATTATCTATGACGTAGATAATTTCTCTTGTACGTCAATCATTGCATTATCCGATTTAGGTTATGTGACATATTTGTGTTTGTTAGTTTTGTGGTGACTGCGTGTATCGGTGTCCCAAATTCGTTTTGATTGTTTAGATATAATAAATGTTACTGTCATGCACAAATCATAGGTTTAATTGACAGTATTTCTGGAAAATTATTGTACTGAATTTGATAAATTAAATTGCTTGTCTAGTGAGGGGATTCCTTCGAGCTAAAAATATAAAAAAGGGCTCGATTTCTGAGAGAATTTTTGGTGAAAAGAGCAACCTCATAAATTCAACTGTATTCAATCTACAAAAGAGAAATGGAAAATGGCGTGAAATGATAAGTTGTCATAACTTCTTTGTTACTGGTGCTCTAAACATGAAACAAAAACATTCTAAAGGCACTTTTTTCGGTAGAATCCATTGATGTAATCATTCGTTGTTTAACTGCCATTAGTTTTGAAGTTCTAATACAAATTTGTGTTTTTTCTTAAATGTAAGCCATAAAAATTTCTATAACAAATAAAATCGCTTTTTTTTCTCTTTTTCAAAAATATATAACATGATATATAAATTTCTTATCAAACTATAAAAATCATCAAGTTTCAGTTTCTCAAGGCTAACCATCCAAATGTCTATCTTTGATAATCTGTGAACTTCAGATAATTGAAATATTCGGAGCTACCAAGGTCTCTGGATTTAATATCATTCGATTTTTTCAACATTTTCAAATTGATAGGTGTTGTTCTTCAAGTGTGACCAAAGGAAAAAATCTAACGGTGTTAGAATATTTTAATTATCAGAAGTTCACAGATTGTTATAAATGGCACTTGATTGATTTGCCATATGAAACTGAAACTTTTGATGATTTTTATAGTTTGATAAGAAATTTATATGTCATGTTATATATTTTTGAAAAAGAGAAAAAAAGCGATTTTATTTGTTATAGAAATCTTTATAGTTTACATTAAAAAAACTCAAGATCATATTATAATTTCAAAACTAATTGCAATAAAAAATAAATGATTACATCAATGGATTCTTCTGAAAAAAGTTCCTGTAGAATGTTTTTGATTCATGTTTATAGCATCAGTAATAAAGAAGTTATGAGAACTTTTCATTTCACGCCATTTTCCAATTTTCTCTTATAGCTTGAAAACAGTTGAATTTATGAGGTTGCGGTTTTCATCAGGTTAATTGTCTCAAAAATCGAGCTCGAAAATGTGCCATTTATTCCTTTTCTAGCTCAAAGGGATTTGGAGAACCTCTATCCCGTCATAAGACAACGAATTTGGGACACCCGATATAGAACGTTCCAAATTCGATGCTCACTGAAAGCATTTCGAGATTTGGGGGAAATCTTCAAGGATCCCCGATCTCTTTTATCGGAATAATAAGATATCAGAAAGTAGATAATAGATATATTGCTTTGTTCTCGAGTTACAGGGCGTTTCTGAAAAATGGCTGTTTAAAATATTTCGTTATAACTTGGTTTCTGTTCGAGATATTCGAAAAATTAATAAACGTTTTTCTTTGTAATTTTTATGGTTATAATACACATAACATTTAAGAGATATAAAGGATAGTTGGTGTCTTTCAAATAGGACACACTATATTTTTCAACGTCTTCAAAGTTTTTAACCGCAGATTTGTCGAAAAGCATCCCATTACCGGTTTTTGAAAAAATGTCAACCATTTTAAAAATATTGAGATATTTGACTTCATTCTTGAAATGGGACACCTTATACAGGATGATTCACCGCCTATTAGACGTTTATGGAAAAGTATTTAAAATTTTGTGCTGAAAATTTGCATATTGGGGTTTGATCTTCCTCCCTAAAATATTTTCAAATCTTTACAGCTTTACATAAAGACTAGATACTATACTTCCTCATCTCAAATTCCATACACACACAGAGGTAACTATTGAGATAAATTACAAATATGAAGATTTATGTAAGTTTCATCTGTAGAGATTATTTTTGGAATATGTTTCGATGGAAAACTTCCATTTACATATTTCGATGTTGCGAAGGGATTGCTTTTGGTGCTCCAAAATAAAATTATCACAATATGGAAGTGTGCTGCTCAAAGTGAATGTACAAGAGTATCTGGAAATTTCGAACAGATGCCGTGTCTTAAACGAAAGTTTCGATATATGTTTATCTACGGACGCCACTGGTGAAATGGATGTTATTGCCCATTTTCACGCTTCAAGAGCTCCAAGATCCTTTACCACAACTTTAGACACAAATTGAGCAGGATATTCTCAATAACATGGTTGAAAGCATCCAGAGAAGATGACAAGCTGTTATTGATACAATATTGAATTTATGAAATTTTCAGATTTTTCCTGAAATTTTATACACACTCTTTCAAATAGGTACATATTGTATTTGCGCGAATGACATTCTGTTGTTAGCTGCTGTGTCATTTTTCGGAATCTCTGGGACAATGATGCTGACAATGGCAGTGAGAGGATTTACCAAATGAGTCATTCTTTGTCTGAAGATTCACCTGCCAATTTTGACTGGGCTTGTTGCTTTGTCATTTCTTCACCGGTCGAGCGTTGACACCGCATAATGACCGTATTCAAAACGAAAATAAACCGCTAAATGTTACAGTTCGCAGACAGACTTAGAACTGTACAGAGTGGGCCAAATTGGACACTTTTGAATGGGAAGTCCTAGTTCTATACTAGATAGACGAAAACTGATGTCGGAATCTGCAGGCCAATTTTCATGAGAAAATCATTAGCGACAACCGCAACTCTGTAGCTATCACCGTAACACAGTTACAGGGTGTTTTTCGATAATGAACATTTTCGAAATATTGCTGTAACTTTTTTTCTGTTGAAAATTTTCCATTTCTGTAAAAATATTTGAAATCAGAATATGTATTCCGAAAACGGTACATTGTATCGAGTTTTACCAAGATTACAGTTTTGGTGAAAAATTGAATGAAGTTCACTTGGAATTTTCATTAATTGACAATACTTTTTGGCATGAACCATGTATCTAACGCCTTCTATAAGAGTCAGATATAAAAACAAATTTATAGGATGTATCAGCTTCCAAAACATATTCGATTCAAACTTCATTACAATGTTGCCAGCACGATTCTGCAAAATCGTAAATAATGTGTTTTTTTTAAATGCCCTTTATCTTGGATACGAATTACGTTAAGTACATTTTTTATTGATCAACTCCAATTATTTTTCAGTTGAATCCCAGAGACGGGGTTATCATTTTTTGAAACACCCTGTATATAACATCGGAAAAAAAATCCTCTTGTCCATTTTCATCGGTCGTCTCGAATGGAATTCGCTTTCAAAAGTGGTTTGTTGAAATTATAGGCAAGAATTATGAATATTTTCCATTCATAAAAAAACAAATTTAAACCAGTGGATTTCACCATACGGTATCCTCAACAAAATTTGTAGATCCTTTGTTTGTACATCTAATGAATATATTATAACATACAAGGGGATTCATTTGAAATAAGAAATTTCCATTTACAAAATTTGACCAGCTGTTTGTTTTTCATATCCTGTGTATCACTGGTTCATTTCAGGTATACTGTTCGAGAGCGTAACTCATTTACAATATTTGACCATGAATAAATTCCAATACGATTCGCCATAACTGTGTAATATAAAATAAAAAATAAAAAATTCCGAGTACATAATATTGAAAAACAATAACCAGTCATGCTTAAAATCTCGAAAATCATCAATATTTTCCAAGCGAGAGTTGGTCATGAAGTATCTTTTATTTTTCATATAGAAAAAGAAAAAAAAATACGTTTTCCATTGAAAAAACAAAATCGGGGCCCTTCCTAGATAAACTGTATGACCGAAAATATTTTTTAAGTACCTAGTGCTTAAGCAATAATAAAAGATCTAAATTTTGTTTACATTCGAGAATTCTAGGATCATTGTGGGGTATAAAGTTTTTCGATCGTTACTATTTTCTTTGAAAAATTTTCATTAAGAATGATCAGAGTTTAGATAGTAGAACAATTCCAAGCTTGATGCAAAATACCATGTTGGTTGGACCACCAGAACCCAAGAAAATTCAATCAGAATTTGGAAAAAAAACAAATCGATACTAAGTTTGTATATCCAAAATAATCACTCAAATTTTCAGAAGGATCAGATCTCCTTATACAATGGCCAACAATGAGAATAATGAGATCATTTTTTTCTTCATAGTCAGAAAATGTCATCATCAATGAAAATATGAAAGTTTGATAAATACGGAAGAGGAAAATCTGAGTTGAAAATAATGAAATTGATAATTATCAATACGATATAATTAGGTTCTCAGTTCTCACAATAACATACAAACTGTAAGTCTCAGTTCAAAGACCCACAAGTGGTAAGATTAATGAAGTGAAAAAGTTATTCCTGAAGATAATTTTTAATATGAATTCTCTAAAGAAACTAATGTAGTCTCATGAAACTGAAAATCACACAAAAACAGTAACTCATAAGTATCAAATATTCCATTTTTGATAGATGAAGGAAAGTATTCAAATAAAACCCCATTAAATTCAGTTCGATGCAAAAAATAATTAAATATCAATAAATAGAGAAATTTTTCTCACAGGATCAAGTCCATAGAACTCAATATACTTCTACCTTTCCCAGAAAAAACCCTCAGACATAAACAATCTACTCACGCGAGTTATAGGTAGGTCTTTACAGAAGTACTATTGATTTATTTCCAAAACATTAGCTCCTGAAAAAAACTGTCTTCTAGAGTTACAGAGTAACGTTCAAGTTCATCATGTGCACTTTCAATAAAAATTTATTCGAATGAATAAGGAACCTGCTAATGAACTGGAAAAACCAAGGTAGAATAGATATTGTATATCTATCATTTCAGAATAGTTGTTTGTCTCGAACTTCAGATAAGGGTAAGAATCGTGACAATACCTAATTAAAAACAATACTATCCCATTCGCAGATGAAAAATCTATCGCGAACTTGCTATTTATCAGTAAAAAAATATATGAAAACAAGTAATATTTGGAAAAATGAATTATTTCATTAGACAGTTACAAACTGAATTGCCTCTATCATTAGTTAGTAATACAGATGAAACTTACAAGCTTTAAAACGAAAAATCTCTCATAAAACACTATTCACAACAAAAACAAACTGATCGAATTTTGTTATTGACGTTAGAGTTGTTGAAATACCAACGGAGATCTGGCCATTTTTGGTTTGCATTGTCTCATAGAACTACGTAAACGTCAGATGTGGCTCAATGATCCTATTGGGAGTTTTGATCTACACTTGGACAAATGATCTACTTCACATATGTTGATGATTCACGTCTATGTTCAAGTCATGAAAATAAATATCCGAAGATGTTTAACTTGAGCTTGAGATCGTTCTGTAATTTATATATTCATGTATCTACGCAATCTTCTCAAGAATTCGATATAATTATTAGTATAAGATCAGTAACTTATACATATTGTATAATATTCGCGTTTTTGAGGTATGTGACGCCATCTGTTGACTTCATTGTTTGCAATTTCACTTAGTAGGTAATGTCTCCCGATTTTTTTGAAAATACAAAGATGTGAATTTAATATTGCCATTCAGTTCTAGAAAAACTAAAGAGTGCTGAGTGTGTAATCAAACCCGCGTACTCTTTCCTCTGTGTGAGTGGGGCCACTGCGGCCCTTATGAATTCAATAAAATGATAGAGCGCTTTTTACTAGTTATAGTTATGCGTTACTATTTTGTCGAAGTGGCGTAGTGACCGCTAGGGAACGATTGGGGCAATCGCTCCAGGGTGAAACGCTCAGGTGCGTGCCCAGTAAAAAGTTCAATAATATAGGAGAAGCAAAAATTTATTTTTCACAAAAATCAACGTTAAATATTTCACGTCGGTCGCTTTGAACTACGAATATAGCATTTACTGTCTATTAGGATATTTTTCGATGTCTGTATTTCGCGAATTTTGAGCCGGTATTCAAACTATAAGATTTTATTCACTAATGATGAGTCCGTCCTGAAATTCAATTCTATTCGCCCGTGAACACGATAACTCCCAACAAAAAACCATACTATAAACTTGAAATTTTCATAATTAGATTTAGATCTCGAATGCAAAGTTTGAGTTCGTTGATGAGCAGTATCTGGCTAGGGGATCCGTAAATATAGCTCTCTCAAAACAGTCAAAACTGGTTACGTACCTATTCTATTGAGATGAAATTTAGCACTCAGATATGTAAAATCATAATTTCAAGCTTCATGCAAAATTTCATTGATCGCGTCATCCAGTAGGTACCATCAGAAAACGAAAATACAAATCTCAAACTCACCGTGTATAGGTACTTATAGGCAGTTCTGAGGTCTCCAAGGGCGCAATGGTCGCTTGAGTGATGAGAGCTCAAAACATCTACAATGAGAAAGAATAGCCATTCTCAAAAAAAAGAAAATGTGACGTTGCCACGTCTATCAAAAATTTTGACAAATCAGGAATTTTAATAATTTCTTGAAATTTACGTAAAAGTACCTGAATTCCTGAATGTTACTTCACCTGTTACCTTATCGATGGATATGTTATGTAACATATTGTAATTTTCAGTAGGTACATTGGTGTTTCAATGAATAAGAATTCAATTTCATATAGGTATTCCCTCAATAAAAATAAACGGAGAATCCATATTCCGATTAATATGATGTGACGTAAGATGTTTTATCAATATGAAGTGTTTTAAAATTGATGATGCAATTTAATATACTCAATCAACTCAGTATTCTCCAATGTGCCTCTTATAACAAATATCATCTTTACTGAACAGGAATACTAGATGGTAGCGTTTCCACTATTTCGTACGTCAGGTAGGTACGTTGAAGTAATTCCAGGTGGGGAAATCCAACTGCCCATGGTCAATAATCACCAGTTTCCGTTAATAATTAGTACCAGTATTTCAATGGGCTATTGTCTAATTTGTCTTTAATTTCCCAAAGGCATCTTCGTTGTTTTTCAATGATGCCGCAATAATTTTGGTGCCAGTTGGAATTAGCGAGGACGTCCAGTTTTCATTTCATATTAAGCGAATATACCTACTTAATTCGTTATAAACTTTCGTTTCGAAGCTTCAATAAAAAAGTATCAACGTTCGGAGAATGGTGAGATATTTCAATTTTTAATTTTTGTATTTTCGGTTTTAAATGATTTGATTCATATGATTTCTTCGAGTTTTGAAATTTAATGAAAATTGTTACCTATATTGTAGTAGCAGTTAATTATATGAAAGAATCAATTCAAATTTAGGTTTCTGTGCAAATTCTTTTTGAAGTTCCTGTTTCTTTTTTTTATTCCATTCCAATAGACGCAGAAAAAAAATTGTACCTATCTTTCAAAATCAAAAAATTACATTTTTCTATGCATGAATGAATTTTATGTTAGAAAACATCTAAAACTTCCATCCTCTTCCAAATCTTCTAACGAAATCAAATTGGAGTATTTAAATAGATCAAAGTCATGTTTTCATAATTGGAATCGCGATCTTATTTATTAGCAAACTGTTAGGAAGCCTTGAATACGACGTTATCTATAATTCTGTGATTGATCATAACCTCAATTGATTTGATGGTTTTATGAATGTTTTCTAAATTTTCTTATCTAATTTGATTTTTATTTAAATTAATTAAAATAAAATTATCCAACCTTGTTCAGCATGGATAACTTAGATTTAGACAAGGAAATAGAAAATTTGAGCCACGAAGATCTACTTGAAATTACTCAAAGTATCCTTAAAAGATTGATAGCAGCCGATTCCCTTCTGAAAGATTTACCATTAGATGTTACAACCGAAGAAGTATTATCACAAATTGCTGTAGAACAAGGACAATCAATTACGGTTACAGTATTGAGAGGATCAGATTCTCCAGTTGATGTTGTTGTAAGCAAATAGTACCTTGACATTCATTGCTTTTTTGGCTGATGATAGACTTTTACAGATTGCCCAACAAGGAGCTACTGTTAAAGACCTAAAGTTGGCGTTTCAGCGAGCATTCGCCCTGAAACAACAAAGATCAAGAAATAAAACCAAAATTTCGTGGAAGTACATTTGGAAAACATACAACTTTCAGTACGAAGGAATGCAATTAAAGAAGAACAGCGATCCAGTATCAAATTATGGTATAACTAATAGGTCTCAGGTTAGATTTGTTAAGCGATTAAATGACAAAGGAAGAAGATAATTAGATGGTGATGACTGGGGTTTCTACTATTTTGGTGGGAATTTTGTATATAATTTTTGTAGGTAAGAAGTATTCATGAAACAATTCTAGATGATAATTGATAAATATTAATTTTAGCTCTTATTAATGGTCATCCATGGTTGGAACAAATATCTAGACAAGAAACCTTAATGAATGGTTGTGCAATAATTAATCCTTCTTCAAGTCAAGATTTGAAACTTTCATCCTTGGATCATATTTTAGTTGATCACAAACATAAATTTTTGTATTGTTACGTACCAAAAGTGAGTTAATAAACAATTATTTTTAAATATGTTGAATAATGTTACTTCAGGTTGCCTGTACTAATTGGAAAAGAGTAATGATGGTTCTTACTGGCACCTCAAATGTGACAAATCTCTTAGAAATCCCATCTCACCAAGCCCACTCTGAAAATTCTACTGTACGTTTATCCCAATATCCTTACAAAGATGCAATGAAGTACCTGAAGACTTATACTACTTTTATGATAGTGAGACATCCAATGGAGAGACTTTTGTCTGCTTTTAGAAATAAATTTGAGGGAAATTTGACAAGTTCCAAATATTTTCAGGTCAGTACAAATAATTTAGAATGATTATTATAACATAAGTCAAAACCTTTGCATTGACGAAAAATTCAGTAATTTTTGTCTTGTGTGCCTTAGTTTGGTAATCCAAGATATAGTCATCATTTATTTCAATTTTGATCTTTCCAATAGTAAACCATAATAACTATTCTAGAGAAGGTATGGAAGACGGATCATTAAGAAGTACCGTTCATTGAGCAGTAAGAAAATGAGGAACTCTGGGAAGCCAAAAAAACCACTTGGTTCCGATGTTACCCTTAATGAATTTGTGCAGTACCTGATTAATGAGGGTTTGCAGTCAAACGAACACTGGACATCTGTTTATAATCTTTGTCATCCCTGCAAAATAAACTATAATTTTATAGGAAAATATGAACACCTCACTGAAGACACAGAGTCGATATTAAATTTTATAGATGCTCCTCCTGTAAAATTTCCAATGACCAATTCGGCACATACTAGGTCGAAGGTCAGGGAATATTTTCAGACACTACCTTTAAGATATATGGAGTCCCTCTACAATTTGTACAAGAATGATTTTTTATTGTTTGATTATAATCTCGAGTCTGTACTAGGATTTGATTTTGGCTAATCTGTGAAATGTTTTTGAATTGTTATTTTGATTTATTTATCTGGATTTACCAACTGTGATGACTAGTTTTAATGTAGTTATTTATAATAAATGTTTGCATATAGGTTTTTAACCACCTGATTCTTATTTATAGATCAATATCCAAAAATATATTGAACTCGCAGGTTGAGTATCAACTACTTGTAGCAATAAAATACATTATAGTAGATCCAAAGTCACTTGAACCACTCCATCAAAACGCTTGGCCAGATGCCCCTTTGAAGTAGATACCGCGATCCACTAAATACTGGGGGTTTATTGAAAGTATTGTTAGACAATAAATTCATTTGCTCCAAAGGAATTTCTGGAAACTTGAACAACCCTTGCATAATCAAAATATTCTGGCTTCCTCCAAGTGACTTTGGATATACCATACCATGTGTTGTTCTTTTTATATTACAATATATTGAGTACAGTGCCGACGCTAGGAGGGGGGGCAGGGCCCCCCTAAAATTTGACATACTTAGGCTAATTGATCAGCAGAATTATAATTTCGCTTTACTTTGCCCCCCTCCCAAAAAAAATCCAACCGCTTCTTGGCCAACCCTGTTTTTGAAAGCTGGCGTCGTCACTGATTGAGTAGCCAAATTTTATCTTCATTTTAATCTGATAGTGAAGGGATATGAAGAGGACTCTCCTAAACCTCAATGAAACCTCTCTAAAGCTGACAGCTTGTATGAGATATGAGATAGTTGTATTCTATGTAGTCTTTATTAATATGTCCTAATGCTACTTTAGGCATAATTAAATTTTTTGCCCCAGTTTCTAAGAAATTTTTTGGATTGGGTATGGACGGATTTTTTTTTTTAAATTTCACACACTAACTAACATATAATATAAATACAACTAGAATTTTTAAAAAATAATTATTTTCTCTTCTGAATCATATTTTGTATTTTCTGCCATTCTCTATCCAAATGCGCCTTTTCGTTCTTATCTTTATGCTTTCTGCTTCTTCTTCCATCAGCCATTTTAAGACCATACTGGAAAGCAGCTTTTGGTAGGGCCTCCTTTTGGTTCATATAATCTGAATATTCCTCTGCAGTGTCAAAGTCCCAACGTCCAATAGGTCCTTTTTTATTGCCAAGATCCATTTTGGAATAGTCAACCTCATCATCTGAATCATCAATGGCATCATTCATTTCCTCAAGACCAGGATAGCATTCAGCATAACCCTCTGGCTCTTGCGTTAACTTGTTTAAGATTTGTGCAGACTTGTTGACTTTAAGGGATGGAGCATTATTATCCATCTGTTCTTCGCTCTTGTCGAAATAAGGCTGACGTTTGCTCTTATCTTTTTCTTTTCCTGATTTTGTTGGAATGTAGTCTCCAATATCGCCATATATAGAATCATCAAATTCTGGCCTTTTTTGTCTCTTTGTTTCAGGTTCTACATCAATGTCTTTATTGTTCTCAAGGATATGGCGCTTGCCTTTTTTATTTTTACGATTGCCTGCAATTCAAATAAATTATACATTAATATCCATTCAAGTTACAAAAATCATCAATCTCGACTTACCTTGGCGCAAATAACTCAAAATTTGTGTCAACTTATTGATAACAATATCATTGGTGGTTAATGTGGTTGTTAATTCAAAAGATGGGACATCTGCAACTGATCTAATAACAGTAGTTGGTATATCTGATTCTGCATCATCCTCCAAGTCTATTACATAGGCCATTCTGCCAGGAATGAAGAGCTCTGATTTTTCTATATGCCTTGACTTCAATGCATGTACTGTGTGATAGATAGCTCGTCCAATTTTCGTCTTGAATTTCAACTCTTCTTCCTCTTTTTTTTGCATCTCTTTTTTCTCTTTCTCCTCTATGGTTTTTGTAGCTAACTTTTCCAGCTCAACTTCCTGTTCCAACTCTTTATGCTGTATCTCACTGCGTACCTTTTGAAGCAGTGCATAATCTAAGCCTTTTACCAAGTGAGTGTGTTCCATGTCACCTCCCAAAAACTTGGATTCTTGAATCATTCGTTTTCTTCGTTCTGCTGCATCGAAACATGATTTCAAGTCTGGAGCTACAGCTCTGTAAGCTTGAGCAGTTTGAGCAGGATCATCTGCTTGGTAATCGGGATTCACGCCTTGTCGCCTTTCGCTAGCCCTGTCTCTATATTTTTCGGCAAGTTCAGCCATTTTGTTGTCTTCTTGCTTTTTTAATTTAGCATAGTAACTTTTCTTTTTTCGTCTGAGTTCATTTTTGTCCTCTTTGGGAGGTGGCATAGTGGTGGAATTAGAAATGACTTCTCTAATTGAGGGAGGAGCAGGAGTTCCCGCAGGTGTAGACCTTGGGGTCTGTAATAATTTACGGAAGTCATCATTTGTTAGGCGTTGAGAACCTGGAGTGTCGGGTGGTTGTGGCATTTTTAGGCAATTGAATAACTCAAGCTCAGAAGCTCTTCACTTATCTTAGAAAAAGAAAGACACCCTATTTATCTTTTATCCAACAAAATCTAGAGCAATACAATAGCTCATCAGTCTCCTTACAGACGTAAACAAGACATATGGAGAGCTTTTGACGGAAATGACAAAAGGAATTTGGATATAGAATAGAATATACTTCTTCTTCATCTTTTATTTTCGTGACATTTCTTGAATACAATGAATTCATCTAATTTAGATGAATTCATTGTATTCAAGAAATGACACGAAAATTACAGAGAATAATGATATATTTGTAATGACATGTGACTATGTGAGAGGTACATAGACCTAATATCAATATATTGATATTAGGTCTATGGAGAGGTAGAATTTTTCTTCTATGTTTCAGCAGTGCTGTTCTTGTCAGTTGTCACTCGTTGGCTACATAAACCATATTGTAAATTTTGCCGAATTTCCAGTATTAAATTGTGTTTACATTAATTTTTAATCTTGAATAGGTAATAAAATATGCATGCTCATAATATCTATTATCTATATGATACTTTGCTTCATATAACGATTGAAACTTTGATATAGATATAAATTGAATTATAACCTCTACTTTATGCATGCACTCCGTTGTTTCTTAATTAATATTATTCTCTTTATTTCAGTACAGTCTTAAAATGAGTCGATTTTTCGCTGGTTCAGATTCGGATTCTGATAGTTCATCTGAGGAGGAACAGATTCAAAGAGCACCAGCTCAAGTCTTCACTGTAAGAAATTTGAATTTCATTTTTGTTTTCATGTTGATATTCCGTTTTTCGTTTTTAGTTCAGTGATGAAGAGGAGGATGTTAAGCGAGTTGTACGCTCAGCCAAAGAAAAACGATATGAAGAACTCACAAATATCATTAAGCAAATTAGGAATTTCAAGAAAATTAAGGATATGAGCAGTATGCTCAATAGTAAGTTCGCAGTTTTCTTAGAGGATATAAATATAAAACTATAAATAAACAATTTTGTTATAAGTACAACTTCATTCTTATTTTCTATAGGTTTTGAAGATCTACAGAAAGCGTATACTAAAGCATTGCAAGTAATCCTGAAAGAGGAGAATGGTCAAACGCCTAGATTTTTCGTAAGATGTCTAGTAGAAATGGAAGATTTCATTAATGAAATGTGGGAAGATAGAGAAGGTAGAAAAAATATGAATAAGAATAACAGGTTTGTTGATTACTCATTGTTTATAAAATAAAATTACATCAATTCTTTTTCAATTTCAGTAAATCTCTTACTTCAATGAGACAAAAGTTAAGGAAATATATCAAAGATTTTGAAACAGATATAAGCAAGTTCAGGGAAAATCCTGATCAACCAGATGATGAAGAGGAGGAAGATAAAGGTGAGCTGGATATTTGTATCGATTGAAATCATATATTACAATAATTATAATTTTGCAGTTGTTGAAGAAGTTGATTCTGATAGTGATGTTCCTATTAAATCTGCTGCTAAAGCATCATCAAAACCTCCAGTTGCCAAAGATGAGTTTTCAGATGATGAGGATTGGCCTTCTGACTCTGAATCTAGTACTGACTCATCAGATGATGATGAAGGCAAATTCACTAATTACCGTGATAGGTTCTTGAAGAAAACAGGACCTGCTGCTGAGGAAGATGAGGAGAAAGAAAGAGAAAGGGAAAAGAGAAGAAAGGAACGAAAAGAAAAAGAAAGAAGGAAGTTAAAGAAAGAGGAGGAAGAAGATGATGAAGGTGAATGGGAAACTGTTAAGGGCGGAATTGCAATGCCAAGTGTAAGTTCACCAAAAATCCTTGAATCAATTATGTGTAGACTTTCAGCAATTTTAAGTTTAGCTCATTGATATCCTTCTGTGTAGGAAAAACCTAAGATGTTTGCAAAGGATGCTGAGATTGATCTCAATCTAGTTATCAAAAAGCTGACTGAGATTATGGCAGCCAGAGGAAAAAAACGTACAGATCGTAAGGAACAGATTGAGTTGTTGCATGAGCTTCAAAATGTGGCTGAACAACATAACTTTGGTCCTGGAATAGTAGTCAAGATCAAGTTGGCCATCATTTCGGCATTTTTTGATTATAATCCTAAGGTCTCAGATGCCATGAAACCAGAGTACTGGACCAAGCTGCTGGACAGGGTAAGTGAGACCCTAGATGTGCTATTGGCTAATACCAACTTAACAGTCTCAGAATCTGTAACAGAGGAAACTGAGACTCTGGATGAGGCTCCATACAAGATTCAGGGGTGTGTCCTAACTTTGGTTGAGCGGTAAGTGATTTTTAATTCTTTCATTTCTTGAGTCTGCCATCAATTATGAAAAAAAAAATGAAGCTGATAATGATATAACAAATTTTTCAATATAACGGGTGATGAATATAATTTTTCAGTACCCATTCTTCTGGTTTTATAATGGATCTATTCAAGCAGGCAATCTAGACTAATTCGTAATTGAACAGTGCAGTTTAGTTTTGGCTTTGACAATTAATATTCAGCTGACTATAACCTACACTGCATTAACCATTCTAGCTCCAGAAAAAAAAATAAAACTACAAAAATTAGGAAATCTTGACTAAAGTTGATAAAATCATGAAATAGAGAACATGTGTAGCTACTTTGAATTGTATTGACCTGATGGAAATCCATTGTTAACCAATTGATTAACATACATACTGGGAGATTTTTTCAAGTGAACAAATCAAAAATCTTGAAAAAGAAAACATGTTATGGAAAAATGTTTGCAATAAATGGTCAATGGTTTTGAGGGGGAAGTCCACTTATGCCAGACTTACTCCCCCTTGTGGAGGGTAAGG
Organism: Harmonia axyridis; assembly: GCF_914767665.1. Lineage (NCBI taxonomy): Eukaryota > Metazoa > Arthropoda > Insecta > Coleoptera > Coccinellidae > Harmonia > Harmonia axyridis. The sequence goes on from NC_059503.1 coordinate 28,965,219, forward strand.
TAACTTGTGAATTTCAAATAGAAATCTCTTTTTTTTTATTGAAAATCCACATTCTATGGCAAAAAATACAAAAGTTTTGAACAAACAATTTTTCATGGATCTTTACAGATGGCTCTGTATTTGAAGTAGAATTTTCCAGCTGGACGACCTTATCATACCCGTTCCATTAATCATTCACATGAAATTCAGATGTTTTCTGCTGAGCTGTTTGTTTTTAATGCTTGTATTTTCATTGATCCTTTGAATGGTGAAATAGTTTTGGTTGGAAGTATTTCCCATTAATTAATAAGGTAAAGTATCAAATGAAAGAAGATTATTTGGAATCCAGTGGAAATCTTTGTCAAGCCATCTATCTTTATATGCTTAACATTTTCCGTTGTTTAAACGAATAGTTTGAGTATCTACGACTAAAATTTCATGTGAAAGATTAATGGAACGGATACATTAAGATCGTTTAGACTTTAGACAGAAAGTTAAATTAAATTACAGAGCCATTTGTGACGATTTGTGAAAAATTGTTTCGTACAAAACTTTTGTATTTTTAACGTAGAATAAAAAATTGGTTGCCATTTGATATTCCAAAGTTAATCCCAAACTACCTACAAAGGGGAATTAAATGGAAGAGATTCCAATTATGCCAATATCTGGACTTCCTCTCAAAATCATAAACTTTTTATTTGAAACATTTTTCCAGATGTTTCTTTTTCGAGATTTTTTACTGATTCAATTCGAAAAAATCACCTGGTATATCAAAAAAAATTAGGTGTATTTATAAATGAAATTATACTGAGTATTTTATCAACTTTAGTTATTATGGTGAGGAGTAGGGAGAGGCACTAATTATAAACTTTTCAATCGATAATAAATTAGTAGGATCCCACCACTGAAATGCTAATTGAAACTCTGCGTCAGTTGATACTGTTTCTTATAATTAAAATCCAATTAACTTTCTGATAAGTAGTTCAAACTTTACCTAGGACATTTATTGCCACGACAATACTGAAATTTTTTTTTCAGTACAAAAACTTGACATTTACAGATTAGAGTTTTTGAATTATTATTCATATTTTGAATGAAATTATTATTATAAATTATTCATAAAATTTAAAATTTTTTTCATTACGTGTTTAGATATGTACTTTGCTTGAAAGAAGAGAAAATAATTAACCAGTGTAAAATTATAATTTTTTTTTACATTGTGATTTTTCTTCATACATGGAGATATTATTTACTAAAGGAGGCAATAATAAACTTCTGTGGGTATTGCAAAGTTCTTGAATTTTAATTTTTTCCATTTTCAACATAAAATACATTCATGGATTCAATGGCTATGACATGATTCTTATAGGTGGATTAAGTGTTTGTTCTGGACCAAGTTGACCTTTAAGTACATGAAATTAATGTTTCTATTTCATATACAATTATTTTTATTTTCAATTTAAGGCTAGATGATGAATTTGTGAAACTGTTGAAAGAGTGTGATCCACACAGCAATGAATACGTGGATAGGCTCAAGGATGAAGTGAAAGTTTCATGCATTATTGATAAAACAATGCAGTACTTGGAAAGGTTCAAGGTATCCACAGAAATATGCAGGATTTATTTGAGAAAAATTGAACATCTTTATTATAAATTTGATCCTAACAACTTGAAACAGAAAGAGGTGAGTTTCATAAGTAGTACAGAATCTTTGTTTGTTACATTTGTGATGTTATATTGCAGAGTACATTTCATTTATTGTTAATTAACTTTTTTCTTATAGAATAACGAAGGCAAAGGTTCATCAGTTGAAGAAATGGACAAGCTGTGCAAGTACATCTACTCTCATGATTCTACTGATCGCTTGCGTACTCGTGCTATCTTGTCTCACATTTACCATCACGCTCTCCATGACAATTGGTTCCAAGCCAGAGATTTGGTTCTCATGTCCCATCTACAGGAAACAATCCAACATTCTGATCCTAGCACCCAAATCTTATATAATAGAACTATCGCTCATTTAGGACTCTGTGCTTTTCGACATGCTAATATAAAGGATTCACATAGTTGCCTAGTGGATCTTATGATGACTGGTAAGTTTCTAACAGTTTTTTGAATGTCCATATTTTTGTCCATACTTTCAGGAAATAACATAATGTTTTGTTTCAAGGTAAACCGAAAGAGCTCCTGGCGCAAGGTCTCCTCCCACAAAGACAACATGAGCGCAGTAAGGAACAGGAAAAGATTGAGAAACAACGCCAGATACCATTTCACATGCACATTAACCTTGAACTGTTGGAATGTGTATATTTGGTATCTGCCATGTTGATCGAAATACCATACATGGCAGCTCATGAGTTTGATGCTAGACGTAGGATGATCTCCAAGACCTTCTATCAGCAATTAAGAAGCTCAGAACGTCAAAATCTGGTGGGACCACCAGAAAGCATGAGGGAACATGTGGTTGCTGCTGCCAAGGCTATGAGAAAGGGTAATTGGAAGGCATGCAATGACTTCATAATAAACGAGAAGATGAATGCTAAAGTTTGGGACCTGTTTTACCAAGCTGAAACTGTTAGAGCCATGTTGACCAAGCTCATCAAGGAAGAAGCATTGAGGACCTACCTCTTCACCTACTCCAATGTCTACGATTCTATCTCGATGTCCACTTTGGCTCAGATGTTTGAACTGGAAAGAAGCGTGGTACATTCAATCATATCTAAGATGATTATCAATGAGGAGTTGATGGCATCTTTGGATGATCCCACCCAAACCGTAGTCATGCATAGGAGCGAACCTTCAAGGCTGCAATCCCTTGCCTTGCAATTGGCTGATAAGATTAACAATTTCGTGGATTCTAACGAGCGCATATTGGAAACCAAGCAAGGCAACTTTTTCTTGAGGGGTGTGAACCAAGGCAATTTCAGAGGAGACAGACAGAATTATCGGAGGGAAGGTAATCAAGAATGGAATAAACAAAGAAGAGATCACAGGAAGGAATATTAGGGATAATTGAAGTACTTGCTGTTTCTGATTTTTAAACTTATTGATTAAAACTTCCTTTGTAAATTTTTAAATTTTATTTATCTTGCCTCCACTTGTAATTTTTGTTTGTTTCTGAGGGTGGAGTTAGGTCACAACTTGCAGCAAGAAGACAATTATTTTTGATCAATAAAAAAATTATTCAAGACAAATTCAAAATTTATTCCTCAATCACATTAAAAATTGGTTTATATATTTTTGCTTTTAAGTGGAAATAGACTTCATTCTCTGCAATTCTGAAACAAAGAGAATATATTAATTCCTTTCTTCAGTCTTAATGGATAAGAACTCGGAATAAATGTACATATTTTATATTTGATGGTAATTTATAAATTATCTGAAGGAGGCATCAAAGACAATACTTTTCAAATCAGTAATTATGAAATTTTAACAATTGCTTCAGAGTTCACTGAAAGTCGAAGGATTAATTGTTATCACTTTTGAGTTTAAAAATGTTTTGTGCTCCGATTTCATTACCTTATCTGATTTGACTCAAATCTCTGGGTCTCTGATTTGAGTTGTAGCTCAAATTTCAGTTCTCAATAACATATGACGCGCGTGCGCGAACATGGAATTCGCAAGACCTCAATATCTGGGATTCGGTTTTTATGATATTGATGGAATTTCGTGTGAGAATTCGAGTTTTGTGCTTGTCAACACTGACTTCCGATCCTATCAAATTTCAACACACGTCACTATATAATAATTTGGATATAGTGGAATGAATATGCAACATTATTCGCAATTTATCTTAATTCTGGTAGTGTTAAATCGATATCGTGAGACATAATTCACGAATTTAATGCGTTAATGTAAATTATATCAAAATTCGAAATGTACGTTCCAAATTCCGAAAATTCGCTCCTTCGTCGCTCGTTTTCGAATTTCGCATTCGTGTTGGAGAACGAAAGGTGGTTTGTTTATGTTAATTTCAAGGATCATATCATAACTCCTGACTCCTCCTCATCCAGATGAATTAAACAATGATGTCGTACTCATAGTAAATCAATATAACCAGCGTTTGTATTTTGCATATGAAGTAAAAGTTTCATATTCAGCTTTTATACCGAAGCGATCTTGATATCCTAGAATAAAATACCCAATAGATCAAAAACAGCAAATTTTTATGAAATGTTTTATTATTTCTTTATGTTTTAGTAGAAAGTAAATTGTGAACTAAAAAAAACATTCAAACCCACCCTACCTGTGTCCGCGAGATCGGTAGGTCGTCAAAGTAAAAAATATTTATTTTTTCTCCGTATTAAATTTGCAGACACATAATAATCAGCAAAGTATTACTTTTCCTGCCTAGGCAGCAAAGTTAGGACTTTTCTGCCTAGGCAGCAAAATGATTATTCTCAATGGAAATACAACATTTGACATTGTTTGGACAAATCATGATTTTTGCCACCACCTTTATTTCTGGAGAAGTAAACTCTCAACTGGAAGCGAGTTGAACACTCTTTGACTTACGCTCGATAACTTGAAAGATCCGACTCTGTACGTCTATCAGATCAATTTGGCTTCTTCCTATATTCAAGATGAAATGGCACGAGTTCAATCTGAAATCCTGCAAATTGGCAACTTTAGAGATGAGGAGGGTCTTTTACGGATGAGAGTGTATATTTATGTTCCACAAAACGAACAAATCATCAATTATGAATAAAGTACAGGTCAAGGTTGGGAACCTGGAGCATTTTATAGTTTCTGGGATACGGGTATCATTAACTGAACACGACCTAGCAAATCTTTGCTGGCCTTTGCCACCTCACGAAACACCGTGCAAGTCTTTCAAGTTAATGTCAATACTAAATGATAAAAAGGACCAAAGTTATCCATTTCAACATTGCAGCCAACGATACTAACTGATTCTCGCTTCAGACTTGCTCGATAGTGCGACATTCGAAAATGCTGTTATTATATTATTTCGCCTTCAATCTTCCAATGAGAATATCTAAGCAGATACGTTTTCCACCTAGTCATGTAACTCATAAACATATAAACACCATATAAATACCCCTAAAAAATTAAAAAACTTAGAGATCAATGAAGAATAGCCCTTAGCTGCGAAGAAGCGAAATAACTCTTCAAATATGTTTCCTAGTTAGAAAGTTATGACGATATTGCATTTGTATCTTTTATTGCTATTTCTACTTTGAACGCCCTATAATTTGGAAACCAGTATTGGCCAGAGTCTTCTGATCATCTTTTCTTTTTAAGAGCATAAAGGTCTACAACAAACAATACTAGCATTTGAAATTAACAGAGGTAACCATTTTTCATCCATTCAGATGCCTGGTCCTTTGAAATGTGTATTTAAATGCGCCTGTAGAAAAAAGGTTATATACAGGGTGTATATGATTAACACCAAAAAATGTATATGTGAATATTAAGGAAATTTCCCCCCGGAAAAGTTACACCACTCCAAAGATTAACAAAAAAAAGGTTTCTCTTTTTTATTCTCCATGTTTATTGAGCTGAAGACACGAAACTTGGTAAATATTATTTGTCAATTGAACTACACATTTCGAAATTTTTCCAACCCTGAAGTATGCTCAGAAGGGGTTGAAATAGTCAACCCCTTAAATTAATTTTTGTTACAACTTATTTTTGGATGGAAATTTTCGCTTTGAAAAAACATGGCTGAAAAGCCCAATTTATTTACTAACATTTTTGTCACTACAAGTTTTTTCGAAAACTTGAACATTAACGAGAAAAACATTGGACATGAGCCAACCAAATCATTTTTCGACTAGGCTAAGATTTTTACAACTAAAACAATAGTGAACAAACAATGAACAGAAACCGGTCGAATATCGTCAATATGAGGCGTGTATTTAAAGTAAGGTCTCCAAGGCCATTGCAAGTAGCAAGTAGCGCTAGATGAAATCGGGCAACACTGTTGTATACGTTAGGCCCCCTCCACCAATCGACACCTGGTGGAACTTATTAGGACGCTCAGTCTTGACGTAGCAGCCATTTGCAATGGAAGTGCCGGTTGTCGCTGCCGCCAGTTGCCAGTTACGTTCAGTCATTAAGTTTTTGCACTAAAAAAAAAATTCTCCACCTATAGAAATTCATCGTCAATTGGAAGAAGTGTATGGTGAGAAATGTATGGACGTGAAAAACGTTCGAAAATGGTGTAGAGAATTTTCTGCTGGCCGACTAAACGTTCACGACGAGGAGCGCAGCGGCAGGCCGTCACACTCGGACGAAACAGTGCGGAAAGTTGAGGCGCTTGTGTTGAAAGATCGCAGGTTGACTGTCAATGAGTTGGCCGAAAAACTCTAAGATGTGTGCAGTAGAGACTCTATTCATTCAATTTTGGTGAATAACCTGCAATACCGAATATTGTCAGCCAGGTGGGTCCCGAAAATGCTTACCCCGGAGCACAAAGTCAAACGTGTCCAATGTGTCCAAGACTTTCTTGCCAGTTATGAAGAGGAAGGGGAAGAAGCCTCAAGTGACTTCCACATGTTTCCTGCTCTTGAAAAACATCGAACGATGAAGAAGTTCATGAAGCGGTCATTTGGTTCTTGCGCGAGGCGGCGGGATCGTGGTTCGAGGAGTGGATACAAAAGTTTGTCGTACGAATGAGGAAGCTCATCGAAGTGAATGGCGATTACGTAGAAAAATAGTTTAGATTTCAAGCTTTACAGCAATGTACATAACTTAGTAAATAAATGTTATTTAATGTGAAAAAAATAAATGGAGACCTTACTTTAAATACACGCCTCGTATAATGATGATATTTTGTTGAAATTTTTTTTTGTTAATCTTCGAAGGGAAGTTACTTTTCCGGGGAGAGGTTTTCCAAAAAATTTTATACCAAATACCCACCTTCATTTTCATCACAGAATAACCCCTTACATTTTTTCAGTGTTATTCAGATACAGTTAGATATTGTTGGGGAAATAACTATTAGGTAAATGCATTTTTATTTGGTTACGAGCTGATAATTAAATTGTGTGAATTTAACGGTGAAATGAATTGCGACAATGCCACCACAAAGACTCATCAAATAATTTATTCCTGGTACTTTTTGACAGTAAGTACACATAATGGGTTATATTTCATCATTGAGCTGACCAAACTAAAGCTCGGAGCTTTGGTACTTCTAGTACTTACAATATACTCAGATACATTGACAGATGCCTCCTTCAAGCCTGACCAGCACCAGCTCGTACTCTTCCTCCCTCTCTTCCTCTGCGTTCTGATCCGCGGGCAGGAGATTGTTGACCAGCCTCTGAGACAGGTCATCCAGTTTCTCGAATCTGAGCACGCAGGCGGCACCTTCCACTGCCGATCTGCATCCCAACGCTCCCCTCTGGTTTGGGTCGAAAAGGAAGTAATACCCCTTCTTGAAGAACACCCCCACCCACTGGTCCATGTAGTTCAGCATGCAGAAGTTCTCGTCCAGGAACCATTTGTCGAAGTTCCTAGTCAGCTGGTTGGCGTGGAAGCCCAGTATCGAGATCGGCTTGTATATGGTCACGTGAGCCCTGTTGTTCATTATGAAGATGTTGCGGATGATGTTCTCCAGGCCGAGCTTCTTGTTTCTGGGACTGTACGCGATGTAAGAGTCTATGTATAGCTGATCGCCGGTGTCGAGGACGGCGTCTATCTCCTTCCAGGTCCACTCGCTTATCGGCACGATGTGATTGGCAACGAACGCCACGATGCATACTGGGATGTCTTGGAGTCCTCTGGTTTTCTCCTGGTAGCAGTTTGAGGTCAGGCAGCGGGTGCCTCTGAGGATGGCCTGGCATTTTGGAATGTCGAAGTAGCCTGTCCTACCTTGCCAGTATCTTTTCTTGTCATCTTTCTTCTTCTTCTGTATCATTGCCTGTTCAAAGATGTATTGAATGAGTTCAAATATGTACTGAGCGTTATTCAAAGTGTAACACTTAGAAGGAATAATTTACCAACTTGATCTTTCACTCATGTGATGGTCTCAAAACTCGAAATTAAGAATGAAACGATAATATTTCCAAAAGAATAATCATGTGTTTGGCAACCCCGTATGTACTGTCGTAAGCATCCACGAAATGAAATAATTGAGTTCTTTGCTTGTGGCTCCACATCCCAAGCAACTCGTATTTCAACGATTTAATGTGACAAAGGGTGGCCAAAGTGGTAATACAGGGTTATTCCTTACTACAGTATGATACTTTAAAGAGTGATTCTTCAGGCCGTTTTCAGAAAAAAATGTCCTACGAACATATTTTATAAATTATTGTACATATTTTTTTTTGTATTTTTTAGATCAAACAACTAAAAATACAACTTTTCGGTTTCCTCGGTTTTCTTCATAACAAGCTTCATTTTTGAGAAAAAAAAATCACCTTTATGATTTGTCTTCAAAGCAGGTGCTCATGATACATATACTGTAAAGTAGCTTCAATTTTTTCTCGAAAACGAAGCTAGATACGAAGAAAACTCAAGAGACTGAAAAGTTGTATTTATAAGTGCTTAATCTTGAAAATTTAAAACCAAAAGAAACCAGTGGCGTACTTTTTCCTCAATTTTGGCTGTTGTGGCTTTTTTAAAAGAACCTAGCGAATCACCCATGCAGTTTCGTATAGTTGTTAGGAATCACCCTGTATATTGTACATGCTCACAGAGGAAAATGCCTGAATGTGGTGAACGAGATAGCAAAATATTAGAGCCTTTTTTCTTCGAGAAGTTTAACGAGGATTATGGAGACATGTGTTGTATAGAGCATAACGAACGTTTGTCATACTGTCTCGAATGAAGAATGATGCTGATTGAGTAACATAGGCAAAAGCCCACAAACTCCTACTTCCACATTACAAACCTATCAAAAGAAAAAACCATAACATGTCACTGAGCACTGCACGTTTTACCCTTTTAAGGAAGAATTCTGCATGCTCAGATAAAATTACTTTCGTCACTGAAGATATGATTTCGCCTTTCTTCACAATGGATAATGGTTTGAAGTAGAAAGAAGTAATTTCAAAGGGTCGATGCGTAGTATACTTACACATGGTGCTTACTTTTTTCTTCATATCATTGGTCAGCGATTTGATGCCCACTAGTAGATGAAAGGGTTTCCTATAGCTAATTAGTGTGGAAAACGTATATCTTTTCAGTTGCTCTTGTTCGCCCATACACGCGTACACATATTACAGTCATTGAGTATAATTAAGATGTCTAGAAATACTGGGGTGCCCACTCACTCTCGAGATAGTTTGAAATAAGATGCATAGTGCATCTTAGTTTGAAATAAAACTAACAAATTTTGAAGGGAACAGCCTAAGAACAGCCTTCTTGGATTTCGAGGTGATTGCCGGTACTTCACTAGATTCTAGCATCGTTTCCTATGGCGCTCACATCGAATCATCAAATCAAATATTCCAAGGGTATATTCCCATTTTATTAATAGCGCCACCAAGGAAGAAAAGGGAAGTACAAGTAGGGACGTCTTCAACTCACCAGAATTATGTTAAACGCAATCAAATTATTGTATAAACCAGTATTTTAGACATCTTAAGTACAATCAAGACGAGAACAGTGGACAAAGCGATTGCTGGAGTGGAGACCACGAGCAGACAAAAGGAGTAGAGGAAGACCGCCTACACGATGGACGGACGACATAAAAAGAATATCTAATAACTGGATTCGGACAGCGCAGGACAGAAGCGAGTGGAATAAAATGGGAGAGACCTATGTCCAACAATGGACGCAAAGGGTTGTATGATGATGATGATGAAGTATAATCAATACAGTTGATAGATGAGAACAAACATCTCCATAGGCAACAATTCTACCTCTGTCAAAGCCTTAACATTGGACAATTCAGACGTCTTCGAACTCGTGCAATTTTGTTATTCTGTCAGATGGAAGCGCAATAGCTTTTTCAGAAAAGTAACACATGAAAATTCGTTTTCGCAACAAACTAATGGAAATCAAACATTTATCCAGATACCACAGTATGTATCAACTACTAGTCAGTTACCAAAAATCATGAATATGAATATTATTGAAAAATCTCACCCTCTTCTTGGCGGTTTTCTTCTCTTCTATGGTGGTTTGATGGGCCAGTTTTTTCATCAAACTCTGCTTGTCATCGCAACATCCTTCCGTTGTCCCAGTTTTCTTCTTTGCCTTGGACGTCTTGAACGGACCCACGGTGATCTCAACGGGCAAGATAGTGTACTGATGATGTTTGTCTTGAGGGTCTTTTATACATGCGAGGATGTGGTCTGCAGCCATTTTAGGGGAAGCAAAAGTGAGAACACAGGCGACACCATGTGGCGAAGGTAGACCGGTCGGTCCTCTTTTGTTAGGGTCGAACATGTACAATATAGAATGACCATCATTTTCCTGTTCCCAGATGGCGTAACAAATGTTTGGTGGTGAATATATGATACCGTGGGTGTTTTCCATGAAGAATCGTTCCAAACCTGGAATGGAATATAATATATTGTAACGAACTAGCAAGCCCTACGCCATTGCCTCTTTTTAGAAGGTACCGGACGCACCGAGAGCTCGATACAAAGATCAAGTCCCTTCTAGAGAGAGATGCCAGCGGTATATAAACCTATGGAGTCGCAGAGGAGGGCAGTGTCGACGTAAACGACAGTCAGTGTCGTACACTCAAGTAGATATAAGTTGTGGAAATAAATTAATGTAGTAGTTGAAATAAATCATCTGTAAATACTTGTTTAGGGTTGTGTATCTGAAATAAATTAGTGTTAGTAAGAATAACCGATTTGATTAACCGAAGAACGTAACAATTGGGGTCAGGTGTGGGGTTCACGTGTGATATTCTCGTGGAAATTTTTATGGACAGTATTGTGAACATTTTTGTGCCCATTTTTTTTTAATGCCAATTACGAGATCACGAAAATGGATCAGACAAGTTTGGAATTCTTTAAGCAAGCTTTGAAGCAACTGCAGGATGACCATACAGAAATGAGGGATAATATTAAATCCTTACGAAATACAATGAAGGAAGCTTTAAAACTTTACAAAATGAAATGAAGGACAATAGTAGAGAAATGGTGGGTAACATGAAATCTTCAGAGAATACTTGGAATGAGGTTGTATCGAAGAAATTGGAGGGTCAAGAAAGGAACCAGAATAATCAGAAAGCTTCAAAAAGGATAGACTGGATAGGAAAAAAGAACGTTTGCAAATGGCTGAAGCCAGGAGACTGAAACTGGAAGAATCCAGGGCTCTTCAGAAATTCCTGAAGAATGTATGCAGCGTGGAGATCTGGTTGAACCTAAAGCTCCAGATAGCGGCAGATGAGAGCTGTAGGGAACCTCATAACCTGAAAAGTAAAATCCAGAAACATTCTACGTTTGAGGGAGAGGTTATGACCGGCGATGAAAGAGTGCAAAGCGTAATAAACGAGGGACAAGAGTTGCTACATTCGAATCACTATGCCAAAGATGAGATAGTTATAAAGCTGGAAGAAATCAAAGAGAATTGGAAGATACTGTTGAAACTCAAGTAGATCAAATGGGAAAAACTGAACGAGGCATATCAAGCACTGCTCTTCAGCAGGTTTGGTTAAGTGAAGTCGAGATTCAAGTTAGCTCTAACGATTTTGGAAACTTCTTAGCTTCAATAAACAACATTCTATATGCAAGGAAAATGACTACCAACAGCACCAATGTTGTTTGGATGAAGAGGAAGTCCTTCAGTATAAATATGACAGCTTATTCTGTAAACAAATACACAAACCAGTCACTGCACATATACGGGGAAACAGAGTTTTTGCTGAGGTTTTTATCTTTACTCTCGTATTATACGTTATTTTTTGTACTACTTTCGGAACCGCGAAATGGTTAACCCTTCACGTCCATATTACTCCATAAACTTGATCCCCTTACCTTGTCTCAGATTCAACACTACTGTATCCCTAATGTCCAGAATGCCGGCTTGGTCGCTGTTTCTTATCTGCAGATTGGCCTGCAGTACACCGACCCTGTAGTCTTTGGCAACGTTGTGGGGATCCATGGTGTCCTCCCACGGATTGAAATCAGGCTCGGCCACCATCATCGTGTGATTGAAGAGTTCGTCCGCCACGCAGATCACCTCGTCCACTATTGGCTTAGCCCAGGTCTCCGGTTTGTGGATCAGAGACATGGTCAGGGCGATATAGGCCACCGGCGCGCTGAGCACGTTCTCTCCTCTGCCGAATTTGGGATCGTCCTGGCTGTAACTTCCGCGCAGGATCGTTTTGCCGGGAATTACCTCGGTGAAGCCGGATATCTGCAAGATAGAGAAATTATCAAGGACAAATCAGGAGGTTTGGAACGCTCGTTCATTGAAGCGCCTATTGGGACAACTGTTGTGTATATCATAGGAGATTTCGTTTGAAGCTTGAAATCGTTATTTCATAAATACATGCAAGACCACCACTCGATGAGCTCTGTTTTCACGTAAGAATTATTTCGAATTGTACAATTCGCAATTTGATTTGGCTCTCATATTTTCGAAAATAGGTTACCAGGGAAAATCAATAAGAATTTTTGGAAAAATACTTTGCCTGGTTTGTTAAAAAACATTCCAATGGAAACATTGTCGTTGCAACTTGATTGAGCTTCTGCTCACTATTTAAGAGAAGTGTGCGAAAAGTGTGAAACTTTTGAAAACAGATGAATTGGCAGGGGTGGACATGTGGCTTGGTTTCATCGATCCCCTGATCTGACTCCCTTCGATTATTTATTTCGGCGAGAGATTGACAGTTAGGAGCAATTGCTGCAAGGAATGGTGCTTGCAACATTATTAAATTCCAACCGAATACGATAGCGGAATCTGTGAAAGAACTATATCAATGTGCTCAAAACTATAATGAAATGGAGGGATATCATTCTGAACAATTTCTAAACTGAGAATTTTCTTATTATTCTCCCAAGTTAAAATATTTTCAATTTATTTGATGTTTTTGTCTATTCATTCTCCAGTTTGTTGATTTAAAGTTTTCTCAAATAAATTCATTCAATTTCTACAAGCACTTTTTTCTACTTTTTATATCTCGAACTGAACTCAAACACTCGTATTCTTTTGCTGTCATAAGTGAGGTGAAAACCTCAGAATTTATTAACTATGAAATTTCACTCATAAGGAAATGTTGTTTGATCACCCTGTATGACGGTGCCATCAAAGATTTGGAATTTTTATAATGAAATCATTCTTTGTGCTCTCGGAAACGAAAAAAAATCATAATGTTCACGTAAAGGGTGATCCAATATTCAAAAAAATAGAAAAAGTATAAAATTTTACTAATCTGTATATGATTTATTCGATTTCAGAAATATTGAAGGAAGGCGATAGTAAAGGCTGATAAAAATTCAAAATTTGGATTTATTCGGTCGATTAGTTAAAGAGTTATTAATTGTGAAATTTCACTCAAAAGATGAACATCAGGCAGGGGTAGCAATGTCCGGCAATGGATGTTATCCCTAAGAAAATATAAAAAATTGAGCTTTATACTTTAACTAATCCAAGGTACCATTTTATACACTTTTACTATCTGTTACCAGCCAAGGTAACCACAATCCAAACTGTAGAGTCGCCGGTTGTCTTTACCTGTTTGAGGGACATGCACAGAAAACCTGTCGTGGGCCCTTTAGCTATTAGAAATTTAAGGGTTTTAACTATTTCGACAACACCCCATCTAAGAAGAATAATATGCTGCCACTGGCCGACATTAACTTAAACGAATTAGCAAAAGTAAACAAAAAATATTTTTTTGGTTCTTACACCATCAAAAAAATTTATATTTTTTAGGTACTCTTAGTTTTTAATGTCCAAAGTGAATATGTGATATTCAAATGAATTCATAAATGAAAGAATGTAACTCACCAGGACTACATTCATTCTCACCTTAATGGGTTGTGCAGCTCCAGCTTTTTCCATGATATCCTTCGTCCTCTGGTAGCGTTCTTCGTTCATGGTCACCTGGTGGACAGTGAAGACGTTGAGCCCCTCGATCGGTATGTTCTGAAGAAATATATCAGCCAGAAGTTCCGTTTTCAGATATCTGGTAATGCAGGGGTAACCGATAGGGGATCTAGCTCCGGTGATTCCAGTATTGTGAGGATCGAACATGTAGTAAACAGTGGACCCTTTCCAGACTCCGACAGAGTATCCTAGAAAGGTAGACCATTTAGGTGAATTTGATCATTAATGAAAATTCATCAAGATACGAGGTGTGACAGCATAACTCCCGTTTTCAAGAACAAAAAAGTAAAATTAGAATTTGAATAGTTTTATTTATTTTTATAATGTAGGCATATATCTGATGTTTGGTTTCACTTATTTTTTGAAGATTAGGTAAGTGACTTCATTCTTTGTCCATACACAATTAGACTTTTGAGGTTTGTCATGATTCTGTTCATCAAATCAGACTTTATTTAGGCGAATCCTGCATATTGGCCTTCAAATCTTGTAGAGTCTTTAGACAGACAAATAAATGGAAATGGGCTTCATCACTAAAAAAACATAAGTGTCTTTTGAGGAACGATTCCACAGGCGTTCCTCTTAGGATTGAAGTCACGTTTAGAGAATTTCTGCACAACTGCCATCTTGTATGGATGAAAATGAAGATCATCATGAAGAATTTTTCTCAAAGAACGAGAGGAAAATACAAGAGCAGACGGTCCGGGACCTTTTGATAACTATCCGCTTCCTGAGTCAGAAAACACCTGAAATCTGCGGTGAAAAGAAATCAATTCAATTTTCCTGATGAATCCCTGAGGATTTCCTTCTAAAACGACAAGTCGATAACAACCCTGTTGAAAAGACTCTTCTATGAAAGAAATAACTTAACAACATAACCTCACGACAGAGATCATGATAGAGTTACAATATTGTTACACACAAAGAGAATAAAAAGGTTAATAGGCAAATAGATGCCTAGAACATTAGGAACAGCAGATTAGCTCATTTTAGCTAGAATTCTCAGCTGATGAGTCGAATCAAAGAGGATCGTGTGGGTGTTGAATGTCAAGTCTAGGAATATTACTTTCAAGAGAACGACGTAACATGCTGTCAGTTGCAGAAATACTGAGTTATAATTATATTTAGCTAAATACAATATACTGCAGTATTATGTGAATGGGCTTTACTTATTAATTCTAACGCACTATTTAAATCAACTTTCATGGAAGATAAAACAATTCATCATTTTACCTTTACTTTCGATTATACCGTAGAAGGAGATTTGGAAGAGTTTGTTCAAGGCTCGATGAACGTCTAGAATATCCGGGCTCGTTTTGGCAGTCGTATCTCCCTTGAGAATATTCTTGGTGACGGTCCAGTTTACCTTGGAATCGCCAATGACGAATGATTTCGGGTAGGACTCTATTTCGTATTTATCGTTTTTGATTATGGCTTTGATCTCGTCCTCCAGGAGATTGAGCGTTTTATCCTGAGCAAGCGCCTCTTTGCGCAAGCGCTTGGTGTACGTAAGCAAACGATCTCCATATGATAGTATCGAGGTGAGGTGTTGAGGTTTCATTTTGCTCATAGCGTAGAGCTTGGCGAATGCCAAGGCGGATATGATACTGGGATACACCTGCTTGCCCCTATTCTCTTCCGGGAACATCTCGTTCTTAAGATCGATTTGCCCTTGAAAGATATAGAAATAGATTGGTTTCTAAAAGTTGCAAGATTCACTCACCTCTTAATATCCAGTGACCGTGGTCCAACTCCACGAAGTTGTACCAGTTGCCGGAGTAGCTGTCCTTTCTCTCACCGAAGTCCTTATTGAAGATCTCTTTCACGAGAGGGATGTTTTTAATCTCCACCTTGTTTATGGTGAACGGCATCATAGACCTCTGATTGGGTCTAGTGTTCTCGAGGATGTGATTCACAACGTCTTCAAGGTTGTAGAAAAAGAGTATGCAAGCCTTACCCTCGGCATCAGGGTCTTCTGGCTCTTCTTCGTCTTCTTCAAATACCCCCTCACCGCTGAAATGAACCAGTTCAAAAATGAGTATCTATATAATCAAGGACTCACCTAGATCTAGGCCTTTTTGGTTTTTCTTCTTCTTTCTCTTCCTCTTCACCCAAATCTCCACCACCCTCTTCCGTTGCAGGTTCCCCTGCCTTGGGTGCCTTAGCAGGTTCCTCGGCACCACCTTCGCCGGCCTCCACTTCTGGAGCTTCTACCTTAGCGCTCCAGGCATCTTTTCCGATGACTTGACCATTTGCGTCTCGTGGGTAAGGATCGAAAATATAGAAGAGATTTTGGTCCTTCCAAACCGACACGGTTATATTCTCTGTTTCCACCAATATCTCTAAGTAGTTTTGATCTGTTATCTTGTCGTTTGCCGTATAGTAATCGGTGATCGTTTGTGCTAGACCGTCTTCGACAAAACCTATGAACAATAGTAGGAGTATAAACAAGTTAAGTATCAACCAAAGTTTCCACCTTCAGCAAGCAGCTGTAAATTCAGTTCCATCTTGTTCAAGCCAATCTTGAAATTGTTCATCAAGTACTTCGAGACTATCCCCTTGTCCTCCTCGATTACTTCAGGGTTTGCTTCGTATTCCGCCATACATTGCTCAAAATATTTGTGCCCTATATCTAGGATGATCTCTAGGGTATCTTCATTCCATTTGGAGCTCGGCCTTAGTCTATTCATGCCCAGCGCAGCAATGCACATTGGTACCGTTTGTTTACCCGCGTTAAATTCGTACTTTTTGTTCTTGCAGCTCGACTTGGACGCCAGTATTGCAATGTCTTGGTTGTCTCCCATTTGCTTAAAGTTGTTCAAAGGTAACCTTACTGTGCCTCCTTCCTCTTCTGCCTCCAACAGGTTGACATTGACAGAACTGATGTTGAAGTAGCTGAGCTTGTCAGGCTTCAGGTTGGTCTCAATGGTTTTGGAAAGTTCGTCGACAGTAAGTACTCGCATTACGCAGGCAGTTCCGTAACCTGCAGAAAGCTTGTAGACATCAGTTACTGTTTCGAAAACTCTTCACAACCTACCTGCTATAATCCCCTTCTCATCTAGGCTATGGGAGTCGAAGACGAAATAGTCACCGTTGATTCTCCAAACACCGAGGGATATATTTCTGCAGGTCAGGACGCCGAAGTCGAATTCTTGGAAGAATTTCATGAGACCCTGAAAACAATCACCGACGAATATAGACAATGTAGAAGACATCACGTAAATGTACCGTCTTCACGTTGAGGACATCTCCACGGTCAGGATAACCCAGAATGCCGTTCACACAGCAATCTATAATGTCGAACACGACCTCCTTATTACTGAACGAAAAGTTTCTGTTCAACTCATCAACCATCAGCATCTTGCTGACGAAATTATTGGTCTCTTTTAAGCGTTCTACTGTGGCCCTATAAAACTCGTCACCGGACATGAGAACCTACGATAAGGATGTATTATGAATATTGAGTGAAATCTTTAAGTTGATCAAGAGCCTCACTTGATCTATAGTCTTCTTACTCCACTTATCAGCTTCCTTGATCTGCAGAAATGCTATGGACATCACAGCGTTAGCCGTGCATTGGGAGTTCCTGCTTTCGGCTGAGAAAACGTGGCTGCTTTGATTCAAGGTGCCTCTCAATATCCATTTGCCCTTGACTATGCCTATGAAAAAAAATAGACTCTGGAGGGAAAGTGCTTCGTTAGAAACTATGAGAGAATAGCTAGTTGTTTGACTAGGTAGCCAGTACTAGATTAACTGCCGCGAATTATAGTTCATAGCCAAGCGTAGCTAAGGCAGTCAATCTAATTTGTTGAACATATAATTTTTTCTCCAATTGCCTATAATGATATAGGATATTGAATTTAAAAAATATTATAATTCCCACAACGTTTGTATTTTTTGTTTAGTGATATATTGAAACAAAATTTGATAGAAATCGCAATTGTTGGAATGGTTGGTTGCTATGATATGAAGATATAATAATAATATTTATTCACACTCTAAAAATATAAATACTGTGACAACTCCGACCCATCATACTTTACATGGAGTGTTACAGATTCAAAATTAGTTAAATATATAAAAACAAATAATGAAATCTACAGAAATACAGATATTTTCAACATTTCCTGAGATGAACTATTAAAACTGATCATTCCAGTATTCCTCCATCGAGTAGTGGGCCTTTCGAACATATCATATACGTGGCCACTGACAGTCTTTTGACGAGATCTTCTGTATATATAGTGAATATTAGATTTGGTTGCAGAAACACGCCTAGGAACTTGAGGGCAGCGCTTGTTTTCAGGATAGTATCGGTAGATATCGAGTTTTTCTTTATTCGGTTTTAACCTTTTTGTATGAATCCACATCTCCGCCTGATTGTGTCTTTTCTTTAAGCTGTTTTACGGATTTGCCAAACATGAGGAAGGAAGTATCGTTTACACAAAAATAAGTTCTGAATATACGCTTGATGGTAGATCATTAATGTACAGAAGAAACAGCACCGGTCCCAATACAGACCCCTGAGGAACCCCACACTCAACCAATTTCCATCTCGAACATTTTCCTTGAACTAATACGTTCTGTGTTCTTTTTTGCAGGTAGCTCATTATTAGCTTCAACGCCTCTGATATCATAGACTGTAACTTTTGTTTCAAGACTTCGTGATTTATGGAGTGGAATGCCTTGCTCGAATCGCATGCTATTAATTTATTCTTCTTCTTTCTGCCAAATGCGTAAGCCACACCTATCAGTAAAGAAGATATTACTATATTTGTGGATTTATTTTTTGGAAACCATGTTATTTCTTGCAGACTATATAAACTTTTGAAGAAATTGGTAAATATATTTTTATAGCCATCTCTATTATCTTAAAGCGACTGGTAAGAATCGCAATTGATCTATAATTCAAAGCTGTGATTCTTTCCCCTCCTTAAAATATTATTATTTTTGATTTCTTCTGAGAAATATCCAACGGCAGCATTCGTGATGGTATATGCCAGCGACTTTGCGATGCTCGTAGAACCTGCTTCATTGAGCTTGGTGAAATATTATACATGTTTCTGCAATCCTTCGCTTTGAGTTTCCTTCCAATCTTCAAAACATCTGTTATTGTAGTATTCCCGTATACTGAGTATATTGAGTTCTACAATGACCTCCCTATTTTCTTTTGAAGCTCATTAACACATACATCAACTCTTTGACAGCTCTGCTCAGTCAAAGATCCATTCTGCACAAAATAGTTATTTCATTCCTCTGGGCCCATTTCTAGTCTAGATTTTTTCTCCTTACTGCATTGTCCTTTATCACTTTCCATACTGCTTTATTTTCAACATTTCTGTTTCCGGGATCTCCTTTTCTTTTTAATTTCTGCTATTTTGTCCTTATACAATTTCCTACAGATATTGTAAGCTTTCCTACTGGCATCATCTCGTCTACTATGCATTATAATAGATTGTGCATCCAACCTATTTTGGAGTGTTTTTATTTCCTTATTCATCTTAAATGTTGATCTTGAAGTCCCCTCTTCTACAGTTTCAATTTTTTGTGGCCAAGTATTTTCAAATATCTCCAGAAATCTTATCCAAAATTTTTCAAAAAGTAATTAGAAGTCCTTAATAAAAATAGTTTGAAAACTTGAAACATTTTTGATAGTTTTGTGGAAAAATATCCGTATATTTATATTATGGACAGTGATAGCGACTTAGAAGTACTTATTTCTTCAGAAATAAGCGAATTGGCATAATATCGCCCAATATTGTATATTGAGTTTAATATGTTGCCGGAGAAGTCTCGTATGAAATATGAAGGAAATTATAAACGATTAATGGATTATTACTTATTTTGCTGAAACAATGAAGTCCTACACTTTGGTCTGTTTATTCCATGTTGAAGAAAACTATGAATGTAGTGATTTTAGTATTAATGATGATAAAAACTAAAAATATGTTTTTCAAATTCTTGTTAAAAGTATTATGTAATATGCTAATAAATTTTTCTTGTCAGAAAATGTCAAATTTTTATTCGCATTGAAAATATTCATTTTGCTGCCTTGATACTTGGTACAAAAGTCCTCAATTTGCTGATGTATTTCTGCAAAATTAATATTTGCTCTGAATCGGAGAAAGGGATTTTAATATTCCTAAAGATAAATTATTTATTATGAATTCAAAAATACTCAAACCATCAAACTCACCTTGAAAGTTGTTCCAATTCTCAGGTTTGCCCACATAATCCTCCACAATCACCTTGCTCAGGTGAAAATCATTTCTTCTTAGCTCCTTCGGTAGATTTTCGACGTACAACCTCACCAGATCCTTCAGTGTAGAGAACCAGGTGACACAAGCTGTTCCCAGTTCGGCGTTTGACTTCGCCTTGTCAATTGCCCTTCCCTTATCATCTCTTTCATTTGGATCGTACATGTAATACCTATTGTCCTCGTACCAAACGGCTAGTGTTACCGGTCCGTTGACCACGCAGCAGTCGTAGGTTCTTAGGAATGTCATCAGGGCGGGTAATAAGTCCAAAACACCCTCCACGTCTGATTCTAGCTTACCAAGTAGCGCCAATTCCTCGTAGTCAAGGGTATACTGCCCTGGAGGATGGACAATCTTGTCGACGATGTTCGACAAACCAAAGGGTCCTTCCGTTTTTGTTTTTGTTGACTTATGGTGGATGACTTCACCCAGTTTCAAAATATCGTTGACGTATTTCTTGATCCAGTGATGAGTAGGGGCACAACGTCGCATCACCAGGGCAGCAACCGCTTGGGAGAGGCTCTGTTCACCGTCACGAAACCTGGAGAACTTTTTATCTAATTGGTGGGTGGCGGCGCGGATGATACCCATCTTAGAGTCTTCTAGGACTGAGTCGGAAAAGGCATGAAGTTGTAAGGCATCATCTCACGAGTGGGATAAAACTCACCCGTGAAAAACGTGATACTTTTTTGCAAATGGGGCTCCATCGGTATCTTGCATCTTTCTTCCAACCTCTTCAAGGCGGTGAGACTTTTTGTGGTTTGTACTTCCAAGTCCGGTGAAATCTCTTCAGCTCTACGCATGTTCTCAATGGATTTCTCCGACCTGATTTCAACTGGAGCATCTTCTTTTTTGTTTTTGGCTTTCTGTAAGGCTTGTTTGCGGGCTTCTGTGATATAACATATATTATTAGTGTTTATGATTACCTATACACTATTTTCGAAATGAAAATATTTCAGAGTGTAGTTGACAGTTTCACGACGGGTTTTATAAAACTTTGATTGGGAGCTTTCAGCAGAAAGATCAGTAGCTTAAGTAGCTCCGATACGGAGAGTTATCAGTTTGGTACCGTTAGTATTCTTTGCTGGACGAGTTGCTCCTTTTCTTGACAGCAATATGTTTTCGAATATGTTATTGAAATAAAAATTTTTGACGACATTGTTTACTCATATCTATAATGTGAGAAAAAGAGGTTTGATAAGGAAGTTTGAACCAAATTTTTTTTATTACCAATTCGATTGGTCTTATCTAATACTGGGTGTTCCTGAATTGGAGTTACGAAGGAAAATGAGAGATTCCTTGGATAATTTTGAAAATAGAATGGCCATTAACGTGAGCCCGCAAACACTTTATTTTCGAGATACAGGGTGTTTCTTGTAGCTATCTTTTTGTGATGTTTAACCAGTTTATCGAATCTTTATTAATCTTCGCTACAGAGTTGGACAGTTGGTGAATAAGTACCAAAACTTATGATTAATTTATTTATCACAGCTACTAGAGAGCTGTTTGAATTTTTTTCTCAAAATCGATTGCAAATACGACAAACCTAAAACAAACCAAAAATTGTAGTACTAAACCTGAGTTTTTTTTTGAAATTTTTTCAAACAATTAGTGGTTCACAAAAAAAATAATTCTGGAGGAAAGAAGCAGGCACCCTCCAGAAAATATTCACCCCGTAGATTTGCATTCATAATTAGAAATCACATGATGAAAACTTCAAATTGCAATATCTATGCCAATTCAAGTTAGATATCTTGTGAAGGGAAGGGAACACTAACAACTGTATCTCAAAAACAAAGCGTTGCGGACTCATGTACTTTGTTCTTGAAATGATCCGAGAAATTTGTCATTTTCATTTGTACTTCCAATTTAGGAACACCCTGTAGATATAGTCAATTCAAAACAGATGTCTTCACAAATAAATTGCAATTTGAATGAAACACAATGAATTATATAACACAGCCCAGACAATTTTTCGATTCGAATTACTCAATTCAGTTCTTTGATAACTATATATTGAAATTTTGGGACGAGAATGATACAAAAAACCGAAAACAAAGGTTAAGTGTATACCGATGACGAATGCTAAAATCACAGATGGTTAATAATAATAGGCGATGCCGAGAAAACGGGTAGATAAAGGAAAATAATAAACCTCGGACAAAGACGAGCTCGTAGTGCAATAAAAGATCTCATCTGGAAAGCGATAATAAACTCATAAACAGCAAAGAGATCCGATTTTTTACTGAGCAGTCGATTTCAAAGGAAAGTAAAATGATTACTATTGGTTCACTTTATGGAGAAATTTTCATTCTTCGTGTTTGCGAGATTTCTAAAATTTTATATTTCGAAAATCTTGCTGGGGAGTAATTACCCCCGATATCCTCCCCATTTCTACGCTCTCGCTAAAAACCTCTATGTGAAATATGCATTTGCATCGAAATCTTACTTCATGCTTTAATTTATTTTCGACTTATTGAAAACTCTCAACTATACCTACATTCATTGATGCAACAGCAGTAGTAAAAGTGGTTTCAGAAATACCTACTAAAAGCAAACTCACCATAAACTAATCACTCACCTAAAGTAAATTCATAACAGAAAAGTTGCATATTGAATAGCAATCTGACCTTTAGCCTGATATGTTTTCGAAGCTTCCTTCAATTTCTCTAAATCCTCGGCCTGCCTTTTGATATCGTCCAAATTCTCCGGCGCCTTCAAAGACATCATCTGACACCTTATCAGCTCTAAAGGCCATATTTTCAACCTCAAAGTGTTTCCTTTGATATTCTCATTCACAATGAATTCGGCCATAGTTTGAATCTTTATGAATCGCACGCAGATCGAGAATCCTGTTGACACAAGTCCATGCCACTTTTCACCATCCTTTTGATGTTCCGTAGGGTCAAACAAAAAGAACGCGCTGTCGTATTTCCAAATGGCTATATGATTTTTCTCTATCTTCATAGCGCCGCAATGATGCTTTTCTAGGAATTCAGTCAATGTGGAAGTGAGTGTTCCTACTTGATCATGTTCAACAGATACAACCAATGATGTGGGTTCTTTGGGATTTACTACTTGGAAGGTAATCATATACCTGTGGAGGTAGAACGTAGGATACACTTGGGTCACAGTTAAGGAGCCCAAAGATCTGTCTCCGATCTTAAGAATGCTTTTCTCGTAGAGTTTGTCCCCAACAAAGAGAATTTGGTTCATGACGTTGAAGTCCCATTGCTCCATCTTGAATATATTTGCCATTATGCAGGCCACTATACAGTTGCAGGATCCTGTAAGATTGATATCGATATATCAAGAGTTTATAGCGATCAAAAATGAACATACCTTGCATTCCATTGGTTTTCAACCTGAATCTTTTGTGCGTCTGACTGAAAGAACCAGCCAACACATATCTGCTATTTTGGTAAAGAACGAACTTATGCCATATCCTTACTAAACTTGAAATCTTAAGGGGCTGACTTATACCTTTAGGTTTGACATAGGCGGGGACTCTTGGCTCCTTCGGTCTTTCATCAGGTGGTATCCATTTTTTTCTTGGTACAGGAGGATACTCGATCTTCACCTTCTTAAAAGCTGATTTTGGTCTGAGAAAATAAGGTTTTGGATAAGATGAGCCATTTATTATGAGGTTTCTGAAAACTTGGCGGAGATATTTTATAGCTGCAGAGCCTTTTTTAGGGAAGATGAATCGAGGAAGTTCTTCAATTCTACTTACGCCATTGCAAGACCTAAAAATCCGAGTAAAAACACTTCAAATTTTGAAATTCAAAAGAAAACTTTCAGCATCACATAAAATTTTGACATTTAGAGAAACAAATTCGTTTTACTTTTGACGGACAAACAATGTCAATTTTACTAAAATTAGAAGTTATTTTATAAATTTTTGTAGTTGTCTTCCTCGAGATGAAGAAAATAAAACACACCAAAAATAATAAGTATGTGAATTCCCTAATGTAAAGAAGAAAAAGTTCAATGGAATATTATACTCTTTTACAGGTGTGATTCGATTTTTTCTTTCGGTAATAGTCTTAAACTAAAGCCTGATCAAGCAGCTAATGAAGATCCCGTTTTGAAAGCCAGAAAAAAGAAGAAAAAACCCGTGCCTGCAGAATCTGGATCATCTGGGAAACCTGCAAAGGAAGCACCATCCTTTGGGTAAAGACATTTTTCTATGCTCTCTAAAATAAATTTATATGCTAAGTATATATTGCTATAATCAAAACTTGCTTCGTTCCAGATACAGGCAAGAAGTCAAAAGCCACTGCCACGGCAACGAACCAGTTCTTGCATATGGAGATCCTAAAAAACCCTACTCTCCTCCACGTTTTCTTCCTCCCAAAACTAAGAAGTACTTGAAAAGTAGAGAAGAAGCCAAAAAGAAATATGAAGAAGATATCAATTTTTGTAAGCATATCATGGAGGCTACTAACATGCCAAAATTACCAGCTAAAGAGAGAATACTGCAGGTAAGAATGCCACCAAAACCACCTAAGGAAAAAAAGGTGTTATATTCTTACGATATATCACCATATGGCTTATAATTTTATCGAAATGTAAAAAATTCAATAAACTTGGAGGATGACTATTCGTGCGTTTTAATTACTAGTTTTAATGAATATTCAATCAAAAATACTGAAAATAATATGAAGAAGTGAATTAGTTATTGAATTAAAAAATAATGCAAAAGGAACATTGCAGATTACCATACCATCCCCAGAACAGAGTGCAGCGAAAGTTCAGCCAAGAGGTCTGTCCCCAACTATAAGTACAGTGGTACCAATAGCACCAAACCCAAAGGAACTGGAACTGAAAAAACCAAAGAGTGGTATTATTGTGAACGAGACTCAAAAAATAGATGATTATGACAGCTTCGATCTGGTGTATAGAAGACAACCAAGGCCAGGATTTGAACGGTAAACAGACCTTTAAATTGGTATTAATATTTCAGAATTTAATTTTTCAGAGAATTAAAGGCCCTGAGAAAGAAAGAGAAGAAGAAACAACTAGAATCAATTAATGAAGAAGACGAGAGAAGAGGTATGATAATAAGGAAAAAGTAACATTATAACTAAATTAAATTTTTCTCGAGATCTGGAGGCACTGATGGAAAAGGAATTATTGGAACATGCCCTTCAAGGGGAGGGCGAAGAAGCAGCAACGAGACTCATGGATGAGATGGTCGATGAGGGTGAAGAGGAAGGTGAAGGTGAAGGCGAATTGACGAAGGTGTTTAGGAAAAAAGTGGAACAGGTAATAGAATACAATGGATTATTGTTAGGAAGCAAATAATTAATTCATTGTTTACTTTAGATGTCTTCATCTACGTCTTATCGTGCGAAGGACTTTGGAGGTGAAGAAGAAGAGGAAAAGCCAGAGAAACTTCCTCCCATTGGACAGATGACGCAAAAGTTCAGAAGAGGTTCTGAGATCGATAGGTTCACGATACCACCACCGAAAATCAAAAGGGGTACATTAGAGAGTCATTCTTTCACGAAGATTCAACAAACAACCCTCAAAGATTTCTTTTATGGCACTATAGCAGGAACTATGCATCAAGGTATGCGTTCTATATAGAATTTGCGAAACGTATCCTAATTCATTTGATTCGGCCAGCTGCGAAGCATTTGCCAGAACAGATAAAAAATAATCAAGGATTGACAATGCCGGTAACTGCTTACTGTTACGCTCTTTTGAAACATCCAAGCGCATGGGATGAAAAAGATGTTGACGAAATTATAGAAGCTGGAAACGCCATGTACATGGAATGTCTCTTCAAAATGCATAAGAACAATGGACCTGTAAAACTTAGTCCAGATGATTTACCACGATACTGCTATCTATGTAATTATTCATCATCTCGAATCAATCGTATTTCTCTTTCAATGTTTCATTTTCAGTTGATAAGAAGATACGGTTCAAGTTGAGCGAGCCTCAGGTGACTGGTATAATTAAATCTGATCAGAAAAATGTGTTCAATCTCACTAAAGGTATCCACATATTCTTCTCGCGCTACAACGCTGGAATCTTTCAAACTAAGGGTGTCAACATTGCAATTTGGCGTGATAAGTACTACTATTTCTTTGACGCTCGACCTAGGACCAGAGATCTGTATCCTGATCCCGATGGAACAGCTCTAATGGCCAACTTTTACGACGTTGATTCCATTATATCGGTCCTTCTAGATCGTTGTCTCTTCGGGAACTGGCCTTTTGTTATCATCTCCATTGAGGCATTTAGCATTCAGAATAAACACGAACCAGAGGAGAGGGAATCTGCGATGGACATAGAAGATAAGGCCACCTATAACGTGTTAAGTGACCGGAAGGCCGTGGTTTTGGGTTCTTTCGATTTGGCAGACAAATGCTTCGAGTTCGCTCGAAATAAGCAAGCCTTGGCAATTGCTGTTGTAGCACTAGTGAGTATAAGCGCCCGTTCACATGACAAGCGCTCAACGCGCGTTTTGACAACGCGCGTTTACAAGTACATGAATTTTCTTCGAAGTGTACACATGCCTACGCGCGTTTTTATGGAGCGCGCGTAGAGCGCTGTTCTAGCGCTTGCCCGTAGTAAGCGCGCGTTGGCTCGCGCTTTGAGATCATAGGTTTATAATATAACCGTTCAGATGAGCGCGCTTGCAGGAGCTGATAAATGCCAGATACGTATTTACGTATTTTCCTTCGATCCGTTCGGTCAGAAATATTTCAAAATGGAACCGGACGCTCCCAAATTATTCATAGATGAAATTGAGAATTTTCCTGTAATATGCTACATGACAAGTAGTGAATATTCGGATAAAAACTCAAGGAGACGGGCTATAATATCTACGACTCTAGTTCTTTGTCGGATTTCTTAATTCCTTTTACTGTCTCTAAGACTGACATTGAGCATAGTTCTTTCCATCGGTCACTGCACCACCCTCAGCTGGTTTGCGGTCTTCTTAGTTATTGCCATAGTTTCCAGGCCATATTTCGCTACCGGTAATATGCAGGCATCGAAAACTTTCCTTTTAAGGTTTATTGGGATGTCGTTATTCCTGAATATATATTTCATCTTTCCAAAAGCCATCCAAGTTAGCCTGATTCTTCTTTTTATCTCTGATGTTTGATTTTCTTTGCCGATTCTTATTGAGTGTCCTAATAGTTATTTATAATACAAGTGCAGAAGGCATTGATATTCTTCCACGAGTTCAAAATTCAAAAACGAGCCACGAAGTGGCGAGTTTTGGAATGAACGAGTGGTAGAATGAGCCTTCTGTACGAGTATTATACATTATTTTCTCTAATTCATTGCATTTTCATTGAAATTAATGAAATATTTCCATAAATATATTTTAGTGATTTTTGCATTGAAAAATGTTGGTTGGCAGAACTGATTTCTTTAAGGCAATTTGATGAATTGACAGATAAAGCCGTGGCGGAAAGTTCGGAGTACCAACATAGAATAATAAAATATAACCATAAAAACTGTGCGTTTCTGATATATTCTCGCACGATTTTGTTCTACAAGATGTGGAAGAATGAACGGAATAACCACAGAATTAGAGAAATATATATATTCTTCTACATTTTCAAGTTGTGTGCCGTCAATGTTTATGTGTTCTGTGGTGTTGTTGATAAGTTTGGTCTTCGAAACATTCATTTTCAAACCGACATTTTTCAGAGCATCACTAAGTTGTTTCAACATCTCGCTCAATTCCTGCATGTTGCTACTTATTAGGACGATGTCATCGGCAAAACAAAGATGATTTAAGTAGGATCAGTTTTAATTGATGAATAATAGAAACTATTCGATCTATAATTACCTATCAAAACTTAAAAAAGTTTAATTTTCACCTAAGTCTGATACTGAATCCAGATTCAAACCAAAATGTAGAATTCAAACTGAATACGGGCCGTCACGGCAACGCGCGTTCCATGTGAACGGTAATAATAGAAATTTATTCTCAAAAACACATCAAATATGTATAGAGAACACGTCAAAAACAAAAGAAAATTCTATTTCACTAGAATATTACAACATTAACAAAAGAAGCAATGTACGTTTAGATCTCGGTGTTGCAAGGAATTCTTGAACAGTATAGGGTTCAATATCTATAAGCAACCTATTCAATTTGGATTTGAAGATGTGAAATCTATCAATAGCTTGTAGTTCTTTAGGTATTTTATTGAAAAATGTGATGCACATGTATTCTACATTCCTTTCAGTGAGTGTAACGGTATCCAATTATCCAGCGCTCATTCAAACGCGCGTAGAGCGCCTTTCATGTGAACGTGCTCTAATACTGTATGAAGTGTTGAATGTATTCAAACCACCTCAACCTATTTCAGGTTTATTCCCGCATCTCGCCACCTAGCTCGTGGTTCAAAAAGACTGTAGATAAAATCATGATAATTGGGAATCAGCTTTACCTTGAGTGTGTCAACCACAAACCTTCGGCGGAACTTAAGTTAGAGCAGCTGCCTGCCGAGTTTACTCTGGGGCCATACTCTGTAGAGGTGTACATCAAACCCAACGTGTATGGTGATTACATATGCAGAAAAGGCAAGTGCCTCTTGGAAGTGTGTCTGGAGAAATTCTTCGAAACCTATTCGATGACGATAGTCATCTTGGGAAATTGCACTGTAGCGATATGGAAACAAAGAGGTGTTTTCTACTGTTTCGATCCTTATTCTAGGAACATCCAAGGTAGAATTTCCGTTTATCTGATACAACGAATAAAAAAACAATTATATCACAGGATATACGGCAAGAAATGGAGTGGCTTGTGTTTCAATGCACAGTGACCTAGATTCCTTGACGTGGATGTTGGCGAAGAATTACTGTGGCAAGGACACCATCTTCTACATCCATGCCTTGGTAGTGTGTCGCATAACCAGGGAACATGTAATTACTTGCGCCATTCCTCTCAACGTAACGATGGATGGTATTTCCCACGAAGATCTTAAGAAGTCGACCAAGAAGAAAGGACATAAGTTAGCAATTGGAAAACCGATTCAAGTTAGTGTATTTTCTGTATTTCTTCATTTTATTCAATATTTAATATTTTTATAGGTCAAAGAAGATGCAGATAAGTCCATAGCTACCCCACCGGTAGAGGTCCCCGAAGGGGAGTCTTTGGTACAAGTAGATTCAAACGTTGGTAGTCTTGCTATGTCCACTTTACCTCAGTTTACGCACTTTCCTCATCTTAAAACCCCGCTTGGAGGTGAAAAAATAGCCGATCTAGAATCTCCAAGTCTTTCTGACACACAGGTGAGATATCTGTAATATTGAAAGA
Source organism: Harmonia axyridis (assembly GCF_914767665.1). NCBI lineage: Eukaryota > Metazoa > Arthropoda > Insecta > Coleoptera > Coccinellidae > Harmonia > Harmonia axyridis. The sequence continues at coordinate 28,994,730 of NC_059503.1, forward strand.
AGAGAATTTCCTGAATCAGCATATTTCATAGTTAGAGCCACCTCAAATCAAAGACCAAGACGAAGGTTTAATGAAGGTGGACGTCGATTCCTACCAGCTCACGATGGAAGAGCTGGAAGGCAAGAAAGGTAAGGGAGAAGGGGATAAGGCTAAAGAAGGAGATAAGAAGAAAGATGAAAAGAAGGAAACCAAAGCTGCCGAGGCTCCAAAAGCTGCTACCGGGAAACCTGGAGAGGCTGCTGCAGGTGGAGATCAGAAAAAAGAAGGCGCAGAAGGAGAAGAATTTTATTTGGCCGCGGATGCAGTTACTGAGGTCCACTCTAAGTCCTTCTTGAATGCGACTTCCATTAATGTAAGAATTTTGAATATTTCAGCTTCAAACAATCAAAAGTTTTCATTACAGTTAAGTGCAGGACTTTCTGGTTTCATGCTGCATCCAGAGGTCCTCCCTCCAACTAATCTGGCGAAAACTTTAGGGCGAAAGAGAAGGGTCTTTTACAAATCCCAGCAGGGATCCATTATTTTAGGATACGAACCAGAACCAGATATAACCCAGTCAGAAGAGCTGAGAAAGGAGAACAATTTCGTGGATCTTCCCGACAACTCTCAGATAGTGAGAGGAAAGTCCAATATGGCGGATCTAGACAGTCAAGGTGGCGATATGGAGTACTTAGCACCTTTCGTCTGCATCATGGCTACAGCAGTGGCGAAAAAGTTTTCATTAGTATCATGGAGTGCAGATGTGGTCGAATATGTTCTGAAATGTGGACAAGAGCTTTTCAAAGCGTCGAAGTTCAGATACGACCAAGTAAGAGCTACCGAAAGAAGAAATCAAATTTAATTTTTAAATTCACAGGTTTCGCGACTGGATATTCCTAAGGTATCGCTGGGATCCACAGACTTCCATATCACCGTGGACTATCTCTTCGACACTTATCTTAAAGATAATATCCTAGAGGTAGCCCTAGACCGTATACTTTTTACCAGGTCTGACTGTGGAATCTTCGTGACTCCCAGCTATGCTTGTGCTATATTCTATCGCCACCACCTCTACTACCTTTATGACGGTTATGGTAATAACGAGATCGGTCTGAGTGAAGGAAAAATGAATACAGGCATGGCCTGCTTGGTTAGGTTTAAAGATCTTAGGAGTCTGGTGAGTGATAACTGTCTTAAGATAATCAAATAGCTTAGATTTTCATAGGTACAAAGGATAATCTATAATAAATCTGTGAGGGACGGAGTTGAACCTGTAGAGTACTCGAGGTTCGTCATTAGTAGAGTATCGGTGATAGCTTTAAATCCTCCAAAGCCGAAACTTGAAGAAGAAAGAGGAGAAGAAGATGATGAAGAAGAATGGACGGACATTGGTGAAGAGGATGTATTGGAGCAGGAAGGTGAAGAAGAAGAATCGCAGAAAGACAAGGAGACAAAACCTAAAATAGAAGTGGGGTGAGATGCTTTGAAATCTGTCATATTTTCCAAACTAACGTTTTTTTATGTCAGGTGGAAATTGTACCAAGGAATAGGTACCATAAGGGGCTCGAAAAGTATCAAAGGAAGAGGTGTCGGTGAAAATGAAATCAAGCCGGACCATTTCGCTTGTATTTGCGCCTGCTTGATGCTCATAGAGGTACCAATAGACAAATGGGATACTGCTAAAGTAGATTACTGTTTGGACCAAGGTAGAAATATATATGACCATGCGGATGATCTATGTGCCACTGAGAAGAGGATTATTAAGAACGTCTTGATAAGGAAACATTTCTTTGACATTATTGTGAAAAAGATACAAATCATCAACTATAGTCAAAACAAAGATATGGATACAGGTGTTACACATACACTACTTTTTTCAATTTCTCACCTTTTATTTTCAGGCATTGATACGTTATTCGGTAGAAGATATTCTTATTTTATAATCCAAATGGTGGGCTATTGTACGGTTATCTATAAAGGTGGTAGAAACTGTTATTACCTTTTTGATCCATACGCTATAAATAGGAAAGGAAAACCTGTTGATGAAGGAAAAGCGGGTTGGGTTAGGTAGGTATTCTCACCCATTCATCTTCTTCAATCGAAATTAATTTTTTTTCGTAATGATAAGATACAAAAAATTGAAGCAAGTGAAAAGGAGGTTGACGAAGGAAGCTTTCAAAACTGGTGGTTTATATGCTTTTTACACTTTTGAAGTGACATCAATAAAGAAAGCTCCGAAAGGTTTAATCATAGGCCATAAGATGCACTTGTATGAGGTTCCGGAACCTAAGAAGAAAGAAAAGATTTGTAAGAGTAATCGATTTTTTCTTTGAATATTTACTGATCGAATATTTAAATTCAGCCAAACCGTTCCACGAAGAGGTATATTGGTTGAACATGGATCCAATACCATGGTCTAGAATAATCAACAAAACACCTAGTGGAATACCTCGTGGTTGTCCAGATACCATGTGGCACAACTGGGACATGGAGTATAGCAACGATCTATACTCCATGATTGGGAATATTCACCAGGCTTCTTCTATGTTCCCCAGGGAGAGTAGAGGAAAACAGGTAACATCATAATTAGGGTTTTTGGTGATTTTTAGAATTTGATATTAATTTCATAGTCACTTTTTCGGAACTATTTTTGTTCATTCATAGACCCTATGCAACCTCATCATGGTAATTGGAATGCTTCAAATATACGAGTTGAAGACCTGGAGTTCCGCAATTATAGATTCGGTATTAGTGAACGGTGATAACTACTGCAGAGACTGCATCCAGGATATAAAGGATGAAAACTACGAACTGGGAATGGATGATCTCAAAAAGGATTGTGAAATATTCCCGTACTCATTTAAGGTGGAAGTATCGAATGTGGTTGATGGTACCATGTTTTTGCTTAGGTCTAGATCTTTCAATATGTACAAGGCATTAAGGTAAAGGTAAAATCCCTGGTGTATCCCCTAATGTTACTGTGATACATTTCAGGTACTTCTTCGATGACTTCGAACGACGTTTTGGTATCGTGGTAGTTAGCAAAAACAACGGGAAACGTCAAGTTGCTTTCGGAAAGACCCAAGAGCTGGAGTATTTCATGTTCGATTGTGAAGCTGTAGGGGCGCCGATGTTCGCTGACGGAAAGGCAGTGGCGTATATTCTCAGGACAACAACTCTTAATAGGTTGCTCCACGTGCTCACTCTTACTCTGAGGGGTGGAGAATTCTTCATATTTGAGGTTAAGACAAAAGACTTGAAACCTGTTGAATGATTGTAAAATTGTCTTAGTGTTGATTTTGTTCATTATAATATATTGTTGGGTGTCAAAAACATTGATTTTATTTGCTTGAAACTGGTCAGCTCGTCCGGAATTGGACACAATCTTTGTTGGTTGTTGGTATTTCTAGGTTTTGGAGTTTTTTTGTACTTGAATTTCTTGAGGTTTCCAAAGTATACAGCTGGTTCTTGAGGAGCTTATGCGGTACCTACTTTCTAATTGGAACATCTTAATTAGATATTTAAACAGTATTTAATGGTTTGAATGTTGAAGCCTACTGGAATTTGTATCCTGTCGATATCAAATCTTCTTCTTTATTTCTTTACAGCCACCTTCTTCATATTGTTATTATACTAACTGACAAAGAAACTGCAACGGCCAGAAAGAGCTCTTTTAATTTAATTTTTTTTTGGTGAAACATAGATAGTATAGCACGGAGTAAATGATTGAAATTTGTAGAAAAAAACGAAGGGTTCACAATTTTTTTCAATAAATTTGTTGATAATATGTTTGTCCACCGCGATTATCTATACACTCCCCAACACGTCTCGGCATTGATGCAATAAGATGGTCAATTTCTTCTTGAGGGATACTATACCAGGCTACCTGTACTATATATATAAGTCCGTAGGGGCTAGGGTAAATTTCCAAGCCTTCTATCCATGATGTCCCAAACATGCTCTATAGGTGAAAGATCGGGGGATCTGGGCGGCCATGGTAAAAGATTTACATGGGTCGCTTCGAAAAAGTTTAAACTGACTCTGGCAATATGAGGTCGGGCATAATCTTGCGCTGAAATATTGGATTTTCGAGCCGGTTCAGGTGAGGGAGAACAAATGGCCCCAATATTTCTTGAAGGTAACGCAGCGCTGTCATGTTACCCCGAATAAAGACTTAAGGTGACCTACTTGCATTTGCAATAGCACCCCATACCATAATGCCTACTGTCCGGTGTACATGACGCTCAACATCAAACTGAGGTTCATTTTTTTCTCCCTGATGTCGTCTGACCCTTCTTCGGCCATCATGTGCACCCACCATCAGAAAAGACGAGCTGATGCCATTCCACATTCCAATGTTGACGTTCTCTGCACCAGTGTAATCGTTGCCGGCGTTGCTCAACCGTCAGAGGTAACACAAGATGGGGCGATAATTCTGCAATCAAAAAGACCATATCCGGTGGTAAACCGTTCGGACAGTTACAGGATGGCCTTGTTCTCCTAACCACTCATCAGCTTAAGATCAAGTTATCCCAAATCGGTCTCTAATGGCCATAAGTCTTAGGCGTCGTCCTTGAACTTCATTTGTGCCCCTTCGAAGTTTGGTGCCTTCTCGCCTTCGATTTTGGCCATTATCAAACCACGCTTGACAACATCTCACAGTAGTTGGATTTCTGTTCGTACGGTTAGCGATTTCTCAAAATGACTACCCCCCTCCCGTAGACCAATAATTCGACCTCTCTCAAATTTACTTGACTGGCGATAAATTCCGCGTACACGTGCATCGACTTTGGATCTTCTCGAACAGCTGGTTTGTTGTAAAATTTAAAAAAATTGCAAAAAACGACTAAAATATTCAAGTAACAAAAATTGTTTACATGAAAAAACCTTAACGATTTTTTTCTCCAAATTCAATCACATGCACTTGCTATACTATCTATGTTTTCCAAAAAAATTTCAATTGAAACAGCTCCTTCTGAGTGTTGCAGTTTCTTTATCAGATAGTAAATATCAAATCACATTATTTAATTTCATTTTATATGAATAAATATTGTTCATACTACATCGATACATTGCTTTTGTTGTTTCAATAGAAGGTGAGATGATTCTGAGTATAAAGTGATTTTTAATGATATTATTATTTTTGAATGATGGTTTTCCGAACAGGAAGCTACATCATTTCGTCACGATATCTATATTTTTTTAATTTTTAACCGGATTTGGTCTCAAACGAGTACAGAAAAACGAAGAAACTTGGGAATTTTAGGTAGATCTTCAATGCCTTGTTTTAGTTCGTTAATAGACGGAATCTGAATAGGGGTTCCGTGAATTTGGCTATTCGAAATTTTGTGTTATGATTATCCTTAAACTACGCATTCAATTAAGATAAAATTTTGCAATTATTTATAAAATATCAGTTACAAGCATGTCGGTAAAAAAGATGAATATTTCAATGACAACCTATCCAAACCAGTGGAGATTTGGAGGGTAGATATAGGGGAGACCGGGGCTACAATTAACAGGGGTAAGTATTAACAAGAGAATTTCTCGAGAACTAAACAAGTTAAACCTACACCACGTGGTTCAAAACGCCATCTAGATCACGCCACATGACTCGGCATTGCCCAGTTGTGCTCCACGCGTCCTGCAAGACGCATGTGTACTGTATCAATTTATTACGCAGGTAACGAACATTTTTAACCTTAAAATTATTTGATTTTTACTCAAAATAAACGGCGTTATTATTATGCTTTTCATCTTTCTAGAAGCCTATTTCATACTTAATAAGGCTGTGTAGCCCAATTGACTAACGTTTCTACAAATATTTTCTTATGTTATTTGAAATCAAAAATATTCCTTTGGAGCTAAACTTAACAAATCACCGGGGTTAGAATTAACGTGTTAAAACCTACCCCAAATTTGAGGGCTAGTATTAACAAGTTTATGGACTGGGTATGATAATTAGATATAAATATTTCTTTCGTTCCATTTTATTACAGAATGAGAACGTATAAACGAAAAACTATTCGAGGAACCAAATCCTTAGAAGTCTACGAGTTGGCTGCAATGGAAGTGATAGAAAGAAATAGAAAGTATAGAGAAGTAGCGAAAGAGTTTGAGCTCTGTCACGTTTCACTCTACAACTTCGTGAAAAAAAAGAAATCGGGTGCACAAGCAGTAGTAGGTTACCAGAAAACCCGCTTAGTCTTCAATGCTGCACAAGAAGAAATTATTGCAGAATATTTGTTGAAGTGCTCCAATATTTATTTCGGATTACTACCCGAAGACGTAAGGCGATTAGCATATCAATGTGCTAAATTTTACGATGTTGATAAGGTACCAGAGTCCTGGCATGTTAACCAGATGGCCGGTAATGATTGGTTCACTAATTTCATGAAGAGAAATCCTAAGTTGGCAATACGAAGCCCTGAAGCCACCAGTTTGAGCAGAGCGACTTCATTTAATAGAACTAACGTTCAAAATTTCTTCGAGAAATACAGAAGCGTACTAGAAAGATACAGCTTCCCACCATCTCGAATTTGGAACGTTGACGAAACAGGTATCTGTCTTCTTTGCTTCATACCAATCTTATGTCAGTTTTTACTTAATACTTTTATAAATATCATAATTTCCTAGGTATCACAACCGTGCAGAAGCCGAAGAAGATTGTTGCTGGCAAAGGCACAAAGCAGGTCGGTGCGGTAACATCTGCTGAAAGAGGTGTACTAGTTACACTTGTAGTAGCAACAAATGCTATTGGCAATGCCATACCTTGTATGTTTGTCTTTCCTCGTATTCGTTACAATGACATATTTGTTAGAAATGGACCACCAGAATGCATAGGAGTTGGTAATCAATCGGGCTGGATGACTCAAAAAGAGTTTGTGAAATTCATTGATCATTTTATTCATCATGTGAAGCCGTCAAAAGAAGACCCTGTCTTACTCTTACTAGACAACCACAGCTCACATGTGAATGTAGAAGTAGTTAACAAAGCCAAGGAAAATAATATAATTCTATTGTCATTCCCACCTCATTGCTCCCATCGCCTATAGCCTCTTGATGTTGGAGTGTATGGTCCACTTAAAAATTATCTAAATAGAGCGCAAACTTCTTGGATGAGTAGTAATCCCGGAAAAACTATGACCATATATGATCTCCCTGGTATTGTTAAAGATGCATTGCCTCTGGCATTGAATCCGAGGAATGTGATAAACGCATTTAGGAAATCTGGTGTCTGGCCACTCAACGACGAAGTCTTCTAAGATTCGGACTTTGCGCCATCATATGGCACGGACCGTCCTGACCCGACGAATCAAGATTTTTCATCGAATTCAATTAATTCTGAACTACTGAACGATATGCCCGATTTGGACAGCTCAACTGTAGTTACTGCGCACGTGTTTAATGGGCCAGTAGCTGGACCATCAGGTTTGCAGAGGGATTCTAATGATTTCTCCATTGAAACTGTAAGACCTCTGCCAAAAGCTTCACCACGAGCTCCATCCAACCGTAAGCGGGCTAAAAAATCTGCCATTCTCACCGATACACCTGAAAAAAATGCGTTGGAAGAAGAACAACACGTTAGAGAACTGAAAAAGAGGAAAATGGAGGAAAGAAAACATAACAAAGAGAATAAGAAAGAAAAAGGAAGAGGTAAAGGAAAGGGGAAGAAAGACGAGAAAATAGAAAAGGTAAAAAAAAGAATATTAAACGAAAGCAATGATTCTGATGAAGCAGATGAATGTTTTTGCATTGTTTGTGGTATGTTGTATAAGGATGATTTATCAGGTGGTGATTGGATACAATGTATCTCTTGTAAAGAATGGGCCCAAGCTGGGTGCATCAAGGGTGATATCACATCATTCCTTTGCTTGAATTGTGATTCAGATGACGATGAGTACGAATAGTTTTTTTTATTTTTAATGTAGTCTATAATACTCAGCTATTTTATAGTTATAGTTTGATAATAAAGTATTATTTCATTGTCATGTTAGTTTTCTTTCATATTAGTTTGAATAACATCATGTTAATAAATGCCCCAGAGCTGTTAGTTTTAGCCCCAACCACGGGGTAAGAATTAACAAATGGTTTTCTCGTCATTAAAATGTCTCTTTAAGACATCATTAATTCAATCTTTTATTTATGTTATTAACATGATGCCTGAACATTTGAAGTATCAATTGACGCAAAAACCAGGTCTAAATGTTGAATAATTTCGGAATTACAAATGAATATGCAATTTTTGTTAATTGTGGCCCCGGCCTCCCCTACAATAAAAAAGTCGAGTTTCTGCGAAATTCCATGTTGATCGAATCAAGGAGATTAAAAAAATATATTTTTCAGTGATACCATGACCGATGAGATTTTGCAAGTTTATAAAAAAAAAATTTCGAGCTCTTTACAAAATTCCATATTCCATATCAAATTATTCAATTTAATGATAATTCATATCAAACAATGATGATGATTAATTAAGAATTATCCATTATTTATAAATATTCAAATTAATAGAATTAGAATTAGTATTTCGTTTTCAAATGGATAGTAGAAAATTCATTCGGCAACAACTTCTACTATAATGTAGTAAAAAAGATCTGGTAGGTATATTGTTTATATTCATTAATTCTGAATTAACATGATGGTTTTTCAGCGAAAACTAAGAAGGATGGTCTTCTATTCAAATTTTCGTTAAAAGTTCTTTCTCTGTTAAAATATCTTTAATTTAGAATCCTCACTAAAAACGTATGGGTTTTGGGAGATACACACTTATCAAGCGGTTTTAGAAGACCTAAATGTCCAAATGGGTAATCTATTTCCCTATTATTGTGCATTTAAAGTGTTTAATTTCCCCATTTTTTTCAATTCGATTATTGATTAAAAGGGAATCAACTCTGCAACTTATTTGACTCACTATCAGTTCCCCCTTGACGTCTGAATCAAAGCGGGGCACAAATATAATAACATAATCAGAATCAAGGGCCAAATCGTAAATTATTAGCAAATCATTTTTTAATAACTCTGTGCGAAGAAATTAATGTTAAGAAGGTATAATTAAGGAATACACCAGTTCCCTCGTTAATTTGTTTTTTGTGTCGGTCAGCCTCTGCGCCTTGTTCCTCCAAAATTTTCCACTCTAGATGGGAATTTCTGCCCGTGTTGTTGTGATTCCAATTATTAAAGATTAGTGACGTTTACTGACTACCGTAGATCATCTGGCGGAACATCTTGAATACCTGGAGGCATTCAGCTTTTCAATTCGTCCCCGTTTCAAATCGTAAAAAATATTCGGCAGATGATAGCTGAAAAAAACCACAAAGTAATACTTTCTATTGATCCATAAAAACCATCAGTTATTAATGATTTAACAGAAACAAGAGGAGTTGACGTTGAAAAATTTTGAAAGTATGTTTCATTCTCTAATTTGTTGATGTTTCGTTTCCATATTTTTCATCCCGTTTTTCCTCTTTGTGAGCCTTTTCTGAAGCTAGACTTTGTTACTTTGACCTACACTAGATCTGAATGATCTGAGGACAGGCCGCCGTGAGAACCAGCAAACCGGACATTTTGAAGGGGCGCCAAATTGTAGCGGCGCAAAGTCAGTTGATAAAACAAGACACAAAATGTTTTCCTATTAATAACATAATAAAATTCCCAAAAGCCAAATTTTTAGAAAGCAATAAGGTGCTCTCAACTATAGATATGAAAATACAAATAGGCACTAAAATGCACCTATGTCGCCTTTTTACTATAGACATATAGAGCATCGTACTTTTAAACAATTCAGGACGTTTTTCGATGATATCAACAAAACCTCCTTAAGTTAAAAAATATGTTTTCATATGAAATTTAAATGATTCCTGAGAGGAATAACAGCAGAGGCTCCTTCAAAAAGAATTCAGCTAAATAAAGCGAAGAAGGGCAGCAAAATTTTATTTTGCTGGGGCGCCAAAATGTCTGGCGGCGGCCCTGCTGTAGTGGCCATGGTAGGTTATGGCCAGATAAAAAAATCTTATTCATTCCATTCAAATTTATTTATTCATGTTTTTAGAAAACGAAACATGTATCGATTTCAGAAAATAGCGGCCATGTAAATCAACAGATCATGGATAGATGGATTAAAGAAACCGTTCGTAATTTCCCTACCCTTCTCACCTACCGGTGATATGCAGATCGTCAGTTTTCCCACCAGTACTCATGCAACGACAATCGTCAATTTGAGTTTAATAGTCAAGATCGAACGTTTGCACACATGGGTGGTGAAAATCGGCAGATCTAATCGACAGTCCCCATTTTTGGTATGGCTCTGTCTGTATTTCTGAAAATGTGATCTGAATTGAACATTCATACTGAAATTGATGATCAGATCTCATATTCGATTCGATCGTATCATGTTGTAGCGCAATTTCCGAGCTTTTGAATAATATATTGTGAGAAATTACTATGGAACGGATGAATTTCAAGTAATACTATCCATATAATGAAAAAGATAAGCTACGATTTTCAGCCGGTATCTTTACTAGGATCATAAGATTTTATTCATCACTCATAATTACAACTAATTCATTATTAACAAATATTTCGTATTATTTTTTTCTCTTAATTGATATCCAAGTAATGTGAACTGGCAGCTGTATTCCAGGTCCATGTTGAGAAAACAAATTTTGGACGCAGATGAGACGCTGACTGTTTATTTTCATACATTTCCTTACTCACATCTCTAATAAGAGGACATTTGGCTCTTATAAAAGGATTCATTAAAATTAATTTTATGTGTTTCCACGGGTCCATTGTATCTGAAATATCACAAAGGTGGTCACGAAGCTCCATTAAATGGACTTGTGCATTACCTAACATTAATTTTTGTATCTCCGTAACGAATTCAATGTACCCATTTTTTAATCTCCAATTACCGTGCTTGCTTGCTTGCAGTTGAAAGAAGAAACAGAAGAAGAGCACGAAAAAACAGAAAGAATGACGTATAGGAAGAACTTTAATGATATAATGGAGGTTGAAATGATCTTAAAAAAAAACAATTAGAGAAAATAGTGTTTTGAAATAATTTTTAACGGATTCAAAATAAAAAAATTGCAGGTTGCAGTAATAGCATGAAAAAAGATGAAATAGGGATCAAATGGTAATCAGGATTGAACGACAATCAGAAAAAGAGGTGTTTAAGTTCTTAAACAGCTATTTTTCTGATTGTCGTTCAATCCAATCAAGGGTCCGAAATTGACAAATTAGGTTAGGAATAGTATCCAAGGCTAGAAGCCAGAATATCAGTCGAGACCGTTGGTGAGGGCAAAAGCTAAAGAAATTGCGGAGCAATCTAGCTACAACAGTTTAACTGCATGTGATGGATGCTTTCAAAAATGGCTTAGAAAATATAATATATAATACACTAGCAAGAAAAAAAAAGGTTCACTAAGATTTTACGCTGTTTTTTCCAATAGGCTCACCAGTTCAAAATGATTCAATCAGAAAATCAACTAAATATCCCCAAAATGTAGACATAATCGTATTGGCTGATAACTTGATGAAAGAAACCATCTTCGAATAATCCTTCACGATAAATTAATCGTTTATCAGTTGCGTTCAATATTGGCCATTGAAAAGTTTGTTTTCCACTCTCTAAAAGAAATAATTTTATAGATGAGTCTACCATTTGCAGATTGTGTGCAGTGGCACTTATTGAAAATGGACTAAGCCAGAGATCAGTTGCTAGAAGAATTAATGTTAGGCTATCTACGATCTAGAGTCTGAAGAATATTGACAAGAAATAAGGAGGCAGGCCGGTTGATCTGAAGACCTGGATCTGAAAGACGACGGTGCACATCGTTGAGGGATGACAGATTCATGGTTTCTTATTTCTATAAGTCTTCGAAATCTATCTGATGTTGAAATTCGAAATCGATTGATACGTCAGGTAAACGTAAGGATCTTCTCGCTCTCGACCATGTCCTTCCAAATTTGTTTTGACCTACCTCTTCTTGGTTTTTTATCCACTTTCTTCTCCCACATTTGTGTCACTAGTCTCTTCTCCTCCATGCGATGCAAGTGTCCCCACCATCCCAGTTGTCTCGCTCCAAATATTCTACTCAAACTCATTCCTCATCTCTTTATTTCTTCTCCTGTGGAATCTTGGCAAGCTTTTCACTCCTCTAAAAAGCTTCATCTCTACTTCATCGAATGAAAAGACCGAAAATCATACACATGCCAATCTGTGTGTAATGATTAGAATACTCGCACGAGCTTTTTTTTGTTATCTTACACATATACGAATAATTCTTTATCAATCAGGTTTGAATTCCTCTAAAATGTAGTCATATTAATTATTTTTTCTCGACCTTTCTCAATTCCAGCGTAGGGAGACAAAAATAACTTTGCTGATATCCATAACAGGTCTTCGTCCTCATATAGAAAACAGTTCAGCAAGGCTAGAGGTTCCGGCTGTATCAATATTGGTTCTCAGTCTTTTTCGGTAGAATACTGAAAATTATTGAGGTCAATTCGAAAAATTCTCTTATTTATGTAACCTTCACCTAATAATTGCTATCAGTTATTGACACACTTATAGGGGAAATTGAGGCAATTAAAAAAGTTCATATTGTTAATTTTGGTTTTTATTTTCTGGTGACTAATCTTTGGACTCGATTGAGAATCTTTTTTCTAATCTTATTTGAAATTTGTTGTTCCGCCGCTTGTAACAGAAATCAAGAGAACTTTATGTATGAATTCGTTACGAATACCTGGTTTTTCTCTTGTTTTATTTAAAGGATTCCTACTTAAGGGAATATTCTATAATGTTCAGAGCAGATTTTAAGAAACAAGGAAAAGCTTAATCAAGAAATGCAATGGTGTCGCAGGGCTTCCCTCAAATTATTGCTTAATTATTGCATAAGCAATAAAAAACAACATGAATTTAACATAAACTAGATGGACCTGGAAGTCTTGGACCCCCTTGAAAAATTGTGGCCCCTCCATCTCAAAGTATTATAGTTATAATGAATTTTTAATTTTCAAGATAATCATGAGGATTTCAGAAAGAATTATCTGGGGTCCCGTTATATCATAAAATCAGTGGCGCACCCAGAGATTGAGTCAGAAGAATTAGTGGTAATATTCGAAAAACATGATACAAATGAAGTAAAGTAAAGTGTCTGTCGAATACTAAATTGGATTAGTGAAGATGCACCAGTTTAAAAAATTGACAGAAATATATTTTTCAGCCAAACATAATTTTTCAGTAGAAAAACTATTATTTTCATTTCGTTATCGAACGTTCGTTCCCTGAACAGAGCGCAATATCATTTTTTCACAATCGAATTTTCAATATGAGCGGATCCGAACCGTCAGTTTAATAACTGATCAAATTCCAATTCTAAAAATGACAAAATTAATATTTAGTCATTTTTAGAATTGGAATTGTATTTCAAAACAAAAATAAACCGAATTAATCATAAAGATATATTATTGTGAAGGAATAGACATAAAGTTGTAAATTTTTTGATATTTAAAATAAAGTACCTATATCTCAACTCGAATAGGTAAAATTTTTTTGCACTTCTGAGTTAATAATAAGTTAAGATAAAGAGTTATCCATAAGAGGTTTCATTTTGCCAGCCACTATATGGACAGCTGTCACTATTGAAGCTGTGATATTTTCGCATTTTACAAGTAAAACCAACAACATTAAGAAAAAAATTTCAAATTTCCCTTCTTTTGAAGAAGTTTTCCGAAGGAGTTTGCTTACTCATAATAATATTGTGATATATAAGGTTGTTACATATAATGGATATTCGTCCTGGGGGGGGGTATATCCCCCTTATTCCACCCCCCCTCCTGGGTACGCCACTGTTAGGTGGGATCTTCTTCAAAATCCACCTCATTCATAGAAGTAGGCCAATATAAATAAAATCTATCAGCTCGTAGAAATGATGAACCATCATTTGATTTCCTAGTAGTACTTATATTGATAAACTTCTGGCAACCCTCATTATGCAGAACTAAGTCGTTCTTGACCTCTTGATTCCTCTCCTAGTGACATAGCACAACTTGTAGTTTTTCGTTCCAATTACAAGAATTTCAAGGTTTACTTACTCTGCATATTCAGATAGATAATTCTTTTTGGGAACGATCTAGTTGTTGAGTTGCATTATCAATATGTCCACAAGAATTAATTACGTAGATCAACGTAATTACGTACATATTGTATATGTTTCTATACGTCTATCCCTTATCAAACTCTCGGCAGATAGGGCAAAGAACATTCGACTTGGACTCATTATGTTCTTATGAATTCAGAGGCCACAGTTTTGTCTTGAAAGACAAAAGTTGACTTGTCTGTTTTATCGTTTCGTCATCTAATTAAAATTAGTGTTTGAAAAGTTGATACTCTACAACAAAAGCCAATCATTATCATTGAACTTGAGAGTAAACCGCAGATAAGATCGAATTCTATCCAAATAAACATCACCTTCACCATTGGGTTGTATGCGGAACTCCTAGTGATTTGGAACATTGACCTTGGTCAGAAATGTACCAGAACTATCATAAATAATCAACATCTGGAGGAAGAGCTCCAGGTATAAAAATTTCTTCTTTAGCAGTTTATAAACTCATTAACTCATTTAGTACTTCGATTTTACTGTTTTACGATTTTGATATTGTGTCAAGTAAATTTGGTTCTTCCTTGAGCATTATTTCAGGATGATTCATAATGTGATGGTTTCGTGGAAAATTTCATGAAGAATTTCTATTGGAATTGACACAGGAAAGACCAACTTATATGTTAGGATATCGAATTTAGGTAAAAACAAAAAAAACAAAATATATCTATATATCATTCTAATCTAACTGCTCCATCAATTATGGATACATGAATCATGAAATAATTCGAAATGTGTTAAATGATTATAAAATATAAAGAATGTCAATAGTACTACGCTAATACGCATCTTTATCGGAAAAATTAACGAGAAATTGAAAATTTAGTGCATCGTCAAAATTGTTGAACTGGAAGAATGCATGCATGCATATCAGCGGCGGATCTAGAAAGGGGGCCATAGGGACATGGCACCCCCCTCGCGAACCTTTAAATATAAAAATTTTTCCTAAACTATGGAAAAATATGCGTGGACACTCAGAAGGGTGAAAGATTGAATGAGATCTACAATGGTAGGACCATTTGCAGCAGTCTGAATGTTGAAAATATTATTCAAAGATACGCTTGTCAAAAAAAAATAGGAGACTAGAATTTGTTATTGAGTTTTTAATATTTGATCATGTTTTTATTTATAAGGTGTAGTTAAAGGGAATACATTATTTTTCCATTTCCAATAGATGGCTTTAGTTGTCTGTATCCCGCGTTGTATAAGTCCAATCAGGTTCCACTATATGGCGTTAGAAAGATGAGATTTCGCACCATGAAAGCTCTCTGACAGTTTTGTAATAAGTTGACTCAGTTAAGTTTGAGCGCGACACAAAGATGGACACTAGCAAAAAGAAAATACACCATATTTCACAATTTTTTTTCGATGAAGGCAAAAATACAAGCCAGGCTGCTGAAAATTTCAATAGTGTTTATGGACTTGATACTGTAATAGCCAATCACGTGCAATTATGGTTACGTCGATTCCGTTCCGGTAATTTCGATGTCAAAGATGCACCACGCACTGGGAAGCCATTTGTTGAAAATATCTATAAAATCATGAACATTGTCGAGTTCTATTTCGATTGCTCAAGAGCTAAAGAGTGCACAATAAACACTATTTGCATAAGTCTGACCTCTAACATATGCTAGATGTATGGGTACCACACAAGTTAACGCAAAAAACTGCATGGACTAAATTTCCACTGCGAATCACTGCTGAATCGCAACAAAATCGACCCATTTTGGAAACGCTTGGTGACTGGTGATGAAGAGTGGATCATTTACGACAACGTCAAGCAAAAACGATCGTGGTCGAATCTGAGTCGTCGGAAACAGCCAGAAAGGTTTTTCTGCTCCCTAAAGGTACAACTGTTAACTCGGATCTGTAGTTATCGAACAGAACAGCGCATATTCGACCTGAATTGGATCATTCTAACTATTGTAGCATAAAATGAAAAAACAATTACTGTGCTGAAATCAGTATAAAAATACCTTTAAATTGAGGTATCACTCACCCCATCTTCCCTATTCAAAAATTGGGGGTGGGGGTTGTAGCAGCAAGGGTTGAAGCGCTATGTGTCCGTAACCTACATCTTAAGTTGTCCCCTCGAAACAGAAATCGACCTGTCCGAGCATTTCTATCGAAAAACTTTATTTCGTCTGTAATCTCGTCTGTTTCGTTTTCAAATGGCCACCCTGTATATATGGGCGTACCCAGGCATAAACCTTGGGGGGGATAAAGAAAAGAATTTTCAAATTTTCCTTCTTTTGAAGAAGTTTTCCAAAGAAATTTGCTTACTCATAACAAGATTGTCATGTATAAGGTTGTTACATATAATGGATATTTCCCCTGGGGGGAGGATATATCTCCCTTATCCCCCCCTTGGGTACGCCACTGATACTTGGACTAGAGATACATCTGATTAATTGGAATATAACAGACTTTTTTTCTTGAATTGTTTGAATGGATAAACCAAGGTTTTTGTTTCGAAATATTTGTGTGTATTGAATGCATTTAAAGAGATTAATGGCGTTTTAAGATTTGCATGATATTTCACAATCAAATGGGAAAATAATGTAGAAGAAAAATCAACTGGAAGACCTTGTTTAATTGATGAGGCGAACGAAAAATTATGCAAATACGAGATGTGATTGTTAAGAATTCAACGTATATTTGATTTGAATAATAAGGTTTTGACCGGTCATCTTTCTAAATTTAAATTATGGAATTTACTCAATGGAAATATGATATTCTCTCAATTAGCTTAGGAATAATGATATGTAATGTTGGAGGAAGTGATCACAAATCAATTATAGTTACTGAGGTTAGAAGGCTTTATAGCCCAAGAGCCCACGATGGCCAGATCTCGTTCTTTTATAAAAGATGAAAGATTTTCTGTGCAAAGTATGGTTAATTTGAACATTTTAGTTGTCGACTGCTGTGGTCAGAATCAGATGAAAAGGTGCACACTTTTTTTTTGATTTTTAAAAATTTGGAAGTGACCTGCAAATCTTTGCCAATGCCTTAAAAATGCGTTTTTTGGCAATTTAATGAAGTGCTGGCGGTATATGTTAGTGCACTTATGCTTCCGGGTTCGCCCATGTATCTTTTGTTAATTTTATTCCAAAGAGTTCTTCCGGGATTGTTGTACACTTCGGAAGCTGTTTGTATTGAAATATTTTTATTTCGAACTGCATTGATTGTTCGGATTAGTGTTTGCATCCAACTTCTTTTTGAATCGACGACCTATAATTGTGCCTCAAAATAATACAGGTGAAACAAATTTGGTATGTCGCAATGTCTCCCGCCAAAGGGCCAAAATAGAAAAATTTCCCGAAATGTCGAAATCCTCTGAACCCTATGTTTTCAGTTTTTTTCAACGTGACGTTTAATGAATGTAAAGTAAGCTGCTGAATTTATTTCGATGTACCGTTCGCCATACTTCTGCACAACTCCTAGTATTTCGCATATATACCCACGTTAAAAAATTACCCGCTCACATAAGATACCGTAGCACACCATTCAAAGTACGCCAGATGACTGCGACGTTTGCAACATGTGGGTATATAGTGTGGTTAAAGGTTCCGATTCGTGATTTCTTACTTATTGCCTAATACTTAAAATATTAGGCAGTTCGGCAAAGTCACCTCCGTTGGCAAAGTCACACCGCTCTACCGTACCTTATTTTTTATTCTGAAGACCAAGTTTAAAAAAGTTTTCACAAAATAGTCCCATTATAATGTCAACAAACAATATCCAAAAATTCCACTAAAGACTGCTACTATCGAACATTATTGTATTCTTCTTCAGGTCATTCAAACTTACATCGAAACATACCACTAGGTACATACTAGACAAATTTTCATGTGATTGGATTATAATTCCCTACAATTATAATACTCTTTCAGGTGAAAAACGCATAAAAGAACTGTAAAAAGTGGTCGAACAAAAACATCCATACCAGATTAATCTCTGAAATTTTTTCTCAAAAGCACTATGACAACATTGCTAAATCGGCTAAATAGTAAATAGGCCCCATTTGAAGAAAAAAAGGTGCTGTTTCATCAAGACAATGTGCCATGTCACAAATTAATGAAAACTACTGAAAAATTGCATGAATTGGGCTCCGAATTGATTCTGAATCCACCATATTCGCCAGATCTGGTCCCCAGCGACTTTTTCTGTTTTCAGAAAGAAATTTAGGTCCAATGAAGAAGTAATCGCCGAAACTGAGGCCTATTTTGAAGCGAAAGACAAATCGTACTACAAAAATGATATCGAAAAGTTGGAAGATCGCTTAATCGCTATATTGAAGGCATCTATGTTAAATAATAAAATCGAATTTTGCCAAAAAAATTTGTTTTACTATGGTAGACCAAGGACTTTTCAATTGGCCTGTTATATTAATTATTAACCGTCTACCACAAAATTGACAGTCGTCATACCACCAGCTTGGATTAATTTTTATAATAGCCATAATTTTCCGGCAATGGGTGGTGAGTTTTCTTATGTTCTCCCGAAGAAAAATTAAAAAGTTTATTTATACTTTAACGAATTAAATTCTCTATGCCATACATCAACCACCACCCAATCTCTATAGTCGCTGGTCGTCTTTACCAGTGTAGGGGACATGCACAGAAAATTTTTCAGCTCTTATAAAATAATAAAGGTCTGGCCGTCGTCGGCTTTTGCCCTTTTATGAAAAAAAAAAAACACCCAGCTGGTGATATGACGACTGTCAATTTAGTAGCAGACGGTTATTACTTAATTAATATAAGTACCTTATATTCAAATTTCCAAATCTCAATCATTGTAACCATTTCAATAGATATTTTTGAACTTGATATATCCGATTTTAGCAATGTTGTCGCAGTGCTTTTGAGTATCCAGAAAATTTCAGAAATTAATCTGTTATGGAAGTTTTTGTTCGACTACTTTTTACACTTCTTTTATGCGTTTTTTACCTGGACGACTATTATAATTGTAGGGTATTATAATTACCTTCAGAATAAAAAATGCGTTTCAAGAAAAAACTTCCGTCTATTCTTATCCGCGTCATCACTAGAATGGGAAAACCTACAAGTGCAAAAAAGCCTAATTCAATTCTGACGATTTCGAAGAACAAGTTGTAATATCGAGTCGAAAGAATACTTGGACGAAGAAAAATTAGTGTAAAAGGAATGCCGGATCTTCTGGGATCCAGTTGATTTAATGGACGAACCTCAGGCAACATTAAATCGCAATAATGACGTTTGATTGATGGTTGGCTGTGCGAATTTTGGCAATGAACTTGATCGATGAAAGGAAAAAACGACGCTCATGGCATCTGCGGTCTGTATAGTCAATTTATATCCAACTGTACTCTTACATTGTTTTGTCAGTTATCTATTGAATTTTCATAGTATTTCGTTGATGACTTAGCAAAAAAAGTTTGTAAAAAATTCGTGAAAGGCAATGATTTAACGACAGGAGTAGAAGAGCTTCTTTGACGGCCTTGACACTGGTGGAATCGTTGACAAATTAAAAAAAATATATTAGTGTAAAAATGAATACAAATGAACAAAAAAGGGTTTTCTCATAGGAAATTTTAAAAATTGAAAATAACATTCTTAAATCCTTTGAAAAAATATTTAACTCATATCATTTTTTTTTCGGAGCTTTTAATTGGCGTACTGATGTAGTATTGACTCACATTTTAGTTTTTCCAGTGCGTTATATTATATATACTAGATGAGTCAATTGTGCTCCATTGGTCGATAACTTCTGGAAATTTTGAGTAAGGGGAATAATAAAAATTTTGACGAAATCAACATTACCTAGCGCATAAGCTCAAATTATTTTCGAATTAACCATCCTATTTTTTTAAACGAGAATGCCCAATTTTAATATCATATTCATAATCGAAATTCTGATTTCGAAATTTCCACTTCTCATCATTTAACTGTGGTCCTTTTTGACTTAGGCCACTTTTTTCGACAAATTTCATTTTTTCGACAAATTTCATAGTTATGTTTCAAACTAGTGATTCCCAAAGTGGCCCAGGTGGACCTCCGGGGTCCCACGATGTCGTGAAGAACAATGGAAAAAAGAGTAGATAATAAAAAATTTAGGTTCCATTTTGAAAATTTTGAGTTTTGATGAAGATGAGTTGTCCAACTTCATGATCTTCTGATGAACACCCTGTACATTTTTGGTCCAAACTGCAAACAGTGTAATAATAGTACGCATTGCAGAATCGAAAACGAAAGAGGTTTTTCTGAAAATTACTTTGTCTGCAGAAATATCCAAAAAATGCGAGTTCTCGCCGTTAAAATTTTTTTCATAAGAATCCTATTATCTCATGAACCGTTGAGTTTATACCCAAGGTATGGCATATTGCTGAAATTGAAAAAAAAGTTATCTAATGATGCAATAATATATTGGGTATGCCATTTGAAATAAGGAAGTAGTAGTCTATTTCCGGTATAACCGGAAGTAGAGATCTGAAAATATTTTAGTGAGAAAGACGATTATCTCAAACCCCCAATTTTTGGAACAAAATTATGATTAGTTTTCCATAAACGTCTAATAGGTCATCGCGGTGAATCACCCTGTATATTGCGGGAGTCCACCGAAACCAGTAAAGCTATTAAGGAGGTCCACGAAAAAAAAAATTTAACTTTTGCTTTAAACTAACGATGATATCTTGAAACCCATTCGAGATAATTGTACGATTTTTTTTATTGAATTATTCTGCAAATTTACGTATAAAAGTGGTCCGAGAGATTCTGAAGAAGACAATTTTTTTATAGCTACCTTTAAAAATGTCAATGAGTCCATATATTCAAATGACATGTCCTGATTATTTTTTGCCTGTCGGATACCCTAGTGAGTATAGTCTTCTTTTTTGTTGAGACATGTTACGCCTAAAATGAATAGTTATCAAAGTGCTCCGCATTTCCTACTGTATACAATTTCAAAGGGATAAGATTAATTTATTTTAAGGAGAAAAAATTCGGGATTCAATAGCGCAGCATGTTATTTATTTTATGATTTTTTCATAAGAGTTGATGTATTATGTTTTATTATAAGATAAACTTCAGATAGAAATTGATAGTATCTTTTATATTATTCAAATAACAATTGCAAAATGCAAAATTTCATGTAATGCGAGTTAATTAATCTTCATTGCTTCAATATCGGTTGTTCCACGTGTTCGAACCTAAAACCAAAATAATTCACTTTTCAACACATACACTCTTCATATCCTTAACTCTGGTAGGTCAGTGCATTGTGTTCGCAGAGACCTTGTACTGGATCCACTAGAAAAAAATATTTATCAAAATGAAATACATATACTCAAATAAGAATATCTTTCTTCATTATATCAATTTTCTCAATTCATATGTTCTATAGATAACCTTCATCTTCAAGTCCATGTTTAGGAATCGTCGTCAAAGAGACCTATCAACTGAATTAACAACAAGCGAATAACGTTCTGCTATCAATTCAAGCTAACTGTTTATATTTACAAATTTGCTTATGACTTGTTGCTGAGATAGGTACCTACACTGCGTTGGAACATCCGTGATAAAAACGAAATGGGTCATGCCTACAGAATTGTCGCTGAGATTAAACTAACCAGGCTAAAGATTGTCTTCTTCCGCATCTCTTTCCTGTATTTCCGATAGAAGAATCAGAGATTTTTGTTCTTGCACATAAATATATCACCTACAAAATAATTTGGAGCCGGGAGTGGTCTCAAATGATAAAGCTCGATTAACTAATGACGAATTCGTGGTCAAATTTATGTATGACCAGTCGGTCGTAAGAACTGTCGAATTAAAAGACCTAAAAACTTGAATTTTCCATAAATATGGCTGACCGAATTTATTTTCCTGTTGCTTTCAAAAATGCCTATTTGATCGAGATAAAACTTGCATTTGAATCTAAATTATCAAATCGAAGTTTTGAGCAAAATGTCAATCGTTCAAACTAGAACCTTAGAAAATTAAAAAAAAAATATCAAAAAAATCAAAAAAATATATTTCCTTGATACCAGTACCGATGGAAATGAGATTTTGAGTGTTCCTATGAAATAACTATTTCAGCTTCTGTAAAATTTCTGATCACATCATTAGAACCATTGAAAATTCAAGAAGAAATTGAACAAGAAATACCCATTAGTTTTGTGTCTATTAAGAATTTAAGCTTTGTGTAAAATTTTGTATTGATATCCTAGTCAAAACATAAAATTCAAGCATAATATCGAAAAAATTGGGAAAGCACTACAGTGAAGTCTGGAGTTTTTGGGCACTCGTCTTTCATTCGCTTATTGCCCCCTGTATAAAGTTTTGCGGTCTCTTAGACGTAATTAGTGCATTGAAAGCGTTCAAAAGCTCCCGAATTTTCGTCAATGCTTCTCTCATTTTCAAATTAGATTTCATGCACTCTTTTAAATCTTGTTACACTGTACTAAAATTTTCCCACCCTTGAAAGCAAACAAGCTTCCCTTCAAATCGGCTATTTGACAAATTTTTCAAATATATTCAAATTTTTCAGTGATATTTATTGAGCACAAGAATAGTGGATATTTCAATTTATTTGAATAGCAAAAAGGGAGGTGGGTGACTGTTAGCCAATTTTTTGTTAGGAATCCTGCCATCATTAAATTCTAATGGAGGATAAGGAATGAAAGATTTTATGAAAAGAAAAATTGAATTGCACGACGCTCAGAAAAATGTTTCTGTTGACGAAATCTGCCATTATTCTCCATCAAGAATGCTCCTTCCAAATTAAGTGGCGTAAAATCTACATAATGAAAAATAATGAAAAAGTTGTACTCATTCCAGCCTTTGCATTAGGCTAGGATTTCAGCTATGAAAACTGGCTTCTTCAGCTATTTCCTATAAGATGGCCGACCACTTAGGGTAATACTCCAGGAATCCAAAATTCCTGAAGAGTTAAGAGATCTGAGGTACGAGAGCACCCAAAGATCTGATATGCATGAAAAATTAAAAGAAGCCCTTGATGATGTTTGTTCTACCGAAAATCCTGGAAGAGAAAATATTCAAACTGTTCAAGTGGTGAGGGTTGAGAAACCTCATAAATCCACTGAAATACAAGTACCACAGGGATTCCTTTATGCTGAGGGCAACAGCAGAGTGGAACCAAAATGTGTCAAGTGCGATGGTGGTAAGCACCCTTCAAGAGAGTGCGACTCTCATCGCATCAATATGTCTGTCCATAAGAAGATGATGCTGTGCAGAATCATTGTACGACCCACTGTGACTACTATCTGCTTATTCTCCAACGTGCACTCTGCAACAAAGTTTCATGAGTTACAAATCTTCCCAAATAAATTCCTCAGAACAGCTTTCAACATCGTGTGGCCAACCTATAATTTTTGAAGCAATTCATTCACGAAATAGCTCACAAAACTCTTAGGAAAAAACACCATACCTGAGTATTAGAGAATCTCTCTGCCAGATACAAGCGTCCAAAACTTATACTCCAGTCAGTGAGTAGTAGTGCACTGTACAACTCAATCTTCTCCCAAAGTCCTGATTAGGTGACAGGCAATTCCATTTCTTGCGTTTTATCCACTTTTCAGATTGGAATGAAGAAGTCTTCGAATCTTTAGTCCCACATTGTTCAAGCTTTCACAAAGTAGTTCGTCCATGAGGATTCCAAAGCCAAAGATTATTCAATAAAAACTATGTGGTAAAATGAATAAAGCATTCAATCTCTTAGAGATCGGAATTGAGATTGGAAGGAGAACGCACCTCTAGGACTAGGCTAATCGAGTGTTATGTGGAGCTTGGTTCAAAGGGAAATTTTGAAAATTTTATAACTACGAAACTAACAGAGCTAGGAATTTGCGATCGCATTAAATATGAATTTTTCAAAATTTGAATCTATGATTTTTTGCTTTGAAAATTCATGGATCGTTATCACGATCTTGGAGGAACAATGCGTTATCATAAATGCACCAAGTTTCATGCAAATAGCTCTCATAGTTTTGGACGAGTAGGTTGTTTTTGATTTATTATTATGAACTATGAAAAAATCTAACACCTCTTGTAATTTTCAAAACAGTATCCTCATAAAAGTGAAAACAACATTGTAAAGTATCGCATAAATAGGTGAAATAAAAATAACATCCAAAAATTATAACATCCTTTTCCGTGACTCTAAATATAATAGTAATAATTCTTCAAGGTTTTCTTGAGTCAAATTAGACATTAGACATGTATGTTTTTGTTTATTTTTGGGTCCGAGAAAGATAGTCTTGACTTGATGACTTGACAAATGTGTGATAGAGTTAAAATATTCGGAAATGTGGCTTTCGTCCTCTAAACGACCTCAAATTCTTCATAAATCTCTTTTTTAAAATTTTTGTACAATTCTTGAAAATGAATAAATGAGTAACAAATTTACCTTTTCATAATTCCATCACATTATAATCTAATTGTAACGAATGTAAACATTTATAGTGAATGTACTGAGATAGAGTGAATAAAATTATTATTATTATTATTAAATTATTATAATGTTGGCTTTGCCTTTGAACTAGAAAAAAATGAATGGCATATTTTCAGGCTTGATTTTCGAGAGAATTGATTTGCTATAAGCTATAAGAGAAAATTGGAAAATAGCGTGAAAAAGTTCTCATAACTTCTTTATTACTGGTTCTGTTTCACACGGAAAATGAACCAATGAACCTTTGATAATCTGTGATCTTCAGTACAGATAATTTAAATATTCGTTGGCCACTAAGGTCTCCGGATTTACAACCGTTAGATTTTTTCTTTGGGTCACATTCAAAGAACATTTATCAATTTGAAAATATTGAAATATTTAAAAAAAGCTAACGGTGTCAAATCAGGATACCTTGGTGTGGTGACCACCGAATATTTTAATTATCTGAAGTTCACAGATTATCAAAGATAATAGGTACTTGGTTGATTTGCAGTGTGAATATGAAACTTTGGATGATTTTTTTAATTTGATGAGAAATTTATATAGCAGGTTATATATTTAAGAGAAGGAAAAAAATCGATTTTATAATAAAAACAAATGACAACACCAATGAATTCTACTGAAAAATGGGCCATAGAATGTTTTTGTTTCCTGTCTAAAGCATCAGTAATAAAAAAGTTATCAGAATTTTTCATTTTACGCCATTTTCCAATTTTTCCTCTTATAGCTTAAAAACAGTTGAAGTCATGACGTTGTGGTTTTCACTAAATTATTTTTTTTTTAAATCGACCCAAAAATGTGCCTTTTTTTTCCAGCTTAAAGGGATTCTGAGATCCTCTTACTCTGGACAACTTATTGGAGACACCCGATAAATATTCTGAAATATGTTCGATTATAATCATATGTGTCGATATAATATATAACCATATGTTCCACACCTCATTATATTTACTTCCCTTCAGTTTAAGAACAAAGATGGTGGCGTAAACAAATGAAAATGCAGACAAAAGTGCAAAGTGGTCTGTGTTCATTTGGAGGTTAGTGATCTATTTAAGAATCCTTTAAGCTATTTAAGGAAACTTCATTAAATTGTATTTTTGTATATCTGGTGTACCAACAAGATAATCAGATCAATGATCTACATTGTGTTACTTTAATTTTGAAACCGATCAACTGTTGAGTTTTCGTTGGAAAAACCTGCTAATTTTTCAGTAATAAGATAGAAATGATTGGAATGCAATTTGTAGCTCCTGGATTGGTTAGATATTTTCCTCATCTATTTATTCTACAGCAATCATTCTGCATTCGTGATCAATGATTTCGAAATAAGACAAGCAATCGTAGCAATTTCAATTTATCTTACAAGTACCTACCTTTGATTAGGTATTCTAGTTATGAACCAATTCAATTTCCGAATTAACATATTCACGCTTAAAATATTTTATTAATCCATAGGTATTTCCTGTCATTCAATTGACCTTCCGTTCATAATATATCGTTGAATTAAAGTTTTCACAATGTTCAGAAGAAATCCTTCGAAAGAATCAAAAATTCCTTTCTGGGTTATTGTGCATCATAAACTTATTTACTACATATAATAGTACTCTCAAAAAATTTCAATTGAAGGATGTTGAATGAGTTTTATCTTGTCTTGTATATAGGAATTTCAGTATTTGTGTATACTGTATGCAAATGTTTATTTGATAGGAAAAGTATTAAGGTTGTAACTTCAATCACTGATTTATTGATTGTACACAAACCTTCACAAGTATCTGAGTAATAATTATTATCGTTATAATAATTTAAGGTTGGGAAGAATCAAACTCTGAAAACTCACCATAGTAAGCTTGATGCATGTTTAAGAAGTACCAAAAGAAATTGTTGCTAATTCCAAAATTGTATGATAAACATTCGAGAAAAGCGATCATTCATTCATGTGCCTATTGGAGACAACAGAACTGTTTTATGTATGAGATGTATTTTATTGATTTAGTCCTTACTTGATAGAAATACATATTGATTTGATGAAAATCAATATAAACACTTCTAATTTCCACAGAATCTGTAGAAATTTATATTTATTCTTATCAAATATGTATTATTTCGATGCCATCGAATTGGTTATATGTATTAGATGAGGAGCTCGGATTATACGATCCTCCTGTAATTCATTGATTATTTTATACAGGGTGTTTCATTGGGAAACGGAAATACTTCACAGGTGCATAGGTGGCACCAAGGCGGTTCTGGAAATACCCCATTTATTGGGTCTTACTGTCTTCGTAGCCAAGATACAGGGTGTTTTATGAATTTTGCCCGTTTCTTTCTGAGGCCATATCAAACGAACCACCCGGTATCTTTTCTTCATATTTGGCAAATATGTTTCTAATTGAGAGCCCAAACGTATCATCCAATAACCGCCTTGAAAATCCAGGTCCGGGTTAACAAAAAATTATGAATCGTTTGAATCCTCGTAACAACACCCTGTACATCGGAATTTTGAAAATCTAATCTGAATCTAAAAACTAAACTGGGACGTGTACTTCAAATTTTCGCGCAGACAGTTTTACTGCACAAATTTTCAACGTAAAAGTGAAGTTTTTAAGAACTTGGATACCTGAAAGTGGTTTGAAGTGACTTTTAACAATGATTTATCAAGAATATTGAATCCATAATTATTTCAAGATTACTTTGTAATTAATTTTTACATTGGGTTTCCTTTTTATTTTTATTCCTTCATATAAGACTTACCTCACGGGCGTAGCTAGGTTTCAGTTTCGAGAGGGTTTTGAGACAAAGGTGTATACAGAAAGGATAATGGGAGAAATAAGAATTTTTTTCATAGAAATAAATGAGTGTTTGTATTGTCCCTGCATGTACATGATATAGCAAAAATATCAAACTCGTTCTATGTATATGCCACTGGATCAAGAAAATAAATCGAATAAAAGTGCTTCACATAACCATAATCATATTTATTATAAAATATATATTTAACTATATAAAAAAACAAAAAAAAACAAGTACATCTGATTTAATTTACATATTATAAAAAAATCTTCTGTTTTTCATTCATGAGAGCCAATCCATTCAGTCTATTTTTACTAGTTTCATTTCTCAAGTATGTTTTGAGAAAAAAAGCATTGTCACTTTTTGAAATTTAGTTTATTTATTTACATCGATTCCTATGAATATATTTAGGAAATAAATACCGTCGTAGTATTTATACAAGAGAGTACTCAAATTCAAATTTATGTGTAGAAAGTTTATATGCAAAAAATCAGGCAAGAAATGAAAATTTTCACCTTTTTGCATTTTTTTCAATGTTTCATGAAATTTTGGTGGGAAACCTCAGATTCGAATTCTGTACCCCAGAAACAAAGAAAATAAATCGAACAAATTTAAACAACCTATTAACTGGGTTTCAGCAGAGATAGATATAATACGCCAATTTTGAACTATCGTTTGAGCCAGGTTTATCGGACAAAAAACTTGATGGAAGAAAATGCCAGAAGATGAAATCTTTTTTGCATTTATTTTAATGTTCCGTCACGAAATTCTAGTGCTAAACCTCAGATTTGGATTCAGCACCCAAAAAATACATACGATCGAAGAAATCAAAACTACCCCATAACTTTTCCTTCAGGGGCATATGTGAGCACAAATTGACTGGATTACATGGAGGTAATTTGATTCAGATTTCAGATTACAAATTAATTAAACTGAGAGTGATAATTTCATTCACTTTTTACAAATTCAATTAAAAAAATATTTTCGAGATTTTGAAAAAAAAAAGTTTCAAAGTGAACGATCTAAAGTCACTACTTCAGATTCAGATAATTCAACATACTGAATTAGATCGAATAAAATTCGTTAAATTGTGGAGTCCACAATGCATGTTTAGAATTGATAGAAAATCTCATTACTATTTACTAACGAATATATACTCCTGTTAACTTGATGTTTCGTTTAATAAATTTTGACATCTTAAACATTTCGAGGGGGAGGGGTGGTTGGGTTTGAACCCCCAAAACCTCCCCTGTCTACGCCCGTGACTTACCTATAGAGTCTCAGTGTTTTCTAATAAGAGGTTTCATTTTGATACAAAAAAAAAACTGAGAAATCAACGAATGGTTATTTTTGAATGTGAAAAAATATGACCTCTTATTGAAAAAATCTTTGTTTCAAGTTTTCTGTTCGAGAGTTAACATGTTCACGGCCAGCCGGATGGACGGACATTCTTGAAATCGTCGTCAGTGAGTTGATCCTTTTTGTTTGATTCTCGGTACGAAATTCTGAAATAACACACATTGTGACAAAATGCTAGAGTAATTTGTACGGTGAACCACACCACTTAAAAGGAGTTGGTATGCATGCTCCACCAAAAAAAGAAGTCTCATTTCTTCAAAGATGTCTCCTTTCAAGGTGCTTGACAATTTGTATTGAAACAACTCCCAATTTCATCGTTTGAGCTCACGACATTGAAAATCATTTTTCCGAACTTTGAAAAAATGTTTCCACACCCAGTCTGCATACTACATATTTTTCTGTGTGAAACTCGTCCCATAAATTCTTATTTATGATCAGCGCATCGCTTCAAGAAGACTTGTAGAGTAATTAAAGAGCAGACATTGACCTCTTGGCGCAAAAAGAGGATGATATTTTTTCACTTCACTACCAAGTGACTCAAATATTGCCTGGTCATAAATTTGAAAGCGTATAAAATGAAACAAGATCGTATCTGACAGAAAAATCATTTATTATAGGATCTGTAGATTACTCCCCTCCTATGGCGCTTATGTTGGAGGTTATAGGGGTCATTCGGAAAGTTTGCTAAAGAGTCTTGGGATTTCCGTTATTTCCACATGGTGAGAATACTTTCCAATTATTCTGAAGATTCATTTAATTCTTGAAATAGCATCAATAGAGATATTTGAGAGTAAATTTGATCAAAGCACTGGAAATGATGTGAGGAACTTTTGGAACCTATTCATGTGTATGTCTTGTTACAGAGTACACAGAGAAAGGAAACAAAATGTTCTTAAAACATGTGAATCTTCTCAGTCTTGAGAACAAAACACGAGGAAAGCACAATTTAATTCATTCGCCAATTGCACCCTTGCAGAGGGTAGTTCCAGATCTTTACTGCCGCAGTTGGGATCGCCAATGCAATGGGCAAAATACGATTATGGGTTCCGTAAACATGAACTTACGAAATTTTGTTTTTCTGATAATTCCAAAACTGCATATTTAATCTTTTTGATCGAAATGGAAATATAAATTTGAATGTACTGTAACAATTTCAAGCGGAATACAAAATGTCAAGCTGATTAAAACCACAGACAAGTCAAGATGAATATCGACCAAATATTACCCATATTTCCGTGAACGCAAAACCGATTGAGTTGAGATTTTGGACGTGAATATGCAACAACAATTTCAAGCTTCGTGCGTAAAATTTCGTGTTCATGGCACTGACGGATTTACCATAAGGCTGAGTAGGCTAAAGCCTAGGGCGGCAAATTTTAAGGAGCGGCATTATTGAAAAAATTATTATATCAGGTGTGTGAATAAGTCTTTCCCGTTTTTTGTAAGAGATGGCGCCACCAATACTGTGCGAGTATTCAATGGTTACATATGTCATAATCAAAGCTTATTCATCTGTCAACAATTCCACACTAACACATTAGTTGAAATTTTTTCGCATCATAAATTTTTGAAATCGTGAAAATGTCGAAATTTGAGCCGAGTCGACGTCATTTGCGGGAAGTTTCACTTTATTGGTTCAATTTGAAGAAATCTGCTGCCGAGGCGCATCGGTTGCTTCAGGAAGCTTATGGAGAAGGTTGTGTCGATGATTAAAGTGTTCGCGGATGGTTTCGACGCTTCAAAAGTGGCGATTTCGACGTGGAAGACAAGGAGCGTTCCGGGCGGCCGCAAATCTTTGAAGATCAAGAATTGGCGACTTTGCTTGATGAAGATTCGTGTCAAACGCAAGAAGAACTTGCTGAAGCATTGGGAGTTGACCGAACAACCATTTCCAAGCGTTTGAAAGCCATGGGAATGATCCAAAAGCAAGGAAATTGGGTGCCGTACGAACTGAAGCTGAGAGACGTCGAACGGCGTTTTTTCACTTGCGAACAGCTGCTTCAGCGACATAAAAGAAAGGGTTTTCTGCATATCGTGACTGGCGATGAAAAGTGGATCCGTTACGATGATCCGAAGCGAAGAAAATCATGGGGACTACCCGGCCATGCATCATCATCGACGGCCAAGCCAAATATTCATGGCGCCAAGCTCATGCTCTGTATATGGTGGGACCAGCTAGGTGTGGTTTACTATGAGCTTCTGAAACCGAATGAAAGGATCACAGGCGAGGTCTATCGACGACAATTGATGCTTTTGAGCCGCGCACTGCGAGAAAAACGGCCACAATACTCCGACAGGCACGACAAAGTTATTTTGCAACATGACAATGCTCGCCCACATGTTGCACAGCCGGTGAAAACATACTTAGAAACGCTCAAATGGGAAGTCCTACCCCACCCGCCGTATAGTCCAGACATTGCTCCGTCTGATTACCATCTCTTCAGATCGATGACGCATGGCCTGGCTGACCAGCACTTCCATTCCTACGAGGAAGCCAAAAAATGGGTGGATGACTGGATAGAGGCCAAACCAGTCGAATTTTTTCGCAACGGGATTCGTATGTTGCCAGAAAGATGGGGAAAAGTTGTAGCTAGCGATGGCCAATACTTTCAATAATTCATTTGTAACCATTTTTTCACAATAAAGGCTCAAAATTTGAAAAAAAACGGGAAAGACTTATTCACACACCTGATATATACAAAAAGTACGAATTTCGGCAATTGAAGAAAGCATTTATTGCATTGTTTTTAAACTGTGAGTGTAATGAAAAATATTTATCCACGTTCGACAAATGTATATTTTCTGTGTAAGTTCCATTTACATTATAAAAGTATTGTATAGTTTTAAGACATATACTTTATCCAAAGTAGTACATCACTGAGATATTCATTGCTTGAAATACCCGATGTTTTTTGATGATTTTTTCTCAATGATACCTATAGGTATCATTGAGATTAATATACTAATGATGATGTTAAAATTTTAATGATACAAATGTAATAAACTAAGGTATTAAAATTCAGAGGCGGCAAAAGTTGAATAACCTACCATACAGGCGGGAAATCTGTAAAACCGCCACTGCTTGTCAGAACAATTTATAGATCAAGGAATGTCTTAAAACCACTTGTACTCAATATGCATATTGACCATTATTGCATTTCGTTCAATGTAACGATAGATCTAATAAAGGATTTGTATAGAAGCTGTTCTTTCATAAGTAACGATTCGAATGTTTTCGCAAAAAATAATCAGAAAAGCACTTACGTGAGCCAGAAGGAACAAAATTTCAAATGGGTATAACTCCGAAATTATTTAACGTATTTATATATTATTTAACGCTCATTATCGAATACATCCGAAATTTTCAGATCCTTAACCTATTCTCAAAATTTCAATTCATGAAGAGGCTGGCCGGTTTTAACCTCGACTTCTACATTAGTCGAACCCAATCGTTATAGATAATACTTTTGGCTCAAATTTCGAAAATTAAATTTGGACAATATTTGCTGACGAAGCAGGCAACACTTTTGACTACAAATATTTCGTGGATTCTCTGTTACTTAATTGTTTTGAAATTTCACTTTTGTCAGAATTCCTCAGTGACATATAATAAATTTTTCGCACTTGAAAAAGCTATGAAGCAATTCGACATTGTAGCACCATATTGTCTAAAATAAATGCGCAACAAACACGCGAACTGACTAACCAAAAATTCAATGAGAAATTATATTTTGTTTAAAACAATACATAATAAAGGCGCCTTATTATTATTTTAAATTCAGTATCTCTTCAATAGGCCTTCAGCCATCATTCATCGTTTGAAATTTCCCCGAAGATGCACTGAGTTTATTTTAAAAGAGATCAATAGTTAACATTGGTTCTAACACTAATGAGAACACGTAAAGTAAATCTTATCAAACTGACCAAACAAGTAAACATCAATTGGAAAAGGTCATAAAGGTTCGTCTGCAATTGAAATATTTATTAATGCTTATCTCCAGAGTAAAAATTTATAAGTAGCCGTTTTTAGGCTCGAACGTCAGTTAAGAGCACTTCCCAAAGTGCTCTAGTTGTAGAACCTCTGGTTCTACAAAGCGTTTTTTTTTATATTTTCAAATTCTCACTTAGTTTAGTTTATAGTTAATAGGTGGTAGTTTTTTGAATAATCGCAAAATGCTGTATACACGATTATTGACTGTTTTTCAGGGGTGCTTTGACACCTCTAACAAAATTTTCCAAGCAGTCACTCAGAGAAGATGTAAGTTTATAAGATTTCTTTCAAGTAGAAGTTGTTCATTTGGAAAAGCTTGTAGAATATTTGTGGTTAAGATTATATTTAACTAGAAACGATAAATGAAATGAAACATATCGAGCTTTAAATATAAAATTCGACGACTCAAACGAAAAGTACAAAGGTGTTAAACATGACATCAGCGTATATGTATATGACCATAGAAATTTTCCTTTGAGAAATTTATTTCAGATGAGCAATCTGAAAGTACCTACAATTTAGATCTTATTTATGATATTTTGTATCTCAAAATGCATCCATTCGGTCTATAAACTTGAGAAGATGAAATGGTGAAATAATTGTCTGTTATTTTGTTGTCTGTAATGTAGCAATTTCGAACTCGCACACATATGACATACTATATGCTGTATTTTTCATGATTAATATGTGCAATTACCTTTATATAGGGTTCCTATGAAGAAAATAGTTATTTTCCTGATAATTTTATAATCATTGATATTATCCATCTTATTCAGACGTTTCATATAAGCACTGAGCAAAATCCAGAGGATTTTCCATTTTTTTTGAGCGCTCGTCCTTCGAATCGATCACTTCGTTGCAATATGCGTAATTTAAGAACTTTGAACCAGGAATGGTCTCAAAGGATAAGGCTAGCTGATAACGAATTTATTTTCAAATTCGATTCTGCCTATCTGTCTATATAGGGTGAGTCTTCGACTTGTACATATATTTCAACCGAAGTACATATATTTGCACATACAGGGTGGCCATTTGAAAACGAAACAGACGAGATTACAGACGAAATAAAGTTTTTCGATAGAAATGCTCGGACAGGTCGATTTCTGTTTCGAGGGGGACAACTTAAGATGTAGGTTACGGACGCATAGCGCTTCAGCCCTTGCTGCTACAACCCCCACCCCCAATTTTTGAATAGGGAAGATGGGGTGAGTGATACCTCAATTTAAAGGTATTTTTATACTGATTTCAGCACAGTAATTGTTTTTTCATTTTATGCATTAGTTCTCGAAAAATTCATGCGTTAGTTAGTTAGGAAGGAAGCCACAGTCATGGTTGTTTTGAAGCTCAAAATGTCGATTTTTCACAAAACACTACAAGTGCCATGAAAACACTACTTCATTTTCAAATACTTAGTTAAGAATATTTCGAGAACTAATGCATAAAATGAAAAAACAATTACTGTGCTGAAATCAGTATAAAAATACCTTTCAAATGAGGTATCACTCACCCCATCTTCCCTATTCAAAATTTGGGGGTGAGGGTTGTAGTAGCAAGGGTTGAAGCGCTATGCGTCCGTAACCTACATCTTAAGTTGTCCCCCTCGAAACAGAAATCGACCTGTCCGAGCATTTCTATCGAAAAACTTTATTTCGTTTGTAATCTCGTCTGTTTCGTTTTCAAATGGCCACCCTGTATATTTCAATCGAAGATTCATGAGATGAAAAGAAACACTTTTTTTCCTTTACTTTCTTTTTTTATTCGTTTTTTTCTCGCTTAGTATAGTGTATATTCTGGTGTTCCTTCGTGTTTCATTTGACTTCAGGAATCTTCGGTTGAACAAGTCAATAACTTACCCTGTATACATGATTACTTCCGAACAAAAGAACCTACAAATATTCAAGGTTGATTCGGATCTCGAATGCCACAGATAAGTTTGTTAATAGGCAGAATCTGAGAAGAAGTTCCTTAAATATGGCCATTCGAAATTTTGTGTTGATATTAGTTTAGAAATTTTAGAGATTTTTATTAGGCTAGATCGAGTCGAAAAAAAGCACTTGGATGAAGAATGACAATTTAAAGCCTATAGTGAAAATTCATGTTCAACTACTCAACCTACAAAGTTTAAATTTTGAGAGTTGATATATATGAATACAAGTTTCAACCTCCGTACAAAACTTCATATGGATCACATAATAAGAACAATAGATAATTCAAGAAGAATATTAGAAATAATATTAAATACTCAAATGAAAATAATAATATTAAATATTTCCATGGTGCAAAGATTCCACTCGTATATATAAAATATTTATTTAAAGCTTCTTTTGAATTTTTGTGTTGATAGCATAACTAGAACCATAAAAATTCAAGAAGAATATCGAAAAAAAATTACTCAGAATTTCTATACAAAATAATTACTCAGAATTTCTAAACAACTGACGGAGTTGGGATTTCAGGTGTTCATTTGAAATACTAATTTCGAAACCCCTCCTAAATTTCAAGATTCATCAGTATCACAGAAAATTCAATGAGAAAATTTAAAAAATAATTATGAAAACTAAATATTTTCGTGATACCAGATAGGAGTTAATATTTTGCCTGTAGAGAATCACCATTTCAATCTATGTGCAAAATTTTGGGTTGCGAGCAAAACCAGAATTATAGAAAATTCAAAAAGCATATCAGAAAAAAATTTCCCAATATGTATATCACAGCATTAAAATTCAAATTTGGATGTTCATATTGTAAAAACAATTTCCAGCTATGTGAAAATGTTTCGAGCTGATAACATCATCTTGACTATAGAAAATATAAAAAAATATTGAAAAATAAATATCTAAAATTTCTGTCATTGATGATCCAAACAAGTTGAGATTTGGCGAGTATACACTTTGTCCGTAAAGTATGGAACAAATTCATTTTTCGCTAAACAGACCATTTTAAGGAATAATCCTGAAACACGTCGATTTTTGATTTTAATTAACCGTATTTCAAAACAATAATCTAATATACAGGGTGAATTGCTTTCGAGTAATGACGTCACCGTCATTTTTCTTAAATGGGACACCCCCATTTTGTCTCAATTCTCCGATTACTCTAGCTGAGCTGATTCCAAAAATGTATCACATGTTGATTCCAATTGGTACAAGGTGGACAAAAATACAATAGTTTTGTATGTGCTCATAAAGTAACGCGTAACATTCTTTATTAGTTAAATTAACAATATTATCGAAAATATTTTTTGTCTAGCAGCAATTGGTTTGAATGTAACACCCTGTAGTTTGTTTCATTTTCATATTAATAAAAATGTATAAAAATAAGAAATAAATTCTTTCATATTCTGTCTGCTAGACCACAAGTACCAAACATGTTTGGAAACAGCTCATTTTCATTAATCTAAGAATGTAACAAACTACTGGGTGTTACATTCAAACCAATTGCCGCTGGACAATAAGTATTTTTGATAATATTGTTAA
Organism: Harmonia axyridis; assembly: GCF_914767665.1. Lineage (NCBI taxonomy): Eukaryota > Metazoa > Arthropoda > Insecta > Coleoptera > Coccinellidae > Harmonia > Harmonia axyridis. The sequence continues at coordinate 29,030,939 of NC_059503.1, forward strand.
TTTAACTAATAAAGAATGTTACGCTATACTTTATGAGCACACACAAAACTATTATATTTTTGTCTACCCTGTACCAATGGAATCAACATTTGATACATTTTTGGAATCAGTTCAGCTAGAGTTCTCGGAAAATTGAGACAAAATGGGGGTGTTCCATTCAAGAAAAATGACGGTGACGTCATTACTCGAAAGCAATTCATCCTGTTCATTAGATTATTATTTTAAAATACGGTTAATTAAAATAAAAAATCGACGTGTTTCAGGATTATTTCTTAAGATGGTCTTTAAGACCTATGGCCTATTAGACGTTCATAGAAAACTAATAATACTTTTGAGCTGAAAATTTGCTTATTGGGGTTTGAGACAATGATTTTTCTCCCTAAAATATTTTCAGATCTCTACAACTTCCGGTTATACCGGAAACAGACCTTCCTTCCTTATCTCAAACGGCACACCCAGTATATTATTGCATCATTAGATAGCTTTTTTGACGAAAATTTCGACAATATGCCATACCTTGGGTAAAAGCTCAATGGTTCATGGGTTGATGGGATTCTTATGAAAAAAAAATGGTGGCAATAAGGACTCATCTTTTTTTTAATATTTCGACAGAAATTTTTTTTTTCTATTCTGCAAATACGTAGTATTATAAGACTGTTTGTCGTTTGGACCAAAAATGTCCAGCGTGTTCATGAGATGATCATGAACTTGGACAACTCGAATTCATCAAAACTCAAGATTTTCAAATTAGAACCCATATTTATTATTATTTCAGTCCATTCTATGTACAAAAATAGTGGGGGTTCCTTAATCAAAACCTAAAATGAATACTTTAAGAGCTATCGGGAAAGAACCTTAAATGATGAAAAACCGCAATTCCTCACTGTGACTTCCGGAAAACACAGAAAATCTCTTGTCACTGTTGTTTTCATGATTTGACTGAGAAAAACAAAAATCAAATATGATTCCACAATGTTTGAACTTCGGGTTATCACTATGAAATACATATAATATGACTGCCAAACAATTTGGGGCAGTATCCACTTTGAAGTCAAATATTGTTAATGTATACGTTGAATAGATTTTGTTGAGTTATTTGTCTATGATTTGATTTTTTGGTTTGAAAAATTCTGGATAGCTGTGTCAAGCAAGTATGGTATATAAGATATGTAAGATAGCAACTGTTTTACTGTCTTTGTGAAACGAATTAAAAGCGAATAGATCCTTTAGTTTCAGAAAAGGAACAAGTGAATTTATCCTATTTTAGGATTTTAATTATACCAAAACGTAAGTGAACTGATAATTTTTGGAAAGTTGAAAATTTTTTCCTCAAACAATTTCAAATGTTTATTATTGAATTCGATAAATTTATAATGATTGATTATTTTTAATAATCGAAAATAAAATTCCATTTAAATTTTAACATTTTATGTGGATTGGAAAAAGCTTCTTGTCTACTACATAGAGATTAGTCAAATTTTTTTTGAAGTGATTAAGCGATGTTTCAAAATTTGAAATTTCAATTCTGGTGTCAAATCTTTCATATTGGTTTTTTGAAGTAACAAGACAAGAGTTGATACAATCAATCAATTTTAAATGACAAAATGCAATTATTTCCTGTTTCCTGTTGATAATGTAAAATATTTTGAATCATTGGCTGCGTTCAGCGGAAAGAGTAGTTGAAAATCTGATCACTGAGCGCTCACTGATCTTGAAGTGATCAGAGAGCGGTTTTCTGAACGGTTAGAAAATACCTTACCTCTAATACCTCTGTTTTGACAGTTCTCACAACGTGTTGAGCTTAGTGAGCGTAATTCAAAGTCGCTCAGAAAAATGGCGTCCGCTCACTAAACATGTTGAGTACCTATACGCTTACTGATTAGATTCGTTCAGCGAAAATGCTTCCAGCTGTTGTGTCCGCTGAACGCAGCCATTCATCCTGAGAAAATTGAATGGAGACCACGTGAACAAATAGAAATAGAATCTGAATTAGTTCGAAAAGATTGCATAATTTCAGCCCAAAATTTACAAGAGTTATCGACCGATCGAGTAGGTACTATTGACTCGCCCTATATATTGTAAATCTTATAAATTTATCTCGCAGATAATCGAAAATAATTCATATTTTTCAAAATTTGAATTTTGGAGTCAAATCTCTCGATAAAATATTCATTATTGATGTTTTAAAGTGAAGTTTTGTTTCCTTTTTTTGCAGAACAGTTTAAGAATGTAAAATTAATTTAGTATCACTTACAGGTTAATATACTCTGTCAGTATATATCACCTCTGTGATAAACTATGTTTATTTGTTGAAGTTCTCGAATAAACTTTATTATTATTATTATTATTATCATAACAAGACATGAGTTGATAAAATCGATCAATTTGAAATGACGAATGCAATTATTTCCTGTTGATAATGTAGAATATTCGGAATCATTAATTTTGACGAGATGAAATGGAAACCACGTGAACAAACAGGAACATAATCTGAATTATCTTAAGGTGTTCGAAATGACTGCATAATTTCAGCCCAAAGTTTCCAAGAGTTATTGACCGATCGAACACTACAATTGACTCACACTGTATTTTGTGAATCTCAAAACTAAATCTCGAAAATATTAACGGTCAACTGGCAATATCTTACATTTTGAATAACATTAGAATAAATCAATTCTTATGGAAGAAAAACTTTTATAGCATAATTAGGAAGGGAATATATTTTTCATGATTTTCCTACGGAACCCACATCCTTGTACATTCAGGACTCGACAAAAACAAATTATAAAAGTTATAGAGAATGAAATAATGGAAAATTTGGTGAAAAATCCATTGAAGAAATTTATTCAGATACCTAAAGCCAAGTCTAGAACTTGGTCTAGACTAGAAATTAATCATTTATAAAGGCAAATCTTGAAGATTCATTGTGGTCGCTGATAAGAAATCGAATAGTGGAAAATGATCTTCTTCTTATTATCACCTATAAATATCGCATCCTGTATATTGCAAATGAACACAAATTGAAATAAATAAGTAGTTTTCGAAAAGCATATTACTTTTTATCGAACCGATTTTCTTGGTACGGACACTTGAGTAAACTGCTGCAATTATTAAGAGATCGAAAAAATTATAAAATAATATTTTTGATAACTGATGATAGATCCATAAAAAAAAATGTATGCGGAGATAGAATTTTCATTTGTATACCATTTTTTCAATATTTACTCCATTTGATTTGTGTACAAAACTTTACATATGTGACTTCTTGGTAATTTAATATAAGTAACATTGCCTTTGGGCTATAAGAACATCTTTCTTCTGCGTTTTTAATTCAAACCTTCTCAATTTCTGTCTGAGAAATTTGTCTAGAGATATATAAGCTGTAATTTCATCCTTTATTATCTCAAAGATATGAGATAATACAATAAAATATATTCTGTTTCCATTATAGATATAATGAAAAGAGAACACCTTTTATTGTTGAACTGAACCCCTCAGGAGCTTTATTATCATTAATGAGAATATGTTGAAAATAATGAAACAGTGAAAATTTGTTCCAAATGATGATATACTATATATCTACTACATATTAATTTCATTAATTATTGACCCTAAGCCAAATTATCACCTTTTATTTGAATGTTCAATGCAATAAACGTTATTTTTATTCAACTTCCAACTACACATTTTCCACACTAGATAGGGAATGTCATACATTTTAATCCTCGAATATGTGGCGACGCCAGCTCTCAAGAATAGGGGGGCCAAGAAGGGACCAGAATTTTTTAAGGGGGGTCAAGTTTCCAGGTTCATCTAGTTTACATTGAATTCATGTTGTATTTTTTGCTCATGCGACATTTCAGGGTGGTACCGCAAAAATTTAAGGGGAGTCCGAGCCCCCCTGTCTCCCTCTAGCGCCGCCACTGCCTTGAATTTGAAAATGTTGTTTCCTCACATGCATTCTGATTAATCGAATTGGAAACTTCGAAAATTTTATCGGGTATTTCATTAACTTTTCATTCATTCTACTAATTTTCCGATAAATATCAAATTGAAATGAATAAAAAATTCCGATAAATATTAAATTGAATAACATTTCTGAATGGCCTTGACTATGCCTCTAATATTCATCAAGCTGATCCGCGACGTCTTACGTTACACCCTCATTTCTATCAAAAATATCGTTTCAATCTCACAACATCCGGTTGGAAGCAATTCTAGAAATACCAGGTTTTTCACAAAGTTTGCGAAGTTCCTGAACTTAGAGCGAGAAAACGATTGATATGTGGAAAAATTTGGTTTTTCTTCCGCAAATTAATCTTTTCTTCAGTAACAATGGTCGAAAAAAAAATAGAATCTTCAACTTTTCTCAAGAAAACATTTTCTAGGCACCCGAGATTTGTCGATTAGTATTATATATAGAATCAGCAAATCTATATCAATAAATCGCTTGAGATAAGGAAAACTGAAATGGTTCATTCCCAAAAACTTTCTTTTTTTGAATTCTCATGTTTTGCGCATACCATTTTCAGTTTTCACTTTACATTTTATAACCTATCAAAAGGAATGACGCGAATTTTAAGTTAATATCTACAACCATAAAAATGTATGTTCTACCAAGCATATTAGTCAATAAATTCAACAACCGGATCCTAATAGAAACATGAATAACAAAGTGGTTTTTCTCATCATCTTCAAAACATCTCATAGATACCCATTATAAATGTTTTAACATTTACTGAATAATCATTCGCCAAAAACAAAAGATCATTCGACATGGGAACGCATAAGAACAAATCTGTAGAAAAATCGTTGATATTTTTTTAATTGTTCCTACTTGATTTACAATTGAAATTTTTTGGGCTTCTCCTTAGGCGGTTTTTATTTGACGTTGTTATTTTTCTTGTTCAGTGATAATCGACGGTCGTTAGTGACAAAAATTAATTACATATGTCATTTGGGCTATATTATCACCGATAAAACAGTTAAGATAATTTGGCGTTTTTGGAATTCATATAAAGTGCGTGTTTAGAGAATTGGAATACTGATTTTTTCGTTTTTGGAGTGCTTAATGCGTTACTTCATTATTTTTAATGGATCGGTACTTAGTGGGTTCCTCAAACACTAAATTTTCCTTTGTACAGAGGAACTTGTTCTCCGATAATGCTCGTGTACAATCCTTTCAAAATATTCCACGATATGACTCCTGTTCTGGTACTTATTTGTTGGTAATCTATTCAGACCCACCGAGGGTCATAAAATAGTGAAGTGATAACTTGTCAATATCAACACATTTGAGTGAATTTCGGCCTTTTTAGGTTTACCTACTCGATTTTTCACCAGACATTTCGTCTACAACTGTGTTTTTTTAGAGGTTTCTAAGTCGAATTGAAGTCAGTCCGAGCATTCCAACGTCTAGTTACATACAACTTTGTTTCCACCGTTTTTTCTCGAAACTCGAGGCTTTATTGTAAAGAACTGGTTATACATTTATGACTCAAAGTATTGTCCATCGCTAGCAACTACTTCCTCCCATCTTTCGGGCAGCTTACGAATCCCGAGTTGAAAAAACTGGACATCGTTTGAAGCGATTCACGAATCGATCCAATTTTTTACTTCTTCATGAGACCGGAAGTGCTGGTCCGCCAGGCCGTATGCCATTGATCTAAACATAGTCCAAGGGAGCAACTTCTGGAGAATCCAAGTATGTCTTGATCGCTTTCGCAATATGGGTCGAGTATTGTCTTGCCGTAAAATCACTTCATCATGTCTCTTGTTGTATTGTGGCCGTTTGTCCTTCAATGCTCGGCTCAAACGCATTAAATGCGTTCGATAACGACCGCCTGTTATTGTTTCAGTCGGTTTTAACAACTCATAATACACTATGCCGAGCTGATCCCATCAAATACTTAAATTGACCTTGAAACCGTGAATATTCAGTTTGGCCGTCTACGTGGAATCATGGCGGGGATATCCCTATGATTTTCTGCGCTTGGGATTATCATAATCCCAAACCCATTTTTCCTCTCCAGACACAATGCGATGCAGGAATCCCATCAGTCCTTACTTTGCAAGCAGCTATTCAAGCAGCAAACAAACGCCGTTCAACATCTCTCGGTTTCAACTCGTGCGGCACCCAATTTCCTTGCTTCTAAATCATTGTCATGACTTTCAGGCGTTTTGAAATGGCTTGTTGCTTCACTCCCAATGATCCTGCCAATTCGTGTTGCGTTTGACTCGAGTCTTGATCGAGTAATGCTTCCAATTCTGCATCTTAGATTACCTTCTCCCTTCCACCGCCATGCTTCTCTTCGACGTCTCTATCGGTACATTCTTTCATTAATAGCGGCCCCACCATAGGTATTTGAGAGCATTCGATGAGCTTCATCCCCAGACTTCTTCATACTGAAGCAGAAAATTAAAACCTCCTGCAAATGAGGAGAATTTGGCTCGTAAGCTGACATGTTTAATCGAGTTTAACTTTTGATGCAGACACAAATCGACTAATATTTCGATGGTGTTATTTTTACAAATACCTTAGCTTATTGAATGACATCTACGATCTATTTATAATTCGGCCGTGATAGTCTTCAGAATTATACTTATCAATAATTGAGAAAAACAAATTTCCCAAAAAAATAACTCTTGTAAGTACGTCATTTTATTTTTTCAACTCATTTTGAAACGGGATCGAGAATTGAAATTAACATGTTACTTAAAACAAGGTATTCTCGAGTGACGAAAACAGGGATCGTAAATTAGGATAAAAACGAAGCAAAACAATTAATTCCTCGCATTTACATCGACAATTAGCTCTACTGAGTGAAATTATCAAGTGAATTAGGAAAATGTACACGATCGCTTTCCACTGCAATCGACTATCGATTACGCGATTACATTGGAAGTTTCTAGCAACATTTACACGAGTACAAAGACCCATATAGTTCTTGAAAAAATGCGGAACTTGGATACAAGGTCTCATGCACATATGCGTCAATCATTCATTTTGCATGTATCCTAAAAGATGCAAGTGTAACCCGATTTGGAATAGTTTTTTGCAGTCAATTTTGTTGTCGATTGGTTGAGGTTCTTGAGTATTTTTAAGAATCATGATTTTTTTTTTTTAATTATTAACTAATAAGTTTTCATCAGATATTTGACCATTTTGTTTAGCAGTTTAGCAGATAAAGATAAATACGTACTTATATTATCAGAAAATTATCTAATTTGTGCATAGCAATTGACGCATTTGGAGTTATATCCGAGGTTATATAAGAGAAAACTCATGTTTGTTTAAAATGATTTTGTAGAGCTTTTGGTTGAAAAATCAAAAACAAGTTTGCATGTTGAGCAGTACGTGACATGCCAAATTAACTTTTATCTTTTAAATTGGCGCGAATGGATTCGTGATCTCAGACTAAATGAAGATTTTCACTCACCTTCTCATTACATAATTCTAAAAGTTGCTACCGATGCTAAAATTTCCATCAAATCTCGACCGCCTTAGGATTAACTGCATAAAATTCCTTTTTCGGCAACCGTCCGGGAAGTGCTCACTTCCTGGACGCTTTTTCTCTGAGAAAGTAGCATTTCCCGGCCTAGTCCGGAAAGTACCATTCAAAAATCATCAAAAGAAAACAATCGTTTTGAAACAGAAACTTTGCCGGAATTTAAATATACCAGGCAATTCAAACAAATTGAATCCTTTCAATATTAGTAATTGATCGAAGATCGAATTTTAAAATAAATAAGAATTACGTTTCTGCTAATATGTGGTATTTTCTGTTCTGTTTAATTTAAATAAGAATTAATCTCATTGATTTGATATTCTACACGGTTGCCGAAAAAAAATTTTGCACGCAGCACGCCCGAAAATGGTTTTTTTGAAGTCACACTTTGGACTCTATTCGTCCAAAAAAACCCTATTTTCCGGATGTAAATTACTATTCCCAATGAAAAATTCAAAACTAAGACACAAAATTTTTTGTCCAATATTTCATCTATTTTGAAAATCACAAAAAAAATTTACAATTTACTTGCAAAATGGAAAACTGTAAATTGATAAGCCAACAGGTCACTCTATTATTTCGGCGCAATGGCATTACTTTTCGAATTTTGAGCCGGAAAAACTGTAAAACAATAGGGTTCGACCCATTGCAGTGATGCGAATTCATGGTCAAATACAATTCTTTCCGTCTGACCGATCATAAACACGAAAGTGTTGGTTAATACACAATCCTAATAATGGTTCCGTAAAGATGATCGTTGAAAATTATGTTTACCTTATAATTTAAAACCTACGGATTTGATGGCAATTTAATTTTGCATTTGAATGTAGAATAATAGTTTCAAACTCTATGCAACATTTTGTGATGATTGCATCATCAAAACCAGAGATAATCTAAGAAAAATAACGCAAAAAAGATACCTAATATTTCGGTGACAGCAAAGTAGACGAAGTTTAGGAGGTGATATACAATATAATAATTTTATCAGAACTACAAAAAAATCAAGTATATTGAAAACAAATTCCAATACTTCCTTGACAACAGATAGGGTTGGGGTTTTGCGATAGAATAATAATTTCAAGCCCCGTGCATAGACCAATAATAATAATAATAATAATATATAGTTTATTGAAAAAGTACAATTTGTATAAAAAATCAATAACATTTGAAATATTGTTTCAATAAACCGCAAAAAACTCACTAAGGCAGATTGCCTGTGCGTGAGTTGAAACCATAGTGAGTAGAAACCATAGCTTAGAAAATTTTAGTAGAATATCGAAAAAACCTTACATTTGAGTGACAACAAATCCGATTTGGTAAAGATTTTGCATGTATATCCTATAGAATATCAATTTCATATTTATATAATCGTTAGAACCATTCAATCAGAATATCGGAATGAAATGAGGAAGGCACTGACTTGAAATCAGGAGCTTTTCATTCATGTTTTGAAAACTAAAGAAACATCGAACAAATATTAGGACATCGTAAAATGAAAAGCACAGCAAGTTTTACAATATGGTTTATTATTTCCTTTTAGATACAGCAATGCAGTGAAAATTTTTTTCAGTTTTTATTTTCATGGTCTCAATACTTCGAGAATTTGATTTTTCAGAATACATCTCCTTTATTTCTAGTCTTTCAAGGTTTTTGATCTTTTCCGCAAGTATTTTTTCATTGTATCAAACGATGTTTCGTTCAGTATTTTGTATGAGTATTGTATTGGAGGCAGTGAGCACTCAAGAATTGAATTTTGGTTTATTTTTGCGTATCTCATCATCAACCTGCATCTCCTAGTGAAAAATAGCTGCTCAAGGTTTCTTGAATAATATTTCGATTTATCCGAACCACCATAAATTCAAATAAAACTAAATTCAAGCGATTTTCTTAATAGAATTACCTATGGAGCTATTTGTAGCTCCGCCTACTAAATGCTTCTTATTAGTCATTCTTATAGCTTGACCTTTGTGTCTCGAGATTGAAGATATATGGCGTCCATAAAAAGTTTAGCGGTTTATTGCAAGTTCAATTTGTGCAAAATTTGGGTACAGTTTCCGTCTACAGTATTTGAGATAAGAAAAAAAGTAATAAATTAAAATTTTATCTGTTGATGAAAGTAGGTACTAATGGAAATTCTATGAAACAATCAAGTGGTTCACGACCAGGAATTACAATTCAACCGTATTCCAAATATTAATCCTCGAAAAATTTTCTATGACAGATTTTATATTTTTGAAATGTATTATCAGATCAGAAACTTTTTGTCCTTCTCATTATATGAAAAATTCGAGCAAAAAGATTTTGATTCAAAACAATTCACTCGCTTCAATTTCTCCGCATCCATTTAGGATCAACTTTTCAAATTGACAATCAGGAACGGGCAAGTAATTTTGGCGCCTGAAACAAAGAATTTTTCGGAAAAACTGCTGAAAAAGCATCAATAACAATATGATCCTTCTCATATTTCTGGGCTGCCATGTGTTATTTATTATACAGGCGGTTTAGTAGAGGCGGTTTGGAGATTTTTATTGCAGGGAATGTTGATAAACGGAGCAGAGCGGAACAATCTTCTGTTGTTTTTGACAATCAAGGATGGAATATGAAAAGCCGGCCAGCAAACTGGGCCGAATGGTCGCCCCTCAAATAAAGGCGCCAGAAACAGTCACTTCACTGTTTCACCCCTAACACCGGCCCTGCTGACAATGTAAATCTTCGAAGGTTATTTGAACATATGCAAATCCACCTTCATCGTTTCAGTACATTTCACCAATAATAAATTATCAGATCTGTAGGAAGAACAAAATCAAAAAACTAAAATCAATAATTCATATTAGTTTTGTGTCGAACGTTAATATTAATTTTTGAAAAAGATCAAATTATTTCGAAAAACATCTGTCTGTGAGTAGATATTATTGGTCATCTAATATTAATTATTCATACACTGTGTCCGTAAAGTATGGAACAAATTCATTTTCAGCTAAACAGACCATTTTAAGAAATAATCCTGAAATACGTCGATTTTTCATTTTAATTTACCGTTTTTCAAAATAATAATCTAATACACTCTAGCTGAGATGATTCCAAAAATGTATAACATGTTGATTCCAATTGGTACAGGTGGACAAAAATACAATATGATAATACATTCACGAATACCAAAAATATTGTAGTACTAAACTGTCATTGAACATCAATAAATTACTAAGCAAATAATGACATTTCACAAAAAACTAGACGACTATGTTTTTTCTAAATTGATAAGAAATAATTTCTTTCATATTCTGTCTGCTAGACCATAAGTACCTCGATAAGTACCAAACATGTTTGGAAACAGCTCATTTTTATTAATCAAAAAAATGTAACAAACTACAGAGTGTTACATTCAAACCAATTGCCGCTAGATAATAAGTATTTTTGATAATATTGTTAATTTAACTAATAAAGAATATTACGCCTTACTTTATGAGCACACACAAAACTATTGTATTTTTCAGCTCAGCAACTTTAATCGGAAAATTGAGACAAAATGGGGGAGTTCCATTTAAAAAAATGACAGTGACGTCATTACTCGAAAGTAATTCACCCTGTATATTAGATTATTATTTTAAAATACGGTAAATTAAAATAAAAATCGACGTGTTTCAGGATTATTTCTAAAATGGTCTGTTTAGCTAAAAATGAATTTGTTCCATACTTTACGGACACAGTGTATAATTACCAAACTTTGGTTGAAATATTTCATTGAGACAGAATGATAAGACTCATGTACGTATTACTTATTATCATCCCTGTGATTCGTAAGACCCTGCAGACAATCGTCAATCTACAGTTCGTGTATTTGTCATCGAATCAGGACATCTAATTGTCTTCCACTTATAATTCACAAAAAAAATCAAACAATTTTCCTCTATTAAAAATGTATTAACTCTTCGATAAAAACAGCAAATTATTTAATCGTTATTATGGTGAAAATTATAAGGTGAATAATTTCGAAGCAATCTTAATTCTTTCACATCGCTGATATCAGAATTAAAGATATATTCCATGTTTCGATTCAAAGTACCATGGTACAAAGTTGTTTATTGGTACTTATGAAATTAAAAAAAAAACACTCAGCTCAATTTGGATATTTAAATCATTATACAATTTAATCTATTGCTTTCAAGTTTCGATGATATTCTATTCGGGTATTGGCCAGTAAGGGTCAAGGAAGCATTGTAATAGACATATTGGCAAAGAATTTTTTTCAATAGAATATCACAAATTCCGATTTTCGGATTTAAATTCAACCACAAATCATCTCAATTTCAAAATTTTTCAATGTTCAACATTAAGGAGCTAAAGAAATCAACACCATCATAATATCCGAAAATTTTCGTGTCCTACCTTCCTTCAAATGTAGAATTAATTTATTGAATGGGATGATGTAAATTACATATTAGCATATTGGGGTTCTACAATATACAATGTATTTGAAAAAAAAAAAGATTTTATATTCTAGACTTGCAATACTTTTTCTGTCATTGTTTTTTTTATTATTTTTATTCTTCATTTTTTTTTCATTGCCCTGAATATTAGAAACAAGACAGTTGGAGATCATAGAACAATCAATACAATAAATTCGCCAATATTCAATTCCATTTGCTACTTTATGGTAAAATTTTGAAAATTGGAATTGAAAATATTGGTCGAAAAAGTGTAGAATTTTCTTTATCATAGAATGCGACAGGTTTGATGTTGAAATTCCCCGTTTCCGTATCCTTTCACTTTGACGCGATAAATCAGTGTATTCCATCTATTTTCCAATTTTTATCGATCCAAGCAATCTCTCATATAGAACGCAACATACCGAGTTACTCAAAAAAATTTCTTATTTCTAATAACAAGTTAGCAAGAGGCCACTCGCAGTTTGTTAGACGCGTTCCGATAACTCAAGAATGGGCCAATAATGTTTTAAATATTATTATTACTCGCGCAATTATTGATTGCATGCAAATATCTTACGAAATTTCGGGGTTTTTAAAATTCTCTTTTATCTTATTCTGAATAATTGACATTTAATTTGTAAGCAGTGATAATGAACGTTCCGGGTCAGTTGATAAAACGTTTAGCATGTGATCATTCGAAGGAATATAAGATTTTTTCCGAAATTTGACCGCTTGGTACTTTTGCGTCGACTATATATTGCAAAACAGGGAGAGATGACGCACCTTTTGTAAAATGCGCATGAAATCTACTGTTTTGAACTGATCATGGTCCTAAAATCATAAATAATTCCTTGATTATTATTTTTTATATTATAACATTAACATGAAAAAAACTCAAACATTTTTCAAAAATAAAATAAAATACAAAATGCTGATTTTGGCAATCTCTCCCGCATCCCATGAGTGAGACGACGCATTGGTTTTGGGAGAGATTGCTCAAGGGGCTCAACATAATATGCTCACTTTTCGGCAATTGTTTTATTTCCACAGGGCATACAGTAGTTTTTAAAGGATGTGCACGTGTCATAAAGCCACCTGCGTCACTCCACGTACTGAATCCATTCCACTGTAGATTTGGTATTTTCGTAGCGCTCCAAGCAACCTAAGCATTCATTTTCGTCAAAAATTTCGTCGTCTAGGGAATAGTTTTCCATCGCAACATTTTCTTCAGAGGAAGAACTTACCAAACGTCGTTTTACACGTTTTATTCTAGCAAGGTTGTTTGTCATCAACTTCTCGGGTATGTTTTTTTCTGATATGTATGTATGTTTTTCTGATTATCTATTCTTAGTTTTATTTTTCTTACGGTTTCCTACTTTTTTCCTCTCCAATCCTTTTTTATCTGCAATCAGTCAAGTTTTGTGCAGATAAAAGCTCAAAATATTTATGCGCCCTTCTTTGTTCATACCTTCAGCTCGGGACATGGATACATTTTTGGCCTTTCGAATGCTCAAAGTGGGATTTCTTGTGAAAATAGTCGGTATTTTGGGTCTGAAAATAAGAAACTATCATGCGTCATCTGTACCGAAATATCATGCGTCATCTATCCCAAACCCATGAGATAGATGACGCACCTGTTTAGGTTACAAAAAATTTCGAAAGATAGAGTTAGCTTAGTGAATATAGCTTTTATAACTTTTCTCAGAAAAACTGAGACAAGTAAAATTCTGTCTATCAATAAAGAGTCACAATTGAACGATTTGAAAACCCAAGAAACAAAGAAAAAATCAATAAAAAGTACCGAAAAAAAAAACTAATAACATTGCTCTATCTAAATATAGATCTCTAAAAACAAAATATAAACACGAAAACATTAATTATCACCTATGCAAAAATTCACCGATCTACCAGGCTGTAATGGAATATAACAACTTACCAGAAGAAGTAGAGAAGAAATTATTTATTAGATCACTTAAATATTATAAAATGACACATTCATAATGGGGGTTTTTTACTTTTGCATTGTACTAATTTTTAAAAATAAAACATATTCATTCTATGGGAACATCAATGTATTGATGATTTGTAGAATTAATGTATTAAATAAATAAATAAATAATAACCCAACTTCAAACTGAATTCGTCCGAACGTCGACTTTTAGCGGATTTTTAATTAATAGTGGATCAAACTAAACACTTTGCAATCTTTTTAAGTACTTACCAACCATATATCACCAAATATCTTGTAAGTATATCTCACTTTCAACATGATTTTTTTCTAACGACAAGAGTAAACCGTCTGTATGCACCTGTATTGGTCAACCGGCGCTGCGTGTACCAAAAACGCGAATTATCGAATTGCGTCTTCTCTCCCGCCGCGTCATGTCTCCCTGTTTTACCCTATACAGGGTGATTCACCGGGATGGCCTATTAGACGTTTATGGAAAAATCATAATTTTGAGCGGAAAATTTGCATATTGGGGTTTGAGCCAGTGATCTTCCTCCCTAAAATATTTTCAGATATCTATAACTTCCGGTTATATTGGTAACAGACTACTACTCCCTTAACTTATATTCAGTCTGTCGAAGACAATCAAACCATCAGATCATGAAGATACCTATTGATCTTTCGATATACAGGGTTTCTAAATTAGACGTGAACTTCGAAGGAAGTGTCAGTATCGCTCATTTGCTGTCGTTTGAGCCATATTTGGTGTTGACCGAAAATCAAAAGTTTCCGTGATATTTAGGTTCTTATGATTTTATAAAAGACTTCCCACTTTGCTTCGTTTTTCATTAATTTCTTATACGTCTTACGCAATTGATTACAATTTTGGATTATTCTCGTGGCCAGCGAGAAGTCCGGACTTGACACCGTTAGAATAGACGAAGTAGCGGGAAGATTGAAAGTAAACTTCAGGCCGAAAGTATCAATTGAAGAAATAAGAAAGATGGCACGTGCTGGAATAAAGAATGGTGAAGGTCATTTCAAACATAATTTATGATTATATTTTCTACTGAAATTTTGATTTTTATTGCAATATGAATATATTTAATTCATTACTTTCCTTTCTTTGCTTATTTCCCCTTTCAAATCAAAATCTGCTGAAACAAAACTAGGAAACGAAGAAGAAATTTGGCAATTTTTCAAAATAATAATGTCATATATAAGTTGCAGTCAAATTTATATTAGAAATTTACTATTTTTTTCTTTAAATACCAACTCTCAAATCATACTAATTCTTATTCAACATCTAATTCAGCATAGTTTTGCTTTATTCATACATATCCTCTAATTCATACAACTTCTCTAATGAAAATAATGAAACATTCGAATCAAACTTGAGCAATATAGAAAACATTGACGAAAAATGAAGTAAGGTGAGAATTTAAAAAAAAAACACAAGAACTCTCGGAAACTGTTGATTTTCGGTTTGCAATAAATATGGCTCAATCGACAGCCGATGAGTGATACTGACATATCCTTCAAGGTTCACGTCTAATTTGGAAACACCCTGTATATATAGGCTGAATAAAACTGAATTTAGTATGCTCATATTTTATTTCCATATTATTATTTCACGTTGAATTCTTTCGGGGAAATGAATTTTTTAAATTGATATCCATGGAAGGCCAATGACGAAAGAAGGCAGGCGGATCTGTTTTAGATTTTCAGAATCTCCACATTTATGAATCTGATATGGAAATGAAAAGAAACTGTAAATTTTTTTTCTTGAAAAATTGTAAACCGATACTTTTGAGAATAAACAAGAAAAAATTAATGATTTGACGCAATCGAGAATACCCAACTGACGAAAGCGGATGACCTCACTGGTTTCGGTATTTCCTAAAAGATCTTATTTCCGGTCAATTTTCAAAGTTTTAGAGGAGCCATGAACCCAAAAATTTGAAATGTCCGATATTCAGAGGAAGATTGCAAATTGGAAAAAAGTAGGCGAACCGGTACTAGACGGTGAACTTCATTGTTCGGAATACCGTATTGAAGAATAAACCTGTTCGAAATATTTGTTGTTTTTTGGTTTCATTCAAATATTTTTAGTACTCGTACATACCCTGGAATATCTGCCATTTGAGTTGCACCGATTTTTTTCAAGTGCCACCACGTTTTAGAATCAATATCCTTGAATTTAGCATATTCTCAGTCCAAATGCTGTATTAGAATATTTTTGCGCTCTAACCTTATCAAATTTATTTCCTGGTGCGAAAAAATGTTATTGATGAATTTTTTTGTCGTGAAATGTGAAACTGTCAAACGAATAATGTAGCATATAACGGTCATTGAAAAACAGTTTGGTTTATCCGGAAGCTGGTTTCAATATTTTAACATTTTTAAAAGGAAGTAGGTAATAATTTTGTTATGGAAAACTGAATTTTTCGAAATATAAGTGTGTCAACTCATGAAAATGTAAATTTATGTTGATTTCGAACAATAAGGAACACATTTAGATCTTCGTTCAATTGTCAACGCATTATAAACGAATAGAAATGTGATAATAATGTCCAATTGAAAAATTTGCGCCGGTCAATTTATGTTTTAAAACTTTTTAAAAGCAAATACAACCCTGCTATAAAAATTCAGAACGACTGTGTTGCAAAGGAAAAGTTCATATTTGTTTTAAATTTTTTTAATTCTGTTATATTAAGAAAAAATTTTTATGTCGTTGAAGCAAACAGCAATAAATGTCATGGCTCAAATTTGAACAACTGAAAGAAAAATTGATGCCTTTTAGAATTGAATGAATAGGAAAAAATACGGTGAATTTCTATCTTATAAAACAAGACAAGGTTAATTTTCATCACTTTGGTAATTGAGCTGAATTGTAGATATTTGAATATCTATAATACAATTTTCTATATAAAAAGAAATCTAAATATATCGCGTGAAAGGTATTTCCTATAGAACTTCAACTTTGATTTTCAAGGAGAAGAATTGATGTTACGATGTATGTATATTTCATGGTAGTTTACTTCATACATTCAGTTGAAATCTGTTGAAATATTTTCTGGTTAAAAATATTTTGAAATATTCTATCTCTATCTAATAATTTTGACCTAATAAGAGCTATTTCAGTTGCAACAGCAAGTTCAAATTTTTCCAGTTTAAATCTACATACAATAATAAGAAAATGGAAATTTCCAAGTGGAAACTCAGTTATTCCTGGTAATTTTGAAGTATTGCTGAAGGCATTGATATTCTTCCACGAGTTCAAAATTCAAAAACGAGCCACGAAGTGGCGAGTTTTGTAATGAACGAGTGGTAGAATGAGCCTTCTGTACGAGTATTATACATTATTTTCTCTAATTCATTGCATTTTCATTGAAATTAATGAAATATTTCCATAAAAATATTTTAGTGATTTTTGCATTGAAAAATGTTGGTTGGCAGAACTGATTTCTTTAAGGCAAATTGATGAATTGACAGATAAAGCCGTGGCGGAAAGTTCGGAGTACCAACATAGAATAATAAAATATAACCATGAAAACTGTGCGTTTCTGATATATTCTCGCACGATTTTGTTCTACAAGATGTGGAAGAATGAACGGAATAACCACAGAATTAGAGAAACATTCTTATCTTTCCTGACCTGATTGTTTGCTTGTATTGATACATTATTGAATTCATCATACAACGACAAGATCATTCTATATAGACTGAGTTTTTGAAAGCATAATTATTGGATTTGACATAAGATGATTGGCTTTATATTAAAAAGATCGAGAAAAGTACTGCCTTGGCATTTATAGCTTTTGAGTGCTCGTTCATTTATGAGCCTCTTGCTGCCTTCTATACATTCGAGAGAAAAAATTAGCTATTATCTATACAGTATCAACTTTGTCAGATCTTTCGCCTCGGAAATATTGAAAAGTTTTCTTGATATTTTATTTGAGCTTTATCTGGTTTTATAAACGGAATATCAACATAAAATTCTCAATTAAGTTTGAAATTGTTATTATACAGGATTTACCAATAAGAGGTTTAATTTTGAATAGCCCGCCATTTGGACAGCTGTCATATTTCAACAATTGATAAGTGAAAAACGCTATTACTGAAAATAGAACGATACACGCTCCAATAAAACGCATTGAAATTGCTTAAATTCACTACAAAAATGGTGAAAATTTTATAGTGGCAGTTCTCAAAACTGAAGCTCTTTTAGGGTCGGAGAAGGAGGAATATGCTCCGGATCACCTGGTGACGGAATACCTCGCCATCACTAGCCAGAATCTGCTTGGTACAAGGAACTTAAAGAAGTTGGCTGATATCTTTTTCCATTGTTAATGGCATACCTTCCCTTTTAAAATGAAATAAAAATGCTGTGATTCATTAATTAGGTACACGCAGAATCTCAAATCAGTCGTATCTGTTGAGTAATTTATTTAGACGTCCTATCTGATTCTTCTCTGATACTGCAAAAGTGATTAACATGAAATTTTGTACGAAGTTTGAAATTATTCTTTTATATCTAAACGAGCAATGTTATCTCGATTTAATTCGTAGGTTTTAAATAATCAGGAAGCAAAATTTCTATCGGCTATATGCATGAAACCTCTAGATGGATTTCGCTTAAAGATACCTAAACTCAAATGTTCAGATCCAACTCTAAAAATTTCAGGTTTCCGCAATTTCTATCAAAACGTGAAATGCATTTTTTTTTCGAACGGCTCATTAGCAGCATAAATCAATCCAACCTAACATAATTAACAATTCATCAGTATGTGTAAATCCTACTAGTCATAAAATATAGCAAGTCGAAGAAATCTGATACCAAACAAAAGGAATAAGGAACTGAATATAAATCAACACCAAGTGGAAATCACACATTATCGTAGATGCTTATCAAGAACGCTCAATTCGAAATTAACACAACATCAAAAATATTGTTATTGCTCAAAAACAAATTCGAATACAAGATACCAATCGCAATGTTGGTACCTCCTATCTCTAATTGAATGCCAGAACTGGTTTACCAAATAGAAAACAATCACTTAAATCAGTTTTATCGGCATCGCAAATAGGCTAATCTATTACTTTACATTCTCCTATCAACAACAATTGTTCGACTTCTTGTATACTATCACGGTCTGAGTATTATTTGATGTTCCTAGACACTTAGACGATGTTTCATTCAAGAAACTTCGTTCATAAACTTGTCAAACTGTTTTCTATATGAGAGCTGCATTTTGGTGTGGTTTTTCGATATGGAAATGATCTTTCAAGATGTTGGAAAGAAAAATGAGGAATGCGCTTAGGTGAAGTTAGGAGCTTTTGAGCACTAGTTCGTTAATGCGCCAATTGCATCCTTCAATATACCTATATAAAGTTATATGCACAATGGCACATGAATGACGAGCGCTCAAATGCTCCTGGCTTCATGCCGGTGCTTTTTTTTCGATATTATGCTTGATGATGCCACTATTGGCAGGAACTGTTTGCGATAGGCTCAGAATTATTATTTTCCATATTTACCTGGAAAATCTGCACTCAGTAAGATCTTTTGTAAGGTCATTATTAGATTTTTTTATGGTTTTGATGACGATATCAACACAAAATTTGAAACAGTTATTTTATACAAACACGCAAAATCTCAACACCATGGGATCTGTTTTTTGATGGATATATTGGGTATTCATTTTTTAATATTTTTATTGAACTTTTCTTGGTTTATGATGTTTTGATCAGCTCGATGGAATTTTACACGAAGCCTGTAATTGTTATTTCATCTTCTTCTTAGTGTGTTGTATTCTTTCGAAGGTTGACTTTCATCACTTTCTTAATTTTATTCATTGCGGCATTGTTATTTTATATCTTTTTTTATTTATCTACACCCAAAATCTCAAATCTGTTGATTTTGTGGTTACAGAAATATTGGGATTATTTTTTATTGTTCTTGAATCTTTTACGGTTATGATGACGTGATCACCATGAAATTTTGCATGCAGCTCGAAATTATTCTTCCACAAGTAAATACAAATACAAATAGTAGAATTTATCAGAAACACAATATTTCGGGCGGCTATATTTACGGAACCCTTACTTTGATTTTGCTCTCACAGTAATAAATATAGATAGAGAGGGCATATGTCATTTCCAGTAAGCAAATTTTGTTCCCAACATGAACTATCAAATTTGATATAAAGCGCGCGGAAATGAAAACGTATATATACGATATTTCACTCAATTCGCGAGTTTCTCCACAAAGAACGCACTTCTTATGTCCCATTGTGAATCAACGTTCATATCAACTCAAAATATATTGAGATGAATACCTAATTATATCAGAAATTCAGTAAACAAACTTCAAGCGCGCCAAACGACGTGAAACAACGGAGAGCAATTAATAGTTGCCCAACCTTAGATTTCAGCAGGTAGATCCAGAAAATAATAAATATTCTGCATACTATAAATTCGACAATTTGGAATAATATCGGATTCCAAAAATTCAAATTTGCATATCTAATTGGGAATAACTCAAATAAATATATTTCATTCAATATAATATAGGTACATTCATAATGATATAGTACAATTGTGGATTTGAAAATATGTCACAATCCGACAACGTAATCTAACCATGTTGGGGACATTTGAAAATTGTGTATACTCCCTCAATCTATGTTTATTACTCTATAATTATGCTCAATGGATAACTTAATGAATTTCGTTTTGAGTATCCAGCCCTCTCTATTCGGGAGTTATTCTGTTTACGACCGGTCGGCCGGACTGTCATAGTTCAATTTGACATTGAATTCTTCATCAGTGAGTTGAACTTTAGCGTTTAAGACCATTCCCGGCTCGAAATTCGAGAATCAAAGACAGTGTGAGGAAATTATATAGTGATCGGTGAACGAGCACTCAAAAACAGTTTTCTTATCATGGGAAAGATTTAAATGAGAGCGGTACCACCAATAAATATCCTGTTTCAGCAGGGACTGGTAGAGATACGCGGAGATTATGAATCATATGGAAATGTTATACGGAATGATATGATTTTGGGGATATTCCCATTTTGGTATATTTTATCCAATAATGAGGCTTTGAAATCTTTCGAGAAAAAATGTGAGCGTGACCCGTGGGTGCTTTCGACAATCGGTATAAGATTAAAAATTTGATGAATTAAATGGGTTGATGACAACGAAAAAAAAATTTTATGAAATGACATAAAGTCAGGAGCTTTTGAGAGCTCGTCATTTATGCTCTAATTGCACCCTTAGCTTGGAGGCCACAGAAAATTTGGGGAAAATTCAAACACTCTATCTTTCCATAAATTCGGATGTCACAAAATACCTACTTTAGTTATTTTCTGATCACAATAATGCTAGTTGGTCAACTCTAGGTCACATGTTTTAAGCTTTCTCTCATTCAATCACAGTGCCTATAATTTTTGACTTTCGACCTGAAAATGATCTCACGATAAGATAAGATTGACTTTTGGAGAATTGTCGGTCAAATTCAACTCTATTTGGAAAAAATTTTCGGCTCGGTAATCAGAGTTTCCATTTTTTTGGGAAGTGAACAACATACAGTTTCATTGTTCTGAATATCTGAAATTCGTTACACAAAATTACTGAAAATGATCATTTATCAAATGAAAATGTAAAAAAAAGGTCAGTTGAAAACGTTATCAAAACAAAATTCAATTTATTATTAAGATATATATTCAACATTTCGACTTCAGTTTTATACATTTGTAATTTATTCTGTTCAAAATTAAAAACTGATTTTTGAAATACAATTGACATTAGATGACCTCAGAGAAACTAGTCAAGTGGAGATAGGTCAGAAGATCGAGATGGCCATGCCATTGTTCTATGGTACGAAACATATCTTGGCGCGTTTCCAATTCCTTTTGATGAGATGTATCAAGAGATTTTTTTTCTCGAAGGTCACTGAGAGCTCTGCTCCGCCTGTACCTACCCTATGAGGGTAGCTCCTGTTTTTAATAGCTTACTTTATCAAATTATCATGGAAAAATGACATATTCTTTATTATTGTTCACACCTGGAATTGAAAGAAAGTATGCCAGATAAATACAAAAGGAATAAATCAAAGAATAAATATTCTCTCAGATAAAAGGATAAAATAAACATATTCATTTATTTATTTATTTCAACTTCAAAAAGTGTTGAGGTTAAACCTATAAACCCATACATACAATAAAATTCTGAGTATCTACCCAAAAATTCGTGAACATATTATAAATTCTCGAGTCCTTGTCGAAATGCTTCAGAAAAAAACATTTAATCTGTCCAAAATTCTAAAATTACGGACGTAGTGCCGAAATTATAAAGCTATCGGTTCAGAGAACGAACGCTCAAAACTTAAACATGAATTAATTTTGTACAAACAATATAACTTATTTCATTAACTTCAATTAATTACCAAATCATATCTGAAAAGTTTGGTCAATAAATTCTTATTTCTTCGTGGTGTTGTGTATTCCAAACCACTCAGTCCCGAATTGATTGAACAGTAACTTATTCAAGTTATTCATCGCGAAATTTATTCAGCACAACAATTGTATCGTTAACTACATATTGATCCATATGGTTACCAAAAATTCCAATTTACATCAGTTTCTTTACATACTGAGAATGTCAAAACGGTGGGATTTGGGAAATTCCATGGTTTCATCTAAAATATAAGTTGAAGAAATTTAGCGGAAATAAAATTATATATTTTACTTTGAATCAAATCAAGATCAATTTCCGTAGTAGAACTCCAAAACAATCAAGTAATTATTCGTACAGTACAAAAATTGTAGAGCTATATATTTTTCGACTACTTAACCGATCGAACAAACTTATCAAAATCAAAAAAAGGAACATGGTTCTATTGGAACGTCGCTTATTGGTATACATTCGAAAAAAGTGGGTGACGTACATGCGAATAAATTGATCGTTGTTCTAGTACATAATTTGCTTGCCATTTGCATAGTTTTTTGAATGTGCAATTCCGCACTATGATGCTTGTATGAAGATGTTGGTACTTTCCACGTTAATGCAAAGATTTATATGTTATGGACATGATGTGTGTTCTTGAATTGTTAAGTTGGAGACAACATCAGATAAAAATTGTTTCAGGCTCATGCGGTTTATTGATTCTTTCAAATCATTCGACATATAGCGTCACATTTTATTATTTCCGATTGATTAATTTGTTTATTTGTGATCGAAAAAACTGATTGCCATGTCCAGATAGTGTATAATTTGCTCAAACCCTTTGCACCTGCATCATTCTATGCAATTCTATTGATTTCTATTTTTTTTTTCAACGTTAATAGCCCAAATGGAAATGAATTATCCAAATTAGGCGTTTGTTTGCAACTTCATCGGTCATAATCAATTTTAAAGCAGACTTCTTGTTGTATATCCAAAAAAAAATATATAATTCGATAAAAATGACAATAATAACACAGTTGTAATTGATGATAGCGCGTCGTAGTCTTACAGTAATTATTCAATTACAGAAAATAGATGGACTCTGTGGAAAATAAATAAATAAAGTAGTCGATCGATGCATCAATTATTTTCTCTCTATTTAGAGTAGGTATCAAGGCTCTGACGGATAGAAGTTTCTGGAAGTTTTGGAAGTATTGTTTTTTTTTGTTATAAGCGTTGACTTAATTTGCTGGTTAGGAATGTCCTTGATTATGTAATATAAGTTCAACTGATAGTTTTGAGTCGCAAATAAATTAATGATCCTATTCTTCTACTTCATATTGTCAAATTTGGTTTAGGGTTACGGTTCTTCATGAATAAATAATAAAATTTTCCTCAAGAATATGCATTCATTCTGTCAAGCAAGGACCAAGAATTGGTTTTCCAAAAATGAGGAAATACTGACAAGGGCGTAGATCTTTTTTTCCTTGGGGGGGGGCGGTTGGTTATTGAAAAAAAATGTTTGACGACTACATTTGCTCATATCTTTAATGTGGGAAATAGAGGTTCAATAACAAAGTTTGAACGAAATCACTCAAAATAATAGCATTTTTTGATCACCCATTCGATTGTTCTTGGCTTATAGAGGGTGTTCTCAAATTGGAGGTACGAAGGAATATGAGAGAATCCTTGGATAATTTAAAGAATAAAAAGTCCTATAAACGGTTTGTTTTCGAGATACAAGGTGTTTCTTGTAGTGTTAGCCAATAAATTCACTGGTCCCCAAAGGAATTTCTGGAATCTTGGACTATATAATCGAAATATTCAGCTTCCTCCAAGTGACTTTGGATATACTATACCAGTTTATCGAATCTTTATTAATCTGCTCTACAGATTGGTTGAATAAGTACCAAAATAATTAATTTATTCATCACAGTCCACTAATTGAAACTTTATAATGATTTTGGATTTCTAGAGAGCTGTTTGAAATTTTTTTCTCGAAATCGAAATATTTGCTAGAAACCAAAAAGTGTACTACTGGACCAGAGTTTTTTTTTAAGTGCTGGAGGAAAGAAGCGAGCATTTTTCAGAAAAAAATTCACCCTGCAGATTTGCAGTCAAAATTAATATACCTATCACAAGATGAAAACTTCAAATTAGAATATCTATGCCAAATTTGAGTTAAATATCTTGTGAGGAAAGGTGCTATGACAAAAACAAAAGAGAAAATCGAACTCACCCTGTATCTCGAAAACAAAGTGTTTGCGGACCTATGTTATACAGGACTTTTTTTCTTAAAATGGTGGGAGGAATCTGTGATTTTCGTTTATATCTCCAATTTGGAAACATTCTGCATAGTCAATTCAAAACTAATGTCTTAACAAATATGTAAATTGCAATTTGAATGAAACACATTAAATTGTATAACACAGCACACATAATTTTCGATGTGAATACCTTAGTTCAGTTCTTTGATAACTCCAGTATTGAAATTTTGTGATGAGAATGATACAAAAAATCGAAAACAAAGGGTAAGTGTATACCGATGACGAATACAAAAATTGCAAAAGGCAAAACGAGGGACGACGCCGAAAAAGCGGATAGATAAAGGAAAATAATAAAACTCAGACATAGACGTGCTCGTAGTGCAATAAAAGTAATCATCTTGAAAGCCATAATAAATTCATAAAACTCGTAAAAGGGTCTGCCGTGCGGATTTCAAAGAAAAGAAAAATGATTATTAGTTCATTTTATGGATATATTCTCGTTCTTCATCTTTGCTAGAATTCTGAAATTTTATATTTTGGAAATCTTGGTGGGGAAGGGGGATTAATTACCCCCAATAGTCCCCATTTCTACGCCATTGAACACTTATAGGAAGTCAGGAGTTTTCGAGCGCTCGTTTGTTCAGGCGGATATTCACGGGGTATGGTATCAAATGAAAAGATTCAACGTCCTCGAATTCGTTTCTTTCCGTCCATATACTAGTTAAATTTCCAACAAAAAACTTCGAAACTAGACAGTTTACCTTAGGTTTGGATCTCAAAAATACTGGATGAATTTGTTGATGAAAAAAAATCCGACAAGAGGTTCCTAAATATGGCCGTTCGAAGTTTTTATTTTTTGTTGATTTTATAACTAAAATTACATAGAAATGAAAATTGTAGAATGGCAATTTCAAGCCTCTTAATGAATTTCTTATTGATTGTTCAACCTGAAGCACAAAAACTCAAGATAATAAAAAAAAATTACCCAATACTTCTATGAATGCAAAAACAACAGACTTGAGATTCTGGGTGTTGATTTATGAAATAACAATTTCAATCTGCTACCTTAATATGAAGTAGGCCACATCACTAAAACCATAGAAAATTCAAGAAGAGTATTGAAAAAGAAATAAGAAACATTTCCGTGATTACAAATCAGACCTATTTAAAATTTTGCATTTTGAGATAGAATTGAAATTCCAAGCTTCGTGCAAAATTTCGTGTTGAAATCAGAATCATAAAAAATTCAACCAGAATATCTAAAAAAAAGATGTAGAAAGCACTGACGTGAAGTTAGAAGATTTTAAGCACTAGTTCATTCATGCGTCAATTACGCACTTATTTGTGGTATCCAAAGGCGCAATTGATGCATGAATAATAATAATAAGCTCCTGACTTCACGTCAGTATTGAAAATAATGAATCAAAATTTTGCTTGTCAGTCAAAATCACCTCTTCTGATCATTCATAAATGAGGAAATACATATATCGCTTAGATGATTTTTAACAACTTATGGGAAATAAGGTGGAGCTTTATCCTGCATAAACAAATAGGAATCTCCATTTGAATTTGGAGAAAGGGCATATGGTCCTGGATCTAAATATTCAATTTGAATTGATCCAGTTTTCTTCTTTCCAGTAATGACTTCTTCTTCAATGAAATAACTTACACCCGTTAAAAGTCATTTCATTGGTGTAATTTCTTGATAAAGTTTCAGTTAAAATTGTCTCATTGCCTGTAATCGTCCTGACAGAACTCTTGGAAGAAATATTTGGACAGAAGTGGAAACATCTTAGTTTCAACCGTTTTCGAAAATAACGCAATTGAAGATTTTTATTGTCTCAGAAGGAGATTTCAAATATTCTTCATTTATGAAAAGTATGCTTTGTTATAAAAATGTTTCTAGCAAATGTAATTTCTTCTCAGTGAATTTTTATTGCTGTTAAATTATAGTCTATTGTTGCATTTTTTAAAGCTTTTTCGATTGAAATGCAGCGTCACATTAATTTTACAAATGAATAAAATCAGTGTATGCACATGATAATTTTTGCGCTAGCTCTGAAGCCAGAAGTTTATTGTTATATTTAGGCAGAAGACAACCAAATCGCAAAACTTTCCAATCGTTTGAGCCATTCTGTAGTCAAAATCTGAAAGTCTGAAAAAAATCGCACCTAGTGATGAAGATGAAATTTTGGTTCGAGTAGATGAAAATCCTGAAGTTCACATCAACTGGCAGCAGCAACAGGAGTAAGTCAGTCGTCAATTATTTTATTATCATTTTCAACCTTATCATTCCACTGCAAGAATTTCTCACGAGAGATCTGTCACGACGGATACAGTTCTGCCAACATTTTCTCAATGATGACCGGAATTTTATTAAGAAAATTATGTTTTTTTTTATCGGGTATTGAAAAAAAGAAAATACGCATGCTGTTAAAGAATATCATTTTCAACATGAGTTCAAATAAAATATTTGGTGTTGCGACCAACATTCTTCTTCCAAATTCAAATGGAGATTTTCATTAATTTTCCCCGAGAAATACTTTTAAGATTGTTCTGGATGATCTATCATTAAGTTTTAGAAGGAAAATGTGGTTTATGGTAGATGAGGCTCCCATTTATTTCACAGTAATTTTTAAAAATCATCTAGATGATATATTTCCTCATAGATGAATTGGTAGACGAAGTGATCTTGAATGGCCAGCAAAAGATCTGATTATAAACCTATTGATTTTTATTTTTGGAGGCAAATGATATCATTCTGCCAATGAAATTATTTCGTATGACGAACTCTAAAAAAATACCAAATTCGGAAATTTTATAAGGAGACCCAATAATATTTTTTATGTCATCCGGAAGTCTTTCATTACAAGAATTGAAAAAGGCTTAGAAGTCGGAGAAGGCCTCGTAGAATATTCAATTTATGTTTGCTATTTAATAATTATTTTTTTTAATTTAACTGTACTATGAAAATAAAAACCTTACGCTACAAGTTTTTTTTATTGTGTATTATTTGTTTTCCCATCTGAGACGTACAGTTTCTTCGCTTGAGTTTTTCTCAAAATAGGGTGACATTATATTGTTTAAATCGGAAATGATTTTTATATCATATTTTCTAATCACAATCAATTGAATGTTTTGTCAAAAAAATACCACTTTATTACATTATCAGGAATCATTCACGGGGCGGTAATTGAAATAAAATATGAAGATTACATAAAATAATATTGCTCCTCCAATGTTATGCCTCTGCGCCTAATTTGATAACAAATAAGGAATAAAAATTGAAATTATTAGGAAAAAAACTGAAAGAAAAATCAATTTGAAAGTTTTCCTCTGCAATATTTTTCTAAGGCATATTTGATCCTCTCGCCAAATTTAGGTCTAAATAACTGATCCTTCGCCTATAAGCCAATAGTTATGATTCACTCAGTATAATCAAACTTCCAGGAAATTATTTCTTGGATTTTGATTCTTAGGCTTCGATATTCTTGAATCGGGTTCCCAAAA
This sequence comes from Harmonia axyridis, assembly GCF_914767665.1. Taxonomy (NCBI): domain Eukaryota; kingdom Metazoa; phylum Arthropoda; class Insecta; order Coleoptera; family Coccinellidae; genus Harmonia; species Harmonia axyridis. Next base: position 29,059,052 of record NC_059503.1, read on the forward strand.
TAAGATATTCAGTCAGACATAACAATCTAAAACTAAATGTGAAATTTCAGGGAGTTATTATTAATTTTTTTCCTTGAACGCATTCAAAGGTTGATTACTAACAAAACCAAACCAAATCTGCCAGTTCTCCTTCCAATTAAGAAAAAATCGGTTACTTTACCTCATTGAATCTACCTTGAAATTTCGTTGATTAATTATGAAGATTAAAAACAAAGAAAAATTTGATAAACGTTGACTGGATAAATTTCATTGTATATCCGTCTGATGTCTAGAAAAGCATTTATCTGATACTGTCAGTGATTTTTAGATGAAAATTGGTCCAAAAATCGGTAGCATAGATTCTTCTGGTTCAAGAACACGATATATGAATTATGAAAGCAAAAATTCAAGGATTAAAATTATGTATACAACTCATTTCTAGGAAACGTACAATAATGAAATTTAATATTCCTTGGATTCTAATTATAAAAACAAACGATTTGTTTCCGAAATACAGGTTGTTTAAGTTTGATTTTTTTCTCATTGCACCTTCTCTTCACAATTCATTCAACTTAAATTTGACATAGATATTCCAATTCGAAGTTTTCATTATGTGATATGCTAATTTTGAATGCGAATATAAAGGGTGATTTCTTTTCTGGATCAGTGTCCTCTTCCCTCTTTCAGAATTTTTTTTGGTGGATCAATAGTTCAGAAAAATATAAAAAGAAATTTTGGTTTCTTGAAGTTTTGTCCAATCTGATACCGATTTCGAGAAAAAAATTCAAACAATTCGCTAGTAAATATCAGGAAAATCCAAATTATTGATTGATAAATTACTCATAAAATTTTGATACTTATTTACCCAATCAGTGGCGAAGATTGATGAAGATTCGATAAACTGGTAAAATCATCACAAAAAAATAGGACTACAAGAAACACCCCGTATCTCAAAAACAAAGCTGTTGTGGACCCTTTTCTTTTTTTTCTTGATATTATTCAAGGAATACCTCATTTTCCTTTGTAAATTCAATTCAGGAACTCTCTGTATGTTTCCATTCACCGTAAGGTATTATGTATCTATAATACTCAAAATCAAATTGATTAACCAACCATAGTGGAAATGTGCAGTCTTTTCAGCTTTTTGAACTTGTAAATGTAATCACTTCATCTATTCATTTTCGTTTTGAAATTCGACGAATAAAAATTAAAATCATGAAATAGCCTCAATAAAAACATTTCGGTTCAACAATGCAACATAAAATGGCATGTAATTTTTATAATAATTTAATAAGCATTTAATACTTACAGGAATGTTTCCTTACCTTTTTACTTCTTTAACTGATCAGTTAACATTAAATCTAAAAATGAAATTTATGCGTTTAATGAACAATCAAAAAAATTATTCTCAAAAATTCTCGAAAAATAAAAAAAAAACATCCAGAAATAAAAAACAATGCGAGCGATGGCAAGCCTTCGAATAACCAAACTTTTCCAGAAGTAAAATTATTTTCCTCCATTCCCATTTCCCAGAAATGTCGACGATGAATCCTCACACGAAATCATCAAATTAAACTGGGATAATTTTCGTGGTGGGGTGGGGAAGAGAAGAACCAAGCGCACGATGGTGGTGAAAGTTGATATAAACAGCTCAGAAAATTCAAATTCACCTACTTGTCGTTCAAATCTGTGCTCCGCGCCATCTCTGTGAGCAACTTGCGTATCGTGCTGCGCTTTTATTGAGTGTTGTTTTGTGGTGAAATATTTGGTTTACTGGAAAAATTTGGATTTGTATCGAGTCTTATTGATTTTTGAAAGTGAGTTTCTTTTATGATTTTGATTTTCTAAGTGAACTCTTGAGTGCAATGTCGAATGAAATTGGTGGATTGTTGGACCGGGAAACAGTAAATATTTCGTGGATTTTAATCAAAAACAATTTTATGAGAATGTTTGAATATATATATATGATTCGCGACGAAAATTTTTTAGGAATCAAGCGAAATTCAAAATAAAAAATTCAGAATTACATGATTTGATTTTCAATCTTCATAATTCGACCTATAAAATTCAAGGAATAAAAGGAAAAAACCAAATTCACAGATCAATTTTAGAAATAACATGAAATAAAAAAATTTGATAATACGGTGTCAAAACCTGCTGTATAATATTTTTCGGTAGATAATCTCAATGATTTGAGGTATTATGTAAGGTTTTTTACTCATGAAGTGATGAAAAGATTCTTCAGCATAATTTATGTGCAGACTTTTATTTTTTTTTTAAATTAAGAGTTGTTGGGTGAAGATACTCAAAAGTTGTTAAAGGTTCTACTTTTAACTCTAGGGAAAATTCTATACACGTTCAATGACAATTAAAAACCAACATAAACAAACTTGATTTGGTTTACTGAATTTGATTTCATTTCTTAAGTTCTAAATCTAGATCTCTGATTTTTTTTATTGAATTTGTTCAAATCATTGCAAGAATTTCTGAAGTGAACTTTTACTGAGAATCAGAACCTAATGAATCATCTACTTGATTCATTTTCAAATTAGATTTTTGAACCTCCTGACAATCAATCAGGTTTTGCATTCAAATTTGTTAAAACTGAGTAACACTCCTTCCAAATCAGACACTTCGTTGTCAATTAGCCGATAATTCATGTCCGAAATCATATAAGACCTCGTAACTTGAATATTTTTCCTTGTACAACAATTATGAACGATTTCTATAATTGGTCAGTAACCATAAAACAAATTTTCACTTAAAAAAATCACATGCAATTCGTTTCGTGCAAATCTTGATGTCATTCGACTTCAATTAAAATTGATCCGGTTGAATTTTTGCTTGTAAATAATTTTAAATGTTCACCTATTTTGAATTTTGAATTTGAATAATTATGTGGCTGTTCTTGCCAAAATACTCAAATTTACGATAGATATGCTAACTAAATCGCATAATTCTAAGGATTTCTGAAACAGGTCCAACCATATAAAAAGATCGAGGGTACAAAATCCGGTAAGATTGATGGATGCTTCGAGTTAAAAATCATTCGATTTTTCTGTTGTCTCATGATCTATACAAAATACCAATAATAGTAGCAGAAGCATTATTCAAATTTAATTCATTGGTTCTTTGCCGAATCTAGTTTGTAGCTAGTCACGAGAATTGGTCGTTATCAAATTAGGAGACGTAAATGTCTTCCTACTTCATGTTTTTTTCCGGGTTGAAAGATTTCTTTCAACGAACCTCCATGATCTGTAGTAAATTTACTACCAGGTCTTTCCCATATGAATCAACTTCGACCACGGCGGAGGTCAAGTGGTAGTAAATTGATACACAATTGTGTAAGAAGTAAGCATTTACGAATTTTTCCACTCTATGGAACATTCTAGAAGGGAATTATTTGATGATTTGCGGGAAGAAATTGAAGGATGTTGTCCTTGACCAGATATGCAATTTGTTCATACATATTTGTCAATGAAAGCACTTATTTGGTGAATGGAACACTGTCTATATGATCCGGTAATTTCCAACTTCACTTCGCATTTTTCATTGATAGTACTTATCCCTTATGACTTGATGTTAATTATAGGACTCACCTGCTCAAAGAATTAGTAATTCATAGTTGAATCATCGCTAGAATCTGGCAGATCGAAAAAGAAATTCAGCTTCATCGTAATTTAGTTCTTTGGATGAAGATGGTATATTCGCCAGAAAATTATGATATTTGAAGAATTTTCATAGAAAATAGAATTCATATGAGTGCTAGGTTTCTGTCTAGATACATTAATTCAAAGTAAATGGGAATAAGATACATTTAGTAAGATTTGTGATGGATTGAGATTGAGAAACTATACCTACTTACCTTTTTTTGCACTCTGCAGAAGGTGGTTAGACTGAAAAAATTACATTCTAAAATAAGGAAAAATGAATTCAATCTAAGAGTTAGAATTTTCCTTTTCTCTTAACAATGAAATCGATCAATTTCGTCCTTTGCAAACAAATGGAAAATGTGATTTGAACAATATTTCATTAGATATAAAATTTCAATTTCTATTTAAATTTATTTGCATAACAAATTGCAAGATCTTTATCTGATGATAATCGAAAATTTGTAGATAAACAAAATTCACTTTTAATATTCAGTTGATAGTATTATTTATGTTGAATACGTAACTTTTATTGTAGTCAAGACTTGACAAAAATTGTTTCTTCATTTGATATTCTATGGAAAAAAATGCTACCTATCTAAAGCTAGTTTCCGATTACCATAAAAACTACATTATAAGAAATTAAATTATACACAGAATGAACCTTCATCTTTATGAAAAGTCAAAATTATCTACGAAAAATTCTCCAACTTGCAACGTCCGATCTATCACCTATCACCCTGAAGGACCAAAAAACGAGCCAACATTTCATCTCAATATCCCCAAGCGTTCACAAATTCAAATCTCTTCCGGTCGAATATTTTCCTCTAATCGATCATTAACCGACATTGCACTTGAAATTATACAAGGTGACCACAAATTACACCCCGAAATTTAAAGCAGGAACTGCACACACCATCCTGTGTTTGACTGCATACATCCTGAACGCCTTAGAAAATGAAGGACATAGTTCGACTGTGGAACAGATTGGTTGGTGGTACCTACGACGTTGTCAACACCAATGCCAGATTTAAGAACTGTCCTTACAAGGATCCAGTTTGCATCGAAAAGGGCAGTATTCCTGAAAAAAGGGGTGCCAAAGTCGGTAGCAGAAAGTGTAAGTACAAAATTAAGGTGGAAGAAGAAAACGTCATGAGTTTCTGTGGTGTTGGTGGAAATTGTATGTTATTGTGTTATTGAACATTGGTAATTCAATTTAATTTTTGTTGATTATGAAATTCAAAGAATTGAAAATTGAATCAGTGTCCCATTTTTCAAATTGTAATGTTTCCACCAAATTTATCTTTTCAACGGTCAATTTTTTGTCATATTCGCTAATATCAAAAATCTCCCTTACCTCAGATACCACATTCTTTTACGTCGTATCACCAAATTTCTGAACCACCATCAAATTCTAGATATTACCTGTTGACAAACACTTGAACTGATTATGCACAACCTTGTAGTTGTCCGAATATACCAGTTCTTCGACCTATTTCGCAATATTTTCAATTCATTAAGGTCAGAATCGCGAATTTGAACACGCCGTGACAGTGACATAGAAATAGGATGTAATCATTGAAAGATGCTGAGGTTCAATGATCCCTCAGAGGAAGCAAACGATAAGAATCTGATAAGAGTGTAGGTCCATCTATTGTTTCGAAATTAATTGTGTTGAAACATTCCAAGATTTCGTTGACAATTTGTTCGAGTTTGATAAAGTTCGTTCATTTTAAGAATATCTGGGAATTTTTATTTTGACGACATTCCAACAGAGATGACTTATAATCACAGTCTTTTGGATATATCTGAAATAACACATATCTACTTAAAATTTTTGGTAAACGTTTTGTTTGATATTTCGAGGATCATTTCAAAGATTAATTATTTTTCAACTTGAAAATTCTTCATTAATTTTTTTTGATAGCTTCAAGATTCTTCTCGTCTTCAATAACAATCAAATTTTTCATAGAATCATTGATAACTCTCACCAAGTTGCTCTAATGAAGAAAACAACTTTTAAAATAGTGTTCGCAGTTTGACATTTTTTCAGGAATCATAAGAAGTTTTTTTTTTTTTGGAGAAAACCTATTCTTCGCCTCTACTTATTTTTAACTCATTGAAATTTCAGCGAAGATGGTAATTGCTGCTGTTAACAGTTATTCTCGAACAACTGACGCAATACATATTATAAATATTTGTTTATCGTCTCAGTCTAGGCCTTATTGAACTTGAAAATCGTTGGTTCACTTACTTACTGACATCTGAAATATTTTGTTCTGGTTTTCAATCTACAGAACTGATAAATTAAAATTCATAAGTATAAAAAGAAATAAATAAATCATTTGTCATATTCAATGATGACCTTCAATGAAAGATCAAAATGTTGTAGAAATGTTTCTATATCCTGGAAAGCACAAAGTCCTAAGTAGGAATGACTGTCATATTTTCTACTTATCATGGAATCCTTGACATCGCTTTAGCAACTAGCGGAACTATTCGCAAATTCAATATTCGTCCTTCATTTTGAGACTATTCCAGGAAGGTGGTTTTGACAACAGTATTTTCAGTTAAACTGGTAGTAACTAAACGGAAACGCTTGTTAAAAATCGATATAAACTGGCCAGATTTGGTCACTGCAGGTCATATCTCAAAACGATGTCCTTGCCTCGATTATGCAAATGTTGGAATTGCTGCGTCTGTCTTCTAATTCTGAAATTAAATGGATTCATGCAAATGAATGTTTGATGATTTCTCGGTGCTGATTCACACAAGATATGAATGTAAACGATTGTTTGCTTGTGATTAACGTTCGAGTAGTAGTACAGTTATCGAATACTATTATGGATTTTTTGCGGTGTTGATTGAACAATTGTAGTTGTAGTTGTCTTGTCATTGTTTACATTCGATGGTGTTGAACTCCGACTTTGCTCTCGTCTTCATTTATGCTACTATATCTTATTAGAGATAATCTTTGAATGCTTTCGACAATTGAGTGATTAATGGAATGGAAAACGAGAAAATTAAATATGTTTCCTTGAAAATTCTTGGCAATTTGAAAAAGTGCGTGATGTGAGGTCGAAACTTGTTCAATTTTTGCTTCTTTTTGATTCTATTTCATTTTATTTGTGCGCTTCGAAATGCCGTATTCAAAATTCGATTACGTACCAACTTTCAAGCAAATATAAGGTAAAGTTTCCGAGAAAAGTTCTGATATTTTCCGATCAATTCCAATATTTTATTTACAATCATACATTTCTGGCATTGTGGAAAAAAAATTCTATCAACCTTCTGAAATTGACACTAAGTTTTCTTCTCGTTTTCTTTTTATATTATTTGTACTAGTGAAATAATCATAAAATATAGAATCATTGACATAGGATAAAAATCATAAGAATTGAAAATTTAATACATCTTACAATTAATATGACTATGATTTCTACTCCCTAGTACTCCTAGTAGGTAGAGATCATATACTTAAGGTACTTTCGGTTACACCAATAAAAATATAATTTCGAAGAGCTATAGAAGCCAATCAAATTAATTCAATTGATCATAACATATATATGTTTATTGTATTATTCAAAAAAACAAATTTCTGTAAAATTTTGGACTAGTGGTTTACAAATAATTGTCATAATTGTACTCAAATGTGCAGATTCTTTCATTTGCAGTCTATTGCTGAAATATTTCACTCAAACATTTATGGTTTAAAGTCGAAAATGCTGCTAAACGATGGAATTGGATTCACTGCAGAAGAGTTCGTGGCTAAAATTAATTTTGTCTGACAACTGGTCTGGTCTAACCGGCTAGCCGTTTTTAAACACGATATTTGGAAGAAAAAGAATTACATAAGGTGTCCGAAAACACCAAACGAGCTCTTTTAAGTGGAAACTCAAACTAATAAAATGTAGAGAATAAACTCCATTCTTAAGAGTCCCCAACCGAGTCCCCAACATTGTTATTTGGACTTTGTCAGATTGTATTTATTTTCAAATGCATAATGGTTGTTAAAAATATATTTAATATTACATTTAATGTATTCATTCGACTTCATTCGGTCAAATATGAAAATTTGAATGATGTTACTTTGATATTTTCCTTTACGTCCGAATTTGTGGAAACAAGAAAATTTTCTATTTTCTGTATCTTACTTGCCGAGCTTCAGCATCTAGGCTGCATTCTTCCCTGCGATCTGTCATCGGTTCTTTCGTCAGTTTCCTGAATTATTGGAAAAATTCAATTCCCGTCAAAAGTAAGAAGTGTGTGCTCTTGGAGAAAATGTGAATTTTCTCAGCACATGTTAGGGAGATTATTCACTAACTGAAAATGAAGTATGCATCCTATTCATATTTATGACCCTGAGTGTACAAAACTCAGAATAAGTGAAATTTAAAATTTTTAAATCCAATAGAACTAAGACCACCACGATTTAGGGGTGGCTCTAACGAGGGTGAAGAATGTGCAGTGCACCAAGTTTCGGGGGGACAGCAGTAAATCAATTAAATCCATCCTCCGATATCCTCATCTCCATATAATCAATAATTGTAGCGTACTTTGAATCACTGAACACGATTAAACGGTTTTTTATTAGGTAGAAATAAACAAACTTTTGCCATGTTCTTCTTTGAAGATATTTCAATGAAGAAGTCTATTAAAATCCAACTTTACAAAATGTTTAATACCAAAGATCAATCGGAATTCAATTCCCTAATCTTGAATGAATTCCTATTAAATAGCACCCAAAAATAGGGCACAACTTTTACAGAGTTACTCCTGAATTCTGACATCCGAAATTTCTTTTGTATAGTATATTAATAGATGTAATTGTGTGCGATGTATTTTTAATTTTTATGTGTGTTGGTATGTTGAAATTTTATTTGAATATGTAAAATAACCTCTTCAATGTGCGTTTCAAATTTAAATAACATAATTTGATTCCCTCATCTAGATAAACTAACCAACTATAATGACATCATGATCAATTACATCTCATATACTGGATGTTTCTGAATAACACCGAAAAAATGATTGTGTGATGAAAATGGTATTTGGCATAAAATATTTTGACAAACTACCTCGAAAAAAATTACACCTTTTTTTTTTATTTTTCATGTTTATTGAGCTAAAGATACAAAACTTAATATATTTTTTGTTACAACTTTCTTTTGAATGAATATTTTCCTTTTAAAAAACATGACTGAAATGTCTAATTTATTCACTAACATTTTTATCTCTACAAGATTGTTCGAAAACTAGAGCATTCACGAGAAAAATAGAAATGTATTACAAGCTCATGTTGAATAGCATTTCATTGAACAAGAACCAACCAAATTATGATTCTACTAGGATAAGACCTTTAAAACCAAAACAATAGTGAATAAACAATGAACAGAAACCTGTCGAATATCGACAATACAGTTATTATAACATTTATTGAATTCTTTTTGGTTAATCTTCGGAGGTAACTTTCCCGGGGGAAGATTTTTCAAAAATTTTATTCCAAATACCCACCTCAATTTACATTATAGAATCTCTCCTTATATTTTTTTGGTGTTATTCAGATACACCCTGTATACCTAAAGTTCTGATCTTTACGGGCGCATGATTGAACCAGCACTCAAGTGGTTTTAGATGGGTCGAAACCATTATCAAATGAATTAATGCTATTTTGCATTTCAAACCAGAAAAATCTGTTCAAAACTTGTTGATAGAAATAAATTATAATAAAATAAATAAAAACTTTGAGGACACCATCACTATTATTTAAAAATACTGGATTTTGGCAGTCAATTCCCCAATTATTTTTATTTTTTTTAGTGTATCGTTATACAGTTCATTCCAGATAAGATTGGTCAACAACTTATTTTGATTTTATTCATTCGTTGAAAAAAAATGGTATAGTTTCATGCCATTTTTTCTAATTGAACGGAATTAATTAAAAAACATATCCGGGTTTTTAATAAGATCTCCTTCATCTATATTAATTATAATCATTGGACCTTAACGTTGCTCCTTCGATGCACAAAAATACCGCAATTTCTACCTCAAACAGGTTCAGACTAACAGCTTCAAGTCTATGGGGTTTTCCAATCTTCAACGGGCATATTGCGGTTTCAAGTCTGCGGATATAGGCAATCGACTTTGCAAAAAAAAATTACGGGGACTGGCAACATTTTTTCCATGATACTGGGGTCAGGTTGTTTAGATGTCCGGATCCAAACTGAGTATTCATTAATTCTAGCATCTTCGATTAAGTAGCAGATTGAGGCCTACATCTACTAGACTTGCTTATACTTTGCACGAATTCCTTTCAAATGGTCGTTGGGGAAAACCCACAAACAGAACGAGTTTTTGTTTGGGGCCGTGGATTTTAGTTCAAACTATCAATTTGCCAATTTTAAAACGAAATTATACAGAAATATAAGAGAGAGAGTCATTCTGAATTTGCTCTACATTATAAACCGTTCAATATGCTCACAATTATATTTTTTTTCTAGGGGCCATCAGTTTTGCAGTCCTTGGTATAGCTTCCTTCATATCAGGAATATTGATATTCATCATAAACCCATACGATCTCATCTACAGATATGTAAGTATAATCAATAAAATTTTTAAGTTTTTAAAATCCTTCAATTTTAATTTCGATAGAAACTCAAAATTAAATTTCATTCGGTTCAGACATATGAAGTGTCGGCTGTTGAATGTTCAATTACATATCTATAAAAGTTTAATATCGAAATTAAATGATACTTACGTCAAGTATTAGAATTTTTATTGAATTTAAAAAGAAACAGTTATTCAAAATGTAAAGTCTGCAGTAGGTATTGTGTAGCGAAACGATAGTTATTTAAATAACAAAAAAGTGGAAATAGAATAACTTATATTTAATTTTTTAAATGAATTTCCATCAAGTAAATACCGAGTCAATACATAAAGTTTTCGAAATTATTTTTACCAGATCTCAAGTGTTTTTTGAATGCGGTTTCATTCTGAATTTCATATAAATAATAATTATTATCTATAAATTCAGACAATTGACTATTCCAAAGAATTCAAAACGTAATTGTGAAAACTTCAGAGGGTAAGAATTTTTTTCGAAAAGATCTGAAGGTCCCTCGAATAAAAAAATAAAATCAACTTTCCACTGAGGATTCGTATTTTCTCTTATTTTACGCAGCGAATTTTTTTAATAAATATCGATTCTTGATTTTTTGAAATTCACGGATTATTTTCTAGATTCTAAAGATCACGAAAATGCGTAATTTTTGTACTAAATTTTAAAATGATGTCTTATAGTCACCAAAAAAAGCTCTTTATAGCGCAGGTTTGTAATTTTTATTCGATTCTTTTTTCGATTCAATTTTACACTTTCTAAAACGTAATCTGAAAATATTTTTTGTAATTATTTCAATGGGAAATTTTGAACCAAAATGTATGGCTGTTAATAATTCAATATCTACGCTTTTTTCTAGAAAATAATGTTTGGAGAGGGAGGAGAGGTTTTTGATTTGTGGAGAGTACCTCCAGTAGACCTTTATCTTCGAGTCTTCCTTTGGAACATCACCAACAAAGAGGAGTATATGAGTGGTATAGATAATAAACTGAAGATACAAGAAGTTGGTCCCTATGTTTACAAGTGAGTAGGATGTTGATACAATATTATCGATATAAATATAGACCGGGTTTTCCCTGAAATTGCACTCTGTGAAAACCAAGTACCATCGCGCAAGTTTTTTCATTATTTAAAAACTTTATAGAATAATAACCAGATGATTGCTCATATTTGATTTTGATATGAACTGAGATGTTAATTCATTCAGTGACAATTCAGTTTTTATACAAATAACAAATGTCTATAAAATCCGGTACAATGAACTATTTGTAATTGTTTGTCCAAACATTCCAATTGTTACTCAAGTATTCAACAAAACTAAAATTGCCATAGGATAGGCAAATACACCATTTCGAGTATAGAAGCAAATTTTATTCTCAAAGGAATTATAGCCTAAAACGTAGGAATGATAATCATTTTTCATTATTTAATTTCAAGAATATAATTGTTCGGCAGAATGTTACCTCAAGCAGAAGAAGGATGAATTGTGAATAATTTGAATCTTAAAAATCTCTGTTAAACCACTGAGTCAAATTATGAATACAGATTAAGTGTTTTCATTAGAATCGCTAATAGAAGCAACACGTTTATATAGAATAAATAAATCTTTGAAATGTTGTCAAGAAAAAATATGACGTTGTTTTTGATGATATTCGATAAGCGAATAATTTGTTGAAAGAGAGATTTTCTGCGAGTAAATAAATCTGTCTTCACTGATAAATGTATGGTATTAATTTTTCGCATTTAAGTTAGTGTTATTGTTTCTGAAGATTCAACAAAGAAGATCAAAGTCGAAAACAAAAATATCACTGTGAATGTCACGTATAGAATGAATGAATAATGACTTTTTTAGAAAAACTTTTAACGATATATTTGAAATTCAATCGATCATTGACATCATTATTTTAAAAAGTCAAAATCTCACATACAACAATATTTTAAGCATCTTTTATAATATTCAGTAATTCAACGGCCTTCACAACATCAGAATCAAAGCTGCTATCTTCTCGATCTGCTCTACACCGGTGTATAATTCATCGGCTTATTATTTCATCTTTCATTGGAATTAATTTGAGATGATTAATTACTCTTGTGCTTCCGCGTTTTTGTGTCGATTCTTGGATTTTTTCAGGCCAAAACAAGATAAAATGCAACCCAATAACTTTTGTAATGAGAACACAATGATAAATTTTATACAGAGTGTCCTATTTTCGGATTGTTATGTGATAATGAGAGGAGATATGTGATTGCAGTTCTAATTTCTGCGACGAGAATTTTATCGTGCCCTAGTTTACTGTATCATTTCTGCGAGATAAATAGATTTAGTCTGAATTAATGAGGACATTTCTGCGAGATAAATAGTTTTAGTCTGAATTAATGAGGACATTGCAAATTTTCCACTTTCATTTTGTTCTCTGAATTAAGAAACAACTCAACTTATAATGATAAACATTGAATTGAAAATATTGTATTCCGAATTCCTGAATTCTAAAAATTCAATTCAAGAGGGGTTTATACCAAGTGGCAATCTCATGATTTGCCAAAGTTTAACTACTTCTCTTTTCAGGATGAGTGAATCAATCTCGGACGTTCCTCTGATTTACCGTCCTTTTCTATCACATGCAAGAATTCAAAATACGTATTTATTTCTAATTTTAAAAGAACCGTTTTTAAGCCTTTGACAAGACTTTAATGGAATATTTTTGTGTAAAAATTCATCATCTAAAAAAATTAATGTTTGTTTGGAAAGTTAAATCATTGATTCCTCAATAAAGAATTCATAATTTTTTTCCATTCCAAAAAAATTAATGGATATGTCCATATCCATTAATTTTTCCTCAATGATGAACTCTTCAAAAAAAAAAAAATAGTTTAGTGAAAACATCATATAAATCAATAGCAAAACGACAGTTAGCCCTACAGGATAATATTCATATTGAATTTTTTCAAGGAGATATTTCCTGAGATAATAATAAACTTCATGTAAAATTTATATTGCTTTAACAACTTCACCTAATGAGTTCTTGAGGAGCTTCTGCAATTATGGAGTCAGTTACCTTTATAGTAAATATATTCAAACAATCGTGTATATTTGTCTCTAGCTAGATGAACATCTTGTAATGTAAGAGTAGGCTAACTATTGTTAGATAATAGGCATTCTAACCAGGGAATCTGGGAAGATTGAAAATTGGAAACAATAGTTCATTACCTCCTACTACCGTACATAATATTTTAACTAGTTTGAAAAAATCTTATTATGTAAAATTAGTTAGTAAATAATTAATTAAATTTAAGTAAAGTAAATTTTCGCATATCGAATAACACTTAAACTAACTTTTTTTTTAAGGGAATTGATGTCTCATGAGAACATAACCTTCAACGACAACTTCACGGTTTCTGCCATACCAAGCCATCCCTTGGTCTTTGTGCCAGAAATGTCCGAAGGAAGACTAGAAAACGACACCATGATCCTACCCAACATTGCCCTTCTGGTAAGTTCAAACATAACAGCCCTTAGATTTTCCGATTATTTTTTTTTAATGATGAATTTATCTGCTACGAAAATAAGTTCAATAACTCATTTCTTCCGCTAAACACTTGCTTTATTCCAAGTTAATCAAAACATGACTTTCATCTTTTTGCTTTTACTTTCATTCACAAAAACGTATAGAGAAGACTCTTCAAGAGACTCTTGACTTCATTGTCGTTGGTCGTAAGACTCGCTTCTAGAATGTTCCAAACATTAAGATTATGCAACAAACAAAGGTGATAATTGCTGTTGCATTATTTTGCGTCGGGGCAATGCAAGAAAAAAACGACAATCGATACAATCGATTTGGCAAGTGAGAAATGATTGGAAAATTCGCAAGTTGGTTAAGAAAGAATGAAAGAAAACATTACAGCCTAGATGTGGACATTTAAGTATACATTTCGAAAGCGTGATGTTGCGATACCTACTTCTTTTTCATTCAGTAGCCGATTTATAAGCGAAAACAATACAGAATGTTCAAAATTTATTATAACAATTCAGAATATCTGTAGGCATATTCTAAAATATCTCAGGAGAATTGCTCTGCTAGCTTGGAAAGGTACGGCATAAGTTACCTTTTGCAATATCGATCATTAGGGAACTTTGATGAGCGAGTAAGTCAAATGGATCAGTGAGATTTATCGTTACAAAACAAATACCTACTTAACAATGAATAGTGATGTTGTAATTGACGATTGAGAAGCGCAGCCGAAGAAAATGGGATTTTTGGAGCTTAACAATGTTATTTGTTTTCTCCTCGTTAGAATAATTGACCGTAAACATTTGTAATCCTTTTTTCGCTTTGGGAGAGTCGATGTACAGGGTGGGAGAATTTCGATGTTTTAGTATTACAATCTTTAAATCAGAGGAGATAGACAAAATATGATACACCATTCTCGTTTTCTTTTACTGGGAAACCAATAAGAGTAGTATTTATTTTTAGCAGTCTTTTTTCGTTTTCAAGTTTTAAGCGAAAATTGTAAAAATGGCAATATCGAAAAAAAATGTATAACTCCACTAATACTGATGATATAGCTCTGAAATTAAAACAATAGGTATATAGGCATTATTTTACGTAAAATGCATTGGCGGGCTCGTCTTTTCAGCAGGATTCTTAATTACAAACCTATGACTCAAAGTTTTGTTTTTTTTTAATGGAAACAATAGATTTCTATGTCATTATTAGATAGCTTATTTTCTCCTGATTTCAAAAACATAGATACAGCATCGTATGGATTGTGTTATCAGTATTAGCTCTTTACCTAATATTATTTCTTCTTTGTTCCTTTGTACATGATTCATCAATACCAAAATACAAATTGACTGGTTATGAGAAATCACCCAGGTACATGGGCATTGAACTGTATAATGCATTGCCAGTTTGAATCAAACAGGTAAAGAATAGTCGTTTATTTAAAAAATCGGTGGAAGAGTATTTGTTGAAGAAAAGCTTTTATACTCTCGAAGAGTATTTTGGGATTTCTCTTTAATTAATTTTCTTATTCGCTGTTTTTCTGTAATTTTTTGTAGTTTTTTCTGGTGACAGGTCCTATGCCTAATGTTTTTCAATGTAAATATGTGGTTTGAAGGATAAATAAATATGCATTATTTCCTAATTAAATTGTTGAGTTTAATCATATACGAGTTATTTCATATGCTATTTGAAATTGATTTGTACTTGTGAGTATTCATTCTAGATAAGAATAATTTTCTGATGTATCTATCTCATTACAACTGTATCGATTGAAACAGTAGATCATGTGGATCTTTTCGTTAATTCAGAAACCGTTTTGAAATTTATATTCATTTTTATTTGTCTTTTCAATCTAATTCTACACAAACAACATCAGGTAATTACAAAAGCAGAATAGAAAAATATCCTTGCCTAAAAAATAAAGTTTCAATTTATTCATAATATAAAATATTATAAACATATAATAATTGTATCTTATATAAAAATTTACAAAATATATCTAGATTCGAATTTTGTAGAAATTAATAAAAAGCATAGAAATAATGAGATTGATGGAAAAAGACTGTTCTTGTTATAGGAAGCTCTAGTTTTTATTGAATTCATTTAAATATTGCGACTCTCAGATGAAAAGGGTTTTTGACTACTTTCTATTATTTATAATGATGCAAACCATACGGTGATTGTGCCTATATAATATTTTAATTTCAGAACTCTATCATCAGTATTATCGGAGATATCTATGATTTTTTTTTCAATATCGCCATTTTTCCAATTTTCGCTAAGGTATATAACTCGAAAACAAAAGAAGGATGCCAAAAATGAATATCATCACATCCTATGATTTAAAAGTAGTACCTAGTGTTAAAACATCTAAATTGGCCACCTTGTACATTTTCGATGTACTTAGTTCTCAAATATATACAATTTCTTGATTTAGTAATTAGGTATGATATTGATCATTCTAAATGAATATTAAGTATATAATCCGTATTATTTTCTCAATTTTGTTTATTTTGTCTAGTTTAATAAAAATCTTTACCTACCTTGTTTTGTTGCAAATGATTATTTGCAAGGATTTTTCCAGTGGTCTTGTTTACGAAACTGAAATAATTAATACAAAATAAAATTTTTGCGTTAGATATTTATTAGTGTTCACTCTATTATGTTAAATTATATATTTAAATATTTAAACTTACGATACAATTAAAAACTGTGGTTGGTACTGATAATCTTGGAATAATATACTCATTATGTATTCTCACACCGTTCAAAAACAATATCAACTGCGAAAGAGAAGGAATATAAAAACAATATTGCTTTAAATTTTGATTAAATAAATAGCCATACTACCAAGATATTCTCGAAAGACAACACCAATTTTTTACGGAACCCAACTCTTGTTCTTTCACTTCTAAATGTTCATCAAGCATACCTACACCTTTCGTAAAGATAAATGAATCATGAACCAACAGCCAATTTTCCAGGTATTTCTCATTCTCATACCTAATTATATAACAAGCGACCAATATAGAATTAATTCTGCATTGCAGAATGCAGTTTCTAATTGAACTGTACCAGATTGTTTGTATTTTGAATTTCGAACATTATTGTTGAATTAATCATTCCGACGATAAATATCTGATCACAAAAAATGCAATTCTTAAAAAACACAACTCAGGAAGATGTTTGTTATCTCCATAAATAGGCTTACAAATTTCGTTTCATGCCTAACGCATCGTTGAAGTCTCCGTTCATTTGAATGTATAATCGGGCTATTTCAGATTTGATGGCTTTTTTCAAAGAATAAATTATAATTCGTTGTTTTTTTTGTCATATAATTTCATTGGAGAAGATGGTGTTACATCAGAAGTATCGTCAGCAATCAAAAAGTTTATATTTTTCCAACATCTTCCGCCTAAGCAGAACATGCTGATGTCATATGATAGTACAAGGTCTTTATAAATAACAATAATAACATCGTAGCATTGTAGTGGCTTTTAAAAGCCTTTAAAGTCGCTTTTCACCAATACTGTCACTAATACTATTCTTTATGATAAAATTTAGAAACTGAAAATTAAAAATTCTGTAGGCATTAACGATTCTTATTTAAATTTAGAGAACTATTTAGTTCAGAACTAGAAGGCAATAGGAGGTTACAATCATTTATTGTTTATTGTTTTTCTTAATGTTATTTTCAATTGAGTCAATGGGTTTTTACCTATCCATTCTTATGCTCTAATTATAACGAAAACAATAATATCAATATTCGTAAAAGGATTTGTCACTCACATCATTACAATAAGAAGAATGAACTCAACTCTTTCTCAAAAAATACCTATTAATTTCAATCAAAATAGTTCAGTTATACATATTAGGAGCAGAACGATTATAAGATATTGAAATTCCTATATGTTCTGTGTGAACAGAATAAGATAGAGAGGAATATGGAGAAGATCAATTAATTACGCTTCTCTTAACCATATAGCACTAAAATAGGTGTTTCAGACAACTAGCTTCTACGAGACCATATTGCTATATTACGTGTCAAATCGCTGAGCACTGTTTGAAGCAGATTTACCTAGGAGTGACCTTCTACCATCACATTCGAGCGTCTTGAGTCAATATCGTAGTTTTAATTGTCTCTCAAACTAAATCAGATATTCTAAATTTAGTACCTACTCACTTGAGGATATTAGGTATATAAAAATTGTTTTTCTAGAATGAATGCGACAGAATATAATTTTTAACCTCTCCCCCCTAAATTTTTCACAGTTTTTTGTTATATATTTTTTTAGAACAATTACAAACATTTCCTTTTCGAAATTATAGATCCAAAGAACTAGTAGGTACATAATTATCAGTTTCCTTAACCCACCACATTTTGCCAATCTCTAATTGTGCCAATAATAATTGAATTGACTCCGTCATATCGTCTTAGACCCCTCCTACTTCTTGAAAAAAAAAACCTGATGAATAACAATATTTTTTGTGGCCATAAATCAATTAATAGCTCATGAAATATTCCTTTTATAGACATACCAACACCTTCTCTCCTATCTATAATCAATCAAGATACTAGCCTTAAGGTGATTTTTTTATAACGTATTTAAAACAAACCTCAGCCTAATAATCCTCTCTATCCGAATGACTCATGAAAGATTGCTTTTTTTTTTTTGTTCCATACCTAAGAATTTGAACATTTTCGTTGAGCTGGTTTAGTCCGTGATTATACAATCATTTTTTTTTCTCGGGTCACTTTTTATTTTGATATTTATTTTAATATGCAAATCTGCTATATTTGATAACAGGTACCGGCGGAGACGAAGGTCACCTTGAAAACCTGGCGGAATGCAAAAAAAGCTTGAAACGATTCAAACATACAGAGTGATGGGTGTTAGTGAATAAGAACGACAAACAGGGGATAGTCATGCATGTCAAAATAATGTCATAATTTAATCAAGAATTTTATGTTCATTATTGAAAGAAAAAATGGTACGCTATTGAGATATTTCAAGCTAAAAATCATTCCAAATCTAACTTCAAAATTCCCTACTCAGTTTTTTCGTATGACGCACCGATTTCAGGATAAGTGAAGTTAATTCAAATGTTCCTCTGATGTACTGTCCTTTTCTACCTCATCCGAAAATTCACAATACGATTTAACGTCTTCATTTTTAATTTTATAAAAATCGTTTTTTCTGCCTTTGACAAGACTTTTTGTAATGTAATATTATGCATGTATTCAATCTTCAATCAAAAATTCGTATAATTCTTTTTTTCCATTTCAAAAAAATTAAATAATGAATAACGACTCTCCGCAACAACGCTTATAGACCCCCCTCAAGGCGTATTTTTAATTTCTTTAATGAATTTTATGATATGATAATGCAGAAAAGTGAAGATGTTTTATTTTTTGCATGAAAATGGTGACTACGAAAAAAAAAGGCTGAACGAGCAATTCAAACATGATCATTAATTGGAAATATCTCAGTGGCGTACCATTTTCCTCTCTCGAGAAATGGATAGAAAAAACTAAATAGTCGGTTTTTATGAAAAACTTGTAATTCGAAGCATTTACGAAGCATTTTAAAGAGTGACTCAGGAAGAGACTGTCAAATTTTAGAAGTTTACACTAGTCAAGTTCAATAATGCCAACAGTCAACACTTTTTCAAAGTATAGGGTTGTTATTATGATGATTTCCCTGTACCCTGTTCTTTGCGTATCCAAAACTCCTCTATCCATTTCAGATTCTACCATAATGAGTCATCATTGACACACCTCCGGTTCTCTGAGAAAAACTTTTTCAAAAAGAAAAATATGAAAATTTTACTCCAAAGCAGAGAAAATATTCTGAGCTAAGTAGGTAGTAAACCTTCATCGTCCAAGAATGCAAAGCTGTTTTTTTGTTCTAAAATAGTTTTTCAAATTCAAAATCCACATTGAATTGCTAATATTCTGAATAAAATCATTTGATTCAAAAAAGCTTTTTGGACCCTGATATGACATCCAATTCAATCTTTATTATTTGAAATAGCTATTGAACTGAATAAATTCCTTTGTTTGCGGTACAAGCTATCGACAAAAATCAAAATTATTGTGTTGTATTTTTGTGTTGACTTCCAGAGTACCTATCAAGTTCATTTCATTGAAAATTTGTTTATTTTTCAGAGTATAGCCCAAGTAGTATCCGACGAAAACTCTTACTTCACCAGGTTAGGCTTAAACATGCTTATACGTCAAATTGACCAACAGCCTTTAGTCCAAATGACAGCGAGAGAGTTCATGTTCAACTACACAAACTCTCTAATGAGCCTTGGCAATCAGTTCATGCCCGGTTGGATCACTTTCAAGAACCTTGGTCTCATCGACAGGGTAAGTTGCTATCATTCAAACCTACATCTAGAGCTTACTTGGCCTTAAGTTAGGATAAGGCATAAAACAAACTTCATCATAACAAGAGCAAAACAAAGCGTCCATCCTAAGAAGTTAGGAATATAACAATAGTTCCTACTTTCGTCGAAAGGAAGTACTTTTCGAGTCTTTTTACAATTTTTCACAAAATTAGGGTTTGTCTCTTTTGCAATGATTTTTTTTGTAAGTTTTTTCAACGGATATTTCTAAAATACATCAGTACTTTTTAGGGATACTTATCATCAATTCTCATATGAAATTCGCATAAAAAATATTGAAATACTACAATGTAGATTATTGTTTGAAGAAATTATCTGAAAATTCTATAAAATTCGGTAATTTGTAAGAAGAAATGTATCTTATTTTATTTTGAACTGAGCAGTTACGTATTTCCTCTTGAGTATCTTAAGTATATTTCCAACACAAAATCCACTTTGTCATGCGATATTTAAGACGAGTTCTTTATTTGATATTTTTATCCATTGTAAGAATAATATACTTGAGATGAACGTACAAAATGGAGGCTTATAAACAACCCATAGATACACGAATTTCGGCGTAGTTGATCAAATTAAAGAAAAAAGAAGTTTTTCAACAATCTCTCTGGGCAGAACTCAATTGTCGATTCTTTTCTTTAAGAAGGTCGTCGAAATTGCCCAACGTAAGAAATGAACTCTCTCTAAGATATCTTTCAAGTGAAAAATCGAAGACAAATTAATAGATAGTTTCATCAGACGAGAAATGTGAAGAACTAAAATAAGAAAATGTTCAAATGTTAGAGAAATTGAAGAGTTTTTCAATTGTTTCTCAATTCGCACAATCCTTCTGAGAACAGTCTCAAGAGGGATTACCACCACGTGGTATTCCTCGTATCAGTCAAACATTAGCTAC
Source organism: Harmonia axyridis (assembly GCF_914767665.1). Classification (NCBI taxonomy): domain Eukaryota; kingdom Metazoa; phylum Arthropoda; class Insecta; order Coleoptera; family Coccinellidae; genus Harmonia; species Harmonia axyridis. Next base: position 29,080,103 of record NC_059503.1, read on the forward strand.
CCAATTATTTTCCCTCTGGCGCTCCTGCGATGACCAAACTTTGTACGGTATACGAAGTTGTACATTCATTTTATCTTCTTTTGATTTACGATGCATATATGTAGAGGGCAGCACTGTACAGGGTGGGCAAATAAGCGAGGTAAGCGGCTATATCTCAGGAACCACTCATCGTAGAGACTTGCGGCAAAAAATTTTACCACTAAAGTAAACAAAAGAAAACACTGGAAATTATTTTGAAGTTCATACCTCCACCGCTAGGGGGCGTAATAGCTTTCGTCGAGTAGAAAAATGCATTTTACTCGAAAAATTGTCATATTAAGTTGGAAAAAAAATAACATCACTGTAAACCTTGGAAAATTCTCTATCTGTTTGAATTGTCACTTTCGATTTTGCGACATCAAATGAGGGTGGGGGAAAGATAGAAATCTGACAGATTGAAATGTCTGTAACTTCTGTTTGGCTCAACATTTTTGAGCAAATTAGATCTTATTTGAGAGACAACATCTTGTTGATTAAGGAAAAAATATACTCATGATGAGTTTGATTCAGCTGCTTCCGATAGGGAGCGCTAAGTCAGAAGTTCATTGTTTTGTTCATTTTTCTCTGAAATTTCAAATGTAATGATAGGATTTTCTTAACAGAAACAAACATTTCATTGAATTTGCATGAAAAAAGCTGAAGGTCGCAAAGCGATAATTTCAGGCGTTCTGAAGTTACGGCCGAAAGAAGATATTCTTCAACTGATGCACTGCGAAAAACCAAATTGAGTCTTCAAGTTCTAACAGAAACAGAAATCTCATCAAATTTGTATGAAAAAACCAAAAGGTCGCAAAGCGATAGCTTCAGGCGTTCTGGAGTTATGGCCGAAAGAAGACACAATTTAGTTTTTCAGTGCATCAGTTGAAGAATATCTTTTTTCGTCCATAACTACAGAACCCCTGAAGCTATCGCTTTGCGACCTTTTGGTTTTTTCATACAAATTTGATGAGATTTCTGTTTCTGTTAGAACTTGAAGACTCAATTTGGTTTTTCGCAGTGCATCAGTTGAAGAATATCTTCTTTCGGCCGTAACTTCAGAACGCCTGAAATTATCGCTTTGCGACCTTCAGCTTTTTTCATGCAAATTCAATGAAATGTTTGTTTCTGTTAAGAGAATCCTATCATTACATTTGAAATTTCAGAGAAAAATGAACAAAACAATGAACTTCTGACTTAGCGCTCCCTATCGGAAGCAGCTGAATCAAATTCATCATGAGTATATTTTTTCCTTAATCAACAAGATGTTGTCTCTCAAATAAGATCTAATTTGCTCAAAAATGTTGAGCCAAACAGAAGTTACAGATATTTCAATCAGTCAGATTTCTATCTTTCCCCCACCCTCATTTGATGTCGCAAAATCGAAAGTGACAATTCAAACAGATAGAGAATTTTCCAAGGTTTACAGTGATGATATTTTTTTTCCAACTCAATATGAAAATTTTTCGAGTAAAATGCATTTTTCTACTCGACGAAAGCTATTACGCCCCCTAGCGGTGGAGGTATGAACTTCAAAATAATTTCCAGTGTTTTCTTTTGTTTACTTTAGTGGTAAAATTTTTTGCCGCAAGTCTCTACGATGAGTGGATCCTGAGATATAGCCGCTTACCTCGCTTATTTGCCCACCCTGTACAACGATCGATTATTTTTTTCACAAAATTATAGTTTTATCTCTTTTTTAATGATGTTTGTAGGTTTTTTTTCATGAATACTTTGAAAATATAACAGTGTTGTATACACTGAATACATCAATTCTTTTTCGAAAAACGAAAAGTCACCAACTTTTTTTTCATCCGCAAATTTTGTAATTATTCAATATAGATTTTGGTTTAAAGAAATTATGTGAAAATCCCATAAAAATCCGTGGTTGTATGAGGATAAATCTATAATTTCGTTTTGAACTGAGAAGTCACATGGTGGTATTCTCTTTTAAGGGTGTCGCAATAAGAAAATAAACAAACAAAAACTGATACTCATGATGCTGATGCTTCGAATTTTCTTTTCGGAAAAGAAGTAGTAAATCCAGTTCAAACAAGCTCGGAACACTCAACTTTGAAAAAAATCTTCAACATATAGGTTGATCTATATTTTTGATGGAGCTCTTTCGAAGGTTTATTTATTATTATAATCATTCATTAAGATCAAAATTGCTAACGTAAAAACTTTACAGATGTATGACTTCGACGGAGACTTCGAAACTGTGTACACTGGAGAAGACGACATTAAGAAGGCAGGACTGATAGACATGTGGAGAGGTTCGACAAAGATACCCCAATGGGAAATGCCTTGCGGAAATGTCAGGGGAGCCTCTGATGGTGCAAAGTTCCCTGCTTTTATCGAGAAGGACGAAAAGCTTCTGTTTTACAGAAAGAGTATGTGCAGGGCTAAATATTTGGTAAGTGTTCACCTGCAACCTTCTGTAAGGCATCTGGAATAGATTAGTGTAGGGTGACGTCATAAAACATTTGACACTTCACATGACTTCTGATTGGTCAAGACTAGTGTTGGACGATAGGTACTTATCGATTTTTTCTGTTTCGATACCAAGTATACTTTAGTATACAATATACATTTTTTTTTGTATACTTTTGTATTTTTGTCTTGAGTTACCGATACTGTGGAGTGATATTGTTTATTCTTTTTTTGGGAATTATTTTCCTGAAACATTGATACAATCTTAACATATAGAGAGTTAATTGTATTCAGGATTCAGGTATTTTGCGTTATTTGTCAAAATAAGAAAAAAGTAAATTTATTATTTCTTTTTAGATTCAGTTTGTAAGTAAAGGGTGTTTTTTTAGAACTATAGAACTTTAAATTGCAATAAAACAACGATGGATTATTCGATTGACATGAATTTCATTTATCCGCAAGATAATCTTGTGGCATTACATTTTAAATATGATTTCTGGCATATGAACGCCACAGCTGGCTCGGATGTAGTCTAATCTGGACGTCCAATTTTCGATTACTTTTTCCAACATTTGTGGCCGTATATCGGCAATAACACGGCGCATGTTGTCTTCCAAATGGACAAGAGTTTGTGGCTTATTCGCATAGACCAATGACTTTACATAGCCCCACAGAAAGTAGTCTAGCGGTGTTAAATCACAAGATCTTGGAGGCCAATTCACAGGTCCAAAACGTGAAATTAGGCGGTCACCAAACGTGTCTTACAATAAATCGATTGTGGCACGAGCTGTGTGACATGTTGCGCCGTCTTGTTGGAACCACAGCTCCTGGACATCATGGTTGTTCAATTCAGGAATGAAAAAGTTATTAATCATGGCTCTATACCGATCACTATTGACTGTAACGTTCTGGCCATCATCGTTCATGAAGAAGTACGGACCAATGATTCCACCAGCCCATAAAGCGCACCAAACATTCAGTTTTTCTGGATGTAACGGTGTTTCGATATACACTTGAGGATTAGCTTCACTCCAAATGCTGCAATTTTGTTTGTTGACGTAGCCATTCAACCAGAAGTGCGCTTCATCGCTAAACAAAATAAAATGGACGTAGTGCGCGATACGTATTTCGCACAGAACCATTATTTTCGAAATGAAATTGCACTGTTTGCAAGCGTTGTTCAGGCGTGAGTCTATTCATGATGAATTGCCAAACCAAACTGAGAATAAATCACTTGACAGCTGTTGAATCGGTCGCCATCTTGAACAGTATTGCCAACTTAAATTTATATATACCTCGAAAAAAACACCCATTATCAATAACTTCATCGAATCCAGACTGTAGTTTTACCTCCAATCGTTAGGTATTAGAAATAATGGTGGTATGATCTTAATCTACATTATTAAAAAAAAAATCAATTCGTTTATAATTTCCAATAATAAATCGTTCTGTAGTTAACTTTTTGGAATATGCGGTTTTCCTACCTATCCAAAAATCGAACATAAAGCTATCTGTCTGAAGTTCAGTTTCTCAATGTTTAGTTGTTCGAAGATAGAAGATATTTATTTATTAGTTACGATCATCAGTTGTTATACTATTCTTAGCCCGCGAATGGGATCCTTAAATGATAAAATAATAATAATAAAGTAGGCAAAAAATAAATTGTGAAACATTGAATACCAAGAAAAATTAAACCATTAAAAAAGTTTGCTTTGATTGCACTGAATGCAAACATTATTTTCACCGTCCCAATAATTTCGAAGTGATGCATTTCAGACCCCTTTCATTCACTTGATCTAGCTAAGTATTTAAGTTACCTACCTTTTTGTTTTGACAACCATAATTCTGTAACTTCAAATCGAATAGAGATGGTATAGATCGAATCGAAATGCACCGGAATCATTTCGAATTGGTATTCTGTAACTCTTAGAACATTGATAATCTATATTCACGGGCGTAGCCAGGTTTCAGTTTCGGGGGGGGTTTTACATATCATAAAAAAAATCTTATGTTTTTCTTTTTAAATATATCAACTTTAAAAGAGCCCATTCAGTCTATTTCCACTAGTTTTATTTTTCAAGTATGTTTTGAGAAAAAAAGCATTTTCAAAATCACTTTTTGAAATTCAGTTTATTTCTTTACATCGATTCCTATGAATATATTTAGGAAAAAATACCGTCGTAGTATTTATACAACAGAGTACTCAAATTCAAATTTATGAGTAGAAAGTTTATATGCAAAAAACCGGTAAAAAATGATATCACCTTTTTTGCATTTTTTTCAATGTTTATCATGAAATTTTGTTGGCAAACTTCACATTCGAATTCTGTTCCCCAGAAACAGAGATAATAAATCGAAGAAATTAAAACTACCCCATCAACTGAGTTTTAGCAGAGATACATAGATATAATACGCTAATTTTGAACTATCGTTTGAGCCAGGTTTTTCGGACAAAAAACTTTATGGAAGAAAACGTCAGAAGATTAAATTTATTTGTATTTTTTTTTAATGTTCCGTCACAGAATTTTGGTGCTAAACCTCAGATTCGGATTCAGAACCCAACAAAATAAAGGGTGTTTTTTTAAGAGCTATAGAACTTTAAATTGCAATAAAGCAACGAAGGATTATTCGATTGATATGAATTTTATTTATCCGCAAGATAATCTTGTGGCATTACATTTTAAATATGATTTCTGGCATATGACCGACAAGGCTGGCTCGGATGTAGTCCAATCTGGACGTCCAATTTTCGATGACTTTTCCAACATTTGTGGCCGTATATCGGCAATAACACGGCGAATGTTGTCTTCCAAATGATCAAGGGTTTGTGGCTTATCCGCATAGACCAATGACTTTACATAGCCCCACAGAAAGTAGTCTAGCGGTGTTAAATCACAAGATCTTGGAGGCCAATTGGTCCAAAACGTGAAATTAGGCGGTCACCAAACGTGTCTTCCAATAAATCGATTGTGGCACGAGCTGTGTGACATGTTGCGCCGTCTTGTTGGAACCACAGTTCCTGGACATCATGGTTGTTCAATGCAGGAATGAAAAAGTTAGTAATCATGGCTCTATACCGATCACCATTGACTGTAACGTTCTGGCCATCATCGTTTTTGAAGAAGTACGGACCAATGATTCCACCAGCCCATAAAGCGCACCAAACAGTCAGTTTTTCTGGATGTAACGGTGTTTCGACATACACTTGAGGATTAGCTTCACTCCAAATGCGGCAGTTTTGTTTGTTGATGTAGCCATTCAACCAGAAGTGCGCTTCATCGCTAAATAAAATAAAATGGACGTATTGCGCGATACGTATTCCGCACAGAACCATTATTTTCGAAATGAAATTGCACTATTTTCAAGCGTTCTTCAGGCGTGAGTCTATTCATGATGAATTGCCAAACCGAACTGAGAATAAATCACTTGACAGCTGTTAAATCGGTAGCCATCTTGAACAGTAATGCCAACTTAAAGTTATATACCTCGAAAAAAACACCCGTTACAAACGATCGAAAAAATCAAACTAACCCATAACTTTCCTTTGAGGGGCACATGTGAGCACAAATTAACTGGATTACGTAGAGGTAATTTAATTCAAATTTCACATTACAAATTAATTGAACTGAGAGTGATAATTTCATTCACTTTTTACAAATTCCATTAAAAAATATTTTCGAGATTTTGAAAAAAAAAAAAAGGTTTTTTGACATCTTCAACATTTCGGGGGGGGTTTGAACCCCCAAAACCCCCCCCCTGGCTACGCCCGTGTCTATATTTTAAGCTGCAACTCAAGTAGAATTACTATGGATACCAATACGAATCAATTTGACGATAGAAGAAGAATTGGATACAGAATACCAAATTTGGATACGATAGAAGTGAAATATTCCGATTTCTCAGATTACGATTCGATTCATTGGTTTCTATTCGAGTAACAGAATAGGGCTTTGAAACTGTTGTGCTTGGACTTCAAGATAAAAATAGGTATTCGATTCAGAATGAATATTATGATTGTACTTCGCCAAATAAAAAAAATTCTCAAATTTTACAGTTTTAGATAGGTATTAAACTGATATATGTACTATACAAAATATTCTATACTTTCGAAGCGATCCGATATCGATATTGCTCGCTTCGATACTACAGGATCAAAATTATCTATACTTTTTAAAGCAATGCGCAACACTAGTCAGGACTAAGTATTTCATATCAGTGTCCAATAGGCTATGTATAAGTTTGTTACATGCATGTTCCTCCTTACTAAATATTTTATATTATTCTATAGTTTCACCCCATATGTGATCTTTTTAATTTTTCTCATTTCTTATGAGTTCGTATTCTTTCTTACAGGTAAAAGTCAATGAAACCGTAAAGGATAGCTTCCAATCCTACGTGTACAACTTCCAAGAAGACTCTCCTGAAACAGAAAAATGTTTGTGTTACGATAAATCAAATTGCTTCCCCAGAGGACTCCTTGATGTTCACGGGTGTTACTACGGTTTTCCAATAGCTCTGAGCAGTCCTCATTTCTATAATAATGACCCCATTCTCAAGGCCAAAGTTGAAGGAGTTAATCCTGATGCTTCCAAGCATGATTCTTACTTCGTAATAGAACCTGTAAGTATATTTACGTAGAATTGAATTGATATATCTACCTAGTAATATTTTCAAGGGATTAAATTATTAATGACCATTTTTTTCGTACAGAAATCTGGAGTACCAGTCGAATTAAGGGCTAATTTCCAGATCAACATGGCTCTTAGAGATATAACTTCAATAGCTCATGTTGACAAATTTGCCAACATGGTTTTGCCACTCTTGTGGGCTGAGTTTGTAAGTACCTTTCATACACATACATTGGATAATTATTAAAAAAATGAGGAAAGCATTTACATGTGGGATGTTTTTGAGCGTTCGTCATTTATGCCTCCATTCCGCCTTTGGAGACCATAGAGATCGCTTCTAACATTTTTTTTCGATGAATTTTCTATGTTTTTGATTAAAACAATGTTTAAACTTTCTATGCTTCTACTGCCAAATAAATTCGGGTATAAACAATTTGAGGATAACATTATGTAACCACGTAGCTTCCAACTTATTTTAACTTCATATTCAGACACTCTAATTGATAATATCCAATTTTCTTGCAGGGGCGGATCCAGGGGGGGGGCCATGGGGGCCATGGCCCCCCCCTCGCGGACCTTATAACTATAAAAGTGTATCCTGAATTCCCGAAAAATATGCACTCATTAAGTTTTAAATTTTTTTTTTCCAATAGATAGCTTTAGTTATCTGTATTACGCGTTTAATAAGTCCGATCGGGTTCCACAACATGGCGTTAGAAAGATGAGATTTTGTACTACATAATCTTTTGCGACAGTTTTGTGATAAGTTTACTCAGCGCGCGTTGAAGATGGACAAAATAACAAAGAAAAATACGTTATATTTGAGTTTTTCTTCGATAAAGCCGAAAATGCGAGCCAAGCGGCTGAAAATTTAAATAGTATTTATGTTCTTGATAGTGTAATAGCCAATTACGCGCAATTTTGTTTTCGTCGATTCCGTTCCAGTAATTTTTATGTCAAAGGTGCTTGATGCTGGAGACCAATTGTCTAAAATATCGACAAAATCAAGGACATTTTCGGGTCCTGTTTCCATTGCTCAAGAGTTGAAGATTGCGTAAAAAACCTTTTTGAACCATTTGCAAAAGGCTGGTCTCAAGAAGAATCTAGATGTATGGGTACCACACGAGTTACTGCAAAAAACCTCTTGGACCGAATTTTCATTTGCGAATCGCTGCTGAAACGCAATAAAATAACCCCATTGTGGAAACGGTTGGTGGCTGGTGATGAAATGTGAATGACTTACGACAAACGTCAAGTGAAAACGGTCCTAGTAAAAAAGCGGTGAGCTGTCGGAATCGGTCAGGAAGGTTTTGCTGTGTATTTGGTGGGATTGGCAGGGAATTATCTACATAAGCTGCTCCCCTAAGGCACAAATATTGACTCAGATCTGTACTGTCAACATTTAGACCTTCTGAAGGAAGCAATTGCCCAGAAGCAACCACCAGGAGAGGAATTGTGTTCCTTGGGGACAACGTAAGGCCACACACATCAATAGTGACTCGCCAGAAGTTCTTATGCATCCACCTTATAATCCGGACCTGGCACCAAGGGATTATCATATCTTGCTGTCCATGGCGAACAATTTTGCTGGTGAAAAATTCGTTTTAACAGAGGCTTGTGAAATTCGACTGTCTCAATTTTTCGCCAATATCGACTAGGGCTTCTATGAGGGAGGCATACACAAACCTTCAAAAAAGCAACAAGTTATAGAACAAAACGGCGCATATTCGAAAGGAAACGGATCATTCTAACTGTGGTAATTAAATCTTGATTTTTATGCAAAAATAATGATTTTTTTCTATACCTCATACTTTCTTGTGCCCGAGTTTTCTCATGAAATACATCTACATATATTCATGAAATTGTTCGAACTTGTTTTTGTACTACAAATATTTTGGAAACTGAATATGATATGATTTACTAAAATACATCTTTCTATAAAAAGCACGTGTCTTGATAGGCACCAACAAAAAATTCCGCTATTTTGCTAATCGATATCAGCCGTGACTTTCTATGGCCCCCCCCCCCTCAGACATCGCCTGGATCCGCCCCTGTTTTCTTGGTAGGTAATAAGAACAGGAAGCATATACTTATCCACACCAAAATATTTCAATGGCCAGTTGCACCATTTGCCCAAACATTAATTAAAAATTTAAACATTGATTACGTTCTGATTTCATAAGAGAAATCAGAAAGTATTGCAAGTATCTCTGCCTGAAAGACACTTAGACAGTGGCCTAGCGATATTGAGCATTTGGTACTAGCCCCGAATACTCCAGCTCCAGTCCCCGTCGTGGTTTAGGAACCATCTGTATACCATCTGATGGTATTCTCTTTAAAACTGGGATAGAATATAGATAGATTTGTGGGTTGTGGTCCTTATACTGTGACTAAAGTAGTTCACGGCCAAGGACAAATTAGGGAAATAAAAGAACGGGATAAAAACACTTATTCAATTTATTTCCAACCCACTAAAAGAGTTTGAAGAAGATGACAATTTGTCTAATCGATTCTTAGGGTCGCTGGTCACTTGGGTCGTTGCAGGTACTTTTTCGTCGGTCTCGGGAACAGATGTGAAAATCTTTAATCTTCTCGTTGTCGGTGAAAGTGTCTGACATATGTTGTAGTTGTAGACTGGTCTGAACTCAATTGAAATGCCGAGTTTTATGGGCATTCAGGCTGTTTTCCATTCGACCGTTATCAAAGCCTTTCTACGGATCTTTGATAATCCTAAGTTTGTACACTGAATTCTTCAGTTCTCGGACATAGAATATTTTTGAAGGAATCGATAGATTCCCTTCAGATTATTAATAATCTTCTACGGGTTTATTCGTTCGAAAGTTATCGTGTTTGCGGACGGAAGAAGGACATGACGGATTTAGAAAACAAATTGGTCATCAGTTAGGCAAACCTTATGGTTTGAAACGATATTTGTTTCAAAATTCCGAAAATCACATTTATTCTTGACGAATTGATAAAGCGGTCTGTTCAGGGACGAATGCTCAAAAGCAAGGAATTTTTTCTGTGAAGAACCGTAAATTAAATTCATTTTTATTTACAGAGGATGTATGGTTTACCAGACAGCCTTAGAATGAGACTACAACTATACCTACATATCTTACCACTGGTAACAGATGTCCTGATGTATACTTGTCTGATAGGAGGCTTCTTTATCCTTATCTACTCAGTATATCGACTCACCCAGCTCAAAAACAACACGAAGAGGAGACAAGCTCCGTGGATCCATGATGCGCCACATTACATTAAGAACACACTTTCAAGCTATAGAAGTGAGAAGGATCAATACAATAATCCAACTGACAAAGAACTAGAAACATATTATACCAGTGTAATAATTCCTTTAACCCAGGAGTTAGAAGAGACTGGTGAACTCAAGAGGTCTAGTGCAACTGCATGAAAGCTTATTAGACTTTTAATTTATTTCTGTGATTACTAGTTTCTACTCAGATCAAAATAATCATGTTTGGATGTAGCCAATCAGAATTCAGATCTTGTTATAGTGAAAAGATCAGTGGTTCCTACCAATCAGTGATTTGGGCAAATGGGTGAGGCTTGACTAGATTGATATCAGTTCCTGATTGAATTTAATGATATTTGAATGCAATGTCTGTATGTTTCAATTGTTGGCAATTGAAAAGTTTCGAAAATCTGAACTAAAGAAAGAAGCAAATTTGAATAACCATAAACATCTGTTGAATGTAGGAAATTAACATTTTACTAAGTTTGAATTGAATGAGAATATACCCACTTTCGATAAATTCCAATGAGAAGACATATTAAACCTCAGTTTATTGAAAATATTTAATAAAATAAATTACCTATCTGTGATAGTGAAATGTTGATTTGAAGGGTAATTTTAATCAGATACAGGCGTCTACATTTTTGCCTTGTAGTTTTGTTTTAAAAACACAAAATGTAATAATGCTTTACATCTGATGTGTGATATTATTTTTTTTAACTTAACAATTTTGAATGTTGAGATATTTTTATGATAAGGAGAGCAATACTTGGTGCATTAAGAAGTTTCTCATATTATTATCATTTTAGTGGTAGAACTTTACAGGGTGACTGCATATTTATTTATTTTAGATAAATTAGGAACACACTCATCAGTATTTTGCGATTTGTAATAGATTTATATCATAACAAGTATTCAGCAATTCATTACTAAAAAAAAAAAAAAAATTAAAAAAAATTGTAAAATGTCATATAAATATAAAAAAAATCAACCAATATATCTATTCCTTTTTGCAGATTATTGAATAATAGTGTTATGTTCAGTCTAATTTTTTTATTGTCATCAAGATAAATAATTTTGTAATTATTTATACAAAACGAGAATACAAAGAAACACTGTTAATAATATAATGAATTTAAGAATGTGCCGGGTAATGTACAAGAGAAGAATATAAAGAAAAATAAAACTATTTTCTTAGTTATTTTTTTGTTTTTTTTTTTCATTTAAGTACATACAATTCACAAAAAAATTATATTGAAAAACATAAGATTTTCAAACTGAATGTTTGAAATGCTTGTGCAAATATATATTATATATAAATATTTTTTCAAGAATGGAATGTTCTGCAGAATATTTTGGTGCACAGGACATATTAGTTTCAATAACTTTTCAACATTTCAATATGTACCCTGTTTGTTGTCCAATCAACAACTATGTAATTAGAAGAAATATATTTTCCTCAGAAAACTAAAATATCTAATGATGAATTCAAATCTGACACTTCATAATCATTATAGAAACTATTTTTCTTTAAAATTAATACATATTAATAAGACATCACAGTTTAGTAACGTGTTGAGGGAGACATTACAAATTTGCTGAAAATTATGTGCGAGATTCAATTTAAAAACTAAATATTATTTTTATAATTAAATAAATACTTTGAGAATAAAATTATCTCATAAGAAAAAAGAATGTCATGTTACAGTACAGATTCTAAGTAAGATAATCAGAGAAAATACATATCAGGCTTACAAATTCAACAATAAATGAGCAAAAATTCAAATATTATACCTTTGGAAATATTTTAATAAATAAATTACAATATGGATTCAGTTAAAATAAAATTAATGTAAAGATCTATAAATAAATTAGCAACAATAAGGACTATACAAAAATAAATTTATACATATAGACATAATATAATGCGTACAATGACAACAATTTTTTCTACCTAAAATAGTTTATTATTCAGACATTGCTAATTGGGACTCCTCTCTATGCTATCTTTCTGAAAAGTGGTTCTTTTCCATTTCTTCAATCATTTGAATCAGTCTTTGTCTCGTCTTCTTATTGTTTTGACAAACACAAGAGATGAGGCCATGGAAATGTTTTGTTGAATACTCCTTCATAATGGAAAAATTTTTTAATTGCAATGATTGAATAAGAGGCAAAAAAGAAACATTGAGATATTTTCCAATGTAATTCATAAATGCCTAAAAATTGAATCATTCACTTACATTATGTTCCTTAATCCATTTTTCTAATTCATGTTCAGGTAAATAATAAGCCTTGACATAATTCTCCACATAAGATTTATGAGGAACAGGTTTAAGACTAGCCATCTTTTCAAACTTCGAGAGAAACTGAGTGAAATCCAATTGCATCAAAGCCCTTCCACCATTCGAGCACTTTTTTGCCTCAGCAAACCTTTCAACAAATGAAAATAACGCTCATTCAATTTGCTAAATATCTGTCAATTTAATCATCTATATAGTCAAAATCAAAGATATTGAAACATCTTTGGTCAAAACTTACCCTTGTACCAGAGTATGAGTTATGATGTGAGCCACATTTTCCCAAAGAGATTTATACACACAGCTAGGTATAGGGATTTTAAAGGCTATCTTTTCAAGCCTTATGGTAAAATTTTGAACTTCCTAAAGTATAAAGAAATATTTATATTCAGAATTGAAATTTTTCAATACCTACTCTCAACAAAATATCTACATAGCTATTGTGCTGCGACATCACGTCCCTCACTTCCCAATTAATTTTGGACATCATTATTAATATTTGTCTAAGATCAAAAGCTTGAGAACAAACAGCCATATAAACAGGTTTTCGCAGATCCACAGCGCAAGCCACATCCTAAAAAGAAGAATAAGAACTCTATAATTCAATGATCTCGCCCATAGAATTCATAAAACCAAGTTCAATGATCTCGCCATACATTAATTCTGTGATTGACAACCGATCACATTTAACCTCAAATTTGAACGTGTTTGTTTATACAACCAGCAGTCTCCAGAAATCAGTTAAAAATGGAAGAAACGATAAAAGTAGGGGATTATGTCATTGTTCAAAGGCAAAATTACACGAAATTGCATAAATTGAAAGCACATGGAACTATGCAACTTGGTAGCTTCATAATAGAAATGGATAACATCGTAGGAGAAAAATATTTCGATACCTTTCAAATCAAAAATGTGCCAAATACGAAAAGGAACTATACTTTAGAAAAAATTGAGGATGCATCCCTAATCAATTCAAATTTAACAGTTGAACAGTCAGGTAATGATAACCGGAACATCAAGGCTGATGACAATAATCAAGTTATGTCTAGTGAAGAAATTAATAAATTGAAAGATGAAGAGTTGTCCTCAAACAATATAGTGGAAAAATTGATATCAAATTCGAAAACGTTCAGTGTGAAAACTGAATTCAGTCAAGAGAAATATATTAAGAAAAAAGCCAAGAAATATTTTGAATATGTGGAGATACGTCGACCAAATATAAGACTCTTAGCTCAAATGTTTTACAGACAGGACCCATCAAAAATTCTAGGTATAAGAATAGACGATTTATCCCAAATACTGACATACTCTAATATTCAATCTGAAGGAACTCATATTTTGTATGATAGTGGAACATCCGGTCTTATGTCGGCAGCTTTAATGGAAACTATAGGAGCAAACACTAGTGGTAAACTTATTCATATGCATCCAGGCAATGAATGTCAAAAAGTTGCATTTCTTGCTATGGAATTTCCAGAAGAACAATCAAAAAGATGTATTAATGTTAATTTATATTCTGTGTTGAGACATTGCCACCAAGGTAAGTCAGAAAGTGACAAAGAGGACTGTGATACAGAAATGAATGATATCGTGGAAAATAATGAAAAAATGGAGACAGAGGCATCGGTTGAACCAGATCCGAAAAGAAGAAAAGTGTATAAACCAACTTGGCAGGTTGAAAATGAAGAAGCATGCCAACTTCTAAAAGAAGGTGTTCATTCTATAGTTATAACTGCAAAAGAACATCCAGTTAATATTGTGGATGCTTTAGAACCTTTTCTTTTACCAAGTCGAAACTTGGTAGTATTTTCTACAACAAGGGAACCTTTACAAGAACTTTACTTTCATCTGAAAAGTAAAAATTTTTTAGCAGTTAGGTTAACTACAAATTTTATGAGAAACTATCAAGTTTTACCAGAACGGACTCATCCTGAAGTCAATATGACTTATGGAGGTTATTTGTTAACAGCTGTAAAAGTTACACATTGAAAAATTAATTAAATTAACTGAAGATTCAAGTAATTTTTATGGACTATTGAATTCTCATATTTATTGAGAAATGTTTTTAAGAGCTTTTAAATATATTAACAATTTATAACAGAAGAAATATGTTTATTTTTACCTTCGCACCTTATTTTCCCAATCCTTTGTTTCAAATGTAAGTTCACCTTAACGTCTTTGAATTTTAAAAATGAAAGCTTGAAAATAATCTCACCTGTTGGAAAAACTGGTCCAGCATATACTTGTTTGACTGAGGTATTAAATACTCCATAAACTCTTGTAGAGCTTGATACTGAGATGCCAAATAGACCAAACTTTCTACTGCCACTATCCTTTCAGATAACCCATGTAGTTGTTCAGATTTTGTTAAATCAACAATAGGAGATAGACATGGTTTCATGACCCTGTCGTCTTCAATACCTGTTTCATTTAGGGTGTGTAAGATCATATTATCTGATATTTTTTTAAGGGTAGTGTGAAGTTGAGAGGTATATAGGGAGTTGCTAGATATGGTCTGAAAGTAATTCAGTTAGAAGCAAGCTTCTACAATGTAATATCGTAATTTAGCTCACCAGATCTGAAGCAAAGAAGGTATGTACAGCATACAAATAGTAATAGAATAGTTCATTCATGCACATTATAATCTTATAAGAGATAGGCCGAAGCAATCTTGACATTTGTAAATATTTTCCCATCTGTCGCAGTACTGAGAGTGTCGTATTTGTCAAAATGGGAGCCCTATGAGCGTTTTTGTCTTTCTTTTCTTTTGGTACGTTCCTAAAGTGAAATTTTTAAAAAAAAGATTACCTCAAAGTATAGTGGTTAATTTGGAATGTTACTTACTTAGAGTTCTCGTCTTCGGAGTCTTTTTTAATCTCTTCTGATTCGTCTTCGCTTTCTTCAGAGAAATAACCACTTGCGTCATTTTCATCTGCTAAAATATCCTCATCAATTACTGTCTCGTCTAAGCCAGAATCGAAAGGAGTACCATGATCACTGTGGCGTATGAAGTAGTTTCCATATATACTGCTGCCATCTTGGGAATGAGTTGATGAACAGCAATCATTTGATGCTGATGAATGTGGAATCACGATTTGAGTGCTAAGCTGGGACCTGAACTTGAAGTTTTTGAGTAGGGAACGTAGAGATTTGAACTCCTGCAGATAGCAAATTTTTGACAGAAAGGTCATAAGATTGTTCATTCTATACTCACCTGGAGTTTGAGGATGCTGAATGAAGATTTAACTGGGCAAAGTTCCCACATTTCGTTCTCGAAGAATATCCTTAGCTCATCCAACCTGGCAGAGTGATAATTTTTGAAATAATTTATGCTCTGCTTTCTTATGGACTCAAGTAATTCATCAGATTTGCTCATGCAAAATTCATCCCCCACTTGTATCAACCTTAATATAGAATAATTCAAGTTACACCAGGAAATTGATTAACAATGAATTCGGTACCTGTGGATCACACTTAAGACTTGAACAAACTGATCAAACTTGTATCTGCCAAGATCTACATTGAGTAGCAGGCTGGAGACCTTTCTCTGTACATCATCCCAGATTTTTATCAGGTTATGTTCAAGTTTTTTCCTCTCCAATTGCTGTTCTGGTTCTGGACTGTTGTTTTCAGTTATGTAGTCATTGTCTTGATTGTTGTACCAACCAACAAGTTGATGGTAGCTCAGAACTATTTTGAAGAGAACTTTACACAGATCTACCAAGCACGGAATGAACAGATCTTGTGGTACGGACTAAAAAAAGAATTGGAAGACGAGTGGTCAAAAATACACACACACATATATATCTAAACCTGAGATATGGACTAACCTGGCATAAAATTTTATATGGATTTTTTTCAGTAGTATCACTGGATATAAGCACATCAGGACTACTGACATATGACTGAACAACATTAAAAGATTGGTGGTAAATAGCAGTAATATAGTGTACATGCAAATTGTCTATTACTGAAGACTGAGATTTATCCAACAGTTTGAAAGCTTCTTGAAGTTTTGAAAAATATTCTTCATTGAAATGCAGGCAAGTCTGCAAAATCATCAAGTATCAGAATGGAACAGTGAGTTTTTTGAAATACTAACTTGTGCTAGAGCTTTATCAAGCTGGCTATCAGTATTTTCCATAGTTTCTTGTAATTTATATGTTAAAGCAGCAACACAAGTAAAGTGTCTATATTTATAAGCAATTTTCTGACACCTTTGTAATTCAAAAATCGCACCAACATAATCACCTTCATTAAGAAGTACATGGAGTCTTTTATCAAAATTATTCTGAAATATAACCATATATCAATGAATACATTTTATTTAAACAATATAAGAAATTCAAAGAGCTGCTTACTAGATTTTTGATCATTTTCAGATTATTCAGTAAATTTTGTGCTAATTTCCTCTTTCTATAATTAGCCATAACCAATAGAGACTCCTGATATTCCCTTTTAACGATATTTAATTCTCTTCTACTTTTTCTACAAAAATCTAAAGTATCCTTAACTTTTTGTAGGACTTCAAGCACATGTTGGAATTCATCATTACAAGAGGTTTGGTGTTCTAGGATCAGTTGAAGAACTTTCTTAGAAACAACTTGATGTTGTTGCTTTAATGTGTTGAAATCTCTTTGAATTTGATCACATTCAAGAGTTTCTGGCAATTTCTACAAGAATGGCAATGAGAGACATAAAAGGTGATGGTTTATAGGTCTTACTCCTAATTCAAATCTAGAGATATCGTAGCTTTCGTCTAAGGAAAAATAGGCTGCTTCTATACTTTCTAAAATGTCTTGATCAGCAGGCCTATTTGCTTCTGATACTGTTTTACTGTTAATTGATAATGTTGAAACTTCGTTGAAGTGGTAATTTGCATCGGAAAATCCCATAGATGGTATTTTAGGAGCCTAAAATATATGTTTTTCACGTATGTTGTTGAGAAAAATGTAAACCCTAAATTAACAGTTTACAATACTGACCTGTTTATTGATAAGACCCAAGATTTTATTCTTCAATTCCTCCATTTTGAATAATTGCAAATAATTATTTTAATTGGTTGTGTTTTGAAGAATCAATTAGCAATGTTTTTCATTTCCTATAAATATTTTGGAAACTCTTAAGCTGTCATTACACAAGACCGAAATGAGTGGTTTCAGAAAGAAGATTTAAAACAATATTCAATATGATTTGTGAGTCAGTTTGAAGGAGAGTATAAGGAAATTCGTAAAATTTTCATATTTTTATATAAATTTTAATTTACGTGAGAGTACAAATACAACTTCTTACAGTCCATTCAGGAATTATTAGAGAGTTATTGCAACGCACAAATAAGCGATCTTTTATTAAAGGATCCTGTAATAAAGGATCCTCTATCGTGGACGTTAAAAGTGAACTATTGCAAGGTGCTTTTAACGAAAGTCAGTAAAGTGACAGATCTTTAAATTTGACATATTTATATTTTGTCACCTTTATTTTGTATTCTGATAAATAAAATAATTCATTTGGTAAAAGTTCAAAATCGAAAATGAAAGAACAAATAGCGTTAGCAATTTTAGTTGGGACCATTATTGAGGAATTGATTTTTCATAATAGATACAGTTGGTGTAGAAAATATATCAAAACCAATTCAAACAAATCGACTAGTTGACTTGGAAAATTTTTACTACAAGTCTCGCAATCATTATCGAAGTTTATTTTTATAACTGCAAACTTCATTGTGGAAAATCGTGGACACTTCTAAGATAATTTGAATGCACATAAGTGGCTTTATAGAAATAGTTATTAGCTCTAGTTATAGGTAAGCTATTAGCTTAATTGAAATTAAATTATTTATTATATTACCTTAATTCGTTTTTAGTCTACCAAGTCGTAATATGGGAGGAGCTGTACCAAACTACTGGGGTTTTATCGATGAACATATTAGAGAAACTTGTTGACAAAGTATCATCACTATGTAAAATATCAGTCTACTTTATGTACTTGTTTGAATGGAAGTCAATCAGGTATTTCTTTTCATGTAAAATCACCAGTATTGGAAGATTATTTTGTTTAACAGAATTATGTTATGTATTTTTGTACCTTTTCCTACAATAATTTTAAAAAAGTGTACTTAACGTATAATTTTATAATAACATTACTGATAATTAATTAGGTTCTGCATTGTGATTTGCTTTTTTTATGCTATGTTGATCCAATATATAAAAAAGTACTTAGGTAACAAGTTTATTATTTTTCTTTCAAAACAATCCCATTGGTGTTTCTATATTACAGAATAAATTACTTATATTCAATATAAAAAAATAATATTCAGTATGCAGTAGCATTCTGTAACAATACTACATTATACATATAGGTAAATTCTTATTTCTAATAAAATTCAGGATTTATCAGTATTATTTTTAATTCTTTTAGTAGGATCAAATTAAATATGATGTTTTGTTGAGAATCGTATAAGTTCTTGAAAAATTCGTTATTGAGAGCACATTTTTTTCCTCGAATGAAATGGTTCCCACAGATGCCGAAAATCAAGAAATAAAATGCAAATTTCTCAAAAAGTTCACTTTGTTTACTTAAACAGCTACCAATATTTATAGGTTAGTTCTTGCTGCATAACGACGGCAAATATTCGGCATAAACAGATATCTGTCAAAATAAAGGATCCTTAAATAAAAGTTGGTCGCCTGTATTTAAATAAAGTAAGGGACGCCTGTATTTTAGATTTAGCAATCCTTAATATCTGACTCAGTGCGCATGCGTACATGTCAAAATAAGAGATCCTGTAATAAAAGATCGCTTATTTGTGCGTTGCAATAACTCTCTATTGACATCGAAGTAGGCCATGAACGTCTAGTCGCGGCTTTATTTCTGGTTACAAAAATATCACTAAAAATTGCTATGGTTCATCATAGAAATAACCAATTTAAATTATTTTCATCATTTTTGTATCCGAAAGATCCTGAATTTTCGAAATTACGATTATTACGAAGGGACGAATACAGTCATGATTTCATAAATTGAAATTCAGATTATATAACGTAAAAATATAGTGAAATGCTATTTCATTTCAAGGAAATCCAATGAAGAGATATCTATTCATTTAAGAGTCGCCCATGAAAGATCCCATTGAAGTTCATTAAAATATGCATATTCCTTTTCACCAAGGGGGCTTCAAAAATTGTTGCATTACCGATGGACACTGGATACCAACCTGCTTGCAAAATTCTTATCAAATAACTCTTATGGAACATTTTAACTGTGGTGTCTAAACTGGTGAAGAAAACAGAAAAAACTGGTTGATAAATTTAAATAGTTTAGCTTAGTGAATGGAAGAGCCTATCATAATAAGACAGAAATAAAATTCAAAGAATTCATTTAGTATATGAAAAATTTTGACAGCACAGCTGTACTGTAACTTTCAAAATTGGAACCAATTTATCAGCCGATGTGTATATTACTTTCTTAAGTCACTATTTATTGAAACTGTTCATGACATGAATGATTGATTAAACTTGTATGAAAAATATAGGTACTATTTGTACTCAAGTTTTCTGTTTTTGCATGAAATTATTTTTAATTTGTGAATTTTAAAATTTTATTGCATTCCATTATTCTATTCTATCTTCTGAATATATTTTTCGATTAAATACTCAGTAAAAATTCTATAAAGCAATTGGAAAATATTAGATTTTTGGATTACTCATTGAAGAACAAAAAACAGATATAACAATACTTAATTTCAATATAGAATATAATTAAACTATAGATGCAATGCCAAGACTTTGTTTAGCAATCCAATTATAAAATTATTCTCTCTTCATAGATTTATATAATCCTCATGATCACTGTCAAAATAAAACATCCAGTTAAAAATCTAAATATCCAGCATTCAAAATAGTGCTTCTTCTACTTTTTCCCTTGAATATACTTGAAAAACATTTTGTTTTCTTTCTAGAGTGCACTGTTGAATAATGCTGGCATTTTCAAAAAACCAAGTTTCCTCCAGATAAATGAATTTCACATTTTGTTGCAAATATTCTCTGTATTCACCATAAAATCGTACTCAACTTATTATATTTTTCTGTTCATCAATAAGAATTTTCCTTTTATTAACTGTTTCGAACTTGTAACCAATTAAGTTTATGTAATGTTGTCTTTGATTGATTAAAATCCAGATGCTTTTTGGTCAAAGTTCATCCAGGCTGATAGGTATATTGGTTGCTTTTGGCTCGGCTTCTGGTAACAATCAAATCATTTAATGATTCTTTGAAGGTGAAATTTTATTGCACAGGTTTTCTTCCACTAATAATCCAGGTTGTAACGACTTGCCTTCTTCTTTTTTCAAACAGTACTGTGAGAAATACTCAAATAAACTAATCAATGTGTGTTTGAAATTGATACAACTTTTAAGTTTCAAAATTTTTTCGAACAAAACAAACACAAACAAACTGAAATCTAACCTCCTGTCAATGACATTTCAAATGCCAACCCGAAATCTGCAATTCAAACTGTTACTGAATGAGCCAGTACCAACTTAATTTCGATTTTCCAAAGCCACCCGGGATGTCAATAATTCCTGAATGGACTGTATTTTGATGGTTTAGCAAATATTTGGTTAATTTTTATCCATAGACATATAATTATTCTATGTCAATGGGTTATTCTGTGGAGTTAGTTTGACTACCGAAAACAGATGGCGGTTCTCCCGAAGAGTTCCGAATGAGAAGCTAAAACAAAATGGCTGTCGAGAATCGATAACCCTGTACTGTGGAAGTGCATGATTTTTATTTGGAGAATATAGGAAATAAACAATATAAGGAAATTAATCCCTCTTCAACAAAGTAAAAGACTCAACTAGTTGGTTTTAACAGTGTCTGCTTGGCGTAGATGTGGCGTTTATTGTTGATTCAGTGAATATACTATAAAGTGTTTTTATTGTCTTTGAAAATTTATAAATGGTGAGTAATTCTCATGTTTTTAGAGCTTGTTATATATTTTATGAAGGCTAGTTTATAAAGAGTTTTGAAGTTGAATATCTAAATAAGAATTCGATTCTTTTTTATTAGATGAATCTAATTCATGCAATTCTTAATTGATAGTGTAACTGACAGCAGTTAATTGTTATGTATACAACCTTTCCCTGGTGGGGGGTACAAGATACGAGGCTATTGTGAAAAGCTAATTTGTCAAGCAATCTCCTGGTGTAACTGTACTTTTTGTTCTTAATGACCCATTGAAAGGATTTATTTCATCTTTCCGATTGGACTATATACCTGCCAAAATCAAGTCACCATGTATCTTATCTCGACTGGCTGTTGGTTTTCACAGAAGCCAGCTTTTCCGAACACTTTTTATTTATTTCTGAATGATAAATCTGTTTGGTAAACATTTGTTTTGGTGTTATGCAAATATATCGGATGTTAATAAATTCAAACGGTATGATTATCCTAATGATGTGTAAATTATATTGATTGTTTTCATATCGAGTTTTAGGAGACAGGTTTAAATTGCGTAATGGAGCACCAATTATCCCATCAATCCGAATCATATTTTTCTGTAATCACTACATTTGTTTTAGGGGAAAATGAGTAGGCGTCTGCGGTTTCGTTTAGGTTATTGCGGATGGTTTATCTAAAGCGAATCCTTTGAAGATTCGATGAATTATTAATTTGTGGTGTTCTCCATTCGTGCTTCGTAGCGAATTTATGCTGATTGGATCAGAACAGTGAGTATGGCATTTGGATAATGCGAAAGACGAAGCTTCGATAATTTATTACGGCTTTTGTTGAACGAATGATCAAGGAGTCATTCAATTAACGATTGCAATGCTTGATTTATTTGGCAATTTAACAGAAAGAATTAGATATCACGTAGGCTTCGGATTTCGCGTAACTCAAGTAGTCTTGCTTCTCCGGTAATTGGATTTGTGCTGTTTATTTTCGTTGCCAGATCCTTTTGAAATTTCATTCGGACTTGGGAGTTGAAATAATTGGGATCGTTACATACCAATCTCGGATATTCACGTTGGGATCGATAGGGACTTCACGTACGTAGAAGTTTGAAAGTAGATTGTAATTTTTTTTGGTGGGCACCTGCTGTTTTGGAAGGGCGAACCAACTTCGGAAGACTCGTCGGTGTTGGAGATTCTTGATAATAGATGGTTTGACGACATATTGACTATGTACCTATTTCAAATTGATAGTTTCCGGATGCTTTTCTCCCTGTTTATTCTATTTGTTTTGAAAAATCATATTCAGTTCATTACTTATTTATTTCCTTTAATTTGTTGTTTGCACCTGTATCAATTTTCTGACATTGACTTCCGCTTCTTTGTTCGGATTTAGGTTTGCGATTAATAATTTTATGTACCTATGTTATTATTGCTTTCTTTTTTGTGTGATATGGAAACAAAGAACTTTTTTCAAATTTTATAATTTTCCCTATTTTTAAACCATACATTTACATGAACATATGATTTTAAAGAGGTCAAAATTTTTTTTGCGATCGTTTTCACCTATTCTCGTTTATTGTCATTAATAAACCCACAATTTTTTGTGACTGGCTGTCTCCTTAGTCATGAATACTTTTGAGCAGGTAATCTGCTATCTATACCTACCTAGTTCAGATGAGGATTTGCTAATTCCTTTTGAAGGTTTGGAAGGAACTAAATGGTGTTATGGGTTTTATGACAAATGCTAAGAAGGCTTTCTTAATGTTTTCATTTTTTCAAGCATTGTGTAAAATAGGTATTTCATCCAGATAAGATTCAAATCAGGATCCGAACAATGAATTTTTCTCTTTCAAACGAAGTATTTGTTATGGAAGATCATCAAACATACCATTTTAACCTTTAACTTTGAAAAAACAAGATTGCGAGTAGGTACCTACCTACCAACATATATTGATAAAAAATAACCATGAAATCTGTGCGAATCTGCGATATTATCGCACGATTTTGTTCTACAATGACAGAATGAATGGATTAGCCACATAATAGAAAATTTTATACAGGGTGTTTCATTATAAACTGGACAAACTTACACCTATGTATAGGCGTATAGATGACACCGGAAGAATCATTTTTGTCTTATGACTCGTTTTCGAAGCATAAGCGAGCACACAAGGTGTGCAACGTCATTTCTGAACAACCGACAATAAAATTGGAATATTGTTGAACGATCAAGTGGCTCGCCGCTTTTGAATATTTTTCTGTAAATATTTATTGCTGGAATTCCCAAGATCCATTGTCAATTCCTTGTACCTATCTACCTAACTTACCCTATAATTTATCTATTGTATAAGGAATGAGTTCACTTAAAACACTCAGTTTTTCAAAAAAGTGAAATATCTAACGAAGTTACTGTGCAGCGAAACGATTGTTTTATTAAATAATTAGAAGTAGAAATAGAATAACTGTCATTCGATTTCTATATCATCCTATAGATAAATATGTATTAGTGTTTATAGAAATAATTGGTATTCACTATTCGATCTTTTCATATGTTGCAGTGAAATATAAGTATAAGAAGAAATGAGCAAATCTTCAACAGTAGTCTTGATATATTGAAGACGTTCTCCTTTACAGATGATTGCTTGTAATTATTCTTGAAGTACCACTCGTGTAATTACTGGTATGGTGTAAAAGTCGAAAATGATAATTTGCTCATTCATTCAATACTTATTACGTTTTCTATGGGACTTCCTAATGAGTTTTTTATCGTCTCCAACGTTAAATTTGCAGTAAACACGTACGATCCCTAGCAAGTCGGGCTTTTACGACCGTTTCGGATATATTAGGCTGGAAATAGAGGAGCCATGACTTTTTCTTTTAATCTGGAAGTAGGATTTTTTCTGGGGTACCTACATGAAATTTTTCTCGAGGCACAATTTTGTTTTGAAATGTGCAAAATACAAAAATTGATTTAACCCTTTGCTGCGGCTTTTTTTTGTTTTTCGCTATTTTTGTATACAGGGTGGGCCACGGTCTTTGGTACCTGCCCTAGACTTTTAGGGAAAATTGATATTGAAAATTTGGTTTCTTGGGTAGGAACCACTGCTCTATCGATCCAAAATATTTTCTGTGCTGCAATGTTGCCGCTTATATCAAAAAGTACTATCAACTTCGATATTTCAAATTGTACATCCTGTATATTATTAACTTTTTCGGTTTTGTCTAGCCTCTTGATTATTTGTATATTAACTTCCTTGATCCTATCTCTAGCAGTTTTCGAGTAATTAATTGATTTTATTTTTTTGTGCGAAATAAAGCTTCGATTACCAATATTCATCACTTCGGTATTTGGAATCGTAGAAAGCTGAAATTTCGAATATCGATTATCAATATCCCGTAGATCATTTACATGTAATAAAATACGTAACTTTGGGTCATAGCATCGTAATTAAAAATCCTGTTACAAAGTCGAGCATGCCACTGGATTCTGTCTGAAAAAGTGCCTGTATGGTGTTTTAATTTCAGAGCTCTATCTTCAGTATTAGCAGAGATATACATTTTTTCGATATCGCCATTTTTCCAATTTTCGCTTATAACTCGAAAACAAAAGAAGGTGGCCAAAAAAGAATTCTACACTTGTTAGTTTCTCAGAAAAAGAGAACGAGAATGGGGTATCAGATTTTGTCTATCTCACCTGGTTTGAAATTTGTAGTGTTAAAACATCGAAATTTGCCCACCCTGTACTGTTGATTCAAATTTGTACAAAATTTTTTTTATTTTTTTTAATCGTTTATCCATTAGTTTGTTTGCATATTGGGGTTTGTGACTATGATCTTTCTCCCTAAAATATTTTCAGACCTCTTCAACTTTCGGTTATACCGGAAATATACTATACTACTTTCTTATTTCAAATGGCACACCCAGTATATTATTGCATCATTAGATGGCTTATTTGATGACAATGCCATCGCGGTGAATCACCACATATAATATTAGAATTTCAAGCGCCATGCAGAATTTCAAGCTGATCACATCAACAGAATCACAAAAATTCAATACGAAAGTTGAAAAAGTAATATCCAATAGGTCCTTGGTAATATATCTAATCGGGTTGTGATTTTACTGTAAGTATAACTAAAATAACAAATTTAAGCTTTTTCAAGTTCTCAAGTTTATCACGTCATCAGAATCATAGAAGATTCAAGTAATTCTACTTGAATCTTCTTACTTACCCGTTGTTTTCGTTATTTGTATCATTTTCCTCTCAAAATTTTAATACTGCAATTATCGAAGATCTGAACTGAGTTATTCGCATCGAAAAAATGTCTGTGCTGTATTTTACAATTTAATGTGTTTCATTCAAATTGCAATTTATTTGCAAAAATATCAGTTTTGAATTGACTATACAGGGTGTTCCTAAATTGGAGGTACAAACGAAAATGACAGATTCCTCGGAACATTTTAAGAAATGAAGCCCTATATAAATAATTAATTATAAGTTTTGGTACTTATTTACCCTATCTGTTATATGTATCACGAAAAAGTAGGACTACAAGAGACACCCTGTATCTCGAAAACAAATCATTTGCGAGCCCATGTAGAGGACAATCAATTCTTGAAATTATTCAAGGAATTTTTCATTTTTCTTCGTACCTCCAATTTAGGAACAATCGAATAAAAAAAAATTCTATTATTTTGTGAAATTTATGGTTCGAACTTCGTTATCAGACCTTTCTTTCTCTTATTACAGATATGAGTAATTGTGTCTTAAAAAAAAGTTTTTTGATTTCGAAAATTTAGCGATGAAGCTTACACAGTGGAAGAAATAATCAAGATTTCCTGATCTGATATTGAACTAAATAATGAATCATTTTAATCTAAATCAAATCACAGTTATTTTATTGTCACTTGTTTATTATTCAGGTCCAGTTTGGGGATAGGAAAATCCATGAGGTGATAGAGATTGAACAATAAATCTTCTCAATGAAATACATACGAAAAAGCGTCGTTCAAGTTTGACTAGAAAAAATGAAATATATCAATTTTTGCCAAACAGCTGGAAATCTTCAAACCCAATTTTTTTACGACTCCATTTCTTGCATGGTGACAAGTTCTCTTTTCGTCCTACTTGTGGCGACCGAACTTGCACGTGACTGGATATTTTTGAGGAACAAATTGTTACGTCTCTGGTTTCCTTGACAATAAATATCAATTTTACCCCATTGGATTTCTAAGAAAAAAGCTTTCTTTCAGGCACCTTTCTTGGGTAAATAATAAGGTATTTTGTAAAAGGAGCATTTATCGGATATAGTTCATTAAGCAAATTTATAATACATTTCGATATCTCATCACCTCAATTTTCCGCATCTCAAACTTGAGCATCCTGTATCAGTAATAATTGTTTCGCTACACAGTAGCTTTTTCAGATTTCAAATTTACATATAAATGTCATTTAATATCGATTAAGGTAAATTTGTCAATATTTGAATCACTGTAAAATTTTCTACCTGGCTTTTGTTTTGTTTTTGAAGAAATGTCTTCGACAATAACTGACAAAATTGTTTGAAAGGTAATTTTGTATAATATACCTACCCTAAATGGTAAAATATTCCAAGAAATGCAAATTATTTTGTTGTGGTACTTTGTAGTGATGTTTTAATAATGGATTTGAACATAGAATAACATATCTATGGGAAGTCGTTGATGTATATATATATATACCTACAGTTATCCTTTTACTTCAGATATCACTTTACGAAAAGTTTCGATCTGTATTTGAGAAATGTGCATCTTGTGTTTACAAATTTGGATAGTTCCAATATTGTAATTAGCTAGTATTGTTATAGATTTTATCTACAATTTTCCTTATCAGTGATACAAGCCGACTTTGATCTTCCACTCCCGACATGATTAACGAATGATTTTACTGTAATTGCCCTGTTGATGAAGTTGTGCATGTCACTGGAATAGCGAAGACTGTTTGAGTGTTGTTTCCGGAATTTTTCTGTTGTGTGTGTGTTTTGTGAAAATTCGGATTTATTACCTTTGTGAATGCCAGTTATTTTTTTATCATCCGAAAGGAGTCTGAGGTAATATTTTTATTTCATATATTTCTCCCACTAACTTGCCAATTCTCAGAAAATCAATTGTTTGTATAAGGTAACCTTAATTTCTTGAAACATGTTTTAGCAGAATACTGATTTTCATAAAATAATTCAACAATTCCAATGCTTTATCGCATCGTGTAAGAACTTGCAAATATTGATAATACATCGCAATTTGATTGCAAAATATCTAGATAGGTAACTTGAAAAATAGTCGAGTTGTGAAAAGTTCATTGAAATTTTTGTTTTGAATGAAAAAATTATTACCCTCTTTATAAATTGAACCAAAAAAATGTTAAACTTATCATATTTATATTTTCTGACAGCCAACGTTGTCATATCTACTGCGTCAAGTACGCTCTTTGATACCGTTTTAGATTACTTCGTTGATAGCCCCTATCAACAAGAAGGTTATGTTATAAACTAAACAAAACAATTATTTTTCAAAAAATGGTTGAAATTATCTGAAAAACAACTGTGGACTCTTGTTTCGTTTTAAAATAAGTTTGAAAGTCCATATCATAGAAAGGAACAAGTAATACATTTGAAATAAAAAATCAGAAAAGACCAGGCACCTCAAATGGTTACAGGTTATGTCGAATATTAGTATTGTTTTTTGTAGACTTTTATGCCCTTAATATAAAATTCTGATCATCAACGCTAGTTCAAAAGTTACAGGGTGTTAAAAGTAGTCATCGTGATGGAAACTTAGTGTGAAGTAGTCTGTGACTTCCGGAAAACACAGAAAGAATCTAAAATTTGATGTTGTCAGAATCAAATTGTATTGGTTAAATAATATCTCAACAATCCCAAAGAAAAATTATTCATAATTCTTGAAATGTAAAATTTAGTTATCTAAACATCGAATTTTAGTTCCTTTCTGTGTTTTCCGGAAGTCTGCCGAAAAATAAAAAAAAGGGAGTCCTCATCGCCATAATTTTTTTCATAAGAATTGCATTAACTCATGAACCGTTGAGGTTCCACCCAAGGTATGGCATATTGCCGAAATTGTCGTCAAAAAAGCTATCTAACGATATAATATTATACTGGGTGTGCCATATAAAATAAGGAAGTAGTAGTCTGTTTCCGGTATAACCGAAAGTTGTAGAGATATGAAAATATTTTAGGGAGAAAGATCATTGTCTCAAACCCCAATGTGCAAATTTTCAGCTCAAAATTATGATTAGTTTTCCATAAACGTCTAATAAGCCATCCCGGTAAATCACCTTGTATGAGTTTCAGTCAAAACTATATAATCAATATCATTCTTGAGCTCATGCAATACAAGTTCTAACTGATCCCGATTTTTTTTAATTTTTATTTTATAAACTGAGAAAATTAGGTTATAAAATAATAAATATAAGGTTATAAATTTAATAAACTATAAAAAATACTTTTTCCAACAGATTACTTTATATCATGTATGTCATGTAAAAGGTTATGGTTTATGTTATCAAAATAAATTCATACATATTTTTTATGCATCTCATATTATATTGTTATTTTTTTATTTTTTGCAGAACGATGTAACCTGTAGGAGAATACGTCAAGCGAAACCAACACCCATGGACACACGAACCTGAAGTGGACAATCCAGGAAACTTTCTACTAATTCTTTGAGACATTGCCTTGAACCGAAATGGCCGGTAGTCAGGGCGAAATTAGGGTGGGTCCAGCCAGCCAGGTAAAAGACATTTATGTACGTACAAGACGTCGAGACGGTAAACCAAAATTTCTATCTAAATTTATTCTAAATTTCGCCCACGCAGACCGGTTACAAAAAATTGTACTAAGGAAAGTGACAGCTGTTTTATCAGATGACATTTCATCGATGATGTCGCCATCTATGAAGATCGGGTCAATTTATTTTTGTGATACTCTAAATTATGTTGTAAAAGGAGAACTAAGTCAGCTGCAATGGATAAATTCTGTTGCAGTTGCAGGTTGTTATCTATTTCAACCCACAATTTCCTGTCAAAGTAGAATATTATCACGACTAACAGTTCTTGGTATATTGATGATTTATTTATGAGTTTGGAGAACGGTTATCGATGTAATGTTGATTTATTGCCTAATTAATTATTTAAATACTTATAGCTGAAAAAAAATTGTAATAGGGCATTTTTAAATTTTATTTTATCGGAGCTTTGCTATTGCTACACCTCTACCAATCCATCGATTCAGAAAATTTTAACATCTATCCGCGACAAAAGATTCTCAATTCACATAATGCCTACTAATTAATAATAATATTTTATAACTTGATCATTAATTTGTACCATCATTGGTTCTTACTTCATAATTTTCAAATCAAAATATTCCGAAAACGATACATAATATCGAGTTTCACCAAGAGTTGAATGATGTCCATTTGAAATTCTG
The DNA here is from genome assembly GCF_914767665.1 of Harmonia axyridis. Taxonomy (NCBI): domain Eukaryota; kingdom Metazoa; phylum Arthropoda; class Insecta; order Coleoptera; family Coccinellidae; genus Harmonia; species Harmonia axyridis. Next base: position 29,110,174 of record NC_059503.1, read on the forward strand.
ATCAATAAATCTAACCTTAAAAGGTAATGCCTAATACTACTTAGAATGAACCGTGTAACTAGCGCATTCTTTGAAATATATGAAAACAAATTCATGGGATGTATCAGCTTCCGAAACATTCGTATCAAATTTCATTACAATGTTGCCTCTAGTTTCGGCAAAATCGTAAAAAATGTGTAAACTTTTTTTCAACGCCCTTCATCTTGAATACGAATGGCGAAATTTTTTTATTAAGTAGACACCAATTACTTTTTAGTTTTTTATCCTAGAGGCGGGGTTATTTTTTTTTAACACCCTGTAGAAATAGAATACTTGTCTCTTATAAAAAATGATGGTAGTTACAATTTCAAAAAATGGAGTAACCACACTCTCATACACGAGATATTTTGAAGAGTATTTGCCGTACATTTCTACAACAAAGTTGTTATCATCAGAATCAATACTTTACTAACTAAATTACAAAAAAGTACAAAATGGTTAGGGTATTACACCCATCAATAATTCTTACTAGTGATTGAATGGACCCAAATAATAGTCTCTTTTATTCTTTTAATATCTAAGGTGGGACAGTAAAAAATTCTTTTTGATTTTGAGAGATAGTATTTTTCTTCCGGGGGTGGGTGGTGGTGAATTGGTCCCACTCCGGGGGAGGTAATACCTCTCCGTGCACCCCCCCCGAATTCGACACTGTTGTGCCGGAATTATCTGCAGGATGACTCATTTTAAAAGATCCACTGAAATTTCTCCTTGAAAGTTTTTTAGTCTCCAGGGGGACATCGAATACAGACATTCAATGTGACTTGGTTTTTATTTCAAGGTCAAATAGATAATTTAAATAGGAAATATACATTTTTCTTCTCAGAATCTCATTCTTTGTAAAAAATTAGGAACATTTAATCTCTTTCGTTGTTGGCATAAATTAAATCATTTAAATCGTTGTGAAATGTTTCATTTTTAGGATGGTAATGATGACAAATCTTGCTTCACCAAAACTACTGCGCATATTCGAAGAAGTGTTTATTCTTTGAAAGACAAATCAGAAATCAAAAATGATTTACCTAAATGAAATATTAAACAAAAATTAAATTGATTGCACATTTCACCTAATTAAATGTACAAAAGTTTTCCCATGATTAGCGGTGCACAGTTCTATCCTCTATTCAAAGCTTCAGACGATTTGTTGAAAGCTTCAATTAACAAGAAAAACAATCAGGAGATATAAATGAATAAGAAGAAATAATACAAAAAAAATTTGTCTGAAATAACGCAAAATCTAAAATTCATAACTAAGTACCTATGTTTCTGTTTGCAGTGGTAAAAATTTCAAAATTCGGCATGCAGCGAGATTTAAATTATAGCGGTGTGTACTGTTGCAAAGAAAAGTTAGAAAACGAAGTACTTAAGTAGTTTTATTTTTGAATATGTCCATACCGAATACAATAACAAATAATTTTATGAGAAATTCATTTTATGGAAAAAACGAAATGGACAGAATTTTTTAGTTTTCCAAAATATTTATATTCTACAATAAAAAATATGAATACCTTATTAAAAAAAATCAACTTGACCTTGAAATAAAACTGCAAGGTCACAGAATATTTACATTCCATGTCCTCCTGAAGACGAAGAAATTTTTATTTCGAACATTTTTTGATCAAGGCTTTAACCGAGGAGTTATTTCAGTGGATCCTATAAAATGGGCCGTCCTGTATATTATGGATTCTTATATTATCTTTATTCTCCTTGCATCTAAGGAATCTATTCATGTAGTCTGTCCTATGTATACTTTTTCGCGATATTAACATTTAATTTCGTAGGTAACTGATTTTAATCTTTCTGGAATTTTAGGAATACCAGGAATATCACTTTTCTATAGTTGGTATTTTAAATGCTTATTCTATGTTAACTACCTTTTGGAATCTATTATGGATTCTCGGATGAAAAGAGAAAGCTTTGAAACTATTATCCGCATTGGATATTCCCACTGAGTTCTTAACTTTGCAGAATAAAATGACACTATGACTAGCGAGAACAATATTCAGGTTTTAATTTCCCCAAAATTTCAGAAAAATTTATATCAGGTAGTAGGTTTCAGAATATTAACTAAAAGTAAATCATATTTAGACATTTAATATCTGATCGACTATTTTCACTGCTCAGCGTGAATAATATTTTACAATTCCCTCGGCAGTTCTAGCTTTTGAATACAGCTGATTATCTTGCTCAGGGGTAGGTAGTTTTTCAGTTTGTTTCGGTTCAACTTTGTGCTATCTGACATTCTGAGATAATATGCACAGCTGTAGCTCATGCTACAGTCATCTTCGTCAGATAGCCGATTTTGTCCATATCCGTTCTTAACATGCAATGACCTGTCAAAACGCCAGTACCTTGATTTTTGGCGTTTCCAATCCTAGAACTAGGTTTTTACTTTGGACTGACCTTTGAGAAAGAACTTCGAGCCTGGGTGGCTCAGCCATAATAAGCTTTGTTTGTCTCCCTTTTTACCTGTAATTGCTTGTTTTGCCCATAACACGTACAGGTCCAGCTTATAACGTTATTGCACCAATATTTGCTAATTTGTCCTCTTTTTCTCATTCTAAGAACTGCTTTGGAGCTGCAGAGAAAGTTTGTTTGTTTGAATTATTTCGTTTATTATTCATAACCCAGAATTATTTATTGTGTCGATCGTCAACTTCAATATTGAAAGAAATTCTTCTTGGGGTTGCTTCTCAAAGATAACCATAAAATTCCAATTTTATTACCACCAGGTAGTTGTTCAGTAGTTGAACACCATGATACAAAGAAATATAAGTAGTTTCTTTGTACCAAGTATCATGGTTGAACACGTTCTACAAAGCCAACGAAGATGCCGACGGATGCTGGGATTGCTAGGTCATAAAAAATATGCAATTATGCCACTCTGAGAAGATTCCGACGAAATAGAAACATCTGGCTTCAAAATTTCCGATTGAGTGTTATCACCATTCAAATGCTTGATTGTTCGGATTAATGACTCTTTGACTGATCAAAAAAATTAACAATATTAGCTTGGTTGATTGTCATTGGTTTTTCATTTTTCGGCATTAAATTTCAGAGAACATATTATAAACTGTGTCCGTAAAGTATGGAACAAATTCATTTTCAGCTAAACAGACCATTTTAAGAACCTGAAACACGTAGATTTTTTATTTTAATTTACCGTATTTTAAAATAATAATTTAATATACGGGGTGAATTACTTTCTAGTAATGACGTCAACGTCATTTTTTTTTAATGGAACACCCCTATTTTGTCACAATTTTCCGATTACTCTAGCTGAGCTGATTCCAAAAATGTATCACATGTTGATCCCAATCGGTACAGGGTGGACAAAAATACAATAGTTTTGTGTGTGCTCTTAAAGTAACGCGTAACATTCTTTATTAGTTAAATTAAAAATATTATCAAAAATACTTATTGTCTAGCGGCAGTTGGTTTGAATGTAACACCCTGTAGTTTGTTACATGTTTAGATTAATAAAAATGAGCTGTTTCCAAACATGTTTGGTACTTGTGGTCTAGCAGACAGAATATGAAAGAAATTATTTCTCATCAATTTATGTCATTATTTGTTTATTGCCGCTAGACAATAAGTATTTTGATAATATTGTCAATTTAACTAATAAAGAATGTTACGCGTTACTTTATGAGCACATACAAAACTATTGTATTTTTGTCCACCCTGTACCAATTGGAATCAACTCATTCAGATTAATCGGAAAATTGAGACAAAATGGGGATGTTCCATTTAAAAAAAATGACGTTGGCGTCATTACTAGAAAGTAATTCACCCAGTATATTAGATTATTATTTTGAAATACGGTAAATTAAAATTAAAAATCGACGTGTTTCAGGATTATTTCTTAAAATGGTTTGTTTAGCTAAAAATGAATTTATTCCATACTTTACGGACACAGTGTATGTTGCTTCGTTTCGATGATAGAAAGAACGTATTTTTGACGATATAACTGAAGATGACTGTTTAGCCTAAAACGTACCGAATAATCAAAAATTAAATACTAAGTACGAACCATTTCTTCTTATTATTTTCAACAAAATTATATGAAACGGATTTAGAAAAAGCAATCGAATTGAATGTGAAATCAAGATGTGGAAAAAGGAATTATCGAGAATATCCGATTCAAACTATTTTTTCATCTTCATTATTTACTTTGACCTTCAGTTCGATCTCTGAATTACATACTGAATTTTTCATATTAAATTTTTTTAAATAACCGACAACACTAAAATGAATGGAATATAATTAACATAAAACACGCTGCGGATCGCTAACGGTTCAAAATGGTATTTGGAAAAAAATAAGAATGAAATAATCTCTTGAGTAACATGATAAAAACGGCCTTTAAAAAAAAACGTTATCCATATAATTAAAAAATCAAATTGCGAGAAAGTATACATCAGACAGACTACTAAAAATATTCTTTCTACGAATATGGTATAATTATCCTAAATTTTTGCAATTTCCTAGGAAAACATTGCTTTATACAGTTGAAAATAATGAAATGTATGAATAGAGAGATAATGGGCCCTATTCTGTAACTCGAACAGAAATGAACGAATCGGATCGTAATTTGAGAAATCGGGATGTTTCACTTCTATTGCGTCCAAATTTGATTTTCTGTATCCAATTCTCCTTCTAACGCTAAATTGAATTCGTAATTGATATCCATAGTAATATCACTTGAGTTAAAGAATACAAATTCGGAACGATTCTGGTGCATTTCTATTCGATCCATACCATCTCTATTCGATTTGAAGTTACAGAATAGCGCTGAATATCAATAACTACGTAACCCTTATTAATAACACACAATTAACCTTGTAATTGAAGGGTAATAAAATGATGGAGAGGTAAAAATGTAGTCAGTAGGGGTAGTACCTTCACCATTTGCAAATTTTTGGAATTTTGTTGGTAACCTATAGTTTATGATGATATGAAAAATCCCGTTGACAAGAGTGTGGTTATTTTACCTTCTCAAATTTATCACCGAGTCTGCAGAAAACACGAATTATTTCATAATTGTTTCCCAGGACCTCCTAACTCTCGACGTATTTTATAAAATTAAGTTTAGTTTCAACCGCACTGTTGCCGCTAGGGTTGAAAACCAAAAAACAGCTGATCCTCATGTACATCCACGTAACCGGTCTGCCGTTTCAAATTGGCATGATACCTTTTTTTAAGATTGGCTATCCGATTGTACGATAGTATAGTTTTTTTTTTCTTGAGCATGGTAGATGTTCGGTGGATTACGTTTGGGTTAATGGATTGTTGGAAATTTAGCAACATTTTCCTTTGTAGTTACTCTTCTGTGTATATTAAAACTTTATTGTAGAAATCGAACATTCCGTTGGTAGACATAGAGGGCTAATTTGTCGATGGCGGAAGACTTGCTATTATCGAAATATGTACAGGGTGGGCAAATTTCGATGTTTTAGCACTACAACTTTTAAACGAGAGGAGATAAACAAAATCTGATACCCCATTCTCGGTCTCTTTATCTGTGAAACTAACAAGGGTAGTATTTATTTTTGGCCACCTTCTTTTGTTCTCGAGTTCTAAGCGAAAATTGGAAAAATGGCGATATCGATAAACATTTATATCTCCGCTAATACTGATGATAGAGCTCTGAAATTAAAACATTATACAGGCACTTTTTTACGTAGAATCCAGTGGCGTGCTCGTTTCTCCAAAATGGTTTTAAATCACGAAGCTATGACCCAAAGTTATGTTTTTTCTAATGGAAACACTAGATTTCTGTGCCATTTTTTGGAAGCTTAATTTTTCTTGATTTCAAAAATATATAACATGGTATGGTTTGTATCAATATGAATAATAGAAAATGGTCAAAAACCTTTTTTTACCTAAGAGTCTCAATATTTCTATGGTTTCAACTATTGATGAACACAGAAAAATTGAGCTTTTTATAACAAGAGTAGTGTCCTTCCATCAATCTGATTATTTCTATGCTTTTTACTAATTTCTACAAAATTCGAATCTTAGTATATTTTATAAATTTTTATCTGAAAATAGATACGGAAATAACGAAAAGATCCACAGGATCGATTGTTTTAATCGAAAGAGTTGGAATGAGATGGATTCATCAGAAGATTATTTTCATAGGTCTCCAGAATGAATACGCACGAATACCAATCCATTTCAAATAGCACATGAAACAATGCATATATAATTGAACAATTTAATTACGAAGGGAATTAGTAAAAATCATAGAAATAATCAGATTAACGAAAGGACCATAGAAATATTGAGACTCTTAGGTAAAAAAAGGTTTTTGACCATTTTCTATTCTTTATATTGATACAAACCATACCATGTTATATATTTTTGAAATCAGAAAAAATTAAGCTTTCAAAACATAGCACAGAAATCTAGTGTTCCCATTGGAAAAAATATATCTTTGGGCCATAGCTTCGTAATTAAAAACCCTTTTAAAAAGACGTGTCCGCCACTGAATTCTATGTAAAAAAGTGCCTGTATGATGTTTTAATTTCAGAGTTCTATCATCAGTACTAACAGAGAGATATAAGTGTTTTTCGATATCGCCATTTTTCCAATTTCCGCTTATAACTCGAAAACAAAAGAAGGTGGCCAAAAATGAATACTACCCTTGTTAGTTTCTCAGAAGAAGATACCGAGAATGGGGTATCAGATTTTGTCTATCCCCTCTGGTTTTAAAGTTGTAGTGCTAAAACATCGAAATTTGCCCACCCTATGTTTCGAGCAGCGCGTCGCGAGAATCGACATTGTGTCCATTCTGTATCGACAATTGAGTCCATTTATTAACTATCCTATGTGTGAAATACGACAAATATACCATCGTGAATGCCTTGTTGATTCAAGCTTTCCGAACGTATCTGGAATCTGTTTGCTTTGTAAATATGTATTTATCCTCTCTCTCGAGTTTCTGATAATGCGAAGATTTGTAGTGATTTAGCGATGATTGATCGAAATGTGAAGTGAATACGGTCCTGTTTGTTGCCCGATGAAATACGACGTCGCTTTTAAATTTGAATTTTTATCGCTTGCAATTCTTCTTCGACTGTTAAATGTTATTTCGAGCTTCAATATTTGAATTTTCACGAATCTCATTATTCGTCATTTTGAATTTTAATTTTAGCACTTTCAATAAAGATTATATGTGTATAAATTCGATGCGGTAATTTTTGAATGATTTCCATATTATATTATTTGTTGTACAACCCTTTGGATCAAATCATTTTGGGATGTGGATTTTTCATCTTTCGCATACCAGGATTTGAAATTTCATTCTTTGATAGGTATGATTAAAAAGTAAAACACTTTATTTCCGCTTATATTTAATGATTTCACAACATTTGTTTCGTCAAATTACATTTTGACTTCTTCATGTGGGTATGGTAACTAACTACTATCATAATATCGGTCTCCCTAAATACAAATTGAGCAGCAATAGAAAAAAGAAACGTGACCAGAAGAAGGTATATTTTGGAAGTTCCCTAAATTTATTGAAAAAGGTTAAGTAACTGTAATCTGTATAAGTGAAGTGCTCCATATAGAAAATGAAGGCAATAAACTGAACCTTCTAGAAGCACTAGAAATGGACCGAAATCATAAAAAACACATGGGCTTAACGACCAGACATACTTGAACAGATCACCGTTACTTACCTTTTTTCAGTAAATTTAGGGAATTTCCAAAATATACCTTTTTTTGGTCACGTTTCTTTTTTCTTATTGTTGCTCAATTTGTATTTAGGAAGACCGATATAGTGAGAATACTCACCTGAAGAAGTCAATCAATATAAGCGGAAATAAGAAAACTGAACTACCAATTGCAAGGTTTCCAAGTATGTCTTGACCACTTTCGCAACATGGGGTTGAGCATTTTCATGCTGTAAAATCACTTTATCTACTCCTATTGAATTATATATTCATTATTCAACTGCTTTTGAGCCATTAATGGTATCTATTAACAAACATCTTGAGTTATAATAACTCATTACTATAACTCACTATAATAAATCGGAAAATATGGATCTGTGCTTCTATACTTCTCTGCTTCTATTCGATTGGCCAAAAGGGAACATTCCATTATTGTTATTGAGGGGAGGAATGTCCGAGAGAATGTCACTTTAATAATTTTGACGTTTTCGAATTAAGTTGATATCTAATTATTGTGAATGTTAATTAACGATTAATTAAGATGAAATATTATATAGGTATACATTTCCAAAAGACAAAGAGCTAATGTTACCATACAGAATTACTTGCCCGAAAAAAATATAAAGGAGTTTGTAGCAGTAAGGTCATTAAGTCGTCGTTTACAGGGAATGTTTTTTGGTATATTTTAATGCATTTTTATCGGCAACTATTAAGGGTTTTCAATATAGTTCTATGCCTGTACTCGGTACTGGATTCGAGCTAGCTGAAGCTAGTTCGATTGTGATTGGTGACACTAAGTTTCCATCTCTCTTGTAGTCGGGATCGAGCACATAATGCTTATTTCCCGTTCCTTCTGTCTATATTCTAAGTCTGTATTTTTTTCTTAGTATTTATTGAAATAGTCGTAGATAAAGTATAGTATTCAACTTGCGGTAATGGTCATAACTCACTTGATGAATTACAGCACTCGCCTACGGCTCGTGCTGCAAACTTCATCTGCGTGAGTTATGACCTACATTACCGCTCGTTGAATAATATACTATTATCATATCTCTCGACTCTCGTTGTATTACGGCCGTTTGTCTTTCAATGCTCGGCTCAAACGCATCGATTGCGTTCGATAACGACCGCCTGTGATTGTTTCAATTGGTTTTAACAACCCATAATACACTACGCTGATCCCACCAAATACTGAGCATGATCTTGGAATCGTGAATCTTTGGTTTGGCCATCGACGTGTAAACATGGCTGGGATAACCCTACGATTTTCTGCTCTTGGGAATCGAAATGGATCCATTTTTCGTATCCAGTCACAGTATGCCTTCCAAGCAGCTGTTCACGAGCAAACAAACGCCGTTCAACATCTCTCGGCTTCAACTCGTACAGCACCCTATTTCCTTGTTTCTGAATAATTCCCATGACTTTCGGGGGTTTTGAATTGGCGTTCTACACTCCCAATGATCCTGCCAATTCTTGTTGCGTTTGACAGGAGTCTTGATGAAATGCCTCGAATTCTGCATCTTCGAAAACCTTCTCTCTTCCACCGTCATGCTTGTCTCCGACGTCAAAATCACCGTTTTTCAAGGGTTGATATCACTCTCGGTACGTTCTTTCACTAAAAGAGGTCACACCATAGGTGTTTGAGAGCTTTCGATGAGCCTCAGTAGCAGATTTCTCCATATTGAAGCAGAAAATTAAAACCTCCCGCTAATGACTAGAATTTGGCTCCTAAGCTGACATGTTTAATCGAGAATAACTTTATGAAACAGACACAAATTGTCTATTATTCGATGGCGTTATTGTATGGCATCTACGATCTATTTATTTCGACTACCACTTGCCGCTATTGAGAAACGGCGAAAGCAAAGTTGTACACCTAATATATCATTTTAAAATTGCCAAATAATTATGGATTCAATAATTTCAATAATTTATAATTAAAAGTCACTTCAAAATACTCAATTTATGTTCAAAAAAATTTGTTCAGTTGGCGCATAAATGACATTAGCTCAAATGCTCCCGATTTCACATATTTCCTTTGTTTTTTTGCATATTCATCTTGTAATTTCTGAGATTCTGGAGATGCGATCAACATGAAATTCTTTGCATCAAGCATGAAATTCTCATTACACATCTACCAGTGACGGCTCGTGCCCACGAGATGTGGGTCGGCCACACACACACACACATATATATATTTTTTTTTTTTTTTTTTTAAATTCACACTAGCGTGGTTATATATATATATATATATATAATTCGTAAGAAAATTATTGATCGCAATATATCTAATATATATATGATATAAAAGTGTATCACTGAATTTCCTAGATCGAAACATCCTAACATTGTTATCTATTATATATATATATATATATATAAATATATATAAATTTTCCCACACCCCTTATCATACTTATAACTATATAAATAAATATATATAAACAAATAGATCTCCACGTCACCCAAGAGGACAGGTTGGTTTTTTGTTTTTAATGGGAAACCTCACCTAGAATAGCCCTATTATAACCCAATATAAAGATGTAGTTCTCAAATCAATGAAAACTGAAATAAAATGAAACTCTTGAAAAAACAGAAATAATAAAATATTCAATTATCAACATAAAATATATATTTGAATAAACATAGAGAAAACCTCTCACGAAAACATATAAATAAATGTATAAAATATAAAAAAATCTTATAAAGACCACAAAAAATATTGTGGAAATGACCGCATGTATTCTGGTCGAAAATGTATGAGCTTGCTCACCCTTTATTCATTTTTATAGATCAAATCAATTCGACGATCTTTCTTTGTAGCGAAGTCATCAATTATTTTCTCGAAAAAAATGTTTCCTCTGGCTAGTTCTTTAACTAAACCTCTTTCGATTGATATCAGTGCCAGGTTATTTAAACGGTCTTGAGACATCATGTTCCTACTGAAAGATTTTATTCTTTTGAGCGCTGAAAAACTTCTTTCTAATGACTCGGATGTTGGTGGCAGGGACAAAATCATACAAAATAACTTATATAATTCAGGAACATCGGAAACAATATTATTTGAGAAAATGAATTCCGTAATACCATTCAGCATATTTGAATTGCCGAAGATAGCATTGTCCCAGTACATGATCAGAAACTCAATACTTAACTACTATCGAACGGCATAAATAAGTTTTTTTCTGATTAAGACGTTATATCCCATAATCAACCATTCATTTGAATATATTTATTATATTTTCATGATCTGAAAATCAATAGCTACTATCGAACGGCATAAATAAGTTCTTTTCTGATTAGGACATAATGTCTCATAATTAACCATTCATTTAATTATCAAATATTTGAAATAAACTGTAAAAAGTTGCTGCTTGACGCTCTGCAATAGGATAACCGGCCAGCCGACCCTGTGTATTGGGAAGCGACCTTACATCGAGTTGTTGTGCCGTTCTACTGAGTGGTCGTATTCTGGGCGTATGTCGTAGTATCTTTTCCTTTACGTAGCGCTCTCGGTAGCGCTGGTTCCGCCATCGGCTCTCGGCCGACCTAACGTGATGAGATGCTTTCAGTGATATTCCAGGAGTTGCAATTGTATAATTGTAACATTTGTGTTACATTTCAGACCTAATGTTACGGTGTTACGTACAATTCTGGAATAACTTGTTTGGGGTGATGTTACGAAAAGTAACCATTCACGATTGTGGTTTGTTACAATTTATGAAAGGGAATAACAACGCTGGATGCTTTGGAAATCGAATATTAGGTGGGTCCGAAAGAAAATATTGGCCGGTATAAGTTATATTTTCCTGTTCTGAGTGGAAATATTCATTACCGAGGGAATTTGGATATCGAAATCGATAACTCCGATTGAGTTTGAATGAATTGAATATCTAGAACTATTTTCTATCTCCTGATAATTTTTGGGTCGGCCCGGCCGACCCTGCCGACCCTGACGAGCCGTCACTGACATCTACTCGCGAAAATTCGGATCTGTTTTCACTGAGATATTGGATTGTTTTTTCGATCTTCTGCATGATTTTTCTATGCCTCTGATGACGCGATCAACATAGAATTTTGTACGAAGTTAAAAATTGTTTTTGGTAAAAATGTGGTTTAGTCAAATGACCTATTCTCGTCATATTTTAAAATGGGTGCTGAGTTGCCAGATTGGAAAATAAATCCTGTAATCAAGTAATAACATAGAAATAGCGATATTAATACAAAAATAACTTCTTCAAATTAAATATACCAATATTACTACAAATGTTTCATGCGACCCACAGTTAAGCGTCGACTCCTCCGAATTCGAACTTTACGACCACTCGCGTTCAATATTCACTTAATGATCGAGCGTTAAAAGTCCCAGATTGTCGCGGAATCTCCAATAAAGGCGCCTTCATTTCGGAACGATAAACCGCAATCATTTCTTCGTGAGAAAAGGGATGTTTCGCAGTCGTAAAACTCCGTTTTTAGTCGCCGTAAAGACTAAGCGGGACGTTAAGGAACTTTCGAAATTGATCCTCTGGTAAAGAGTCTTTTTTTTTTCGTAAAAATGGTGATAAACAGGGTGAGTCAAAAATGTGTACCGAGCTTTCTAGGGGGGTGATAGTACATTGAAAAATAAGTATAGTTTGATGAATTAACTTATGGCTCAAAATGCATCTTAAGAGAGATATATTCAAAGTTGATAAAATTTTAAAAAATTCTCCGCATAACTTCTAAACGGTGAATTACACCAGATTGAAATTTCTTGCATAAATGTATGTTGTTGAAGTACATTTTTTATTACACATCAACATTTCTGATATTGTTATAAAGGGGCTTTTTAGAGAGCAAGTTATGATTTTTTTTGGAACAACCTCTATGGTTATCGATGAATCTCGCGATGAATGAATCTGCTGACATCATGTGACTACAAAAACTTAAATATCTCGAAAACGGTTCAATTTTTCTCATTTGGAGTTGCTTTTTCATGTAATTTTCTTCGCTCCATCGAATGCTTCTTTTTTTCAACAAAACGAATACAAAGAAAGAAGTCCCAAAATAATCATGACTCTTCCTCTAAAAACACCCTTTATAACAATATGAGTAATGTAGAAGAGTAACAAAAAAAAATGTATTTTGACAACATACATTTACGCACCAAATTTTAAACTAGTATCATTCACCATTTAGAAGTTATCAATTTTATCAACTTTGGAAGGGTATATCTCCCTTAATATGCATTTTGGGTCATAAGCCATCATCAAACTAAACTTATTATTCTATGTACTATCACTCCCAGAAAGCTCACCCTGTATAAATGGAAGAAAATAACATTTTTTCTTCATTTACGGTACACAATACGATACACAGTATTATTCCAAAATTTGTTTTCGCAAGTCACTGCAGATTAACTTCTTAATTCGTTTTTTGTGCATTGTTTCTTTTTCAAAAAGTAAGTTTGTTTTTCACGTCTACAAATGCATCGAGAGTAAATAATAATAAAATTTCTTGAAAATTCGACTTTATTTGCCAAAATAAACAGGCGTACGACTTTGCTTCCGCCCTTTTTTCCGAAATTCGAGGCTTCATTGTAAAAAACTGGTTATACATTCATGATTCAAAGTTTTGTCCATCGCTGGCCACTACTACTTTCCATTTTTCGGGCTGCGTACGAATCCTGCGTTGAAAAAACTGGTCATCTTTTGTAGCGACCCACGAATCGATCCAATTTTTTACTTCTCCATAAGACCGGAAGTGCTGGTCAGCCAGGCCGTGTGTCATTGATCGAAACAAGTGATAGTCCGAAGGAGCAATGTCAGGAGAATACGGCGGGTGGGGTAGGCCTTCCCATTTCAACGTTTCCAAGTATGTCTTGACCACTTTCGCAACATGGGGTCGAGCATTGTCATGGTGTAAAATCACTTTATCATGTCTCTCGTTGTACTGCGGCCATTTGTCTTTCAATGGTCGGCTCAAACGCATTAATTGCGTTCGACAACGATCGCCTGCGATTGTTTCAGTCAGTTTCAACAACTCATAATACAATTACGCCGAGTTGGTCGCACCAAATACTGAGCATGACCGGGATGTCCCCATGATTTTCTTCGCTTGCTGTGTAGTAATCTACACAGCAAGCGTAGAGTAGAGTCGTAGAGGGTCGTTCCATGAAAATTTTCAGGTCTTTCAGATATACGGCGGGACATGCACATTCACAAACGTGAAAAAAAAACAATATTTCACGTTCTACTAGTGCGATTTTGATGAAATTTGGTTTAGGTAGTATTCAGGTATATCGGGTGTCCCAAGGTGAGTGGCCTATTAGATTATTATGGAAACTATTGATGGTAAAAATTTCAAATTTTGTGGATAGATATTTGGCCATGTAAGGTACATTTTTAAAATAATTTCACATTTCCAGTGTTGCCGGATGTACGACAATTTGGCAACAACTTTGTTATTTTAAAAGGGACATCCGGTATTTCTATTTTTTTAATGATACTCAATAAAATATTAAATCTATTCACTCTTACTTTTCCATACCTATCTTCAACGGTTTTTGAGTTATTAATTATTTTTCGAAATTTTAAATCAAATTGGCGTATTACGAAAATGACTCTAGTTCGCTCAATATTTGAGATTTAAGTCAAAAATTTTGCAAGTCGTTAGATATTGATCTGATCTGTGTCACTGCTTTTGAATTTTGGTTGTCAATAATACAGGACGGACCAAAAAAAATCATCATTTGCCAAGTTACAAAATTTTAAGAAAGTCTATTTTTTCAAATTAGACACCTAGTATATTTTTCAATTTTTGGAATCAGTACAACACACTCTACAATTTTTCTATTCACGTCCCTATACCTATCTCAACTGGTTTCCGAGTTATATGCGTTTATTAGATTTCACATTGATTCAATAAGCGTTAATTTCTTTTGCATTGTTATTTTCTCTTGTCGTTCATAGATCGATATATCAATGAATCAGTTCAATCCATAAATGTCAAAATAAACAATTATTGCCTAACAGGTGTTTTGTTCCGAGGTTTTTCTATAAATAATGGCTCAAGAAAGATATACACATATAACGCATATAACTCGGAATCCAGTTGAGATAGGTATAGGGACGTGAATAGAAAAATTGTAGAGTGTGTTCTACTGATTCCAAAAATTGAAAAATATACTAGGTGTCTAATTTGAAAAAATAGACTTTTTTACAATTTTGTAACTTGGCAAATGATGATTTTTCTTGGTCCATCCTGTATTATTGACAACCATAATTCAAAAGCAGTGACACAGATCAGATCAATATCTAACGACTTGCAAAATTTCTGACTTGAATCTCAAATATTGAGCGAACTAGAGTCATTTTCGTAATACGCCAATTTGATCTAAAATTTGTAAAAATAATTAATAACTCAAAAACCGTTAAAGATAGGAATGGAAAAGTAAGAGTAAATAGATTTAATATTTTAAAGAGTATCATAAAAAAATAGAAATACCGGTGTCTCATTTAAAACAACAAAGTTGTTGCCAAATTGTCGTACATCCGGCAACACTGGAAATGTGAAATTATTTTAAAAATGTACCTTACATGGCCGAATATCTATCTACAAAATTTGAGATCTTTACCATCAATAGTTTCCATAATAATCTAATAGGCCACTCACCTTGGGACACCCGATATAAGAAAATGATCAGTGTCAAAATGCCGTTTTACTGGCACTACAGAAGCATATAACATAACACAAGAAAACTGAAATTCTTAAGCCGAGTGTCACAACCATTGGCAGAGAATGTGCAGTTTTCTTCGAAAATGTGTTTATTCAGAACGAAGAATAATAATTCATCTCTTTTTTATTTTTCCGTGGGAAATTCTCTTGTCGAAAAATGACACCCTTTCAAAAGCAAATAGTGGTAGTATAAGTAAATTTTCATTAAAAAATCACGATGGTATATTTGTCTATATGTATGTCAGTTTAACCTTGAAAATCGCCTATTGATAATAATTTTCCCCTTTCATCTACCTCTAGGCAAGACTGCCGGAATACAGACCTGGTGTACCGCCGGACCAGTTGAGTCCGGATCCAGAGGACAGCGTGACCAGGGAGGAGCTGAGATGGGTGCCTGCTATGACCCTGGATACGGACCTGCTTATGTATCTCCGCGCGGCCAGGTCTATGGCTGCCTTCGCCGGCATGTGCGATGGAGGTTGTCCCGAAGATGGCGCCAACGCTGCATCTAGGGATGATACCACCATTAACGCCTTGGATGTTGTAAGTTTGTTATTGCAGTTTTATTTACTTGATCACTCTTTGGACGAAGAAAATTTTTATATCCGATTTCAAAATGTTGGCTCTCAAAAGTCATTTCAGATCATCTTGAACAACTTTGGTTCCAAGAAAAAGCTTAAAATATATTCGAATATTTGAAGTTTTTTATATTCAATAACATAAATGTCAAATCAATGTATACATTCTTAGAGGTAGAGTATGCCTATAAATGGTACAATATTTCATCTGTTGTCCCTAGATTAATTCTCACATATATCTATTATCCCATGTTGAAAATGGACAGGGAAAACCTTCGATTACGTCAATTTGAAATAAACAAGTGTACCGTTTGCATTCAGTTCCTTTGAGAGTTCAATCTTTCGCTGCGACTTTTGACCATTCCTAGTTTCTAGTAAGTGATTTTGTTATTTGTTGCGGTTGAATTGTCTACTATTTTTTTCATTCGGATTTCTTCGAGAGATGTCAATCACATTTTTAATATTATGGGCTTTTTCGGCACACTTTCCAAAAGTTTTTCTGATGATATTCGTATAGTATGATACTAAACAGTAAACACCATTTGTACTAGTTTTAGCTGATTCGCCATGAAAACTAATGTCATTATATATGGCACTTGAATGTTTATACTTCGAAAGGACGCCACTGACGCAGCATTGCGTAGAACTATATTTTGGCGGCCACTTTGAGATTTCATTTTATTGCAAATTTTATTGAGAAATATTTTTGCGATTGGAAATATCCAACTTTTATGTGCTCTTTGAATATCACTGAATAATTTGAGAGGTTTTGAGAAATCTGTCAAATAGTCTTTTACTGCTAGTACGAGCATAGGCTTAACTAGATAGGGGTTATTGTCACGGCTTCCGCTCATGTGTATTTTGTGTCTAAAAAGTCAACAAAACATATTGAATGCGGGTTTTTTATCACTAAATCAAAATTAAATGGCAAATAACAATTAAATAAGGCAAAAATCAATCGAAATGCCAGCAGTAATAGCAACAAGACTTAGAGCGACACGAGATAGCGGTATATCATAGACATAAAATGTTATACTACGTATGTCTTTAGGTACATTTCAAAGTGACACCATTCTCTCAGAATGGTGCCCGATAACATGGCTGATTGCTGTATTTAATACTTTTTTTCATTGAAAATCTTATTAATCTTGATGTTTAAGTTAGCTCAGTCATTATTTAGAATACATTCAATATATTATTCTCAAGACCATTAGTTCTGGTGTTCTTTAAAAGTATAATCTAACCTATTAGTTATGTTAATGACATTCACGGCATTTATGAAAAATGCGTACTATTTTGGTGATATTTTCAATAACGGTATTCTAATTTCGTCCTTCAATAATTCATTGGTGACAGGATCGACGGCATTAAATTCAAACTCCCAGCTGAACGTTTGAAGCAGTTAAATCGCAGAATCGAACCTTGTCAACCAATTTTTTTCACTAAACCAGGAGGTGACACCTATTCTGTTCATCATCACTGTATTACTTGGCTGATTTCGAAAAATAACTTTCAAGTGATTCATCCAGATCACAATGCATATCAAGTGACAAGTTTCAGCTTTCTCATGAATCATCTGTTGTTTCTCTGAGCCCCAAATGCGAAAGTAATATTAGCTATTGAGGAGAAAATGAGCCTCATCACTTAAAATGAAATTTTATTCAAAAATTCGATTTATTGAATTGTTCTATCGTATAGCATATCATGTTCTTAGATGTCCCTCAAAAACACCTCAAACATACCATGCTTTATCATTTCGACGACGAGGATTCACAATTTTTAATATTTCTGCAGAAAATTTTTTTTTTTCGGATGAACCTTTTTCATTTTCCATTCTGAAAATACGTAGTATTTATGTTCTAAGGGCTCTATTGAATCAAGTTGAATCATTATAGCTTCATTTGAAGTCATCTTAAAGTCATATCTACTTATCAGAAATGACCAAGAATTAATATCTACACAATTTATTATTGTTTGCTCGATTACGATTGTCATTTTTCACATCGAATCGTGTAATTCATTAGGTTTCCACCTTGAACATAATCACCCTATAATTAAATAGTAGGGCAATGAGCAGGCTCACTTAGTGGTCGGCATATGATTAGTAGAACAAGTATCATATATGTAATTGAATGTAAAGTGAAAATGTTTCTTTATGTATGAAACGAATTATCAGGTAAAGTTGTGAGAGAATCTAAGTGTGTAACGATAGAATCCCGGCCAGTAATTGTTTTATTCTAACCTACAACAATAAAAAATAAATTGAATCAATTAATTGATATTTTCTTCTTCTTTAGTTTTGAGGGTTTGATAACAAAATGATATTTATATCTTTTTTATTTTCTAATTACCATCAGATTTTATTAACAAGTTCAACCTATAAATTAAATTGTAAGTAAGTGTTAATATATGATATATCTTCTCATATACATATAATCCGAATTGTAAAATGTTTCTAAATATTTCTTTATACTAGAATACAAAAGAATGATATATGCAGATTTAGTTCAATCAATAGCTGAATTATGAAAGGGCAGAAATGCTGAATCGGACCAATAACTTGGACTTTCGGGTTGAAGGATGATGAAAGACTTTGTTGAGTTATAGAGCCCTAGACTATATCTGGGAATTTTGACTAGTGCTTCCAATAAAAAAATCTTCTCCTTAGAAATGAAATATTCTACTTCAAGAGATTGTAGGTAATTGAAAATCAAATATTTCTGTCACCTTATTATTCTCTTAAACCCGAATTGTAACGTAACGTGGTGACCACAATACCACTCCAGTGCTTATCTTTAGGTGAAATAACTGTAATCAAATCTCATACTTGTGGTTCAGCTAAATTTTCTATCAGTATTTACTTCAAGAATCAAGAACAGCATCTAATATAGTAAATAACCCGAAATGAAAGATTTCATTCGGGTTATTCGAAATAGTAGGTAATCTCAGGTCTTTTTTTTGTATAAGGACAGGAATTTGATTCCTTACTATCTACTATAATTTCTCCAATTTCCTACTGTTGTATAATTGGGAGTCTTTTCCTCCTTTTTTTCTTTATTTTTTTCTTCTATTTCGTTCTTTGAAAGAGGTATTTCCTCTTGTCTGTCTTCTTTATTGGGATTCATATTATCTTTCTTAACGCCCTATTGTCATGCTGTTTCAGCGTCTCTATTGTCTTCTTTCTTTGTTTGTTAACTATTTCCTCAATAGTTCCAATTTTCAATTGATTTGTTGGTTGCTTATATACCATGGGGCGCCAACCGCTGTTCTGATTACTGTAATTAGTGTTCTTTGCAACTGATCTTTCTTATTGTCTTTCGTATTACACCAGTTCACTCCTGCATACGTAATGCTTGGTATTTGGTACAATTTTTATTATCTTCAGCTTGTTTTCTAAGGAAAGTTTACTTTTTGGGTTGAGCTGCGGATAGAGTCACCCGTGCAATTGCCTTGCCTTTTTTTGTTTTCTTCTATCTGTTAGAGTTCATTCTTTCATATAGAATTACTCTTAGGTATTTTGCTTCCTTTTTCTATTCTATCGTCTGATTTTCTATTTTGTCGTTTCCTGTTTTCTCTTTTTTTACTGTTCCTCTTTCTTTACTTGTTCCTGTGAAGTAGATTGCAAATGTCTTCGTCGTATTCACTTTGAATTTCCTTTTCTTTAAGTATTCCAGTAATTTATCTAGGCCTATATGTAACTGCCTAGTAATTGTTTTCCGCATTCTACTGTGATAGTAAATAGCGGTGTCATCTGCAAACTGGGCTATCTTGCATCTATTCATTTTTGGTATGTCTGCCATGTATGAGTTGAACAGCAGCGATCCTACCACCGATCCTTGGGGAACTCCAGCTTCAATTTATTTAATCGTCTACCTGGTACCATCGATATTCACTCTTAATTTTTTATTTGCCAGGTACGATTGTATTAATCTCGTAATCAAATGCCTTTTTTATGTTCAAGAATATTGCACCAGTGTCTGTAGAGAGGTTCATTTGCTCCTTAATATTTTCGGTTAGTCGTACCAGTTGTTGGATCATTGCGATCCCAAACTGGTGATCTGGAATTATTTTATTGTCTTCTACGAAATCTGTTGATCTGATTTGAATTTATTTTTCTATCACTTTACTAATTGCCGATAAAAGGCTTATGGGTCGATAGTTCGTTAGTTCTTTTTTGTCTTTTCCTTTCTTTCAATTTTAAGATGGTATCCGCCGTTTTCCATCTGTTTGGATAATATTCTGTTTCATGAATCTGACTATTTCAACTATTTCATCTTGAACTTCTTTAGGTGAGTTTTTAATTGCTTGATTGTGTATGCTGTCTATTCCGGGTGCTTGCCTATTTTTCAATGTTCTGATAAATTCTTCAATCTCTTGTTTAGCTACAGTATATGATCATATTATACATACATATATTATTTGGCGAACTCGTTCTACTAAGTAATTTCATATGAAGAAATGTCTATTACACTAGCATCATTCCTCAAAAACTTGTTATGTTGAAGAAATTGGATAATTGGCGTTATTATGTACACTACCTTAGTTAGCATCCAATTTAATTTTATTATCAGTAATTACCAATAATTATGTTACAGTAATATTAGTATTATATGGAATCAACTGACAGTTGAGCTTTTAGAATTTTCTTTTCAAGAATTGAAAAAAAATTGAAGCGCTGATGTCGCTTATGAGGTTGCTAAATCTACATGGGCCGGCTTTAGGAGTAAATGAGTGACCAGACAAATACGTTTTCAAACGATTCTTTCAACTTTTTTTTTATTTGAAGAAAACATTTGTCGCTGGTGCTCGTTGCTTCAATCAACCAATAAAATTACTGTGATTACATTATAGTTAAAATGCACTTCGGCATTTAACCGCTTACATGGCACTGTAATAATTATGATCAATCAAACAGGTTCTCCGCTATTATTTTCCAAGTGCTCTTTCTTGCTAACTCCCGTAAACGTGGCCGACGAAATGTCCTACTGCCGAATTAACATTTTTATTCCGTTTCGCGAAAGCGTTACTGAATCACCGATAGAGGCGGAGATAAGTGAGATCCCATGGTTTTCTTTTCCTTAAACTTTGAATGCTTAATTAACGCTGCCGCGATACCGGTTCTCTTGCGCTATCTGTATCGCAATTATCGAGAATGTGTCCCATTTTGCATCAATTTGGAATATTTTTCGCGTTATATGGTGAAATTCTACGTCGCCATCGGTCGATTCGATGAACCTTGAGGATAGGTTGCCGACGGTGGTGACATCTAGCGTGTGTAACTAACATAGCATCTAAGTTAGAAGGGAGGTGGCAATACGATATTCTAATGTATAGTTCATGTGTGTTGTCATTGGCAATAACTAAGGTAACCAATACCATTTTTCTGTATTTGTTGATAAGCTATTAACTCAGTTAACTATAATTATAATTAATAACATCTAAACCTAACACAATTTAAATCTGTTATTGTGTATAACCATTTTAAATCTATTGTGGTTGCCATGGAAAACCAGAATAATCATGTCAGATTCAGATGTCATTAATTATAATTATAGTTAACTAAGTTAATAGCTTATCAACAAATACAGGAAAATGGTTTTGGTTACCAAAGGCCCGAACGAAGCATACAAAGAAGAAATCATCTGCAGAGAAATAGGATTTTACAGACCTTCGAAGAAAATAAAAACTCAGTATTCGTAAAGCATCCCAACAACGCAATATTTCAGGAAACAGAATATTCAGAACACTTAAAAACAACAATTACATAGCATACCACTTCTACTCATTCGTGGGCAATAGAAAATCCACATGCATTTCGCCTTAGAAATTTTCAAAATGAATTTAAATTAAAAATTTGAATAGGAATGATTTCATGAAAGGATTTCGAAGCAGTCAAAACATATTAAAGAAAACGCGAATTATTTGTTCAACTTCATCACCCTGTATCTCGGAAACGAAGCATTTCCGGACCCATGTTCATAGGAACTTTTTTGCTTGAAATGATGTGATCTTTCACCCATTTCAGTTTGTCGGAAACAAATCAGAACACCCTGTATGTACAGGGTGGGCAAATTTCCATGTTTTAGCACTACAATTTCAAACCAGAGGTGATAGACTAAATCTGATACCCCATTCTCGTTTTCTTTTTCTGAGAAACTACCAAGGCCATCTTCTTTTGTTTTCGAGTTAAGAGCGACAACTGCAAAATGGCGATATCGAAAAAAAAATATCTCCGCTAAAACTGATGATACAGCTCTGAAATTAAAACATTATACAGGCTTTTTCTTACGTAGAATCCATTTTCTATTATTTATATTGATAAAAAACATATGATGTTATATATTTTTGAGATCAGGAAAAATTGAACTTTCAAAAAATGGAACATTTTGTGTATCTCCTCTGGTTCAAAAATTGTAGTTCCAAAACATCGAAATTTGCCCACCCTGTACAAGGTTTGCCCAAGCTACAAATAATTCTACAGAGTGATCCATTAGCTCACTGACAAACTTTGTCATATGAAAAGTCAAGTCATTTTAACAAAAAAACAAAACATTATGGAAACTGTTCGATTCAATTATTCAAGGAAATAAATGGCTTCACAAGTTTCATTCATCTCTATTGATATGATTTATTAATTAAAAAAAAATATGCCTAGAAATAAAATGCCTAGAACGGGTGTGTGCACTGATTCGATTTAGTTTTACACTTTTTGAATTGCGAGAAATTTCACATATAAACGATTTATGCGCCATCTGAAACTCCCCCATTTAAAACAACACAACTTTGGGTCATAGCCTCGTAATTAAAAATCCTGCTAAAAACTTGAGCACGCCACTGTATTCTACCTAAAAACGTGTCAGTATACTATTTTAATTTTAGAGCTCTATCTGAATATGATATCGGCATACTCTTCCTTGCTGTCAGCGTACATTTTAAGGTGTAACTTATTAACTTTTTACCAATTTGCTACCATTTAAGTATAACAAAACACAATTATTAGAATACATACTGATAATGAACTCAGAACTGACAAGTGTATTTTACGCTTGCTTCTAAGCATACTTTTTTGTTATTGATAAATATTATGAATAGACATGATGCTTTTTATTTCTTTAAATAATTGAAATCGGATATATAGGGGTGTTTCTAAATTCATGCGACAAAATTCAAGAGCTCGAATGAAATTAAGATGGGCCTTTCCTATAACAAAATTTCCTCAGCCCACTCCTTTCCGAGATATCACCCATAAAAGATGGTGATTAAATTCAGTTTTTTCTCCTAAAATTCCAGTAAAGCTAGAAACTTCAAATTCTGTAATTTTCGTGGACTAGAAACGTCTAACCAATAATTAGAAAAAAATGTAAACAAAACAAAGATTTCAATTTATAATTTTGTTTCATGAAACTTCATCTCGAAAAAAGATTTGGTATTGAATTATGTAAGGTTTGCCAATTCCACCTCCTCATAATGTAACAGAAATATTGGAAAAATACCCGCGGTAAGTTCATTGCGAGTGCTCGAAAATTACAGAATTTCAAGTTTCTAGCCTTACAGGAATTTTAGAAAAAAAAATAAAAACTGAATTTAGTCACCACCTTTTAAGGGTGATAATCTCGGAAAGGGTTTGGCTGAAGAAATTTTGTTATAGAAAAGACCCATCTTAATTTCATACGAGCATTCACCATTACATAAGAGCATTCACCTCCTGAATTTTGTCGCATGAATTTTGAACACCCTGTATGTTTCATATAGGAAAGTTTGTCGGTGAGCTGATAAATCACCCTGTATAGCGGTTACCTTGTAATAATTTTCAATTCTCTCCTTATTATAATACTTCACGCATATTTGGTTGGTTCCATTGATTAAATTCGACACGTGGATCGCGTACTTAACTTCAACCAAGTGAAGCAACCAAACTAAAAACTCAGTAGATCTATTGTCTGTGACATATGTGATAACAACAGGGCTTGGGCTGAAAATTGAATCGAGTTCTTTAAATATTTTAGTGTTTCTGATTTTTGGTGATAGTTTTGTAGAGAGCTTTGTCAGAACCATAGACTTATTATCCTAAGGAGACGAAACATCCCCGTACTGGGACTCGCTTTGTTGTGAAGCAAACATTCACATTGTTTGGATAAGGACGGCTATAGTACAGTTAACGAGTGAGACAAGGATGAACAATTCTCTCAGCTTCGAGTCGGCAACACTGCAAAAGAATTATCTGTTGAAATTGAAAACACCATCCATGGGCGTGCGAAAATCTTTTTCCCATTTTATTGAATGAAATATTTGGGCCGCGTAGGCGAAAAGTTGGTCGGTATTTGTTTTTGAATATATATATTTTAAATATTATTTTTGGGTGGATATTATTTATGTAATTTAGAAATTGATTTAGTTGTCTGGATGTTTCAGAAAGGAAAGCAAGTTTATGTAATTTACAAATCGATACCGAAAGTATATTTTTACCACTTATTTTGAGTTGAAAATTTTATTTTTTATATAGGACATGAAAATATCTGACATTAGGCCCACTTCTCGCAGATATTTTCATGTCTTATATAGAAAATAAAATTTTCAACTCAATAAATTACCGCTAAAAATATACTTTTGGTATCGATTTGTAGAAAACATACGATGCTTGCCTTTCTGGAACATCCAGGCAACTAAATCAATTTCTAAATATACTTAAATAATATCCACCCAAAAATAAAATTCGAATTGGAAAAGGAAACAAATAATCACATAACATTCTTAGACCCCAGCAAACAACTTTCAATATCACAGTCGAACCAAAAACTTGCTTTTAACGTGTTTAGAGATTTCAGCATTTCGATCAATGATTCACACATAGCTTTCACCTTTACCATTATCCAAAGTAAACCGCGAAACCGAAATAGAACCATATATATAAAACCAATAGCTGCAAACAATCGGTTCAAACATGCAATTATAGAAAATTTAGTTAAACAGAAAATATCAAAAATCAAATATACCCCATCATAAAAAACTGAAAAACCAAAAAATTAATTTCTCTCTCGTACTTTGGTGATATGAATGATAATAAATGAAATATCATCGTTGTAATTTAAAGCAAAAGATTCGATTCAACCCCAAACACAAGTAAATCAGGAGTTTTTATGAGTTAACATGTTCAACTTGCAATATGAAATATATAGGACAAACAGGTCGACGTTAATTAAAAACTAGATTTAACGAATATCGAATAGATTTTAACAAAAATAAGTGTCTCTCCACCTTTGCATAGATAATAATCACCCTTTCCCCACAATTGACTACATGAAAATTATACATGTAGAACAAAAGGCAGGAGACTCAACTATTTAGAATCCACTGAAATTTATAAGTTATTGAACAGAAATAGTTTTTAAATTATGAATGAACAAACAGAACTGTGTTATTCTAAAATATTCAAATAATACCTGAAATTTGCTTAACAGTCAAAAATGTTTCCTGCCTACGGAGTTTTATAGCCATTTCTTGATTTTTTCTATTACTTTTTTGTACCTGATTTCACATAAATACTCTGTACAATTTGTAGAACCTTCAATTTCTGAAGATAAACTTGAAATAAGTTCCAAACTCCGCAGGTACACAATATAATCTTCAAATTGTTAATTAATATCCAATTTTATTGGTAATAAAAATAAAACATGTTTTGAATACGGTATTTATTATAGGATCCCCTATTTTTCCCAAATTCTGAGGAAACTGCGAATTATTGAATATTTTAGTAAGTATAAGTTACCAACTTCAGACTTCAATTTTTATGGGTATCCTTGAAGGAAACATGCTCTAAACAAATAATTTATTTTTTCGAGGAACAATTACATATCGTCGGCTAAGAGTGTAAATCTGCTAAGTCCATTTTGAACAATTTCACAGGAGACCAAAAAAACCGTACAGTACAGTGTTATAATAATAATAATATGAGAGTTTATTCATGAAAATACATTCAATAAACTCTATTGAATGTATTTTCATGAATAAACTCTCTGATAAGGTAATGGGACAACATCTGGCTTGAGGAATTTTCCATTTGGCCTTATTTCAATATCGTCTGGATTGAAATGGTTCGAACAAATAAATACCAACTTCTTAGTGAAATTAACGCTTTCAAATCCAAGGAGCGAAGCCCAAATTCCTCTCTTTTCAGTATCAGATGGAAATCTGAAATGAATATTCAATCACATTATTCTAATTCTACATAATTTTATCTACCTACGTCACTGGAATATATGACATTTTTTTACTTACTTATGAAAAGATAAATCCGGATGGGAAATCTTACTTTTCTTACAAATTTCACACTGACGAATCATATTCAAATATATATTCAACTAAATTCAGCCTAAAACGCTCAAATCACGAAATAAATATTAAAGCACACAAATTTATTTCCTTAAATCTCCTTAAATATCTCAGGACTCGTGCTGACAACAATGCAACAAATGTGACAGACCACGTGAAAGAAACCTGCCATCTTGACAATTTGCCTATATAAAATAAGAACAGTGTTGCCGCACTTCCCCAGACGCCGAATCATTCAAGGGTTGCGTTCTTAAATTTACTCCGAATAAGCCGTGATACTCGAAGAGCATACTCGGAGGAAGGAATAGTACGTTTGTGAACGCTTTTGAGTAATCATAGCTTACTCGGAGTAAGTTTAAGAACGCATAGACATGAACTGCGGACGAAGTTTTGAACCGAAACATCAGCCCAAATGATAAATCTGGCAACAGTGCTTTCTCCCAGTGAAATAGACCAGATTACAGTCGGCCAGTACAAATAGTGGACTAGTGAATGTTGGCCTCACTTTCAAATGTAAACAATCAGGTCTCTTTTGATACGTCTATGGTCAGAACTTATATGAAATATGCAGCATTTAGTATCTGAATTTGTACACAAGTTCAACATATGCAATAAAAATAATTATAATTATAATAAATTCTACAATATCACGTATTCCTAATCGTTATTCGTGGATAAATAGTTGATCATTCCACTGAACGTAAACGTGTCTACCAAAAATATAAAAAAAGTAGACGATTTTGCTAAAGACATAGTGTTAGGCGAGTAGTGTATGATACAAGAGAATTACAATATTGTTTTTCTACAACTACTATGGAAAGTAGCGTATTCTTCATAGCTCACTCAATTTCAAAACGTTGTATTGCTCCTACTGTGAGAAATATAACTCCACACGGCACTTTGACCACACCTCGCTTGGTAAACCAATGAAATTGGGCTTTTGAAAAGTTGTTTGTTTGCAACCGCCTTATAGGCTCGTGCCACAAACTCCCACACTCGTGAGAAAAGTTGGAGTTCCCCACTTGTTGCACAGTATATTATTTCATACACAACTATTTTAGATCATGTGATTTGGTTTTCCTTATCATTGGTTGAAATTTAAACATCTTCAGCCTCTCACTTGTGGTCACTTGACATGAGACTCAATCGTTCTCTCTCTAATATTGGAGTCGGGAAATCTTCTTTCCTGAATGGTAGTATACATACATAGTACAAAGTTCTCCTCAATCTGAAGCAAATAATCATCTAGCTAGATTGTGATTTGCTTCAGGTTGAGGATACTGTCCAGTAATAAGTCTGTAAAAATCCTGTTGTTCTTGAACAGTAGCCATCATTCAACCAACAACAGGCATTATTGAAAGACACGAACGAAACATCTCTACCTGCATCCAAACGACCGATAATAGGCGCCTATCAATTCGCTCTTTAATGGCTCATTTTCAGGCTGGTATTAAAATTAACGGGGAATTAACATAAATGTGAATAAAGAAGACTTCCCATCTCATTTGTTATGCCCACAGCGTTCTCTCTGCCTTCCTGATTCGTATTCATTAGATACCCTATGAAAACATTTGTTAATCGTTTCTTGGAAAGGAAGTGCGCTGAAAAAATTGAAAAATATTGATTGTATTTTTTCTTTTTAGTTACATGATGCAAACTACGACCCTGGCAGAGCCCTTCAGTCGCTCGTAAAGTGTCCGGTACCAAAAGGAGTTTACAAGAAATGGAGCGAAGAAGAGACAAAAAGATTTGTTAAGGGATTAAGACAATTTGGAAAGAATTTTTTCAGAATACGTAAAGATTTGTTGCCACACAGAGACACGGTGAGTTTTGGTTAGATTTAAGTTCAATATATTTATTATCAAGCTGTTGTGTTTATGACTTAGCGTTGAACACCTGCAGATGTAAAAATTGCATTTTTCATTTTCAGTTTTCTTTAACTTCTTTCTTTAACTCAATTTCAAAAGTCCTTAAAGCGTTTCATTGCATTATTCTGAATAAATATAGGCATTTAATCCATAAGAATGTTTACAACATACTTGATCAATTTAAATATTACACAATAAAAAAAATTATTTTTATCTACTAGTTAAAATGCATCAGTATTCTCTTTTTTCTTTATTCATTTTACATCTTTACACTCGATTTATATATATTTTTTTTAATTTTCAATATTCATTGATTTTTATCTGTCTCTCTCATGTACCATCATACTTTTCGTTATTTATACTTGGTATATTTGACAATCTATGTATAAATAGAGAAAGACAACACAGTCAAGTAAAAAATTTAAAGAAATTAAAATAATGAAAGTTCAGGTTTTTTATACGGTTTTAACAATGCTTATGTTCAGTTGAATTTTGACTAAATTCTAAATTAAAATATCGAATAGATTCTAAATGAAAATAATTTTTATTTTAATTATGAATTGAAAATAATATGGTACATACATTTTTAGCCTGAACTAGTCGAATTTTATTATCTCTGGAAGAAAACTCCCGGTGCTAATAACAACCGGCCTCACAGACGTCGAAGACAAGGCTCTCTAAGAAGGATACGAAACACAAGAAACAGTAGGGGAGCCAATAACTCAAACTCAAGTAAGACATATCCTTATCGAATTTGAACTTTTTTTTTTTTTGAAAAATACATGATAATAATCAATTTCAGATCGTAATGGTGCTCCAGCAGAAACAGAAACAAGCAGACCATCACCTGGCCCCGGTAAGGAACCTGGTGAGACCAGCTCGGTGACAGAGGATGATGACGAAGAGAACGACAGCGACAGTAGAGACTCACAATACAGATGTTCACACTGCTTCACGACAAGTAATTTCTCTAGTCGATGTGTATGAGCCTTTCTAAAGTCTCTAATTTCATTTTAGACTCGAAAGACTGGCAACCTGGCGGAAGAGACAGACAGATATTGTGTGTAGACTGCAGAGCACACTACAAAAAAACCAATGACCTGCCTCCTATAGCCAACCAAAATAACCTGGAGGACATCATATCGACAGGTGAGGAGTTTTATGCTTCCCTGTTCTGTTCGATGTCCATGATTCCTTTATTTTACTCTTTGGTTTGGTTGGGTTCGTTTTGGTGACATCAATAACTTATGTGATTCTCAACAAATACTAATATTTGGCTTCTGTTATATTAGAAGTAAAAAAGATGTTGAGTTCTCTTGGAGTTCTCCCTAAAAGTTGAACAACTAGGATTTTGCAATATTTCTAAACTGAAAAAAAAAGAGTGTAATAGCATGTTAATGTTCCATTTTTGTGTATTATAATTGATTCAGAATTAAAAATAGTTACTCAACAAAATATATTGTCCGTTATTGGATTTGGATATTTTGTTGGTAAAAACCTAATTACAACTTAGTTGGGGAACAAAATGAAGTTTCTTTATAAAGCATGAAAAGTACATGGCTTACTGAATGCTGGTTTTGAACATAATCGTTTCCTGGATGAATTTCCATCAGAAAGGAGCTATGTGAAAATAAAAACTTCAATAACAGTACAATCATCTGGTAATCTCTATAAGATATGGCTTTCATTTCATTATTCCAATTTTTTCAATATATCATTGAACATTTTTTTTCTGTTCGTATTCAAATTCCAAATATATATTAGTAAAAAATTCTGAACATCAATGCAAATTATGAATTTCAATTATATTTTAATGTAGAGTGTAATTTTTAAAACCTTCAAATAGTTATATGAAAATTCCTGATATCAAATGGATCATTTCAGTATGAGTTGAGTTATTCCAATGTGTAAGTAAACAAAGCTTTTCAGGGAAAATTCCATTCTGTGCTGTTCGTTTTCTGCTAGTTACATCACTGTCACCGATAACATTCAAGATTTTTGGGTCTATGCTGGAAAAAATCAATATATCAATTGTTATAGTTGAATATATAAATTTGCTAATGAAATCTAAACTTCTAGATAACCCAGATGAAAGCCCGCAGCGAATGAGAACCAGGAATAAGGCAGCAAAGGAACAATCGACAAGAAGCTGTACACGACCGAAAAGAGGTGGCACAGAAACTCCTGAACCTAAGACGCCCGTTAAGCAATCTTCCAGTGACAAATCGTCCAACACTCCTAATAAGAAGAAACCAAAACTGGAGACTCCAACCAAAAGTAGAAAACGAGTCCATGAGAAAGAAGATAATGAGGATGAAAACAAGGATCTTCTATTTAAAAAGAAGAGAGACAGGGCAGAAAGTCCTTCCAGTAACACAACTGGATCTGGCTCAGGTGATGAGGTCGAGAACAACACTGAACCTGATGAGAATAGCACTGAGAACAGTCTTCCTCCCCCTCCTCCCGCAACATCTACCAACCTAATAACCAACACTTCCAACAATGTAACAAATACCAATAATAATAATAATAATAACAACAATATACCAGCAGAAGATACTCAATCAAAGAGTGTTGTGAAGACTGAGGTTGATAATGGAGTGGATAAACAAGATGGTCCTCCAGTTCAAGCCGCAACAGTACCTGTGATCATGTCAAATAAAGTTCCGACAGAGAACACCATGCCTTTGAACGTGTCAATCAGGTTACCCGAAGACATAGGTGACATTAAGCATTTGATCAAGTGTGCTACTACAGATGATGAAATGAAGAGGGAGAAATTTGACAATAAGCTTCAAAATCCGGAGGTTAAAAAAGAAACCTTCAAGGTAGAACCTAAAGCTGAAGAACATATGGAAGAAGAGAAAGACACGAGCGTGGATAAAGTTAAAACTGAGCTTATTATTCCAAGGGTCATAACAATGGAAAAAGGAATCATGCAAGAAGAATACGAGGGTGGCAACGAACAAACGCAACATATCATTTCCCTCAAAGAGCATCTTAAAGATCCTTTAAATTATTACAATGAACCTACGCCTCTATTAAACCACCTACAACCCAACCTCAAGGATAACAAGCAACACCCCTTGAATCTGAAGGAAGCACAACCCATTGACACACGACCAAATGACCAAATTGTGAATATGAACCACGGTAGTTATATGCCACCGGATCAGATCAAACAAGAACCGCCTTCCTATGGGTTCTCTGGTACCCCCAGAGAACAAACAAATCAGGAAATACAGCCTCCAACTTCCTCTGCTGTCATGACAAACACTGTTATAAAGATTGAACCTCGCGACGAACCCATGGAACTGACCAATCCTCCTCGAGATTTCAGTCAGGTTCCGTCCAGCAGTCAACCTTTGAACATACCCCAGGTTATTCCCATGGCTCAGTACTCTGCACAGCAGAATCCCCCACAAAGGGATTACGAGGACGAAAGGAGACCAGAGAAGATGGAACGGCCAGAAAGATTGGATAGGCCAGAAAGGACAGATCTTGGAGGGTCTAGTTCGATGGGAAATACATCAATTGGTCAACCCCCACTGCCTAGCATGATGCAGTCCAATAATCTAGTCACCATCGGGGGAGGATCGCAGCAGATGGGACATTACGGATACATCCAACCCGGCGTCCCTCTAGCCCTAGACAAAAACACACCGGTAGCCATGCCCAACCAGAATGAACCTCAGAATCTCAAGGTCAAACAGGAAATCCAAGAGCCTCCGTCAATTCACCAGAGTGTCGGTCACGCTCCTCCTTCTAGTCATATACAATCCTTGCCTCCTTACTCCCAAGGGAACATTTCTCAGGCTCATCCCCACACGTCGGTGATGCCTCCTACATCCGCTGCGGCGGTGGTCACGAGCGGTCTGAATCAGGGACCTTTCATGCCGCCCCATTCAACGCATATGCAACAGGCGGCTGTCGTGGATCCATTGCAGAGTCTGAAGGACGTTAAAGTCCCTGGCTATGTGCCTTCCTCTGGATCGCAGACGTCCGATAGATCTCCGTCCGGGTCGACGACGATGGACGTGAAGAAAGAACCCGACTTCGGAATGCCGATGACTAGCCGAGCAAGTCCTGCTCAGGTTGGGGAAAAATGCTCCACTCCGAAGAATACCACGCCCACGCCATTGATACAGGTCTCGCAAACTCCTCCTTTACGTCACACCGGTGAATAAATTTTTCTTTTAATTTACGTTCTGTTATTCTAACTTTTTATGTTGCAGGTACGAATTCTCCGCATTCGGCAATCAATTTGATCAACTCTAGCAATAATCCCCCTACGTCTCTACCTCAGTCAATGCATCCCCAACCTGGCGCTCCTTATCCTCCACAACACTCACATCCTCTCATGCATCCGTCGTTTTTGCATCCGATGCATCCTTTCCATTCACACCCCTATTCGCCTTACCCCTTCTCCTATCCTTATCCATACCCTGTGCCACAGCCACACGCCATTCCACCACCATCAGGTAGGGTTGATGGTCCCCAAAAGATAGACACAGTCAGCGCCACATTGATGTCTTCTCAACACAGTACAACAAGTACTCTGACGAGTAAAAAGGAGATCAGAGAGCCAATAGAGAATGGTAAGTTAGAAGTCGAATCAGCGTTAAACATGACAGCGGGTCAATTAATTTTATTCAGGCAAACTCCTAAATTAACCAGAATGGCCTCAGAGGAAAGAAAAGATAGAGGTGCCTTATAGCATTTGTTGACATCGCTATAACATTTTTGTTTACAAACACTTATAATGTACTGCGTTGCCATTCTGAGGAAGAAGTAATCTTTTCTCCGTTTTGTGGCATAGATGTTTTGCGAATATTCTGAGGATTTGGCAACACGGTTCTATTGTTGTTATTGCACGTGTCAACTAGAGGTGCGTTAAGGGTTAACTGTTCATTTTAATTTCACGTTTGTAATCGGCGTTATTTCATACAAGTTTGTGAATTTTAAGTTACATATTGTTAATTTTAATCATGGTAAATACTCGAAAAACATATATAGTGTGTAAAACATCGGAAATGAAAACCTAACCTATCATAGGTTAGTTCACGTTTTGAGTCCATAGGCGTAGAATATATCTCGTCTATGGAGTAGTATTTGTGAGATATCGAAAACTTAATTCAATGCTAACATTTGTAGGTTTCCTTCAAATAGAGAATTTAGCAAAATATTGTGCCACGTATTAATATTGCAAATGAACAATTTGCCGAAATATGCATATGTTTGTTCCAAACATTTCAGCACCGAAAACTTAATAAGAGGCAGTAAGAGAACCATTGACTACGCCACTGAAATGTTTACCGCCCCTCTAGTTGTCAATTTTGAAGGTTTGTTGTTGTCCTATCTCACTTTATCATCATGCTGTTGCAATTGATTACAATACAACGCTATTTACTTCTAAGGGCACCTCTATCTTTTCTTTCCTCTGAGAGAATGGCTTTATTTTTAATTGATATTTTCTAACCGAATTCTGATATCCTATGATAGGTACAGAAAGACATCAAACGCACGAAATGACGCTGACGCACAACCAATCTACGTCACATCATAGTTCGGTCCACGCCAGTTCCGAAAAGCACAACTATGGCGGCGGATCAAGTCACTCCATCACAATATCGCACTCAACGAGTACGAGTTCTAGTCAATCGGTGCAGCACAAAGTTAACCAGAAGACAGTTAGGACTGGGTCGCCCCACACTCCTATATCACAGGTGAGATTATGTTTTCCATTCAAATATTTCTCTCAATATAGGATCGTCTCTTAAGCTTGTCTTGCAATCATAGTCTGCCGTAAACAGAAGAGTGATTGTTCATTATGATAAAAAAGCTCGTTTGAATCTCAAAGATAACAAGCAACGAAAATGCTAGCATTTGAAGGAATTAAATTTTTGATAAATACTTTTTTCTCTTTCACTGTTAAGTGTATTCTTTATTTCTCGAAGTGTACCCTTTTACAGATCTTAGAAAATTTCTTGGTGTATTAGAAAGTATCTACAATGTTGAGTGTTGAGTCTGCGTCTTTCATTTCTGAAAATTATGGTTTTCGATATATTATAAAAATGATATGTTGTTTAGTATCCGGTGGAGTGCATCTACTTATTGTAAAGCCTTAATCTGTTATATACGATTTTGATAGAAAAATCATCAAATTTCCTAAGAAATACAATATTTTTTAGTGAATGAATCAAATTTATTTGCTTATGTTCCAGCTCCATTAAAAGTTTTTGGACCTGGTTGAATTTCATTTCATATTTCAGCTATATATTCCTCAGATACTTCATTAAATGTAAAATTTTGTTTAGTTATCAGAACTAAAAAACTCTAGCATCAAGTTCTGTTTCAACCATTTTGTGTATTTTCTGCAATCACCAATGATTCCTCTCAGTTCTGTTCCACTACAAGATGTATTTAAGAAATATTATCCAAGTGGATGCTTATTTACTAAGGCATTTTTGCTGGGATATATTTTTTCTTTGCCTAAAATAAAATGGTGCTCTAAAAACATTTTCTATATCAGTATTTAGCAAATGAAAAAATTCAGTTCTAAATGCTAATCAATATCGTGAAAACCCACTATGTATTTCGAAATACTGCAAATTTACTTTGATCAATACTTTATCCATTGAACTTGAAATTCTTTACATTCTTTTTTCTAATTCAATTTTCCTTTGACTGAAAAAATAAAGGTTTTTGTTTGATTATATTCTCCAACAAAATCTATAATACCTCAATCAAATGCCTCAACTTATTTGTCTCGGTGTTAAGTGAGATAATTCTTTATTTGGTGAATACTTTGACGTTTTTGGCTTGGTATACCAAGCAAATGGAACTTGACTAGAAGACACTCAATTCAAAAAATCATGAATGAATCAATCTGAACTTAAATTTGTTTTGAACCTTGTAGAAAGAGATGGAAGTTCGTTTATCTTCGTCATTTTTTACTACAGTAGTTCATAGTGAAACTCATGGTGAACGGAACGTCATGCTTAAAAACGGCAGTGATTTGTATTTGTGTATTGTGTGAAAAAATCAATGAACGTTAAAATTTGATTAAATACGAAATCCTATAATTATAACAAATCAATATGATCCTTCCAGACCACTACGGCCACAATAAACCATTCATCATCTTCGTCTGGAGGCGGCAATCACCAACACACACATCACCACACACATCATCACGAGCGATTATCGCCTGGCGGCAATCAGTTACTCAGGCATGGTATGCATCCAAAACCGCCACCCCAGGGTAACCTACAGCATCTTATGATCCAACCACCAAGCCTTGGACACCATCCCGGTTCTCTAGGTAATCTAAGACTCTAATTGACGATAGTTTCTCTTTATCTTGGACCAATTCAACTATGTATAACATTCTTTATAGGTCCTCCTCAGTCTATGGGCAGTAGCTCTCTAGAAGCCTTAAGGGTTCACGCTGCTCAAGCCGCTGCCAACATGCAGCAGAGCATGCAGTCTAGTCCTTCTCCATTAAGCCTACCTAGTACCAAACCTCCACCGCCCGAAGAGGTTGTCAAGATAGAACCAGATCCTGAACCCTCTCCAGAGGATGAAGGCCAATCAAGCCCAATTGCACCATCTAGGGGGCCTTCCCCTGAACCCAGAATAGAGGATAATGAGTGTCACAGAAGTCAGTCAGCAATGTGAGTATTCTGAAAAAAGTCTGTTGAATAACTATATCTTATAATCTATTTATATTTACCAGCTTTCTACGGCACTGGAATCGTGGCGATTACAATTCGTGCACTAGGACTGATCTGACCTTCAAACCTGTGCCAGACTCAAAGTTGGCTAGGAAGAGAGAGGAGAGGCTACGAAAACAAGCAGAACGTGAAAGGGAAGAAAGGGAGAAGGTGCAACAAGCTCAGGCAAGAAAAATAGCGACGCCAGAGAAGCCAGACGTGAAGCCCCCTTCAAGGGGACCCTTAGAAACGGTTTCCTCGCCCTACGAAAGGTTCCAGAGACCTGGGTTCCAAGATACTCCTGCTTTAAGGCAACTCTCTGAGTATGCAAGACCTCATGGTGGATTTAGTCCAGGTAAGTTGGCATTTTGCTCTACCTCGACATAATAACTCTACTGGATTATCAACCATCACAATTTTTATTTGTAGGACACATGCAAAGGACACTGCTGCCTCCTGCACATGTTATGGACCCTATGCTCCAATATCAGCTCAACATGTATGGTCCAGCTGCTAGGGAGAGGCTTGAACTGGAGCATCTGGAGAGAGAGAAGCGGGAGCGTGAAATCCGAGAGCTCAGGGAGAGGGAACTGAACGATAGACTCAAAGAGGAATTGATGAAGAGTGGAATGAGAGGTCCTCCTAATCCCATGGATCCCCACTGGTTGGAAATACAGAGGAGATACGCGGCAGGCTTGGCGGGTCCTGCAGGTCAGTTTAAACCACGAGGTATTTCAAAAACATTTATGTAAAAAATTAGGCTTAGGGCTTGTTTCACCACTTGCTTATGAAGTCCCGGATACATGGCCAGCGGATATTGGATAAATATGCCAGATAATTTTTTTCCGTTTCACAGCTGAGGTGCTGGATAAAATATCTACTTGATAGCTATCTGATAGTTTTATAGACGGAAGGTTTGGTGTTATTCTCAATACTGATTAAAGAAATATAAAGCGAGACCTTTCAATTTGTTTATTTATGTCTTTTCGATTATTTGTATTTAGAATCGACATGCTTCGTGAGGTTAGACTTGTCATTTCATAAATATGAATATATTTTGACAGTTTTGGATACAGGCCTTTTTAACAAGAGAAGCAACTTTCAATTAAATAAATAATTGAATGCTAATTTTCATAGTTCACCTAGACCTAAATTCTTCATCGTCATATTCAACAAAATGATCAACTCGTGGTTTAAGGTCACGACGTTTTATTTGATGTCATATAATATCTGCAAGAAAATCTTCAAATTCGACTTCTAAAAATTTGAAGAGACACAAAACATGTTACACCAATAAGATTCAACAAATATTGAAATACCTAACCTATTCTTGTTCATGCTCATCCAAATACACTGACCAATGACAACGTATCCTCTCATCAGAAAATTAAATGGCCTATGATGCCAACGCACCAATAAATGAAATTTCTCTCTGTCTCTCATCAGGAAAAAATTTGGTTATTTGCTGCCTGATTTCTCAGTTTACCGGTGTCTTTAACCTATTAGACACTTGTGAAACACAATTATCTATTGGATAAGTCCTGAATAGGCTATCCGGGACGTTAACATAAGATTGTTAAACAGACCCTTCAGCTATTAACCTTTCAAAACATAATAATTATTTCTAATTGAATTTAGATTATTTTTGTTTTTCTAGGTAAAACAAATGCAAAACAACTTTCACCGCTTCCAAACTTTTGAGTCAGTTACTGATATTTAATATTTTGAAATTATTCAATGTTCGGCCAATTCAAATCAATTGAGGAAAAAAATGTAACCTACCTTAAAATTCTGCGTTTCTAATATCTAAGCTTTTTCCCATTGATAGTTACTGATAATGTTCATTTAAAACAAGCGCAACCTCCTTCAGAATCATTACTTAGATTAGATTGTTTAACACTTCACTTAATAAGTCCTGGTCCTAACATTTTTTCGACTTTATTCATCAACATAGTCACCTTCAAGAGTGATACTTGTTCTTCAATGTTCCTCTAACATTTTAATACCTTTTCTGTAGAAATATTCGTTTTTGCTTTGAATATAGGTCTGACTTTCAACAATCACCTCTACATTAGAGCCTTTTTTTAAAGTCTGCATATCACCTCTTAATTGTTGTTGTCAAATGGGTAGAGGCTGGATAACGCTTATTACTTTGCTTGTTCAGAATTTTTTCCCAGTAAGAAAACCGTGTGTTATCAATACACGAAACTCCATTTATCCATTCTTCAAACAACAACAAATGGAGCAAATGGAAATCTTTAATATCTCGATCCAATCGTTTGATCTTGGTACTAATTAGAAATTTTCATTGAATATAAAATGGTTTTAGAACAAATTTTTTACTCCATACTCAACCAATAGGAAAACCTCTGTGATGAAGGATTTGAGTATAGTTCTTCTGGAAATATCTTCAAAAATAAACAACACCAAATATCATTCATTTTTTTTTTCATTTCAATTCTAACCATTTAGTTTAGGTCTATTATTGCTCTGATCTAAGAACAGTATCCTATAAGTATGAGATGTAGACTTTTTTACAGGGCCTGGCGGCATTCCGTTACATCACTTCGCCCTGTATCCAGGCGCCGGTGCCAGTCCCCAACTCTCCCAGCTGGAGAGAGAACGATTGGAGAGGTTAGGAATACCACCACCTGGAGCTCCAGGTGGTCCCCCAGGTGCGCCACCCGGTCATCCTCACCACCCTGCACATCAGGCACAGCTAGAAGCTGCTGAAAGGTTGGCTTTAGCCACCGATCCCATGGTAAGTTTCATTATGTTATGACTAATTGATATACAGGGTGTCCAAGTTCGAGTTTTTCGAGTTGAATTATGAAATTTGGGATTATGATAAAATTTGATAATTTTTACTAAGCTGAAATATTTTTGCCACAATATTCATTTTGAAAATTAGAATTTATGATCTTATTTTGTTCAGAATTTCCTATTGCACTACATTATCAAATTTTTCTCCTTCGGTAATACTAACTGTGCATATTTCCATTTTTTCCACCTTATTTTTTTTTTTAAACCATTATTTTCCTATTAGTTTCATTCACCGCATAACCGGAAGTGTTTAAATCACAAAAATATTTGAGCTTATTGGAGAATATCGAAAAATGTCATACCGCAATTTTCATAATTTAAAGACGCCTAGTTCTCCAGAAACATCTAATTCGAAATCGGGACACGCTGTATAATCGTTTGACGACTAAAATAACTTCCTCTGCCTATATAGCAGGTTCATGTTTATTAGTATTGTTCGCAGGTCCGACTACAGATGGCGGGTATATCGCCAGAATATCACGCACACACTCATGCGCACACCCATGCTCATACCCATCTGCATCTACATCCACAGCAACAGCAGGCTCAACAAGAAGCTGCTGCTGCCGCCGCAGGTTTTCCTCTGCCAGGTAAATATTCATTTTGTTTTTTTGTTTTTGTCAATAAGACATTCACAAAATATCTATAGAACTATAAGGTGCGCAACTAAGTTCCCGCTGTTTTTTTTTTTGAGGAAAGGAAACTTTATTGTAAAAAATGGTTACAAAGGAACAATTCAAAGTATTGCCTATTGCTAGGTGGTACTTTTTTCCATCTTTCTGGATCTGGTGTAGCGCGATTACCATTATTGTCTTGTGTCCTGACTGAAACATAATAATTGCATGCAAATATTCTCTGACTATGTTTTTTGTTTTTTACCTTTAGGTTCTCTGCCCTATCCTGAAATGTATAATTACTTTTCAGCTTCCGGTACCCCAGGTTATCCAAGGCCTGGCATGATGCATGGTAGGGATGGCCCATTGGCTTTGCATCATCCTGATTTGTTAGGAAGACCTTACGCCGACCAGCTGGCTCACCAGGTAAGTTTTTCATAGAAACCCAATACTACTGTCTTCCTTCTAATGATCATTTATCCCTCCCAACAATCCAATTTATGCCATGTAAAAAAACAATTTATGAAGCGAAATTGAAAAAAAAGAAAACCACTGATGTGAAATTAAGACTTTCGTTCAAATTTTTTTCAACTTTGAAGTAAATACAATTTACATCGTTTTTGGAACAATTTTCTTGAAGAAACAAAACAGCATATTCAAATGATAAGTGAACCCTTCAACCTTATCTGCAAATAAACAAAAACATCTGAAACAAATCAGAATTGTGTTCTATTGATCTAGAAGGATCAATGCGGTAGTGTGACCAAATTTTGTACAAACTTCTTGAATTTTCCCAGATTCTGAAAAAAACTCTTGAAGGTGGATGGAATTTATTTATTTGATTGTCTGACAACATTTCAAAATGTTAATTAATGTCTGATGAAATCAAAGCTCTATTCACCATCCACTATATTCCTTGTTTTAGTCATTATTTTTCTGGAATCCTGAGCACATGTCTGAGTATTCAGAGATTATTTCTTGAAAAACGGAAGCTATTTGAATAAAATTGCTCGTCTGTTATATAATCAAAAATGGTCTCAATTGGTTTTGATTTTTTTTAACACAACTGTATTATGAAGAATCGATTCCTCAATACAGTCCCCCCAGCTGAAATTGCTAACCATATTCCCCTTCCATTGTCAATTTTGCACTTTTACGCAATAAATTATTGAATTAATTACTATCGAATCACTAATTTCGAGATTTGACATTTTACTACCTTTCGTAACAGCGTCTTGCAATAGTTAACTTTTAAAATCGCGTGGAGGAATCTTTATAACAGAATTCTTTCATAAAGTCATCGCATATTTGTGTGTTGCTATAACGAACATAATTGATTTTGACCTCAAATCCTGAGTCTAACCCAATCTTTTGAAACCATTCTCTACTCAGAATACGAAAATTTCACCATAATTCTTTTTTCTAGGCTGCTGCACATGAACAAATTCAAAGACAAATGATGTTAGAGAGGGAAAGATTTCCCCCCCATCCATCAATTGTTGCACATCATGAGGAATATTTGAGGTGAGAAAGTCTCTATTCACAACTAAGATGAATTAATTTTTTTCTTCAACTTCAAATTTTGAATATTTTCATTTATATTTATTAATATTTTTAGGCAAAGAGAAAGAGAACTGAAAGTGAGAGCCTTGGAAGATGCAGCGAGAGGATCTAGACCTTAGGGGTAGGTGGAAATACTATTAATCTAGTCAACATTGAATTAATTGATATATTTGTTTTCAGAGCTACATTTTCTCCGTGTGCGAATCCAGTTTGTTATCAGATTTTACTTTAAAATTACACATTTCTTGGATACTTGGGGAAATGCCCAGGACATATGTTAAGAATGAACTTGTTTAAGTACATTTTGTAGTGAGTGATTTATTTAAATTTGTGAACAGTGAGTGTTTAATATTTATGAATATTGTAAATTAAGATTATATAAAACATCGGAAAAACTATAGAGTATCGTACAAATGTAAAAAAAAATGTATACTGAAAGTTTTGAAATTATGTATATTTTTTACACCTATGTATATAGATTTTTTTTAGTTCATTGAAGGCGTGGTTTAATAACAGTTCTCAGTGAAAACAGAAAGTGCAAGAGTTGTTTTATTTGACGGAATATTGGAAGTTTTATGAAAAGGTTATATTGTCAATTCTAAATGATCTTTGATCTTTATCTGATGAAATTTGATATTGAGCCTTATTATACAAAAGTTGCAATTTTCATTACTGAAGAAAAAGTGATCATTAATTGAGGCAATGTTTAGATGGAAATATGTTGATATTTTGTTCAAATATCACATTGCTGATATCTCATAATGTATTTGGTATGCATATAAAATTGATATTTAATTTTTATTCTGATTTTTAAAACTCCCAATATCTACAATAAACTTGAATTAAATCATATAATGAATTGTGATTGAGAAAATATTTTGAAGGAACCTAATTTTTTAAATCTTTCAGGAAATGCTTTCTGATTGAACTGAAAATTTTTTTTATTCAATTATTGATTATTGGTGTAACTGAGAATGTAATTTCCAATTTGGAGAAACATGTCTAAGAAAAGTTATAGAATTTTATATCCAAATTATAATTTTGTATTTGTATCCTATTCAATTTATTTTCAGTTACATCACTTTTTATGTTTGAATTTGATATCCAGAACAGAGTACTTAAAATTTCAGCATTTCGTGTTGAAAGTTTGCAGAAAATCTTAAAAGTAATCACCCTTCGATAAAGCGAAACATTCATAGACTGAAAATTTATTTTACTCCTACATGGTTTGAATTGTGACAACT
Organism: Harmonia axyridis; assembly: GCF_914767665.1. Lineage (NCBI taxonomy): Eukaryota > Metazoa > Arthropoda > Insecta > Coleoptera > Coccinellidae > Harmonia > Harmonia axyridis. Next base: position 29,152,342 of record NC_059503.1, read on the forward strand.
CCGTGTATTGTATATTTTTTTTGTTTATTTTACCAAAGATTTTCACAATCAAATCTTCCCCCCTGCAGTGTTTTCAGTTTAACATCGCAATTCGATGAAAAATGATCAATGAAATAATTGTTGTTGTCTTTCAAGTTTCGATTTTATATAGAACATATAAATATTAATTTTTTATCCTTGGATATAGGGTCGTTGTAAATAACTTAGATATAATATTTTTCAGAAAAGCTTTTTATAATAGAAAAATGTATAAAGTAATGTTTAAATTATGTATACAGATATAGCTGAAATAAATCATATTAATTTCTATTTCATTAATTTTTTAGTTCTGTAATTTGAGATTTTGAACAAAAAATACAATTCAATTATTAAGTTGCTAGAATAAATCTTATTAGGAAAGTACAAATAAATATCGAGGGGCATGTACTCTCTTTTTCCTACAAATTACGAAAACTAGCCTATATTTCATAGCTTACTATATTTCAATACCTCGTATTGCTTATACTGAGAGAAATTTTATACCTCACAGTACTCTGCCCCCACCATGCTTGATAGACCAATGAAATTGGGCTTTAGAAAAGTCAGTTCGATGGAAACGCAATGTTGAATTGAATCAGGTACCTTACTTGTATTATTTAAATTTGTGCAAGGTGCAACATTTGGAAAGTCCTTTTTCTCACTCATGTGTTTGCCGCACTCGCCTTTCAGGCTCCTACCACAAATTTCCACAGTTGTGAGAAAACTTGAACTTTTTTCATTTGTTGCACAAAATGCTATTTCCAGAGTGTAACAATTTGTTCATTCATTTTATCACCTTCACTACTTTGACATAGACTACGCAGAAATAACAAAAAATCCTCTATATATGTGTTTGCTATTAGACCCGAAATCGGGAATACTAATACGTTTTCCTTAGGTAGCACTATTGAATACGATGGCTATATTTCCATGGAAACGACAACGAAAACTTCCCTATTCTTTCATTGGTGACGCTATCCAATTCTGATATCCTATACTCATTGGATGCTTCCTGAGGCGGCAGGGACCTGTAAGAAAGCCAGTGAGAAGGTTCTTATTAAGATCCAAATACTTTTTGAATCTTTGGTATTAAAGTACCGCTGATCGATATTTTGTAAATTCCATGAGAATATTTATTTATTAATATCTCTTTTGATTTCCTCCTTCTCTCAAAACTTTCTTATAGGAGAAATTTCCTATACCAGAGAAAGGTTTGGTGTTGCCACATCACATTTATGATAGTTACCATAGGTTCGTTTCCACACATCTTTCAATTGGTAGTATTTCTCCCTGAAAGACACTTGAACTTGAGTCTAACGATAGTAAGCACTGTCCCAGATATTTCAGCGCTGTACTGTTGTTATTGAATTATCTGTGTACCATTTAGTGGTATATTTTTCAATAGTTTGTGTCTTGCTATTCCCTTCTTACTAAAAAAAGTGGGGCTAGGGGACATCATAGTCCCCTATAATCATCTGAATTGATTATAGTTAACACAATTTTTTATGATTCAAAATTGAATTTTAGGAATTCATCCCATTAAATTTCATTACTAAATCATAATATATAAATTAGTAATAACTGCATAACAGCATCATCAATTACCGTTTGTCTTTACAATACATTACAATACATGTAGCATTTTGTATGAAAATAGAATTATTCAACTAATACGTTTATTGTTACAATAAGACAATACATCATTAGACTTATGACAGGGTTCTTCCTAAAACACTCTATTCCTGAAGCCGTAATTGTTGAAACCAAAATGTTTTTTGTAACAACCTGTAAACGAAGAAATAAATTAGTACGATGTTTTCCTAGACTTGGAAATAGGAGGATTTTCGTTGTTTTGGTTGGCTTACGTCGACAAAATATCTCTCCACAATGTTCTTCGACGTTTGTGGCATCCAGGGGTTTGAGGCAGGAATAGCAAGAGAAACAGCTGTTGTGATAAGCTCCGTAAGAAGTGAGTACAATCTCTGCTGCATATACCTAAAAATTTTTTTCAAATAAAAAAAATATTTTGAATAGTAGGTTATCATTGAACATTCCTCATTTCATTCCGACCCAAAGAAATTTGGATAAGGGTCAAAATCACCTGAAAATCAACTTTGAATGACATTGTATGATTTATCGTTGAATTCAGCGTTAAAAGTTATTTCGAAAAGTGTCATAAAATATACAGGTCCGTATTGAAAAAAATAAGGTTGAGGGTGGCCCAGAGAGCACGAAACGTTGGACACGAAATCTGATTATGACAAATTGAGAACAATTTACTGTCGAATAAAAAATTCCTGTAACATTTTTTTATAATATTTGAAATAAAGTGGGAAAAAAAGAAAAATCAAAATGACAGAATTTACTTTTCTTATGATATCTCAATAACCGGCCCTGATAATCTCGATTTGTTTGAACTGCTTGATAATGCTTCTATGCATGCAACTTTTTCTCCATTTGACCGACCTTCTAACTCTTATGGTTTAAAAGTTACCAATACAATCCCATTGAAAAAGTGGCCACCCTGTATAAGAATCTGTGAACTTCAGATAATAAAAATATTCTTTTACCACCAAGGTCTGCGGATTTAGCTTCTACCAGATGCCGTTAAAAATATGAGATTTCGTTCTACAAAAACTTTTCCGACACTTTTGGTGATTACTTGTCTCAGTTTGGTTTGAGCACGTGTCAAAGATGGATAATAGAAAAGAGAAATACGCTATATGTTATAGTTTTTCTTCGAAAATGCAAGCCAGGCGGCTGAAAATTTAAATAGTGTTTATGGTCCTGTTTCTGGAACAGCCAATGGCGTGCTATTTTGGTTTCGTCAATTCCGTTCCGGTAATTTCGATGTCAAAGATGCACCTAGCACTACACAAGGCCAATTGTCGAAAAAGTCGATAAAATAATGGATATTGTCGAGTCTGATCGTCAGGTAAGCACTGTTTCGATTTCCCGAGATCTAAAGATTACACAAAAAAGTTTGAAACCATTTGCATTAGGGTGGTCTCAAAAAGATGCTCGATGTATGGGTACAAGTTAACGCAAAAAACCTCATGGACCGTATATCCATCTGCGAATCGCAACAGAATCGACCCATTTTTGAAGCGGTTGGTGACTGGTCATGAAAAGTGGATCACTTACGACAACGTCAAGTGAAAACGGTCCTGGTCGAAAAGCGGTGAGCCGGCTGAAACGGTGGCCAAGCTAGGATTGACGGCTAGGAAGGTTTTGCTGTATGTTTGGTGGAATTGTCAGGGAATTATCTACTATTAGCTGCTCCCCTACGGTACAATTATTAACTCGGAACTCTACTGATAACAATTTGACCGTCTGAAGGAGGCAATCGCTCAGTAGCGGCCAGCTTTGGCTAATAGGAGAGGAACTCTGTTCCATCCAACGCCAGGCAACGCATATCGATAGTGACACTCCAGAAGCTCCAAGAGCTTGGTTGGAAGGTTCTTATGCATCCACCTTATAGTAAGGATCTGGCACCTAGTGATCTGTTTCTATCCATGAGGAACAATTTTGCTTGTGAAAAATTCGCTTCAAAAGAAGCTCGTGAAAATTGACGGTCTCAATTTTTTGCCAATAGTAAGGAGGACTTCTATGAGAGAGGCATTATGATATTACCTTCAAAATGGCAACAAGTTATTGAACAAAACGGCGCATATTTGACCTGAATCGGATCATTCTAACTATTGTAATTAAAGCGTTGTTACACTGAATGAACGTATACGTTTTGAAAGATCACTTGTCGAGAATACGGTCCCAGAAGCTCCGAGAGATTGGTTGGAAGGTTCTTATGCATCCACCTTATAGTAAGGATCTGGCACCTAGTGATCTGTTTCTATCCATAAAGAACAATTTTGCTAGAGAAAAATTCGCTTTAACAGAAGCGAATTTTGCTTGTGAAAAATTCGCTTTAACAGAAGCGAATTTTGTTTGTGAAAAATTCGCTTCAACAGGAGCTTGTGAAAATTGACGGTCTCAATTTTTTGCAAATAGGAAGGAGGACTTCTATGAGAGAGGCATAATGATATTACCTTCATAATGGCAACAAGTTATCGAACAAAAAGGCGCGTATTTGACCTGAATCGGATCATTCTAACTATTCAATACAGAAAATGCTCATTTCCTCTGAGGTTGGGTTCTTTGGTCTCTACGAGGGAAGTTCCTCTGTGGGGGTGTTCTGATCCTCCTATCTTTCTTAGACCTAATCTTGTAATTAAAGCCTTGTTTTCCATTTAAAAATGATGGATTCTTTTTACTACACCTAATTTTGTGTGATATTTGTAGTGTTTTTTGATATGGTAGTGAATCCAGAAAGTCTCACCTTGTGCCCACATCTCCTACATGGAGCACATCCGGTATATTTGTGGTTTCTGTTGTTATCGCAGCAGTGCATCTTGTTCTGACATCCGTACCTGGTCTCACCGCAACTTTTTCTAGCGTTACAAACACGCCTGCAGCCCCCGAACTTCTCCAAAGATTCGCAGGAGTCCGAGCATTCTCGCCTCTTGCTAAGGCTGCGCGCGGCTTTGTCCAAGCACGATGACGATCTCGACATGCAACTGATGACGGGGCATTTGCGTCTGCTGAAGCCACACCTGCTCTTGGGCTGCTGGCACGGGAAGACTGGGTGGACGCATGGTCTACAATGATCTTTGAGACACAACGGCGTTATCCGTCTGCATGAAACATAACACTTTATACTGTTTCTGGCAAAAACAAATAAGGTACTTCAAATAGCTAATGCTTGATCTATCACTTCCGAAGATGATCATGCAAAACTGAATATTCCTCTGCAAAGCAGCCGATATATTTTTAGGTGTACAACTTTGCTTTCGCCGTTTTGAAATAGATGGTTGTAACGGTAACTGATAGTCGAAATAAATAGGTCGTAGATGTCATACAATAAACTGAGGTATTTGTAAACATAATGCCATCGAAATATTAGTCGAATTGTGTCTGCTTCTTAAAGTTATTCTCGATTAAACATGTCAGCTTACGAGCCAAATTCTCGTTATTTGCGGGAGGTTTTAATTTTCTACTTTGATATGAAGAAATCTGCGGCTGAGGCCCATCGAATTAGTGAAAGAACGTGCCGAGAGTGGTTTCAACTATTCAAAAACGGTGATTTTGACGTCGAAAACTAGCATGGCAGTGGAAGATAGATGTTTTTCGAAGATGCAGAATTGGAGGCTTTACTTGATCAAGACTCGTGTCAAACGCAACAAGAATTGGCAGGTTCATTGGGAGTGAGGCAATAAGCCATTTCAAAACCCTGAAAGTCATGGAAATGATTCAGAAACAAAAAAATTGGGTGCCGTTCGAGTTGAAGTCGAGAGATGTTGAACGGCGTTTGTTTGCTTGTAAAAAGCTGCTTGCAAGGCAAAGACGGAAGGGATTTCCGAATTGTATTGTGATTGGAGAATAAAAATGGGTTCATTACGATAATCCCAAGCGCAGAAAATCATGGGGATATCCCGGTCAAACCGAATATTCACAGTTCCAAGGTCATGCTCAGTTATTGGTGGGACCAGATCGGCGTATGTAGTATGAAATGTTAAAACTGACTGAAACAATCACAGGCAATCGTTATCGAAAGCAATTAATGCATTTTAGCCGAGAATTGAAAGACAAACGACCGCAATACAACGAGAGACATGATAAAGTTATTTTACAGCATGATGACAAATGCTCGACCCCATGTTGCGAAAATGGTCGAGACATACTTGGAAACGTCGAACTGAGAAGTCCTACCCCACCCACCGTATTCTTCAGAAGTTACTCGCTAGAACTATCACTGCTTTCGATCAATGGCACATGGCCTGGCTGTCCAGCACTACCGTTCTTATGAAGAAGTAAAAAATGGGATCTTTACGTGGATCGCTTCAAAAACGAACAGTTTTTTCAACGCTGCCCAAAGATGGGAGGAAGTAGTGGCCAGCGATGGACAATACTTTGAATCATTAATGTATAACCAGATGTTTACAATAAAGCCTCGAATTTCGGAAAAAACGGCGGAAGCGAAGTTGTACGCCCATGTAACAGAAACACACTCGCTAATCTGCCAAGAAACAATAATTCGTCTATGAACAATTTCTCGAGAACTCACTTATCCCCTACCGGGTTCCTGTTGCAGTAGTTCGCCAGTTCCCTAGGCAAGGCGTGACAGCCACTTCTGCAACTTCGCCTCTTGTTCTTGCAAAGGAAGCAGTCATCGGAGTGCGTGGGACTCAGCCGACAGCAGTTCTAAAAAAGAAGAACATTTAGCAAATCCAATTAGGATGAAATGAGATTCAGGGCATTACATGACTGGAACTGGAGCAACATGGGTCGTAATGTTCTTCGATGGTGGCGGTCTCGTCCTCTCCTTCGAAAGAGCAATATTTCCTGAACATCTTGAAGCACGAATGACAGTAGATTTCACCTTTGTAGACCCTCGCGAAGTCAGCGTTCAGATCGCAGTTGCACTTGTCTGTAATTAATGCATTACATAGGAACCTACAAGGCATTAACTAAGTATGGAGATAGCCTAAGACCATGATTCATTGGGACTGTAGTTTGCAACAAACACTTATTAATAAATATAAACACTGATACCATGAAAACATCACTATGGAAACATCATTATATAATGAAATACAATACTGATTAAGAGTGAAAAGATACAATTCAATCAAATGCAATGAATGTTTACATTATTTGTTTGGTTTGATAGTTCTAATCTTAAAATATTCGAATGGAAAACAACTTCGAGATTTAAACATTAGAAGTGTGGCGGCTTCTCATAAAGCTCCACATAGCAACAATGAACACAGCACTCGGTGGCCTAGAGGTTAAGAGTGTAGACTCACTCACCGAGATGCTACAAGGTGCCGGGTTCGAGTCCCGGCAGCTCCCGATAATAATGAATTCCCTAAGCGTCTGTGACACGGCACACACAAATATACCAAAGTCACACTGATGAGTCCGGTGAGTGTGCCAGGGACGAAACGCATAAGTAGGCATATGTGAAATCCTACAGAAGCTTTCATTGTTAATATATTTGATTGAATTGTTTCTCCTCCCCGTAAAACCAATATTCTTATTATAGTGCGATGCTCTTATTTTTCCAGTGTTTTTACTTGGATATGCTTTGTTTGTTGTAAAGTCCTGATGAATACAATGAAATTGAAGTAGTTGCCCTGGTTTTTGAAGATTGTTTTGTTGAGAAGCAGACCTTTCACCATTTAGATAGAAGCATAAATTGGAGAATACCGATAGGTCTTAAAATCAACAACTATATTATACTCAATGAGAAGTGTTACATCAAGAAGAATACTGTGTTTGACTACTCGGGTAGTGAAGAAATTTATAGGATAGGATAATATCAATATAGTACATAATGCCTCAGATCAAGAGTAATTGTGATGTAGTAAATCGGAAATTTAGAATTTATTGAAATTATTGTAGAAAATCGAAAAAATGGAAATTATTGAAATTATTATTCAGAACGATGGACGTTAAATTCAGAAGAGCGGTCGAGACTTGTGTGTAAATCGATCTTATCTTAGAAGCTGCATATATTCTTTATCGATTATTGCTTTTCATTACTTATCTTCTCACTGCGTTGGTGAAATCGATATATTTTTCACGGATAAGAAGAATATATTTAGATACGGGGAATGCTTTTGGTCACATATGACAGTGCAGAAAATCCGTCAGGCTGTAGGCAAATTCGAAGTATGGTTCTTGCTGAGACTGCATAAAAATCTAGTTTGAACTGAGGTTGAAGGTCTGTTGACAAAAAATGAAGAAGGAATGATGAGGATTGATGTTTTTTTAGTCAGTATCGCTTAGGGTCTCTTATTGAGAAAGGTTGAGAATTAGAACGTCGGTCGCGAAACCGGACTTAGATTAAAACAATTTCTTTTGAAGATCAGAGTAATTTTTTTTGAAAGGTTGAATCAAGAATAAAGGGAATTTAGTAGATGATAGAGAGTTGAAGGAATTTTAAGTTTTTTTGTAAGAAGGAATTGTTTTAACTCTAAGAACGGTTAAATTAGGTCAGAAATAGAAAACTAGGAATTTTTTGGGATAAAGTTAGAATTTGTTTTAGAATCTCTTCGGAATAAATTAGGTTAGATCGGAGTTCGCGGATCGGGAGTGAAGTGTTATATAAGGAATTACACGTTTTCGAGTGAACAGTTTGAAAAAAATTGAAACTAGGTTTAGGCAGGGCCTAAAATACTTACCTAGCATCGTGGGATAAGGGCAAGTTTTTGGCTATTTACTTTTGGTTTATTTGTTGATGTTTGAATTTTTTTTTTTTCAATGAAAATAAGTTTATTTGAGTAGTCCTGATTCTCCCAAATTCAAAGTTGGTATATTGTTTCGTTTGTTTGAATAACTGATTATTTGAGACATTTTTTTTGTTTTTATAAAATTTTGGCCGTTGAGTCAACATTTCAAGGGATATTGTAACTTTGGTTATTTTTCATTTTTCTTTATTATATTTAGTTTTAAAATTTAAATCGATTTTTCATTGACCCAGCAAACTAATCCTGTCCCTAGAGAAGGAAATTCAACTAATAAGACCTGTCCATCGAAGCGACAGGCCGGACTTACGTATAACATCTTTGGTGAACTTATATGATTATTAATTCTCCGAGACCTCTGGAAAGCCGCTCTTCCAGGGGTTAAAAGAACATCTCAACCGGAGATAAGTGAACGATTGGTCAACATTCTCTGACCAACCCGTTCATGACAGTGAATCTATCATTGCCAATAGACAAGTCATTAGTTCCAGGTTCTTGTGTGGGTTTCTTTTAACAGCAAACTCATTATCAAGTTGCAGGCGGAATTACGATTCATTCCTAAGACGCCATTATGCTATTTTGCATTCTAATGCTACTGCACTCCGCACCAGTTCACACTGGTCAGCTATTTGACGTGTTGAATTGAAATAGTCTCTTTAATCAAGAGATGGTGATTATTTCGATGCTCAACACTATTTGGCCAGAACGTAATAATTGAGTGTTTAGTGTATGTGTGGTACATCAGTTTTATAAACATTTACCAAAAAGGCTCGCTGGTAGCGAAGACATTTTGCTCCATTTTATGTAAATAAAGCTGTCAACCTTTTTCATCCAAGTTCCTCAATAGTTTTATATTGGAACCAAACGAAATTAAAGTAAATTTTTCCATTTCAACACAAAAAAGAGGTTGGGTTCAATAACCAAAATTGGAAGCTAACGTGTTAATTTTTGATGAAATGTCGTAAGAGACGCTGGAACCAGATTGTTTCGTTTTCATATGGTGAGCCTAGAAATAGTTTCTTCGGTGTAGACTAAAAAAAATACTCACTGCATCTGAAGCAGCACTTGTGCCAGACCTTATTGAGAGTGATTCTAGGCTCTTCAGGACAGACTTTCTTACCACATGCTGCGCATTGTGGCATCTTTTTTTGTTGCAGTTTTACAAGAATTTGGAGGTTGCGAAATTGGATAAATCGAACTAGGAGGGCTATCTAAGGCCCATCCCTAAAATTTTTCATAACGGTCAGAACTAACGTCAAATTTTGACGTTACGGATACTTCATGGTTTAGCATAGAAATTTATTTTCGTCAGAAAAAGAAGAATACAAATCTATAGTGACTTTTTGTTAGCCCGAAAGATGACTTCGTTGCCTGTGCATCTCTGCCCGCTCATAGGACATCAAACCCAACAATTTTACAGAAAAATCGCCACGCTCCGCTACGTGCATGGTAGTTGCGATCACCGAGTGTCATACTGATAATTTCATCAGTGATCCCGAAATGAAACACCGTAATTCTCAGAGAGAGGGCGCACCTTTAAAATTGACTGAAAACGCCTCGCCAAACAATAAAAACTTTTTTTTTTAGGTGGAAGGCACACAAGGGAATTTTTTAGTGGAGAACTTAATTATTATTCATTGTCATTAAGCATGGCCGCCTCCAAACATATTGGCGCCCCGGCAAAAAAAAATTTAACGCCCTGATCTGCCTTATTTATCTGAATTTTTTTTAAGAGCTGTTATTCCTCTCAGCCATCTTTTCAAAATTTCATATGAAATCGTATTTTTGAACTCAAAATCACTTTGTCGCAGTTATCAAAGGACGTTTTGCCGATTTCTTCAAAAAACGTCTTCTATTGTTTAAAAGTACGACGCTGTATAAATCTATAGTAAAGATCACGTACTTCCTAAAGGTGAATTTTAGTATCTTTGTGTAACTACAAGAAATTCACGAATTTTAATGGTTTATTTAAACATTAATTATACAGGGTGTTTAATTAGTAAACGTAAAATCTTGAACAGTGAATAAAGGACACCGAGATGATTCTAGATGTATCCCATTTATGGATTGGTCGAGGGGGGCCTCACAACTGGCCTTCCAGATCACCTGATTTTAATGCCATAAATCTATGGGATTATTTCTGGAGTCATCTTAAATCTGTGGAATATTCTATCAAACGGGGATCCAGGGGAGAAGTGGGGGACCGTTACCGACCCCGGGTCTGGATCCGCGCCTGTATTCTACTCGGGATCAGTTAATTTCAAGAATACTAGAAGCTAGCAGAGAAATAAAAATCCCCAACATAATTCGGTAGTCAGTTCGAAATGATCTCAAATGAGCACAAAAATGTATTGAAGGACATTTTGAGCACTTAATGTAGTTTGTTCACTTTTAATTTGGTATTGTTTTATTCTATTTATTGGCTCCTTTTATAATGATGTTGATGTAGGTACATAATTGTTTGAACAAGAATCAAATCAGTATCATTCTTTTCATTTATTTCAATAGAATATTCAAGCAATCAATTTGAAAATGTAAATAGAGTTCGGCAATTTTCCTTTTTTTTAGTTAGTTAGTAGGTGTATCTTCCTTGTAATTACACAAAGGGTTAGTCTGAAGTTATAAAAAAAAAAAATCATGTATTTGATAATATCTAGTTGATAATTTCAAAATAACAAGGAAATACATAGTTTCAATAATTTATTAGTAAAAGTTACTTATAATCACTTTCTTATATTCAATTTCAGAAAACTTTACTTTCAAATTGTCTTCCACATTCGCATAATAAAGCAAAAGCAACCCATGAAAATACAGGGTGATTCAAAATTGAGTATCAATATTTCAGGGGCGTAGTTTTCAGGTCAAGATACAAGGGGTGGTAGGACATGTTTCATTATTGCTTCGGAAACCCATTAGGATTACAAACATAAATTCCGTTGAAAACATTTGGTATTTAACAGTAACTAGTATCGAATGCAAAATCGTAGGAATTTTTCATATGTAGAATGTATGTCCGTAAAATTGGCTTCCAAATATTACGAAAGCTAAGGTAGTGTTTTTTTTTTTGGTTTTTGTGAAATATACAATGATTTATCCCTCTTTTAATGAGCATAATAGGGAATTCTGTTTATATTGGTTGGGCTGCTATGTGTTATTTATCATACAGGCGACTTAGTAAAGGCGGTTTGAAGATATTTATTGCAGGGAATTTTGACAAAAACAGTGGAGTGGAACAATCGTAATTTTTTTTTTAAATATCAAGAATGAAATATGACAAGATGGCCAGCAAACTGGGACGAATTGCCGACCCTCAAATAGAGACACCTGAAACGGTAGCTTCACTGTTTCTCCCCTAACGTCGGTCCTGTTGGAGAGATTAAACAGCGAGACTAAACGCCGATACGGTAACGAAGTCTTATTTTGATCTGAAAAATTCGACCCTGAAATATTGATGCTAAATTTCGAATCATCCTGTATAATAAATAATAACATCAAAAACTAGCATGACTGGTTGATTTGATACTGAAAAATCCGAGGTCATCCGTAAAGTCTGTAATGGAGACAATATGATTGAATGGGAGGAAGCTTTAAAAATATCAAAGATAAATTACGACGTGTGAACGTCTAACCCAACCAATGATTTAAATTTTAAATAAAACTGTTCTCTATACGTAAAAAAAAAACAATGATACCATTTGTTATTCAAGTTCTCAAACATAAGTCACGTGAATAAAAAGTATTTAAATGTTTAATGTTTATTCACAAGGTTGTTATTGTACGCCTGCGATATAAAATAAATCTCGACTTTTCAACCCCATCATCACAACAAGTTCGGCAATCTAATAATAACACCGATGATTCTTTTCATCCTCGTTCCCGTTTAAAAAACATATACCTGGTACGCTCCAGAAGGCAAAAACCATCAATTGCAAACGACCGGTACTGTCAGACCGCTCCGGTGGCGCTATTCGAACATTCAAAACGCGAAAAAAAAGCAAATTAATCACGAATTAGACGCATGAGCGAACGGCTGAACCCTTTCGCTTTGTATCAGACAAAATTCACGGATCAGCGGTTCCGTTAGAACCTATTCATTAATCCGAAATATAAATATGATGCGAGGTCGAAGAGCGGGAGGGGATCAACCCCAACCCCCCTCCCCCCCCCCTGGACCGCTCGGCAATTTTTTTCCTTTGTGTTTTCGGACCGCCGAACCGCGAAACAGTCGCGCTTTTCGATTACGCGATTTTAATTCGCCGATTTTTTTGTGCCGACTATGGAAATTATTGGTTCATGAAATTATACAAAATGGAGGCTATGACCTCGTCATCGGGAAGTCAAAAAGATTAATACGGTTTTTGATCGCAATATCTATAAATGTATTAACAGGGATTCACGGCTTGGCTTGATTTTCAAGCTACTTGTCTTGAGCTCGACTTGATTTTAAGTCAAGTAGTAGTTTCTCAATCTCAAGTCAAGTCAAGTATTTATTCATCAATAAGTATATAATAAGTAATAATAAGTAAGAAAATATTGGGAATATTGGACACAATTTTATTCTGTTGTTTAATTTGTAACAACGCCGACGTTTCGAAACAGTTCGTTTCTTTATCAAGGCTAAAAATAAATAAATATATAAGGCATACAATATGACATAATATGATAACACATTACCTTGTTACGACAAACAATACTGTACGCTTATTAAAATCATAAAGACAATTTTCAAGGAATCGAAATTGTTTCACACCTCAGATAATCAACATCAACATCCATTAAGTTATTTTCAATATGACAATGACATAAACATACGATTGCGATAAAAATATTATGTACAGATTCTTGATAGGGAAGAGGTTGGTTATAAAAGAAATATAAGCGAAATGATTTATATAAAAGTAAATAACACAGTTAATCATAGAGAAGATGTACAACACCTAAGCACGATTTATAACAATATAATTAGAAGATGAGTGCTGGCCACTAAAAGAGTGTTATGTCCATTTAATATTTTTATCGTAATCGTATGTTTATGTCATTGTCATATTGAAAATAAATTAATGGATGTTGATGTTGATTATCTGAGGTGTGAAAGAATTTCGATTCCTTGAAAATTGTCTTATTGATTTTAATAAGCGTACAATATTGTTTGTCGTAACTAGTTAATGTGTTATCATATTATGTCATATTGTATGCCTTATATATTTATTTATTTTTTAGCCTTGAAAAAGAAACAAACTGTTTCGAAACGTCGGCGTTGTTACAAATTAAACAATAGAATAAAATTGTGTCCAATATTCCCAATATTTTCTTATTTATTAAATAACAATGGATGATAACCAAGTAATAAGTAATAATAAGTATATAAGTGGTATATCTAAAGTCACTTGGAGGAAGCGAGAATATTTCTGATATAACGGGTGTTTTTTTTCGAGGTACATAACTTTATGTTGGCATTACTGTTCAAAATGACGACTGAGGTAACAGCTGTCAAGTGATTTATTCTCAGTTTGGTTTGGCAATTCCTCATGAATAGACTCACGCCTGAACAACGCTTGCAAATAGTGCAATTTGATTTCGAAAATGATGATTCTGTGCGAATACGTATCGCGCACTACGTCCATTTTATTTTGTTTAGCGATGAAGCGCACTTCTGGTTGAATGGCTACGTCAACAAACAAAACTGCTGCATTTGGAGTGAAGCTAATCCTCGAGTGTATGTTGGAACACCATTACATCCAGAAAAACTTACTGTTTGGTGCGCTTTATGGGCTGGTGGAATCATTGGTCCGTACTTCTTCAAAAACGATGATGGTCGGAACATTACAGTCAATGGTGATCGGTATAGAGCCATGATTACTAACTTTTTCATTCCTGAATTGAACAACCATGATGTCCAGGAGCTGTGGTTCCAACAAGACGGCGCAACATGTCACACAGCTCGTGCCACAATCGATTTATTAAAAGACATGTTTGGTGACCGCCTAATTTTGAACCTGTGAATTGGCCTCCAAGATCTTGTGATTTAACAGCGCTAGACTGCTTTCTGTGGGGCTATGTAAAGTCATTGGTCTATGCGGATAAGCCACAAACCCTTGACCATTTGGAAGACAACATTCGCCGTGTTATTGCCGATATACGGCCACAAATGTTGGAAAAAGTGTTCGAAAATTGGACGTTCAGATTGGACTACATCCGAGCCAACCGTGGCGGTCATATTTAAAATGTAATGCCACAAGATTATCTTGCGGATAAATGAAATTCATGTCAATCGAATAATCCATCGTTGTTTTATTGCAATTTGAAGTTCTATAGCTCTAAAAAAAACACCCTTTACAAGGGTTTTTCAAGTCACCAGAAATTTATCGGACAGCAGAGAATTTATTGTTTTATCAGTCCTTTTGGATGAATTCCAGTATTCTAGTTGAGTTCTATCGAAATAGTATGTGCCGATTTGGTCACTTTTATTGCTCGATATAGTACACGTGCTGCCACCGTGAAAATTTGGTCGCTCATATTTGTGAGAGTTTTCCTCATCTTCCACATCTCATCAATGAAACTGATTTGGAGGGTTATTAAGAGCCGTTTGGAAACATTTAATCAAACACTGACGAAGAATTCTACAGTCATCGAGAAAATGAGAGAGGTTTTTAATAATTGCGACGATGGCGTTTGACAAAATTCTTTGGCACATGTTGAAAAGAACTGAAGATGAATATTTTGTGATCAAATCTATTACTCCAGTTACTTTTGGTAACTGATCGGTAATGAATGATACGTCAAATTCTGAAGAAAATTATTTCGCATGCTCAAGAAAATTTTTGATGGAATACGAAAAGCACAAGCTGAGATTAACCAATATAATTTCCACTACATTTTCTTATGAATGTTCTTTGATGGTACCTATATTAAAGGTTGAGAATATAGAATAATTAAATTATTAGAATGACATAGTACCATGTGAGAACAAAATAATAACAAAAAATAATTTAGTTAGTCAATTTGTTAATCGTTTACTCAATTTATACACTTTTGGATTTTTCGTTTTTTTTTGTAGGTTATTAATATTTTGTCATTTTTTGGAATTGTATTTCAGCACAAAAAATCGTATAAATGAAATATATATCATATTGTGAAGGAAATGGCACAATGTTGTCCATTTTTGATAATTATGTTGGATAACCTTTATCCTCAGAGTAATAAACATAGATAGAGGGAGCATGCGTTATTTTTAGTGATTGAATTTTGTCCTTCACATGAACTACCAAATTTGACATGAGTAGGGAAATGAAAACATATATCACTGGTACAATATGTCACTCAATTCGGGGGTTTCTTCAAAAAGAAAACACTTCTTATGTCCCATAGTGAATCAAATTTTCATATTCACTTAAATTATATTGAGATAAATATCTAAATACATCAGAAACTCAGAAAACAAAGATCAAGCTCGCCAAACGATGTGAAACAACCGATGACACTTGGAGTTCAATAGTATCAAAGATTGGATTTCAGCAGGTATAAATACAGAAAATAATAAATATTCTGTTCACTTTAAATTCTACAACTAGGGAAAATATCAAATTCTGAATATTCAAATTTGCATATTTGATGGGGAATCACTCAAATAAATATATTTCATGCAATATAATATATTCATATCTAATGATATAGTATAACTGTGGGTTCGAAAATATATCCGGCAACGTCATATTACCATTTTGGGGATACAAAAATTATGTATACTCCCTCTATCTTGTATGTTTATTACTCTATGCCTTAATCAAATAGACTGATTTTTTGATTGAAATATATTTGATATTTGGTAGTTTGAAGTTTGTCTGAAACAAAATAGTAATTTACGTAACAAGTCCGGAAAATAGGGTTTATTTGCAGGGCCGTCGCTAAGGGGTAGGCGGTCGCCTAGGGCGCCAAATTTCAAGGGCGGCATTTCAAGCTCGGTCAACAAATATCACATGTGTAGAAATGGAAAGTACCGAATGAGATTTGATTCGGTCAGCAACAACAGGAAAAATACCGACAAATAATAATCAAAAACCATCAAAGGTGCCGCATTATAATCATAAATAACCAGATGTTGCGTTATCCCCTCATAGTGTTGCTTACAAGTTGACGCTAAAAACCCACGCATTCATCACTTTGTCTACGTTCGATTTGCTAATAAACATTCCCGAATTCATTGCCATTTGGGGCGGCTTCTGGATTATTTTTGTTTTCAATTCTTCAATAATCAGAATGTTGATTGCACAGAATGGAAAGCAAAATATACGAAAAAAGATTTCATTTCACCATTCAAAGCTTATTCTTCTTAATAAATATAAGGAGTTTTATTATTTTGTAAAGCATTCCATTGTATTTTGATATTTTTCATTTTTTATATCAAATTAACTAGTGCTGGGCGTAGGCGCATTCGAATTCAAAATGATGGTTCATCCGATTGTTTTGCTCGATAACCTTGAAGAAGAGGAAACAAAATGTTGAAGCTTTTTATGAAGTCGAAACTGAGCAGAAGAACCTGAACCGCAGGGTTTCTAGAGGGACGGCAAATAACGGAGGGCGGCATTATCAACTTTTTTCAAGAAAACTAGAATACTGAAAAAATGAATTGAATAATTTTTTTTCTTAATTTCAACGAATGTCACAAACGATTTTTTTCGTCAAATTCACTATCTTAAAAGTTTTTTCATCAAGAATGTCTGCAACATATATTCGAATTAAAAATAACTGTTCATTTATTCATATTGAAGAAAAAAATGAATATTCGAGTGTTTTATGAAGTCGAAACTCAGCAGAAGAATCTGAAACCTGAATTCAATTCATATATTTCATCATTTATTCATAAGAATTCAGTTTTAGCATTCTGTAAAACTTCTGTTAGGGCGACAAATTTTGTCTCTGCCTAGGGCGGCAGTTTGGCTAGCGACGGCCCTGTTTATTTGGACGAATAGACAAAATTCCAGGACGAGCGTAAGCGAGTCCTGGAAGTCTGTGAGTCCAAAAAAACCATTTTCCGGCGTGTTGCGTACAATATTTTTTCGGCAACCTTGTAGAATAACACTATTGCTGCTGCTTTCCATATTTTATTGCGATTGCGATAAAAAAACATGCAAATTTTTGACAACTAATTTCATATGAACTGTCAGCCGTTATCTCGGTTGCTATGGATTCTATGATTCTTTTCCGGACTAGTCCGGGAAGTATGTACTTTCCGGACTAGGCCGGGAAATGCTTTCTCAGAGAAAAAGCGTCCAGGAAGTGAGCATTTCCCGGACGGTTGCCAAAAAAATATATTATAAGGAGCAAAGATTTCAAATATATTTGATAGTTTTCATGAGTTTTTCGTATTTTTTCAAGGTATGTTGTAATTTGCAAGTGGCAAACATCTAAATCTTTAAAGTACATGTCTATAAAAAAAAATGTATGTGCCGCAAATTTCCACGGGAACGAGGGGCGCTCAACACCAGCCTTCGCCCTATACTGGTCTGTTTGGGTTTTTCGAAAAACGATAAACAAACCATTAAATGGATTTACGGTAACAAACAAAAATAACTTCAATACGAACTTATTCAGATTGACTTAAAAAAAATATTCCCCGTATCAACGAAAGGAAGTAATAAACCTTGTTCCAACATTTTCATCTTCAAATCTGCCAACCGCTTTCGCATTCTCTCGACTTAATCGCTTCGGAAAGGCACAATTCCTGCCACGTCAAGATAATTGAATTCTTAAAACGTTTTTTCCGACGAGTGCCCTCCCACCGACCCCCCTGCCTGCCCTCTTTTCTTCGTTTCCAACTCCTTCTTCCCCCTTTTTATAATTTATTAATCGGAATTGGACGGAAAAGTGGACGAAATAATTAATTTAAAGCGATACCCAGCAGGCGGAATCGTTTCATTTGCAGGATTAAAAAACATCAATCCGACCGTTTTCCTCCAGATTAATTAAGCTTTGCGTACCCCGCGGAAGGGTCACCGGTTTTTGACGTTGGACGTCTCCTTCAGGATTTTTCATCTCGGGAAGATCTAAATGATTTTATGATGGAAGACGGACGGGTTGAAGGAGCTGATATTCTAACGTTTAAAAAAAATGATGAAAGCATAATCGTGGATTCAGAAGCTTTCGCGCGTTTGTTCAAATTCTTATTCAAGTAGGGGAGAGCGGGGCTGGAAGTTCCGATTTTCAAATAATACGAAATTTTATTATGAAAATGAAAGAATTCATTTTCAACATGGGATGATCTCGAACCGATATTTATCGTTTTTAAATTCCTTTTATTATTCTCTAGTATGCGTTTTCGTGGGGATTATTTTAACAATCTACTAATTCAACTGGTCATCACCTTGTCACTTACTTTTCCCAGTTTATACCTGGCTGACAAACATAAAATCATATTGCACACAGTGAATTTCTTCTTCCTTTCCCTATTCTCTGGTATCCGTTTTCGTGGGGATTATTTCAACAATATACTAATTCAACTGGTCATCACCTCGTAACTTATTAAACTGAACTCTCCTTTTCCCAGTTTTATACCTGAGTTGCAAACATAAAATCATATTATACACGACGAATTTCTTCTCTTTTTTCTTATTCTCTGGTATCCGTTTCGTGGGGATTATTTTAACAATATACTAATTCAACTGGTCATCACCTCGTAACTTATTAAACTGAACTCTCCTTTTCCCAGTTTTATACCTGAGTTGCAAACATAAAATCATATTATACACGACGAATTTCTTCTTCCTTTTCTTATTCTCTAGTATCCGTTTCGTGGGGATTATTTTAACAATATACTAATTCAACTGGTCATCACCTCGCAGATTAATTAAGCTTTGCGTACCCGCGGAGGGGTCACCGGTTTTTGACGTTGGACGTCTCCTTCAGGATTGTTCATCTCGGGAAGATCTAAATGATTTTATGATGGAAGACGGACGGGTTGAAGGAGCTGATATTCTAACGTTTAAAAAAATGATGAAAGCATAATCGTGGAGTCAGAAGCTTTTGCGCGATTGTTCAAATTCTTATTCAAGTAGGGGAGAGCGGGGCTGGAAATTCTGATTTTCAAATAATACGAAATATTATAATGAAAATAAAAGAATTCATTTTCAACATGGGATAATCTCGAACCGATATTTATCGTTTTTAGAAATATTATAGTCGTTTTCACTGATATCTCAATAGTTTTTTTGCAGAAGCAAATGTCTGTGAAATTTCGGAGCGGAACATTCAACCCCGCTTTGGGGCGAGTTGTTCCAACTTTGGGGCAAATTGTTCCGCTGAGATTTTGACAATATTTTGTTGAAATAATGAAGGTTGCATTGAATAAAACAATTATTTCTATCAACCTATGTATGTATATATTGCCTGAGCAAGTCCAGGAGTGTTTGTCCAGTGGGCTATCCTATTATTCAACTCCTATTTCTGGCGCTGCCTTATATTGGTCTTTTCCTAGCCCACAGAAAGGGTCATGTCCAGCGGGTGTTAACCTTGATTCGCTTTTTGCAATTTCATCGGCTTCTTCATTTCCTTCAACACCACAGTGCCCTGGTACCCATAGTAGAGTCACTTCATTGCCTTTGGCCAGTTGCCTTATGGTGTTACGCATGGTTCTATGGTTCTACTTTGTTATTTGTGGTGTTACGGCACTCCCAGCTCAACAGAGATCCCTGGTAGTACGATGATCAGTCCGTGGTGATGTAGACATTGAGGTTCATTTTAAGACACTCCTGAGCTTATACGTAAACAGCCAGTATCTTGGTCTGTAAAATATAGGGCTCACTTTCCAGGGCTTTAGAGATCCTCAGTTTAGGTCCATATAATCCTATGCAAGAACATATTTTGATTAATCGGTGAACCATATGGATGACTTTTTGTCCAAAAGATTTACGAAACCTATCGTACTAGGACGGTCAGTTATGACCGTTTCAAAGGGCTCGTTAATGGCTTACCTTCCCCTTTACAATGAAATAAACATCCATTGATATACCTTCTCGTTATTTTTTAACAAAATTCAAATTGAAAACCTTTCATTTCACATAGGGTAAAACAGGGAGACATGACTCGGCAGCGCCGGTTGCCCAAGACAGGTGCATACAGGTTTAATCATGTTGAAAGTGAGATATAATTACAAGATATTTGGTGATATATAGTTGGTAAGTACCTAAAAAGCTTGCAAGGTGTTTAGTTTGATCCACTATTAATAAGAAATCCGCTAAAAGTCGTTATTATAAAAGCTATATTCACTAAGCTAATTCTATCATTCGAAATTTTTGTAACCTAAACAGGTGCGTCATCTATCCCATGGGTTTGGGATAGATGACGCATGATATTTCGGGACAGATGACGCATAATAGTTTTTTATTTTCAGACCCAAAATACCGACCTTTTACACTATTTTCAAAAATAAACCCCACTTTGAGAATTCGGAAGGCCAAAGATGTATCCATTTCCCGAGCTGAAGGTATGAACAAAGAAGGGCGCATAAATATTTTGAGCTTTTGTCTGCATAAAACTTGACTGTTTGCAGATGAAAAAAATATTGGTGAGGGAAAAAGTATCAAACCGTAAGAAGAATAAAATGTCAGAAAAAATAATTAAAACAACATCACTAAAGACATCAGGAAAAACATACCCAAGAAGTTAGACAACCTTGTTAGAAAAAAACTTGTAAAACGACGTTTGGTGAGTTCTTCCTCTAAAGAAAATGGTGCGATGGAAAACGATTCCATAGACGAAGACGTTTTTGGCGAAAATTAATGCTTAGGTTGCTTGGAGCGCTACGAAAATACCATATCTACAGTGGAATGTATTCAGTACGTGGAGCGAAGCAGGTGGCTTCATGACACATGCACATCCTTTAAAAACTACTGTATGCCCTATGGGAATAAAACAATTGCCGAAAAGTAAGCATGTTATGTTGAGCCCCTTGAGCTATCTCTCCCAAACCCAATGCAGCGTCTCACTCATGGGATGCATGAGAGATTGCCAAATTCAGAATTTTGTATTTTATTTTTGAAAAATTTTTGAGTTTTTTTTTCATGTTGATGTTATAATATAAAAGAATAATAACCAAAGAATTATTAATGATTTTAGGAACACGATCAGTTCAAAATTAAAAGTTAAAATTATGTTAAACCTGTGAGAGATAACACGTTTCGGTGGTGCTCCAAGATTAGTCGATTTATTCAGAGTATTTTATCGTAAGATAATTTCATTTTCTGTTCTATGTGATTTACAAACTTCCACAATTTTTGATCGTACATAATTTGTATTGATTCCTTTAGGTATTATCTGTTGATATTGCTTTGATTTGAATTATATTGTTTATTTTGAATCCTCGTTACGTCGGTTTTTAATTGATTCAGACCTGACGCTCTGCATATGTTGCTTGAGATAATCTCGAGCACATTCTGAAGGGAGCCATACCCGATCTGACTTATTGTTTATTTTCACCTGTGTTTTTGATCCTCTGTTTTCTTTTATCCTATTCTCATCCTTGGCCCACCTTGTACGTTTATTCAAGTCTCACTGATCGGCCTCGGCTGTGTGAAGCGTGTATCCTTTGTTTTTTTATCCTTTTTTTATTATTCGGAGTTCGATCATCCTAATAATGTCCAGCCAGCAAAGCAATAATCCCCGACCGCTTCGGAGTAAGACAGGTGTAGCGGAGTCCCAAACCACTGGTTCATCGAATCAGTTGGACATGGTTTTGTCCAGGTTGTCTATCCTCGACGGCATCGCTAGAGATATTGCTGAAATTAAGCAGGCACAGAAAGAGCTTTCAGATAAACTGAGCAGCTGTGTAAGAAGTGTAGAGGCACATGGCAAAATGTTGAAGCATCATGCATCATCATTGCAGCAATTCAGTGGTGAGCTCAGTGTCCTTAAAGCTTCCCATTCAGTTTTGAAGGAGGACGTTTCGGGGTTGAAGAATCAGTTGGGATCGGTTGATGTTGTGGCGTTGGAGAAAGCTAGCCTTATATTGAAGAGTGAAGTGTTGACCTTGAAGAATATCGCTGGTTCTTCCATCTCGGCAGCGGCAACTGGAGCCGATGGCTTTTTATTGTACGTTAATCCAGTCGAGTTACTGGATCGTGTTGAGCGAGCTAACAATCTCATTGTCCGAAATGCTCCTGAGTCAGTAGATGTTACAACAGATAAAGCTTTAATTCTTGATATTATTTCGAAGATCAGGGACGGCTCACCCTGCGATGTGATCGCGACCAGAAGACTCGGTAATTTGCGACAGGGGGCGCCCAGACTGGTTGAGGTAGAGTTTTCGAACCCGGCGGTACCTGCCAATATCCTACGTCATAGACGGGTCCTTGCTGCCTTTGAGAACTACAGGAGGATTTCAATAGATGATGATAAGACGCCACTTCAAATTAAGCAGCTTCAGGACCTTCGCAAGGAGCTTGAAAGAAAACGTTCTTCTGGGGAGACTGACCTAACTATTAAATACAGAAAGGGAATCCCTTCGATAATCAAAATACCGTCCTTAAAAAATTGAAGTTTAACTTGATCACGTTGCCACTCATTTATACGAATCTTGCTTCTCTGAACTCCAAATTCGATGAGTCATCTGTCCTCGCTTGTGATCGTGTTGGAATCGCCTGTTGGAATCAACTGACGCATGATTTTTTTTGTTGGAGCTGCGTCGGTGAACGTATTCAACAATGGGTTCGACATCTGGTGGACAAGAGCTCTTGAATAAAGTCAAATATATTTTCAAATATCGGATGTTTCAGTATGTGTTGTTTTTCCTGAATTGTTTTGGTGTTATTTTTCCACATTAGGTTTTATTTTGTTGAGAGTTTTATAGTTTTATACTCAACTCTGTATCCAATGTAATAATAATAATAATAGGGTAGCGGTAGGCGAATCTCTAGCGATTCACCTATCAGGAGAGTTGAATCGACTCCTGCCCACCGCAGATTCCAGGAGCTCTCTGACCCGGGAAGCTGAAACCTGTCGAAGGGTCCCTGTCCAGGGTAACGGACGAAGCCGTGTGGAAAGCAGCTCAAGAATCCTCCCACCGTAGCTCTGCGGATCGTAAAAAGCGATCAAAGGCCGTCTCCCCCACGACACGGAGGAACCCATGAATGATGGTGAATTTAAGGAATAGGAATATAGAGCCGCTGCCTGAGGTTCGTCAGGGCGTGTCTGGAGCCGGCGCTGGACATGACAGTATGCGGGACGTCGGTGACAGAGTGCTAAGGAGACGGGCGTCTGTCGAACAAAATGCTACGCCTCCACAATCTCAACATTCTAGGAGAAGAATAGCACGAGTTTCTCCGACCGCTGAAGGTGCTGCGCAGGATCCCCAACCAGCACTCACCCAAGCAGGTCTACCAAGAAGACGCATGAAATGGACAAGTTCGATAAATGAAACGATCATGCGCATATATTATGAAGTGACTAATATGGAAGAGGATAAAATAGGCTACCGTCAAAAATTATTTGCAGAATTCCACAGAAACTATCCCGAACTTCAAGTTTCTGAGCAAAAAGTAGCCGACCAATACCGGGTCATATTGAGAAATAAACTTGTACCCGATGAGAGACTTAACACCATAAAAAATGAAGTCCAACTGAGGCTACAGAATAGGAACCTCACTAACAACGAAACGACAATTGAAGAAAACTACGATTGTGCTGAAAACCAACACAACATCAATGCACAAATGAACTCTGAGGAACAAAACAACGCAGATGTGTTAGCAATAAGTGATGCTCAACGACGGAATATATATGCTGCACCCGTCGTAAATCCAGAAGAAGACCAAAGAGAACTACTGGAGCGATTATTTGCCACAATGAATAGATGCGTTATAGATTTTGAGGGCACAGATCCATTGAGACGACCGATTCTGCCAAGATTGAGGACATCTAAGAAACTATCTCATCTTCTGGCCATGACCAACAAGGAGATTATACCCAAGTATCTTTCTGACTACCATGATCTCGAATCATTACACCTCATCATATACTGTGCAGCATTTTCAATAGCAACAATGCTAGGTGTGAAGCCAAAACCTAAAAGTCAGCAACCAGCCAGAGAAAAACAACAAAATAAACCACATTGGCAAAAAAGGCTAGAAGACAAAGTTCATAGCATCCGCCAAGAAATTGGGAGGCTCACCCAATTTGCAAAAGGTTCGCCGTCTAGAAGATTACAAAAAATGGTGAATATAATAATGGATCGTCACCGGCAACATACAACGTATGATCCAAACAATGAAAATGCTCAACAAATTTTAGACACACTGAAACAAAAACTTAGTGTGTACTCCGAAAGACTCAGAAGATACAATGAGAGCTATAGAAGAAAACAGGATAATATGATTTTTGAAAATTCCGAAAGAAAATTCTATAGAATGTTAAACAATAATATGTCAGCAACACCAGGAAGTTATCCAACCGTCGAGGATATTGAGAATTTTTGGACAGATCAACTGGCTACACCAACCCCCTACAACTCCCAGGCTGATTGGATAAGAAATGAAGAGAAATCCTGTGAGACAATGGAACAAATGCCGCATAACGCAGTTTCTATAGAAGAATTCCATGAAATATTGAAAAACACACACAATTGGAAATCACCCGGCCCAGATGGAATCCACAACTTTTGGTTGAAAAAATTTTGGTGTATACACGGCAGGCTAGTTGAAACCATAAATGATGTTATAAGTAATCCAACGGAAATGCCCAAATTTTTAACAACAGGGACCACTTACCTCTTACCGAAAGATATGCAACACACAGCGGATCCATCAAAATACAGACCAATTACATGTCTACCAACAATATATAAAATCATCACATCATGTATAGCATCTCGTATCTACAAACATTGCGAGACAAATAATATAATGACAGCACAGCAGAAAGGATGTTCCAAGAATGCACTAGGATCGAAGGAACTGCTGATAATAGATTCCATCATATGCAACCAAGCCTTCAAAAAACACAGAAATCTTTTTATGACATATTTTGACTATAAGAAGGCCTTCGACTCTATTCCACATGGGTGGCTGACAAAAATTTTGGAAATATACAATATCGATCCAATTACAATAAACTTTCTGAAGTATGCAATGTGCAACTGGAGAACGAATATCGAACTCTCTACAGCGAACATAACTACTAAAGATATTCCAATAAAAAGGGGAATTTTCCAAGGAGATTCGTTGAGTCCCTTATGGTTCTGCTTGGCGCTGAACCCCCTTTCTAAACAACTGAATGCTACTGAAAAAGGTTTCAATGTGAAAGGAAACAGAAATAATATTGCACTCAATCATTTGCTATACATGGATGACCTCAAACTTATAACAGGCAACAAAAACCACTTGCAAATTATGGTCAAACTGGTGGAAAATTTTTCGGAAGACGTGGGGATGAAATTCGGATTGGACAAGTGTCGTACTATTAGCGTAGTGCGTGGAAAAATCCAAGATGAACCGATAGCTCTCTCCAATGGACAGGAGATAGAAGCAATGAAATCGGACGATCTTTATAAATACCTAGGAATGAAACAAAACCGACGAATAAACCATCAAAGAATGAAGGAAGACTTAACAACTGAGTTCATTAGGAGAATCAACAAAATTTTGAAAACAAACCTCAACAGCAAGAACATGACGAGAGCTATCAATACATATGCATGTTCAATTCTTACATACTCTTTCGGTATCATTCCATGGACCAAAACAGATATGGAAAACCTGCAACGCAAAATGAGAACCTTGATGACGAAAGCACACAAGCACCATCCGAAAAGTAGCATTGAGAGGACGACACTGCCGAGGAATAAAGGAGGCAGAGGTCTGCTAGACATCATGGAACTTGCCCATGGTCAAATTGAATGCCTACGAACATACTTCAAAGACAAATCAGGCACGTCAGAGATCTACAAAGTACTGTGTGAAGCAGACGAATCAACACCTTTACAACTGCACAAGGAGCAATTGTCATACAACCACCAGACAATCCAAGAAAAACTGCAAAGATGGAGAGAAAAGCCCCTACATGGACGACATTTCAACGAGGTGAACCAGGATCATGTCGACATTGAAGCGTCGAACTATTGGCTCACATCAGGTGCGATGTATCCAGAAACGGAAGGATTTCTTTTAGCCATCCAAGATCAAGTGATCTCAACAAAAAATTACTGCAAACATATCATAAAAGATCGAACTATTACTGACGATCGATGCCGTTATGGTTGTCCAACGAACGAGACAATCCAACATATCACGGGAGGATGTCAAATGTTTGCAGGAAATGAATATAAAGAGAGACACGATGCAGTAGGAAAGATACTACACCAAGAAATGGCAACTAAATTAACACTAATTAATTCTGAAAAAGTGCCATACTACAAGTACCGACCGGAAACCATCCTGGAAAACGAACGCTATAAACTGTACTGGGATCGTACAGTTTTGACTGATAAAACAGTCCCTCACAACAGGCCAGATATATTGCTAGTTGATAAACAACAAAAGGCAGCAATACTCATCGACGTAGCAATACCTAATAACAACAACATGCGTCAAAAAGAGGTCGAAAAAATTTCAAAATATAGGGACCTCGAATTTCAGATAAAGCGCCAGTGGGGAATGATATCAACGAGAACTATTCCAATTATCATCTCAACAACAGAAATAGTACCCAAAAATCTCAAGAGAAATATCAAGCAACTAGGACTTAGTGAGTATATATGTAATATAATGCAAAAAGCTGTTCTTTTAGGTACTGCAAGGACGGTGAGAAAATTCCTAGGAAGCGAAGGACAGGTCCAAGGATCGCGTGTAAGAGGACCAGAAGTTCGACGAGAACCAGGGGGACCACAAGGACCGGACACGACCGAGCTCAGCCTTTCTGATATTTTAAATATCTGGGATTGAGTGAATGTTCCTCTTAGCGAGGAGTGAGAAGCCGACGGCGAGGAAAAATCCTACGCGTATAGGCAAAAGTCGATAATAATTTTTCGGAAGACGTGGGGATGAAATTCGGATTGGACAAGTGTCGTACTATTAGCGTAGAGCGTGGAACAATGAACCGATAGCTCTCTCCAATGGACAGGAGATAGAAACAATGAAATCGGACGATCTTTATAAATACCTAGGAATGAAACAAAACCGACGAATAAACCATCAAAGAATGAAGGAAGACTTAACAACTGAGTTCATTAGGAGAATCAACAAAATTTTGAAAACAAACCTCAACAGCAAGAACATGACGAGAGCTATCAATACATATGCATGTTCAATTCTTACATACCCTTTCGGTATCATTCCATGGACCAAAACAGATATGGAAAACCTGCAACGCAAAATGAGAACCTTGATGACGAAAGCACACAAGCACCATCCGAAAAGTAGCATTGAGAGGACGACACTGCCGAGGAATAAAGGTGGCAGAGGTCTGCTAGACCTCATGGAACTTGCCCATGCTCAAATTGAATGCCTACGAACATACTTCAAAGACAAATCAGGCACGTCAGAGATCTACAAAGTACTGTGTGAAGCAGACGAATCAACACCTTTACAACTGCACAAGGAGCAATTGTCATACAACCACCAGACAATCCAAGAAAAACTGCAAAGATGGAGAGAAAAGCCCCTACATGGACGACATTTCAACGAGGTGAACCAGGATCATGTCGACATTGAAGCGTCGAACTATTGGCTCACATCAGGTGCGATGTATCCAGAAACGGAAGGATTTCTTTTAGCCATCCAAGATCAAGTGATCTCAACAAAAAATTACTGCAAACATATCATAAAGGATCGAACTATTACTGACGATCGATGCCGTTATGGGTGTCCAACGAACGAGACAATCCAACATATCACGGGAGGATGTCAAATGTTTGCAGGAAATGAATATAAAGAGAGACACGATGCAGTAGGAAAGATACTACACCAAGAAATGGCAACTAAATTAACACTAATTAATTCTGAAAAAGTGCCATACTACAAGTACCGACCGGAAACCATCCTGGAAAACGAACGCTATAAACTGTACTGGGATCGTACAGTTTTGACTGATAAAACAGTCCCTCACAACAGGCCAGATATATTGCTAGTTGATAAACAACAAAAGGCAGCAATACTCATCGACGTAGCAATACCTAATAACAACAACATGCGTCAAAAAGAGGTCGAAAAAATTTCAAAATATAGGGACCTCGAATTTCAGATAAAGCGCCAGTGGGGAATGATATCAACGAGAACTATTCCAATTATCATCTCAACAACAGGAATAGTACCCAAAAATCTCAAGAGAAATATCAAGCAACTAGGACTTAGTGAGTATATATGTAATATAATGCAAAAAGCTGTTCTTTTAGGTACTGCAAGGACGGTGAGAAAATTCCTAGGAAGCGAAGGACAGGTCCAAGGATCGCGTGTAAGAGGACCAGAAGTTCGACGAGAACCAGGGGGACCACAAGGACCGGACACGACCGAGCTCTGCCCTTCTGATAAAAATATCTGGGATTGAGTGAATGTTCCTCTTAGCGAGGAGTGAGAAGCCGACGGCGAGGAAAAATCCTAGGCGTATAGGCAAAAGTCGAAAAAAAAAAAATAATAATAAAATAGTAAATTTCCGGTATATTTTACAAAAAGTGCGTCATCTCTCCCTGTTTTCCTATATTTGAAAAATCGACTGTCAATCGTTAATAATTCACGTCTCGATTATACGCTCCCATCAGAAATCTTGCACCGCGATCCTTTTGACCCGTTTCGCCTATAAACGAACTGCCGTCAGCAGTTTCCGATGCACTCAAAATGGCGGCGGCGCCATGGTAATTACCAATTATCCCGATCCGTACTACTTACAGACGCTGCGGGAAGTTTCCATTAGCGCGCGGATGTTAATTAATATAGACACAATAAAACTAGGAGGCGGCCGACATCACCTCCCGATGCATACGAGAGATCCCGCGGCTTGCTGCGGTCGTTTTTACCCGTTCATAATATCCAATATAATATACATCAGCGGCAGAACCGGCAAGATTAATATCCGAGCCAAGGCGGACGCGGAGGCTGCGCTCCATTTCGCCAGACTGCCGAGAGCGAGAGCGCCTCGCGCTGGAGACGGATAAAAAATCGCTTTTCGGTTTTCGGCTCGCTGCTTCGCCAGACTGGATTCTGCAATGTTCAGGTATGCGAGGTTTCAGACGGGAAAAGCAAATAGAGCGTTTTTTTTTTGAGGGTCTGCTGTTAAAGGGCATGCATACTTCAAACGTGGTTAAGCTTCGTTCACACTAGCATTTTAGGATTTTATGTGTCTACGTAGCTACGGCTGTTGGTCGTTCATGTTTTTTTTGTTGCTATTGTTTACTTTTTATTATTGAGCCTATTCACAACACACATAAAAACAAAAGTTACCTTTTTATAATATTGGTATGGATATCTTCTTTTTGTGAATAGGTAAAACTAATGCTTTCTTCAAAATACAGGGTGCGGTATTAGATCCGACTGACAAATTTCAAAGGGTTATAAAAAATGCTTAAAGTGAGAGAAAAACAGTTTTATTCATTAAGTAGGAAATTGTAACGTTTCAATTGCATATGAGACCCTAAGACTTTGTTGGTGGTTTGGCTTATTTAGCAACAAAACTCCTACCTAGGTTCTTACAAATTTAATTAAAATAAAATATACAAAGATCAATCCTTTTCACTCTAAACAAATAATATTGAAATAAAAACTTGACCGTGCTATTAGGATGGATCTGTAGATTATTATCAGCCTTCTAAACACCAGATCTTAGCAGAAAGCTATAGTACTCCAATTCCCATTCAGCGAAGTTGATGTGATATCGCCAGGTATTATGCAGGTATTCTCTCAGTTTCAGGAACTAGTGGTTCAACTTACGTACTATTCCAACTTCAATATCTCAAGGAAGTTCTTTTTTTACGATATTTCAATCCCATTGGAGATTTCTATCGTTCAATCCCAAAAGAGGTTGTACTTCTTGATATTTTTCAATCCCAAGAAAGGTTTCTGTTGTTCCAATCCCGCGGGAGGAGCGAGAATCCCGACACAATTCTCGCCGATAAATTAAATTCTACATCTCAAATTAAACTAGTAATTGCTGAAATCTAAAACAAGGTACTATCTTTCCTCAAGTCTCGATAATTATTGAAAATCTTTCAGAAAATTCCCTCTGTTTCTTTCTCTAGATACGCGCAACCGTTGGCTCTTCATCGGCGACCAACCACACACGACGAATCGACAAACCACCGCGTCTTTGAAAATTCTAGTAGCGTGACATGCATTCAAGCGTGCAAAATCGTTTTTTGGCGGTCAGCAGCGACACAATTATGTAGTCGATTTTGGAAGTTTTCGACCGCTTTGCGCCATATCTCGAGCGGTATGGTCCAGATTTCTTCAGTTATTCCCTGCTTGAGTTCTGGCAGGGTGTGTGGACGATGTTTGAAGACCTTATCTTCTAGGTATCCCCAAAGGAAGAAGTCGCAGATGCTCAAATCTGGTGTGCGCACTGGCCAACCCACGTCCCCTCTCAGTGAGACCAGTCTCTCTGATAACATCTTCCTCGGAAGAGCTAATGAAGCTCGAGATGTTTGGGCTGTGGCGCCTTCCTTCTAGAACCAAATCTCACCCAAAGCGTGTTCTTAAGCAAGTTTTTGAACGCTCGTTAATTCATATGCCTATGCGCACTTGGAGATCTCGTTATTAGGGATTCATCAAGCCAAGTAGTTTTATATTTTAACCAACTACTTGACTTGAAAATTGAGCTCGTGAAAAATTGCATACTTAATCTTGATTTGACTCAATATGAGATATGTATTGCTTGAGTTGATATCAAGCTACTTCATATTACTTGAGCTTGATACGCACGAGTCGCACGAAATATATTTTTGCAGAATCGTGCGCGCTTAGACAAATTAAGGGGGTTCCCTGAGCTCCGAGATGACTGAAGCGATCGCCAGCAGTGGCGTAACTAGAGTTGACTCATGGGGGGCGTTTACCCCCACTTCAACACTTCAAAAAACCAAAATCTTCCAATGTTTATAATGTGTTTTTTTGAAATGTTACTCATTTTTTTTATTTCTTCTAATCAATGGGTGTTATGTCCACAATGAACCCCCCCCCCCGTTACGCTTATGATCGCTAGTGAGACTTTTCCAGTAGTTTACTCGCATTTGTATCAAATTTAAAGAAGGCAGAAATCTGTTGGTAGATTTTGGTTGTTTTATAGAAATTTAGCATTTTGAGTATAAGCTCTAGCGACGGTGAAACGAAGATACAAAGATGATTGGGAATTGGGATGCCTAGACTGTTCTTATGAATCATCCAGGGCCGGCGCGAGCAATTTTGTCGCCTGAAGTAAAGAATTTTTTGGAGCCCCTGCTGGAAAAGTATCAATAAACAACCCCCGCCCACAAAAAAATTCACCTGCCACGATTATAATTCGCCATTTTTGATTTCCTTAGCGTTTTTGCTAATCCGCATAGACCAATGACTTGATTTAGCCCCACAGAAAGTAGTCTAGCGGTGTTAAATCTTGTCTTGTTGACACCACAGCTCCTGGACATCATGGTTGTTCAATTCAGGAATGAAAAAGTTAGCAATCATGGCTCTATACCGATCACCATTGACTGTAACGTTCTGGCCATCATCGTTTTTGAAGAAGTACGGACCAATGATTCCACCAGCCCATGAAGCGCACCAAACAGTCAGTTTTTCTGGATGTAACGGTGTTTCGACATACACTTGAGGATTAGCTACACTCCACATGCGGCAGTTTTGTTTGTTGACGTAGCCATTCAACCAGAAGGGCGCTTCATCGCTAAACAAAATTCGCATATGAAAATCGGGAACAACGGCAATCTCAGTTTGGGCCCATTCGACGAATCTACGCCTTACTTGATGATCGTTTGGCTTCAATTCTTGCACGAGTTGGATTTTGTGAGCACGCAAACCAAGATCCTTCCGCAAAATCTTCCATAAAGTAGATGGACACAGATCCAATTCCTGTGCTCGATGGCGGATATACTCATTCGAGTCTTCCTCAATGCTACGCTCTACAGCAGCAATAGCTTCTTCTGTACGGCGTCTCTGGGGATGCGAGTTATCAATAAGAGTGAACGTGGTGCGAAAACGTTCCATGGTTAATCGAATTAACTGCTCTGATGGACGATTTTGTCGACGATAAAATGGACGTAGTGCGCGATACGTATTCCGCACAGAACCATTATTTTCGGAATAAAATTGCACTATTTGTAAGCGTTGTTCAGGCGTGAGTCTATTCATGGTAAATTGCCAAACCAAACTGAAAATAAATCACTTGACAGCTGTTGAATCGGTTGCTATCTTGAATAGTAATGCCAACTTAAATTTATATACCTCGAAAAAAAACACTCTTTACAATCATTCGATCCATAGCAGTTACGTGCAGAAAAGATCCATTTTCCGCACTTGTTAAGAAAATAACTATTTTTCAACTTTTATGTTCCGTACACCATAACATATTATGTCAAATCTGTATGCATCACTAAAATAAAATAGCAAAAACATTGTATAGAGAATTGAATCCGTTGTTTTCACCTTATAATCTTATAATACCCCCCATCCTAATCCTTTTTTCTTCAAACCCTCACCACTACCAAATAATAGCACGATACGACCATAAACAATAATCAACCACCATATCTCGGCGTTGAAACAATGGCTTCCACATCTCGAGATACGCCCACGGCACGCCACGGTAAAAATCAATTAAGTCGCTGCTTCGAAGACCCGAACCGTTTACAAAAACGTGTTAATCGCATTAGCCACGGACCGTCGACGACGTCGGCAAGGGTCGGGGGTGGAGGGTTGACGGGACTTGACAGGATAAAGATTCGGACGGAAGCTGCGAATGACAGGTCTCATAAGGGTGTAGACCGCCCGGGGTGGCCTCGTGGCCGTAAGGAACGGACCCGGCTTCATCTGGTCCTTCGACCGAGGATCGAGAGTTTCCCGGGGGTGCAGGTTAGGTTGTTCGTCGTTGAAGGCTTCAGAGGTGTTTAAATGCATGGTTTGAAGTTGAAGTTTTGAAGAACGTTTTGATGTTGTCAGTCTGTTGGAGGGTGGACAAGGAAACGTTTTTTCAGCATTTTCATTGTTTTCTTATTTTTATTATTGTATAATTATACAGTATAACTTCAGTAGTCAGGGCAGATATCGTTCCGGTACCTGCCCGGATTATTGAAGCGTCCGGATTACTGGAGTGATTTTAATTTATGAAATAAAGCAACTTATAAATTATCAAAATAAGGTTTATTAATCAAGTCACAAAAAAATATTATTTTCTAATAAAATAAAACAAAACAGAACAAAACTCCTAAGTACATGTTACACGTTATGTAAATATGTACATGTTACACGTTATGTAAATATGTACATGTAATTATAATAATGTATACATATTATGTATGTATGCAAGGTGAAATATCTTCTACTTGTTTGAAAAATAGATTTCAATTTTAGTTTGGACCTTTTTGGATGCATCTATATCAGTGGCCTTATCTTTAAGCCTTTTCAAAAGCAATAAATCTTCAAGGGGAAGATTATTCTCTTCAGTCCACCTGATAGCTAGTAAAAACGCTTTGGCAGCATCTGCATGTTTCACTTTCTCCATATTTACATCACTTTCTGATTCAGAAGATTCTTTCATATTTTCCCCTACGGCATCCTGGATGAGTCTTTTTCAGTTAAATCAATGACAAACTCGTCTTCTCCCATAGCCCCCTTGATGTTTTCGTTGTTTAAATTATTTTCTCGGTCAATTATTTATCTTTAAGGACTCTGTAATTTGTTTCAAATCTTTCTGACCTATTGGGCAAAGCT
Organism: Harmonia axyridis; assembly: GCF_914767665.1. Taxonomy (NCBI): domain Eukaryota; kingdom Metazoa; phylum Arthropoda; class Insecta; order Coleoptera; family Coccinellidae; genus Harmonia; species Harmonia axyridis. The sequence continues at coordinate 29,186,549 of NC_059503.1, forward strand.
TCTTTTGTAATTCTGCCAGTGGAATATTCTAGTCATCTGATTCTTCTGGTTCCGAAATATCATGCAATAAATTTGCCCAACTTCTTCTAATATTTTTTGAAGTTATGCTCGTCCAAGATTGATCAAGATTGTCCATTATATCAAAATTATACTGCTCCAGACAAGTAAGCACGTCTTTATCATTTCACAGGAAAATTCTATTGTTCTGCATAATGAATATTTGCACGCCCGGATTTCAGAGGCAAAAATTTTAAAATGCCCGAATCACAACAGTGTCCGGAATACTGGAGTGTCCGGGCTAGCGACTGTCCGAATTATCGAAGTTGTACTGTATTTAGGTATATGTTATATGTATATGTATTTGTTATAAAATAAGATTTCATTTGTATTATATTATATTTATAATTATATTCGAATTTAAGTATATATTCATATTTGTGTTTATATACTAACTGACAAAGAAACTGCTACACCCAGAAGGAGCAGTTTAAATTGAATTTTTTTTGTTTGGTAAAACAGTTTGCATAGCAAAGGAGTAAATTATTGAATTTGGAGAAAAAGAATCGTGAAGGTTTTTTCATGTAAACAATTTTTGTTACTTAAATATTGTAGTCGTTTTTGCGAGTTTTTTAAATTTGACAACGAACCAGCTGTTCGAGGAGATCCAAAGTCGATGTTTAGTTGTTGTTAAAATGCCTAGAGCACGTGTACGCGTAATGTATCGCCAGCTACGTGAATTTGAAAGAGGTCGAATTATTGGTCTACGGGAGGCGGGAATGTCATTTCGAGAAATCGCTAACCGTACGAACAGAACTCCAACTACTTTTATGAGTTGTTGTCAAGCGAGGTTTGATAATACCTGAAATCGAAGAAGAGTAGGCAACGGACGTCGATGGGACACAAATGAAGTTCAAGATCGACTTCTAAGACTTATGGCCATTAGAGACCGATTTGCGACAACTCGATATTTGGCTGATGCGTGGTTAGGAGAACAAAGCCATCCTGTAACTATCCGAACGGATTACCGCCGGATAAGGTCTTTTGGACTACCGCATTATAGACCCCATCTTATGTTACCTCTGACTGTTGAGTATCGCCGGCAATGATTACAGTGCTGCAGAGAACGTCAACATTGGAATGGCATCAGGTCGTCTTTTCTGGTAAATCTCGATTCTCCTTGGGTGGACATGATGGCCGAAGAAGGGTTAGAAGACGTCGGGGAGAAAGACGTGAACCTCAGTTTGATGTTGAGCGTCATGTACACCGGACAGTAGGCGTTATGGTATGGGGTGCTATTGCATATGCTAGTAGGTCACCTTAAGTCTTTATTCGAGGTAACATGATAGCGCTCCGTTACCTTCAAGAAATAGTTGAGCCATATGTTCTCCCTTACCTTAAACGGCTTGAGAATCCAATATTTCAGCAAGACAATGCCCAACCTCATGTTGCTAGAGTTAGTTTAAACTTTTTTGAAGCGACCCAAGTGAATCTTTATGATAACGGTTAAATGACCCTTTATTTATCATTGTTTGAAAAGTGGATAAAAACGAGTTTGGTGTATTGATGAAATACTGTTTATTGATGGAAACGGTACTGCGCAAGCTTGATAAGTGTTATTCAGTCTCTGCTCCATCGACAACAGCGGTTAAAATGTGGTATTGTGTCTATAAATTTGGCTTCAATGAAGAACTTTAATGATGGTTGTCTCAGAAAACATCAAAAAAGTATACGAAATCGTTTTAAGCGATTGTAAATTATATAGTTGCTTGCCATAACTGTGTAGTTGAAGATAATAAAAGGCACTGCGCATAGGTACATGCTTTGCACAAAATTGGTAAATAGGGTTCGCTCACCTCTGATCGAAAGCAACAACACAACGTCGATTCCGAAATAAACAAGATTTTTTTTGGCGACGATATACGACAGTGGATAAAAACATGGATTCATCACTACATTCCTGAGTCAAAAAGAGAGCCAGCTAAGTGGAATGCAATCGGTGAAAGCCGTCTAAAGTGGCCAAAAACTCAAACATAGCTGGCAAGGTCATCCGTATTTTGTGACCTGCCTGGTATATTCATTGACTCTCTTGACAATGGTAACACCAACAGTAGTGAATATAACATTACTTAATTGGATCGACTAATTAACTATGGTCGAATTGAACGAACGCTTCCAACTGCTTGAGCTTGTTCTCCAGATCAGGCTCCCAGTGATTACTGACCTCAAAAAAATGACCCAGGGAAAAAATTTGGCTCTAATGAAGAAGTGTTTGACGAAGATGAAATCTCGTTCGAACACAAAGACTTTCTACAGAATCGAGAATTTAGAGGACCATTGAAATGTATGTATCACTTATGAAGGAGACCAAATGGAGTTGAATTTTTAAGAGAAAATGTATTTTTACAACATGAGGACAAAAACAATTTCGGCAATCTCCTTAAGAATATGCATTCGATCACATGGTAAATCTCATGTATTTTTCTCTTTAAAAATGTATAAAGGTAGGTTTTCCATATTCATTCATGCAAAATCATGTGTTTATTTCATAGGTATAGGAAGTGTAGGTACTATAATTGGTATTTACAATGATGAAATGAAATAATTATAAAGGTATAAAAAATTCATTTATTATAGTTTCATTCGAATAAATAGAATGAAAAAATAGCAACATAACTTTATGGCAATATAGGACATACTTATGAGGACTACTTACTTTCCGATGAAAAAAGAAATGAAATGTTTAGGGTTGGCATAAAGTCTTTTGAGATTAGTGTTTTGCGACATTGAAAATAAATGAAATATACCAGAGATTCTAATGAAAGGATTTATTCACTTTTTGTTCATTTTTAAGTATCTTTGAAAATACATAAGTTTATTTTCATTTGTATAGTAGAAAACCTCATTCCTCCCTATTCTGAAAATTTTCCCTCTTAGTTGAAAATTGCTAAAGGTCTAGGTTTATTTCTTCTTGGCTCGGATGTGGTACTCACTACTCGGTTCCTAAACCGATTACCAAAACCAAAATCTTGCTTTCTATTGTTCTGATAGTCATTTTGCCTTATTATGTGGGACGGCCTCCTTCGATAACTATCATTTAGTCGGTAAGAATTATAATAGTGTATCGCAGGTCTTTTGTATGTATTCAGATTACGATCTTCAGAATACGTTTTAATCTGTAAAAAACATAAATCACTAATATAACGGTTTTCACATAATTTTTTTGCTATGCTTACCGTATTATAAGGTTCGAAATATTCTTGCTGAGCAAATGGTTTCACGATTCTACTGTCTTTCTTATAACCAGTTGAAGTTGAGAGCGTTATGGTCATCAACATGAGCATAGTGAATAGTCTTCTCACCATTTTTCCGCCTATCAGCACAGTGTATAGTTCCTTTTGGAGAAAATGCACAAACTGTTAACTTACAACAAACTTTTCTTCTATAAATAAGTGAATATCAAGTGCTAAAAGATTACGGTACCAGCTTCAAATACATATTTAAGTTTATAACGTTTGAATTAACGGTTTTCCGAATTCAGTAAAAGAAGTTGAACAATCCAATTAACATCCTTTAACTGCATACATACACAGGGTGATTCGAGTATGCATGTGGTATATGTAAGTCAAAGTATTGAATCTTTTGTCTGTTTTTAATCTTAGAGATATAATATTAGAGCAAATACAAAATACAGCTTGATGAGATTGCAAGAATTATTTTTTCAACATTATAGATTATGTGATGGATGATTTTCTAACGATTCTTCATTAGTAACTTGTTACAATGTTGTGAATTTGCTATAATTTATCGAAATTTAATATTTGTGCTAAATTCAAAAAATTTGCGTAAACTTAAGGTGAATCGGCGATACCTGATCAAATGAATTTTATTCTTTTCTTTCTCTGAGCATTAGCGTGATTAATTCTTTTGTTGATTAATGCTTTATTCGAGAAGGTGGATTTTCATGAAAAACCTTTTTTAAAGATAATTGTTGCTTAGAGATTTTTCAGTACTTCTGTTGGGGTAACTTTTAGACATCTTAGTTTCAGAAATTGGTTCAAATTGAATTCTTGCTGATCTCATATTTTTTTTGTGCCTCAGAATGCCAAATTTTGAGGGATGGCTGCAAAATTTGGGGGGGGGGGTTTGGGCCATGTGGGGAGGAACGTTCCCCCACTTCCTCTCTGGATCCGCGCTTGGAAATCTGTGACCTCCACTTGATCAGAAACCATCCTTAATTTCATCTGAAGGATCTGAATATATTTTTTTTAATTAATACCGAGAGCACCTCACAGCTTGCAATGAATTCTCAATTACGAGGAAACATGGCAAGGGGAGAACAGATATCGAGAACACCGAAAAACAAATTTGCATAAGATGAACAAAAAAAAGCATTGATTTTAAGGTTCAAATCTATCTACTTTAAGAGTGAAAATAAAATAATCAATTACAAACAAAGTGATTTCGAAATCACTGATATAAGGGTGGTCTCAAATCGATCTTCAATGATCTTCGGAACTAAAGGAGTTAGATTGTTAGATAAAAAATGAGGAAAGTGAAGTCAGAAGCTTTAGAGCGCTCTTTCATTCATTCGCCAATTGGAAACCACATATCCCTATATTTCTCAGCCAATTTTGACGATGCACTTTCCCTTAAATTTAAGGATACCGGTGTTTTCCGGGATTACTGATGGAATTCATCAGTTAGGCACCTCTCAGGTCTTCTTTTTGTATAATGAATGGAATTTTATTCCCTTCGCCTCTACTTCAATTCCTCCGATTTCCTACTGTTGTCTGATTGAGAGATTTTTCTCCATACTGCATGTCACTTTTTTCTTCTATTTGGTTCTTTGAAAGAGGTATTTCCTTTCATCTGTCTTCCTTATTTCGATTTGTAGTATCTTCCTTAATTCCTTATTCTCACTCTCTTTCGGCTTCCCTTTTGTCTTATTTCTTTGTTTGTTAACTATTTCCTCAATAGCTCCAATTTTCAATGCTTCTCTGATTTGTTGGTTGGTTATATAACATGCGGCGCCAATCACTGTTCTGATTACTGAATTTAGTGGACTTTGCAACTGATCTTTATTATTGTCTTTCGTATTATACCAGGTTACTCCTGCATACGGAATGTCTGGTATTAGCACTATTTTTAATATCTTCAGCTTGTTTTCTAAGGAAACTTTATTTTTTGGATTGAGCAGTGAGTACAGTCTCCCGTGTAATTGCCTTGCTTTTTTTTATGTTTCCTTGTATCTGTTTGTTGAAGTTCTTTCTTTCATCTAGAATTTCCCCCAGGTATTTTGCTTCCTTTTTCCATTCTATCGTTTGATTTTCTATTTTGACATTTCCTGCTTTCTCTTTCTTTGGTGTTGTTTCTCCGAAGTAGATTGCAACTGTTTCCTCCGTATTCACTTTGAATCTCAATTTCTTGAAGTATTCCATCAGTTTAGGTCTACATGTAACTGCCTAGTAATTGTTTTCCGCATTCTACTGTGATAGTATATAGCGGTGTCATCTGCAAACTGGGCTATCTTGCATCTATTCATTTTTGGTATGTCTGCCATGTATAAGTTGAACAGCAGCGGTCCTATCACCGATCCTTGGGGAACTCCAGCTTCAATTTCTTTAATTGTCTACCTGGTACTATCGATATTCACTCTAAATTTTCTATTTGCCAGATACGATTCTATTAATCTCGTAAGTTTGGTTGGAAATTTCATCAACTTCATTTTTTATAACAGACCTTGATTCCACATTTTATCAAATGTCTTTTCTATATCCAAGAATATTGCATCAGTATCGGTAGAGAGTTTCATTTGCTCCTTAATATTTTCAGTTAGTCGTACCAGTGGATGGATCGTTGAATGCTCTTTGATGCGAAACCCAAACTGGTGATCTGAAATCATTTCCTTTTCTTCTACGATATCTGTTAGATCTTCCGAGAGTTGCGAAGCCCACGATACCATCTATCGGGCCGCTAAAAACTCCTTTAAATACATTTATTAGCTTCCATGTTCATGCACTATTTTGATGTTCAGCTATATAGCAGCTTCGAGTATATTCCTGTATTGTTCGTTCAGAAATTCATCTTATTTTTAGTTACATTTTAATAATTGGCGCTGCCAGAGGGGAAACCTTTGGCGCTTCAGCACCCCCTTATTGAAAGTTTTAATGTTCATTTCCAGGCATAAAAGAGGCATATTTCTGAATATAAAGATTAGTTTGTGTTCATTGATTTTTCGTTTAATTTTTAACTTTCATTCATTATTTGATTAGTTCATCTTCCGTTTTTCTGTTTTATCGTTTTGATTTGTGTAGTTCAGACCTTTTTCTAACCTAAAATTCTTTATTCTCACTTAATCTTTGAGGTATTTGACATATTGTATTCAGTAATTCCAAGCATTCTTCAAAGACTCTGTTATCTTGAGTATTAAAGTATTTTGGCCTTTGGGTTGCTCACACAACATAACTCAAGTAGCTCGAATTGGTTTAATTTTCAGAGTGAATAGGCAGAAGACGGAGAGTTACGAAAATTTGTAATTTGATATGAAGTGATTCCTCTTTTCTCTAATATTCTCAATTTATCATACGAAATAATAAGGTTGATCTCAATTCACTGTCACATGTTCCCCTTCCCCTCTCACCATCGACCTACCTATTCTGCTCCTGGATCTCCATAAATCTCCTGTATTTATACCCCCGCCACTTCCACCCCTACCCAAAATAGAGACAGCAACAGTCGAGAAAAGAAAAACTAAAACATACATTCGGATGGTTTCAATTTCTGTTTGTGGCATATTTGAACGTTAGCTCTCTATATAATATGAATGCTTTAACTTCTCCCGACATTTCATGGCGGCCCAGTTCGTTTTTGAACGTAGCAGAAGGCGAGTGAAGCCTAGAACTCGATCGGGAAAACTTTATAATGCATATATAATGTTATCCCGCTGAAAGTTCGTGAATTTCTGCCGATTCAGAGGGAAATTCTGACTATCTTGATTGTACGATGGATTATGCCAGTTTTCAGAGAGGAAGCTGAGTGTATTTGTTTGGATATATTGATGTGTAGAGATTATTTTTGTGTTTATTCAATAAACAATAAAATTCCTTTGTGAATTTAATAAATATATAAAATTCCTTTGTGAATTTTATTTCAATAATGGAAAATAACTTGATTTTCCCGAAGATATCTACCTATGATTAGAATGACATATCAAAAATGAATTTTAGAAAAGTACCGACTTGTCGTTAGGAGCATTCGAGCGTTCTTTATTAGTTCGCCTATTGCGCTGTTTGAGACTTAAGAACACTACAACTAATTATACAGGATGAGTCTTCGAATGTACATATATTTCAACCGAAGATTCCTGATGTCAAAGGAAACACTTTTTTCCTTTTCCATTTTTTCCGATTCGTTTTTTTTTTTTAATTAGTATAGCGGGCATTCTGGAGTTGACCGGACTTTGATGGAATTTTATGTTGGGAAAAGATCCATTAAATCATTTGAAAAATATATTCCAAAAATAATTTCCTTCGATTCCAATCCATTTGCGAGATATAACTGAAAATTACATTTTTTATGGATTTTTGACCTCCTATATCTTTTCAACTGAGCCGAATCGGAATATATAGTGAAGGAAAAAGTGTTTTTTGACATCAGGAATCTTCGGTTGAAATCTATAGGTAGGTATGTACAAGTCAAAGACTAAACCTGATGCATATTTGTTGTGATTTAACCATGACATTATTGTAGTTATTTTAGATGAGGGATTCTGTAGATACGATTCTCCTGACGATAAGAATTTCAACTTATTCGTTGTTACGGAAATATTGGGAAATTTTTTCCATATTCTGCTAGAAATTCCTATAGTTCTGGTGACGCGATGGACATGGAGCTTGGAATTGCAAGTATTTATATTCATACTAAATGTCCACTTGGTCGGATGTGTTATTACTGAAATATGAGGTAGTTTTTCAATATCATGCGTCAGTTTTCTTTGGTTCTGCAAATGCCAACAACACGAATTTTCGCACGAAGTTTGAAATGTTATATCATATCTCCATGCAGGATATCCACAGCAGTCGGTTTTAATGTGGTCACGGAAATATTGGGTAACTTTCTATTCTAATTGATATTTCTCTTGTTCTGGATCATGGATTCACTTGATTTTTATAGCATGAAGGTTGATATTGTTATTTCACATCCTAATGCAACAATTCATTCCAATCAAATCCGTAGTTTTCAGTTTTGAGATTATCAGGAATACAAAATTTCGAACGGCTATATATTTATGGAACCTACCCGGAAAAGTTTCTGAGTCTTTCCGGAAACACCGATTACCAAATTCCAAATGAAAATGAGCGATCTGAATTCGAGAAAAGTTTGCAAAATTTTTATGTAATTACCTTTAGCATATTATATCTCTTAATTGATCTACGGCCCAAACTCTTCTTCTTAGTCAGCCTTACCTTATCCAATCCTGAATGTAGGCCTTTTTCATGTTTCTACATACACTGCTGAGCTATCTGAAACCATCTTTTTCCCGCATATTGTCTTGTATCATCAAGCCCAAACTAGCCCAAATTAGCAAGTATCAATAGCTTGACCGCTCTAAGATCTTCCAGTCTTCGACTGTAATGTGCATACTCGTACTATACAGGGTGTTTCCTAAACATGCGGCAAAAATTCAGGGGGTTGTTCCTTGGACTATTTTAAGCATGTTTTGTCCTTGGATGATTTTTGAAAAACCTCTTTGTTTCGAAGATACAGGGCGAACAACATTTTTCATATTTTTAAAATTAATAATAGTTTAAATAAAAATGCGTACCGCACTGTGTTTACTAAGTAGGTACAATTTATTTTTAAATTTGTTTAACAACATTCCAATTACTAAAAACGGCCAGTTTTTTGACTAAAAATTGATAAGTGCAGATGGTAAAGGAATACAGATTAAACACGGTTTTCATTTGAATTCGTTTGCTGGGTGTAACTTAATAAGAAATGATCCTGGTGTTTTTGAAAGGGTTCGGCAGTCAATGAGGAGAAGATTGGATGCTTGTATGCTGGCTAGAGGTGGTCATTTTCAACAGTTTTTGTAGGTTGAGTTGAATTTTCATGTAATTTTTCATAATAAAATGTTATTATCTGAAATTTTGTTTCCCCTATATCTTCGAAACAAATAGGTTTTTCAAAAATCATCAAAGGACAAAATATTCTTAGAATAGTCCAAGGAACAACCCCCTGAATTTTTGCCGCATGTTTAGGAAACACCCTGTATATTTTTGCTTTCGTACATACGGTTGAACATCAACATTGCCTGGCCAGGAGTTTTCACTATGGCAAGTTTTTTGTACATAGTGCCACACAAGCAATGAAGCAATTGCAATTTTGTTAGAAAAGATTTCTGGCCGTGTTTTTCTCGAAGAGGAGATCACAATTGCCAATAGATATCTTGTAATTCAACAACTTTTTTTTTGGGTCACTTGAAAGATGAGGTCAATGCCAATGCTCAACAATCGATTCAAGTCCTTAAAGATGGAATTCGTGAAGTTATAGGGGCAATAAAGCCGCAAATGTGTGAATTGGCCAGTCCAAATTTCATGAAAAGGATAAAGTGGTGCAACCGTAGCTGTGGCGGTCATTTGGCTGATATAGTTTGTCATCGTTAATGAAAGAAATAAGCAGCCATCGATTTCTCTCAAAATATAATGTTTCTATTCGGAATCAAAATATCGGGAAATAGGACCAAAATAAATGAAACTATGGCTTTTTGAAAACCTTGGCGACGTTTCGCAGAGTGTCCTCTGCTTCATCAGGCCTACAAATTCATTCGAAATATAGTTACACGCTCATTACATCCATAACATTTCTTACCAAAGAAGTCTAAGATAACCAATTTAACATTCGATTGGGTCCTATTTCCCGATATTTTGATTCCAAATAGTTGATTTTGAAGGACGCTACAACCATTGAAATATGCTTCATATATAAATTTCAGCTTTTATATTCATGACGTAATTGGTTCTTTACTTTATAAACCTTCATCAAGATGATAAAAATTCATTTCTATTAGACCCCTTTTGGGAAATGAGCATGCGTTCGATCTTAGATTATAAGTAATTTAAGAGCAAACAAATTGTGAAGATAAAAATAACATTTTTTCTATGATAGTATTCGGAGAAACGCTTAAATGCTTGAATTGGGATCAATAATTCCTGGCAATACAATATTAAAAATTTCTGTGTATTAATAAAGGTTTTTCCTAACAAAATGAATGGTTCAATATCCTCAAACCGTCTTTTTCACTAGTCCGTTGGATGAAAACTCAATTTTTCCGACGCGGCCAGCCATTTACCCACGAGAAACGGCTTTCCTTTGGCCAGTTAACACTCCTGTCACGCAATCAAAGTGAAAAATCTCAAACGTCATTCGCACCAGCTAACGGCCGACGCCGTAGTTGATACAACGCAGCCCTGGAACCTCGATCCCTTTAATGTTTATGGAGTTGATGGAATGTCCGCAGTAATTTTTTTTCAGAGGTGGAGGTATATTAACTTATCACTGCACAACAGTTTGATAAGAAAGTGTAACAAGTCTGGCTGGACAGAATATGAAGGTGGATTAAATTTGGGAGAATGATCAATTGCACTGAATATCTGGAAATATGTATGTATAGGTAATGAAGGGAAGGTAAGTTATACCTATTTGTCGTCTTCATTTCGATTTTCTGCTGCTGAATACTGTTGTTCTGTTTCGTTCAATAGTGATCATGTTCATGAATAGTATATTCTAAAACAAGTTGCAGAATGGGCTCATATGCCAAAAGGAATGCGAAATTCGAAAACGAGCGACGAAGGAGCAGTGTAGTCTTCTCAATGCTGCATTTCGGATGGTGCTTATTTACTTTTGTCCCAGCATTCTCATTTTGCGTTGCAGGTTTTCGATGTCTGTTTTACTCCATGGAACTATACCGAATGAGTATGTTAGAATTGAATATGCATATGTATTGATGGCTCTCGTCATGTTCTTGCTGTTGACGTTTGTTTTTAAAATCTTTTTAAGTTAAGTTAAGTTTTAAGTTCTACGGCTTCGACTACCAGGGCCATTAGCCGTGTGAATTAAGGCTCAATGTGAGATCACTTTCTTCTTCTGCTGTATATGGGCAAAAGTAAATATTTCGTTTCGACTAACATAATAAGACATGAACGTGTAGATATAAAATAAATAAATATATAAATAAATAGTAAAATATAAACAATATTTACAACATATACAATATAGGGATAACTCTGGTAAGATAATTTAGATGAAAAGTATATATAAAATAAATAAATATATAAATAAAATCATAAAATATAAACAATATGTACAATATATTGCATATGCAATGAGCTACAAATGTTCAGTTGAAAGAGAGAAGAGAAATGGTGTCACCTAGTCAACACAAATGGAATGGTGAGTATTATAGCCATTCATATATATTTATTTCTTTGCAGAATTCAAGTGTATTTTTCATTTCAGCCTCTTGAGACAGATTATCTTTCAGTGTTAATCTGATGTTGAAGTTTTCTCTAATTGAGGAATATTCGGGACATTCACATATAAGGTGAGTTATTGTTAATATTTCACCACAATGTTCACATTGTGGTTGACTTTCCCTCCTCAGAAGATATCCATGTGTGAGTTGAGTGTGACCAATACGAAGACGGTGTATTTTGGTCATCTGCTCTCTGGAAAGATTGATAGCAGTGTAAAAAGATTTAACATCGGGTTGTACTTGTCTGAGTTGAGTAGTTTTTACAGACCATAATTCCTGCCATTCTTGCATACACCTTACCGAAATGAAATTTTTCAAGTCAGATACTTTCAGAAAATTCACATCTTGTGAATCAGAATTTGTGGCCTCGCGCGCTTTTATGTCAGCTTCCTCATTCCCTTGTATGCCTACGTGACTTGGAACCCAAATGAATTGCATGTCAAAGCCTCTTCTCATTAAATGATATAAAATCGACTTGATGATTTTAATTACTGGATCTTCCGTGAAAGTTTTTCTTAATGCCTGTAACAAACTCAGGCACTCAGTGACAATAACAACTTCTTGAGGTTGTTCCCGGATATAGCAGCACATTAGAGCTTGCAATACTGCATACTGCTCAGCAAAATATACAGAGGATAGCGGGTGAAGTTTCCAGTAGTGTTATTCATATTCTGTGACCATGGCACATCCAGTTCCTTCAGCTGTTTGTGAACCATCAGTATATATGAACATGGCTGGTCCATATTCATTTTTTATATGGAGGAAAAGTTTTCTAATGGATTCTGGATTGATCAAATTTTTATCCTCTCTGGTGAGATCAAGTCTAATTTTCACTTCAGGGATAATCCACGGAGGAATTTCTTCGAAATTCATCTGCATCACTTAAGAAAAGGTTATATTTTTCTGGAGTAAATATTCCTTGAAGCGAATTACAGCCGGTCGAGTTGCTGTTGGTCTTCTACTGAATTTTCCTGTATCTTGCTTCAGAAGTTCAAAGTTGGGATTTCTTGGATTCGATTGTAGGCCCAACATGTATTTCACTAATATTCTCTTTCTTCTTACACTCAGAGGTTCCAATCCAGACTCAACATACAGACTATGGCTTGGGCTTGTATAAAATGCTCCCAAGCAGTATCTTAATCCCAAATTATGTACAGGGTCGATCATTTTGAGTCTCGATTTACGTGCTGAAGAGTAAGCCACACTACCGTAATCTATTCGGGATAGAATCAGTGCACGATATATATTTAGTAGACTACAAGTTTCTGCGCCCCATTTTGTATTCCCTAAAACCTTGAGTAAGTTAAGAGTATTTTTACATACTCGTCTGAGATCTTCAATGTGGTTTTTCCAAGTCAGTTTTGAATCAAAAGTCAACCCCAAAAATTTCACACTATTCAGACATTTTATTCTTTTACCCTTGGCATACAATATAGGATCAAGATGGGGTTTCCTCAAACGGCAGAAGTGCACACAATATGTCTTCTCCCAAGTGAAATCATATCCTATATTTTCTCCGTTATTTATAACAGTATTTATAGCCTCTTGTATTTGGTGGACTATTTTTTCAATTGACCTTCCAGAGAGCAAGATAACCAGATCATCCACGTACAGAGATCTAATTATTTTAGGGTTTAAATTCTCAATTATTTTTTCGATAACCATGTTGAACAGTGTGCAGCTGAGGGTAGAGCCTTGTGGTACTCCATTATCCAGACTCCTTGAGCTGGAAAACGAGCCACTTACTCTCACTATGAACCTCCTATCTTCCAAGAATGACCGGACAAACTTCGGAAGTATGCCTTTGAATCCAGAATCGAACATCTTCTGCAATATTTTATATCGCCATGTCATGTCAAAAGCTCCTTTTATGTCGAAGAACACAGCAACAGTGTGTTCTCGCCTTATGAACGCGTTTTGAATTTCATTTTCAAGCATTACAAGATGATCAATCGTGGATCTGTTCTTTCTGAAACCGGCTTGGTAAGGTGATAGAAGTTCTCTCTTTTCCAGATACCACTGAAGACGGCCATGTATCATTTTCTCGAGCAGTTTTCCCAAACAACTAGTAAGGCTTACAGGTCTGTAGCTCGAGGGACTCAATGGGTCTTTTCCAGCCTTCAGGATGGGGACAATCACCGCTTCCTTCCATTCATTAGGGTAAGAACAGTTTTTCCATAGTTTGTTATATAGTTCCAATAATATTTCTTTCATTGCAGGATTCACATTCTTCAGCATCTCATTGGAAATCTCATCAAATCCGGGTGCAGTCTTTTTCAAGGTAAACGTTAAAATTTGAAACTCTGTGGTACTCAGAATAAGAGAGAAAGGCCAAACATATGTTATTTATTCAAAATCAGGGGAAAAAGAGCTAGTCAAATATAGCAAAATATACAGGGTGTTCCATTTGAAAAAAAAGAAGTTGCTATCAATATGTTGCCCACCCTGTATATATTTAATTTTTTGAAATCATTTTAAAAAACACTAGTCGATTTCGTGAAACTTTTGTAAAAAACATTTTTTTGTACCTCTTTCAGTAACAAAGTTAAAGGGGGGGTCAAATTATAGTGAAAAACCCGGTACATGTATAAATAAATAAAAAAAATAAATAAATAACAATTTTCATCGTAACGTAACTGAGGGTTTATTTCTTTATAATGAATCCTTGAATCAGTATGAAATAAAAAAAATATCGTGACAATAACCTCAATAAAAGTTTCCGCTATGGTACGTACCAATTCTAAACCGTCGTTTAAATCCAGATCCTCCGGAACCGATCACAAATCCCACCGTGGCAAAACGCATCCGTAAATATTGACCGGGAACGATAAAAAGTGATGAAACTGAGAGCGCCACACGCGGTGGTCTATCGCAGCGCGCGTCCCGGCTTTGTTACAATCCGTTCCTACGGCGGCATCCCTTCATTTCACACCCCTTTAATTCATTTCGCATATAGAGTCCGGGAATTGGTCACGCCGTCGGAATTATGTTCGGTTTTGCAACTGTTACACGTCGATTTATTTTATTTATTGCCGTTGAAATCTCAGATCGGTTCGTAACGGTGTGCCATCTTTTTTTTTATCATTTTAATTTTTTCGTTTTTATCGCTTCGTGATGAATCGGCGTCCTAAATCGTTGTAATTGGTCGGGGGTAGCCGTAAATTTTGATAACTGTGGCTACAGGCGACAGATGCTGGACTGTACTTTTTTTTTGGTTGAGGGAAGTTGGTGCGTTTTCGGGTGAAACTATTCATTTGGAGTTTTTTGAAACTATTCATCACAAGCTTTTATCTCCAGTGATCTCCGAAAAGACTTGCAAATTGTTGAAAAGTATAAAATATATTATTGGGCCAAATTGGATGATTTTTGGAGTTGAATTTTATTCATAATAATATAAGCGAATGATAAGTTTTCGAAATTTGTGATAATCACCTGCCTTTCCTTTATCTTCAGTTATTCAATTTGGTTGACTGAGAATAACTTTATGCCATTTCCAGTAATTTTTCTTCCAGAAGATGTTGCATTTTTTGTCGAATCATCTTTTAACGTTTGTAAAAATTCCGTAGATGAAGGTATAGTTACTTAAAGTTCAGTAAAATACTAAATGTTTTACAGATCAGCTGCTCAGAGTCTTGAAATATGAACCAACCGGTTTCGAATGGTCTATCTATACAGGGTGTTTCCAAATTAGAGGTGAACCTTGGAGGACGTGTTAGTATGACTCATTTGCTGTCGTTTGAGCCATATCGTCAATATATTCTACGTTGATCAAATTTAATTATAATTTTGGATTATCTTCGTGGAAAGCAAGAAGTCCTGATTTAACACCGTTAGAATAGACGAAGCAGCGAGAAGATTGAGAGTAAGTTTTAGGCGGAAAGTAACAACTGAAGAAAAAAGAAAGAAGGTACGTGCTTGTATAAGGAATGGTGGAGATCATTTCAAACATGATTCAATATTTGATTTTCTACTGAAATGTATTCTTTATAGAAGTGTAGGCTAACACAATTCCAGGTTAAAACAAAGGCGTATACAGGAAGGATAATGGGAGAAATAAGAATTTTTTTCATAGAAATAAATGAGTGTTTGGATTGTGCCTACATGTACAGTGTGCTGCGTTTAAGGGTAGCACAAAATAATAAAAAAAAAAATTATATTCGCGATTTTATCCACCCTCTTTCGATTTCAACTGGAGAGAAAAGTGGATGTTTAACATAGGGTAATAGGCGATGCTGTGTGATCCGTAAGATGACCAGTACACAATAAAGAAAATTTACAAAAATAAATGGCCGAAAAGAAAACGTTCTTACCCTGCTCGTGCCCCTGGTGTTCGTAGAGGGCCCTCTAGGCTGCTTGTGTTGGGATCGAAGAATGATCTCCCGGGTATTGAGCAATGTTCTGGCACTATCACTTTTCCGCAATAATATTCGGAGTTTATAAACTAAAAAGGATCCTAAGAATAAACAATTATATCTCTTGATTTCTTATAAACATATGTAAAACTACATATGTGTTCAGAACGCTTCTTTCCATATGGCCCATTCGAGTTGAATATGAATGAAACTAATTTCACCAAACAGGCCACACAACATACACAAAACATACAGGGTGGGCAAATAAGCGAGGTAAGCGGCTATATCTCAGGATCCACTCATCGTAGAGACTTGCGGTGAAAATTTTTACCACTAAAGTGTACAAGAACACAAACTAGAAATTGTTTTTGAGTTCATACCTTTACCGCTAGGGGCATAATCATCATTACATTTGAAATTTCGTATTAAAATGACCAAAACAATGGACTTATGACTTAGCGCCCCCTATCGAAAGCAGCAAAAACAAATTTATCATGAGTATATTTTGTCCCCAATCAACAAGATATTATCTTTCAAACGAGATCTAATTTGCTCAAAAATGTTGAGCCAAACTGAAGTTACAGGCACTTCAATCAGTCAGTTTTCTCACTTTCACCTACCCTTGTTTGATGTCGTAAAATCGAAAGTGACAATTCATAAAGATAGAGAATTGTCCAAGGATTACTGATTACAGATATTTTTTCTTCAACTTCATATGAAACATTTTCTACTCGACGGTAACTATTACGCCCCCTAGCGGTAGAGGTATGAACTTCAAATCAATTTCCAGTGTGTTTTCTTGTACACTTTAGTGATGAGTGGATCCTAAGATATAACCGCTCACCTCGCTTATTTGCACACCCTGTACATGGTATAGCAAAAATATCAAACTCGTTCTCTGTATATGCCACTGGTTCAAGAAAATAAAGCGAATAAAAGTGCTTGACATGACCATAATCATATTTATTATTAAATATATATTTAACTATATAAAAAAACAAAAAAGAACAAGAACATTTGATTTTATTTACATATTATAAGAAAAGGCTTCTGTTTTTCTTTTTAAATATATCACTTCATAAAAGCCAACCCATTCAGTCTGTTAAAACCAGTTTTATTTCTCAAGTATGTTTTGAGAGAAAAAGCATTTTCAAAATTTTTGAACCCCAAAAACCCCCCCTGGCTACGCCGTGACCAAATGCATTTTTATGCTAAAAGTCTATTTTTGTCAGAAACATTCAAGACCTAGACCATTTATAAACCAACAATCAAAACAATTTCTCTCACGAAATTTCATGACACCAAATCACAAGTCAAAAAATACCCAAGGGCATCTTTCCAGTCAATTCACCTCAGATCAAAGAGCCCCGATTAAATCTTCAACAGCCGGTCGAAGCCCCAGGAGGATCAAAATCAACCCCGCTGGAATTAGCAGACACAGATTCCTCCCGTGACAAATCATGTTGCGGGCCATGGATACGTAAACAGTCGGGCGCACCCTTATTAAAATATTTTTAATATAAAGAGGGGCGTCGCGCCTCATTAGATCCATCAAATTTGCATGCATTATACGGATCGCGGTACCGACGACGCAGCGTCGGACGGCGTCGTCGTTGCCTTATTGTTTTCGATGGTGATGAGACTTTAAACTCCGTGCGGCATGAATAATGGACGGGGGATGTTTTGGAAGTGGAGCTCTTTGGGGTTGATTTGTTGAAACTTTTATTCGAACGCATGAATGCAGTATTGCAGGCGGTGGGGCTTGGGATGGGTTATTGTTGTGATGGATAATGTTTTTTCTACGAGCGGGCGCGAAGTAGTTCTTTTCCGCGATCATTTGCGTGTGTGAAGTCACATTTTTCCGCACGCCGTCGGGAACATGAAAGAAGATATTCTTCAACTGATGCACTGCGAAAAACTAAATCTTTAAGTTCTGACAGAAACAGAAATCCCATCAAATTTGTATGAAAAAACTAAAAGGTTGCAAAGCGATAGCTTCAGGCGTTCTGGAGTTATGGCCGAAAAAAGATATTCTTCAACTGATGCACTGAAAAACTAAATTGTGTCTTCTTTCGGCCATAACTCCAGAACGCCTGAAGCTATCGCTTTGCGACCTTCTGGTATTTTCATACAAATTTGATGGCATTTCTGTTTTTGTCAGAACCTAAAGACACAGTTTGGTTTATCAGTGCATCAGTTTTAGAATATCTTCTTTCGGCCATAACTCCAGAACGCCTGAAACTATCGCTTTGCGACCTTCAGGTTTTTTCATGCAAATTTGATGGAACTTCTGTTTCGGTTAAGAAAATCCTATCATTACATTTAAAATTTCGGAGTTAATGAACTTCTGCCTTAGCGCCCCCTATCGAAAGCAACTAAAATAAATTTATCATGAGTGTATTTTGTCCTCAATCAACAAGATACTATTTCTCAGACGAGATCTAATTTGCTCAAAAATGTTGAGCCAAACTGAAGTTACAGGCATTTCAATCAGTCAGATTTCTCCCTTTCACCTACCCTTATTTGATGTCGTAAAATCGAAAGTGACAATTCAAAAAGATAGAGAATTTTCCAAGGATTACAGTGATGATATTTTTTCTTCTACTTTATATAAAATATTTTCGAGTGAAATTCATTTTTCTACTCGACGATAGCTATTAAGCCCCTAGCGGTGAGGTATGAACTTCAGAACAATTTCCAGTGTGTTTTCTTGTAGTGGTAAAATTTTTTACCGCAAGTCTCTACGATGAGTGGATCCTGAGATAAAGCCGCTTACCTCGCTTATTTGCCCACCCTGTACAGGGTTATCTTGGTAACCTTAATTTTGTCGAAAACGCCCTCATATTATTTTATTCTGTAAAGGGCGCTTTGTTCCAGTCAATGTTGACTTAGGGTGGGCGTAAGAGTTGGCGAAAAAAAATGAAGACGCCAGGCGGCGCTGTAATCTTTTATGCCATTCGAAAGATGGTTTCATTCAATTTTTTCCCAAATACCTTTTCTTTTCCATTCAAAACCGTTAGCGATATTCAGCGTATTTATGCAATTTTGTTAAATCTATTCCATTTATCTTCTTCTGTATTGTGACAGTATGCCTTGATTTGGAGACGTATATATGATTTTGTTCATTAAAATTGAGTTGGTTAGTGACAAACTATTTCTCTATTATTATATTTAATGACTAATATATTCCAAAAACAGATATTTTTCTAATAACAAACGAAACATTTCAAATTATATCTTCTATATCCTCACCATAATGTTTTGGAAGTGAAGCTCTTTGGGGGTTGATTTGTTGAAAATTTTATTCGAACGCATGAATGCAGTATTGCAGGCAGTGAGGCTTGGGATGGGTTATTGTTGTGATGGATAATGTTTTTTTCTCTAATTCTGTGGTTATTCCGTTCATTCTTCCACATCTTGTAGAACAAAATCGTGCGGTAATATATCAGAAACGCACAGTTTTCATAGTTATATTTCATTATTATATGTTGGTACTCCGAACTTTCCGCCACGGCTTTATCTGTCAATTCATCAATTTGCCTTGAAGAAATCAGTTCTTCCAACCAACATTTTTCAATGCAAAAATCACTAAATGATATTTATGGAAATATTTCATTAATATCAATAAAAATGCAATGAATTAGAGAAAATAATGTATAATACTCGTACAGAAGGCTCATTCTACCACTCGTTCATTCCAAAACTCGCCACTTCGTGGCTCGTTTTTGAATTTTGAACTCGTGGATGAATATCAATACCTTCTGCACTTGTATTATAAATAACTATTCTATGAACGAAGTAGTTCTTTTCCGCGTTCATTTGCGTGCGCGAAGTTATATTTTTCTGAAAGCTATCGGGAACATGTTCAGGGTGTTAAAAATTCGATGCTAACTGAAAGCATCTCGAGAATTATAAGACATAAAAACAGCTCTTCATGGACTTTCAACTTCTTTTTTCAAAAAATAAGATATCAGAAATCAGGTCGTTCTTTTCTTATTCTTGTGGATATATGTCTTTAATGATAGTTTTTTATTCGCTTTAAGCAATTGAACTCAAAATTACCCTGAGTAAATCTATAATTAAATCATAAAGAGGTTTCATATTAAAAAAATTTGCAACTCAGGCATGGGTCTGAAGAAAATGAATACATAATATGTAATGAAAAATGAAGAAATTTGGTTCAGATGCAGAGCTTGTGGAAAATGGGCCCATTTCGAGTGTTTAGTTAGTGGAGACATTGAAAATAGATATGCAATTTTTGTTCAGAACCTTAAAATGACTAATGATAGGTTATTTTTGCAATTAATAATGCTTCATTTTTGTTGCATATTATGTTATTATATTTTTTCATAGTTAAGATTTGAATTTATTCCAATTTTGTGGATGGAAATTCATTATAATGTGACGGCTATAATTAGGTACCCGATGTATGTTATTGGCTCTTCATTTATTTTGATGGCGAGTTGTGCTATTCCTTCTAATGATTCCTCAAATATTCGATTAGAATATAGGCTGAAGAGTAAGGGCGACAGTATGCAACCCTATCTTACCCCACGTTGAATTTTGATATGGTCTGTTTTAATATTTTTTATATAGTTTAACCTATGCCGTTTGGTTCTAGTATAGATTTTTAATCACGGCATTTTTCGAAAAATGCCTCTCGCGTTCCGAAAGCGTTTCTGAAGTCGAAAATCATCAAAATCTTTCTCACATCTACGTTTGATGCAATCATGAATGATCCGCAGGAATGCTTACAGCATGTGCGACATCACATTTTTTTGGCTGGTGTTGTTTAGGTATAGCAATGAAGGTTGATGACAACCAATCAGATGGAATTTAACCTGTCTCATAGAAACAATTAAACAGATCAACTACCAATCCAATATTTTCCTCTGGTCAGATACTTTCCTAATTTTTACTATAGAAAATGCATGCATCGCCTCGGATTTAAGAATAGTTGGCCCCATGCCATACACGTATGCCGCATCAGCTCTATGTCTTTCGAGTTGGCCTCTATATAACTGGTCCAGTTCATCTTCCTTCAAAATTAGTTGTCCACTATAATTTGTGAGTGACATAGTCTTTCTCTTCCTATGGACTCCAGCTACTTCATTTACTTTTGTGTACATAATATCATGTTTGGAACAGAGATCTTCTATTTCTGCACATTTCCTTTGAATTCATTCCTGCTTTGCTTCTTTAATCTTCCTTCTCATGACCTTTTGAATTTTTTTATGTTTGTCAGGTTTGCTCTTTGCCAGTCTTCGCCTTTACATGTGTCTTCAATGATATATTCTTCATGTTATTCCAAAGAGACTCTATATCTTGGAGCTGTTCCTTTTGCAGACTTGTTAACCTGTTATTCATTTCTTCGGCAACAATATGTCTGACTTCGGAGTTATTTAGTGTCGTTACATCAACTGCTCTAGCTGGTTGTGTCTGCTTTTTAGCTTTTTAGTTTAACAACATTTCAACCACAAGGAGGTTATGGTCCGAGCCAATGTCAGCACCAGGATAAGATAAGCAGACTATACTGTAATCTATGTTTGTTTCTTATCTTAAGAATCGATTCAAAGTTGTAGATGACTGTGAACTTCCGGTGGTGGTTTCTGGACTAAGAGGCATAACATTTCAGTTACCTTGTAATGAATATATTTTGCTCATTGAATTGTAATAAGACCTCTCTTGAACTGAAGGCTTCAATAAGCAACATAAACAAAAACGATATCTGACTACTTTCAGAATATGTGATTGAGACAAGGAGGGTGATTTATATGATTGAGATAATTTTGTTCGGGGATGTGTTAAGTCAAAAGTTTATGCTGACAATCCAACAACCCAAGAAATCAAAAATCAATATTGAACCCACTATTGATAGAATACAGCTATTTTATGCAAAATTATGTTTATATGTGGAAAAATAATGAAAATATGGGTTGACAGAATGCAGAACCTACTTATGGAGAAGTCATAGTGGTCTTTTGAATTATGTCACTTTCCATACAAAATGGCATAATGTAAACGTTCAAATAAAAAAATTGTGTCTTACTGAATTATTTATGATTTTCTCTTATTTTTCAATTGTATCATCGCTATTGGTAAATCAATTCTATGCTGTATCCAAAAACTGAAATTGAATACAGAAATGGTTTGATTGTGATAGTTATTCCAATAAAAGCATTGCGATAACCTATCAAAATTCTCGGAACTATCGATTTGACCGAGGTAGGAGCTCGTGACAACCGCGAATAAGAAGCAATCGGTTTCCATTTACCAGGTCCAGGAGCAGGGACAAAAAGTCCGCCGGGTTCAGGGACTCTCCAACTGGGAATGTCCACTATGAATGGCGTCAGAGGGAGATGGAACGTAACGCTATCATTATCGTGCGGCGCCATATGCTGCCCTTCTGATAATTTTATCACTTCCTACAGGACTCCTCGGTCTCCATTGGCCAGGATGCCGATGACCATTACTTTGGAACTCCGCACATAAAGCTTTGTTTATATCTGGAAAACGTAATGGGTTTTGCGAGAAGAGGTGTGAGAGAGAAAAGGGGATATTATAAGGGTTTACCAACACCTTCGGTTCTTGATTCGGTATGTGTTGGGTGTGTTAATGGATAATAAAAGGTGTCCAGGTTCTTGGAATTTTCCAAGAAACTGGACACAAGTTCAAACATTTGTTTGAACTTGTGATCAGAAGGTCCAAATCTGTAGAGGCGTTTGATGGAGTTTTTGAAACAGAAGAACTTTAAAATTATATCTGCTGGAATTGCAGATGTCCAATTTTCCACAGTGCTATTTGTGTTTGGTCTATATTTTTGAAATTTTTCTTCTTATCGATGACATTTCAGATATCGTGTGTGATGTATGATCTATCTTTTGGAAATTTTGCTTCTTATCCTATTGGATCTGAATACTTCCAAAACATATTTTGTCGCATTTTCTGCATCAATTTCGGACCAACCTACATTCGACAAACTTAATGTTCACTCAGAAGAATGCCACGTATTGGGGTATTGCCAGGATTGTACTCACATAGAGAAGAGAGAGAGAGTCTAAAATGGGACAAGCATGTTAGTTCTTTGTGTGGGAAAATATTAATGTTATTTCGTAAATTCTATTTGCTCAGGGAAATACTCAACAGAAAACTTTTATTGCTCTTGTTGAATCGATCCTTAGGTACTGTATTGTCGTATGGGGTGGAGCTTATAAAAATTCTGTTCATTCTTTGGAGGTCACAC
The DNA here is from genome assembly GCF_914767665.1 of Harmonia axyridis. NCBI lineage: Eukaryota > Metazoa > Arthropoda > Insecta > Coleoptera > Coccinellidae > Harmonia > Harmonia axyridis. The sequence goes on from NC_059503.1 coordinate 29,209,677, forward strand.
AGAATACAGTGTTGAAAATTCTTTTCAATAAACCGCGACTTTTCCCAACCAATGAATTATATGAGTGTCACCGATTAATGAACCTGCGCAACTTATATTGCTTATGCTCTTTGTTATTCCTCTTTAAAGTAGAGGATATATTTCCAACTCTAGCTCACGGCTACTCTACTAGATGTAACATTAGTATTTATTTGATCATGCCCCTTTATCATAAGAACATAAATCAACGATTTCTCCTTTTCTTGCTGCCAAAAATGTACAATCTGCTACCCACCGAACTGAGAGACTTTATGAAAGATAGAAAAGTTTACAAAAGGAGACTAAAAACATTCATTCTTGACAACCCATCATTTTTTAAGAAATTATTTTGACATTGATTAATTAAGTTTCGGGATTTTTTTTTCTCTTTTTTTTTCCCATTCAGCGGCTCCGCGTATCCTATACTCAAGGGTTCCTTGTATTGTCCATTTTTCTAACTGTTCATGATCTAATTTTCAGAATGTTGAATACCTAAATTTTTGTTTCGGGAATCTCAGCGCACAAACATTGTTTAGGCCAAGTTCCCGAAAACTGTAATTTTGTGATTGAAATTGACGATGACTAAATTATTATTTTTATTATTATTGTTATCGATGACATTTCAGATAACATGTGTATACTCAAATTACCCTTTGACTATGATTTTAAGAAATCAAGAGAAAGAGGAAGTTTAACTGATTGCTTTCTTTAGCAAAATGACCTCAATAGATTATGCATATAGTGTGTTCAGAATGATTTTTTTCTGAATGTAAAATTTGACATCAATTATTTTTGATAATCAACTCAATAATTTGGATGTGGTGAGGGTAACTGAGGCGAGAGAATCAAAAATTTTTTTCGATCGAAACTAGCGTTTTCATCTCGAAAGGTTTTATAATAAGAGGTATAACTTCTAGTGTTATGGTCTAAGTTTTGTGGCACAAAATCCCATGGAATTCTCTTCGTGGAAAACAGTTTCATCCGTATATCAACTTTTATTCACATTGCAGTGTTGTATTGATCCTTGTCATAAAAAAATACGTTGATTGTATTGAAAAGGTATGAAGAAAATTCATCAAATTTATTTTCCTGAAAAAAAAATATTTTCGTCCTGAAAAAAAAACTACAGGGATTCCCTTCTGAGTGAGTTTGAGTGCGCTTCAGGGCCGCCGCAAGGAACGGCATACCGGACATTTTGCTGGAGCGCCAAATTGTGGGGGCGCAAAGTCAGTTAATAAAACAAAACTTTTGCACCTTTAATAACGAAGGTCATCTTTATACTATAGAGTTATAAATAGAGCGTCATACTTTTAAAACAAAGCAGGACGTTTTTTGATTGAATCGACAAGACGTCGTTTGATAAATTTGACAATGTGATTTTAAGTTAAAAAATATGATGGTTGATTTCTAGGTGATTTTGACCCTTATCCAATTTCCTTTGGGTCGGATCTGTAGTGAATGCAATTCAAAAACTGCTGTTAATAAAATAGTCAAGAGACGCGAATACAATTATTTTAAATTCGAATAACAAGCTTGTAAAAATTATATCGTAATTATATCAAAATCAAGTTCGATTCTGTAATTTGTTTCAACGGAACAAATGACAAATCCAACAATAGTGATTTCTCGCGAGAAGATTGAGAATGTATTAGAAGGTATTCAAGAAGACGAAATAAACAAATGTATAAGAAGTATGGGTTCCAGAACCGTTAACTGCATTTCGAACACTTACTTCATTCATGTTCATTTTCTTTCGAGTAATCATTCGATTTTTCTTTCGTTAAATGATAATTCGTTTAATTATTATGAATTGAAATATGTAAATAATTATTACTTGTTTCTTGATTTGATTCTGATATGTTCCATTTAGTTCAAGATGAGTAAGTTGATTTTCTCATCGAAATGTATTGCAGGTTGTTAATTAAACTAAATGTAATACAGATCCGACCCAAAGAAATTTGGATAAGGGTCAAAATCACCTGAAAATCAACTTTGAATGACATTGTATGATATATCGTTGAATTCAGCGTTAAAAGTTATTTCGAAAAGTGTCATAAAATATACAGGTCCGTATTGAAAAAACTGAGGTTGAGGGTGGCCCAGAGAGCACGAAACGTTGGATACGAAATCTGATTACGTCAAATTGAGAACAATTTACTATCGAATAAAAAAATTTCTGTAACATTTTCTGATAATATTTGAAATAAAGTGGGAAAAAAAGAAAAATCAAAATGACGGAATTTACTTTTCTTATGATATCTCAATAACCGGCCCTGATAATCTCGATTTGTTTGAACTGCTTGATAATGCTTCTATGCATGCAACTTTTTCCCCATTTGACCGACCTTCTAACTCTTATGGTTTAAAAGTTACCAATACAATCCCATTGAAAAAGTGGCCACCCTGTAGATTATCGTGGTGTGAAGACTACAAACGAAATTACAACATTGTTTTGAAACGACGGAAATTTCAGCTTTTAGCACAAGAAATTCTATTTGCTTATTCCTTATTCGAAAACAGAAAAACACTTATAAGTCTGCCATCTCAGCGACAGAATAAATTTCACCAATCCCTTTCAACCGGGATTTTTAAACGATTCCCGCATTTTCATGACAAAATATATGCCTTTCCCATTTAAAAATGGATCGTACGACGATGTTAATCTCCCAAATAGCGCAGTACATCTTTCTCTGTAGTTGCTCCGATTCCCACAGCCGAAAACCCATTAAGAACAGCCCTTAGGGCACCGAGATCGCGTACATCATCGGCCACCCTCTCTCTCTTTACGCAGCGACTTATCGCATGAATGTAGAGCTTTGAAAAACCGCAACCTTATTATCGTGTCCATAACATGCAGGGTCTGCCTGTCTCGAACATGCACTATTAACGGCAATTACCCCAAGGCGCACCCCTAATGTCCCGCCTGGTCTCTGATGTCCCTGACTTTTGTAAGTGACGTTTATGAATGAGGAACATACAGCACGCGGCCTCCCGACGACGACAATTAGAGTGACGCAAGAAGACGCCGCAAATGCGATTTGGAACGAAAGGACGCTTCGGACCAACGTACATAGGCGTACAACTTTGCTTCCGCCGTTTATTTCCGAAATTCGAGGCTTTATTGTAAAAAGCTGGTTATACAGATACGACAAAACTACAAGAAACCAAAAAGTGTAATACTAAAACAATTTTTTTTTCAACATAGGCATACAACTTTGCATCCGCGGTTTTTTTTTCCGAAATTCAAAGCTTTTTTTATTCATTTATTTATTTATTTATTACAGACAAGAAATACAACAGACTATTCAAAGTCCACTACTGCATTCACAAATATCTACATAATTCGAGGTTTTATTTCAATATATAATAATCAAAAAAAGAAAAACGATTCCATTGAACCCAACTCAAAAATGAAAGTTCGAAAGAAATGAAAAAAAACAATGAGATATAGCACAAAAAAAAAACTGAAGAAAACAAGATAAAATAAACATACATACTTATATGCAACTATCGTAATGAAAAGTGATTTTTCAAGGATTTCTTTAATGCACTCGAATTAGCGGGAAATAAATTAAAGTGGTCATTTATGTTATTACACAATTGAGTCATTCTCTAAAATGGCGAATTCTGGGCGCATCTGGTATTTCGAAACTTGATATGGAAGACATTAGAACGTCTCGGTCTCCTATCAGGTATATTAATATTGATTTGCCGTAAAAGGTAACTGTCATGAATACTTTATTGTGAAAAACTTATGATTCAAGTATTGTCCATCGCTGGCCACTACTTTCTCCCATCGTTCGGGCAGCGTACGAATCCCGCGTTGAAAACACTGATCATCTTTTGAAGCGATCTACGAATTGATCCAATTTTTTACTTCTTCATAAGATCGGAAGTGCTTTTCACTCAGACCGTCTGCCATTGGTCGAAACAAGTGATAGTCCGAGGGTGCAACGTCTGGAGAATATGGCGGGAGGAGTAGAACTTCAACGTTTCCAAGTATACGTCTTGACCACTTTCGCAACATGGGATAGAGCATTGCCATTCTGTACATTCACTTTATTATGTCTCTTGTTGTATTGGAGTCGTTTGTCTTTTAATGTTTAGCACAAACGCATTATTTGCGTTCGATAATGATCGCCTGTGATTGTTTCAGTCGGTTTTAACATCTCATAATATCCTACACCGAGCTGGTCCCACCAAATACTGAGCATGACCTTAGAAGCGTGAATATTCGGTTTGGCCGTCGACGTGGAAACATGGCCGGGATATCCATATGATTTTCGGCGCTTGGGATTATTGTACTGAACCCATTTTTCGTCGTCTTCAGACACATGCGATGCAGAATCCTATCTGTCTTCGCCTTGCAAGCAGCTATTCACAAGCAAACAAACGCCGTTCAACATCTTTCGGCTTCAATTCGTACAGCACACAATTTCCTTACTTCTGAATCATTCCCATGACTTTCAGGCGTTTTGAAATGGCTTGTTGCGTCACTCCCAATAAACCTTCTCCCTTTCAACGCCATTATGGTCTTCGACATCAAAATCACTGTTCTTGAAGCGTTGAAACCATTCTTGTCACGTTATTTCATTAATAGTGGCCTCGCCATAGGTTGAGAGCATTCGATGAGCCTCAGCCGCAGATTTCTTCATATTAAAGCAGAAAATTAAAACCTCCCGCAAATGACGAGAATTTTTCTCGTAAGCTGACATGTTTAATCGAGAATTACTTTATGATGCAAACACAAAACAATTAATATTCCAGTGGTGTTATGTTTACATACAGGGTGGCCACTTTTTCAATGGAGAAAAAGTTAACTCGTATGGTTTAAAAGTTACCAATACAATCCCATTGAAAAAGTGGCCACCCTGTATACCTGAGCTTATTGTATGACATCTAAGATCTGTTTATTTCGACTACCAGTTACCGCTACAGCCATTCATTGCAAAACGGGGAAGCAAAATTGTACATAATAATCTATACTTGAATTTCCATTTCCATAAAAATGCAACTTTATTGTGAGAAAATGGTTACAAATGAATAAATGATTCATTCAAAGTATTACCCATTGTTAGCTACAACTTTTCCCCTTTTTTCTGGTAGAGCTCGAATACCTTAAAAGTGTTAATCTTTTGAGGCTAAGAATGAAGCCTTGTTTTGAAATCATCCTATGAGTGAAACTGCAGATGTGCCAGACTATGTGTGGATTAAGTAATAATCTGACGGAGCAATTTCTGGAGAATACGGCGGCAGGTATAGGAAATCCCATTTGAGCGTATCCAGATAGGTTTTAACGGGTTTATCAACGTGAGGTCAAGCGTTGTCATGCAGAAGAATTACTTTATCGAGCCTTTACTTCTTCTTATCTCAATATCACCATTGAGATGAAAACTTGCTTTTAATTAGGTAACCTTACAATTTAGGTATAGAACCACGTCTTAAAGGAAATTACATCAGTCAACACATTTCATGATAAGCAGGTCATTCCATTCATACTTTTTATCATTCAAATAGGTATGTCTTGTTGAAGCTTGTGATTTTGAACAACCCTGTATGATAAGGGACTTTTTTTATTATACGCAAATGATGATATTGGTAATCCATATCCAAAATTTCAGCTTCCTAGGATTCGACGTACCGAAGTGATGAATGCTCAATTAAAACAATGTTTTGTACCAAAATGAAGTAAATCAATCAATTACTCGAAAAACGCTAGAGATAGGGCCTAGAAATTTAATACATAAATAATCAAACGGTGAACGGGAAAAAGTAAAAATATACTGGGTGTTCTATTCGAAATATCGAACTTGTTAGTACTTTTGGATATAAGCGGCAATACAGCAGCTCTGAAAATATTTCAGATAGATAGAGCAGGGGTTCCTACCCAAGAAACCAAATTTTCGATAAAATCGTAACTTTTTTAGTCCGTAAAATTGTCAGATTGGAGATACAGTAAACCAATTTGTAATATTAGCAGTCTTATTCCATTATGTGAAGGCCGTAAATATATGACGAATCGATGCCAAAACTTCCTCAGAAAAGAATCCGACGACAATATGGCCCTCTTTCTTTATGAAGTTCGAATAAAATTGCCCGATCCGAACAGATCCTCAAACTTCAATAACTTTTCAATAATAATCCGATCTCGCCTTCTCCCTGAGGACGATCCGGGTGCGAAGGACCAGACGATTCCAATTGAAATCGCGTCCATTTTAATAAGGAGATTCAATTAAGTTTATCGCGCGATTAGGACCCCCTAGTGAAAAATCCCGGAAACGGAGGCGAATGACCTGCGGAAATTGAATTATAAGGATATTCTTTTTCGCGTTGATCGATTGAGATTTTAATAAATTCCCATTACGCCCCCCGTTTGTTCCCGGGATTCGCGCAGGGCCGTATCGCGGAGAGAACGATAAGATTAATGCCATACCTTTCCCAACTATAGCTTAAAAAAAACAACGTTAGATTTCAGAAAAAGGAAACATGTGTTTCAGAAAGAAAATTGGATTTCAGAATAGAAGATTAAATTCCAAAAAAACCAAATGGAATTCAGATTAGGAAATCTCATGACTCATAATAGACTTTTATATAGACTTTTCCTTCAATTTTTTCAGATTAGGAAGTTGGAATTCAGAAAAACAAAGTTGTTGTCCAGCATAATGAATTGAATTTCAGAGAGCAAAATATATTTCAGAAAAGGAATATTGTGTTTAAGAAGATATCAATTTAATTTCAGATAATGGAATATGTAATTCAGAACAGTACCAAATATGAGGTACCAGTACAATATTATGTAACATAGGTATTACAATCATATGGGTACCGGAGCATTGTGATGAGCCGATGAACTTGCGAAAAGAGCATCAAGAGTTAGCACCTAATGGTCCTGAGCCTTTTTGTGGAGGAGAGACCATTCTAAGGCAGTGGTCCAACAATAATGGAGTAGGACCCTCTGGAAGAATATTTCTGATCTTGCTAAGGCAAAGAAATTTGTTTTTTGGTGTTTTTATCGACCAATACCAGGAAGCTGTTGAAGCTATTTCAAGCTGAGCTTCGGGTAATGGTGGGAAAGCTGATAGGACATTGTTGGTGCAAATAGCGTTTGTACCGAATGGTTAAGTCTTCAGATGAGATTTGCAGGTTCAGTGGGTAGGATGTAGAAACAGCTGAAAACACCACGTTATAGCCCAGCAATATTCTCTTCGGTACACACATGTACATATGTGCTTTGTTGATGGTTTTCGATCGAGAAGAGTAAAATTAGTGCAAAAACGATTCATAACTACACAAATTTCATTTCTTGCTCACTAGGCCGATTATTTTGACCGTGAAATTAGGGATTGACCAACTACTTGACTTGGAAACAAGCTCGTGAAAAATTATATACTTGATCTTGACTTGAAAAATTATATACTTGATCTTGACTTAATTTGATTGATATTTATTGCTTGACATGATTCAAATTCTTGATAAATAAATACTTGACTTGACTCTAGATTGAAAAACTACTACTTGACTTGAGCTTGACTTGAAATCAATTCAACCTCAAGCCAAGTAACTTTAAAATCAAGCCAAGGCGTGAATCCCACGTGAAATGGACGAATAACGATTGGTTTCGTAAATTATCATGAAAAGGTCTAGAAATGCCGTTTGAACATGAAACATGTATTTTGAGTTCGCAATGTATTTTTCTTCAGGATGACGTAACCACACTATTATACTAGGAATCATTATTTGTATTCAACGCCGTTTCGACTACGATTATGTTATCTTCTGAAACTGTTCAAACAATTCAAGCCTCTGATAAGAATTAGTAATTACTTCTCGTAAGAATTGGACGAGATGAACGAATAAGAAATTCATAAAATATGCTAGAATTCTGAAATTGAAAAATATTCATGACGAAAAGTGTAAGAAAATCTACAAGAACATACCTAAAAATATTCAATCTAAATGCACCCCTGGGAGAGTCAGCGGATGGAGCCGAAGACTTCCGATCCGACCCGAACTGAGGCCGATATTAAATCGTCGCCATCTGGTCCCTTCGAGGCCGGATTCAGCATGCGGCAAAGTCCTTATGACATATTACTTTATTACCGTAATAGAGGGCGCATTGAATTATTAATATAAGATTATAATGGCACATGGCGCACACAGAAACGACCCCCCGGCTCTATGGGTTTATTATATTCTTTCTCTTCTACCGTGAACTGGCTCTAATGCATTTCGTAACACGGTGACATCTCGTCGCTTAATTAAATGTTTACCGAGAGACAGAATCATGTTGCGTTATTGGTGTTTCTTCATTGTTGGGTGTAGTTAGGCGATTCATATTTCATTTTGCCAAACTTTAGTCTGAAATGAAGGTCTTGTGAATTGAGCTCTCTTTTCCTCAAAGTAGAATAATTATCAATAAATTTTGGTAATGTTTCAGTTGATTTGATTTGATGATACAATACAACATGAATCAAATGTAAACTAGATGAACCTGGATATTTTTTTTTCGTTACTAGCACTATCTCTTTTTTTTGATGAAATATTCGTGAAAATACTTTCCATTATCCTTTCATCCTTTGATTTTTTTTATCCCCTCTCAAAAATCTTGGTCCCCGTGAAAAATCCTGATCCTTTCTTGGCCCACCCTATTCTTCAAAGCTGGCAACGCCACTGGTGTCATCGAATTGTATGCTTTCGTCTACAAAAAAATAAAAAAGCATTTCAATAATAACATTATTGATTCAATATTATGTACCTAATCTTTTTCGATATTTAACAATAGAAATAGAAATAGAATTTATTTGCTCTTAAAACATCACAAATAAATAAAATTAACCTTCAATAATTTACAAGGTGCGTCAAAGTTAAATATTTAAAAAATTGATACAATAAATATCCAATACATAATAATAATATTTGGATAACGAATTGAATATTCTAAATAGAATTTGCGTGAAATAATCTAGTTGAAAAAAAATATGAAGTGAAATCATGAAATTGAAAATACAAGATAATATTGAATAAAAATTCTCAATACAAAATTGAAATGTTTATACCGCATAATGGCTGATCCAATAATAAAAAATTAAAAAAGCATTGACGTAAACTAAGCATTTTTGGGAGCTCTTTCATTCATGCGCCAATTGAGCTCTTGGAGACCACCAACATACCTATATATGAAGGATCGAGTTCCTAATTTTACGTCAGATCTCTGAATTTAGAAGATTGATCTTTGTGCGTTCAGAACTTTTCATGTCAAGTGAGAGCATGTTTTTTAATTTATTATCGGTAGGTACATATTACGTATCAATTGAAATTAACTAGATGTTATTCAATTATTTTTGTCTAACGATTTTTAATGAAATTGAAGTGCACCTATCCCACGATATGAAAATAAGGGTAAAGCTACTCTTAACTTACCATGCAAAAGTATTAAAAAAACAATAAATTGACGAAAACGAGGACTTCTAAGGAAACAAATGGAGATTTGAATTGTGCTTTTGATGATTTTTCAGTGGAAAACTACCCTGTTCTCATGAAAAAGACGCGAGAGCAGGGAACTCAGAAATTGAGAGTAAAACAAAATAACGGAAAATTTCAACTCAGTCGGATCTGTTGTCAACGGAACTATAAGATTTTTGTTTTTCGATAATTTTCTTCGTTTATGGTGAAAATTAGCAAACAAGATTTGCATAATATTATCCTCTAAATACACGCCAAATCTCAACCCGACCAAAAATGTAATCATGTAAATATTTGGTGATTCTTTTCCAATATTCTAGAGAACACAGAACAATGAAATATGAATCTAACCTCACTCATACAAAAAAGGTTATTTCATAACAAAAAATTTCTTTCGTCGTGAGCAATATAAATTGAAAAAATATAATAATAGACTAAATATCAGACATTCAAGTTATTGGAATAATTGCAAAAAATACATATTATGTTAAAGTAATTTATTGAATAAAATAGGAACATTCACAATAAATAACTAATAATAAGCGTATTGAAAAAATCACAAATATGAAGGTTCATAATCTTCACCACCTCCAACTACCGCGAATGGAGTAAGTTGGTTTAGCTTTGCCTGGTCCTCTGATTACTTTATCCCAGTTGGCTCCTACTTCGTGGTTAGGTCCAGTGTGATGAATGTTTATAGAACCTAAGGTGTTACCATCTTCACCTCTGGTGAGTGATGGGTCAAATTTCCACCCTTCCTGTTTCTCCTGACCAGGCATTGGGAAGTTTGGGGCTCCGGGTTGAAGAGATCTGACGAATCGTAGGTGATCATATATTTGAGGTCCTTCGGGAACAACATATTCGAAAAGTGATTCTTCATCTACGTCAACTTCTTGCATGGGATAAGCCAAAGCATATTGGAAGGAGATGCAGGCAACTGCGGCAATAAGCAAGAATGATGAAGATGCCATTTCTAAAAAAGAAATAAATAATCAATATATCATATGAGAAATAATCTCCTTTAAACCAAAAATGTCAAAAACACTATTCTCTCGATTTGATAATCACTCATATTCAACAATCGAATAATATTTTGCAAATTTTTCGTTTACTCACCAAAAATATTCGTTTCGTTCGTAGTGGAAGACTTCTTCTTTGGATTCAGTTCACGATTCATATATGGCATTATCGGCAATGTTACTGCATTTTATATCGCTCCCAAGACGAGTAAAGGGGAATACCATGGTCCATACTATCTTGTTAGATGTCTATTCTCAAAGACAAGCATAGTATGGAGTTCGGGATTTACAACTACCGAGTTTGATGACTCCTAAAGCTCAAATAACCTGACCTTTCTGCGAATATTCACGATTCGAGCCTAATGTTAGCTACTTTTGTCTGTCAAGGTCGACAGTGATGAATAAAATCCTCTGTCCGGAAAAGGTGTTGTTTTATATGTCGTTGCAAATGGTTTTTTATCCCTTTTGTAATTGATGACAATTAGTTCTGTTTGCAAGAATTGCTACATTTTATGGCTGAAGATCTCAAAAAATATATAATTTATACAATATATTTTTTGTCATCAAGACACTCATTCTACTATTAGAATTTTCAAATTGAAACATGAAACAAGTATTTGAGAGAAATTGCTTACCATTCCTGTTAGTGTACTATTTTCATTGGATTGGAAAATAAATATGATCTTTTGTTCTATACATATACCTATGATGAAAGTTGATCATTTTATGAAGACTATCAAATCTAAACCAAAAATCCGTTTGTTTCATATCTCAACACACTTGAATAATTATGACAATCTTCTGGAGTTCTTATATGGTACATAAAATACAGGGTGTTTCCTAAACATGCGGCAAAAATTCAGGGGGTTGTTCCTTGGACTATTTTAAGCATGTTTTGTCCTTGGATGATTTTTGAAAAACTTCTTTGTTTCGAAGATACAGAGCGAACAACATTTTTCATATTTTTAAAATTAATAATAGTTTAAATAAAAATGCGTACCGCACTGTGTTTACTAAGTAGGTACAATTTATTTTTAAATTTGTTCAACAACATTCCAATTACTAAAAACGGCCAGTTTTTTGACTAGAAATTGATAAGTGCAGATGGTAAAGGAATACAGATTAAACACGGTTTTCATTTGAATTCGTTTTGTGATGTATTAGCAATTAACATTTTATCTTTGACTATTATGAATCGCTATAGGGTTCGGCAGTCAATGAGGAGAAGATTGGATGCTTGTATGCTGGCTAGAGGTGGTCATTTTCAACAGTTTTTGTAGGTTGAGTTGAATTTTCATGTAATTTTTCATAATAAAATGTTATTATCTGAAATTTTGTTTCCCCTATATCTTCGAAACAAATAGGTTTTTCAAAAATCATCAAAGGACAAAATATTCTTAGAATTGTCCAAGGAACAACCCCCTGAATTTTTGCCGCATGTTTAGGAAACACCCTGTATATTGAAACCTTTAAAAAAGACTTCGTTAGAATTCATTTTCCACAATGAAGAACGTCCAATAAGGTTCTGCGTAGTGTCAAATATAACTTGAAATTTAAAATGGAAAAAGAATACTCTAAAGACTTCGATCCGTACTGTTAGGTATGAGTAGCCAATCGTGCATAAATAGTCAATTAAATGCAACTTTTATGTTTTCTGTAAGTACGAAAGATCTAGGATGTTAAAAGTGGCGTAGACAACATTATACAGGATCTGTTCGGAGGTAGGTATGCAAATATCTCCCAAAATACATGAAATTTTCGATATAAAAATCCAAAACCTAGAATGAAATTTCGAGATGAAACTTTCCTTTCACCAACAAGAAAAAAATTGTAATTACATTCCTCCTTCAGAATATTAATTGAAAGTATGTATATCATTCACTTAAAGAGAAAGAACATAATGCTTCATGGGATATCGAATTATTATTAGATGCTGACATTTTTGATCAATTCTTCGCTGGAAATCCCGAAAATTTAGATGATCTTTTTTGCATCTTTTTGCTATCGAAATTGGATGGACTGTGATGGGGCAGCAAACTAATTTTAAAAACGGAATGATATTTTCGGGATCACAAATTGTTCCTTAGTAACTTCTAAGTATAAAAGATCCAGTCGAATATGATAGTACAGTTGACCATTTGATAGATGCATCTAAATCATGTGTTAATGTTAATGTTTCTTGTGAAATGAATAAGGAATCATATCTAAATAATTGTGGATTGAAAGCTGATTATACTATGAAAGTTGTAGAAGGGTCGAAAATCATTGATGAAACTACAGAAGATGGTCAATTTATTTCTAATGTAGATGAAAAAAGTTCAGATGATAAATTATATGTGATGTAAATGTAGTTGATTACAGTAAAGATTTTAAATCAGCTGATAAAAATACTAATGAGGAAAAAGTAGAGTTGCAGGAAAAAGAATTAAATAATGAGGTGCAATTTTAATCAAAGAAAATGTTATCGCTGTGAAGAAAACAGAGGCTACTGATGATGAAGTAATAGATCACAAGGGAAATGAGACATCAGTAGAACAACAAAAAACGAAGAACATCCCTAAAAGTAAAATATAAGTAAAGAATGAAGATGAAAAAAGGCATAAATGCAAATAGCTAAAGATACTGATAAGTTAGTAGAAATCAAGAAAGGGAGTAAAATAAAACAAAAAAGACGTGAAAAAGGCAGAAAGAAAAAGTGACCGCATACAAGAATGACGAAGATGCCTGTTAAGAAGGAAGGAGATAACCAGATGAAGAAGAAGATCTTTAAGAAAGAAGAGTTGTATATATGATTTCAATTTTTTACTTGGTGACGATGCTTCAACTAATTTCAAAAGATCACTAAAAAGATCGAATGAAATTTATTGAATTGGAGAAAAAAGTAATCTGTTTTCACTGTATGATAATTTTTTAGCTAACATCCTAGATTATTCATTTTATTCTAGGTTATCAAAACCTTTCAGCAATATCATTGTATAATTTCCGATTTACATGAAGTAAAAAGCTTTTTAATTCCTTCATTTCAAATCTGCTCTAATAGGATTTTCAGATTATATACCTCAGTTTTTTAAGAACGAGATCGTTGTCTGCAATATTTAAAATCGGAAAACATGGGTGTTTTTTAACCTAACCTAACCTTACTTAACCATCAAGGAATTAACTAGGAGCATTTGAATCTAAAACCTTTCTTGATATAATTTCAAATCGCCGAGTCTTTTTTTTCGCAAGTTATCCTGTTTTCGGTTGGCTAAAGACAATTTAACGTAAAACCTCGAATACTAGCCACTTCCTACTTCATTTTACAACTAACCACTGATTTTTGTTTTGGTTTCTATGTGAAAGAAATTTATTTTGAATTGCTATGTACCTAGAATGAATATTTCTGCAATATTTCGTGGACATAGTATTATTTTAATTTCAATCACTAATCACTGAGGTTACATTCAATCTTATCATTATGAGTCAAATTATTGCGAAAAAATAGCTATTATTACAACTAGGGAAATATGAATAGTATATTTCCCGAGGTTGTCAAAGTTACATCCCGAGGGCGGAGCCCGAGGGATGTATAGACAACCGAGGGAAATGTATTCATATTTCCCGTGGTGTAATCAATAGTTTTTTTCTGATTGAAACAATCTGATAAGGAAAAATTATTATTAGATTGTATATTTTTGTAATAATTAAATTTTTAACGTTGCTATGGGCCATGTTTCTGAGAATCTTGGTTGACTGGTTTCATTTTGACGTCTTGTCAAAAATAAAATTAATGAAAAAATGTCGAACTACGTCGAAACTCAAGCGGCAAAGGCCCGTGAATCTTTGGTTCCAGCCAAATCTCAAGCTGCCTACAGTAAAGAGTACGAATGCTTTCAGGAGTGGAAAAGAAAAAAATTGGTGGACGGTGTGAGCGATAGTATTTTGTTAGCATATTTCCAAGATTTGGTATGTTGCTCTGATTCTTGTTATTCTTGATGTATGATTAATTCATTCGATCCCCAGTCCCAGAAATATTCTCCAAACACGTTATGGCCGAAACTATCGATGTTAAGATCAATGCTACATTTGAAGGAAAAAACTGATGTCAAATTATTCGATGAAGTCGAAGCATTTGTTAAGAACAAAAATAAAGGATACGTTCCTAAAAAATCATCAGTGTTGTCCCGGGAGCAGCTCAAGACATTCTTGAGTGAAGCTCCTAATGACGTTTTTTTGATGTATAAGGTAAAAGTTTCATTTTGATTTCCTCTGTTGATAAGATTTTTACATTCATAATTTTGAAGGTTGTTTTAATAATGGAAATCTTTGGCGCCTGCAGAACACGAGAGTTGGTGAATATGCTATCTTCAGATATCGAAGATCGTGGTTCGGTAATCATAATCAAAGTCTCAAAGACTAAGAATGATATAAACAGAATATTCACTATAATTGATGAAGAAGATCTGGGTGCTGCTCGTTTGGTGAGGGAGTATTCAGCGTTGCGCCCGCAAGGCGTTCTTAGGTTCTTCGTAGCTTATAGGAATAAGAAGTGTACTCTTCAGCCTGTCGGCAAAAATACCTTCGGAAAAATTCCGAGTAAGGTTGCTGAATGGTTGGGTTTAGATAATCCGAAAACCTATACAGGTCATTGTGGAAGACGAACATCCGCGACATTGGTTGCCGATGCGGGAGCCTCAATGACAACACTCAAGAGACATGGTGGTTGGAAAAGTTCGTCTGTTGCAGAAGGCTATCTGGCGGACAGTATGCTGCACAAAAATAAGGTAGCGAAGATGATAGCAGGTGTGGAGGGTGAGCCATCTGCAGCATCACAATCTTTGAAGACCGTTTTGGGAGAATCGTCCGAGACTGCTGCTGCAAGGAATGTTCTCAAGAAAACTGTAGTCTCGTCGTCGAATAATTATGAACAAGATATTTCTTCTTCCTTTGTATCTGGTGGAAATACTTTTAGTGGAAATTTCAACAATTGCAGTTTCCATTTTGTTACTAAATAAAGAAATAGTTTCATATTTCCCTAGGGAAATATGAACTGACGTTTCATATTTCCCTTGGGAAATATGAGTGTGTTATGACACATGGTAACTAAGGCGATATAGCTCAATATTGGTTCGATCAGAAAAAAATATATTTTCAACGAACTTCACAACAGCATTCAAATCTCCCACCTAAATCGGAACTAATACCCAATCTTTATTTCTCCATCTTTTGAAAGTAATCCAACTAAGGTGGATGTTTCGGTTCGAGCTTCACTATGAAATTTTCATTTGTGAGTCTAGCTGTATCTCAAGATTATTTTCAGCAAAAATCAATAAAAGACGCAAATATCGGCATTTGAGTTCTTGGAAAGAGCGCATAGAATATATACATATATCTACCTACATAATAGGTTCATTCAATTTATTCAATAAAATAGGAATAGTATTTCGTATTTTCGAAAGTTATCATTTTTTGGAATAAGGGCAAATATTATATATACACATTAGGCTTAGGTAATTTATTCAATAAAATAGGAACTGTAACAATAAATAAATCATAATAAGCGTATTGAGAAAAAAATCACAAATATGATGGTTCATAATCTTCACCACCTCCAACTACCGCGAATGGAGTAAGTTGGTTTAGCTTTGCCAGGTCCTCTGATTACTTTATTCCAGTTGGCTCCTACTTCATGGTTACGTCCAGTCTGATGAATGTTGATAGAACCTAAGGTGTTACCATCTTCACCTCTGGTGAGTGATGGGTCAAATTTCCACCCTTCCTGTTTTCCTTGACCAGGCATAGGAAAGTTTGGGGCGCCGGGTTGAAGAGATCTGGCGTATCGTAGGTGATCATATATTTGTGGTCCTTCGGGAACAACAAATTCGAAAAGTGGTTCTTCATCTACGTCAACTTCTTCCATTGGATAAGCCAAAGTGTATTGGAAGGAGATGCAGGCAACTGCGGCAATAAGCAAGAATGATGAAGATGCCATTTCTGAAAAAAAAAATATTCACCTTTAAATTGTGTCAAAAATGCTTTTATCCTGATTTGATAATAACTCATATTTAACAATCAGTTGATGTTTTGAAAAGTTTTTATTTCTTACCAAAAATATTCGTTTTCGTTTGTAGTGGAAGACTTCTTCTTTGGAAACAGTTCACGATTCATGTATGGCATTATCGGCAATGTTACTGCTTCTTATATTGAACTCAAGATGAGAAAAGGGGAATACCCCCGGTCCAGATTATCTTGTTAGGCACCTATACTCTGAAAATAAAGCATGGAATGGAGTGCGGGATTCACAACTATCGAGTTTGATGAAGCTGATAAAACTTGATCTTTCTGCGAATATTGACGAGTCGAACTTAATGTTAGGTACTTTCTCCTGTATCAAGGTCAACAGTGATGAATAGAGTTCACTGTCGGTTAAATTTTTGTTTTAGATATCGTCGCAAACGAATTTTGTTAATGTCTTTCGTAATTAATTGAATATAATTAGTTATTTTGCAGAATTGGTTCAATTCGTATACAGGGTGTCCCGTAAACCGACGTTAACCCGGCGCATGCTGATAGCTTAGTCCTGCCTGACCAGAATATCCGAATTCGATTTCATTAAATGTGTCTTAGTTTTCGAGATATTGACAGTTGTATGAAATTACATAATAGAGTGCCACCATGAATTATTACAAATAAGAGGAACAAATCGATATGATTTATTGCCTCGGAAGAGCTGAAAGGAATACTTTTCGAGCATCACGAATTTATGTATAAAAATGTCCTGAAACAAGACGAGATGGATTAAAAAAATTGGAATTTGAATTTTTTAGTAGGTATCAAGAGAGTTGAAATCATCACAGATTTTTTCAAACAAAGACCTCTGCAAACATTTGAATTTCGTTGTGTTTCAATTTTGTGAAACAAAAAGTCCAATAAAATTGGTAAAATCTATAAAAACCAAATGGAATTTTATTTTTTCTAAATTTTTGTTACTGTGTTAATGTTAATTAATTGTCTGAATATTCAGGTTTGACTAGGTTTATTGAGTATTAAAATTGCATGAGGAATTTCGTGAAATACCTTGTTCCTTTAGTTTTTCCTCCTTCATCCGGATAATCATTCAAATTTAAGGAATTTTCATGTACAGGTTGTTTTTTTGGGTTGAATCTTATTTATCAATTTTTCCTATGCCAGATCTGAAAAAAAATTGAGTTACAATGTCTGTTTGATCCTGAAGTACTTGTTGCAGAGAATAAACGTACTAAATATTATGGAAATATAAAGGGTGGTTCGAAACATATGGGAATAAATTGACAAAATCAATAAAACACCCTGTATCTTGATTATAAATGGAGATAGACCATTCAAATATAGGTTATTCTGACCCACCTCAGTGTTCACTATCTGCCCTTAGCTTCCGCCCATTTACCAATGAATCACCCTGTATATATAAAAGAGGATATATGGATATTATGTAAGAGCATCACGTTCAAACGACGGCACCGAATTGGATAATTTTTTTTTTTTGGTTCATTACTGCGAGAATAAATGACCGAAAACATAGTTGTTCAGATTTCTCGAAATCGAGTGATAAAAGAAAAAGAAGATTACAGAGAAGAAATTACACAACCTGCGCGGAGCAGGGGAGGGCAGCAATAATTAAAAGGTTGCTGTTACGATTTTGTGGGAATGAGATGAAAACTATAGAGCTACCTGTTGGATCAATTATCAGAAGTCAAGAAAAATCATAAAAAATAAAAATCGTTTTCAAAGGATGACCCCATTTTCCATTACCCTGAAACAGTAGCAGGGCAAAATTATTGAAAAATGTTCCTGAAATATAGATCTTTGAATACATTAGCTTGATCAGTTAACTCTAAAAAAACTCTTTTTTATCTTTGCTTGAATTCTTTATAAAAAAGGCGATATTTTAACAGTAGATTCCTGGAGTCAAAGAAAGACTTTTTTTTACCATTATTTTTTCGATTGAAAATGTTTTTCGGTTGGAAAGATAAGGGCTGTTGAAAATCCATACAAACATTTATTTTTTAGTTCTCCCAAATGGTTCTATCGAAGGAAATTATTTTTAGAATATATTTTTCATTGATATGATGAATCTTCTCCCAACACAAAAATCCATCCAAATCTTCTAATCCATAAAAAACCATCGCATAAACTTTGTCTATTCAATTAATTGATGCAGGGTGTTTCTAAAATGGAGGTAAAAAAAGATGTGAGAAAAATAGTCTATAAAAATAGACCCACAAAAGTTTTTTTTTTCAAGAAACATGATGTTTTAATTTTTTTCGGGTTTTTTTTTCTGATACAGCCTGAACTTATTGAAATGTCAAATTGCAATTCGACAAAGATATTCCAATTTGAAGTTTTCATCATGTGATATGCTAATTTCGAATGAAAATCTACAGGGTGATATTTTTCTGGAGCAGTGCCTGCTTTTTTTCTCCAGAAACTTTTTTGGTGGACCACTCATGCATTGTAGTTTGATGAATTATAAAAAGAAACTGAGGTTAAATACTTGAATTATTTGTTTCTCGGAGTACTGTGGTATATGCTACCGATTTTTAGAAAAAACACAAACACCTATTTCGAAATCTTCAGGAAATTACAAATTATCATAAAAATCCAGGTAGTTAGCAGTGATAAATAAATTATTAGTTTAGGTATCAGTATTTTGTCGATCTATCTAAGGAATCTCTCTTTTTTATTTGAACCCCAAATTTAGGAACACCTATATGAAATACGTTAGAATGTGCATGTTGGGATTGATATAGATGTTTGCATTTGTTCTATTCTTTGTTTTGATAAAATTTTGACGTCGAGGTAAAATCAGTTTTTCTAGTAGGTCACAGGGGTAGCCATATTAAAAAGATTATGAGGCACTGGTCTAACCCAATCTTTTAGCAATATTTTCAGCGAAAACTCTTTCGTGGAATATGTGTAGCTCTATCAATATTCTATTATTTCAAAAGAAATTTTGTTCAGGTGAATGATTCGATTTAAATTCCGCTATGAAATTTTCTTTTAACACTGTATCCTTATCTTTTGATAATACTTTCAGCAAAAGTTCTCGGAGTTTCTGGAATGAGGGCAAAAATTCTATATACATAATAGGTTTAGGTAATTTATTCAATAAAATAGGAACATCAATAACAAATAAATAATGAGAAGCGTATTGAGAAAAAAAACACGAATATGATGGTTCATAATCTTCAGTCTTCACCATCTCCAACTGCCGTGAATGGAGTAAGTTGGCTTAGCTTTGCCTGGTCCTCTGATTACTTTATCCCAGTTGGCTCCTACTTCGTGGTTAGGTCCAGTGTGATGAATGTTGATAGAACCTAAGGTGTTACCATCTTCACCTCTGGTGAGTGATGGGTCAAATTTCCACCCTTCCTGTTTTCCTTGACCAGGCATTGGGAAGTTTGGTGCTCCGGGTTGAAGTGATCTGACGTATCGTTGTTGATGGTATATTTGAGATTCTCCAGGGTGAACATAGACGAAAGATGGTTCTTCATCTACAACAACCTCTTCCATAGGATAAGCTAAGCTGTATTGGAAGTAGATGCAGGCAAATGCGGCAAAAAGTAGGAATGATGGAGAAGCCATTACTGAAAAAAAAATCATATTCATATCTTGCTAGGAATAATAGTCTCTCGATTTAATGATCATTCATATTCAATAATTCAATATGGTTTTTTATACCTACCAAAAATATTTGTTTCCGTTTGTAGTGGAAGACTTCTTCTTTGCATTCACAATTGGTGTATGCCACTATTCGCAATGTTACTGCCATTTATATCGATCTCAAGACGAGAAAAGGGGAATACCCCGGTCCAGATGATCTTGTTAGCCATCTACTCTGAAGATAAAGCTTAGCATGGAGTGCGGGATTCACCTACAGAGTTTGATGACTGTTAAAGCTGATAAAACTTGATATATATTAGATAATTTCGCTTGTGTCAAGGTTCACAGTGATAATGAAAAGAAATTACTAGCGTAAAAATGTTTCAGATATCTTTTCAATATGAACTTTCCTTCCTTTTCTTAAGGTCTTCATCGTCTATTAAAATCAATCTCATTGAAAAAAATTGATTTAGGTTATCTATTTTCACAATGCGTTCCATTACCCTCTTAATGTGTATGAGACTGGAAAATTCGTAAACATAAAAATTAGTCTGAAAATGTTTACAGAATGTTTTATTGCATCGAGATACCAATTGTTTTGAATATTTGACTAATTTTTTACTCAATACTAGGATGAATAACAATAGAGAGCCATATCTAATTTGAAATGCAATTACTTGTTATCCATAAATAATAAAATAAATAAAACTGGAATGAAAATAAAACTTTTGAAGCTTGAAACAATTAATTTTCTGTCCAAAATGAAAATCGAATCAGGAGAACTTTTTTTTTTTCTATTCAATTTTTGTATTCTTCATAATAATATTCCACTATGGAGAGAATAAAACTTTTAGTAGGAGTTAGAAAAATATTTTTCTTGTAGGATTCCAAAGGTTTCTCATTCAAATTTAGTTTTCTGGGTTAAAACAACAGAATAGTAATCGAAAATCACTAGTACTCTTATGCCTGTAGAATTTTCAATATTTATGTATTTAATTGATATCCATACTGTTAGATCATGGAATTTTGGAGTTAGTTTTCTTCTGAATTCCTGATCCAAGATTGAGATTCAATTATATCTTTCATGCTGCCTTTAGGAGAAAAACTACACATTAAATTCATTTTCAGGTTCTCTATGGAATATGTAGGTAAAGGATTATTGTTTGTCGAGCAAATATACTGTGGCGTACCCAGACATAAGCCTTGCTTATGTCTTGCATACGATTTCTCAACTCTACATCTACCTAATATCTATTAATAATATCAAAAACTGCCAGCCCAAGTACCTACAAAATATGAAAGGCGAAGCATTTTGAAAATTATTCATTTTAGGCATAACATATCTCAACAAGAAATTAAGACTTCTCATTAGGCTATCCGACAGGAAAAAAATCAGGGCATGAATGAATGGATGTATTAACATTTTTTGGGGGGTCATTCTCTTTCCAAGAGTTTTCGACCAATCGAACACAATAGTGTTCGATCGATCGATAGTTTCGGATGTAGGTATACACCCGAAATCTAAACTTCTTTGGTGTTGTCACGGAAAAACTGGGTAATTATTTTTCGACATTATTCTTGAAATTTTAACATAGTTCTGCTTTGAGGATCAACATAAAAATTCGCATCGAGGATTGCAATTATCATTGTACAGGATTAGCAATTTTCGATGTTTAAGCACTACAACTTTTGAATCAGAACGGATAGATAAAATCTGATACTTCATGCTCGTTCTCTTTTTCTGAGACTCATAGAGTATTATTCATTTTTGCCACCTTCTTTTGTTTTCGAGTTATATGCGATAATTGGAAAAATAACGATATAAAAAAAATGAATATCTCCGCTATTATTGAGGATAAAACATTATAGAGGCACTAGAGCAGAAATTTTCCATTACGAAGCTATGACCCGAAGTTATGTTTTTTCAAATGAAAAGACTAGATTTCTGTGCTTCAACATGTGCATTCAACTTCATCCAAAAAAATCATCAACGAACTTCATAAACGATCTCAGACCAAACTCGCAAATTATGTAATAATGTAGCTCTATCAATATTCTTTTATTTCGGAAGAAATTTTGTTCAGGTGAATGATTCGATTCAAATTCAGTTATGAAATTTTCATTTAACAGTGTAACCTCATCTTTTGATAATATTTTCAGCAAAAGTTCTCGGAGTTTATGGAATGAGGGCAAAAATTATATATACATAATAGGTTTAGGTAATTTATTCAATAAAATAGGAACAGTAACAATAAATAAATAATAATAAGCGTATTGAGAAAAAATCACGAATATGCTGGTTCATAATCTTCACCATCTCCAACTGCCATGAATGGAGTAAGTTGGCTTAGCTTTGCCTGGCCCTCTGATAACCTTATCCCAGTTGGCTCCTACTTCATGGTTACGTCCAGTGTGATGAATGTTGATAGAACCTAAGGTGTTACCATCTTCACCTCTTGTGAGTGATGGGTCGAATTTCCACCCTTCCTGTTTTCCTTGACCAGGCATTGGGAAGTTTGGGGCTCCAGGTTGAAGTGATCTGACGTATCGTTGTTGATGGTATATTTGAGATTCTTCAGGCTGGACATATACGAAAGATGGTTCCCCATCTACAACAACCTCTTCCATAGGATAAGCTAAGCTGTATTGGAAGTAGATGCAGGCAAATGCGGCAATAAGTAGGAATGATGGAGAAGCCATTACTGAAAAAAATCATATTCATATCTTGCTAGGAATAATCATCACTCGATGTAATGATCATTAATATTCAACAATTCAATATGGTTTTTTATACGTACCAAAAATATTCGTTTCCGTTTGTAGTGGAAGACTTCTTCTTTGCATTCAGTTCACAATTGGTGTATGCCACTATTCGCAATGTTACTGCCATTTATATCGATCTCAAGACGAGAAAAGGGGAATACCCCGGTCCAGATGATCTTGTTAGCCATCTACTCTGAAAATAAAGCTTAGCATGGAGTGCGGGATTCACCTACAGAGTTTGATGACTGCTTAAGCTGATAAAACTTGATCTATATTAGATACTTCCGCTTGTGTCAAGGTTCACAGTGATAATGAAAAGAAATTACTAGCGTAAAAATCTTTCTTATATCTTCAAAATATGATTTTTCTTTCCTTTTCTTAAGGTCTCCATCGTCTATAAAAATCAATCTCATTGAAAAATGTTCACAGTATGTTTTATTGCATCGAGATACCAACTGTTTTGAATATTTGACTAATTTTCAACTCAATACTAGAATGAATAACAATAGAGAGCCATATCTAATTTGAAATGGAATAAATTGGTATCCATAAATAAATGAATGTTTTGACTGTATATATCCGTGAGGTTGCGATCACACTCAAATGCGAAAACTGGAATGATTATAAAATTTTGAAGCTTGAAACAATTTTCTGTCCAAACGAAATATCGAATCAGGATAACTCTTTTTTTTTTCTAATCAATTTTTGTATTCCTCATAATCATATTCCAATACGGAGAGAATAAAAGTTTTAGTAGGAAAAAATAAACTTGGAGGATTCCAAAGGTTTCTCATTCAAATTTAGTTTTCTGGGTTAAAATAGCAGATTAGTAATCGAAAATCACTATTACTCTTAGGCCTATAGGATTTTAAATATTTATGTATATAAATTGATATCCATAGATCATGGAATTTTGGAGTTAGTTTTCTTCAGAATTCCTGATCCAAGATTTAGATTCAGTGATATCTTTCATGATGTCTTGAGGAGAAAAACTACACATTAAATTCATTTTCAGGTTTTCTATGGAATATGTAAGTAAAGGATTATTGTTTGTCATCTGTGCTGTGGCGTACCCAGACATAAGCCTTGGGGGGGATAAAGAAAAAAAAATTGGTTATATGTTTCCGATGTCCTTTGACCTTACAGATACTTCTTGAGATTGATTTTCACCTGTTGAAGTGTCAGCTGTTGTATTCAAATGGAAAAAACTTGAAGATTCGCCTGCATTAATTTTCCTTCTTTTGAAGAAGTTTTCCAAAGAAGTTAGCTTACTCATAATAAGATTGTGATATATAAGATTGTACCTTATAATGGTTTGTCCTCCTGGGGGGATATATCCGTCTTATCTCCTCTCTTGGGTACGCTACTGCAAATATATGTATAACCCTTTTTTTCTCCTTCAATTTTTATTGATTGTTCATTTTGTTCTAAATTCTCAACGATTTTTCAGTTGTGTAAATAATTACTTTGTCTGATTTTCATTTGATTATACAATTTAGGGACTATTACCTAGAATGATGTTCTTTTTATGTAAGTATATAAATTTTTTGGTACCTATCCATACGGATAGATCATGGTATTTTGGAGCTGCTTACTTTTAGAATTCGTGATCCAAAATTGATATTCTGTGATATCTTTCAGGGTGCCCATTATATTTTTCCTTCAGGATCAACCACTTTCAAGAAAATGTTGAAATGGAGGTTTCAGGTGGAGGTACAGCGTTATTCTTCGTCAGGTAAAGATGTATAAACCTTTTTCCTCTTCAATTTCTGTTAATTGTTTATTTTGTTCTGAACGATTTTTCGTAATTTTTTTTCTGTTTTTGATTAATTATTTATTCAGATTGTATAATAAGTTCATGTTAGACACCGTAGTTTTGATTTTCAATTTGGTAAACATTGATTCTAGGACTTTTGGCCTGTTTGGTCAAGTGTGAATAAATGAATCGAATTATCGAAGAGATTTTTGTGCCTTATGCCTAAGATACATAGTTTTCAAAATGCTTCGAATTTCATGTTTGTACGGAGTCTGGCAGTATACTTTCCACGCATACAGTTTAGAAGGGATAACATTTCTCAACTCTACTTAATATCTACTAATAATATCAAAAACTGCCAGCCCAAAAAAAATATACCTATATCTCCGCTATTTTTGAGGATAAAACATTATAGAGGCACTAGAGCAGAAATTTTCCATTACGAAGCTATGACCCAAAGTTATGTTTTTTCAAATGAAAAGACAAGATTTCTGTGCTTCAACATGTGCATTCAACTTCATCCAAAAAAATCATCAATGAACTTTATAAACGATCTCAGACCAGACTCGAAAATTATTAAATAATGTAGCTCTATCAATATTCTTTTATTTCGAGAGAAATTTTGTTCAGGTGAATGATTCGATTCAAATTCCGTTATGAAATTTTCATTTAACAGTGTAACCTAATATTTTGATAATATTTTCAGCAAAAGTTCTCGGAGTTTCTGGAATGAGGGCAAAAATTATATATACATAATAGGTTTAGGTAATTTATTCAATAAAATAGGAACAGTAACAATAAATAAATAATAATAAGCTTATTGAGAAAAAATCACGAATATGATGGTTCATAATCTTCACCATCTCCAACTGCCATGAATGGAGTAAGTTGGCTTAGCTTTGCCTGGCCCTCTGATAACCTTATCCCAGTTGGCTCCTACTTCATGGTTACGTCCAGTGTGATGAATGTTGATAGAACCTAAGGTGTTACCATCTTCACCTCTGGTGAGTGATGGGTCAAATTTCCACCCTTCCTGTTTTCCTTGACCAGGCATTGGGAAGTTTGGGGCTCCAGGTTGAAGAGATCTGACGTATCGTACGTGATCATATATTTGAGGTCCTTCGGGAACAACAAATTCGAAAAGTGGTTCTTCATCTACGTCAACTTCTTGCATGGGATAAGCCAATGTGTATTGGAAGGAGATGCAGGCAACCGCGGCAATTAACAGAAATGATGAAGATGCCATTTCTGAAAAACAAAAAATATGCACCTTCAACCTTCAAATCGTTCCAAAAATATACACTATTCCCATTGTCTTGCAAATTTTTTTTTCACTTACCAAGAATATTCGTTTCCGTTTGTAGTAGAAAACCTCTTCTTTTGATTCAGTTCAGAATTGATGTATGCTACTATCGGAAATGTTACCACCATTTATATCGATCTCAAGACGAGAAAGGGGAATACCCCGGTCCAGATGATCTTGTTAGCCGTCTACTGTGAAAATAAAGCTTAGCATGGAGTGCGGGATTCACCTACAGAGTTTGATGACCCTTAAAGCTGATAAAACTTGATCTTTCTGCCAACATTGACGAGTCGAGCCAAATGTTTAGACACTTTCGCCTCTGTCAAGGTCGAATGTGATAATGAAAAGAAATTACTGGTGTGAAAATATTTCAGATTTCTTGACAATATGACTTTCTTTTTCAAATGGAATTTATCATCTCTCATTGACAAAAATTGATTCAGTTTGTCTATGTATACAATGTGTTTCATTTCAATTCTCTAGTTATTATTCTTAAAATTAGAATTTTTAGCTCAATAATGATGAATAACCCAATAATAAAGAAAAAATGTGTTCATTTCATAAAAGAATGACAGTCTTCGACTCAATTCCATCGATAAAATCTACAGGGTGTCCCAAATTCTTCCATTGTATAGATTAATCAGGTCATATACATTGTATCCCATTTAAAAAACACCCTCTATATCTCTAAAACAATAATCAATTTCCAATTACATGGGACACTCTATATATGACTTCATTATGATAATACGATATACAAAAAAAGAATTGAAATTCGAAATAAATGAAACATAAATAATATAGGGTGTCCTTAGAAAAAATTCGAAAAACGAAATATATTCGATACGGATGACATTTTTGAAAAACCAATAACGGGATGCAGCTAAACAACTCTCGTGAAAAATATAGGGTGTCTCATTAAAAAACACCAACCCTCCTTCATGAGTATATCTCTGTAACTGTAATTAATTTCTATGATCTGTTATGACTATCATATCAACTTGAAAATTAGTGGAAAAAAGAATTTTTCGAACATCTAGAACAAACCAAGATATAACGAAACATTTGAAATGGTCATTTTTCAGAAACGTCCGAGAACGAATCAAAATATCTATGATCTGCTTTATGTTATCTCATTATTTTGAAAAAAGAAATCGGTAGTCCTTGACTATTTTTTCTCTAATTTTTTCAGTTCTCGAGATGATTTCAGTGAGTATCGAATTTGGGACACCCTGTACTCCTCGCTGTATTCTTTATCAACACAATGAAATTATTCCTTAACGTATACCCCTATTCATTGTTATTATGAATCCCTGTTCATCAATGTGACGATTCTGAAATCCTGAATTTTGAAAAGATTACTTTTCCTCCTGTATCTATATCTATCTATCTATACAACAAAAAACAGAGAAGATGAGGAAAAACTATTGGAATGAAGCTGCAATTGAATAAAAAGTTGATAAAAAGGCCAAATGGATTTTAGAGAAAATGAACTACTAACTTCGTTGAGATTCCTCCAGATCTCACGTCATTATTTTCCTGATTTTTATCGATTGTCGGTTGGAATTATCTATGGTTTTGACTCCACCATCAACACAATATTTTGCGCGAAGTTTGAAATTGTTGTTTCATAAGAACAATTTTAATATCAACTATACAAGGTGGGCCAAATTGGACACTTTATGAATGGGAAGTAGTATTTCAATACCATAGACTTCAGTTTGCGGAAAATTCAATTAACGTCATTGAATTCTACGTAGAAGGTTGCCACATGAATGTTTTTATAGCAATGAAAAATTCAAATTCAGAAATATTTTGAAAATGAATATTTTCAAAAAACACCCTGTAACTTTGAAACAATGATAGCTATGGAGTGGATCGGTTTTCGCCAATGAGTTTCTATGAAAATTGGCCCTCAGACACCGATATCAGTTTTCGCCTATCTAGTATAGAAAAAAAAGTGTCCAATTTGGCCCTACCATGTACGTCGATATTGTGGTCCTGGAAAAATCGGACAATTATTTCCATGGTTCTGGTCAAGCAATCAGAATGAAATTCCGCTAAAGACTTGAAATTGCCCTTCTACATCTAAATGCAAATTCTAATTTAGATCGCATTAGGTAATAGTGTTAAATGACTGAATTCAATAGTTTCCATCGACGATTCCTTTTTGTTCTAGTTTCGGAAGTGTAATTTCGAATATTTGATTTGATATCATCAATAAACATTAGATACTTAGCATTTGGCAAATTCTGCAAATTTTGATCTGAAAAATTCATTGTGATAATTTTTCTCTACGATTCAAAAAATTAAAAGTTAGGGGAATTTGTATGTGTGTCAATCTGCCTTAAACATTTCAATGAGTTTCAAAAGTCGTAAAATTATAGCTTAAATTAACAGAACCACAATTTTTTGCATTCAGTTAGTTTTATTTATCAACGCTGACCTTGACTCAAACAAAACTTAATGTAGGTTAGATCCGTCAATATCCGCAGGAGTTTTATCATCAATTAAACAGTTGTAAATCCCGAAGTTCAGATACATGCTTCATCTTCGCTGAATCCTTTGAGAATGAGAAATTCAAATACGGTATCACGGTATTCCCCCTATCAAACAACTCGAGATAGATATAAATTGCAGTAACATTGCAGATAGTGGCATACATCCATTAGGAACTGAATTCAAAGAACAAGCAAAAGGAAACTCATAATTTTCGGTAAGTAAAACATTTAATTTTCAAAATAAAAATAACATTGAAATATTGAATCATCGTGGGAGAATATTTCTCATATGATATATTGATCACTAATTTTAATTTTTTCGTTTGTTTTTAGAAATGGCATCTTCATCATTCTTGCTTATTGCCGCAGTTGCCTGCATTTCCTTCCAATAC
This sequence comes from Harmonia axyridis, assembly GCF_914767665.1. Classification (NCBI taxonomy): domain Eukaryota; kingdom Metazoa; phylum Arthropoda; class Insecta; order Coleoptera; family Coccinellidae; genus Harmonia; species Harmonia axyridis. The sequence goes on from NC_059503.1 coordinate 29,238,512, forward strand.
ACTTTGGCTTATCCCATGGAGGAAGTTGACTTAGATGAAGAACCACTTTTCGAATATGTTGTTCCCGAGGGGCCTCAAATATATGATCACCTACGATACGCCAGATCACTTCAACCTGGAGCCCCAAACTTCCCAATGCCTGGTCAAGGAAAACAGGAAGGGTGGAAATTTGACCCATCACTCACAAGAGGTGAAGATGGTAACACCTTAGGTTCTATCAACATTCATCACACTGGACGTAACCATGAAGTAGGAGCCAACTGGGATAAAGTAATCAGAGGACCAGGCAAAGCTAAGCCAACTTACTCCATTCACGGCAGTTGGAGATGGTGAAGATTATGAACCATCATATTTGTGATTTTTTCCTCAATACGCTTATTATTATTTATTTATTGTTACTGTTCCTATTTTATTGAATAAATTACCTTGACGTAATATGTACATCCTTTTTTGATCTTATTCCAAAATCTCCAAGAACTTTTGCTGGAAATATTGTTAAAATATTAGGTTAGACTCTCAAATAATTTTGTGCTAGTAGGATCCTCCAAATACATGTTTTGACCGTGGGCTGGCTGTTTTAGATAATAACAGAAACACAATACAATAAATGTAGTTACTTATGAAAGTATTTGACACCTCGGCTGATAAATTGGTTCTAATTTTGAAAATTTCGAATTGCAATGTTGAAATTCTTCATATACTGAATGGATTCTTCAAATTTTATTTCTATCTTATGGAATTGCCATTCCATTCACTCAGATATACTATTCAAATTTATCAACAGTTGATCTACCATAGTTGAAATGATCTGTAAAGTCTGGAATGAAATAGCACATTTAGAGTTATATGATTAGAATTTCGCAATCAGGTATCCAGTATCCATCAAAAACGCAACAATTATTGAAGAGTTTTCGGTGGAAAGGAACATACATCTTTCATGGGGTCTACTTCTATATTAATAGATATCTCTTCATTGGATTTCCTTCAAATGTGAAAGCATTCCTCTATATTTTTACGTTATAGACCCTGAATACCAATTTATGATATCATGACTGTATGCGTCCCTTTGTTTTAGTGCTATGACGTCAAATGGTCCTGATTGGCGTTCGCAGTCACGTGCTAGTCGATAAGAATTAACACAATTTAAATCAATTTTATTAAATGGAATTCGAGAAATAAGATGATGAAAATGATATTTTAGTATTTTAATATAATAATAATATAACGTGGAAAACTTAAATTCATTTGATTTTATTATAAGACGCAATATCGCTATTCCTGAATGGACCATAGATCACTGTCTATGTATGGTGTATGTTAAAATAAGTTGAAGCATTAAATTTGTATAATTAGATAAATCCAATTATTCAAATAACGGATACAACAATATACACTACTCATTTTATTCCCTATCCCCATTTCAACAAAATGAAACAGCCATTTCGGAATTATCGATTTTTGGGTAGATGTTACATCATTGAGTGGAGGGTTATATTATTGACTAAAGGTTACATTGCATCGTGACTTTGGGTCTATTGTGCCCAAAACAATCTCACTGATATTGTCAACAAACCCATGGATAACATTTTTTCATTTGTTTCATTTTGTAAGATATTCCTGTTATCGAAAATTCATCAAATAATAATCAGAACAGCTTGTATCTTGATGACAAGGAATATTTTATAGAAATTTTATATATCTTCAGCCACAACGTCTTTTATGATGGAGGCCATTATGCACATTATGCTACAATGCTACATGAAGCAATTCCTCCAAACGACTAATTATCATCAATTACCTACAAAAGACAATAAAAAAAATATTTGCGGCGACATCAAAAACAAAACCTTTTTCCGACAGTGACTCATCTTCGACCTTGATACAGGCGAAAGTACCTAACATTAAGTTCGACTCGTCAATATTCGCAGAAAGATCAAGTTTAATCAGTTTTAGGAGTCATCAAACTCTGTAGTGGTGAATCCCGCACTCCATACCATACTTCATTTTCAGAAAAGACGGCCAATAAGATAGTATGGATCGGAGTATTCCCCTTTTCTCTTCTTGAGAGAGTTATAAAATGCAGTAACATTGCTGATAGTGGCATACAACTATTGTGAACTGAATCCAAAGAAGAAGTCTTCCACTACAAACGGAAACGAATATTTCTGGTGAGTGAAAAAGAAAATTTTCAAAACATTATTTGATTGTTGAATACCTATGAGAGATTATCAAATCGAGAGAAAAGTTTTTTGAAGGTGAATTTTTTTTTTTTCAGAAATGGCATCCTCATCATTCTTGCTTATCGCCGCAGTTGCCTGCATCTCCTTCCAATACACTTTGGCTTATCCCATGGAGGAAGTTGACGTAGATGAAGAACCACTTTTCGAATTTGTTGTTCCCGAAGGGCCTCAAATATATGATCACCTAAGATATGCCAGATCTATTCAACCCGGAGCCCCAAACTTCCCAATGCCTGGTCAAGGAAAACAGGAAGGGTGGAAATTTGACCCATCACTCACAAGAGGTGAAGATGGTAACACCTTAGGTTCTATCAACATTCATCATACTGGACCTAACCACGAAGTAGGAGCCAACTGGGATAAAGTAATCAGAGGACCAGGAAAAGCTAAACCAACTTACTCCATTCACGGTAGTTGGAGGTGGTGAAGGTTATGAAGCATCATAATTTGTAATTTTGCTCAATACGCTTATTTTTTAATATTAACTGTGATTTTTTTCATGTTATTAAAAAATTATATTTATGCTAGTAGGATATTTTTATTATTATTGTTTTAAGTATTAACTAAAGATGATATGAAAAAAACATTAAAAGCGAAGAATATTAGCCAAGAACTAGACGATTTAAAGGCCTGATATTGATATGAATGAACAAATCACGTTTTGACTTTATTCAGTTAAATAATGGTGACTCCACTCAGTCATAGTTTAACACTGGACACTGAATTATTCAAAAGTATCAAGCTCTAACATATAGTAAGAGGACGAAGTATTTCTTAAAGGCGCATTTTAGTACCTATTTCTATTTTCATAATTAGTTCAAAGCGCCTATTCCATTTCAATGAAATTTGCGCTTGGCAATTCCTTAATTTATTAGAAAGAGTGGTATTTTCACTAAGAAAATATTTTTGTTAAATATATTTATTCAGTTATGAAAATACGAATAGGTACTGAAATGCACCTTTAAGAACTCTATCTTTTTAGTATAGAGCATTGTACTTTTAAACAATAAAATCGACAAGATGTACTTTGAAAAATGAGATTTCAAGTTGAAAAATACAATTTCATATAAAATTAAGAAAATACCCGAGAAAATACAAATGAATAAGGCAAAGCAGAGCGGCAAAATTTTATTTTGCCGGCGCGCAAAAATGTCTGGCGGCGGCCCTGCTCCATTGGTAGTTCATTTATTTTTGTTTGTTTGTCATCTTACAACTTACAAATTTTACGTACCAGTAAGGTCCCAGTTTTGCTACTATGAATTGCCCTTGCAAGCCCTAGATGAACAAACCGTGTATACAGGGTGTTTCCAAATTAGACCTGAACTTTGGAGGACGTTTCAGTATTACACATTTGCTGTCGTTTGAGCCATACATTTAGTAATAACTCAAAATCAACAGTTCACAAGATATTTGAGTTCTTGTGATTTTTAAAAATTTCTCTTACTTTTTTTTCGTCAATTTTTTCTACGTTGGCTTAATTTGATTATAATTTTGGATTATTTTCGTGGCCAGCAAGAAGCCCTGATCTTATACCGTTAAAATAGAAATTTTGAATTTAATTGCAATAAAAAAATAATTAATCCATTACTTTCCTTTCTTTGTTTCTTTCCCCTTTCAAATCGAAATCTGCTGAAACAAAACTGGTGCCTGCATTCTAAAGAAATCTTTTTCAGAGGAAATAAAGGAGGAATTTGGCAAGTTTTCAAAATAATTGTGGGATACAAAATTGTGTTATTCGAAAGCTGCAGGCAAATTTATATTAGAAATTCAAAATTCTTTTCTTCATATGCCAAATGTCAAATCATACTTATTATTATTCAACATCTAATACAGCTTAATTTTGCTTGTTTCAAACATATCATATCCTTTTCATATGAAAATAATCCAAAATTCAAATCAAACTTGGTTAACGTAGAAAAAATTGTCGAAAAATTAAATAAAAAAAAACGCAAGAACTCAAATATCTCGAAAACTGTTGAATCGACAGCAAATGAGTAATATTAACACATCCTTCAAGGTTCACGACTAATTTGGAAACACCCTGTATACCTAACCCTACTCAAACGACTATAGGCGATACCTATATGTCAACTGAAATTTCCACATTGAACAAACAAACAGAGAAAAACGGTACATCACGGTCGGTATGAATCCCATTTGAATTATGTTAACCAATATCTGAAAACAAATATTGTTGGAGTCGAATAAGGGTTGAAAGTGGGGTGGTTAGTGGTGTTATTTGCATATTGGCGTATTACGCCGCGTGATTTCAACTTCCGACTTTTTATTTGTTTCGCCGTGTAAATATTTGCTTTGGCGATAATTTCAATATGAATTTAAGCGTTTGGTGATTGAATAAGAAGTTATGTCATGAAAAAACACGTGGCTATTTAGTATTCAGGTTTTTTTTTTGGGGTGCTAAGGGTCAGAAGTCATGTCGGGAGAAAAGAATGGAATTGAAATGACAAAGAAATCTATTCAGTGGTAGCAAGTAGGAAATATCCGAATATTCATATTGGCAGATTATCGATTTATGGTTCACTTGTTTTTCTATCCATCAATTTATTTATTTGCACGGACTATATTTTTATGAAATAATTGGAAACAACCTGAAAACAAAATAATTAATGCTATCTGTCCTTACTTGATGAAAATTCATTATCAAATGAAATAAAATAAAGACCCATTTCCAATTTCCATGAATATACATACCATCCTGTTTTTTAATTGAAAATTTCAAATTTTATATACTCACAATCTCTATGAAATTCTGATTTCGAAATACCCCACTGTCATCATTTATTTGTGATACCTACTTGTTGAGGTAAGCCATTTTCGTCAAAAATTTCATGGATATAACGGTTTAAACTAAAGATCATATCTTGAAAACCGTTCGAGATAATTGTACAAATTTTTTTATTGCATTTTCGAAGAGATTTTTAAAGTCTTCTGCAAATTTTCTCAATAAAATTGAGGTCAAGTGAAAAAACTGAAACATTCTCTTGAGGAGTTCGAATTGACTGCAAATTTTCAGCTGCAAAAGTCTCATCAATATTCATCGAACTGCACCTCATTTCAATTACATATATTGAAATGCAGACATTTTAGTAGAACATATGAGCGATAAATATTGATGTCACTTTTTCAGCTGAAAATATGCAGTCATTTCGAACTCCTTAAGAGAAGTCAGACAATGTTTCTGTTTTTTTCACGCGTGGTCTCCATTTCATTTTGTCAAAATGAATGTTTCAAATATTTTGATGATTTCTTTGATTTGGCTTCTCTTTAATTGCTTTCATTACTATGCTGGTATTGAGTAGAGTTGAGTAATCTAATCCCTTTGAAACTGTATGTTTGAAAAGTACGCTACTAGACCTTGTACAAAATATGAAATGCGAACCATTTTGAAAACTATTCATTTTGGGCACAACATGTCTCCACAAAAAATGAAGACTACCCAATAGGTAGTTTATACATTCAGGGCAAGTCATTTGAATAAATGATAATTTTTAAAAACTGCTTTGTCTTTTAGGACCAACTTTAAAATGATCCGTATAATAGGACGAAGTTTTATGTTCAATATTATGAGGCTTTAGAATGGTGTTCCTGATGAGTTCAAATTGTTAAATCAAAAGAGATTCAAGATAAATATCCTCCTTTCATCATCAATTTCTTGAATGTATGTGCGAATTGTGTTTGCTCATATAAATTTTTTTTTTTTTTTAATTCCTTTGTATACTTTTACTGTTTTTTTATTGAAAGTTATGTTCTAATGTATCTTTAATATACTACAAGGGTTAAATGATATTCCTTTGAGTAAGCTTTCTGTTGAGATTCTTGGTGAACAGAGGCATTTATTGTTTTTATTATTTTGACAGAAGTTTCATTATGTTTCGTCGCCGGGCGGGCTAATCTTAGTTTATTTTCGTACTTGTTGCTGCTATTTGTTGATTCATTTGGCTGCATAGACACAAGTGCTGAAACATACGATATTTAACATATACTTCTTAATTGTTAAATCTTATTTGATGCTGTATAGATGGACTCTAACTGTTTATTTCTCCTTGATCCATATAATTGGTGCCCTCATGACGAGCCCTCAAGAGTAGGGATTCATCAAGCTAAGTAGCTTGACATTTTATTTTAACCAACTACTTGACTTGAAAATCAAGGTCGTGAAAAATTATATACTTGAGCTTGACTTGATTTCAGATATTTATTGCTTGACTTGATATCAAGCGACTTGATATTACTTGAGCTCGATATAAACGGGTCGCACGCATATATTTCTGCAATCTCGTGCGCGCTTAGACTAAATAAGGGGATTCCTCCAACGCCGAGAGACTGAAGCATTCGCCAGTGTGACTTTATTAGTAGTTTTTTCACATTTCTATGAAATCAATTGATAGATTTTGGTAGTTTCAGAAATATCTTTCCAAACTTGGCCGAAATAGCCATGGATTTTTTATCAACGCCAGCATCTTCAGATCTTGTTGTGTTTTAGCCCTTTTTGAATTATTGTAATGTTAAGTTGTGGAAACGTCGCTTATTCTAGGAATATCGAGACGTATGTTTTGTCAGATTAATTAATGAGATGTATCGGTTATCGAAAAGAAAAGTTGAAGTTTGGTAGAATGAAGTTTTCGGTGTTTAATATAACGGTTTTGGTTTAATTCATGGACATTTTAAATATATCAAGATTACAGTTCATTGGAAGGACAGTTTGCATTGTATAAGTCCCATTTTGTTCCATTTCAATCCTTTACCCTGTTCCCTTACATCCTTATACAGTGCGGTGCTGTGTGGAAGCAGAGAGCAGTTTGTATTGGTAAGACTATTATAACATCATTTTTATTGGTTCAAATGGGGAAAATGCAACATTTTGGAAGATAATTATCCAGAGCTGGTCTTACAGTTACAAAAACCCACAATAGGTTAGACGACATATTTATAGGATGCCTCATGTGTCTTAGATCCTGGATGGAAAATGATGAAATCAAACTAAGTCTAGAGGTTTCTCAATATTAAGGAACATAATTTTTTTATTATTTTTTAATTTGTTATGATTTATAGTGATTTAATTATGTTTCTATATCAAAAAAGCTGATATTTTCGGTTCTTTTAAACAGTAAGTTTAATAAATAAAAGTGATTTTTGCAGGGTTCTACACATTAAAACTGCTATAATCAAGTAGTTTGATATGATTCAAGTACTTGAGAAATAAATACTTGACTTCATTTGAGATTGAAAAACTACTATTTGACTTGAGCTTGAAATGAAGTCGAGCTCAAGCCAAGTAGCTTGAAAATCAACCAAGCCGTGAATTCCTATATCCAATTGGCATATGAATGAATATTCTCCGCTCAGATATACAATTAACATTTATAAGACAAACTAATAGTCCGCCTCGGCGTTCCCAAGAAGCCAAAACGGCCGATTACAGCAAAAGGATCCGTTGTAACACAATTTGATTCCAGATTCTCCACGCATCCGCGGTGGCTGCATCGTACAATGCTTCGCCCATTTGCGGGAATAATTGATACATTTTTAACAGGCGTATCATTACAGATGTCGATGATCGATAGTTGCGATCATTGTCGATTCCCATTGTGAATTGCGTCGACAAAGGCCTGCTGACAAATCATTTTCGGCCGGCCTGATCGATGGCGTTTCTCGGGTCCGACCGATACGAACGATTCGGGACAATGGGAACGCGATTCCGTCATTTTTGTTGCGAAACCGGTGACGATGAATTGCGCGATTTCGGTTTATTATTTCCGATAATAAACCTCCGGAATCGATCGGACAGAATGAACCCCTCTTTTATGATTTATATTTTTGGAATGAAGAAATAAGGGAGATGCGCTGATGCCATCGAGTTAGGAGTTTTTGCGTGCTTGTTCAGTAAAAAGTTGAACGAAGTTACGAAATACAGGGTGTTCCTAAATTGAACGTACAACGAAAAGGGGAGATTCCTTAAGTGAGTTTAAGAAAAAAAAGTCCCATAAACATGGGGTCGCAAACCTTTTCGTTTTCGAGATACAGAGTATTGAAGTTTGAATTTTTTTCAAGTTTGTTGTGACTACATTCAATAAAATAAATAGCCACAAATGCAACCACCTTCACTTTTTGAAAAAACAAACGTTCAATAATTTGATGTGTCAAAACTGGCAGTGAATTCATTCACCACAGATTACAAACTGGCCTTCTTATCATAGTTACGAGAATTTCGAGAGAATCGTTCAAAATTTTTTTTCTCGAAATCGTTGGTAGATACGACAAAACTACAAGAGACCGAAAAGTTTAGTATAAGAACAAAGCTTCTTTTTACATTTTTTCAAATTTACAGTTGCTCACCAAAAAAAAGTTCTGCAGAAGAACAGGTGGCAGTGTTCCAGAAAAAATATCACCTTGTAAATCTTCTATCGAAATTGCCATGTCACGTGCCGAGAACTCTCAAATGTAATATCTATGCCAAATTTCAGTTGAATATCTTGTGAAGTGTAGATACTATGAGAAAAAACTTGAAAAAAATTCAAACTTCAACACTCTGTATCTCGAAAACGAAACGTTTGCGACCCCATGTTTATGGAACTTTTTTTTCTTAAACTCACTTAAGGAATCTCTCCTTTTCGTTTGTACGTTCAATATAGGAACACCCTGTATAATAATAAATTCAATTACTTCTAGTAATTTGTGGTGAATACGTGTTACAATTTTGGGTTTTTTACTCATTTGACTTTGAGAGTTGGGAAAACAATACCTACCTAGAAATGTTTTTTGTTTAGTTGGGATTAGAAAATGTTAATGATAAAATGGTAAAATCAATTCCAGGTAAACTGGAAATGAAAAAAGAACCAGATCGAGAGATGATCAGCTGATAGAGCCAGTGCCTCAAATAAATAAAACACTAGCACAGAGTTGGTTCACATTTCACATACATCCTCTACAAACATTCAATAAATTACCACATGAAATAAATCAACCTAATTCACTGAACATTCTTAAGAAGGAAAGGGAATTGCTTGGAATAAACATAAAACTACCACTATATTTACATTTTTGGATTCAGAATCGATTGAGCAGTCAGAAAATACGGGAAGATATATTTTGCAAGAAAAATACTCCTGTTTTCTCGAAAACTGGAAGTTCGAATGGAGAAACAATTGATGAGAAATATTCTCTAGACCTTCTCATTTTGAAAATCAATCAAATTTGGAAAAAATTTTCCTTTTTTGGAAAAACGGTTTTTCCTCAATAACTTTGCATGCCTTGGATCGATAGTTTATCCGATAACCGATAATCCGCGAAGAATACTATCATTGTGATGGATCACTTTTCAATATTTCTCCAAAGATAAGCCTCCGAATCCGGTGACCTGCTTACGTGAAACACCCTGTACTAAACTAAGCATGTATTAGGCCAATTGAAATGTCCCCAGTCTGATGCACAGATGGCGGTGCTAGTATTAAATCCATATGATTTTTAGTTAGTACCAACCTTCATACGATACGTGTCCGATCATTAGTTTGTGAGATATTGCGTTGTGATTTGAAAAAAAAGAATTTCGTGTGCTGAAAAAATATTGCTTTTTGAAGGAAAAAATACAGTTGAAGCAAAATCTTGGCTTGATGAAGAGTTTTCAGGGTCTGCACCAGGAAAATCAACCATCATTGATTGGTATGCTAAGTTTAAACGTGGTGAAATGAGCACCGTAGACGGCGAACGCAGTGGACACCCAAAAGAGGCTGTCACCGATGAAAAAATCAAAAAAGTTCACAAAATAATTTTGAATGACCGTAAAGTAAAGTTGATCGAGATAGCAGACATTGTGAAGATATCATCTGAACGTGTACCTACATCATATCATTAACGAATATTTGTTCATGAGAAAGCTGTGTGCAGAGCTCACAATCGATCAAAAGCAACAACGTGTTAATGATTCTGAACAGTGTTTGAAGCTGTTTAATAAACCTAAATTTTTGCGTCGATATGTGACAATGGATGAACCATGGCTCCATCATTTTACTGCGGAGTCCAATCGACAGTCAGCTGAGTGGACTGCACGCGATAAACCGATTCCAAAGCGAGGAAAACACAACAGTGAGCTGGCAAGGTTATGGCAACGGTATTCTGGAATGCACAAGGTATAATATTCATTGATTACCTCCAAAAGGGCCAGACCATCAACAGTGATTATTATATAGCGTTATTGGATCGTTTGAAGGAAGAAATCGTTAAAAAACGGCCCCATTTGAATAGAAAAAAGGTGCTGTTTCATCAAGACAATGCGCCGTGTCACAAATCAATGAAAACAATGGCAAAATTGCATGAATTGAGCTTCGAATTGCTTCTGCATCCACAGTATTTGCCAGATCTGACCACTAGCGACTTTTTCATGTTCTCAGACCGCAAAAAATGCTGGCTGGAAAGAAATTTAGCGCCAATGAAGGAGTAATCACCCAAACTGAGGCCTATTTTGAAGCGAAAGACAAATGGTACTACAAAAATGTCATCGAACAGTTGTAAGATCGCTATAATCGCTGTATCGCCCTCTAAGGAAAGTATGTTGAATAATAAAATCGAATTTTGTCAAAAAAATGTGTTTAACTCTCGGTTTTACTATGGTAGACCGGGGACTTTTCAATTGGCCTGTTATATGTAGAATTCTCTTATTGAAAACAGGCTAAGTTCTCATATAGACTAAGATTTTCCGTATGAGTATAAGTGAAAGGGTCAACTAGATAACTAATATCTTAGGCAATTTCTCCCAAATTTCATCGAACATATAAAATGATCCTCTACAAGAATAAGACGGAAACTCAACCGTGATCGATTCCGCTAATGGCGTCCAAAAATTGCCAGCATTTCGCGAAACACGAGACTGTCGCTTGAGGAGGTCCAATATTTGCGAAACGCTCCGTCGCATTCCTGGCTTCTAATCCATTTGTAACTCGACACTGTTGTGAGACCATCTGACGATGTCCTATTTGCAGATGCTCGAAGATTTGGAAACATATGTTGGCAAATATTGATTATTGTATCAATCAGTAGGGTAACATGTTGTCGCTTTCCCAATCCCTTGAAACGATGAGGAAATGGGGGAAGAAATGGAAAGTCGAAGGTAAGGGTGGCTTTTTCGTCGTTTCCAAAATGGAAGGAAATCAGGGAAACCTTGGGAATTAGACACACAGGGTGTTCTCTGGGTGTATTATTTCAGGGGGGTGTTCTACTGCAAAAAACGAAACATTTTCTTTATATGAATATAAGAGTAGTCTGAATCATTAATCAATCACTGAGATTTTCTTGAACGTATCTTTTCAGCTTTTATATAGAAATTAAAATAAATTTCGTCATGATAAAGGTTATCCAATTGGGGGTTTCATTTCAGAAAACGAGTATACAGGGTGATTCACCGCGATGAGTTATTAGACGTTTATGGAAAACTAATCGTAATTTTGTACTGAAAATTTGCATGTTGTGGTTTGAGACAATGATCTTTTTCTTCAAAATATTTTTAGATCTCTACAACTTCCGGTTTTACCGGAAACAAACTACTACTTCCTCATAGTACATCCAGTATATTATTGCATCATTAGATTTTTTTTTGAAGAACATTACAGCAATATGCAACACCTTGGGTAAAAACTCAACGGTTCATGAGTTGAAGGGATTTTTATGAAAAAACTGGTGACTATCGAGGATTTACATTTTTGTGAATATTTCTGCAGAAAAAACCTTTTTCATTGAAAATAAGACTTTTTGTGGTTTGGGCCAAAATATACAGGGTGTTTAGATTATTTATAATCAGTTATAATATCACAAAAGCATAGACAATATTCGATTATAAACACCGATTCATGAGAAGTAGGATAATTTCAATAACCATAACCAAAGAATTGCATTTTAATAATTCAATGACATTTCACTGAGCTTGACTTTTATTTTTTGGCGAACGTCTAAGAATGTTACTATGGAAATGATTTCAATATGATAATAGGCGAAACACCAAAACGATTATCCCACGTCGTCAAGGGTTAAGGATTCATAGTTTGGCTTGCTTTTCAAGCTACTTGGCTTGAGCTTAACTTGATTTCAAGTCAAATAGTAGTTTTTCAATCTCAAGTCAAGTCAAGTATTTATTTATCAAGTACTTGAATCATATCAGGCTACTTGATTCTTAGCAGTTTTATTGTGAAGATGTCACATCAATAAAATAATGATGAAATGAGAAGGAACCTTGCAAAAAACACTTTTATTCATTGAACTTATTGCATGAAGAACCGAAAATATCAACACATTTTTGAAATAGAAACCTAAATTAAATCACTATAAGTCATAACAAAATCAAAAATAATAAAAAAAAATTAAGTTCCTTTATATTGAGAAACCTCCAGGCAATGTTTGATTTCATTATTTTCCAACCAGCATCTAAGACACATGAGGCATCTTATAGATTTGTTGCCTAACCTATTGCCGCATTGCGGGTTTTTGTAACTGTAAGAGCAGCTCTGGATAATTGTCTTTCAACAGAAGCTGAAGATGCTGGCGTTGATAAAAAATCCTTGGCCATTTTGACCAAGTTTGGAAAGATATTTCTGAAACTACCAAAATCTACCAATAGATTTCATAGAAGTGTGAGAAAACTACTAATAAAGTCACACTGGCGAATGTTCCAGTCTCTCGGCGCTCAAGGAATCCCTTTATTTAGACTAAGCGCGCATGAGATTGCAGAAATATATGCCGTGCGAGGATGCATATTAAGCTCAAGTAATATCAAGTAGCGTGATATCAAGCCAAGCTATAAATATCTAAAGTCAAGCTCAAGTATGTAATTTTTCACGAGCTTGATTTTCAAGTCAAGTAGTTGGTTAAAATGTCAAGCTACTTGGCTTGATGAATCCCTGTCAAGGGTATATCCACTTATCTATACGACATAAGCAACTATGGAAAATTTACGAATTCTATTGGTTGATCAGAACATGAGTTATAATCTTTTCTATTCAAATATATTTCTACTGAAACTATCTGAATGCAACACAGAAATTTCGAATAATTCATAATCCAAAGAACTTTCTGTAAAATATCGAGTTCAACTGCATCCAACGAAGGAGGATTGTTTCCACCAGCATTCATTTGAATTCATTGTGATTCATAGAGAAAACATCGAGATAGACCGACTAGTGAAACTATATCGAAGGTAGAATTTGAAGTTATTTTACCATCTCAAATTTATAAACTGAAGTGCTACAATAATGTTTATTCTATTACTATTGATGGAATGGAATTCGGCCAAAATGCTTACAAAACTAGGTAGTATTATTATGATATCAAATGATGGAATGCTAACATATTGAGATCAAATTCGAAATAAGAAGAGCAGTCATTGAGACAATTTTTTCCATGGTTCGCCAACTTTCCAATCTTCGTGCGTTCCCAAACTTTCACTCGATAAAACAGGAGACAAAAGCCCCAAAGAACCTTATGTCGAACCAACAATTGAATCCAGTTGAAAAAAAAAACTGCAAGGATCATTTTGAACCCCTAAATCGTGACAAATTGAAACCATAGAGCCCGCGAACCCGTGAAATAATTACAAACTTTCGATCTCAATGGGCATCCAAAACGTAATAGTCGCCTATTGACAAAACAACGATTTATCAAAATAAAACCAGTAATGCCCATCGACCTGGCCCCCTTTTTTAAAACGGTTCACCGTTCTCACCCCTCAGGTGGGACCACCCTGTAGGATGGCAGTAAAAAATGAGCGCGAATACAATGGGCTGCGAATTTATCCCTTTTGTATGGTGCGCTAAAGGTGTAAACATGGGTCCATTCAACTCAGATGACTTATTTTCGAGTGTCTGCCTGGGTCCTTATAGGGCCTGAGGTCATGTCTTGTTTGTTTTTCTTCTTAACGTCTCGACGGGGATCTTCGTTCGAGACTTCTCACGTCTTGGATAAATTGAAAAATATATCCATTTATAGGGAAACAGTGCATTTTATGGATAACGAGCGTGGCAGAAAAAGATCGATCAAAATAGTGGGTGGCATATCCATGTTGTTCCTCACTTTACTGCGATTTCAAGCAAATCATCAGATAGTAAGAGTTTAACCTTCAGTTAGGTGGCTTATATGTAACGGGTGTTTTTTTTTCGAGGTATATAACTTTAAGTTGGCATTACTGTTCAAGATGGCGACCGATTTAACAGCTGTCAAGTGATTTATTCTCAGTTTGGTTTGGCAATTTATCATGAATAGAATCACGCCTGAACCACGCTTGCAAATATTGCAATTTTATTTCGAAAATAATGGTTCTGTACGGAATACGTATCGCGCACTACGTCCATTTTAGCGATGAAGCGCACTTCTGGTTGAATGGCTACGTCAATAAACAAAACTGCCGCATTTGGAGTGAAGTTAATCCTTAGATGTATGTCGAAACACCGTTATATCCAGAAAAACTGACTGTTTGGTGCGCTTTATGGGCTGGTGGAATCATTGGTCCGTACTTCTTCAAAAACGATGATGGCCAGAAAGTTACAGTCAATGGTGATCGGTATAGAGCCATGATTACTAACTTTTTCATTCCTGAATTGAACAACCATGATGTCCAGGAGCTGTGGTTCCAACAAGACGGCGCAACATGTCACACAGCTCGTGCCACAATCGATTTATTGAAAGACACGTTTGGTGACCGCCTAATTTCACGTTTTGGACCTGTGAATTGGCCTCCAAGATCTTGTGATTTAACACCGCTAGAATACTTTCTGTGGGGCTATGTAAAGTCATTGGTCTATGCGGATAAGCCACAAACCCTTGACCATTTGGAAGACAACATTCGCCGTGTTATTGCCGATATACGGCCACAAATGTTGAAAAAAGTCATCGAAAATTGGACGTCCAGATTGGACTACATCCGAGCCAGACGTGGCGGTCATATGCCAGAAATCATATTTCAAATGTAATGCCACAAGATTATCTTGCGGATAAATAAAATTCATGTCAATCGAATAATCCATCGTTGTTTTATTGCAATTTAAAGTTCTATAGCTCCTAAAAAAACACTCTTTATATCCACCCAGGCGATCTCATTAATATGTTCAGAAAAAATTACATTGTAAATGTTGGGTTCTGCTGAAAGCGAAAAGTTCGTGATATCATCAATAGAACGAACAAGTCACATTATGATGTTATTGTAAGTACCAAATTAAATGAGGAAATGACAGATGTGAAGTCAGAAGCTTTTGAATATCCGTTATTCATGCGCGTATTGATGCCCTTGGAGAACGTAAAACTGTATATATAGGTGTAGATGAGATGTGTTTCATAGATCACATGTATGAAACAATTCGAGTCGACGGGACAAGTAAGTGATGTGAAGGATGAAGGATCGAAACCATGAGCATCGCTCAAGAACAACTGAGGAAATTGGTCAAATCAAATCAATCAAATCAAAATTTTATTGATGATTCATTGATTTCTCTCAAAATACACTTGTTTTTTTTCAATATATAAATGAAAATTCTTATTTAAAACCAACTTTTTCTAATTCTCCGATCATTCTGCGATACCTTGTAGAACAAAATCGTCTGAAAATATCTCAATTATAGATATTTATTGCTTGACTTGATATCAAGCTACTTGATATCACTTGATCTTGATATGCACCCATTGTACGGCATATATTTCTACAATATCGTGCGCGCTAAGACTAAATAAGGGTATTCCTAGAGCGCTGAGAGACTGCAGTAATCGCCAGTCTGACTTTATTAAAAGTTTTCTCACATTTCTATGAAATCTATTGGTATATTTTAGTAATTTCAGAATAGTTATTTATAAAACAAGTGCAGAAGGCATTGATATTCTTCCACGAGTTCAAAATTCAAAAACGAGCCACGAAGTGGCGAGTTTTGGAATGAACGAGTGGTAGAATGAGCCATCTGTACGAGTATTATACATTATTTTCTCTAATTCATTGCATTTTAATTGAACTTAATGAAATATTGCCATAAATATCATTTAGTGATTTTTGCATTGAAAAATGTTGGTTGGCAGAACTGATTTCTTTAAGGCAAATTGATGAATTGACAGATAAAGCCGTGGCGGAAAGTTCGGAATACCAACATATAATAATGAAATATAACCATGAAAACTGTGCGTTTCTGATATATTCTCGCACGATTTTGTTCTACAAGATGTGGAAGAATGAACGGAATAACCACAGAATTAGAGAAATATCTTTCCAAACTTGGCCAAATGGCCAAGGATTTTTATCAATGCCATGCCAGCATCTTCAGCTCCTGTTGAAAGACAATATTCCAGAGCTGCTCTTACAGTTACAAAAACCCGCAATAGGTTAGGCGACAAATCTATGAGATGCCTCATGTGTCTTAGATCCTGGATGGAAACTTATGGAATCAAACAAAGCCTGGAGGTTTCTCAATATTAAGAAACTTAATATTTTTATTTTGTTATGATTTATAGTCATTTAATTTATGTTTTTATACAATAAGTATAATAAATAATAGTGTTTTTTACAAGATTCCCTCTCATTTCATCATTTTTAATTTTTTTATTGATGTGACACTACACAATAAAACTGCTGAAAATAAAGTAGCTTGATATTATTCAAGTACTTGATAAATAAATACTTAACTTGACTTGAAATCAAGTCAAGGTCAAGCCAAGTAGCTTGAAAATCAAGCCAAGCCGTGAATGCATATAGTCTTTGATCATCTTTCGTTAGAGCATTATTCTTTATTATTAAACAAAATACTGTTATTCGTCTGATAAAGTAATAGAAGTATACTACTCATTTTCATTCAGTTCTCCATTAATATATTTCATGAGATGGACGAAATTAATTTTGCATCACCCTCGTCCCTCGCCCTTCTAAAGAACCAAGTTCTTACTCGAACCGACACAAAAAACCATCAAGAAAACTACCTCACAACTTTCCTTCCAGCTCGGTACCAGTCGACCAATTAAAATCACATAAAATGTACCCGATCCCCAGACACAGATTTATGTGACACATTATCGCGAAATAAAACACCTTCCCCAGCCCTGCCCTGTACGTAAATCAATATTTATCGACGGGTAATCGATCCGGTAGCAACTGAAAAAGGGGTAAACTTTAAAATTTACGAGAAGGGGCCCGCATGACGTATGGGCCTTCGCAAGTGCATGTTATATGAAGATGTGAGAGTTATTGCCTCGCGAATATTGTGTGTCGCGAGGAACTGGAGATCGCGAACGGATTTATAACCCAATCGTTTTCGCTTTGTGACTTTTCTCCCCGATGGGGGATGTTTTTGATGTCCCTCCGATATAGGGCTGAGATTTATCGTCTTCTATTCGGTAATATCAGCGATGGCATCGATGCAGAAGTAAGTCCTAATCAACCTTCGGAGGTTGTATCAATAAAGATATGGTTTCTCACAAAGTGGTTGTAACAGCTTATCTTGCTCGCTATGACTCTAATAGTTATTTATAATACAAGTGTTGAAGGCATTGTATTGATATTCTACCACGAGTACATTAGTCAAAACGAGTGGCAAGTTTTTGAATGAACGAGTGTTAGATACGCCTTCAGTACTAGTATTCAGGGATTCACGGCTTGGCTTGATTTGCAAGCTACTTGTTTTAAAGTGACAGTTTTTCAATCTCAAGGCAAGTCAAGTATTTCTTCATAAAGTACTTGAATCATATCAAGATACTTGATGTTTAGCAGTTTTATTGTGTAATGTCACATCAATCAAAAAAGGATGAGATGAAAAGGAACCTTGCAAAAAAAACTTTCATTTATTTGAAATTATTGTATAAAAAACCGAAAATATCATTTTTGAAATAGAAACATAAATTAAATCTCTATAAATCATAATAAAATGAAAAATAATAAAAATATTAAGTTTTTTAATATTGAGGAACCTCCAGGGTTTGTTTGATTTCATAATTTTCCAACCAGGATTTAAGACACATGGGGCATCTTATAGATTTGTCGCCCAACATATTGCGGGTTTTTGTAACTGTAACAGGAGCTGAAAATGCTGGGGCTGATGAAAAATCCTTGTTCCATGTTTGGAATAGTTATTTATAATACAAGTGCAGAAGGCATTGATATTCTTCCACGAGTTCAAAATTCAAAAACGAGCCACGAAGTGGCGAGTTTTGGAATGAACGAGTGGTAGAATGAGCCTTCTGTACGAGAATTATACATTATTTTCTCTAATTCATTGCATTTTCATTGAAATCAATGAAATATTTCCATAAATATATTTTAGTGATTTTTGCATTGAAAAATGTTGATTGGCAGAACTGATTTCTTTAAGGCAAATTGATGAATTGACAGTGAAGCCGTGGCGGAAAGTTCGGAGTACCACCATAGAATAATAAAATATAACCATGAAAACTGTGCGTTTCTGATATATTCTCGCACGATTTTGTTCTACAAGATGTGGAAGAATGAACGGAATAACCACAGAATTAGAGAAAGATATTTCTGAAACTACCAAAATCTACCAATAGATTTCATAGAAATGTGAGGAAGTCACACTGGCGAATGCTTCAGTCTCTCGCCGCTCGAGGAATTCACTTATTTAGTCTAAGCGCGCACGAGATTCCAGAAATAATGCCGTGCGCCGCGTGCATATCAAGCTCAAGTACTATCAAGTAGCTTGATATGACGTCAAGCAATAAATATCTTAAATCAAGTCAAGCCAATGTTATGTAATTTTTCACGAGCTTGATTTTCAAGTCAAGTAGTTGGTTGAAATGTCACTACTAGGCTTGATGAATCCCTAGTTGAAACACGACTCCATCAGAATTGTGGAAACCTCACTAAAAAACTATGTGGGAAAGATAAGTGAGATGTGATGATATTCTCATAGTGAGACTGTCAAGCGTTCTTGATTGACGCAATGTCTTCAAGAAGCCGCAGATTGCAATCCCAGAATCTTATATCCCAAAAGAAGCGTATATGTTTTTCATTTATTTTAGAATGTTAGAACGCATATCCTACAATATTATACTAATTTCATTCCAGTTTTGCGAGAAAGGACTTATCTGTTAATGACTGTTATTATTCGAAAAATGTAGTAGCTACCTATGTTCAGAGGCGGATTACTATAAAGGCGCAATAAGCGCGCACTTGGGGGATCAGTGTAGTCCTAAAAAACTATACTCTGATTACTGAACACCAGTTCATACTATCCGTTCATCTCGATTGAGCATAGACATATCATACTATTTTTCAATTAGTTTGCTGATAGTTCAGGAACAGATAGTGTGAATTAGTCTAGCTCTAGATAAAACACATTGAAAGAAAGCCAAGTGAAAATATGCCAAGTGAAAAACAACTATGATTTATGATTGTCCTAATACGCCACAAAAGCTAAACGGCCAAAAACAAATAATAATTATGTGATCGTCCAAACATACAATGCCATCCCTTTGGTTCAGGTCATAAAATGTTTCATCTTGTAACATTGATTCCTTTTTACCAATGCGTTTTATTTCATTTTTATGAATATTTTTAGTTCGATATTTTATTCTTCTCATATTTTATATAATTTTATATTTTACATAATTCATGTTGATGAATTCATCCTTGGTGAAGTTATATTTTTAAATTTTCCATATACTTCATTTTGATTATTATGCATGATTACATGAACGGAAATCATTTTATCCTTGCATTGGAAATTTTTTCGGAACAGGGCCGGCGTAAGGGGTGAAACAGTGAAGCGACTGTTTCAGGCGCCTCTTCGATGGGCGGCAATTTAGCCCAGTTTGTGGCCGCCCTTTCATATTTTTGAAAAAATATAGTCTTGATTCTTGAAAACAATATGAGGTTGGTCCGCTTCGCTGCGTTTATTAACATTCCCTGCAATAAAAATCTCCAAACCGTCTTTACTACGCTGCCTGTTCAATAAATAACACATTGCAACCCAACCAATATAAGCAGCATTGCCTATTACCCTTATTGAATGAGGGATGATATGTATTTCACAAAGACGAAAAACAACACTTCGAATTACGAGGAAGTTGTTTACACATTGAACATATGAAAAATTCCTACGATTCTGAATTCGAAACTAGTTACTGATAAATGCTTAATGCACCGGAACATATGTTTTTAATCTCATTTAATTTTCGAAGTTTTGCATCCCTTATCGCCCTTTGTATCTTGTGGTGTGATAGGTAATCTTTCATTGATCGTATGTGATCGATTGTGAATGTGAGAATCGGATATATTACTTACGCATTGTTCATCGGCGTCGAAGAAATCCAGGAATTTATTGTAGAAAGAAAAATAAACTCAGTGGAAACGACTTTAGAAAGGAAACGATTAGCAAAACCAATAGAGAAATCCAAAATGGCGTATTATAATCGGGACAGCTGATGTTTTCTGTGGGGGGGGGGGTTTATTGATACTTTTTCAGCAGGGGCGCCAAAAAATTCTTTGCTTCAGGCGCCAAAATTGCTCGCACCGTCCGTGTTTCTGAAGTGTCTGAAAAATATTTCATCTGGATCAGGGGGCCCCAGATTTGCCTTGTGCTTTGGGCCTCCAGTTGTCTTAATCCGCCACTGCATATGTAGTTATCTTAATCCGTCACTGCCTATGTTACATTCACAACTTCTCCAAAAAAAGAATCTATTGGTGAATTTAAAGGCAGAACACCTATGTGAATATTGTCGAGAAAAATATTAATTTATTCTCTAGTAATTCCAGTAATAATAGAATATCGAACGTCCCTGATAATTCGAATCTGCCCATAACTGCAAATACACCTCAAACGTCCCGATCAAATTCTACGCTCCGTAATAATCATACCGCATCAGCCGGTGCGTCGATAACAATTAAAACGACCCCAAAACAGCGCCCGTCGGAACCCCCTGTCCGCAAGCCGGCCTTTTCGACGTGGCCGAGATTGCAATTGTCATAATTGTTTGAAGTTCGACGCGCGAATTCATAAACGCGTCGAGCGCGAAACTTTTTGTTTCGACGTCGAATCGCAAAGCTGCACTTGACGCACGTCAACGCGCGTTGATATGAGCAACGTCCGATCACCGCGGGGTTTTTTTCAATTGTTTCGTTCCGATTGACCGGACGATTGGTAGAGCAGGCGACGTTTTTACAGTTTCCTACGTTACGTGAAATTGTGAAAATGTTGAACAAAAAAATTGAATCTACGTTTGCATTTCCAATTACTGAAATGATTTATTTGGAAGTTGGTGTACTGCTAAAGGATTAGGGATTTAGTTCATCGCAAATGCCTACTAGTTTTGATGTTATACCGCATAAAATAGTATAGCTGAATAACAAAATAGTATATTAGTAGGGAGGAGAAATCTTACTTTTTATGGCGATCCTGTGATACTGTGTGTTGAAGGCGAGCCAATTCTTCTCCGAATAAAATATGTTATTTTATGTCAAACGTTTTGAAATTAATAAAAATTAGGCGATCCAAGATCCAACTTCAAATAAGATTTACATTAACGATCGTTTTAATTGATTGTAGGGGTTCACGGCTTCGCTTGATGTTCAAGCTACTTGGCTTGAGCTTGATTTGATTTCAAGTCAACCTCAAGCCAAGTAGTAGTTTTTCAAACTCAAGTCAAGTCTAGTATTTACTTATCAAGTACTTGAATTATATCAAGCTACTTGATTTTTTGCTGTTTTATTGTGTAGTGTCACATCAATAAAAAAAAATGATGAAATGAGAAGAAACCTTGCAAAAAACACTTATTTATAAAACTTATTGTATAAAAGAACCGAAAATATCAACTTTTTTGAAATAGAAACATGAATTAAATCTCTATAAATCGTGAGAAAATAAAGAATAATAAAAATATTAAGTTTTTTAATATTGAGAAACCTCCAGGCTTTGTTTGATTTCATAATTTTCTATCCAGGATCTAAGACACATAAGGCATCTTATAGATTTGTCGCCTAACCTATTGGGGGTTTTTGTAACTGTAAAAGCAGCTCTGAAAAATTGTCTTTCAGCAGAGGCCAAAAAAGCTGGCGTTGATGAAAAAATGTTGGACATTTTGTTAAAGTTTGAAAAGATATTTCTGAAAATACCAAATAGTCACACTGGCGAATGCATCAGTCTCTCGGCGCTTGAGGAATCCCCTCATTTAGTCGAAGCGCGCACGAGATTGCAGAAATATATGCCGTGCGACGCGTGCATATCAAGCTCAAGTAATATTATGTAGCTTGATATCAAGTCAATCAATAAATATCTAAAATCAAATCAAGTCAAGCTCAAGTATGTAATTTTTCATAAGCTTGAATTTATAGTCAAGTTGTTAGTTGAAATGTCAAGCTACTTGGCTTGATGAATTGATTGATTAATGTATAAAATTTGACTTATTAGGGTTGTCATGCTCAATTATTTTTGAAAGATATGATGTTCAACAGTTGATAGTTATCATTGCTAGGCAACACTTTTCCCTCTGGTGCGGTGACGGAAAAATAATTCGTCGTTGACATAGCAACACTCTTTTTCCTCCGGCAGAGGTAGAGTAGAACTTTTCATTGATATTATCAGTCAAAATATGATGTTGTTATTGTATGTTTAAAAAAAAAAACTTTGTCCTAAAATATTGAACATTACTCGTCAACAATTCAAGAGCGATCATCTAAGTTTTCAAAACCTTTTTTGTACTAAGATTCGTTTTTACTCACGTAGTAGGCTTTTAACCCGGCAATCATTTCATCCTTGAAGCCAAATTTCTAATCCTAGAGTATACTTTTTAGGTCTGCAAAAAGTTGATAATCACTGGGGGTCTAATCAAGAGAAAAGCATTGGGGTCAAGCAGTAATTCGTTTAATTTAACCATAGTTTCCATCGATTTGTGATAAAGAGCATTATAATTATATATGACCAAAACTTTTGTGGATTTTTCCACCAGTGTTTTGTTTTTCCTAAATTTTCTGATACACAAAGTTTCCCTACCCTTCTCAACTGTTTATAAAAACCGTCCCTTTTCTTAACTAATCTTTTCATTTTCAATGAAAGTTTCATGATGTTTGCTGTATATGTATTGGCTAAGAGGACTAGGGAAATGAAATTCCGTTATGAAATGCCGACGTTTTGACCTTTATTTCTGGTCTTTTTCAAGGCTAAAAATAAAACATACATTGAAAACAACTCATTGAGGGAAATGTCAATTACAACAGAAAACAGCGTCATGAAAAGTCAAAATTGAAATCAAGATGCAAAGCAAAACTATGAAAGACAACAAAGCACAAGACAGGAGACAACAATATTAAACATATCTATTCAACAGACTCATAAGTATTATATCCATACAAAACACATAGCTATTCCAATTTACAAAACACCTACCTATTCATATGGAGTAATCACCTTATGAATCCTCAAATATATTGTTCTCAACAGTTTTTCCGAATGTATAAGATGTTCCTGAAATGTTTCGGAGAAAATTAAAAGATCATCTATGAAATTCACACGAATGGAAAAGACTACAACTTATTTATTCTTATAATATCATATTATTTAAAATATTAGGAAAAATGTCAGGGACACTCTTAAGTTCAAATGGCAAGCACTCCCACTACTAATGTCCCTGTTGTGCAATGCAATGCAATGCAATTTTTTTTCTATATTTCACCCTGACAGGAATGGACCAAATTGCGTAGTTTATATCTAGCGCTGTAAACCACTTACAATTTCCAGTCTTCAAAATAATGTCATCTATTAGAGACTGTGATTCTGGAACGACTAGTTTATTCAATTTCCTGAAATCTATACATAATCCTGTCTTTTTTTAATGCTATTGTGACTGGTGCAGCGAGAAGTCGATTCTTTGTTGAGATCGGTCTCAATAATTTCGATATTTGTTTTTCAATTTCCATTTGATCTGGGCATGAACATCTGTAGTGTTTTTTTTTAAGTATATTTATGTAAGTTTATTTTAGGTTCATGATTTTTAACTTATCCCATATCAAATTTATCTTTTGCGAATATTGATTCATAATTTTCAATTAACTCTCGCGAGAGAATTTCCTTTTCACCTTCTTAATGATCTAAATCAGCCTTGAATTGTGACACGTTTATATTTTCATAATATTTCGTATTGGGAAACACAAATTCTTCAAAACTTTTTTCATTATTATTCAGTTTGTTTCCGGTTTTGTGAAGAATTTCTTGATTTTAATTTCGCATCAGTTTGAATTTTTTCATATAAATTGACCTTAGTTATACATATATCGTATATTTCTCAAGTACCTTCAATGTAATCTAATAATGTTGAAAAAATGATTCTCAAAAATGATCTTTCTGAGAGTGTGCAACTAAGCATAAAGATAACAGAAATATACAGGGTGGTCTCTGACTTGTACATATATTTTAACCGAAGCTTCCTGAGGTCAAAAGAAGGACCTTTTTTCTTATAGTTTTTTCCGATTCGGCCCGGTTACAAAGATACAGGCTGTTGAAAATCGATAAAAAAATGTAATTTTCGGCTATATCTTGTAAATGGTTCTATCGAAGGAAATAATTTTTAGAATATAGCTTTCCCTTGATGTGATACATCTTTTCCGAACACAAGATTCCCTACACATCTTTCGCAGTTTCTTCATTATGAACATTACATCTCATAAAAATACCAGAAATTCGAAGAACCCAACTCTTAAAAGTAATTTGAACGTTCATTGAAGAATATTTAGCTAATTTGAAAAAATAAAAGTATTCTTCATATTTTCTCATACAAAACGCCGTTTTCGAGTAACTTGATCTTAAAAAAAAAAAAACCATCTGTGAAATTCAAAAAATTGGTTACTTTGGCTAAATGCAACTCTGTACTGTTGTGGAAAAAAACCACAGAAATGAATATATACTATGTTGTCATGTCTCAGATTTTAGAATTGAAGTACTAGCCAACTCAGTTTGAAAATGAAGTTATTTGAATAAGCTCACCTCAACTCCTCGATTTGATTTCATTACTGAGCTTTGGCACAGCTCTGATAATAAGAAGATACTTCATTAAAATCAACATTCTATTTATAATGATGAATATAATTAATCAATATCCCACTAAAGACTGCTGCTATCGAACATTACTATATTCTTCTTCAGGTCATTCAAACTTACATCGAAACATACCACTAGGTACCTACTAGACAAATTTTCATGTCATTGAGATTGAATACTTTTATTCTTTTGCTATTTCATAGATTCATCCTAGAGCATATGATTAAGAACACACAATCTTATTAGAAATTAAAAAAAATCAAAATTTTATTACAAATATTAAAAAATGAGGAAAGCACTGACATGAAGTCAAGAACTGTTGAGCGTTCCTTAATTTATTTTCAATTAGCGCAAAAATGATCGACGCTCCTCGCCTCACGCCAGTGCTTTCCTGATTTTTCTATTCTATTTCGATTCAAGATATCGAAAAGAC
This sequence comes from Harmonia axyridis, assembly GCF_914767665.1. NCBI lineage: Eukaryota > Metazoa > Arthropoda > Insecta > Coleoptera > Coccinellidae > Harmonia > Harmonia axyridis. The sequence goes on from NC_059503.1 coordinate 29,264,194, forward strand.
ATACTTTAATTCTAACACCCTTAACGAGCCTCTTGGAAACCCGTCTTCTGCTCAATCCGCCCAAATTCGCCAAGGACCTTCGGTCCTAATAAACCCTCTCTCGCGGAGGGTAGAACGCTAAAAAAGATATAAAAACACAGGGGCGAACAATGCTAGGCGGTCCCTGGAATAATCTATTTTCATTGGTGCTCAATCCATCCCCACTCCCGCCGCGTTCGGACTTGCCTTGTAAATCAATGCTTTTTTATGTCGTCGAAAAACGATTCGACTCTGTGTTTTTTCTCCTCTTTCTCCTGCCTTTTCCCGGCCAATCCATGTATAAGCGATCTGCCGCCAGTCGCTGATTTAGATTAAAAACACGGCCGCTTTTTCCCCATATAATTCGCTTTTTTTTCGCCTTTCGCGAGGATGTGCTGGGCGTTTTTGTTTTTTTTTTGTCGGCGTTTTCCTTATCGCAACCCCCACCGCCCGCACCCCTCTCGCGCCGGCTCTGTCCGCTGCAACTGATTTGTGAAAATTTGTCGTAATTATAATTTTAATTGCGTTCGCCACGGTTGCTTTAGTTGTTTTTCCAGTTTTTTCTGACGAGGTTTTAATGGGTCGAAGTTGTAATTCCTCGAACCAAATTAAAAAAATACAATGGTTCATTATTTCCACCTCTATATTCCATGAACTCTTCATTTATCCCTCGTTGAAGCAGAAATATATTTTTCTAATTGTGTAGGAAATCCTTTCATTAAGCCATACCTTGCAGAACAGAATTGTGCGGAAATATCTCAGTTTCACACTAATTTCATGGTTATATTTCATTATTTTATATTGATACTCGCAGCTGTCCTGTCGCGGATTTAAATATATTTTCAGTTATAAAATCACAAGAGAATAGACAATTTTCGATGATTATACACCGATTCACGAGACGTAGTTCGCGAAACACCACTCGAGCTGCGCTCTCGTGATGTTTCGCGAACTACGTCTCATGAATCGGTTCGTATTATCAAAATATATTGTTTATGCTCAAGTTGGTATTTTCAAACGTAAAAAGCTATTTGCAATGAAATTTTAAACCAGAAACTAAACGATTACGGTGTTCGGAGTTCTGCCCACAATCTAAGGGCGCATTATCTGACTGATAGAATCCGATGAATTAGATTGGGAGAGCAGGTAAGATATGATTGTGACGAAGATGGGTATTCCCCAGGGAACGGTGATGAGGCCAATACTTTTCTGCTCAATGTGAATGATATCACTAAAATTTGTTGATGGACAGAGGGAATCAGTTATGCAGATGCTAATTTACACGTTTTTTAAAACATTTTCGAAAAGAAGTGAGAAATGTCGTTGAATACGAATGGACAATAATAATTGGATGAATTTTTTACAGAAAGTCTTATCAATGGCTGAAAATACGGTTTTGTTATATAAACACCTACTGTGAATTTTTGCATGTGGTAAAAAATCACGGTGAATGAGAAGAACGTTCGAGATTGCTTCATCATCCTGAAAAGAGGTAGAATCTCAAAAACGTTGAGGGAAGAGGTGTAGTTAAACTTTTTAGCAGATCACGAGAATGCCAATTGGTAGTTAATTTGACTTCTTCAAACTGATTCTGTTTATGCTCCAGAATAGAAAAGTATCATCAATGAAATACATACTTGGGTAGGTATAGCCAATGAACAGCGTTTACAATGGTTTGACCACATAAAATATGCGAATGAACGTCTGAGATCAATAATGCATAAATTAAAATGTCCTTTTATCTGAGAATTGTTTGATGGTGCTTATAATTCACTAGCTTAGTCTTTTCTCCGATAAATTACAAAAAGAAATCAATTAGTCTCTTTTTACAATTAGAGAAATCTATTTTGACATCATCTACCTCGATTGGAATGTTCCTGATGGATATAAAAAAAAGTATTCAACAGTGATACAAAGAAATAAAAATATTTCTTTTTGGTTTCAATCATCGTGTTCAACTACTACCTGATTGGTAAATGGCAATTGAATTAAAATGTTATGATTATCTTCAAAAAACAACCCTCAAGAAATTCATTCTATATTGAAGTTGCAGACCAAAGCACTAAATAATGCTGGGTTATAAATAATAAAGAAAAATCCATTAGGTACATATTGCTATTCATGTACGTAACACGTTGTAATAAGCATGTTGCCTGATTGGAAATATAAAATTGGAAAAAATCGATAGAAAATTCTTTTATTTTCAAAAATTGTGGAAAAGTCTTCACATTCGTGGAATATCGAACCAAATAATATATATATCAAAAATCTTTCTTTAATCCTTGTACAATTATTATATATGTTTTCATTTTGTATTCAAATACATATTTAGAGTGGAGAATTCTTTTCATGACAATTACTTTTTACTTTTCAATTCCTTCTGCCTGTGGATATGGCTCTCGGAATGTTTCACTGTTTGAATTCAAACGAAACCATAATTACAAAAAATTGAAGATGGAACTCTGGAAGGAATTCTACATTAAGAATATTTTGAAAATCCATAATAAAATCCTTGTGAATTTCGATGCAGGAACTGACGTGTTGAAGTAACATAATAATATGTGAGATACTTGAAGAAGAACATAAGTGAGATATGTATGTATATCGGGTTCACAGATTATGATAGTTAGGCACTTGGTTGATTTGCCGTATGAAACTGAAACTTTTGTTGATTTTTATAGTTTAAAAGAATATCATATTATATTCGAGAAGGAAAAAAAAACGATTTTATTAGTAATAGAAATTTGAATGGTTTATATGATTCAAAAAATTACAAGTTTGTATTATAACTCCAAAACTAATTCCAAGTGCCTGTAGAATGTTTTGTTTCATGTTTATAGCACCAGTAATAAAGAAGTTATGAGAACTTTTCATTTTACGCCATTTTCCACTTTCCTCTTAGAGCTTGAAAACAGTTGAATTATTGAGGTTGCGGTTTTCATTAATTCTCTCGACAATCGAGTCCGAAAATGTGCCATTCATTTATTTCTAGCTCAAAGGAATTCTGAGATCCCCTAACTGGACAACGCATTTGGGACACCCGATACATATTATATTGTATTTTATTACCTGATGATACAGTTTCCATAGTAATTCTCTCACTGAAAAGCATTATGAATTTATAAATGATGGAACATGTCATGTAGCATGTAATTTCTGATTGTTATGTAGTTTGTCGTCATTAATGTCCATAGGGTATTGAATAGAATGACTTTAGTTCTGAAAAAATATTGTGTGTTATACCTTGTAAATATTATAAGGAAAATTGTGATTATTTGATATTACCTGTGTATACAGGGTCTTTCACGAGGAACCTCACCCATATTTATACGGGAAACTACTGAACGTACTTTCATGAAATTCAGCACTTATAAGTATTTCACGATGCTGATGAAATCTGAAATATTTTCAAGGCATGAGCACCTCCGGTTTTTCCGGAAATGACGTCAACTTCCGTTTTTCAAATTAGAACACCATTTTTTTATTGCAGAAATAGATTCCTTAGAAAATTTCAAGTTATTTTGATGTAACATTTTTCAGTTTTGGTTGGAAAATTCTCTCTGAGCGGGAAAATTCGAAAAAAAAATCGAAAATAGAGCTCCTCTGAAACAAGAATAACTTCGAGGTTTTTGGAAGGAAAATTTTCATTTTTGGGATTTTTCAAGATGTAAGATTGATGTATCCACTTTGAAAATCGAAATCGCGATTCATGATACAGGGGGTGAAAAAATCGCTTTCAAAGTTAGGAATGACAAAATCGTGAAAAATCAATTTTTTCAAATTAGAACCCCATTTTTTTATGGCAGATATTGAATCTACGTTAAAAAGTAATGTGAGTATATGCATCACACCCTTGCCCTAAAATGGATATTTTCTGAGTTATTCACAAAAAACTGTTTTTCGTCTTGAATTTTCAGCTATTTCTTTTCCCTTCACGCCAAAAAGATGAAATTTTCACGAATTGTCAGAAGAATTTGTTGAAGTTTAGCATTTCGACAAATTTACTCCTTAAAATCTGCTAAACCTGACATTTGAAAAACTCACATATTCACAGAAATATAAATGCTAGAAATCTTGATAGATTTTCGATAGAACAAATTGGGTAGGGAGTTAATTTCAATTTGAGAAAGTGTACAGTATCTACTTTCGATTTGAGAATCTTGATTGTTGTGAATCGATATACATAAAAGTAATCAAAATATCTTTATGAATCTCGGAAATAAATTCATGTTATCGTGATAATACTTTGCGATTAAATAATTTTGTGGGAATTTTATGTACGACATTGTATTTGTGCAAAGTACAACTTTTCTTTGCAAATTCACAAATAGTAAATAGATTTTAAAAAATCATAATTATCTTGTGAAATTGTAATTTTTCATTGAAATTCGCAATAATTATTGTGATATCACATTGTAGTTGTGATTTTCCGAGTGAATGCTACATAAATATATATATTTTTTTGATTTCATGATCACCGGAAATTCACATCATATTTACCTATACCTTTTTATAAGAATTTTACAATATTCCTATGAAAATTTTAATTTATTGAATGTGAAAAAAAACACAAATTTGTTCTCAGTGTGGTCTTCTGCTTTCTTTTGGTTTATGTATTTCGTACCGACGTCTGAAAATGTTTCGCTTAAAGCTTTCAAGAGCTTTTGAAATTTGGGTTCACTTATTGAAATGTGCAAAATCCAAAAGTTTTCCATTTTGCAGTTTCCTCTAAGCAGCGCATTTTCATAAAATCTGATACAAAAAATGTCCACCATATATCCTCCTATAGCAAAAAAAATCTTGAATTTCATAATTTCAAGTATCTAGGAAGCAATTTTGAAAAATTTCGTTCATCACAGAAAAAATGAAATAGTCTAACTTGACATAATAGATTGAGTCACCTTTTACTGTACCGTTATTGTATAAAATAAACAGTTTTATTCGTGAAGTTCGAACCCTTGAAAACTTTGAAATCTTGAATATTTTATTCGAAATTAGAAACGAATTACGGCGAATATAAATGAAAGGAAAAATAATAGATATAGATATTCAAGGAATATGAAAAATTTTTAGTTGTTTTTTCCATATTTTTGAATTTCTCACATTTGAAAATCGAATTGATTTCAGAAAAATATTTCTATCGAAGGTTTAATTAATGAAAAATATTTACCATATGGCATCATGATAAAAAATGAACTATTTCATCTGTAAAGTTCTAACCCTTGAAAACTGGGAAATCTTGAATACCTATTTCATTGGGAATTAGAAACGAATTACGTCGAATGTAAATCTTTTTTGGGCATTATATTTATTATTTGCTTTTTTTCTTGAATATTATGTCAAATAGAAGGAAATTAAATATATTTAAGAAATATGAAAAATTTACAGTAGTTTTTTCCATATCCTTGAATTTCCACATTTGAAAATCAAATTGTTTTAGGTTTGAGTAATAAAAAAGTTTACCATATGGCACCATGCTATTAAATGAAATAATTTATTTGTGAAGTTCTAACCCTTGAAAACTTTGAAATCTTAAATATTATTCGGAATTAGAAACGAATGACGCCGAGAATAATTATCTGGGCATTATATTTATTTAGAGAAAATCTAATATATTCAAAGAATATGAATAGGTAATTGAAGGTAGATTTTTTTTTGTAATCCCCTAGATTCGAATATGAAACTGTTGTAACAAAAATATTTTCCTTGAAGATTTTCATCGGAAATAATGAGCCAGAATAACCCAAGTATCCAATGAACAATTCAATTTTCATATCGGAATACCTAATCCATAAAGAATAACAACACTCCAACAACCCGCAAACTACTATAATCAACATAAGCACCGAAGTCATTTTCCGGATCAGATCTCCCTGGCCCGAGATTTCCAAGAACACAAAAACGACCTCAAACCACGACTTTGATAAACTTCCTTCCCCGCGAGAGAATATAATCATCGCTGAGCGGGCTGTCAGGAGGGGGTGGAGGGAAGTTAGGGGTTGGCAATAAAACGCAATAATCCACGTCCTCTCAATCCCATATAACTGTTTAAACGCGAAATCGTATCGAAATTTAAGATTCGCCCTATGGTGAAATAAAGATAAAGAAAACTCCACCCCTAAATTACCAGGCGCCTCCCCTTACTCGCAGCGAGGGTAGCTACCGGCGGAACTGGCAGTCGGCAATTCATCCCCCTCCGTGCGCAAAAGACTGAACTTGGAGGGTCGAATATGAATTCATAGCTTTTTAAAACGGCACTGTTTACGAATTGGGCCATTGAGGAGGTTAAACGCCAGATACTCGCGATACGAACAAGTGAATCGATGTTTAACAACCCCCCGTCGGTCGAACGTTGACGCTGCAACAGCCACCCGCGACCGTCCATCAACTCGACAACACCGCTCAACAGAACATTTCGAAAGTGTCAAACTCCCAGTGAAAAAACCAACCGAATCGACCGAACTGAATATAACGACAACAAAGCAAGAAATGAAATAAAAACAACGTATTTAAACAAAAACAAAAAAAGAGAAATGAAAGTTTGAGATAAGACAGTGTGGATCCGAAATTCTTCCCGATGAACTCCTCGATGATGTTCCAGAGCTTCATAAGCTACAGGGAGAAGATGCTGAAGAGTCTGAACAACAATGCTAGTCCTTTCTCGATGGAGAGCCTTCTCTCTAACGGCAAGATGTCACCTGAAACTGTGGACGAGAAGAACGACGAGTCTGAGCGCAACTCTGAAGAGGGCTACAGGGTGTCTGAGTCGTTGGGGTATCCGTCAAAATGTGTGAGTCCGGAGAACGCGAGAAGCGAGGGTGAGGGTGAAGAGAAGAATGATGTCTTCTTGAAATTCGGCAATTGTTTTAAGGGCAGGATATGCACGAATTGCGGAAGGTTGGACTGTATGTTGCGATGTAGATTGAGTACCGAAGAACTGATGAAGGACAGCAAGCCGGTGTTGAAGTTTAGTGTCAGTGCAATTTTGGGGGATGACAGAGGACATGGAGGCAGGAACGAACAGAATGGTGAGTACATAACTTAAGAGAATGATCGAACATATTGATTGGTTTTCATTGTTGTCTTTGACTTGGACATATATTTCAACAAAAGATTCCAGAGGTCAAATGAAACACTTTTTTAACCATCCTTCCATATTCAGCTCGGTGAGAAAAATACAGGATGTTGAAAATACATGAAAAAAAAAATTATTATTTGTGTTGAAGGATATAATTTTTGGTCATTGTTGTGATGAATCTTCTCCAAATACCTACCAAATTCCATTCACATCTTTCAGTTTCTTCATTATGATTTATGTTGTATAATAATATCAGAAATTCTAAAAACCCAACTTTTAAAATTGAGTTGATGCTCATTTATGAATATTTGATCTTTTTAAAAAATAAATTTTTTGTTTCTTATAATGAACCGTTTTCAACTAATTATTCGTTTGAAATTATTTGTGAAATTCAACAGTCTAAAATCCAAGAATTGAAGCACAGGATTTTTCATTTAGAATCAATAGCGCCAACGAAAATACGGTAACTCATTTATTGCATTGAAAATTTTACTCCGTTCACCAAATGGAATGGAAAAAGTGAGTTTAATATTGTTAATTTAGTAGCTTATTCATAAGGTTAAAATAGTATACCTAATTAGACTTGGCTTTTCTCCTAGACTTTATCGGAAAAAATGGTTTAGGACAAAAATTGTTCCTTTTGACCTCAAAACTAAACTGTTATGTCAAAGTCAAAAACTCTTTATATGTGTGGCATGAATTATAACTCTGCAGCTCTTTTATGCCGGGTGTTTCCTGAAAAATGTTAAGTGGATAATATAATATGAAATAACATCAAAAGAATTCGACGAAATTGTGAAACATGCTTTTATGCTTAATCAAAAACTCAACTTACCAAAAAAATGGTCGTCATTCATTTATCGAAGAAAAAAATTGAATCTGAATAAAAATAATACTTAACTCTCATTGATTCATTCATTTGTATTTCTCCGATACATTTTCCTCTCACCAGCGAAGGCCTTCTGAAGCTATCATAGATTCATGAGTCATTTTTAATTATTAAGCATACCTAATTAAATTAATTGTCCGATCAATTCTGATTCACATGACAATATGATATGTGCCTCATAAAAAAACCAACAAAAAAATAATCTAATTATGTTAATTATAATTGGACCATTATTGTACGTCTATTATAGGCCTTATTATAAATCTTACTCGGAACTAATATTGAAATATATTACACCATAATAGTTCATTAATTCCATCATAAGATCCATGTACCAGACTTGAAATATTTAGTGAGGAAATTCTCAGATACAAGTTAGGCGTTATTTTAAAGAATTTCAAAAACTAAACAACATACCGCAGACAAGTTTGTGCTTGAGCGGTTTTTCTGCAGCAAATGTATCTATTTCGAAAGAGACAAACATTTTTAAGTATCAAATATGGGTTCGATTCCCGCTCGAGGAGGTACTTTTTCCGGAATTAAAAACTTGTGTGTCATGCCAATTTATATATTTCTTAAAATATTTTCGAACGAAGAATTATTATTTCATTTTCAAGTATCATTCAACTTGACTAGTTCGAAATTTCTTTCAATTTGAAGGCCGTTAAAAAATAGCAAACCTAGATACAGAGAAAAAAATGTAGGAGAGAATAAGAAATAAATTACGCGTTAGATAATAATTTATTAATTGAGAATAATATCTTGAAAAATATATGAGCCTATATTTCACAATAACAATAACACAATAACATTTGAGTAAATTGATGTTAATATGATTATTAAGGAACTGTATGAGGTATCTACGTATAAAGGTATGGGGTATATGTAAGTTAATGAATGAATAATCAGTCGAAACCGAAAATATTAGTGGCTCAAAATATGAACCCTGCGGTATCCCAAAGATCAGAGCTATTCACGCGAAGAAGGTAAAATCGAATCAAAAACTTTTTCATAAGGTTAAGTCGTCGAAAATAAATGTTATAAAATTCAAATGAGTCAATACTCGATAAATGTTTTTTCAAATGACTATTGAATTATTACACTGTTTATGTCTTTACTTTATTACATTATTTTAGGTATGAACCAATAAAATTATCTCAGTTTCAAATTCAAAGAAAGAATAAATCGAAAAATGCGTCAACGTAAAAACTTACAATTCGAAACCTCAACAGACAGGTAACATCCTAATCATTAAAAAAATGACTTTATAATAAAAAGAATGTTACCCCTGTGAATATTATAGGTTTGTTTTACACCCAAACCAATAAGATGAACACTCAATGTTTGTAGTCTAAGTGAGTTTTTGAACTGCTTGATTCTAAAAAAAAATATTGTATACAAATACCTATTGAATTCGAAACACGTCCTTATATTGATATAGGTATTCATTCAATTTATCACCTATTTTTTTTTTTGAATGATTAAGTATTTCATATCTGGATATAATGTATACATATTTCAATAGATAAGTATGTAGGTATAACAAAGGTAAATATGTACCTATATTATATTGCACATTGTTAATTCAATATTTTTAATAAAATAATGATGAGAGTAAGACGAAATAATGGAATAAGTAGCAGTTGTCGACAAGCCCAAATAATATGATTTCTATCATTTTATCGCTCTACTGGAGTAATTGGTTAGCACACGAATATTTAAATTAGTGCTAAAACTAATTAGGCGTACAAGATAGATCCTGAAAGTAATCACTCTACAATGATTCATTCAAAACCATACTGACGATATTTGAATCAATTCAAAGCGATGTTTATTCACCATACACATCCACGCCCAATGAAAACAATGTCCCTAGCAAGGATCCAACCAACATAATAACCAATGTTTTCTTTACGATGAACTCCGTCCTAGTACTCTATAACAATAAGAACCAATCACGTCCGTTTAAAAGGTTGAAACTGTTTTTTAATGCGCTGTATAAACATCCCATTATGTAACTATCTATTAACAAACCGCCGTATTGTATCGTCACAAAGGATTTTTTAAGGATAATCCCTACAGATCCTTCGGGATATTTACAGGAGGGATTACCTCGACCGAGATCGCATCCAGGGAGGCTGTCACCTCAGACTAGCATCACTGCTTTTTTATTTAATGCTCGCTATAAATTGCACGATCAGTTATAATAACATGATCTTTTGTTGGTCGATTTTTTTAGGTGTTATAGGTTGGCATCTTTGTTATTTTTGTGCATATTAGGGGCGTGCATTTATCGAAGGAGGTGTGGTCGGATACGGTTGGCAAAGCTGGGGTCTTTTTTGTTGTTTCATGTCGTGAATGGAAGTTTTTGATACATCGGTCTTTATTTCATGTTTATTACAATTTTTTCGGGCAATTTTCTGCGATTTTTCGACATTAGGAGATTTATTGGTGCTTATTATGCGATTTATATGGGTATTTCTGTATTTTTATGCGATTGTCGTTATATAGTTTTCGGTATTAGGGAAAAGGGTGCAATAAAGCGTTTGGAATGAAAAGAAATTGTAGACTCGTTCACGTTCAGTTTATAGCTTATTATTATTATAATTTTTTTTTGAGAAGTAATCTGTTTGGCAGTATAGTGCTCTATAGTGCTCAGGGCCTAAGTAAGTAATAGTCAATTTTCAAATTTTCATTGATTCATATAGGTATTACATATTCATTGGCATTTGTGTTTCCTGAAATTCTGTTTCGAATGAAATATCAATATCAAATATTTTTGAATTGGGTATCAAGGTTCTCAATCCAGGATAGATATAAGAATAAAAAACATAAGCAAAAAAATTACTTTCTCACAGGAGTGGCCTTAGAATTTTGCGAGGATTCGCTGAGCATTATTTGCGGAACTCTTGTCTTATGTATAATTTTAAAGTTTATTTTTAATAAATGGAACAAAGTTATAAAAACACTTTTTCTTTGTATCAAGTTGATTGATGAAATAGTGCATTCCCAACTATTCACGATAACTTTGAGAATAGCTGGCTATACTATACAAAAACCTGTAAGATAAGAAACAGCCTCAAGGACAAGGATGTATTCGTCAAAATAGATGGCAGTGATGGCACAGTATACTATATATATATACTACAATAGACAAGTAGAAGTAAGAGTGCCTCAAACCTCAGTTCTAAGACAACATACGACATTCCAAAAAAACCGAAGGAATTTGTTAATCCTACTGCCGATGGTACGGAATGTAGCAGTCAGGCATCGACAAGCAGACGTCATTCATATTCAGAAGACTGCAGAAAGCACTCGAAGATTCAGACGAATTGTTCATTTAATGTAAAATTCAAATAAATGACCCAAAGAGTCAGGCTATTATCCTACCGAAAGAAGATTAGAGATCAACACAAATAAAAGGATGAATGGACAAGTGACAAAATTGAAAAATGAAGTCAAGTACCTAGATGTAACACTAGATATAAGACTCATGGAAAAACCATTAAAAATATGCTGTCGATAAAACAAACTCAGCAATGAGCAGACTTCACCCACTCATAGAAAGTAAAAGCTATAGGAATCAAAACTGAGAATGATCAAATTAATTGCAAGACCTTAACTAATATAAAGGTCGACAGCCTGGGGATATGCAGCAAACCGCATATAATGAAGAATCAAGGAACAAAAACTATGCTATTAAAAGCTACAATGAATGGGCCCTTTAGTTTGTGAAGATACACAGCAAACGTTCACAGATTGTAACATATTTCTGAAGAGAAAGGCCGAGAAGATTTTTGAAAAAGCAAATCAACATCCAAATGACAAGCTACAAAGGCTAGATGACTATGACCCTGTAAAAGATGTGATTATAGGATGTCAACTTATCACGAAGGCCCAGAGATTAACTAAACTTAGGAACAGACTCTCCTATTAAAGAAATAGGTATACACCAAAAAAAATGAAAAAGAGATACTACCAAAAATAGTCGGAAGGTTGGGTAATAGGCGAATAGATACTCGGAACTTTAAAACCAACAATTTAGGTTTAGTGGGTGGGACGTGTGAATAACTCCACATACTTCTCGACATTACGTGGGTTGCATGAGGATTTCCTCTTAATGAAGAAAAAGGAAGGGCAACAAAAAGCGATTTCAAGCGAATAACCTGATTATTGTTGGCTATTCACCTGACTTCACGAACTAGTCCTTCAACATCAGCGATTGATACGCAGATAACCAAACGTAACCACACTCTTGGTCATTAGAGAAGTAAGTTTAAATTCGATCAAAATAAGACTTTATGAATACAAGACTCAGAAATATGCAATTATGTGTTGATAGCAATCGTTGATTTATTAAAAAGAAGCGTGAATACAGAAGGAAGATGTTAAAATAAAAATGGGTTGTGTTTGATTACAGCTGTACTCAAGCGAGATTTGGTTATTCGTGGTAATTCCTTAGCTTTATCGCCTAACCTATTGCGATTTTTTGTAATTGTAAGAGTAATTCTGGAAAATTGTCTTTCAACAAGAGTTGAAGATTCTGGTCTTGTAAAAAAGAATTGGCCATTTTGGCCAAGTTTGGAAAGATATTTCTGAAACTACCAAAATCTATCAATAGATTTAATGAAAATGTGAGAAAACTACTAATAAAGTCACACTGGCGAATGCTTCAGCCTATCGGCGCTCGAGGAATCCCCTTATTCAGTCTAAGCTTGCACGAGATTGCAGAAATATATGCCGTGCGACGCGTGCATATCAAGCTCAAGTAATATCAAGTAGCTTGATATCAAGTCAAGTCAAGCTCAAGTATGTGATTTGACACGAGCTTGATCTTCAAGTTAAATAGTTGGTTAAAATGCCAAGCTAATTGGCTTGATGAATCCCTAGGCAGGACCATCAGTAACTTCGGTCATTAGTGATTATCTGCTTTATGAGCCAAAGTCATGTCTCAGTTAATGCTTGGACATAAATATTAAAAAAAAAACTAGTCCAGATCTCCGCTTAAACAAACAAAGCTATTGATGAAAATCTCCACATCATTTTTGCAAGTGACGATTTTCAGTTGAAAGCAAAAGGATGATGTTAAAATAAAAGTTGGTTATTGGTGGTTATTCCTGAAGGGCCAAAACCAAAACAAGACCAATAATAACCGCAGTTACTATTGATTATTCGCTTGAAATGGCTTTATGAGTCAAAGTTTTGGTTTCGTTTATGCTTGAACGCCAATATTCAAAGGAGCATACATCGTTCAATACCGAACTGGTCCAGATCTTCACTAAAACAAAACTATAGAAAAAATCACCAATTAATGTCGACAGTTCCGCCGATCTATCAACAGAGACACAACAACTGTTACATTCGTAGATGACACCGCTATAATAGCAAGTCATTAATACCCAGTGGTGGCTTCACAAATGCTTCAGAAACATCTCCTTGAAATGGTCTATAAAAGTGAAAAATGAAAATTAATGCGACAAAATCAGTTCAAGTCAACTTCTCACTTCGTAAAGGACTGTGTCCTCGAATACAGCTCAACAACATCCAGCTACCCGAATCTCCATCGACAAAATACCTTGACTTGCATCTTGATAGATGACTCTCCTGAAAAGAGCAAATCCAAAAAAAAAGGAAACAAGTTGATCCAAAAGTTGTAGAGCTATATTGGCTGATTGGTAGAAAGTTAAAATTATCACTTGAAATGAGCTCTTAATATACAAAACAATTATCAAACCCATCAGGTCCTATGGAATTGTGCTCTGGGGATGTTCAAGTGAATCCAACGTCTCCATAATACAGGGAAGTCAATCCAAAGTTCAAAGGATGATAGCAAACGCGCCTTGAAATGTTTCAAATGAAACGCTGCTTACCTACAGAGTCAAAAGTTACTAATGTGAAGGAAGTTATCCAGGACAGAAGTAACAGACATCACAGAAAACTGGAGAGCCATCCAAACGCCCCAATTCAACCCCTGATTGTCCAAAGTCCAAACGAACAAGCGACTAAAGCGAAATTAGCCGGCGGATCTGAGAGATTCCTCAGGACTTGTCTCTGGAGAAGACCTCACAACGTCACTTGAGATCTCCTGATTCAGCAAACAAACCCATAGAATACATAAAATTCTGATTGCTTGTAATATATTTTCGAAAAAAAATATATACAGGGTGAGTCTTTGACTTGTACATATATTTTAACCCAAGATTCCTGAGGTCAAAAGAAACACTTTTTTCCTTTACCATTTTTTCCGATTCGGCCCGGTTAAAAAGATACAGGCTGTTGAAAATCGTTAAAAAAATGTGATTTTCGGCTATATCTCGGAAATGGTTGTATCGAAGGAAATGATTTTTGAAATATAGCTTTTTTTTGATGTGATACGTCTTCTTCGAACACCAGATTCCATACACATTCTTCTGTTTCTTTGTTATGAACATAACATACCATAAAAATACCAGAAATTCGAAGAAACCAACTCTTAATAGTAATTTGAACGTTCATTGAAGAATATTTGGCTGATTTTAAAAATAAAAGTATTCTTCATATTTTCTCGTACAAAGCGCCGTTTTCGAATAACTTGATCTTAAAAAAAAAAAATTATCTGTGAAATTCAAAAAATTGGGTACTTTGGCTGAATGCAACTCTGTTCTATTGTGGAAAAAAAAAACCACAGAAATGAATATTTACTATGAAGTCATGTCTCAGATTTAAGAATTGAAGTACTAGCCAACTTTGTTTGAAAATGAAGTTATTTGAATAAGCTCACCTCAACTCCTCGATTTGATTAAAAATCACTGAGCTTTGGCACAGCTCTGATAATAAGAAGATACTTCACTAAAATCAACATTCTTTTTGAAAAGTCCAGATTATTCATAAAACCCATGTTTAAAAAAGTTTTCACAAAATAGTCCCATTATAATGACAACAATCAATATCCCACTAAAGACTGCTGCTATCGAACAATACTGTATTCTTCTTCAGGTCATTCAAACTCACATCGAAACATACCACTAGGACTAGGTACATACTAGACAAATTTTCATGTGATTGAGATTGAATACTTTTATTCTTTTGCTATTCCATAAATTCATCCTAAGAGCTTATGATTGACATACTTCCAAGAGGGCCATAATTGTTTTAATGTGAAAACAAATTAGGTGAGTTGAAAGAAACCAAATATTCTATTGTGGATATTTACATTGAATACTTCTCATTTATTTTCAATGCCAAAATCAAGATGAATTAAGTAGTAAAGTTGGCTATAATGTAGGTACACATTAACAACAAATTTGATTACAAGTGGAGTCTAACATTTTCCATTGATTACAGAGCCAGAATATTTTCCATATTTCCATACTGATGGTTTCAAAAATATTGATGCATTTCAATATTTTTATGAGATAGATGGAACAAATCAAATGCTTCATTTCATAACAAATATCTTATAACAATAACAGTGTAAACTGTAAATGAAAATTTTAGGTTAGAACATAGATTATTCGAACCGAACTGCTGTGTTTATATTTGGCATCACTCGAAATTTGAAATTCAAACTTAAAACCACAGATTACTATAGTCTGTGTTAGATCTTTCATAGATGAATATTATTTATTTGAGATTTTAAGGTTAATTCTTGCACGAAAAATAAACAACGATATCATATAAATGAAATATAATGAATGAATGGATATGAGTATCAGAGCTAATATGGGTGGTAGCGAGCTCAATTCGTTATAATTATCGAAAATGAAATAGAAATCAAGAGAAGAATATTTAATCTTTAGCGTCAACGAAATTGGAATAACTCATTTATTTGATTATAAACACTACTTTGTTCAACAAATGGAATGTTAAACGTGAGTTTATGATGGTTTTTCTAATTTAGTAGCTTATTTCCAAGGTTCAAGAAGTATATCTTATGCTTGAGAAAACTTCAGTGTTCCGGTTTTCAGGGGTGAATTAGCTCATTTTGAAAATTTAAAATGGCTTTATCTTTTTAACCGGGCCGAATCGGAAAAAATGGTAAAGGAAAAAAGTGTTTCTTTTGACCTCAAGAACCTTCGGTTAAAATATATGTACAAGTCAAAGACTCACCCTATATATTGGCAGTTGAAGATCTTGAGTCGACAGAGCTGAATATAAATACGATAACAGAGCTCCAAACAAACAATCCTCACATAGAAACATGGGATAATCGGCAACGAAGGAAGCTCCTTTGTCTCTCATCCCGCCCGCCACCAAGGGGTTGATTCGAAACGGCGTCATCTGGCACGACACTTAGGCGTCCTCGGTCCCCCGGTCGGCCTTATGACGCCGTCGCCTAAGGGCCACTATCGGCGGACGCGTCTTCTTTCGACGCCCCGCGTCCCGACGCCTGTCGAAAAAACGTGCTGCGGATTTACACGTATTAATTCAGAGCGCCCGCGAGACGTCCCGAATGCTAAATCCGGAAATAAATTGACTCCGCGGGAATATTTCCGGATCTCTTCGGCTGGGAATAAATCAGAGACGCGGATGCGTTTTGTAAGGGAAACTGCCCTTTATTTTTTTTCCTTCTTTGTATGGACCACCAAGGTTTATTTCCTACCGATTCGTATTGTCGCGAAACAATGAGGTTATGAGGATTTATTGGGTGGCGTTTTGGGACTGGGGTTTCGGATATGTGCAGGTGTTGAAGCACTTCTAGTTCCGCTAGTATCAGAAAACTAATAAATTCCATTTTTGTGGCATTGCATTTTCGTGTGGATTATTACAACACTGATGGACGACAGACGAGAATTTTATTGTGGTACAGCACTAGGGAACATCCTTGAACACTCTACCCACTCAACTGGTCATCACCTCGTTACTTACTGCACATAACTCTCCTTTCCTAAGTTTTATACCTGGGTTCCAAACATAAAATCATTTTATACACCGTGAATTTCTTCTTCCTTTTCTTATTCTCTAAGTTGTATCCCTGCGCAATGGTATCATGGTATCTGCACACTAATAAGGGTAGGGGAAATATATTCTGTATAGTATTCTCTATTTCTCAGAACCTTATGAATGAGAAAGTTGTATGCACATGTACCACGAAAGACCATTGTTACACTATAGTGCAGGTACATTTATATTAAATATTGTGACGACAAATTCGGCTAGACACAGGTATTATGTCTAATTGCATTTTGTCGCCACATTCATGCCCGAGTTGGTATTCGTTACGATCAAACCAAAGCTCTGCATTTTAAAAAATCCAATGGCATTTCATTGAGCTTGACTTTGAATTTGTTTTTGTGAACGTCTAAGAAATTTACTTATCGAGGGTATATTCACCTATCAATACGCCGTAACTATGGGAAATATACAAATTCTATTGGTTCATCGAAACATGAGCTACATATAATAATCAATGATATAATTCTATAATTAGCTAAGACTATTCAATTTTCAGAGTCTAATAAAGAATAAAATATTTCGGTAGTCAAGACCTACATATACCGAACATATAGGTAGGCAAAATTTCAACTCCGTCGTATTTATAAACACAGTAATATGGCGTATTTCTTTTTCAATATTTTCCTTGAATGCTCTACGGTTTTTATAATGTGTTTATTTTGATATTCTACACGGAGCATGAAACTGTCATTTTTCATCCAAATCCAAGTTTCTATTTCGATGGAATGTGCAGTTTTGGCATTAAAAAGAAAACAGAAATTCCAACGTCCTCTAATTTGATCACACCAAATGGCGAATGCGCAGACAAACTCGCACAACTGAAGTCCAATGCCAAAATACTGCAATTGCCTTCCAGACGTGTACACCGACTTGCTTACTGGGTTAAATAATACCATGTTAGATATAATTCTAAGATTTATTTTATTCCGTATGAACCGAATATTCCATTTGGAATATTATGAAATTCCTGATTAAAATCGGCAACACTGTACAGTTCTAGGGATTTTCACGCGTTTTTTAGTACTTATGTATATTCCTATGATCACGGTATGGTATTTCCTTATACTGTCATAGAACCCATGGTAATTTTTAGTGATTGGTTTCCAATTAGAGATGAAAATTACTGAGAATATCAAAACAAAGGTTAGAACTTCAAATTCAATGGACAAAAGAACAAAGAGCGAAGAATAGTGATGGATTAATAAGCAAAATCCATAATATCAAATCAATTAATGGTTAATGAATGAAACTGAAAGGAATATGAATATTTTTTTATTGGAAATGTGGACTAATGCGAAAAATGAAATTTTGTTTGTACAATGTGTCTGAAGGCTGGAGTTAAGCTGGTGAAATCTATTCTCTTCAAATCCTGGAGATGATTATCGGTAAGTCCACGCGGTGAAACAGAAAATATATTGCCTTCAAAGACTTGATAGCGATATCGACAAAAAAGCATTTCAACCTCTTACCGTGTAGTGTGCCAAATTAGGAACATGTAAGGGATGAATTGGTTCAAAAGCGTAAACGCATTCTGTTCTCAATCACAAGAGTAAGACAATATTCGATTATACACCGATTCACGAGACGTAGTTCGCGAGACATCACGAGAACGAACTACGTCGAGTGAAGAGGTTCATATAATCATCAGAACATGAGTTGTATAATCAAGCATATTAGGTAGGTGTTTCTTATTTCGATTCCTGTAACGAGATACCGTCCTCCTTTCTGCTTTTTTTCTTGAAAGTTATTCGTTTACTTGTACCATATTCGGAACAGTTCCCAATAAAGGCTGAACTAACTGTTAAATCGGCAAATTTACCTGAGATATTTGGATATTGTGGAGGAGATTATTGACCAAAAAATCTATTGTCTATTTACCACTGGCTAAATTCAAACTTAGTCTAGCAGAAATTTTAAGATTTTACTTGACACCAAGATTCGAAAAAAAAAGAAGTATCCATTTTCACACATCACTGACCCAGAAATCCATTGCGATAATATAGAATATTTTTTTACGAAGATCACCAGAGATATAGGTAAATATACCGAGTGCAAAGCACTAGTTTCCTGTGAATAATGTAATGTGACATTATTTTACAAGGAACGTTTTCACTCTGAATGTAAATATATAATGTTTTTCCTTTTACTATATTGCAACCTATTTCTAATAATTTGATAAGAATAAGTGGAATGTTTCAGTTCCCTTTAACTTAACGCAAGATATGCCATATTTAGCACACGTCATAATATCAATTTTTTTCGCCGAAAATTTTAGAAGAGAATGTTTTTGAACATTTTTATGGATATATGTACCTACCTAATGCACAACGTATATGAAAAAAAATCGAGTAAAAAGTTGACAGACAAGAGGACGAAATAATAGATAAATAATCCGTTCAGAAGGAAATTTGATGTGCTCTGCAACAGCAATCAAAGATTTAACTGGAAATAAAAAACAATCTGGAATTGAATTAAATTGATTCTTGAAAATTAGAGTTATATTAAGCGGCAAATAATCCGACTATATTGAAGAATTACTTTTATCTGATAGTAAAAAATTTAATGTGCGCTGCAACCGAAATAAAAGATTTTAGTCGAGTTGAAAATAATCTGGAATTGAATTGATTCTCTAAAATTAGAGTTATATTAAGCGGTAAAGAATCCGTCTATATTGAGGAATTACTTTTATCTGATAGCAGAAAATTTTATGTGCGCTGCAACAGTAATGAAAGATTTAACTCGAGTTGAAAAATAATCTGGAATTGAATTGATTCTCTAAAATTTGAGTAATATTAAGCGGCAAATAATCCGATTATATTGAAGAATTACTTTCATCTGATTGTAGGAAATTTAATGTGCGCTGCAACAGAAATAAAAGATTTTAGTCGATTTGACAATAATCTGGAATTGAATTGATTCTCTAAAATTAGAGTGATATTAAGCGGCAAATAATATGCCTGTATTAAATTTAATGTGCGCCGCAACAGAAATGAAAAATTCAACTCGAGGTAAAAAATAATCTTGGATTAATATCTTCGGTACACACCGACGTTAAGATCGTCGTCGAACTTTCGACCTATCTAGTTTCAAACGTTCTCAAAACCTGGGCGTCGGAACATCGAGTAAAAAGTTGCCAGACAAGAGGACAAAATAATAAGTAGATAATCCGTTCAGAAGGAAATTTGATGTGCTCTGCAACAGCAATCAAAGATTTAACTATAGTTAAAAAATAATCTGGAATTGAATTAAATTGATTCTTCAAAATTAGAGTTATATTAAGCGGCAAATAATTGGAATATATTGAAGAATTACTTTTATCGGATAGTAGAAAATTTAATGTGCGCTGCAACAAAAATAAAAGATTTAACTCGAGTTAAAAAATAATCTGGAATTGAAATCATTCTCTAAAATAAGAGTAATATTGAGCGGCAAATAATCTGCCTGTATTAAATTTAATGTGCGCCACAACAGAAATGAAAAACTCAAAGATTTAACTGGAGTTAAAAAATAATCTGGAATTGAATTAAATTGATTCTTTAAAATTAGAGTTATATCAAACGGTAAATAATCCGTCTGTATTGAGGAATTTCTTTTATCTGATAGTAGGAAAATTAATGTGCGCCGCAACAGAAATAAAAGATTGTAGTCGAGTTGAAAAATATTCTGGAATTGAAATTATTCTCTAAAATTAGAGCTATATCAACCGGCAAATAATCCGTCTGTATTGAGGAATTACTTTTAACATGATAATAGGAAATTTGATGTGCGCTGCAACAGAAATAAAAGATTCAATTCGAGTTAAAAAATAATCTGGAATTGAAATGATTCTCTAAAATTAGAGCTATATCAAACAGCAAATAATCCGTCTGTATTCAGAAATTACTTTTATCTGATAGTAGGAAATTTAATGTGCGCTGCAACAGAAATAAAAGATTTAACTCTAGTCAAAAAATAACCTGGAATTGAAATAATTCTCTAAAATTAGAGCTATATCAAACGGCAAATAATCTGCCTGTATTAAATTTAATGTGCGCCGCAACAGAAATGACAAATTCAACTCGATTTAAAAAATAATCTTGGATTAATATCTTCGGTGCACACTGACGTTAAGATCGTCATCGAACCTTCGACCTGTCTTGTTTCACACGTTCTCAAAACCTGGGCGTCGGGACGTCCCAAATCGTTGCTGCCGCTCCGACGGTCCCGAGACTCCACCGGGGGGGTGCGAAATCCGGCCGTCGGCGACAACGCCGGGGAGGAAATGACGCCGCACACTTCAACACCTCCGCCGTTGCCACGGTTACCCCGCGGGTGGCCTCCTAGGAGTATCGCTCGAGCGGTGCTTGTTTATGTTTTCGGAGTTTTGTAACTGAATCAAAGCGAGTTTGGAGGATGACAGGGGCCAGGGAGGGAAGCCATCGATTTTTTTTCGGGAGGGTAGCAGTGGTCTGTTCTGTTTTCGTTCAATCCGAGGAGGTTTCTTTGGATTTGGAGGTTATGTAATTGATTATCTTCTTCATTTTCGATTTGATTTGGAATTGGATTTTAGTATCGAGTGTTGGAAAGAGAATAAGAATATTTGGGCTCTCGTTTGTTCATGGGTCAATGGACTAGTTTTCATTTTTTTGTTAAGGATTAATTCTAAAAATTTAAGTAAAATGAAACAAAAATGTGAAAAAATCATTGAAATATCTCTAGAAATGAAAAAGTTATGGGACTTTGAAGTTGCGCTTGGAAGAATAATTTCATAGTACGTGTAAGTGTCGTGACGTCACACACTAGACGACTGGTATTGGCAGAGTGCTTACGAATTCATTGGTGTACAATCACTTGTGCTGTTCGTGTCGTGTTTTGTTCGTTACACGATGGCTGAAATAACTTACTATATACATACATATAAATTACCTTTTTCGCTTTTTACTTTTTACTCCTCACATAAATATGTTTTGCTATTGATAGACTTCAACAACCAGTACTCAACTACAAACTGTTTATGAAACGTTTTTTAAATAAATCATCGTTATAAGTTGAACCATGATGAAGCAAACTCAAAAGTAGATACTCAGTTGAAAAGTTCAATTCCTTTTATTTCAGCACTGACATAAGATGGATTTGAAGAAAAAAACTTCATCACTGCAAATATATCTATTTTAGGCAAATTGTCACTTTGTCCTTTCACGAAGCCTTCTTCCATTATGGTGACATAAAAACAAAACTCGAGTTAAAACTACACTGTACAACTACAAACGGCGCGAGAGCCTTGGCGCGGCTAAGTATTTAAACGTAATTTATGGTGTAGCGATCACAGGCCAGTGCCGTGACGTCACAGACGTGTCGGAGACCAAAGCAATCCGCGCTAAAATACGTAAATTTAAATAATCTATTTCTCATTCATTTATTGATGGATTTTAAAAATGTTTTCACTGATTTATCAGTTTTGCTCTATATTTTGATTCTATCGTGTCAAATATAGTATTATCAACATCACTAAACTAGTCCATTGCGCCCTTGAGTAGGTATACCTACACAGCAGTGGGGCTTGTCCTATGATGCAGTGCCTCACCAAATAAATTCTGGAAATTTTACGTACCTATTAATCGGATATTTTATTAATCTATTTCAACCTCGATTTCACATCATTCGCTACGATACTGGGTCTCTGTTCCCAATAATCCTTCTCAATCTCACGATTCTTGTATATTCATCTCACTTCCTCTTTAAAAACTAAACGGTCTGCGGGCTGCGGCATGCCTAACGCACTTCCTTGTCTAGCGCTTCATCTGCATCGGCGCGGCGATAAATCGAGAATATGTATTCCTACGCCTTTGAAGGCGGCTTCTAAAATTAGATTTGAGGCATGCCAATGCTGCAGGGCGAACTGCAATTATTCTGCATTATTCGGGCAGCGGGAAATCAGGTTAGCTTTCGTTTTGTAGTGTTTTGCTGTGTCTCGACTGTCTCGTGTAGGTTTGTCTCGTGTTTTTTCGATAAGATTTTTTTGTCTATCGACTTAATCACAACCAGAAGGTGAAATGGATTTAGCGACACCGAGTGAGTCGTTTCAAATTCCCAAGGTGAATTAACATATCTGAAGTACTTGTAATTTTGTAAATTTTTTTAAAAATCAGCAACATTTAGTGAAGCGACCTGTTCCAGATCTAAGTAAATTTCTTGTGACTATGGGTGGGTTCGAAAATTCAAATCGGGGGTTTCAAAATACATGGTATAAATATTTGAAAAGTACGACTGGCTCAGTTGATCAGTTTTTATTGGTACATCTAAAATCAAAATGAATTCTTCGATTCAGTTGCTTTTATTGTGGATAAAAAATCTCAAAATCTTTTTTTCCTGAAAAGTTGATGAAACAACTGACATTATGCTGCTTTTCACAATTCTCCGTTATGTATAATAAATGACCAAACTTATTGAGCGATTCATGTAGTTTTATGATTAAGTTTTGGACTTTCTACTGAAGAAACACCCTGTATATACGATGAAAATTTGTATCTTGTAGCTTTTTTGAGAATTCTAAGAAAAGTAGTGGAAAATTTTGCGAATGATTCACCACTCAATTAGATTAATATTAGTTTATGATGATCATATTATGAATAAGCAAAATTTGAGAATTGAAATTGTTGCGGCTTTCGATAGTTTGAACTCTGCCGAAATTCGTATAGCAACACAATCCGAACGTCTCTTGATGCATCGAAAAAAATTTAAGAATCTACTCTGAAGGCCCATATCAGATCTGACACAGGACAAGGGACAATCCACAGAAAGACTTCAAGTTTCTGGAGGAGTTGTTGAAGATCTAAGAACACGAATTGATCGAAATCCTCAAATATCTTTGAAAAGATTATTTCTGCAGTCTGGTGTGCCCCAGTCAACTTGCCACAAGATTATAATGAGAGTTGAATACTTTTTTTTTACTGATAAACTAATTGTTTAGGTATGACTAACAGATTCAGTGGCTTCCTCGAAAGCTTTCTTATAAGGTAATATGTGCTGCTTTCGAGGCAGCCACATCATGAGGTCTTGTAGGAATAAATAAATTTATTCCTACAGTACAAGTTTCATTCGTAAATATATCCTGCGCTGTAGGAATACATTGATTTAATCGCATGTGAAATTAACGGGCCCTCAGACTAATATGTGTCTGTTCATTAGGTAAAACCCTCCTGAGAAAAAATTGCACAAAATGATTTTATCGTTTAAACTTGGACTTCCATCCGTTCTCAGGTTCGAATAATTATTATCTGAATTGTTGTAATGCAGATTCCCTGATGTGATATCATTGTACATTAATGGGACCCACAGACGAGCAACTTAGTCGCCAACCAAGTTGCTATGTTGTCAAGTTGGTCAATTTGCTAGTTGGTGGTTGGTATTCCAAGTTGCCAATTAGGTTGCCAACTTAGTTGTCAACTTGGTTGGCGACTAAGTTGCTCGTCTGTGGGCCCCATTAGACACTTACCAACAAGACATCGTTGGGGAATCCCCAGCAGGAAGACAATCATATCGAATGTTATCAGCGCTTAGGCCTTAAGGCTCCTCTAATTTCGGGAGCTCCAGTGCATTGCACCGTATAGCTTCGCCGCTGACTAGAACGAGCATTTACAATGTATTTCATTGAAATAATTCTTATTGTTCTGAGAGATGGCGTACGCTTAACAATTAAGATTACGAAATTTCAGAAATTTTGTTTGATTCCCAAGAAACTCACAATAAACTAATTTTAAATTTTCAGATAATTTGGTCCATGTCACATCCCCAACGTTACTGGGTTTATCATACCTGGGAAACCATTCTTCGACGATAGCGAAACCCGTAGCGAGCAGACCACATTTCAATCCACATTTACTGCTAACGCACTGTAGACCGCAGCCTTACCTTACAGGTGAGTTACTTTTTTAAGGAAATATGAAAATATAGAATAAAATTGTGAATAACTACATCTGTAAAAAATGTAACATCAATAAAGGGGCGAAGTAGAATAACTGTAAGCTAAGTTGAGAGGTAAGGCAAATACTGTTAGGTCAGGAGATAATACTCGTATCATAGATAGTATAAAGAATGCAAAGTTATTCTCGATTAAACATGTCAGCTTACGAGCCAAATTCTCGTCATTTGCGGGAGGTTTTAATTTTCTACTCTCTTGTTAAAACCAACTGCAACAATCCCAGGCAATTAATACGTTTGAGCCGAGCATTCAGAGATAAACGGCTGCAACACTCGTACAACGAGAGACATGATGAAGTGATTTTACAGTATGACAATGCTCGACCCCATGTTGCAAAATTTGTCAAATCATACTTGAAAACGTTGAAATGGGAAGTTCTACCTCACCCGCCATATTCTACAGACCTTGCTTCCTCGGACTATCACTTGTTTCGATCAATGGCACACGGCCTGGCTGACCAGCACTTCTGGTCTTATGAAGAAGTAAAAAATGGGATCGATTCGTGGATCGCTTCGAAAGATGATCAGTTTTTTCAACGCGGGATTTGTACGATGACCAAAAGATGGGAAAAAGTAGAGGACAGTTCTTTGAATCATAAATGTATAACCAGTTTTTTACAATAAAGCCTCGAATTTCGGAAAGAAACGGCAGAACCAAAGTTGTATGTGACATACATGCATAATATGAATTTATATTGTAAATACCTTTGATTCGATTTGATCACCATCTTCAATTTTTTATTATAGTATATCCAAAGTCACTTGAACTAGTCCATAAAAACGCTTGGCTAGAAGTCCATTTGAAGTGGTTATCGCGATCCGCTAAATACCGGGGTTTATTTGAAAGTATTGTAAGGCAATAAATTCTCTTGCCCCAAATAAATTTCTGGAAACTTGGACAGCCCCTCGAATAATCGAATTATTCTGGCTTCCTCCAAGTGACTTTGGATATACTATACCACAGACCGTCAAATCATAGTTTTCACCATATTTTAGTTATTCACAAATCATTCTTCGTAGAGTTTCTGAATTTGAAATTTTTCCAGTATCCACGCCAGTTTCTGGTGCTCAGACGGCAGTGTTTCCCTTACCTGGTACTTTTCCATGGGCACATAGTGGTCGGGGAAAACCTAGAAGGGGGATGATGCGCAGAGCTGTCTTTAGTGACTTGCAGAGGAAAGGATTAGAAAGAAGGTTTCAAATACAGAAGTACATAAGCAAACCAGACAGAAAAAAACTGGCAGAGAAGTTAGGACTCAAAGATAGCCAAGTGAGTATTCAACTTATAAATTTCATTTCATTTCGTTGGGTTTTTCACGCGATCTACAGTTTTCACGAGGATAGAGGTAGCTTTAAATAATTATCCAATTTATATACGGCTGTTCAAAACAGCTAATTCGGTAAAAAAAACTTGACAATCTGTTGAGAAATGCTAGTAAGATGACAATATTGTGGAAAAGCTTGGTTTTCTTTAGGGCCGGTATTATAAAGGGTAACCGACGGTTGAACCGATGCGTCAACTACCAAATTCCGTATTTCTAGTAAGGAATTTGGTAGTTGAGGGCAACGGTTGACGCCGGTTATCCTTTATAATAGCGGCCCTTATAGAGCCCACAACTGGTAGAGAAAGATTAAAATAAATTTTCGTCATGGAAAAATTATTATAGATCTCCGATAACAAAACGCATTTCAAATCTTTCTGAACCATACTTAGGTTTCAATGGTTTCATGCCTAGTTATTCTTCAGTCTTGAAACAACTTTAACTTCTTCAACTCCAGGTTCAGGGATCTCAATATCTAGCGTTCTAGTTTCTACTTATCCGAAATTACTATAATTTAATAAAATAAGTATGAATTCATCAAATGTTCATCTTAACAGTCATCTGAAAAGTCCCCGGTCTACCATAGTATAACACATTTTTTCAGCAAAATTCTATTTTATTATTCAACATAGTTGTCTTCGAGGGCGATACAGCGATTATAGCGATCTTCCAACTTTTCGATATCATTTTTGTAATACGATTTGTCTTTCGCTTCAAAATAGGCCTCAGTTTCAGCGATTAGTTCTTCATTGGCGCTAAATTTCTTACCAGCGAGCATTCTTTTGACGTCTGAGAACAGGAAAAAGTCGTTGGGGGTAAGATCTTGCGAATACAGAGGATGCAGAAGCTATTCGAAGCCGGATTCATGCAATTTTGCCATTGTTTTCATTGATTTGTTACACGGCGCATTGTCTTTCTTCAAATGGGGCCGTTTTTTTAACGATTTCATCCTTTAAACGATTCAATATAATAATCGTTGTTGATGGTCTGGCCCTTTGGTAGGTAATTATTGAATATTATACCTTGCGCATCCCAGAATACTGATGCTATAACCTTGCCAGCTGACTGTTGTGATTTCATGGCTTTGGATTCGGTCCACTCAGCTGACTCCGGAATGAAATGATGGAGCCATGTTTCATACATTGTGACATATCAACGCAAATATTCAGGTTTATGGCACTTAAACAGCTTCAAACACTGCTCAGAATCATTAACACGTTGTTGCTTTCGATCAATTGTGAGCTCGCGCGGCACAGAGCTTTCTCGTGTTCAAATATTCGTGAATGATATGATGTACACGTTCAGATGATATCTCCACAATGTCTGCTATCTCGATCAACTTTACTTAACGGTAATTCAAAATCATTTTGTGAACTTTTTTGATTTTTTTGTCGGTGACAGCCTCTTTTGGGCGTTCACTGCGTTCGCCGTGTTCGGTGCTCATTTCACCACGTTTAAACTTAGCATATCAATCAATGATGGTTGATTTTCCTGGTGCAGACGCCGGAAACTCTTTATCAAGCCATGATTTTGCTTCAACTGTATATTTTTCTTTCAAAAAGCAATATGTTATCAGCACACGAAATTCTTTTTTTCCATCTTTTTTCAAATAACAACGCAATATCTCACACACTTATGGTTGGTATACTAACTAAAAATCATATGAATTTAATAATAGCCATTTTCAAAAAGGTGGGACACTATTCCATATTTACCCAAGTGTTACCGAAATACAAAATCCCTGACGTTATCGTGGATATATGAAAAGATTTGAA
Organism: Harmonia axyridis; assembly: GCF_914767665.1. Lineage (NCBI taxonomy): Eukaryota > Metazoa > Arthropoda > Insecta > Coleoptera > Coccinellidae > Harmonia > Harmonia axyridis. The sequence continues at coordinate 29,292,169 of NC_059503.1, forward strand.
AGGAGACCTTTTGAAGGAAAGAAGGGTATTAAATGAATCAAGTTATTTCTATTTCATCCCCCAAACCTTCAAACTGAAAATATCCAAGCATAATCAAGCTAAACCTCCTCATCAGCCTGAATTGCGATCGCTAAACCACTAAATTTCAACCGAAATCAACTTTCCACCCCTAATTACCTTCGATACCCCATAAATCATCCCTGCACCACCCCCTTACGTGACAAAATACCGATGAAATGGCACGTGTGATGAACAGGAAGTGATAATGATCCGTAATTTTGTCGGATTGACGGAAGCGTCTGAGACGTCGCGACGGCGAACCAAAGGGTCGGTGGTGGGGGTATCGAGCGCACCATTGGTCCGTATCTTGGTCTATATTTCGTCTTGAAGAGACGTCGGGTCCGCCTACGATGAAATACGATTAATCGAGTGTCAGCTTTGGGGTTGAGTGAGCAGAGGCGTACTGAAAATTGTTGAAAAGGGCAAAAATTGATGATAAATCTTATTTGATATCTCCTGCATTGAAATAATTTCTCCCTAACAGTGTTTTGAGAGCGAAAAAGATGATTTTCATATCATTTTTAAAAAGTTGAATTTTACACCCTTTTAAAGAAAATAACTTTTTCGTCAGAACATTCGTGAAATAGAACTTGTTCGCCTTCATTTGCTTCCCGCAAGCCGTGCGGAGATCTTATGTACATGGTGTCCCTTCGATACTCACTGAATCTCGATTCTCGAGAACTATAAGACTTGGAAGAAAAAAATCTTCAAGGACCCCGATCTCTCTCTTTTTTCGAAATGATAAGATGTCAGAAAGCAGATCATAGATATTTTGATTCGTTCTCGAGCGTTTCTGAAAAATGGCTGTTTCAAATATTTCGCTATACCTATCTTGGTTTCTGTTCGAGATTTTCAATAAAATTCTAGAGCATTTTTTCAGTAATTTCTTCGGTTTATTTTTATAACAAATCATATAAATCAATTACCGGTTTAGAAATATAGAGGAGAGTTAGTGTTTTCATATGAGAAAAACTATACATATAGGCTATGACTTGATTACAATTATAATGGACACAAAATGAATTAAATCTCGAAATAAATGAAAAATCTTTTTATATGTATAAGGTGTTGATTTTTTCAATCTGTTATGGGTGCCATATATAATAAAAATTTGTGAAAAAAAAACAACAATTTCAACTCCATCGGTTATGTGGTCACGGAAATATTGAGTCAGTTTTTTTTTATAATTCTTGAATTTTTTATGTATGTGGTTGTGCGATAAGTGTGAAATTTTGTATTAGGCTTTCAGTTGTCGTGTTACATCCATTTCCGAATTTTAGTTTTTGTCAAATGAGTATTCACTTTTATAATTAAACTGAAAATAAAATGTCATATGTCGTATTTTCGGAACCTCTGGTCGGATTTTGTCCATTTACGTACTCAAAAAGCCAAACCTACCCTGAAAATATCAATTTTTAGGTCCTTTTCTCAGTCTGTTTGTAATCTTGTTTACAGAATGGTTCACAGAATTCATATCATTCTAAGCTTACAATTCGACGAAAATCGTGACGACATAGTAAAGCGATCTTATATAAACATTTAGAATAACAACAAATAAGAGACAAAAAGTATTCGAATAGTTATTTATAATACAAGTGCAGAAGGCATTGATATTCTTCCACGAGTTCAAAATTCAAAAACGAGCCACGAAGTGGCGAGTTTTGGAATGAACGAGTGGTAGAATGAGCCTTCTGTACGAGTATTATACATTATTTTCTCTAATTCATTGCATTTTCATTGAAATTAATGAAATATTTCCATAAATATATTTTAGTGATTTTTGCATTGAAAAATGTTGGTTGGCAGAACTGATTTCTTTAAGGCAAATTGATGAATTGACAGATGAATCCGTGGCGGAAAGTTCGGAGTACCACCATAGAATAATAAAATATAACCATGAAAACTGTGCGTTTCTGATATATTCTCGCACGATTTTGTTCTACAAGATGTGGAAGAATGAACGGAATAACCACAGAATTAGAGAATAGTTATTTCTCTAATTCTGTGGTTATTCCGTTCATTCTTCCACATCTTGTAGAACAAAATCGTGCGAGAATATATCAGAAACGCACAGTTTTCATGGTTATATTTTATTATTCTATGTTGGCACTCCGAACTTTCCGCTACGGCTTTATCTGTCAATTCATCAAATTGCCTTAAAGAAATCAGTTCTGCCAACCAACATTTTTCGATGCAAAAATCACTAAATTATATTTCTGGAAATATTTCATTAATTTCAATGAAAATGCAATGAATTAGAGAAAATAATGTATAATACTCGTACAGAAGGCTCATTCTACCACTCGTTCATTCCAAAACTCGCCACTTCGTGGCTCGTTTTTGAATTTTGAACTCGTGGAAGAATATCAATGCCTTCTGCACTTGTATTATAAATAACTATTATAATACAAGTGCAGAAGGCATTGATATTCTTCCACGAGTTCAAAATTCAAAAACGAGCCACGAAGTGGCGAGTTTTGGAATGAACGAGTGGTAGAATGAGCCTTCTGTACGAGTATTATACATTATTTTCTCTAATTCATTGCATTTTCATTGAAATTAATGAAATATTTCCATAAATATATTTTAGTGATTTTTGCATTGAAAAATGTTGGTTGGCAGAACTGATTTCTTTAAGGCAAATTGATGAATTGACAGATAAAGCCGTGGCGGAAAGTTCGGAGTACCAACATAGAATAATAAAATATAACCATGAAAACTGTGCGTTTCTGATATATTCTCGCACGATTTTGTTCTACAAGATGTGGAAGAATGCACGGAATAACCACAGAATTAGAGAAAGGAATTTTGCAGCCTGTTTCACAGATTTTCAAAAAAAATTCCAGGAGTGAGAATATTCAAGTTGAAAAGTATTTTTAATGTAAAAAAAACTCGGATTCAAGTCAATATTTCGAAAGAACATAAGTTGTTAAAGAGTATTGAATGTCGGATAACACTTCCGAAGAATTTTCAACAAAATGAATTTCGCTAATATTTTGGGGTTGTTCATGATTGTAGGCGCGGAGTGTTCAGCAAGATATTTGTTGATTACTTAGGGAATAAAAATAGTTATTTATATGCAGAAGGGCGAAAGCATTGATATTCTTCTACGAATTCAAAATTCCAAAACGAGTCATGAAGTGGCGAGTGTTAGAATGATCATCTGTACGAGTAGTATACATTATTTTCTCTAATTAACTGAATTTTCATTGATATTAATGAAATGTTTTCATAATTATCATTTAGTGATTTTTGCAATGAAAATTGTTGGTTGGGGAATTATTTTAAGTATCATAAATTTGACAGTTAAATAGACCAATTCGTGACAGGGAAGTTCCAAGTTCCTACCAACAGTACCAACATATAATAATGAAATATAACCATGATATCACTGTGAAACTGAGATACTCGCGCAAAAATTTGTTCTTCAAGGTATGGCAGAAAGAACGGATTTGCAACTGTAGCAAATGCAGTCTATAAAAGAGATTTGATCACGAAAAAACTGATGAATTTGATTTGCTTGTAATTTTAGTATACAGGAACGTGATATAGAAGAAAAAATTATTTTCAAAAAGAAAAACATTTCCGCATGGAATATATTGTTTTCATATTTTCTTCAGAGGGCCTAACTTCTCATCTATGAGGTGTTCCAGGATTATCCATTAATTTTCACCCTATATATTATATTCATTCACCAGTATTATATAATATCATTCCATAAATAGAACGAGAACATCTCTACCACCTCAAAAGGACCTAAACATACCCTAATTACGACGCGATAGTAACGCCCCCATGGAGCCACCACTGCTCATCATTTAATCCCTCTGAATACGTTTTAATTGCAGTCGCTTTGGAGACCAGGTTTATTGTTTCGCGCGGTGGCGAAAGAGAAGGAAATAATTGAATTTTCCTACCGCATTGTTATCTGGGCCAATGATACTCAAAAGTGGAGAGCTGAGAGGAGGGTGAAAGAGAAAGCTGAATAACTGAATAGGTGTGTTTACTCGAGTAATGAGCGGTTGTGAGATTACTCTAAGGAAGCATGGAAGTTGAGAGGGATTTACATGAGAGATTTCAGATTAAATAACTGTGGAAGTTCAGTTCAACTTTGGTGGGGAGAGGTGAAAACAGGGCAAATTTTATGAAAGGATTTATTACCTCTTTTTATATCGAAGAATAATTTAAGTTCTCTGAAAAAATATCAATGAAAGGTATCAGGAGCTTTCGAGCGCTCGTTTATTGGAGACAACATTATTGCCATTTAGTTTATCTAAGGGCCGGTATTATAGAAGGATAACCTACGGTTGAGCCGTGCGTCAACTACCAAATTCCATATTTCCAGAAAGAAAATCATCTTCCGAACGCACGTACATACACAATCTTAGGTTCAGGGGAAAAATTACTCCACCATATCATAAAACCTCGATGTTTGAAAGAGGTTTCTCTGTCAATATTACAAGGTTCTTCAATAGCCACCCTGAATCTTTGCTGAAACAATCTAGAACAGCTTTCAGGAAATTTTATAAGGAAATTATTGTCAGTGCAAACATAACTTAATTGCGATGAATGTCTCTCTCATGGATACAGAAGGAATGTTTTGCTTGTAGGTACATGAATGAGGATGTGATATTATTTTTTTCTTTCTCTTTTTCTTAATTTCTCTTATTGTTCAGATTGGAGTACTATCAATTCAATGGTTGAGTGGATCAGGGAGTCTCCTAGGGGACTCATCTGGACTTCGTCATATTCCTTCCTTGATACGTATATCAATTATATATTTTTTGTTTTGTTTTTCTTTGATTGATGTAAGTTCAGCTGGATATAAAGGCAATATACAATATACATACATACATTGTTGTCGCATCGGTTGAACCGTCGGTTATCCTTCATAATACTGGCATTAAGTGAGGGGTATAATGATGAAACGATCTCTCAAAATTTGACTTGAAGAATCAAGTAGTAATTTGAGGTATAACAGGCCAATTGAAAAGTCCCTGGTCTACCATAGTAAAACACATTTTTTTGGTAAAATTCAATTTTATTATTCAATATAGTTGCTTTCGAGGGCGATACAGCGATTATAGCGATCTTTTCGATACCAATTTTGCCGTACGATTTGTCTTTCGCTTCAAAACAGGCCTCAGTTTCGACGATTACTTCTTGATTGGCGCTAAATTTCTTTTCAGCGAGCATTCTTCTGAGGTCAGAGCACAGGAAAAAGTCGCTGAGTGCCAGACCTGGGCCTGGCGAATATGGTGGATGCAGAAGCAATTCATGCAATTTTGCCATTGTTTTCATTGATTTGTGATACGGCGCATTGTCTTGATGAAGCAGCACCTTTTTTTTCTTCTTTTTCAACTTTAAACGATTCGATATAATAATCGCTGTTGATGGTCTGGCCCTTTTGGAAGTAATTATTGAATATTATACCTTGCGCATCCTAGAATACTGATGCCATAATCTTGCCAGCTGATTGTTGAGTTTTTCCTTTGGATTCGGTTCACTCAGCTGACTGTCGATTGGACTCCGGAGTGAAATGATGGAGCCATGTTTCATCCATTGTCACATATCGACGCAAAAATTCAGGTTTATTGCTCTTAAACAGCTTCAAACGCTGCTCAGACTCTATAACACGTTGGTGATTGTGCTCGATTGTGAACTCACGCGGCACTTATTTTGCACACGGCTTTCTCATTTTTCCCTTCAAAAAGCAATATTTCATCAGCACACCAAATGTTTTTTCATATTTTTTTCAAATAACAAAAGTAGTTACACTCACAACGTAATATCTCACAAACTAATGGTCAGATTGAGCTCAAATTTTGACACGTATCGTTTAAAGGTTGGTACCAACTAAAAATCATATGGTTTCAATACTAGCACTGCCATCTGTGCATCAGACTGGGGACTTTTCAATTGACCTAATACCTATTAGGTTGTTACACCAAATAATGCACTTTTGTAATTAATCTGAAAATGAAATTTCGAACTGTCATTTCTACGGAACTAGTCAATATTTCGAACGCATATAATTGCATGTCAGATAAGACTCCGGAAGAATTTTCGACAAAAATGAGTTTTGCTACTATTTTGGGGTTGTTCAGTGATTGTAGGCGCGAAGTGTTCAGCAAGATATGTGTTGATTACTTAGGCCTAGGGGATAAAATTGTTATTTATATGCAGAAGGGTGAAAACATTGATATTCTTCCACGAATTCAAAATTCAAAAACGAGCCATCGTTTAAAGGTTGGTACCAACTAAAAATCATATGGTTTCAATCTGTGCCATCTGTGCATCAGACTGGGGACTTTTCAATTGACCTAATACCTATTAGGTTGTTACACCAAATAATGTTTTGATGATGTTGCTCGGGATTTGTCTAAGCCGGTTTGCTATATAGATTCTTCAGTTATCTGTCTTACAACAAAATGGCTTATAACAAATATAGCAACTGGGCAAAACAATATATTTAGAAATTGCCAGGGTTTGTTAGCGTGCTAGGTGGATACTGGAAATATTTGGCATTCGTAAAACCATGCCATTGCTAAAAGAAATTTACTATACAGAAATACCGTATCTCAATTTTGAAAAACGTACCAAACCATCCTTCTAAATACCCACATCCCCTTTTATCCCATATTAAGGGCCAAACGAAAGGAGAATTCAACATCGTCATATGAGGAAGAAAAACCCAGGAGATATCTCCCGGGGCTTAGCACAAAGAGCAGGAACAAAAACCGGGACGGTATCGGGGCCCGGAATCTATTATCCGCCGCGTGTAAACGCGAATGAAGGAACCCCCCCTCCTCGCGCGCATTCAATCCACGCATCCGACCGGATGTGGAAATAATAAGTCAAAGTGGTAGACGATAAACGCCGACGGGATCGATAAGGAGCAGATAAAGGCGATTAAATTAGCAGTCGAAAACAATCCGCTCTGATTTAGATGGGTCTTTGTTGCCGTATTATCCCCCCATTACGTTCGTTTGGAGCCGCCCCCGGAGAGGCGGGGGCTGCCACGGATCGGAATCGTTCTGCGGGCTGTTTGTCCCTCGATTAGGGGTAGGTAGATTGCCAAGGACGCACCAGGGGGAAGAAGAAGAAGAAGGAAGATGCTCGTATATATCTGAGAGCCCAATATACGTTTTGATTTATTTTTCCTTGAAAGGAAAATCGAATGTATTTATGTGTATATACATTAATGTAAATGGTTTTTCAATGAGGGGTTTAATTTTGATATTGAAAAAAGGGTTCATTTCCTCTCAGAGTAAAAAACATATGAATAGGGAACATGCGTAATTTTCAGTTAGTAAATTTCGTCCCCAACTATCAAACTTGACTTGAAGCGCGCCGAAATGAAAACATATCAGTGATACGATATTTCACTCAATTCGCGAGTTTCTCCACAAAGCAAAAAACGCACTTCTTATGTCCCATAGTGAATCAACGTTTCATATTAACTCAAAATATATTGAAGTAAATACCTGATTATATCTGAAATTCAGATATAAATATATATATATAGCGCGCCAAACGACTTGTAACAACCGATGACACTAGGAGAGCAAAAGTTGCCAAACCTTGGATTTCAATAGGTAGATTGGTAGATATAGATAATAAAAAATATTCTGCTTAGTTTAAATTCGACAATATGGAAAAATATCGGATTCCAAAAATATTCAAATTATGCATATTTATTCGGGAATCACTCAATTAAATATATTTCATTCAATATAATATACATTCATAATGATATAGTGAAATTGTGGATTTGAACAATCAGACAACGTAATCTAACCATGTTGGGGACATGTAAAAATTGCGTATACTTCCTCTATCTATGTTTATTACTCTATGATTATTCCTAAAATGTAAAACCTATGTTTGTTCTATATGCATCATTTTAAAATATTTTTCAACAAGAGATTTCATTTTAATATAAAAAAACGAGAAGGCATATTTAAAGAGCAATCAATCGATGTTTATTTCTTTGTCCAGGAGAAGGTATGCTATTAACGTTGGAAAACGATATCATCGAAATGGCCGCCTGCTGCGATTGCAGTGCCATATCATTTTCATGATATTTTCCAAGATCAATTCGCACATTTTTGTCCTCCTAATCCTAATTGCACGAATTATGATTATTAATTAATGACCTCTTCGATGAATGACACAACCAGGAAACTTTTCTTGCCAAATTGCGATTGTTTCATTGCTTGTGAGACACGTAGCGCCTTCTTGTTAAAAATAAACGAGATACACTTAAATATCTTCCAATTCCGGCCATAAATTACTAATTATACCTCGGTAGCGCAATAACAATTGTACCAATCTCATTTTCAAATAGGTAATGTGCCACCATACCATCAGCTCAAAAACCACAAGAAACAATGACACGTTGAGAATGGAAAGGATTTTCATTGTCGCATTTGCGACAATTCTGCTTATTATATTTTCCGAGGTGAAAATGGGCCTCATCATAACCCAGAAATTAGTTTCACAAAATGGCGAAGGCACTGGTATCATATTTTGCCATGCAAATTTTTTTTTTCTATTTTAGTATTAATTATACTACGCCAAAAACCTTCACGGAAGTGTATTATAACAGGCCAATTGAAAAGTCCCCGTTCTACCATAGTAAAACACATTTTTTTGGCAAATTTCGATTTTATTATTCAACATAGTTGCCTTCGAGGGCGATACACCGATTATAGCGATCTTCCAACTTTTCGATATCATTTTTGTAGTACGATTTGTCTTTCGCTTCAAAATAGCACTCAGTTTCGGCGATAACTTTTCATTGGCGCTAAATTTCTTTCCAGCGAGCATTCTTTTGAGGTCTGAGAACAGGAAAAAGTTGCTGGGGGCCAGATCTGGCGAATACAGTGGATGCAGAAGCAATTCGAAGCCCAATTCATGTAATTTTGCCATCGTTTTCATTGATTTGTGACACGGCGCATTGTCTTGATGAAAAAGCACCTTTTTTTCTAATGGGGCCGTTATTCAACGATTTCATTCTTCAAACGATCCAATAACGCTATATAATAATTGCTGTTGATGGTCTGTCCCTTTTGGAGGTAATCAATGAATATCATACTTTGCGCATCCCAGCATATTGATGCCATAATCTTGCCAGCTAACTGTTGTGTTCTTCCTCGCTTTGGATTCGGTTCATCATGTGCAGTCCTCTCAGCTGACTGTCGATTGGACTCCGAAGTGAAATGATGAAGCCATTTTTCATTCATTGTCACATATTATTGACACATAAATTCAGGTTTATTGCACTTAAACAAACAATGCTCAGAATTATTAACACGTTGTTGCTTTTGATCGATTGTGAGTTCGTGCGGCACAGCTTTCTCATGTACAAATATTCGTGAATGATATGTTCAGATGTTATCTTAACAATGTCTGCTATCTAGATCAACTTCACTGAACGGTCATTCAAAATTATTTTGTCAACTTTTTCGATATTTTCGTCGGTGACAGCCTATTTTGGGCGACCACTGCGTTCGCCGTCTTCGGTGCTCATTTCACTACGTTTAAACTTAGCATACCAATCAATGGTGGTTTATTTTCCTGGTGCAGACCTCGGAAACTCTTCATCAAGCCAATATTCTGCTTCAACTGTTATTTTTTCCCATCAAAGAGCAATATTTTATCAGCACACGAAATTCTTCTTTTTTTTTCAAAAAATAAAAGTAGCTACACTCACAACGGAATATCTCACAAAGTAATGGTCGGACTGCTGTCAAATTTTGACAGGTATCGTTTGAAGGTTGGTATATACTAACTAAAAATCATATATATTCAATACTAGCACCGCCATCTGTGCATCAGACAGAGGACTTTTCAATTGGCCTAATATTAATATAAAACTCGGACATCCTGTACATTGACTAGTTTTCACATGAAAATAAAATCAAAACGTCTGTTAGTGTCGTACAAAGAAAAATCACCCAAACCACCCCCAAGATTTCTTCCTCCCAAATATAGGAACAAAAAGGCAATATGTTGCGAAAATAAACTCGTACAATAGGAGGGTATAATGATATAAAGTGCACATGATGGATGATGGACCCTTTTCGGTAAAAGATTCCCTCCCTACCCGATACGAGCTGCTGCCGCACTGAATGGAGCGTTTTCTCCCCCTCCCCCTTCGTCCCCTATTCCAGGGGCGCCCACGTTATATTATAATCACTGCGTTAGATCCGCAGCATATGTTTTTGAAAGATCCCATAACAAGGGTCGTTTCGTCGGTCCCCGCCATATAACCGACTTCTTTCCAGGGGTAATTTATCGCGTAACAAGTTCTTCGAGTGTCCTGAATACGGGACCCTTCTTGGTTGCGTTTGATTCCCGCTTTGTGATCCCTTGTAATGACATGTATTTATAAACAGACGACGCGGGGTTATAAATCAGATAGGAAATTGCCTCCTTTTATCGGGTGGTTTAGGTTCAATTTAAAGGGTGTTTTTAACAGGAGTATATAAAGACGGAAAAAGTTTTGATTTCTGTATTAGAATTTTGGGTTTATTATTTTGGAAAATTGCGAATTTCCCTCGATGGTTTATTTTTCCTCTTCTTCTTCAGCCTTCCCTTATCCACTCCTGGATATAGGCCTCTTTCATGTTCAGGGCCGTCGCTAGGGGGTAGGTAAGGTAGGCTATTGCCTAGGGCGGCAACATTCAAGGGCGGCATTTCAAGCTTGATCAACAAAAAAATTTCTTCGTCTTTGCAAGAATTCTGAAATTCAATAGTTTGAAAATCTTGTGGAACAGGGGCTAATTACCCACAGTACCCCCCCCCCCCCCATTTCTATGCCCTTGGTTCCAAAATGAAGTTTATATGTGAAAGCAATTAAAAAAATTAGCTTTTTTTTATCAATTATGAAAATACACATTTTGGAATTTATTTTTCAAAAACGATGGCGTCCCTTCGCGTTCGTCACACAATCAATATAATACCAAAATTCCTGAATACGGCTTGGCAAGTATGTTTGCCCCCAATTCATGGTGAAAATTTTTTTGACTGGACCAGGAATGTTGGTTTACTGACGTTAACTTTTATTACATGTAGAAGCCCATAGAATTCAAATCAGTAAGGGATCAATAAATGTCACCTCTCCTGGAGATTAATTTGGCTGAAACAATTTGTCGGCTTGTGTCACAAATACCACAAATACATTGGACATGTGTCGAGTTATTCTATCTTAGCGGGACCAAATTCTTTGGTTATTGCCATGAATTGCAATTCAGGCAACAAAAACTCATCTAAAATCCTCATATGAGGCTCTGAATCCACAGTAAATGCATCCTCAAAAAAGGACCATTGCAGCCAGTGCCTTCGCTAGGGGGTAGGCAGAGTAAGTGGTAGCCTAGGGCGGCAAAATTCAAGGGCGGCATTTCAAGCTTGATCAACAAAAATTATATGTGTAGAAATTCAAAATACCGAAGATTTAAGTTAATGAGCAACAACAGGAAGGAATACCGACAAATTTAAACAACATCAAAAACCATCAAAGGTGCCGCATTATACATTATACTCATAAATATCCAGATGTGTCCTAATCCCCTCATAGTGCTGTTTACGAGTTATTGGTGCTAAAGAAAACACATGCACTCATCAGGCTTGTCGGCGTTCGCTTTACATTGCCGATTTTTATTGCTACTTGGGGTTCTAGATTATTTTCTTTTCCATTCTCTAATCAGAATGGAATCCGAAATATAAGAAAACATTTACATTTCATCACTTCCAACTGATCCTTCCTAAGAAATGTAAGAAGTTTTATTATTTCATACCACATTCCATTATTTTATAATATTCTTCATTTTCTATATCAAATTATCCAGTGTTTGGCGTGGGCGCATTTGAATTAAATGATGGTTCATCTGATTATTTTACTCGATAAAAAAAAACAAATTTTCGAGATTTTTCTAAATTCGAAATTCAGCTAGGAACCTGAAACTGCAGGGCCCACTTAAGAGGGGCGGCAAATAATGGAGGGCAGCATTATCTTCTTTTGCTGGGAAATCTGGAAGAAAGAATTAAATAATTTTTCGAATTTCACTAATGATTTTTTCTAATTTAATAATCTTAAACATCTTTGCATCGTGAATATCTGTAACATCTATTCAAATTTAAAATAATTGTTCATTCGCATCATCCGGTTGTTTAATTCAATCATATCAAAAAGAAATTTTTCGAGCGTTATATGTAGTTAAAACTCAGCAGAAGGATTTGAAACCTGAATTCAATTTATATACAGGGTGGCCATTTGAAAACGAAACAGACGAGATTACAGACGAAATAAAGTTTTTCGATAGAAATGCTCGGACAAGTCGATTTCTGTTTCGAGGGGGACAACTTAAGATGTAGGTTACGGACGCATAGCGCTTCAACCCTTGCTGCTACAACCCTCACCCCCAATTTTTGAATAGGGAAGATGGGGTGAGTGATACCTCATTTGAAAGGTATTTTTATACTGATTGCAGCACAGTAATTGTTTTTTCATTTTATGCATTAGTTCTCGAAATATTCTCAACTAAGTATTTGAAAATGAAGTGGTGTTTTCATGGCACTTGTAGTGTTTTGTGAAAAATCGACATTTTGAGCTTCAAAACAACCATGACTGTGGCTTCCTTCCTAACTTACTAACGCATGAATATTTCGAGAACTAATGCATAAAATGAAAAAACAATTACTGTGCTGAAATCAGTATAAAAATACCTTTAAATTGAGGTTCACTCACCCCATCTTCCCTATTCAAAAATTGGGGGTGGGGGTTGTAGCAGCAAGGGTTGAAGCGCTATGCGTCCGTAACCTACATCTTAAGTTGTCCCCCTCGAAACAGAAATCGACCTGTCCGAGCATTTCTATCGAAAAACTTTAGTTCGTCTGTAATCTCGTCTGTTTCGTTTTCAAATGGCCACCCTGTATTTTATCATTCATTCATTAGATTTCAGTTGGCGAGTTTATTGTTTATTGCATACCACTTATCCTAAATCATCTATTGGATTAAAATTTGAATTAATTAAAATTATTACACTTAAAACACATTTTTTCCTTCCTAAAAAACTGTTTATGAAGAAGTGCGGAGTTTTTCACACTTTCACACTGAATCTTTGAAAACAAATTCACCGAACCAACATCCTCCCCAACCCCCCCCCTCTCTTTTGCTTAGTACAAAATCCCAAACCTGGATGGGTTCCGATTTGTATTTTTGCCGTGCCGGTAGAAACGCTTGAGCAGACGCTGGACCCCGATTATCCAATATTAATTTTAAGCATTCTGCATAATAAGCTTCTGTTAGGGCGGCAAAATAGGTCTCTGCATGGGCGGTAGTTTGGCTAGCGACGGCCCTGTTCATGTTCCTTTATGCTGCCTTTTTTTATGGAAGGACTCCACCTTATGGACACCCAACAAATCTCGACAAGTGTAAAACACCTGTCGGCACCTGCTGGGTAGTATGAGGCTCTCCTGAAGGGCATACTCACTAAAAACCTCCATTACACCTCCGCCGAACCCGTAGAGAAAGGTTTCAAGGACTCCAACCTTCCTATTACGCGTTCAGCTTCTGTGCGGCCGGATCACCAAGGGTTTGGTATTCTACGTCGGAATGTCCGAATTTGTGGTTCGCTGTCCTGCCCTAATGGAGTTTGGAATAGAGCAGAAGCAATTCGATTCTGGTGGTAGAGCCATTCAAAAGGTAGCCTAAAAAAGCGTGAGGCAACTACCCGTCAATGAGCTCCCTCGTTTCGTGGTTTCCCCCATAGCTCTGATTACGGATCGCAAGCCTGAAGTAGTGTCCCCTAGAACTTAATCACAGTGAAAGGAGACGCCTCTTGACCCTGGTCTCGACCTAAGGGTCTTGCGACCTTTGCGAACTTGCACGGCTAACGCAAACCCTAAGTCCTCACATCATAGTATCAACCTTAGTTTGTGCAGAGAAATTATGAGGATGAGGTTTTTTAAAGGGTGTTCAGCGGTTTTGACTGTGAGCAGTGGGGTTGAGCAGAGTACCAACGGTCTCACAGCCAAAAGTTGGCATCTTCTTGCTTCCTTCCCGGCCTCTTGTGTGTTGTTCTGCTAGACCTGTCAATTATTTTCACCTACCTTTATGGCCAATGTCTGATCGGTTCTGCACCTTTATCTCTTCTTTAGTGGACACCTTCTCTTCTCGTGGTGCTCGTTCTGCTAAAACCTGTCGCTTGGAAGGGTAGAGATTAGAGGATGATCTCAAAAGTGGGCAAGGTATTGTCAGGAATATGGTGTTTGGGGAACATGGGATTTTTGATGTATGGGAAATGAAGCGGGCTGGGATTAGCCACGACACATTAATTTTCTGGTCAGTCTTAGTTTTAACTGTCTACTTCACAGCAAGCAGTTACTACAAGCCCTTCCACCACGACAAGGTGCTGTCCTCGGAAGAGCCTCTATGCTGCCCTGTCCTGATATTTGGTCCAAATTAATGTAAAAAGCTCAAACTATTCCTCAATAGAAACTGAACAATTATCGGAATGTTAATGAATACCTTCAAACACGCCGTATATATAAAACACTTGAAAATATTGTAAATGTAATAATTGAATGGAAAAAGATGTGATCCGATCCAATGACATCAAACTACATGTACAAAGTACAGTAAAACATAAAATTTTGAGTCCTAGAATAGTCCCTTGGAAAACACCCTAATTGGATCTGCATTTTCAAACATCTCGAAACTTTCATATTACTCATCCTTAATAATTTTTTTTCAGGTTAAAATATGGTTCCAGAATCGAAGGATGAAATGGAGGAACTCGAAGGAGAGAGAGCTTTTGGCAGCCGGTGGTTCTCGCGAGCAAACCCTTCCCAACAAGAACAACCCCAATCCAGATCTTAGCGACGCTGACGGGGACAAACCAAAGCTCGACCTGACGGACGTGCAGGACATATCTCCAGCCGGTTCCCCGATAGACCAACAGAGGGCGATCGACAGGGATAACAGTAATGGCCTAACTTTGCAGAATTACCAGATATACGATCACGTCGACTACGAAAGTTCGAATGACAGCGACGAGGAAATAAACGTCACATGAGAAAATTGAACTTCTCAACTTAGATTCGAGGAGAGACGACAAAGAAATTATACCTTCGTTTGAGTTTTTTAGGAGAAAAGAATATCCGGATATTTGAAATTCTTCGAAAAACTGTATTGTTCTTATTATTTTTTTTTGTTCTCCTCGTATCCAATGTATTGTAAATATTGTACAGCCTCGAATATCTGATGGAGATTCTATTTCACATGTACTTGTTATTTTCCCCTTTTTCGTGGTATACTTATATAAATTATACGGAACGAGTAAACAATCATGGAGATTCTCAAGAGAAATTGATTGAGATTTTGCAGGTTGCAATTTTTCTGAGATATATAATTGTAAATAATAAATTTATGTGCTAATAAGCTTTGTTATATTTAACCTTACCATAATCTCAATAACGTATAGTTATTAACAGAAATTCAAGTTCCTGGACGTAATGACCACTTCTTCCATTTGATTATTGAAATCTATGTAGGAACTGTTATGATTTCTATCAGTTATTTTGAAAAATTTTAAGATGTGGGCTTGGTTCTAGTCACAATAAAAATTCTAATAATGTCAGTTTGATTTTTTACGAATCAAACTCCTCAATTCCATTGAATTCTTATATATATTACTGTTTTAATCAAAAATCAACAAATATCAAATTCCCCTTCAAATTTAAATTAGGTTTATAATTTCTGGAATGAACCTTTCGAGTACTTAAAAAATTCGAAATGATGTTTATGGAATGTAATTTTAATCAAATTCGAAAAAAAATTAATAATTTTATGACTAATGAGCCCCACGTTGGGCGCCAATCGATATGATTTCTTTCAGTTCTTTTGAAAAATTTTAGGATGTGGGCTGGGTTCAAGTCACAATAAAAATGTTGAATATTCAAATTCAGAATTATGCATTTTTTTTGAATGAACAAGAATAAACTAACTTACTTAACTGATTACATGTCTTAACTTAGCTTTTATTGTTTGTTATTCAATGGTCTTTTGAATTACTTTGAATATTTCCTTAAAATTCCAATATAATGGTTTTGTAGATTCTTCGCTTCCTCTAATTATTAGTTTTTATTTAAATACTTCAGCTTTCAATGATGTGTCATTTTTCTAGAAGTGTGATTTATGTGATCACTCGAATGTTCATGGCGAATTGTAGGTAGATTGAATCATCATAACTTCTTATTTATATAAACTAACCGACAATAATGACAATACAACAAATCACATTTCATACGATATACGAATGAACGAGAGCACAAAAGTTCTTGAACCCCAGTGAGTATTTTTATTTTGTTTGTCTCATCTTTATAACCTGAACTGAAGAAATTTTCGTGGGAGTTTAAAACTACTATGAAAAAACGCGAAAATTTAATAAGTACAAAAAATAAGATGAATAATTTTATTTCAATTTAACTTATATTGAACAAACTAAGCTACAGCCTTCTTAACTAGTGGAACTCCTTCATGTTTAGAAAGATCGATGTCGATACCAGAAACATCGACTTCTTTCAGTTTGGGTAACTTTTCCTTGAGCCCACCCAAATTGATATTCTTGATGGGATTGTGTCCCAAGTTCAATTTCTCCAAGTTTGGCAAAGATGGGATATCTTTAGTCTCCATCTTTTCAATGAGATTACCTGCCATATTCAATTCCTTCAAATTCTTCAGCGATGACAGACTACCGGTTGGAAAGACCTTTATCTTGTTTTTCTGCAGATTCAAAACCTCCAATTTTTCCATACCGTTGAAAGCACCATCTTCGATAGTGGCAAGGTTACTGTACAGGATTTCCAAAATCTTCAACTTCGATCCTACCATTGTGTTGGCGGGTAGAGTAGGAATGTCGATCCTGAGCATATAGAACCTCTCCATCGAAGGCATTTGGGCCACCTTCTTAAAATCCACTTCGTTGATGGTGTTGAAGTTACTTTCAATCAACTCAATTGTTTTGAGTTGGGCACAGCAGGATGAGGTATCTGGTTTGACATTTTCTATGCGTGAGTGCGCCAAAACTAACTTTTTGAGGTTCTTCATGGGATGCAGAAAGTTTTCGTTGAAACTGGTGAAATTACAACTTCGGAAGGAAATGGTTTCGGCGTTTTCGAAAAGCTCCATGGTCTTAGCTTCCAAATCGCCATCATAGTCTTCGATAACGATGTTCTTCATGCAGGCATGCAGAGTAACTGGTGTGGTGTCATCCTGGCACTGAGCGCACCAGATGAATGAAATGAAAAGCAGGAATGTTTTGACGATCCTGAAAAATCGATTATTTTAGTGATTTTGAAAAATGGTGAATCTATACATATATGTATTTATTCTGGGGTGTACTGAGCCCTTTAACCTATAGTCCTATAAAGTTTGTGTTATATACTTTTTCAATTGCCTGTATCATACATTCTTCCGCCAAAGTGATTATTTTGTATACTTATTATTGGAAATGCAAGATATTTATTATTTTTTTTCAACTTTCACTTGTCACACTACCTTATAATTATACAGGGTTAGAACTATTCAGAGAGACACTACAGGGATATCAAAAATCGTTAGAAAGACAGGATGGCTTGATAAAATAGTTGCCTCATTTAGGGATGAGTGTGCTGGTGTGAACAGATCCGAAATATCTTCATTGGTTCCCGAGACATCTCGAAAATACTGAAAATCGGGATTTTATTTTTTTTTCTGTATATTTCTCATTTGTATTTGGAGATAACTGAACGCAATTTGGTTTATAGCCATTATCCAATATAGAGATACTAATAGTGTCTTCAGATTTTTTTGTTTTCCATAGACACGATAGTCAAGGGATGATTTCCCATAACAACTCTTCAAATTTGAGTACCCAGACTCGATATTTTTGTAGAGTGTGATACACTGTTGAATTTGTAATTTTTTCTTTATAACGTCATAGGGAAAACCAATATGGCGTCCATAAGGAAAAAAAATTGACTATCGCGACTCTGAAACAATGAGAAACAGAAAAAATCTGATAACACCATTAGAATCTCTATATTGGATAATGACTATAAACCGAATTTCGTGAAGTGATCTCTAGAAACAAATAAGTTATACAGAAAAAAAATCTCAATTTTCAGTTTTTTCGAGATATCTCGGGAACCATTGGAGATATTTTGGATATGTTAACACCAACCCACTTATCCCTAAATAGCCCAACTTTCTTATAATTTAAGCCACCCTGAATAACTAACGGTTTTTGATATCCCTGTAGTGCCCCTCTAAATAGTTCTAACCCTGCATACACAGAACTGACAGAACACAAATATAATCTAGGTAGGTTATAAAGTAGGGTTATATTTCAAGCGGCAAATGATCCATCTATTTGGAGGGAATAGTTTTAACTGGTAGTAGTGAATACAATGTACGGTGCAACAGAACGAAAGATTTAAATCGAATTAAAAAAATTTTGGATTACATTCTTCGATGGACAAGGCCTTATAACTTGAAATTTGCAGACCAGTTCGCAACTCAATTGCTGCAATTATAATCGAGTGCATAACCTGGTAATGTTGTTAATAACGAACTGCATTCAAATGCTTTTGGTTATTGTTTGTTATTAACACTCGATGTTATTGACTAGCCCTTCAACGTCTCCGATTTGGACCGCATATGACCAAAGGTAACCACACTCGAAAACCAGATTAAACTTTTGGTCATCAAAGAAGTGAGGTTAAATTTTAGCGAAATAAGACTTGATGAATTCCAGATTCAAAAATAAGCAAGCCTACACAATTTTATAATCTAACCTACATTAACGAAAATGGTGGGCCATAAAAAACCCACACCGTATTCAAGCTGATATTGGTCATTCATGGTTATTCCTAAAGGGCCAAGACCAAGGGCAGGACCGACACTAACCGCGTTCGTTAGTGGTTATTCCCTTGAAAGCGCTTTATGTTCGTTAATGGACAGAATTCGACTAGGGGTTGCATAAATATGGTCCTTCGGAATTTTGTTTCCTTCTCATTTCAAAATAATTAATCTGGTGGGAATGAAATGCCACAGATGTAAAATAATTATTTAAATTTCATTGCAAAATTTCAAGTTGATCCCGGCACCAGACCCAGAGCAAATTTAGGAAGAATATCGAAAAATCGATATCACAGTACAACATATTCGATTGTTTATGAATATGTCTATGAAATAAAACAAACATGTAATACAAGAATAAAGTGAATAAATTTATTTCAAATCGGGAATGGAACAAACTAAGCTACTGCCTTCTTAACTAGTGGAACTCCTTCATGTTTAGAAAGATCGATTTCAATTCCAGAAACATCGACTGCTTTCAATTTGGGTAACTTTTCCTTGAGCCCACCCAAATTGATATTCTTGATGGGATTGTGTCCCAAGTTCAATTTCTCCAAGTTTGGCAAGGATGGGATATCTTTAGTCTCCATCTTTTCTATAAGATTACCTGCCATATTCAGTTCTTTCAAATTCTTCAGCGATGACAGACTATCGGTTGGAAAGACCTTAATCTTGTTTTTCTGCAAATTCAAAACCTCCAATTTTTCCATACCGTTGAAAGCACCATCTTCGATAGTCGCAAGGTTACTGTACTGAATCTCTAAAATCTTCAAGTTCGCTCCTACCATGATGTTGGCAGGAATAGTAGGAATGTCGATCCTGTGCACAAAGAACCTCTCCATCGACGGCATTTGGGCCACCTTCTTGAAATCTACTTCGTTAATGCTGTTGAAATTACTGTCGAGTAATTCGATAGTTTTGAGTTTGGCACAGCAGGATGAGGCATCTGGTTTGACATTTTCGACGTGGGTGTTTGTTAAAACTAATTTTTGGAGGTTCTTCATGGGATGTAGAAAGTTTTCGTTGAAGCTGGTGAAATTACAACCTTGGAAGGTGATGGTTTCGACGTTTTCGAAAAGCTCCAAGGTCCTAGCATCAAAATCGCCTTGATAATCTGCGACGATGATGTTTTTCAAGTCGTGCAGAGTAACTGGTATGTTGTTCTCGCATTGAACGCACCAGATTAAAGCAGTGAAAAGTAGGAATGATTTGAAGATCCTGCAAAATTATTCAATTGCATGAGTTTAAAAATTGGTCAAATTTAAAGACTGGAGAGTCTATGCCATCAAACTTTTAATGAATATATTGTACGTTTTATGTTTCTCTATTCCAAATCTCCTAGACATCTGTGAGACCTCCTCTAGGAGGTCTCACAAACTCTAACCCTCTAGGGTTAGAGTTTGTGCGAAATGTAACTGTCCAATACCCACTTCTATGACAGCACTGTTAATTTTTTACCCAACAGTGAATGGTCGGACAATCCCTCGTAACTAGAAAATTTCTTTTCCGGCCTGAAGCTCGACCATCTCACCTTCGGCTTAGGAGTAAGTGGCCAAGACAAAAATATTTATTTATAAAAATTTACACAGGCAAGACTGCCTTGCCAAATGGTGTTAAGTGTTGGATATACATAACAACATTTTTGGAACAAAATGAGGAAGGTAAACGCCAAAGAAACAGCAATTTAGGTTTGGAGAAACTTTCCGAATTTGTGAAATGAGTGAGATAATATTAGACGATATTGTCTACCTTCACTAAAGTGGTTGGCCACTTAATGCCATTGGGATGAAAACTGGCTTTTTTCAGGAAACCACACAATTTAGGCATAGGAACAATTCATATCGTCTGAAAGGAAATTCCATTTTCTTTCAATTCACCTTCTAAGATTCAATCAATTTGGAAAAAAACACATTTTTTATCGTTTTAGTGTACCGTTGAAGCCTGTGATTTTGAACAACCCTGTATTTTGTTACACGTAAACTATACAAGGGATATTGATAATCCATACCAGAAATTCAAGCTTTCTAGGATTCCAAGTATCGAAGTGATGAATGTTTGATTAAACTCATATTTTGCACAAAAAAAAGTGAGTAAATCAATCAAATACTACTAATACTACAAAATCGATAGAGATAAGGACAAGGAAAATAAAAGGGTTTTTCTATTTGAAATATCGAAGTTGTTAGTAATTTCTGATATAAGTGGCAACCCGCTGAAAATATATTAGACCGTTAAAGCATTGGTTCAGGGTTCTCACTCAAGAAACCAAATTTTCTATAAAATCGTACCTTCCGTTCTCCGTAAAAGTCAATGGCACCATCGACCGAGGCCCACCCTGTATATATCCGGGAAAAATTGTTCATTTTTCCCTTGGAAAAAAGTAATCTAATAAAAAGTGATATTTTGTAAGCTGTCAACAGATATAAAATTTCAATCGTTTTTCCACCATGGAATAATTATTTGATTGTCAGAAAATGTCAGACAATGTCAAATGTTTTATTCCCATTTGGCAGACAAAGTAATACTTTGCTGATTGATATGTGTCTGATTAATTAAAAAATTTTTCTTAATTAATTTTGATTTAATTAATCTCCAAACTATTATACGGATCCCATTTACGTTTTCACAGTTGGGTTGAAATCGACTTGAAGCAGCATTTAAGCTTGATTTAATTGAAAATGGATGCATGTGATGAATGCTTTCGTCATTTCAATATAGTATTCCATGCGAGCGACATCGTGTAATTATTTTTATAATATGTGAATTATTGAATAAAAATGAATTTCATTAATCGTAAGAAAACATCATAATGATATCGTTTATGTGAACTATTTTCAAACAATTAGAAAAATAAAATCTGATCAAACAGAAGCTTGGTAGTCAGTTGTATATCGATACTTAGATTCATAAAAATTTATTGAAAATTTTAATACTTCAAAATCTATTAATTGTTTTTTTTTAGTAACTATTTCACTATTTCAAGTTTTTGATCACAGTTTCTGTAATTTTAGAATTTTGAGCCAGAAATAATTTGGAACGAAAAGGTTTGATTCCCTAGTGATGTTTTTGGTCAATTTCCAGAATGTCCTGACATCCAGGGTGCGTTAAACCTAGAATAGTGCTGTTGCGGACTGGGGGGTTGAGTTTTTTCTAAATAATGTTTCTTGCGGAAAACGGCAAAGATAAACTCAATAGTAGTAGATTAGTAAATAGGGTAAGGCTTTTAAATCAACTAAATGAAATATCTGCTTTTTTCTTAGAAAATAATACAATTACAGAATTACATCTTGGTCCCATCATCAAGTCATATTGATTATTAATATTTATTTCATTTTCATTTCATTGTTTTCAATTTAGTAAGTTAAAGAATATATGAGAAATAAATATTACAAAATTGAGAGAAAAGTACTGACGTGAAGTGAGGAGACCATGTGATAGTATAATCGTATATCGGTATACAATTCTATGCTCTCTAAGGATCCAATTGGCGTATAAATTACGAGCGCTCCAAAGCTCTCAACTATCTTAATTTTTTTCGATATTATGCTTGAATTTTCAATTTTCATGATTTCAAACACGAAATTTCGCATAAAGCTTAAAATCATTATTTTGCAAAATACCAACACGGTTGGTTCTGTTTTTACGAAAATAAAAGATATTTTTTTTTTGACTAGTCACTTTGGTAATATAGAGTATTCCTATAAACTTTTTTGAATTTCTATGGTTCTGATAATGATCGACTTGAAATTTTGCGTGGACCTTGAAATCAACAAACAAAAATTCAACTCGGTCGGTTTTGTGGTAATTTTCTTTCAATATTCTTCTTGAGTTTTCTGTGGTTGATGATTTTATTTCGCGCTCAAACTGAATTTGTAGAACTACCTAAAGGCTCCTATGAGGATTTGCGGACAAACAGACCGACACGAAACAAGAACTGTTCAGAAGAGTCTGAAATAATTTTTGTGAGCGGAAATTTTGGAAATTTTTTTTATAATTACCAAAAAACATAAACCTTGAAAATATAGGGTGGATTATGAGTTTTCCCTGATAGATCCTACGGGATTATCAGAAATTATACACAAGAAACAAACGTCACTACAAAACCGAACAGACTCCGTTTTGAACTTAGAATTGATTTCAATACTCACATTTTGTTAGTTGAAGGAGTTCCAAAAAACTGAATCATATTCGGCTTGGCAAGAATTTATATTTTGAATATGTCAATAGGTCAGAAAGAATTGTTGATATCTACCAAAAGACTTTTTGATTTATTGCAATTAATTAGACTTCAAAGATAACAGTTGCCATGTTTTGAAGTAAACAGCTGTATCAATTATGTTATTATACTGATTGGCTTCTAAGGTAACCGATATATTTCGAGATAAATTACCTAGATGACAATTTGAAAATACCCTCCTTTAATGTAGAAATAGGACTAATATTTCCTGAAAAACATATTTCAGCAATTAAAATCAAGTTAAAATGCAAATTATGGCACTTTTTCTACCCCATATGAATGAAACAACGCTCATGAGTATCATTTCGTCAGCTTATGACGTAACAGTTAAGGAAACCATCACACCTTAGATGTTGTATTTTGAATATATGTTGAATGAAAAAAATCATCAAAATATACTGGCTAATAGTCCCCTATCAATCAACCAGGAGTAGACGACGAACAAAAATTAAATAATGCAAGATTTAATTGACACGCCAGCAGTCGTAATAAGAAAATTACACGAGGCAGTGTTATCTCATAGAATAAAATAGAGGGGTTTCATTCTACTATTGAAATAAAACAGGTATATTTCAAGAGAAATTAATGGATGTTTATTTTATTGTGACGAGAAATGTATACTATTAAGGATATCAGCCAAACTGCTACAGCTGCAGCACCATATCATTTTAATGAAATTTTACATGACCAATGACATTCACGGCTGTATGTCCTCGATAACATCATTGGTGGTGTTTCCTCCGATCTTGAGGTGGGGGTCACGAGTGGAATGCCTCAGGGTTCCGTTCTTGGCCCTCTTCTCTTTCTGCTGTACACCTCGGATCTATCCATCTATTTGACTCAAGTTGCCTTCTCTTCGCTAACGATGCAAAGTTGTACAGAGATCCTTCACTTTTTCCTAACCAGCTTCAGTTGGACCTTGACAAGCTTATGCGGTGGGCGGAGTAAAGGCAGTTGCCTCTTAATGTTGCCAAGTGCTGTGTGCTGCATATTGGACGGAATAATCCGAGGATTCGGTATATGTTGGGTGGTCAATTTCTTACAGAGGTTCGCAATCATCGGGATCTTGGTGTGCTCTTGAACTCTGATTTAGACTGGTCGGAGCACATTGCTGAGGCTTGCAGTAGAGCCAAGAGGACCACCTACCTCCTTCAGAAAACTTTCAGAGGCTGCAGTATCCAGGCTGCAAAGTTGTTGTACACTTCATATGTAGACCCCTCATGGAGTATGCTGGACCCGTATGATGGGTCAAACTGAAGTTTGATTCTGAACTTCTTGAGTCGGTTCAGAGGTGGTGTACGAGGATACCATTTTCATTTCATGCTCGACCCGGCTACCTCACAAGATTGAGATTGTTTGAGCTGGCTAGCTTCGGGGACCGGCGGGGTGACATGTTGGTGACGTTTAGAGCAGAGCACAATTTTTTTGGCGTGGATCTTCGCCACTTGTTCACGTTAAATAGTAACAGTTTTCGTGGCCACAACTACAAGTTGGCCAAAGAACCGTTCAAGACAACTTGCCGGATGAATTTTCTTTCCAACAGGGTCTTCGATGTTTGGAATCATCTTCCGGCTGAGGTAGTGAACGCGACTTCTGTGAACGGGTTTAAAAATGGGTATGATCGGTGGAAAGCCAGTTTTTCTGAACAAACTATGATTTGATTGGTTTTTTCTTACTTTTGTTTTTGTTATGTTCGGTAGCGTTTTCGGGGTTTGCGTCAACACTGCCGGCTACATCAACCAAATTCTCAGTACTTCACAAGCGACGCACACAGCTTCAGTTCTTCATATCACTAACTTGCCCCAAAGTGCTTCACAACGACCCAAAAGTGCTTTTGTTTCGCAAACTGTGACTGCAAAATTTTCTCCATTTTTGTAGTTGATTTTTACAATTTCAATGCGTTGTTGAAGCGTGTACCGTTCCATTTTTAGTAATAACCTAGTTAAAACTTGTAGAATGTCAAAAGATAACAGCTTCAAAAATGACAGCAGCAAAGATAGCGGGCTATTCAAAATGAAGCCTCCTATTCTTATTGGAAAATACGGTACTGTACTGAGTATTTATATTGGTTACGCTTGAAAGGAAAGTCTTTCGTTTTATTGATGTTTCAGATAACAAGACTGAACTGTATACCTTCATTTTATTGAAAACGTTATTATTATTCTCTAATACTGTATTAGATCTTGGATTCTTCGATATCTAATATAAAGCTACTCGAGTTGAGGACTTGTTCCTGTGGCTGTGAAGATCGGGAGTTCGAGCTCTTGACAGGACATCAATTTTCTGGTTTCGGTAGTTCAATCATTCGCTATTGGACACTTATCAGTGCTATATCTGCAGAGGGAATTGATGTTATGTTGTTTTCGATATACAATTTTAGATATTCAACAAAGAACCGAGCAAAGAACTATCTAAGTCGTGAAGTATTGAGATTCGAGAAACATTACAAATTACACCCATACAAATGTTTAAATCTTTATTATAATAACCATTTTGGTAGAAATTCTATTTCTTTCTAATTACAAAAATATTGGTTATGTCAACAAAAAAGGTATAATTTCTGAAACTGTAAAATTAAAAAAAAGAAAACAACAAATCAAACACTGCACAAACTGAAAAGGTTTTTTAAAATAAGATATTAACAATTACAAGAATTCTGTGAAAACTTTTAGATTCATATATAAATATATTTCATGTATCATATATTTGTCCTGATGAAAAAGGCACAATTTCCTTATGACAATGCATTTTATTGATTATATCAAACATATTATGAAATGAAATTCTCGAAATTGATTTCACAATCAAACAGCTTACGAATCGAATGTTATTGTTAAAAATTTTGTATTTTTTCAATTCATCTTCACCAGAAATTAATACAATTACAATAATTATGTACACAAGCCCAATCAACTTTAAATCAAGAAATAACCTTGAAATGTACTTCTTGGTATCAATTTCCATACTTCGGTTTTTTTTTAATATTATTTTGATAAATGATTGTTTTTTTTAATTCTCTCGTATCGAATGTATTGTAAATATTATACATCATTTAATATGCAATCGAATATTTTATATCTCTGTAACTATGCACTTGTTTTGCCCTTTCCATGGTATTTATTCAAAACATAAAATAAGATTACAATCAGAAAAAATCTTGAGATGAGAAAATTATTAAGATATTGCAGGTTACGATTTTCTGAGATATACAAGGTGCTGTGGATTAGAGGTCAAAGAGGCAATTCAAAATAAGCTTTGTTGTTTAATTGATCTTATGCCCCCCAATTACTGATACAACTTTTCAAACACTAATTGATTTTTTTTAAACTCGTTGAATATATAATTAACTCCTCTCATTTAATTGATGGCGATATTGAAACTGAAATTGATCCAGGTCCGTTTCAAGGGTAAGTTAAAAATTTTTTTATGGTTACCTTCAAGAATGTACTCCAACGCTCCTACAACATTACAATGCCTTTCCAGTAAATAAATCTTCTTTTCTTTTGAAATAGGTTTCAACCTCGGCAAGCACTTCTTGATTAGAGTTAAATTTAAAGTCAGCATACCATCTTTCAACCGTTGTTGTCGAACGAAACTCGATTTCATCCATTTTTGAAATAACAAGATCAATTGCTGTGTTACGTAAACTTCAATATATCCAGACTCAACTCCATGGTCCGAAATTTTGACACATATCTTTTGAAACTTGGTAGGTATAGTATAGTATAACCAAAGTCACTTGGAGGAAGCTGAATATTTCAATTATACAAGGGTTGTCCAAGTTTCGAGAAATTTCTTTGGGGCCAGTGAATTTATTGCCTAACAATACTTTCAAATAAACCCCGGTACTAAGCAGATCACGGTATCCACTTCAAAGGAACATTCTATGCCCAAGCGTATTTATGGACTAGTTCAAGTGACTTTGTATTTACTATACTAATGGTAAAAAGTGATATGGCTGGGGGTGCCTTCTATGTGCCAGTTCCTGGACTCATTGTGTGATGTGTTAATCGAAGATCTCATTTCTAGGCATTCTGGTTGGCCCCATATTCAACACCAATGGTTTCTACCGAAAAAAGTGTCTGTAGAATGTTTCTGTTTTATGTTTATAGCATCAATGATAAAGAAGTTATGACAACATTTCACGCCATTTTCCATTTTTTTTCTTATAGCTTGAAACAGTTGAATTCGTTAGCTTGCGGTTTTCACCAAATTAGTCCTCTCATAAATTGATCCTGTAAATGTGCCATTCATTTTTTTTTTAGCTCAAAGGTATTCTGTGATCACCTCAATAGACAACGAATTTGGGATACCTGATACATATACAAAATATTTACTGAATGTGGATAATAATACGTGCTTCATATCTATAATCAAAATTCTGAGTTGTCATTGCAAAAATTTTTAAACGCTTTTTTAGTGATTTCATTCAGTACTCTCTGCGAAAGTCATTCGTCCTCTATCGACTGAAGACGACTCAAATTGGTCACTTGTTTATTGAAGTCGATTGCCATATTTCGAGTTTTTGGTCAGAAATTCGTAATCATGAATAACTTTGTTGATCAGTACATACGAGAAATTGATAAATAATTATAATAATTTATTGGCAATACATGCCAAACCACCAAGTACATACAGGCACTTTTATTATTATTATTATTTATTATTAATACTTTATTTGCTTTAATTAATACATACACATATGTTTAGCATCGTCAATAAACAAAAAAAATTTCCCTATAAAGCAATGATGAAATGAAACAAAGAAATTAGTTTTAATTCTACATTCACTCCAAACCATTAAAGAATTCTTCAATGTTGTATGGACAGATCTCCAATATTAGTTTTTTTGTTGCTCCTCTAAATTTCACCAATGGCAGTTCTCTAATTGATACCGGGAGAGAATTGTAAAATTTTATAGCTTCATGAATGTAGCTCTTATGTGTTAGGCTCAAATGATGTCTAGGGCCAAGGAGATTTTCACCATGTCTAGTATTATAATTATGAGTATTATTTACCGTTGTATATTTAAAAATATTTTTTTTTACAAAATTAACAGACTGATATATATATATAGACCTGGAAGAGGCAATATATTAAGTTCTTTGAATAGCGGTCTACAACTATCGAGTGCTTTTCTTCCTGAAATGATCCTAATTGCTCTTTTTTGCATCTTGAAAACCTGTTCCACATTGGTCGAATTCCCCCAGAACATCAGGCCATATGAAATCCTTGATTGAAAAAGTCCGTAGTATGCGGACTTAACAACACTAGATGGTGATATCAGAGTAAGTCTACGTAGTAGGTATGTGAGTGGAGATAATATTGATGTTAATTCTCTGATATGTGTTTTCCAATTTAAGATATTATCAATATATATCCCTAGGAATTTCACACATTTTGCTTCCTGACGTTCTTTTAGGGAAATGGTCATTATGTTTGTTTTTCCCACGTTAAGGGACAGATTGTTAGAGGCAAACCAGTCGGATAAACTCCGAAGGGCGGTTTCGGATTCTTGATTGAGTTGGGAAATATTTACTCCTTTTATGAGCTGTGTAGTGTCATCAGCAAACTGAATTGTCCTCTTATGGGGAAACAACCTTGGGAGTTCATTTACATATACGATGAACATTGGTGGGCCAAGATTTGAGCCTTGAAGAACACCAAAAATTATTTTTAGAGGTAAAGAGACTCTTCCCTTATAATGAACAATCTGTGTACGATTGGAAAGGAAACAGGAAATAAGACTAAGCGCATTTCCCCTTATTCCGTAGCAAGCTAGCTTTTCCAAAAGAATCTGGTGAGATACACAGTCGAACGCTTTGGATAGATCGCAAAATATCGCACAAGCAGACTCGCCACCCTCCAGGCATTCGACAGCATAGGACATCAATTCATTAATTGCATCAATAGTGGACAATTTCTTTCGAAACCCGAACTGATATGGTGACAGTAGGTCACTTACATCATTAAGCAAAGTATATCTTATACATACACATATACGCATACTACAATATATCTGCAATATCATATAAGAGAAACTCATTAAGAAAATAAAAATATTTGGAACCCAAATATTCCTTAATTGTACCTATTCTTGAATTTCTTTATGGGCAACATTTTCATTGGTTGGAAATTTTTCGAAAAGCATAGTGACGGAAAATCTTACACCATACTTCATTCTGTCTATACGATGAAAATCAGTATAAACATAAACATGATCGGTGTGGCGAATGCTAGTTATATTCATGTACAGGATGGGCAAATAAGCGAGGTAAGCGGCTATATCTCAGGAGCCACTCATCGTAGAGACTTGCGGTAAAAATTTTAAACACTAAAGTGTACAATAAAACACACTGGAAATTGTTTTGAAGTTCATACCTCCACCGCTAGGGGGCTTAATAGCTATCGTCGAGTAGAAAAATTAATTTTACTCGAAAATGTTCCATATGAAGTTGAAGAAAAAATATCATCACTGTAATCCTTGGAAAATTGTCTATCTTTTTGAATTGTCACTTTCGAATTTACGACATCAAATAAGGGTAGGGCTTAGGGAGAGATCTGAATGATTGAAATGCCTATAACTCCAGTTTGGCTCAACATTTTTGAGCAAATTAGATCTATCATTACATTTGAAATTTCGAAGTAAAATGAACAAAACAATGAACTTCTGACTTAGCGCCCCCTATCGAAAGCAGCAAGAACAAATTCATGATGAGTATATTTTGTCCTCAATCAACAAAATATTATCTTTCAGACTAGATCTAATTTGCTCAAAAATGTTGAGCCAAACTGAAGTTACAGGCATTTCAATCATTCAGATTTCTCCCTTTCCCCTACCTTTATTTGATGTCGTAAATTCGAAAGTGACAATTCAAAAAGATAGAGAATTTTCCAAGGATTACAGTGATGATATTTTTTCTTCAACTTCATATGAAACACTTTCGAGTAAAATTCATTTTTCTACTCGACGATAGCTATTTAGCCCCCTAGCGGTGGAGGGATGAACTTCAAAACAATTTTCAGTGTGTTTTCTTGTACACTTTAGTGGTAAAAATTTTTACCGCAAGTTTCTACAATGAGTGGATCCTGAGATATAGTCGCTTACCTCGCTTATTTGCCCACCCTGTACATCCTCGTGCGTTAAGTAGTCTCCCACATGCAATCTTACGTGTGACAAACAATGCAACATAAATAGACAAGGGACAGTTGATATCTTCTTCTCCCTAAAGGCACCTTTGCAATCATCTCTACAACCCAGATTACTTATTATTCGGACTGATTTTCTTTGTAAAATAAAAAGACGTTTTGAATTAGGATCTTGACCCCAACATAAAATTGCATAGGATATCCTAGATTAAACTGTCAATTGAAGTTTTTCCGAAAAAATACCTACCAAAGTCCTCAAAGCAAACGCAATAGAGGATATACCTTCACAAATCTTATCTTTATGAGAAATCCAAGTTAGTTTGGAATCAACCGCAAAACCTAAGAAATTTACCGAATCATTAGAATTCAGTCCATCTAAATCACTCATGAAGAAGTATATGAACTGAGTTTTTGTCTCATTAAGGATGAGTTGATTGCTGTAAAACCACTTAGAAATCGAATCAAGAATCTCTTTTACGATAAGCTCTAAATAATCTTTACTCGCTGCTCTCTTCAGAGCTATAGTATCATCAGCAAAAAGCACAAGACCAGCGTTTAGATAATATCATTGATGTAAATAATAAATAAGTGTGGCCCAAGAAAAGATCCCTGAGGCACCAATTTAGAGGCAAATAGATTTTACTCGTGATGGAAAAGATGGAGAAAGGTCTTAAAAAACTAAATTCGTTTTCACTTTGTTTTTAATGTGAAAGGTATCAAAATTGCAAGTGAATCAGTTTTTCAGTCATATATTGCTATTATCCAGCTATTTCAGTGATTTTCATTTTAATAATAATTGTGAAAAATCCTATATCTATAACATTACAAAATTAAAAAAAACTAAAGTACGCGCGATTTAACGAGTGGAATTCCTTCGTTTTTAGAAAGATCTATATTGATCTCCGAAACATCGACTTCCTTCAGTTTGGGTAACTTTTCCTTGAGCCCCTTCAAATTGATCTCCTTGATGGGGTTATGTCCCAAGTTCACCTTCTCCAAGTTGGGCAAAGAGGGAAAATCTTTCGTTTCCACTTTTTCCAATAGGTTACCTTTCAAATCCAATACCTTCAAACTCTTCAACGATGACAGACTTCCAGTTGGGAAGGTCTTGAGCTTGTTCTGCCTCAAAATCAAAGTCTCCAGTTTGTCCATGCCGTCAAAAGCGCCATCTTCAATCGTTTCAAGGTTACTGTACTCCACCTCTAAAGCCTTTAGATTCGATCCCACAAAACTTTTAGCTGCAATAACAGGTATGTCAGTTTTATGCAAGTAAAACCTTTCCAGTGATTTCATTTCAGCCAACTTATTCATATCATCCTTGTCAATGGGTTCCAGTTTGCAGTTGATCACTTCCATGATTCGGAGTTTCACACAGCAGGTCGAGATGTCACTACTGACCTTGGAAAAACGGCTATTTGCCACAACTAATTTTTGGAGGTTTTTCAAAGGATGCACAAAGTTTTCGTTGAAGCTGGTGAAATTACATCCATCCAAGGTAAGAGTTTCGACGTTTTTGAAGAGCTCCAAGGTCTTGGCGTCCAAGTTTCCATGATAGTCTTCGATGACGATGTCTTTCAAATCAAGCAAACGTACTGGTATATCGTTCTGGGAGCGAACACACCAGATCAAGGAAGTGAAGAGGATGAAAATTTTGATGATCCTGTAAATTGAATGAGAAATTCGTAAGTTCATACAATGATACACTAATCAATTATACAGGCCAATAGACCAGTTCAATTTTTGGGTGCAGGATCCGAAGTGCCCACAGATCTATCTTCTGAGATATGCCACATTAAGTATTATTATTTCCAACTTGTGTATATTTCACACTGAAACTATTATCCACTATTTCCAATTTAAAATAAACTGTATGGATTAAAGCATTTACAACAAAATAAACATACATTAATCATTTATAAATACAGGGTGATTCACCGAGATAGCCTGTTAGACGTTTATGGAAAACTAATCATAATTTTGTGTTAAAAGTTTTCATATTGAGGTTTGAGACAATGATCTTTCTCCCTAACCCTATACCGTAAACAGACTACCACTTTCTTATTTCAAATAATACACCCAGGATATTATTGCATATTATATAGCTTATTTGATGAAAATTTTCGCAATATTCCATGTCTCACATATTTCGAACATTTCTGCAAAAAAAGTTTTTCTCAAAAAAATCTATTTCACTTTCGATCTTGCTAATACTAATATAATAATATTATAAGACTGTTTACAGTTTGGGACAAAAAAGTACAGGGTGTTTATGGAAAGATCATTAACTTGGACAACTCAAATTCATCAAAACTCAAGATTTTCAAATTACATCCTACATTTTTTGATCTTTCAGTCAATTCTGAGTATAAAAAGAGAAGCGTTACTTGCAACCCCTAGACCTTAAATAAAAACTTCAACCGTTATCAAGGATGAACTTAAAATGAAGGAAAACCGCAATTTCTAACTGAGTGGAAGTAGTGTATGACTTTCGAAGAACATTCTGTGTTTTTATAACTAAATTTGAAATTTCATGAATTATAATTAATTGTTCATTGGGAGGGTTGAAAATCTATAAACCAGTGAAATTTTTCAAATTAACATGAATGAAAATATATCACCCTATATCTCCGAAACTAACAGTCTCAGGATACACAACAAGCTACTTTTCTGGATGGCCTACGTGCACCACAAGGCTATGACCAAACAGTAAACACTCATTTACACCACTACGTCTGCTTGTCGATGTAATTGTTCCAGTTCAGTGGTTTGATACTATACTTTATAACGAGCAAAATTTACTCAAAATGAGAACACAAAGATGTTCCTTACAAAATTAGTGATTAGGTTACTTGAGGTGTAATTCTAAAAATATATTTGTCTAATTAAATTTTAATTTTAAGTAGTGAATTTCTATTTCAGTTCCTAAAGATGTATTCAATCCTTTTTTTTTCATTTCAAAATCAACATCAATTGAACTGTATCTCAAAAACTAGAGTTGATAAAAAAGTTTGGTGATGTTTTTGAAATCAACAAATTCAAAACATTGAAACAGTGCCTTTGTTTCTCATTAATTCACTGAGGTTTGAATTTGTTTTAAACGAAGTTCTTAAATTATATTTACTTTCAAGATATGTGGCAATTACTAAAAATAGTAAAAATTATACTAAATAGTAATAAAAATAATACTAAATTAGCAATACCTTTGGTATAATTTATTGTTCATTATCTTTTGAATGTATATTATATTGAATGCTTGTTGTTAATGTTGATGTTGATGAATAAAAACGACAAAATAGTGTAAAACAAGATTTTCCGACACATCAAATGAAATTATTCAAAATGTAAAATCATGAGAAGCTTCTGTGTAGCGAAACAATTGTTATTTAAATAATAAAAAGTGGAAATAAAGTACCTGTCGTTTAATTTCGATAGAAATAATAATTTTTGAAAGTATGGTTCTAGTGAATGAAATACTCACATTTTGTTGTTCAAAAGGAATTCTCAAAAACAAACTGAATTATATGCATCTGTGCAATAATTTATAACTTCGAATACTGTTATGTCGATAGGTCAAAGAAAAAATAGTGATATCCACGAAAAAGCTTCCTAAATTGATATATTTTAATCAGCACTCCAAGATATTAATTACCATGTTATGAAGTAAACAGCTGTAGCATAATCAAATAACAATCAAGGTCGGCAGCTTGCTATCAGAGAAAATATCTTAGAAAATAATATATGTTCCTTAAAAAAAAATTGTGAAGCATACTGAACTGATCGAGAGCTTTGGAGCGCTTGTTGATCCACTTTATTGAGTGACAAATCGGCTGTTTCACTCTTATCTAACGAATAGATAACAATCAAGAAAGTGGAATAACTCTAGATCTGAACTAAAAAAAAATGAATGTGGGGATCCCCAGGGATCTATACTAGGCCCAATCCTTTACTTTTTTATAATATAACATCCAGGAAGAATTGCAGCTATGCCGATGATACGATTATTCTTAATAAATCAGAATCAAGAAGCAAACTCCATGAAATGCTAAAACCAGTGAAAAAGATGCGCAGAGATGGTTTTCAGCGAATGGACTACTGATGAAAAGGACTAAAACACAGAAGATAGTTTTCACTAGCAAAGAGCAAACAGATTCGTCTATACTGTATTTTTGTTTGGAGTTCCAGCCTTCTTTGAGTTGGATTAAACATATAGACAACCTCTGCAGAATATTATCGACTTCAATATTCCTGATCAGAAGAATGAGACAAATACAAAATACAAACATCGCTAAATTCACTTCCTACTCAAGTTTTCACAGTATGATGACAGATGGTATTATTCTGTGGGAGCAGTCTGTGCAATAATTCAGAAATATTGTGGGAGGGGGGCTAATTACCCACAGTACCCCTCTTATTTCTACGCCCTTGATTCCAAATAAAAGTTTAAATGTGAAAAGCAATTTAGAAAAATTAGCCGTTGGTCGAAAAATGTTTATCAATTATGAAAATACACTATTTTGGAAATTATTGTTCAAAAACGATGGCGTCCAAATGTCTTCTTTCGTGTTCATCACACAGTCAATATAATACCAAAATTCCTGAATACGGCATGGCAAGTATGCTTGCCCCCAATTCATGGTGAAAATTTTTTTGACTAGACCAGGAATGTTGGATTTCTAACGTTAACTTTTATAACATGTAGAAGCCCATAGAGTTTAAATCAGGAACAATAAATATCACCTCTCCTGGACTCCTGGAGATTAATTTGGCTAAAACAATTTGTCGGTTTGTGTCACAAATACCACAAATACATTGGACGTGTGTCGAGTTATTCTATCTTAGTAGGACCAAATTCTTTGGTTATTGCCATGAACTGCAATTCAGGCAACAAAAACTCATCTAAATTCCTCATATGAGGCTCTGAATCGACAGTAAATGCATCTTCAAAAAAGTACTATTGCAGCCAGGGCCGTCGCTAGGGGGTAGGCAGAGTAGGCGGTCGCCTAGGGCGGCAAAATTCAAGGGCGGCATTTCAAACTTGATCAACAAAAATTACATGTGTAGAAATTCAAAAAAACCGAATGATATTTAATCCAGTCAGCAACAACAGGAAGAAATACCGACAAATTCAATTAACATCAAAAGTGCCGCATTATACATTATACTCATAAATATCCAGATGTGGCGTGTTTCCCTCATAGTGCTGTTAACGAGTTATTCACGCTAAAAAAACACCTGCACTCATCAGGTTTGTCGGCGTTCGCTTAACGTTGTCGAATTTTATTGCCACTTGAGGTTCTGGATTATTTTCTTTTCAATTCTCTAATCAGAATGTTGATTCCTCAGAATGGAATGTAAAATATAATAAAACAATTCCATTTCATCACTTCCAACTGATCCTTTTTGAGAAATATAAGAAGTTTCATTATTTCATAGCACATTCCCTCATTTTATAACATTCTTCATTTTTTATATCAAATTATCTAGTGTTGGGCATTAGAAGTGAATCATCCGCATCATCCGATTGTTTTACTCAATAATCTTAACCAAAAAAAAAACAAATTTTCAAACTTTTTCTTAATTCGAAACTGAACTAGGAAGGTGAAACTGCAGGGCACTCTCTAGAGGGGCGGCATTATCCACTTTCTCTGGGAAATCTTGATTACTGGAAGAACGAATTAAATTTTTTTTTTGATTCAAACAAATTTCACAAATGATTTTTTTATCAAATTCACTAATCTTTGCATCGTGAATATCTGTAACATCTATTCGAATTTAAAATAATCGTTCATTCGCATCATCCGGTTGTTTAATTCAATCATAGTAATCATACCAAAGAAAAAAAAACGAAATGTTCGAGCGTTATATATGTAGTCGGAACTCAGTAGAAAGATCTGAAACCTGAAATCAATTCATATATTTTATCATTTATTCATTAGATTCGTTTGAGCACGTTTATTGTTTATTGCATTCCACTTATCCTAAATCATCTATTTGATTAAAATTTGAATCCATAAAAAATAATTAACTTGAGATAAATTTTTTCCTCCCTGAAATACTTTTTATGAAAAAGTGTGGGGTTTTTCACACTTCCACGCTGAATCTTTGAAAACAAATTCACCAAACCAACATCCACCCCTAACTCCCCCTCCCCCCGTTTTTTTGCCTAGTACAAAATTCCAAACCTGAAAGGGTTTCGATTTGTATTTTTGCCGGGGCGGTAGGACCCCGATTATTATTATTATTATTCTGCAGAGTAAGCTTCTGTTAGGGCGGCAAAATAGGTCTCGGTCTAGGGCGGCAGTTTGCCTAGCGACGGCCCTGATTGCACCACATACGCTCACTTTTGGCGAATGAAGATATACTAACTGACAAAGAAACTGCAGCACCCAGAAGGAGCTGTTTAAATTTTAATTTTTTTTTGTTAAAATAGAGACAGTATAGCAAGGAGTAAATTATTGGGAGGACATGGAGAAAAAAACCAGCTGAAAAGGAATTCAGAGTAGCTAGACGGTAATCAATTCAAGAAGGCAGACATACTTTCGACTTTGTTTAATTCTTACTTTACTTTATCAGTTCTTTATGACGTTTAGTATCAAAGTCACCCCTTAGCTACACTAGCAGCCCCAAATGGATCAGTTCAACGGACACTTTTGAAACTGGAAGATTATTCTCCTTATCTCTACCCTCCACACTCATTCCACCTTCTATTCCGTTCTCCATAACGGAACCGTCGGAACCCAGCGCCCAATATAATGATATTGAGTGCCCAAGGGGCACTCGGGTTTTATTTAAATCTAGTATTGTCCCATCTCCTCCAATTTTATTTAGGTAATCTTTATTGGTGACAACATCATTTCGATAACTAACGTAATCTTTAGAATATAAATGAGGATTTTGTTCTACAAAAGGGAATTTAATGAATTAAAATGAATTTCACTTCCAAAAATGAGATTTACGTTGAATTTCATTTTCGAAATGAATATTTATTTAAATTGGATATAAATTTTTTCCCCTATTTCTTTTTGAGTGATACTTATATAGAGCCTAAAATAGTTAGTCCGCAGAAATTATCAATAAAAAAATAAAAAGACACAGGACACAACCATTTCATCGAACTTGTAATTACTTAAAACTGGTTTGAAAACCTACATAACCACAATCTGCCGAGATACGATAATAATTCACGAACCGCCACTGACATAGAGCATTGATAGAATGAATGTAAAATTAAGCTATAGTTCTTTTGAACCAGAACAAAGTTGGGTGAGTATATACTAATGAGGAAAAGACTTTAATACACCTACTTATCCTGAGATAATTTTAGTTCGTATATTATATTCCATGAATGTAAATGAAAATCTAATAAAAAAAATCAAATATTTAATTTGAATGATGCTGGAATAAACAACCTAATCTAAGGCAACCTTAATTAGGGGCACTCCTTGGTTTTTAGAAACGTCGATGTTGATACCAGACACATCGACTTCCTTCAGTTTGGGTAATTTCTCCTTGAGTCCGGTCAAATTGATCTCTTTTATGGGGTTATGTCCTAAGTTTACTCTCTCCAAGTTGGGCAAAGAGGGTATGTCTTTAGTTTCCACTTTTTCTATCAGGTTACTTCCCAAATGCAATTCCTTCAAAGTCTTCAATGATGCCAGGCTACCGGTTGGAATGGTCTTGAGCTTGTTGTTCCTCAAAATCAATATTTCCAGTTTTTCCATTCCATTGAAAGCACCATCTTCAATATTAGCTAGGTTACTGTACTCAACCTCAAAATTTTTTAGATTTGACCCCACTAAGCAGTTAGCTTGAATAACAGGAATGTTGATCTTGTGTAGATAGAACCTTTCCATTGCCTTCATTTGAGCCAACTTCTTCAGATCATCCTGGCTAATGGGTCCGAATTTGGTGTTGATCACCTCAACTGTTCGGAGTTTCGAACAACAAGTTGAGATGTCGCTTTGAACTTTGTTGAAGTGACTGTTTGACAAAACTATTGTTTGAAGGTTCTTCAAAGGGTGTAAAAAGTTTTCGTTGAAACTTGAGAAATTACATCCATCCAAGGTAAGGGTTTCAACATTTTCGAGGAGCTCCAAGGTCTTGGCGTTCATGGTTCCGTGATAATCTTGTATGACGATGTCTTTTGCTTCGAGCAACTGCACTGGTATGCCATTCTGGGAGTGAACACACCAGATTAAGGTAGTAAAAAGCAGGAAAGTTTTGAAGATCCTGCAAAATTGAGTATGTTAGTTTGTTTAGGAAGCAATCTGCACCATGTAAAAAGAATTCAGAGCCAGGAAAGTACAAAGATCTAAAACCCACGTCGATTGTATTTGAAATGGACAGCCATTTGAACAGTTTAATCTGTTAGATATTATGCAATGTTTATGAATTTTTGTATTATTCATTTGTTGCTATTAGGTAGGTACCTACGTTTTGTTTTTCATGTTAGTGATGAGTGTATTATCTTTGTTTGTTTACTCTACTTTAAATAAAAATCACAAATGAAAATTATCCAATTGATCCTTTTTTTCATATGGGAAATCCATTGCTCATTAACAAAAAATCATTATTATTTGATGTTTTAGTGTTTTTTTTAACATTTTTGAACATCCTACCTACATAGTATCATACATAATTTTGAAGGGAAAAAAATAACGAATTCAACGAAGTAATGATATATAGGGTGTTCCATTAAAAAAATATAGGTTTGTGTTGAATCTTCAAAACAATACCCCGAAAAAAAAAATTGAGTACGCCACTGGATTCTACGCAGAATTCTGATTGAGACGTAGTTTTTACATCTGCATTATTTCTAATAACTTCGGAGATAAAGGAGGGGTCCGAAAAGTATCAATTTCCAAAATCAGCCTGTATCTTTTGAACGGAAACAGTTAGGGGGAGAGGGGGCACAATGATGCAAGGGGCACATAGATACGCAAGCATTATCCAATAATCAATTGGATGTATTCGAGTGCTGCCATCTCTAAAACGCTCATAGAAATGTTTGAACGCTTCCTATTAATTCGCGGCGACCGACAGTCAGCCGTTTGCGCTCTACAAGTAGTAACGTGTTTTGAGTGCGACCAACTAAAAAGGGACGTGCAATATAAAAGTGTTTATTCGGTGTTTTGTACCATCTTGCGAGGATCTATATATACCAAAGGTAAGTTGGGGAATCTAATATTATGGATTTAGTATTTTATTCAAAATGATTTAGTTAGTTTCTTTTGTATAATTTTCATTTTGAAAAAAATCTCTTGGGGCACTTAGATACAACAAAGTACGGGGCACTTTGATGTGTATCAATGTGCCCCAATAAAATTGTTAAATATTTCGAATTGAAATTACATAGGTAGTTTTTTATTCTGTCATCAGAAAATGGTGCGCACATACAAGCCCAAGACTGAAAGACGTAGTTTAGATGAAGAGAGGATCAAGAGCGCCGTATCTGAAGTTGCATCGAAGGTATTATCTATCAGAAAAGCAGCCGAAAAATATGGTATCAAACCTGCAACTCTGCAGCATCGTGTTGAAAAATTTAGAAAAGCTTCAGAGGAAAACCAATCGTCATCTTCTAATTTGTATGGGTCAAAGTATACTGTTGCTCAAGTATTTACTGCCCAGCAAGAGAAACTTTTTTCCGAATATTTGTTAACTTGCAGCAAGATGCATTATGGGTTATCCTTGCAGCAACTTTTAACATTAGCATACGAGTATGCAGAACATTTGGGATGCAAATATCCAGAATCATGGAAAAAAAATAAATGCGCGGGGAAAGACTGGGCAGCAGGATTTAGAAAGAGAAATCAAGAGCTTAGCCTGAGAAAGCCTGAAAATACAAGCGCTGCTAGAAGTTTTGCATTCAATAAGACTGCTGTGGCTGAATTCTTTAATAATTTTGAGCGTGTAATGTTACGCTATAAATTTACTCCTGATCGTATTGTCAATTTGGATGAAACAGGTATTAATACAGTATTACCAACTCCTAAAGTTTTGGCTGATAAAAAACAAAGGCAAGTAGGACAAACTGTGTCAGCTGAACGTGGAGAATTGGTAACGTTTTGTGGAATAGTCACAGCAACAGGTTCTGCTCTTCCTCCTGTTTATATTTTTCCTCGAGTTCATTTTAAAGACCCGTTTTTAAATGGGGCTCCCCAAGGCAGTCTTGGTTTGGCAAACAGGAGCGGCTGGATGACGGCAGAATTGTACATACAAGTTCTTAAACACATTCAAAGACAAACTTCATGCTCTAAAGATAACCCAATTCTAATTATTTGCGACAACCACGAGTCACACATTTCTATTGAAGCTGTCAACTATTGTCGTGACAATGGGATTATCTATCTTTCTTTGCCACCACACACATCACACAAATTACAACCGCTGGATGTCAGTGTTTTTGGTCCATTCAAAAGCAAACTAAAAACAGCATTTAATGATTGGCACATTCGAAATATTGGTAAGACCATATCCATATATAACATTGCAGAACTTTCAAAATCTGCCTTTTTGGAGTCTTTTACACCCAAGAACATCACAAGCGGCTTTTCAAAGCCAGGTATTTGGCCATTTAACAGACTCGCATTCGGGGATGACGATTTTGCACCTATAGAAATTTACAGTGAGAGTTTCCAAGAGGAAAACAAAGAAAATAACCAGGATATAGAGAGACAGAAAGTAGATTGTGTGGAGCTGGAAATAAGTCCAAATGAAGAAATTCTGGATGAAAGCTGCAACAGAGACCAAACACAAAAGGACCCTTTTGATAACCGATCGGATTTTGATACATCTGCGAATATTGTTCCACCTCTCAACGTTTCACCATTTCCAAAGGCAGGAACAAGCTGTCAGACTAATGATAACACAATGTCTCCAGCAGCTGTACGACCATATCCAAAAAAGGCTTTGAATGAAAAGACATCTAAGAAAAGGAGAGAAAAAGGAAAATCCAGGGTTTATACTGACACACCAGAAAAAAATCGGTTACAAATCCTATATGAGGAAAAACAAAGAAAACGAGAAGTTAAATTGATGAAGCAAAAAGCAAAGGAGCTGAAAACAGCAAGAAATTTATTGGGACTTACACGAACTAAAAAATCTAAAAAGAAAAGAGTATGTCTTCGTTTGAAGCCAATGTCGGATTCGGACTCTAGTGAGAATGAGCTATTGAAATTAAGTGATGATGACGATGATGAAGTGTCAGATGAAAGTGAAGAAGGTGGAGAGTTTGAAATCCCTAATCCTAAAAATATAAATATTGGGGATTTCCTTCTTATTAAATTTGAAAAGAAGAAAACTGTAGTTCATTATGTAGCTAAAGTCATTTCTAAATACAGTTTGACTGAATACCAAGT
This sequence comes from Harmonia axyridis, assembly GCF_914767665.1. Lineage (NCBI taxonomy): Eukaryota > Metazoa > Arthropoda > Insecta > Coleoptera > Coccinellidae > Harmonia > Harmonia axyridis. Next base: position 29,333,879 of record NC_059503.1, read on the forward strand.
GTTATATCTTAGAAAAAATCAAAGTTCTTATATTTTTGTTTTCCCTGATGTAGAAGACCAAGCAAGCGTTGATTTCAGAGATGTTGTTTTACACTTGTCTAAACCAAACTGTACGAAGGGCACAGCTCGAACATCTTCTATGTATACTTTTTCAGTTAATTTAAGCGCATACAATGTGCAATAAAAGTAGCAATACAAGTGTTCTTAATAATATTACTTGAGTTTACTATTTTGTTAACGTATAAGAGGTTTTATATGATTGTGTTTGTTTCGTTTTCTGAGATTTATTTGTTTGAATAAAAGGATAGTCTGTTGTGAAGAAATCAGACGTTCTTAATTCTTAATTTAATTAAGTTTCAAGCATTTTGTAAGACTGATTACAATATTTTCAGAATAATAAAGAATAATTTTTATAAAAGTGTTATACTTTATCAAATTTCATGCAACCTCCACTTTGTATTAATGTGCCCCAAGTGATGTATCTAAGTGCCCCGTTAGTGGGGCAGAATGATTCAAAAGCCATTTTTTACAAAACACGTACTAATAATTTTCTTCTACTACTTAAACTATTTTTACCCTTGGCATTATAATATTTATACATTTAGCTAAATGTTGACTTGAAAATTAATCAAAAATATGTCATTTATTCACATATTATTTGAATTTCAATTTTTCTGTATCAATCTACCCCACTTCCCCTATGCAAAATCTGATTACACCAACTTGAGTTTCACGAAAAAGTAGGACAGGAACGTGAAAACCGCAAGGCTCTATCTTAAATAACAAGCGAGAAACCTGGCTGTCTCACCCAAAATGGGATGCACTGTACAGCAAATGTGTGAATTGTTCATGGAAAATTTCATGATATGAATACCTATGTTACTGCTTCCGTAGCCGTGACATTTGGCTGATATCGTTTAACAACGTTAATTTTTCACTTCCTCTTCATAATAAAATAAAAATACATTCCTTTTTTTGTTTAATTTACTTTTTCTTAATATCAAAATGAAACCACTTATTGGAAAACCCTCTATATATAAAAATTATTTCTCTGTTCAAATTATGACCGATACAAGGACCACGAAGTTTGTAGATGATGCCCAAAGACTAATATAATCAATAATGACGTTGAAATACAATGAAAATCATAAACTGATATGACATAAAATAAGAAATCCCTAAATGTTTTATTCTACGCTGATTTCAGAAAAAGAAAACTACAAAGTCAGAGTGTTATAATTTATATCACTCAAAATGTTTTATAGGAATTTTATTTGTTTCTTTACAGCTAGCATATCGAATTTCATTGGAATAGCTAGTAGCTACTAGTATTGAAGAGTCCCGAGAGTCCGTAAACATGTTTGTCAGTTAGTTTCATCAGATCTTTCAATATTAAAAAAATTACAGAAGTATTGAAGAGTTACATAATTGATATGTAATAAATAATAAACAATCAGTACTGACTATTTTTGAACAAATTACGAATAGTGTTTTGAAGTATATGTATAGTTAATTCAATACTTACATTTTGTTGGTTATTTCCAACTGCCCAAAACCAAACTGAATCCAAATCGTCGTTGCATCTATTTATTACTTCAATCTAATTTCAATGAGTCGATAGGTCAAAAAAATATTTTCTAAAAAGTTCCATGTTTTATTAATCATAATCAGCGTTGATAAGAAGAAGATTTATTCTCTTGTGCTGAAGTAAAATCGTATATGTATATTAGTTGGCCACCAAGGTATCCGATAAAATTCAGAGTATGCTTTACTTTGAGCAAAAATTTGCTAGGTTTTACTTTTCCACAGTGTTTGAAATACATGAGGTAAAACACTCCCAGTGACCTTTGAAAATGCTTCATTCTAATAAAAGAGTAATAAGAGTGCCATTAATGAATTCACTCAATGTCATCAGTGATATTTTGTTTACTCTATACTTGATACGATAACAAATTAAAATTTGGAAATCAGTTACAAATTAATGAATAACGAATATTCAAGCCATATTTCGTGAGGCTCAAATCATGGATTGATTTTAAAAAAAGTGGTTAAATTTCGTGGACTCAGATAATATTTGGATATAAATTTCACTGGAATATCGTATGTTTCTGAATTCGATCGAATGGGTTATCTAGAAATTGAGCAGTGCAGCTTAAACCCTGAAAAAATAATTAAATTCTTCCGATTTGATAAATCTCGAAATCATAGATATACCTATTGCGGAAAAGCGACTGATTTGTTTGAAATTTTGTCGATTATTTCCTGGGAGAAACGAAGAAATGCAAATGTGCCATCTGAAGTTTTTCTTTGGAATCTTCATTTGTGATCCACACCATTTCAATGTTATCATCTTTAGAATCTTATTGAGAATTTGGCTATAAAAAAAATAGACTTATGGATATGCAGAGCAAAATCTGAGAACAGAAGTTGTTGAAAAGAATTAACATCATACATTGAAACATACATGTAGGCTTGGTTAATCGATCGTCTAGAGGTATGATTCGATTACCTGGCCTTTCGTCTTTTTCTCCGTGACTGTTGGATTTGTACTAATTAAACTCTTTTCAATTATTTACATCTATCTACAAAGCCACACTTATACAGTACAAACTCAGTATTGGGAAGATCCTAATTACGTCTTAATTACAAGTTTCTCACTACGGTACTGAATTTCGTCTTTAACTCGTTTGTTGATTACTCGAAACGTCTTCGTTTATCACGTCTTCGTCGTACTTCAAGTTTTCGGTCGTCTTTTCTAACTCGTCTTAATTTAGTCCGCGAACCGTCTTTTCGTCTCACTTCTTAAGTTGACCAACCGAACTTGACTCGTCTTCAGCTTAAGTGGAACTTTACCCATCTTCGGCTTAATTTGAACTCTACCCGTCTTCGGCTTAATTTGAACTGTGCTCTCTGCCGATTGGAACTTACCCTGTCTCGAATATCGACCTCCCTTCTTTCGGCTTGACCACACCCTTAGGGAAAGTACCATCCCCTAGTCCAATAAGAATTTTGCCGTACCGCCCACAAAGATCTTCGCGGATTCCTGGAAATCGAATAATCTCGAAGGACTAGAACCTGATACACAGATGTGACACATCTGGTACGACCGTATTGTCTTCGAATTTTCACAACCCCCCTGTAAATCTCTTCAAGATTTACAACTCCATGACATATCTTCGACACCTCGAAGAAAAACACATCATTTTCACATTAAATGTACAATAACAATTCGTTCCCTGTAAATTCATTGAAACTGTCATGCCCTCGACACTTGAAGAAATTAATAGGTCTCCAAGTATCCGGTTGACCATCTCAATTATTTACAGGGAACGATAACTGGATCCTACATACATATATATTGAAACATTTATACATTGAAAATTATTAAGATTGATTTCACTTTGAGGAGTATAATTCGGTATCAATATTTTCTCGTTATTGAATAAATATTCATTTATATTGTATATTTGTATATTTTTTGCTTTTTCTTCGACTTTTCATTTGAAGAAATGTTTACTTTTCGAGTGGCATATAGTGCCTGCAATAGTTAGTTCGCAGAACTTATCAGTAATCACAAAGACACAACCATTTAAACCAACTTGCAGTAACCTAAATCTGGTGTGAAAGCGACCATAACCACAATCTCCCGACCTACGATAATTACTCACGAGCCGCTACTGATATAGAGCATCGATAGAATGAATATAAGAAGCTATAGTTTTTTTTAAGGAGAAAAAAAATTAAGTACTGACTAATGTGTAAAGAGCTGCAATATACCCACTATCCTGTCATAATTTTAGGTTTTATATGTTATTCCTTGAATATAAATAAAAATCAAATACATAAATTAAATATTTAATTCGAATGACGAATGATTATAGGAGTCATAACAAGTGGAACACCTAAATTTGCCAAAAGATCGACTCGCATACCACTAACATCGACCTCCTTCAGTTTGGGTAACTTCTTCTTGAGACCCCTCAAATTGAGGCCTTCGATAGGGTTGAATCCCAAGTTCAGTTTCTCCAAGTTGGGCAAAGAGGGTATGTCTTTCGTTTCCACTTTTTCTATTTTGTTATTTCCCAAATGCAATTCCTTCAAACTCTTCAACGATGCCAGACTTATGGTTGGAATGGTCTTGAGCTTGTTGTTCCTCAAAATCAATATTTCCAGTTTTTCCATTCCGTTGAAAGCACCGTCTTCAATACTAGCTAGGTTACTGTACTCAACCTCGAAACTTTTCAGATTTGATCCCACTAAGCAGTTAGCTGGAATATTGGGAATGTTGATCTTGTGTAAATGGAACCTTTCCATTGCCTTCATTTGAGCCAACTTCTTCAGATCATCCTGGTTAATGGGTTCAAATTTGGTGTTGATCACCTCAACTGTTCGGAGTTTTGAACAACAGTTTGCGATGTCGCTTTGAACTTTGTTGAAGTGACTGTTTGACAAAACTAATTTTTGAAGGTTCTTCAAAGGGTGTAAAAAGTTTTCGTTAAAACTTGTGAAATTGCATCCATCCAAGGTAAGAGTTTCAACATTTTCAAGGAGCTCCAAGGTCGTAGCGTCCATGTTGCCGTGATAGTCATGGATGACAATGTCTTTTGCTTCGAGAAGCTGCACTGGTATGTCATTCTGGCATTGAATGCACCAGATTAAGGAAGTGAAAAGCAAGAAAGTTTTGAAGATCCTGCAAAATTGAGTATGTTAGTTTGTTTAGGAAGCAATCTGCACCCTGTAAAAAGAATTCAGAGCTTGGAGAGTGCAAAGATCTAAAACCCACGACGGGCCTACTTTGTATGTTAGTGAACCATAAAACGACTTGCATCAAAAGTCCTATTTCATTCAAAATTTTATCTGTTGGATTCCGGATTGGGAATTTTTACAGTGTAATACTTTCTTGATAATAGATTTCATAAAACAGATCTGATGTTCATTTCGTTCTCCAGATATATAGCTCGTGAACTACTAAAAATGGGAAATCATACAAAATATATCTGACGATACAAAGAAATAATAATAAGCAAGTTGTTGTGGCTACATTATTGCAGGTTATCTGAAAATTGATGATTTTCTTACTCGAAATAAAGTAGACCATATGCAAATTACAGTGTTTTTAGAATCCAAGAGATAAAATTTTAGACAGGTTAGGATAACTTCGCACTAACTACGAACAAAAGTTATTTGCATGCTGCACGATTACTCTTGGATACACGGCACCATTTTTTTCTGATGTTTGTTAATTTGAGTCATTTCAATTTTTTAGTTCGGAATTCCAAATTGCATTTTGGTCAAGAGAATTGAAGAATGGTTAAGAGTATTGATGTGCAAATAAAGTTCATTTTCAAGCAAGAATACGTATAATGAAAAAAGAATTAATAATATAAGATATTCTTTATGAATAGAGTTGTCAAGTGTATATAAAAGTCAGTAATAATTGTTATGCATGTTCCAGTGGCATTAAGTATAGATGTTTTTTTTTCTATGAAACGCCCTAAAGTTAAGAAATGAAAATTAAACTGGTGTAACATGAAATAATTAATCCCCAAAGCTGAGAACGTGAAATCCAAAATCATAGAGCTTGTTACAAATCAACTCGCTAGAAATTTGTCAAATTCCGAAAATCAATTCATGGAATTTTTTAAATAAGAATTGAATTCTTAGATTCTTCATTCACAGTTACTTCATTTATAATGAAGGGTTTAGGTAAATAAGAAATATTGAATTTCATTACAATAGCTACTCATATCATAGATTCCGAAAACATTTTTGTCAGTTCGTTTTATCAGATCATACAACACCAAAAACAACTTGTAGAAGCATTAAAGAGTTCCCTAATTGATATTTGATATTAAACTAGAAGTAAAGACTATTTTCGAACCAATTATGAAATTAGTGTCAAAGTATATGAATAGTGAATATAATACTTACATTTTGTTGGTTGTGAAGACTCCCAAAAAACAAACTGAATCCAATTTGTTGCTTTTAGGTTTATAACTTCAATCTTATTTCAATAAGTCAATAGGTCAGAAAAATATCTTCTAAAAAAGTTATTGTTTTATTAATTATAATCGGCGTTGATAAGAAAAAGATTCATTTTCATGTGCTAAAGTAAAATCGAATTCATATATTGATTGGCCTTCAAGATATCCAATAAGTTGATAGGTTAAGCTTTATTTTGAGCAAAAGTTTCACTTTTCTTGAATCCTATAGTATTTGAATTATCGTGAAGTAAAACACAACTAGCGGTATTTGACAATTCGTTCTAATGAAAGAGCAATGAGAGTGCAATAATTAAATTTCCCCAATGTTAACAATGCTCCGAAAACACTGTTAGGATGAGAGAAAGAAATAAGTTATTTTTACATTTCAGCAAAGGAGAACATCAAGTAATAATTTCGCTCAAATTTCTGAAGGAATATAATCCAAATTTTGAGCCGAGAATGAAATCGAATGATTGTGTTCGATGTTCTGATAAAGAATTCGAGATGCGTTCCATAGCAGGGCCCATAAGACATTTTGTTTTCTCAATAATTGATCCGATATTAAATTGAAATTTGGAAATCAGTTACAAAATTGTGAAATGTTCAGGCAAAATTTCTTGAGATGCCCTCTATGAGCATCAAATTTGGGACACCCTGTACAATGTCTATCATTGTAAAATGACAAAATAACAATAAGAAAACGTCAACGAGTTTCATACCGATACTACGTATGAAATTTTAATCGCATACAACTTTTTGACAACTTTCGTAATAATGGTCGCCCCTCTTGATATACTACCTTGTGTAACTCAAAAAGTGGTGATAGCAAAGCTAATACTGTTTTAGATTGTAATAGTGAATTTGAACTAAGAATAATGACAAAAAATGGAAAAATTCCAGGAGGGACATTTTAATTAGGTAAAGAGTGAATTATGAGCTGAACGAATTTCATTTTGAATAATGTTCGACTCACAACGTATTTAACAATAATTTTTATTGAAAACCAGTTCGCAGAAGTTATCAGTAATTACAAAGACACAACCATTTAAACCAACTTGCAGTAACCTAAATCTGGTGTGAAAGCCACCAACCATAACCACAATCTGCCGACCTACGATAATCACTCACGAGCCGCTACTGATATAGAGCATCGATAGAATGAATATAAGAAGCTATAGTTTTTTTAAGGAGAAAAGAAAATTAACTACTGACAAATGTGTAAAGAGCTTCAATATAACCACTATCATGTCATAATTTTAGGTTTTATATGTTATTCCTTGAATATAAATAAAAATCAAATACATAAATTAAATATTTAATTCGAATGACGAATGATTATAGGAGTCATAACAAGTGGAACACCTAAATTTGCCAAAAGATCGACTCGCATACCACTAACATCGACCTCCTTCAGTTTGGGTAACTTCTTCTTGAGACCCCTCAAATTGAGGCCTTGGATAGGGTTGAATCCCAAATTCAGTTTCTCCAAATTGGGCAAAGAGGGTATGTCTTTCGTTTCCACTTTTTGTATTAGGTTACTTCCCAAATGCAATTCCTTCAAAGTCTTCAATGATGCCAGGCTACCAGTTGGAATTGTCGTGAGCTTGTTGTTCCTCAAATTCAATATTTCCAGTTTTTCCATTCCATTGAAAGCACCATCTTCGATTATAGCTAGGTTACTGTACTCAACCTCGAAACTTTTTAGATTCGATCCCACTAAGCAGTTAGCTGGAATATTGGGAATGTTCATCTTGTGTAAATGGAACCTTTCCATTGCCTTCCTTTGAGCCAACCTCTTCAGATCGTCCTGGTTAATGGGCCCGAATTTGGTGTTGATCACCTCAACTGTTCGGAGTTTCGAACAACAGGTTGAGATGTCACTTTGAACTTTGTTGAATTGACTGTTTGAGAAAACGAATTTTTGAAGGTTCTTCAAAGGATGTAAAAAGTTTTTGTTGAAACTTGTGAAATTGCATCCATCCAAGGTAAGAGTTTCAACGTTTTCAAGAAGCTCTAATGTCTTGGCGTCCATGTTGCCGTGATAGTCATGGATGACAATGTTTTTCGCTTCGAGAAGTTGCACTGGTATGTCATTCTGGCAGTGAATGCACCAGATTAAGGAAGTAAAAAGCAGGAATGATTTGAAGAACCTGCAAAATTGAGTATATCTATAAGTTTGTTTAGGAGGCAATCTGCACCCAGTCAAAAGAATTCAGAGTATGGAGAGTGCAAAGATCTGAAACCCACGACGGGTCTATTTTTTATGTTAATGGACCATAAATGACTTGCATCAAAAGTCCTCTTTCATTCAAAATTTTGTTTGTTGCATTTGGAATTTTTACAGTGTTATACTTTTTTGATAATAGATTCCATAAAACAGATCTGATGTTCATTTCGTTCTCCAGATATACAGTTTTTTACTGGCCTTCACCAGATATATTTTTCAAGAAACGGAGGAGAGATAGCTCGTAACTACTTGAAAATTGGAAATTATACAAAATGAACGTAGAATTAAAAAATATATCTGATTATACAAAAAAATAATATTGAGCAAGTTGTTCTGGCTGCATTCTTGCAGGTTAACTGAAAATTGATGTTTTTCTCACTCGAAAGAACGTAGACCATATGCAAATTATAGTGTTTTCAGAATCCAAGAGATAAAATTTTAGACAGGTTAGGATAATTTTACGAACGAAAGTTATTTGCATGCTGCACGATTATACTTGGATACATGGCACCATTATTTTCTCTGATGTTTGTTAATGTAAGTCATTTCAAATTTTTAGTTCGGATTTCCAAATTGCATTTTGATCAAGAGAATTGAAGAATGGTTAAGAGTCTTGATGTGCAAATAAAGTTCATTTCCAAGCAAGACTACGTATAATGAAAATAGAATTATGTAATAATATAAGATATTCTTTATGAATTGAGTTGTCAATGTCAATTGTATATAAAAGGCAGTAATAATTGTTATGCATGTACCGATTATATTAAGTATACATAGATGTTTTTTCTATGAAACGCACTAAATCTATAAAATAAAAATGATAAACTGGTATAACATAAAATGATGAATCCCGAAAGCTGAGAACGTGAAATCTAAAATCACTTGTTACAACTCAACTCACTAGAAATTTATCAAATTCCCAAAATCATTTCATGGAATTTTTTAAATAAGAAATACATTCTTAGTTTCTTTATTCACAGTTACTTCATTCATAATGAAGGATGTAGGTATTGAATTTCATTAGAATAGCTACATATTATAGATTTCGGGAACAGTTTTGTCAGTTAGTTTTATCAGATCATACAACAACAAAAACAACTCACAACTTACTTACTTTAAAGAGTCCCCTTATTGATATAATAATAATTATATGGTTTATTCTGTAAATTACAGAGTATAAACATATAATCACAAAGGTGTGAGGCTGTACGTGACTTCTGAATAAACAGAATATAATAAAAATTAACATAAACTCAAGAGCACATCATCCATGTAATAATAGACAAGAAGTAACGACTATTTTTGAACCAATTATGAAAACAGTTCCAAAGAATTGTGAATATAATACTTACATTTTGTTGGTTGACTACCCAAAAACAAACTGAATTCAATTGGTTGCTGTATAGGTTCATAACTTCAATCTAATTCCAATAAGTCAATAGGTCAGAAAAATATCATCTAAAAAATTTTTTATTTTATAATTATAATCGGCGTTGATAAGAAAAAGATTTATTTTCATGTGTTAAAGTACAATCGAATGCATGTATATTGAATGGCCGCCAAGGTATCCGATAAGTTCATAGGTTATGCTTTATTTTGAGCAAAAGTTTCACTTTTCTTGAATCTCACAGTATTTGAACTATAGTGAAGTAAAAGACTCCCAGCGGTATTGGAAAATATTTTATTCTAAAGAAAGAGTAATGAGAGTGCAATAATCAAATTTGCTCAACAGTGTTTTGAAAGCACAGTTAAGGTGAGAGAATGAAAATAAATTATTTTTGCATTTCATTTCACATCAAGCAATAATTTTGTACAGATTTCTGAAGGAATATAATCCAAATTTTGAGCAGAAAATGATCTCAGATAATTGTGTTCGATGTTCTGATGAATAATTCGAGATGGGATCCAAAGCTAGGCCCATACGACATTTTGTTTCCCCAATAATTGATGTAATATCAAATTGAAATCAGTTACAAAATACTAAAATAGTCAAAAGGCAAAATTTCTTGAGATTCTCTCAGTGAGCACTGAATTTGGGTCACCTGTACAATGTCTTCAATTGAAAAATGAGATAATAGCAATAACTAAAACCAACGTGTAGCTTAACGTTACTCTGTATGAATGTTTTCATTGTATACAACTTTTCAACAACTTTTGTAATAACGTTCGCCCCTTTTAATATAGGTATTACCATTTGTATCTCATAAACTGGTCATAGCAAAGCCAATACTGTTTGACATTATAATAGTGTACTCTAACTAAGAGTAATGACACATAATTTGAAATTCCAATGAGGACTTTTTCAATTACCGGAGTGAATTACGATCTAATAATCTATCTAACAATATTTTCAATCGATATCCAGTCTAACTTATTACCTTATGAGTAAGCAATATTTGTGGCGCAAAAGGGTTTCATTTAAGACGTTTTCCTACGAGTAATGTTACTTTGAAGAAAAGCCATTTTCCAACTTTAACATCTGGAACATCTGGAAAACTAGTCAAAGGATTGAATTGGACCCCATAGACTTTATTGTTCAGGATGTTATATTCTGAAACATACGAACAATTCAGAAAAATCAACCGATATCATTTTTTCCATTAGACCTGGTCTTTTATCTATGGAGCTTATCCTGGCAAAATTATCAAATTTTTTCTATTATCTGCTGATGGGAACGAAAAAAATCGAAGAGGCAAAAAATACAAGAAGGACGGAATTTTAGCAGGGTTTCGAATTTGCGGCATCATTTATTGGGAACAATATTGTAAATATCTAAGAAAAGATCGATTTCGTCCGAAAAATACAAATTTGAATGCATCTTTTATGATTTGGTGCCTCCGAAGCATGTATTCCGTATTCAAAAAATTTTTCCTCAAGAAAATCATTTCAAGAGCGTGATAATGGACATTGTGTTGAAGTATCACGTCCTCCTATGTTATTACTTATGGCATATAAGAACAACCCGGAAAGTTTTGAAATCAGTAGCTTATTGCACCAAACTATTCTGAACTTTTCACTTTTTCGTATTTGCAATTTGACAAATAATGCTGTTGTACAATAAGCATTGAGCAATGCTAGAGCTAGTACCTACTCCGCAACTTTTCCTTCACTTATTCAATTTATAATATTTTCGTTAATTAATTCGAAAACTTAGAAGTAGCTTAGTTTATAAAACTGAAATAGGTGAGTAATAATAATGAAACAAAAATCTAATTCAGTAAAAAAAATATATAAATTACAACAATTTGAATTGAACGACCACGCAAAATCTAATTGGAGCATTTCTCATTTTCCAATTTCGCCACCGATTCTTCCTACCTTCATTAATCATTTAAAACATTTATGATAAATAAAAATTTTATTGAAAAATTAAGTTAATTATTACAAAAGAGAGTCCTTAACTAATTCAACTCCGCCAGACTTTGAAGTATCAGCCACAATACCAGAAACATCTACATACTTAAGCTTAGGTGCAACAGTCTTAATACCCTCCAAATTGAATACTTCGATAGGGTTATCAGCGACAATGAGAACTTCCAAGTTTGGCAGTGATGGGAACTGATCTGTGGTCAACTTATTCAAGAAGTTTCCTTTCAAGTTGATAACTTTTAGGTTCTTCAGTGAGATCAAAACTTCCTTCGGAAGCTTTTGTAGTTTATTGTTCTTCAGGTTCAAGTTCTCCAGCTTGTATAGCTTCTTGAAAGCTCCCTTTTCGATTGAGGCTAGATTACAGTGCTTGATGGTGACGTCAACAAGGTTGGTGTCGGTGAGGGTGCCTTCGTGGAGGACTGGTATCTTCTCGTTATGGAAGACGAGACGTTTCAGAGACTTCATTGCACCGATTTTTTTCATTTCAACCTCTTCTAGGTCTCCTGTTCCACTGTTAGTGAGCTCCAGTTCTTCGAGATGAGAACAGCAGCCGCTGGTGTCGTGGTCAACCCTTTCCATAACGTTGTTGGTGATAACTAGGCGCTTAAGGTTTGAGAGGGGATGAAGAAAACTCTCATGGAATGGGGTAAAGTTGCAATTTTTCAGCTCGAGAGATTCGATATTTCGGAAAAGTTCTAAAGTGTCGAATCTAAGAGGTCCGGTGTAGTCTTTGATGAGCAGATTCTTGACATGGAGGACGTCAATTGGATTTTCTCTTGTGTCTTCATGTCCAAGTACTGCCAACACCAAGAATGGCAAAATATGAAGAGTTGATGAAAACCTTGAGAAAAAGATAAATAAATTATAAAATCGACTACATCTTGTAAATTGAGCATGCATTTAAACATGGAATGAATAACTTTTGACGTCTTTCGATTTTTTTTTATTCAGATATTCCAACAATACATTATCACAAATCGAAGAGATATTCTTATGAATTTGAACACGAAACTTTCCATAATCTAGAACCGCCCAGAAAGAAAATTCAAAGATTTTGAATTATCAATGAAGCTTTCTCGCAAACATGTGAATTTTTTCTATATTTTTATGGTTGTATAAAAAATCATCATGTTCACGAAATTCTTCAGCAATCTTCGAGCTTATCTTGCCCCGGTCGAAAGTATTCTAGAAGATAATTTTTTTTCTCGATATAAGAACAATTCTTAGCCAAATGTCTAGGAAAAATCGTTGAAAGAATCCCGCACACTTTATTAGAGAAAGTGACCCCCTGCCAAAGTGACTGTTTGTATATGTTTTGACTCTAGAGGCCCCTGGAAACTCTCATTTGTTCTCCATTGTTAAACAATATAAAACGTTAACCTGGGTAATCATCACTATTCTGAGTATGAAATCAAGATGTAATCAGTCATCAGGTAATATGAGATAATAATATAATAATAATAATTTATTCATATGAATCTCATGAAATACATGTAAAACAGTGTATAAACAATAATAAAAACAATAAAAATATTTATCCACCATTCCGTTACATATAATTTTAGACTCTAATTTCAAAGATTTCAAGTGAATGAAATAAATAGAATAAAAACAACAAACAACAATTCATGATCTGGAGATTGCAGTATCATATACTACTAAGCATTGTTCGTTGTTGTTACATTAGGTCAATTATACAGTATGTCCCAGCAACTAACAATTTTTTGAGTGCAATTATACGAAAATGGTTCCAAATCGACAAATCGCCTTAGGTTTGCTATCAAATTTGATAGAATGGTTGCACAAACGATAATTTATAAAAAAAAACTATTCAATTCATCAATTTTCAATATTGAACGATAAATCAGAAAAAGGTCAATTATTTTTTCCCAATAATGAAAAAAATAGAACCGTTTAATATTATTGTAATTTCAGAAGGAAAACAAGTAGGTACTCACATATTTTCAGCCGTATCAACCTTGCACTGCAACTAAAAATCTGAAACTGATTTAGTCAAGAAAAATCAAGTCTTTATACCAAAAGCTAGTAAATCAATAGGTCACTGTGCCCAATTGTTTTCTATATTCAAAACAAAACACAAGGCATATTTCATTGGTATTATTCCATTGCATTGATAAGTCATAGGGATAAGGGATTTCTCAATTACCTATTAGAACTCATATGACCTAATTTTCAGTCTATTGGTCTGGTTTTTCGAGATAAGTTTGGTCATGAGGAATTTGAATTTGTGTTGGTAATTTGTCTGAAGAATAATCTCATTTGCAGCACGTGTCATTCATTCTAGAGGATAGTAAAGCGATCCATGCTCTAGTGCTTAGGAGAGACCCCGCCGCAAAGCCGTCGCTAGGGGGGAGGAACGATAGGCGGTCGTCTAGGGCGGCAAAATTCAAGGGCGGCATTTCAAGCTTGATCAACAAAAATCATACGTGTAGAAATTCAAAGTACTGAATGAGATTTGAGTCGGACATCAACGACAGGAAGAAATATCGACAAATTTAATTGAGATAAAAAACCATCCAAAGTGCCGCATTATGTAACGGGTGATTTTTTAGCTGGTTTGGTTTTGGCAACACTGGTTTTGACAGCTGACGTGTGTTTAGTACCTTGTGTCACTGTCAAACAGCTTCAGTTTGGTTTGCAATTTAACCATGGATCGTCTTACAAATGAACAACGCTTGCAAATTATTGAATTTTACTATCAAAATTCGTGCTCGGTTCGAAATGTTCATCGCGCGCTGCTTCCATTTTATGGTCGGCATTCTCGACCTTCTGAGCAGTCTATTCGGAAGATTGTGACCAAATTTCGCACCAAATTTACTTTGTTGGACATTAAACCACCAACACGTTTACGCACTGTGCGTAGTGAAGAAAATATTGCGGCCGTATCAGCTAGTGTGACAGAAGACCGCGAAATGTCGATTCGGCGCCGTTCCCAGCAGTTAGGCCTTTGTTACAGCACTACGCGGAAAATTTTGCGGAAGGATTTGGGCGTAAAGCCTTTTCAGATACAGCTGGTGCAAGAACTAAAGCCAGCCGACCTACCACAACGCCGAATTTTTGGTGAATGGGCTCTTGGAAAGCTGGCCGAGGATCCGCTTTTTTATCGAAAAATTGTGTTCAGCGATGAGGCTCATTTTTGGTTGAATGGGTACGTAAATAAGCAAAATTGCCGCATTTGGAGTGAAGATCAGCCAGAAGCATTGCAACAGCTACCAATGTTTCCCGAAAAAGCCACTGTTTGGTGCGGTTTATGGGCCGGCGGCATTATTGGGCCATATTTCTTCAAAGATGATGCGAATCGCAGCGTTACTGTCAATGGTGAACGCTACCGAGCGATGATAACAAACTTTTTTTTGCCCGAAATGGAAGTTCTTGACTTGCATGATATGTGGTTTCAACAAGACGGTGCAACATGCCACACAGCACGCGAAACAATGGCGCAATTGCGAGGCGAGTTTGGTGAACAGTTAATTTCACGTTTCGGGCCGGTCAATTGGCCGCCTAGATCGTGCGATTTGACACCATTAGATTATTTTTTGTGGGGGTATGTCAAGTCTAATGTCTATAGGGACAAGCCCGCTTCGATTGACGCACTGGAAGCCAACATCCATGCATTCATTCGTGAGATACCGGCCGATATGTGTGAAAGAGTATGCCAAAATTGGACTCAGCGGATGGGCTACCTGAGACGCAGCCGCGGTCAACATTTGCAAGAAATTATCTTTAAACATTAAATTGCAAGGTTCAAACTATCGATTCAAATAAATATTTCATTCATTTTTTCGAATTTTTTGTGTTTTTTTTTTTTAAAGTTCTAAACCTCTTAAAAAATCACCCATTATTATACTCATAAATATTCAGATGTCCCGTAGGCCGTAATCTTTTCATAGTGCTGTTCACGAGTTATTGACGCTAGAAAAACACATGCACTCATTAAGTTCGCTTTGCTAAACGTTGCCGAATTTTATTGCCACTTGGGGCGGCTTCTTCTGGATTATTTTTCTTTTCAATTCCCCAATCAGTACGTTGATTCCTCAGAATGGAATGCAAAATATATGAGAAACAACTTCATTTCACAATTTACAACTTATCCTTCTCAAGAAATATAAGAAGTTTTTTATTTCACCACATTCCATTATATTATAATATTTTTCATTTTTTATGTGGAATTAACTAATGTTGGGCGTGGGCGCATTCGAATTTAAAATAATGGTTCATTCGCATAATCTAATTGTTTTATTCGATATTTAAAAAAAAACAAAATATTCCAGCTTTTTATAGAATCAGTTTTGACTCTTTTAAAGTCGAAAATAGTACTTTTCCAAATTCGTGCGGAAAGTGAATAGCAGGGGTTTTCTTCGCACGCAAATATTAAAGAATCGTATCAATCATGAATTTTTGGCATGTCTCTATGCGCCAATCATAAAATTCAAACGTTTCTTATGCGGCTGAGCGCACGAAAATATAATTTCTTATAACGTCAGTCGGTGTCAAGACGAAAACTCTCCTTGTAAGAGTTTCGTTTAAGCTACTAGGAAAATATTGTTCCTAATTCATATGGAAAGTGCCTTTTCCGCACTCGACAGCTTGACCGAACTCCGCTTCGCGTCGTTCGTTCAACTGCAGTTTCTTGCGGAAAAGTATCACTTTCCACACTTGTTAGGAAAATAACTATTTCCTACTAGCGTTTCGAAAGTATTACTTTCCACACGCATAGACGTTTGGATAGTAGTACTTTTCCAAATTCGTGCGGAAAAAAGCCCTGCTAGGGTTTTTTTCATCATCATTCAATTGTATCATTCCCCAGATTTTGTATAAAGCCGTGTTTATTAGTTGAACTTCAAATTCGAACTTACTGGCATTAACCTCGTGCCTTCTGTCTATCAATTAATAGTAAAATCGTTCCTTAAATAATCTTATTCATCAAAATAAGCCAATTTCTTCAACGACAACGTACTAATTTGAATGACAATTCGTTTGTTTGGATTCCGAACACTGACAGGAGAACCAAAAATGGCGGTGTGTGACGTCATCACTAATGGAGCGTATAATGACACATTTTACCGCTTCATGTTCCATAATTCATGATTATCGATGAAAAGTATTTGATTTATCTGAAAAAAATTAAATTTCATTTTTTCATTGTGATATTGAAATTTAATCGAATTGTTTTCCATAATTTCCTTAATTTTTTTGGAAATTCACTCTTCTCTATTTTTATTTTGCAATACACACATCCCTAAAACACAATCTGTTTTTGTAGGATACCGGATACAATTCTCCAAAAACCTCAAAATGTCTTTATAGTTGAAACTTATTTTAACACACCAATAGCCTTTGTAATTTCTTTTTTTCACCCAATATGTTTTAGGCTCGAACAATGGTAGACCTATGCAGGCTACATTCAATTATCAGAATTGTTGGTTCCATTTCTGCAATTTTAGTGGAAGCTTCTATTGTCCATTCAGGAATGAATGGAATATCGAAGTATACCCTGAAAGTCTAGTTACGGCTTTGTGCTCACAAAAATCAATAATCATCATCATAGAAATGAACTATATAAATGGTAAACAGCCGGTGAAAGCCGTCCAAAGCTACCAAAGTCTCAAATAGCAGCTGACAAGGTTATGGCATCTGTATTTTGGGACATGCATGGTGTATTGTTCATCGACAATCCTGACAAAGGTAAAGTCATAAACAGTAATGTGAAATAACGTTATTGTACGGATTGAGTGCATAAATTAAGAAAAAAAAGTTCTCAAATGCAGAAGAAAAGAATTTTCACCAAGAACTTATTTGTCCCAAATCGAATGAAACCATGGTCAAATTAAAGAAGTAGCGCTTCTAATTGCTTGACCAGCCAGCTTATTCTTCAGATCTGGGTCCCAATGACTATGACACCATGTTTCTTTGATGAAAACACTTGGTATTTTCATAGTCTTCATGACATATGTATTACGTGTCTCTTACAACAATGCGTAGATAAGCTACAATGATATGTCATGAACTTTGACATATGACGAATTGTGCAGCTGTGAAGCGTCCTCTCAGGTTACTCATCTAAACTATAAATATAGGTATCATTCTGTTAATTATGCAACAAAAAGCATTCTCCAATGGAAGAAATACGGCTCTGATGAGGAAGTGATTGCCGAGGTTGTCTATAACCAAGAATATGAGCAATCTGAATTTAGTATGATAAACATTCTTATGCTTTTCAAATGCTATTCATATTAGTATGGTGTTACGGATGAAAAAAATGCCTTAATTTGAATATTTTTCAGAGTAAACCCATAATATTACGATTAATTTTGGGGGATGTCGATTGGAAATTTTATTTTCGAGCGATACTTAACAAAAACGAAGACATAATAGGCTGAAGGTAACAAATATTTTATTACAAAAAACACAAAATTCTAGAGTTCGTCCCTAACTCTTAAAAGTCTCTCGTTCTCATTGATAGGCAAAGAATCCCAGAAGTTGCGATTCCCAAATTCTTCAACTTCTTCTATAGAGAAAGTAGAAGAAATCCTGATATATTTTATGGGATCATCTTTATTCTTGGATACTTCTGGCCATTTTACGTCGTCTGTGGTTTGTCTATAATGGAAGAAAAAATATCGTATGAGTAGATTAGGTCTTCTAAGCAGCTGCAAATATGAAGATATAACAACAAAAACACGTACCCATTTTTAGCAAAACTGATAAATGTGTCGACCAAAAACTTCGAAATAGCCCGATCTTCTTCAGTTGACAGAGTATCAACCTCTGTTTTCAGTACGTATACTGTATCATCTGCATGTGAAACTCCTGAAAAAGACGAATCATCATTATGAAAACATGATAAATTTCTTATTTTGGCATATGAATTGATATTAAAATCTTCTTCAACATACCGATATGGCCATGGGTGCCACTCCTCATTTCTGTCCAGCTATGTTTCCCTCTATAATCGAAGAGATAGTGATAGACTGGAGAGTCCATGGCAGCTGCATGAAGTCGTGTGCATTTGTCGATATCAACTTTGAATAGTCGATCGCTAAGTGCCTAAAAAATGAGGATTCATTAATTACATCCGAGAGGTTGTTGTTCTCATTTCTGTTAGCTTACATCGATGAGTTTGTTGAAGTTCTTCTGTGTTATTGGCTGTGATCCTAAGTATTCTTCTCTTATTCGATCGTTGACATATTTTTTATTCGATTTATCGACTGTGAAGTTGAAGTGCAGTATATGGGGTAAGACATCTTCCCAGTGCTCGTCTATGTACTTAAGATTTTCCTGAGGGTAAAAATCTGAAAAATTCCAAAGGTCAAGTGAATCAAGAATAGTATAGGACTATATAGATATTCTAAACTTTTCGAAATGAAGCAGTTAGTAAAAATCTAAAAAATTCAAAAGGTCAACTGAATCAATTGATAATCTAAACTTTTTGGAAAGAAGCAGTAAGTAAAATTCTAAAAAATTCGAAAGTTCGGGGGATCAAGAATAGGAGAAAAAGGACTATATAGATATTCTAAACTTGTGAAAATTGCGTGTCTTTCTATTTGGAATACAACGCTAGCACATAGGTACTGGTATTTTTTCAGTAATAAACCGAAAACATTAATATTTTGTGACTTGTGTGAAATGCCTCCACCCATGTTTGTACAAACACATATCAGAAATAGATATTTTTTTAAAAACCGATATTTTTATAACAAAAACTTGCTTTAAATCTTCCTTTGTTTTTTGAATTGCATAGTATTTTGGTTGCAATTCATACTTCACAAAATGTTTATGTTTTTGTTGTTATTAATAGAAAAAATACCAAGTATGTGCTATGATTGTATTCCAAATAGAATGACACGCAATTTCCACTGACAATATACAGGGTGTGCCATTTGAAAATGAAAGGAGAGAGGTAGCTACCACAGGGCTGTCAAATGTACGAACCTTTTTTATACATCATAGGGAAGGTACTTTGATGTTATACAAAGCAATTTTTTATTATCTTGTCAAATAAACTATATATTGCCTGTATACGATAACTTGGGTCTCCCGGTATAGTGTTTGAAGGCAGATAAAATTATATGGGGTCAGTAACCAAAACAAAAATTTTATACAGGGAAGTCATTGAAGGTAATTTTGCATGAAAAAATAATGGCAGTTTGAAATATGATATTTATTCGCACATGCTTCGTATTTTCAGCCAGGATGTGCTTTTCTTGAAAACTGACTATTTAACCGATCGAGATATTCTAATCAAATTTGGTTGGTTTCAAAAGATAGTTATTAGTTATATTACGCATTTATTGACATGAAATTAGGAATATTTGTTCATCCTGCACACAGGTAACTTGTCAAACCTATTCACTAACATGCTGGATGTAAGTGAATAGGTTCGACAAGTTACATCCTGTAGCCATAAAAGTTTCAAATAAAATACCTACTGAATATAAAAACAAAATTGGTGAAACTAAGGAACATCGTAGAAATATTATTTCAGTTTCAAGACCTGAACTCTATGCATCTGAGTATAATAACAATACATATTTCATTTAAGAGGTCATTTCAAGACAAATATAGACAACATACCTGCTCCTGGATAAAGGCCTTCACTGGAAGTATGAGATATCATCCATGGAGTGTCTGACCCATCCCCCTCCATAAGAATCTGTAGGGGATGCTTTGGCAATACTGGATCTGCGGACCATTCGTCTACAACAGCTCCAAATGGAGAGAATGGATTGTATTTCCAAGGCTATAATTGATAAATTAAGATTTAAGAATATGTCTTGATATTATAATGAAATTGTATACCTGAAACTTCCCCACAGCACCAACAATCTGTTTGGCTGGCCTTTTTCTCAAACATTCAACCAAAGACTGAGTGCTCTTAGCATCACACCCTACCAACGTACCCAACTCCATCGCCCTCTCAAGAGGATTTTCCATTAAGACCCACGGATTCAACATACAACCACTCATCGATATTCCAGCCTTAAAAAGACCTGAAGAATTGATAGATTTGAATGTTGAAACACTGCTTCATCTCATCAATTTAAATACTCACCTCTGGATTTAAGGGACAACATGTGAAAATGTACACTGGCACCCCCAGCTGACATACCGGAGATGGTGATAGAGTTTGGATTACCCCCAAAGAACTGTATATTCTCTTTTATCCATTTGAGTGCAAGTATTTGGTCTTTGAGGCCATTGTTACCAGGGGAGACGTCGTCTTCAGTACTCAAAAACCCTGAAATTTAATTTCAAAAGAAGTTATTTCTCTCGCTTTATTTGTTACAGGTAGATTTACCTAATGGCCCCAATCTATAGTTTAAGGTTACGTACACCACGTTCCTATCTAAGAGTATATGAGGTTGGTATTTAGCACCGGAACCAAACATGAAGGCGCCACCATGTATGTAAACAATAACATCCAGTTTAGCGTGAATGTTAGGGGTGTATATGTTGACGTAGAGACAATCTTCTGTACCTGGAATATTAGAGAGTTGTCTACAGGAAAATCTAAAATGAATTCAAAGGTTTCTCACCATCAATGGGGTCGCTTTCTAACCGTGGAAAATGATTGTATTGCAAACATTCGTATTTGGTGTTGGCCTTCCAAACTCCCTCCCATGGTTTTGGTGGAATTGCTTCCTGTAAAACATATTTTACTCATTACAACCAAATATCAAATGGCAGACCGGGGCTAGTTGGCCCGTTTTTTAAACTTTTTTTCAAATTCTATATTTTGAAATTGCTCAGTCAGCGAAACTTAGTTGATATTCTTCAAGCTTTTGGCTTCTCTAGAGTACTCCAAAAGAACAAGTAATTAACATGGTTTATGAATATTAATTCCTTACAATGTCGAGTGGGCTAAAATCCCAGGGTAAATAAAAGTAAATAGCCAAGTATGAATAGCTGAATAAAAGTAAATAGCTAAAAAAACAAAATAAATAAAAAGCTAAATGAAAGTAAATAGCTAAATAGTAGTAAATAGCCCAGACTAAATAGCCTCAGGCTAAATGAAAGATAATTAAATTAAGGAAAATAGCATCAGGCTTGGGGTAATTCATTCCAAATATAGATAGGGCATAAAACAAATAAAAGGGTGGTAAATTATTCAATCAATATACAGAGTGTAACAGGTGGCTGGCCATAGCCACATACAGGTCATTCTGACCTGTAGTCAAGTAGATTGTTGTGTATTGTTATGTTAGTTTCGGAGATATAGGGTGATTCATGAAAATTGGCCTGAATTTCTGATATCCATAAATCGGAAATCAGCAGTCCGATTTTGTTTGAATTTTCTAGGTTTTTTCACTTCATACAACCCTCCAGAACATTTAATGTTATTTCAATATTTTCAGTGCCGTACTCAGATTACTGAGTTTTTTCTTTAGACTTCGAAATCTATATTTTTCACACGTTCTAAAGGAATGTTGTTTTTGCCATAAAAAAATTCATAATTCAGTATTATACTTTGAGTGGCGAACGAAAGAATTCTTTTCAAAATGCGATCCTGTTCTTATTTCTTTCGTGATGTTTGATGTTATCAGCTAAGATTTTGAATTTTGTTACTAACTTTCTGTTCAACTTTTCTTCATTCTATTATACACTTACCCTGAATCTATACTTTCCAATGGGAGGTCTAGCATATGGAATTCCCTCGAAGCTATAAAATTTTTTGCCATTTACAGTTTCATCTAGATATCCTTCTATTTTTCCTAATGGGGTTGATACATGAGGTACAGATTGGCATATTGCTAAAAAAAATAATCACAAAAGTGAATTATCTTATCGGAGTTGTTTTCGATTAGTCTGTCCTCGTATGGTCTTATGAACAAGTAAATAGAGGTAATTATAGTATCATCACTTGATAATACAGATTCATATGTTTGTTTATACTTTTCGCAGGCGATAAACAAATATTTTGCCGGTAAAATAACGAGTTACGTATAAAGCTTCTGAATAACTATTTTGTGTTGTCCTGTATCGAATGGATGATGAATAGAAAGGAAAATTTTATATTTCAAATTTAATTATAATCATTAAACTTTAATGATAATTTTGATACGAATCTTTCCTCACAGAAAGACGCTTGAATCGAGTTAGTGAATGAATAAATACAGATTTTCTAGTGTGCTTGGATCGTACCTTCAATTTATTTCGGATGATCACTTGAATATATTCCTATAAACATATACATATTGATTGAACCTTCCCAAACTAAGAGATTTTACAATTTATAAAATGTAGTCTATAAGGAATTTTTCAAATTTTCCGAGGCTTTCATCGAAATAAATCAAAACATGTACTTGCAAACTCACCACATGCCAGCAATGAACAAATAAAAAACAAAATAAATCCATACATCTTGTCTTGGCCACAATCAGAATGAATCTAACATATAAACGTAATTTCTTGTTCACTTCAATACAATTAAATTTTATTGTTATCTTATCTCATAGTAATTCTTTTTTTAATATGATCAGTTTGCTCTGTCCTCAGATTACCAATACGAGAGATAAGGAAGATTCCCTCATTTCTTTAGAATTGAAACTTGTCAGACATTCATATAACAGTATTTTTTCATGGACGATTTTTTATCTTTGGAAATAAACTGTATCTCGCTTATACTTCGAAAACAGCATAATATTATTCTTAAGGCAAACATGATTCTCCCGGTGTCATCTACACGATTATATTTGTAAAATTTATGATGAAGCAGCCTGTATACAGGCTTAGTTAATAGTACTTAATTGGTCGATAACTCTAGGAAATTTGGGCTAGGAGAATGATTCAAATTTTGACATAATCGACAATACTCAGCGCATGAGCTTAAATTATTTTTGACTCTTCAGGCTAGTCCAAAACTGGTGAAACACAACCATGTTTTTTCAAATCAATGTCTAATTGTTATATCATTACCCATAATCTCCATGAAATTCTGATTTCGAAATACCTACCCCATATGTCATCAATTATCTGTGGTACTTTTTTGCCGTAGGCCAATTTTTTCGACGAATTTCATGAACATAATAGTTTAAACTAAAGAACATCTTGAAAACCGTTCGAGATGATTGAGCGATTTATTTTTATTGAATTCCTCAAAGGTTTTCAAGTCTTTTGCAAATTTAGGGATCACTCTACAGATGGCTCGAAAGAAACTGCAATTTTTAACAATGACCATCCAAAAAAAAGATCAATAAGTCCATTTATTCAAATAACATGTGTTATATCTTCTCTCAAGTGATTGACAACTGTAATCCTTCTACCTCACAGTAATTTTGATAACTAAAAGTATAACAGCATGCCCTAATTTTTTTTGCCTGTCGGATAGAATAATGAAAAGTCTTCATTTTTTGTTGATACTTGTTGTGCCTAAAGTGAATAGTGTTTTTCTCAACACAAAAATAACAGACAGTTCGATGAATATATGAAAAAATGGATATTCACTCAAAAGCTTCAGTAGTTTGGAATCAATGGAATCACCGAAAATATCAAAATTTGGGCACTGAAAATTGCATCAGTTTAGAGAATACTCAAGACGGATTTCAGAAAAATTTCCTCTTGATTATAGAAAGCACATAATTTTTGTATTCATTTTCAGTTTTTGGTTCCACCATTGATATCAATCTAAAATCGACGAGTTGATCGATAGATCAAAGTTCTACGAAACCAGAAATTTTAATTACAATAACAATATCAAATATTTCAATAGAAAAAAAACAATTCTAAAGTTCGTCTTTGACTTTGAAAAGCCTCTCGTTTTCCCCGAAAGGTAGAGAATCCCAAAACTTGCGATTCCCAAATTCTTCCACTTCTTCTAGAGAGAATGAAGAGGAAATCCTGATATATTTTATTGGGTCAACTTTGTTCTTGGATACTTCTGGCCACTCTACGTCGTCTGTGGGTTTTCTATAAGGAAAAAATTGTTATGGTTAATTTTTTGATATTCTGAGCTGCAAACAAGAAGCAATAATAATAAATGCACGTACCCATTTTTGGCAAAACTGATAAATGTGTCGACCATAAACTTTGAAATGGCCCGATCTTCTTCAGTTGACAGAGTATCAACCTCTGTCTTTAATACGTAAACCGTATCATCTGCATGTGAAACGCCTGAAAATATGAACATTATAACAAGATATTGAAGATATATCAGATTGAGAAAGAATTATCGTATGAAATTGCTCATCAGAATAGGATGAGGATATGCAGCTGTTTAAGTTGCTATAGATCCTTTAATTTAGCAATGACATGATGTCACAGTGGAGAATCCGAGTTGTGTTGTCAACCCTTTGCTATGATGATTAGTTTGGGTTGTTTTCGATTTAATATTCATCTGCTGTTTATCAGCACTCATATAAAATATTGATTTAATAAGATTTGAATTAATCATAATTAATCTCCGATAAATCTAATATCTAATGAAACTTTTGAAATAGAAACTCAAAAAGAGATTGTTGTGACAGTCTGTTGTTATTTTGATGCTTTTTCAGCAGGAGCGCCAAAATTTCTTCGCTTCAGGCTACAAAATTACTCGCGCCAGCCCTGACTTCAGTAACAATGGGATTCTTCCCAAGTTCTCTAGTTCAGCAAACTAATTCCAGATATAACTTTTTCGAGGAAAAAATATAAATAAAGCTAGTCAATTCATTATTACACAGAGGGTATAAGCTGGAAAAGCTTCATTGACAAAGATCACCTACCGCACAAATATATACACTGCTCAACAATTGATAGGGATCAATTACTTGTTCTAAATTTATTTCTGAAATATTCGCTCCAAGATTATAAATTTAGTCAGATATCAGAGTATTTTCAGTTGATAATATGGTTCACTTGAGAAAAGAATGAAAAAATGGAAAATTGGAGAGAAAAAAGACTTTATTAGGAACACTCAAAATTCTGTGTTTGAATAACATAAAAATTTTATGATGAAACCACAAGAAGGCTGAAGTTTCGGTTAAGCTAGTACCTAGTTGGTCCCCCACGAGCTCGTCTCAAGCATTCTTCCCTACGAGGCATATTTTCGATCAAACGATTTATAAAATTTTGGGGCAAATTCGTCCAAATATCCCGTAGAGCGTTAGAAAGGTCCTCCAGGTTATTGATCGGTTGTTCTAAGGTTGACAATTGTCTAGACATCTCAGACCAGACATGTTCGATGCAATTCATGTGTGGAGAGCGAGCTGGCCAGTCCATCCTATCAATAGCATGAGTTTCTAGCGCTTCATTAACGATACGACTACGGTGTGGACGGGCATTATCGTCAATTAAAATGAAATTCTCGCCCACGGCAGCCGCAAACGGAACAATTATGGGTTCAATAATCATATCGTGATATCTCTGGCTGGTCATGTTGGTGTTCTGCAGAACAACCAACTCTGTGCATTGATTCAAACAAATGCCTCCCCATACACATATAGAACCTCCGCTAAAAGCTGTTGTGGGTACCATAAACTGTTCTGCATACCTTCGACATCTTTCCCCCCAAGCAAGAATACGTCCATCGGAGTTGACCAAACGAAATCTAGACTCATATCCGTAAATAAACATCGGCTCCAATCTTCAAGTGTCCAATTGCGGTGCTCCTCAGCCCATTGCCGTCGATGAACCCGGTGTTCCCTATTCAAACGGGGATGTTGTACCCTCCTACGTGCTCTCAAACCACGAACATGTAGTCGTCGTCCTACAGTCTGGTTCGAAATTAGAACTCCTGTTGCAACTCTCAGTGATCTATTGAGCCGCGACGCCGGGTAAGTGGGATTTCTCCTAGCATTGAGGATCAAAAGACGATCTTGGGCAGCTGTTGTACTGCGCTGCCGACCTCCCCCATGAACATAAGCTACTGAACCTATTCCAAGCCCGACATTTTGCGAAACATTCAACCGCCGGGACACTTCTCGCTGGGACAAACCTTCCTGTATCCACCGTATGATTTGGTCCAGTTGCACAGGAGCCAAACGTCTTCTCGGCATGACTGATAAGCTGATATTGTTCTCATTTCTTCAATTATTGTCACCTTATGTGTTTGAACGAGAGAAAAAAACAGATTTAATAACAAATACCACATTGCTTTTCACTCCACCTGTAACAGCCTACAGATAATAATCGATTTTGTGAACAAGAGCCGATGAAGTGAGGAATACTTTGATATAATCAACTCAAAACATCTTACTTTTTCCTTAGAGAACATATAATGTACAGATATTCACGAGATAACTTCAAAAAAATACAAATGAAGAGAAGTTCATAAGTGATCCCTAGCAATTGTTGATCAGTGTACTAATGCTAGCTTACCAATGTTATCCGTGGTTCCACTGCCCAATTCTGTCCAGCTATGTTTCCCTCTATAATCGAAGAGATAGTGGTAGACTGGAGACTCGATAGCTGCTGCCTGAAGTCTTGTACATTTGTCAATGTCAGCATTGAACAGTCTATCACTGAGTATCTGTAATAGGTTGGATTAATAATATGTTCATAGCTATAGAATAGTCTTCTTAATGTTACTTACATCGATAAGTTTGTTGAAATTTTTTTGTGTTATTGGTTGTGATCCCAAGTATTCTTCCCTTATTCGGTCGTTCACATATTTTTGGTTAGATTTTTCGACTGTGGAGTTGAAGTGCAGTATATGGGGTAAGATATCTTCCCAATGTTCGTCTATATACTTGAGATTCTCTTCTGGGTAAAATTCTACAAGATTTGAAGTTTGGTAAGTAATTGAAAAAAGTATAAATATTGAAGAGAGTTAAATAGATATAAAAAGTAATAATTTCCATTCTGAGAGAAAATTTATTAATATGTATATATTAATACAGAAAATCTATTGAATTAACATAACACGTTGTCACGTAACCATAAAGATCTCAGTTTTATACGTTTAAATGAAAAAAATTTCATTCAGAGATCATTTCAAGAGAAATATAAATAAATACCTGCTCCTGGATAAAGTCCTTCACCGGAAGTATGAGATATTATCCATGGAGTATCTGATACATCCCTCTCTTCAAGAATCTGTAAGGGATGCTTTGGCAGTACTGGATCTGCGGACCATTCGTCTACAACAACTCCAAATGGAGAGAATGGATTGTATTTCCAAGGCTATAATTGATGAAGCATGATTTCAAAATATGTTCAGATATATTTTAAATACAAAATTGTGTACCTGAAACTCTCCCACAGCACCCACAATCTGCTTCGCTGGCCTCTTCCTCAAACAATCTACCAAAGACTGAGTGCTCTCTGCCTCACAGCCTACCAAGGTACCTAACTCCATCGCCCTCTCAAGAGGATTCTCCATCAACACCCATGGATTCAACATACAACCGCTCATGGATATTCCAGCCTTAAACAGACCTGAGGAATTGATAGATTTGAGAACTAAATGACTGTTCTCTTTTAGTAATTTGCATAAATACCTCTAGACTCCTCAGTTAACGTGTGGAAATGTACACTGGCTCCTCCAGCTGATGTACCGGTAATAGTGATAGAGTTTGGGTTACCCCCAAAGTACTGTATATTTTCTTTTACCCATTTGAGTGCAAGTATTTGATCTTTGAGGCCATTATTACCAGGGGAGACGTCGTCTTCAGTACTCAAAAACCCTGAAATTAAATTTCAAAAGAATTTATCTCTCTCCCTTCTCTTGTTACAGATTGTCCTACCTAATGGTCCCAACCTATAGTTCAAGGTTACATATACTACATTCTTGTCTAAGAGTATATGTGGTTGATATATTGCGCCAGAACCAAACATGAAAGCTCCTCCATGGATATAAACTATAACATCCAGTTTAGCGTGAATCTTAGGGGTGTAAATATTAACGTAGAGACAATCTTCTGTGCCTAAAATTTTTGAAAGTAACCTTTGAAAAAATCTTAACCAATTCCCTCCAAACCTCACCATCGATTGGATCGCTTTCTAGTCTTGCAAAATGATTGTATTGCATACATTCGTATTTGGTATTGGCCTTCCATATTCCTTCCCATGGTTTTGGAGGAACTGCTTCCTGTGATGAATATTATTTGTATTTGGAAGAAATTTTTGGAGGCTTGGATTATTGTTCACAAGTAATAATATGTTCATGTGTCTTAAAACAAATCTCACCTTGAATCTATACTTTCCCAGGGGAGGTCGAGCATATGGAACTCCTTCGAAGCTATAAAATGTCTTACCATTAACTGTAGTATCTAGCTTTCCTTCTATTCTTCCTAATGGTGTAGACACCTGAGGAGTTGATTGGCATGTTGCTGAACAAAATAATTAATGATGTGAATTATTTCATGAATTATTTAATCGGCGCCATTTATAATGAAGCTTCATTTATTTATTATTATAAGTACATAATTACAGCATGACAGATTAAAAAAATTCAGAATTTTTTTTCGAGACCCATAAACAAATATTTTGACTAAATCGTGATGATAAGGCTAATAATAGATAATGTATTAATATTGTTTTTCGTTCATTATCTTCAATTATAAACCTTTGAAATCGTTCGAAGGAAATAAAACACTGCAAATTTCACATAATGGTTTATAATTTCCTTTCTGCTCAAAATAAATTCCAAATCCAAAGATTATTCAATACAAGGCATACTGTAAAATGAAAAAATCACCGTCTTCAGATTCAAATCTGTGGTCGCGAGATAGTTAGGCCTACTAATTAAGACTAAACTAGTGTGATGCACAACTTGGTTGTGATGCTTAAATTATCCGCATCGTATACTGAGGTGAATTTTGGAAAATTTATAACGGGAAAAAGCTTATAACTTTTCGTGAATATTACCATCCGGAATTTGGCAGCTTTCCTGGTAATTCAGTTGTAAAATGAAAATTTCAAGGATACAAGATTTTATCCACTTAAGTTTGACAAAACTCGAGAAAATTTCGAGAAAAAAAAAAAAAATTTCAAACTTAGTACAATATTTTGGTTTATCGCGTAATCAGAACCATAAAAATTATTCGCTATATCTTGGTTTCTGTTCGAAGAGTAAACATCTTCAAAGACGCCCGACCTTTTTTTTCCAAAATAATGAAATGTATCAAAAAGCAGATACTAGATATCTTGATTTGTTCTCGAGTTAGATGGCGTTTCTGAAAAATTACTGTTTCAAAAATATTTCTAAATATCCGGGTATCTGTCTGAGATATTCGAAAAATTTTACGTTTTTCCACTAATTTTAATGGTTTATATGATAGTCTTATAAGGGATCATAGATATAGCGGAATATTTGAAAGTCAATTTTCAAGAAAATCGAGAACGAATCAATATATCTATTTCAAGTTTCTATATTTTTCTGTTCGATAATTATCATGATTACCCCAGAAGATTTTAAAACGAAAAGTTTCCACCCTATATATAAAGATTCCATTTGAAAATAAAATTATAAGTTGTCCTGACCTGAAAACCGACAAACAAAGCCGGGTTATTACCTGAATGGGTGACGTTGCATTATAGGGAAAAATGAGACATAAAAAGGAAATACGACAGCATTTTCCTGGAATCAGCTATTTCAAGCTTATTGAAAATATTTTCCTCTCATTCATGAAAAATTCCATCTGTGGATTTGCGGTTTTGTTCAATGAAATCATCAGTAAATTGTTACAAAATGACTATCAATAAAACAGAAATATGTGTCATTAATTGAAATCCCCCTCGAAAATAAGCGCATTTTCGGATTTAATAATGATAAAAACATTTCTCGAATTTTTGGGAATCATCTGTCGACGGGAAACGGTTATTTGAGTTTTGGAAAAGGAAGCAAATTGTCTAGTGCTATATCAGAAATAGGTATGCGGTGATAAACCACTGGAATCATCGAGGAATCAAATCAGGGCCGTATCTAGGGCGTGGCAAAGGTGGCACTTGCCGCCACGGGCGCAAGGTCTGCAGGGGCGCCCAAAAATATAAAAGAAGGTTTTTCAGACCTTCAAGAGTTATATCTTCATAAGTATATGAAATGTGTATTTCAATGGTATCGACATAAATAAGAAGATAAATATATACAGGGTGTTTATGAATAATTGCGAAAAAACTTAGGAGGCGATTCCTTGTCAAAAAATAGGGTGGATCTTTCTTATAGAGAGCTCCTTCCCGCTTAGTTACAGCCCTCTATAGATGGCGCCCGAAATGTAGTTTCTAATTTCTTTTTTTGAAAACCAAAAAATTCACAAAAAAAAATTGTTGGTTGGTGCTCTTCTATGATTCCAAGGGGTAGAAAAAGCCACCCCTCAAACTTGTTTCGCAATAACTTTTTCTTTATTCATAATTTAGAATAAAAAAATTAATTTTATATAGACTGAACCATTCCTAACAAATGAGGTCTCTTGTAATTATTTGCTGAAATTCACGGTTTTCGAGATAATACCCTTGAGTTGTGAAGGTTGGAATTATTTTCGACCTCAGATTTATCTAATGAGCGGATTGGTATAAATATAAAATAAATGTACAAAAAAAACAATTTGAAACTTTCCACAAATCAAAAACTACTTTTCGGGCGCTAACTTCAGAGGGCTGTAACTAAGCGGCGGGAGACTCAAGAAAAAAGTTTTTAGGAAAGACCCACCCTATTTTTTGACAAGGAATCACTTCCTGATTTTTTTTGCAACTATTCATATACATCCTGTATAATATTAGGTATTATTAGAACTTCAACGAAAATATATGGCTTAAATTATGAACAAAAAATACTAAAAGAACATAAAATGGATGAAAAAAATCTTCGAAAATGTGGGGCGATGTCTAATATATTGCCACAGGCGCAATAGTACCTAGATACGGTTCTGAATCGAATATTGAAAAATTCATATTTTTAGGTTCTCAAAATTATGAAATTTCGAACGTGTGTTGCTGATTGTACTGAATACAACATTTGAAAAGTTCTAGGTTGATTAGTTTCGGAGTGGTGAATATTTCCGTATGATTTTTTGTTATATCATCCAATGAAGTTGTAATCAACCTCATTCATAATCACTTTTTACATTTGATTAAAAAATATTTGTAGTAGGAATATTCTTCGAGATAGAAAGAAATAATTAACCATTATAAAAATTTTTTTTTCTTGAGAAATCTTTTGAGTTTATGGCAAAAATTAATTCCCAATGAAATCCTAATTGATGAATGATGAATAATAGTGATGATGAATAAATGATTTTTTCTCACGAATCTGGTCTTCTTCGGTGAATTATTTAATATCTACACAGTGCGACGAAAAAACTGGCAATACCTAACTCTGAGCCAGCTTTATAAATTATGAATTTGCGGTAAATGACATAATTTATTTTTAATATTTTCATTTCAAAATCCTGGCATTTAGTTCAATTTTGAAATTACATTGTCCATAAATTTGTAAAATAACGTTTCCGTTTTCTTTATGAAATGATTATACCTAATACAACTGAAATTGAGTATCAACTATTATTCAATCATATACAATTGTTTGACTAAATCATTATTTACTAATTTTCAATAGCTATGCTTATTTCTCTGTGGCAATCTCAAACAGTAGTCTATTCAGAAATTAAAATGAGAAATAATCGCTATTTTTCTACAATTGATTACCAAAAAAAAAAAAAAAACAATTTACTTCCAAACTCACCGAATGCCAGCAACAACCAAATAAACCCAAAATAGAATCCGTTCATCTTGTCTTGTTCATAACCTAAACAAGTCTAACAAAAATATTATTCCGCGATGCTTTCTAAAGGATTCATTGTTATCTTATCTCGTATTAATTCATATTGCTTGATTAACCAGCTCTATCTTCGTACTGTTGCATACTTCTATAACAAGAATAGACTGTCGAACGTAATTAATTAAGTCATAACGTAAAAAAGGTTCAAATCGAGTTACTGAGTAGATGACCTTGACTTCAATGCAATCGAACAGCGACACATCAATTGTGCGTGCTTTCTTTGAGGAACAGGGCTCTATGATAAAGCCCAAACCGAAAAGGTCGTAAACGATTCGATTACACCAACTGTGACCAACTGATGAAGTATTCAAGATCGTCTAACCGCAAACTGGAATATTAATGGAAAAAATAACTAGAAACTTAATTTTCAGAAGCTGAAGGTCTTAATGTGTCGATTCAGTCATTTAATGAACGAAATACAATCAATGATGATTTCAAAGATTTTTTTATTTCTCAAAAAACAAATTCAAATATTCCTTCCTCTCATTTTTTGTTAAGATTTCGGAAATACTAACTTGTACAATCGTTTGTTATTTCCTCATAGAAATTCTCAAATCTTGGATACTACACATTGTGCATGAGTATGAAATGCTCCTTCGAACAATTCTATGAGTTTATAATCAAAAATAAAGAACGAAAATCAGCTATTGTGCAGCAGTTTCGAAATTATGATTTTTTTCAAATTCATTTTGAAATGAATATTTAACAGTGTTAATAGGAAAGTTAAATGTATGGGACGTTTATTATATCTATTTTTGTATTTGTATATTTATTTATTCTTAATTAATTCATTATTTATGTATTTATTAATTTATTCATTCATTTATTTATGTATTTATTTATTTATTCATTCATTTATTTATTTAGTCATATAATTATTTATTCATTCATTTATGTTCATATTATTTTGTTTATCTATTTATCCATTCATTTATTTATCAATTTTTTATTTATTGAATTCTGGACTGTAAGCCGTTTTGAAGTTATCCATTATATAAGCTGAATAGTCAGCGACATTGCTTTTTTCTTTTTAGGTAAAAATACTAAACGGATTTCTATTCGATGATTTCAACTACGAATATTTCATCTGATATGCACTCGAGAATAATAGAGAATTATTGAAATTACATCATTCATTATCGTTATCTTAATCGGTGGAATTAGGCAAATGACAATTTTTTTTAACACTTAAGTTGAAAGGAAATATTAAATATTTTGATTGTCAAGAAAAAAGAACTGGATTATTAAAATTTAAATCATCTTTTTGGATAGCCTTAAAGCTCAAAGTATATTCGTGATGATAAAATACTTCGTACTTCGTAGTGTTGAATTTGCAATTTTTTATTGATGAACAAAAATGGTCTGAAGGCATCCAATATTAAAATTTTTTGCATAAAAAAACAATAAATGGAATGGAATGGAATAAATCCAAAAAATAATATTTATTAAATTCAATAAATAACAATAAATAAGAACTGTACAAAGGCATTTATTTACAAAATATTCGAAACCTATAATGGGATAATTGGATTTTACACTGTACCCTCTTTTCTCTGTCAGTTTTTGGTCTTATTACTCGCTGTGATCATTTTTTTCGTATTCTGAAGAATATTCGAAAAGTAACCCATCATTTTGACTCCAAGCAATTTCAGTGCTGCACCTGTACTTTTCTTCCCCAAGTTATTCCTTTCATGGCGGGTTGAAATATACTTTGGATAAAGAATTGGATTTTTACTCATCATCTGTAATGAAAAATAATTTTTTTATAATGTTAAATTTATAATCAAATTAATGGTGAAAAAATCTCGAATATTCGTAGACATAAAACTTTCACTATATTTGAATTATAATTGATATCAGATATAAAGAAATCGAATGATTACCTTGCTTTTACTCTGGAGTACGCCATTGTTTTGCAACACTTTGTTAAATTTGTTTGTAGGTCTCACTGAATGTTTACTGCTTGCGATAATATGATTCTGCAAATGTGCTTTCCTCATAGCCATCATTGTTTTTCTATATTCTTCATCTATCGCTTCATTTGACAAACCCGTATTAATTTTGTTCTGCTTCAAATGCATTTGTTCCGTTTGATTCAACACTTTTTCATTTTTTTTCGTTAACGTCATTATTTTTGATGTACTCATGGCTGGTTTGCTCATATATCCTGAGATACTTTTCGCGGTAACATTGTTTAATCTTTGAGCATTATTCATAGCTATCATTGTCATTTTATATTCTTGGTCGACTTTAGCTATTGAATCAAAATTAATGTTTTCAGGTTTCCTTGAATTCCTTTCTAAATTGTTTTCTCTTTTGTTATTCGTAATAATGGAATTATTTTTTGAGTTTATATTTTTCATTTCATAAGCAGTTCTTTCGATCAATTTATTTTCCATTCCTTTCGAGACTTTTCTATAATTCTCAGTATCTATCGTGTATTTTTCTGATTCAACTATTGGAGAATTTGTTATATTCAATCCTTCACTTATTTTTGCAACAACTTTTGAAGAATTTTCAGCAAAAATTTTTTCATTTCCTTCTATATATTTCTTTGGTGAAATTTTTGTCACAATTCGATATTCAGAATTATTGTTGCTCTTATCAGTTTTATCATCAGTCACTTCAGACTCATTTGAAATCCTTGAATTGGTATTAGTTTTTGGTTTCCACTCAGTCTCATTCATTAAATCATTTGACTTTGACGAAGTGAAGTTGAATTGAAGCCATAATGCTGAAAGTTTTTTATATGCTTCAATTCTCACACCTTTATAAGGACCTTCAGTTATAATTCCGTTTTTGTTAGTTATGACATGCGTCTCATTATTTGATTCTTTCTTTCCAATCAAAATGCTTGCTTTTTCCTCCTCCAAAACTTTCAATATCTTCTCGATTGATTTCTGCTTTTTATTATCTAATTTTGCAGTCAAATGTTTCAATTGATTGATGAGTGTTATGTTCAATATTTCTATCATTTTAACTTTTTCTAATGAATCGATCTCATTTTCATCTTTAATTGAATTTAAATTATTCTCATCGGGACTAGAGATTATTTCATTCTTCTTTTCCGATTTTTTTACATTCTGAATATCACTCAGGTTAGTTATTTCAAGTGAATTCTTCGAATTTTTATGTTGTTTTTCTATAAATTCTACATTCTTCCCTTGTTGAATATCCATATATGTTTCTTCCTGTTTTATAGTGTCATTAAAATTATCTGAATTTTTTCTTTCATCTCGAATTTTTTCTAATTTAATTATTTCTGTTTTGTTGTGATCTTTCCTACTCTTAGGTAACTGAGAAGTACCCAAATTTCGAAGCATTTCATTTTCTGTATTGTTAAAATTATCATTAGTTTCAGACGTTTTTCTTCCAGAATTATCTTCATCGTTTGTTGTAATATTCATTGAAGAATTTTTATCTCCAGCTGGAAGAAGTTGATCATCAGTAGTTCTGGGTTCTTTATTTTCTCCAGTGTATTCCTCCGTTTTGCTTCCATCTCTGAAAATTTTGGTTGAATTATCATTGAATTGCTCGGATTTAATACCGCTGCTTTTCATACCATTTCCAAGGTTATCAGGTATGTTTGAAGTTTCATTATCTTTTTTCTTCTGTAATTGTTGTTCAGTTATATTGCTCTCTCGTGGATATTCTACTACTATTATTTTTTCGGTATTATTAATTTCGAGTTTAGTTTTCGGACTATAGTCTTTGTTTGATGTTGAGCTATTTCGCATAAGCAGTTCATCAAAATTTTCATCACTGGTTGAGTGTGTTGAGCCTATAAATCTTGTCGAAGATGGTTCAGTTAAATTGAAATCTATTTGTTCTGAGTTTCCTTTCATTTCTGTTTTTACTTTTGAGACTAAAGAAAAGTCATTCTCTTCATCTGTTTCATTTCTTTCGTTCTCATGTTCAAGAACTTCTTGTTGCTTTATATGATCTGTATTTTGCATGGTGCTTAAGCGCTGGAGTAATTTCTTGAGTGTATCTATTTCAACAGTGGTCAAAAAATCTGTTTCGTTTTCCACATTTATGGAAGTTCTATCAATGTATTTTTTCAACTTGGATATTGTTTCTTTCAATTCATTTTCCTTTAGAATTGGATTGAGTTTTTCTTGAAGGGTTGATGGTAATGATGCGTCTTCTTCTTCAAGATTTTTCAACTTCTGCTTCTCTTCACTTATTTTGTCTTGTAATGTACGCACTAAGTTGTTTATTATTTGATATTCTTTTTCTGCAGTTTTGCTGTGATTCTCGCCTTCAATACTATTGACTGTATCTTTCACTTTCGAGAGTAAATTTGTCATAGCTTGTATCTCCACTGTTATGACTGCTGCTTCAGTCTGTTTCTTATGTTCAACTTCGATTTTCTCTTCCTCTCGTGCCTCTTCTCTTTCTTCCATTGTTTCTTCCTTAGGCGATTTATCCTCCTCTTCTGGTTCATCTGATGCAATGTCGTAATCTTCGTCTAAACTAGAGCTCAACTCGGGGTAGTTTGGATTATCGAATGGCTGTTGGTTCGCTAATCTTTGGGTTTCCTGTTGGGGTCCCAGCTCTAGGAGAATTTGAGCGTCAGCCCTATCGCCGAAACGAAATCCCCAGCCTATTCTAGAATCCGTACCTAAAAAAAAATTGAAAGAAATCAAATTGGTTACTGTCATAATTAAGGAAATCGATTATCTGATTGTCGCTCAAAAAATGAATTTAGGTGATAGAGGCTGATGAAACCATATAATTTAATTAAAGTTGGGAAATATTGGTCTCAGGAACACAAAAAAATTAACAAGTTTCACAACGTTTCGGCCTTTATTAGACCTTCTTCAGCCTAAAACCAATAAGTTACAATCAGTGACACATGAACATGAAGAAACCGAATTTTATGTGCCTTAAAATAATCACATAAATTAATTAAAAACATCAAATATATAGATGACAATATAAGGTGAAAATGTACAACGAAAAATTGAAAAAAACCAAGTTATCTAACATCAAAGCGGGTCAAGCAAGACGTCGGTATGGAAAACAGAACAATCAAAACGAAAGAAAGTTCTTCACTTTGTATTGTCATCTACAGGGTGGCCACTTTTTCAATGGGATTGTATTGGTAACTTTTAAACCATAAGAGTTAGAAGGTCGGTCAAATGGAGAAAAAGTTGCATTCATAGGAGCATTGTCAAGCAGTTCAAACAAATCGAGATTATCAGGGCTGGTTATTGAGATATCATAGGAAAAGTAAATTCTGTCATTTTGATTTTTCTTTTTTTTTCCCACTTTATTTGAAATATTATCAAAAAATGTTACAGGAATTTTTTATTCGACAGTAAATTATCCTCAAATGACACTTTTCGAAATAACTTTTAACGCTGAATTCAACGATATATCATACGATGTCATTCAAAGTTGATTTTCAGGTGATTTTGACCCTTATCCAAAATTCTTTGGGTCGGATCTGTATTGAATTTAGGTACTTTTAGTTTAATTAACAACATGCAATACATTTCGATAAGAAAATCAACTAACTCATCTTGAACTGAATGGATCATATTAGAATCAAAGCAACAAACAAGTAAAAATTATTTACATATTTCAGTTCGTACTAATTAAACGGAACTATCATTTAATCAAAGAAAAATCAAATGTTTATTCGGAAGTAAATGAAAATTAATGAAGTAATTGTTCGAAATGCCCATCATTTTGTTAAATGCACTTTAAGGTTCTGGAACCCATACTTCTTATACATTTGCTTATTTCATCTCCTTGAATACCTTCCAATACATTCTCAATCTTCTCGGGAAAAATCTCGGGTTCGTAGTATCATAAATTTTATTTTTGAGATATCATTAATTTTCATTTAGGTAGTTACTTTCGAATAAAAATTTGATTTATCTTTGATTAAATGATAGTTCCGTTTAATTAGTATGAACTGAAATATGGAAATAATTTTTAATTGTTTCTTGCTTTGATTCTAATATGCAGGTCCGTATTGAAAATAATGAGGTTGAGGGTGGCCCAGGGAGTACGAAACGTTGGATACGAAATCTGATTACGTCGAATTGAGGATAATTTAATGTCGAATAAAAAATTCCTGAAACATTTTTTGATAATATTTGAAATAAATTGGGAAAAAAAGACAGAATTTACTTTTCCTATGATATCTCAATAACCGGCCCTGATAATCTCGATTTGTTTGAACTGCTTGACAATGCTCATATGAATTCAACTTTTTCTCCATTTGACCGACCTTCTAACTCTTATGGTTTAAAAGTTACCAATACAATCCCATTGAAAAAGTGGCCACCCTGTATATGTTTGATGTTTTTAATTAATTCAAGTAATCATTTTATGGCACATAAAATTAGGTTTCTCCTTGTTTATGTGTCACTGATTGTAAGTTTTTGTTTTTAGCCTGAAGAAGACCTAATAAAGGCCGAAACAACGTTGTGAAAGGATGGAGTGAAACTTGTTCATTTTTTTTGTATTCTTGAGACCGATATTTCCCAACTTTAATTATAACTTGAAACGGGATTTTTCTATCAATACATAGAATTTAATGTGTTTGAAATTGAGGAAAATTTTGAAAATCAACGTATATCTAAGTACCTACTTACCAATTTTTATCTTCGGTATATTCGAATAAATTACAGATAAGGCTGTTGGTATTTCATCAGGTACTATGATTCCGTTTATGCCTAGAAAAATTGAAGAAATTGATTATTAATCACTTTTTTCGTATTCTGGGAATATTTTGTGTATATTATGAAAATATTATGGCATTATTCGAAGTAATAGTGGAAAATTTCCAAGTATATTATTTTTATATCTGATATAGGTTTTGAAACATCCGATGCCACTCGTGTCTATCGGTCCGTTGGCCCCCTGGTGAATTTCTATTACCCATACACCCAGTTCATTAAAATTTAATGGCGCATTTAAATTTCAATCCCCTATGAAACTGGGTGATATCCTGGTTATCCCCTCCTTTTTTGATTTCTTAGGTTTTCCTCGCTTCCTACTATTTGGTGCGCTGCATGACAACCTAGGGAATACTGTCCTAATTCATCATCTGAACATGTCTGTTATGGCTTATTGGCTTATCTTCAATTGACAATGTTCTCATTAATTCATTATGAACATAACATTTCATACAAAAATAACAGAAATTCGAAGAACCAAAATATTCATTTATTTATTGACTTATTGCTATAAATATTTGACCATTTTGGAAAATAAAAGTATTCCTCATATTTTCTTGCAATTTGCGCTGTTTTCGAATAATTTGTTTGAAAAAAATTATTTGTATGATTTAAAAAACTTCAGCTGAATGCAACTCTGGTAAAAAGACTCACAGTAATGCAGGGCCGTATCTAGAGCGTGGCAAAGGAGGCACTTTCTACGGGCGCAAAGTCCTAAGGGGCGCCCAAAAATATCAAAAGAAAAAATATTGGAGCTCCAGGCGAAATAATTCACAAGATCAAAACTTGGTTTTCATGTATGTATATACAGGGTGTTTCATTGGGAAACGGAAATACTTCACAGGTGCATAGGTGACACCAAGGCGGTTCTGGAGATATCCCATTTATTGGGTCTTACTGTCTTCGTTGCCGAGTTTATGAATTTTGCCCTTTTCTTTCTGAGGCCATATCAAACGAACCACCCGGTATATTTTCTTCATATTTGGCAAATATGTTCCTAATCGAGAGCCCAAACGTATTATGCAATAACCGCTTCGAAAATCCAGGTCCGGGTTAACTAAAAATTATGAATCGTTTGAATCCTCGAAACAACACCCTGTACATCGGAATTTCGAAAATCTGTTTTACTATTCGAAAACACCACTAAAAACTAAACTGAGACGTGTACTTCAAATTTTCTCGCAGACAGTTTTACTGCACAAATTTTCATTAAACTGAAGTTTTTGAGTACTTTGATACCTGAAAGTGGTTTGAAGTGACTTTTAACAATGAATAATCAAAAATATTGAATCCATAATTATTTCAATTAAGTTAAAAGGCTTGGATGAAATGAAATAACAAACGATAATAAACGATTGGAGATGAATATCAGAGTTAATATGGGTGATTGCCAGCTGAATTCGTTATTATTATCGAAAATAAGATCAGAAATCAAAACAAGAAGAGGTATTTAATATTTATTGCTAACAAAATTGCAGTTTCTCGTTTATTGCACTATAAATACTTAGTTCACTAAATGAAATGGAAAAATAGAGTTATTGCTGGATTTTGTAAATGGCAACTCATTTCTTATTTCTTATGCTTGAAAATACTTCAGTGTCCATATTTCCAGGAGTGGAATAGATAATTATGAAAATTTAAAATCGCTAAATCTTTTCATTAAGGCCGAGTCAGAAACAACGGTAAGGAAAAGAGTATTTCTTCTGACCACAAAAATCTACAATTAAATCATATGTACAAGTCAAAAACCCACCCTGTATAATAACAACAATCATGTATCATTATTTTGAATCAAACAAATATGAATTTAAAAGTTCACACCAGTCCCAAGAATTTAAATTTAAGATATCTACAATTCACTGTGTACAAACCATAGTGAAGCCTAATAAAAATTGGCAATTTTTAAAAATTTGAAAATAAAAACTCACCGACAACGACGATGTATAAAAAAATCCAGAGGTTGAACCATCGCATTATAACACGAAGATGTGATTATCTTGAATATCATAGTACATACAATATCTTCACCTGACCAGCAACGTTGTGTGCTGATGGTGAAAATGAACTCTATTCTCTTATCATTAAAGGGACGTCTAGTGATGGGAATGCCAAGAGAGAAAATCGTATTCGAATTGGGCAGAATATTACATTCGTAATAGCTGTGATCGAAAATAGATAAATCTGTATTTATGGAAGAATTTTGAATAACCGGTAGTGTCTTCTCTTAATGCTGTGTAATGTGAAATTGAGATCTGTCAATGATATCCGCTTATACAAGAGTTCATTTAGACTTCTCGCTTTCATCCGCATTTTCGATGAATAATCTGTTCACGAAACACAATTTAATGTCATGTATAACTCATGTATATGGAATGTCACTTCAAATTGGAGGTTTTAACCAGATTCGATTCAAGTGTTCTCCAACTTCCGGAAATTTCATATCCCAAAATCTAATAAAAAAATATTGGGATGAAGCACTGACTTAACATTAGGAACTTCTAAGTGCTCGTTCATTCATTCAATAATGAAAAAAAGTCCTATAAACGCTTTGTTGTCGAGATACAGGGTGTTTGTTTTTTTTAAGTTTATTTTTTCATAGCACCTTCCCTTCACAAGATATTTAAATTAAATTTGGCTTATAGATATTCCAATACAGAGTTTTACATGTGATATGCTAATTCTGAATGAAAATCTAAAGAGTGATTTTCTGGAATAGTGCCCGCTTCTTTCCTCTAGAACTTTTTTTTGGTGGACCACTGGTAGTTTAGAAAAATGTGAAAAGAAAATTTCCTTCTTCTTCTTTTTTTGTAGTTGTGTAGTATATGCAATTTTGAAAAACAAATTTCAAATAATTCTCTAGTTATCCTCAGGAAAATCCTCATTATTTTAAATTTCTAGTTAGTAAGCTGTGATAAATACATCAATTATGAGTTTTGTTGCCTACTTATTCACTAAATCTGTACTGAATATTGATGAAAATTCAATATATTGGTAAGTCAAATCAATAATCATCACAAAAAAATAGGGCTCCAAGAAACACCTAGGATCTCGAAAACAAAGCATTTGCGGGCCCATATTCATAGGACTTTTGTTTTTTAAGAGTATTTTAGGAATCTCTCATTTTCCTTTGTTTCCGTCAATTATACAAGATGTTCCACCATTGACGGCTCTTCTACGGTTAAGAGCTGAAATTACAGAATTTTTTGGGGACAATATAATAAGCTCCCATAAGAGATACATTCTCAATTTAAATACACAGGGTATACAAAAAAAAATAAATGACCAAACATTTTATTTATTTCATATGGAACACTATATTTTTTATTAAACTTTCAGATTGCGTGGAATAAATTAATATGCTTAAAACTGTTTTTGTGATATTTCGATTTTTCATAAATTGAAGAGTTTCTTGAAAACCTAATGACTCCGAAATGAATAAATTCATTTGAATGAGATTTTGAAAGTGAATCCTAGAAAAATGATGGTTCTGACTTTTTGATT
This sequence comes from Harmonia axyridis, assembly GCF_914767665.1. Classification (NCBI taxonomy): domain Eukaryota; kingdom Metazoa; phylum Arthropoda; class Insecta; order Coleoptera; family Coccinellidae; genus Harmonia; species Harmonia axyridis. The sequence continues at coordinate 29,376,368 of NC_059503.1, forward strand.
GGAAACTTTACTGGCTGCTTACAAACTGAGACATTTAATTAATTTTTTTAATTCAAACGTTAATATCTGCCCTATTTCAAATGGCATACTCTGTATGTAATTTGTTTATTAGATAGCAAATTTCTTCATCTACAAAGTTTCAGCGAAATCTTATCTGACGGGTGTATTCGAAGAATTCGAAATTTCACAAAAAAAATTTATCTTGCAATGAAATGATTCTCACGAAATTTCAAATGAACATTCGCTCCTTCAATGATTTTGCGACTGATTCTTGAATTTCAGAAAGATTGAATGGCTATTTTTTCCAATTATTGGGAAAACAAAATTTCAAAAAAGATTCAAACCCCTGAATCTGTCAACTAACTTTATAGAGATATCCGAACCCTAAACATAAACAAAAAAGTTTTTATTATATTCAGTTCGACAAATATTTTTCGTATGGCGGACGGACATCAACAGATCATCGAATTTGGGACACCCTGTATAGTATTATGTAGATATTACTAGTCGCAAGAGTTCTATTGCTTAATGGTTAATGGACTCAACATATTATGGAAAATGGTTGGGTGAAATGATTGTTATACGTGTTATATACATATAATTGATTTACGATTGTAAGATCATAGTGAATTACTTATATCTAATGGGCATCCTATGTGTGACTTCATTCAGTTCTATAGTCTTCAAACTCTTCCAAATAAGTTATTCAAGCGCACGTGGTGAGTTTGTATTCAAGAAATAGGGTATCATAATGTATGTATTTCGCAATTTTGGTTGAATTATCTATCAGTGAATATCGAACAGTAGGTAAACTGTAAGTGAGATTATTTTTATTTATTTATAAATTTTGCTACCAAACATGTTTGTGCAAAAACATGTAGCAAAAAGTTTCATTTGTTTTCCGAAGAATAAAATAGGAATACAGATGAACTTAAGGAGAAATATTAATAAATAATATTTTGTAATCTTTATTGCTTTCATATTTTATTAAAGATGAAAGCTTAGTTGTGTTTCACCCCTAGTTCTAATCACAGTGAGAAGAAGACTTGTAAATTATTCAGTTTTCCTGCAGATCCTACTGAAAGGAAACATATAAGTACATATAGTTGGCTCTACATTTATGTGCAATGAATTCTTTAGATACTCTATGGTCTCCTTTTAATGAGATCTTCCCCATTATATAGCTTTTATGCCATCTAATTGATAAGCTCCTAAAATTAATGAAATTTCATTTTTTCATTCATTCATTTTCATTTTCATACGGTATCAAAGAAAATGGACGATGGTTTACTTCAGAACTAAAAATGAATTAAAGTACAATACTCACCAAAAAGACTCTTGATGAGACTTGGCGCATATTTGTAACTTTTAAAAGAAGATATTGTTAGGTAGATTTATGCATTACATATTCCTAAGAACTAAGAACAAATCAAAGAACTGAAAATTGAACGCTAACAAATCAATGAACGTTCCTAGAACTAAGAACTATAAATAGAAACTTCAAACGAAGTTCTTAGTCAAAAATTGAAGTAGTTACCTATAAGTACATGCACCTAAGATGCATAGAATACCTGGTGTGTTTACTGATTCGATTTTGTTTCAGACTTTTTGAGAGACCCACCTGTTGCTTTGGTGGTATGCTTCACCAGAGTGCTGTAAGGTGGAGCTCTTTGAAAATTTTCGAATTCCCGCATCTGCCTGGTGCCGTTTAAAAAGGAAGTACTGATTTTAGACACTGCAAACATTCACAATAAATTACAATTCAGTTCATATCGAATTTTTACTCAAATGAATGGAATATAATGACAGACCATAGAATATAAAATATTATTGTTCTATACTCAAAGTTCACGACAAGAGCGTAGAAATAGGGGGATACTGGGGGTAATTACACGGTGCTCCTAAATTGGGGATACAAATGAAAATGACAGATTTCCGGATTATTTCAAGAAAAAAAGTCCTATAACATGAGTCCCCAAATATTTTGTTTTGAGATACATGTGTTGAAGTTCAAGTTATTTTCTCGTATAACCTTCCCTTCACAAGATATTTAATATGAATTGGCCATAGATATTCCAGTTTAAAGTTTTCACTATGTGATATGCTAATTTTGAATGCAAATCTACAGGGTGATATATTTTCTGGAAGGATGCCTGCTTCCTTCCTCCAAATCTATATTTTCTTGAGTGGCGCTTATGCCCTAATCCAAATAAAACAGAAGTCTCCTGTTTCCATTTAAATAATCATCAAAAACACAGAAAATTGAGAGTAACTTTCAATAATTCCGTCTTGAATCATAATTTTGCCCCCAAATATCTTGGAGTTAAACTTGATTCTTCTTTGAATTTCAAGGTTCACTTAGAAAATTTGCGTTTGAAATTAAAGTCGAGGAATAATATCCTCCAAAAATTAGCAGGATCTTCATGGGGTGCTGATGCCAACACTCTTCGTACAGCAGCTTTGGCCTTGGTTTTTTCTGCTGCTGAATACTGTTGTTCTGTTTGGTTTAATAGTGCTCATGTTCATAAAATTGATGCACAGCTTAATGTTTCTATGAGAATTATTAGTGGGACTATTAGATCTACTCCTTTAGTTTGGTTACCGGTGCTATCACATATAGTTCCACCTCATATTCGTAGACAGGTTGCAGTCAAGAAATCTTGGGATAAATTTCATTTCTATCCGAACTCATTTCCTATTTTATCCTATTTCCCAGATTCTAGAACTGCTAGATTGAAATCACGCAAACCTTTATGGACTAACACCTTCCTTGAATTCAATGAAAGCGACAAGGAAATTTGGCGTTCGGGATGGACTTCTTCTAACGTTTTCAACAAAAGTCTTATTGTTGATCCCTCAGAGAAAGTTCTAGGTTTCAATCTTCCTAGGAAAATTTGGTGTATTTTGAATAGACTTAGAACTGGTCATGGTCGTTGTAATAGTACCCTCTTCAAATGGTGTTCTATTGATAGCCCACTATGTGAGTGTGGTGTAGAAGAGACCATTGACCACTTGGTGAATGATTGTCCGATTTATAAATTTCATGATGGTTTCCAAGCTATCCATTCAGTTTCAGATTCTTTTTTAGAATGGGTAGTTAACTTCAAATCGATATAATGAAAACTAATATTTAGTACTCCTTTCTGCTTCTTTTCTTTTTGTTTTAGGATCCAATTGGAAATTATAGAGTCGTCAACCGAAAAGAGAGGATGAAGGAAATTTTGTTTTGGTTGAAGAGGAAGTCCTTCAATATAAATTATGTCAGCTTATTCTGTAAACGTTTACACAAACCAGTCACTACACCGATACGGGGAGACAGAGTTTTTGCTGAGGTTTTTATCTGTTCTCTTGTATCATACGTTGAAATGTATGATGCCCCGTTACATTTCCTCTGCTAATACTGAGATTCATCGACACATATGCTTGATTGTTTGAAATTAATATTTTGTATTTGCTCTTTCTCAAAAGAATATATATATATATATATATATATATATATATATATATATATATATATATATATATATATATATATATATTTTGGTGAATGGCTGTTAGTTTAGAAAAATGTAGAAAAAAATCTCTGGTCCAGTACTACACTTTTTGGTTTGTTATAGTTTTGTCGTATCTGCTATCGATTTCGAGAAAAATCTCTAGTAATCCTCAGGAAAATCCAAATTATTTTTAAGATCCTGCTAGTAAGCTCTAATCAATGCATTAATTATAAGTTTTGGTATTTATTTACCTAATCTGTAGCGAAGATTAATAAGTATTTGATAAACTGTAAGACACACTAGAAACAACCTGTATATGGAAAGCAAAGCCTTTGTGGGCTCATATTCATGAAACTTTTTTTTCTCAAAATTATCCAAGTAATTTCTCATTTTCGTTCGTAATTCTTATTTGAGAACAAGATAAGAACAACCGAATTAGTAACAACAAAAATTATTTCGAGTAATTTGGTTCAAACTTCATTATCAAACTTCTTTTTCTAACATTACAGATATGAATAAAAGTTGTCATCAAAAATTTTTTTTTCGATTATCCCTCCCCAAGAAAAAAAAAGATCTACGCCCTTGGTTCACAAGAGTCGAGAATTGAGAGAAATGTCAAATGTAAACGATGTATGCGCCATCTGAAAAGCCCGCGATCCCTCGAAATCAAGTAGGTATAAATCCGAAAAATCTCCCGTTTTGTCTGAAAATTTTACAGGTATAAGTAGACACACCAGGTATTCTATGCATCTTACATGCACCGAATAGAATTTCAATATTGACAAGTGACAGTTTCTACCATTTCATGTATTTGGAAAAGTTGAGAGTATTTAAATTTTCGGGATCCGGACCCCATCGAACCCCCCCTGGCTACGGCCTTGCCTCAAGAAGATCCAAATCATTATAAAGATCAGTGGCGTACCCAAAGGGGGGAAAGGGGGATATATAACCGTATCCCCCCCAGAAGGAATATCCATTATATGTCACAATCTTATTATGAGTAAGTAAAATTCTTCGGAAAACTTCTTCAAACTGATAAAGATCCAGTTAGAATGAATAAATTACAAGTGTTGGTACTTATTTAGTCAATCTGTAGCGAAGATTTATAAAGATTCGTTAATCATCACAAAAAAAGGACTACAAGAAACACCCTGTATCTCGACAACAAAACGTCTGCGGGTCCATGTTAATAGGTTTTAATTATCGAAGAAATCTCTCCTTTTCCTTTGTACCTCCAATTTAGGAACAACCTGTACCAGTACTTTCAATTCGTAGGAAGTATGCAGCTTCTTTAATAATTCAATTGCCAGCATTTAAAGTTGAAAAATTATTCCTTTTTTTCAGACTGGAGTATTATAGAACAATAGAACTGGAAAGGGAAGTTCATGTTGAAGAACTAATATCTTACAGAAAATAAATAATATAATCCAATATACATATTCACAAAACCACTAGGACCAAACACTGAGCAAATAACATTTGAGCAAGAATAAAATTTCTTGCATCACTTTGAAGAGAATCATTTCACGTCATTCTCTGATTTTTCTACTATCGTTGTAGTAGTAACTGGGTTCTTTTCACTGGTCGTTGGCATGTTGGAAGCTTCAGGAAGGTTTCTGGAGTATTGTCTCCTGTTATTATTTAGCTCATCATCTGGAGGAATGACGGATTTTGCATCTATTTCTCCGATGGCAAGACCCGGTTTGGCGGCTTTCAGATTTGGAACTTGAGGAAGTCCCGAAGCCAAAGGATCCCTATTCTGTACTTCTGAACTCCAGTTTTGGAGCCAAGACCCGGCATCACCAGTTTTGGTTGCCTGGAAAAGGTAATGAACAAATATTTAATTTTATTCTTGTAATCTTGTAGCGTACATTGAAATTATTGACGATGATGGCATAACATTTTATAGTAAATAAAATAGTTGAAAAAGTTTACTTGCCTCTTTTTTTCCTTTCTCCAGCTCCTTTCTCTTATCTTCTTGCCTTTGAGCCCAGAGCTGAGAGGCTAAGTCATTGAGTGTATTCCTTTTGTTACTGACAACCTTGTCGGGTTCATTTGCTAACGGTTGGGTGTATTTTTGAGGCCCCAGCTCCACCAAGAATTGAAAATCTGCTCTGTCTCCTAGTCGGAAGCCCCAACCAACCCTAGAGTCGGTTCCTGTGTGAAAAAAATTCATTAAATAACACAACTGATTATTTTTCCTTATTAAACTCAATTTTAACTTGCTCTTGAATTGAAGAATTATTCAAATTGAACAAATATTTCACTAATTTTGAATTTTCAACACCAAAAATACTATCTACGATCTAATTCTTTTTTTTTTTTCAATTTTTCAGTTCAGCAATCAGTTCCTAACGGCATAAGGGACAGATGGCACTTTTAGTGCCATATCAAATTTTTCTCGTTAATATCAAGCTAGAGTTAAGTCTGGATTGAGATATTCAATAATCTTTGAAAAATTGATAAACATGAATTTCGTGTATTGATAAAACACTGTTTTTGATCGGAAAAAATACTGTGCAAGCCATGCAATGTCTTGATTAGTGTTATTCAGACTCTGCTCCATCGAGAACAACAATTAAAAGTTGCTCAAAGAAAAGTTATTTGACTCTGATGAACAGGTGATCGCCGAGATTGAACTTGCTTGAAAACCCAGCTTATTCTCCAGATCTGGTCCCTATTGATTACTGGCTTTATCCAAACTTCAAAAGAATATTCCAAAGAAAGAAATTTGGATCTAATGAAGAAGTAATGGCCAAGGTTAAAGCCTATTCAGAAATCTATCTTCAGAAAATATTTTAGAAAGTTAGAGCAACGTTTAGGTACATGCACCACTCTTGAAAGTGAGAAATTTTTAAGAAATAATGTATTTTTACTGGTTAGGCTCGGGACTTATTGAAAGAAATGTGAAGTCAAAATCAACGTTAACCGTTATCATCACAAAAAAAATCGAATAAAAACGAATATAGGTACCTAATTGTATTCATTAACAATTAATCAATTATTCAGTGATAATAGAGCTATTCAGAAGTCTGCCAAAGTAACATCAGGAAATAAGAAGCAAAAGACTTCCTCCAAGATACAACATTCAATGTTTTGCAATGGTCACCCTGATCACCAGATTCAAATCAAATCGCATATTTTTGGCATTAGATGTCCACATTAAATCATCTTCCACTGACTCAGGTACTGTCAATGCACAAAGTGTATCTATTGAGTTATGGGATTCGCACAAAAGTATTAATTTTTTCATCGAATTACATATCGATAACTTTTCTTGGAGATTTAATCATTTCTTTTGTCACTGAATACATAAAAATGATGATAAATAAAAACTCTTTAAATATCCAAAGTGGTGCCAATATTATTATTTGCTCAATTTAAGCAAATCTTTATCCTAACATAAATGTCAATGATTAACCGTTCTAATTATACACTTCCTCAAGTTGACCTACCTTTTTTGATGATCGGTATATTTGAGTAGATCACCGAAAGTAATGACGGAATTTCATCAGGGATGATAAAGCAAGATACTCCTAAAAAAAAAGTCAAGGTTTACATGGATGTAACATATCAAGCTGTTGAGAAATTCTGTATATCATAAATTACGTAGTTCCTTACTCAATCGGCAATTGAAATCTTAATCGGTTTCAGTTACTAATTGATGTGAGCCTTAGTGCTGTCTGTCTTCGCTATTTTAAAAGTTTATATTTTGAAGAGAATTTGGCACTTTTTGATAAAATTATGGCATGGAATGAATGGAGTTAAATGAATGAATCAATCTTAACACTGAAAAAATGCATTATCTGAATGGAAATATATCTTGAGAAGTATTGACATTAAGTTGAATCGATGAGGATTCATAAAAAAATTAAACGTATCCAGCGAAGTAACTTCGACACATTTCCATTATGCAAATCAATTACTCAACCAACATTACTACTAAAATTCAAAATTGAAATGATTTTAGCTTTTTACATAGGCGTACAACTTTGCTACCGCCGTTTTTTTTTCCGAAATTCGAGGCTTTATTGTGAAAAACTGGTTATTCATTTATGATTCAAAGTATTGTCCATCGCTGGCCACTACTTTCTCTCATCTTTCAGGCTGCGTACGAATCCCGCATTGAAAAAACTGGTCTTCTTTTGAAGCGATCCAATTTTTCACTTCTTCATAAGATCGGAAGTGCTGGTCAGCCTGGCCGTGTGCCATTGATCGAAACAAGTGATAGTCCGAGGGAGCAACGTCTGGAGAATACGGCGGGTGGGATAGGACTTCCCAATTCAGCGTTTCCAAGTACCTCTTGATCATTTTCGCAACATCGGGCAGAGCATTGTCATGCTGTAAAATCACTTCATCTTCTCTCTCGTTGTATTGCGGCCGTTTGTCTTTCAATGCTCGGCTCAAACGCATTAATTTTGCGTTCGATAACGATTGTCTGTGATTATTTCAGTCGGTTTTAACAACTCATAATACACTACACTGAGCTGGTCCCACCAAATACTGAGCATGCCAGGGATTTCCTCATGATTTCCTGCGCTGGGGATTATCGTAATAAACCCATTTTTCGTCTTCAGAACGTCAAAATCACCGTTCCTGAAGCGTTGAAACCACTCTCGGCACGTTCTTCACTAATAGCGGCCTCGCCATAGGTATTTGAGAACATTCGATGAGCCTCAGCCGCAGATTTTCTCATATTAAAGCAGAAAATTAAAACCTCCCGCAAATGACGAAAATTTGGCTCGTAAGCTGACATGTTTAATAGAGAATAACTTTATGATGCAGACACAAATCGACTAATATTATTATGGCGTTGTGTTTACAAATACCTAAGCTTATTGTATGACATCTACGATCTATTTATTTCAACTTCCACTTATCGATACAACCATCCATTGAAAAACGTTGGAAAAAGCTGAATACCTATTAGATTAAACATCTAAAAATTACAACTTTACGGCAGGCGCGGATCCAGGGGGGGGGGGGGAACTGGGGGAACGTTCCCCCCCCAAATGGCCCGGGCACCTCTTAAATTTTGCCGGCCCTCCTAGAATTTGACATACTAAGGCTCAAATAATTACAAGATCAGAAAAAATTTTACCTTCAATACATTTTGTGAAAACCCATATTAATGAACGGCAAAAAAATGACGTCCCAAAATGGCGGAAGCATTTTCAGTTTTTTGAGAATCTGAAAGTTCCCCCCCAAAAGTGGGTCCTGGATCCGCGCCTGCTTTACGGTCTCTTATGTTTTCTTCAAATCATGCTTCGTTTGAGACAAAAAATATCATCTAATTATGCCTTGTTTCCAAATGTAATTGACAGCATTCGAAGAGCCTCAGCCTCAGATTTCTTCATATTAAAGTAGAAAATTAATTCAAACCTCCCGCAAATGAATTTGGCTCGTAAGCTGATATGTTTAATCGAGAATAACTTTATGATGCAGACACCAATCGATTAATATTTCGATGGTGTTATGTTTACAAATATGTACCCAAGCTTATTGTATGACATCTACGATCTATTTATTTCGACTACCACTTACCACTACAGCCAGCTATTGCAAAAAGGCGGAAGCAAAGTTGTACACCTATATCAAACAGTTTGAATCGTAATGTAGTTTCAGGTAAAACATTTTCACAAGAAATTCCTATAAGTGGAAAAATTTTATACCCAGCGAGACCTAAGAATTTCCACATTTCTTTTAAAATTTAATTATATCGATTTCGATTCCAGTGAATCATTAGATACCAATGGAATGAATGAAAGATGACATATATATCTTCATGAATAAACTGAACTCATAATAAGTTCTAGTAAAATAAATGCTTACAAAAGTAATTACAATGACATTCCATTTTTATTGGAATATGATATTTAATCTCGACTCAAATCCATTTTAATATCTATAGAAAAGTGCGATTCTCTGATTCGACTCTTCGAAATACAAACCAATGAAATATATTATAACTTTTCATTCACATTCACAAACTTCAGTTATAACTAACTATACAAGTCCCCCAGAATTTCACACTTATATTTTTATATAAACAAATTCTCATTTTTATTACAGTCTCTATTGAAAAATGAAGTATTCCGTCAAGTTCATATTTATTGAATTGATATGAAACGATAAATGCTTGACCCCTATTCCTAAACCGTGTTGGGAAAATGAGTTTTATGGAATTTAACATTTCATTGAAAAATGAAGTTTTCATTTTTACCCTAAATAGATTGATTTATTGTGGAATTTTATCATAGCTTAGGCATGAATTTTTTTTGTGCTCTTAGTAGACCCCATTAGTGTGCCCTCCGGCCCCCTTAGATACAGATCAATCAAAGCGAAGTTGATACAGAATGAAAAAACAATATCAAAAAACATAGATAAGCATTGTTGACGTGAAGTCAGAAGCTTTTGAGCGCTCGCCATTTATACTTCAGTTGCACCCTTGGAAGCCGCAGAACTGTATAAAGAAAAATGTGGTATCCAATGGCCAAACTGGCGCATGAATGAACGATCGCCAACTAGACCAAACATCTTCGGGATTATACTACTTGAATTTTTTATGGTTCTGACGATATTAAAAAAGGCATGAAGCTTGAAATTGTTCTTTTCTATACATTACACACAAAATTTCAATCTTGAAGTAATTTTTCTTTATATAGAAGGAAATCAGGAAACTTGAAATTTTTAATTCATATCGAATTGGTTCTAGTTACGCGTCAGTGTCACCATGAAATTCTACGAAAAGTTTGAAATTGTAATTTTACATTTAATCGCATTCTTATCTCGATCAAATATTCAGTATAGAAATTAATAAAAACACAATATTTCGAATTAATATTTTAAGGAAAATCCTAGTTGGATTTTGCCCATTAACAAACTCAAGTTTAAGAATATTTAAATTCTATAAGGCAGATATGCTATGATAGGTCTCAAATTATATATTATATTATTTGACGTTCTTTCGACTTTTATTTGACTATTTGATGTCTAGCTAGCTGAATGAATGAGAACTATCTAGTGTTAGGTTAGCACATTTTAAGTGTATGAAAAGTCTCTGCTGAAAACATTGGAACCTTCCGATTTCGATGTCTCTAACATCAGATAATAAGAATTTTGGAGGAGGAGGTTGTTGAAAGAATGTGTGGGCAAACAAACATACAGACGGATACCAAACCAACGTTTGGGATGGTCTGAAATGCTTTTTACTAGCAGAAAGAGTCCAAATATTTTTTATCCCAGAAATGATCATAACATCTTCATAAACATACAAACAGAGTCGAAAGCAAAATATATCATTCAAGTTATCATAATTGAATGGAGTATCCAATGGCATTAGTTCGATTGAAACAATTGTAGATACGATTCTGTTTTTCAATTTCCCGTCTAGCATGCTTGCCCCACCCTGGATTTTTATAAAATAGCGACATTCACTGTTGGCAATATTTGAAAGTATACCTATATAAAGACAAATTAGGTATGTCCTATACATATTTAAAACACAAAACAATTAACATTATAATAGCGCTGTGGTTATTGCTTCTATCCGTAATCAAGATATCGCGGATTTGAAGCCATCGATCACTGGACAATTTTCCGGTGAAGAGACACCGTTCTAATCTTTCGCTATTGGGTGGGCAATAAACAGTGACTATGCATAGAATATCATAGCCTAGAAGAACAGTATCTCCTAAATGTCAAAAACTCCAACCCTTTTCGAGATCTTCTATCTACTCAAAATAATTCAGAGATCTATCATTGAAAAAATTCAAGACCATAAGAAAAGCACAGCGTTAACTCTGCAATAACCGTAAAAAAATCTGAACAAGCTTCGCCGAAAAATATTCTCGGCTTCTGAATAATTTTTTCTCTAATTCTGTGGTTATTCCGTTCATTCTTCCACATCTTGTAGAACAAAATCGTGCGAGAATATATCAGAAACGCACAGTTTTCATGGTTATATTTCATTATTATATGTTGGTACTCCGAACTTTCCGCCACGGCTTTATCTGTCAATTCATCAATTTGCCTTAAAATAATCAGTTCTGCCAACCAACATTTTTCAATGCAAAAATCACTAAATGATATTTATGGAAATATTTCATTAATTCCAATAAAAATGCAATGAATAGAGAAAATAATGTATAATACTCGTACAGAAGGCTCATTCTACCACTCGTTCATTCCAAAACTCGCCACTTCGTGGCTCGTTTTTGAATTTTGAACTCATGGAAGAATATCAATGCCTTCTGCACTTGTATTATAAAAGTCATTTATAACACAAGTGCAGAAGGCATTGATATTCTTCCACGAGTTCAAAATTCAAAAACGAGCCACGAAGTGGCGAGTTTTGGAATGAACGAGTGGTAGAATGAGCCTTCTGTACGAGTATTATACATTATTTTCTCTAATTCATTGCATTTTCATTGAAATTAATGAAATATTTCCATAAATATAATTTAGTGATTTTTGTATTGAAAAATGTTGGTTGGCAGAACTGATTTCTTTAAGGCAAATTGATGAATTGACAGATAAAGCCGTGGCGGAAAGTTCAGAGAACCAACATAGAATAATAAAATATAACCATGAAAACTGTGCGTTTCTGATATATTCTCGCACGATTTTGTTCTACAAGATGTGGAAGAATGAACGGAATAACCACAGAATTAGAGAAATAACTATTCCCGTGGTTCATATATGGCGCACTTGGTGCATCCAAAAAATCGTTAATCCGTTATAGGTATACGGTGTCAAAAACTTTTCTCAGAAAATGTGTTTGCTAGTATTCAGTTGTTCAATCATTTGCCGATCAGATTGAAATTGTTAAATGATAAAACATTTAAGAAGAAGATCAGGTTAATGTTAAAGGAGGAATTTTTTTCTGGCTCATTGAGTTTGTTGTTCATCAATTATTATTTTTTTGCTTATATTGTTTGAATTATTTCAATTCTATGAAACCTAATACACTTTTTTCTTTTATTGTACCTAGATATTCTTATGTCACATGTCCTATACTTATACTATGTCTTAAGGGATTAATAAAGATTGATTGATTGAATTACGCATTCTAAATTCAAGGAAAGGCCACGTCAAATTTGAGGAGAATGTAGATCGAAAGGTAGATACCTACACTACCTGCTATGGAAAATCCTAATTACCGTCGTCCTACCATTATTGAGATTCAATGAAAATATTGAATATTTGTCCCTCTCGGTTTTTTGTGTGATGTTGGTACCATTCAACACTTTTATAATTTTTTTCAGTGAAATATTGTTGTTATTCTAAATGGTACTTGAAATTTGAACATTTCAGAAACATTTCAGTGAAAAAAAGTGAAAACAAAGTGTACTGGGCTGGGCTACGTCAATAATTTGACTTTTTCTAGTGACTTCAACATTTTTGCATGTGGAAAAGCACAGCACAGAACAACACGTTAACTTTCTAACAGAAGGGCTAAGAAACTTGAAATTTTCAGGGTATGTTCCGACTCATGTCGGATTCACGGTTAGATTCGTTAATGGACAAAATCCGACTAAGGGTTCCGTAAATATGGCTGTTCGAAATTTCATGTTCCTGTTAATTTCAAATCTACAGGTTCGATCTAGATGAAAATGCATTTGGACGTAGAATGACAATTTGGAGAATATCGAAAAAAATACTCAATAATTAAAGCTGATGGAGTTGAGATTTTCGGTGACATAACAATTTTGAGCCTCTTTGCATAATGTCAAGATGATCCAATTGTCAGGACCATGGAAAAATCAAGAACATTATTGCAAAAAAATTAATAAATACTAAATATTAAATAATTCGGCGATTACAGATTCTAGTGTTTTGAGATTTTACGCGTAGGTATGCCATTTTAAACTTCATGCAAAGTTACAAGTGAATAGCGATACCCAAAATCATAAAAAGTCAAAGAATATTGAAAAAGAAAATAATATTTCGGTAACAACAGATCCGACCGAGTTGAAATTTTAAGTGCGTTTATAGAATAGGTACAATCTTCATGCAAAATTTCGTGTTTTTAGTTTCCTCCGAACCATAAAAAATTCAAGAGAATATAAAAAAATTGGAAAAACACTAACGTTGAGTCAGGAGTTTTCGAGGCTGGTGATTAATGCGTCAATTACACCCTTGAAGACCACATATATCTATTCACATATAGTGCCGTGGTTCCCAAAGGCGCACTCAAAAGCTAATAATGAAATTAAAAAAAAAATTGGGTAAACACTGACGTGAAGTGAGGAACCACAGGAGAGTTATGTAGGTATCTATATATGTATATGTATATGTGTAATTAGCGCATGAATTAAATAGGGCTCAAAAGCTTCCGGCTTTCCTGAATTCAATCATTTTTTTAATAATAGGTACAAATAAATAAATGGTCTACTCCATGGAGTAGACCATTTATTTATTTGTACCTATTATCAATAACTCCACCGATGGAGTATTACCAGAATTTTTTTAATAGCTAAAAAAGACCCATGAAACAGAAGAAGAGATAATGCGTCCTATAATGGACAATTCGGCAACTCACCACTCAAAATGAACAAAACAACGATAGCAAATATGTTAGTTTCCATTATCTCAGCAATTACTCGCACATGTAAACAAGAAAAGCGACCAGAACAAAATTCACTTTCAATGGTCACTACTCTGACATCACGACTTTTTTGTACAATTATGTTATGGGTTGTGACAGTGGACGTCGTCTGTAAGAAGCCGATCATTTGGGTCAAGAAATACCTACTTTCTCTCAACTCCTTCGAAGTGGAAGGTGGTCGGACTAGCGAATTCATACGAGTAGCTATTCCGACTGTCAAATATTGAAACATATTTTTTTTCTAATAGCATTACATCTTCTAAGTCTACTCATTCATTTTTATTTCCAACGATAAATATTATTCTTCTATGGTTCTATGTAAGTTTGCTCTCAATTTTGCAAGTACAATTTCTGTTCTGACAGATCCGCTAGTCAACGCCCACCTTTATTTTACTCGAGCATAATATTATGATATTGAAAAGATCCTAGATTTTATTCAAATTTTTTCATAGTTATTGCATTATCTTGTATGAATGTGGTGAACGTATAATATGGGTTTTTTTTTTCAAGGTCCTCAAGGAAGAGAATGCTTGAAGTTGATGATTCAACAAAAAGATCAAGATTCTCGGGAAACGAATCCGCAAAATATCATTCCCACATAAAAATGATTCAGAGGATGACGTTCAGCTTTTTCAAAAGTCCATAATATTTGAGCAAACAGATCGCTCTATCATTTTGTCACTATATCTCTATTTTTCGATGTTTGAGCCGAGGGATCGTTTGAAATTTTATTTTTCTGATAATTTCGAAACCACAGATTCTATCAAAATGGAATAATGCATGTGAAATCACAATTTAAAGCCACGTGTAAATCTTCAAGAATTTTCGAAAAAAATGACTCCAGTATATCCGTGACCACAAAACCGACACTGTTGAGATTCTGAGTTTACATATAAAAAAAAATAATCTCAAGTTTCGTGCAAATTTCAAGTTAATTATAACACCATAAAAATCATAGAAAATCCAAGAATAAGAAGAAAGAAAATAGTTACCCAATATTTTCGTGACACCAGATCCGATCGAGATTTTGCTTAAAAAAATCGAGTAGAATCCTGAAAAAAAAATTTCAAGGAGAATATCAGAAAAACTCACTGACAAGAAGTTAGAAGCTAACAGGAGCTTGTCAGTTGCTCTCTTGTATATTCAAGGGTGCAATTGGCACATGAAAGAACAACTGCCTAAAAGATTATTCACGTTTCCGAGATGCATTTCTCATTTTCAGTTTGTGTGTCATACTCAAAATATGGATCATTTTTAATAGTTATTTATGCAACAAGTGCAAAAAGTGAATGTTTATTGCACTCGACGTGGCAACACGTCGAGTGCAATAAAGAATTTTTGCACGAGTTGCATACAACATTTTTTCTACGTTCATGCAAAAATCAAAAAATGATTTATTGAGGTGCGGCACTAGGTGTAGGAAAATGAAAAGCGCAACTTCTGACGGTTACAAATCGGATCAGTTTTGATTAGGGAGTTATTCTCGGGAAGGCATTGTTTGTTTATCTCTGGCTGCTAACATTAATACAAAATAATATAAAATATGTAACTGTTTAAAACGTATTGCCAATCTCACAGCATATCTGATAAATATGTAGTGGGTTTGAACGTTTATGTCATGATGACAGCACGTTGAAGTAGAATGACAGATGAGTACAATTAAAACTTTATTGCACTAGTGCAATAAAGAACTTCTTTTTCCACTAAATATAGTTCAATAAAGTTTTGCTTTTTGCATGAATGTAGAATAGTCTGCTAATAGAGATGTCTGTTTTATTAGTTCAATACTAAATGGTTAGGTATATATAAATGATATTTTCTAATTCTAACTTGATATAAGAACTGAAAGTTATATTAATCAATCTTCCAGATGAAACCTTGAAATATGAAGTAGTTAAGTCTAAATCATATAACGGAGAATTCTCACATAATTTGATTTTGTTTCTGAAAGTTCCACTCGCGTTGGTTTGAAAAGTAAATATTTGTTGAATTATTGCCTGATAAAACAGCGAACATAAATAAATTAACGAAAATAAGAAATTTATCTGTTTTATCATAGCTCAATTATTTTGAATTATGCAACTTTATGTCTTTTCGATTCTATAATATGTATGTAGGTACTTACATATATGTTCTTATATATTATTGATTTTAAATATAGCAAACTTCACATCTCACATCTCTCTAAAATTAAACAGGGTGATTCAAAACTCGAGGCGAAAAATCAAGGGACATATAGAGACAGATATATTTTTTATAAAACGTAAAAAACGTTTTCCCAAATGTTGTTTGTTTCCTAGTTAATGGAATTTAAAATTTTTGTATGCGACATATTTAATTTAAAAATATACAGTGGGCGAAGAAATAAATTTTGTTTACCAATTCAAAAGTTTAGATTTTTTGATTAACATGTAGTTTTCTGACAAAGAATATGTAGATATTATTTTTGTATATGGTGTTTGTAATGGCAACTCATTAAAAGTTAAAAGCTTGTCGAGAGTATGTACAACAAGAGAGGCAGCTCTGAATACATAAGCCACGTCTCAATTATAATTGAGACGTTGCCACTATGAATATTTTGGCCTTAACAAAAATTTTCAATATTACCTAAATTAATAATCAAGAAAAATTTTGTAATGGAATAAATTATTAATGAAGTCGAATCCACTCAAAATAGGTAAGCATGCAATAAGAATACGATTCCCTTATTTTTCGTTGACAAGTTTGTATCGATATTTATGGTGGTATTTCTCAACATTTGATTTAATTATTTTTATATTTTAATATTATGTATTTAAGTTGAAAATTCAAATTGTATAATACATACCTACATTTTTCATCAAGATATTCAGCGCGTATAGGTATATGTTCCTTAATTTTTCTCCTCTAGTTTTGAATCATTTTTCTATATTAGCATTGATAACATTGAGTACCATATATCTATTGAAATAAAATAAAATTGAGTATTTAACGCTCAATTTACCGACGGAATACCAACCATACATTGATTATACTTTCATCGTACCTTACTTCTGAATTTCTTCGAAATGTTCATAAAAAAACGAGCTCGCGGTAGGAGAATAAATTAAGGTATAGCTTAGATAGCTAATACTTCAAAACTGCCAGAGCCAGATTCTTAACTCCTGCGGAAATTATCCGTTGCTTTTTGTGAATTAGAATTAGATATGGATAGACATGCATTGTAGAAAATTCATGTTCTACCGCATTTTTTTCTTAACTATCGGACGAATTCATTTTGAAATCTTACTTTTTCATTAGGTATATTTCAATATGATTGAGAGTTTCAAAGAACTCGCTTAATAAAATCTCATTGTATATTGTAGGTATACTTCATATTGTGATGAATAAATTTGAATTTAAATTGTATTCAATGGGATTATATTATGCTGCGACTAATTCAGTATTTTTAATATTGAAAAAAAAATATTTTAGAATTTCTTTTCAATTCATGCTGTCATAAAGAAAGCATTAAAAATTTATTTTTTCCCCGTAGAAAATAAGTGTTATAATATATTGCGTTCTGCTTATTTTCATTCAATCTTTCCATTGGAAAATTCTACCATCCTAATCTTTGTTGATGACACTCATTTGCCATCTAGTAGTAGAAACGCGAAGCTCACATATACCTTCCTACTTATATCTGAAAATCTGCGAACAGGTTTCTCGAATTATAAATAGCGCAACTTTAGGCTTCCATAGACAGAGGGAAGTTAATTTATTCGATAGTTTCACAGATATAATAGTTGTGTTGTTATTAATGATTATCAGGGCTGCGCCTATCCCAAGTTGCGCCCCTGGTCAAATATTATGATTGCGCCCCTTCTTGTTTTTGCTTATGGTAACTCAAATTCAAAATCAAATAATGGTAAATGAAAAATTGCATCCACATCATTATTGTGCATATACTCAACATTCTTATTTCACTACAGAGTAAAAAGCTGTATCGTCCAAAGTTTCAATAATGTATTGTATCTAGTAAACTGACAGAAGAAGGTCCAATATTCATAATGGCAAGACTGTAATAATTGTAACCCTTGTAGTAGATCAATTTTCAAAAATTGAGTTTTGACATCGAAAATTTTCGTCCAATTTCTGATCAATAGTTTGAGAACGGCTTGAGAATATTCTATTATCCTTGGAAATAATTTGTCAGAAACGTTGATGGTACCTAATCAGTACCTAAAGCTGTTCAAAATAAAGACAAACTTATATTCTAATTTAGGGCAGCAAATCACTACTCATCTCAATATTCATGACAATATGAGAGCTGTGAGTAATTTTGCTGTTTCAAAAACTATTTTACTTCCTTTGCCTTATTCACATGCATTTTTTCAGCAAGAAGAATATGGCTCCTCTTTTAAGTGTTTGTCGTGACCGTCGTATTAGCCGATCATAGAGGTCACTCTCAAGACATTCATCGGGTTGAAATAGATCAGTGTTTTTCAATCTGTGGGTCGCGACCCCTAGGGGGGTCGTGACGCCTTACTCGGGGGGTCGCCGGCTAAAAGAAAAAGTAGAGGTTCTTACACAATTCTTCTTTTTCTTCAACAGCCTGTCTGCATCCACTCCTGGACATAGGCCTCCCCTTGAATTCTCCAATTCTCCCTATTTGAGCCAAATGGTGCCAACATCGTACGACCTTTGTTTTAATATCATCTAACCAGCGTTTTGGTGGTCTTCCTACACTTCGCTTATGTTCCCGTGGTCTCCAATGTACAACTTTCTTAGTCCATCGATCGTCTTCCTGTCGAGCCACATGTCCCACCCAGGCCCATTTCATTTCCGCTATCCTACCCATTACATCTTCTACCTTCGTTCTTCTCCTTATCTCTTCATTCCGAATATGGTCTCTCAAGGATATCCCTAACCTAACATAGCCCTTTCAATAGCTCTCTGTGTCGTTCTCATTCGATTGCCTGAGTGGACTGTGAGTTTCATCGTTTCTACGCCGTAGGTCAGAACAGGGAGTATACAGGTGTTGAACACCTTTCTCTTCAAATTTATAGGGATTTCTGGATTTCTCAGAACATTTCTAAGTTTTCCCACTGCGACCCAGGTCATACGGATTCTTCTCGTGATTTCTGCAGTTTGGTTCTGTTTGCCCATTGTTATTGTATGTCCGAGGTACACATATTCGCTAGCTTTCTCGATCTCATTACCATCCATTTCGACTTTAATATCCTCCTCAGTCAATACCTTTGTCTTGCTTAGATTCATCTTCAAGCCGACCTGCTCTGACACCCTTTTCAACTCCTTTAACATCTCTTGAAGCTCTTCCACCTTGCTGCTTATGAGTATAATATCGTCGGCAAATCTTAGATGGGTGAGATGTTGTCCGTCGATTTTTATACCTCACTCAGCCCAATTCAGTTTTTTAAATATGTCTTCTTCTTACACAATAAAAATGCAATTTTAGTGAGAAGGATGTGCTTGTTTATTTTTCAGAAGTTTATCAAATTGTGGCGCTATTTATGAAACGTTAATATTCAAATCATTTTCTAATTGCAGTCTATTTCTCTTTTTAGTTTTAATGTCTACCATTGAAGAAAATGTCAATTCACACAAGTATGAAGTGGCGAATGGCACTAATAATTTAAGAGCTTCTTTTGCCAGCTCTGGATATTCGTGTTTTCTTTTTATCCAAAATACGCCGACACTTTGAGAATAAAATTCTATTTTAAGCATACCATCAGCAACTAAATCTAGAAGACATTCTTTCATTTTTGTGGTGACATCAGCCAGATCTATTGATTTGTCCAAAAAAGGGTTTAAAATCCGTCTACGCCCATTGTCAGCTTCAGAGTGCAAGTCTGGAAAGTATGTCAAAAGTTTTTCTTGTAAACCATGCAAGCTCAGTATCATGCAAGGAATATGAGTCGATAATGCAAAACTTTGGTCTGTTGCATTATCTTCAATTATCTTCTGAACACATGGAAAAGACTCGAACATTTTGTTTTGCAGAGAGGTTACCACAAACGAAGTTTTGCGTGAAGCATATTCAGATTTTGCATCTTGTAAGAACATTAACAATTCAGCTCTCAGTTCCAGAACTGTTGTCAATACCTTTCCTTTGGATAGCCACCTGACCTCTGTGTGATAAAGGAGATTTTGATGAAGCGAGCCCATATCTTCACAAACGTTTCTGAATAGCCGGGTTTGCAAAGCTTTACCTTTGATAGAATTTAGGTGTGAATTCAGGTAATGATTTTCTTTAGGTCCTAACGTATATAAAACCTGTACGAATTTTAAAATAATTAAATTTTTTCTTTAGCTTTCTACGTCACAAGGGGGTCGCCAGAATATTTCAACCTGTAAAGGGGTCGCGAAGTCAAAAAGATTGAAAAACACTGAAATAGATACTCTTAAAGGCAGGTATTATAAAGGATAACCGACGGTTCAACCGTTGCGTCAACTACCAAATTTCTTTCTAGAAATACGGATTTTGGTAGTTGACGCACGGCTCAATCGTCAGTTATCCTTTTATAATACCGGCCCTAAGAAATATTGAAGGTGAATGTCCAGAACGGACATTTGAAAACGTTCTTATGATAATACCGGAAATATTTGGCCAATAAATTGTAACAATTCACTAATTCACAAAACTCCAATATAACCCGCGGAATTTAGTTTTTGAACACACCTTGTATACCTACACTTCTCTACATCCATCAGTGTGTTCGCCAAGAAGCCGAAGGTCTCCTTCCCCGACATCACGAATTCCACCTGAGTGGAAATGACGGTACCTGAGACCGACAGTACGCTAAGAACAACGATACTTATCTATTCTAACTACGAGAACGTCTCATTTTTTCACATATTCCCTTACGGTATATTTCCAGTTAACTATAGTGATCCCTAATCTAAAGAAAAGGTAAAGTTGAAAAAAGTCCAGAAGGAGTATTGTGTTTTTGGTTGAAGGTGAAAGTGTGGTTTGGTTATTGAGTGGATATATGGTGACGACCTCAATCCTTAATTGAAAATTGCAACTGCTTACATCATGCAACTCTACTATAATAGCCTATTACTAATACTCAGATACTGATGGCGAGTGGTTAATGATTGTTATGATTGTTTGATGGTGTTTCGCAATCTCTAAAAGTTTTGAACATCTTTGTCCTTTAAAGGAAAAAGAAAATTCGATATGCTCACACCCACGCAGTTAAGACAGTGGTTCCGTTTAGCTTAACATAAAAATTGGGTATCATTAGTGTCAACTAACTTAATAAAATCAACGGATTTGTTCACCGTTTTCTTTTTAATGATTCAAAATAATGAAAACGACACAAACAAATCTGAAATCATCGAGAATTTAAATGGGCGACTTGAATATTTGCATCTTATGGCAAGACGAATCTGGATAAACCAATGTAATATTTGTAGACATTTTTGTTATCTGCATTTAATAAAGTGAAATATTGTTTTCACGGGATTTCGACTCGAAATACAGTCGGGAGAGAATGATCTCTTGAGATCCCTAGCCCGCTTGGTCATTGCCGATTTGGCTATTTAATTATTTTTTTATATTTTCAAATCGAAGCTTAATTCTTTAGGAATTACCAAGATGGGAGCTAAGCAGTATTTTTTCATTAGGTTAAGTCATATCTGACACATAACTTTAATTTATCATCATATTCACATGATGTTTACATTTTGTAATATGTAGAATCTAAAAACACTTCAAATTTTACACAATGTCTCATTATTTTTTCATATCTAGAAGAATATTCCAAGTCCCAAAATGTTTTAATAAAAGGCAACCTATGCATGAAATGAAAAAAAAAGGTTCGACCTACTCGGAATCGAATCTTTGACAACGAGATTATTGACACCATTGTACAGAATCTCCCAAATTCGATGCTCACTGATAGCATCTCGAAAACATATACTTAACACTTACGATGGGTTTTATAAAACTCATATCGTGGTGATTTGATTGATCAAATCATTTATGTGTCCAATATCAGTTCATTTATTAAACTTCCATATATTTAAAACTACAATCAACGAGTTGATCGGACAAAGTTTTTTATGAAAACCGTCATTAGAAAAAAATCTTCAAGGACACCCCCGAGTCCCTCGATCTCTTTATTCGAAATGATAAGATATTAGAAATCAGATCGTAAATATCTTGCTTCGTTCTCGAGTTAGAGGGCGTTTCTGAAAAATGTCAATTTCAAATATTTTCGCTATATCTTGGTTTCTGTTTGAGATATTCTAAAAATTCTAAGATGTTTTTTCAGTAGTTTTTATGGTTTATATGATACTCATAACAGATCATAGAAAAAAATTACCGTTTTAGAGTTATAGAGGAGAGTTGCTATTTTTAAATGGGACATCCTATATATGACTTGATTATAATATATACACAAAATGAATTGAATCTCGAAATAAATGAAAAATATTTATATATAAGATGTCCCCCTCAAAATCACTAAATCGAAAAACTTGATACCGGAAAAGGGATGCTTCTCGAAAAAATATATTGGGTGTCCCATTTAAAATACCAAATCTCCTTTATATCTCTGAATCTCCTTATTTCTATGATCTAATTAAGTGTATTAAATAAATAAAGCATAAAAATTACTGAAATAAACATTCTAGAATTTTTGGAATATCTCGAAAAGAATATAGCGAGAATATTTGAAATTGTCATCTTTCCGAAACGACCTGTAACAATCTCAAGATATCTATGATCTGCTTTTTGATATCTTATTATTTCGAAAAAGGGATCGCGGCTCTTGAAAATTAGTCTTATATTTCTCGAGATGCTTTTAGTGAGCATTGAATTTGGGACACCCTGTATAAGGTACTCTAAAACGGTTCGCTATAAGAGAGTGAGGGATGGTACATAATAGCTGTAATATTACAGTATAATGTATGGATAATCCGAATAGAAAGTTGGCAGGACCCGTTCGGTTTATCAAATCATTCGTATAATAAGAATCATATTGAATGATATCTATAATCCGATCATCATTCAAATTGAAGAATCATTTCTAGAGCGTGCAAACTCATTTTCATAAAAAAATGATGTCCTACTTTTTATAAAAATATGTATTTCTGTCCATCAAAGACATGAATTGAATGATATAATCGATCTTTAGTGATCACTTTCTGAACAGGTTCATATTCGTTGACAGAGCTTTAATTTTCCTCAGTGACATCAACAATTATCTCATCATCTTCCTGAAACTCTGTCTCAATTTTCTTCGTCATCACCTCGTGTCCATTTTTGATTTTCTGTTTCATTTATTTGATCATACTTCGATTCACTTTGTTCACTAATTCCACTGAATCAAAATCTTGATCTAGTCCTTCTCCTGATACTCTCAAAAGAATCAAATTTTCTGCATTTCATTCTTCCGTTCGGATTGCAGAGTTCAGGCTGTTCGGATTATACATATCATTTAACAAATAGGGCCGTTCGGATTATAGGGTACCTACATCGGATTATCCGGGGTTCGGATTATCCATACATTACTGTATAAGTACCTAATCAGAGACTTAAAACACTTTTTCTCTAATTCTGTGGTTATTCCGTTCATTCTTCCACATCTTGTAGAACAAAATCGTGCGAGAATATATCAGAAACGCACAGTTTTCATGGTTATATTTTATTATTCTATGTTGGTACTCCGAATTTTCCGCCACGGCTTCATCTGTCAATTCATCAATTGGCCTTAAAGAAATCAGTTCTGCCAACCAACATTTTTCAATGCAAAAATCACTAAAATATATTTATGGAAATATTTCATTAATTTCAATGAAAATGCAATGAATTAGAGAAAATAATGTATAATACTCGTACAGAAGGCTCATTCTACCACTCGTTCATTCCAAAACTCGCCACTTCGTGGCTCGTTTTTGAATTTTGAACTCGTGGAAGAATATCAATGCCTTCTGCACTTGTATTATAAATAACTATTCTGAAAATCGATGAGAACTTTATTGGGGGATCAAAATGAGGCAATTAATTGATAACTCATTCAAACGTTTATATCAGGCCCATTCCAAATGGCAAATTCCATATTTGATTTTTTTATTAGATAGCAAATTTTATTATCTACGAAAAATTCGCTATCAAATGAGATGATATAGGGTGTCATCAATGAAACGTCGCTTTTTTAACACAAAAATTCAGTACTAACCAACGTTCTTCTAGTATTCACTTCCAATATCTCATTCAATATCATACATTTCGAAGTTATTAGCTTTTCCGAAGACCATTCAATATATGTAAAATCGGAATATCTCAAATACGGTCATTAAGCATATTATTCAACTTTGAAAACACTTGATGTATTCGTTAATCCATGCAATTTGAAAATTCAATAAAAAACAGGTTGTTCCATAAGAAAATATATGTTTGGTCGTTTGAACTTTATTGGTACACCCTGAGTACATTGCGCTCGAGAAATACACAATTTCTCATAGAGCTTCGTCAGTTATTTTTTCCGAGAAATGGTAAATAACTCGATAACTACTCAGGACAGCTTAAAAAATGTACACTAAATGAACGTTTGAATTAATAAACACCTCTGAATATACAATAAAATAAAGAGTGTCCCATTCAATTTGAAGAAGTTTTCGATAAAATCAGAATCCAGTATTTCTGAAAAAAAATTGATCCGGACCCCATCGGACACCCTGGATACGGCCTTGACTATACTTAGAACATAGTAGGAACACGAAATTGAAAATTGCTTTTAATGCCTAGTGGGATACCAGCATCAAAAGTTTTTGAAATTTATTTGGAATTCTGAACAAATGAGCCTTTGTTCGAATACCTCAGCATGATTATACATATGTTATATCAATACTTTTATGAGATGGAACACCAATGAGGACAATTCATTCAAAATTACTTAATTATTGGAAATAATACAAGAATTACCCACTATGATCGTTTCCGAGAAGAACACAATATGATTTGAATCATCGATCACCAAATTGTTTAATAAAAAAAACCGTGGAATTTTCATAAGGAAAGTCAGACATTTCCCCTCAAACTGCATATATATATATTTCATTTAAAACTCTATATTTCATATGTAATTCCTGAAAGCAAATTACAAGAATATCTGAATAATGACGAACATTCAAAAAAACAATAAAAAATATAGAAATATTCAAGTTCAATTCACAGGGTTAGGACTTTAAATTGAACCCCAACATGTTGTCTCAAAAATGTGAAAACACCGAATCTACCAATATAGAAATAGTAAAACAAAACACTTCTAGTTTACTTTAAAATCTTCATTTCCAGACATCAGGATGAGGTCTACAATATTTCTCATCCTCTCAATTATTCTCTTCGCATCAGGAGCTCAAGCCATCAAGGATATGATGAGGAAATCAATTGTGTTCGACAAGAATACTCCAGACGTGTTCTACTGCCCAATCCAGAAACCTAGCGGTATGGATAAGCTAATCGTCAAGTGAGTATCACTAGAAAATGAGGTAACATTTGTGATCCCACAATTCAAAAGCATGAAATCCTTGAACAACCTGATCGACTCTCATCATTCCAATCAATTTTTATCACTAATGAAGAATAATTGATCTTTACTCAGAGCTAGACCGTTGAAGAAGCTCTGTGAATTTGAAGGTCAACCCCTTCCTGAAGACTACAAGAGCGATTGCTACCAAGACGTAGACGAATCTAATTATGCTTGCAAGGAGAAATACAGAATAATGGTGAGAAAGCACTTATAAATAGTGAAGTTAGTCATAAGTGGAATTGGACATTCTGTACATAACTATTTCAGAATTTGTAAAAAGCACACTTGTATAAAAAAATCAAAAAATTGTTTAGAATTACGGCAGGATGTTCAATTTACACCAAGATAAATTACCTAACTGGAGACTAAAAATCATATAATTTTTCAGAAACGCATACATAAAGCTTTGCTGGAAGAGGAGCTCAGAAAATAATTGTGACCCATACTCTAAAGCTATACTAACAATTTCCTACTGCCATTAACACCTGTAATTTTTTTCTAAACTACATCTTGAGCTTTAACCTCTAATCTTTGAAAAACTAGTTGAAGATTATCTAATTTTCATGTAATTATATTGAAGGTTGGGTCAGAGTCTTTTCTTAGTGCACAATTACATTGTCATGATAGCCACCTAAAAGTAATAAAATCATAGTACCTCTTATAAATTGTGTACATAAAAAAATGAAATGAATCAATTATTCTATTTCAGTTTGAGACTGTCAGTGGCCTGTAAATAAGATTTAAATCTAGTTAAAAATCATATTTTGGACTAAAGACTCTACCTTCATGGGGTTGATGAATGATGACGTCTCAAACAATTCAGAAGTAATTTTGACTCATTTAGATGCCATCATTCACAATTGGTGCGGTTAAAATTTGTAATAAATAACTTTAATCAATATATTGTATATATAAGTTCCAACCGTAAACTTTTGATATTCAAGGTAGTTTTACTCCAACATTAGTTAGTTGAATGATTATTATAGATCCTCCACTAGAATTTGTCTGTTTTGTAAATTCTTTTTTCCTCTTTCATTCTATCACACTTTCTTCTGAACCGACAATGACCAAAATTCAAATGGAAAAAACTTCAAACATCTGGTAGGTAAGGTACATTTTTTTCAACAGAATTGTCTGAATTTTCAAAACATTCCATTAATTCAATTGATTATTCAATGATATGATATTCAGTTGACATGTAAATTTGTTTTATAGCACTGTAAAAATTCACACGATGTAATTCTCAAAAAATTATGATGAAAAAGAATAACAAAATTAAACTCTCAGATGAGGACTGCTCCTCCTGGTTCGGAAAAACCCTTTGAAGGAAAAAGACTGGCGAGGTTCCTAGACGTTGACAAGGAATATTACGTAGCTGCCATGGAGGACAGAAAGAAGGAAATGGCAGCCGAAAAGAAGAAGAGGAAAATAATCAAAGG
Source organism: Harmonia axyridis (assembly GCF_914767665.1). Lineage (NCBI taxonomy): Eukaryota > Metazoa > Arthropoda > Insecta > Coleoptera > Coccinellidae > Harmonia > Harmonia axyridis. The sequence continues at coordinate 29,403,432 of NC_059503.1, forward strand.
AAAGAAAAGCACATAAACCAGAAAGTTTCAAGCAAAAGGACTAAAAATTATGGCATCGTTGCTATACTAACGTCTAATTACCATTTTATTTTTGGTTATTGTTTTTAATGTAAATTTTATTGAAGATCTCTAATTTTGTTAATTACTCCAACAAGACTCAACTAGATTTTATGTATCTACTTAAAAATAAACTCTATCTTTTCCTTCTCCCCTTTAAGTAATCAGAAACATCTTTATCTCTTCAATTCTTTTGGGTACCAAATCCATTTAAATTTTTACAAGGATGTTAACCGAAAACATTTAATTGGAGAATAAATTAAATGATTATCTTTCACGATTTAAAATAAGCAAGTCTCATTATTATGAATGACTTTTCAAGAGATACCATTATAAGTAAATAAAACAGCTTTTTATAAAAAAAAAACATTTTATACTGTGTAAAGTCACATTTCCTTACAAAAACATTCATTTTCGAATACATAAAAATACAAAAACTGCCCAACCCAAGATTTCAGTGACTTTTTATACAGTTCATTTGGAAAACTCTGTTCAAAAGCAAAATTCAGATGATATAAGGTATCCTTATAATTGACTCTTTATAAAAACGAAAGACACTGAAATCTCGTTCAAATAGATTCCAATCAGATTTGAAAACATGTTTCAAATCTGATATAATATAAAAACATTTAATTAATATATCTCGTTACCAACTTCGATGTTAGTAAATTTATATTTTGATCTTAACCTAAAAAAATAGTAAATATCGATTTGGCATTCTTGACTTTAAAAATAAAGATATGGAAGAAACTTTTGGGACCATAGGGACTAAACTTGAACCAAATATAGCAAATATTTGTTCATACATTATTAATGTACGCTTGTTTTTATTTACAAAATGGAAACGAATAATAATCATAACAATGAATTGAATGAGAAATTATATTCGCATTGGGAGTCAACTATAGCGTCGTATTAATGTCTAAAGAAAATACTTATAAAACAATAATGAATTCAAGTTCAAAATGCAGTATATCTTTTGTGAATAAACAATGAGCAGCATTCTTATTACCATAATTAAAAAAGAATCACAAACTATAATGCCATCTCTTATGGGCTGAATATTTAATTCAGTTCTTCAATTTTTTAATATCCATTAATATACTTAGATACTTTCACTGCTAGATCATTCACCTGCACCTAATTATTTTATGATATGGAATTATTGAAAACATTTTCCTTTTGACTTTCATAGTCCTGTTTGTGATTATTTTTCAGGTATATCACATTTATCTCACACAAGTAGGTGTTAATGAGTCCGCTTCTTTAGAGAACATAATATTTATAATTACATCTCCAACTAATATTACAAAGCATCCATTTAGTTAAGAAATATTCTATTATATTCAAAAGAAGTGATAAAAATGAGTAATTTTGTACCCTATGGTCAAATAATTTCGAAAAAGTACTCACTTGATGCAATAATGTTCAAACTTATTCAACATCACCTAATTTTTCATTACCAGAAACGCAAAGACTAGTCACATGCCTTCAAAATACATTTTTATTGATCTTCCCAAGCAGTCTGCTTGTGTTGTTATTATATACAGGTCAACACCTAAAATGTCGGCACTCCAAACAATAATTTATAAAAGAAGATCAATTTACATTGGCCTAATAGAATACTGGCTTTACTCATTCTAGATCAAGGAGAAATCTATAGTCCCATAATTTTCTTCCACATCAGTATGTGAATTGAGACATAACTCCTAATTCAAATAAATAAAAATAGTTGCCTGACCAAATTCGAAAGAAAAAGTTAAAGCTGTCATGTAATGGAACCAAGAATAGAAAATTCTACATAACCATTTCAGATATGTCGATATTTCATAACGAATTTGGCTTGAGTCTATTAATTTCTTTGGTAAAACAACCAAAATTTCTCTCATCAAATAGAATGTAATTGAATAGACATATTTCATTCAGCTCAACAATTTAAAATTCGGATTATATTATTGAGCGCTCAAGAACCCACAACATTCAATACTTAGAATATGTATTTTCTTCTTTTCACCTAAAACTCAAAGAGACAAAAATAAAATGTCACAGATATCAAACATTCATTCTATATACAATAACATACTTCTTAATTTTGTTTACATTATCCAAATGTATAATGAACACCAAAGTTTATAACAACTCTGTGGAAGAATATCCACAAGATTGAAACGACAAAAACTACTTCGCATTATTCGTTTACAAATTTATATCAGATCTAGTTTAACTAAATCTTTTAGAAAAATAGAGATAGATTTTTCTGTTGTTTCAATAGTGGATTGTTCTAATAGAGGTTTGGTGCAAAATTTTGAATGTCATATATTACATATACCTCCATCTGATTCGAACAATATTAAATTTATATTCATTTTCATTTATATAGAATCTTTTACGTATATTAGACAAGTGTCAGTCATTAAAAATAGTATGATGCAAGAGAAGCAAATATAGAAAAGGGTTCTTGACATCAACATCTTATCTACACATGGACACAAAAGAAAGTTACTGCGAACATGTGGTGTTTGATCGGATTTTTTGAAGAATGCAATCGATAAATGATTTTGTACTTTATAAAACATGAAATTTATATTTTGTGATGTGGAAAACCCTGAAAACAGGGAGAAATCATTTTTCGAGTCAAGTCAAAAGCCCTTAAAAAGGAATCTCTGCATCATTGAATGAGATCGATTGTACACTCTTCATTTCATACTTCCAAAATACTTAAATCTACATGGCAATTTTGAAAATTTATTTTCGTACACTCAGATCATATCTTTTCAGGAAGGAAACATTTTGATCAATATTTACATTATTTTGTGCTATGACTTCCCATATAATTGATTCAATTGAATTGACTGACTTGTACAGGGTGGGCAAATTTCGATGTTTTAGCACTACAACTTTTGAACCAGAGGAGATAGACAAAATCTGATACCCACTTCTCGATCTCTTTTTCTGAGAAACTAAAAAGGGTAGTTTTCGTTTTTGGCCACCTTCTTTTGTTTTCGAGTTATAAGCGAAAATTGGAAAAATGGCGAAATCGAAAAACAGTTATATCTCCGCTAATACTGATGATAGAGCTCTGAAATTAAAACATTATACAGGCACTTTTTTACGTAGAATCCAGTGGCGTGCTCGTATTTCTAAAAGGGTTTTTAATTACGAAGCTATGACCCAAAGTTATGTTTTTTTAAATGGGAACACTAGATTTTTGTGCCATTTTCTGAAAGCTTAATTTTTCCTGATTTCAAAAATATATAACATCGTATGATTCGGATCAATATAAATAATAGAAAATGGCCAAAAACCTCTTTTCACCTAAGAGTCTCAATATTTCTATGGTTTCAACTGTTGATGAGCCTTCCTATAACAAGAGCAGTGTCCTTCCGTCAATCTGATTATTTCTATGCTTTTCACTTATTTCTACAAAATTCGAATCTAGATATGTTTTATAAATTTTTCATCTAAAATTGATTTGGAAATAACGGAGAAACCACAAGATCGAATTTTTCAATCGAAAGAGTTGTATTGAGATGCATGTTTCAGGAGATTATTTACATAGGTCTCTAGAATCAATACGCACAAGTACCAATCCATTTTAAACAGCATATGAAACAATGCATATCTGATTGAACTCAACATTTTAATTACGAAGGGACAAACAAGAAATAATATTTAACCTAATAATGACAACAATTGCACAATGCACAGTCGACACCTCTTCTCGATATTTCAATAGATGAATATTTGAAACTGTGTTCAAGCTACCTAGGAAACTTTTTCCAAGTTCGTTTATCTTTTCGAAACTATTTGTATAAAATAAATATAGATTCGAATTTTGTAGAAATAAGTGAAAAGCATAGAAATAATGATTGACAGAAGGACACTGCTCTTGTTATAGGAAGGCTCATCAACAGTTGAAACCATAGAAATATTGAGACTCTTAGGTGAAAAGAGGTTTTTGGCCATTTTCTATTATTTATATTGATCCGAATCATACGATGTTATATATTTTTGAAATCAGGAAAAATTAAGCTTTCAGAAAATGGCACAAAAATCTAGTGTTCCCATTTAAAAAAACATAACTTTGGGTCATAGCTTCGTAATTAAAAACCCTTTTAGAAATACGAGCACGCTACTGGATTCTACGTAAAAAAGTGCCTGTATAATGTTTTAATTTCAGAGCTCTATCATCAGTATTAGCGGAGATATAACTGTTTTTCGATTTCGCCATTTTTCCAATTTTCGCTTATAACTCGAAAACAAAAGAAGGTGGCCAAAAACGAAAACTACCCTTTTTAGTTTCTCAGAAAAAGAGATCGAGAAGTGGGTATCAGATTTTGTCTATCTCCTGTGGTTCAAAAGTTGTAGTGCTGAAACATCGAAATTTGCCCACCCTGTACAGATATTTCAGAGTATGAAATTTCAAAATAGAAATAAAAAAAATGCATTCATTTCATTGTAGGCTTTTATGAGATCTATCAAGAGTACTAGGCTTGCAAGAATTAGAAAAACGGATGGATTTCTGTGTATGCCTTTATAATGTTCTTTGGCACCATAAGATCATTACCATTAATTGCTTACTCTTCAAGAAAATTAAAAAAAAATCTTCCTAATCGAAATTAGAATCCACGATGTCTATAAAACGAAAATTTTGAGTTTCCAAGGTGCTATGTGAATACTTTTCAGATGTCATCCATCCTTCAGAAAAAAAATAAAATAAATTTATTATGAAAATAGTAAATCATATCAGCCTTTCTTTGTCTTTTTTTCTATTTTATTTTATAGAAACTGTTCTAGAAGGCATTAATAGATGAGATATTGTTACGACATAATAACTTCCAGATATGTTTGTGTTCGGAGGTCTCTTAGACCTCTGAGAGACTTTTAAGAAACTCAGAGTTTGTGAGAGGTTGTGTCTTTGTAGGCTTTGTTACTGTATTCCATAGAGGTTTGGTGCAAATTTTTGAATGTCATATATTACATATACCTCCATCTGATTCAAACAATATTAAATTTATATTCAATTTCATTTATATAGAATCTTTTACGTATATTAGACAAGTGTCAGTCATTAAAAATAGTATGATGCAAGAGAAGCAAATATAGAAAAGGGTAAACTATACCCAATGGTTGGACAATCCTCCGTAGGAAACACTAAAATTTTAAACTTTTCCATAGTAAGCAAGTTCTGAAATACATAACTCTAATTGATGTCTGTATAAGTCATGAACCAATTATAAAATCTGAGAGTGCTTTTGATTCTTGGGAATACTTGAATAAGTTCTTAAAAGTTGGCCATCCTGCAAATTTGTATTATTGTTGATTTTGTGCCAAAATGAGCAAATGAAGACAAAATGAGGCAAGAAAAAACATTCAAAACCACAGCTATCCATAACAAAATAGTTGTGAAAATTTTTCAACAATCGATTCAGCCCAAATAAACAAGAATCCCCAGCTGTTAAAACCCAACTTTTAGGTATAACAACCCATCTTAATCTTTTCATTCGTTTATCTTAATCTCAATATTGTCACCTACTGAACTAACCACCATATTCTTAGGGTTTGTCCTCTCCAAAGAACTGTGTTTTTTCTTACGCTTTCCTTTTAGGTCGTTGCTCAGGTTTGTGCTCTGCGTCCTGTTTCCTAGGCTAGAGCACCTACTACTTAGGCTGTTTTGACTCTCATTCAGCCTATTGCAACGTGCCAGATTTCTGTCTATTGGAGCGGGTTCACTGGGTGAAGTCTCGGCATAGCCACTGGTGGTCGTATGGTTATCTGAGCTGTGACTCGACTTTGAGCTGCATAAAAGGTTTCGATATAGTTGAACATGGGGGTACACAGATCTAAAATAGTAAAGTACAATCTAAGTATTTACCTGTGTCCGTATTTGTGAGGTTGTAAGGCATGCTCCGGCGTCTTGATGTAGGATCCGCTAACTGAGCCACTGTGCTTCCATACCTTCAGTCTGTGCGCTAACTCGGAGAAGTTGGGGCGGCGAATGGCGAGTTCTGCCCAACATTCGACCATCAGTGAATAGCAATGGCTCGGACACGCCTCTGGGCAAGGCAACAGTTTTCTTGAACGAATCATGTTGATCACCTCTTGGTTATTGAAGCCGTAGTAAGGCTATAAAGTGAACTTTATTTTAAAAACGTGATGATACCTATGACTCTATAAATTATGTAAAGGGTGTTTCTTTAGAGGTTCACAACTTTGAGTTGGCAACACTGCATTTATTGACAACCCATTTAACAGCTGATAGTTGCTTTTTGTTTAGTTTGGTTCGACATTTCATTAGGGATAGACTTAAACCAGAGGAATGCTTGCAAAGTTTTGAAATCTTCTATCAAACTAATGGTCGAAAGACCGTCACATCCACAGAAAATTACCGTTTGATGTGCTGGCGAAGTCATGGGTCCATGTCTTCAAAAACGATGATGGTCAGAATGTTACTGTCAATGGCGAATGGATAGGGACATGATTAGAAATTTTTTCATACCTCAATTAGCTGATAATAAACAACAGTAGCCACTGGGACCACGGTTTTTGATAGCAAGGTTCAGAAGTTGGGTGAAGAACAATTTTGCTTTCCTATTTTAGTTTACGTAGGCGAAACAATATAATGAAGAAGATAAATAAAGCTGTATTAACAATTAACTTAATGAAGGAGCACCAACCTGGAGACCGTAACTGTATATCTCCCACAGTACCACACCATAAGACCAAACATCACTTTCCGTGGTGAATTTCCCGTACAAAATAGATTCTGGAGGCATCCATCTGACAGGTAGAAGAGACTTGGACTGTACCCTGTAGTAGTCGCAACTATACATGTCTCGACTGAGTCCAAAATCGCTGATCTTCACCACCAGGTCCTTGGAGACCAGACAGTTTCTGGCTGCTAAATCACGATGTACATAGTGATTTTCGGATAAATACTCCATACCCTGCGCTATCTGGATAGCTATATGGAGGAATTGGTTTTGAGTGAGGCATTTGCCCTCGTTGGGGGAGTTAGCTATCAGGAACTCGTGTAGATCGCCCTGAAAAAATGGAATAATAAAAGTTTAGATATTGAGTGTTGTTTTATTGTAAAAAAAGACCCTGACACTATGCTATGCTATATTCAAAATAGCTGGAATTCCTATGGAACCAATTCAATTCATCTGGCGTCAATACTCACATTGAATTTCACGTTTACGCATGCACCACCCCTTTTAACCCGATTCGAATATCGAAATAGCAGGAATTTCCCATTTGCTCATGCTCAACGCATACCTCATATCCAGAAAAGCTCAAATTCTTAGGGAAGAATTTGGTCCATATCCGAACATTTACAGGTTTGGAAAATTAACTCGGAACCATGGGATTTAGCGTACAAATCTCCAAGTCGCTCTGGCTCCAATGGAACAGTGGAAGAATCAAAACATGAGTGCGATGCCATCTTCCACTGTTCCATTGGAGCCAGAGCGACTTGGAGATTTGTACGCTAAATCCCATGGTTCCGAGTGAATTTTCCAAACCTGTACAACAAAATTCATTAAAATTGGACGAGTAGAATGTAAGATATAAAAATATCGAAAGTTTTATGTGTAGGCATGCTAAACTCATCGAAATCACATAATAAATGTATGTCCATAAATGCTCAAATTCTTATGGGACCATCTACAGCTCAAAGAGAAAATCCACAAAAAAATCCAATATAATCATATAAGAATTGTAGAAGGCTACTACAGTGGTCTGAAGGCACACAGACAGACAAACTGACACTAAACCAAAGTTGTTAAGAATAGTCTTAAATGCATTTCACGAGCGGAAATTTAAAAAATTTTCATCTTAAAAGTGATTACAATGCTTCCACTACCTCTACTAGACTCGGAAGCAAAACATTTTTCCATCTGTATAACTCACCTCTGACATATACTCGAAAAGCATGCAAACCGGATCCTGCTTCAGAACAATGCCCAACAAACAAATAATGTTGGGATGTTTCAATTCACTTATCAACTCGATCTCCCTCTGAAAATCGGCTTGAGTCTTGGCACTTGCGTTTTCCTTTAAGGATTTGACAGCAACGTAGGATCTCTGACCGTTCTTGAACTTCAATTCGCCTTTATATACCTTTCCTGTAAAAAACCAAACCAATCAGAATCTTTTGTACCTTCTTTGGACCAGTGTACACTAACCAAAAGCACCCTCTCCAAGTTCCTCCATCAAATTGACCTCTTTATGGGTAAATTGTGGCACTATGCTGATCGAACCCTTGTTAGGATGGTGATTTCTCGGAGGCGGAATGTTAGGCGGCAGCAGACTGTTCATTTCCATCGAGGGTGCAGTTGGACTGTGATTGCCGTAAATATTTTTGTCTGCGGTGGGAGTGTTCATCTGAAAATCGAAAATATGTACGTCGGAATCTAACCAAAAAAATGGAATACTTACCTTTTGGATATTCCTGGCGAATTTCCTCTTCCCTCTACAGCAAAAGAAGGCTACTAAGAGGCCTACTGTCAAAGATATAGCAGCAAAGATGACAAAGACGTACAACCCAACAATGTAAACTGAAAGCCGAGAAATAACATAGATATATCAAGGAGTAAATTTGAAATTCAACTATTTCAAACCAAGGCAATGCCATGGTATACACAGTTGCCTAAGCAAAAATTGTAAATGGACAGGCTTCACTTCAACACTTACTGCATTTGGATATGTCGCAGAGCTCTTTCTCATTATGACTCACGTAGCAAAATGGTTGACTTTCAACATTTCCTGGATTTCTGCAACAACAAGTCTAATTAATATAAATCCTCCATCTTTGAGATAAGGTACCTTACCTGCAATAGTTATGTCCTGTTAATTCAAGATTATCTGATAGACCTATATGAAGTTGATGCGCCCAACGTAAGCACTTTTTGCCCGACATCGAGACATCTTGGGTTCCTCTATACATATGACCTTGATCCCAGAAACAGTTGTCGTCCTTGTCGATGTTCTGAAGTTCTACCCCCAAGGGTAGGCAGTTCCTCACGCTGCCATCTATCTCGTCAGGCAGAAGTTCGCACTCTTCGAGTTTTGGAATTAATCCTGAGGCGGAATTTATTGATTTATAACGTTAAACAAGGAGCCTTGAAGTATACCACTTACCAATTATAGGGTGCCTTCTAGCTATAGCGTATTCCTTCATGCATAACTCTGTTTCTAAGAGGAGACAGTCGTCTTTGCACACCCTCCTTAAATATTTAGTGAGGGTGTTTCTCATCTTCTTAAACCTCTCTTCGGTGAGATATTCTATTCCTTTCGCAATCAGTTCCTTCTGGAATTTGTTGACTTGTTTGGGGGCCACACAGGAAGGAAATGCCGAGTAGCACATGCTGGGGTGAACAAACTTCTCGCAGCTTGAGGAAATGTCACTGAAATAACGAAGCACAGTCAGAGTTGCTCAAAGACGACAGATATCTACTCACTTGGACTGCGAGATGACTAGGAATGCATTATTCAACATATCTTCGATAGCCCTCTGTGTGTAGGGAGGTTGAACGAATACGTATTTGCCGTGAAGGAGGTCCTTGCATCTCTCTCCCTGGTAGATCTGGCAGAAGGGCTCGCTGAGATTGACCAGTGATGGGACAGACGACGGCAGTTGCTTGCCGGTGGGAGACAGATCGAATTCAAGGCCATTGCCGTGCTTCAGATTACTGGATAAGGCGTTGAATTCCGTGGATAGGAAGGTGGAATCGGGTCTACCGGACTGGTGGACGTTCGGCATCGTTGTCAGTTCACCAAAGAAGCCGCCACTAAGCATTCAATAAATGTTTGAGACGAATTAATACTTTCTTAGTTTCTATTAAGAATAAAATTCTTAATGGATAATAATGGATGAAAATGAAGTTTCAATTAAAAATGTCACAAAATTACCTGGAGGTTTGGTCCCGATTGGTGTTCATGACTGCACCACTTGTTATACTAGTATCTGCAAGAAAGAAGAATGTATTAAAAAAATGTGAATTGTAAAAATATACAGAGTGTCCCGTAAACACCTGCTATGACGAAATTCCCATTATAAAAGTCTTATCGTTTTCGAGATATATATTTTTTTTAAAGAATTAATTTTTGCCCCTTTCAATAGTTCTGCCCTTACGGTTGGTACAATTTTACATCTTTCTGGTTAATTTTTTCAGTAAAATATTGCTGAAGAATGATTTCAACGTTTACATTAAAAACATCCTCCGAAAATTGTTAAGGGGGGCTATGAGAAATATTTTATTGGAAATTTTGGTAGTGGATAATTTTGTTCATGAAGTTTAACCCATCGTAGTGGAAAAAAAATGTACCGAGCTACTGCTGCACATTACACCAATAAATTGTCTATTTTATACTGATTTCAAAAAGGTATCACACAAGTCATTTGGTATTCAAAGAAAAAAAGATATGGCTGTTTTTATCCAAATGGGTACGTTTCTGACAAAATCAAGTTTGTCAAAACTTCGATGTTGCATTACTTAGTGAACAATGGCAATTGTTTACGTGCGAAAATATTACTCGCATAATTATTCACCTCAACGAAATTCAATTTTGCCGGCAAATTTTGGAAAACATCATGCAGATCCAGATTTTTTTAATAAGATCATTTGGAGCGACGAGTCTTCCTGTACCAAGGATGGGTACATGAATCTCCACAATTTGCATAGCTGGAATATCATAAATCCACACGAGCTGAGAGGAGATAGATCACAATATCGATTCAAGATCAATTTATGGACTGGAATATTTAATGGTGCAATTTTGGGCCCGATCGAGCTACCGCCATCACTGAACGCAAACTATTATTTGGAATTTTTAACCAACCAGCTGCCCATTTTATTGGAAGATGTGCCACTGGCGCTGGCAATTGCCATTGTTCACTAAGTAATGCAACATAGAAGATTTCTTAACAGAATTGACAAACTTGATTTTGTCAGAAACGTACCCATTTGGATAAAAACAGCCATATCTTTTTTCTTTGAATAACAAATGACTTGTGTGATACCTCTTTGAAATCACTATAAAATAGACAATTTATTGGTGTAATGTGCAGCAGTAGCTCGGTACATTTTTTTTCCACTACGATGGGCTAAACTTCATGAACAAAATTATCCACTACTAAAATTTCCAATAAAAATATTTCTCATAGCCCCCCTTTAAAATTTTCGGAGGATGTTTTAAATGTAAACGTTGAAATCATTCTTCAGCAATATTTTACTGAAAAAATTAACCAGAAAGATGTAAAATTGTACCAACCGTAAGGGCAGAATTATTGAAAGGGGTAAAAATTAAATATTTTCAAAAAAAATATCTCGAAAACGGTAAGACTTTTATAATGGGAATTTGGTCATAGCAGGTGGGTTATCCTTTGATCTACATTCTCCCTCGGTTTGACGTGGTCTTTACGGGACACCTGTATGTGAAGAATCGGTGTCGCTCTAGACATTCAGATCAAATCGACTCCCAGAACAAAGTCTGGTGTTACAAATTAAGATGTCTCTAAATTTGATTAAACATGTTCGAAAAAGCTCTTAACTTCTCGCCATGCATTGCTAATTTTTTATTACATGTTGAATTTTTTTTTATAATATTGTTTCCTTTCCAATGAAGATTATCACATTGATGAATAAATTAATAATTCCATATGAGTATTATATTTCTATTGTGACTGATACCTGAGTACATATAACTTGGAAATTTGAAAGAAAGTACTACCTCTAAAAGCAACTAAAGAGTTGACTTGGAGGACAGCTTGAGTGCAGATCCTATCGATACCGTTGAAGGCGGTACATCCGTAGAAACCTTTGTCGAAGATATCCAATTTAGCTATCTTCAGGACGGACTTCACAAAATTCTTCTCCTGAAATTAAAATGCTTGGAGTCATCAACCGTTCAATCAAAATGTCACTCCAACCCACCCTCATAGTCTTGATTTGGATCTTGGAGCCTTTCTCCTCCAAGAGAACCGTGTCCTTATGCCATTCTATGTCCACCTCTGTCGTGTTGTCCAAGTTTTCCACTTGGCACACGAACTTGACCATTTTTCCAGGGTCTCTGGTGATATTTTTGGGTCTTTCCGAAGTGAACTTCAAGGTACCTGAAGAAGATTCATTGTAAGAAAGGAATTTGAGAAACTAACCGAGCTTACCGTTGGTCATTGCATTGGTGTCGCATTCTTCCACTTCCTCTTCATAGTCATCTTCCAAGTTGGCTGGTATGCTTCTGACTGAAACAAAAAAAGGGTATGAGGTGAAAGAACTGAATTTATTCCATTGGGATTTTCAGCGTGCAAAGTTTGAAATCTTAACTATTCAAGGAAGAATTTTTCTTTTATTACAATTGATTTTATTGTCGCATTTGATATTCACAGAGAAGTTGTTCAAATCATCGGCTGTTAGTTCGCATCACACTTTATAACCTGCAACCTGTATCGTTTGAAGGTTGGTACTAACTAAAAATCATATGGATTTAATACTAACACCGCCATCTGTGCACCAGGCCGAGGACTTTTCAATTGGCCTAATATGCTTCTACTTCTATATTTTACTAGAAGCAAATGCTTTTACTGCTACCTCTTCTTTTAGGGCAAAATCTTCCTTTTATTCTGATATGGCTCATTGTGATTGAGTTCTTATTCAAGAATTTCATCATCTTTTGAATTGGAATGGAAATAATATCCCTATCCTTTCAACCCATGATCCCTGATATTATTTCTGAAGCATCTTCAACATCGAAGAGCCCAACTGGAAACTTACACGTGAGAAAGTTTCCAGTTGGGCTCTTCGATGTTGAAGATACTTCATGAATAATATCAGGGATCATAGGAAACAACAATGTCTTGGTCTAATTTATTCAAATTTGAATCATCATTATTTTCACCTTTGTGGTGTAAATTCAATTGCGGATTCATTTTTATTTAATTTTCTTTTTGTTAAAACTCAAGGGGAAAAAATTACAAGTCGAAGGCATTTGGAAATTGATAACTTTCCAAGTTTCCTTTTTTTCCATATTTCACCGGTCTCACCCACGTCTCATAGCAAATCAAGCAGGCCGTTCGACACCTAATTTCGCCCGCCCGCATCCAAACAAACGCCCGCGGTATCGGCGTGGTCGGCGAATCTGATCCTTACGACCACCGGTCTTTCCGTCAAAAACGTAATCTGAAAATAGGTCCGATATTTATAGATCCCAAAGATTAATAAACATTTCGACTTGCCACAGTTTCGGAACCGTGTTAATATACGCGAGAGGTCGACGGGAAACCTGCCCAAAGATACGCGACAACGCGTTCGACAAAGCATTTCCTTCTTTGATTAGCTAGAGAAAACCCTCCGCCACTGTACGACCACGCGATGGGCCGAAACTGAGGCCCTTGCTCGTCTGACGTGCTTTGTGCGAGTGCGCGAGCCCTCGAAGGTGGTGTAAAGTGCATGTGCGATTTTAAAGGTAGCGGACAGATGTTGCAGACGTTTGCACTACTACTCGGAAGCCTAAGATGTCTTCGAGGTCATCGGTGAATATGTTGAGGATGAGAAGAAGAGACAACAATGTCAAGCCCAACAGAAGGTAGATTGGGATTAAGATTTGTGACAGTTAACATCTTCTCATCAGCTTTGATCATCAAAATATCGCTACCCTCCTTCAAAATTATCTTAGCTTCATTGTGATCACGAAGAAATTACTATTGGTGAAGACATTCTCACTCGTCGTAGATATTTCCTTACCTACACTGTTAGGCTTGGACCCATTAAAGGCGTTCTCACACGTTAGTAACTGGTCCGTTAATACTGTTCATATTGTGCTACTAGAGTTTTTAATTAAATTCTAAAGAACTATTGCTGAAGTTATTTACACACAGCTGAGTTAACTGACCGTGGACATCACCAAAGAAGCTGTCACTGAATAACCAATAAATGTTCGAGACGTCATAAGTTATTAGGTTCTTTCAAGAATAAAACTGAGAGTTGACTGACTCCGATCATCAGCAATAATAATTTTAATGAATCTGCTTCAATATTCGGAGCTAGTTTTGTTCGAAATTTTCATACAATTTCAAATAGTCGTTGAAACGAAAAATAATATTGCTCCACTAATGTTCAAATCGAATTACAAATATGCACCGTTTGAAAATTATCTATCTTAAATGATATATTTGCAACAATCGAGATCTTATTAGATAAGTAAGGTTAAAGAGCTAACGAGCTAACGGAGTAATGCCAGAATATCATCACTCGGTATGGCAACTACATTCTTGTTTTCATAAAGTAGACTTTTACAGGAGATAGTAGGTTTTTCTTTTTGAATTTTCTGTGGTTCTGATAATATAGCTGAAGCTATGTAGCCTCTACACGGCAAAAAAAAACAAGTTGTTCTAATATGATTACACTCCGAACCAGAAAAGACCAGCATAAAGCAGCGGTCAATCAATTGGAAGTGGGACAATAGAAAAACCCTCTGGAGAAACACTCCGGGTCTTGCTTAGGCAAAGAAATTTGTGGTGCTTTCACCGACCTATACCAGGAAGCTTCTGAAGCTGCCATGAGCTGAGCTTCGGGTAAAGGTGGGACTGCTGACAGGACACTGTCGGTGCAAAGGCGTTTTGTACCGTATGAGTAAATCAGAAGATGAGATCTGCAGGCTCTGAGCAAAAGAAGTAGAAACAGCCGAACGTATAGTATGCAAATGCCCAGGGCTGACTGGCCTAAGAACTATTCACATGGGAAAGTCAGTTCTGAATAATCAGGAAGTAATAGCCAGGTATCCTAAGAATGTCGTCGGTTTCGTTAAAAGTATCGACGGCCTGCCTGGGTTTGTACGAATAGGTAGGGTTAAGAACAAAATATCATTGGTCGCAGGAAGGCTAACAGAGCCACAACAACCCTGATTCAGTTAATAATAATAATAACTACTTCTGGAAAAAAACAACAAAAGAATAGTTACGATAGCAAGATAGCAAGAGTTGCAATGAAACATAAAAATAATGAAATATTTTTACTTTCACCTAAAAATTTTTCAAAATGTTTCAATCTAAAGGTATCAAGTCTGGGGAGCGTGGTGCCCATTCAATATGTATTATATAGACTTCTTCTACCAATCCATTAATCTTAGAATTGATCTGTGAGTCATTGCCAATTCTTCTTTCTTTTTTAATTTTTCGGAAGTACTAACAAAAAAAGACAAGTTTGTGGCATTTTTGAAGATGCTATCAAATTAGCATAAGCACTAAGTGTTACTTAACTCCTCTTACCATTTGAGATTTTAGTGGTTGCTATCACGTTCACGGGGTATGAATTGACTCTCCACAAACCAAAGTTCACCTCTTCTTGCATTTTCTTCTGTTTTTGCATGGGAGCAGAGATAATAGAGGTGATAATGATGTATGCAATATACATTGTTATGTAAACCGGGATGTTTCAATGGAACATGTCTCCTAGCGACATAAAATGATTATTTGAATATAGATTTTTTTGGAATGTTCAGAAAAAAGTATAGGATGGCCTTTAAGGGCCAGTTTCATAATCCATCTCGGCCCCCATGCGAAAAAGCACCCCTTGGTAAAGACCATTTCATTAGAAAGTCGCCTTCATATGGAACTTGAAAGTGGCTCTGGTTTCATGAACATAATCCGACCGTCATTTAAAGAAAGCTTCCTTTTATTCGTAAGTGTTAAATTTTCTAGTGTTGGCTCCTTTGAGAACTAGTAATTTATTGTTTGCATTTGGTAATTTTTCTTAGAAATTGAAATTGAATTGAAATGTTGTGTATGAAGTGAATGTAAATGAAGGTCCTTAACTTCAAATATGATAAATTTAACAACAAAGTTTATGTGGTAGAGAAAAACGTATGATGGAAATGACACAACATGATGAAGTTATATTTTGTATAGTCATAGAGCATGCGTGAAGAAAAGGATCCCTTTCTGGCCAATATCGGGACTTTTTGAGAAAGGACACTTCAAACTTAAAAATTAGTTTATGAAAAACGTTTCATTTGTAAAGAGTACTTCACACGGAAAACGAGACATTACTTTCGTTTATGAAATTGGCCCTAACTTTAGCTACAAAAGCAACCTTTCAACTAAAGGTATCCACAGACGAGTCTCGCTGCTATTCCACGCGTACCGTCGTAAAACCCCCAACACCGATCTATTATCGTGGCATCTTCGCAAATTAGATCTTCGCCATCTGCATTCGGGTTTTTTTCACCTTCAAGATGACACTGCGGGCGTCTAGACTCGACCCTTCGGGTCGCTATAAACGGTCCATAAAAAAAATCTCACTTCGCCGTATCTGACGTCGTATAACGGGTCTCGGCGAAATTACGATCGACAATATACCGAGGGAAATTTACATGTTTCGCTTTTTACTCGAAGGGTAGATTTGGAAGGAGTATAATGCGAGGGCTGGGACCGGGATGCTCGTTATTAGGGATTGTCGACTTTTCCGTGGCTTATACTTCCAGGCACTGGCGCAGCTAGGGAGGCCTTTGGGGCAGATAAAGTTTGTCAATGGAAAGAGCATTATGTCTTTAACGGATTTTCGTTTATTATTTATAACACAGCATCATTCATTGCTTCGATCGGCAACTTCAATATAGAAGGAATATCTTGTGGGTTGCTACTCAAATATAACCATTAAATTCGAATTTCATTGTCACCAGGTAGTAGTTCAGTAGTTGAACACCACGATACAAAACAAAATTATTATTTTTTTTTTCATCGAATATCATGATTGAACATGTCTTTCCTAATAATGCAATTATAGTCCGGGAGCCAGTAACAGATATACATGACCAAGTTCCTCTCAAACGGTAATTAGTAGAATGCATCAGGTAATAGTAATACAAAGCCTCGTGAACGTCAGCTGCGACTCTGCTGGGGGGGAGAGCGGCGGCAGCCCCCCAAACACGAAGAAAAAAAAAATAAATTCAGTCATTTCCTCCCAACTGAAAATTTGTCAAATTGTAGCTAAGCCAATATCTAGACGAAAAAATATAATCAGCTGGCTATAGCATGGTGGATTATACGTCAGCTGGTGCGTCAAACATGAAAAAAAAATAGTTCAAAATTCAAAAACGAGCCACGAAGTGGCGAGTTTTGGAATGAACGAGTGGTAGAATGAGCCTTCTGTACGAGTATTATACATTATTTTCTCTAATTCATTGCATTTTCATTGAAATTAATGAAATATTTCCATAAATATAATTTAGTGATTTTTGCATTGAAAAATGTTGGTTGGCAGAACTGATTTCTTTAAGGCAATTTGATGAATTGACAGATAAAGCCGTAGCGGAATGTTCGGAGTGCCAACATAGAATAATAAAATATAACCATGAAAACTGTGCGTTTCTGATATATTCTCGCACGATTTTGTTCTACAAGATGTGGAAGAATGAACGGAATAACCACAGAATTAGAGAAAATATATTTTCAATGACAGCTCTGACAGCGACTCTGATAATGAATCAGAGAGTGCCACACTCGCGAGAAAAAGAATTTCTCCACATGTTGCACAATAATATTTAGTTACTTCCACTCTCTGGTTCAGTATCAGAGTAGCTGTCAGAGCTGTCATTGAAAATTTAATTTTTTTTTCATATTTGAGGCACCAGCTGACGTATAATCCACCATGCTATAGCCAGCTGATTGTATTTTTTCGTCTAGATATTGGGTTAGCTACAATTTGACAAATTTTCAGTTGGGAGGAAATGACTGGGGGCTGCTGCCGCTCTCCCCCCCAACCGAGTCGTAGCTGACGTTCACGAGGCTTTTTATTACTATTATCTGATGCATCTCACCAAGTATCTCTCGAGAGGAAATAATCAACCAAATTTGCACCTGGCTCCCGGACTATTATGCTACCCGGAAAAGGTTCAATTTACGATTGAGAAACATCAAAGATCTATTTGTGTTATCATCATTCTCGTGTTTGATTGATCGGAGTAATGACCTACAACTAATTTAAAAAATCAACATGTGATCTGATCTCAGATATTGATTTTCTTCTCCTTTTGGGAAGGTCAGATCATGTAATGTTGAGCACAGTCATCCAGATACATGCATCCAGGCGTCCAAAAAATGTGGAGAGGGTGATAAAGTCGGTGGATTATGTAGGGGGGGATGTTACGCTTTTTGACGTCAGCTGGAATTCGGTGCTTGATGATCCTGGTGTCCGACTAAACCTTGGATCACTGGTAGCTTGTATAATGACATCCGCACGAAGAAGAGTATCTGGCAAAGGTTTTGTAGGAGTTCTTCGACACAGAACTTGTTGCACCTCAGAAAGTTCTCCGAATACCTCTCAGCCATAATTGAACAATCCAGAACAACTTACGAGCAGAATCTGACCAAGCCCCAAAACAAAGCGAAGTATATGCGATGTAAGTTCAACAGTAAAGTCTCGATCCCTATAGTCGTTGATGAACATGGTACCATAGCGAGTAATGAGTCTGAGTCAGATGAGATTCTTGCCAACTTTTTTTTCTCTTCCTTCACGACTGAACCAGATGGTCCAGTGCCAGTTAACAACTGTCCCAGAAATCATTAGAAAGCATAACAGTTACTGACTCCATATTGGAGGAATATCTTCATGGATCGGATGTTTTCTGATGTCCTGATGGATTTTCGCCAGCTCTTCTCAAGTCGTGTTCAGCTTCTCCTAGTGGACCATTGTGTACGATTATGAATCGTGTGTTGTCTATGAGTTATTTACCTACAGCATGGCGGCAATCGATAGTAATACCAATTTCCAAAAGGCTATAAACTTAAGGCCGAAAACAACAGACCCATAAGTCTCACCTCTGTCGTGGTCAGAGTGAGGATAATATCCAAAAAGGTGCTTGAGATTGCATTGCAGGAGTCCATCATTCCACCCCAGCAGCATGGTTTCGTTACAGGAAGATCAATTAATATCAATATTTTGAGTTGTCATTGGATGCTGGCATTCCGATGGATGTAGTGCATCTTGACTTCGCAAAAGCATTTGATCGAGTGCCAAGGAGGAGAATACTTCATGAAATGGAACATTTTGGTATTCGAGGATCTCTAAGTTCATCGATTCATTTTTGTCATATCGTTCCTTTCATTTTAGAGTCGGTAACATGTCATCCCCTTTCGAAGACGGTGCTGAGCGGTGTACCACAGGGATCAGTTCTTGGGCCCCTCCTGTTCATTTTATATGTGTCCGATCTACGACCTTTCTTAAGCTCCCCTTCCGCATCTTACGCAGATGATATTAAGGTATACAATAGGTCGGAGTGTCATCGATCACTGCAGAGTGAGATAGATTTCCTGGTAAAGTGGTCCCTTGACTGGTTGCTTCCATTTAATGTATCCAAGTGTCGTGTCCTATATTCAGGCAACAATAATCCGGGACGACTTTATTTCATTGATGGTGTTGCCTTGGATGGATGCCTGAGCCTCGTCGATCTGGGTGTTGTTGTGAATGGTGACCTATCATGGAGTCCTCACATTCTTTATGTTTGTAATAAATCAAAACAACGGCTTTATATGATCTAGTATTGTTTTAGAGTCAGTCATCCGGTTATCGTTGCTGCACTTTACAAGACATACATTCGCCCAATCCTGGAGTTTGCTGGAAACAGCTAACAAAATAACCCTTGAATGTGAATTCAAGATGTGGAATACTGCAATATCGGTACTTCACAAATATGATGTGCAGTTATTTCCTAACACATCTATATTACGCAAAATATTTTGTTAGCTACTTCTAAGTTACCAAATATAGACAACCACGCCGGCAAGTACTCATTCTATCCTCAAGAGACTGCAGAGTACTTCTTGAATATGCTATTCAAGAAGTACAATCGGAAGTAAGGGATTGACTGGGCTCGCTCTGTTGAATATTTATCAAGATTTTTAATTCGATATTGGGAATTCATTAGATATCCTAAGAACTTATCAGAAAGAAAACTGAATATTTAAAATTATTTATTTTTATTATCTTTAGTATTCACTTCGACCTTCAGTTCAATCTCCGAATCATAGAATGAATTTTTCCTATTCAATTTTTTTATACAACCGACAAAAACTACAGCCAACAACACTCCCCTCACCCGCTAGTGAAAATCCGTTAGATGTTCAGCACCCCACAACAAAAAGCCTTGCTGCGCCATTGCTTCCAGGCGATTTTATATAGAATGTTGACGATACCGACTTAACGAGGCAACATTATCTACCGTTTTATCGCAGAAATTGTCTTTGGGAATGGAAGCTTAATTCAGCGAAGTGGTAAAGGGCTCTTCTATGAGGGGAAGATAAGAAACGTAAACTACATTATTAGTCCAGTCGAAATAGCATTCCACTTTGCATTAATTCCTAACAAGCTGAATTTTTGCATAGGGCTCGAAAACATCATTGAAAATGTTGTGTCAAGATTGTCCATTGAACCCGCTTATGAATTGGTTTTTATCAGAGGTCAAAGGTCACAAATTTCAATTTTTTGCATTTATCGCTGAAACCGAAAAAAGGGTGAAATAAAGTTTGTAGATCGTGAAACTCTCTACGAAAATGTATCAATACTTTTTCTCTACATAACACCCTTAATTTCAAACCGTAGAATCTTCTTTTGAATTATACAGGTCGGTCTGCGTTTCCTCCTCGGAAGACATATTTAGAACATATTTTCAAAAACACATTCAAACACGTGCTCAAAATAATTTTTCCCATAAACTGGGTGTTTCGCTTCAGATGAATAAATAAAACACTTTTTTTTCAAAATTTTCATCATTTTTTAATTTTCATTGATTATACCTACAAGAAAAATGAGGAAGAATATTTAAAAAATTCAATAATACCTAACTGGCTTTATTTTGTAGGGCTTTTTTGGGTATTTCAACATATTCTTCATTTTAATTTTTCTTTCATATTTTCTTTTCCTTTTAAAAGGAATAGCTTCAAGTTAAATGTCGCCCATTTGTATTTGTAATTGGTTTATGTACTTTTTTTCAATAAAGACGATTATTATTATTTATCTGTCCTGAGACTTTGCCCATTTGTCTCAAATATTCCAATATTTACGGAAAAACTGACAGCTATGAAACCAAAGTATTTCTTTAAACCAGAGACCAAAAATTTGTTTTAATCCCAAAAGTGATCACAAAGCATTATCTTCCCTAGGTAGAACCGGAAGTATATGTTCGCTTCCCGTATAGATGAATTCACTACTGCACACGTCTAGACATCGGCTAAATAAGATTATAACTATCATCATTATTGTTGTGAATAGTCGAGAGTCGTCCTACCACTGCGCCCTTGCAGGCTATCGCGGCTCAGCACAAATAATAAGTTATAATTCCCTCTGCAGATCCGGCTTTTGAATAAAGCTGATTATCTTGATCTGGGATGACGTATTTCAGTTCGTTTCGATTCAGCATGTTTCTACCTAGGATCTCGAATATTATTGTGCTCACTGCAGGACATTCTGAGGTGATATGCGTTATTGGTTCGCTTGTTTCCAAGCACAGTTTGAACCCATCAGTCTCTTATTATGTAATAACTTGTAGAAAACAAGTAGGTATGCACAGAATTGAATCATCCAATCAGAGTAGTATGTACTAGGTTCTTTAAGGTTTGTTTTGATATATCTTCAAGAGAGACGTTCGAATGTTTCAAGCCTTAAATGCTCAATCAAAATGAGTTTAGTATACAGGGTGGCCATTTGAAAACGAAACAGACGAGATTACAGACGAAATAAAGTTTTTCGATAGAAATGCTCGGACAGGTCGATTTCTGTTTCGAGGGGGACAACTTAAGATGTAGGTTACGGACGCATAGCGCTTCAACCCTTGCTGCTACAACCCCCACCCCCAATTTTTGAATAGGGAAGATGGGGTGAGTGATACCTCAATTTAAAGGTATTTTTATACTGATTTCAGCACAGTAATTGTTTTTTATGCATTAGTTCTCGAAATATTCATGCGTTAGTTAGTTAGGAAGGAAGCCACAGTCATGGTTGTTTTGAAGCTCAAAATGTCGATTTTTCACAAAACACTACAAGCGCCATGAAAACACCACTTCATTTTCAAATACTTAGTTAAGAATATTTCGAGAACTAATGCATAAAATGAAAAAACAATTACTGTGCTGAAATCAGTATGAAAATACCTTTCAAATGAGGTATCACTCACCCCATCTTCCCTATTCAAAATTTGGGGGTGAGGGTTGTAGTAGCAAGGGTTGAAGCGCTATGCGTCCGTAACCTACATCTTAAGTTGTCCCCCTCGAAACAGAAATCGACCTGTCCGAGCATTTCTATCAAAAAACTTTATTTCATCTGTAATCTCGTCTGTTTCGTTTTCAAATGGCCACCCTGTATGTATCTCTAATTTCATGTGATTCCTCATTTTGTAAAGGGCATCGTATGCGATACCCATAAAAGGGAAAAAGACATTGTCGATATCAGCTTCGAAGCAACTTTGATCAATTGTGCCAGAGTCTGTGGAGGATTATGCAAACTGGGTAGTCCTCTTTCCAACAAATCCCAAAAATATTCGATGGGTTTTAAATCCCATGAAAGGGTGTTCGCGTCTACTTCTTTGAGAAAGTTCATGCAAGATCGTCCTAAAAGATGCCTCTCAAGATCAAAACCAAAGACGACTCCCTCAAGATGGCATAGACCTGATATAGGTATTTCGAATCGTCACTGAAGATGACATTATGCCATTCTGCCTTGTTCAGTTGTCTGAATAGCCTTTGCGTCTTGAGGCTTTGTGATACGAATTACGAATACCAGATTGCTTTCTTTATGTTTCTCTATCTTTTTCTGTTCAAATAGGATAAACAAATGCATAAACATGAAATGTGTGAATAGAAAAAGATAGGACAAAAAAATTCTGGATGTGCAACATATCTCTCACTGTCGAACAAAATGATAACTGAAAATATCTGTACTAATAAGCTCTCAAAAACCAATTTCTTCACAAAAACAAATATGTATATCAAATTTTATTTTTCGAAAGTTATATAAAAATACGCATTAATTGCTCCATAACGCAGTATAAAAATTACACTGTCTTCTAAAATATCTCTTGGGTAGAAATTGAATGAACTTTATTCTATTTCCACTTTTAATTATTCAATATAATGTACCGGGTTTTTCACCATAATTTGACCCCCCCTTTAACTTTGTTACTAAAAGAGGTACAAAAAAATGTTTTCACGAAATCGACTAATGTTTTTTAAAATGATTTCACAAAATGAAATATATACAGAGTGGGCCACATATTGATAGCAACTTCATTCTTTCAAATGGAACACCCTGTATATTTTTCTATATTTGAATAGCTCTTTTTTCCCTGATTTCAAATATTTAATAATTTTGGCCTATCTCTCTTATTCTGAGTACCACAGAGTTTCAAATTTTAAGAACCACCTGGCATGCTCAGTAATCAGTTTTCAAGTGGTAGGCTGCGATAACTCAAAAAAGATCATTTTGAGTTATCGCAGCCTACCACGTGAAAACTGATTACTGAGCATGCTAGGTGGTTCTTAAAATCTGAAATTCTGTGGTACTCAGAATAAGAGAGATAAACATATATTATATATTTGAAATCAGGGGAAAAAGAGCTATTCAAATATAGAAAAATATACAGGGTGTTCCATTTGAAAGAATGAAGTTGCTATCAATATGTGGCCCACTCTGTATATATTTCATTTTGTGAAATCATTTTAAAAAACATTAGTCGATTTCGTGAAAACATTTTTTTGTACCTCTTTTAGTAACAAAGTTAAAGGGGGGGTCAAATTATGGTGAAAAACCCGGTACAATATCTGAAGAAACTAATGTGTAGCGAAACAATTTTTATATCAAATAATTAAAAGTGGAAATAGAGTAACTGTCATTTAATTTCTATCAAAATGAATTTCCATCAAGTGAAGATCGAATCTATCCAAAATCTCTTCGGTGATGCGTGCCTCCATTTATATTTTCAAATCGTATTTATGTTGGAAAAAAAACGTCACAATGAAAGCGAGAGGAATTCTCAGATAAACACAAACGTTCGGAGAAAAAATATAGCGCCGCCAACCGGGTCATTCGTGTTATTGTTTATGTAAAATGGCCCTCGAAAAATCGCGTGTGAATTTTGGACGTGGTTCGCGTGCTCTTGACCCATTAATTTCCATTGTTAACGTGGAACTGTCACATCGGATGGCTTTATGAGGCGGAGAGAACAGATTACGGCGAAGACATTAATTTCGGGTAGGTACTTAATTATATTTAGTTTTTTCTTCTCAGATAAATTTAGGCTTTTTTTTTAGGTAATTTTAGGTTAGGTCAGACCACCGAAATTTCCTTTCGATTTTCAAATAAAAAATGGAAGAGAACAAGTTTGGAATCATTACGAGTACTCTATTCGAAAAACATTTTGAAATTTTTTATCACATAAAATACAAGGTGATTCACCGCGTTGGCCTATTAGAAGTTTATCGAACACTAATCATAATTTTGAGCTGCAAATTTGCATATTGGTGTTTGAGACAATGATCTTTCTTACTTGAATATTTGAAGATCTCTACAACTTCCGATTATACCGGAAATAGACTACTACTTCCTTATTTCAAATGGCAAACCCAATACCTATATTATTGCATCATTAGATAGCTTTTTTCATGAGTTCATGGAATTCTTATAAAAAAAATGGTGGCGATGAGGACTCACATTTTTTTATTATACAACTCATGTTCTGATGAATCAATAGAATCCGTAATAATAATTATTGATAAGTGAATATACTACTTGACGACGTGGTATAATCAGTTTGGTGTTTCGCTTCCTGCCATATTGTGTTTATTTCCATAGTAACATTCTTGGACTTTCGCCAAAAAATAAAAGTCAAGCACAGTGAAATGTCATTGAATTATCAAAATGCAGTGCTTTGGTTATAGTTATTGAAATTATTCGTTATATAATCTTAACGAATACCACTAGAGCATAGACAATATATTTCGATTATATGAACCTCTTCACTCGACGTAATTCGCGAAACACCATTCGAGCTGCGCTCTCGTGATGTTTCGAGAATTACGTCTCGTGAATCAGTGTATAATCGAATATTGTCTATGCTCTTGTGATATCATAACTGAATATTCCAGCAGAAAAAGCTTTTTTCGGCAACCGTCCGGGAAGTGCTCACTTCCCGGACGCTTCTTCTCTGAGAAAGTAGCATTTCCCGGCCTAGTCCGGAAAGTACGTACTTCCCGGACTAGGCCGGAAAAGAATCATATAATCCATAGCAACCGAGATAACGGCTGACAGTTCATATGAAATTAGTTGTCAAAAATTTGCATGTTTTTTTATCGCAATCGCAATAAAATATGGAAAGCAGCAGCGATAGTGTTATTTTACATGGTTGCCGAAAAAATATTGTACGCAACACGCCCGAAAATGTTTCTTTTGTACTCACAGACTATTTTTGTCTATTCGTCCAAAAAAACCATATTTTCCAGACTTGTTACGTAAATTACTATTTTCGAAATATTATTTTTCTTTTTCGATTCTGCAAATACGTAGTATTACAAGACTGTTTGCGGTTTGGACCAAAAATGTACAGGATGTTTATAAGTAGATCATGAACTTGGACAACTCAAATTCATCAAAACCCAAGATTTTCAGATTAGAACCATTTATTTTTTATTATTTCAGTCGATTCCACGTACAAAAATAATGCAAACCCTTTAACCCCAAACTTTAAATGAGGAAAAACCGGAATGTATAACTGTGTGGAGTAATTAAGTATGACTTCCGTAAAATACAGAAAGAAACTAAAATTCGATGTTACATAACTAAATTTTACATTAGAATAAACAGTGTTATGAACATGGGCTCGAAAACGCTTCGTTTTAGAGATACAGGGTGTTTCTTGCAGTCCTATTTTTTCGTGATGATTGTACGAGTTTATGAATCATTTCTACATGTCGAGAAAATGAGTAGCATAACTAATAATTCATTTATTCTTCATAGCCCAATATCCATCAAAGTGTGATTCATGCCTTGAAAGCTCCACTAGAAACAAGTTACTGAAACAAGGGTGAAATTCAATAATGAAACGCATATTCATTTTTAATATTATATAAACCTCCTAAATTCCCCTCTTCAATTCCATCGAAACATTCCCCCTTTCGTTATCGAAAACTCGCATCAGATTAAAGTGGACCATAGACCATAAATATTATGTCACAACAAAAGAACTAGAGAAAATTTAAGAAATCTATCAGAAAATTCAGTCAATATTTCAGTTAAAACTGATCCGCTAGAGTTGAGATTTTCGTGTATTCAAGTATGTAATTGGAAATATTTCAACTCCAGAAACTTGAGCCCAAATTATGAAGATTCAACTCGAATTAGCTAGAAAAAATGCTTTTTATGTCTGAGATATAAGTTATTTGTGAACTGTACAGGGTGGGCAAATTTCGATGTTTTAGCACTACAACTTTAAAATCAGAGGAGATAGGCATTGCCGAATATAAGAATAATATCGTCGGCTAAATCTGCTATGTCCATAATGAACAGTTTTACAGGAGACCAAAAAAACCGTACAGTAAGTGTTATAATAATAATAATAATAAGAGAGTTTATTCATGAAAATACATTCAATAGAGTTTATTGAATGTATTTTCAAAGAGACCAAAAAAACCGTACAGTAAGTGTTATAATAATAATAATAAGAGAGTTTATTCATGAAAATACATTCAATAAACTGAATGTATTTTCATGAATAAACTCTCTTATTATTATTATTATAACACTTACTGTACGGTTTTTTTGGTCTCCTGTAAAATTGTTCATTATGGACATAGCAGATTTACACTCTTAGCCTTAGAGAGTTTATTCATGAAAATACATTCAATAAACTCTATTGAATGTATTTTCATGAATAAACTCTCTTATTATTATTATTATAACACTTACTGTACGGTTTTTTTGGTCTCCTGTAAAATTGTTCATTATGGACATAGCAGATTTACACTCTTAGCCGACGATATGCCAAATAGTTCATAAATTTTGAAATAAAACACCCAGAAGACATATTTCATCTAGGTAATTTAGGATTAAATCGTCATATTGAGGTCTCAAGGTTCCAAAAATGAAATATTTCCAAATTCGTTACAAGCAAAATTGAAAACATTGCAAAATCGAAAAAAAATGTATATCTTCGCTAATACTGATGATACAGCTATGAATTTTGAAACATTTTCTTGCACTTTTTACGTAGAATCCGATGAGGAGCTCGTCTTTTCAGCAGGATTTTTAATAACGAAGGTATGAACCAAAGTTAGATATTTTCAAATGGAAATACTAGATTTCTGTTTCATTTTTTGGAAGCTTAATTTTCACTAATTTCAAAAATATACAACATCATATGGTTTGCATCAATATGAATAATAGAAAATGGTCAAAACAAAAACCTTTTTTTCATCCAAGCGTCTCAATAGTTCCAAATGTTGATGAGCACAGAAAATTTAGCTTTCAGTCTCTTTACATCAATGTCTTTAGTTCTAAGCCTTTAACCAATTTCTACAAAATTCTAATTTAGATATTATGCTTCATAATTATTTTTATCTCAAAATGTATTTGGAAATAACGAAAGTCGAAAAGATCCACATGATCGACTGTTTCAATCGATACAGTTGTAATGAGATGAATACATCAGAAGATTATTTTTATATGACTCCAGAATGAATACGCACAAGTACCAATCAACTTCAAATAATCCATATATTATTATCACAACAATTCAATAAAGAAAGGAACAAAGAAGAACTTAAGACTGGATAGTGAATACAAACCATACTATGTTGCATATTTTTTAAATCAGAAAATCAAGCTTTCAAAAAATGGCACAGAAATCTATAAGTGTTCCCATTTGAAAAAACATTGGGTCACAGCTTCGTAATTGAAAATCCTGTTGGAAAGGCGAGCACGCCACTGGATTTTTACGTAAAAAAGTGCCTGTTTAATGTTTCAATTTCAGAGCTCAATCATCAGAATTAGCGGGTATATAAATTTTTCTTCGATATCGCCATTTTTCCAATTTTCGCTTATAACTCGAAAACAAAAGAAGTTGACGAAAAATGAATACTACTCTTGTTAGTTTCTCATAAAAAGAGAGCCAGAATGGGGTAGTATCAGATTTTGTCCATCTCTTCTGATTCACAAGTTGTAGTGATACAACATCGAAATTCGCCCACCCTGTACAATAATATGGACCGTCTATGGGCTGCTTAAAATTAATTTCGACTTCAGCCTGTCGGGCATGCGCC
The DNA here is from genome assembly GCF_914767665.1 of Harmonia axyridis. NCBI lineage: Eukaryota > Metazoa > Arthropoda > Insecta > Coleoptera > Coccinellidae > Harmonia > Harmonia axyridis. The sequence continues at coordinate 29,431,786 of NC_059503.1, forward strand.
CCAACTTATTAAATATAACTCAATATGTCGCCCCGCGTGCATCTCAACCAACCTGTTTCAAGTTCTCGGGTGTGCCGCACCCTAACAACCCCCCAAAATCCGAAAAGGAAACACGCGTCATAATTAAACCGTGGCCGCCAAAACTCTGAACGTAATCACGCAACCTGTTTATACAAGCGGAGGCCTTCCGTTTCCTGTGCCCTCCTTCAACGTGTCCGCAAAGTTGTCTTTCTATATTTGGACGAGACGTTGAAGACGAGAAGGAAATATTCCGAGCATCTGCTTGTAGAACGGATTTCGTTTATTCATGTTACTAGCTTGTTTCGAAGATATTCGGCATTATCATAATATCCCAAGACTTAAAAAAAAAAGGCGACTATTATTAAAGGATTTGGCCTAGGTTTCGGTCATTTACATGGCCATCTTCAGGGCACTGGAAACAATTTTTTTACATTAATAAAGACTATTTAAAACCAAAAAAAAACTCATTAGTTATCCAAATCTGAACTTACAATTAATCTGAACCTAACAATGAAAAGTTAGGCAGAACCATAACAATGAGAGTCGCATTCAGTCGACCACAACAGCGTTGTGTTATAGCTAACACAACGCTGTTGTGGTCGACTGCAGTTTTAGTAGTTTAAATTTTTTGTCGGTGTCAATTTTCATAGTTTCTGAGTGTTTACGTTCTTGTTGCCATGTGTTTTTACAGATATCTATTGTACTTTTAAGATAATTGAATTGTGTATTATACCTATTTTTTAGATTTTGATTGTATGACCAGAAACTTTTATTAAAAGGTGACTCTGATTGTTATGGTTCTGCCTAACTTTTCATTGTTAGGTTCAGATTAATTGTAAGTTCGAATTCAGATAACTAATGAGTTTTTTTTTGTTTTTGATAGTCTTTCGTACTGTAAAAGAATTGATGGCCATGTAAATGACCGAAAGCTAGGCCAAATTCAATAAAGAGCTTAATAAGATCTTTGAGTGACTTTATACCTAATACATTATTCCTATGATCTTGTTACAAAGTCGATAATTCTTTACTTGCAGTGACTATTATTATTTTCGAATTAATTATATAAAACATACAACTCATGTTCTAATGCACCAATAGAATCCCTAAATTTTCCATAGTTACGGCGTACTGATAAGTGAATATACTACTTGTATTGACGACGTGATATAATCGTTTTCGAGTTTCGCCTCCTGCCATATTGTGATCATTTCCATAGTAATATTCTTGGACGTTCGTCAAAAAATAAAAGTCTAGCTCAGTGAAATGTCATTGAATTATTAAAATGCAGCAGTTTGGTTAGATTAATTTAAATTATTCGTTATATAATCGTTACGAATACCACTAGAGCATAGACAATAAATTTCGATTATAGGAACCTCTTCACTCGACGTAATTCGCGAAACACCACTCGAACTGCGCTCTCGTGATGTTTCGCGAATTACGTCTCGTGAATCGGTGTATAATCGAATATTGTCTATGCTCTTGTGATATTTTAAATATCAGAATATTTTTTATTTCCAGACAATTTGATGATACTCCCGAGAGCTTTAGCTCCATGGATTCATTCTTTGATTTATTAATGCCCATATGGTCGAATTGAATGGTCCTGAAATACAAATTACTCGTGATGAATTACAGAAAATAATAGTCGGGTATTTTTTATCGTCGAGTGATATTCAGGATTATATCATTAACACCTCAAAATCATCGGCTATCCTAAAAGTAGGGATAGTCATACGAAATTCCTGATTTTTCCTCCGACAATAAGATTGAAATAAAAACTTAACTTCTAAACACCAGATCTTAGCAGGAAGCTATAGTACTCCAATTCCTATTCAGCGAAGTTGATGTATTCTTTTTCTATATTTTTATTTCTATATCTCAAGGAAGTACTTCTTGATATTCTTCAATTCCAAGAGGTTTCTATTGTTCCAATCCCACAGAAGGTTCGAGAATCCCGACACAATTCTCGCCGATAAATTAAATTCTAAACCTCAAATTAAACTAGTAGTGACTGAAATCTAAAACAAGTTACGTATCTTTCCTGAAGTCCCGATAATTATTGAAAATCTTTCAGAAAATTCTCTCTTCTTCCTTCTCTAGATACGCGCATCTGCATCCCGACCAATGGCATACGATGAATTGACAAATTACCGCGTCTATGATAATCCCAGTAGCGTAAAATGTTTTGAAGCGTGCAAAATCGTTGCAATAGTTGTCCGCCTATGTAGACCAACGTGATTGCCAACATCCACAGAGGATAGGCACCATCAGAGGTCTATCCGTTCGTTTTCCTGTTTACGGACAGATGTATTGAATCGTATTTGAGGACGAATTTGTAATCAGTGACTCGAAACTCGCCGTTTGAGACCATATTCGGCTCAATATCGAATATTAGGATGTTGACGCTGTTTGCAAAAAGCTCAATAGCTCTTACTTCGTAGTTCACTTCCTTTGCGATCTATCCTGAGCATCTATTACAGCTTAGTTTATAGTCACCTATCTTACAACATCCTGCTGTGGGGTAATTCATCGGACGTTGGCAGAGTTTTTGTTCTGCAGAAGAGGATTCTGCGTATGATATTTGATATCCCGCCGAGGACCTCCTGTAGACCGTTTTTCATTGAAAATGGTCTTCTCACTCTGGCCTCGATTTTCATTTACAAATGTTTGATTTATACCAAGGAAAACGAATGAAACATGAAAACATGACCAAACTTTCGAGCTTTCATAGCTACAGTACAAGAAATTAGGGATTATTGTGTATACCAAAACATAATACTTCGATTCGAATTTTCACCAATGTATCAGTGTATAAAAATTTTTAATCCAGAAAAACTGACTGTTTGGTGCGCTTTATGGGCTGGTGGAATCATTGGCCGTACTTCTTCAAAAACGATGATGGCCAGAACGTTACAGTCAATGGTGATCGGTATAGAGCCATGATTACTAACTTTTTCATTCCTGAATTGAATAACCATGATGTCCAAGACGGCGCAACATGTCACACAGCTCGTGCCACAATCGATTTATTGAAAGACACGTTTGGTGACCGCCTAATTTCACGTTTTGGACCTGTGAATTGGGTCCAAGATCTTGTGATTTAACACCGCCAGACTACTTTCTGTGGGGCTATGTAAAGTCATTGGTCTATGCGGATAAGCCACAAACCGTTGACCATTTGGAAGACAACATTCGCCGTGTTATTGCCGATATACGGCCACAAATGTTGGAAAAAGTCATCGAAAATTGGACGTCCTGATTGGACTACATCCGAGCCAGCCGTGGCGGTCATATGGCAGAAATCATATTTAAAATGTAATGCCACAAAATTATCTTGCGGATAGATAAAATTCATGTCAATCGAATAATCCATCGTTGTTTTATTGCAATTTAAAGTTCTATAGCTCTGAAAAAAAACACCCTCTACTTTGATTTTTTTTTTGCTTTTGACTTTCCCTATAAATTTCTATCTGACTGGATGAATGAAGTATTATTATTATTATTATTATAACAGACACCGCGGCCGAATCATAGACCGATCTGATCAGAAAAAACGGGCGCTCAAAAATAATCACCACTCGCGGACGAAAACCCCGTGCTAACGAAATTCGACGGTGCGTCCCGAACCCTCCTACCCCTAAACAGCGATCGATAGGGCGTGACGACAACACACCTCCGCGCGGTAATTTCCAATTCGGCCCTGCAAGAACAACAACAACCGATGATGCACAATCACGACCTTCCGGTCTACGGGCGGACGCGCGGGAGAGCGTGCCGCAGCCGTTTAACGCGATTCACCCCCCCCCCCCCTTCTACACCTCCGCCCCTGCCGCGGGGCAGATGCTCAACACTTCCGGCGGCATTCCATATTTCACGGACGGTCGCATAATCGACTACGCCGCCGGCTTAATTGGGGGGCGGCGAAGTGCGCGGACGGTAATTATCGCGCGGGTACGTGTCCGGTCGGATTTACGGCCGCGGCGGCAGGGTCCCCGCTTCGGCACGAGAGAGGGCTCTGGGGAGGCGCGCGAATTTATGAATATTGTTCGACGTGTTCGGTCACGTTTCAATGTTGACGTTGGATGTTTGTTTGAATTGGGGTTTAATGTATTTTGTCCTTGGGTTTTTTTTTTAATTGCTTCAAGGTTTTTATGAATCGAATGTTCGGCTATTGTTGGAAAATTTAAGAAAAATTTACAGTCCATTCAGGAATTTTGACATCCCGGGTGGCTGTGAAAAATCGAAATTAAGTTGGTACTGGCTCATTCAGTAACATTTTGAATTGCAGATTTCGGGTTGGCATTGGAAATGTCATTGACAGGAGGTTAGATTCAGTTCAGTTTGTTTGTGTTATTGGTATTGATCCGAGAAGTTTTAAAACTAAAAAGTTGTATCAATTTCAAACATACATTAATTAGTTCATTCAATTATTTCTCACAGTACTGTTTGAAAAAAGAAGAAAGCAATTCATTACAGCCTGTATTATTAGCGGAAGAAAACCTGTGCGATACGATTTCACCTTCAAAGAATCATTGAATGATTTGATTATTAACAAAAGCAACCAATATATCAGTCTGAATAAAATTTGACCAAAAAGCATCTGGATTTTAATTAATCAAAGACAACATTACATACAATTAATTGGTTACAAGTTCAAAACAGTTAATAAGAGAAAAATTCTTATTGATAAAAAGTTGAGTATGATATTATGGTGAATACAGAGAATATTTGCAACAAAATGTGAAATTCTGGAGGAAAATTGATTATTTGAAAATGGCAGTCTTATTCAACAGTGAATTCTAGAAAGAAAACAAAAAGTTTTTCAAGTATATTCAAGGGTAAAAGTAGAAGGAGCGCTATTTTGAATGCTGGATTGATGGATTTTTACCTGGATATTTTGTTTTGATAGTGGTGATCATTAGGATTATATAAATCTATGAAGGGGGAATTATTTTATAATTGGGTAAATAAATTAATACTTTTTCTGTAGATACTTAGAATTATGTGTTCACAGATCAAATGATGAATTTAAAAAATTCATGGAGCATGACCGAAGTTATATTATATTAGGCTATATGAAAAAGACCTGTAAACAAAGTCTTGGCATTGCATCTATAGTTTATTTATATTCTATTTTGAAATTAAGTTTTGTTTTATCTGTTTTTTGTTCTTCAATGAGTAATCCTAAAATTTAATAATTTCTAATTGCTTCATAGAATTTTTACTGAATATTTAATCGAAAAATATATTCAGAAGAGTATATTTGAGAATTTCTTCACCTCCTAACAGAATGCATTAAAATTTTAAAATCCCAATTTGAGAATAATTTCATGCAAAAATGCTTTTAGTGAGTGAATCAAAGCTGTTATGGGTAAAATACTTCATGTAATTTGATAGTATAAAAGCATTTCAATAAAAAATAGAAAACTTGAGTGTACAAATATATCTATATTTTTCATACAAGCTTAATCAATCATTCACGTCATGAACAGTTTCAATAAATAGTGAGTTTAGAAATTAATTTACACATTGGCTGATAAATTGGTTCCAATTTTGAATGTTACAGTACATTTATATTGAAATTCTTCATATACTAAATGAGTCCTTTAAATTTTATTTCTGTCTCATTATGATTTTGTCAATTCATTCACTTAGCCACTCAATTCAAATTATCAAGACGTTTTTTCTGATTGCTTCACCAGTTCAGCTACCACAGCTAAAATGATCCATAATCGCTGGGATAAAATAACACGTTCAGAGTTATACGATTAGAATTTTGCACACAGTGTCCATAAAGAGCCTCTGGTGAGAAAGAATATGCATATTTTAATGATCTTTAATGGGATCTTTCATTGGCGACTCTTAAATGAATGGATATCTCTTCTCTTCATTGGAGTTGCTTGAAATTTGAAGGCATTCCACTTTATTTTTTCGTTATCGAATCTGAATTCCCATATATCCAATCATGATTGTATACCTGCCTTCCTAATTTCGAAATTTTGGGTTCTTTAAGATAGAAAAATGATATGAATAATATTTACTAATTATTTCTATGATGAACCATAGCAATTTTTAGTGATATTTTTGTAACTAGAAACAATGCCGCGACTAGATGTTCAAAGCCTGCTTCGATGTCAATAATTCCTGAAGGGACTGTACATTCCCGAAATTAAGTCGAGGGTCGATGTTGTGAACAGCTTCCAAGTATGTACCTGTACCTCTATTCCGTCTGCATTCAAAAAGAGTCATTTCATGTTTTGATAACTGGTCAAGTGTTGTTCGTACTCGTGCTCGTACATCCATAGAGGAAGCCTTTGACTCTGGTACCCACGCAATACGAATACTATGATTCGAAATTTCTTCTAAATTCAAAGGCGATTGTTCACGTCTCGTTGCTAGATTAGATAGTTTAGGTACTTTATCCTCATCAGCACAAGTGAAATGATGTTCGGTTTGGGATTGTGTTTTGTCTTCTTAAGACGTTTTTATTTGCAGCCTGTCAGTCAAACTTTTAATTGAAGTTCGTAATGTTGATTTGCTATGAAGTAAAAATGTATCTTCTTGACCATTTGTAGACATTGACTGTTATCCAAAAATTCCAGATATTTGCCTGGGTTTTCTAAATACGGTACCATACTTCTCATTAATGAACGGCGCTCTTTTATCCTAGAAAATGAAGCTTTAACCATTTCTTTACTCAATGTCGAGTTATAATGACTTTCCAATTTGCTAATCATGAATCATAGTGTAGTTTCAGAAGTAATTAGTGTTGCACCTTCGTCCGTAACTTATGAGTGGTTTATTGCTTTCTGGGACGTTTCAAAAGATGTTTGTGCTTTTATTGTCTTATATGAAATTTTAATATTGAAATTAAGCAATTTGAATTTCAGACGGATACCGCATTTGCCTTGTATACATAGGATACACAGAACAAAATCAGTTCTCATAACTCATGGAAGTTCTAAGCTTTATAAAGGCCTAGAAACAAAGATGGAAAACATAAAAAACTGATTAAATGATAATAACAACAAATAAATACATTAAGAGCATACAAAAAATTTTTAGTACATTCAGTTTCGAGAAGCTAAGAAGTTAATGGGCGAAATTTTATTTTCCTGATAATTTTATTTACCACGAATATCACGCTCAAACATTTCGTCAGAATTTCCGAAATAACTCCAAAACGAAAAGGGATAGTTTCCAAGGTAAGTTCGGATCCCGATCTCGTTATGTTTTTCTTATAATTTCATGTCGATAAAATCTAGTTTTGAACTTATCAGGAAATGAAATTACGAACAGCCGAACCATAGTATATATTATACTATGTTCGAACCTAGCCTTGAAATTTTAACTAGGAACTATCTTCACTGGAATATTAGGTTTTTTCGAAATCCTTAGTTTTGCCTTCCATAATATGTTTCGAATGTTTATTCTGTAGTAGTTGTTGTACATTTTTTGGTTTACGTAGGTACGTATAAAGATATTTTCTAGATTAAATGATTTGATACATCAGAATATGAGTGATTAAAATAAATTTCGAATTTGGAAAAATTACTTTAGAACTCAGGAAGAGCTTTGTATCACTGGACGAGACAGCTTTACTATCTAGTTCAGAATATTCACAATGCCTTGGAGCGAAATAACGTTATTGATCATATTCAAAAATTTTTTCTAGGAAAACTGGACGTGTGCCAAGAAAAATAAAAACGCTCCAGTAATGTAAACTCATGGTAGAATCTGAAGCAGGTAGCGAATTTTCGAAAACGGGATGTACAGGGTGTTTTTTCAACCTGTAAATATAATCTGAATTTATCATAATTCCCACTCTGTATTTTTGAAAGTGTTGGAATTATTGGAAGTAGACAATCATATTGTTCTACACTGAAAATTTCATCAATATTGATCAAACCACACCAAAGTTATGAATAAAAGCAAAATCGCTCGAATCGGAAAAATCACTCTGTTGATTCTCAATAAAGGCCCCCAACCATAAACCAAACATTGTTTTTGAAACTGCCTTGACTTGTGTAAACTTCTCCTAAAATCTGACGGTCTCCTCCGGAATCACCCTGTATACTTCACCAACTTATTGAAAGCCCAGCTTGCAAAGAAGGTTTATTTTCTCTAACGTTACGTGAACTAAAAGAACGGAAACAAAATTCGTAAGATGAAATCAAATATTTGATCAGCAAGTCTTGTAGAAAGATCGTTGACGTCATTCTCCAGCCGTTGAAGAAATTCACCTTTTTGAACACTCGTTCCCGGAATAGAGCACTATTTCGTCACGTCTTCATTGTTAGATTGAAAATAATCAGATATCAGAAGGCAAATAATAGATATATCGATTCGTTCTCGAGATATAGGACGTTTCTGAAAAATACTGTTTCAAATATTTCTGTATTTCTTGGTTTCTGTTGGATATATTCGATGAATTCTAAACGTTTTTTCAGTAGTTTTTAGAATTTTTTTAAGATCTCGAACACAAACTAAGATACAGCGAAATATTTGAAATAGTAATTTTTCAGAATCGCCCTGTAACTTGAGGACAAATGAAGATATCTATTTCTATATCTGCTTTCTGATCTGATTTTTCGAGTTCGGAGGCCCTTGAAGTTTTCACTTAGTCTTGTAGTTCTCGAGATGCTTTCAGTCAGCATCGAATTTGGGACAACTGTACAGGGTGGGCAAATTTCGATGTTTTAGCACTACAACTTTTAAACCAGATGAGATAGACAAAATCTGATACCCACTTCTCGATCTCTTTTTCTGAGAAACTAACAAGGGTAGTATTCATTTTTGGCCACCTTCTTTTGTTTTCGAGTTATAAGCGAAAATTGGAAAAATGGCGATATCGAAAAACATTTATATCTCCGCTAATACTGATGATAGAGCTCTGAAATTCATCGTGTACAGATGCTACAACAGTGCTCCAATATAAACTAAATTTTCATAGTTATCCACTGAGAAATATTTGCTCTGTATCAGTAGGCGAAACTAATGTGAGTTATTTTTTCGTCCTGTATAATTTTTGTTCTGAAAATTGCTCTGGTATTCGAAGGATAATTTGATAGGTAGTTATTTGGGGTCAGAATTTTGTTTTGGTATCGGAGTATATCGTCTTTATATTGTTATCAACATCTGGGTTGAACCTTGTGTTAAACGTGCGGATTTTTCATTCAATACAACATAAAATACGGGGGGTTTCCAACAAATCCTTCACTCCTCTGTTCATTTACCTCTGTTTGAATTCCTCTCTTATACTCGGCCTCTTGTGTATGTCATTAGAGTCTCTCTGACCGGCCACAGCAGAGTGAAGATTGTTTTTTCCTGTGTCTTGATTCCCCTCCATACAAATTTTATAATATATTTTTTTTTTTTTTTTTTTTCTTCTTTTTCTAAATGTCTCAACCACAATCGAGCAACCCGTCAAGGCACCTACGTAGTGCCTCTTCCTCTTCAAGTCGAGATCCAGGGCTTGAAGCAACTCAATTGAATCAAATTCTGTCTAAATTGTCTGTACTGGACACTATCGCGGAGGATGTCGCTTCGATCAAGTTGGCCCAAGTTGACCTGAGCAAACAAATGTCGGCTTGCTTGGAGTCGATTGAAGCGCACAGTAATATACTGAGTCAGCATACCACCATGTTAGAAAAACACCATACTGAAATTGAATTACTTAAGGACTCTAATCACTCTCTGAATGATGAAATTGCAAATTTGAAGTTGAAATTTGATTGTGTGGATGTTGGTGAGATGAGGAACTCATTGGAATTGCTAGATGTTGAGTTGAAAAATTGGAGAGCCAAAACAGCCGCTGAAGTAGGTACGCCACCTAAAGTCAACGCTATAGATTCCGGTGAGGTCCTGGAACGTGTGAGGAGAGCAAACAACATTCTTATCCGAGGTTTACCTGAGACCAATGGCGACGATACTGATAGATCTATCATCCTGGATGTTGTGGGCAGGTTGGATGTCACTGCGGTTTCCGAAGTTTCAGCCGTTGGTCGTGTTGGTGTGGTCAAAGATGGGTATCCTAGACCTATTAAAGTAGGATTCAGGGATTCTAGTCACCCTCGTAGAATACTGAGAGATAAGAAACTCTTATCTCAGCATCCAGACTATAAAAGTTTGATCATAACGGACGACAAAACGCCACAGCAGTATAGAGAACTTCAAACTGCTCGAATTGAATTGAAAGCAAAACGGTTGGCAGGTGAAACCGATCTAACCATTAAATACATTAAAGGCATGCCAACTATTGTGGCGGTGAATACAGCGAATACACGGGAACAAAAAAACTAGAAAGACATCTAATTGAATGGCCTATCATATACTCGAATCTTGCCTCCTTACCTGCAAAATTTAATGAACTACTTGTCTTGGTTCGAGAAATGCGGCCATCTCTCATCTTTATTACAGAAACTTGGCTTCACCCTGGGATCCCTGATGGTTGTTACAAAATACCTGGTTATTCTATCTATCGTAGTGACAGTGTAACTACCCCTGGTCATGCTGGAGTATGTACATATATTCTTGCTGACATTTTGAAATCCTATAATGTGACTGAATTTTCCTTCAATACACCGGGCCTAGATAATATTTTTATTGATATCCAATCGAAAGATATTTCACTTAGTGTAGGCTGCATCTATCGTCCACGCGCTTCTATATATGATCAACTGATATTTGACTATTTAGAAAATATGTCTTTAAATAAGAAAAACGTGATTATTACTGGGGACTTTAACTTCGGCGATATTCGCGAGTGGCCTCCGAAGAATCTGCCTTCACATGGCTCCCCTGCTTTTCGCTTTGTTGAGATGTTGAACAAAAGTAACTTTAATCAGGTTGTCAATGAGGCAACCAGATTCAGAATAAATCAGACCCCTACCACACCAGATCTGATACTTGTTGATGATATTGAACTATTATCCGACGTACAGTATCTTCCACCAGTGGGAAAGTCTGATCACCTTGTGTTGTCGACTAAAATTCAATTCCATACGTGTGAGAGAGCAGCGGTTCAGGAGAGGAAGATGAAGCTCACCGACTACGAGGAGGTTAAACAAATACTCTCGGAAATAGACTGGTCTACAATCCTGGATGGAACAGATGTGGATGTTATGTGGAATAAGTTCCACAGAATTGTTTTGGATATTGTAAGTAGGTGCACAACTGAAAAAGTCATTAGGTCTAACCCCAAAAAACCATGGATTGACGGCAGAATTCTTGGAATGATCAGGCTCAAGAAGAGGTTGTGGCAGCGCTACAGACGGAGTCATGCAACCCATGATTTTATAAATCATCGACAGTATTCAAACTACCTCTCCTCAACAATTCGCGAAGCCAAAAAATCTTTCGAGGGAAAACTAACACAGGCAAAAAATAGGAAAACATTTTATAGGTATGTTCGAAGCCAACTCAACTCAACCGTATCTACGCCAACACTACGTGAAAACGACACCCTACTGACTGATCACGAACGAATAGCAGAGATCTTCGCAGAAACATTTTCTGGAAACTTCTCGAGTGAACCAAATACTCCTTTGCCTCGAGTGAGAGCACCAAGAAATGGACACAGTTTAAGTGAAATAAAGGTGGATGAAGGAATTGTGGAGGGGCATCTTCTCGGTCTTGATGCGAACAAGTCTCCAGGTCTTGATGATGTCACGTCTACTTTCCTCAAGTTATGTGCTCCATTTGTCAGTTCACCATTGACTAAAATCTACAAGCTCTCACTCTCAACCGGAACTCTGCCTGAGTCTTGGTCTTACTCTTCTGTAACTCCTATTTTCAAAAAAGGAGATAAACATTGTCCTCGGAACTATAGACCAATCAGTTTAACTTCTGCAGTGCTGAAGGTTCTCGAGAGAGTCATCTCCTCAGAACTTCTGGAATTTCTGCTGACAAGCTCGGTTATTCCTAAAGAACAGCATGGTTTTATTCCGGGAAGGTCTATTTTAACCAATCTGTTGACATGTGTTGATACGTGGACTATTGAATTAGATCGTAAGAATCCGGTGGACGTTATCTATCTGGATTTCTCCAGCGCATTTGACAGGGTGCCGATTAGAAGGTTACTTCATAAAATGGAACACTTTGGTGTTCGAGGCCGTCTACTTGGCTGGATGGAGACATTCCTTTGCGGACGTTCCTTTTCGGTCAAGGTTGGTGCTGCGCGCTCTTCATTCAGGCCAGCTTCGAGTGGTGTTCCTCAAGGCTCAGTTTTAGGCCCTCTACTGTTCCTGCTATACGTCTCTGAGTTGCCCAGCCTGATATCGTCCACTAGTGCTTGCTATGCCGATGACATGAAATTCTTCAACAACCCGTTTGAATTTAGTAGTGTCCTACAAAATGATTGTGATGCCATATTGAGGTGGACTGAAGAATGGATGTTACCCCTCAATCTCGCGAAGTGTCGAGTGTTACATCTTGGTCGAAACAACCCCAGAATGAAGTATTATTTAGATGGATATCTGATAGAATCCTGCGACTCACACAATGATTTGGGTGTTGTAGTGGATAGCAACCTAACATGGAGTTCACATATATTGCACTGTACAACCAAGGCCAAGAAATCCCTGTACATGGTTCAAAGATGCTTCAATCGGTGTAGCTGCCAGACCTTGTCTTCTCTATATAAGACTTACATACGTCCGATACTGGAGTTTGCTGGACCGGTGTGGCATCCTACTTTCAGGCAGGATGAACTTCTATTGGAGCAGGTGCAGCGGAGGGCGACCCGGATTCCTTTTGGCAATGTAAGACCAAGTTATGAGGAACGGTTATCCATGATGAAACTGGATAAATTCACAGACCGAAAGCTTAGGGGCGATATGATCACTGCTTTCCGAGCTATAAGAGGGTTCTTTGGGGTGGATTTATCCTCGCTTTTCACCTTCAATAGGAATCAACTGAGGGGACACCACTATAAATTGAGGAGAGAGCAATTCTTCATCCGAGGACGGGAATATTTCCTAACGAACAGAGTGTTCCTGCTTTGGAATGGGCTACCCTCCGGGATAGTGAACGCTTCTAGTGTGAACGTCTTCAAGAATAGGTGGGATGCGTGGAGGCGTGAGTGATGATTGGCCAAGACATTTTCTTTTGTTTGTTCTTTTTTCTCAACTTGTGATTTTTGGAGAGAATATTTATTAATTTTTTTTTTTTTATTTTCTGTTTACAGGAGTGTGAATTTTTTTATTTTCCTTTGCATTGAGTTATATAGATTTGTCTCAACTCAATTGTACACTATAATAATAAAATTAAAACATTATACAGGCACTTTTTTACGTAGAATCCAGTGGCGTGCTCGTATTTTTAAAAGGATTTTTAATTACGAAGCTATTACCCAAAGTTATGTTTTTTCAAATAGAAACACTAGATTTATGTGCCATATTTTGAAAGCTTAATTTTTTCTGATTTCAAAAATATATAACAACGTATGGTTTGTATTGAAATAACTAACAGAAAATCGAGCAGAAAATGGTCAAAAACCTTTTTTTATCTAAGAGTCCCAATATTTCTATGGTTTCAACTGTTGATGAGCACGGAAAAATTGAGCTTTCTATAACAAGAGCAGTGCCCTTCCGTCAATCTGATTATTTCTATGCTTTTCACTAATTTCTACAAAATTCGAATCTAGATATATTTTATAAATTTTTTATTTAAAAATTGAAATAAGGAATAATAACAAGATCGAATGTTTCAATCGAAAGAGTTGTAATGAGATGGATGTATCAGAAGATTATTTTCATAGGTCTCCAGAATCAATACGCACAAGTACCAATCCATTTTAAATAGCATATTAAACGACGCATATATGATTGAACTCGACAATTTTATTAAGAAGGGAACAAACAAAAAATAATGTTTAACCTAATAATAACAACAATTGCACAATGCACAGTCGACACATCTTCTTGATATTTCGCACCGAATTCGATAGATGAATATTGAAACTGTGTTCAAGCAACCAAGGAAATTTTCTACGAGTTCATTTATATTTTCTAAACTATTTTTATGAAATATATCTAAGGCCTAAAATCACATTGTATATCTCAAAATAATTACTCAATTTATCATGCCAAATTTCAACAGTATTCAAAGGCGCATCGATGAACTAGCGTCGAAAGCTCCTGACATTAATTCATTGCTTTTCCGATTTTTTCCATTCAGTTTTAGCATCATGTAAACAACGTACAGAAACACAATTTACAACTGTTGAATGTTCTTTTGTTTTCCAATTTTTTCATCGGGCGTCAAAGACCTCGAAACTGCCACCAATCGAAACGAGATACTTAAATCTAAAGGGAAATTTACGAAGTGCAGTTCGGAGAATAATCGACGTCGTAAATCAGTGAAAACGGTTTCAGAACGACCGAAATTCGAATGACCCATTCTAGGTCTGGCAAGTTTCCAACAGAGTGGATCGCAGAATAAATTCGGTTTCGGAATCGATTCGGCCGATATTTTCCGACTCACGTGGCTACCTGTTACTGCCAAAACGTGCCCGTATTGTGTCTAGAAGGGAGAGCTTGAAAACGTTTTGGCAGGTAATAATTTCTGGTTGATCGTGAAATAAATATTGTTATTTCTGGATATTCGATGATATTGATGGTTATGGTACATTCACATTGAACTATAAAAAACAGTTGACGGTTGGTTAAAGGACCCCGCACGTTTCATATGGGCTTTCCGTGAATTTGGCTGAATTTTTGATATGTTGTAGTTCTTGATGAACTGATCAGAAAAGTCCTTAGCCACAAAGCTTAAAAATGGACAGTTTTCGAGATATGGAGCTTTGAAAATGGATTTTTTGCAATTTTCGGGGTTTTTGCTCATCAATCGGGGAGCTCTCATTTCCAGTTTTGATGGAATTTGGATGTTCGGCGGCCAGAACCCGACTGAGAAATGATCTTCCTTGGTTATATTGGGCACCGCCATCGATAATTTTTTATACACTGCTCCATATTGGCTATGCAATGAGATACAAAATCCAAGATCTTCCATACATCTTTTCATGCCACAAGATGACGCCAGAATAATTCACATGACCGAGAAACGACATATTGTGAGATTTTTTCAAGGGAGACCATAATAACTGAATCCTCATATATCTGATGTCCAATAATAACAAATATGTTAGCCGAAATGTTCATAACTAGGCATCGCGAGCTGTAATGGGGGAAAATGGGAAAATCATAATCATATATCTTCAGGGATAACAATTGTGATCACTATTGATGTCATTTACATATGATATGTGATTTGTTTCTCACAAATCTCGATAATCTGACAATGGGGTGCCAAGACATTTTCCTCAGAATTTTTCGAAATTGATGAAAGCATCTCACAGACAAACGAATCCGTGAAAATGTCTGCAGTTTTGATGCAATATAGTACTATACGGGTAGAATATAGAAGTCCAAGTGTTGGAAGCTAACTATGAATGGAACTTCCGATATTAACCCACGAATGACATTAATGACATTAAAAGTCATATTTGTAGAATCATGGCCACTCAACGAAAAATGAGAATAGTACTGACGATAATCAGCTTTTGAGTGGGGATTCGTAAAGCCAAGTAGCTTGATATTTCAACCAACTATTTGACTTGAAAATCAAGCTCGTGAAAAACTACATACTTGAACTTGACTTGATTTTAGATATTTATTGCTTGACTTGATATCAAGCTACTCGATATTACTTGAGCTTGATTCGCACGTCATATATTTCTGAAAGCTCGTGGGCGCTTAGACAAATTAAGGGGGTTCCCTGAACTCCGAGATCGCCAGCAGTGGCGTAACTAGATTGACTCTTGGGATTGCGTTTTCCCTACTTTGAAAAAGCAGAATCTTTCAATTTTTGTTTTCTTAATTGTTACTCGCATTTTTTTTAATTTCTTTTGATCAATGGCGGATTATATCCCCAATAACCCCATCGTTTGACCTATGATCGCCAGTGTGAATTTTTCAGTAGTTTTCTCGCATTTCTATAAAAATTTTATTATGCAGAAATCTGTTGGTAGATTTTGGTAGTTAGAAACATTTTGAGTATCAGCTCTAGCGACGGAGGAAGATGTTAACGGGACGGTTGGGAATTGTGATGCCTATACTATTCCCATGAATCAATTCATTATTC
The DNA here is from genome assembly GCF_914767665.1 of Harmonia axyridis. NCBI lineage: Eukaryota > Metazoa > Arthropoda > Insecta > Coleoptera > Coccinellidae > Harmonia > Harmonia axyridis. Next base: position 29,447,953 of record NC_059503.1, read on the forward strand.
ATTGAGGTACTGCGTGATTCTAGAGGAATCTACGCAAACATAATAAAATCATAAAACTTCTTTGGTGGCTTTCAGAACAACTACAAACGGTGAATTTACGAAGGGTATCTCATTAAAAACAGATGTCTAAATTTCAGTTGGAAATATTCCATCATTGGGTATTCTATTACGTGAAAAAATGTAACTGGAATTTCTTCAACAAATTAAAGTGGCAAAATATTCCAATTTGAATTTTCATCATGTGATATACCTACTAATTTTGAATGCAAATCTACAGGGTGATATTTTTTGTGAAACAGTATCCGTTTCTTTCCTGCAGAACTTCTTCAGTTGACTTAAACTAACAGTGCACTGGTAGTTTAGAAAATGTAAACACAAGCTTTGGTCCAGTAATACACTTTTTTGAATTTTGTAGTTTTGTCGTATCTGCTACCAATTTCGACAGAAAAATTTCAAAAAATTCTTTGTATCCCCAGGAAAATCCAAATTATTACAAATATCCAGTAAGCTGTTGTCAATAAATGAATTATAAGTTATTCACCCAATATGTAGTGAAGGTTATTAAAGATTCGATAAATAATCATCACAAAAGAGTAGGATTTCAAAAACACCCTGTATCTCGTTGCTTCGTTGGGGGCATGTCGCGTCTAGGTATAATACATTTCAACATAAGAAGCATTCAAAAAAATTTCAATGAATTATTAGTTTGTCTGGACAAAATAAATTTAGAAAAAATAGATATAATTGTACTCTCAGAAACTTTCAACCTTACTAACATTGAACTATTTTCAATAAATGGCTATGAAATATATTATAATAATTCTGTATTCAATAAGAATGATGGAACAATAGTTTATGTTCGAAAGAATTTGAATCCAAGAGTTAACTATACACAACTGAATCAAACAACTCCTGTTCGTGTAGAAATTATAATAAATGAACTTGCTCTTGGGATAACAGCTATTTACAGACCTCCTTCAACTAATTTGGGTGTATTCATGGAAGAAATGGAAAAATATTTAAGTGAACTAAAGAGGAATAGTGTTGAGATAATTGTAGGAGACATAAACATTGATATTTTGAATGGAAACGATAAAATGTCAAGTCTCTATATGAATATTTTGGGATCGTGTGGTTTTATTTCTTATATAAACAAGCCTACTAGAGTGACAGAAACTACATCAACCTTAATTGATCATATATTTGTCAGAACGCAGATGAATATTAAAAAAAATTTTAGTCTTAATCCTGTTATTTTTAAATGCTCAATGACAGATCATTATCCTGTAGGCTTGGAACTCGATTTTAAGGGAAAAATAAAAAATGAAATGAAAACAAAAGAATTTGTGGAAACCGATGTCAAAAAATTATTAACTTTGCTGAAGGAAGAAAATTGGCTAAAAGTATATGAAAGGAATAATGTTGAGGAATGTTATCAGATATTCAAGTTCACTTTAATGAATCATTTGAGCTCTTGTAGAAGAATAACACGTTTAAATAATAAAAATAAAAAACTAAAACCATGGATTACTCCTGGATTAATAAACAGTATTCGTAAGAGAGATAGGATGAAATTAGACTTAAATAAAAATTACTCAAACGAAATGAAACTTCAATATATAAATTACAGAAATTTTCTTAATAAATTACTAAGACTTACTAAAAATAATTATTACTCTAACAAAATTAAATTAGCAAAAAATGACTCTAAGAAAATTTGGCAAATAATGAATGAGGCGGTCAATGTAACAAAATCACAAAGCAAAACTGAATGCATTATCAACGAAAAAAATGAAATTTTGACCCATTCAACTGACATTGCCGACTCTTTCAATAATTACTTTTCCACTATAGGTGTTGAAATGCAGAATGAAATTAAGAAAACTAAAAAAACATACAAAAATAACATAACTAATCAGAAGACGCTTTTCCTTACACCAGTAAACTCACAAGAACTTATCGAATTAATATCTACTTTGAAGAATGATTCATCGCCTGGGGATGACGGAATTGACGTTAAGCTCATAAAATATATACATACCTATTTAATAGACCCGCTCAAATATATGATTAATCTTATATTTGAGAAAAATGAAATTCCTCAGGACTGGAAATCATCTAGCATTGTACCTGTTCACAAGACCGGCGATAAACAAATTCTACAAAACTATAGGCCCATTGCGCTTATCAATAATTTTGCCAAGATATTCGAAAAATGTTTGAAAAACCGTGTTATGAACTTTCTAGAAACGAATAATACAATTTATAAAAATCAATATGGATTTAGACCAAATTTAAGCACGGAGGACGCTATATTTAACCTAACGAATGAGATAAACACCAACTTGAACGCAAATAAAAAAAATCTGTCAGTTTTTATCGACTTAGCTAAGGCTTTCGATACTGTTCCTCATGACAAATTATTAGAAAAAATGGAATATATGGGTATAAGGGGAAGTGCAAATCTACTTTTTAAAAATTATTTATCGAATAGGACACAACGAGTCAAAATTGAAAATACTTATAGTCAGGTTAGAAACTCCACAATAGGTATCCCACAGGGTACTGTACTTGGGCCTACACTCTTTCTTATCTACATTAACGATATTGGATCGATTTTAACAAATGGTAAAATAATTGCTTACGCTGATGATACTGTTCTGACATTCGCAGGATCCACTTGGCAAGAAGTGTTTGGAAAGGCAGAAGATGGTATTAGAAATTTGTATAGCTGGCTCAACTACAACCTCCTTAGTATAAATATTCTAAAAACTAAATATATTACTTTCTCAATCTCGGCTGTTGACAGACCACAAAACACAATCTTGAAAATTCATGGCGAAGATTGTTCTAATTCTAACTGTTCATGCGAACCTATACAAAATGTCGATAACATTAAATATTTGGGTATTATCTTAGACAAACATCTGAGATGGAATGTTCATTGTAACTATATCAATAAAAAAATGAGATATTTAGTCTATAGACTATATCAACTTAGAGATATTCTCGATAAAAAACTATTAAAGATGGTCTATATGTCATTAGTAGAGTCAATTCTGAGATATTGTTTAGTTATTTGGGGAGGAGGGTTCAATAATTCTTTACAAAACATCTTGATCACTCAAAAATTCATACTGAAAATAATACATAAGAAAAACCGAACATTTCCAACTGACAGATTGTTTAAGATAGCTGAGGTGCTGCCACTTAAGGCTCTATATATTCATGCTTGCATAAATTACCTCCCTAAGATACAGCATCTTTTACCAAAGATACCTGCGCACCACACCACCAGATCAGTTTTATTGCGAACCCATCTGTACATTAAGTCACACACTCAACGAATAGTAACATACTTTGCACCTAAGTTTTACGACAAACTTCCTATTAATATAAAATCATTGATTAATAATAAACGACAGTTTAGTATACAAACCAAAAAATACATCCAAAAGAACTATAATACATTTTTAGATATCATGAAACCATAGAGTTCAATTAAAGAAGGTCTTTCTCAAACTTCCTACTACTGATCTTTTACGTGTAGTCTAATGGCGGGGCGCTTTTTCGCCTGGCTGTCTGGGGCGGTTTCCGGGCTCCTCATCTGCTCCATTCAGATTTATGCATCTGTATTATATTATGTGGTGAATGATTCACGACACAGACATGATTTCTTTCATTTCTAGTGTGGGTCATTTTACCGATGATACACTCGTTTGATTTGTTTTTTTTTTTTTTTTTTTTTTTTGTATGGTTAGGTTGAAGATGAAGACTCGTTGTACGAGTGTATGTGGTGTTAATTGTTTGTAACATTTTATGGTGAATAAATTGAATTGAATTGAATTGAATTGAATCTCGAAAACAATTGCTGGTCCATGTATATAGAACATTTTTTCTTAAAATTATCTAAGGAATCTGTCATCTTCCTTTAATCAAGGAATTTGGGATTAATAGATTCTTAATTATGATTAATAGATTCTCAAGAACCTGTGTATTATTGTAATCTTTTCAATCGTGCAAATTTGCAGTGAATCCTATTAGTTAATTTCAACCTCAACTGAAAGCTAAAAAACCTATATTTCGATTCCAACATGAACAATGTTTCATATGTAATACTAGCGTCTCATAAAGCACCTGATGAGGTCTACCAGAAAAATAGACACATTCTCTTCACTTGAACGATGAAATATCTTTAGAAGAAACACAGAATATGTAACGCGGTATGCTGCTCTATTAAAATGAATATGCATAAATAAATATATTCGTGGCCAGATGTGTTTTATTACAGCGGTATTCAATCTCAAAGGATTCATAGCAAGTTCAAAATTCCATTGCACTGTTTTATGATTTCCTATCACCTCACACACACATACACATCTTGACGCTTTGAAAATTAAATATAGGTTCTACTCTTACAAGACGAAAGTATCAGGGGTGGGTTAAAAATAAAGAATTTCATGTTTATAATCTCAAGATTTCATACTGTATGAGTTTTAAGAAACTGGACATCAATACTTCAGTTCCAAAGAGAATCCAATTTATGAATTCCATACATGAAGTGAGAATCTGGAAGGGTTGCGAAATACGATTCTACAGCTGTTATGACCTCATTCACAAACAAAATTCCTTTCCTATCCCAAAAAACTGATGCTAACACCTTCCTGGTCGATTTCTGGACACGAACTCGTTTCGAAGCCGAAGAACCAGGCTCACACCACCCTTTAGCTTCTTGTTTTGATTCAGGATAATAATAATAACGTATTTATTTCACTAGAAATCTCAAAGGGAAGTTCACCCAAAGGAGCTTTACCACTTAACCTTTGTAGTATACAAAATATACATTTCAACATAACTTATGCACAAATGTCACGCTTTAATTTCACTGATATCATAAAATAACGATCACGTTTCACAACGTGATTTGAAAATCGCAGTGTCGCTCAACTCTAATAGTAACAACTTTTATCCGTAGTGATGATTCAACGCACAAAATTCACTTTATCCTTTAGAAAACGCTCTAAATGTTGCTGAGAAAGTCGCATACGAATGTGTTTTTGTTCCATTGTTAACGCACAGGTTTTCTGAAACCCAATACTTCAGTCAAAATATTGCTTACACTACCCAATGAGATGTCTAGGACTTCTACTAAATCTCTGTCATTTACTCGACGATTTTCCAATATGATATCCTATATTATTTCTATGATTTCTGGGGTTGTTGCTGTTTTGGATGTTCTTGACGTGGATTTTCTTCAAGGCTTGTACGACCACGTTTAAATTCAACAACTCATCTTTCTACTGTACTATTAGGTGTACAACTTTGCTTCCGCCGGTTGCAATAGATGGCTGTCTGTAGCGGTAAGTGGTTGTCGAAATAAATAGATCGTAGATGTCATACAATAAGCTTAAGTATTTGTAAACATTACGCCATCGAAATATTAGTCGATTTGTGTCTGCATCCTAAAGTTATTCTCGATTAAACATCTCAGCTTACGAGCCTAATTTATTTGCGAGAGGTTTTAATTAATTTTCTGCTTCAATATGAAGAAATCTGCGGTTGAGGCTCATCGAATGCTCTCAAATATCTATGGTGAGGCCGTTATTAGTGAAAGAACATGCCGAGAGTGGTTTCAACGCTCTAAGAACGGTGATTTTGACGTCGAAGACCAGCATAGCGGCGGCAGAGAGAAGGTTTTCGATGATTCAGAATTCGACGCATTACTTGATCAAGACTCGTGTCAAATGCAACAAGAATTGGCAGGATCATTAGGAGTGACGCAAGCCAATTTAAAAAGCCTGAAAGTCATGGGAATGATTCAGAAAAGAGGAAATTGGGTGCCGTACGAGTTGAAGCCGTTTGTTTGCTCTTGAACCGCTGCTTGCAAGGCAAAGACAGAACGGATTTCTGCATCGCATTGTGACTGAAGACGAAAAATGGGTTCATAACGATAATCCCAAACACAGAAAATCATGGGGATATCCAGGCCATACTTCCACGTCGGGAGCCAAACTGAATATTCACGGTTCCAGGTCATGCTGGGTATTTGGTGGGACCAGCTCGGCATAATAGATTATGCATTGTTGAAACCGACTGAAACAATCACAAACGATCATAAACGATCGTTATCGAAGTCAATTAATGCGTTTGTGCCGACCATTGAAAGACGAACATCCGCAATATAACGAGGGACATGATAAAGTGATTTCAAAATGCTCTACCTGGCTGACCAGCACTTCCGATGTTATGAGTAAAGAGTTGGATCGATTCTTGGATCGATTCTTGGATCGCTTCAGCAGATGACCAGTTTTTTCAACGCGGGATAAGTATGCTAACTGAAATATAGGAGAAAATAGTGACCAGCGATGGACAATACTTTGAATCATGAAGGTATTACTAGGTAAAGCCTCGAATTTCGGGAAAAATGCGGAAGCAAAGTTGTACGCCAATGTAATTTCAACATTCGATCAAAAATTTCTTTTGCTTTTGAACCTTCCAAAAATAAAAATTCAATCACTGCACATTACATGATTTTTTCCATTGAAATGAATTGGCAGATTGCAATGAAACTTCACAAACGTTTATATGAAGAATGTACCACCATAAAAAAAAATATGGCTAGTAGCAGCGCGCTCTTTTATCGAACCGACATACTTATTGAACAACCCACATATGTGCAACACGCACTGATTTTAAAATTAACGTGAACCTGGTTTTGTGCTTGAAAAAGGATAAACTTAAAAGGATGAAATATGAACTCCATATTATATCTTCCCATCGCCTACGAGGCCATATTCCAATTTAACATCGAATGAGCCTTGCACCTCAGCCTCCTCCCAAGCGTGACATTAACGCCCCTCATGCTGCTAATCATGCACGGAAATTACACCTAGTTAGATGGCGTGATTACCACCCCATTCGACCCATCTGGCCTCAGGAAATTCACAGCCAACTCCACGTTCGTTGAAGGACGCCGGTCTCGAAAACCGACGTCGAAATTGGAACGCTTCCTGGTGGCGGAACGCACCGGTCGTAATTTTTCCGCGAAGTTGGCGTCGCGACGCCCACGAAAAACGGGTCCCGCCGAGGGACGCTGACGGTGCTTTTTAGGACGTCGCTGGATATTGGTCCTCCGAGGGTGATTCCGAACGTAGATGGGGTCGTATGTTGTATGATGCTCTTTTGGAGGATGAAACCTTTTTTGAGCGCGCCTGACGACGTATCTCTTCGTCCCGAGTCTGTATTTTTCGAGTTTTGAGCGAGCCGAAAATGGATTGAAACGATGAGGTTCGACTGATGGTTGAGGAACCACTTAATCAGAACCATATAAAATTCCAGAATTTTTTTTTTATTATCCGATATTTCTGTGACCACAAAACCGACAAAGTTGAGATTTTGCTTTTATCCCGAAAAACAATTCTTACTTCGTACAAAATTAAACGTTGATAACTTCATCAGAACAATAGTAGATTCAACCAGAATATCGAGAAAACAATTAATATTTGAGTGACAACAAATTGATAATTTACAAGTACATAGATAAAAAATAGCTACATTCAAGCATTATGCGAAATTTCTTGTTAATCGCGTCATCAGGAAAGCACTGACGTGAAGTCAGGAGCTTTTGAGAGCTCGTTCATTCATTTATTTATTAATTTCATCATCATCAACAGATTTTACAATATAATATTATTTGAATAAACTAAAAAACATAATATAACGCCCTGGCATAGTTACGAATACAGTCTGAATGTATATGAGGAGGCAGCTTCAACAAAAAAAGATCTCGCATTCAGGAAAAAACACTTTATAACATTTCACTCAATAAATCCCGGGCCTAGCCAGTAAAAGCACATATTTATCTTAGAAATTCGACATTATTCATCAACATAGTCACTTTCAAGGTAAACATATGTGCTCCAATACTCTTCTAATTTTTCAATACTTTTTCTATAGAAAGAAACATCTTTGCCTTCTTTAAAGCCAAATTTTCTTTCTTCAAGGATTTTTTTTTAGATCTGCAGTAAGCCAGTAATCACTGGAAGTCAGATCTAAAGAATAAGCTGGTTGAGTTCCATCGATTTGTGACAAGAACCAATGCCAATACACGAAACACGTTTCAATCAATTTTTCAAACAAAAACAAATGTAGCTTTACTTAACCTTCAATATTTCTATACAGACTATGTTCTAAAATTTTGACCTGCATCTTTTGATGCTTGGTACTAACAAGTGGTATGGCCCTGACGTATGTATGTTAATATAGTGAAACAATGATAACTCTCAATGATAATTATCATGGATACAACCAAATATCCAAATAATGTTAAGAGGGTATGGATGGAGTGAGTCAGCTTACGATATGCTTCGAAGTTGCATTTCTAGGCAGCTGTCCAGGCGATGCTAAATAAAATATTACATTCATTTGTTTATCGAAACATAGTTTCCAGTAGGCATCTTAAACATGTCGATTTTAGCACCAGCGGCATCAAAACATTAAAAGAGCCCTTTTACTTCGTGAAGGTACATTGAATCTAATCAAAGAGAACAGATCTGCCGACCTAACACTGGTATATATAATTCTATGCATAAAGACCGCAAGAGATACTTTATGGCGGTTCTGCAACGATAAGGCTGAAAGGCGAGTGCCGCAAACACACGAGTGAGTAAAGGAATTTCTCCACAAGTTGCACACTATACTATTCCTACAACTGCACAGCTTTAAATAATTCGAATAATGTACCTAATTCAATTCAAACTGGCCTTCATTTACAGTATCATTTATTGCGTTTCCGTAGGAACGACTTCTCAAAAGCCCAATTGCATTGGTCTACCAAGCGAGGTGTGGGCAAAGTGTCGTGTGGAATAATATTTCTCACAGAATGAGCAATACATAGTTTTGAAATTGAGTAAGCTATCAAGAATACGCTAAATAGCAGTTGTAGAAAAAACAAGTTTCGATGTTGGCTGGGAAACTAGAACTGAAGGCGGTTAGCTTTAGGGCTTATTCCAGCCGCGCAATTTTTCGCGCTGAATTGCGCTCTATTTTCGTTATTGCGGAATTTCACTCGAAGCGAGTGAGGGAGTTTCGCTGATGTAAGCGCAGCTATATATCTTCAACTCACTCGTCAGATGGATACATAGATGCGCCATATCTATATGAAATATGAATACCTAATTTTTTTTTTTGTCTCATCCGAAAAACTACTATATCTCCTCCTCATCTATCCTCTCTAGCAGTGCCCACATTCCAAACCGGCAGATCGGAATCTAAGACGGCTATCGTAGCAAAATCGCACGTTGGTCTTAACGGTCAATAATTTTTTTGTCCCATCCGGCCACGGCACGCATTCTGCTGAGCGCTGATACCTCGCATCAACTATCCTGCCCATATGGATGGAATTATGGGACCGACACACAACGAACAGCTAGTCGAAACAAACTTTCGTATCGCATTACACCGTTACCTCTCGTTATATAAATAGTCCGGAAATTGATGGGCCATCAATCCATATCCTGACGTCCCTAGTTCTCTCAGTTTTTACGGTCGAACGGTCTTAATCCGTCGTTGAGTGATTTAGGACGAGGGGATATGATGGGCCCAGGTCTCGACCTGAGTGGCTCTAATCGAAAATGACGGGATTCGAGTGGAATGCTCGCTAGTTTATGAGCAAAACGATTAGCGAATTTCAGTTATTGGTAACGACGTTTCTATCGGTAAACCCATAAAATTGTTTCAGATTGCGTTTCGGTGGAAGCCCTGCAAATCTCACCTACTGAAGAGAGCGGCTCGCGTCCTATGTTGAAATATTGCAATTATTCTCAATAAAGAAGTGTCCGTATAGAAAATATTGTACAGGGTGGGCAAATAAGCGAGGTAAGCGGCTATATCTCAGCATCCACTCATCATAGAGACTTGCGGTAAAAAATTTCACCACTAAAATGATAAAGAGAACACACTGGAAATTGTTTTGAAGTTTATACCTCTACCGCTAGGAGGCGTATAGCTACCGTCGAGTAGAAAAATGAATTTTACTCGAAAATGTTTCATATGAAGTTGAAGAAGAAATATCATCACTGTAATCCTTGGAAAATTCTCTATCTTTTTGAATTGTCTCTTTCGATTTTACGACATCAAACAAGGGTAGGTGAAAGGGAGAAATCCGACTGATTGAAACGCCTGTAACTTCAGTTTGGCTCAACATTTTTGATCAAATTAGATCTCATCTGAAAGATAATATCTTGTTGATTGAGGACAAAATATAGTCATGATAAATTTGTTTTTGCTGCTTTCGGTAGGGGGCGCTAAGTCAGAAGTTCATTGTTTTGTTCATTTAACTCCGAAATTTCAAATGTAATGATAGGATTTCCTTAACAGAAACAGAAATTTCATCAAATTTGCATGAAAAAACCTGAAGGTCGCAAAGCGATAATTTCAGGTATTATGAAGTTATGGCCGAAAGAAGATATTCTTCAACTGATGCACTGCGAAAAACCGAATTGTGTCTTCAAGTTCTGACAGAAACAGAAATCCCATCAAATTTGTATGAAAAAACCAAAAGGTCTCAAAGCGATAGCTTCAGGTGTTCTGAAGTTATAGTAAAGATTTACATCATCTTCGCCGAAGTTAAAATAATACATTTAGATGGCTATGATTAATAAACTAATTTTTCAATTACTCAAATGTGGACCTATCTCTAACATGAAATAAACTCCGAAATTATGGCATTTAGGTATAGATAACATTACATGAAAACTATCCAATATTCCTCAAGGATTTCAAAAGACAAAAATATGCAGTTCGCTATTATTACGGAAAAGAGAAAGATCTGACAACAATGTAATATATCGGCCATATCACAAGATCCTTGCACACCTTGGACTCTATATTCCAAAATTTTTACACGCATTTTTTGAAGCTTGGTACTAACGAAGAAATGAAGTGGTGGTATCATCTGTACGCCAGGCCTGGGTCTTCGAGTGAATTTGCCATCATCCAAACAGCTACATAAATGAAAAATATCGTGATGTACTAACGTGTCGCTGATTTCAATTTTCTTTTTCTAGAAAAAACCTTAATACTTAACTGTACGTCAGTTTAAGCTGATCGTTTCAGAAAAACCCACAACTTCCCTACCAATTTTCCCCTCATCTCAGGTTGCGCAACCCTCTTATCCTAATAGCGTCGGCTGTTGCTTCACAAAAGACAAACGAGCCACCCTTATAAATATGGTAGGTACTTAATTGAAGGCCACACATAATGGGGTGAAAGTCTTGCCCATAATTTATGCAAATGTCGTGTGCCGATGTTGAGATAACGCGGTATCTAGGTCGAAGGACCAATTGAATACAAACCCCACCACCCCTAGATGCTCTGAACAATTCTCTGTAGATTCGGATATAACGGTTTAAGAGACAAAAATTTAATTGGTTGCCATACCCTGGGGTGTTATTGTCGAAGGACCCTTGTTTACATTCGTCATTCGATGAATAGAGGGGGGCCTCCGGTAATGGCTTTGTCGGATGGAATGGTGGTGTCGAATACATTTTTTTCGGGTTGGCAAAGTCACACGATTGTAAACGCTGATTTTCGCTTTCGTAATCGAAACGCATCTTGAGTGTTTGAGAGCTGGTGAGCTAAGGGTTCCTTATTGGGGAGGTCTTAAGGATTTCCATAGAATAGGCGGAACATTAATCGAACATACATAAAAATAATGCGAAAGAATCGGCAATAAAGAATATAACGAAATTGTAGAAAATAAAAACTCACAACAGTTTAAACCACTAGCACACATTCTCTTCAAATGTATTATTCGATTGTATTCATTATATTTTGTATTGTATTATTATATTGTAGTTATCGATTTATTCTGCGCATTTGACTGCCTCATATTAAATTTCAACCCAAGCAAATTATACATAAAGCATTGGATTCTGAAGGATATTTCTGGAATATGTTTAAAGCTTTATATGTGATAGGTAAGTGGAAGTTAAAATACAGTTGGTCTCGAGAAATGGGTACTAGTATGGGAGTTCCTCTTCGAAACACTGCGAGATCCAAGAAGTATCTGGATCTTAGCAAGAATATAGTAGATCTCCTCACTGGATTCCTCACAGAGCATTGTCGCCTTGGGAAACGCCCCATGAGGGTCTAGCAGAAAATGACCAGTGCAGATTCTATGGGGAAGAAAAAACTCCGGATCACTTTGTGACGGAATACCTCACCATCATATCACTAGCCAACGCAAAATCTGCTTTGGACAAGAAACTTGTATAAGTGAAGAATTAGCCTAATAACACGGCGTATGTTTACTTCTGAGTGGTTCAACCTAGAAATCAGCATAAACTAGTGGCAATACACATCCCAAAGAAAGTAATCCGTAGGTGTGAGATCGTGGGGGTCAGTTTGCAGGTCCATTTGGCGAAATTTTACACTCCGAATGTTTTACGCGGTAAATTGATGTTGCTGAATGGTATGCTGCGCTATCTTGTAGAACCTATGCTCGACGACAAATCTACTCATGGGAGTCCTCATCAACACTACGTTCCACAGAAGCAATGGTGTCTTCTGTGCGCACTATATGGAGCCTTGGTGAATGCGTATTACATAGGCGTACAACTTTGCTTCCGCTTTTTTTTCCGAAATTCGAGTCTTTATTATGATTCCAAGTATTGTCCATGGCCACTACTTTCTCCCATTTTTCGGGCAGCGTAAGAATCTCGCGTTGAAAAAACTGGTCATCTCTAGAAGTGATCCACGAATCGATCCAATTTTTTACTTCTTCATTAAACCGGAAGTGCTGGTCAGCCAGAGCGTGTGTCGAAACAAGTGATAATCCGAGGAAGCAACGTCTGGAGAATACGGCGGGTGGGGTAGCACTTCCCATTTCAACGTTTCCAAGTACGTCTTGACCACTTTCGCAACATGAGGTCGAGCATTGTCATGCTGTAAAATCACTTTATCATGTCTCTCGTTGTATTGCGGTCGTTTGTCTTTCAAAGCTCGGCTCAAACGCATTAATTGCGTTCGATAACGATCGCCTGTGATTGTTACAGTCGGTTTTAACAACTCATAATACATCACGCCGAACTGGTCCCACCAAATACTGAGCAAGACCTCAGAACCGTGAATATACGGTTTGACCGTCGACGTAGAAGCATGGCCGGGATATCCCCATGATTTCTGCGCTTGGAATTATCGTAATGAACTCATTTTTCGCCTCCAGTCACAATGCGATGCAGAAATCTCTTCCGTCTTTGCCTTGCAAGAAGCTGTTCACAAGCAAACAGACGCCGTTCAATATCTCTCGACTTGAACTCGTACGGCACCCAATTACCTTGTTTCTGAATCATTCCCATGACTTTCAGACGTTTTGAAATGGCATGTTGCGTCCCTTCCAATGATCCTGTCAATTCTTGTTGTGTATGACACGAGTCTTGATCAAGTAATGCCTCCAATTCTGCATCATCGAAAACCTCCTGTCTTCCACCGCCATGCTCATCTTCGATGTCAAAATCACAGTTCTTGAAGCGTTGAAACCACTCTCGGCACATTCTTTCACTAATAGCGGCCTCACCATAGTTATTTCAGAGCATTCGATGAGCCTCAACCGTAGATTTCTTCATATTAAAGCAGAAAATTAAAAACTCATACAAATGAAAAATGAGAATTTGGCTCGTAAGCTGACATGTTTAATTGAGAATAACTTCACGATGCAGACACAAATCGACTAATATTTCGATGGAGTTATGTTTACAAATACCAAAGCTTATTGTATGACATCTAGGACCTATTTATTTCCACTACCACTTACCGCTACAGCCATCTATTGCAAAACGGCGTTGTGCACCTAATATCAAAAAGCAAAAGCAAAGTTGTGCACCTAATATCAATCAGAGTGTACTTATCCGTGGTTTTCCGAAGGGAAACTTTGCAAACTGAACCATGATTTTCAAAATAAATATACACAATTTGCAAGCATTGTTCTGATCTGAGTGTATTCATAGTGAAATGGCAAAACATATTGACCACAAATTATGAGTCAGCTGATAAATTAGCTGTCATTAGAAACACTGTTGCCAATTTTAAAAACAAAACTTCAATCGGGTAAATATTACGATCATGTTCGATTAAACTTTAGAACTTTGCACTCTCACTTGTACACCCTTCATGACCTTCTCCATGTGTCTTTTGGTAGCGGTTCTACATACCCAAAGCCAACCCCACGACTGGGCCACATCCCTCCACGGAAACCAGAGCAAGGTAGAACAGCAACAACCTGCGAAACATCAGGAAAAACCGAAACACGCCACACGATCAACAGCTTACGTCACGATCCACTTAGCGCACCTGATGAAAACACCACTAGAGAACAAAAACGTCGCCCGAAATAACCGGCCGGTCATCCATTACTCAAGAGATCGGTCAATAATAAATATAGCCTCGTGCCATTAATCGAGGAGGAATCCAGGGCTGACCAGATGCTGGACCCTCCGACGTTTGCGTGGACCATAAAATTTCGAGTGTTATGGGAACGCGCGAATAGAAACAGACGCGATTTTGCTTCTATTCGAACGCGCCGTGTCGAAAGACAGCGTATAGGCGTCCGTGTGCGGGTGTTGTTATGTGCGTATATCATCTGCCTAGCGCCGATGCTGCTCAGCGACGAGAAGTACGGCAGGCATCAGCAGCACGACCACTGCGGCAGGCAGCACTACCGCGAGACTGAGTACGAGCTTTTCCTGAAGCCCCATCACAGGTAAATTGCGTCCGAAGAGCCGGGAAGGAGACTAGAAGCAATGTATATTCAATAACAAATTCGATTAAATCAAAAGTTATACGAGTTAAGAATAACTACTTGTTAAGTCTGATAAGAAGTTTCATTTTGATATAGACAAACGAGTATACATATGTTGAGAGGAATCAATGGAGGTTTATTTCATTGTAAAGATGAAGGTACGCCATAATGATTGAAAACGGTATTGGACATGCATTAGACAACACCATATCCTTCTTTTCATGAAATTCACACATTTGCAGCTGTATGTTCTCGATTACTTAACGAATTCCATCTGTAAGATCTTGAATAGAATGTGGAGCATTGGTATAGACCTTATCTTTCACGTGGCCCCAAAGAAAAAAAGTCCAAAGTTGTTAAATCACAAGATCTCAGTGGCCAGGAAAAGCTTTCTCATTGTCAAATGTTCACGCAAAAAAGTGAATACACTCCCTTCTGACATCTTCAACTTCAACGCTATCTCACGTAACTTCAATTTAGCTCAAAATCATTTTCTGAAACAACCGCCGAATTCAAGCGACCATAGGGTTAAGCATCGTCGATGGTTCTTCGACCACGATTTTAGTCAGCATACCACCTTTTAACCTTCATCGTCGATGGAGCAGTCTGAATAACACTTATCAAGCAGTTGCTTTGATTGCACAGTATTTTTCTGATGTGTACCTACAATTACCCATCTAGTTTTAATTTTTTAACTATATTCTTTTGTTTATAAAACTTCTGGGTCTAACATATACATATATGGCAGTAATTACCAAAGAATACAGACATCGTCAAAAGTCTTGGCCCACCCCAGGTTTCACAACAGATCTATGTTCTGGAAATGAGATGAATATTTTCCTCTATTTCAACTGCAATATATTTGATAGAAAATCTTTGTTTGTTACTCTTTACTTTATGCAGGTTGAAACAAAAAAGGAAAAAAGAGAAAAATTCCAATTTATCGATTATTCATTTTTGGTTGATTATAGTTATTCCACAACTGAATCCAAAATTAACAGTCCGTATTACCACATCTTCTTCCAATCAACTGCCCAATATGCCTAGGCATCTCACGAATCAAGTCATTAATGAAATTTTCAGGCATATCATTCCATTCTTCCTGAAAGGCTAAACTAAATTCCTGAAAAGTTGAAGGTGTGTTTTGGCAATTGGATATTGCTCTCCCTAAGTAATCCTATACGTGCTCAATAGGATTCATGTCTGGTGAGCTTGCTGGCCAGTTCATTCTTTGGATATTGTTCTCTTGAAGAATGTTTTGAACCCCTCGTGTGCGGTGTGGTGGGGCGTTTTCATCCTGATAAATGAAATTATCCCCAAATTCGTTGAGCAGGTGAACAGTGATTGGTTTAATGATGTTTTTTTTCGTAGATGGCATCAGTTATTGTTCGTTCAACGATAATAAGAGGGGTACTTCGACCGAACATTATGCCCCCAGTATATTATTGATCCGCCTTTGAAGGGCCCAACTTCCCGGGCGAAATTGAGTCGCTCTAGTCAGCCTGAACCTCTCCAAAACCTTTATCGTCGACTCGTCCAAAAAAAGGACGTTGCGCCATTGTGGTAAAAGCCAGTCTGGGTGGTGTTCTGCCCATTGCCGACGGGCCGACCCTATGTATGTCCAGGTGATAGCCGAGGTACTCTTAAAGGTCTTCTTGCTCTTCAATTTGAGGAACGCAACCATCTCCTTATGGTACTGGTTGAGACTACCCGTCTATAGGTCCTCAAAAAATGACTTCGAAGGGCTCTGATAGATACTGTTCGATTACTTCGAGTAAAATTTGCGATACAATGGTCTTTCCTTGCAGATGTTACTCTGGGTCGACCAGGCATCGGTCTCCGGGCACCGATGCCGGTTTCCAAGAAAAAGGCCATTATGCGTCTTACTAAAGACCGTGGAATATTCAAACGTTACGCAATTTGGGTGTTCGACAAAGCTTCTTTATGTAGGGCTACTATTCTTACCCGGTCAAAGTGAGACATTGGATGTCCAATCATTTCCCTCGGAATATTCTCAATATTACAATTCTCGTTATTCGCTGAAAACTGATTCACTTCAAATACACAATACACCAGTTTTTTTACCGAACAAGAAACTTTTTTGCTGGTTTATTGTTTTCATTTAAGTGATAAGATATTGAAGATTCTACACACAAAATTTTACATTCAACAAGTTGAGAGTTGATAGGGAGGGGGGTAGACTTTTGACGATATGTGTATTTGCTTATCATAATACGAGGCGAGTATTTAAAGTAAGGTCTCCAAGGCCATTGTATCCCGCAAGTGCCGCTAGATGAAATCCGGCAACACTGTTGTATACGTTAGGCCACCCTCCACCAATCGACACCTGGTGGAGCTCATTAGGACGCTCAGTCTTGACGTAGCAGCCATTTGCAATGGAAGTGCGGGTTGTCGCTCCCGCCAGGTGCGAGTTACGTTCAGTCATTAAGTTTTTGCACTCAAAAAAATGTCCACCTATAGAAATTCATCGTCAATTGGAGGAAGTGTATGGTGAGAAATGTATGGACGTGAAAAACGTTCGAAAATGGTGTAGAGAATTTTCTGCTGGCCGACTAAACGTTCACGACGAGGAGCGCAGCGGCAGGCCGTCACACTCGGACGAAACAGTGCGGAAAGTTGAGGCAGTTGTGCTGAAAGATCGCAGGTTGACTCTCAATGAGTTGGCCGAAAAACTCTAAGATGTGTGCAGTTGAGACTCTATTCAGTCATCTAGGAGGAATGAAATTTGCGAACGATGAAGAAGTTCATGAAGCGGTCTTTTCGTTCTTGCGCGAGGCGGCGGGATCGTGGTTCGAGGAGGGGATACAAAAGTACGAAATGAGGAAGCTCCTCGAAGTGAATGGCGATTACGTAGAAAAATTGCTTAGATTTCAAGCTTTACAGCAATGTACAAAACTTAGTAAATAAATGTTATTTAATGTGAAAAAAATAAATGGAGACTTTACTTTAAATACACGCCTCGTATGATTCAATACTTTAAATCGGAGTATTTCAATCCAGTATTGGAACATTATTGGGACGAATACAACGTCGTGAGAATGTGCCTCATTCACAAAGAGCCAATTTATAGATCCCATCCATTCTCCCAAAACCACCTTTCGCATACCGCTTTCACATCATCGTCATGATTTCAATCAGCTCACCACTACAAACAAACCAAAGGATCGCCAAACCTCACGAACGACATGAAGGACTGTCTCGAGAGAGAGATCCCACCCCATAAAGTCACCTGTGATTAACAGAATAATCAATTTATTAATTTTGCAGGGAATTCAGGGCGGGCAGGTTAGTAACAAGAGGCTGAGTTTGTATTTTTGGTTTTCCGTTGGAAGAGAAAGAGAATCCTTTAAATGTTTGCACTGATCAGAGATCGGTAGATCCACATTGCTTGCAACTTTTGTTTGGCGTTTAAGAACCCCTGATTTTTCTGCTACAAAGTCAGCTGTGCAATGCGAGTTTTCAAACGAAACAGGCGTCTATACGAATTCTAAAACTAGATGTCAATTTTCGTGTTGGAAGAACTATCGGGAGATTTGACTTCCTAGTGTTTTAGTGTCCAAAGAATTCATGTCGAAAGCCTGTAGAAACCGCTTCTGGAGTTGTAAAATGTAAAGCAATTTTTCATGTTTTCAGCGCTTTCCAAAAGCTAGTGTCTAACGAATCAGTGTTGGATTTTCAGATTAGACAGAAAATCATCTAGAGGAATGATCTACGAGAACGAGGAGCTACGTTTGAGGACCATCAACATCAACGCCGAGATTGAAAGAGGTAGGTGAGGAAACAAGGAGTTATGGCTTTTTGTTTGCATGAGAAGCACAAGTGGGGATTGATTGGGAAATTCTGAATGAAGGCTGAGAAGCCACCATCTCAAAATTAAGTTCTTCAAATAATTTATAATAGAGTTCTTCAATGGATCGCCTTCTTATGATCTATTGTTCTCATCCAAATTTAGAGTTTTAATGTTTCTACAAACAAACTCCCAACGAAACAATCCAATAGATGATAAAAATAGCTTGAATAACTCCATTACTGCTTAGTCAAGAATATCACGTCAACAATGATGTTCAGTGTGTTTTTTAATTAACACGTGAAAATGATTGTATGGAATGAGTTGTTTTGATCAACAGTAGTTTTTTTTTTACAAATATACGAGCAAATATAAAGCCTACAATTTGAATAATTATCTTTTAATATACAGGGTGAGTCTTTGACTTGTACATATATTTCAATCGAAGATTCCCGAGGTCAAAAGAAACACTTTTTTTCCTTTACTATTTTTTCAGATTCAATTTTTTTTCCTCACTTAGCATAGCAGGCATTCTGGAGTTGATCGGACTTTCATGGAATTTTATGATCGGGAAAGATTCATCACATCAATAAAAAACTATATTCCGAAAATGATTTTCTTCGATTCCATTTTCAACAGAGCCGAATGGAAAAAAATGGCAGTGAGAAAAAGTGTTTCCCTTGACCTCAGGAATCTTCCGTTGAAATATATACACAAGTCAAAGGCTCTGCCTGTATACACACCGGCAACATTAGGAGAACGGACAAAATCTCAACGAAGTTTCTCTTCGAGTTTTTGGATTATTTCAAGAAAATTTATTTTTGGATTGTGTCTTGATTCACAGGAACAAATCCGTGAATAAAACCTTTCTTTCCATTTTTTCTGTTCACCCCTGTAATAACAAAAAAAGAAATGAATAAGGACGGCATCTGAACATTTATGTCCTGTAGAAATCAAATAACAATTAAAAAAATTATTGCTAAAACCGGCCGAAGAGTTGAGAAAATGAACAACAAACTTAAACTTCGTGGAGATTTTGTCGTTCTCAAAATTTTGTCGGGATGTTTTTTCACGTCAGTTACAGTTAATCATGTTTTGACTGTTAAACTTTATTATTTATTTTCTATAAAAACAGTGTAAAGATGATTACTTAATAGATAAAACTTTTTAGATGGAAGGGATGTTTTCTCCTCTTATCTGCTAGTTTGCCATTCCTCAAAATATTTTTAATCTTGATGAAGAGATGTAATCGGATAAAATAAAAATTTCTCTGGTAACAGAAATTTCTGCATTCTTTTGCATTCATATAAAATGATCGCATCTGAAACCCACCTCAATTTATCCTTCATTTCCAGGCCAATACGACATCAAGAAATTGAAGAAAGAAAATGAGCTGCTCAAAAAAGAGATATGGTGTCTCAGAGACGAATATGAAAAACTGGACAAATTGCTCAAGGAGAAAAACATCGACTTCTCCTCTTCGTCGACCACATCAGATTCGGTGAGGGGAAAATCATTTATTTCTAACCGAACCTTCTCTGGACGCACACAACATCAAATTGCACAAAAATCAACCTCTTCCTTTCTTTCCCAGGACAGTTCCAGCTCCTGTCTGGACGAATCGGACGACGTCGAGAACTGCCAAAACTTCGAAAACGACCAAAAGACCAACATGGGCAACCTCGGGAGAAGCTTCGCGGCGTTATCTGTGGTACCAGAGGAGAGCACCGAGAACTCGGACCGCACCTCCGATGGAACGTCCCTGGTCAACGACCATCCTCCGTCCCATCACCAGCCCGACGGCGACGTCATTCAAGCGGACGAGAGCTACCCCAGCTACGAGCACAGCGCGACGCTCAAGATGCAGAGCTTCGCCTCTCGGGACACGCTACAAGCTAGGGAGGTCGGAGACCAAAGGACCATATCGCCATGCGAGCAATACGAAGATGCCGTCCACCAATACATCAGCAACAAGATCGTCAACACAGAGGCGACCAACTTCTACCAAAACATTGTTCTTGTGCCAAGACCGAGGAGTCTCCAGGAGGTTGATCCTTTGGAGAAGGCAGGTACTGACGTATTGGCCAAAACAGACAACAGGGGCTTCGCGGTAGAACCCAACGGAGGAGGTGGAGACTACTTGGCGCAATTCGCAGACGATTTTCCCAGGTATTACCAGAACTTCGGGACCACCAGCAGAAGCACCTTCAGCAATGGAGGTGAGAAATATCTCCTTAACAAATCCTTACCCTTACCTTCAATTCACTTATTTCTCACGCCAAGGCAATCTGGAAGAGCTACTGAACGACATCGAGACCATCTCGCAAGACATTCTGGCCATCTCCAACGGCGACCATGCAGACCATAACGTTCCTTCTAGGAGGTGCAAGAGTGACATCAATCCGGATGAAGGTAAAAATCATGAACAGTCAGAGAAACCGTTCAAGAGCGAGCTCAACGTGACGCTGATGCCTCAACCGATGGCTCTGATAGGCCTGGAGAAGTACAGGGATTTGCAACGCAGCATGAATACGACACCTTCCAAGTCGATGGAAAACCTCTCCGCGAACGTTTTACAAGGCAAGTGATTATAAAACGAATCAAACTTTTGTAGAAATTAAGTAAGGCCTATCTACTTTCTCTCTCTCTTTTTCCCTTTACGCTCCCGTTTTTAATTGAAACTGAAAGATGTCGAAAATATTGATCTTTGTAATAAACTGAGCGTAAACTCTACAAATTTCCCGAACTGTTCCACATGCTGTTAAGAATTTGGACTACGAATACATGGTTTGTTACCCTGTATATAAGCTATCGACATTTGTAGTAAACTTTTCTGTTTTCAGTTTTGTTTTGATACCAAAGAATTTATTTTCAATTAGGGGCAGAAGCAATTGAAATTAATGAAAAATGCCGAAAGTTCTTGGACAACGAACTTCAGCAACATTATAGGTGGCCAAGTGTTTTGCCGGTGAGTGTATACACTGTGTCCGTAAAGTATGGAACAAATTCTTTTTCAGCTGAACAGACCATTTTAAGAAATAATCCTGAAACATGTCGATTTTTTATTTTAATTTACCGTATTTTAAAATGATAATCTAATATAAAGGGCGAATTACTTTCGAGTAATGACGTCACCCCCATTTTGTCTCGATTTTCCGATTACTATAGCTGAGCTGATTCCAAAAATGTATCACATGTTGATTCCAATTGGTACAGGGTGGACAAAAATACAATAGTTTTGTTTGTGCTCATAAAGTAACGCGTAACATTCTTCATTAGTTAAATTAACAAAATTATTAAAAATACTTATTGCCTAGCGGCAATTGGCTTGAATGTAACACCCTGTAGTTTGTTACATTTTTGGATTAATAAAAATTAGCTGTTTCCAAACATTTTTGGTACTTGTGGTCTAGCAGGCAGAATATGAAAGAAATTATTTCTTATAGATTTAAAATAGTTGTCTAGTTTTTTGTGAAATGTCATTATTTGTTTAGTAATTTATTGGTGTTCAATGACAGTTTAGTACTACAATATTTTTGGTATTCGTGAATGTTTTAATTATTTCTTAGATTTAATTTATTATTTTTGTCCACCCCATACCAATTGGAATCAACATGTGATACATTTTTGGAATCGGCTCTGCTAGAGTAATCGGAAAATTGAAACAAAATGGGGGTGTTCCATTTAAAAAAAAAATGGCGTTGACGTCATTACTCGAAAGTAATTCACTCTGTACCTATATTAGATTATCATTTTAAAATACGGTAAATTAAAATAAAAAATCAGGATTATTTCTTAAAATGGTCTGTTTAGCTAAAAATGAATTTGTTCCATACTTTACGGAAACAGTGTATATTATAGTCTAAAAGGAAAAGTCACCTCAAGTTTCGACTTACTCAAATTTACCACAAATTATACTCGTCCGGCTGGACCTAAACACCATAACTTCTGAACAAGTTTTCAACCCCTCATAACTAATTGTGGTTTGGAAAAATGTAGTTATGAGTGTTTCAACAAGGTTATTATTTCTGCCAAATTTCAGCCTGATGCTATTATCAGTTCATGAGAAAAAAAATCAATATTATCGAATTGTTCTATCCTTTGAAGGGGTCTGTCTATTCGAGAGAAATTCATATGGCAAACTATCCTTACTTTTCGGGGAATTCGCTCTCAAAGTAAAGATATCTATTTATGAAGCACCCTATATATTCATGCCACATTGTTACTATATTTTTCTCAGAGCAAAATGGTGAAATTTTATGGGTAAAGAATCAACTTATATTGAATCTAACCAACATCTGGTTTTGATGCTAACAATATTTTCTACTGGACGAAAACAGCAGCATAAAATTCAGGGTTTCCAATAGCAGTTTCTTTGTCACTATTTTTGCAATTCCGAACAGAATCAGGAATCTTATATTATACTGCTTACACATCACCAGGAATTATATAACTAGGTATAGCTGCAACTATTACCAAAAATTGAAGAAAATTCTTGTAGAAATAACTCATAAAAAAATCTAAATTAATTTTTCGGTTTCAACTACATATCTCGGAATGTTACTCCCACGCCGTTCAAGCACTTTGGTTCGTGGAAATTCCTAGGGAATAATAACCTATCATTAACTCGTAATGTACCATTATTTAATTGAATATTATACGCTGGAAGAAAAATCCACTAGAGGAACCCCACTATAATATTTCGAATTTTCAGGAATCCCAAAATTTGGTGTTGACCGCGTCGATCGAAATTATAAACATGTTGCAATTGGGCATGAATGATCGAACGCTCAAAAGCTCCTGACATCAAGTCAGTGCTTTTCTCTTGATTTATTATAGTTTCATCACACAAATTGATAAAACGAAAAAATTTGAAAATGAAACATTTTGTGTAGAAAGAATGAAAATGATGGCATTTCTAACTTTTTGTTATTAGTTAATGCAGTTGAGAAACCCATCACCACCCACATTTGACATCTAATAAATTGAAGTACCTTGAAGTGGTATGAGTCATGCTTTAAGTTAGAGGGTCGCCTGCAAGTTAATAGATTACAAAATTGTTGATTCCTCTCATTCATTTTATGTCTATTTAAGGACAGCCTATATACTATTTAATCACTGCTGCCTAAGCTCAACAACTAATAAATCAATAGAAGTAATTTAACTTCTTTTGTGTCACAAATAAGATCAACATAATATCAATAAGAAATTGAAGGAAATTAAAAAATTAAAGAGATGTGCAGTTTGAATTCTAAACAATTTCGTTTTCAGCTCGGTTTTCAGTAAACATCATTCAATTTAATTTTTCAACTACCATTGAATTAGACAGAATTATCCTCGGAATTATCATTATTATAAATTAAGTAAATTAATACTAAACTGAAACAAATATATTCAATTCCATGGATTTCTTCTATTAAAAGTAATTCGAAATTTATAAATTGAAATTATTACCTGAAGACTCCTTAGGAGCTCAGTAACAAATCATGATTTATTTTGCAAGTTTGTTAAAAAAACAGCGGTTTCTAACTTTGAACCATTAATAATTGATCTATTTTTGTTTTCTCTTTGCAGATAATCAACTGACTGAGAAGAAAGACTTCCAGCAGTTCCAACTCTCTACAACTGACATATCAGATTTCACACCCATCTGTCCTGCAACCACCAACATTAGTGACTATCAACCGAC
The DNA here is from genome assembly GCF_914767665.1 of Harmonia axyridis. Taxonomy (NCBI): domain Eukaryota; kingdom Metazoa; phylum Arthropoda; class Insecta; order Coleoptera; family Coccinellidae; genus Harmonia; species Harmonia axyridis. The sequence continues at coordinate 29,472,247 of NC_059503.1, forward strand.
AAAACCCTCTTCCAACCTTCCTTCTTACCTAGCCAATCTTAAAGATAACTACGTCAGTGGAGATTATTTTTCCAAATACAATCCTTGCAACTTCCCCCAACCAGAAAAACCCAAACCGGTGCCAAAAATCCTTGTGAAACAGGTCTCACTTGATCTGCTTTCCAGCGAAAATGATGAAAATGCCAAAATAAAACAAGAACCAAAAGTACAAAAAGACACAATCTCAGAAGAAACTCCCAAAAAAGAAGATAAACAAAAAATGGGACTCAGAAAAAAAGTTTCTATACACTTCCGGGGAAAGAAAGAGAAACAAAAGAAAAGTTTAGAAGTACCAACGAATACATTAAAAAAAATTTCTCCTGTACGCGACAAAAAAACACAAGAGGAAACGAAAACCGAGAAAATGAAAATTTCCCATCAGAAAACATCAAGCAAAGATTCAAACAAGACAACCTCTGAATCCGACTCAAAAAACAACCCTGACAGTAGAAGAACAGTAGAAAAAAATGAAAACGAAAAAAAGCAAAGAAAGAGCGCTTCCGTAAGTCCAGATCGAAAAAAAAGGGAAGAGAAGAAATGCAAAAAACACAAGAAAGAAAGAATTAGGATTCGAAGGGCAACCATAACGAGTCTTGAGAGTAGAGACCATAGAGCCAGATCCCATTCAGTCAATACAGAAAGATCCAACACTTATGGTGGCTCACATCTTTTCTATGAAGACTATATGAACTCAGATAGAGACAGTATCAGTAGTTTAGAAACTTTAAAGACAAGACAGATGAATTTTTCTAATGTTCCTATGGCCGGTAAAGTGCCCTGGTGTGGCTGCTGGGGAAACGGTTGCATTTAGTTGGGTACTTTAAATATTCGGATTATAAATTTCATTTTAAATGTAGAATATTATATGGACTATTTTATATTATAATAAATTATTTTAAATATAATAATAGTAATCTTTGAGCAATGAGGTATGAAGAATATAAAAAATGGTTTGCTCTAACAAAATAATATATGAATCACTTTTGTTCAAATTGTAGAAATTATGAAGAAAATTTAGATATTTTCCATGAATTTTCTTTAAAAGGATATTGGGTATCAGATATTGAATAATAATTCATCAGTACATAGCATCAAATATTGAAGAATTTAAGAAAACAGGAGATGAACCAAGTTTAGTGAAATAATGCCTTGAATGTTGTGAATCAGATTATTTTAAGAACTAGTCATAATTTGCAATATTTCCTGAAAAATGACTCTGGTCATTTCTAATAAGATCAGAGAAAATTTACAATCAATTACTCACCGACTTTTGTAGAAACCAACAAGAAAAACACAGCATAACAAATTCCTTTCATGACTGATGATGATTTTTCTAACTACACATCGTCCTGGTTTCAACACATGTAATTAATTTTCCAATCCAGAGGCCTATTCCTTATCGAATCAACACTTCAAACGGTACGTTCCTAAAGAAGAAGATGGTAATTTAAACTACATAATTAAACCATTTTCGAAGCTAGTGCTGGTTTGTTTATAAACACAAATGAACTTTTATCCACTAGGATCCTCTTTATTAGCTCAAAAGTTCACAGTACCGGTTTGAATGTTCGTTTTCTTGAGTGCATCGAACAATGATTCGTTAGAATAAATATATCACTGAGAAAGATCTCTTAACATCACATACGAAAATATATGCATTATTGTCGAAATTTCAGATAATTTTGATTTCGAACGAGACCCCGACACCTTCCCATTCTCAGTAGCTTTTCATTTTTATCATTTTTGTTTTGACAGATATATCAACCATAGAATATGTTGTATATTCTGCTAAAGCCGCTTATGAACTTTATTGACTGGGTTCCAAAACAGATTCCTTCAAACCATAGAAATAAATTGTAATAAATTCACCTTCTTCGAATGAAATAAAATATTTCATTCCTCTTAGCTAATTCTACCTTAATTACGAAATATAATGATAGTGTTTACCACCGAATTCATCGAGATTATTAGTCTGTATTAATAATAGAGCTATAATAGTATTAAAATTTCTCCTGGCATCAATAAGCAAAAGTAAGAATCCTTCAATGCGTTGAAAGCTAATTGCACATATAATTGTAAGTCATTAACACACAATTCATGGTATGGAGCAGAAATCAAACCGACTTTCAATGAAAAGAAAGGTTTGAAGTGTCCGAATTAGGAAATTAAAAATGCTATTTGATGAATTAATTAAGAACTTCACGAAATGATGAAGAATTCATGTAATATATGTATGATGTGAAAATATCTTGAATATTATATTCTTTGAATATTGCCATTTTCTAAAACATCAACATAAACTAAAATGGTGGAAAAGGTTGAAACAAGATATACTTCTTTTAAAAACTTTACTAAAGCTCATGAAAATATAATCTTTAAAACACAACATACAAAACAATATCAAAATCTAATAACAAAATGGCGCAAAGCGAGTATACATATAACAAATACATATAGATAAAATTTGAAAACAATTTTGAATTTTAACAATTTAGTTGACACAATTATGATATCAAAATAATAAGAATTGAATTATAAATTTTCAGGTTAACATTCAACTCATTCTCTCATTGGACTAGGAAAGATTTAAGATACATCATCAGTATAAAAATATAGCATTCGTCAAAATATTCTCTCAATTATAAAAATTAATAATGTTGAAGTAATCTTAAATTATTGTAAAGTTAAAAACCAGAGGTGATAAATGCAATGGTCATTAAATATTGGAATTCATGCTATCACAAAGTTTTATAAAATCTATGAATGTATATTCAGTGTAAGAAGCCCTATCCCCAAATAATAAAAAGTGAAATTCAGAAAATTGTCAACTATATAAATGTTACCATTTAACAAGCTAACATACAGAATCAACAACTGCTATGTGCCTCATGCACTTGAATGAGACATCTATGCAAAAAACCCACAGATAAAATCATTATCTAGCTACTATTAGCGATATTATTTCCAGACTTTGTTGAACAATTCCATGAAACTGTCGTAGATCATGAAGGTTATAGCAACGTCAAGACATACTCTACCTAATCTAGGTACAGTGCCTTTGTAAAATGCAAAAGGCCCTTCTTGTGTCCAAATTTTAACTGCACAATCTAACGTATTTTTATACTTGGAAGCCTCTAAGCCTTGCATTCTTGTTTTAACAACATCTAGAGGAGTATTACCAAATACTGATGCAGCACCTATAAAAAAGGAACAAGTAGAAACAATTGATTGAGATCTAACATTGGATTATTAACCTGCAATAGCACCAAATCCTCCTACTACCATCTTCGGTATTTTCTTATTCTTGTCATCACCTTTATACCACTGTTTCATTGATTCCATCACATAAAATCTAATGGCTTGATTGGAACCTTGTTTCATTATTGTGGCAGTCAAACCCTTATATACTCCACTTATACCTAGAAATTGGAAAAGTTTTGGAGGTGTTCAATACTTTCAAGAATCTTCATTCATACAGTAGAAACCCCATTATGCAGACACCTGTTATACAGATTCCCGATTATCAGGACGTCCACGAGTCCCCAATACGAGATGAGGGGGGTCTATCTGGAAACAGCTTTCAAATGGTTTGAACAACAGAAAACACAAAACCAAAAAGTGTGATACTGTGTGTTTGTTGCAACTGAAACATATCCTTGACCTATCTGCATTGAAAAATTGTTTCTGTCAAATGAAAATCAAGGAATATTTCAACCCAGAATTACACCAATATATAATGTAAATATTTAAAAAGAATCTAGTGAATTCATTTATTTTTCAATAAAGATTTAAGTCATCTTGCCGAACCTACAAGTGACCTTGAGAGATCATAGAGAGTTACATCAAATTTGTATCTATGTTGACAGTTTGGAAAATTAATTAGTTGCTTGAGGAATGTAAAAGAATTAAGACAGAAAGTCAATTTCTCGCGACGAATGGTTATTACAACCTAACAGATTGACCATAAGGTCAATCTGTTAGACTAGTAATATGTGACATTAAGGTATTATCATCATAAGATGATAATACCTTAATGTCACATATTACTAGTCTTTGTTAATATATTGCATTTGCATACGACAGCTACACCAAAGGATTTTGATGTAGTGAATATTAACGTGATAATTATCTTTAATTATATTTTGATATGCTGAAATTGTATTTTATCCTATGCTTCAAAATGGGCTATGCAATACAAACTCCTTTTAGTTCAAACCCAATTGTGGATCCAGCATAAATCATCAGAGACTAAGAAATTAGAGGAAAGAATTTCATCATACATTGTTTTTGTTTTGCAACTACATTGGAAGGCATAAAATGGTAAGAGAAACAAAAACTACTTAAAAAATCTAACATTTTTGAAACCTTTAATATACCAATGACCTGCAGCCGAAATTCAAGGATACTGTCGGACGGATCTGAGTATCATTCTTTTTTTCAATAAATATAATTTATACATCATAATTTTTGCAATAATATAAATGATAATCCCTTCTCTTAGATTATCTGGATTTTCAATTATCCGAATGCCTAATGACAAAAATGAGTGCGAATAATGGGGTTTCTACTGTAGCAGAAATAGTTCTAGAGTTATTTTAATCTTACAAACCTTGTTCTTTGATAATTATACCAACACCATGCACAAATCCCTTAAATCTAGGCTTGGCACTTCGTTGATCATTTATAAATTTAACTTTGACAGTTTCCATTGGAGTTACAGCAAAAATTGCTTCGGCCACTCCTGCTCCTAGACCACATAATAACCGATTCAATGGGCCAAGTTCATAATTTTCATCAGCAAGTTGATTTTTAAAGAATTCAAAACTACCAAACCTGAAAAAAATATGATATTAATTATGAGGTAAACCTTGAAAAATCATTCAGAAAAACATTTCTTTGGAATCTCATTGAAACATTAAAAAAAAAGAAAGTTGATAAACAACATGCTTCATCTAAATCATTAGTAGGTATATTAAATTTTCAGACCATTCTATACATAATTTTGATAATATATTCAGATTGTCAATAGAAAATGAAATAATTTGAATAAATTGCTAATTAACATTTAAGAAATAGATTTACATTGAATGTTATTTTGGTAGCATTTCATAGGAAAGTGAAGCAAGTTTAATTCTTCAACCAAGTAACATAAATTACTCGAAAATTTGAGGTTTCTTTCAAATTACTATATGTGTTTTTATGGTTTCATTAGTATGGAACCATTAAATTGGCTTTAAATGAAAGAATCCACATAAGTTCAGTAGTTCAATGACAAAAATAGACATCACAAACTGTCATAATTGATTAAAAATTCAAATATATAGATCATTCAAAACAAGCCAACTGGAAAAATGCATATCAAAATTATATTTTTGGAAACATTAGATCACAAAAAAACCACTCTTACCTTACCGCACTTTTAGGAATGGATCCATACACTAAGACACTCAATCCTCTGTAAAGCCCAAAAATACCATGACCTTTCACAGTCTTTTTAACACAATCAGCTATACCAGTATACTGTTTTTGGGCCCCTTTTTCATCTAATTGCAATTGCGTCTTAACATATTCTGTTGGAAATGTAATACAGATCTCAATACCCCCTGTTATTCCACCTGAAAAGTTCAAAGTACAATTAAGTGAAAAATTTAATAATTTTTCTAATTTTTGGCTTACCTGCTATTATTCCTTTAAGACCTACCGAACCAGATGAAGCAGCGGCAGCAGCCCCATTTTGGTTCATCCAAGGCCTTGTTACAAATGGAGTTATAAGGGAAGATTGCTTCTTGAATGGGTCCATTGTACTTCTCAATGTGGCAGTGAAATGGAATGTAAAAAGTTCTCTCAATTCAAATCCCAAATGTTTAGTCTGAAATGGACCTGGAATAATAAAAGCACCATTAAAATGTTTGAAAGAGATTAAAGAATGAAATGATAAAAATTGAGGAAATAGATAAGAACATTACCATTTCAATTTTGATACTAAGGTAAACATATACATACTCACCTACAGGTACAAAGTTCGACCTAAGGAGTTTATGGCTAGTCCACCAATTCCACTATTTCAATAAATCACTCTAAAGTGACTCGAAAGTTGAATCCATTTCAGGGAACATGCAAGGTCGGTCAATTCAAGCCATCACTTTGTCTTTACATGACCTTAGTAATTTCTAGCTTTTAAAATATTATTCGTTGATATCAAATGCAGGACCGTATCACATGAACAAACTGTACCTACAAGTTCTAATCATATACGATAACAACGTAACACTTAATCTATTCCTAACAAGTTGCAAAATCGAAAGTTTACTCCAGGCCCCAGGGAAACGTCGATATAAAATAAATAAACAATAATCGAACCATTACAATCACAGAATCAACATTGAACTAGAAACGCTGAACCACCGATTCGTGTCAGTGAATGTAAAATAGAGTTCCCGATATACAAGGGGTATTCAGAAAATGAACCACATTGATTTTTAAAGAATGAAAAGCAATTTATTGGAAAAATCTATTGAAATGAGAATCTATATGTGTTTCTATACAAAATTCAACATCTTACGAAGTTGCGTCACCAAGAGGTCGAATTATAAGGTCTTGCACCTGTAATAAGTATATAATATATCAAAACTGATTTAACGTATTTTTTAGCATACCTGAACGTTAGGATTAGTTGAAAGGGAATAAATAACAGCTTCAGCGACATCAATGGGCTGTATTTTAGGTCCATCTTTATAATAGAGACTTGCAGCACTGCCTAAGTTCTTTTGAAACTCGGATGTTACGACAATTCCTGGACTTATACTCTGTAGTAATAATTAATGGTTTAAATTTGTCGTATTCTTTAAGAAAACTTACCGTTACTTTGGTCCTACTCTTGAGAATTTTCAATTCTTGTCTCAAAGATTCGGTTAGAGCTGTTACGGCAAACTTGGATGCAGGATATACATTCATCAAGGACTCTTCTCTAGGAATACAAGGTATGACATGAGCTCCTATGTTATTTATGTGGATAATATGACCATCGATTTTGTTTTTCCTCATTATTTTCAAGGCTTCTCTCGTGCAAATACAGAGAGCCATGACATTAACGTCGAAGACTTTACGCCATTCCTCAGTAGCGCCTTCTAAAAATTCAAAAAATCTTCAGTTTGAAGTGGTGCAAGAGTTAATAGTTCACCTGTTAAATTAGTGGGTTTGATAAGACCAGCGTTGTTAACTAGAATATGAACAGGGCCGACGTTGTCTGTGATCCATTTGAAGGATTTAATAATGTCTTCTTCTTTGGTGATGTCACATTTTAATCCGTATAGTTTTCCAGGTGCTTCTTCCATGGAAAGCGTCCTCGATAGCTCTTCGATGCGGTCTATGCGTCTTGCGAGACCTGCAACCTTTAGACCAAATAGAATTTAAAAAAAATTATTTAGCGTCTTATTATTATTACTACAAATTATTTGAATCATGGACAGGGTCCTGTAGGATTCATTATATACACATTAATGAGTACAGTTTGTAGTAAGTAGCAATAAGCACAGAATGAAAATAAAGTTTGAACAAATCATTTACAGAAAAAAAAAGTAGAGGAAAAAAAAATAACTGAAATAAACAAAGATGCCATCAAGATTGAACCAAACCATATTGAAACAATTACTTCTTGAAATGTTTAAGTTACAATGATTTCTGAATAAAACTGACAGATAATCAATTTTTTTTTTAAATAATGATTTTCGTAAAATAAAAAAAAACTAAAATTAAAGAAATCAGTGATCACATTCAATCAAATAATAGTCCGTTTTTGGAGAAAGCACGTTCGTGAATATGAACTTCAACTAAATTCGCTATTGAAATGAATTTTCGAGTACTCAATTATCTTTAGTATTTGTGTGTTATCAAAGACAACTGATTTCCAATGTATTTGTGCTGTGATATATTCAAAAATCAAAGAAGAAAACGAGTTCCACTGAACTTAAGCATTGATGTTGTTGGTTTTTCCGGGGTCATGACACATCTCATCATAAAATAAGAAAATAAAATAAAAAATCTTATTTTATGTGCGATGTGTCATGACCCCGGAAACACCAACAAACATCAATGCTTAGGTTCAATGGAATCCGTTTTCTCCATTGATTTTTGAATGACTATTTTCTGTAGATGAAAATATTTAAGTTTTATCATTCTGAAACCTGAAAAAGGCCTAATAGAGGCCGAAACGTTGTGAAAGAATGGAGTAAGACTTATTAATTTTTTGTTTCTTCCTGAGACCGATATCTCGCAACTTTAATAAATATTTTCTATTTCATTTAACAATTTCTGTTACTTCTTTTGGTAAAGCAGTATGAAATACAGGCGAGTGAAGGAAGATCTCACCACAACTCCCTTCTGGACCAAAGCCTTTGCAATAGCAGCACCAATACCAGCACTGGCACCAGTAACAATAGCAACTTTTCCTTGCCACTTTTCCATTTTAGAAGATTGTCGCACTTGAGGAAACAAGATTCAGCCAGTATGCACAAATCTAGAATGCGAAGTAAGATATTCAAAATACCTATGTGAGAATTGTTTTCAACATGCGATTGACAAAGGAAGCGTACAAGTCGCGACATCGTGAATCCAAGGCTGGTAAATTCTGATCGATGAATTGGTGACTGATGAGCGTGCTCTTCGGGAAATATTGACATTTTTCCTACAACATGGTACCAGCCAGGTTGCATATAAGGGGCGGAGTTCATATTTTAGAGAAATCGTAGGATTATGGAGGCTTTGATTGAAGCGAACACAAGATGTTCTCATAACCAGCACAAGCTGTGACAATTCTCAAAGAAGCCAAGGAGTTCCTGGAGGAAAATATTAAACTTTGAGTTAACATTCTATCGAAGAATATTGCTATTCTTGTGGAATAACAAATAGAGTACACTTTACATCTTGCTACAGTTTGACTTAAATAGAGTCTCCACTTATTTTTGTTTCACTGCTTTCCAATCCCATAATCATTGGACGATACTTATTCACCTGAAAGCAACAAAGTTTTATCCATTCATCCTCAACTTGGAATTTCATTTCGTTCAATTTGTGAGCAGTCACAATATTCTTTGATAAACTCACAGTCGTCCAATTTTGTGTTAATAAGTGATCCTAAAAATCCCACACTCCTTGGCCCTTGAAAGCTCTCTTCAACTTGTCACATGCTCCTTTTGCAGTTGTAGCAGATCAAGGACGGATTCCATAAAACTTTGATTAACCGATCAACTCGTTAATTGTGCTTAAAATCTATGGAAGTGTCAAAAATAAACTAAAATTGATCAGAGAAATGATTTGATCCAGCAAATCACCTCGATGAAAATTATGAAACTCACCATTAATATGGGAGTAATTGATTTCATCCATGGACAATATTATTTTAGAAAGGTTTTTTGCGTTTTTTAGTACCACTTACTAACGAGCGTTCATTTAAATTAGTGGTCAAGAGTGTTGTGGAGAAATTAAAATCGATTTTCTGTGATTGCAAGTAGCGCTTAGCTCGTACCATATTAATAATATTTGTTTACATACTTTACGAATTTGGGAACAAGCTGAGCGCTACTTGTAATCACAGAAAATCAACTCTAATTCAATTTCTCTACAGTCTTCAGCACTCTTGACCACGAATTTAAATGATCGCTCGTTACATTACAAAGGTCATCCTACTCGAGAAGAGCTTTCATAGAAAATTTCCATTCACTTCAATTGTCTCTGCCCGTCAATTTTCCAAACGAATGAACGATGAGAAACAAGGCGTGTTTTTTTGTTGAAAATTTATAACTCATTCTTCAGTACTCTACTTGCCTTATTCTGGGCCCGTAACCTGTTAGCAATATTTAGCTTTTCCGGATAAGGGTAAAGGTAATATTTCGCGTTATACATCGTACATTCTATTTTGAAGAAATTTGGTATTCGGGTTGGGTTCTATAGGAAGTTCTGCTTTCCTGAATAAAAGGAGTGCGTTGCGCATGCGAAATAAAAATTTCTAGAGAAATGATAGTGTTACAAAACCGAAAAACCGTAGTGTGAAGTGCCGAACTTTTAGGATTAACGGACGAGGAAGCTAACTGTCACATTAATTAGCATTTTTTTTTTAATTTAAACGTTTCGTGTAATTTAAGATATACCCTGTAGATATTTGATGATAACTGAATATGCTTCATTGTGTATAAAAATCTTATCTCACTTCAGCCCATTGTATTTAGTTTCATACGATATATTGTTTACGAACATGTTTGCCCAGCTAATATTTATCTGTTTACCAAGTAAACAGCTCTTGTTTCGCGAGGGATATGATATGAAGATCTGTTCATGTCATTATATTGATTTTATTCATTCGATTGATACTTTGGTTTAATTTGTATTTTCATTAAAATTTCATTGATAAAGTCAGAATGAAATACATAAGTTAATTTGTTCTCATGAAAATATTGGGGAGAAAATCTAAAAATGCCCATTTTTGTGATGAGTATGATTTCGTAAAAATGTTTTCACGAAATAATATGAGTAAAAAAAAATGAAAAATGATAAAAGTTGGATTAATAGTTTTTTCAATCAGAAAAATGTGTCTCATTGTGTTCCCCAATAATTATTTGCTTTTTGGAACTTGACAATTCCTTTTATTGAGCTTGAATGTATTTTGTCTTCAAAAGAAAAAAAATTTGATCTTAAACTAGATATTTTAGTGTTGAAATGAAATCTTGAAAGAGTGTCATGTGAGATCAATTTTTGAATGAACTTCCAATAACAATCTAGAAGTAACCAACTGAAAATGATATCGACAAAACTTATCACTAGAGAACTTTTTGACGGTCACTGGATTCCTGTCAAACTATCGCGAACAATTTCAGATTATCATTCATCATTAGTGTTATGTGTAATGACACCTGCGGAAAAATTGTGAACGGAATATACGATTCTTGGAATTCGAACTTTTGAATAAATGGGATCAGATGTGCTCGATTGTGGTTTCAATTAATATCAGTTCTGAGAGCGATTTCATTGTAAATACCTTTGGAAAGTCGCAGCTGGCATATAAGGGAAAAAAGAAGGTAAAAGTAAGTAGAAACTCTTCAAATTTGACAAGTTTATCTATTGGAAACTAATAAAAATTGAAGGATTTGCTTGAAGTGGAATTCAGGGCGTTATGTAAGACGATTGACAGTTCTAACCTAGAAAATAGACTGACTGACAGCCATTCTTGTATCTGAAGGAAAAATGTAGCAGCGACCATCAAAATGTGGCTTATTTGTACAGGGGTTATATATTTTTTAAGAGTTGCGGCAAAAATTATTTATTACATCTCTTTAAGATAAAATGAAGATCATTGAATCCCCTTATCTTGCTTTACAGATAAGGTACCTATATCGCCTATCGAAGCGATAATGAACTTTTTAAATCAAGTGAAACAACCTTGCAAAATATTAACAACTCTCAAGTTAATGGGAACTCCACTTGTAGCCAATTTATGTAGCCTTGTTTACCTGAGATTCCAGGTAAAAATCATTGTCAGTAATCTCGGTAGCTAAGGAACGTGAAGACCATATACCTACAGCATTCTTCAGTTAGTATTTCATTAAATTCAATTCGTAGAAATTGAGAGTGATTAAAATGTTGGTTTAGTAGTGAGCGAAATACAGAGTTTCACAACGCCAACTTGTTGATTGTACGATCTAGTGCGGTTTTGTGAATAAGCTGTTATCTCTGCGAAATCCCGAATATTTTAGCAACAGCATCGTTACATAATCACATATCGGAACAAGTTTGAACTTTGTAATAACGATACCTATCGCTATTCGCTGACTCATGTTTACTCAAAAATCATAATTTATTTTGGTTCAATTCCTATAAGTTGAGATTCCCACTTTTTTGCAAACAATTTCTAGATCTGTCTGTTTCACTTTTCAGGATATTGTATCTTCATCCAATGAACGTGAAAAGCAATATATCTCCGATATAGAGTGCGAACATGTCGAAAAAACAAGAAAACAATGATGCGTAAGTATTCCCCATGAAACTTTCACAGTATTTCACACTATTTTTTCATATATTGATAAGAAGGAAACAACAACCTTAATTCCAAATATTGGATTGACTCGGTATTTAAATCTAAATTAAATGACAGTTATTCGTTTTCCAGTAGCTACTGTCTGCGAAACAACTGTTTTCGTATAATTAGAAAGTAGAAATAGATAGAATAACAGTCATATAATAACACTAATGCCTTCATACTTAAATAAAAATTAATAAAAAGTAAAAATGTATCCGTCGAAACATACAAGGTGAATCATAACTATTGGGACAAAGGCTAAGAATAGGTTATTTTTTGGACTGAAATATATTCTAGTAAAATATTGCTTTTGGCGTCAAATTTTTTCATAATCTCACAGCAAAACTTATTCTCTGAGAAGAAGTGGCAAAATTTGTATGACAGTCGAAAACATACCCTTCATAAACGATATTTGAAATATGCTTCTGAAACGATGAACAATTGAGTACCAATTCTTTGTAAAAATTATATTTATTATCGACCACTAGAAAAAACATCAAAAGAAGCTACCACCTAATTTCATAATGAGAAATCATTCAAGTGGCACTCGCTTTAACAAAATTTGTAGTTATACCTCTGCACGCCGATTTTATAACAATTTAATATTACAAAAAAAACACACATTTTCAACTACAACTCAATTTTATTGAGGCATATTTGTTTCTATCGCCATATTATAAATATAGTTCGATTAACCTAACCTGAGCCTATGCCCCAATGGTATACCATTAGGGCATAGTTTCACTCAGTATAATCACTCAGAAGGATGGTTAAGAATTAGTTATCAACATCTATTTGAATTTTTTTATTTCCATTTCATCGCAAAATCTCCCAACATGTATGAAATAATTAGAAAATAAATATCAATATAAAATATTTCAATAAATAGCTAGCAGCGGTATTCAAAAGTGATATCTCCGACTATTAGGGCTAGAACTTAGCAGTAAAAAATTTTATTCACATTCACAGCAGCACATGATTTTGTTTACGTGGTCAGTTATTGAAAAATCAAAATTACAATTTGTGTTCACGATATTTAGCATATAAAATTCGTGGCAAATTTCATGACAATTTTTTAGCTTTCAAGAAAAAACAAAAAATTTTCGGTTATCATCTTATCGATTCAGAGTTAAACACACGACATTAATTTCATCTTCATTCCATAATTTTTTTAAGCGCTCATACGGCTATACAGGGAGTTACCATTAGAAACTAAAAATTCGAGGAAGTTTTTCATGTAAACAAGTATTTCGTTCGAAAGTTATACGCTTATACGATTTTTTGAATTGGTGAAGAGTTGAAGGAATAACATTCTACCAAAAACAAAACAAAAACTTGACAGCCGCCTACTAGATTTTTTAGATTTCATTTACCTAAGATCCGTTCATGCACAATGTTGTACATATTTAAATTTTTTATTAGGAAACTATTGCTTTTACGGACACGGAAAATTTTATAAAACAATTTCAACAAATATTTTCAAATTGAGAAATTTTGTTTCGTTAAAAAGTTCAGATAAAATATGCAATAGGGGTTGCATGTTTCACCCCTTTAAAAGATCACAACAAAAATATTCATAGGTAGCCTTTTCATTAATTAAAGTGCTGACTATATGCCATTCCTTTATACATATATTCAGAAGTTGGTACCAAGAAAAAAAACATTTCACTTGTACAAGGGTATAAGTTTTCAAGGGAAGGCGTAAAAATTTTTATTTGTATAAAAGAAACCCTTCAATTTTCGACGAAGATTCATCCCCAATACCTTTCGCACTTATTTGGTAAAACCCTGTACACAGCAGTCATTAAAGATAAACTATTATTTCATTCACTAGCGGATTCAGGGGGTGAATTAATAAGGTAAACAACTTGTGAATAAGGGAATTGTCAGCCCCCCTTGCCACTGACTAGACAAAAATTAGGAGTAGCATGTGGCCTTTGATGTTTTCGAGAACAGTTGAATTTTTCCATATTCTTCTGACCTGGGGTTAATATTTTTTTGTTCAGTTATTCAGAATTTTTCCACGTGTGTTTTTTCAAAGTTTTTAGTTGGTTTATTTAATATGCAGACTCCGTTTGTTCAACCAATATCTACTATTTAGAACTCTTGGGGGGGAAGGTGATCATGCCCCCCCTCAGATCCGCCAGTGATTTGAATTAAGATATTTGTGTATGTCGGTTGTATTGACTGTATGTAAACATATTCGCCGTCTATTTTATCAGAACTGGTAAATGTTTTACTTGAATGAACAAAACAAACCGTATATCCTGAAATCCGAATTCCAGCATAATAAACATCGTTTGGCTGTCAGAAGTTGTTTGTTTTCGTTTCACAGTATCTTATCTCAGTTTTCAACACTTCCAAAGGCACAATGCAGCTATAATTGATCTCCTGTAGTCGCCGCATTGTTACAAATCAACAAAAAACTATTTTAAACCATCCGGGTACATTGTTCACGTTAATTTCGCTATGGATAACGAGAAAATATGTCTCCTGAACGGCAGATCTGTCGTGCATTATAGCAGGTACCTCTTATTCTCTTTTCCCAAGTTTGAAGTTTGTACAACTATAGGACTATGCGGAAGAAAAGTCCCTTACTAGTGAAACAAATGAATATAAGTTGCATCGATGTCTTATCTAGTGTAGATTTTAACTATTTCAGCGTTGCAGCCAACTCTTATACGGAACCCAGCCTCTCCATTTATGTGGACCGCCCAGTGTATCAACAAGAAGACCTGAACAGAGACACCCTATATGCCAAGCCTTCTAGATTGGAAGGTGAGTTTGAAATTTTTATTCATTACTTTATCTACAGATGAGTGAAAATTGAAGTTTATAAAAACGTGAAGTCAGTTTCGTGCGCTTGTTCATTCATGCGCCAATTGCGCCCTAGACGACCACCGCTCTCTACATATTAGATGTATTTATTATGAGTCATTGTTGTTATTTAGTTTATCTAGATGAGAGGTTTTGATAATAATATCCTCCTTCGGCTTGAACATCAGAGTGATTATTTTACACTCAATTTTACATATTCTAACAAAATTTCAATCTTGTCGGATCTGTTGTTATGGAAATATTGGGTAATTTTTTTCGTTATTCTGATAGATTTTCTTTGATTCTGATTACGCTATCAACATCAAATTTTGCATGAGACATGAAATTGTTATTTCACATATAAATTCAAAATTTCATCTCGATTGCATCTAAAGTATTTAAATTATCGGAAAACAAAATTTCGAACGGCCATATTTATGGCACACCTACTCTGATTTTGCCCATTAATGAACTTAACCTCGACATTCAAGATCCGAAACTACCCTGAAAATTTCAAGTTTTTTGATTGTTCTATTCAAACGTTATCGTGTTCACAAACGGTTGGACGAACATAATTGAATTTGTCCGTAACATTTTCGTCGATTCATTTCGATATTGGTGTTGACATCAGTTCAAAGAATTCGTAATCAGTATCGTTTGAGTCCATTCCAGATCAAAATAACAGACATTATGACAAAATGATATAGCGCTCTGTTCGGGGAACGAGCGCTCAGAAAATATATCTCAATAATGAGAACCATTTGTTGCAGCCAAAGAAAGAATACAAAAATGCTGTAGTGTGAAACCAGTAAAATGCCTGAGGAAAACTATTCCAATCTTAAAATGGCTTCCAAACTACGAATGGAAAAAGTGGCTTTTTGGAGATATAGTAGCTGGCTTTACTATAACTGTGATGCAGATTCCACAGGTGAGTTTTTATTCAATTATTCACTTCAGTGTAACAAACTTCATTGAAATTTTTTTTTAGGGAATGGGTTATGGTATGCTAGGTGGCATACCGCCCATCTGCGGCATATATATGGCTTTTTTTCCAGTCTTGATGTACGCTATTTTTGGTACTTCTAGACATTTGTCAACCGGTTAGTTTTTTATAGGTAAAAACCTTATTGATTTCATTTGATATTTGATTTCTTGTTGAGCATATAAAGCAATTATCATTTGTGAACTATTTTCACTATTTATTGAACTTATGTTGTTATAAAGGAACCTTTGCCATCATATGTTTAATGACTGGAAAAATAGTATCTCAATATGGAACACATGAAATCCTCCAAAACGGAACGATAATTGAACATGAAGACCTGAGTGAATCAAATGGAGGCCATATAAGAACAAATATACAGGTAGCAATAACAGTGACATTTGTGGTTGCTTGTATACAGGTGAGGTAATTTCTTCAATAGATATGTCGGAAAACTAATTAGTGAATATTTTTAGGTGTTTATGTTCTGCATACGTCTAGGAATCATAACAACTATGTTCTCTGATACTCTGATAAAAGGACTGACCTGTGCAACAAGTTGCCATGTGGTTGTTTCTCAACTGAAAGAAATTTTAGGTCTCAAGCTTCAAAAGAGAAGAGGCTACTTCAGTCTTCCGTTGGTAAGAATTGAACCAACAAGTTTTATCTGAATAGATAGAACAAATAATTTACTGTGATATTTCAGACTTTATTCGATGTAGCCTCCAATATAACAACTGTAAATGTACCTTCTGTGATAATATCGGCTGTGACTTTATTAGTAATACTAGGCAATAACTATGGTTTGAAGGTATTTTTTTATAATTTTTTGCTTCAATAATCAGTCATCTTAATTTATGAATATTTACATTTGTAAACCATAATTGATGTATGAAACAATGATGTAACCTTGTCTTTTCAGAAACTCATGGCGAAGAAAACAAAAATCCCATTTCCAATTGAAATATTTGTAGTTATTGTAGGAACCACCTTCAGCTACTTTTGTCGAGATACATTCAAAGTACTTAACAACATTCAAATTATAGGGAATATTCCTACAGGGTAATTATTAGGTACCTAAAGTATTAATCAGCCATTTCTACCAAATATACATTTATAGTTGCAAATTTACAAGTCTTCAAACTATTTCAGGTTTCCAATGATACAGTTTCCGGACTTATCACTAATACCTGACATATTCCTGGAGTGCCTTACAATAGCTATAGTATCATATGCCATAACTATGTCCATGGCACTTTTGTTTGCTAGAAAATGTTTTTATGAAGTTGATTCAAATCAAGAATTGCTAGCCCTAGTGAGTAACTATACAATGATTTTACTAGCAACATTTTCAATTTGTCATTTGCAGGGTGTGGGTAATGCCTTTGGATCATTATTTTCTTGTATGCCGACTTGTGCTTCGGTGAGCAGATCTTTGATTCAGCAATCTGTTGGTGGTAACACTCAGCTGACGTCTTTGATATCCTGTACATTACTACTATCCGTTTTACTTATCTTAGGACCAGCCTTTGAATCACTTCCTAAGGTAAGATCACTTATTACCTCAAATGAAGAAACATTAAGAATGTCTTATGTTCTGTATTGCGCAAGATAATATACCATCCGCAATTTATTTGATCACCTTAAATTTCCCCATGTTCAGCTCTCCTGAGGAAATATTAAAGAAAAAAAAGATACTCACCTGCACATATTATTCTATTTCAAATGTCATCTTATTTTTGTCCACCACAAAATTATTCCTCTCCAAAAACACTTTGAATTCAGACAACAATCGATTCAAAATTAACTTATTTTTCCTTTTAGTGTTGTCTTGGAACTCTAATTGCTGCGGCAATTTGGCCAGCAGTAATGCAGTTTACACTTTTACTGAAATATTGGAAGCTGAGTAAATGGGATGCTTTGGTATTTCTTACTGCTTACCTATTGACATTATTCTTAGATATTGGGTTGGCACTGGCAGCTGGTGTCATTATATCGTTATTCGGTATCATTTTACAGAGCTACAAGCCATACAGCTGTCTTTTAGGCAATGTTCCTAACACAGATCTGTACTTAGATTTAGAACGATATAAAGCAGTGAGTGAATCATAAAAATACAAAGATATTCTTGTTGAAGGTTTTTTTTTTCAGGTACAAGAAATACCAAGTATAAAAATCTTCCATTTTTCTGGTATATTAAATTTTTCTTCAAGACAGGTTTTCACAGAATCCTTTGGCCAAAAATTGGGTTTCATTCCATCAAAGATCTTACGAAAAAGAAAATATGCAGAAGATCATAATCTATCTTTTGAGTTTGAAAGCTTAATGATGAAGTATATCATTATAGATTTTGCCTCTATTACTTATGTGGATCCAGCTGGTATAGATCTGATGAGGAATTTAGCTAGAGACTTGGACCAGTTGGGCATAAGTCTTTATATTGCAGGCTGTTCAGGTGAATATAAAAATATATTATTCAGATTGATTGAATCTAAAATACTTAAATCTGATATTTTAGGACCTGTTTTTGAGAAGATAGCCCAGTGGGATGCTATTGAGAAGATTCATAGTAATTTTAAACTGTTTCCAACAATACATGACGCTGTTGTTTATGCACAAGGAATTGAAAAAAGTTTCAACTTGAAAAATTAAGAACAAATATAAATTTTTCAAGACAAACAGACAATAATTAAAGATTCAAAAAAAAATGAATAAGTTTTTAGAAAAATAACATCTAAAAGAATTCATTCATAGAATGAAAAAATATATTTCTATACATAATGTACATTTACTATGATTTTAGATTTAAGTAGGAAATAAACATTTTAAGAACTTAACAAATATTTTTTCTTTCTTAATTGATTTTACTGAGTATTATTCAACATTTTCACTTTGCTCTCCAAATTAGCAACTTTGTTCTGTAATAATTTTATGTAGTAATTTTTGGAACTTATTATTTCATCTTTCGATTCAATTATTTTCACTAGTAAAACCATAACATTTTTTGTCTCTTCGCTAACTTTGTCACTTTCAACCAAATGCCTGATTTCGGAGAAGTATTCATTGTCACACTTTTTACAAACATAATCAGCTTTTCCAACAAAAGTTCCATTCGATTTTTTTGCACAGCCTTCGTGATAAGTACTGTCGCAAACTATACAAGTCACTGGATCTGGTATAACAACGTGTTTGCATAATTTGCAAGTGAATTCTTGACCTTTCGCTAAATTTTCAGCCATTTCATCTTATTAAAAAATAACAAAACATTAAATATGTAATCATAGGACGGATGTTAGGTTATGTGTAAACTTTCGGCGGCATAACCGACAACCGTTAAAATTTGACGTTCGCTCTATCTTTATCTGTGATTGTCGTATTCGGATATTCAAATCGAGTATTTTGATAACAGGATTTATGATGAAATAATCGATACAGATTGCGTATTCTATGGTATTAAGCCTTGGAACCACAGAATACTAAATATATATTAACATTGGAACATTAACCGGGTGGTTCAAAAATCTGCAAACGGTGAATTTATTTCGCGCAGGTGGAAAATCGGAATTCTGATACTGAGGTCTTTAGTAATTTCGCCCGATGAATCGAATGGGATCATCAGATTTTGGACCCTAAAGGGACTTATACGAGATATTAGGCTCAACTTTGAAATTTCAAATGCAAACCCATCTTTTTTATTGCATATACGGATTCAGCGGAAAATTTTACATCCGTTTTTGGAGCCCTATGCAGCGTTTTTTTGTTCAAAAATCCGGGGACTTTCATTCAGATCGAGATGCTAAAATTCATATTCTGATACTGAGATCCTTAGTAATTTTTCTCGTTGAATTGATTGAGCCTTGAGCCCATCAGATTTTGGGTGCAAAAGCGCCTTCTACGAAATAAGAGGTCCAACTTTGAAATCTGCTATAAAAAAGATGGGTTTGCATTTGAAAATCATCAAAGATTTGCGAGACTAAATATACAAGATGTGACAACAAACACTGAATTACCTATGTATAAAAACAACAATGTGTTTCGTACTTCCTGATTATTAATTTCAAAGAATAAAAATTAACAATCAAATGTAAAAAAAAATGTTTCTGACAATTTTAAGGGCTAACAATCATAAAATCGAGAACATGTATCAATACAGTGATTAAAAATAGAATATTTCTCACTGTAGGCTTTGAAGTTCTGAATTTTTAAAAATTAGGTATATTCGAATTTTGGAACAAATAACCATGGATTTAATCTCCACCGCAAAATTTAAGTACGTGTACCTATATAGATATTTTAAATTAATAGGTTTTCATTATAGGATTTTCTCTTACTATTTGATATTAGTCTATCACTAAAGATGAAACAATAAATAACAATTTCATTTGAATTTCAATATCTGTATTCCTTTCAAAAAGTGCAGGAATTTCTCTACTACACCAATAAATTTTTCAGTTTATCATGGAATATTCAGTAGATATTAACAGGTGAATGGAGCCTCATTGATTAATGTTTCATGTCTAAAAAATAAAAATAAAGAAAATAAAAAGTGCCTCGGAAACTTTACACCAAATATAAAATGCGTATTGGCCCCTGCCATATACACCTCCATCTCCGTAGTGGAGCCGCGTAGCATGGTGACTATAGATCGTTTGGGTTTGTCTCACAAGCCGGCCAAAAAAACTCATTATTTTTCACAAAGTAATTATTGTTACTTTTTTTTTAATATTAATATTTTCTCTAAACTATATGTATATGGCTGTTTACATGGAGAAACAATATATCTATGATCTGCTCTCTGGTATCTTATTATTCCGAAATAAAAGATCAGGGGTCCTTAAAGATTTTTTTATCTTATTCTTAGTTTTCTAGACGCTTTCAGTGAACATCGGAATTTGGTACATCCTGTACATTACTGGTAAAGAAAAATCAATATAATTATAAATATAATTTATTAATCTCAGAACAGTATAAAAAATAATGCTCGCGCAAAAAGCAGCCATCATTTAAGTAAAAACAAGAATAAACAAACACAAAAATCTCTTCAATCGTCGCTTATTATAAATTGCGACAATAAATTAAGAATCCCAATGACAATAATAGTTACATGAAAAAAAAGTCTTAAAGAAGTCAATTTGTTCTCCTTCCTTAGAGAATATATATTTAACAAGTTTGGCATCATAAAGACGTATACCATACCACTGAGAGCTCCGATATACCTGAAAAAAAAATCGGTTATTCTTGACTGCTTTCAAGAAAATGGGTGTTTCTTACCTTATAATTGTACCAATACGAGGTATGAAACATGCAAACAATATACAAATGACGACAAGTATAGCATTCATGATGATCACTGGTATGTATCTGAACTTCTTCTCATCCTCCTTCAAAAAACTCAAATACGAGAATATGTCTTTACGTAACATATAAGCAAGAAGTGGAAACACTGTACTGAGCTGGAAGAACAAAAGTGCCCTCCCGAACAATACCAGCTTGTCAAACTTTCCAAAGTTGTTTAAGATGTTCTAAAAAAAAACAATACATAAATAACCATCAATTCATAAAAAACCTGATTCGAAGTTATTGCAATTTTTCAATATAGATATGTATCAGACATTCTTAAATATCATATCACAAAAAAATTGATTATGGAAAACGTACTTCCTCACAAATAATATATACAGGTTGAGTGTTTGAGTTGTACATAAATTTCAATTAAAGAATCAGAAGTCAAAAGAAACACCTTCTTCTCTTACCACTTTTTACCATTCGTCTCGGTTAAAAATCCATAAAAAATATAATTTTCGGTTCTATCTCGCAAATGGTTTAGTCGAAGGAAATGATCTTCAGAGAGTTTTTCATTGTTGTGATAATATTATGTACAAGTCAAAAACTTACCCTATATAAATTCAAAGGAGCACCATGAATTGATCGTTCAAAAAGTAAGTTACAAGAGATTTTCAAAAGTCTACCTACTTGCCACTAAATTATTTTCATTCAAAATTTATTTCAGATTACACAATCCAAAATGAGTGTGATATGTGATGAGATGTCTAGTATTATGAGATTTCCTTTTCCTTGCGTTGATAGTGTAATTAAAAGAATGCAATTTTTTTTGGGAGTCATAAGAAATAATGTGGAATTTGAAGTTCCGCTAATCTCATTTGAATCAGGATAAATCCTGAAGGCCCCCAATCAGATCTTAAACTTTTTCAAGAGGCACTAGGTAGACAATTAAATATTCATAGACATCTCCAGATACTCCAAATTTAAAAATTCAGACTTGAAAATTTAGTACTTACATCTTCTATACACCATTTCGACAGTGGAAATGAAATATACAAAAGTCCACCAATAGCTGAATACGTAAAAGTCACTAGAGCGAAAGCTATTGTTAAATCTCTTCCCTGGAAAAAAAAATCATGTAAGTATGTTATACAATAAGAATACTCAAATGAACATTTGAGTATTTTAAAGTGGGACAAGTTCAATCGTATATCGGGTGTCCCAAACTCGATGGCCTATTAGACGTTTCTGGAAAACTAATCATAATTTTGAGCTGAAAATTTGCATATTATGGTTTGAGACAATGATCTTTCTCCATAAAATATTTTCAGATCTCTACAACCTCCGGTTATACCGGAAACAAACTACTACTTCCTTATTTCAAATGGCACACCCAGTATATTATTGCATCATTAGATAGCTTTTTTGATGGCAATTTCGGCAATATGCCATACCTTGGGTAAAAATTCAACGGTTCATGAGTTATTGGGATTCTTATGAAAAAAAAGGTGGCGATGGGGACTCACATTTTTTTGAATATTTCAGCAGAAAAAGCCTTTTTCGAAAAAAATTCGTTTTGTTTCGTTTACGCAAATACGTAGTATTATAAGACTGTTTTCGGCTTGGACCAAAAATGTACAGGGTGTTTATAAGAGGATCATGAACTTGGACAACTCAAATTCATCAAAACTCAAGATTTTCAAATTAGAACCTATATTTTTTATTATTCCAGTCGATTCTACGTACAAAAATAGTGGGGGTTACTTCAGCAAACCCTATACCTAAAATGAATACTTCAAGAGTTATGAGGGAAGAACTTCAAATGAGGAAAAACCGCTATTTATAACTGTGGGAATAACTGTCTGTTACTTTCGTAAAACACAGAAAGAAAATAAAATTCGATGTTTGGATAACTGAATTTTACATTCATGAATTTTAATTAATTTTTCGTTGGTATTGTTGATAAATCCATAAACCAATATACAATGTAATTTTCAATTACGAATAATTCATTACAATTCTTGATATGTCAAATTCAGTTATAGAAACATCGAATTTTATTTTCTTTCTGTGTTTTACGGAAGTAACAGACAGTTATTACCATAGTTATAAATAGCGGTTTTTCCTCATTTGAAGTTCTTCCCCGATAACTCTTGAGGTATTCATTTTAGGGATAGGGCTTGCTGAAGTAACCCCCACTATTTTTGTACGTAGAATCGACTGGAATAATAAAAAATATAGGTTCTAATTTGAAAATCTTGAGTTTTGATGAATTTGAGTTGTCCAAGTTCATGATCCTCTTTTAAACACCCTGTACATTTTTGGTCCAAGCCGAAAACAGTCTTATAATACTACGTATTTGCGTAAAATAAACAAACCAATTTTTTTTCGAAAGCGGCTTTTTCTGCTGAAATATTCAAAAAAATGTGAATCCTCATCGCCACCTTTTTTTTTATAAGAATCCCAATAACTCATGAACCGTTGAATTTTAACCCAAGGTATGGCATACTGCCGAAATTGCCATCAAAAAAGCTATCTAATGATGAAATAATATACTGGGTGTGCCATTTGAAATAAGGAGGTAGTAGTCTGCTTCCGGTATAACCGGAAGTTGTAGAGATCTGAAAATATTTTAGGGAGAAAAATCATTGTCTCAAACCCCAATATGCAAATTTTCAGCTCAAAATTATGATTAGTTTTCCAGAAACGTCTAATAGGCCATCGAGTTTGGGACACCCGATATTTTTTTTTTTTTTTTATTAACTGTTTATTGCATATTTACAATCTACTTATATAGTAATTAGTAAATGTTATAAGTATTGGTTCATGGCTAGCTCGAAACTTACGTTGTTTTCTTGGTGCCTGTTATTCTTCATCATGGAAATAATAATGTTGTGAATAAAATAGCTCATGGTCAGCATGCCACTTAGGGCTGCAAACGTAGGCTTCAAGGAAAATACCACAGAAACGTCGGGCCAATTAATACCCCAAGTGAAGAACTTAACGAAAGAGAAGCCTATCAGATAAACAATACTGATGGTGCCTAAAAATGCCAAACGAATTATAAAACACTGTACATTTCACACTAAGGTTTATTATTTCCTCTTTCGAAGTAAAATATCTCGACTCGGGAAGAAAAATATGAAAATATCAATGAAAAAATTATTCAACGAATATCTAGCAGCGGTGTCATATTTCTGACATATCTACGATTAAGACTTTGCCGTTATAGTTATTTCTGTATCAAGGGTATCAAGTAGATGTTTATGCTCCGAGGGTTACGACTTGCAAACTAGGGGCAAGGATATCCTTTTTTGACAGTTTTGTGATAAGTTGACTCAGTTTAATTTGAGCGCATGTCAACAATGGACACTAGCAAAGAGAAAATACCCTATATTTTACAGTTTTTTCGATAAAGGCAAAAATGCAAGCCAGGCGGCTGAAAATGTGAATAGTGTTTATGGTTCTGTTACTGTTACAGCCAATTTTGGTTTTGTAGATTCCATTACGGTAATTTCGATGTCAAAGATGCACCACGCACTGGAAGGCAAATTGTCGAAAGAGTCGATGAGATC
The DNA here is from genome assembly GCF_914767665.1 of Harmonia axyridis. NCBI lineage: Eukaryota > Metazoa > Arthropoda > Insecta > Coleoptera > Coccinellidae > Harmonia > Harmonia axyridis. Next base: position 29,497,010 of record NC_059503.1, read on the forward strand.
TCATGTACATTGTCGAGCATTGTTTCGATTGCCTAAGTGCTGAAGATTGCACAAAGATTGTTTGGAACCACTTGCATAAGGTTGGTCTCAAGAAAAAGCTCGATGTATGGGTACCACAAGAGTTAACGCATAAATCCTCATGTACCGAATTTCCATCGGCGAATTGCTGCTGAATCGCAACAAATTGACCCATTTTTAAAGTGATTGGTGACTGGTGACTTACGACAACGTCAAGCGAAAACGGTCGTTGTCGAAACGCAGTGAGCTAGCGGAAATGGTGGCCAAGCTAGGATTGAAGGCCAGGAAGGTTTTGCTGTGTTTGGTGGAATTGACAGGTAATTATCTACTAGGAGCTGCTCCCCTACGGCACAACTTGTAACTCGTAACTATACTGTCAACAAGTCGACCGTCTGAAGGAAGCAATCGCCCAAAAGCGGCCAGCTTTGGCTTATAGGAGAGGAATTGTGTTCCATCAGGACAACGCCAGGGACCGTATTCTCGACAAGTGATCTTACGTTCTTTCAGTGCTCTGAACACTGAATCAACATATACGTTTTGAAAGATCACTTGTCGAGAATACGGTCCCAGGCCACACCCAACGATAGTGACTCGCCAGAAGCACCGGGAGCTTGGTCAGGAGGTTATTATGCATCCACCTCATAGTCCGGACTTGGCACCGAGTGATTGCCATCTGTTCCTGTCCATGGCCTACAATTTTACTGGTTAAATATTCGCTTCAAAAGAGGCTTGTGAAAATCGACTGTCTCAATTTTTTGCCAATAAGGACAAAGATTCTATGAGAGAGGCATAAAGATATTACCTTCCAAATGGCAATGAGTTATCAAACAAATCCAGATCATTCTAACTATGGTAATTAAAGCCTTATTTTTCATTGCAAATCGTCATCCTCGGAGTATAAATATGTTCTCAATGCACTTGGTACAAAAATAATCAGGTAATAATTTTGTTAAAAAATTTAATAAGTAGATATAAAATTATTTCTCCGTTACTCTGGTCATATTACTCTAGGGCCATAAAGTATGTACTCAATAACGGCCTTGATAACTAGAAAAAGTAACAGTAAAATCCAAATAACAAACTGGTATGACACGAAAAATATATTTGAAATAATCCTAGTAACAGTTTCCGAGAAATTATTTCTTTTCGAATTTGTTTCTACAAAATGTAATGGATCGCGTTCTAGATCTAGAAGAATCAACGTTCTATTGCAACCGATTTTTGCAACAACTTTTATGCCAATAGGCTACGACGGAAAGATTTTTTTGATTCCAATTTTGAATTTTCAACAAATTACGAAACTGTTAGATGAAATTTGAAGGAGTGTTAAATTTTTTTCTTCAAACGATTCCGAACGTATATTATTGGAAATAATAAACCAAAATTCCTTAGATTGAGTACATCCAGCTTCAGCACTCACCCAAACTATTAAATCTCATGAATATCTGGGCGTTTTTGAAGTTGAGCAGGGGGAAAATGATGAACGCCAAGATAACAGGCACGGTCGAGTACAAGTTCCAGTACTTGTCGAAATAAAAAGGCCCCCCTACGTCAATAGCGGTATTTGTTATGGCAGTCACGTTGACAGGATGTTGCTCTTTCGGGCATATCACAGATATGTTGTCATGTTCTTGACTATCGTAAATAAAACCTATAAGAGAAAGACAAACACTTTAGATCAGTTTCTTCACTTTTAACAATCAAGATAAAACTGAATGAAATAAATCGTAATTGGAATTGGAAAATGATCAGTAATTTGGTTTCAATCATAGAGTAATAAACATAGATAGAGGGAGGATACACAATTTTTGTATGTCCCCAACATAGTTGGATTACGTTGTCGGATGATATATTTTCGAATCCACAATTTCACTTATGAAAATGAATGTATATTATATTGAATGAAATATATTTATTTGAGTGTTTCTCAATGAAATATGCTAATTCAAATATTTGAAATCCGATATTTTTCCTAATTGTCGAATAGAATAACCAGAATATTCATCATTTTCTGTATCTACCTGCTGAAATCTAAGGTTTGACAGCTATTGCTCTCCTAGTGTCATCCGTTGATTTACGTCGTTTGGCGCGCTTGAAGTTTCTTTTCTGAATTTCTGATATATTTAAGTAATCATCTCGATATATTTTGAGTTGATATGAAACGTTGATTCACTATGGGGCATAAGAAGTGCGTTCTTGGTGGAGAAACTCGCGAATTGAGTGAAACATCGTATCACTGACTGATATCTTTCTATTTCCGCGTGCTTCATGTCAAATTGAATAGTTCATGTTGGGGACAAAATTTGCTCACTGATAATGGCATATGCTCCCCCTATCTATGTTTATTACTCTGAGGTTTCAATCAAGAAGAAATATTAATGCTTCAGACTCACCGTGTATGGAATAAACCAGATTATACAAGAAGTTAGACATCAAGATCCAATACACGATATTTGCACCAAATAATACTATCATAGAAAATACTTTCGCAAGCACTTCGGCCCATCGGCCAAGAAGCATCCTGCACAATTCCGGTACCTCACATCTTTCTCCAATAACACCTGAAATAAGAACAAAGTTAAAACGGCGTAAGTGAAAAGTAGAAAAAAATTGGGAAAATCACTTCCTCGGAGATTTTGGACGCTAATTCATTCAAGTGTCTATAGCGCTCTTGGAGACCAAAGGGCTTATATACACTGGACCGCAAAATTAAGAGGAAGGAATCTTAATTAACTTTTTTACATCTGCACTATTTCCTTTGAACCGGTGTTTAAAAAAAAACTGTTCAGAAAAGATGGGACTGGAAAATGTCGTACTGAAAAATATCATTCAAGTTTTGAATTTTCAACTAGATATTCAGAAGTTAAGAGGGATTACCACCACGTGGCTTTCCGCGTATCAGTCAAACTTTGTTATCCATTCATTTTCCCTCTGTCGCTCCTACGATGACCAAACTTTGTACGGTGTACGAAGTTGTCATTCACTTCATCTCCTTTCTTTTTTTGAAGCAAATAAGTAATGGGCAGCAGTGTACGACGGTTGAATATTTTTTTCACAAAATTATAGTTTTACCTTTTTTGCAATGATTTTTGGTAGGTTTTTTCACGAATATTTGAAAAATATATAAATGCTTTGCACATTGTACACATCATCAATTATTTCGCGATGAACGAAATGTTACTCAAAATTTTATTTCATTCGCAAATTAAAAATGGTGTTTTTTTACAATGTGGATTATTGTTTAAAGTATTTATGTGAAAACCCTATAAAAATCAGTGGCCGCTCCCTCGGAAAATATAAAAATCTCAAAAATCTCTTTGGCCGGCATGAAATTTTCATTGACCCATGAACAGTTGAGTTTATACCCAAGTTATGGGAAATTGCTGAAATGGTCACCGAATAAGCTATCTAATTTTGCAATAATATACTGGATGTGCCATTTGAAATAAGAAAGTAGTAGTCTTTTTCCGGTATAACCGTAAGTTTTTTGGAAGTCTGAAAATCTTTTAGGGACAAAGATCATTATCTCGAGATCAATATTATGAACCGGATATGATGAAAAGTAGGTTTATATAAATCACCCTTGAACACGAATTTTGTTGATACAACGTAGTCACATCTGGCAACCTTGATGACCGGCGTCGGTTGTATCAACAGCGACGTCTGTTTTTCGTAGAATAATCGCAATATTAACTGAACAGATCTGTTTATATTTCGCATAAATGATGATACTTACTGTGTTTCTCATTAACGCGAAGCAGAAGATAAGCGGTGTATAGACAGATCGCCCCAATGAGGAAATTGAGGATAATGCCCGGGAATAGACCGGTCTTCTCTATTCCCCAAGAGATTGCCAGCAGGGAGGAACCAAGCATGGTGTTCCATACTGCAAATCTAAAAGAAAAATTCAACGATAATTTCCACGAAGAAAATTATAAAGGGCAATTTGAGTTCATTAGAATTTCTTTCTCAGGTGCCTTCGATTCTCCTCAATTGAATTTTCATGTGGTAAAGCGGTATAGATTGACTACCTTGCCTCACTTGGCTAAAATCAGCCGCGGCAGTTAATCTGCTACTTTTCTGCCTAGTAAAACAAATAACTATTTTTTCCTATGAAAAGTAGCGAATTCTTCACAGCTTAATCAAATTCAAAACTATGTATTGCTCATACTGTGGAAATATTATTTCTCACGGCACTATGCCCACACCTCGCTTGGTAGACCAATGAAATTGGGCTTTTGAGTCGTTTCTATGGAGATGCAATGGCATATAGTGTCAACGAAGGGTATTTTGATTTGAATCAAGTCCATTACTTGAATTATTGCAATTTGTGCAGTTGTAAGAAAAATATAGTGTGCATGTGGAAAAAGTCCTTTTCTCGCGAGTGTGGAAGTTTGTGCACGAGCCTGAAAGGCAATATTATTTTACTAAAGAATATTTCCCACAATTTATCAATCTAATTTTTTTTTGTATAATCAATAGTTTTGGCGTAGGAGCGCTGCAGAGTATACTTCACTATGCGTTTGATCAAAAAATACCCATTTCCACTGAAAAAACTCAAGTTTTAAGGGAAAATGTGCCACTATTTTCTATCTAATTTAAATCTATTGCAGAAGCACCCATAGGTTTCATGACGCCTGTAATAGAATATTATTCTACGTATGACTATGGGTTACACTTCAAAGTGACGTCATTCGCTCTGATTAGTGTTTCGGATAACATGGCTGATTTCATACTTTTATCTTATTAAGGAAATAATTATTGGATTCTTTAGCACTGTCATCTAGCCTATTCTTCTAGAATTGCTCCAGGAAATGGAGCCATTAAAGCGGGTTAAAATTTACAATCGAAAAGGAAAACACGAGATAAGTCTAAATTTAACATATTTTATCTCGAAATTTTTTGCTTGCATATCTTAAAATAAACGGGAGATAATGTGGAATAATAAAGTCTACAACTGCTCTTTGGAGTCGTCTATCGTGATTTCGGAGAAAAGCTGGTGATCGATACCAGGAGAAAATTTCATCATCTTGCTTATCGGGATACTTTGTTTCGAAATATACCTTAATGAGCTTGAGATGAAAGTTCTAATATAGTCCAAAAGTTAATTTTCCTCATTATGAAATAGACCAATCAGACGCCACCATGTTTCGAATAAATGTTGTTTAAATTATTGCACAAGACCATTTTCTGTTGTTTTTCTTCCAAAGTGATTTTTATTATGTCGTTTATCAGTTATTCTCATGGTTCTTGCCTTAAGTTTTTGAAAAATTTTTCGAACGTTGAATGACCAGAATTTATATTCAGATACTTTTTAAAACTCGAATTCCCAGCAAATTTTCAGATTAGTATTTTGACAGGATTGATACCACGGAAGGTTCTCATCAAATGTTTAGAAATACTTATGTGCCCATCATCAATATACTGGTGACTTTTATAATGACTAAGCCTCTTTAATTCTATAGCGATGTCATTTTGATGGAAATATATGTCTTTGATCAATTTGGGCAGTTGTCACTTTTGAAGCTGTCATTTTCTGACAGAAAAGTGGAAGCTACGCCATTCCTAAAAGTGGAACGATACACGCTTCAACAACACATTGAAATTGTTGAAATTTTTTGGGTCGTCGTGAAACACTGGTGAATAAATTCGATGTGATTTTCACATCACATCGAATTTATTCACGGAACCGTTCGCGTCGCTCGAGAACTACTAAAATATTGCTGATGAAAACCCAGGCTTGTCGATTGTTCGTCGGTCTTGGGAATTAGGATATTATGATAAATGATTTTTCATAGCCAGAATGGGACAACGTTTACTTTCAACAAGAACGCGCTACGTGCCTCAAAAGCAACGCAACAATCGCAATTTTGCAAGTTTCCTGGCCATGTTATTTCCCGAAAAGTTGATTACAATTGGCCACGGAGATAATGTGATTCAACGCCTTTAGACTTTTTCGTTTGAGGCCACCTGAGAGATCGATTCAAAATTCAAGACCTTGAAAATGGAATTCGGAATGTTCTCATAGACATACAGCGGCAAAAGTTCAATATGATCATGGAAAATTTTAGTAAAAGTAGGTATCGTCTTCCATTGTTTATAAAGCATTCCTTCCTTTTTACGTAGGTACTCTAAAATTTACTCGTTTTTTAATATCAAAAAGAAACCTCATATTGGAAAATCCTTCACATCGCTCCATCTATGGAAGGAGAGCTAAGTTTTACTATTCCCAAGTTTTCGTCACCCAAATTGTGCTAAACAAAATTTCATCAGTGGAAACACCACTATTTTTAGATATCTCAGTTTAGAATATAACTTTAATTGCACTGCTTTTTTAATGAATTGCAGAGATGCGTATCGTAACCAAGAAAATCAAAACACAAACTTAACTAATGAAGTCTTATATGATTCAAAAACATGCATGCATATGGATTTAACGTTAGAAAATGTCGAATTTCATTATCATTATCGAGAAACAAAAACAAAGGATATTTTTAGCATCAATTCGAGCTATTCAGGGATTAATCTAGCCATGTATCACTTGACCTATTTATTTTAATTTAAATGGAATAAACTATCAGAATATTTTTGCACAATTTCGTTTCTGGGGCATAATTCCATGTTCAATAATTTCCTAATGTATTCAATAATTCAAATAATACCAAAATACGTTAAAACTAAAATAAATTGCATTAAAAGCGGACTTCAGAGAGCATACACCTCAGAAGATATATTATCTCCTTATAGGAAATCACATTCGGGATCGATGTACGAAATGCCCGATCACGAAATACTATAATTTCAGAAGGTTACAATACAATCTTATCATCAATTATATGAACCGTACCAATTCAACCGTTATCACCATCAGTTTATCAACAAAATACTACTAAAGAAATGAACCAGCAGATTAAAACATTCAATTCAAGCTTGACTCGATTTATCAATACTCGAGTTTGCAAAGATAAGAAAATAGTTTCCTGATGCGTATCTATGATTCTTATGTATTGGCTCATTATTTGCATTGATGGACCTTTCGAATATTTACAAAATTTAACCAACCCTGAGATTTTTACAGTTTACGTTTTGGAATGTATAGAATCCAATAATTGTATGATCATGATTCAGAAGCTTTTCGGATAAAATTTGATAAAAAAATTGATTCCCAAATTACTGCAATCCTCTTAACACGATCAATGAATTGTGAAGACAAAAAATCATCATTCAAATTAAAAATTTTTCGAAATTCCCATAAATAATCATTGTATTGAGAACATGTTTCTGAACGAAAGACTCTGGGTTCAAATCCTGCCGCTGGATGCTCATTGAATTTTTTTTACAGATATTTATTATTTGTTTTTTTTTCACAGATTTTCTTCGTTAGAAGTATAATGTAAAATTTACAGTGTTTTTATTCTAGATTCACAGTATATGGAATGTCAATACGAACATATTTTGTTTTATTACTTTTTTCTAGTAACTTTCGGAAATATTATTTAAATTTTGGAACGTGAATAATCCAAAAATAGAATGAAACAAAACGGATGATCTTACACAATGGTTTATAATTTGCTATAATATAAATATCGTATCAGAATCATCGTAGCAACCCAAGCTTCTAAGTTCATGTTTGTTTATCGTATTCAAGGATTTTTTACATTTGATTCCTTTATTTATTTGAAATTCGTTGATCCCCTTTCAGAGGACAAATACAATAAACAAACCCATAAAAAACGAGTAAACTATAAAACTAATTGCTTGAGGAATTGTTACAAAAATCTGAATTCCTTGATGTTTTCTTAGATTGAGGACATGTTACGTTAATTTTAAAGGCTAAAAATTAAGGAATTGAATTTAAAGGAATTAATTTTTAAGAAATTAATTTTTCATAGAATCGAGATTTTTATATTAGGACATTGATAAATATGTACCTTCTCGTTTATAAGACCAGGCAGAAAATAATATTTTCCACCTCGATATCCTAGTCGTTCGAATTTGGCAATGAATAACATAACAGGGGAACATTATAATACATATTTATAATAGTGCAAAAACTTTCGCCCTGTTTCTGTTTTTCTGAGTTTTATTCTATTTGGTTATGATTTATCCTTTTTTTCAAACTCTGCCTTCATGAACATTATAAGTGGTTATTTTTGTGATTTTGTTAATGAATGTCCTTTTTTATTTTATTTTTTTACCCACTAATTTTTGCATGGAACTAATTTAAGAATTTATATTGTTTTTCATATCACATACAGGTAATAATGTTTCATACCTCAGTGATGTAATTCGTTTATTTACCGAAAATAAACTCCATTATATTTATAATATGTAAAATAAGTAACGTCTTACTGCCTGATGGACTATGATTCTTATGTAAAAATTTTCGAAAAAACTTACATTGTCACTACTGATGAATTCTTCTTTTCTTCTTCCTTCTTTTCCTCAGAATCAGGAAAAGGGGAGTGAGCTCTTTTTTTGGTCTGAAATATTTATTAAACGATTCAGATGATATTGAATGACCAAAAACAAAATCAGTGAGAAGATGAAGACATAAAACACTCACCGACAGATTATCCGATAATATATCTTTACTGAGGTAGGCATCTAAGATCTGGCTAGGGTACAAGTCGAGAGAATATTTTCTGAAAAAAATCGGTTATTAGTGATATTATATCATTATATGATTTTAATTAAATTCTTTCATACGACATCCACAATGGCACTTAGAAACATTGAAAATAATTTGAAAATGTCAGAAAACATCACGAACACTGAAAATAATATGTACTATATGTGAAGAAATTTCTGTGAAAAAAAAGTCAGTGGCGTGTAAGCTAAAATTTTACTCACTTGGACAGCTGCTTCTTCAAGATCTTGGTGGAAATTGGCATTATACTCTTCGATTTTGTCATCTTCTCATCGCAGCTCCCATTGTACGACTGTTCTGTGTCCGAAACACCGAACACGGTCCTACGAACCGAACAACAAATTAATAAAGACAACAATTGACGAAATCGCGAATTTACACAGTCCAAGTCAATTGCAACAATTAATCAAGCTAATTAAATTACTTTTTATTGTTGAAATTCACGTCCATCAGCTGCGTGAAACTCAGGATCTGGCAGGTCTTTTCGGTTGCCATGGTAAAAAATCGACGATGATTTGGGGCCTGATAATCGATTTACGGATGCATTTTCCAAAAATTTGAAAGTGTTTTATTGACTTTTATCGGTTTATAAAGATTTATAGATTTTCTGAATAAACAAACAGAGGTTGATGCAAATAGTTTAAAAATTTAAGTAAATAAAATTTTCGAAAATAACACAAGTAGAGTGATCCTCGTAATACTGTAAGTAATAATAATAATACTGTTACGATGAAGTTTTTCTAGAATATGAAAAACAAATTTTCCTTTCACGCAACCGAAACTAGTTCCGAAACCACACTAAAAAACGGCACACAATTTCGCGCTCACCCTGTATACACCGAATTTTCCCTTTTTCACGATTACCAAATTGACCTTCACCAAGACCTTCCACCGCATACACAAGGGCTGCCGAAATGAAGCTGCCGCTAAAAATCTAGTTGCATCATCCGTGCTAGTATGGCATTCGGTATGGGGCGATTCTTGAGCTGCCGCGCTTCTTTTTACGTGCACCGGCGGTCCTCGAAGATGCGTATGTCCTGCTTAGCGCGAGCTGCGGCCAGAGGCGTAACGGGGAGAAGGAGGTGATTATAGGGGAGACAGGATGTAACGGGTTTTAATGAGAGGTGAAAGTCGACGAAATATTTGGTTCAGGAAGAGGAGATTTAATAGGAAATCTTTGGGTTATTATAGAGGACAGAGTGTGGAGATTTGGATATTTTTGGGTTGACGAACCTAAAGTAGTCAGGGCGAGTCTTAAAGTTGTTAATTGAATTCTACTATAGATTTTTCTCATCTATTTTATCTTTTACCATTTCGTCAGATTCGGCTTAGGTAAACAGTTATAAGAAATAAATGATTTCAGAATGGGCTAATACAATCCTGTCTTTTCTATGCTGACACCATAGAGATAACACAAAACTCAATCATTGTGAATAAGATGCATAGAATTCTTGGTGTGTGCTGATTCGATTCTGTTTCAAACTTTTCGAGATATTCCACCTGTTGCTTTGGTGTTCTGCTTACAAGAGTTCTGTAAGGTGGCGTTTTTCAGAATTTTTCGAATTTCCGTTATCTGTCTGGCGGCGTTTGAAAATGAAATAATAATTTGAGACACTGCAAACTTTCACAATAAATTCATATCTAATTTTCAATGAAATTAATGGAATATAATGACAGACGGCTAGTGGCCTATTCAGAGTATAGGAGATTGTCACCAGCATACAATACAAAATATCATTATTCTATATTCAAAGGTCACAAGAGTCGAGAATCGCGAGAAATGTCAAATATAAACGCTGCATGCGCCATCTGAACCAGACGTGATCTCTCGAAATCAAGTAGGTATTAATCTGAAAAATCTACCGTTTTGTCTAAAAGTTATACAGGTATAAGTAGGCACACCAGGTTTTCTATTGTGAACATAATAGTCCTAGCAGCAAAGTAACGACTTTCCTGCCTAGACAGCAAAATGATTATTCCCAATGAGAATATAACATTCGACATTTTCTGACGATCAATATTTTTTCCACCTCCCTCATTTTTGGAGGAGTAAGAACTTCTAAGTCGCTGTCACTGTCCATAATATGAATATATCCGATATTTTCCAAAAAATGTCAGATATTTCATAAGTTGTTAAACTTTAATTATAATGGACATATACATTTAATAGCAACCAACCAATCCATCAGTGGCGAAACCAGTTTTCGAAAACTGGGGTGGTTTTTTTTTTGGGGGGTGGCCAAAGTAAAGCAAAATTATAGTTCTGATGATCTTTTAGCCTTAGTATGTCAAATTTTAGGGGGGGGTCGGGCCCCCCTGTCCACGCCTAGCGTCTCTACTGCAATCCATCAATTGCGATTTCTAACAAAATTCGTTTTAATTTATCACTACAGGAGAAATAAAAAGCTTGTGGAAATTGTAATAATCTGCAAATACAATATCCTACATATATCATTATAAACAATCGGAGAAAAAATTATATGTTCAACTCAGCATCAATTAAAGTAACACTTACTAGCCGTAAAAGTGACATTTGCTAGCGGGGAAAATATGAAGTATGTAATAATTCGCTTCCCGACTGTTTTGAAGGTTAGAAATGCACCTACCGATTGTAAGTAAAACCTTATCTCTCATGTATCTACCTAAATCATCTGTGTTCAGAGTATTACCTTGCTCAGGGGTAGATCCATAATTATGGTGTTATTTGTTAAATTTTTCACTGATTTCATATCTTCGAAATGGTGCGTTTTTCGAGAAATTATCAAGACCAATTTCACACTGAAATTAATTTTATTTTGATTGATCACGAGCTACAAAAAAAATTTTTTTTTTCCAATTTTAGCCGCCTTTTCACCTGATCCGAATTTGAATAATGGTTAATGAAAATGATGAGTTTGTTATTCTACGAGAGGAGTTTATGCTTAAATTTAATGTGAAACTTCAAGACTCATGATGTATAGAAAATGAATCAAAATTAAAGAAAGTGAAAAAATACTGCAAGTTCAATGATTGCTATTAATTTACATGAACATATCATAAAATAGCATTCAACTAGCAGAGATGAGTAACCTTCAATTCAATGAAATGTAATTTTTTGCAAATTAGCTCGTTCAATTTGTTTTGTGGTAGTTTTTGGAATGAAAAAATATTTGGTTTGCTGAACAACTTTGTTTTCGTCTTTGTCAATCCTTATATTCGCCTTAGCTTCTTTTTTGTTTTTTTTTCACAAATTATGAACTTAAAATGAGACTTGAATTATTGTATTTTTTCGAAAAAAAATCACATATACCCAACATTGAATGGTAAAAAATTTCGAATTTACTTTTTCCAACAATTGCAGTGACCAAAAATTTTACTGTTTTAAAAACTATGATAGAAATATTTACAGTTTCGATAGCTCAAAATCGATTTCGGCGCCACTGTACTTCAACAACAATAATTATTGCTTACGGTACTCCGTTCATACAAGATTCCATCCGCCATTTTTGTTGCAGAAAAACTGCGTATGTCGATTTACATTTATGTAAATGTAGAAGGAACAGTTATTGAATTATTCAGGATATAAACGTGTAAACCTGAGAATAGCAAAAAATTCAATAATTATCGCAATTACTTTGGACAAATCGGCATTGCTTTCGATAAAAAATATTTGAATTTTTTTCTCACCCATAGCTCTTGATGGATGAAGCAGTAGAGCTGAGAAGTGGTCCACGCTCTTCATCTACCTCACGATCAAAATTTTCTGTCACTAAGCTCTTAAATCCTTTGATAAGGTCTGAAAATATTCAGTGCATATTACTGTATTATGTTACAAATTGTATGAATTTCTATACCACAATAATAAATTTGGTATCTAATAATTGTGCCATATTATCAAAAGAGATCAAAAAATCATTAAAACTGATATGTAGATAGAAACTTATCTTCCTACCTAATATTTTGAGCAATGATTATAGGTACTAGATTAAGAGAAAAAATCTTTGATTGAATTGATTTTATTGATTGAAGAATAATACAATTCATTACACTCATCAAATATTTATCATTTTAATTCAACTCTCGGAAACAAATGAAATTTTTGTAGTAGAGAATCTAAAACATTTGAAATATCTCTTCATTGAGAAATTCCCAGAATAATTAATCATATACGTCAACTCATTCAGAACAGACCAGATGTGTTGAAAGCCAGTATAGTTGACAATTGGACAACGTTTAAAAACGTGATTTTTAATCTTATTAACCAATTGAAAACAATAACAATTCAAAAGAACTAAAACTGAACGTGGTTTGAAACCAACTATCTTTAACGTTCCCAATTTTCGCCAAGACTATATCTCATCGTTATTAAAAACACAGTTTTTTTCGACGGGCAAAAAGAAATTTGGTTTGAAGATGTTAAATTTAAAAAATGCTCACCCCTCATTTTGTGACTTGGATTTCGTGGGATAACTTTGAATATCTTCTGCTCCGGTTAGGAAACTAAGGCACTTTTCAGAAAATAAATTCCGTGTAGTTTTTGACCAAGAAAATCGTCCTTCTCATCAACATTGTCACTAACACAAAATTTAAAAAAAAATGCTCCGTGCGAAAAGCAAAGCCAAACGAAACGAAAATCAACCGAAGTGGATTGATCGAAATTTAAATGACATATGAAGAAGTCCGAGTACCAATTTTATAGGTACTCTTCTTGCAACGTAAAAGATAAGACTTCAGGAGATAAGACAGTGTTGACGTCGATAAGTTTTTTCGTAATTCTGTAACTACTATGCGAGTAGATAGGGGTGACCTTTAATTTATAATTGATGCCCAAATGACCAAACAATGAGTCAAATGGAATCGCGGAAACTATAGATATCACAAAGTAAATTATATTGGGTTTTCCCATCAAAATGATAATAAGTACCTATAGAATTTTCGTTTAGTCACTAAGGGACTAAATTTGGAAATCAGCTTGTATAATAAAAAAACGAAAAGTTTATTTTTTCCGAGTTTGTGGCAGAATATTCAAAACTTCAGTATCTACCCCGAAACTATTTAGAGTAAAAAATATTATTTTTAGTACTAGTTTAAGCACACGACTTCGCCCGCATAAAACACTATGTTGAAATGACGATACCATTTCACATCTATCCTATTTCAATGAGACAATGTCTAAATTTTGCACTAAACTGAATAACTGCAATAAAATCTATGCAATAGTCCCAAATTCATTGTTTAGTGAGGGGATCTCAGAATCCCTTTGGGCTTTGAAAAAAAAATTATTAGTACATCATTTGGCTCGATTTTCGAAAGAATTAATTTGGTGAAAACCACAACCTTAAAAGTTCAACAGTTTTCAAGCTATAAAAAAAAAATGGAAAATGGCGTGAAATAAAAAGTTCTCATACTTCTATAAACATGAAACAAAAACATTCTACAGGCACTTTTTTCAGTTGAATATATTGGTGTAATCTTTTTTTTTCATTAAATCAGTTTTGAAGTTATATTGCCTATTATAAATTAATGCAACAAATTATCCACATACAAGTAGTAGGTACTCGTATTAACTAACTTTTTCTGTGGAATTATTTTATTTACAAACTACAATTTATTCATAATTTATTGTATATTCATTATATGTGAATAAATTATTATTATTATTAAATAAAATCGTCTTATTTCCCTTTTCAGAAATATGTATAATGATATATGAATTTTTTATCAAAATATAAAATCATCAACAGTTTCATAAGGCAAATCAACCAAGTGACTATGATAATCTTCAAATTTCAGATAATTAAAATATTCAGTGGTCAAGAGCAGTATACTATAGTTGGAATTCGCTTTTTCATGCTCTCAACATGTATCAGCAATGCAGCATTAAATAATTAATTGGTTGACAGATTTATCTGATACTCTGCTATGCCTCCGTGAACCACAGGATATGAGAAAATGAAAAAAGCGAAGTCTTAAGCGAATATTTTAATTATTATTTATAAATGAATTTCACAAATTATCATAGATAGGCCCGATTGGTTTTTATAGTTCGATGAGAAATGTATATATCATGTTATATATTTTTGAAAATTGAAAAACCGCAATTGTGCTTGTCGCAGAAATTTTTATGGTTTATATTTGAAAAAAGTAATATAACTTCAAAACTGATTGCAATAAAAAAAATTACACCAATAGGTTCCAGTGGAAAAAATACATATAAAGTGTTTTTGTTTCACCTTTCTATAAACGGTTATAAAGAAGTTATGAGATTTTTTCATTCCACGCCATTTTCCCATTTTCTCTCAGATATAACTAGAAAAGAGTTGCACTTGAAGGTCGTGGTTTTCACCAAATTAATTCTCTCAAAAATCGAGCCTGAAAATTAGCCAACCATTTTTTCTGGATATAGAGGGGATCTATATCTAGAAAAAATGGATGGCTAATTGAGAGACCCGATACAGACAGAAAAGCAGACAGACAAAAATTGTAAAAATGATTTTTTGTGTTGTTTTACTCTTTTCGTCCACGCTTATTTTTTTCATGAATTTATAAAATGAAGAAACATATCTTAGATTTTTTTTGTAAGGTTTTGAATTTTATGGATTTTTAAAATTTTATCAATTGATGAAGTCCTTATTCAATTCATTTTTAAGAATCAGTGCGATTTGATTATCAATTCATTTACAAAATTTTATGCATCAGTTGATATTGCAGTCTATTTTTAGATTTCATACTAACCCAAATGTAAATTATTAATAAATATAGAATAATATCTGGAAGTTTATCCGAAAATTTATATAATATCCAATCGAAAAAATAAAGCAGTTCAAAATTCACAATATCGCATTGTTTACTTTTATATCACCTCAAGACGTAAAAAAAATCATGTGAAAAATTAAAATATCCCGCTGGTGCTATTCGTTTCGAAATCCAAATAAAATTTTCGAAAGTTCATAACTCCTTAATAAATATCAAGACTGAACGCTTTGAAGTAAAGCGCAAATGTTTTAAATTTCGAGTTCGTATGTTGTCAGCTATTGAAAAATAATAATTATTTTCCTATAATTTTATCTAATTATTTAATAATTAGATAAAACCAATTAAAATATATATTTAACGTAACTCATAATATTTTTTTGTTGAGATATTCCATGAAAGTAAATGGACGAAATACTAAATCTCTGTGTGAAATTTTTATATTTAGATACTATTTGAATTTTAATATTACATCTTGTGTATTCAATTAGGTATCAATAACGACAATAACTTTCTATTTTAATTTGAAAATTATTTCAATGTAATCAATTTTCAGCTGTGATAATTCAGATAACATATGCTATTCGCATAAATGCCGACTTACAACTTTGAAACAAAATCAATCCAATGGCCATAGTTTATTATGTTCAACATTCACATGTTATTATTAGAAAAAATTCCAGCTAGGCTATAATAGTATTTTTCTCATTGAAAAATAATTGGATATGTGATCAATGAAAACCAAAATCCCCAGTCAACAATTAGAACAGTACCTTTTGATGACCAACTGTTTTCTGAGTAAACTATTAGGAAGATATCAATCAGTCAATAATTTTGTTCCAGTTAGTTTTGTATTATCTTGGTTTTACCAGTTCTACGAGCTTTTCACTACAAGATACTAGTGAGACAGTTTCAAACGTTAACGTTAGAAATTCAAGAAATTGCACTAAATTCTAATATGTTGTTATGTCATCAGAATAATAATAATAATAAATAACTGATTTATTCTTCCGGATTTCTGAAATTGACCTTAGCTAACAGAACCTTGACGCTTTGGGTTCAATTAGGAATATACTGATTTCTATCTATTACATAAAGGTTATCGCAAATATTTACAAATTGTAAGATGTCATTTCCGAAAACATTAAGTTTGTGAGAAAAAATAAACTAAACTTCGTATTCCTGTCATATTTTTCGATAATAAATTAGAAATATATTGTGTTCAAAGCACAATATTTTTGCTGTGCTAAACTCAACATTTTAAAATATAAAACTTTGTCATAGCATTGCAAACCAATCGTGATACCTACTTCAATGAATAAATAGAGTCAAAACTCACTAGTCCACCTTTGTTAACAAAATATGTTAGTACGTACTTCTTAAGTTTCAAAATAGAATACAATTTGACAATGCATGAAAACAAAGAATTATACTTTCAATAAAATATCGGTTTTTTTTTGTAACGTATAAAGAAATAAAAAACTCATGATTGAATGGTTCGAATTACATACACTGAGGCTTGTGGAGCTCCATCTTCATCGATCTCAAACTCATCAGACTAGTTAGGTATCATCAAAATTTACTCACATATTTCCATTTGTAATATAACTTTTCAGCCAATTGGAGAAAATTCCCTCAAATCCTAGGTTATAATATTTACTCAGCATGAAAGAAAAATTCAGTTTTTCCATCGCATTATCTAAGCTATCATAAACAGCTTGAACAAATTTGAAACCTGCTGTTTCTGTTGAGTGTCCTGGTCTGAAGCCATGCTGACAGAAAATATGTTGAATTCATTAAAATAGGCAAGCCGCAAGCATTCCATTGAAACACAAATCTCTCAAAGATCTTAGAGAAACAGCTTAGAATCGATATGGGAAGGTAATTCAGAAGATTATGGGCATCATCTTTTATGAGGCCTTAATTTCCTAGCAATTTGAACATGATTCTTCGCTCAATTTATCACTAGCTTCTCTTATTTCAGATGTTAAACAATACTTTCGAACATTTCTTGCATCTTTGACACGTTTCAAAGGTCAGCACTACTTGAAATTATGCTTATTTATTATATTTAGAATTGGGTCATTATTTTCTTGATTTCCAAATGTCAGTCTTGAAAACTAAATCACTACACCGCATTGGTCGGCTCAGAAAAAGATTCAATGTGACAGTGAGAATATTTCCAAAAAAATGCAAAAAATTTTCAAATTAAAAACGTTGTTGATACTGACTTTTAACTTTCTCCTTGTCAAGTCCTAACTTGAATTATGATTCTGTTGAACTATCATCGGAAGAATTCATCATTGACATCTGAAATTTGCCTAAGATATCATAATATGATGAAAACCCATGATGTAAATCAATAAGAATATTTCATCATGCTGAAGAAAGAACAATAACAAGTTTAGATTAGATCAAATTCGTTATAAATTGATTTTAATGGCATTACACAAATGCACTTCTCGTTTATTTGTTTATTAAAGCAGTATTGGCTTGGGGAAACACATGACACTTTATTTGTTTTTTAATAAATTGATTAGGCTCATCTTATAAATTATAAAATTGACATTATCATCGATAGAATCTGTTGTACAGTTAGTTCCTGAAGAATTCTTAATTCATTTTATAGATACAATTTTCATAGAGATAATTCAAGCCTTAACCATCATTTTTGGAGATTAGGTAGGTACAGCTTTATATTGCCAAATGTCATATTTAATGGTTTTATTCTTCACCTGAGAGAATTATTCTGGATGTTTACTAAAATTTCAGTTCCGCTTCCTTCAACATAAAAAACTCGATCAAATCAAGTGGGTTCTGCAGACAACATCCAACTTAACAATTCGTCTTGACCTTCTGGACTTTAAAGGAAACCTGACATTGCATATATATGTATATGGAATCTATTAATTTATCTTGTAATATTTAAATAATTGATCACCCACGGACCTAGGTAAATCTCGAGATTCTGCCTGAGCAGAGGAAAATTAAGGATCTTTTCTACGTAGAAGATTTAAATCAATCACGTGACCGACAGTATAAAGTAACCATGAAAAAAACAAACAGAGTCTGTCGGTTTTTAACAGTTGAATAGAGATTTTTCAATTGCCGCTGTAGTGTGATAATTTCGGTAATATTGCAAAAATGTGGTAAGTAGACAAATGAATTTTTCTAATTAATAACAAAATATGTCATAATAAAAACAATTATAGTAGTCATTGAAAACTTCTGACATCAGAAGTAAAAACTTAATCTATAAAAATATATAGTATTGTTGGATACCTAGTAATCATATTGTCAATAATTAAAATTTGATGATTTGTATATGGTTTATTCATTATTCAACACATAAGATTTCTGCAAGCCTAATTAAATTAATCTTAATTTCATTGACTATAATTTAAATGACACAAACCAAAATTTCTCCAAGAAATATTTTGTTGCAGCTCGAAATTCGGCACGCAAAACGGGATCGGGAATTTCAAAAAATGATCAATGATGATAATTTTCAAACCCATACGTATTCTATCTAGTCATCTAAAGAGAACTATAGAAAGTATATCCATGAAATTTGGCACAAAAATTTCTTGATCCTACTATGTCGAGGACACAATCATTGAATTTTCAAGCCAAAATCAAGCAAATAAAATTTCAGAATATCATTTCTCGGAAATTTAACAATCATGACATAATCATGAAATTGAAAACATATTCTCCTATGATAGTTTTGGATATAAACATTTTTTGCACAAAATCCTAGCGCTAATATTTTCGCAGTTGAATACAGAGTGTTTCATAATATATGCGCAGGACTTCAGAATGACCATATTTTTGGACGAGCTATCACATTCTGAAGTCCTAGTCATATATCATGAAACACCCTATATCATTTTTGAATTTCTCATTCGGGTTTCGGAAAAAAAGGTTTGTATAAGTTCGTTGGAAATTTTTTTAAACTTTGAAATTCATAATTTTAAATATTATTTACTGAGTGAACCTACCGCAGGTGGGGGAAGCAAGGTAAAAAAAATTATTTTTGGTTTACAATTGCAACAATTTCGCTCGCATTTCAGAACTTCCTGAAAAACTTTGGTTTCGTTTCCATCAGTCTGTGTGTCCTCAGATCTATAACAGCCTCAACTTTTGAAAATCTTGATGAAATTTTATGTGGGTTTATTTAGAGGAAAGATATCCGAAAAAGGAAATAATAAACCATAGTGTTAAATTTGCAGTGTTCATGGAAAGCATTCCTTCGATTTTTGATCAGTTTTATACTGAAATATAATATGTAAATAATATAACGCAATGGAACGGTAAATGTAAGTATGCATACCTACATTGTTGTAGAGGTGTTCTACAATTTCATTTGATTTAAGACACATACATATACAAATTATCTCCAGTCTTTTGATAATAAAAATAAAAATTTTTAGTAATCTTTTATATTAGAAATTTTGGTAAATAATAATAGTTACCATAAACCAAAGAATTTTCATTTCGTGAAAAAAATTTGTGACTTTATTATTTTATTTTATGAATCACTACAAAAATTAAGTATTATAAGAACTTGGGGAATGTTTTTCGAAAATCAAAGATGAAGTGAGAACTGAATTCTGTTTTAATTTTTTTGAAGCTATACTAGAGCATGTCTTTGTCGATGGAATATACAGCTAACGTGCATGTTTTCACTTCGAAACAAAAATGGATTGTATAAATAAGGGAAAATGATTCTAACTACACAATTTCACATAGAGAATTGCTCTGTTTAACATTATTTTCGTATATACTTATCTTCGGCCAAAAAAAAAAATATGTAACAAGTTATCCGAATATTTATTCGCTGGAATTCGACGCGATGAAATATGTTCCAGCAGCACGAAGTCTGGATCCGATAAGCCAAACCAAATAAATCTTGTTTCTTTCTCTCTTTGGAATAATACAAAATGCATAAGCAGGTATTTTCATGTCCACATCGAAAAAAGGCACATGGTAGTTACGGCGTGTGTAATTTAAAGAGATCCGAGACAATAAATATCATTAATTCATCTTCACATTCGAGCAATAATTCGAATCCGTTGATAAAATTGGCTTCAGTTGGTTGCATATCGAGAAAAAAAGCGATTTTACTTGTCGCAGAAATTTTTATGATTCATATTTAAAAAAAGTATTTTAACTTCAAAACTGATTGCAATAAAAAAAACTAATTACACCAATGGGTTCCTGTGAAAAAAGTACATATAAAGTGTTTTTGTTTCACGTTTCGATAAACGTTTATAAAGAAGTTATGCGATCTTTTCATTTCACGCTATTTTTCCATTTTCTCTCAGATATAACTAGAAAAGAGTTGAACTTATAAAGTTGTGGTTTTCCCCAAATTAATTCTCTCGAAAATTGTGCCAGAAAATTAGCCATCCATTTTTTCTAGATATAGATCCCCTCACTAGACAAAGAATTGAGAAACCCGATACAGACAGAAAAGCAGACAGACAAAAATTGTAAAAATGATTTTTTGTGTTCTTTTACTCTTTTCATATCACCCACGCGAATTTGTTCATGAATTTATAAAATGAAGGAACATGTCGGTTTCTACTGCTTCATTATATGTATAGATATATATTAGATTATTTTTGTAAGGTTTTGTATTTTATGGATTTTAAAAATTTCACTTGATGAAGTTCTTATTGAATTCCTTTTTAAGAAACAGACGATTTGATTATCAATTCATTTACCAAATTTCATGCATCGGTAGATATTTCAGTCCATTTTTAGATTTCATACTAACCCAGATGTAAATTATTAATAAACATGGAATAATATCTGAAAGTTTATCCGAAAATTTATATATTATTCCATCGAAAAATTAAAGCAGTTCAAAATTCACAATATCGCATTGTTTACTTTCATATCACCTCAAGAGGTAGAAAAATCATGTTAAAAATCAAATTATAACGCTGGTGCTATTCGTTTCGAAATCCAAATAAAATTTTCGAAGGTTATAACTCCTTAATAACTATCAAGACTGAACGCTTTGAAGTAAAGCGCAAATGTTTTAAATTTCGTGTTCGTATGTTGTCAGTTATTGGAAAATAATAATTATTTTCCAATAATTTTATCTAATTATTCGATAATTAGATAAAACCAATTAAAATATATATTTAACATAACTCATAATATTTTTTTGTTGAGATATTCTATGAAAGTAAATGGACGAAATAATAACTCTCTATGTGAAATGGCCATAGTTTCTGGACAGAGGACATACACTTTCAATTTTATTATATTTAACATTTTATTATTTGAAAAAAACTTCTGTTCTGTTTTCTGTTAGAAAATAATAGTATTTTTCTCATTGAAAAAAATATTGGATCTGTGATAATAACAAAAATCGCCAGTCAACAATTGAAACAGTACCTACCGATGAACAACCAAACCAAATAAATCTCGTTTCTTTCTCTCTTTGGAATAATACAAAATACATAAGCAGGTATTTTCATGTCCACATCGAGAAAAGGCAAATGGTAGTTACGACGTGTGTAATTTAAAGAGATCTCAGACAATAAATATTATTAATTCATCTTCACATCCGAGCAATAATTCAAATCCGATGATAAGATTGGCTTTAGTTGGTTGCATATCGAGATTTATTTTAGCTTGTTAAACCAATATGGACTCTTCATATTCAGAGGAGACCGGAGGGGGTCTGAACTGGAGATGTGCATGGTTCATGTCATTGTGTACTGTGTATGCTGATTCACTATCACTTATATCACTTGACTACGAGTAAACAGGGAACAACAATTAAATAATTCAAAAATCAATCTGACGCCTGCGGTAATGAAAACAAAACTTCGAAGCGAAGATTCTAAAAAAGGACTAGCTCGTCCTTTTTTAGAATCTTCGGCCTTTGAAATTGATGAATCGGATTGTCGAGTTAAAAGGATCAAAGCAATATTGAATATTCTGTTATACAGGGTTAAAACTATTAAGAAGGGAACTACAGGTATATCGAAAACCGTAAGAGACACAGGGTAGCTTAAATTAGAAAAAAATTGCGTCCAATGGTTATCTCCAATGAATCTCGAGTAGCTCGAAAGAACTAAAATCGAGTATTTTTTTTTCTGTATAACTCAATTGTTTTTGGAAATTTTTTCTGTTTTTCATTGATTCAGAGACGCGATAGACGAGTGATGATTTCACAACTCTTCAATTTTGCTTTTATTATTATGAGGTGATAAAGCAAAAAATTACGAATTCCGCAATGTATCACACTCTACAAAAATACCGTGTCTAGCTACGCAAATTTGAACTTCCTTTTCTTCTTCTTCTTCTTAATTTAAGCCTAGGGCTTGTATATTCCACTTTAGTCCTCGGTGGATGTAGATATCCAGGAGTCTTTCCAGCGCTTAGGGGGTCTGCCGACTGGTCTTCTGGTACCTGGGATTCGGTCTCGGGCTATCCTAGCAATTCTGCCTGCGTCCATTCTGCTGACGTGGTCGTTCCAATATCGTCGTCGTTTTCTTCCCCATTTAGCTATGTCCTGAGTCTGGCATTCCTCTCGGATGGCTGTGTTCCTCTTCCTATCTCTCAGCGTGTATCCAGATATGGTTCTCAGTATCTTCATTTCCGTCGTTCTTAGGATGGATTTTGTCCTCTTGTTGTCTGCTCGAGTTTCTATGCCGTACGTCATGATGGGTCGAACACAAGTTTTGTAGATCCTGGCTTTCGAATGTTTACTCATATGTTTGTTGTTGAATATGACGTCGCGAAGTGCACCGGCAACTCTGCATGCTTTATCTGCCTGTTTACGAACCTCGTGTGTTCTATCTTGGTTCGAGGATATCTCCACGCCAAGATAACTGAACGACATAACTTGTTCTATAGGTTGGTCTGCAATGACAAGTTTGCATCGTTTTGGTTCTTTGCTTATGACCATTGATTTTGTTTTTGTGACTGATATTTGCATGTTGAAGTTGCATGCTTCTAGGAAGAATGAATATAACAGTCTCTGTAGGTCATCCTCACATTCAGCCAAGATCACCGCATCATCGGCGTAGCAAACGATCTTTATAGCCCCTGTGCTTAGTCTATATCCCATTCCACAATTCTTGACGCGATATATTATTTGGTCCATTATGATATTGAAGAGTAAGGGGCTTAATGAATCCCCCTGTCTTATACCCGTAGGAGTTCGAATTTCTTCAGTTAGATGTTGGTTTACAGATATATGTGTAGAGGTATCAGTGTTGAGTTGTTTCACAATCTTCAATATAGGTGTTGGTAGTTGTTTATCCTTTAGAATTTTCATGACATCCTTGAGTCTTACATTATTTAAATAAGTTTAGTAGGCTGGTGCCAGAATTGTTAAATAATTTGTTACTTCGTTCAGTTGATATGTGAAACCATTTAATTTTTGTAATACCTTAATCCTGTTTGATAAGTAACGTCCTATTGTTCTACATAATTTAAAAAACTCAAGTGATGCTTTCACATAACAACAGTCAACAGAGTTATTTGACAATTCTGGCTCCATAGCCTACTACGTAAATCATTTATCATGTTGATATAACAATTTATTTTCAAAACCATTTCATTTGAAGAGTTCTGTCGGTGCATTTCCACAAATATCCTGGCTTCCTTTTTATTTTTTTGTTTGAGTAGGAAGGTGGAAGAATTGTGAAATTACTGTGCTGTCAGTTGTTATGTGAAACCATCACTTGAGTTTTTTAAATTATGTAGAACAATTTCTACAGACATTCCCAGTTGTACGCTATGTAGAGCGTTGCTATCAGCATGATTATGTAATTAATAGGACGTTACTTATCAAACAGGATTAAGGTTTTTACAAAAATTAAATGATAGTTTCACATAACAACTGAACGAAGTAACAAGTTATTTGACAATTCTGACACCAGCCTACTATTTAAACAAAAAAAAATCAATAAAAAAGAAGCTCAAATTTGCGTAGCTAGACTCGATATATTTGTATAGTGTGATACATTGTTGATTTCGTATTTTTTTTCTTTATCCCCTCATAAGGACAACCAATATGGCTCCCATAAGAAAAAAAAATAACTACGCGTTTATGAAACAATGGAAAACAGAAAGAATCTGACGACACCATTAGAATCTCTATATATTGGATTATGGCTACAAACCGAATTTCGTGAAGTTATCTCCAGAAACAAATGAGTTTTTTTTAGGTATCTCGGGAACCATTGGAGATATTTTATATCTGTTTAAACCAACACACTCATCCCTGAGTAACACAACTTTTTTGTAATTTGAGCCACCCTGTATTTCTAATGGTTTTCGATATCTCTGTAGTGCCCCTCTAAATAGTTCTTACCCTGTATAAATATCGAATTTTGACTGTCTGATTTGAATTGTTTCGATATATACCATACACCAAAGAATTATTAAGATACTAATTTTAAAGCAAGGAAAAACATTGGGTCTTCCTGCGGAAACCACAAATGGACGGCTGTCTTCTGTTGTGGACTCCGTTTGTTTGTTGTTTTCCTTCAAGTGTTGCTCATCTAACACTTTTTCACCGTACTGATGAGGGCCAAAGCCAATACCTCCTAGACTACACCTGTTTTCTAGGAGGTATTGCTAAAGCCCGAAACACATGTCTACGGTTAGCACTTCTCCTGAGGGCAGGCCCAATATTCTTTTTCCTTGCTTTACAATAATACCCTCGATAACCTTTTCACACATACTTATTTTAGTTGAGACTAGATGTTAATATATGATAATTCTACGATTTCAGGTCTCCAACAACGATTACGCCCAATGCAGTGAGTTTTCTTTTGTTGATAACTTTAGTTATTGATGGTGAAACTACTTACGTTCATGGTTATCTACCCACCAGATACTACACACAACCAAGAACATACTCCGATAATAACGTCTACATCACTGATAAATATGGACAAGTGGTTTCTGTTGAACCCTATGGATCAAAATCATTTAAGAACTACTATCCAGAGCCCTACTACTCAAGTAGGTGTCATAACTGTGTTGCTAGAACAGTCTACGATCCTGAGCTTTATACAAGAAAAGTCTACGTAAAAGACCGATATGGCAACAGCATCTTGGTGAACCCTTACCGCTGGAACGAAGAATACAAAACAATATATTATCCTTCTTCTAGAAATAGCAGGTACTATTCGAGTGGAAGAAGTGTATCATCACATGAAGACTACGTTTACATCAACGATATGTATGGCAGAACGAGGGCAGTACCAAAATCGAGTTACTTATACGAATATGCCAAAGGTTACTAACTGTACAACATTGAACGAAGTTACTTGTAACAACTAACTATATGAATAATCATCAGTAAGATAAGATCACATATTGAGAATGGTACCTATATGTCTTGATTTTCCAAGTTCAATTGATTCATTCCCTTTCATAAGAAAAATTGAGTTGGTAATCAAAGAGGAAAATAATAAGGTTTAAAAAAAATACCAAAGAAATTAATCAAAATAATCATCGAATAAAAGATCCACATTACATTCAAAAGGTTATCACAGAATAAACATAATGATAATGAAAAATAAAAACAATGGTCTTGTTGTTGTTTTTGCGGAAAATCCTATAAGTCTTTACCAGTTGAACTTTTTTCTAAAAGTACATAATATTGACGTGTATGTTTACGGGAATCTATAGCACTGCTTTTCTGTTTTTATAATCATGGCTAAAGTTATTGCCTACTTGAAAAAATGAGTAGTAACTAGTAAGTAATGATAGAATTGACTATTACAAAAAATGTATCTTGGGTACCTATGAAAAATAAAGACAAAAGCATTATGGTGGAGATGTCATATCAAAGATAGAAGTAAGTATATGCTGTCTAAGCAAAAGACTGAAATTATTTGCAAACTATCGAACTTTGCCAGATTCTTCTCAAGTAGAAACTTCTATGTTCTCAGCCATACCAAGTGTCAACCCTCCAATTTTTACCCAAAGAATTTTTCTAAACCTGTCACAATTATGACAGGTCATATTTCTTTCAGTTTAGTATTATAAATTACCAAGTTAAATGGATTTTAAAGTATCGATTTTGGACCAGATCAAAGAAAACTATAAACCGTTGCTGCTGCTACTCTCTGGAACGGCTATAGTGTTCATCATATCCAAATATTTCAAGGCGAGGTCATGCGACAGTGTCGAGAAGGACCCGTCTAGGGAACTGCCTACCGTGGAGGACATCCAGAAGTTCATCGAAGAGTTGCCTCTGGATATCAGTCAGTTAGAGAACAACCAGGAGGGTCTGAAAGAGCTAATTGGGGAGCTGTCGGAAATAAGTGAAGATGAAGAGTGGAAGGAGCTTGTTGCTAGCCTGCAAAAGTTTTACGAGGAGAGCAGTGCTGTCTAAATGTATCATCAGCATGCTGTGTCCATTGAACTAAATATTAGCATGGTGTCAAATAGAGTCTAACATATCAGAACTTCTTTTTTCAGTGATAAACAATGGCCTTTAATTTTATTATTTCCCTATTAGTCTATCATCTTCATCTGTGGTAGACATTAACAAAAATATCACAACCTCAGGACGGAATATTGCCCCATCTAGGGAACCACACCGCCCTCAGGGGCAAGACCCAAGAGTAACGTAGGCGTCCCTATCCTATTACATAAGAGTGTCTATCATTCATAAACCATATTTCAGAAATATATTTTGCACTATATTCTATCAAATTTCCGAAAATGATCAAATAATTATTGATGTATGAATATGAGTCTCGAAAATATCCAAGTGCCTACGCGCTACCCATAACCTCAGTAAGCAAGAGTGTGCCTAGGCCATATCAAAACAATGCTTGTTTTCTTTGAGATTGAAAACAAGTTGATAGATGGATAAACTCGTGCCTAATTTTCAAACGAAATGAGACCTTTCTTTTACCGGTTTCTTTTTCAAATGTTTAGCGAACAGACCCTCAGGTTTCATCCTATCTTACAAGGTCACTGGTCACTGGATAAAAATTTCAATGACATTATGCGAATTGTTGCGAAATGTAGCCAAGGGGAGAGATTTTACTTAGGTACTTTTGTGGTCTCGGAAATATTGAGCAATTTTGCTTCGATATTCTTCTTCGTTTCTATGGTTCAGATCAAGTGATCAACTTGAAATTTTATACGAAGCTTCTAATTGTCATTAAAATACAAATTTTCATCTCAATCGAACCAGCAGTTTCAGAATTATAATAAGCCTTTATTTTCCAACAGGTGAAATTGCCCAATTACAAGTAAATAACTAAATCGTTGATCTAAAACTGACGTCCGTTCTACCCGCCCT
This sequence comes from Harmonia axyridis, assembly GCF_914767665.1. Classification (NCBI taxonomy): domain Eukaryota; kingdom Metazoa; phylum Arthropoda; class Insecta; order Coleoptera; family Coccinellidae; genus Harmonia; species Harmonia axyridis. The sequence goes on from NC_059503.1 coordinate 29,524,714, forward strand.
ACAGTAGAACACAGTATTAAACTATTTACAATCATATAAAGAAATATGTGTGCCCTTATATTAATAATAGTTTATTGTGACATAAACATAAATCGCAGAGGCTGAAGCCTATGCTCTATGGATCTACTAAGCAGCATAACATCATCAAAACCTACATGTGGATAAATGTCATCTTCTTCCTTGTAGAACTTTCTTTGTACGGATTCAATTCGTTTTCTATGACCAATAATCACTTCCCCCCCCCCCCCAAGATTTCCAAATTACCGAAACGTGAATTCTCGCAAACACGAAGAACGAAAATTTTTATTTTTCCATAAAATGAACCAATAATCAATTTACTTTTCTTCGAAATCCACACGGCAGTCAAACATCGAACACTTTTTACGGGCACGTCTATGTCCGAGGTTTATTATTTTCCTTCATCTATCCGCTTTCTCGACCTCTTATTTGCCATCTGCGATTTTTGCATTCGTCATCGGTATACACTTACCTGTTGTTTTCGGTTCTTTGTATCATTCTCGTCCCAAAATTTCAAAAGTGTAGTTAACAAAGAACTGAACTGAGTCATTCGCATAGAAAAATTGTGTGGGATGTGATGTACCATTTTGTATTTTTTTTTTTCATTAAAATTGCAATTTATTTATGAAGACATCAGTTTTGAATTGACTATATCTACTCGGTGATCCTAAATTGAAGGTACAAATGAAAATGATAGATTTCTCGAATCATTTCAAGATAAAATGTCTTATAACACGTGTCCCCAAACACTTTGTTTTTGAGATACAGATCAATGTTTGAGTTTTTTTTCTCATAGAACCTTTCCTTCACAAGATAATTGATTTGAATTGACCATAAATATTCCAATTTAAAGTTTTCATCATGTTATATTGTAATTTTGAATGCAAATCCACAGGGTGATATTTTTTCTGGAAGAGTGCTTGATTATTTCCTTCAGAACTGTAACTATTTTTTGGTGAACCGCTGGTAGTTTGAAAAATGTTAGAAGAAACTCAGGTCCAATACGACACTTTTTGGTATGTTATAGTTTTATCCTATCTGCTATCGATTTCGAGAAAAATATTTCAAACAACTGTCTAGTAATCCTCAGGAAAATCCAAATTATTATAAAGATCCAGCTGGTAAGCTGTAATGAATTAATTAATTATAAGTTTAGGTGTTATATTTACCTACTCTGTAGCGAAGATTAATAAAGATTTGATAAACTGATATAGGTAAGCATCGCTAAAAAGTACGACACACGAGAAACACCCTGGATCTCGAAAACAAAGCGTTTGCGGGCTTATATTCATGAGACTTTTTATTCCTAAAATTATCCAAGGAATCTCTAATTTTCCTGCGTAACTCTAATTTATGAACATCCAGTATAAGATAAGAACAAATGAATTGGTAATAAAATAGTAATTCACGTAACAAGTCCGGAAAATAGGGTTTTTTTGGACGAATAGACAAAATTCCAGGACGAGCGTAAGCGAGTCCTGGAAGTCTGTGAGTCCAAAAAAACCATTTTTGGGCGTGTTGCGTACAATATTTTTTCGGCAACCATGTAAAATAACACTATCGCTGCTGCTTTCCATATTTTATTGCGATTGTGATCAAAAAACATGCAAATTTTTGACAACTAATTCCATATGAACTGTCAGCCGTTATCTCGGTTGCTATGGATTCTATGATTCTTTTCCGGCCTAGTCCGGGAAGTACGTACTTTCCGGACTAGGCCGGGAAATGCTACTTTCTCAGAGAAAAAGCGTCCGGGAAGTGCTCACTTCCCGGACGGTTGCCGAAAAAAATTATTTCGAGTAATTTGGTTCAAATCTCATTATCAAACTTTTTTTTCTCACATTACAGATATGAGTAAACAGTGTCGTCGAAAAAATTTTTCGATTATCCCCCCAAGAAAAAAAAGATCTATGCCCTTGTCTATGACAATTATAAATGGGTGTCCAAATAATGCTACAATATTCTAACTTGCTACAAATTACGCACAATGAATCCATAAGTTTTACTGACAGAGGAAAAGAGTTGATTCAAGTGTGGCATAATAGAACATTGGCTGTATAACACTCCCAAATCCCTATACTCATTCACACGGGATAATACATGATTACCGACTCGATAGTTTTAAAGAATCATATTATTTTTCTTAGTATACCTATGACATTGCATAGTACTCAGAAACATTTAGCGACATCCTATTCGTTTCACACCATCTTAAGAGAGTATCAAGCTTTAGAGCTTTAAATCATCAGCGAACATCAAAATAGTCTATATCATCGAGAATACCATTTATGAACAGAAGAAAGAGCAAAGGTTCAAAGTTAGAGCCCTGAAGAACGCCAGATGTAGCATAGAACTCAAATGAAAAACAAAACATAGAATTAATAACGGTTATATTTACGGAACCCCTGGCCGGTTTTGCCTGTAGTGACTTAATTAAACATAGTGGCGACAATTCGTTCAAATTGAGCCTAAAAATGGCGAATGGGGAAATAGAACCATAAAACCAGGGTCGCCGCTAGATATTTTATGGAGCCCCGGCAAAATAAAATTTCGCCGCCCTGCTTTGCTTTTTTATCTGGATTTTCTTTGGACGAGCTATCTGTTATTCTTCCCAGGCATCTTTTCAATTTCATATGAAAACGTATTTTTTCGGCAACCGTCCGATAAGTGCTCACTTCCCGGACGCTTTTTCTCTGAGAAAGTAGCATTTCCCGGCCTAGTCCGGAAAGTACGTACTTCCCAAACTAGGCCGGAAAAGAATCATAGAATCCATAGCAACCGAGATAACGGCTGACAGTTCATATGAAATTAGTTGTCAAAAATTTGCATGTTTTTTGATCGCAATCGCAATAAAATATGGAAAGCAGCAGCGATAGTGTTATTTTACATGGTTGCCGAAAAAATATTGTACGCAACACGCCCGAAAATGGTTTTTTTGGACTCACAGACTCTATTCGTCCAAAAAAACCCTATTTTCCGGACTTGTTACGTAAATTACTATTTTCGGCAACCGTCCGGGAAGTGAGCACTTCCCGGACGCTTTTTCTCTGAGAAAATAGCATTTCCCGGCCTAGTCCGGAAAGTACGTACTTCCCGGACTAGGCCGGAAAAGAATCATGGAATCCATAGCAACGGAGATAACGGCTGACAGTTCATATGAAATTAGTTGTCAAAAATTTGCATGTTTTTTTATCACAATCGCAATAAAATATGGAAAGCAGCAGCGATAGTGTTATTTTACATGGTTGCCGAAAAAATATTGTACGCAACACGCCCGAAAATGGTTTTTTTGGACTCACAGACTTCCAGGACTCGCTTACGCTCGTCCTGGAACTTGTCTATTCGTCCAAAAAAACCCTATTTTCCGGACTTGTTACGTAAATTACTATTTTCGGCAACCGTCCGGGAAGTGCTCACTTCCCGGACGCTTTTTCTCTGAGAAAGTAGCATTTCCCGGCCTAGTCCGGAAAGTAGGTACTTCCCGGATAAGGCCGGAAAAGAATCACGTCGTTTGTGTCAATGTGAATATGAAAATCTTGGTAGGTATATTTTTATTAAATGCAGTTGATCATTACCATAGCAACAGACAAAACGGCTGACAGTTCATATGGAATTAGTTGTAAATAAGATGTCTAAAAACCTGGTGTATGGACTGATTAGCTTTTGTTTTGCCAATTTTGAGAATATTATTTTAAGCTTCTGCTTGGCTAGGATCGGGTTTTAATTGATGTATCCTGTCAAAATCAAAGGAAAAAAGATCGAAATGAAAGGTATGACATTGCGGCGCCGCCACGAAATAAAACTAATATTTTCAATTTGGTCGAATGTCATTCCATTCAAAAATTGACGAATGTTTTCAGACATCCCAGTTGTAAACAATTTGCATGTTTTTTGATCGCAATCGCAATAAAATATGGAAAGCAGCAGCGATAGTGTTATTCTACACAGTTGCCGAAAAAAATATGGTACGCAACACGCCCGAAATTGTTTTTTTTTGACTCACAGACTTCCAGGACGTGCGTAAGCGAGTCTGGAATTTTGTCTATTTGTCCAAAAAAAACCTTTTTTTCCGGACTTGTTACGTAAATTACTATTTTAACTTGAAATCACCTTGTCAAATTTATCAAAAGACGTTTGTCGATTCCATTAAAAAACGTCCTGAATTGTTTAAAAGTACGGCTCTCTATAGTAAAAAAATTATCTTAATGGTGGATTTTAGTACCTACCTGTATTTTCATTGATAGTTGAGAGCGCCTATTCTATATTTTAAAGGTGCATTTTAGGACCTATAAAATATTTTCATAACTATACTTGAGAGCGCCTGTTCGATTAAAAAAAATGGCTCTTGCCAATTTTATTATTTTACTACTAAGAGTGGTATTTTCACTAAGAAAACATTTCATGCCAAAAAGTATGCCTTATATTCAGGGCCGGCGTTAGGGGTGAAACAGTGAAGCGACTGTTTCAGGCGCATCTATTCGAAGCCGGCAAATTAGCCCAGTTTGTGACCGCCTTTTCATATTTCTAAAAAAAAATATAGTCTTGAATCCTAAAACAACATGAGCTTGGTCCGCTCCGCTGCGTTTATCAATATTCCCTGCAATAAAAATCTCCAAACCTTCCTTACTAAACCGCATGTTTAATAAATAACACATGGCAACCCAACCAATATAAACAGTATTACCTATTACCCTAATTGGAAAAGGGATGAAATGTATTTCACAAAGACGAAAAACAACACAACCTTCGTTTTTGAATTATGTGGAAATTGTATACACATTCAACATATGGAAAATTCCTACGATTTTGCATTCAGAACTAGTTTCTGTAAAAGTGTAAAATGCCAAATGTTTTCAGCGGAAATTTACGTATTTTCCTTCGATCCGTTCGGTCAGAAATATTTCAAAATGGAATTATTCATAGATGAAATTGAGAATTGTCCTGTAATATGCGATTTTTTATGGAAATTTTCACTAGATCGGATATAAATTTAGGAAGTGAATTCTGTATAGTATTCAGAGTATCCGTTGGAGGAAATATTGATTTTCTATAGACATCGGGATATATTAGCAATGTTTTTATTCAAATTATCATCTGTCGAATTCGAAAAATTCGTATCTCCGGAAGTACGCGTCGGAGCATAACCATATTTGGAATGTAGATTACTTTTAGCGATGTAAATAAACTATAAAAGAAATCATCAACTCCCCTAGGGACCCAGAGGTTTTTTCCACCTCCTTTTAGGTATTAATTCAGTAGTTGAACACAACGATACAAAGAAAGTCGACGAAGTTGCCGACGGATGCTGGAATTTCTGTCTTGAAAGATATGCTACTATGTAACTAGAAAAAGTTACTCTAGTTCTATTTTCATTAAATGAATGTTTTGTTGCTGAAATACATGTTTTCAATTGTTTTTCAAATACGGCTCAGTAAAAAGCCAGTTCTTCAGTTTTAATTAATTAATAATAATAATAATAAACTCCTTTATTTCAAAACATCTCTATGTACATGTACATGAGTGAAAAGAAATGACGTCAGCACAGAAATACATATAACTCAAATATAATTCATCAGATTATCACAATTCAAATAATCCTCAACTGAGTAAGGTTCTAAAACAATTAACATTTTCTTTATGACATTTTTAAACTTAGGAAAGGTTAACATTCTACAGCAATTAGGTAATTTCGTCGGCTAAGAGTGTAAATCTGCTATGTCCATAATGAAAAATTTTACAGGAGACCAAAAAAACCGTACAGTACAGTGTTATAATAATAATAATAAGAGAGTTTATTCTTATTATTATTATTATAATACTGTACTGTACGGTTTTTTTGGTCTCCCGTAAAATTTTTCATTATGGACATAGCAGATTTACACTCTTAGCCGACGATTTATTATAAAGTCTTATGCACATATAATAGGGTCCTTTCTCTGTCAAGGTTAGTCTATGTATGGGACAGTTCAGATCTAAAGTTCTCTTCTTATAATGATGAGTATATTCACCGACGAATTTAACTTTATGCTTGAAAAGGAAAACCAAACACTCATATACAGAGCATAAACTGTCATTATACCCATATCCTTGAAAACACCTCGGCATGAATCTCTAAACTTTTAATTGATGAATAATACAAACTATTCGATCTATAATTACCTATCAAAACTTAAAAAAGTTTAAATCTTCATCTTTATCTGATACTGAATCAACGCGCGTTCAGCGCTTGGCAAGCGCGTACCATGTGAACGGTATCCAATTATCCAGCGCTCATTCAACGCGCGTAGAGCGCTTGTCATGTGAACGTGCTCTAATGGTTTCGTGGTTATGAGGGAGGTTATTATTATTATTGATACTTTTTTAGGCAGGAGCGCCAAAATTGCTCGCGCCTTCCCTGCTTATTTTATTAACTGACATTGCGCCCCTACACTTTGGCGTCCCGGCAAAATGTCCGGTTTGCCGGCCCTGTAAGAATACAATTTACTGAACTCAACTGATACGTCAAAATCAAAATTATTGGGCCTGATAGTATTTGATTGTATGTATATAGAACTAATTTATTCAACTGAAGAATACTACAGTGAGCATGTATCATTTTCAGTAAGCAAATTTTGTCCCCAACATGAACAATCAAATTTGACATGAAGCGCGCGGAAATATCAGTGATACGATATTTCACTCAATTCGCGAGTTTCTCCACAAAAAACGCACTTCGTATGTCCCATAATGAATCAACGTTTCATATTAACTCAAAATATATTGAAATAAATACCTAAATATAACCGGAATGCAGGAAACAAACTTCAAACGAGCCAAACGATATGAAACAATCGATGACACTCGAGAGCAAAAGTTGCCAAACCTTGGATTTCAGCAGGTAGATACAGAAAATAATATTCTGCTTATTATAAATTCGACAATTAGGAAAAAATATCGGATTCCAAATTTGCATATTTAATCGGGAATCACTCAAATAAATATATTTCATTCAATATAATATACATTCATGATGATATAGTAAAATTGTGAATTTGAAAATATATCACAATCCAACAACGTAATTTAACCATGTTGGGGACATGTAAAAATTGCATATACTTCCTCTATGTTTATTACTTTACGAGCTGCATGCTCAAGGTGATCAGTCTTTCTGAGACATAGTCATAATCTGTTATGTTACGATTAACCAAAAGTGAGACTCCAGCTTTTTTGAATAGAAGAAGAAGTAGTAATCTTTAAAATTTGCAGTTATTCCTGTAAGATGAAAAAAATTCTGTCTGGAATCGGTGAATATAGAAACTCGCATAGAAATTAAACAAAAGTCGTTTCTTTGAATTTTATTCAAATAAAATAAATATTAAAAACAGTAAAATATAACAACTCATCATCCTATCTCAAAAAAAAACTAACACAAATTTCTAAAAAAAGCATATCATCTCCATAGTCCTATTTGTGTTAGTTTTTCTTAAGTATAAAACAACTCAAGGTAAATATTCTTATTGTTAATATAGTTTATACTAATAATTATAAAATTACTAATCGATTCATATAAATAGGTAGAAAATTCTGTATAAAAAATCGCTTTGAATAAAATAAAACAGTCTTTTATGTGACAGTAAAAAAATCGATTAAAATCAAACTAGGTCTCGGCCTGCTTAAAAAAAACCTCATGGAAAAACAACAATTCGAAAATCTCAACTCGAACAGAAAAAAAAGCATAGTCAAAAACATGAAAAAAAAACTAATTTGAAAAGTCAAAATAACAAAGTGGGCTCCTTAGTGGGAAACCAGGGAGATGTTCCGAATATGTTTTATGAATCAAATGTGCGGAGAATTCCAAAGGCTCTTCGGTACATTTCTCTGGCCAGCTCTCACATGACAGCCCATGAGAAAAAAGAAAAAAACGAATATTTAAGCAGACCAAAGACGATGGGAACAAAAATTCTAAAACTTCTTGAGCCGCATCGTCCCCCTCTCTGGTCTAAAAATAGAAGGGAGTCTGCAGAAAACTGTCGCCCGCCGCCATGTTTCTGATGTTATTGAAACGGCCAAAGCGGTTGGGGAAATTTCCTCTTGACATGTTCATCGGCATATCCCTAAAGGGCATGATCCCACGGAAGGGCAACATTCCTAGCGAAAGAACTGATGAATAAGGTAAGTCATTGTCATTCTTTCGATTTATCAGTTGACCTTCCTTTACACTATCAAAGAGATGTTCAATAAATTCTATATATTTGTAAATCAAAACATTCTGGAAGCGAATGCAAGAGGGAACTAATTGCGAATTAGTCACAAAATCGTTTACTATCTAACATTAATTCTCCCAGATGGAGGTGAAAAATTTTGAATGAACTATAGGTGAAGCTTTTTAAAGTTTCAATTTCTTCTGAAACCCTTTTGCCAGAAAAAAATTCCGACTTGCAGCTACCATTCGAATATTTGTTGTATTAAGTGACATAAGAACACAGTAACACACACAGTCTACACACAAGACAGCCAGTTCTGTTTTGAACAAGCGGTCAGCTTCTGAAAGGACTCAAATTGTGTGAAGATACATTTATTGAACCTCCCTAGTTCTCCTAATTCAACAAATGTGCCTTATATGAATGTTTAAAATACAATGGAGTTCTCTCAATATTTTATCCACTTCCATTTTTCTTTGCAAAAATGCATCAAGAAAAATGGAAATTAATTTTGACAATTAACATCCAGTTCTTTATCATAGCTAAAATTTTTCAGAAACATGAGTGGAAATCAGGTACGTTAATAATGAATTCTGAAACATTATTACAATTAAATAATTTCAAACAAGAAAAAGACTCTCAATAAATTCCAAAGTATAAATTATCAAGATAAATCAGCTGATTTTAGTTAATTTTATGACCATTTACTTTTATTAGAATATTTGTCTGTAGTTTTGACTACAACAACAATTTCTTAATGTAATGATAAAAAAATGGAATAATGAAAATTATGTTACAATAAAAAGCTAATTTTATTTCTTGTTTGAAATTAGGACTGGTATGAGTATTTGTCCAAAATAATATTGGGAATCTTTTTCAATGTTACTGAATCAATATGGGTACACTGAAGATTTGGAATACATTTTGTCAAGAAAGTACCAAGAATTGAATACTTCTTTTTATTATAATTATTATTATATACTTTTTATTCTGATTGTTTGCCGATTATGTTTGTATAATTGTTGCTTTGAGAAAAGAGGCAATGTTCAACAGTAGACGCAAAAAAAAAGGCTGTATTGTGATGAAAAGTTTTGTTGAAATTCTTTTAGTTGCTATGTTGGCATAATTATCCTCTAAACACATGGAGAATTTGAGGGACATTGCCATTCAAATTGTTAACAGTGCTTTAATTTATCAGTTTTATTCAGCATATTTTGTGATTTTCACAATGAATGAAAATATCCTACAAAAAATGTCTCTTAAATAGTGCATTGTAAAATGGAAGTGCTGAAAAGATTATACATATTATAATACCAGAATTCTGGTATGAAAAATCATGCAACTCATTAATACACCAACTCATAAGGTAAATGAATTTCTGGCTATAAACTCAACAAATTTATCAAACAATTATCATATTCCTCTGGTATGGCTTCAGCTGTACTATTTCTTGCTTTTTAATTCAAATTACTGCAGTAAAACTTCGTTAAGACTGGCGCAAAAGAGCGTCTCAAGAAATAAAGCGTCTTACTCAAGAATTTCAAAATGCTTGAAAAAAATTTGATTGCAAAATTTTAACGTGAAAATGATTAAAATGTATAATACTGGTAAGGGAATGTGATCAATTCTAACATGAATGATATGTATGTATATTTCTAACTCACTGAGCAGAGAAAGACTTGTCGAGGGTACTTTATTTGAGATTCTTGGTAGCATGTGTGGAGAGAAAGTTGTGAATCCTGTTAATGTAACATAACATGTCCTTTGCATTTTCCAAGGTGGAAATAACTCTTCTCAGCTCGCCTACATTTTGCAAGCCAGCAGAAATTGTAGTTTTTGCGAAATGATCGTCCTTTACTTCAGTCATTTTCTTCTCTCTCATTCCCCACAGGGTCAGTGGTGACGTCGGTTATCATGTCATCAATAGTGCGAGTGTTGCTAATTACAAGGGCGTCATTCTTTGTCGCGTCATCGGAAAATTTTTTGAGAATTTCCTCAGTTCCCTTTGCTGTGCTGTCAGTGCTGTCTGCCTCATATGAAGAGCCAGTCTTCCGAAAACAGTTCTTTTTAACCAGTGGGTCAATTTCTTCCCAAGCATCAATAATAAAATATTTAGAGTCTAGAACATCAATTTTGGTTGTCTCTCAAGTACCGCTGGACTAATTTTTTCCTGTACTTTTGTTTGACCCTGATCTAAGGGCTGCAGTGTGGATGTGGCATAATAGTTATTTATAATACAAGTGCAGAAGGCATTGATATTCTTCCACGAGTTCAAAATTCAAAAACGAGCCACGAAGTGGCGAGTTTTGGAATGAACGAGTGGTAGAATGAGCCTTCTGTACGAGTATTATACATTATTTTCTCTAATTCATTGCATTTTTATTGAAATTAATGAAATATTTTCATAAATATCATTTAGTGATTTTTGCATTGAAAAATTTTGGTTGGCAGAACTGATTTCTTTAAGGCAAATTGATGAATTGACAGATAAAGCCGTGGCGGAAAGTTCGGAGTACCAACATATAATAATGAAATATAACCATGAAAACTGTGCGTTTCTGATATATTCTCGCACGATTTTGTTCTACAAGATGTGGAAGAATGAACGGAATAACCACAGAATTAGAGAAAACAAATTTTTTTTTTCGTGACAGGGATGTCTTTTGGATGAGCAGGATAGTTGTCAAAAAAAGAACAACTTATCTTTTCTGCTAACTGAAAATGGAATCAAACTGCTGAATCCATTTTCGAAACTGATCCCTTGTCATCCAAGAACGAGCTTGAGAATAATAGTGACTCATGTTCAATATGTCATGTAAACAAATACCCAACGCGAGTATGCCATTCATTTATCAACCTTTGACCGTTTTTTCACTGTCTACCAACGTCAAAAAAGAGCGTCTTACTGAGTACTCTTTTACTGTATTAGCATAGAAAAAGTCAAAGGACTGATGAAAAAGAGGGTATTATGCAGGAAAGAGTGTTAAACAGGAGCGTTTTAATGAAGTTTTACTGCAGTATTAATCAATTCTATCAATAAATAGAAGCCATACAAAAATTCACGGCAGTACTCAAGTCAATTCCAAAAAAAGTGTTTAAATATTGTTTTGATTACATATTTTTTATTATATTTGGTACTTTTTTGACATAATGATTAAATACTGAAAAAATATTGAATTGAAGCCAAATATTCGTTATTATACCAAAAAAAATAATATTGAAATGAAATAAATATACAAAATATGATTGATAAATATTCTGGTAAATCATTTACTCTTTTGTCTCTAAAAATCTCCTCAAGTCTCATATTTTTGAAATGAAACAGACATTTACATAATTTGTCATTTCATTCCTTAACTATACTCAAAGCAATGACATTCATCCTTCTCAACCACAAGAAGGCTCATTAGCTTTAAGATTGAATTGATCCAAACATTTAGAAAAGCCCTACTTATAATCATTCATCTCGTCGTCTCTTCTTACCCCTGTTATACATAAAAGGATTCCACACATCAATATATTGAGCCTTCTGCCTGCCATGGTCTTCAGCTACCCTTACGCTTAGTGGAAATATCGCCTTATCCAACATCTTACCGTCCAAGTTAGCAATAGCATTCTGGGCCTCCTCCCCTTTTGAGAAACTGAAGATGCAAGAAAAAAATTACACCAATTTAACTGAAAAACCTTTCAATTTTCAAGTTAACCGAATTCTCCAAATAATAAACAAAACATATTTACTTACCGCACAAAAGCTACACCTCTAGGCATACCCGTTATTTTATCTTTCAAAACTGTACGTTGAACAATTTCTCCAAAAGGATTGAACATCTGGTCAATATCTTGTTCAGTAACATCTTTAGGAAGGTTTGTAACATATAAATTAGAATCTCTCATGTCTGTGCCTGGAGGTCGTGAATAGGAAACCTTCAAACGTTTATTCCTAAGAAGGAATAGTCCAAATCAATATAATCCATCTTTACCTGTGTTTTGTATTTTCCATCAAATAACTTACTTATATGACATTCCATTAATGACTTCAATAGCCTTGGCTGCTTCCTCCGGAGTAGAATACTTCACAAATCCAAATCCATAACTGTAACCTGTCTTGAAATCCCTCATTATCTTTATACTTTCTACCTTTCCAACTTGCTTGAAAATTTGACCAATATCTTCTTCAGTCGAAAATTGAGGGATATAGTTGACAATAAGTTTTGTCTTGTCGATCTGAGGTTGTTGTGACTGGTTGTTATCACCTGCTCCATTATTAGTGCTGCTATTCATCATTTTTCGTGATATTTCAACGTGAATCACCTGTTCTATCTCTACCTACAAAGGACCGATTGATTATGTATTGTATCCAATCTGGTATTAAAAAGGCTGTGAAAGAAACCGACAACCAAATGATTTCGAAAATACTATATGATTCTAGATTACTCCGGTTGTTTGAATCGTTGAAATCCGAAATTTTAGATTAGAATTTATTGTAGGTTACAATTTTGAAAATAGTATCAGAATTCAATATTACTATTCAATTGGGACATTTATGTTTTCAGTGTATAATAACAAATTCTGACATACCTTTGCTTGGAGAAAAAATTTAAATAAACAAATGAACTTTATCAAAATTTCAAAGGCTTACTAGAATCATTTTTTTTTTTTAAACTTTGCGGAATGTTTGAGTCACAGATTAATTATTATGCATAGAACAATGTTAGTTTATTATTTCCATTTATTATTCATATAGGTCTATGATTTGGAAATGGTTTTGAAAAAATGATTCTTTTAATGACTGCAATGTTTGATTTAGATCTTAATGCAATAACATCCATTATATTGGAAAATTATTGAGAAACTCATAATTCCGAGACAACTGAGGGTAGGACTTTGTAAAGAATATTGTGTTTAGCGATAAACATTCATCAATTGATAATGATCATAATATGCCGATAAGCGTCAAGTTTCTGACAAACGCATTTTCAAAGTTCTATTCCATAATTTTTAGAATTCAAATTTCATGGGCAAAAGATGTATCAGCTGAATTGAATACCAAGTTTCATTCAAAATATTCTTATAGTCTTATGATTTCAGAGAAAAGACTGATTCATATTAGCATAGTATAAGGAAATTCCTTATACTATGATATTAGATAGGTACCTAATCATACACGTATCGTTTTCGACGCCAAGCAGATCACATCCGAAAAATATCATCAATGAGTTTCATCATTGCTGTCCTTAAACAATGGTTTCATTGTCCGACTACAACAATAGTTCTACTCTGTTATCTGTGAATAACAGTTTCTACAGTTTCTGTACTGTGCTAAAACTAAGATGTCTAGACATCTTAGCTAAAACCGACTAATTTTCCGGATACGATCCGCTTGGTGTGGGAAACTAATGATTCCAAAAATTCTTTAATGGATATAATATTCCAAAAAATCAATATAAAGTTGAACGCTGACGAATTTGCTTTATAATTTGTTCTAATAAAATCAAAAAATACCTACAGTGGTCCAAAAATCATATACACATATAAATATTACATTATAGGTTTTGAATACTGGGTTTTTCAAGAAGAAACATTTTCAGCGCCTTGGTATTTGAAGTAATAATCGAATTCAAATGTAATACAGATTCTTCGTTTTGTAAGCACGAAATCCGTTATGAGTACTAATCTTTTATTAAATAACACAGATCTTTGGCTAGGAATTTCTATTTTCTATTAAAAAAAAACCTAGATTCTGCGCATTAGTCTCTTGATATTTCAGGTAATTTATAAATAGTTTTTCATATGCTTGTATACTATGCTATTCAAGTGATTAATCAGTTTTATCACAATTTTAGATTGAATTTATCCGTCAAGGTCTACCTAGCTCAAAAATATTGAATGAAGAGTACTAAGACTTCAGGAATAGAAGAAGAATTAATAGTACTCTATGATTTTATTTCAATGTTTCTCCATGTTTTTCATCGCAACTTTCAGAGGTTAGTTTTCATGAGTTTAATTGAAGTGAATTTTTTGAAATTGAATTGATAACTTGGAAGAATATCTTAATTCACGCAGATATCTAAAGATTCATTATTATACGAGCATACTTGGATTATGAAATATGGGGTAAAGTTATATCCTTTAATAGTAAATATTTTGTTATGATTGTTATGTTATGATTTGTGTTGCATTGTGCATTATATATTTTTAATTTCCAGGAAGGAAACAGCAAGGTTATATGTGAGGTTTCCAGTGAAAATTAATGAAGAATTGGAAGTAAAGAATCTTTGCTCATATATTGAAGCAGTGCACTTACCACGACAGGTATGTTTTCATTATTATTAATGTTTATGTTACAATAAACTACATTATTATTATTAACTTTTTTACTGAATAGAAATGTATATTTATAGCCTTTTTTTTTTTAGAAATCTGCACGCTGGTGCATTGTAGATTTTAAGTCATCAGAACAAAGACAGGAGGGAATTCAAATTTTGAAACAGATCAAGATTAAAGGAAAATATCTCATTGTCAAATCGATGAATTGTAAATCCAAACTTCAAAAGTCTCAGAAGAAGTCTGATTGTGTTGATTCAGTTCAAGAGTTGCTGAAGATTTGAATAAGTTTCAAATAAGATATATCTTTGTATAATGGAAAGGATTGATTGTTACATTGTTGAACTGTTGTGGTTTTTTGTATATTGAGTCAATTTATGTTATTTAAATAAACTACTCCATAAAATTGGTTTTTTTATGATTTCACAGTTAGAGTACATTGAATATTTTTTAAGTGTATTAGAATAATCGATTACAGTTTTTGATATTCATGGATTGATTCTCAAGTTGGATATTGTTAGGTAGTTATTGGGATTTTTCAATTATTTTGAATTTGATTATATTAAATGATATCCATTAGTAAGTAGTAAGAGAATCATGTACCTAACTGTATCCATTCAGTAAATTGTATGAGCAGTTATTTAACATTATTAAGTAATGTTTTTCTCGTTACATCTATTAGAAATACGTTATTCAAATGAATAAGGTGAATAGATCTACTGTCAGTACGACTTCCAAAAAATTCCCAAATAAATTCGTTTCAAGCCGATAACAAATAGAGTAATAAACAATATTTTTAACTTGTAGAAAATATGAACTTTTGGAAAATTTTGAAAATTAGCTATAGATCTATTTCAGGAATATTTAGTCATAAAATTAAGTTGAATACATTTGTAAAAAGATGAATTCAAAAAACCCGCCACTTCGCAACGTAGCGTCAGAGGGCGCCTACGTCGCAACCTTAATTTTTATGTCAGTTTCGGCCATTTTAGCATAACAAGGACGTTTCTTGCATTTTGTAGCGTGAAGATTGGTGCTTTCATTTGTCGGCGGTTTAAAGAATTCCTTCGATAGGCATTTGGAAAAAAAATGTGATTTGTTTACCTGAATGTAAACCTAAACATCTGACAGTGAGAGAAAACGTGAGTATCTTTTCATGGATCCGTAGTCTCCTTCCTTTGACAGATCGGTTTATGGGTTTGTTTAAAAACCACTATTGGTTATTTCAGAGCCTTTGTCTCCTTTTCCATGATTATTTCAAAAGGTTTTATCAATTCCAACTGGCATATGCCAATTACAATCCATTAAGATTTACATGTCTGGCATATTTAGTTAGAAATGCAGTCATATTGTTCATAAGCTGTTAGTCGGTCATTGATGTGTTCCATTGCCAAGCACAACAATTCACTGTCATTTTACAAAAATTTCCGCCTCGGAAATCAGCTGATTTCTTTATCCAAATATAAAAATATTTTTTGGTGAATATTCCATTAACAGTGCTCCAATTTCCCAGGTCCATTAAGATCAAGGTTTTTTATTTAATTCTGATCATTTTATTTTAATTATGTCTCCGTTTTGGGTGATTTCTTGGAAAGTGAAGGCTATGATCTGCATATTTATTGAGTACATTGTTTTTTCTGAATGTTTGCCAAGTTGTCTTAATAAATGCCCTATGAAACATATATCTCTTGCTCCATTTTGATTTGAGTGTGTGGAGTTTGTTTACCTACTCATTAATATATACATATTTGGCTTTTCTCAGATTTTTCTTGAAGAAAGTTTTTGCTTATTCATTTTGAAGTTCAATTCCTAATAGTACATTTGACGAGGTGGTTACTGACAGATTTTACATTTTCTTCTAACAAAGCGCTATTATATTTTGAAAAGGTGCTAATTGAATTGTCTGTATCTAAGAAATGCTCTAATCAATCCAGATATGTTTGTTGAATGATTGAATAGAAAATTCCTTTGTATTGAACTACTTGATTCAGTTGATTACTTCTTGTCAGAATATACATATTTTCTGTTTCAGTTATGTTAAAAAGTAAATATACGAAAATGATGAATTAATAATTCTTTGAACTAACTTGATAAAATTCATGAGTGTATTTTAAACCTCCATTGTAAACTTAGTTTTATTTTTTTAAACCTGAGAATGCTATGTGGGAAGTGAAACACGCTGGTTTCGATTTCAATGTTTAATTTAAGCTTATTCAATATTTCTTGTTACATTATGTAGGTAATTCCATTATATGCTAGTTTAATTTATTTATTGATAGGTTATTGAGAATATGCAATTATATACAATTGAATTACCTAATTATTTCCACTAGGAATATACAATATAAAGTGAATAAGTTTTCCACAAATATTGAAAACCAGAATTACGCTTCCGCGTGGAAATTGGAATCTATGATGAATGATGCATTGGCAGTGACGGCTCGTCAGGGTCGGCAGGGTCGGCCGGGCCGACCCAAAAATTATCGGGAAATAGAAAATAATTCTAGATATTCAATTCATTCAAACTCAATCGGAGTTATCGATTTCGATATCCAAATTCCCTCGGTAATGAATATTTCCACTCAGAACAGGAAAATATAGCTTATACCGGCCAATATTTTCTTTCGGACCCACCTAATATTAGATTTCCAAAGCATCCAGCGTTGTTATTCCCTTTCATGAATTGTAACAAACCACAATCGTAAATGGTTACTTTTCGTAACATCACCCCAAACAGGTTATTCCAGAATTGTACGTAACACCGTAACATTAGGTCTGAAATGTAACACAAATGTTACAATTATACAATTGCAACCCCTGGAATGTCACTGAAAGCATCTCATCACGTTAGGTCGGCCAAGAGCCGATGGCGGAACCAGCGCTACCGAGAGCGCTACGTAAAGGAAAAGATACTACGACATACGCCCAGAATACGACCACTCAATAGAACGGCACAACAACTCGATGTAAGGTCGCTTCCCAATACACAGGGTCGGCTGGCCGGTTATCGTATTGCAGAGCGTCAAGCAGCAACAGTTTATTTCAAATATTTGATAATTAAATGAATGGTTAATTTATGTACTTATTTATATTTTTATTAAATTATGAGACATTATGTCTTAATCAGAAAAGAACTCATTTATGCCGTTCGATAGTAGCTATTGATTTTCAGATCATGAAAATATAATTAATATATTCAAATGAATGGTTAATTATGGGATATTACGTCTCAATCAGAAAAGAACTTATTTATGCCGTTCGATAGTAGTTAGGTATTGATTTTCTGATCATGAAAATATAATTAATATATTCCTAACTTCGAAAACATCCTGATTTCAAAAGTTCTGTAATTTCGAGGGAGAAAATTCGCGAGGAAATAAATAATTCTGCGTGCTTTTCTTGGGAAATAGACGAAACAACGGATGTTAAATGTTTTTGTCAGATGTCAGTAATTTTCCGCTTCGTTCGAGAAGGTAAAATATCCGAACGATTTTGGGGTTTTTTCGATGTTAGTAAAGGTCGAACCGCGAATGATATTTTCAATACCTTGTTGGACAATTTTAAAGATTTCAATTTAGCGACTAAATTAGTAGGTCAAACATATGACGGGGCAGCTGTGATGGCGGGGGAAATTAATGGGTTACAAGCGCGAATAAAAACAATTGCTCCTCAAGCACTATTCACGCACTGTTATGCACATAAATTGAATACAGTGTTACAAGATTCGACCAAGAAAATCAATGAGTGTAGCGTTTTTTTTTCGAATCTTTCAGGATTTTCGTCGTTTTTCACTAAATCAAGTAAACGCACTAATATTCTAGACGAAATTTACAAAAAAAGATTACCCTCTAGCTCGGAAACTCATTGGAATTTCAAATCTCGCGCTGTAAAAACAATATTCGATAAGAGAGAAGAATTAATTGAAGTTTTTGATCATATCAGCGACAATTTAGATGAATGGGATGATATTACAATACGTGAAGCTACCGGTCTGAGGAAAATGTTGAATGATTTCGAATTTTTGTTCATTCTCCACTCTTTTAATTTGATTTTACATACACAGATCCCGTTTTTTCTATAATCCAGCATAAGTTATCAGATATAACTTATTGCAACGCCAGAATCACTTCTTTATTATCGACTCTGAAAAAATTTCGCACAGAAGATGAGTATTTCATTCGCTTATATTCAGAAGTAGAAAAACTCCCAGAAGTAATGCCACCGAGTGCTAGACGTCGAAAACGTAAAATAGATTCCGAAATTCAGCTCACGGATAATTCCTCAATGAAACGGCTTTTTTGTGAAATTCTGGATTTAATTATAACTCAAATTGAAATAAGGTTTAAAGACATTTCATCACTTCATTTTTTGGAACTAATGAATTTTAATAAATTTGATATATACGTTCGTAATTTTCCGGAGTGTGGCCGACCCACATCTCGAGGGCACGAGCCGTCACTGTGCATTGGAATTGAAAGTTTGAAGGTGTTAAATCCAAGAATCTAATAATGAATCTTTTCTTATCGCTTAAACAAATTCAAGTCTTCAAAACTAAAGAAATATATGTTCTATCATAGATTCGATCATTAAGTAAGAACATTAGTTCAGGTGCTACACCTCCAGTTAGGTTCCTATACACGGTTTATATTCAAATAAGAATATCGAAAAAAATTCATAACTCTGAAACTATTGAGCAATGTCTATTTCAAATTTCATAGTTGTTTTGTGTCAACTTTTCGGAAATGCAATTTAAAAAAGTGTATATATCGACTTTCAGTCATTGAAAATAATGAAATTAATGAAGGCAATGAACACCGATGATTACTACACAGTTATCATTTTTTATATATTTTTTTTTCAATAAATTCCGTCAAGTTGAAAAAAAAATTGTCAAAAACGAAAAAATACAGAAACACCAAAATAAATCAGAAATGAATCAAATCATAAGTTTAATTACATATTACAAAAATGTTCCGCTTGTTATTTTCACATTTACAGGAGATAAAAGGAATATTAATCTGAAAGGATTTTTTTTAGAAATGGAAGATTTCGAAATAGTCCATTTAAAAACTTGAAAAATGTATTCAATAAGTTACGACATGTGATAAAATTATCAATTGTAGAGTGAGCATTCAAGTTCAGTCGCGTTATTTATTTTTTTTTATCTTTGTATTACAATAATAATTGGATAATGCATCCCTCAAAGTCGTTAAAGTTGTCGAAACGAGTCAGTGCATAAATGGATGAAAACAATGATTTTTGTCCCTAATTTTAACGACAGGAGTTCGAAGCAAAAGTATTTTCATTGAGTCCTTGGTTCAAGGCAATGTATCAGATTTTTTCACTTCCTTATTATGGACATTGAGGAACATTCAATTCAGATTTGAACACATCGAAAATTGTAGAGGATACTTGTTTGTACATATATCATGTATCTACATGTAATTAAAAAAAATTACTTTAAATTTTGCACGTTATTTCTTCCATCTGGAAGAATATTTCAAATCCAAAGATTTTTTAATAAAAACGAACTTGCGGTAGCGAGATTATTGGCATGGCACGTTACACACTACCCAGAGTAGTTGAAGGGTTGAATATTTGATATAAGCAACAATTTTAGAGGGTAATGCAAAATTTTTAACTGATACCCATTGAGTTGGAACCTTGCGGTAAAAAATATTGTATTCAGAACAGTCATTCAATTCCATAATTATGTTTAGACAATTTCAGTAAATATTAATTTTTCAAAATTTGATTCCTTGGTTTTTTGCCTGAAAATTTCATGGATAATAAATCCGAGCTAGGAGGATCAATGGGATATAACAATTGATTTTCCAAATATTATTCGAATAGCTTTCATATTTTCCAATAAAAACTCTGGACGGCGGACGAAAGGACATTCGAAATTTTGATTCTATATACAGGGTTAGAACTATTTAGAGGGGCACTACAGGGATATCGGAAACCGTTTTAGATACAGGGTGGCTTAAATTACAAAAAAGTTGCGTTATTTAGGGATTAGTGTGTTGGTGTTAACAGATCCAAAATATCTCCAATGGCTCCCGAAATATCTAGAAAAAATCTGAAAATCGAGATTTTTTTTCTATATAACTCATTTGTTTCTGGAGATAACTTTACGAAATTCGGTTTGTAGTCATCATAATCAATGTAGAGATTCTAATGGTGTCGTCAGATTTTTCTGTTTTCCATTGTTTCACAGACGCGATTGTCAATTTTTTTCTTATGGACGCCATATCGGTTTTCCTTATGATGAAATTACGAATTGAATAATGTATCACACGCCACAAAAATATCGAGTCTAGGTACACAAATTTGAAGAGTTGTTGTGAAATCATCACTTGACTATCGCGTCTCTGAAACAATGGAAAACAGAAAAAAATCTGATGACACCATTAGTATCTCTATATTGGATAATGGCTATACATTAAAATTCGTGAAGTTATCTCCGAAAACAAATGAGTTATACAGAAAAAAAAAGGAAATCTCGATTTTCTGTATTTTCGAGATAGCTCGGGGGCCATTGGAGATATTTTGGATATGTTAACACCAACACGCTAATCCCTAAATAACTCAACTTTTTTGTAAATTAAGCCACCGTGTCTTTCTGACGGTTTCCTTGTAGTGGCCCACTAAATAATTTAACCCTGTTTAGGAAAACGTAAACATAAAATGTTAAGTGGGTTGAATTTTTTTCCTAGAGGGATTTCAAAGGTTTTGTATTGAAAATAATAAACTAAAAATGATAAAGTTCGCCTAAGCATTTCAACAAACTTTGAGATAATAAATTTTTATTTGTTTTATCCACATTAAAGGTGTATATTGCATTACAATAATCAGCAAATTAAATATGGTTTTATTATTAATTAATTGATTACGTGAAAGTACATTATAATATTAACTTTTAATTGTAATTTAAATATTACAAGAAGTATAACGGAAATGAACATAATAAAAATATTATTTGGATACCTGAAACAACAAACTGCTTGTATGTGATAGACTCAGAACAATCATATAAAAAAAAAAAAAATACTCTGTATTCATAAAAAGGGTTATGTTTATACTTGCAGAACATGAAGGAAATTCTTCAGCTCCCATTCATAATATCCTAGTAAAACCTTAAAGTAGTATGAGCATATCTCTTCACAAAAAAGTATTCGGTTATTCATAAACCTTTCCTTTTATCCTAAATAAAAAAAATTTTGAGTGTGGTCAGTAGCAGACTCAGTCGTGAAATGATCAGTTGTAGCGATGACAGAGGTGGAATTGAGAAAGACTAAGCACTACACCCACTTCATTTTGGTTTGATGGCTGAATCATATTGTTTATTTTTTTAAAAAAGCCTATCGCATCCAGTGCTTTACCAAATAACACCCCATAGGACTGGTAACATTTCCAATAGGCTCACTCTTTTTAACTATTATTTTTTGTGTCTGCGATTTTTTCAATATCACAGGGGCATAGCCAATTTTATGTGCTATGTTAATTGAAGTTAGGTTGTACAATTATCTTTTTCTGTACTTTTACTATCATAGCTTGACAAATACATCTTCTCTGATCTAAGTAGTGTGCCAAATCATCATAAAAACAAGTTGGATCTATAACTCCAACACGTTCGGAGAATCTCCGATTCACGCAACGCAAGCGGTATACTTAAAAGAGCTGAAATTCTCATGGCAACTTCAATAATAATATTTTATTTATTTGCCAAAAATTTGAAATTAAGTATACAATATGTATAATATAACAAATGGTGAATAAATATAAGAAGACCCACAAAAGTAAAACTTGTGCGTGGGTAGAATAGTAAATTTAAAAAGTATAACAACAATGCAATTGTAATTTAAGGAATTCAAAGGACATAATGGCAAGATAAAATATGAACTATAAACATATCTCAATCATTTGTTCAACTCTCTACAAACCATATTATTCTAGCATTAGAAAACTCTCTAAAATAACATGAAAATATTGGTTTTGGACAAAAAACAAAGTCCCAACAGAAACCTCTGAGGCATGTAAATATTGATAATGCAAGTCACCAAATCGACCTTGAAAATAACGATTTTCTTTACAAGAAATTTCTTCGTTCAACAAACACTGGTTCTTGAAGTACACTCCAGTATTGATTTCAAATATCATTTCAGAATCATGGATAGCACTGATCAGCCTAATTCCATCTGTCAGGTGGAACGGATCGAAATGTATCAGTTACCCCCATCCGATCCGAAGCTTTCTCTCCCCTTCAATCTTTTGGAGGGGGAGGCAGTAGAGCATCATGGTACATCAAGGGACGGTCTGATTCTCATTACCAACTACAGACTTTATCTGCAGATAGCTAGGAATCACCATCATGTACCTTTAGGTCTAATCGAAACTGTTGAACAAAAAGAACTGTTCTATGTATACATTGGATGCAAGGATTGCAGAACGTACAAGTGAGCATTGCATCTTGAATTCAATGCACATAACTGATAGATGAATGTTTTTTTATTATGACTGATGCAGTGTTATTCAATTATTAATTGTCCTAGGTGTACGTTTGAGAATAATGATTCATGCTTAGAATGGTATGACAAATTACTAAAGGCAGCAGAACCACCCAAACAACTGAATCAACTTTTCGCGTTTTTCCACTTTGCCCACTTTAGAGCTAATGACGACCGCGTCCAAAAGCCCTACTGTTTTGATTTGAACAGTTTTACAATTGAAGTAAGTACACTTAAAAAAAATATGGCTAGAAATTTCATGGATGTTGTCTGTTTCAGATGGACAGACTGCAGTTTGAGAAGTCTTTGTGGCGTATAAGCAAAGTAAATGTCAACTATGAGGTTTGTCCAAGTTACCCACCTTATCTTCTGGTACCAAAAGACATAGATGACGAAGAACTGAAGAAGGTTGCCAAATTCAGAAGTTCCCAGAGGATACCAGCCGTTGTTTGGAGGTAAAGCCCAAATCAAAACCTTCCACTTTTATGAGAGTTGTTTGATTTTCAATTCAATTAATTTATTTTTTTAGACATACCAAAAACGGTGCTGTTGTGGCCAGATGTAGTCAACCTGAAGTTGGTTGGTTTGGATGGAGAGGTGAAGAAGATGAAAAGTTGCTACAATTGATTTCCAAGAGCATTGACAACACAAAACAGGAAAAAAAGGTACCCACATGGCTCCTCGAAATATTTCTGATTACTTTTCATTTAGAACAGACAAACTTGAATAATTCTAAATCAGCAGTTTGAAGGGCAGTAGGATTCCTATCAAACTCTAGTTTGCTAACTATCTGTTCAGTTTAAAACTGTCTTGCAATCTGTTGTGTGAACATGATTTTAAATGTTGGGTGTTTTCTTAGTGCAGATCATAATTTCAAGTACAATTGCCGATTAAACTATAAAATTATATTTCTATTTTTCATCAGAAATAAAAAATTATTTGACAACAAACCTGGGTATGATGCATTACTACTCAGAAGTAATATGAACTTTTTTGAGTTCACAGTGGACATAATATTATAATCAAGTTGTTCTTGTACTCTCTAATCCACAGAATCTTTATATGTGTTCAACAAATTATTTCAACAATAATTTTGTCATCTTCATAATCTGAAAGTTTCAAGACAAGTTAAGTACCGATAGTTTCACAGATGCAAAATTGAGTAATATGTTCCTACTTTTCAGGAATTTGATATAGTTGAAAACTGATGCTTCAAATACAAAAAACAGTCTACAATCGAATCTGATAACACAGTTCAACAAAATGAAAAAAGAAGTTGGTGCCGGAAAATAAACAACTGATTTTAATTATTTTTAATGTGCTAAAAAAAGATTTTTTCTATCAGATCTAGTTTTTGAGATATTGGAAAATCGATGTTAGTTCTGATACTAGACAAAACAAAAAATAGATAGAAATTTCCTACTCAAAATTAGAATCTATTTAGCCGAATATCTACATGGAATCATACCTGAATCAACCTTATATTTGGTTAACCAGCCCTGCTCAATCCCATGTTCTGAATTATTTATTTTATTCTTGGAATCCTCTTCAATACATGCTTAATATCCACTAATTTTTAAGTCAGGAACATCGTTACTTGAGTTGAGTCATACTCAATTTAGGATATTATTGAGTTTTCGCAAGTGAAAATGTGTTATCATTTTGCACCATTTTTTCTGTTTTATATAGTATGAAAGTACTGAATTAAAACCATCATCCATAAAACGAAGTTGCTGTGTAAATAACTCCAATGTTTTTTTATGTATGTGACAAATACACTTTTGAAGAAAGCAGAAATACTATTTCTGACTTTGTGAAAATAGTTTATCTTGCCTATTTTGGCATTCATTTGAGAGATCAGGATAAATCTTGGGCCTTACATTTCGTATGTAAAATGTTTGTCGAACATTTGCAATAGTAGACAGTTGGAAATAAAAAGTGCCCTAAGTTTGGATAGAACTTTGAAATCATCATGATGACTGGAATTGTTGTCTCATCAATATTGAGGCATAAGTAGAAACAATTGACCATATTCACCGTCGCCATATTGTTGTGCGACAATACCAACTACCCAGTGTTCCCAACGGAGAAATATTGAGTTTACTAGAAAAATACCGCTAATATCAAAATTACTATCAGCCATAGAGATTTTTCTTCCACTGACTATTTCCAAAAATGGAGCGAAGCCTTCATTTATACACTCGGCCACAGTTAAATTGTTCATAAAACCACCTTTCACTAATGTTTTTATTTCCAAAAGGTGAATTTTTTGCGAAATATTGTCCCCAACAAGCCTATCTGGCCTAGCAGCCAGAAAAGGTACACATAAACTTCACTTATAAACTTTATATTCTGGAATTTTTCTAGTAAACTAAATATTTCTTCGTTGGGAACACTGGGTAGTTGGTATTGCCGCACAACAATATGGCGACGGTGAATATGGTCAATTGATCTGATGGACAAAATCTGAGGATTATTTCGTGATTCTTTATATAAGGTTCAAAAGTCGTGAGCGCCAAAATGCCAGTTGCCCTATGTGATATTTCGAACTTGGAAGTTTTATGTTTGTGTATATACAATATTTCCTTATTTCTCATATTGTGCGAATAAAAGCTTGACAGTTTTATAATAGCATGTAATGTTTTTAAAGGTTCTTATTTTGGATGCCCGCTCTTACGCAATTGCTGTGGCTAATAGAGCTCGAGGTGGCGGTTGTGAATGCCCCGAATACTACTCCAACTGCGAGATCCAGTTCATGAACCTGGCTAACATACATTCCATTCGAAAGAGTTTTCAGGCTCTTCGCCTTCTCTGCACCTCCTCCACAGATCAAACGTATGTAACTTAAAATCGAAGATGGTTTTGAAATATTTAAATTCTCGAAATATTTTCAGATGGCACAGCCAATTGGAGAATACCAAGTGGCTGCAGCACATGTCCGGTCTTATGAAGGCTGCCGTTACACTTGTAACAGCAGTAGATTCTGATGCAAGATCTGTCATGGTGCATTGTTCAGATGGCTGGGACAGAACACCTCAGATAGTAGCTTTGGGTGAGCTCTTGCTGGATCCATATTATAGAACTGTGGATGTAAGTTTTTGGAGTATTCATGATGGATATATGTTATCCAATATCATTTTAGGGATTCCGTGTACTGATTGAAAGAGAATGGTTGGCCTTTGGACATAAATTTGCTGACCGTTGCGGTCACTCAACAGGAAGCGAAGACTTGAATGAGAGATGTCCTGTTTTCTTGCAGTGGTTGGATTGCGTTCACCAGCTCCTCAAACAGTTTCCATGCGATTTTGAGTTCTCTGAAGCATACTTGGTAAGTGGAAGATACTGAGAAGTGTTAGATTTGACAATACCTATTGAGTAATAATTGGCTTTTAATCAATAAAATATATATAAAATAATTTCAAAGATATTATTAGCCGCTTTTTTCAGGTTAAACTCGCTCAACACATCTATTCCAATCTGTTTGGTACTTTCTTATGCAACACACTACAGGATCGATTAAAAATTGTCAACAACAGAACCTTCTCAGTTTGGGAGTTCCTCAATTCCCCAAGATTCAAAAATCATCTTTATGAACCCTCAGGAAACTTTACTATGCCAAAGGTAACTAGATTCATTATTTGAGACGCCAAATTTTTATAAACTCTATTTTCCTTAGGTCATTTGGCCTCTAACCAATGTTAGAGATCTCTATTTATGGAGGGAGGTTTATTTGGGAACGATGGAGGCAAATTTTAGAACAGATTGCGGTTCAGAGTCCTGTCCAGGTCCACCTGATATCTTAGCTTACCACATGACAAAGACAAGGTCATACAATGATCTTGCAGCAATGTCAGACTGTTACCAAGGTCATTTCAGACGAAGCAGTGATCCCAGTTTGAATATTGAAAAGTGAGAAATTTACAATTAAGTTGTGTGTATATCAACTAACTCTTGTAGACATGTGGATAACCTTAAAATATTTTGAAAGTTGAAACATGTCCATTTTTCGCAGGAAGCTGAACTCGGTTTCGCTTCAAGAAGGTCAAGAACCCACCCACATACACGAAAATGGCGTCCTAACTCTCAACCGTACCTCAGAGCTTGAGGATTCTAATGATTTCGTGTTTGAGAAGGTTGGACCCAAAGACACTCACGACCTAGAGAACGGACATCGTCATCACCACGGAGACGTTGTCAACGACCTACAAACGTCCACAGAAGGTCGTGATAGATACTCCACGATCAACAGTGAGGACGAGCTGCTCAATGGTGAACCCTTCTTGTTTGAGAACATGACGATGGACGTCAAAAACGATCATGCAGATCGCGGTCCTGATAGTGAATGCGAACGTGTTGTTACCGACCGCGTGGATGAGAGAACTAAGGACGACGGTGGCGCCGCGGATGTAGTGGACGGCGGCGAATCGAAGATGGAGGTTAAGTCTGACGAAAGTGTTTACCGCGGGACGGTTGATGCCGCAGCTGCATCCGAGCCTATTCCAGTGCCGTCGTCTAAAAAGGATAGTGCGGATAAATCGATCGAGACTAGCTCGGAAACGCTGGTTTCAGAAAATCTGTTTAGTAGGTAAGTATGGATGGTGATTGTGTTTTTTTTAATCATTCAAAAGTTTTTGTTTGATCGGTATCACAGTTTGGGATATTTGCTCTTCGTCCAACAAAAGAAAAAGCAAGGCTTTCTCAATTCATAATTTAGGGCTGCCCTAATCATTTTTCTTATATTTCTGCCAATTGCTCAGGTTCATTCAAATATAGAACTTGCATCATTCACAATCATTTTCTTTTCTTCATATATCATAACACTTGTTTGCTATTCAAGAGATCACAACACTGCTTTCAGTTTCACTAATTTGTTTTCTTTCCCATTACTACCTTTGTTTTTCATTTTCGAATTGTTATCTTCATTTTTTCTTTTCCATCGTTCAGTTCATCCCCAAGAGACATAAACGGATTTGAAAAAATCAATGCACCCTCACAACCCATCGATATACCTGCAAGTAGCGCCAGCAAAAGGAGCTGTGAGAACGGAGTTATTAGTTTGAACAGGTAAACTTGGCACTCACTTTCATTTCTTGTATCTTTTTCATATTCTAAGGCAGTTGCCTGTCTGTCTTTTTTTTTTACTTTTTGTTGAATTATCTGTTTTTTTTTTTTGCTATAATATGAGAGAAAATATTTGTTTCTGTTTGAAGTATGAACTTCCTTTTTACGATAGCGACTTTGTGGTCGTACGAAACTGGAAGTCATCCTCTTCTTATTGCAGCAATCATTTCGCCGAACAGTTGAATTTAAGTTCCTCCGAACTCTCCAACTCTCCCCTTTTCTCAAGAACATCCAGTAGCAACGGTTGGGACAACACCCTCAGCAGCTTGCAAAGACAGAACACTTGTCAGTATGTTCAATATCATTTGGGAGAAGACGGATTGATACCTCTTCGATCTTATATCCAGGAAAGGATATCCAAAATAATAGAAGAAGGAAAGGTAAATGACATATTTTTTTACATTAGGTTAGAATTCCTATTTTGGTCAATTATTCATTCATTCGTAACTCAATCTGGTAAATCGACCCTATATTAACAAAAAAGGACCCCTTTTTTTTCAGAAAAAAGAAGAAAAGTTGGAGAAGGAGATTCATACATACAGGCAAGTCCTTATTAACCAGTGGTGTCTCAAGTGTTGCGGCGAGAAGATTGACGACAACGTAAGTTGGTGACGGGTAAATTTCGAACTGTTTCTAACTAACGAAATCACTTGTGTCGGCGTTCCACAGGGGTCGGTTATTGAGTCTGTTGGTTCGGCAGGTGAGGGCGAAGCATCAGCTGTGGAATCGCTGCCATCCGACAAGTCTTGGGAGAACCTTGAGTACTCCATGTACAGCGAGATGCAGGGCATCAAGTGGGTGCCAGATCATGCGGTCACAAGATGCACGAACTGCAACATCAAGTTTTGGATAGGCAAGAGGAAGCACCACTGCAGGTTTGTAGGACTTTGACTCTTTTATTGAACAGTTATGCTGCAGGAAGTTAAATTTGAAAAAAAAATTTCTGTTCTTTCAATTTAATTTGTAGGAAATAAATGAAAACCTTGGCAAATCTTCATTGCATTGCACTCATTACAGCACTAGGCTGATATTTTCAAAATTTGTAAATAAACGCATTTTACAGCTTTCCAAATTTAGTTCTGTTGGGGAAGATAACCATGCTAAAGGAGCATGAAGAATCACATGGCTTCGCTCATTTGACAAAAAAATTAAATTTTTATTGGGACATTTTAATTTCAAATTGATTAATTTTATAGAATGGTTCATTATTTCTCTTAAGTCACAAAATTCATGGAATGTATAAAGTTAACAGTGGACTCAACATTGTATATAATGTTGAAGTAACTGCATCCTTGTTCGCTGCACCTTTATTTTCCATTTGATGAATGTTGTCAACTGATGTTGGATTGATTACTTTACTTTTAATCGGAATTGTTTTGACAATGTTGTTGCCATTTTCAAAAAATATAATGACAATGTCGTTGCCAAAATATCATTAAAAACAAATTAATTTTCATTGGACAAGAGTTAGTCTCGATGCACACGAGTGATCGTCTCACGGCGTGCACGCTGCGATATCACAGCAAGCACGCGATTCACACGGACGATGTTTTCCCGCTAATAATCTTCAATAGTTCGTCTCCTCCAAGTATGGATGCATCTGGCTAGATATCGGCCGTGTGAACCATCCAATTCATTCACTTGTACTGCTTAACCGCTGGCGAGATTTTCTCGAAGCGAGATCGCGACGATCATGCAGTATCTGGCGATTGCCGGCTGCTAGTGGCGATTTTATTTACTGTGAATCGTACCACTGGTTTGTTTGCTCCGCTTAATCGTGGCGGGAATCGCCCGTGTGCAACGAGCCTTAGTTACGCCTGTTTATCTCAAGTTTTGATATTTACACATTGTTTTTTCAGAAAATGCGGGAATATTTTCTGTGCAGACTGTTCAGAAAATAGTACTCCATTACCTTCAGAGCAGCTCTATGATCCTGTTCGAGTGTGTACGGGATGCTACAACAAACTACAAAGAGACTGTACAGATATGCCAAGTCAGTGTAAACAGGGCTCGTGCGCTCAGACCACAAGCAACCAGCAAATCGCGGCATCCAGCAATTAAAATTCTTCTATGTCCTTTTTATTAATGTAAAAATGATGAAGAAATGCTTGATAGTCAGGACAAACTCCGATTAAAATCGTGAGAACGGTGTTTTAGCTGTTTCTCTGTGTGACCACGTATGTTCGGGCACCTTTGTTTTTGTATCTTGTCAATTTTTTTTGACGTTTGACAGATGCATGTGAGGTTATGATTGTTGTTTAGAAACGTTGCAAAATGAGGTTAGAAGATGGATAGAAAGGAAGGTGATGAGTGATTTTCTTATAAAGTTGTATATGAAAAATTGTGAATTGTTTGTGAGATACTTCGAAATAGGGGTGTTCAAGATCAACGGTGGCTAATGAAATGAATTTTTTCGAAATTTTGCTTCTTCGAAAGTTAGAATTGACAAATAAAGAGTTAGACAATGGGTTCAGCAAAACATAAATTATCAAAACATGAACTAAGCTTTCTACAAGCACCATTTCATTGAAGGAATCTAAACAGCACTGTAAGATTTGTTGATGTTTTTAATTTAATGGTCATATACAAATTACATTCATTTTGGGGACAATTCATATATGTATCACCTTTAAAATTCCATTTTACTTATGATGCAGTCACCAAAATTTAAATTAATTTTCTGTTACTCGATATCATTCTGGAAGATGATGGATGATACTATTATAAAATATTTAATTTAATGCAAGATCATCTGTCAGTGAAATAGAAAATAAATTTAAACCTCTCAAAGTTATTAAACAAGACCTAAAGAGTGTCCACATCAATTGAAAGTAGTATATTGTTATATTCTTTCATATTGGTCATATAAATGTTAACCAGACATTGTTAAATAAAAATTCAGATAAAATATCAAATAATCTTTTTATCTTTCATGACAAAATGATTTACTGCTTTACTATGACCAAATATAAAAAATTTGGTTGCTATTTAAACAAACTACTGAACTTATAGTACTATTTTGATGGTATACTAGAGAAAAATCAATTGAATTCATTGAAATATTGAAGCCGCCATTGATGAACCAAAAAAACACTGAACTACAACTTGAAGGATAGACTTAATAAAACTAAAAAAATCGAGATTATATAAATCTGAGTAGGTTTAAGTACTAAGAAACACTGTGATGCAATGGAAATGATTGTATACTAATAAAAAAGCACTAGTTGACAAGGAAACAAAGAAGTTGATATATCATTGTATTTAATTTTTAGTGAATTCCAGATTCATCATTAAGTGTTATGTGTTTTTGGATGTACTAAGGAAATATTGTACAATAATGTTGTTGAACAAGAAATTACTGAATATTTTATGGAGCTATTGAGGCTTGGAACTTGCCGTAAAGATTATTTTATATACTATGTGTATATAGATTTCCTTAGATTTTATGTTCCAAAATAATAAAATAATCATTGAAAGAGTGAAAACTTAGTATATTTTTCACTTCTGAATTCAACATATGCATTGGTTTGGGGTTTTATTGATGGCATTTTTGTTTGTCATTTTATAATCTTTGAGCTTGATGTATTTGTTAGAATTTTCATTCTATAATGAATTTCTAGAAACTGCAACAAAATATTTAGCAAAGAAAAGGGTTGCCATCTTCTAATGAACATTTCCAAATTGCTTCTACAGATCAAGATAATGCAAAAATAGATTAATGACGAGCTATAAAACAATTGCAGAATATGAATGGTTGGCATTGCTTGGATCATAAGAAATAGCTTCAAATGAAATTGATAGTAGCCCTGTCCGCCTTCTTTGTTCATTCTCATTTGGTTATTCAATATTTACAACTGCATGTAGTCTTTTTTTCACATTTCATTTATACTTTTTGATGTAATAAATATGATTAAAATCAAGTCAATAAGTATCTTGTTTTTTATTTATATTTTCCACAAAACTGACGTAGATATCGAAGAATATATTCTCAGTATTCCTCTCAATGTACCCAAAATAGAACCAATCACACTAAATGAAGTAAAACAGGAAATCGCTTATTTGAACGTCCGAAAAGCTCCAGGGATAGATGGGGTAACACCTAAAATGATCAAAGAACTTCCGGAAATAGCAGTGAAACTATTAACTTACATCTTTAATGCAATTATAAGACTGAAATACTGGCCAAAGATGCTAAAGTTAGCTGAAATAATCATGGTGTTAAAACCTGGTAAGCCGCCAAATGAAGTGTCATCCTACAGACCAATAAGCCTATTATCAACGATCTCAAAATTGCTTGTAAGAATTATACTGCACAGGATTGAGACAGACATCCCCAATGACCAATGGATTCCCTCTCACCAATTTGGATTCAGGCAAGGACATTCAACGGTTGAACAAACTCACAGAATAACCAGAGTCATCAATCAAGCGTTTGAAGATAAACAATACTGCACCTCAGTATTTTTAGATGTAAGTCAAGCTTTTGACAAAGTCTGGCATGCTGGGTTACTGTATAAAATCAAAACTACTTTTCCTCTAAAGTATTTCAGCATTTTGAAATCATATCTCACGGATCGAGAATTCAGGACAAAAATAGGCGAGGAAATATCTCAAAATTACCCAATTAAAGCCGGGGTTCCTCAGGGAAGTGTATTGGGTCCAATCCTCTATCTTCTGTACACTTCTGATCTGCCAACAACTAACAACACAACAACTGGAACTTTTGCAGACGATACAACCATAATGGCATGCCATGAAGATTCCACAACAGCAACAAAACTTGTACAAGAACATCTTAATATCGTAGAATCTTGGGCCAGCAAATGGAAAATCAAAATGAATGAAATAAAATCAAAAAAGGTAGACTTCACTTTGAGGAAAGAAGGATGCCCACCAATTCACCTGAATGGCAAAGCAATACCAGAAGCAGAAACGGCCAAGTATCTAGGTTTCCACTTAGATACCAGACTTACTTGGAAAGAGCACATCAAAAAGAAAAGGAAACAAGTTGAACTCAAAATCAAGGAAATCTATTGGCTTATAGGGAGAAAGTCAAAACTGTCTCTAGAAAATAAAATTCTTTTATACAAAACAATTATAACTCCAATTTGGACGTACGGAATTGAAATTTGGGGATGCGCGAGCAAGTCAAATCTAGCTATCATCCAAAGGTGCCAGTCTAAGATACTGCGTATGATAGCCAACGCACCATGGTATGTTACTTATCAAACACTTCATGAAGATCTGAAAATACCCTATGTTCAGGATGTCATAAAAACAAGAAGTAGTAAATATCAGTCTAAACTGGAAGTACACACAAATATCCTTTTACAACCTTTAACACAAGTCAACGAAACAAGAAGACTGCAAAGGAAATGGCCAACTGACCTGAAGGACTACTAAGAGATTCTCCCAATGGGGAGAATATCTTCACGACATGTTTTATTTTATTTTCTTAAAATTAGCTCATAGAATGTATTCTGATTGCTGATGAATAAACTCTTATAAAAAAAAAATATTTTCCACACTGATTTTAATTATAAAATTCAACTTATAAATTCCCTCTTAAAGAAAAAAACCATTATTCAATAAATTTCCCAAAAACTGATAGCACCATCAATGCTAGAAGCAGCCATTGCCCTATCATGACAATGTGGAATTTTTTGGGGAATAAATTGAATATCAGATATTGAGACAGTATGCTCTGTTAATACAGCCAAAAGGTTGAAAGTTTTCCAAGAGAAATATCGCAATTTTCCATCAGATCCACCAATCACAAACACTAGACCATCAGTCCTACTTTTTGCTACTGTTAAATTAGGACTTCTCGGTATTTGTATTTCATAAATGATTCTTGTTCCACCCATACCAAGGTAAACCACTTCGAAAACCTGAATTGTATTAGAAGCTCCCACTACAATACCTCTTCCTCTAATTTTGTTAAATGTTACAGACAAGGGTTGCACTTGAAATAAAAGTTCATCTACTACACTAGAAGTGGCAGTATTCCAAAGAACTGCATTACCAGTTTCATACAATGCCAAAATATGTATCCCAGAATCTTTTACAACTTCAGTTAAACACATTAGCATTCCAAAGTTTTTCTCAGTATCAAGAATAAAACTATTCTCTTTCTTCATGGTGTTAATATTGTATTTTTCTACACCTTTTTCTCCAGCCGTAAATAACAAATGGTCAACCATTATACTTTTGCAAAACGTCCCTTGAGTTGTGATGGTTTCATGGATTTGTAGAAAATTATCATTTTGTAGTTTGTATAGTTTAATTTTACCATCTTTTTCTTGAATTATCACAATGGTATCATGAAAATGTATGGTTTGTATGGAGGATCCCAATTTCTGTTTCAAATATAATTTCTTCGTCTGAAAAATATATTCAAGAGGGGTCATTATAGTACACTAAGAATACAACATTATACTTACGATCAGATTCCAAACAAATACTTCCCCATCTTCATTACCCACATACAAATAAGTGGTTTCATTAATACTGTTTGTAGGAGAAAAATTAAAGCAGTGAACAAGTCCCATTTCTCCTTTTAGAATGAATTTAGGGTCAGGAGGGAATGAAGCCATTTCATATGGTTTATAAGGAACCTTAACTTATCATTTAATAATATTAAGCATTGTTCGAACCTCATGAAGTTTTACTGTTTTTTTACATTTTCTTTTTGAGGTTAATGTTGAAAAACGGAATACCTGTACAATTTTCTGTAATCCTGTTCAAGTTGACCAAACCAGCGATTTAAAACGGCAAATTTTCCGAATAAGTTTAAAGATTACCCAAGTTTAAATATCCCTCCGTTTAATATACCTTTAACTCGCTTTCAATCTTTAAATATTTTTGTTGTTTTATTTTCTAGGCTCCATATCTCGGTCAAGGTGATTGGTCGATGAACAACAATCAATATATTTCTCGATTTCATGAGCTCCTGTTGAAAAATCCTGCAAGGTATTTCTACGAAGTTTCTTCCGTTAAATAAGTTCAATACCTCTTTGGATTTCTGTGTTCCTGACTGAAGGCATGGGACATAGCACATTTTCAACATTAGAATGCAGGAAAAAGAATTTAAGGAATTCTCTCAGTGAAATCAAATGCAAGCTATGAAGTATGCGGGCGGCTCCATCAATGATCTAATAATATAATAATAATAAAAATGTATATTATAGTCATTACAGATCATTCGTAGATCTTGATTAATTTATCAGTATCATTATTAATTAATCATTGTATGAAATGAATAAAATTTACTGATGAACTAATTTGTAATTTGATGAACTATTTGTAAACAATGTGAAAGTGAGTTTCCTTTTATTTGGCCAGGTTTGATAGGTTTGATATTACCTGTTATATATAACCATTTCAAGCTTCTTGCAGGGTTTTGTGTTGATAGATAGCATTAACCAGAATTATAAAAAATCAAGAAGAAATATTAAAAGAAAATTACCCAATATTTCCATGGCTTCAAAACCGATAGATTTGAGAGTTTATATAAAGAGCTTATAACATTATTCAGAACTATAGAAAAATTTGAAAAAATATTGGAAGAGAAATACCCAATATTTTAAGTGTCTTGTGTTCCGTTCAATAGTTCTCGTTTACGGACGGACTGAATCGATGTAGAACCCGAATTTTTCGTCGAACCCAAACGTTTAAGACCACTTTCGGGTCAAAATTCAAAAATAACTTACATAGGTATAGTAAAAAATGTGTTCATTTGAAACAACGTAAAAACCAGGATTTGCATTTGACGAGACAAAACTAAGTACCTAATTTAAGTTATCAGAGAACCTTATAAGATCATCATTATATTTTTTGAAAATTTTAATGATAGATATCTATTCTAGTGAGAAAACCTCTGTTTTCCTAATAGTGTATTTGTTGTTAAGGGTGAAATTCCAAATATATGTTGGTCCTACTTTCCTCTGTTTCTGAACCCCTAATAGCGGGTATGGGAAATACGCCATTTCTGAGATGGGAATCACAGAACTAACTACTCCACTCCCCACCAATTTCTTTGTTATAAACCACAAAAGGGGAAGAAGTAGAAAAAATTTAACCGATTTTCTATGAAAAAGATTAATTTATACGAATTTCCGTACTATTTTTAAGCATTCTTCGTTGCATCATATCAACCCACATATTTTCTTTTATCACGAGATATACCATATACAGCACGTCGGCGCCTGACATCTTGGCATAGCTATTTCTATCACAGACTACTAGTTAGTCTTTGTTTCTATTTTGCATCCACCGTTCCTGCATTTGAGTATAGAATAATTATTTTATATTCTATGGTTCCCGCCTATTAAATGCTGTGTAGTTGCCGCCAGATTTGAATTTTGTTGACAACGTACTTTGAAGATTCAGAAAAGATTAGATTTTATTAATTACTTTCATGACTTTCAGAAATTAATAAATCACAAATTGAAATTTTTTGACAATGGAATGTGTTTATTTATTTTTTTGTTGTGACCTTTATTATTCTCATAAATTTATCCTCCAATTTCTGAAAGATTGGTTGAAATTCAAACTTTTGTATCCTTCATGGTGACGTGACCGGAGTCTTAACTTTCATTCTTTCTCTATGTAATGTTGGATTACTGCACAATCACCCATTGACGAATTGTAGGTTTTTTTCCAAGTCTACTTAGTCTTTGCCGAAACTTTTGATTATAGAATAACATAACTTATTTTATATTTTGTGGCCGGCAAAATTGAAGTGGCTGCAAAATTGAAGTAGCTTGACCTAGACACCAAATAACGCCTATTTAGGTAACTATACATACAGAAGAAATTTCAATTAGTAGGGAAAGATTTTGGATTGAATCGATAGTAGAATTGTTCTCATTTATTGAATTGTTTACACTATAAATTAATTTGAAGATATCGAATTGGTGTTTTCCCAAACCTCCACTTCCCAGGTTAGATCATTTTCCATTTGCAAGCCTTGTGGAACATTTTCATCTTTCACTCTCTTTACATTCTTGACTAACTCTGGAAAAAAAGCATCACAATCTGAAAATTTCCTCACTTTCGAGATATAAGCGCGGTAGAAATGCTTGGATTTCTGCGCTTCATCGTATATCCGGTTTCCGCCAACTACCCAGATGGTTTCGTACGTCTTTTGGAACTGCGCATCCACCAATTTTGACTCGATTTCTTGCCAGCTGTTGAAAATGTATGTATCCGAACATTCTGGAAGCTTGAAGTCTTTCTGGGAAGTAAGAATGAAATTGATACGACCAGGCATTGGTTTCTCATGATCTTCTAGACAGTCCCAAGATTTTCGCCCCATGATTACCACGTTTTTCTTGGATTTGTCGACAGTTTCTCTAGTTATTCTCATGTAAAACTCATATTCTTTTGGTAGGGAAAAGGGTAATTTACCATTTTTAGCAATTCCCATATTTTCACTCACCACACCGATTAGGTTATATTTCAAAGACATAATTCGTTAGAGATTCTCGGAGAAAGTAACGTCGCTTACACTATCATATGATGAACTAGGTACACTGAAGACTGCGAATCAAACAGATTCTGTAGAATAATATGTTTGCACCTTTATCTTTTTCACTTCTTTATCGAACGAATATTGAGAATGAATCAGTAAGATAAAACCCTATATCAATAATTTGAGTAGGTATTCGATATTGTATTCTAACAAAATGATTTCGATAACTAAAACTAAGTAGGTACCTATCTAACATGAAAACAGAGTTTCATGAAAACGAATCGTTCGAATACAGTGGCGACGCTAGAGGGGGGCCACAACCTCCCCCCTTAATTTCTGCCCACCCCTCCTTGAAACATCACATAAGAAAAAAATATAACATGTGTTGATCGTAAACTAGATGGACTTGGAAATCTTGGCCCCCTCAAAAAATCCTGAGCCCTTCTTGGCCCCCCTTTTCTTGAAAGCCGGCTTCGCCACTGTTCGAATACCTAATAGATTTCGTTCTATATTGGACTGTTTCAACCGTTACTATTTGGTAGTTGATCAAGATTAAAACAAGTTTTATACTTTTACTGCCATATTTTTACTATCTAGGTATAAAATTGGATATTTACAATTTAGGATCATATTGTGCAACCGCGCAGTTGCGAACTTATTTAATAATAAATAATAATATGTCTTCATTTTCACAGTAGGTACCTAATAAAATTCAAGAAAATGATTCATAACTTTATAATGAATAATAAAAATTAGTTGGTATTTGATTGTGGAAAAAACGAGTCCAGTTAAGCTCACACAACTCCTGCTCTTAAAGCTTAAAAAAAAGAGATGAAACATGACTTGTTATTTCCAACAGGCAATCTATACGTCTTACGTTCACTTTCACTATTTGTGTAAATAAAAAAAATGCGACACCTAGGGTAAATAGCATGTAAATTGTTATCTAAATTCAGATAGAAAAAGGTTATAAGAATAACTTAAAAGACTATGAAATTCGGTAAAGACAGAAAACAATTTTGACTGTAAAATTTCAGTTATTATTTGAAGGTCTTGAATATTTTGGAATAACAAAGTTATGTTTGTTTATTCATAATTTCGAAACTATTTCTGTTCTTATAAATTTCAATGGATTTTAAATAGGCGTAGAATCAAAAAATCGAATGAAAATAAAAATGAGATGGGCACTGAAAACAAGTTAAGAGAATTCGATTCACCCAGTTTTTAAGAAATTTTTTATAAATCTTCAAACCGTTATTTTATAATATCAGTACAGAATAAATAATAAATGTATATTTGGAAAGCCCGAATTTTCCCCTTTCAATGTCATTAGGTATATATCGGTAAAAACAGGAAGAAGGACATTCTGCATTCAAATTAGTCTATTTCAGATGAAATCGATCTTATTGTAATTTAAGGATTTTTTGTAGTAGTATGCAGGTGATGGTCTATTAGACGTTTATGGAAAACTAATCATAATTTTTTTGAGCTGAAAATTTGCATATTGGGGTTTGAGACAATGAGACAATTACCGGAAACAGACAGCTATTTCCTTATTTCAAATGGCACACCCAGTATATTATTTCATCATTAGATAGCTTTTTTGACGACAATTCCGGAAATATGCTTTACCTTAGGTGAAAACTCAACGGTTCATGAGTTAATGAAGTTATGAAAAACTTATGGCGATGAGAACCCACATTTTTTTTGGAATTTTTCGGCTGAAAAAGCTTTTTTTGACAAAAATTTTGTTTCTTTTTCAATTCAGCAAATTATATAAGATTATTTGCGGTTTGGACCAAAAATGTACATGGTGTTCATAAGATCATGAACTTGGACAACTTAATCAAAACACAAGAATTAAAAAAATGTGTGCTCCTCGCTACCATTTTTTTCATAAGGAACCCATTAACTCATGAACCGTTGATTTTTTACCCTAGGTAAGGCATATTGCCGAAATTGTCATCAAAAAAGCTATTTAATGATGCAATAATATACTGGATGTGCCATTTGAAATAGGGAAGTAGCAGTTTGTTTCCGGTAAAACCAGAAGTAGTAGCGATCTGAAATTATTTTAGGGAGAAAGGTCATTGTCTCAAACCCCAATATGCAAATTTTGAGCTCAAAGCTCAAGATTATGATTATTTTTTTAAGGGGCAAAGTTTGACTGGAGGTTTCCTATCTAAATATGATAAATTCGAAAATTCAGACAATATCGGAATGAAATATTCCAATTAGATGTTGAATAACAATTACATGCTTCTTGCGAAATCATAGAAAATTCAATTAAAATTAGAAAAAAAAAATTAGGTAAAGCACTGACGTGAAGTAAGATATTTTTGAGCTCTTGTTCATTCAAGAGCTAGTCGGCTATTTTCTCGTATATAAAGAAATCTGGTCTCTAAGATACATTAAGGAAAGAGCGTTTAAAAGATCCTGAATTTACGACAGTACTTTTTTCGATATTCTACTTGAATTGTCTACGGTTAAAATTATTATTCTTCATCTACACGCTGAATCCCATTGGTTATGCTGTCATGAAAATATTGGGCTTTTTATTCCAATATACTTCTTGAATTTTTCTATAGTTTTGTTCCGCTTGAAATTTTGCACGAAGATTAAAAAATGTTATTTTATATCTACATTCGAAATTTCTACTCCGTCCATTATGTGGTAAAGAGAAGATTGAGTTTTTTCTTCTACTTGAATTTTATCTGGTTCTGGTGACGGGATTAACATGAAATTTCATATAGAGTTTGAAATTGTCAAATCATATCGAATTCTTCGGGATACAATTGCTTAAGTATTAAGAGTGTTTCAAATTTCCCATTCCCAGAAAAAAATGGAAATTCATATGTTTTCTTCGCCAGTAATAATATTTTCATCAATATTCTCAGATTATTACGAGCCGCAAGAGAGCAATTTCTTCGTTATCAACACTTACTTAACTGAGCTCTGAACAAGTGACTGATTTCATGAGGAAACTCTCAACGAAAAGCATTTACCTTGTTGGACATTTTTGGAACCTCTGATCGACGCTGTGGACGCCAGGCCTCGGCTGATGGAGATCGGTGACGCCCTAGCATCGCCCAGAATCACCGCTAAAATCTTTACACGCGCAAGGTGTAGATAGCCCTTCAGAACTGTAGCAACCTCGAAGTGTTGATGTGGCGCCAGTAGTTCTCCGGAAAATTCGTAGTTTTCCATAAATTTATCTAGGAAATTGTTGATTATTTTAACTATGCAGGAATACTGTCAGATTAGGGTAAGAGTAAACGCGGTTTGCCCTTTGAAATTTTGTGTTAAATTGTTTTTTATGCTGATCTTGGAATTGGTGTTATTTTTTCTATATTTTCAATAACATTAGAGTATTTTGTAAGTGCATGAAATTTATCTGATAATATTTATCACTATTGTTACCCCTATTTCATATTCTTAGTCGTAATCTCAAAATTATACTTCTGGATAAAATAATGAAGTAGGACCGAATCCATTAAACATTATACTTTTTGTGGAAATTCTTCATAAATAATGTTGTCTTTAATCGTATGCAGAGCATTAATACTATCTTAATCATTTCAACTCGAATCATTATTCATTTTACATTATCAATTACAAATGATAAGAGGTTTGATAGAATTTGTATTTTTACTTTTATGTGTAGTTATTGAAGGATGAACCTTTCTTCATAAACCGCATTAGCCACTAAGAGGATTAAACGAATTAGAAAATATACATAAGAAGCCTCTTGTGTGCGCCACTTGAAGGATTTTTACCTCTGCTTTAAGCGACACAATGCATTTCTTTAAAATATTTTCCAGGAGTGAGTTAAGAAACTGAAGATCCTTGAAGTGGATACCTTTATAAAGCTATCTAACAGTTTTTCTTATTTAGTTAGTATATTGGCCTATGCTTTTGTAAGACTGTTTTCTATTTTCAGGTTGTTATGAGTTTTTGATTTGAATCCGAACAAGAACTGACCAAGTTGAAAACTAAAAATGGACAAATGCATGTCAACAGGTTCAGATTTTGGATATTGTCACTTTTGTTGTTCCTTTATTTAGCAGGAGTACTGATTATCTCTGCTATAACACTTCAAGATTCGAAAAATAAACCTACAAAGGTGAGTTTGTGCTATTTAATTATTCAGTGCTAGAATACTTTTTCAAATTGAGAGTTTTGTCATTCTTGTAGATGTATTAACTTTTTTCAAATCTCCATACTCATTTCACGAACGGACCAAGTTTCCCGAGAAAAAATCTAAGAGTAAAAATAAATAATAAAGTAAAACGGCCAAGTTGAAGTTATGTTGTGTTTGGCGTTTTGAAAATAGTAAGGCAGAAATTACTGAATTGTGACGTGTTAGTGTGAAAAAATTGTATATAGAATTGAGCACTGGGTCACTGGAAGGCTATTTGAATTGGATCAATTCAATACTAGAGCTGAATCTTGTTTACCACGGCGGCTTATCTATCGTTGTGGATAGTGTTCGTCTTGTGATCTTTCTAAAGGCTATTCCAATAAGAGGTTTCATTTTGATATTTGATAAAAACGAGTTTATTTCAAGAGAAACCAATGGACGTCTATTTTATTGTGTAGATTAAGGTATTTCATTAATGATGGAAAACGATATCGGCCAAGTGGTCTACCAAAAAAAGTTAATGAGCATTCTTTCAAAATATCACTTTGTAAATTTGGCAATCGAAATTTGCATATCATCTGAAGTGAACTGTAAATTGGAATATCTATGCAAAATTTCAGTTGAATCTTGCAGATGCGATGAGGAAAAACTTGAAAGAAAAATGAAATGTTAGTACCCTGTATTTCGAAAACAAACATTTGTTCATAGAACTTTTTTTTTCTTAAATTTATCCGAGAATCTGTCATTTTTGTGTACCAGTTTATTACAGAGCACCATTCATTTTAGTACATATACAATAATGTTGTTTTGTCTTTGATTATGTTTCAAAACCAAATTTTTAGATTTATTTTCTATTAGCATATCTGTAGTGCAACAAAATAGATAATGAGTTGGTTTCAGATTTCTTCTAGTTAATTTGCAAATAGTCTTGATTTTGGCATTGTTCTTAGCAACAAACCTTTGAATAAATTTTCAAAGCTTCATGGTAATCGAAATAATGATGCAATAATTCAAAAAGGATAAACATACATACATAATCGTATAGATTTAGTACAACATTGAAATGCGAGGTTTTTATGGGAGAGTTTTTTTTCATTTGAAAACAAGAAGACAAAAGTATTCTTGTAATTCTTATATTATTCAATGGTCCCCTTTTTACAGATAATCTGTTTGAATAAGGTGTATTAAAAAGTAATACATTATTTAGCATGAAGAACAAGGCTTAAATTACCCTAATTAAAATGGTCCGATTTAAGTCAAATATGCGCTGTTCTGTTCGATAACTTGTTGTCATTTTGAAGGTAATATCAATATGCCTCTTTCATTAGAGCTCTAGTCCTTATTGGCAAAAAACTGTTTTTCTCAAGCCTCTGTTGAGCAGAAAAATTGTTCACCATGAACGGGAACATATGGTAATCACTTGGTACCAGGCCCGGACTATAAGGTGGATGCATAAGAAACTCCCAACTAAGCTTTCGGAGAGATACTATCGATGTGTATCCTGGCGTTGTCCTGATGGAACACAATTCCTCTCCTATTGGCCAAAGCTGGTCGCTTTTCGGTGATTGCTTCCTTTAGATAGTTCAATTAATGACAGTACAATTCCGAGTTAACAGTTGTGCCGTAGGAGAGCAGCTCATAGTAGATGATTCCTTGCCTATCCCACCAAACACACAGCAAAACATTCCTGGTCGTCAATCCTAGCTTGGCCACCCTTTTCGCCGTTTTCGCTTGACGTAGCCGTAAGTGATCCAGTTTTCATCATTTATCACCAACCGCTTCAAAAATGGATCGGTTTTGTTGCGATTCAGCGATACGCAGATGGTAATTCGGACCATGAGGGTTTTTTGCAATAACTCGTGTGGTACTCATACATCGAGCTTCTTCTGAGACTAGCCTTATGCAAATGATGCAAATGGGTTTTTGGGCAATCTTTAGTTCTTGGGCAATCGAAACAGTGCTCTCATGACAGTAGGACTCGACAATGTCCATGATTTCATCCATTGTCGATTCCAAAGATAGAATTATGAATGACGAGCAGCCAAAAGCTTCTGACAGGTTAAAATGTTGTTATAGCAACTCTTTTGAGTAGATAAAATATCACTTTAACCGTAAGGATAGATAAAGTGACACTTTAACAACAAGGGTAGATAAAATGTTTTAACTTTTTTGTTCAATTAAATTAACATATTCAAACACATTAATTTGAAGCATTAACAACAATTTTTGGAACACTACAACTTGCCATAAGCACTTTTTCACTCACGCCATCTGATATT
The DNA here is from genome assembly GCF_914767665.1 of Harmonia axyridis. Taxonomy (NCBI): domain Eukaryota; kingdom Metazoa; phylum Arthropoda; class Insecta; order Coleoptera; family Coccinellidae; genus Harmonia; species Harmonia axyridis. The sequence goes on from NC_059503.1 coordinate 29,568,765, forward strand.
CTTGATGCTTTTACATTTTTCAAAGGACTGGTATATTCCTTACCATTTCTCCTTGATTTTTGGGGCACTAATAAAATTTCTGCTTTCAACATCTGATGGCAGGTTTGCTCCTTCTTGTAATAATTCTTTTCCATATATTTCGTGTTTACTTCGTACATGAAATGCAAAAATTCTGATTACTTCACCAAAACCTAGTAACGGAGCATTACAGTTGCGATTTTTGTGCCAAAAATTACAATTGTCTTTGGAATTTTATTTTTCACCTGAATTCGAAGTCTTGCTATAGAAAAAAATGTTGTATTACACACGACGATAAAATCGCATTATCCTCTTGAGAGCTAATTAGGCTTTCAAAGATAAAGTACAAATTCATTGTCTTGCACAATAAATAACTATTAATGAACAAACACCGAAAATTTGACGTATCCCAGTTTGTCAGAAATCTATATAGATCTACGGAATGAGTGTTTTCTGCAAGTTTAAAAAAAACGGAATATTTTGTGACATTTTTCATAAATTTTCTCAAGGCACGTGTTTAAATTTGATATGTTCATGCGGCATCGTTGAAAATATAATGATTTTCTTAATTGCTCCAATCAAGATGAAAAAAACAGCTGATGGGGAACAATTTACGCATCCTTGGTTGATTTTGTTGTTCAACTTGTTGCCATAATGAAGTATATTTCGAGGAGGCGTATAGAGGGTACAATCCTAAGACAAATTGGGCAATCATGAAATTGACGTCAATCTGAATTTCTCTGGTGGAGGTTTAACGCCAGCGGAAAATAAACAGGAAGAAAAACGTGAAAAGGAAATTAACGATAAATTTGGAGGAAAACATCACTCTCTTGATATTCTGGGTTTCCTCCTAATTTTCGTTCATTATTTCCTATAATAAACTTTCAAGGATTCCTTCGAATTCTAACCTCTCTGAAATTTTCAACATTAAAATTCATGAAAAGAAATGACATAAAGTTGGGTGTTTTTGTGCGTTTGTTCATTTTCATATTTGTACAAAAAAAAGCGAGAAACCGACTACACATCAGAAGTTTTTCAACGATCGTGGACGACAGAATTGTATATAGCTATACAGGGTGGTAGTGAATAAGTGAGACAAACTTCAGGGAATGATTCTGCATGAAAAAAATAACTACAGTTTGTTATTTTGTTATATAATTTTTGTTCGCAAATACTTGTATTTCGTATTCCGAGATAGGGTGTGTTGAAATTTTTCTATGTATTTATTTGTTGCTCTGAAACCGACCAAGATATTCAAATGAAATTTGGTGGATTTCAAGAGGTAGCTGTTGCGCATTCAATGAAAAGCAATTACCAATTTTATATTCATCAGTGGCGCGCTTACGAGTAATGTTTTTTTCGAAGAAAATATTGTACGCCACTGAGAAATTACATGCCAAATTTCATTTTTAATTCCTCGTTAAATGTGTGACCAGAAATTCTTCATGCCCTTTTTTTGGTGACGCCGTTTTTACACAAAAAAATAAAAGATTTTAACGTGTATTTTTCATTTCTTCAATAAATTATTTATCATTAGATAGGTATTGATATTGTATGAAAGTTGAGACATTTTGTTTTTTTTTTCATAAAAAGGGCGCCCTACAGCCTTCTTTGTCACATATTGAACGTGCTATTCAAAAATGACTTTTGATTTGAAATATCTAAGAGGCGTTTTTCTTTCAGAACATTGAGACCAATAAATAAATAATCAATAACTTTAACTCCCCATATCTCGGAAAACGAAATATCTATAAGATCTATAAGAAACTGTAATATAGTGTAATTATTTTTTCATGCAGAATCCCTAACCCCTAAAGTTTATCGTACTTATTCACTACCTCCCTGTATATAAGATGCGATTCATCATGATGTCATTGTTGTCGGTTGGTTCATTTAGAAGAGAGGTTCTGATAGTACGATCCTTTTAAATTTTGTATGAATATTCGAGTGGTTATTTTACATTATACAATCTAGTCAGATCTATTCTATTAGGATTTTTTCTCGTTATTTTGCTTGTATTGACGCGTACAAAATTTTGTACACATCTTAAAATCGCTATTTAACAACCAGATGCAAAATTTTGTCGGGATCGGATCTGTTATCACTTAAATGTTAGGCTTTTTTTTCGATATTTTGTCTGAATTTTCCATGTTCTTGATGATGTAACCAACAAGAAATTACACACCTAGATTGAAACTGTTATTCTTCATCTGTCCGATCGGCCGGTTCACAGAAATATTTTTCTAAAGTTCTTTTCGATATTCATTTTGAATTCTTTCTGTTTCTGGTAACGCGTCCAAGATGAAATTCTGCCTGAGGCTTGGAATCATTATTTTATATTGAAATAAAAATTTCATATCAATCAAATTCTAAGTTTTGAAATTATTAGGAAAACAAAATTTCATACGGCCATATTTACGCAACACTAGTATGATTTTGCTCGGATTTTGGCCAAACTTCGACATATTATACCATATCCGAACCGAAGCTACCCTGAAATTCTTAAAATTGCTAGTTTCTAGGTTCTTCTGATTTATCGTGTTTACAGCCGTACTGCCGGCATCATAGAAGTGTAAGCAGCTTTTTCCATGTTACAGAACATATTATGTCACTAAGAGAAAACGTTTTCATAACCGGAATATGGGAGAAGAAATTTTAAGATAACCAAAAAGGTTTGGGTGGGTTTTCTGGCTCATCAGCTTGCTTTAGTTAATTCAGCTATTGGCTACATTTTTGAGCGCTCGTTTCCAGATTAGGTCACTCTTACAGGCCAATTGAAAAGTCCTGGGTCTACCATAGTAAAACACATTTTTTTGGCAAAATTCGATTTTATTATTCAACATATTTGCCTTCGAGGGCGATACAGCGATTATAGCGATCTTCCAACTTTTCGATATTATTTTTGTAGTATGATTATTGTCTTTCGCTTCAAAATAGGGCTCATTTCGGCGATTACTTCTTCATTGACGCTAAATTCCTTTCCAGCGAGCATTCTTTTGATGCAATTTGGATGCAATTCGAAGCCCAATTCATGCAATTTTGCCATTGTTTTCATCGATTTGTGACACGACGCATTGTCTTGATGAAACACCACCTTTTTTCCTTCTAATGGAGCTGTTTTTTAACGAGTTCATCTTTTAAACGATCCAATAACGCTATATAATAATCGCTGTCGATGGTCTGGCCCTTTTGGAGGTAATCAATGAGTATTATACCTTGCGTATCCCAGAATACTGATGCCATAACCTTGCCAGCTGACTGTTGTGTTTTTCCTCGTTTTAGATTCGGTTCATCGTGTGCAGTCCACCCAGCTGACTGTCGATTGGAATCCAGAGTGAAATGATGGTGCCATGTTTCATCCATTGTCACATATCGACGCAAAAATTTAGGTTTATTGCACTTAAACAGCTTCAAACACTGCTCAGAATCATTAACACGTTGTTGGTTTTGATCGATTGTGAATACGCGCGGCACCCATTTTGCACACAGCTTTCTCATGTACAAATATTCGTGAATGATATGATTATACACGTTCAGATGATATCTTCACAATGTCTGCTATCTCGATCAACTTCACTTTATGGTCATTCAAAATTATTTTGTGAACTTTTTTGATTTTTCGTCGTTGACCTCCTCTTTTGGGCATCCACTGCGTTCGCCGTCTTTGGTGCTCATTTCACTATGGGGTTATGATGGTTGATTTTCCTGGTGCAGACCCCGGAAACTCTTCATCAAGACAAGATTTTGCTTCAACTGTATTTTTCCCAAAAAATAATATTTTATCAGCACACGAATTCTTTCCACCTATTTTCAAATAACGAAAGTAGCAACACTCACAACGCAATATCTCACAAACTAATGGTCAGACTGCTATCAAATTTTTACAAGTATCGTTTGAAGATTGGTACTAACTAAAAATCATATGGATTTAATACTAGTACCGCCATGTGTGCATCAGACCGGGGACTTTCCAATTGGCCTAATATCATTTCGTCACAATGTCTGTAATTTTCGAATTTGGAGCCGGAATAGTATCAAACGACGACTTGTTTTGAAGCGAGAAATTGAATTCTATGCATCTTCGGAGATTATACGGATTCCGAATATATTTGTCATAGAATTTTTGTCTTCCAAGGTTAATATGCGCAGTTTAATGATCTAAATTTTCGAACTGAATAATTCTTCTACGTAAATATTTGTAGATGACATGGAAGTGCTTTTAATTTCCTCAGCAAGGCCCCTCTATCAGAGATTAGTTTGGTTTGCAGAAAAGAAATAGAAAAATAGGGCAGTATCGATCGGGCACTCAAGGATGTCTTTAGAAATGGGAATGAAAATCAAAAAGCGAATCCAACGGGGACTTCAGAAAGTTGGAACGTTAGCGCGGTTTCGGGTTAGATTAAGAAAATTATAGTTTTGAAGTAGAAGGGCATACTTTGGCGAAGTGAAAGAAACCAGTTTTTATAAATGTAACGTTTTTCGGTTAATTAAATCGGTAATTCTTGCTAACACTAAATTATTTCAGATACACAACCAAAAACAACGATTTACAGATGATTTATTTCAACTACTACATTAATTTATTTCCACAATTTATATCTACTTGAGTGTACGGCACTAACTGCCGTTTACGTCGACACTGCCCTCCTCTGAGTCCTCTGCGACTTCATTGGTTTATATACCGTTGGCATCTCTCTCTAGAAGGGACTTGATCTTTCTATTGAGTTCTCGGTGCGTCCGGTATTTTCTAGAAAGAGGCAGTGGCGCAGGGCTTGCGAGTTCGTTACATAAAAATCAGTGAAAAACCAAAAGATCAACCTCATATCTTAACTGGACGAAAAAGATCCGAAGAAGGAAAAACAGGAAAAAGTTACAAATTTGGTTTACTTTTTGGAATATTTGATGTTTAGCAAAATTATCCTGATTTGAAGAGTAAAGATAATTAAGTGAATAATAGAAAGAAGCTATATTTCAAGGATAGAACATCTTATCGAAAAACATAAGATATATTTTTTGTGTAAATAATTCATTGGATAATTTGAAAAAACTGTCGTAATTTTTCTTGGATTTCAGAAAAAATAGTTTACGATAGTTTTATGCATTACCCCCTAAATTTTTGAGAAAACTAAGCCTTAAACTTTTTTAGTGAAGAAAATATCAACAGAATAAGATGTGCCCGAAATATGGGAGAAAGTAGTGGCCAGCGATGGACAATACTTGGAATCATAAATGTATATAACCAGTTTTTTACAACATATCCTCGAATTTCGGAAGAAAAACGGTGAACGCAAAATTGTACGCCTATGTATTATTTCTTGTTAACCAACAATTTTTCTTATCCATAAATTTCTGCACACTGAATTTCATTTGAATCAGATGAATTTTGACAAAATAATCCAAAAAATCTTGGTGATGAAATTGACCGACTCCCCCTATTATTCTTTGTCTTTATTTATTGTGCCTACACTTCTTCTTGTCGATTTGTTATATTTGTTGAATTCTTGTTAATTTTTTTTTGGGGGGCAGTATAACTGGCATAGTTATGTGTTTTCGTTTGTTGACGATCAGGAATTTTTTTATCTATATCAAATAACATTAAAGGAATTTATAGATGTATTTCATGAATTGCTTGCTGTTACGGAGACCCTGTATATTAATTTATATACGGGGTATCCAACTTGATAGGAGCAACAATAATGCTGGCATGTTCATTGAATTACAGATCAGATTTTTTGCCAATATTAACGAAACGAATTTCTTTGGTGATCTGTCCAAACCTTTCAATAACGTCTTTATTTAGTGATCACCTAAATTCCATCAATAAGCCCTACTAGTGCGGTTCAACACTTGCTCAACTTTAAATTTTGTCATCCTGTTATGTTTTTTTATTTTCAGCCAAAACCACAATACTTACAAGTGTCTAAGCTCAAACACTACGAACTCAATTTCTCAGGGTTCAAGTCGCCTCTACCCAAGTCCAAAATCAACTGGTGCAAGGAACTAAAGTATTTAGTACCGCCTAGACCACCTGTAGCCTTAGCGTCATTCCCAGGTAGTGGTAATACGTGGGTGAGGTATCTCTTACAACAATCTACAGGTGTGTATGCATATATGGTTTCATTATAAAAGTACATTAACATACGCTGTTTGTTGAGATATTTGGACTTAAGAATCAAGACACACATATGTGTCATCCTAGTCACAGAATTGTACTATGTTGATCCAGAGACTATAATATTTTCTAAGCTTCTGTTGTTAAAAGGAGCTCCTGTTGTTAAAAGGAGCTTAGAAAATATTATTTTTCGATAAATTATACGTACCTATTGAAGAGGTGAACCAAGGACTCTAAATCTTCTCCACAAACGATGGAAAAATTATTGAGAAAACTCTTATAAGAGTCAGTTACGTGACATATGTTTCTATAAAAAAAAGTTTTGCAATAAAATATAAAAAAATACATATTTCAGGATTTTTCTCTGAATTAAAATCTGTTTCAATCTTTATGTAGATGCGTGCTCACCTTCGCATAGATCTACACTATAAAGAATTCAATAGATGAATTTTGACCATAAAATATCAGTTTTTATTCTTTTTCTAATGGAATAGGACATTTTATTTCTGAGATGCTATCACGTCAGCGATCGAAGAAAAATGTTGCCACTGTCAAATCAATTTTTTTACATCTCACACAATAAGTTTTGAGATTCTATGATTGTATATTAGTACATTAATTCAAATTCTTTTCTTATGAATTGAATATTTTATAAAAATGATGATAAACTTGATTATATAACTCATGTTTTGATAAACCAATAGAATCCATAAATTTCTCATAGTTAGAGTGTATTGATAAGTGAATAAACACCTTGACAACGTGGTATAATCGTTTTGGTGTTTCGCCTCCTCCCATATTGGGATCATTTCCACAGCAACATTCTTGGATGTTCGCCAAAAAAATAAAAGTCAAGCTCAGTGAAATGTCATTGAATTATCAAAATGCAGTGCTTTGATAATAGTTATTGAAATTGTTCTTTATATAATCGTAGTGAAAAACTCAGTTTAAAAAAAAATTCTTTTTTGACGCTAGCGCATAAAATCGTTACATCGGATTACAATACGATTATTCATCTTTTTTGTAAACGGTAAACTTTCGAGAAATGATAATTATTTTGCTCGAAATTTTCTGAAATACCTAACTCAACAGCATTTAATGGTACCTACCCACTTGAGAAAAATGTATTTTTGAATGAAGATTATGAACTCAATTTCTACAGAGTCGTAATATATGTAATAATACAACAATTGTTTCGCAATACTATGGCTTCTTTAGGTAGGTATTTACATTTTAGCTGATTAATCAGTTAAAATGTAAATGACCAGAATGTTGCGTGGAAACTAAGTTCATTATTCTTATTCATTAGGGTTGATATCCGTGTTTTCTCTCTTTGAATATTTCATACAATGAATATTTTAATTTTTCAGGGATACTGACAGGTTCAATATATAGAGATTATAGTCTTTTGAAAAATGGCTTTCCAGCGGAAAATGTGGTTAATGGTTCAGTTCTACTCGTGAAGACCCACGAGTTTGGACAAAACGCGAAGAAACTTTACTCCAAAGCCATATTGCTAGTCCGATCACCAACGGCTGCAATACAGGCCGAGTTTAACAGACAGAGTGGAGGACATGTTGGATTCGCCTCTCCTTTGAGATACAAGAGGAGCAAGGGGAAGTGTGAGTTATAGTCTAAGCGCCCGTGGACGTCGGACTTACGTTATTCTATAACAGGCTAATTGATCCCCGGTCTTTTATAGTAAAACACATTTTTTTGGCAAAATTCAATTTTATTATTCAACATAGTTGCCTTCAGAGATTATAGTGATCTTACAACTTTTCGATACCATTTTTATAGTACGATTTGTCTTTCGCTTCAAAATGGGCCTCAGTTGCGGTGATTACTTCTTCATTGGCGCTAAATTTCTTTCCAGTGAGCATTCTTTTGAGGTCTGATAACAGGAAAAAGTCGCTGGGGGCCAGATCTGGCGAATACGGTGGATGCAAAAGCAATTCGAAGACCAATTCATGCAATTTTGACATTGTTCTCATTGATTCGTGACACGGCGCATTGTCTTGATTAAACAGCACCTTTTTTCGAATGGGGCCGTTTTTTAACGATTTCTTTCTTCAAAGGATCCAATAACACAATATAATATTCACTGTTGATGGTCTAGCCCTTTTGGAGGTAATCAATGAATATTATACCTTGCGCATCCCATAATACTGATGCCATAACCTTCCCAGCTGACTCGTGTTTTTCCTCGATTTGGATTCGGTTCATCGTGTGTAGTCCACTCAGCTGACTGTCGATTGGACTCCGGAGTGAAATGATGGAGCCATGTTTCATCCATTTACACATATCGACACAAAAATTCAAGTTTATTGCACTTAAACAGCTTCAAACACTGCTCAGAATCATTAACACGTTATTGCTTTTGATCGATTGTGAGCTCGCGCGGCACCCATTTTGCACACAGTTTTCTCATGTACAAATATTCGTGAATGATATGATGTAAACGTTCAGATGATATCTTCACAATGTCTGCTATCTCCATCAACTTCGTTTTACGGTCATTCGAAATTATTTTGTGAATATTTTTGATTTTTTCGTTAGCGACAGCCTTTTTTGGGCGTCCACTGCGTTCGGTGCTCATTTCACCACGTTTAAACTAAGCATACCAATCAATGATGGTTGATTTTCCTGGTGCAGACCCCGAAAACACTCCATCAACCAAGATTTTGCTTCAACTGGTTCCTTGGTACAGGAAGACTCGTCGCTCCAAATGATCTTATTAAAAAAATCTGGATCTGCATGATGTTTTCCAAAATTTGCCGGCAAAATTGAATTTCGTTGAGGTGAATAATTATGCGAGTAATATTTTCGTACGTGAACAATTACCATTGTTCACTAAGTAATGCAACATCGAAGATTTCTTAACAGAATTTACAAACTTGATTCAGTCAGAAACGTACCCATTTGGATAAAAACAGCCATATATTTTTTCTTTGAATAACAAATGACTTTTGTGATACCTCTTTGAAATCACTATCAAATAGACAATTTATTGATGTAATGTCCAGCAGTAGCTCGGTACATTTTTTTTCCACTACGATGCGCTAAACTTCATGAACAAAATAATCCACTACCAAAATTTCCAATGAAAATATTTCTCATAGCCCCCCTTTAAAATTTTCGGAGAATGTTTTCAATGTAAACGTTAAAATAATTTTTCAGCAATATTTCACTGAAAAAATTAACCAGAAAGATGCAAAATTGTACCAACCGTAAGGGCAAAACCATTGAAAGGGGCGAAAATTCATTATTTAAAAAAAAAAAAATATCTCGAAAACTGTAAGACTTTTATTATAGGAATTTTGTCATAGCAGGTGGGTTATCCTTTGATCTACATTCTCCCTCTGTTTGACGTGGTCTTTACGGGTCACCCTGTATATGTATGTAGCTACTGTCATTATGATTATTTGAACATGCTGAAATTATATGTGTTCCCATAAAAATACATTAATTGTAGAGGATGTATCAATTGAAAGTATGTTGCAATGAATAGTTGGGCCATTTACGATTAAAATTTCTCGTGATTGGGTATGTTGGGTACACAAACATTCAGCTTTTATACTTGTATATATAAACGCGAGTCTACCGTCCACGGACCCTTACTCTATCAAGAATTGAGAATTATATGGTTATTTTCTCTTTAAACAAAGCATTTTCAGCAGATTGGGAACAGTTTGTCTATGACAAACTGCAAGCCTGGAAGCAAACAAACCTGGACTGGCTGTACAACTTCACAGGACCAACTCACGTCATCTTTTACGAACACTTGGTGGACAATCTGGAGAACAACTTGCGATCCATGCTCAATTTTTTGGAACATCCAATTTCTGAAGAACTTTTCAATTGTGCGATGGAAAGGAAGGAAGGCATTTACAGGAGAAAGAAGAGGGCGATTGTTTTTGACCCTTTCTCTTCGAAGATGAAGGAAAAAATAAAAGAAGAACAAGAGAGAGTTTATGAAGCTATATATAACTTCGCGTCGCCTACCAAGAGATAATATTGAGAAGAAAACTAGTAGTGATGAAAACGTAGACAATAAGAAAAATACATATAAAGGAAAACTTTAATCACGAGAAGTCTGAGTAGATACTTAAAAAATATATGACTAAAAAAGAGAAACACAAAAACATTTGCAAAGACGCGATTTTTGCAGTTTTAGCAATGCTATATTATCTAAAACAATATCGAGTTGATTTTGAGGATGAATACAGGGTGATCTCATTGTTTTCACTTGTTTTCTGGGATGAGTTAAACATTGTAAAATGTGTAACTGATATGACTAAGATTTATTTCTTCGCATTTTATAGTCCTTCATTGTAAGATATTTAGGTATAACATTGTGTATAATGAGAAATGTTTCAATTTTTATTTAGAGTCAATATCTGATTAACTCACCCTGTATGACCGTGATTGATATTTGTATGTGGTCTTTTAAATTTGATAAGTAGCTCAATTGAATATTCGATCGTAGTGTATATGAATGTGAATTCTGTTAATAAGCTTGTTTGTATGTATATTTGTTATTCTTAATGTTGAAATATAATTGAAAAGATTTGATCTGTACCTAACATGAAGTAGGTATAGCATGAATAGTAAATGTGAACACACCCTAAGAGTGGTATAAACATATGAAAACATTTTGTATTGTGCCAAAATATTCGCCAGTTTGATTTAATGAACGAAATAGGATTGAATGAAAAGGCCTATAACGGCGAAATTTTTGGATTTGTCTAGAAAAATATTTATTCTGGTTTTCTGGATGTTATATGTTGTTTATACTGAAAGTAAATTTTTTTAATTAATGTTCTTTAAATTTTCAATATCCAGGATTAATCATTAATTAGAAATTCTTCAACATTTATTGGAGTGACACAGTGTGTTGAAGTTCAGAACTACTGAATTCTTATCGATGTGTAGAATTATGTATAAAATAATTTTTCCTACAACTGCTATGGAAAGTAGCACATTTTTATAGCTTCCACATTATTGAGAAAAGTTGGACTTTCGCCATTTGTTGCACAATATACCATTTATTGACGTGTGGAACTTTGTGCGATCGAAATCAGTGGATTAAGGTTTTGGAATCGATGAATAGAAATCAAAATCTAATCTATTTGTTTTCAAATATAAGGAACGACCACATATGGTATGAGGACACGGCTGACGAATTTGGAAATAAGAAATGATTTCGCAGTAGCCAACAATGATTTTGTTTTTTGAGAACATCGATAAATTATAATTCAGAGTGACGTATCTCAAACTTCATCGTAGCATACTTAGCAGAAAATACAAACTCTCAAAAATATCGAAATTGATGACGCAACCGTCTGCGCTAGAAGAGTATTTTATTAAACAACCGATAATAAAGCATTATTAAAAAAAAATCTATCTTTCTGGGACATGAGAAGATGTGTATAGGTATTGATATGATTTCGTTTACAGAAATCTATCTTTTCATGTCGATCAATTATTATTTAATTTAAATATAAAATAAAATTTAAAATTTTGGAATTACATTTTTTTTTAACAGAACAACCAACCTAACTTAACTATCTAACCTAACTATCTTGTCTAATTTCAGTTATGAAACAAACTATAATATAACAACTTAAAATTACTTATCTAGTATTCAAATTCCTTTCAGTTTTCTAATTAATTCTTTTAATTCAATAGGTACAGCTCTACTATCAAATCTATCCGGTTCCAACTCAGTCAATCTTAATTTCTCCTTCGCGATGAAATTTTTATTTTCAATTAATTAGTTTTTATTCAGTTTAGTTTTTTGTTTGTTTCTCTTATATTAACGATTTATACAGGGTCTCTCAATAGTGCGTTAGGCTTTCATAGCTGCCAAACCAGACGTTTTAGGAATTTAGTTGAAAAGCATTCCCTTTGTACTTTCAATGCTGCATCTCAGGAAATTTTTTTCTGATGTACAGGATGTTTCCAAATAAAATTATTCATATGAGTGATTCTTAAATGGAACACCCCTTATATTATTGCATATTTTCAATGCTCTCAATACCTCTATCATGACGCCAACTACTGTTTCGTAGAAATTTTGCAGTTTTTTCTGAATAAGATCCGTACCGTAGGAAAAATATCCCTAATATTTTGCGTCATGATAGAGGTTTTGAAGAGCATTTAAAATATGCAATAATATAAGGGGTGTTCCATTCAAAACATCACTCATTTGTTTAATACTTTTATTTGGGAACACCCTGTATATTAGAAAATAATTTCCGGATATGCAGAATTGAAAGTACAAAGGGAATACTTTTCAACTAAATTTCTAAAACGTCTGGTTTGGTAGCAATGGAAGCCTAACGCACAATTGCAGGACCCTGTATACTCTTCTGTATTATCTCTTGGATGAATACTTTTTGATTCTAAACTTTTTCAACTTTTCCAATTTTTTTATTCTGACGTCTCTTTTCCAATGTTCCCCGGTAATCGTCGATCGTAAATTTTCTTCCAGCCAATGGCTTAGAAATGGGGGGTACTGGCGGTTATTACCTCCGCCCCCCAAGATTTCCAAAATGTAAAATTGCGAATTCTCGCAAAGACAAAGAATGAAAATTTTTCCATGAAATGAAAAAAAAAAAAAAAAGTCGGACCCTTTTACGGTTTTGAATTGACTATATCTACATGGTGTTCGTAAATTTGAGGTACAAATGAAAATGACAGATTTCTCGGATCATTTCAAGAGAAAAAGTCCTATAACATGAGTCCCCAATAACTTTGTTTTTGAGATACAGATGTTAAAGTTTAAGTTTTTTCTCTCATAGAACCTTACCTTCACAAGGTGATCACTTTGAATTGGCCATAGATATTCCAAGTTTTAATCATGTTATATGCTAATGTTTAAAGCAAATCCACTGGGTAATATTTTTTCTGGAAGGGTGCCTGATTCTTTCCTTCAGAAATATTTTTTGGTGAACTGCTATGGTATTTTAGAAAAATGTAAAAAGAAACTCTGGTCCAGTAATATATTTTGTTTGATTTAGTTTTATCGTATCTGCTATCGATTTTGAGAAAAAAATAATTTCAAACAGCTCTCTAGTAATCCTAAGGAAAATCCAAATTATTATAAAGATCCAACTAGTGAGCTGTAACGAATGAATTACAAGTTTTGGTATTTATTTACCCACTCTGTAGCGAAGATAAATAAAGATTTTATAGACTCATCACAAAAAGGGAGGTACGATATACTAGAAACACCCTGTATCTCGAAAACAAAGCGTTTGCTGGCACATATTCATTGCAGCAAAAAAAAAAGCACAGTACCTAATGCTAAAATAAAATCATAAAACCAAAGCATATTTTTACACCCTGTAGTAGAGTATGAAGTTTATGACTACATAATGAATCTAAAAAATGAAAAGTCAGTAGGATTCGACAGTATTATTGAAAGAGAGCGCATCCATAATAACAATACCCCTTACACACATCATCAATCAAATTTTGGTTACTGGAATATATCCAGACGAATTAAAGGAAGGGAAGCATGGGTAAGGGCAATTCACAAAAAAAGGTGATAAAGAAGTTGAAGACAACTACAGGCCAGTGTCACTACTATCAAATATAAATAAAATATTCGAAAAAATATTATTTGATAAAATCAAGGCCTTTTTAGAAAAAAACCAATAATTTGTTAAAGAACAGTGTGGTTTTAGAAAGGGAAAATCCACAATCCAGGCAGTATATAAATTTTACAGGCAGCCATCAAGTCTATCAACGAAAAAAAGGGCATGGTAGCAGTAAGTCTGGATTTGTCAAAGGCCTGAGATAGAGTGAACCACAGAATTCTCTTAGAAAAAATTGAAAAGTTTGTAATCAGTGTTACTGCCTTAAAGTTAATAAAGTCCTACTTAACCGGAAGATCACACAGAGTAGTGAAGATCAACAAGAAAGGAGAAACATTTAGATCTGATTTATTATGCTTACGACAAGGAGTCCCACAGGGGTCCATTTTGGGGCCACTCCTATACATCTATACAAATGATATAGTGCAAATTACTATGAATGAGACCGTGATGTTTGCTGACTGGCGCGGATCCAGGCCCCACTTTTGGGGGGGAACTTTGAGATACCCAAAATATTGAAAATGTGGACCCTAGACACTTCCGCCATTTTGGGATGTCATTTTTTGCCGTTCATTAATATGGGTTTTCACAAATTGTATTGAAGGGGAAATTTTTGCTGATCTTTCAATTATTTGAGCGTTAGTATGTCAAATTCTAGGAGGTCCGGCAAACTTTAAGAGGTGCCCGGTCTATTTGGATGGGGAACGTTCCCCCAGTTCCCCCTCCCCTGGATCTGCGCCTGTGTTTGCTGATGATATAACGGTGATATGTAAAGCTCCAGACAAAGACCGATGCAGGGAAATTATAGCAGAAGAATTAGGGAGCATAAGTGAGTGGTTGAAAGAAAATGATCTGCTTTTGAATATAACTAAAACTAAAATAATGATATTTAGAGAAAAATTTTGACCAGAAATTCACAGTAAAAACCCAGAATATTGAAATTGAAACAATAAATCAAATACAACTTTAAGGTATAGATAATAATAGATCGAAACTTGAATTGGAAATCACAAGTAGAAAAAGTAGCAACTGATGTTTCAAGGTTTCAAGATATTGTTATGCGCTTCGGGTAATGAAAGAGAACATTGGAATTGAAGCGGCTCTATCAGCGTTTCATGCCTAGGTCCAATCTAGAATAAGAATTATTTTTTGGGCCAGAAGGCCCAGAAGCTGTGAAGCTGACGGATTATTTAAGTCACAAAAGCGATGTTTGAGAGTTATATTCAAGATAAAACCAATGGAAAGCTGCAAAAATCTATTTATTGAACAGAAAATTTTAACATTTTATATATTCTATATATATAAATATATGAATGCATTATGTATGTGATAGATAATTATAGTGAATTCCAACATTATGAACTGAAACATAATTATGAAATAAGAAATAAAAAAATTTAATACAAGATATCACAAGCTTAACATGCGTACAAAAAAATGTAACATATAGTATATTTGCAATATGGAATGAATTACCCAATAGTTTCAAATCAAAAATTAATTGTCAACATAACAATGAGTATAAAATAATATCGAAGAATTTTCTATATACTTAATGTTATTATTCTCTGGGGGAGTTTTTCCTTGAAGAAAATTTTGGGGGATTATAGGGGAAAATTGTTTAGTTTGTTAATTATACAGTATTTGTTGTTAGTTTCATTTGTGACACGATCTACACCTATTGGTATTTGTAGGAAGAGATCAAATAAAGTACATATATCTATCTATCTAAATGGCGAAATTGCTATCAAGGGTGCCGCCGATTCAATTCGAGTAGTTCGGAGCTTTTACTTCAGGATTTCATTGATTTTTACGCGATTGTCGTTCATATATTTAGCCTTATGTAAATAATATAGTCGGCAATGATTTTGACAACAATAGATCGAGCTTTTCGATATAACCACTGTTGAATGAATTCGTGGTTCCAATTTTTGCAAGATTAAATTATTGAGCATTAAGACATTAATGGATATTCCTCCTGAAGGATGATATATCCCCCTTATTTCCCCTAGATAGATAGAGATCATTGAGGCGATTCAGAATATCCTTGAAGGGTCTATCTCTCTTTATAATCAAGATACAGAGTGTTTTATTAATTTTGTCAATTTCTTCAATTACCCATAACTTTCGAACCACCTATATATTTCCATGATATTTGGTACGTTTATTCTCAGCAACAACTACTTCCTACTTCATACAGACATACAGCAACTGAATATTTTCAGGTCCAGCCAAGCAGATATTGATAAATATAAATAAGATTCATGCGCATGGCGCATGCGATTTTTATACTCAAAAATCTAGTCCTAATAGGAGAAGTTCCGAATTTACAGTTAGGTGAAGAAATTACTCGACTAGTTTATAGTTTTGGATATTGCGAAGTCAAAGAATTTCAAACAGATGTTCATTTAGCGATGAAGCACAATTTACCAGAGATGGTATTAATAATTTAAAAAACCAAATGTCTGCTCCGAACGAAATCCTTTTGCTACATAACAGGCCCATTCCTAATACAGGTTTTCATTCAATGTTTGGTGTGGTGTTTATAATAATAGATTGGTTAGTCCGTAGGTGTTACCTCCCTGGTGGAGATTATTTTAATTTTCTTCAAAATATTTTACCTGATTTGCTTGATGCAGCTGTTGATGTCGGAGGTAAGTATTTTCAACACGGTGGGGCCGCACTATATATATTGCAGGCCGATATAACTGGTCTGCAAGGAGCTCCGACTTTAATCCTTTCAATTATTTTGTTTGGGGTTACTTAAAATCAGGAGTTTTCTCGACAAAAATAAACGATATAATGCAACTTCTTCATAAAATCGAAGGCACTTGTAACAAATTGAAAAATAATCAATAATTGATAAGAAAATCAATAACTGGTCTAATTTAATGGACACCGAAATACATTGAGCAGAATGGTAGCCAATTTTGAAGGAAGAGCAATTTTTGTGAAACTTTTTTCTCTGTTTCGTGGGCTTTTTTATAGCATTAAGGTTTTTCATTAAGATGTGATGTTTTTCATAACTCATTTTGTTGTTCATTTTCAATTTAGATAGTCAAATAAATTCAATCCTTGATGTTTTCGTTTTCATTGGTGATATCACTAAATGAAATCATAAAAGATTTCTCCAAACAAAGACCTCTGCAAACCTCGTTGCATTTCGTTGTGTTTCAATTTTGTGACCCAAAAAATTCAATGAAATTCGTAAAATTAATAAATACCGAATGAATTAAATTTTGGTTACTATGTTGTCTGTATATTCATGTTTGACTAGATTTATTGAGTATTAGAATCGCATGCGGAAGTTCGATAAATACCTTGCTCCTTTAAGTTTTTTCTCCTTCATTCTTATATCCTATCAAATTCAAGAAATTTTGATATACAGGGTGTTTTCTTTGGGATGAATCTTATTTATCGATTTTTCCTAGGCCGGACCTGGAGAATGAATTCAGTAGCTGTGTCTGTATGGAGTAGTTGTTGCAGAGAAAAACGTACCAAATATCATGAAAATATATACCTATATTTTCTTTCGAACCACCCTATAGGGAGTATCGAAAGTTATGGGTAATTGAAGAAATTGACAACATCAATAAAACACTCTGTATCTTAATTATGAAAGAGATAGACCCTTCAAATATAGATTATTCTGACTCATTTCGGTGTCTTCTATCTACCCTTAGTTTACGCCCATTAACCAATGAATCACCCTGTATATTGATAAGGGTTTAATTTTTTTTTGATTTCAGGTGTTCTTTGGTGAAATTGGAAATAGTTATTTGTGTTTGTCATGAATTTTGTGTGAATCATAAATTCAATATGCCTTATCTGGGCCCAGAAAGAATGAAATTAACTTTTTCTTCCATTAAACATATAAAAATTAACTTGATTTCTCTTTTTCTGTTTTCATCTCATCTTTACAGAAAAAAATCAAAAGAAGTCCCGTCCCCAGTGCGACGGGCCGAAACTCACAATTTTCCTCAATTTTGAGGAATATAATAACATCATTTTATTACAGTTTGTCCTGAAGAAGATGAAGAAAAGTAATGAAAAGGCATTTCTATGTATGAAGGTTATTAAATAAAAGAAACACAATAAAACGAAAAAAAGCATTTATTATGTCTTATTCCCATTATAATATCATCAAGCTGACATAACAAAAATAAAACATTATCAACAGTCTTGCCATATTTTAACAGGTATCCATCTTGGAAATCATACACTCTAAGCTAAGGTAAATATAAAAGTACAGACAAAACAAAATATTTAAAAGTATTGTCTTTTAATGCGCCTTTTATAAACAACCACAATCCGAATTTTTTATAGTACATTTAGTAGCGCTGACACGTTGATGTCGACAATGCCTTCTCTGAATGTATATCTTTGTATATATTCATTAGTCATTACACAAGGCCTAGTGTCCGTCTGAAGACTCAGTTTTTTTTTTTTTGGTTTTTTTTTTGTTTTATGTTTTTTTTTTATTTTTATTGTTTTATCTTTTTTTTTCTTGTTTTTCGATTTCATTTTTCAATGTTCTTTTCAATTGTTTGCGTTAGAAGTCCAGGATAGTCCTTGGAAAGAATGATAGAAGAAGTTGAGCACTCTCTCAACGATCATTCTCTCTTTTGGCACCTTTCCTTGTCGTTTCAACCTAAACGTTGAAATGAAATAAAAAGAAAGTAGATTTACTTGAAAAAAATTGAAATAAATGTAAACGAAGAAATTATAGCTACAAATGCCCCCAGATGGTCACCATTAATTTCGAAACCTTTGTTTCAATTATACAAATTAGCAAAATTTTGAAAATCTGAACAGTTCGAATACGAGGATCCATTTTTTTGCAATTTATATTTTTTCCCACAGTACTTTCAAGAAAAATCTCTAGCTTCCAAGGTCTTTTTATGTTATTAATTTGTATTTCTCTGTTACTCCTTAATTTTTTTAGTTCAATTTTGAGTTTTAGTAAGTTTACCTCCGATTTTTTGAAGTACGTCGATTTGAATCGATTTTCGATTCGATCTCGTTAATTTATAATTATTGTTTCTGGGTGAATCTTCTCCTTTCAGTTTGCTATCGAATTACTTACGGAAAGGTGGATGCTTTCAAATACATTTCTTTCAATTGACCATCTGAACATACTCTCTACTTATAAAATGATATGAGAAAGATGGAATTTTGATAATTTTCGATGAGATTTGGCTACCTAAATTCAAAAATTGAGCTTCCTGATATATTTTAAACGTGTAATTAATTCTTGAAACTTAAAAAAAAGCGGATGTTGAGAAATGAAAGACGTGCACGTCTCTTTCATTTCTCGTCAAAATTCAAATCTAATCTTGATATGTGAGAAAATTATTGTCGTGAGTTTTCTGTTGATAGGAAGGGCTGATATGTGTGATGGTGTTTTGAAGTACTTTCGCTGCAAGGAAGATGGTCAATTTAAAAAAATGCACAGTGAAAGTTCTAGAATTTCCGGGTTGTTTCATAGGGGAGAGAGAACAAATTTTGTGCGTGATTCCACCAACAATCATTCGAATTTCAGTTTGTTTTTCGAGGATTTCAATAGCAATTTTGGTATTGGATTGTGCGTTAGTCTTTTCAATTTAATTTTCTGGAAGTTTTTGTGAACATGATGGTTTTTAGATAATTGTAAATTTTTCGAATTTTGTTTCATTCATGCTTTTCTCACTTTAAGGGTGTGAAGCTGAAGGCTTCACGGCCCTTTTGTTCAACAGAGTTGAAAAATTCTAGACTCTTTAGTCGTAGTAGTTTTTCAACTTACGTTTCGCATCCAAGGGCGGCCCGAGACTCCTGACGGGGTCGAAGTTATGTGCAGTTTTTTGATGGGACCGTTTCGTACCTTATCTGCTTGAAACGCTTGTTCGCATCCATCTACGGTAAACATATTTCATTATTTCTAGGGCGTCATTTAATGCTGGAATGAACCGAATTGACGATAGGAACGAAATTTAAATGTTCACCTTCCACACTTCTCATCTCTTTGATTCGAGCACGCGTGGGGACAGTGCACTCGGACCAAAAAAACAAGAATTGTGACTGCTTATCCTGCTCCCATTCATGGATTTAGCGGCAAACTATAAATTCTGTTCGTAAGTCGTCAGTTCGTAGCATTCCAAGGACAGAGTCATAAATAGCGACCTGGAAACATCTGAAGATGCCTACCGTATCTAGGTGAAACTCCAAAAAAGACTACGGTTAAAAGCTTGGACTTTTCCAACTCCCGATTTCGCAAAATTTTGTAATTCTGTGGAAAGACACGGAGAATATCCGAAGAAAACGTTGTCTTCTTTCTCATAACAACCCTGAAAACGTTTTTTTTTATTTTCAGTGTCAGGACCACAGAATGCGATTCATAAAAAAAAACGGTTATCCTCCGATTTTGTGCGTTACTAATCACTCCACGTTAAAATAAAAGGTCAATATTGCGTG
The DNA here is from genome assembly GCF_914767665.1 of Harmonia axyridis. Taxonomy (NCBI): domain Eukaryota; kingdom Metazoa; phylum Arthropoda; class Insecta; order Coleoptera; family Coccinellidae; genus Harmonia; species Harmonia axyridis. The sequence goes on from NC_059503.1 coordinate 29,588,949, forward strand.
CTTGTTTCTGAGTCGTATCTCCCATGAAAATTGACGATAATTTCGTAAATAAACGAAAAAGATGAATTTTCGGAGGAATTTTGTGCGTTCTGAAGTTTGCTGTTGTGCGTTAATTTTTTTATTCATTCATTCACAAATAGAAAACATTCTCGAAGAAAAATGGTAATTTTATGTCACACACAAACTCACAGCCAATTTAATTAGCTAATTCCTGAAGTCTTAAAAAATTAATTGAAACTTTAAATTCTAGGTTAACACCCAGTTGCAGGAACGTTCAATAAAATTTTAACCCATCACTAAAAGGTGCTAAAAGATTTTAATGACGTATTAAATTTAAACTAACGTTCCTACAACTGGTGGTAAGTAATTTTTTTTTCCAATCGTATCGCTGTATTTTTCTGTGATGGTTGAGTTGGGATTATCCATTTGTTGTTGTTGTTTTCCATTCATACAAAAAATTTCAGCTCATTAGCACATTTCTATTCCTGAATATGGTTTTATCAGCTGGGAACTGTTTTAGTCTAGACTTCTTTTTGTATTTGAAATGGTATCAGGCTGAAATTCTCAATGTTTTGATCTAAGATTCACCCAGATCTCACCAATAATCTCAATAGTAATGTGGATCAATTTAGGTAGTTAATCAGAAGAAAATATGATTTTTGTCAATTTGAGTTGAGATTTTTTGAGTTGAATGTACCTATTTTATATATTGGGTTTGTTTTGAATATTAGTTCGAATATTACAATTTCTTCGTGATATTCAAGGATTTAAAGGATCGAATCGAGTTATCCATTATATTATTACACCCTAAACTGGTCTTAATTGATTCCCAAATTGAAAATTTTGTGACGATTAGAGTTAGATATTAGGAAATTAGGATTATTTTTGTAAGATCTTCATTTTTTATAATTCGGCGATTGAATCTTAGGAAGCACTATCGACTGAAACTGAGTTCAAATCGAATTTTGAGATTTCATGTTGGTTACGTGGTGAATTAGATTTAATCTTATTGTTTATTTTTCATAATCCAAATGATTTGAAAGATGGAAATCAAATTCAATAGTAATAGATTTTTTTTATCACAAGAATATCAGACTGGTGGCGTGTCGAATAGTCTCTTCAATCATTCTGTTTCGGAAAATAATTCAAGATGTAGAATTCTGTTTTGTTCTTCTTTTATGACCGGTATGACCTTGATCTTCAAGAAATTTTCATACGTTGTGATGACCGGATGCAATATGGGACCAATTTTGTTGACATTGTAATTTAAATTTTTTCAGAAGCTAGAAATCAGTTTTTATACGTAATTTCTCTATCATTTTCTTATTAACCTCCATTTTTGATTATTTGATTATTTATTTTTGCAGGACATTTCAAATTTGAATTCTCCCCAAGTTTGCCTTTTTCGAAAGTGTTCATTTTCAAATTTTCAATTTATTTAATTTCAATGCGATTTGGAAATGAAAAAAAATGGATCACCTGAGATGTGAATTTAACCGGTTTGAGGTAGTAAATTGGCTTTATCGCAGTAGCTACTGGGGGCTCAAACGCAACCCCGAACCCCCCTGAGTACTAAGTTCGATCAATGAGCCTTTTGAAAGTATCGATATCAATAAGCCTTAGAATGCGAATTTCGAATGAGAAAACTGTGGAATCGGTTACTCCGGTGGTTTAGAGAGAAAACGCTATTATCTCCATTGATTCGAAGTCGCAGAGGGGTTTGCGAGGTAGAAAAAAGGTAAATCTGAAAGCATCTTGAGAATCTCAAAAAATATAGTTGAAGAAAACTAAGGTTTGAAGTTCCCTTTTAGTCGCCTTTTACGACAAGCAGAGAATACTGTGGGACTATTCTTGAGATGGCCCACCCCACAGGGCCTGGAAAGCTTTACCACGTTTCTCTTCCACGAATAACCGCCATCAGGTCACTAAAAGAAGGCATTCGAACTTCCGAGTAATTGCTTGGAAAGATGATACAAGTTACAAAAATCTAGAAGCCTACGATTAAGGTAGTAGGTTGAAAGGTTTAGCAGTCATGTTGCAGTCATCAAAATACGCATTTCACACAACAACGTTTCGCATTTTAAAATGATCCTCGTCAGGCCCGCACTTATCCTATTTATAGTTTCTTGTACCAGAAGAGGTAGTGGTCGCCTTCTTCTATCAGAAGCTCGTCTACACCTGTAACAACATAAACATTATTAGTAGAAATTGGGAATTGTGATGAGGTGAATTAAAATTAAACAAGAAGTATTATACAATAAGCTTTTAACAATTTCAATATTCTTGAAATGAGGTGCAGTTCGATTTGAAAACAGTTTGCAGACATCTCAGCAGATCATATGAGCGATAAATATTGATGAGAATTTTTCAGCTGAAAATATTCAGTAATTTCGAACTCTTCAAGCGAATTCAGATGTTTCAGTTTTTTCCAAATATTTTGATGATTTCTTTAATTTGCCTGATCTTTTATTGATATTATAAGTAGTTATGAAGTAGAGTTGAGTAATCTAAGCCCTTGAAACATATATGCGTAGAAAGTATACTGCCAGACCCCGCATAAAACATGAAATGTAAAGCATTTTAAAAACTATTCATTTTAGGCACAATATGACTCAAAAAAATGAAGACCTACTTACTAGGGTATATTACACTAATGCCACTATAGTTAACATATCAATTTTCATCTTTTTTTTTGTGAACTGTTTCAAACTAAGCCAATTTCAAAAAATTGTAAATATATTAGTTTCTAGACTTTTTGATGTTGTTGGAATTTTCAATCGCATCCATTGTGATTCGAGTACTTAGGACTTCGAATCATGATAACTTTGAATGAACTTACAGATTTTGAAATGAGTCAAAAAAGGTATAAGATCATCACATCCTTTAATAATTTTTCTAATTCAGATCTGATAGTCCAGTAGACCAATACAAAAAAAAGGGGTCTGCTGGAAAAAAATCCGAACTTGATGAAACTTCTACAGGTTGTTCGGGGGTGTTGTGGGATGACTGTGTCTAGTTATCCAACACGAGGATCCTGTGCTAACTTGAGGAGGGCCGAAGAACCTCAACATTTTCGGTCTTTTATCAGTTTTTTCTATAAACCTCTAAACTAAGTAGTTTTCGACCAAAAAAAGTTGTAGAGCATTAAATTTTCTACAAAATTTGAATTCACAATTTTTTTTGTGGACCTTATATCAATTGAGATACAGTCGATCAAACTTCTACAGATTGTTCGGGGGTGTTGTGGGATGACTCTTTCGAGTTATCCAACACGAGAACCTTGTGCTTACTTGAGCAGGGCCGAGGAACCCCAACATTTTTGGACTTTTTTCGGTTATATAAAATCATTATTTTCAAATAATAATTGGTTATTATTCATTGATTTTACCCAGCTGATCTGATTATTAAGATTCAAAATAATTATGGGTTGATAGGAATTCACAGTAAGGTGATAAACATGCTACGATAATATTGAAATATCTACTGTTCAACATAAACATAGGCTTTTAGTCAAAGCTACCTCCACCTCTCTATGTTTCAATATGTCGATATTGATGAGGAATTTCTATAATTACCATAGAATCGTTGGTAATTGATAGTTAGAGAGTCAAAACCTTTGCTTTTTGCTAATTTTTGACATTTTGCAAAAATTCCTTTAGTTTTGATTGGCTGCTTATTGGTTGATATGAAGTTTAGAAAAAAGTTTCTGAAAATGAAATTATAGAGGATTGAATTATCTACAACTTTGAAAATGAACATTTTGGTCGAAAACTGGGCAAGTTCAAAGTTATAAGCAAAACACCGAAAAAAGGTCCAAAAATGTTGGGGTTCTTCGTCCCACCTCAAGTTAGCACAGGGTCCTTGTGTTGGTTAACTTGAAAAAGTCATCCCACATCATCAACCCCGAATAACCTGTAGAAGTTTTATCAAGTTCGAAATTTTTTCCAGCAGACCCCACTTTTTTTGCTTTGTCTACTGGACTATTATTTTAATCGACTGTATCTAAATTGATAATGGGTTTACAAAAAAGTTTGAGCATACAAAATTGTAGAAAATTTAATGCTCTACAACTTTGAAAATGAATGTTTTCGTAGAAAACTCATTGGGTTAGAAGTTATGATCAAAATACCGAAAAAAGTCCGAAAATGTTCTTCGGCCCTCCTCAAGTTAGCACAGGGTCCTCGTGTTGGATAACTTAACAGGGTCATTCCACAACATCGCCGCAAAACCTGTAGAAGTTTCATCAAGTTCGAAATATTTTCCAGGTAAGATGTATATATCTACTGGACTATGAATCATGTTGATCGAAGCGACTCAATCTTTTGCTTCTTATTGTTCGCTCTAACTTACCAACTGGAGCCACCAATTGATTGGCTGGAGGAGCACTAGGGTCTGGTACCTCAGGCAGCCTGTATAATAACCAATAATGATATCCCATTGGTTCTTCTTTGTAACCAGCCAAAGTGTGAACATAATGACCATTAGGCCATTCGGATGCTTCAAATGTGAAATGTGGATCTTGTTCCATAGCCATCTGCATGACGTTGTAGAAAGACGTATTCCTGGGAGCTGTTATTGCGATGGTAGAGTTCTCGGTGATGTTGGAGCCTACCCAAAGGGTGTACGTCACTGTGACATTCCTAATTTCCGAATCGTTCCCATGAGTTGACAGAGACTTGGTCAGATCAATATCAACTAGAAGGAGAAATAATCAATTAAAATATGAATTATGTAATAGTGATTTTGAATTGTTTGGGTTCAAAAAAATTTAAAAATTTAGTTAAGCCAGGTTTTACCGTGATTGTCGAAATCTGGATCGAGTCTTCCACAATCTAAGGTTCTTATAGCTCCCAGTCCCTTTCCCAACAGAGCCATGAGTGCATCTGCAGTGAGTCCTGGATCTGTGAAAGCACCATCAGGATCTTGTCTACTTTCTATGTAGGCTCTTGCTGCTGTTCTGTTCCAGTTGGAGTTACTTTCTGGTACTTCTTGGAGAGCCTTGAAAAATTCAATGATTGAATGTGTCATGATTACTTTTAAAATGTTTTATTAAAGAGTTCCATCATAATGGGTTGATGTGATTGGTTTTATCCAAAAAATATCTCACCTGCATCGTGATAGCCGTGTTATATATGTTTCCAAAGCCACCATCACTGTGCTGCTGTCTGGCTAGACTGATCGATGGACGCCGCAAAGAATGCTGGAGATTCCTATGCCTGTGGTCCTTGACTATACAGCGCAGCGCCAGAATCGTCATGGCAACCGTATCTGAAATATCGAACGGGAAAGATCTGGAATAATCGTGACAAGTGGAGTTGCTAGTTTCGTGTCCAAATTCGCAACTTGTTGCTCGACATGATTTTGTTAAATTGAGGGTATGCTCGCATTTGTCTTAGCAAGTTAAGATAAAGTTAAGTTATTTATAGTCTTGTGGTGAATTCACTGGTTCAACGAAAATAAAAATTCCGTTGATAAAAATATGGTTGTACAAAATATTTCATATTCAATGGAATGTAAATGGAGGGGTCAAAGTATTCGAGACTATATACTGCAAAAGGGAATGATTTTTTTGTTAAATTTCATTTCACCTTCAGACGACAATTTCACACAGAAGAAAATACAGTTTCAAAAGAACTAAAAAAATGTTAGATAGTTTCAGGGCCGGCGTTAGGGGTGAAACAGTGAAGCGACTGTTTCAGGAGCCTATTTTCGATAGGCGGCAATTTAGCCCAGTTTGTGGCAACCCTTTCATATTTCGGAAAAAATGTAGTTTTGATTCTTAAAAACGAAATGAGGTTGGTCCGCTTTGCTGCGTTTTTCAACATTCCCTGCAATAAAAATCTCCAAACCGGCTTTACTAAGCCCCCTGTTAAATAAATAACACATGACAATCGTACCAATATAAGCAGCATTGCCTATTAGCCTAATTGAATGAGGGATGGAATGTATTTCACAAAGAGGAAAAACAACACTTCGAATTACGTGGAAGTTGTTTACACATTCAACATATAGAAAATTCCTACGATTCTGAATTCGAAACTAAATGTTGAATGTTTTCAGCGGAACTTATATTTTTAATCCCATTTAGTTCTGGAAGCTTTGCATGCCTTATCACCCTTTGTATCTTGTGGTGTGATAGGCAATCTTTCATCGATTGTATGTGATCGATTGTGAATGTGAGATTCAGATATATTACTTACGCATTGTTTATCGGAGTCGAACAAATCCAGAATTTTATTGTAGGTAAAAATGTCCGAAAAAAAAAGAAACCCACTGGAAACGACTTTAGAAAGAAACGATTAGCAAAATCGCTAGAGAAATAAAAAATGGCGAATTATCATCGATGTGATGTGTTTTGTTGGCTGGGGGGGTGATACTTTTTCAGCAGGTCGCCAAAAAATTCTCTGCTTCAGGCGTCAAAATTGCTTGCATTGGCTCTGGATAGTTTATTGGGCTGTTTCCATCATCTGTGCGGTTGGTTGTTACTGACGTTTCGGCAAGCATTCGCCTGCCATCTTCAGGGTGTTGGTACTGAGAAGAACCGTTTGCTATCTGGATTTGTACGCATCATACTTTTTTTAGAATTCGTCTGAGGGTATCAGGGTTTCAAGCAACATCGTCTGGGTTGCAGTCCGATCACTATAACCACTAGTCTACAGAAGCAGGTTAATGGTGAGAGTGAATGGACTGCAACCCAGACGACGTAGGTTTAAACTCCGATACCCTTAGACGAACTCTAAAAAAGTATGGTGCGTACAAGTTCAGACAGGCAATGTTTGGCAGACGATTCTTCTCAGAACCAAACAATCGGTCCTTCTCTGGACTAACACCCCGAAAACGATAGGCGAATGCTTCATGCAACGTCGGTAATAACCAACCAAACATATGATGATGGAAAGAGCACAATAAACTATCTAGCACAGTATATAATCCATCATCAATATCTAAACAACAACTACAAAAATGTGGATTTTCTGATGAAGAAATTTCTGAAGACTGATCAAATAGTGCGTCATTGTGAGATAATACGCGTCAATGAAACCATAGAAAGTTGCGGTGTATCTCTCACCTCTTGGAGTTCATCAGCCTTTGCCGATTGGATAAAGAAAAGTAGTTTGAGAGTAATAATAATCAATATAATACTCACCAATGTTGTGGTCTTTAGCAGTATTGGCAATGTCCAGTAATCTCCTGATTTGCTTCTTCCTGACATGTGACTTGGCGCTACAAGCTGCTAAGCTGGCGTAGGCAAACTCCAAGTCATGGACTGGTTCATGGTGTAGTAAGGTACTGATGAGATCGTGTCCATGGAATTCTCTTGGGTCTTTACACAGAGAGCTGATAGCTAGAGCGTACTGTGCTAACTTAGGAGGGGTTATGGGTATCTCCCTATGTCTGCGGAAGATTTTTTTATTGTTTTATCTCACTTGTTGTTATTAACATTTATCAATATTTTTAATGGTTTGAGTCTTGCGTCAACTTGTCTGTCAAAAAATCATTGTAATTCTTGGCGTTGATGGCTAATTTTTAATGGATGACTTCGTTAAAAGGCAAAACAGTCATATTTATGCTTAAGAAATTTACGAATGATTTATAACAAGCCAAAAATTCAAATCACATCACTATTTGGTGGAAGATTCACTGAGTTCTATTCTCCGAAGACGATTCAGATAAAATACATGAACAGTATGGTGATTGTCATCGTGCTAAGATAAACACGGTTTTTGATTCTCAGTTGGAAGAAATTAGTCTCAAGTGTTTTCAGCAAAATACTGACATTTGCCATACTGTTCTTTATTGATCAAGCGATTTACTGGTTTGATGACAAGGGCGGCCCAAGCCTTCAATTTTGGGGGGGTCGCCGCTTCAAGTTTTTTGATGGGACCATTTCGTACTTTGCCTGCTTGAAACGCATATTTAGTATTAGGTGGTTTCTTTTGGGGGGTCATGACCCCCTTGACCCCCCTGGGTCCGCGCTTGCTTGTCCACTATGCTCTTATTGCTCTTGCGTTTTGACACTTTTGGAATATTTGCTGTTGAGTTATTTTTAGGTTTATGCCTTAAAGTCAGTGACCACTAAGTAACTGAAGTTTAAAATGTATCTTTGCTTTAAAGATAATGGAATTTCACCAAAAGAATACACAGGTAGACTGCAGTCACCAGGTGCGTTTTATCATAAAACGTATTACAATTATTTCTGAAGAAAAATTTAATTGATACTTTGAATCTTGCCTTTGAATTTGGAATTTCAAGTCACGGCAAAGGAATATAGCAATGTATCTACCTTTGTGCTTCAATTCAAGCTGAAAACCCTAATACTATTTACGATTTATATTTGAAATCTTCAAGAAATAATGATTTCATCAATTCTAATTATGAATCTTCAGAATCATTCATAAAAAAAGTTACCAATCTAAAATTTCTACAGTTAGATAAAAAAAATTAAGAAAGCAGCGGAGTTTTCAAGCGTTTGTTCATTCATGCGCCAGTTGTACCCTTGAACATTTTTAAGTTTATTCGATCATGAGATACTAACAGGATTAAGTCTAGAACAATGACCTATATTCATTTATAGTCAATAAAAATTTGAAAACATTAAATTTTTGATGTAATTTGTAGTGAAATATCCTGTATATCAATTTCTCAAGAAACAAAATTATGCTATCTGAGATAATTTATAACAACTACATTCGACATGAAAACATGTACCTACCTACAATGATTCATGAAACACCATGTTTATGTATTAATGTACATAATATATATGTATGGTGATTTAATACGGTATGCCGGGCACCAATGTGTCCAAGTTTCAACGACCGTTGCAGCTTCTGGTACAGACAGACGCAGCGAATTATCGATGTCTGGATTTGGCAGTCGTATAAGCTTGTTGAATTATTGAATTAGGTCTCGATGCTCGTATAGGTTGAAGAATATAGAGTTTCTATTGTGTTAAATTAGTGTAAGAAATTGTCTTCTACTTGGTTTACTGAATTGGAAACTGACGTGAACTCTGGAGTCTTTGAGCGTTCGTTCATTAATTTGCCAATTGCAGCCTTGGATTCCTCATTTTTTCGATGTTTTGCTTAGTTTTCCTGATTTTGACCTAGCTATCAACACGAATTTTGCAAGAATATTGTAATTTTAATTCTATACACACACAAAATAGCAACCAACCTGTTTGGATCTGTCATGGAAATATTGGGTATGTCTTTTTCAATATTCTTCTTGAATTCTCTTCGATTCTATTTATGTTATCAGCTTGAAATTTGAAATTAATATTTTATAACACAGGTTTGACAAATATATTAGGTAAGATATTCAACGTTATTCCAGAAAAAACTCATGGTCCAGTGGAACAGTGCAACGATGAAAACAACTCCGTGATACAATATCGAATAAACCAATGTCCTCTCACAATGCTGGAGTGAGGATGGTCACAGTTTTAAGAACTGCGACTTTTAGTCGCTATCTAACAGTGAGATGGATGGCTTACAATAAATTTATTCCATTGTATGCGGGGAAAAATGACACAAATAATTTCCTCTGTGAAAATGAGTATCCCATCGAAGTGCTGGAATAAATTATATTCTCTAAAAGCTCCAAAAGTTTGGCAGCGTTCAGGTTACCATTTATAAAAAACGGCCATATGTTGTATTCATGTCCAAACATTGAGCTTTTGAGGACACTGACTACGCATAGAAATACTTAGATACTTTTTCTACCGAGATCAATATCTTACTACTGATTATGTCTTCTATTCAACGAAAACGATGACTCATCAGTGAATAAGATATTGCTTAGAAATACACAATTTCCATTCTCTCTTTGCCTCATTTTTCCATAGAATTCTATACGTTTCATTTTCCTCATTAGAAATTTTTTGACATTTTTTTATTTGATAACATTGGTCACCATTGTTTTTCAAGATATCTATCGCTCATATCGACTCGTTCAGTAATTTGTTTAATTTAACAAGGTGCACAGATTTCAACAGCAACACACACATTTACTCCTCAGACGATTTTGTTTGATGGTTTTCGGTGGTTTATCAATCTTGCTATTATTGTATGTTCGTAAACACCCACATTCCTCGAATTTTGTAATTATTTTAGAAAAAGCGGAATTGTGGTGTTGGCTTATCTTTAGTCTACAATAAATGCATTTATTGTCTCTTCAATTGATTGAGCACCAAAGTACCATTTTATAATTTGAATTTTTGGAATTTGTTTTTTTTATTATTATATTTCTTATATTTGTATTATTTATTTCATTTTAAAATCAGTTATGGATAAAAACAAACTAAGTATTTATCCTCACAACAGGAAATTATTTGTGCCTTTCATTGTCAAAATTAAATTCTAGAATTCAAGTCGCAGCACTAGATCAGAGGCCACAACTGTGACTATCCCCACTCCGTTATTGAAAGAAAACACGTTTATTCGATATCGTATCACGTAGATGTTGCACTGTTCCACTGGATCAGGAGTATTCTCTGGAATAACGTTGGATATTTCCGAATGTATTTACCAAACCTGTAAATTCAACATTTGAACTCCGTTCTGTGGTAACGGAAAGATTAGGCAATTTTTTTGGATCTTATCGAATTTTCTCTTAATTCGGCGAGGAGATAAAAAAAACTTCGCATTGCGCATGAAATTATAATTTCAGATCTGAATACAATATTTCAATTCGATAGAATCCATAGTTCTGAATTTCTCAGGAGCACAATGCTCCGAACAGTGATATTTAAAGAACCCTTAATCTGATTCTGCTCAGAGCTGTATCTAGGGTATGGAAAAGGTGGTACTTGCCACGGGCGCGAGGTCTGCAAGGGCGCCCAAAAATATCAAAAGAAAAAAATATTGAAGCTCCAGGCGAAATAATTCGAAAGATCACAATTCGGTTTTCATGTTATACCTATATACGCCTCGCAACGAGCGATGCCGAGAAATCTGGAAATATTTAAAATATTGCTAGCCTTTCCTAGAATTTGCGAACTAGGCCTAAAATATTTACAATCAACAAAACTTCAAGGCAAGAAAAAATATAAATATGGCTATGTTCAAGCAGGCCGTAATCTAGTCATAAATATTTCTGTCGGGCGTCGGCATGTTCAAAGGAGCCGGATTTAGATCGTAAATATTACGTACGCACATCGGCATGTGTGCTTACCCCTATTTTAGCGAATTTTTTGCGCTTCATCAAGCTTGTCGATAATTCGTCTATTTTTGTGTGAAAAAGCCACCCCTCAAACTTGATTCGGAATAACTTTTTTTTTCATATTTTATAATAAGAAAATTAATTTTGGATAGATTGATCCATTCTTAACGAATCTCTCGTAATTTTTTGCTAAAATTCAGAGTTTTCAACAGCTAATACGCCTGAGTTGTGGAGGTTGGAATTATTTTCGACCTCAAATTTTTTTCCAATAGGCTCATGTCAAAACGATATTTTTATTAGTACGAATATAGAAATATTGTAAAAAAAAACAATTATAAACTTTTCACAAATTAAAAACTACTTTTTGGGGGCTGAAATTAAGCGGGGGAAGGCTAAAAAAAAAAGAAAGACCCTCCCATTTTTTTCGAAAAGGAATCACTTCCTAAATTTTTTCGCAACTATTTATATACACCTTGTATAATATTGTGTATTCTTTTAAAACTTTAACGAAAATATATGACTCAAATTATGAACAAAAAAATACTATGAGAAAATATAATGGATGAAAAAATATTCTAAAATGGGGGGCGCTGTCTAATATTTTGCCACAGGCGCGATAGTACCTAGATACGGCTCTGATTATGCACATTAATTAACTTTTTCGCGGTGTTCGCAATCCGAGCCAAAACTGAAAATTTCAAATTTCTAGATCTTTCCAATGAAGAGTTATTGTTTTTGAACGGCCAGGCCGACGGATAGGATTGAGCCAAAGCGGAATTTGAGAATTACAGACATTACGATGAATTGATAGAGTGATACAGGGTGTTTCATTGGGAAACGGAAATACTTCACAGGTGCATAGGTGGCACCAAGGTGGTTCTGGAGATACCCCATTTATTGGGTCTTACTGTCTTCGTAGCCGAGATACAGGGTGTTTTATCAATTTTGCCCGTTTCTTTCTGAGGCCATAACAAACGAACCACCACCACCCGGTATATTTTCTTCATATTTGGCAAATATATTCCTAATTGAGAGCCCAAACGTATCATGCAATAACCGCCTTGAAAATCCAGGTCCGGGCTAACAAAAAATTATGAATCGTTTGAATCGTCGAAACATCGGAATTTTGGAAATCTGTTTTTCTATTCGAAAACACCACTAAAAACTAAACTGAGACGTGTACTTCAAATTTTCGCGCAGACAGTTTTACTGCACAAATTTTCAACGTAAAAGTGAAGTTTTTAAGAACTTGGATACCTGAAAGTGGTTTGAAGTGAATTTTAACAATGAACTATCGAAAATATCGAATCCATAATTATTTCAAGATTACTTTGTAAATCATTTTTACATTGATTTTCCTTTTTATAGCTGTATACTATTTCAGTTTCTATTTATTGAGAATTGAGTTGCATTAGGTTGATATCGTTGATATTTTGAAACAATTATGAACAAAAGAATAATAACAAAATAATTAATTAATCTGAATTATTTTAAACAAAAATAGTTTTCTGTCAAAGTGATGGTTGTCAACCTACTTGATTGAATACGAAATTTTATGATTATTCGCAGTAGTGAAAAGCTCTGCTGAAAGACACAATAGACTTCACACACGAAAAAGGACTATGATCTCAATAACTAACTCATAGATTAATCAATAAAAGTTTTACTTCCAGCAAATCAAATTCTTAAAAAATTAATGTTTTCGTTGAAAATTTGTGTAGTAATGAGAAACGCCGAGAGACTGAGAGAGTAACTCAAAAATAAAAACTGAAATGGTATACAGCTATAAAAAAGAAAACCAATGTAAAAATGAATTACAAAGTAATCTTGAAATAATTATGGATTGAAAATTTTTGATAATTCATTGTTAAAAGTCACTTCAAACCACTTTCAGTTATCCAGGTTCTTAAAAACTTCACTTTTACGTTTAAATTTTGTGCTGTAAAACTGTCTGCGCGAAAGTTTGAAGTACACGTCTCAGTTTAGTTTTTAGCGGTGTTTCCGAATATTCAAACAGATTTTCAAAATTCCGATGTTTCGAGGATTCAAACGATTCATAATTTTTTGTGAACCCGGACCTGTATTTTCAAGGCGGTTATTGCATGATACGTTTGGGCTCTCAATTAGGAATATATTTGCCGAATATGAAGAAAATATACCGGGAGGTTCGTTTGATATGGCCTCAGAAGAAACGGGCAAAATTCATAAAACACCCTCTATCTCGGCTACGAAGACAGTAAGACCCAATAAATGGAGTATCTCCAGAACCGCCTTGGTGCCACCTATGCACCTGTGAAGTATTTCCGTTTCCCAATGAAACACCCTGTATATTGAGGGAATAAGAGAATAAGAGTTCAAAAACAACTTCGGTTTCCGCATGAAACGTCTTAAGAGGAAAATTCTTCAATCAACTTATGTGCCTACAAAATGTTGGCATAGTATGAACTTGCACCTCCATCTTTTCCCCCACCTGTTTTTCTCTTCCCAACATTCCACGTTAAATCGAGTGTCACTTCTCTACTATCCCCCAGCTAACAATGTGTATTCATTACGGAACTTCTTCCATCTGAAGTTAAATACAACTTCAAGAACACTTGGAAACTCATTTAGGAACTTCCTCCGGTTGACATATAACAGGCGCGGAATTTCCCGACTTTTCTCGGCTATAATCCCATTTGCACGAAGGAATCACGTCTTTTTTCCCGTAATCCATGTCTAAAAAGTCCCTGCAATTTATTACCGTCGTCAGATTTGAATATTTCAAGACGGAAAAAGGCAGGTCGAATGCCTGAAGTATACGACGGGTTCAAGAATATATCCCTGGGGTTGACCGATGTATAACGATGAGTCATTTGTTTGTCGGTCGGGTGAACTTTGGAGGAGTTTCGGATGAATGCAGTGAGATGAGCCTTGAATAGATTGTGGGATTGTGAATAGAATCAGAAATAGTTTAAATTGACGTATACAGGGTATATTCAGAGTTAAAGTTTCTATATTTACATTGAAATTAAAATTAGCGGTAATTTTTTCAGGAATTGTATAATGAAAATCCTTTTTTTGGTTGATTTAGTTTCCTAGATTTTTTATGGTATCTGTTGGCAAGACGGTACATTTAGTTTAATGATGCTAGGTCAAAGGTGTCGGTAAGCTGAATTACTTACCGACGTCTCCATAAATTTATATTCATTTTCATGAAAATTAGAACCTTAAAAAAATTAACGATATAGTTAAGGGAAATGCGGACAAAACGACATATGCGGACAAAATGAACTTTTAGATTTTTTCAAAATTGGCGCCTTATAAGTCGGGGTTTTACGGTTATTCAGGACCCGCTTGTGATGATGACAATTCTGCGAAGAAATTGACATCCTGCTATCTATTTCGCTGGTGCAATAGATACAAATGCGTTTTGGTCGGTAAATTTTTTTCTCTATTTCAGTATCGTAATGAGTTCATTACAGTTCTAAAAACAGTGCTGTAATGAACTCATTACAGCATCGTTTTCAGTTATATTTTTCGGTTTGTAGTTGTCTATACTGACTTTCAATCCTATCAAATTTTAACAAACGTCAATAATTGTCAAAATGATATAATTTGGATATAGTGAAATGATCTGCAACATTATTCGCAATTTCTCTTAATTCCTGTGGTGATAAATCGATTTCGTCAGACATAATTAACGAATTTAATGCGTAATTGTAAATTATTCCAAAATTCGAAACATACGATTCAAATTCATATTCCATAATCTGTCAATTTTCGTAACAGTCACACCAACTGCCAAGATACAATACAAATGTCACTAGGATGTATAATCTGAATTTTTCATTGAATTTCGACAATATTTCATCAAACTTGACTGAAATAGAGAAAATATCGTCTAATACTCGTTGCAGAAGGCTATTCCAACACTCATGCGTTCGAAAACTCGCTCCTTAGTCGCTCGTTTTCGAATTTCGCATTCGTGTTGTAATAGGAGCCCATTCTGCAACTTGTTTTAGAATATACTATTTTTGTTCACTTGGCTTCTAAATTGCTTCTGGAAAGTGTCATGATAATATTCATTATATATTTTATGTATTTCTCTCATTACTGTTATGACGTAATAATATGTATAAGATTGAAGATAAATATTGGTTTTGTTCTGAAATTGTGCTTCGATATTATAAAAAGTGTTTATCGGACAAAATGACATACTATTTTGATGGACAAAACGACATAGTATGTCATTTTGTCCGATATATGTGAAGAAAATATATTTTTGGAAATATTATAGAATTTTATAGATTAATTTTCACGTGAAACTAATGAGATCATATGTTATTTTGTACATAATTTGCATGCACTATACATGATAGAACGTGAAATTTCTTGTATGTATCTTGTAAAAAATAAGTATATTAATTATCGATTCCTGATGATTACAATATACCTACCAGGAACTTCTAAAGGATTATTATCCTTTCGTTATAAAATTCTTTCACCACTTCCTAGGGGCCAAGGGCTAATTTTGACAAAATCAAAGCTAAATCTGCTGCGAACAATCTACCCAAGAAGAAGAAACAAGAAGTTACTAAAATATTAATTCAATGATGAAAAACTCGGTGGTAAAGAGAACAAGACCCTTGAAAAATAAAAAGTCGATGTCCACGAAGAATCCGACATTAAACCGTTTAAAATTAAGAAAAAAAGAGAGGATGACGATGACTGCCCCTGCACTAATTGCAGTGACGTTTTTTTCGTTCCAAACCTGGTGAACAGTGGCTATGTTGCATTCAGTGTTTTCACTGGGCTCATACATAGTTTGCGACTGTCTCGAAAAGAACCAAAACGTTCATTTGCGAGCTTTGCATTTAAATATTATGTATGTCATAATGTCAATTACTAGTGTGTCATTTTGTCCTGAGTATACGGACAAAACGGATTTCGTTAGAAGTCGAAATAACTTCTTATATCTTTTATTTTTGTAGTTGAATTCAATTTTCAGCTTATGATACAATTAACCAAAGTTAGTATTGAATACCAAAATGGGAGTATTAATCCAATAACTAAAAATATATGATTGAAAAATTAAACAGTATGTCAATTTGTGCGCATTTCCCCTACTAACATGGACACATTGAATATAAACGTATAGTACAATTTTTTATGGTGATGTCTCATGTATAAGTGAAATTGATTTTCATTGAAACTGATGTAGCAGATATGTCACTTTTATACGAGATGAATCATAAGTAATTGAAAATATTTCAAATAAACAATAATGTG
This sequence comes from Harmonia axyridis, assembly GCF_914767665.1. Taxonomy (NCBI): domain Eukaryota; kingdom Metazoa; phylum Arthropoda; class Insecta; order Coleoptera; family Coccinellidae; genus Harmonia; species Harmonia axyridis. The sequence continues at coordinate 29,605,380 of NC_059503.1, forward strand.
TCCGTAATATGAAGATTTGTCCCAATGCACAGAGATACACGGTGTTTTATTTCTTCTTTTTTTTTCTAGGGGGTCACATTGATTGTTTCTTCTATAAATTATTTGTGCCTTGTACACTTAAACTATTAGTCATTATATTTTCATATTCAACAGGTCTTTAGTTACTGTAAACCCTATTAAATTAAGAGGGGTTTATACTACGTGGCATTCTCGTGATCTGCTAAAGTTTTCTCTCCTGAGTGTTTTTTAGAAGCCACCACTTTTTAGGATGAGTTAAGCAATCCTAAACGTTCCTCTGATTTATCGTCTCTTTCTATCACATGCAAGAATTCAAATTACGTTTTTACATCTTTATTTTCAATTTTAGAAGAACCGCATTCTTAACATTTAACAAGATTTACATATTTTTATGTGGAAATTCATAAAAAAATAAATGTTCATTAGGAATCATTATGTATGTAGGGTTGTTATATCGTTGTCTAGGGGTTTATATAAAAAGGCCTCCGGAACTTAACTATTGTTTATTTACACTATGTACAATTCAACTTCAATTGAATGTACAGCCACTGAACTTTCGTCTATTGTCTGATTATTCGAGTAGATCCGTCTATATCTAACGTCGAATTATCTAACTAGCTGCGTCTAATATATTTGCGTCTATCACGTCGAATTCTTACTATGTCCGTCTATTCTCTAACGTCGAATACCACCCTCGTTCGTATGTATCGTACTCCAGTCTCCGTCTCAAGTACCTCTTCCCCTTACGTCTCCCTATATCGATAAAAACTGCATGGTCCACCGTTTTAGGATCCATCGCGTATGTTTCGTATAGTCAAGTCAGTAGCGTATCATTCAGTCGGGTGTTAAGAAGTCGGATCCCACATGTATATGTTTATTTATTCTCCAATAAGAAATTCATCTAATCATTTTTTTCATTCTAAAAACATAATAAATAAGGATTTCCGCAATGAAGAATTCTTAAAGATGAATAATAGTAAAAACCTCATATAAATCGAGAGCCACTAATGTAAAATAAAGCGAACTAATTTTTCGACTGATCGCTGAAACGGTATCTTCCCCTTTTGAGCTAAATACACGTTTCTGGCAACCATCAGTGGCGTACGATAGGGGGTAAAAGTCGTATTGATACTATCAAAATTCACGCCATTGGTAATTTCGATTTTGTCAAAATTTTTAGATTTTACTATACTTTCTACATTAATATCGAACTCTGCACTTATAGCGATAAAGCCATTAAGTATTTCTCGAGAAATTTAGTGTTAAAAATGAAGCTGCACCATTATTTTGATGTTGATGTTCGTTAATTATTTCGATATTTTGGATCGTAAATTGAACTTCAATACTCATTACCAAAAAAATATAATGTCATTTATGGAAATTATTTGATTGACAGATGCATTAGAATATTGAAAACAAATTGTGGTTCTGAAAATATTATGATCTGAACTAAAGAAAAGTACAATACCGAATAAAATAAAGAGACCTGGGAAAGAGTTAAATATAAAGTTCTCAAATAAATGGATCGGAGACTTCATTGACCTACATCTCTTTATTTGAAACTGAGTGATTTCAGTATTCAGAGGTATATCATAAATAGAATAATCAATGAATAATATATAGGCACTTCTTCCAATGGTCAAGGTTTGAATAATCTGGAGTTCAAGTTAAATCTAGGATTATGTAAATTTATAAACTCTAGTTAACGGAGGATATTCTTATTTGCTGTAGTTCATATCAGTTTTTTTATCTGATAATTGATACTGAGATTATGTTATTTTATGTTGCACAAATATTTTGCGATATCTGAATCTCTGAAAAATCAAGATGTACTATATTTTATTTTCCATAACATATTCAAGTCATACCATAACCTACTTGAACATTTTTCTACAGATATTTCGCAAAACGGTCAAGTTGAGCATACTTCATTCAAAAAATTCATTTCGAAAAATGGATAATAACGAATTTCGTGTATTGATATAGCATTGTCTTTTGATGGAAAAATACTATTCAAGCAATGCAATGGCTTGATAAATTTTATTCTGATAGTGCTTCTTTGTCAACACTCGTTAATCATTTTGTAAAAATATAAGACCTCAATGAAACATGAAAATTTCGATGAATAATTATTCTATAACATGAGAAAAATCTGTTCAAAAGTTTGTCAAAATGAACGTAAAAGATTTGAAGATATTAATTCTTTAAGGATATCTTCAAAAGGATTTTTATTATTGGAAATAAATTAAGGGAATAAACTACCTATTTTTCTCATAACTGTGCGCATAAGAATTGTAAAACACCTTGTATACTTGATAGTTTAATTACTGAGAGTTCGATTAAATGAAAAAGTAATAAATTTTTATGAGATGTTTTCGATGTTAGCAAAATAGTCTTCAATTAACTTTTTATGGGTTTTTTTGTTTTATGTGTTAATCACTACGTTGGATGCTCATCTTGCTTGTTTCAGGTTGTCCTATTTTCGTCAGGATGTGACGGATATTGATTCGTCCTTGAATTCTGACCGAGTTTAGGATACTGAGATACGATATATCGTCATCATGATACATTGATCAACAATTGCTAGGGATCACTTATGAACTTCTCTTCATTTGTATTTTTTTCAAGTTATCTCGTGAATATCTGTACATTATATGTTCTCTAAGAAAAAAGTAAGATGTTTTGAGTTGATTATATCAAAGTCTTTCTCACTTCATCGGCTCTTGTTCACATAATCGATTATTATCTGTAGGCTGTTACAGGTGGAGTGAAAAGCAATGTGGTATTTGTTATTAAATCTGTTTTTTTCTCTCGTTCAAACACATAAGGTGACAATAATTGAAGAAATGAGAACAATATCAGCTTATCAGTCATGCCGAGAAGACGTTTGGCTCCTGTGCAACTGGACCAAATCATACGGTGGATACAGGAAGGTTTGTCCCAGCGTAAGGTGTCCCGGCGGTTGAATGTTTCGCAAAGTGTCGTGAGTCGGGCTTGGAATTGGTTCATCCAAAACGACTCAGTAGCTTATGTTCATGGGGGAGGTCGGCAGCGCAGTACAACAGCTGCCCAAGATCGTCTTTTGATCCTCAATGCTAGGAGAAATCCCACTTACCCGGCGTCGCGGCTCAATAGATCATTGAGAGTTGCAACAGGAGTTCTAATTTCGAACCAGACTGTAGGACGACGACTACATGTTCGTGGTTTGAGAGCACGTAGGAGGGTACAACATCCCCGTTTGAATAGGGAACACCGGGTTCATCGACGGCAATGGGCTGAGGAGCACCACAATTGGACACTTGAAGATTGGAGCCGATGTTTATTTACGGATGAGTCTAGATTTCGTTTGGTCAACTCCGATGGACGTATTCTTGCTTGGAGGGAAAGAGGTCGAAGGTATGCAGAACAGTTTATGGTACCCACAACAGCTTTTGGCGGAGGTTCTATATGTGTATGGGGAGGCATTTGTTTGAACCAACGCACACAGTTGGTTGTTCTGCAGAACACCACCATGACCAGCCAGAGATATCACGATATGATTATTGAACCCATAATTGTTCTGTTTGCGGCTGCCGTGGGCGAGAATTTCATTTTAATTGACGATAATGCCCGTCCACACCGTAGTCGTCTGGTTAATGAAGCGCTAGAAACTCATGCTATTGATAGGATGGACTGGTCAGCTCGCTCTCCAGACATGAATTGCATCGAACATGTCTGGTCTGAGATGTCTAGACAATTGTCAACCTTAGAACAACCGATCAATAACCTGGGGGACCTTTCTAACGCTTTACGGGATATTTGGACGAATTTGCCCCAAAATTTTATAAATCGTTTGATCGAAAGTATGCCTCGTAGGGAAGAATGCTTGAGACGAGCTCGTGGCGGACCAACTAGGTACTAGCTTAACCAAAATTTCAGCCTTCTTGTGGTTTCATCATAAAATTTTTATGTTATTCAAACACAGAATTTTGAGTGTTCCTAATAAAGTCTTTTTTTTCTCTCCAACTTTCCATTTTTTCATTCTTTTCTCAAGTGAACCATATTATCAACTGAAAATACTCTGATATCTGACTAAATTTATAATCTTGGAGCGAATATTTCAGAAATAAATTTAGAACAAGTAAGTGATCCCTATCAATTGTTGAGCAGTGTATAATACAGGGCATTGTCAACTCACCTCCAAAGAAGTATGACGATTTCGATCTCCAACTGTTTAGCGGAGAGTTCGACCTCAAGTTGATTGGGAAGAATGGGATTGAGGTCATCCTGCATAGCTGCCAACCTGAGGGCTGTCAAGACCTTGGCGGTGTCGTTTCTCCAACTCCAGTCGAGCTCCCTCTGTGTGATCAGCCATGATAACGCTTTCTGTACGCTCGTCTCGAATTCAGGATACTCGCTAGAGTATTTGACACCTTCGGTGGTGGCTTAAAATGAATTATTTTGTCATGCCTAGTTTCCAGGGTGATAGCTCTAATACGAGCCCAATAGCGACATTGTTTGAACTTTGGAGTAAATTAAGAGGTAACCTATAAAAACCTTGGTGAACTTTGCAACATGACATTATGAAATTCTACAAAGGTCATTTTTTATTGGATGTAAAAGGACGAAATCTACTTCCAGTGACATTACATGGCCTTTAATTTCATAAAAAAATTTAATGCCAATCCTATATGGTACATACAATAATAATGTATATTTATCCTTCAAACCACATATTATTAATATTGAAATTTACAAACAAAAAAAATAAATAAAAAACAAAGATATTTATTCTTCGTTTCATGGTCAAGAGTGCTGTGGAGAAGTGCTGGAGAAATTAGAATTGATTACAAGTAGCGCTTAGTTTGTACCAAATAGTTCCCAGATTCGAAGTATGTGAAGAAATGTTAGTGACAAAAACTCTAGTTCAATTTTCGATTTTCTTGAGCTAATTATTACTCGATTTACAAAAATGGTTTCCTTCAACTTGTGAATTTCAGTGGCAAGTTTGCATGAGTCGATAAAATATGAGGAGTCTGACTACTTTCGGTCAAAAAATTTCAAAAAATCAGTTGAAAATTCTCATTCAGATTGAAACGAGTTGAGAATTTATGAGGAAAATGAAAGTAATAAACCTGAGACTTTCATTTATTTCTAAACCAGACAAAAACATAATTTGAATTAAAGTTGGTCTAAATCAGGTATAGGTACATGAACATACTATTTCTCAAATGAGGCCACAAAAAAATCACAAGGTTTGCGGTCGCTAGACCGTGGAGGAAATTCATGGTCAGTGTTCAAACTGATAAGTCGATAAGGGTAAAGTTTCTATAGTTGTGTGTGCTATTGCACCATCTTGTTGGGAGAATTTTCCATTCAATTCCTCAAAATTTAATTCACCAATAAATGGTGGTTCCGTAGTTATGAAAACTAGACAACTGTATGAATTTTTCTCATTTTCCTTCACATATAGTAGACATTTCAAAATGAAAATTGACGATAAGGTCATAATATTGTTTTCTACAAATAAGGATCTACAGGACGAACGTGGAGGTATGCTGAATATCATATGTAAAATAAGTTTTTGTATTATGACAGCCCTTCCAACATCCGAAGAGTTTTCCCACAGTAGAATATTATACGACAGGTGGCTATAGACCATGCTATAATTTATATATTTATTATTGATTCTAAAGGATGTAGGGTTTTCATTTTCACCCTATTTATGGCAAAATAAGAACTGTTCAGTTTTTTGCAAACAGAATCAATATGCATCCCCCATTTTGAATTATTATCGAGGTGAATGCCAAGAAATTTAGTACCACTCTTAGATAGAATAGCACTATCCAAATGGCGAATCACCAGCTCACGATCACTATGCATAATTGTGAAATGGATACATTCCGTTTTATCGATATTGATCATTAAATTATTGTTATGACACCATTTTACAAAGCTCTGTAGTAGAAGCTCGCAGAGAGCCTGAAGTTCCTCGAATGTTGGGGCCGAAACTACTTCCGAAGCATCATCAGCGAAGAGACTCAACAATAACCCTATTATCGAAGACGAAAAGCGTCTACACGTTAGCAAATCCAAGAAAATTACTCTTAAATTTAAAGGGAGATCATTGATGAAGAGCAAAACTAAAAGAGGCCCAAGGACGGATCCTTGTGGCACTCCCAGATTAAGATCGTGCTCGTCTGATAGACAGCCTTCAATTTTTACAGATATGGATCTACCCTCGAGATAGCTGCGGAGCCAATCCAAAAATACACCTCGAAAACCCAAATTGTAACACTTGTCAACTATAAACTGAAATGAAAGACAATATATATTGAGTTATTGGGTATGAGTGACCAAATTTATTCCAGTGAAATACTCTTTATTTTTATTCAGCAATGACAACGTTTCGGCTATTGTTTGTAGCCATTCTCAAGTCTCAATGAAATGAAAGACTATCGATTTGTACGTCGGAATATCCCATTTTTTATTATTTATTAATACTTTTCTCACAGATTCGAAAATCCAAATTCTGAATATGACTGTTTCAAGTGGAATAGAAAAATAACCAGATAATGATATGTCACAAGCTAAGCGCTACTTGTAATCCAATCTTCTTCACAGAACTTTTGACCACTAATTAAAATGAACGCTTCTTACAATACATTCGCCTGTATGAGTATAGTCTAAGATCCCGATATAGAACGACCTTCACCGAGATGCTTATTCGATAAAACGTATTTTATATTTAATTTAACATGTCAATAAATATATCACATATGGGTTGCCTAACAAATTTCAGTCCAGAGTAGGTTTAATTAATAATTAAAAAAAATTTTTTTTTCGAACATTGCACCGGTTTGCTTATTAGATAAATTCTATACCAATCGAAAGTATGAAGCCCATAGAATGTGCAAACGTTAGGTTGCCTATTTTTTTCCGGTCACAACTCTCGGTTGCCAGGTATAAACAGGTCAATCTATATTAGCATTTTGCAACGGTCTGATTATTTAATCAAAATCAATATGATTAAAGATTATTTTATTATGAACACGGTGGTATAGGGTTGCCTGCGAAAAATCAGTCCAGAATCCCGGTTGTCGAATTTTGAAAAGTTAAATATTGCTGCGAGTGAGTACACAGCATAGCAGCTGTTTGAAGTCCGTCCAGTGAATGAAAGATTATGCTATTTGTTCTGGGAAATGAAAAGGATAGCGATAGACTCGTATATGCATGCATCATTTTGGAGCAGATAATTATCAAAATAGATGAATAGTTATTTAATTTTTTTTTAAATCAATTAATTTAATATGTGTGTATATTTTTATGTGACACTAAATGAAAAGGATAGCGATAGACTCGTGTATGCGTGCATCATTTTGGAGTAGATAATTTTTGAAATAGAGGAATAGTTATTTAATTTTTTTTTAATCAATTAATTATTTATGTGTGTATATTTTTTATGTGACACTAAAGTATCTTTACTAAAAAAGAAGGTTATAGTAATACATATATAATACTAATCTTGCAAATTTCATCTTTATTATTAGACGACAAAATGAAAAACAATCAAAATTATATGTCTGTTTATCATAAAAAATTATAAATACAAACATTTTTTGAAATCATTCAGGTTCCGAGTCATCGGACATATAACTATCATCTCCAACTTGTGTATTTTCGTCGTCATCATCACAGATGGCGCTGCATTAGATTTTAACATTATTCAGAATACACTTCATTATAATGTCTGTTATGGTTAAATTTGACTTCATGAATAGGATATACAGTACAGATGTGTTCAGATTCGAAAATAAAACAAGATTTTATTTCAAAATTTGAAGGACAAAAAAAAAGGAAAAAAAAAACCGAACAAAAACAAATAGGATCAAAATAGCAAATATAAACAAACAAATTTATATATTTAAATAAACAAAAAGATATAAATAGAAATAAAAACTAAAATCTTTCGGTTAAAAATAACATTAAATAAAGAAATAAAAATACTACAGTTGAACATAAAAAAAATAATTGAAATATCAGTATCAATCTGCAGTCAAATCATCGTCTTTAACATCCATACATAAATTTTCACAATCCATGGAATCGAGCATATTTTTTGTAGGTTGAAAACGACAACACCTATCTCTTTAAGTCCTTCTTTAGCATGTTATAATAATGCTATATTTTATTTAGAAATCTGTTTCTATTTTTTGTTTTGATGCGGTTAATAGCCGAAAATATTCTCTTGCATTTGGCATTCGAAATCTGAAATATGCAGCCACCCAAATTTGTCGATGAAATTCCAGTTAGACATATTTTTTTCCACTTAATAGAATACCAAATGTGAGATAATGGTATATTTTCAACGGAAGTTAACACACCATCTGTTTTCAATGAGGCACCCTTCGGATATTCCATCATTCTTCATATTTATTCTCAGCCGACAGAAGTTTTTGATTTTATTATGTTCAATAGGAACGTTCTTCTAGAAACACGTAGAACGTAGAACCTCAATGAGAATGAACAATGAATTGATTCATAGAAACAGTCTAGACATCCGAATTTCCATATTCCCAATCGTCTCGGTTATATTTTTTAAAACTACCAAAATCTACTAAAATCTACCAAAGGATTTCTTCCTACTAAAAACTACATGAAAATGCGAAAAATCTACTAAAAAAGTAGATTTCTACTAAATCTGATCACACTGTATACGAGTCTATCGCTATCCTTTTCATTTCCAAGAACAAATAGCATGCGCACTCCCTTTCTTTCACTGGACGGACTTCAAACAGCTGCTATGCTGTGTACTCACTCGCAGCAATATTTAACTTTTCAAAATTCGACAACCGGGATTCTGGACTGATTTTTCGCAGGCAACCCTATACCACCGTGTTCATAATAAAATAATCTTTAATCATATTGATTTTGATTAAATAATCAGACCGTTGCAAAATGCTAATATAGATTGACCTGTTTATACCTGGCAACCGAGAGTTGTGACCGGAAAAAAATAGGCAACCTAACGTTTGCACATTCTATGGGCTTCATACTTTCGATTGGTATAGAATTTATCTAATAAGCAAACCGGTGCAATGTTCGAAAAGAAATTTTTTTTTAATTATTAATTAAACCTACTCTGGACTGAAATTTGTTAGGCAACCCATATGTGATATATTTATTGACATGTTAAATTAAATATAAAATACGTTTTATCAAATAAGCATCTCGGTGAAGGTCGTTCTATATCGGGATCTTAGAGTAGTAGCAGTATCGTTTATTCAGCGCTTATACTGTTTATTTGAATAGAAGTTTTCTTGAATATCTATAGAAATCAGTGAATAGGTGTCAAAATATAAGGTAATTCACTCATATTGGTAACCACAATTTTTTTGAAAGTAGCGGAATATTTTAAATTCAGTAAAAGGTACTAGGCTTCGCGGCGTTTTCAATTTTTTCATTATGACGTTTGAAATATGACTCCATTTTAATATTTTACAATTTAAAATTTTCTCCTTTTCAAACCTTTAACGATCTGCCGCGTTTTTTGTGTTAATTCCATTTAATTTTTATTCTGTATTGTATTGTGACAATGATGGTGTGTTTCATAAAACTTTTATCCTGGTGATTTCATCGATCGAATCATTTCTGTGTTTAATTTCAGTTCATTTTTGAAACTTCCATAGATCTCAAACTATATCTGATGGGTCAATTGGATCAATTATTGATCTAAATATGTCAGCTCTACATTGACAGTGTTGCAGCTCCATCTTGCTGTACCTACACATTTCGTCTTATTTGAAGAGGCACATTTACTAGTAACCAAGGAAATCAAAATACCTTGGCCATTTAATGAGCCTACATTGAAATATGGCTCTGATTTAAGAGAAAATATCATATTTATGTCACCAAATCAAAATATACTGTCACAATACAAAAAAATAAATAAATAAAATAATTAACATGAAACACGGTGCAGATAACCAACGGTTGAAAATGGAAAAGATTGGGGTTTGAAAAAAAAAGATTAAACAATATTTCGAATGGAAAAATAATGTTCTTAGGGAAAAAAATGAGAACGCCGCGACTTTCACGCGGATCTCAAGTCAACATCGATTTGTGCGAAATGCTGTTCACAGAATGAAAAAAAACGGCCATTTTCGAGAAAATTGGAGATACCAAGATACTCTGAACAACTAAGTAATAGATTTTCAAGATTTAATCCATATCTTTGAAAGTTTTCAAAAGGTTAATTCATTTGAGACTATCATTTATCGAAAGATATTCGAGTATGCGTTTTGATGGGAATGAGAAATTTTTTTTGTAAACTGATTTTTGCTTGATTAATATAAAATGAATGAAAACAACTACTCACCTTTAGAAGTTTGTTCAGCATTCAAAGCCGCGCAGTTGAAAACAACAAATGACGACAACAAAATTGGATAAAGTAGGTGCATCTTGACTCAGAGAACTTCTTTTGCAGAATTCAGTCTCCACTGGAAAAAATCGAGAAAATTTTAACGTTCTTTTGGAAGATGAGGTTAATGTGGAACAAACATCTTTTATAACTACATAAAATCACGATATTTTAGCAGTTTCAATTATTGTTTAATTGGAGCTTCCGTTGAAGAAATACACGAGGGTCGTTCAAAAAAAATGTGAGTATAATAAATTGAGCATGAAATTCAGATATAACAGGTTTCGCTGAATCATCCTATATATTTTTGTTTCATTATCAAATAAGATATTGATGAAACTATATTGTCTTCTCTTTTTACGTACACTGTTTATATTTTGAGATATACACAGGGAGGCTCATATAAAACGAATATTTCCGTGGGAATTTTTTATTTTTTCTTCTTTTTTCTTTTTGTTTTTAAGCGATGCACACGGTTTATATTCTTCACATCACTAAATTGTCCTAATTTTTACACCAGTTTTACTATTGTCGTCGCAGAAGGTGCTTCACGACGACCCATTTTAACAATCTTATTGCGTTGTTGAGGTGTGTATCGTTCCATTGTCAGTAATGGCGTAGTTTTACTTGTCAAATGTCAAAAGATAATAGATTCAAAAATGACAGCTGCCCAGATAGCGGGCTATTCAAAATGAGACCTCATACTGGAAAAATCAAAATAAGTGAATCCAACTATATGAGACAACAATTTGAAGGGGAGCACAGAAAATTCAGAAAAATCAGATTGGTATTTTGCTTGTTTTATAAAATAGAAGCTTTATGCAAAATTCCATTTTTATCGCGCCAACGGAATCATGGAAAATTCAAGAAAATCTAAAAAAATCCAATAATTTCTGTTATGATCACTCGTTTGTTCATTCCGAATTTCGGGAAGATCTTATTATTAGATCGCCTTATTCAGATAAAATACCCGAAAACAATGACATTATAATAACACAATGACATGAATATAAACTAGCGTTCAAAATACTTTACGTCGGTGTTTTTTCATTGGATTTTTGGAAACATATACTGTGATAATTTCAGAGAGGTTACCTTTTTTTCTCGAACAAATACAAAGTTATCGGAGATAACGAAAAATATAAATTTGAAGTGTGCACTTATTCAATAAAAGATCTACCTATTCATTTTGATCTTCAGTAGAAATTCTATCATTATAGACATCGAATTTGGACCTATCAGTTCCACAAAATTTTGAATTGAATTCTTTCGGGTACTTTTCCAGTTTTAAAAAAAAACCTAAAATTGATTACGTAATTTTTAAACGAAATGTTTCGTCAATCTTGAATTCCTTTGGTAGATTTATTAATCTTACATCAAATGGATTGAAATAAAGAAAAACTATAACCCATAAATTATTAGAAGTTAAATGGAATCATATCAAATAGGTACAGTGTTTCAATTTTTTCGAATCAAAAAGTAGTTTTAATTTAAGAATTATTTTTTGGTATTAGAATTCCCAATTTTTCAACTATTACTTGCTAGCGAAAACACATGACGAAATGTAAAAGGGATGGATATTTTCCATTCGATTGATACATCTTACACATCTACATAATTGAGAACATTACCACCAAAGAACTGGTTTTTGCAGTGATAAACATAACAATATCTACATATATGTACCCAGCTATTTTCGAGAAAAAAATTGAGAACAGAAAAGTAATTCCGGCCAAAAATGTAATGAGAACTTTGATAGCGAAATCGTGAATCATCAATTTCTGGGGTTGCTTGTAATTTACACTTGCGTGATAGTAACAGGGACAACTCAACCTGAAGTGAGTCACTTTCAATTCACCAATAACACATACACAAAACATCAAAAATCAATATGTTATCGATACACTAACATTAGCCTTGATAAAATCTCCTGCAACAACTTAACACAATAATAAAACGATTGAAATACTTTCTAAAATGTTAGATAACTCTCGCCACTTCGAATTTTCAAGTATGTGCTCAACATGAGGTACTCGATACCATTCGCAATCAGCAAACAACCCCTAAATACCCACTAATAAGCTTAGTGCTCATTTGAGGCAGGACGATACTCCAAATGGAAGAGACGGGTGCAAGGCATGCTAGATTATGGTGGTTGTACGTGTAAAACAAATGTACTTACATCGGAACTCCCTGATGACTTGATCCCCTAAATAGACTGGCGTGGCTGGAGGCTTATTCATGGAGGTGAAGGCGTCAGCGCCATCTACGATGTACTAAGGGTTGGCGGGGGTATCGATTTTCGAGTACAGGAGACGTCATTCATAGAAGGATCTTATGGGGTGTCTTCTGGAAGAAGATGGGTACACTGAGCGAAAAAATTCAAGTGGTTTTGATTTTTTGGTGAGCGGTTAGGTTAGTAGTACTACCTATATTATTTTATAAGAAGTGTCATTTTAATGGCAAGCCTGAGTTTACCCGATGAACGTAGTGAGGTGGGTAATTGAAGGCGAGCCATGAAAAGTCACTTCTCCTCCGGATGCAATAATTTTTTTTTTCAAATGTTTTGAAATTCATAAAAATCTGGAGATCCAATTTTAAATGAGATTCATATCAATGACTGTTATAATTGATTTGCCTAGTTACGGTTGTGATGCTAAATTAATTTCAACAGACACGAAGTATAATAACGGGTGTTTTTTTTCGAGGTATATAACTATAAGTTGGCATTTCTGTTCAAGATGGCGACCGATTTAACAGCTGTTCAGTGATTTACTTTCAGTTTGGTTTGGCAATTCATCATGAATAGACTCACGCCTGAACAACGCTTGCAAATAGTGCAATTTTATTTCGAAAATAATCGTTCTGTGCGGAATACGTATCGCGCACTACGTCCATTTTATTTTGTTTAGCGATGAAGCGCACTTCTGGTTGAATGGCTGCGTCAACAAACAAAACTGCCGCATTTGGAGTGAAGCTAATCCTCAAGTGTATGTCGAAACGTTACATCCAGAAAAACTGACTGTTTGGTGCGCTTTATGGGCTGGTGGAATCATTGGTCCGTACTTCTTCAAAAACGATGATGGCCAGAACGTTACAGTCAATGGTGATCGGTATAGAGCCATGATTACTAACTTTTTCATTCCTGAATTGAAAAACCATGATGTCCAGGAGCTGTGATTCCAACAAGACGGCGCAACATGTCACACAGCTCGTGCCACAATCGATTTATTGAAAGACACGTTTGGTGACCGCCTAATTTCACGTTTTGGACCTGTGAATTGGCCTCCAAGATCTTGTGATTTAACACCGCTAGACTATTTTCTGTGGGGCTATGTAAAGTCATTGGTCTATGCGGATAAGCCACAAACCCTTGACCATTTGGAAGACAACATTCGCCGTGTTATTGCCGATATACGGCCACAAATGTGGGAAAAAGTCATCGAAAATTGGACGTCCAGATTGGACTACATCCGAGCCAGCCGTGGCGGTCATATGCCAGAAATCATATTTAAAATGTAATGCCACAAGATTATCTTGCGGATAAATAAAATTGATGTCAATCGAATAATCCATCGTTTTTTTATTGCAATTTGAAGTTCTATAGCTCTAAAAAAAACACCCTTTAGTTATCATTGCTAGGCAACACTTTACAATTCGTTGACATTGTAGCTACACTTTTCCCTCCAGCGGAGGAGAAGAAGAACTTTTCGATGATCTGTCAGTCAAAATATGAAGTTGTTATTTTACGTTTGAATTAAAATTATGACTTTCTCAGTGTAGGATAGTCGTAAAGCTTTTATTCAACCGTTTTTTATAACCCTGCGCTGGTTTAACAAATAGTAACATTCTGAAGTTAGCACATTGAATTGAATAGATAACATTTTTGTGTGTGGACCATTTTCATTTTTTGTTATTCAAATCATTCCTTCTCGACTTATGCCAAAAAACTCAATTTCTTTCGAAAACTGTATCAAGTTCTTTACGAACAAACTATGACTAGTTATTTCGACACCATATTCATAAAAAGCAACTGAATAGCTCATAGGGAATGGACTTATGAGTTTAAGATGTACATCGAAATTAAAAGCTCCAAGGGGGTACCTTTCAATGCAGATGAAATTGAAAAATAGTATATTGTGCAACAAGTGAGGAAAGTCCAACTTTTCTCGCGAGTGTGTGGCACGAACCTGAAAGGTTAGTGCCGCTAACACACGAGCGAGAAAAAGGCTTTTCCACATGTTGCACACTATACTTTTCCTACAACTGCACAAATTTTAATAATTCAAGTAATGGACTTGATTCAAATCAAAATGGCCTTCGTTGACAGTATGTGCTAATTTATTGCGGTCCCATAGAAACGACTCAAAAGCCCAATTTCATTGGTCTACCAAGCGAGGTGTGGGCAAAGTGCCGTGAGAAATAATATTTCCCACAGTATGAGCAATACATAGTTTTGAAATTGTGTAAGCTATGAAGAATACGCTACTTTTCATAGCAGTTGTAGGAAAAAATATATGTTGTGGTACAAAAAATAAACAATATTATCGATAGCTTTGAAGGAAACAAATTCCTCGGAAAATACCTGATTTTGGAAAAGAGAATTCAAGGATTTCGAACCAATATTGATATGCCAAAAAATCAGCACCTCACAAAAAACAAAAACCATATTCTGCTAATATGACCCGGTCGAATTTTCTATTTCAAACCTCAAATTACCACTACAAAGCACCTGAAATAAAATGGGTATAAAAGTGGCTGAAGTTAATTTCCCGAAAAGGCATTTGAGATTCTCTAATATGATATAGTGTATAAGTGAACCTTTATATCATGTGTAATGAAGCGGAATACCGTCAACGTTGCTTTGAAGGTATTTTTACATATGTAGATATCATACGCTCTACCTCGTAAATCCATTAAAAATTCTGAAAATGAATTATACATCAGCATTCCTTCCAATGGGTGGTGCTTATTTGAGTGTTCCTATGATTGATAATGTTGAAATGGTAGCGAATCAAGGTGAAATATCATTGGAAAATTTTAGTTAGGTGAGGATGCTGAGTAAATACATATTTTGTGTTTGGTTTACTATAAGACTAGATGACAGATTGATATTTAGCGCAAAAATGTTCATACGTACGATTTTCTCGGGCAGTTTCCGTCGACCGCCGCGTTTCGCGACTTTATCTAACCTATCGAATCTAGCAATTGCGTAGCTCCGCCCAGCTACCCTTCTAAAGATTTACGGCTTGGCTTGAGATTCAAACTTGGCCTAAGCTCAAGCTCAAGCAGCTTGAGCTTAACTTGAAATCAACTCAAGTCAAGTCAAGTAGAAGTTTTTCAATGTTAAGACAAGTACTTAATGAAAAAATACTTGACAGGATTTGAAAAACTACTACTTGACTTGAACTTGTGCTGAATTCAGGTCAAGCTTAAGCTACTTGAACTTGAGCTTGAGCCGAGTAGCTTGAATATCAAGCCAAGCCGTGAATCCCTAAACCCTTCATTGTAATTTGTTACTATGCTGAATGAAGGAAGTCAACAAAATATATATACTGGATACTGGTTCAAGTTCACTATCACTAAACAACAAAATAGCAGAGGCCGAACCACAACTAAATATTGCAAAAATCAATTGAAATTCTAGCAGTAATAACAATAAAACTTCAACAGTATCAATAGGCTCCATTCTCCATTAAAGCCACATTTTCAAATTCTTATACAAGGGTGTACGAAAAAAGGTAAAATGACCTAACTTATGTTTTTTTCTTATGGAACGGACTGTTTTTTATTGAATTTTCAGATTTCACGGAATTAATTAACTCATATTTGTTCGAAGTTTCATGTGGTTAAAACTTACCGTTTTTGATATACATATTTCGATTTTTCATAAATCGAAGGGAGTTGGAAAAAGTTAATGAATTTATTCGAATGAGATTTCGAAAGTGAATACTAGAAGAACGAAGGTAAGTACTGACTATTTGATAATCATTGAAAAATCTACTGGGTGTTCAAAATGAGACAATTCATGTATAATTTATTCAAACGTTAATGTCGAGCTTATCCCAAATGCCATACCGTGTAGATTATGTTTTATTAGGTAGCAAATATTATTATTTTCAAAAAATTCTTCACCAAATGAGAAAATGAAATATAGGGTGTGGTATTTGGAATAAGCCCAATATTAACGTTTGAATGAGTCATCAATGACTCGTCTTATTTTGAAAACCCACTAGAGTTCTCAATGATCATCGTAAAGTCAGTATTTACCTACGTTTTTCTAATATTAACATTCAAAATCTCATTCAAATGAATTTCATTTCGAAGTTATTGGGTTTTGACAAAGAAGTAATTCATGAAAAGTCGCAAGCATATAAAACTTCGAAAAAACTTTCTATCATTCTATTTATTTATTCCATGCAATCTGAAAATGTGTGTGTTCCATAAGATAAATGCATGTTTCGTCATTTACACTTTTTTGTTACACCCTGTGTATTTTTAAACAATTTTAGAATTCAGCTCTAATAGAGCCTAATGATACTGTGTCGAAAAAAAATTTCGAAAATTTCAGTGCTCAACTGTAATAGAGCATCGCGTCAATGGTGGACACCCTGTATAGCGTGTCTCGGTTAATATTGTGGTACGAATCGGTTCTTGAGTAAACGAGTAGAATCCTCCAGTATCATATTAAATGAATCAATCAATGCAATGAGGCATTTGAATTTGACTTTTTCATCACATGAATATTTAGATGATCAGTTGAGCAGCTTTGGTCCGGGGCAAGTGTCTGTATGGGTGATCGTTCATTATTGGGCGTGGTGAGTCTCAAGTGTGGATTTTCGAATTTTTGTCGTTTTGATGAAGAGATACATGCTTCTTTCCACAGCATATCAAAAATTATTTATTGTCTGTAAAATTTTCGTATGGAGTTGAGGATGTAACTACATAAAAAATTTATGAATTGTAATGGGGAGAGTGGGGCAAGTGCGTCTTTCGCAATATTTTCCTTGACCAGCAATATATCCGGCAACAATGAATACAGTTCAACAGTGAATAAATTACCTCGTGGTGACAATGAAAATCTTTATGACAAATAGTGAAACTTAAGTAGATATGGAGATTTATCGTAATACAACTGTTGTCTTGTTATATTTCAGGAGATTAAACAAGAATTTATTATAATTTATAGGAAAATTCTGAATATTTCATAGAATACATCATACTACATCAAACACACTTTATTAGGCTTGATATTTAGTACGTTGTCAAACATAAGCGTATTTTGCAAAACATTAATTTCACTTCTCATGATACATTGGGGCAAGTGAGTCTCGAGTACTAAAATAATCACAAATTCGTCCTATAAAGACCAACTCAAAGAAAAAGCAAAAACAGCGAGAACCAAAGTTGTCATAAGGACTTTGAGAATGCTGGACCAAGTTTTTTGAATAAAAAAATAGAGAAAAAAGGGATAAACTCCTAGGACTAAAAGAAAATTAACCGGAAAACCAGCAGCGATATCAGATGAAGAATAAACACAATATAACGAAACATATTGGACAATTTTCACGAAGAATGTATAATGTGTATTATACATATAGCGCCTCCATGAACGGAGAGAAGAAGGACCCACTTGCCCCACGATATGGGGCAAGTGAGGCATTTGAAGTTTTTTTTTCAAGTCATAAATTCTCACCCAAGAATTATTATTTTGTTAATTTTGTGTATTAAATAAATATTAAAGTTATTTCTCAATCAAGAAACATTGTTTCATTCGCATTTTTGAGGAAGTTTTTCCTCGTTAAATCTTGAGGTGTCTCAGTTGCCCCACCCTCCCCTATGTAGATTATAGAATATTTAAATTTCATTGTACCTACAGCTCGAAATTTCTGATAAAAGTATTTAATAAAATGTTTTTGTGAACGAATGTTGGGAAAAAAAGTTCCGTAAGATTTTTATGAAATAAGATTTATCAGATTCACTTAATACTCAAGAAAAGTAGATTGTGAATTCCGATAAAGAAGAGAGAAAAAAATAAATCATGAATGAAAACAGTTCTACGCATAAAATAATGACTTACAGCTTTTCCAGATCACTCTCTCTCGGGATTCTAATTCTAGAGTTATCTATCAAGAGCACTGCATTTTGCGTTGCACCTGCTGCTGAATTCCAACGGAACCCGCCAACGTAACTATTGTTGCACTGAGCAGGTCAGAGTCCCAGGAAAATTGATCCATCTGGCTCGCTGGTATTGACATTGGGGAAGGTCCGAGAATATAATTAGATGATTGTTTACCCACAGTACAAACCCTTGATTGATCTGTGAAATTACAGGGAAATGAAATACCTGATTCCCAAAATAGAATAGGATATATCTCATATACAATAATCTACATCGATTTTACCTTACAGTGTTTGGATTTCAAATTCCAATAAATAAGACTTAAACAATGATCTAATTAATTTTTTCCATTCTGCCCTGTTAGTCGCTTACTCTTTCGCTTCTTTTAGGTTTTTCCTCTTCTCTGTATTTCTCTCATTTGCTCCATCCCAAGTCTGCTGTGGTCTTCCTCTCTTTGGCTTCTTTTCTATTCACTCCTCCCATATATATCTTCATTTCTATAATATTATGAATATTATCTGCCTAAACAATATGAATTATTTTATATTCGTTTGTATTTATTGCACGCCCATTCAGTCGTTTCTTTGTTTACCCATTTATTTGTTTATTTATTAATGTATTAATCAATTAATTAATTTCTTTGTTTATTCGTCTAACAGGCCAATTGAAAAGTCCTTGATCTACTATAGTAAAACACATTTTTCTGGCAAAATTTGTTTGTAATACTCAACATAGTTGCCTACGAGGGCGATACAGCGATTATAGCGATCTTCCAACTTTTCGATACCATTTTTGTAGTACGATTTGTCTTTCGCTTCAAAATAGGCCTCAGTTTCGGCGATTACTTCTTCATTGGCACCAAATTTCTTTCCAGCGAGCATTCTTTTGAGGTCTGAGAACAGAAAAAAGTCGTTGTGGGCCAGATCTGGCGAATGCGGTGGATGCAGAAACATTTCGAAGCCCAATTCAGGCAATTTTGCCATACCTAGTTTTCATTGATTTGTGACACGGCGTATTGTCTTGATGGAACAGCATCTTTTTTTCTTCAAATGGGGCCGTTTTTTTAACGATATATTGATGGTCTGGCTCTTTTGGAGTTAATCAATGAATATTAATAACTTGCGCATCTGCTATCTCAATCAACTTCACTTTACGGTCATTCAAAATTAGTTTGTGAACTTTTTTGATTTTTTCGTCGGTGACAGCCTCTTTTGGGCGTCCACTGCGTTCGCCGTCTTCGGTGCTCATTTTCCCACGTTTAAACTCAGCATACCAGTCAATGATGGTTGATATTCCTGGTGCAGACCCCGGAAACTCTTCATCAAGATTTCGCTTCAACTGTATTATTTCGCTTCAAAAAGCAATATTTTATCAGCACATGAAATTCTTTTTTTTTTCTTTTTTCAAATAACAAAAGTAGTTACACTGACAACGCAATATCTCACAAACGGACTGCTGTCAAATTTTGACACGTATCGTTTGAAGGTTGGTACTAACTAAAAATCATATGCATTTAATACAAGCACCGCCATCTGTGCATCAGACCGGGGACTTTTCAATTGGCCAAATACTTGTTTATTTATTTGTTTATTTACTTGTTTATATATGTGTGTATATATTCATTGGTTTATTAGTTTATATGTTTGTTCCTGCTTTGCCTTTTCTATATGCTCATCTATAAGTAGGTATATCTTTTATTTATATGCTCGTCTATCTATGTTTGATTAATATTGTGTCTACAGATCTCATATACAGGGTGGCCACTTTTTCAATGGGATTGTATTGGTAACTTTTAAACCATAAGAGTTAGAAGGTCGGTCAAATGGAGAAAAAGTGGCATGCATAGAAGCATTATCAAGCATTCCAAACAAATCGAGATTATCAGGGCCGGTTATTGAGATATCATAAAAAAAGTGAATTCTGTCATTTTGATTTTTCTTTTTTTCCCACTTTATTTCAAATATTATCGAAAAATATTACAGGAATTTTTTATTCGACAATGAATTGTTCTCAATTTGACATCATCAGATTTCGTATCCAACGTTTCGTGCTCTCTAGGCCACCCTCAACCTCATTTTTTTCAATACGGACCTGTATATTTTATGACACTTTTCGAAATAACTTTTAACGCTGAATTCAACGATATATCATACAATGTCATTCAAAGTTGATTTTCAGGTGATTTTGACCCTTATCCAATTTTTTTTTGGGTCGGATCTGTAGTGAATGCAATTTATCAAAAACTGCTGTTAATAAAATAGTCAAGAGACGCGAATACAATGATTTTAAATTTGAATACCAAGCCTTGCAAAACTTATATCGTAATGATATCAAAATAAAGTTCGATTCTGGAACAAATGACAAATCCAACAATAGTGGTTTCTCGCGAGAAGATTGAGAATGTATTGGAAGGTATTCAAGAAGACGAAATAAGCAAATGTATACGAAGTATGGGTTCCAGAACCGTTGAGTGCATTTTACAAAATGGTGGACATTTCGAACACTTACTTCATTCATTTTCATTTACTTTCGAATAATCATTCGGGTTTTCTTTCATTAAATGATAATTCGTTTAATTATTATGAATTGAAATATGTAAATAATTATAACTTGTTTCTTGATTTGATTCTGATATGTTCCATTTAGTTCAAGATGAGTAAGTTGATTTTCTCATCGAAATGTATTGCTTGTTGCTAATTAAACTAAAGGTACCGAAATGTAATACAGATCCGACCCAAAGAAATTTGGATAAGGGTCAAAATCACCTGAAAATCAACTTTGAATGGCATTGTATGATATAAGTGTTGAATTCAGCGTTAAAAGTTATTTCGAAAAGTGTCATAAAATATACAGGTCTGTATTGAAAGAAATGAGGTTGAGGCTGGCCCAGAAATCACGAAACGTTGGATACGAAATCTGATTACGTCGAATAGAACAATTTACTGTCGAATAAAAAATTCCTGTAACATTTTTTGATAATATTTGAAATGAAGTGGAAAAAAAAATCAAAATGACAGAATTTACTTTTCTTATGATATCTCAATAACCGGCTCTGATAATCTCGATTTGTTTGAACTGCTTGATAATGCTTCTATGCATGCAACTTTTTCTCCATTTGACCGACCTTCTAACTCTCATGGTTTAAAAGTTACCAATACAATCCCATTGAAAAAGTGGCCACCCTGTATACACTATTCCTGTTAGTGTTTTATTTTTCTGTTCTATTTTATTCGGAACATCTATTCTAAATGAATGAGCACATATACGGCTAATAATCAAAACCGCCAAATATTCATTAAAAAACAACAACAAAAATCTTTCTTCTAGGTACTACTACAATTGCAAGAAGAAATAGTATCCGTACAGATATACATTGTATGAGCTATATTTTATTCAAAGGATTCATATCATAGAGTTCCAGTTTAATCAACATCTCATATATTGCTTTCATGTCCCCCCCCCCTGTATCCGCCTCTGAGTTATATTCAATAGATTGCCTGTGCACATCTCAAAAAATTCAAAAAAGCAATATATGGGGGGCCATGGGGGCCATGACCCCCCCCCCCCTCGCGGACCTTATAAATATAAAAATGTATCCTGAAAAATCTAAAAATATGCGTGGGCACTCACAAGGGTGAAAGATTGGATATGAACTAGAATGGTTGAAGACAGGTTGAATGTATTGGCATTAATGCATATACATAGAATCATTTGCAGCAGTCCTAATGTTGAAAGATACGGTAGTCAAAAAAATACGAGACTAGAATTTGTTATTAAATTTTTAATATTTGAACATATGTCTTAATTTAATAGATGTAGTAAAAAGGAATTCATTATTTGTCCAATAGATGGCTTTAGTTATCTGTATCTTGCGTTGTACAAGTCCGATCGGGTTGCACTATATGGCGTTGAAAAGAAGAGATTTCGCACTACAAAAACATTCTGACAGTTTTGTGATGAGTTGACTCAGTTAAGTTTGAGCGCGCCACAATGATGGACACTAGCAAAAAGAAAATACCCTATATTTTATAGTTTTTCTTATGTAAAGACAAAAATACCAGTCAGGCGGCTGAAAATGTAAATAGTGTTTTTGCCCTTATACTGTAATAGCCAATCACGTGCAGTTTTGGTTTCGTCGATTCCATTCCGGTAATTTCAATGTCAAAGATGCACCACGCACTGAAAGGCCACTGGCCAATTGTCGAAAATATTGATAAAAGCATGGATATTGGCGAGTCCTGTTTCGATTGCTCAAGAGCTTAAGAGTCTACAATAAACCGTTTGGAACACTATTTGCATAAGGCTGATCTCAAAAAGGTGCTAGATGTATGGATATCACATGAGCTAACCAAAAAACCGCATGGACCGAATTTCCACTGCGAATCACTGGAGAATCGCAACAAAATCGCCCTATTTTTGAAACGCTTGGTACCTGGTGATGAAAAGTGGATCATTTATGACAACGTCAAGCAAAAACGGTCGTGGTCGAAACGCGGTTAGCTTTCGGAAACGGCCAGGAAGGTTTTGCTGTGTGTTTAGTGAGATTGGCAGGGAATTATCTACCAAGAGCTGTTCACCTAGAGCACAACTGTGTTAACTATGGTAATTGAATATGAATGGTATGCAATAATAATGGTTTTCTTTTTACTACACGTTATACATTCTTGCGCCTGGGTTTTCTTATGAAATAAATTTACGGAATATATTTATGGAATATGTGAAATTTTTCCTTGTTTTTGTCCTACAAAAATTTTGGAAACTGAATATGATATGATTTACTAAAATCCATTTTTATATAAAAAAACACTTGACCCGGTAGGTACCAACAAAAAATTCCGCTATTTTGCTAACCTATATGAGCCGTGACTTTCTATGCCCCCCCCCTCAAACATCGTCTAGATCCGCCCCTGATATAACTATACAAGAATAATGGCAGTTTTTCTCAGTAATTGTGTGGTGGTGTTTAGGATATAAGTTATGTGGATTTCTACTTTCGTTTCTACTTGAATTTACATTAATGACAAAAATATGTTTAATTTGGAAAAAGAACTTTAAGCATTCTTGGACGTACAGACTGTTTTTTTATATTTTTACTCGATAGTTATCTTAGTCAATATTGATCTTAAAAAAACGTTTAAATTGGCATATATGAGGTATTTTTTAAGGGGATTCCTAATTCCGTACTGGGAACTACAAAAAGGCAACTCAAAAATTCTATGTGAATTTGTATTTTTGAAATTGAATATTTTATTTTTCTAATCGGTAGAGCTCATCCTCCTGTTTTCAAAATATTATTCTGAAGATAAAACTAATACAAGATCTTTATAAATAATCGTAGTGGCTTCTGAAATATTTTTAATTCACACACCATGGGTTTGAAAACAGAGAATTCTCTTAATTTGTATAAGAATTGATAATAAAAAGTTTGTGTAACAATTTCAACATTTTATCAATGTATGTATGTATGTAATAGGTAGTTGCCAGTATTAGTGGAAAGCGTTAAAGAAAACTTCATAGGCGTTAATGTATTGCTGTGGCCATCGTGCTTACCGGATTTAAATCCCTTTGAACATTTGCACGATATTTCAACTCGATCGAGCCCGTTATTACTAAAATATTCCTTTTTTTCGATACTCTGCTTGGATTTTCTATGGTTTTTATTTATTAATTAATACGAAATTCCATACATAGCTTGAAATTGATATTTTATACTTGAACGCAAACCCTAAGTCGGGCGGATTAGTCTTTTCCGATGTTCTTCTTGAATTTTCTGTGGTTCTGGGGATGCGATCAACAGGAACTTAGCTATATTTAAGCTTGAGATTGTATTTTACATGTTGCCACTTTGGTCCCAACGAACTCAACCTTGGCATTCAAGATTCAAATTTAGCCTGAAAATTTTAAGTTGTTTTGTCGGAAGAGTTATTTAGTTTGCGGCCGGATGAGTGAATAGTGAATGAAATCTTACCGTTTGAGAACAATGACAGCTGAAAATTTGAAAATTACAGACATTGTGACGATATGATATAATAGCGCTCTCTGTTATGTAAAAAAATGGAATGTGGGCAGTAGTGGAAATGTTTGTTAGGGAGGACAATGTTCTTTTATGATGACAAAGCTTTCTATAGCTGAGAAAGACTTGGAAGAATTAAATAAATAAATCAATTTAGAGAAAAGGCGTTTGTAGATTCCATATATTGCCACTTGTGAGGTAAATGAATATGAAAATACTGAAGTTGTTTACTAACCTCTTCTCTCTAACTGTGAAGTGTTGTCTTTACAAATAAGAAACGAAATATAGATACTAGTTAAGCCTGTATATTCCTCGAAGAAAGTTTGGAAATTCAATTGCAATATGATGGAGATAATAGGGAAAAATTATTCCCTTACGGCAATCAAAATTTATTGTCGTTTGATCGGTTTTTTTCCATATGATTTGATCGAAAAAGGGAATAACATTTCTGTGAAATATTCTCTCAAATATCTGATTTGGAGTTACTTCCTAGGAACCAGCCTGAGTAAGTCTCAACATGAAACATTCAGGTTTTTTACATTAAAATCTAATTAACTCATTTTTCAGTCTTTACAGGAACCCTGATTTCCTTCTTGTCACTCAAATCCAAGGAATATTGGTTCATTCCCGTTTATTTTCGTGTGCCTGTTATTATATATATTGTTCAAATGAATTTTATGTTCAACATTGTAAGCGCATTCATTTGCATCATCTACATTACTTTCAGCCGAAAAAAATTGAATATGCTAATCCATAACATCTTAAAGGCGAGTATATGTAATGGTTCACTCCGATATGAGAGATATTTATTGATATTGGTGGTTTCCAGGCTGACAAACTTCTGGATGATTTGAAAATTCCAATAAGAAAGAATAGATGGTCCACATTGATGGCATCGTTTATGGTAGCAGCGATTGTGATCGTTGTTATTGCAGATTATTTAAGCTATTACCTCACTTTGGATGAACATAAGTTCGTCATACATTTAATAAGGAAATTACCATACTTCAGCAGTTATTTGTTTTCTTTATCTCTAACTTATATTTTTTGGAGTTTGGTACTCTTGGTAAGAGCGAGGATATATGCTATAAGAAAGGATTTCGCAGGTTTTGATGACGTTTTCATACTTGGAAATACAATATTGGTCAAGGAATTTGAAAGTGTGTTATTGCAACAGGCAAAAAAAGGTGATTTTGTAATTTTTTTCCATTAATTCTAAAATACATTGATGAGTAACTTTTACCAAGTGTGAGCAAATATATCGCCTCTATTGTAGTTGACTGCATTTAGTGCAAGCAAAATAACTTGTTCTCATAGGTGTGAACTTTCAGGAAGAAGCAATTTAAAACATTTGCAGAATGTATACATATATCTGTTCGATGCAGCAAAAGCTCTAGATGAATTCATGAGGCCTATCATAGTGGTAAATATATATAATTCAAGTGTTTATTTATAAGTTATAGGTACTGAATATATTTTGTAAGTCTAATTTTTCTCAAGTGCGCTTATGTGTTGAAAGTAATCATTCTATAAAATATTGAATTTTTTTCCTAACTCCCACTCGAAGTGTTAGTTACAATGTTTAATTCTTTCAGTTCATGTTCGTGACTAGATTCTTCTCTCTTTTGATCACTCCTTTCATATTGTACGTACAGATAATTGGTTATGGCAGTACCATTTTCATTTCTTCTCAACTTTGTTGGGTTGTGGTTCATTGTTCATCCTTGATACTTATAGTTGAGCCTGCTTTTTATTGTAGAAAAGAGGTAAGATGATAACCACAATATTTTGATTATACTGCAAAATTTATTTTATTATAGTATGATCAACTGAAACAACAATTGTCGAAAATTTTATGCCATGCAAATATTTTCAATGAAGATGTGAGTTTTTAATTTTGTATTGTTTGTGTTTTGAAAATCTCATTTCAGCTTGAGAATCTTTTTGATTTGGTTAAAGCTCTACCTATCGAATTCTGTATAAATGATGCTACGCCTTTAAAGAGGAGATTATATGTTTCTGTAAGTATTTGTTTAAATTGTATCATCGACTGTAGCGATATTTTTTACAGATTCTAGGCAGTCTCACTACGTACTTAGTTGTTTTGTTTCAAATGGCAAACACTAAATAAATGTATTGCTTGATTGTTCATAATAAAATATAAATATTGTGAGAACATATAATATAATTCTTAAACTTATTTCAATCCACCCTTGTCGCATTGTGAAGTTGATATAAAATCACCAGATACGTTGTTACGGCACCAGCAATCTGAAATCAAAGTACCATCGATTTTACAGATGACAAGTAGATAGGATTGCCTTGTTTCAAGTACTTACAGTTGTTAGAAGTGGTCTTCTTATGGTGACTACACCAGCAGCTGTGAACAGTGGATTAGAAGCTTTGATCCTCTTAACAACCTCAATAAGCTGAAAATTTCAAAAATTTGAAAGAATCAAGAGTCATGAAATTCTTACTTGACTGTGGAGTTTTTGTTCGTTTACTTCTGTAATCAGCTTTGCAACTAGGGGTTTAGTCTTGGACATCTGAAATATATTCAGATTAAAGATGTGTATCGGTGCGGATCATTTCTGTTTTTGACCTCAACAAGACATTTGTGTATTGGTTCTATGACAAATAGTAGTCTTCCAGTTTGTATGATAATCCACAATATATTCATGAAGAAGAAGAGCCATCTTGTATAATACTGTATGAGAATTCCCCAGATCGTTATTATTGAATGTATAAAACAGGTTATGAGAATGAACTGAAAAGCAAAGGGTGAATAGTATATTATTCCATAAGGAGAAGAAGTGCCACCTTTCATGGCAAGCCTGTTTTTACATGCCAGACGTGGTGAGATGGGTAGTTGAAGGCGAGCCATGAAAAGTCACTTCTCCTTTGAATAAAATATGTTTTTCTTTTTTCAAACGTTTCGAAATTCATTGAAATCAGGAGATCCCACTTTGAATAAGATTTATATTCACGGTCATTATAATTGATTGATCAATGGAAAATTTGCCTAGTTAATGTTGTCATGTTAAATTAATTTTGACACACATGAAGTAAAATCGTTGATGGTTATCACTGCTAGGTTCAAATATGTTTCACTGGTAGTGAAACATCTTTGGATAGGCCTCACTTTTCTCTCCAGTGGACAGAAAAGTAATTCATCGTTGAAATAGAAACACTTTTTCCTCGGGTAGAGGAAAAGTAGAACTTTTTGATGATCTTGTCAGTCAAAATATGACGTTGTTATTGTACGTCCGAAAACAAAATTTAGTTAAACTTTTGTTGGAATAACTGCTCACCATCAGAGGGTAATCGAAAAACTTATTGATAGCTTGGATACATTTTTCCATTTCATCATAGACTTTTGGAAATACTTCGATGTTCTTATTTGATTTCCCTGCAATAAAATGTTCAACAATTTTTGCAATTGAATTGAAAATATATCCAGGGCAAGGATTGAGATAACACTTAACTCAATAACTTACGGGCCTTACCAGTAGAAACATATTTTTCATAAGAAATTAGATTTCATTAAACACCTTCAAGAGTGAACATATACTGGGTGGCGCACAGGGGTCATGTGTTTTTGAAACGGATAGTACGGCCAATTGGAGAGGGTTACAAGATCACAGTCCTCACTTCCTTGAAGGGGAGGATCGAAAGCCACCATGAAGACCCTGACAGTTGAAATCGTGTTTTTGCCATAGTACACCACTGACATCAACATCAGACAATAATACATGAACCTGTTGCACCCAAAAGATTAATGTATTATGACTTGCAACAGGAATGAACCACAATGTTATCATGTTTATTTATGTAACTGTATTGAATCATGAATAAACTTAAACAGCAAGAACACCAAAAAACGTTGAACGTGTCAGGCTTGACATTATTGTTCAGGTCTTCTTCTTGTAGAAGGACGAGAATTTTATTCCCTTCGCCTCTGCTATAATTTCTTCAATTTCTTACTGTTGTCTAATTGGCAGACTTTTTTCCCTTCTGCCTGTCACTTTTTTCTTCTATTTGGTTCCTTGAAAGAGGTATTTCCTCTTATCGGTCTTTCTTAATGAGATTTGTATTATCTTTCTTAATTCCCTGTTCTCATGCTCTTCTAGCGTTTATTTTCTGTTCTTTCATCGTTTGTTAACTATTTCCTCAATATTTTCAATTTTTAATTCTTCTCTAATTTTTTGGTTTCTTATATATCATGCTGTTCTGATTACTGTACTTTGCAACTGATCTTTCTTATTATAATTGGTTTTTGTATTATACCAGGTTACTCCTGCATATGTAATGCTTGGTATTAACACTATTTTTTATTATCTTCAGCTTGTTTTCTAAGGAAAATTTACCTTTTGGGTTGAGCATCAGGTAGAGTCTCCCGTGCAATTGTCTTTCCTTTTTCTGTTTTCTTCTATCTGTTTGTTAAAGTTCATTTTTTCATCTAGACTTACTCCCAGGTATTTGCTTCCTTTTTTCATTCTATCGCCTGATTTTCTATTCTGACGTTTCCTGCTTTCTCTTTTTTTTATTTTTGTTCCTTCGAAGTTGATTGCTATTGTTTTCGTCGTATTCACTTTGAATCTCCATTTCTTGAAGTATTTCATTAGTTTATCTGTAACTGCCTGTTGTTGCAAGCCTTCGTCGTTGAAACAGACTTAGAGCGCAATGTATCGGCTTGGTATGTCTCTTTGGAGTCTGCGCAGAATTTTCATCTCAGAATTGAATTTCCTCCCTTATAATATCATGGTGGTTCAGAAACTCATGCAAATTTACCATCAAAAAAGATTTCAGTTCAGTTATGCATGTTGAAGATGATGGAGAAATAAGACGCGATTTTCATGACTAGTGCCTACTGACTAGGCTCATTTTCACCTTGAAGGGTACGTCAATAAGCAGAATTGTCGGTGCTAGGCTGACGTTGATCTACACTCTAAAGGAATAAACCAGCAACATCTCCAAGGTAACAAGGTGATCGTTTTATTTATTCATATTGTTCACAATGACCATACAATATTTAACCTATCAAATCCTACATGGGGAGTCAATATATTATGAGAAAACAATAGCATAGAATAAAATCTAAAGAATAGACAAATGAATAGGTGAGGATGTTTCCTTGTTTGAATAGTTGTCTTCAGCTATCTGTTTTTTGGCGTTAAATATAGTTCTAAAAGTATTTTTTTTCTTCACGAATATATCTTTCCTGGCATATTTCCTCGAGATAATATTCCGCATGAGATAGCAGAAGTATGCAATCTTTGCGGCCTGTTCACCGTCCAATTGTCTTGTTCTTCTCATAATAAAGATTCCTTTTGATGATTTATTACCCAGTTCGTTCAAGTGGTGTGTGAACTTGAGGTCTGACTGGAATAGAACCCCCAGGACTTGAAGCAAGTGATTACTGGAGCTTTCGTCGCAAAAAAATAGATTGCGTCTTCCCATATTTGCATTGAACCTCTGTTGAGCTTTTACCAAGGTAATTTTACTTTTAACCTCCAGTTGTTCGTCATCATCAGCAACATCCATAAAGCTGGCATCGAGAAGACCACTTAAAATGCTATTAGTTTTCCCATTTAACCGACATCGTAGCATCAATAATAACGGAGTTAGCAATGGTGCCCACTTAATTTGAAACACCCTGTGTACGAATTACCTAATGAAGAATTCTCTCGAACAGAATGGCACTGATTCAATGTGGTTTCATCAAGATGGGGCAACTGATATCTATGCAAGCTGTACGCCCTCTGTTCTCAGAGCATCTGATTTCACGTAACAGCGATGGGAAATGGACCCCTTGATTGCCGGAACTCGCAGTGATTGATTTGTTTTTATGGGGTCATTTAAAAGCAAAAATATACACCAATATACCCCGGATCCTTCAGGAGTTGACAGAAATTCGATACATTCCAACCGATATGCTTGAGCGAGCTATGCTAATCGTGGAGGACCTACTCCAAGAATGCACCCCTCAAGAAGGTGATGGATATAATATTTCATGAACAACAAAATTTGTTTCCTTCGACTTTTTTATTGTGATTGAACATTTTGAAATTGATTTCAACCCAATGTCTTCAAAATTGATGATTTGGCGACTATTTAAAATCCACCCGGCTTATCTGCGCCACCCTGTAATTCAACCTCTGCTGTAGAAAAATTCGTCTCTACTTTCGAAATTGATCACTTCTAACCATTGTTGTAACATTGTAGTTGCAGCATAGTTCGAATAAAACTTATCAAGCCAATTTTCTGCTTGCACACTTCAAAACAAAAACTATGTTTCACCAATAAACTCTTTTTTATCCATTTTCAAACAATTACATAGTAGCGTCATATAATCTTCAATATTTCGATCCAGACTTAACTCTATGTTCCGAATTTTGACACACATCTTTTGAAGCTTGATACTAACAAGAAAAAAGTGGTATGGTATTGGCGATACCATCTGTGCGCCAGACCCAGGATTTATTGAGTGATGTGTTAATTCAACAACTAACTAATACTCTCAACTTACTTGAATAAACTCTAATTACTTCATTTCTTCTTACAAACCCTTCTACAATCCCCATTTCTTCTGTTTTAATCCAGAATATGTAAGCTTTTTCTTTTTCTTCAGTTGTTCGCAAAATTTCTTCTATAAGGATCAAATTAAGAGCTATAACTCTTCTCTTTAGGTGGAAAGAAAGGTTATTGTATGCTAGTTGTTGCGAAATCAGAACAACGTAAAAGAGGTAGAAGGATAAGTAATTTTTTAGGTAAGCAACTGATAGTTGAGTGGTTGTGGTTCTTTCACTCCAAGAGTACAAATCTAAGATCAGTACCGATATGGAAATGACGTATACTGTAAAACTGAAGATTAGAGAGTAGAATCTGTCCCATTTCAGAGTTGGAGTGCTTTCATCCAGGAGGTTATTCATCTTGAAAAAGAAAATTGATGATATTTAGATACAGAAAATTTAATATGTGAATTCTTCATTGTAATAAATAGGTACCTACTTTATCAAATGATCGTATGATATCAAAAAGAGCTTCTATTTTTAGTGGCCCCAGAATAATGCCAGTAAAAACACTCAAGATAACTCCACCAATGTCTGCCAAGGTAACATAGATATCGTTCTTGTTTTTCACCCTGAAGGAATACTCAGACGTTGCATCTGTCCAAAGACCATAAAAGGCCCAAGCAGCTGTACAATTGATGTTGAATTGATAAAATCATTGAAAACAATCTTTCTTTGTTATTAAAATTTCTAGGCACATATCTAATACATTTGTTAATCTCAATCAGCATTGACCTCCGAATATTTTCTTGATTAAATTACTTAAGATACTTGATTCAGTGACTTCATGTCGTTTCTAAGGAAATATCACCATTTCATTATACAGGGTGGCCATTTGAAAACGAAACAGACGAGATTACAGACGAATTGAAGTTTTTCGATAGAATTGCTCGGACAGGTCGATTTCTGTTTCGAGGGGGACAACTTAAGATGTAGGTTACGGACGCATAGCGCTTCAACCCTTGCTACTACAACCCTCTCCCCCAAATTTTGAATAGGGAAGATAGGGTGAGTGATACCTCATTTGAAAGGTATTTTTATACTGATTTCAGCACAGTAATTGTTTTTTCATTTTATGCATTAGTTCTCAAAATATTCTTAACTAAGTATTTGAAAATGAAGTGGTGTTTTCATGGCACTTGTAGTGTTTTGTGAAAAATCAACATTTTGAGCTTCAAAAGAACGATGACTGTGGCTTCCTTCCTAACTAACTAACGCATGAATATTTCGAGAACTAATGCATAAAATGAAAAAACAATTACTGTGCTGAAATCAGTATAAAAATACCTTTAAATTGAGGTATCACTCACCCCATCTCCCCTATTCAAAAATTGGGGGTGGGGGTTGTAGCAGCAAGGGTTGAAGCGCTATGCGTCCGTAACCTACATCTTAAGTTGTCCCCCTCGAAACAGAAATCGACCTGTCCGAGCATTTCTATCGAAAAACTTTATTTCGTCTGTAATCTCGTCTGTTTCGTTTTCAAATGGCCACCCTGTATACAATTTAAATTTTTTTTAAGTTTACATGGAAATATGGGCATTTTAAAATAATGACAACTAAGGAAGAAGTTGAAAATACCGGCAAGCCCGAATAAAATACTATCAGCTAACGTCATGGAATAGCCTCTA
This sequence comes from Harmonia axyridis, assembly GCF_914767665.1. Taxonomy (NCBI): domain Eukaryota; kingdom Metazoa; phylum Arthropoda; class Insecta; order Coleoptera; family Coccinellidae; genus Harmonia; species Harmonia axyridis. The sequence goes on from NC_059503.1 coordinate 29,638,132, forward strand.
GGGGAATCTTCGACGATTCACATGACTGGATAGGGAATAGACTTTGAATTGGTCACTTCTTTCGACAACTAAAATCAGTGTGACCTCTCTAAGATGTCTAGAAAGCCTGGTGTTTCTACTTTCACCTGAAAAACTTTGGGACAAAACGGGAGATTTATACCTACACCATTTTGAGATATCACTAGTTTCAAATGGTGCATACATCGTTTATATTATTAAAATTTTTTTTGATTCTCGACTCTTGTGTTCTTTGAGTATGGAAATAGTATATTGTGCAACAAGTGGGGAAAGTCTAACTTTTCTCGCGAGTGTGGAAGATTGCGGCACGAGCCTGAAAGGCGAGTGCCGCAAACACACGAGCGAGAAAAGGACTTTCTCCACATGTTGCACACTATATTTTTCCTACAACTGCACAAATTTCAATGATTCAAGTAATGGACTTGATTCAAATCAAAATGGCCTTCGTTGACAGTATGTGCTAATTTATTGCGTGTCCATAGGAACGACTCAAAATCCCAATTTCATTGGTCTACCAAGCGAGGTGTGGGCAAAGTGCCGTGGGGAATAATATTTCTCTAATTCTGTGGTTATTCCGTTCATTCTTCCACATCTTGTAGAACAAAATCGTGCGAGAATATATCAGAAACGCACAGTTTTCATGGTTATATTTTATTATTATATGTTGGTACTCCGAACTTTTCGCCACGGCTTTATCTGTCAATTCATCAATTTAAAGAAATCAGTTCTGTCAACCAACATTTTTCAATGCAAAAATCACTAAAATATATTTATGGAAATATTTCATTAATTTCAATGAAAATGCAATGAATTAGAGAAAATAAAGTATAATACTCGTACAGAAGGCTCATTCTACCACTCGTTCATTCCAAAACTCGCCACTTCGTGGCTCGTTTTTGAATTTTGAACTCGTGGAAGAATATCAATGCCTTCTGCACTTGTATTATAAATAACTATTCCAACAGTATGAGCAAAACATAGTTTTGAAATTGAGTAAGCTGTGAAGAATACGCTACTTTTCATAGCAGCTGTAAGAAAACATAGTTTTGAAATTGAGTAAGCTGTGTAGAATACGCTACTTTCCATAGCAGTTGTAGGAAAAATAATATTTTATATTCTATGCTCGTGACAGAGGAGCCTTTAAGATGCAAGCTAGTGGTGGACGACAAACCTATAGAGCAGGTTATGGTATACAATTACCTATGAGTAGAGATATCCTCCAGCCAGGACAGAACAAGAGAAGGGGGAGCCAGGTGAACAAGGCGAATAAAATCTCTGGATGCTTAGCAGATGTTATGAAACAACAAGCATATGAGCATGGCAGCAAAGGTGGGAGTCTACAAATCCTGTATTACATCAATATCGGGATACACGCTGAGAGATCGTGTACGTAACTTCAAGATACTCGAAGAATAGATGGGGACGAATGCGAAGAAGAGCATGTGGAACGAACACGTAGGAAGAATGTCCTATAAAAGGGCGGCGAGATTCGCGAGAGATGGCATCCCGGAAACCATGAGGCCATTTTGTAGACCACCTAAAAGATGGAGAGAGTTTTGGATATCAATGAAATTAACGACTAGGTTGGAAAAACAGGCTGAAAGCCTGAGGAAGAAGAGGAAGAAGAAGAAGCTCGTGACAATCATCTATAGGTACTCTGAATTGACCGATAGCCGTCTGTCATTATATTCCAATAATTTCATTATTAATTCGATATGAACCGAATTGTGATTTCTTGTGGAAGTTTGCAGTTTCTCAAATCAATATTTTATTTTAAACACCGATAGACATATAGTGCAAATTCGAACAATTATAAAGAGCAGTACCTTACAGAACTCTGTTAAGTTCTAGCTACAGAAACAGGTGAACTATTTCAATAAGTTCGAAACAAAATCTAATCAATGCATTTATCAGGATTTCTAGGCATCTTAGACCTGTAGAATGGGCTATGCGTATGCTTTATCAAATGTTTCATGACCCTCAGCAGATGATCGGATCATAAAATGCTGATACTACTCTATTATTTTGAACAAAATATAATCAGTGACTCATTAGTATTTTTAGATATCTCAATGGACTTGTTTAGTGAAGTTGATAATACTATATTTGACACGATAGAATTAAAATATAGAGCAAAACTGATAAATCAGTGAAAAAAATTTGAAAATCCATCAATAAATGACTGAGAAATAGATTATTTAAATTTACGTATTTTAGCGCGGAACTTCTTTGGTCTCCAACTCGTCTGTGACGTCACGGCACTTGCCTGTGATCGCTACACCATAAATTACGTTTATAGTTGTACAGTGTAGTTTAACTCGAGTTTTGTTTTTATGTCACCATAATGGAAGAAGGCTTCGTGAAAGGACAAAGTGACAATTTGCCTAAAATAGATATATTCGCAGTGATGGAGTTTTTTTCTTCAAATCCATCTTATGTCAATGCTGAAATAAAAGGAGTTAAACTTTTAAAGTAAGTATCTACTTTTGAGTTTGCTTCATCATGGTTCAACTCATAACGATGATTTATTTAAAAAACGTTTCATAAACAGTTTGTAGTTGAGTACTGGTTGTTGAAGTCTATCATTGGCAAAACATATTTATGTGAGGAGTAAAAAGTAAAAAGAGAAAAAGTAATTTATATGTATGTATAAAGTAAATTATTTCAGCCATTGTGTAACGAACAAAACACGACACGAACGGCACAAGTGATTGTACCATCAATGAATTCGTAAGCCCTCTGCGAATACCAGTCGCCTCGTGTAAGTGGCTTGACGTCACACACTAGACGCTGCGTACTATGAAATTATTCTTCCAAGCGCAACTTCAAAGTCCCATAACTTTTTCATTTCTAGAGATATTTCAATGATTCTTCCACATTTTTGTTTCATTCTACTTAAATTTTTAGAATTAATCCTCAACAAAAAAATGAAATTTAGTCCATTTCAATGTCTGAAACACGGGTATGCTGGTACCCTTGAAAAGTGGCGACTTTTGAAGGGTCCAGTCTTCTTGAATTTTGAAGGTATTGGTCCCTTTTCACTTGATTTTCGCATCGTTTCTTATAGCACTCGAGTCGTCTTTCTGTCAATGTCGTTCTGAGGTTAGATCAAAAGTCGATCAACTTTCGACAAAAAAAATGAAAGTTTTATAATAATGCCGTTGATTTGTCAATTTTTTGTAGAGCGCCACCTTACGGAAGAAAAGAGAAAAGGAACCTATGCTGAGCCTAGTCGCAAGAATCATTTAAAAGAAAATCTAATTAGTGAACACACCACACATCAGTATTTTAGATATCTTAGTTTCAATCATCATTCTCATTCATAACAAAGAAATAATAATATTCTTGGATGTTAGAATATTATATTATCCACGAATGATGTAAGCTGAGCCATGCATTAGGAAGTTCATGGCCTACCTTGAGGTCGTTTTTTGCTAATATCCAATGTTGAATTCGTTTGTTATTATATTTCCTTACCAAGAAGTACGGCAATGATAAAGCTGTAGATTATGTACGTATTAGATTTCTTTAAGGTACATCTGCCATTTTGGAAGCTGTAAGTAAGAGGAGCCAGACCCATATATTTCATGAAAATAACAGTAGGTTTTAAATAAGCAAATACGTTTTCCGAAACAACCAATTCTTTCATTTCGAAATGTTTGATTGATGCGATAGAAACAGATTGATCGATGTTACCGAACGTGTTCAATAATAAATAAGGAGTTTATTCAGCTCGAAAACCAATGTTTTACCAGAATACAAAACAATCTAGGTCACTAATTATGATTGAATATGTTTACTCTCGATAATCACGATTATTAATTGATGATCAAGTTGATATCTGAAATTGAGAAGGGTATTTTTAACTAATCCTGCTCAATAAGGAATTGAATAAAAATAAATGCATCAGTAACAAGGAGTGGACAAATTGTCTTCCAAGAATTGAATTTTTTTTATTCCTTTATTCAATTTCAAATCGCCACTGCTCTTGATTCCGTAATTCTAAATTTACTCTGCTTCATCTAACTTACTTAAGTAATTTTGACCTTATAACGTGGCAAATTCACTGAATTCTGACTCATGACTTCAGAAATAAAGAAACTAGTTCGATCTTTAAAAACAAGACCAAATTTTGTCAAAGCTTCGCATTTTTCTTCATTTTCTCTGGAGAAATGATTAAAGTTGATTTTTATGAACCAGAAATATGCTTGAATATCTAATTTGTTTTAAACAAACTCCACAATCATTTTTAAAACTAAACCCAAAATAACCTGTCTCCTATTTACTAATGTCTTTTCCGAAGGTCACCACCAGATGTCTCAAATTCCGAATTATGCACACCGCCTGAAGGCTTTGTTATGACGAAAATATACCAACTGACAAAGAAACAGCCAGAAGGAGCTTTTTAAATTTTATTTTATTTTTTTGGTAAAGTATAGATAGTATAGCATGATTGAATTTGGAGAAAAAAATCGTGACGGTTTTTTCATGTAAACAATTTTTGTTAATTAATATCGTCAAATTTTCAAATTTGATAACAAACCAGCTGTTCGAGGAGATCCAAAGTAGATATTTAGTTGTTGTTAAAATGCCTAGAGCAAGTGTACGCGGAATTTAATCGCCAGCTAAGTGAATTTGAAAGGGGTCGAACTATTGGTCTACGAGAGGCGGGATTCTCATTTCGAGAAATCGCTAATCATACGAAGAGAAATCTTGTGGATTGGTTAGAGGAATAGCCATCCTGTAACTGCCCGAATGGTTTACCTCAGGAAAAGGTCTTTTGGACTGCAGCATTATCGACCCCATCTTGTGTTACCTCTGACGGTTGAGCATCGCCGGCAACGATTACAGTGGTGCAGAGAACGCCAACATTGGAATATGGAATGTCATCAGGTCGTCTTTTCTGATGAATCTCCATTCTCCTTGGGTGCACATGATGGCGGAAGAAGCGTTAGACGACGTCAGGGAGAAAGACGTGAACGTGATGTTGAGCGTCATGTACATCGGACAATAGGTGATATGGTATGGGGTGCTGTTGCACATGCAAGTAGGACACCTTTAGTCTTCATTGGAGGTAACATGACAGCACTGCGTTATCTTCAAGAAATAGTGAAGCCATATGTTCTCCCTCACCTTAACCGCCCAGATCCCCCGATCTTTCGCCCATAGTTCATGTTTGGAACATCATTGGTAGAAGGCTTGGAAATTTACTCCAGCCCACGGACTTCGGCGGCTTTGAGACATGAAGTAGCTTGGGATAGTATTCCTCAAGAAGAGATAGATCATCTTATTGCATCAATGCCAAGACGTGTTAGGGAGTGTATAGATAATCGCGGTGAACAAACACATTAACAAATTTATTGGAAAAATTGTAAATCCTTCGTTTTTTTCTTCATATTTCAATCATTTACTCCTTGCTATACTATCCATGTTTGTAGGCTTGGTTAATCGATCGTCTAGAGGTATGATTCGATTACCTGGCCTTTCGTCTTTATTTCCGCGACTTTGTTGGATTTGCAATAATTCAACTCTTTTGAATTATTTACATCTATTTACAAAGCCACACTTATACAGTACAAACTCAGTATTGAGAAGATCTTAATTACGTTTTAATTACAAGTTTCTCACTACGGTACTGAATTTCGTCTTTAACTCGAGTGTTAATTACTCGAAACGTCTTCGATTATCACGTCTTCGTCGTACCTCAAGTTTTCGGTCGTCTCGTTTCTAACTTGTTCGCGACTCGTCTTAATCTAGTCCGCGAACCGTCTTTTCGTCTTACGTCTTAAGTTGACCGACCGAACTTGACTCGTCTTCGGCTTAAGTTGAACTGTACCCGTCTTCGGCTTAATTTGAACTGTGTCTCCGCCGATTGGAACTACCCTGTCTCGAATATCGACCTCCCTTCTTTCGGCTTGACCACACCCTTAGGCGAAAGTACCATCCCCTAGTCCAATAAGAGCTTTGCCGTACCGCCCACGAAGATCTTCGCGGATTCCTGGAAATCGAATATTCCCGAAGGACTAGAACCTGATACACAGATGTGACACATCTGGTACGACCGTATTGTCTTCGAACTTCCTCAACCCCCTAATAAATCTCTTCAAGATTTACCACTCCATGACATATCTTCGACACCTCGAAGAATTACACATCCTTTTCACATTATATGTACAATAACAATTCGTTCCCTGTAAATTCATTGAAACTGTCTTGCCCTCGACACTAGAAGAAACAAATAGGTCTCCAAGCATCCGGTTGACCATCGCAATTATTTACGGGGAACAATAACTGGATCCTACATGTTTAACAAAAAAAAAAAAAAAAATTAATTTAAACAGCTCCTTCTGTGTGTTGCAGTTTCTTTGTTAGTTAACAAGCTGTTTGGTGACTGAGCGATATCTGTTCGACAAAAACTTTTTAGAACGAATCAAATCCAAAAGATTTCATGAGAATTCGTGATCCTATTGAACTGTTTTATGGTTCGATTGAATCACAGAAAGGCTTTTGGTCATACGAGCACAAATGAATCTCTTCTTAAGAGGGGTTTATACCACGTGGTTTTTTCATGATCTGCCAATGTTTAACTACTGCTTCCTCCCCAGCGCTTTTGAGATTCCACCACTTTTCAGGGAGAGTGAAGCAAATTTGAACATTTCTCTGATTTACCGTCCTTTTCTATCCAATAACATAATTCAAAATACGTTTTTACGTCTTCATTTTCAATTATAGAAAAATCGTTTATTCAATATTTGACAAGACTTTTTGTTTAATATTTTATGTAAAAATTCATAAAGAAATGAAAGTTATTTCATGCATATTATTATTCTTCAATGAAAAATTTATCTAATTAATTTTTTCCATTGAATAAATAAGGACTTCAAGGCCCTAGGGCGGGGGGGTTCAAGGGGGCATGACCCCCCAAAAAGGAACCACCTAAAACTTAATATGCGTTTCAAGCAGAAAAGGTACAAAATGATCCCATCAAAAAACTTGAAGCTCATAACGGCAACCCTCCCCCCCAAATTTAAGGCTAGGGCCGCCCTTGAAGGACTTTCCGCAATGACGTACTCTGTAAAATGAATAATGGTGAAAACCTAATATAGATCGATGGTCTCAAGCGTAAAATAAAACGTACTGATTTTTGAACTAATCGCTGAAGCGACCACTCTTAATATATTATTTTCAATAATATCGTTAACCGTCGTTCATTATTTCTATCTAATAGATATCTCATTTCTGAATATAGATATAAATTTGAAGAAGTTGGAGCAGAATGATTTATTTAATTTCAGACATAAAAAAAATCTTACACAATTTCTTATATGGATATTTATTTTACCTCAATAGCTTTCATTCCTATTCAGAAATGAATGAATCGAACAGGACCTGTCAATTATTCTATACCTACATCTAACATATTCCTTATGTGTTTGCACACTTATGTTGATATTGCCTTAGAAGGGCACTCCGAAATTCGGCCATTCAAAAGGCGATTTTATTATCCTTCAATAATACATGAAAGGTTTTTCTTGACGCTTCTTCTCATAGTTCATCATCATGAATCAGAAACTTTGTAGAATTGTAAAATATGGTCGATTAATGGGAGTATTTCCTTTTAAATTTTACGTTTATTCAAATAAGATTCGTTTGAGTTATTCCAAACTATTCATCATTTATAGCACAGGAATTCTCATATTATCAGGTGAGTGGAGCATTATTCTTTTAATATATTCAATATTCCATTTTTTTTGGTGCAGTTGTTACAGGTATTTGGTGCCCACAAAGTGTACCGATGGTTATCAAACTTTTCTATCAGACGAGTAATGTTATTGCTGCAGCATCCCATATTTTGATTTTGTCTTTCAAAAAGGACCATTTAGAATGTTTCATCAATAAAATAGAGAAGGTTTAATTTGAATAATAAATATTTTGCGCGCTTGTTCTATGAGGGAGCTCACCCAAATTGTAGAATTTTGAGATAAAACCAATTTAAATTATTTGACCATCCGTGATCACGATATTAAGAACATAGCAGGAGTTAACTGGTATATGGAGGCGAGAAACCGCGACAGATGGCAGGGCTGCCACCAGACTTTTGGCGCCCCGGCAAAATAAAATTTCGCCGCCCTAATTCCCTAATTGTCTACCTTCATTGAATGCTATCAAATTGATATGTTTTGCTATTTTCCAGAGAAACAATTATTTTTAGCAGTTGAGGACACAATAGAATTAGGTACATTCATTACTAAATATTTTTCGATTTAATGAGTCACATATACAGGTTGTTCCACCATTTACGTGAAGTCTTATCATAGTACTAGGGCTAAAATTTTCGAATTTTTTTTCGACACAGTAACATTAGGTTCCATTAGATCTACATTCTCAAATTGTTGGGAAATACTGCTTAAAACCATTTTTGAGATATTTAGAAACTTCATAAAATGAAGAATTTTAGGAAAAACCTAATAACTCCGAAATGAATTTATTTGAATGAGATTTTGAAAGTGAATACTAGAAGAATGGAGGTGAGTACTTGATAGTCATTGAGAACTGTACCGACTGTTCGTGAAGAGACAATTCATTGATGACTTATTCAACTTTTAATACTGGGCATCCTCAAAATTTGCTACTAAAAATAGAATACATGGTCATTTGGAAAAAGCCCTATATCAACTTTTGAAATCGCCAAAAAAATAATACTTACGTTGTCACGAAAACAGAAAAACCCTGTAGAACCTACGAATTTACACATGACTGTTGGTTATATGGAAGAATAATTCAGATAGTCGAAATATTCGGGTGATTTCTTAATGCCAATGAGCGAATGAACAAGCGCACAAAAGTTCCAGGCCCAATACTTTATTTAGTTTTGATTCTAAACTTTTTTCTTCTTTTTGAGGTCGATAAACTTATTGGAAATAAATTCGTAGTTGAACGAAAAAATTGGGCAAGGATAGAAATCTGCATTTTTGCCTTTATTTTTCCCTTGATGATTCTCGATATAATACTTAACCATAAGGAAGGAGAAACTTACAATGAGTTGAACTATTTCATATCGAGAGTATTGTTTTTCTATGTCGATACAGCGATCATCCTGAATTATAAAAGTTGTGTGGAAGTGATCAAGGCCGAAATAATGAATTTTCGTAAAGATTTAATGAATGTTTTCGTTGAAATGGAAAAAATATATAACTTTGTTACAATTCCCAAGAAAACGTCGAAACCAGATAAGGATCACGCCTCCAACAAGGAAAAATGTAAGATAAAACACTAATTCTGAAGGAGTTGATTTCTGAATAACCTGAAGTTTCTAGTAAACCTTGATTTTTCTTGTATGGTGCAGACCTACACTACTATTTTTGAAGCTACTGAAGCTCTTAACAGCTGTTATAATATACCTATATTGGTAAGAATTATTAAAAATCATATCTCTATCGCTATCATGAACTATCTATTGCAGATTTCTTCGATAATATGTATGACAAACATCATCATGATACCATTTGTGCTTTATTTGAAGATGACAGAATCTCATGGGTATTCAGGACTCTTACCAGGTTTAAATTGGCTCATTGGATACAGCTTGAAAATCTTGATGATAGTGGAGCCTTGTCATTCCTGCCAGAATCAAGTAAAAGTTGAACATAAGAATTGATCTGAGTTTCATTGAGCTATTTTGCAGGGTAGAGACTTGGCTCAACTTCTGATCATATATTCATGTAAAACGAATTCAAGACAAGCAAATCAGGTCAGGAAATATTTATTTGAGCAAGCAACTATTGAATTTGATGATTTTTAGCTCAAGAAGTTTAATGTGTTGATGAATGAATCACCAATTCAATTTCATATAGGAGGTATTGTAAATATAACAAGATCTTTATTACCTGCAGTGAGTTCATTTTTATAATTTTTGAAAATAAAATCAATTCCTTCTTTTTTAGATCCTATCTGGGTTCACAACTTACCTAGTCATCTTATTCCAAATAAAAAATGATATTTGTTGAAATAAAACCATGTGGATATATATTGTGACATTCACGTATTTAACATTGTTCTCAAAGAATATTCTGATGAAGTGTTATTTCAATTAAATTATTAGGTACTTTATTAGGCTATTTTAACATATGTTGTTTGTGCTTTATAAGTATTATGCAATGAGAAGAGATTTTAATTATAACGTTTTGATGTCTTGAAGTATTTTCTTGTATTTAAGGATTCAGCTGGATCATAATAACAAGATATGTAGTCACTGCGCTTGCAATCTGAAATCAAAGAATTTAGGTAGAAGGAATAGAAATAACAATAAACCACTTACTGAAGCAAGAACAGGCCTTCTTATAGTGACAATTCCACATGAATTGAAATTCAATATACACAGCTGACCTTGTAAAGCTAAAATCTCAAGCTGAAATAAAAAATGAACATTTTAATATATATTAATCTGCAACTTTACTCGTTTACGGGTCTACCTTTTGTTTGACCTCTTTATTTTCAACTTTGCTCAACAGGTGCACAACCAATGGGTTCGTCTTCTCATACTGTAACAAAATGTGTGAAATTCTAATCTACGATTACACATGAAATTAGAGACCTCTTCTAGACATCTGTGAGTTGGTTCTACGATGATAAACAGCCTTCCAATGTGAACAGAAATCCAAAGGATTTGGAGGCATATAAAGAGAGGCCTATAATTATTTCCAGTAATGAACAGAAATGGTGTTATGACGAGATGCAGAAGACAGCTGGTCATTATAAACTGAAACGAAGAAAGTTTGGAAATTCAACGACGAAGTTTCTTTTTCAAGTTGAATCTCCCAATACAGACGACAAAACTACCCTCAAAAACGCCATTATATCAGAAATGTGGGAAACACAAACGTGAAGTAAGGAGTTTTTGAGCGCTCGTTGATTCATGCGCAAATTGCACTCTTGAAGATCTTATATTTATAAGAAGTGATTCAAAATTCAGTATCAAGATTTCAGAGATGTATTTTTCAGGTCAAAATAACATTTTTTTTCATAAACATGTGTCCGCAGATCGCATCGTTACCGAACTACAGAGCGTTGAAGTTTTTTCTTTATAGCTCTTTCATCCATTATGCCGAGTGATAGTAACAAGCTACAGGGAGATGTTTTTTCAGGGGTTAAGCCCTTTTTCGCTCGATATACATTTTTGTAGTACGCCGATGGTGGATTCATATGAATTTATTCTATATTTAGTGAATACATTAACTAAATCAATAGATTTTTTGTCTCTTATAGTTTGTACGCATCTGTGATCTTCAACGAGACAAAGTGGAATTATTTTTTGTAGTTCCTAACATTTAATTAAAATTTTTGACCAAGGATATGAATCTAACACAATGATGAAAAGAAATCCATTTGTGATCTATATTACAAGTTTCCTTCAAAATTAACTAAAAACAAGAAACCTAAACGAACCAATATCTTAAATTCGATCTCAATATTAAAAAAAATGAAAGAGCTAGGTATGTAAAAACATTGAAAAACTTTGAAACATTACTCTGTAGTTCGGTAATGAAGCGTTTTCGGACACATGTTTATGGAAAAAAAAAATCTTATTTCGACCTGAAAAATACGCCCGTTGAAATCTTGATACTGAATTTTGAATCACCTTGTATGCGGGTATATGTGGTCTCCAAGGGTGCAATTGGTGCATCATTAGATTCTGAGTTCACGTCAGTGCTTTCTGTATTTTTTTTTTGATATTCTATGGTTCTGACGAATGATATGATATTTTGCCTGCGGCTTGGATTGGTTATTTTATAATATATAGGGTGATCCAGATTTTAGTTCCGTAACTTTGGTATTGGATAGATAAATTTTTTTTCTGGAAAAAAATTCATATAAACATATATCCTAACAAGATTCGTTTTCGAGATGCAGGGTTGTAAAATTTGAAAAGTTTATAATTTCGTACGAAGCTTGAAATTCAAATCTCAACCTGATTGGATCTGTAATCACTGGAGTATTGGGTATTTCTTTTCCAATTTTTTTCCTGAATTTTCTATTATTCGGTTGATGGGTGCAGCTAGAAATTTGACATGGAACAAAATCCTTATTGAAATTACAACGAGCTTTGAAATTAGTTCTTTTCTGGAAACGATTTGTTCGTTGAGGACAATATTTTTGAAAACATGTTAATATTATCTACAAAAAGCTAAATTGCGATGCGGATAATTAGAATTGAAAATTGTTTTACTTACCAAGAGAGGATATCCAAAACAATCATTGATGTAGTTGACAGAAGTAAAGATTTCTGCATGTACCCTGATGAAATTGCTAATTTTTTGAGGCGTGAGCTCTATTTGAATTGAATTGAGGAATATAAGTCTGAGATGTAGTCATTTTTCTTCGAATCTTACCATTAATAGTAGAGTAGGTTTTTCCTGTCAATATATAATTCTCCAAGACATCTCCTTCACTTCCTATCAGCAATTTAGAATCAGGAGTTTTTTTAACATCCGTTTTTTGCAGGAACACATCAGGCTTCCTGTTGATCTCTTGTTGTATTGCAGAGTTCAGACCAATAATACGTTTTTTCACGTAATAGGTGAAATTACAGTATGAAAGCTCTTGGCTCATGACAGCCAAATACATTATATAAAAGGGGAAATAGTATTTAAAGTATCTTGCACCATCTTCTTTACGTTTGAATCTATCCATCCAAGAGTAAATATCTAAGGTGAATACTAGAAGGAATATAGTGTAAACTGTTAAGGCTATAGTCAGTACAACCCTTTTTTCTTTCTTGAGCTGGTTTTTCGATTCGTTCATGATTGAATTTATCTACATATAGATGAAACAATTTTTGGACACTAAAAAGAATTGGTGTGCTTTGTCAACTTACCTTATGGAAACATTGTAATAAATTAAGAAGCTGATTTAGCTTATATGGGCTCACCAATATACCAAATAGAACACTACACACTATGATTCCTATATCAGAAATCACTACCAACTTATTGTTGGGTAGATTCATTCGTAGAGAATTTTCAGAGACTGCATCATTGACGAGTCCTAGTACAGTTACAAAACCTGTTGAATATTTTGAATTGATATAGGTATCGATCATTTACACCAAACTCACTCAAAATAATGCCAAATGCATAGCTATAAAATATGTATTTTTTGGATCTCTCTACCACATAATATTTCTTAATTTGATGATAAGATATCGGTGCCAAACCAAACACTCTCATGAAGAAAATTGTCGGTTTCAAATATTCGAAAACAGGAGCAGAAATAATAATCTTTGAATCCACCATATTCAAAGATGTATTCAAGCGTGGAAAACAAATACTCGTACAATACTAATGAGTTCAAATGCATGCTTCGATATTCTTTATAAACGGCGCCAATGTGAAAAACAAACTAAAATATTCAGATATTCAGGGCAAATAACCACACATCTATTTTATTTTGATGGATAGGGTTGAATATGTTGTACAGGATGATGAAAGAAAAAATAATTTTCCAATGAATTCATGTTTGATATAATGTATAAATAGGTTAATTGTTGTTGAAATGCATATATCTTGCTCATATCGCGTGTTGGTGAAGCTTCTATTTCTTGAGCTGTACGAGTATGACAAGGTATGTAGTTACAGCACCCATTACCTGAAAAAATTTCAATGAAGTTTTATTCTTTCATTTCAAACAATTGAAAATATGGAATGAGAAAAAACCTGTTTTATGAAATATTAATTGGAAGCTATTTCAATATTGATCTTTCGTATTTTCATTTTCAATAAAACCATTATAAATTCGTATACCTATCGTAATGCCTAGAAGTTTAATTGGAAATGAAGCATATTACGCACATCTAGAAAAAGTTACGTGGAGTGAATAATTCTAAAAGTGCATATTTGTCTTGAAACTCGAGTTGTACTTTTTCTACGACCGCAATTACATCTTACGCAAATCCAAAAACTGGTTGAAAATCGCGACACAATTACGAAATGTCAAAAAGTTATTGGCTACGTGGGCTGATATTAATTCGTTTCCGTGGCAACTACTGAAGGTTTTATCTTATTGGTTATTCGCCGATGCGAGTTACTTTTCAGATGCTACCCTATTGGTTGTTGATCGTGCTGTTTAATTGTTTACGGTAAAGTAAATCGCACAGACTGTTTCGTGCAGCAGTGAATAAGGTCACAATAGCCAGAATGGTATCCAATATCCGATAACGGTTTGACACTATCAAGAAGAAGAAATCGCAGTTTTACGTCACACAGTGCTTAAATAGACAGTTTTAAAGTTGGCGAGTTGTACGATTTTCGCCATTTTTTGTAGGGGCAGTAGAAAAAGATACAGTACACAACTCGGGTTGTAGGACAATAATGCACTACTGAAATTACGCACTCGCCGCAGCTTTTTTAGTTTTTCTTGTCGTGCCTCTTGTTATGTAAAATAGTCTATGATATGACCCAAGTTCTATGATCTTATGAATTACAAATATGTATGACGTCACCAGTTCAAATAACCGCTAAATAGAAATGAAACAGAAAACAAATTTTTACTTTGAAAGCATATTTGAATAATGATATCATTCGAATCACACGCGGCTTAAAGTCTCAAACACATTTGCAGGTTTTCTCAGACGTTTTCCATCACACTCCGCAGCGTGTTGACAATTTCGAGAATTTCCTACTGAATTGCTGTTTTGGTGTCTTCAAAGGTTCTAAATTGATATTTGGAAACCTCACAAAAAAAGTTAAACTGGCTTAAATCTAAGAAATTGAGTGAGATTACTTAAACCAGATTACTTTTCCCGAAACTATTGCGTTAAGGTGCAGTAAACTATAGCCCCATCTTGCTGGTCCAAAAGCTCTCTGAATGATGTTTTTATTTTCAACTATAATATTTGGAATCGTTCAAGGAAAAATATTAACCTCCTGAATTTTTAACTGTTTATTTTTTGGAATGTGTAAAATTCAAAAATCGAATTAAAAAAAAGTTCGTACGTTGCCGAGAGCTTTTGCAAGAGATTTGATTCAAAATTATTTTGCTCTATTTCATTAAACAATGCATTTTTGAAGTAAAAATTCATGGAAATAATATTGCAAATTCATTTCTCGAAAACCAACATATTATCATGATATTGAAATTATACAGACTGTTCTCAAATTCGAGGTACAATCGAAAATGAAGAAAAAAAGTTCGATAGACAAGGGCCCGCAAAAGCTTTGTTTTCGAGATGCAGGGTGTTAACGTATAATTTTTTTTTGTTTTTTCTCATAGCAACATTCATACACCAGATGTTTAACTCAAATTTGGCTTTGATATTCCAATTTGAAGTTTGAATAATGTGACTTTCGAATGCAAATCTACAGGGTGATATTTTTTTGGAAGAGTTCCCGCTTCTTTCCGCCAGACCTTTTTCTTGGTGGAACACTGGTAGAAAAAAGTAAAAAGAAACTGTGGTCCAGTACTACCCTTCTTCGTGTTTTGTAGTTAATTGTATCTGCTACTGATTTCGAGAAATAGATTCCAAATAGTTCCCAAGTAACCTTCAGGAAAATCCAAATTATAATAGATCCAGTTAGTAACTTTTGATGAATGAATTAATTATGAGTTTCTGTACTTATTTACCCAGAAAAGCATTATAAAGCAAAGATTAATAAAGATTCGATAATCTGGTATAATCGTCACAAAAAACACCTCGTATCTCGAAAATAAAGCGTTTGCCGATGTTTATAGGAGATCTTTTCTTAAAATTATCCAATTAGTCTCTCATTGACCTTTGTACCTCCAATTTAGGAACACTTTGTATATTTCTACGATGATACTGAATCTAATATTTCTTACCACAGTCCTAGCACTAATACTTTCGGATATCTGAATTTTTGAATTGATTATTTTTTGAACCTTCACTCAGAGCTTAATGTCTAGTCCACTGTAATTCGATTTTTCCTGATTTATTAACCGTGTTTGCTATGGATTCAGATATTCTGAGAGGAAATAATAAACAAAAGAGAAATAATCGCAGCGTTACTACCTAGTAATTTTTTTATATCTACATTATACTTCATTCTCCTCTGAATTACAAAACCATATTTACATTTGAGATAATAGCTAATTACAGTAACCATGAGCTATATTTCACGATAAAGATCATTCAAACTGAAATATAGTTCTTATAGTTGTCAACTTACTGCAGCATAGATTGTCCTTTGAAGGGATATCATATCCACAGAGTTGAATTAAATGTTCCACATTTGGTATTGCGTAGCAAACAGTTCAGTCTGAAAATTAAGTACAGGGTGTATCACCTAAGAGGGGTCTCTGGATTTTGTGGCTTATTTTTCAAGCAAAATTGAAAAGTGACTCATCAGTATGATGGTATTTTTCACGGGTTATTCAAATATTTTATTGAAAGAACTATCGAACCAAGGCATGGAAAGTTATTGAGGAAAAATCGTTTTTCCAAAAATAAATTATTTTTTTTGTGAATTTGACTGGTTTTCAGAATAAGAAGGTCTAGAGACAATTCCTCACCAATTGTATCTTCATTTAAACTTCCGGTTTTCTAGATAACGAGATTTTTTAACAAAATATACTTCATAATATCTTTTCATAATTTCTGAATGCTCAATTGAGAGCTTTGAATGAAAATTCAGGCTTTATATTTCAGTTTTTATTATATAATCGAGATTGAAAACTTCAAAATTTGACAATCAAATATTTGTAGAACCATAGACAACATGGATATATTTTGCGAATATGGAATCTGAATTTACTCAAGTTGATTTTGAATGGAATCGCTTGATATTCAGATATTCGGATCCAGAATCGATTGAGCATTCATAAAATATGAGTATATTTTGCAAGAGAAATGTTTCTGTTTTTAGCAAATCGGAAGTTCAAATGAAGAAACAATTGATGAGAAATTGTCTGTAGAGAGCCAACTATCATTTCATTTTGAAAACCAGTCAAAATTTGAAAAAAAAATATTTTTCCTCGATAACTTTGTATGTCTTGGTTCGATGGTTTTTCCAATAACATATTTGGATAGGCTGTGAAAAATACTCTCATTGTGATGGGTCACTTTTTAATATTGCTCGAAGGATAAGCCACAAAATCCAGTGACCCGTTGATGTGAACCACCTGTATGTGACTTTCGAACATTATCAACTGAATCAAAAGTTTTACCTGTTTTCTCAACTGTCCATCTTTGGCTTGTTTCATCAGTTGAATAATCAAGAACTTGGTCTTTGCATGCTACAAGAAAATATTGAAACTTTGATCAATTATTCTGTGTTCTTCAAACCTCAGAAAATACTCCATGAATTGGTTCAATCAAAAGAAACAGGTGTGTGGTTCTCAATGTCATCCATTGGTCCATAATTATGGTTGGCTCTCTAGCTATTAGGATCCAAGGGTATATAAGCATTTCAAAGATGAAATTGATCAGTATGAGCTGAAGAATATTTCGAGTCGATTTGATAGCTTTTTTGATTCAGATTAGATACTATCAAAAATTCTTAGCAGGATTGGATAATCGAAGAACTTATCGATGGAGTTGACACATAAATAAATTTGGTCGTGAACAGTAATCAAACGGTTCAGTTGTTGTAGGTGGGAATCTATAAGGAGAAAAAAAGAGATAGAGAAGAAATTTTCACTTCAATAATAACCCTTCTATCTAGTTATACATCATCTCTAGTTATACACACTATACATGGTGTCTTCAAATTAGACGTGAACCTTGGAGGACGTGTTAGTATGACTCATTTGCTGTCGTTTGAGCCCTATCTAGTGATAACCAGAAACCAAAAGTTTACGAGATATTTGAGTTCTTTTGATTTTTTAAAGATTTCTCACTCTACTTTGTTTTTGTCAATTATTTCTACGTTGACCAAAGTCCGGATCTAGCACCATCAGAATAGGCGAAGAAGCAAAATTGAGAATTGAAAGTAAATTTTTGGTGGAATGTGATAACTGAAGAATTAAGAAAGAAGGCACGTGCTTGTATAAGGAATGGCGGATTTCATTTCGAACATAATTCATGAATACATTTTTACTGAAATTATGAGTTCAAAGAAAATAAAAAATATTGAATTCATTACTTTCATTCCTTTGCTTCTTTCCCCTTTCAAAGCGAAATCTGCTAAAACAGAACTAGAGCATGCATTCTAACGAAAAAATTTTAGGAAAAAAAAAAAATTTGAACTTTTTTAAATAATTTTGTCATACATATAAATTCGAAAGTTGCTGGCAAATTTTTATGAGAAAATTCTTTTCTTCATATACCAACTTTCAAATCAAACTAATTCTTATTCAACATTGTTTCATCTTTTCCATACTTATCATATCCTTTCCTGATGAAAATGATCCAAAATTCGAATCAAACTTGGTCAACATAGAAAGAATTGAGAGAAAATGAAGTAAGATGAGAAATTTTTTAAAAACACAAGAACTAAAATATTATGGAAACTGTTGATTTTCGGTTATCAATAAATATGTCTCAATCGACAGCAAATGATCGACACCTCCTTCAAGGTTGACGTCTACATTGGAAACACCCTGTATATTCTATTTATAGCTCTCGACTAAATTTTCTCTGATTATGATTGACTAATAATTGAATAATGTGTATACACAGGCATTCCCCAAAACCTTCCTTTTGAGTTGTAAGAACAAGTGAGGTCACTTCTGTTCAAGTACAATGACTACGGTACATTGAAGCTTCGATCTCTATTCCCGGCACACCTTTTTCTTAAAGCAGAGCAATCTTAATGGACGTTCTACCTTATCCACTGCTGTTTGGAATATACCAGTCATGGACTCCTTTATCCCGATATGAAAGGGGTTAACTGACGGGAATCGGGAGTGCCTATCATCTTTCGTAGCCTTTTAGAAAGGCCTGAATGGCTGAATAGACATTTAGATGGAGATTGAGTAGTACAGTGCACCATTCACTGATGCTCGTAGAAATAATCAATTCAAAGTACAAACTTTCGACGCTGTGAAACAAGTGGTTCGAGTAGTGGAATCACGGATGGATATAACCGCAAACAAGTCACAGGGGCTGTGTTCTTGGATGTAGCCAAAGTGTTTGATAAAATATGGCACAAAGGACTGCTATACAAACTGCTTGCGGCAGGTTTCCCACTATCCATGGTCCAACTTTTAGCTTCTAACCTTCATTCTTGCAAGTTTAGAGCCAGAGTTGAAGGAGTATTGTCTTCAGAGAGGTCTCTTTCAGCCGGAGTTCCGCAAGGATCTCTGCTGTCTCCAATATTGTTCACAATATTGTATGTATCCGACAGGCTAAAAAAGGAGAAAACCTCCATGGCACTGTACGCTGACGACACCGCCATTCTTGACAGTTCTTGGTGTCCCAAAATGGCAACGAGGTACCTACAAAAAGCCATCTACAGACTTCAAACTTGGTTTGCTCGATGAAGAATTGAAGTACCTACACCCTGAGAAGAACGAAGCCGTTCTTTTCAGCCGAATGAAAAAATATCCCCAAGGACACGTCGTAATGTTCGGTAGGAGGATCGAATGGAAAAACGAGGTCAAGTATCTGGGAGTGATACTTGACAAAAAGCTCACTTGGAATCAACACGTCATATCAGCTATGACGAAGGAAAAGACAGCAGCGGCAGCGTTGCAATCGCTGCTTCGTAAAAGCAGCAAGATGTCTCTTTCCAGCAAGCTTCTTCTATATACAGGTCCATCATTCAGCCGGTCATACATGAAGACCTACAACTACCATTCCTAGACGACCATCAGAAAGATCTGAGCGTGAAGACCTCAGTAAAATGGAAAATCACGCAAACCCTGTTATAAGGAAGGCTAGCGACTATGATGAAAAAGCCCCTAGGAAACACAAACGACCGAAGATGGCACTTCCCTAGGAAGTGCGTGTTAAAGTCAAACTCTTACTGGCACAGAGATTGTGTAATGATTACACAAAATTTCTGAGTGGCATATTGCCATTTGCTAGAGCAGAGCAAAATAGCTCACTAGAGGAGAATTATATTGAGATTGAGCAGTAAAAGGCTAATAGCCTGACTGCAAAAGAGAAAGAAGTTTCAAGTTGCAAGCTTTCGACGCTTGTATCTGGTGGAAGAATCGTTGAAGTGCCATGTTCCTCTGATTAATCAGATGCACGATTCTATCTTCATAAAGTATATAACCTTTGATCAAACAATGGAAATTTTGATTTGAGACTAGAGGGCTAGATTTTTTCAACGTGATTATGAGATAAGTTGGTAGTAGTCCATCGAAGTATGCATGAAATTTCATCGTATATATTTACTATCTCATTTTAAAGGTCAGTGACATACACTTTTCATTGCTACGATTAGTGAATACCTACTGAATACTGTGATTTGATTGAAAAATGGACTTGAGTTTGAAATATAAGGCCTTTTCAAGGTTGAGTATTCATGAAAAACAGGAGATTGATTATAATGGACGACCTACTACGAAATTTTTCCTACAAGTCATAAATAGAAAACTAATGAACAATATTCAATTTGCTCTGTAGCATTGTTTCTATAAACAAGCCACAAGCCGCTACTACTAAGTACATAATATTTTGGACCTTGACCATACAATTGAGAATATTTATCCTTCATCTTCGGTTCCATCCTATCGCAGATACCATTTATGTGAACCTCATGAAAAAAAATCATCTCATCAGTTGCTCTAAAATTCTTTCTTTCTTGAAATTTTATCTCCAGTTCGATTTTCCGGTTCATCGACCTCATCCTACTCTTAACTGATCGAATGATGTTCCAGTATGCCATCTGCTGAGTTACGGTTACTGTATAGAAGATAAAGAGAGCACCATAATTTCACGAGAATTGCGATCTAATATCTGCATTGCAATCAGGGCCCCCGCAAGGGTCATCAACGCCCGCGTGCCGAAAATATTTTGGCGCCCCTTAAGGGGGGGAAGTGGAGAAAAACGTCGCAGGATAATCGGCAAAAAATGTTTCAGTTTTTGTTAGAAGGGTTAAAAAAACTATCAGCAACCTTTATTGAATGCCTTAAGAACTTTATGCTGTCAGTTGTTGCATAATACATTTTTTAAATGTTTCATTATTTTATTCAAGCATTCGATCAAAACCGCATTTTATTTTAATTTTGTAATGAAACTGCAGAGTTTTCAAAACCTGAGCTTTATTCTTCTTTAAATTATTCATAATATTATATTAAAATATTAATATTATTATTAATAATTATTAAATTTTATTCCATACTCCCAGCCATCTTCTCCCTTTGTTGAAGTCTAGCTTTTTTTTGCTCTCGAAATTTTGCATCAGAAGGTCGTTTTCTCTTGTATGGCTCCTAGAATTTAAGAAAAACTTGATCCAAAATTGGTAAGGACATTCACCCATGATTTACTTTGCGCCATCCCTTTGAGAATAACCCGTATGTTTTCATTTTTATGAATTTAAACCTTAAATCCGAGCCTTTAAACCTAAACGGTATTAATATTAATAATAATAATAAGTTAAGACCGATCTGAAGCACATACCCTGTTCCTGTTATAATAATTAATTTTTGGCAAAGGTGAAATATAATTTTTTTAGAATGTCAAACGGCTACGAACATCAAATAAATAATACAGATCCAGGGTGCATATTAAAAAAAAATTAAGTATAATATGATGGTGGCCCCAGGTAACAAATTCAAAATATCAAAGTCGATTCAATTTTTTCACGATTACAAACAATACTTCCCTATTTGAAGCAAATAAAAATAATTTATAGTATATAGGTATGGGATAATTTAGGATGTGCACCATTTTAAACAGAAAAAAAAATCGAATTTTATAGACTAATAGAAATGCTAATACTGTATGTGGATAGGTACTTAATATTTCATAAAATTTAATTTAATCACAACAAGAAACAGTAAAACAAACCATAATTACACAAAATACAAATCTTTCCAATTATCTGAGTATTTTAATTTTTTGCGTCTTGACCTCAACCCCTAAACGTTTCGAAACAAAATAACTATTCTTTGGATAGGTTTCTGCTGTTATAGCATAGCAAGCAGATTTTAGTAGTTTCAGAAATTCTCTGTAACATGTAGTATTTTTCCTACAGATGGTGGCGAAAGTTTCAGTAATTCCCCTGGCTAAAAGCTATCGCTTCGGTATTTATGATTGTTTATGTGTACCATATGCGTTTTAGTGATGATCGAAGAAATGGTGCCCGCCGTCCGGTGCAAGGTGGTCCATAAATAAATCCCGTACCGACAAAGGGATGATTATTTATGATTTGTTTACTCGAAAAGAATCGTATAATTGCAATCTGTGGCCGAGGTTATTTTATAGGGATTGTGACGTTCGGGAACTTGTTTGGATGTGTAAAAGATGCCTTTGCACGTTTAAAATTGTTGAAAAA
Source organism: Harmonia axyridis (assembly GCF_914767665.1). Taxonomy (NCBI): domain Eukaryota; kingdom Metazoa; phylum Arthropoda; class Insecta; order Coleoptera; family Coccinellidae; genus Harmonia; species Harmonia axyridis. The sequence continues at coordinate 29,660,550 of NC_059503.1, forward strand.
ATAAAAAAAATCTTTTTCAAAAACCTTTGGTCTTTCGGATTTTCATGCGGTCTATAAGAGATTTTGGCGCCCCTTAAGAGTGGCGCCCGCGTGCGGTGCACGCGTTGAACGCGTGGTTGCGGGGGCCCTGATTGCAATCGCCAAATTTATATTCGGCTTCGTATACATTTGTGCTACAAAACTACCCATTTTTCCAATTCATATTCCTGATGGGGTTGCAACCCTCTCCAGGGAGTTGCTAGTAGAAACAAGCTTTGTATTAGAGATCATGTCCCCCTGTCATCAAAAATCGACCTGTCTGAGTGTTTTCACAAATATTGAATCGTCGTTGAGTTATTGAGGGTGGACAATTTCAAATGAAACACTCTGTATGTTATAGTTTCTGTGCTATATTGTGTTTTTTTCAACTTTACATATATGGACTATTGCGTAATATTTTAAAATATTTGTGTACACTTTTAAATGAGACAACCTGTATATATTATATAGAACATACTTTTGAATTCGTCCAAAAATAATATTAATATAATAATAATAATCATAAATCACGTTGTCACGAAAACCACATCGTTCTATATCCGCTCATAAGCATCATAACAGAAAAACCCTGTGGAACCTACGAATTTACACATGACTGTTGATTATATGGAAGAATAATTCAGATAGTCGAAATATTCGATTGATTTTTTCATGACAATGTGCAAAACAACAAGCGCACAAAAGTTCCAGGCCCAATACTTTGTTTAGTTTTGATTCTAAACTTTTCTCTTCTTTTTGAGGTCGATAAACTTATTGGAAATAAATTCGTAGTTGAACGAAAAAATTGGGCAAGGATAGAAATCTGCATTTTTGCCTTTATTTTTCCCTTGATGATTCTCGATATCATACTTAACCATAAGGAAGGAGAAACTTACGATGAGTTGAACTACTTCATATCGAGGGTATTGTTTTTCTATGTCGATACAGCGATCATCCTGAATTATAAAAGTTGTGTGGAAGTGATCAAGGCCGAAATATTGAATTTTCGTAAAGATTTAATGAATGTTTTCGTTGAAATGGAAAATATATATAACTTTGTTACAATTCCCAAGAAAATATCGAAATCAGATGAGGATCACGCCTCCAACAAGAGAAAATGTAAGATAAAACACTAATTCTGAAGGAGTTGATTTCTGAATAACCTCAAGTTTCTAGTAAAAATTAATTTTTCTTGTATGGTGCAGACCTACACTACTATTTTTGAAGCTACTGAAGCTCTTAACTGCTGTTATAATATACCTACATTGGTGAGCAATATTAAAAATCATATCTCTATCGATATCATGAACTATCTATTGCAGATTTCTTCGATATTATGTATGACAAACATTATCATGATACCATTTGTACTTTATTTGAAGATAACAGAATCTCATGGGTATTCAGCACTCTTACCAGGTTTGAATTGGCTCATTGGATTCAGCTTGAAAATCTCGATAATAGTGGAGCCTTGTCATTCCTGTCAGAATCAAGTAAAAGTTAAATATAAGAATTGATCTGAGTTTCATTGAGCTATTTTGCAGGGTAGAGACTTGGCTAAACTTCTGATAATATATTCATGTAAAACGAATTCAAGACAAGCAAATCAGGTCAGGAAATATTTTTTGAGCAAGCAACTATTGAATTTGATGATTTTTAGCTCAAGAAGTTTAAGGTGTTGATGAATGAATCACCAATTCAATTTCATATAGGAGGTATTGTAAACATAACAAGATCTTTATTACCTGCAGTGAGTTGATTTTTATAATTGTTGAAAATAAAATCAATTCCTTCTTTTTTAGATCCTATCTGGGTTCACAACTTACCTTGTCATCTTATTCCAAATAAAAAATGATATTTTTCGAAATGAAACCATGTGGATATATATTGTGACATTCACGTATTAAACATTGTTCTGAAAGAATATTCTGATGAAGTGGTATTTCAATTAAATTATTAGGTACTTTATTAGGCTATTTTAACATATTATGTTGTTTGTGCTTTATGATTATTTTGCAATGAGAAGAGCTTTTAATTATAATGTTTTGACGTCTTGAGGTATTTTCATGTATTCAAGGATTCAGCTGGATCATAATAACAAGATATGTAGCCACTGCGCTTGCAATCTGAAATCAAAGAATCAAGGTAAGATGAATATAAATAACAATAAACCACTTACTGAAGCAAGAATAGGCCTTCTTATAGTGACAATTCCACATGAATTGAAATTCAATATACACAGCTGGCCTTGTAAAGCTAAAATCTCAAGCTGAAATAAAAAAAATGAACATTTTAATATATATTAATCTGCAACTTTACTCGTTTACGGGTCTACCTTTTGTTTGACCTCTTTATTCTCAACTTTGCTCAACAGGCGCACAACCAATGGGTTCGTCTTCTCATACTATAACAAAATGTGTGAAATTTTAAACTACAATTACACATGAAATTAGAAACCTCTTCTAGACATCTGTGAGTTGGTTCTACGATGATAAACAGCCTTCCAATGTTAACAGAAATCCAAAGAATTTGGAGGCATATAAAGAGAGGCCTATAATTATTTCCAGTAATGAACATAAATGGTAATATGACGAGATGCATAAGACAGCTGGTCATTATAAACTGAAACGAAGAAAGTTTGAAATTTCAACGGCGAAGTTTCTCTTCCAAGTTGAATCTCCCAATACAGACGACAAAACTACCCTCAAAAACGCCATTATATCAAAAATGAGGGAAACAGACGTGAAGTATGGAGTTTTTGAGCGCTCGTTGATTCATGCGCAAATTGCACTCTTGGAGATCACATAATTATACGGGGTGATTCAAAATTCAGTATCAAGATTTCAGAGATGTAAAGGGTGTTTTTTTCAGAGCTATAGAACTTTAAATTACAATGAAACAACGATGGATTATTCGATTGACATGAATTTTATTTATCCGCAAGATAATCTTGTGGCATTACATTTTAAATATGATTTCTGGCATATAACCGCCACGGCTGGCTCGGATGTAGTCCAATCTGGACGTCCAATTTTCGATGACTTTTTCCAAAATTTGTGGCCGCATATCGGCAATAACACGGCGAATGTTGTCTTCCAAATGGTCAAGGGTTTGTGGCTTATCCGCATAGACCAATGACTTTACATAGCCCCACAGAAAGTAGTCTAGCGGTGTTGAATCACAAGATCTTGGAAGCCAATTCACAGGTCCAAAACGTGAAATTAGGCGGTCAGCAAACGTGTCTTTCAATAAATCGATTGTGGCACGAGCTGTGTGACATGTTGCGCCATCTTGTTGGAACCACAGCTCCTGGACATCATGGTTGTTCAATTCAGGAATGAAAAAGTTAGTAATCATGGCTCTATATCGATCACCATTGACTGTAACGTTCTGGCCATCATCTGTTTTGAAGAAGTACGGACCAATGTCCAGTCAGTTTTTCTGGATGTAACGGTGTTTCGACATACACTTGAGGATTAGCTTCACTCCAAATGCGGCAGTTTTGTTTGTTTACGTAGCCATCCAACCAGAAGTGCGCTTCATCGCTAAAATGGACTTAGTGCGCGATAGGTATTCCGCTCAGAACCATTATTTTCGAAATGAAATTGCACTATTTGCAAACGTTGTTCAGGCGTGATCTATTCTTGATGAATTGCCAAACCAAACTGACAACAAATCATTTGACAGCTGTCAAATCGGTTGCCATCTTGAACTGTAATGTCAACTTAAAGTTATATACCTCGAAAAAAAACACCCTATATTTTTCAGGTCGAAATAACATTTTTTTTTCATAAACATAAGTCCGCAAACGCATCGTTACCGAACTACAGAGCGTTGAAGTTTTTTTTTTATAGCTCTTTCATCTTTCATCCAGTATGCCGAGTGATTGTAACAAGCTACAGGTAGAGTTTTTTCAGGGGTTAAGCCCATTTTCGCTCGATAAACATTTTTGTTGTACGCCGATGGTGGATTCATATGAAATTATTCTATATTTAGTTAATACATTATTTATCTCTTGTAATTTGTACGCATCTGCGATCGTCAATGAGAAAAATTGGAATTTTTTTTGTAGTTCCCAACATTTAAGTAAAATTTTTAACCAAAGGTATGAATCTAACACAATGATAAAAAGAAATCCATTTGTGATCTATATTACAAGTTTCCTTCAAAATTAACTAAAAACAAGAAACCTAAACGAACCAATATCTTAAATTCGATCTCAATATTAAAAAAGAATGAAAGAGCTTTGTAAAATCATTGAAAAACCTAGAAACTTTAACGCTCTGTAGTTCGGTAACGAAGCGTTTTCGGACACATGTTTGTGAGAAAAAAAATCTTATTTCGACCTGAAAAATACGCCGCTGAAATCTTGATCCTGAATTTTGAATCACCTTGTATGCGGGTATATGTGGTCTCCAAGGGTGCAATTGCTGCATCATTAGATTCTGAGTTCACGTCAGTGCTTGACAATTTTGGCAGGTGATTATTAACTAATTCGAAAGTCTCTACTATCTAGACTTCAATACCTGAAAATTAAAATAGGTTTTTCAAACACCCTGTATCTCGAAAATGAAGCATATTAGGATTTATGTTAATGTGACTATTTTTCATAAAAAAGTTCTATCCGACGCAAAAGTTATTGAACTAAAATCTGGACCACCCCTTATACATATAAAATTTCAACTGTGTCGGACTTTTTTTGCTGAAACATAAAGTATTTTTCTCGGTATTTTCTTGAAATTCTGCTAGCATTTTCTATGCTTTTGATGACTCTATCCTCACGAAATTTCGTACGAAGCTTGAAATGAGTATTTAATTCCTATGTACAAGTCAAATCTCAACCTGATTGGATCTGTTATCACTGAAGTATTGGGTATTTCTTTTCCAATATTTTTCCTGAATTTTCTATTATTCGGTTGATGGGATCAGCTTGAAATTTGACATGGAACAAAAATCCTTAATGAAATTGCACCGAGCTTTGAAATTAGTTCTTTTTTTGTGAATGATTTATTCGTTGAGGACAATATTTTTGAAAACACGTTAATGTTATCTATAAAAAGCTGAATTGTTATTTCGAAAAATCTGTCTGCAAATGATGCGGATAAATAAAATTGAAAATTGTTTTACTTACCAAGAGAGGATATCCAAAACAATCATTGATGTAGTTGACAGAATTATATATTTCTGCATGTACCCTGATGAAAGTGCTAATTTTTTGAGGCGTGAGCTCTATTTGAATTGAATTGAGGAATATAAGTCTGAGATGTAGTCATTTTTCTTCGAATCTTACCATTAATAGTAGAGTAGGTTTTTCCTGTGAATATATAATTCTCCAAGACATCTCCTTCAACCCCTATCAGCAATTTAGAATCAGGAGTTTTTTTAACATCCATTTTTTGCAGAAATACATCAGGCTTCCTGTTGATCTCTTGTTGTATTGCAGAGTTTAGACCAATAATACGTTTTTTCACGTAATAGGTAAAATTACAGTATGAAATCTCTTGGCCCATGACAGCCAAATACATTATATAAAATGAGAAATAGTTTTTAAAGTATCTTGCACCATCTTCTTTACGTTTGGTTCTATCCATCCAAGAGTAAATATCTAAGGTCAATACTAGAAGGAATATAGTGTAAACCGTTAAGGCTATAGTCAGAACAACCCTTTTTTCTTTCTTGAGCTGGTTTTTCGATTCGTTCATGATCGAATTTATCTACATATAGATGAAAGAATTTTTGGACACTAAAAAGAATTGGTGTGCTTTGTCAACTTACCTTGTGGAAACATTGTAATAAATTAAGAAACTGATTTAGCTTATATGGGCTCATCAATATACCAAATAGAACACTACACACTATGATTCCTATATCAGAAATCACTACCAACTTATTGTTGGGTAGATTCATTCGTAGAGAATTTTCAGAGACTGCATCATTGACGAGTCCTAGTACAGTTACAAAACCTGTTGAATATTTTGAATTGATAAAGGTATCGATCATTTACACCAAACTCACTCAAAATAATGCCAAATGCATAGCTATAAAATATGTATTTTTTGGATCTCTCTACCACATAATATTTCTTAATTTGATGGTAAGATATCGGTGCCAAACCAAACACTCTCATGAAGAAAATTGTCGGTTTCAAATATTCGAAAACAGGAGCAGAAATAATAATCTTTGAATCCATCATATTCAAAAATTTATTCAAGCGTGGAAAACAAATACTCGTACAATACCTACTAATGAGTTCAAATGCATGCTTCGATATTCTTTATAAACGGCGCCAATGTGAAAAACATACTAAAATATTCAGATATTCAGGGGAAATAACCACCCATCTATTTTATTTTGATGGATAGGGTTCAATATGTGGTACAGGATGATGAAAGAAAAAAGAATTTTTCAATGAATTCATGTTTGATATAATGTATAGGTTAATTGTAGTTGAAATGCATAAATGTTGCCCATATTGCGTGTTGATTGAGCTTTTATTTTTTTAGCTGTACGAGTATGACCAGGTATGTAGTTACAGCACTCATTACCTGAAAAAATTCAATATATTCTTTCATCTCAAACACTCGAAAATATGAACGAGAAGAAAACCTGTTTTATGAAATATCAATTGAAAGCTATTTCAATATTAATCTTTCGTATTTTTATTTTTAATAACACCATTATAAATTCGTATACCTAACATAATGCCTAGAAATTTGATTGAAAATGAATACAACAGATTAAATTGGATAACAAGAGTTGTAAGAAGCAAATTACGCACATCTAGAAAAAGTTACGGCGAGTGAGTAATTCTACGTAAGAAAAAGTATAGTACACAACTCGAGTTGTGAGACAATTACGCACTTTTAGGGCCAGTTGCACCATTTGCCTAAACATTGATTAAAATTCGAACATTGATTGATTTCTGATTTCACTTGAGAAATTATAGAGTAATCAACGTTTAAAATCAATGTTTAGGCAAATGGTGCAACTGGCCCTAAAAGTGCGTAATTGTCTCACAACTCGAGTTGTGTACTATACTTTTTCTTACGTAAATCCAAAAACTGTTTGAAAATCGAGACACAATTACGAAACGTCAAAAAGTTATCGGCTACGCGGGCTGTTATTAATCCGTTTGCGTGGCAACTACTAAAGGTTTTATCTTATTGGTTATTAGCCGTACGATATACTTTACAGGTGCTACCGTATTGGTTGTTGATCGAGCTGTTTGTTTACGGTAAAGTAAATCGCACAGTTTTGCGTTACACAGTGCTTAAATAGAAAGTTACATAGTTGGCGAGTTGTACGATTTTAGTCATTTTCTATAGGGGAAGTAGAAAAAGATATAGTACACAACTCGAGTTGTAGGACAATAATGCACGCAGCTTTTTAAGTTTTTTTTTCGTGCTCAATATGCTTCTTGTTATGTATAATATTCCATGATATACCCCAAGTTCTATGATCTTATGAATTACAAATATGTATGACGTCACCAGTTCAAATAACTGGTAAATAGAAATGAAACAGGATATCAAAAAAAATGTTTACTCTGAAAGCATATTTGAATAATATCGTTCGGATCACCCCCGTCTAAAAGTCTCAAACACATTTGCTGGTTTTCTCAGACGTTTTTCATTACACTCCGCAGCGTATTGACAATTTCGAGAATTTCCTACAAAATTGCCGTTTTGTTGTCTTCAAAGGATCTAAGTTGGTGTTTGGAAACCTCACAAAAAAAGTTAGAATGGCTTAAATCTAAGACATTGAGTGAGATTAAATAAACCAGGAAATATTATCTGAAAAATATTGCGTTAACGAGCAGTAAATCCCCATCTTGCTGGCCCAAAAGCTCTCTGAATGATGTTTTTATTTTCAACTATATCTAATAATGATTTGAAATCGTTGTAGGAAAAATATTAACCTCCTGAATTTTCTGCTTACTTTTTGAAATGTTTAGAGAGCTTTATTCAAGAGATTTGATTCGAAATTTATTTGCTCTATTTCATTGAAGAATGCATTTTTGAAGTGAAGAATCATGGAAATAATATTTCATAAAAATTCATTTCTCGAAATCCAACATATTATCATGATATTGAAATTATACAGACTGTTCTCAAATTCGAAGTACAAAAGTTCTATAGACATGGACCCTCAAAAGCTTTGTTTTCGAGATGCAGGCTGTTAACGTTTAATTTTTGTTTTGTTTTTTCTCATAGCAACATTCCTACACAATATGTTCAACTCAAATTTGTCTTTGTTTTTCAAATTTGAAGTTTGAATAATGTGATATAATAATTTCGAATGCAAATCGAGAGCTTTTTCAAAGAAATTTGATTCAAAATTATTTTGCTCTATTTCATTAGAGAATGCATTTTTGAAGTGAAGAATCATGGAAATAATATTTCATAAAAATTCATTCCTCGAAATCCAACATATTATCATGATATTGAAATTATACAGACTGTTCTCAAATTCGAGGTACAAAAGTTCTATAGACATGGACCCTTAAAAGCTTTGTTTTCGAGATGCAGGCTGTGAACGTTTAATTTTTGTTTTGTTTTTTCTCATAGCAAAATTCCTACACAATATGTTCAACTCAAATTTGTCTATGATTTTCAAATTTGAAGTTTGAATAATGTGATATAATAATTTCGAATGCAAATCGAGTGCTTTTTTCAAGAGATTTGATTCGAAATTATTTTGCTCTATTTCATTAGAGAATGCATTTTTGAAGTGAAGAATCATGGAAATAATATTTCATAGAAATTCATTTCTCGAAATCCAACATATTATCATGATATTGAAATTATACAGACTGTTCTCAAATTCGAAGTACAAAAGTTCTATAGACATGGACCCTTAAAAGCTTTGTTTTCGAGATGCAGGCTGTGAACGTTTAATTTTTGTTTTGTTTTTTCTCATAGCAAAATTCCTACACAATATGTTCAACTCAAATTTGTCTATGATTTTCAAATTTGAAGTTTGAATAATGTGATATAATAATTTCGAATGCAAATCGAGTGCTTTTTTCAAGAGATTTGATTCGAAATTATTTTGCTCTATTTCATTAGAGAATGCATTTTTGAAGTGAAGAATCATGGAAATAATATTTCATAGAAATTCATTTCTCGAAATCCAACATATTATCATGATATTGAAATTATACAGACTGTTCTCAAATTCGAAGTACAAAAGTTCTATAGACATGGACCCTTAAAAGCTTTGTTTTCGAGATGCAGGCTGTGAACGTTTAATTTTTGTTTTGTTTTTTCTCATAGCAAAATTCCTACACAATATGTTCAACTCAAATTTGTCTATGATTTTCAAATTTGAAGTTTGAATAATGTGATATAATAATTTCGAATGCAAATCGAGTGCTTTTTTCAAGAGATTTGATTCGAAATTATTTTGCTCTATTTCATTAGAGAATGCATTTTTGAAGTGAAGAATCATGGAAATAATATTTCATAGAAATTCATTTCTCGAAATCCAACATATTATCATGATATTGAAATTATACAGACTGTTCTCAAATTCGAAGTACAAAAGTTCTATAGACATGGACCCTTAAAAGCTTTGTTTTCGAGATGCAGGCTGTGAACGTTTAATTTTTGTTTTGTTTTTTCTCATAGCAAAATTCCTACACAATATGTTCAACTCAAATTTGTCTATGATTTTCAAATTTGAAGTTTGAATAATGTGATATAATAATTTCGAATGCAAATCGAGTGCTTTTTTCAAGAGATTTGATTCGAAATTATTTTGCTCTATTTCATTAGAGAATGCATTTTTGAAGTGAAGAATCATGGAAATAATATTTCATAGAAATTCATTTCTCGAAATCCAACATATTATCATGATATTGAAATTATACAGACTGTTCTCAAATTCGAAGTACAAAAGTTCTATAGACATGGACCCTTAAAAGCTTTGTTTTCGAGATGCAGGCTGTGAACGTTTAATTTTTGTTTTGTTTTTTCTCATAGCAAAATTCCTACACAATATGTTCAACTCAAATTTGTCTATGATTTTCAAATTTGAAGTTTGAATAATGTGATATAATAATTTCGAATGCAAATCGAGTGCTTTTTTCAAGAGATTTGATTCGAAATTATTTTGCTCTATTTCATTAGAGAATGCATTTTTGAAGTGAAGAATCATGGAAATAATATTTCATAGAAATTCATTTCTCGAAATCCAACATATTATCATGATATTGAAATTATACAGACTGTTCTCAAATTCGAAGTACAAAAGTTCTATAGACATGGACCCTTAAAAGCTTTGTTTTCGAGATGCAGGCTGTGAACGTTTAATTTTTGTTTTGTTTTTTCTCATAGCAAAATTCCTACACAATATGTTCAACTCAAATTTGTCTATGATTTTCAAATTTGAAGTTTGAATAATGTGATATAATAATTTCGAATGCAAATCGAGTGCTTTTTTCAAGAGATTTGATTCGAAATTATTTTGCTCTATTTCATTAGAGAATGCATTTTTGAAGTGAAGAATCATGGAAATAATATTTCATAGAAATTCATTTCTCGAAATCCAACATATTATCATGATATTGAAATTATACAGACTGTTCTCAAATTCGAAGTACAAAAGTTCTATAGACATGGACCCTTAAAAGCTTTGTTTTCGAGATGCAGGCTGTGAACGTTTAATTTTTGTTTTGTTTTTTCTCATAGCAAAATTCCTACACAATATGTTCAACTCAAATTTGTCTATGATTTTCAAATTTGAAGTTTGAATAATGTGATATAATAATTTCGAATGCAAATCGAGTGCTTTTTTCAAGAGATTTGATTCGAAATTATTTTGCTCTATTTCATTAGAGAATGCATTTTTGAAGTGAAGAATCATGGAAATAATATTTCATAGAAATTCATTTCTCGAAATCCAACATATTATCATGATATTGAAATTATACAGACTGTTCTCAAATTCGAAGTACAAAAGTTCTATAGACATGGACCCTTAAAAGCTTTGTTTTCGAGATGCAGGCTGTGAACGTTTAATTTTTGTTTTGTTTTTTCTCATAGCAAAATTCCTACACAATATGTTCAACTCAAATTTGTCTATGATTTTCAAATTTGAAGTTTGAATAATGTGATATAATAATTTCGAATGCAAATCGAGTGCTTTTTTCAAGAGATTTGATTCGAAATTATTTTGCTCTATTTCATTAGAGAATGCATTTTTGAAGTGAAGAATCATGGAAATAATATTTCATAGAAATTCATTTCTCGAAATCCAACATATTATCATGATATTGAAATTATACAGACTGTTCTCAAATTCGAAGTACAAAAGTTCTATAGACATGGACCCTTAAAAGCTTTGTTTTCGAGATGCAGGCTGTGAACGTTTAATTTTTGTTTTGTTTTTTCTCATAGCAAAATTCCTACACAATATGTTCAACTCAAATTTGTCTATGATTTTCAAATTTGAAGTTTGAATAATGTGATATAATAATTTCGAATGCAAATCGAGTGCTTTTTTCAAGAGATTTGATTCGAAATTATTTTGCTCTATTTCATTAGAGAATGCATTTTTGAAGTGAAGAATCATGGAAATAATATTTCATAGAAATTCATTTCTCGAAATCCAACATATTATCATGATATTGAAATTATACAGACTGTTCTCAAATTCGAGGTACAAAAGTTCTATAGACATGGACCCTTAAAAGCTTTGTTTTCGAGATGCAGGCTGTGAACGTTTAATTTTTGTTTTGTTTTTTCTCATAGCAAAATTCCTACACAATATGTTCAACTCAAATTTGTCTATGATTTTCAAATTTGAAGTTTGAATAATGTGATATAATAATTTCGAATGCAAATCGAGTGCTTTTTTCAAGAGATTTGATTCGAAATTATTTTGCTCTATTTCATTAGAGAATGCATTTTTGAAGTGAAGAATCATGGAAATAATATTTCATAGAAATTCATTTCTCGAAATCCAACATATTATCATGATATTGAAATTATACAGACTGTTCTCAAATTCGAAGTACAAAAGTTCTATAGACATGGACCCTCAAAAGCTTTGTTTTCGATGCAGGCTGTTAACGTTTAATTTTTGTTTTGTTTTTTCTCATAGCAACATTCCTACACAATATGTTCAACTCAAATTTGTCTTTGTTTTTCAAATTTGAAGTTTGAATAATGTGATATAATAATTTCGAATGCAAATCGAGAGCTTTTTCAAAGAAATTTGATTCAAAATTATTTTGCTCTATTTCATTAGAGAATGCATTTTTGAAGTGAAGAATCATGGAAATAATATTTCATAAAAATTCATTTCTCGAAATCCAACATATTATCATGATATTGAAATTATACAGACTGTTCTCAAATTCGAGGTACAAAAGTTCTATAGACATGGACCCTCAAACGCTTTGTTTTCGAGATGCAGGCTGTGAACGTTTAATTTTTGTTTTGTTTTTTCTCATGGCAACATTCCTACACAATATGTTCAACTCAAATTTGTCTTTGATTTTCAAATTTGAAGTTTGAATAATGTGATATAATAATTTCGAATGCAAATCGAGAGCTTTATTCAAGAGATTTGATTCGAAATTTATTTGCTCTATTTCATTGAAGAATGCATTTTTGAAGTGAAGAATCATGGAAATAATATTTCATAAAAATTCATTTCTCGAAATTAAACATATTATCATGATATTGAAATTATACAGACTGTTCTCAAATTCGAGGTACAAAAGTTCTATAGACATGGACCCTCAAAAGCTTTGTTTTCGAGATGTAGGCTGTTAACGTTTAATTTTTGTTTTGTTTTTTCTTATGGCAACATTCCTACACAATATGTTCAACTCAAATTTGTCTTTGATTTTCAAATTTGAAGTTTGATTAATGTGATATAATAATTTCGAATGCAAATATCATCCTGTAGGGTGATATTTTTTTGGAAGCGTTCCCGCTTCTTTCTGCTAGACCTTTTTTTTGGTGGGGCACTGGTGATTCAGAAAAAAGTAAAAAAAAAAACTGTGGTCCAGTACTACCCTTCTTCGTTTTTTGTAGTTTTGTTGTATCTGCTACTGATTTCGTGAAGTAGATTCCAAATAGTTCCCAAGTAACCTTCAGGAAAATCCAAATTATTATAAATCCAGTTAGTAACTTTCGATGAATAAATAAATTATAAGTTTCTGTACTTATTCACCCAATCTATAGCAAAGCAGAATAAAGATTCGATAAACTGGTATAATCGTCATAAAAAAGTAAAGCTACAAAAGACACCCTGTATCTCAAAAATGAAGCGTTTGCTCGTGTTCATAGGACATTTTTTCTTAAAATTATCCAATTAGTCTCTCATTGACCTTTGTATCTCCAATTTAGGAAAACTTTGTATATTGCTGCGATGATACTGAATGCAATATTTCTTACCGCAGTCCTAGCACTTATAATTTCGGATATCTGAATTTTTGAATTGATTATTTTCTTAGCCTTCACTCAAAGCTTAAGGTCAAGTCCACAGTCCACCGTAATTCGATTTTTTCTGATTTATTAACCGTTTTTTCGATGAATTAAGATATTCTGAGAGGAAATAATGAACAAAGGAGAAATATTTGCTGCGTTTCTTCTTAGTGATTTTTCTGATAGTTTCGAATACCTACATCATACTTCATTCTCCTCTGAACTATAAAACCATATTTACATTTGAGATAATAGCTAATTACAAATATTATGAGCTATATTTCACGATAAGGAACATTCAAACTGAAAAATAGTTCTTATTGTTGTTAACTTACTGCAGCATAGATTGTCCTTTGAAGGGGTATCATATCCACAGAATTGAATTCTATGTTCCACATTTGGTATTGCGTAGTAAACAGTTCAGTCTGAAAATTAAGTAGGTACAGGGTGTATCACCTAAGCTGGTCTCTGGATTTTGTGGCTTATTTCTCAAGCTAAATTGAAAAGTGACTAATCAGTATGATAGTATTTTTCACGGGCTATCCAAATATGTGGTTGAAAGAGCTATCCAATCAAGGCATGGAAAAATATTGAGGAAAAACCGTTTTTAAAGAAAAAAAAATGTTTTGCAAATTTGACTGGTTTTTAGAATAAGGTCTAGAGACAATTCCTCATCAATTGTATCTTCATTTAAACTTCCGGTTTTCTAGATAACGATTTTTTTTCACAGAATATACTTCATAATATTTTTTCATATTTTCTGAATGCTCAATTGAGAGCTTTGAATGAAAATTCGGGCTTTATATTTTATTTTTTATCATATAATCCAGATTGAAAACTTCAAAATTTGACAACATGGATATATTTTCCGAATATGGAATCTCAATTTACTCGGGTTGATTTTGAATGGAATAGCTCGATTGAGCATTCATAACTATGAGTATATTTTGCAAAAGAAATGTTCTTGTTTTCTAGCAAATCGGAAGTTCAAATGAAGAAAAAATTGATGAGAAATTGTCTGAGACATCTTGAAAACCAGTCAAATTTTCAAAAAAAATGTTTTTCCTCGGTAACTTTGTATGTCTTGGTTCGATAGTTTTTCCAACAACATATTTGGATAGGCTGTGAAAAAAACTGTCATTGTGATGGGTCACTTTTTAATATTGCTTGAAGGATGAGCCACAAAATCCAGTGACCCGCTGATGTGAAACACCTTGTACGTAATTTTTGAACTTTATCCAACACTGAATCATAAGTTATACCTGTTTCCTCAACTGTCCATCTTTGGCTTGTTTCATCAGTTGAATAATCAAGAATTTCGTTTTTGCATGCTGCGAAAAAAAAGATTGAAACTTTAATCAATTATTTTGTGTTCGTCAAACCTCAGAAAGTACTCCATGAATTGGTTCTATCAAAAGAAACAGTTGTGAGGTTCTTAATGTCATCCATATGACCAACATCCATTGGTCCATAATTATGGTTGGCTCTCTTGCTATTAGAATCCAAGGGTTTATTAGCATTTCAAAGATGAAATTGATCAGTATGAGCTGAAGAAAATTTCGAATCGATTTGATGGCTTTTTTGATTCAGAAAAATTAGATACGATCAAAAATTCTTACCAGGATTGGATAATCGAAGAACTTATTAATGGAGTTGACACATAAATAAATTTGCTCGTGAACAGTTATCAAACGGTTTAGTTGTTGTAGGTGGGAATCTTTAAGGAGAAAAATAGAGATAGAGGAGAAATTTTCACTTCAATCTGATATATACACTATACATGGTGTCTCCAAATTAGACGTGCTAGTATACTCATTTGCTGTCGTTTGAGCCCTATTTAGTGATAACCAGAAACCAATAGTTTACGAGATATTTGAGTTTTTTTAATTTTAAGAAGATAACTTACTTCATTTTTCTTCAATTATTTCTACGCTGACCAAATTTGATTAAAATTTTGGATTATTTTCGTGGCCAGCGAGAAGTCCGGATCTAACAACGTTAGACTAGACGAAGCATTTGAAAGTAAATCTCAGGCAGGAAAGTAACAATTGGAGAAATAAGAAAAAGAACACGTGCTTGTATAAGGAATGATGGAAGTCATTTCAAACATATAAATCAAATAATTTGACAACTTTGTGTCTAATCCTTCACAATAATATATCTGTATGATATATTTAGTTTATTTTGTCTTGGAATATATTCCAATTCTTAAAATGACAAATTTCTTACTTGCAATTTTGTTGAGGTGGATGTACACGTGGTAAGTTTGTAAATTTAATAATTTAGTTGAACTATAAGGCACTGAGGAGGAAAAATTGTATTATTAAATACAAAAATTCCGAAACGTACGTCTGTCTTTATGTTAATTTAGTTGTTCAATTTATTAACCGTTTGCTCAATTTGTACAGTTTCAGTCATTTTGAATTTCTTTTTTTGGTCGATTATTAAATTTGTCATTTTTAGAATTGGCATATATTCCAAGACAAAATAAACTAAATATATCATACAGATATATTATTGTGAAGGATTAGACACAAAGTTGTCAAATTATTTGATTTATATTGAATATCCTTTATCAAGAAGACTCATTAAACTTTTATAATTTCAAACATAATTTATAAATACATTTTTTACAGAAATTCTGAGTTTAATTGCAATGAAAAAATATTTAATTCATAAATTTTCTTTCTTTGCTCCTTTCCCCTTTTAAATCAAAATCTTCTAAAACAAAACTAGTGCATGCATTCTAACGAAAACTTTTTTAGGAAATAAAGAAGGAATTTGGCAAGTTATTAAAATAATTTGCTGGCAAATTTTCATGAGAAACTTACTATTCTATTCTTCATGTGCCAACTTTCAAATGAAACTTATTCTTATTCAACATCTAATACAACATAATTTTGCCTTTTTCATACACATCATAATATCATCTGATGAAAATGATCAAAAATTCAAATCAAACTTGGTCATCTTAGAACAAATTGGCAGAAAATGATATAACGTCAGAAATTTTTCAAAAACACAAGAACTCAAATAATATGGAAACTGTTGATTTTCGTTTATCAATAAATATGTCTCAATCGACAGCAAATGATCGATACTAACACATCCTTCAAGGTTGACGTCTACATTGGAAAAACCCTGTATATTCTATTTATAGCTCTCAACTAAATTTTCTCTGATTATGATTGATTAATAATTGAATTATGTAAAGAGACATTCTCCAAAACCTTGCTTGTGACTCTTGTGAGTTGTGAGAACAAGTGAGGTTACTTTCTGTACAAGTACAATGACTACGGTACATTGAAGCTTCGATCTCTATTCCTAACACACCTTTTTCTAAAACAGTGGAATCCTAATGGACGTTCTACCTTATCCACTGCTGTTTGGAATATACCAGTCATGGACTCCTTTATCCCGATATGAAAGGGGTTAACTAACGGGAATTGGGAGTGCCTATCATCTTTCGTGGCCTTTTAGAAAGGCCTGAAAGGCTGAATAGACATTTAGGTGGAGATTGAGTAGTACAGTGCACCATTCACTGATGCTCGTATTCAATTTAAAGTGTGCAACAAGTGCTTCGAGTAGTGGAACAAATCACGGATGGATATAACCGCAAACAAGTCACAGGGGATGTGTTCTTGGATGTAGCCAAAGTGTTTGATAAAGTATGGCACAAAGGACTGCTATACAAACTGCTTGCGGCAGGTTTCCCACTATCCATGGTCCAACTTTTAGCTTCTAACCTTCATTCTTGCAAGTTTAGAGCCAGAGTTGAAGGAGTATTGTCTTCAGAGAGGTCTCTTTCAGGCGGAGTTCCGCAAGGATCTCTGCTGTCTCCAATATTGTTCACAATATTGTATGTATCCGACAAGCTAAAAAAGAAGAAAACCTCCATGGCACTGTACGCTGACGACACCGCCATTCTTGATAGTTCTTGGTGTCCCAAAATGGCAACGAGGTACCTACAAGAAGCCATCTACACACTTCTTGGTTTGCTCGATGGAGAATTGGAGTACCTACACCCTGAGAAGAGCGAAGCCGTTCTTTTCAGCCGAATGAAAAAAGATCCCCAAGGACACGTCGTAATGTTCGGTAGGAGGATCGAATGGAAAAACGAGGTCAAGTATCTGGGAATGTTACTTGACAAAAAGCTCACTTGGAATCAACACGTCATATCAGCTATAACGAAGGAAAAGACAGCAGCGGCAGCGTTGCAATCGCTGCTTCGTAAAAGCAGCAAGATGTCGCTTTCCAACAAGCTTCTTCTAAATACAGGTCCACCATTCGGCCGGTCATGTCTAACGCATGTCCGGCTTGGGGATACGCCTCAAAGATCCATCTGTAGAGACTTCAAGTCATGCAGAATACGATCCTGAGACGTACGGATACATGAAGACCTACAAATACCATTCCTAGACGACCATCTAAAAGATCTGAGCGTGAAGACCTTAGTAAAATGGAAAATCACGCAAACCCTGTTATAAGGAAGGCTAGCGACTATGATGAACAAGCTCCTAGGAAATACAAAAGACCGAAGATGGCACTTCCCTAGGAAGTGTGTGTTAAAGTCAAACTCTTACTGGCACAGAGATTGTGTAATGATTACACAAACTTTCTGAGTGGCATATTGCCATCTGCTAGAGCAGAGCGAAATAGCTCACTAGAGGAGAATTATATTGCGATTGAGCAGTAAAAGGCTAATAGCCTGACTGCAAAAGAGAAAGAAGTTTCAAGTTTCAAGCTTTCGACGCTTGTATCTGGTGGAAGAATCGTTGAAGTGCCATGTTCCTCTGATTAATCAGATGCACGATTCTATCTTCATAAAGTATATAACCTTTGATCAAACAATGGAAATTTTGTTTTGAGACTAGAGGGCTAGATTTTTTCAACGTGATTATGATATAAGTTGGTAATAGTCCATCGAAGTTTGCATGAATTTTCATCGTATACATTTACTATCTCATTTTAAAGGTCACACTTTCCATTGGTACGATTAGTAAATACAGAATACCTACTGAATACTGTAATAATAATAGTTTATTAAACATAAACATTGATCGCAGAGGCAAGAGCCTGTACGCGATTAATGTGATTTGTTGAAAAATGTGCTTGAGTTTGAAATATAAGACGTTTTCAAGGTTGAGTGTTCATGAAAAACAGGAAATTGATTATAATGGACGACCTACTACGAAATTTCTCCTATTTCATAAATAGAAAACTAATGAACAATATTCAATTTGCTCTGCAGCATTGTTTCTAAAAACTAGCAACAAGCCGCCACTACTAAGTACATAAAATTTCGGACCTTGACCATAAAATTGAGAATATTTATCCTTCATCTTCGGTTCCATTCCATCGCAGATACCATTTATGTGAGCCCCATGAAAAAAATTCCTCTCATCAGTTCCTCTAAAATTCTCTCTTTCTTGAAATTTTATCTCCAGTTTGATTTTCCGGTTCATCGACCTCATCCTACTCTTAACTGATCGAATGATGTTCCAGTATGCCATCTGCTGAGTTACGGTTACTGTATAGAAGATAAAGAGAGCACCATAATTTCTCGAAAATTGCAATCTAATATCTGCATTGCGATCGCCAAATTTGTATTCGGCTTCGTATATTACTCCCACCACACTAAAGGCCGCACTTATTGAGAAGGAAATTTTCGAGAATTTCCTGTCTTTATTTAGAGTTGACCATGGTTCCTTTAAGATGGTGTCGATCTGAAAAATTAAGGATATTCTCTGGAAAAAATTGGAGGAAATAAAATCAGAGTACTTCTAGACGCTTAGTTTCTCCTCGATTACTTAAAAAGCATATAACGTTCAAATAAAAATATTCAATTATTTGGAACAATTGAATCATTTTCGCTAGGTATATAAACGGTGTATAAATGACAGTGTAAAACTGAAACATGTTTTTTGTAATGAAGAATAGTACTGAGTCATGTAGTTTACATTCAGGGATGACGTTTGTATACCACATGCAGTGTCTTTCGGTGAACTTTTCAATGTTCGGAGATATTGCAGGCATGTGGCATTATTTTTTAAGGGAGCATTTAATTTCGGCTAACGCTTTGGAGGTCCCGAAAATGTTATAAGTGTATAAACAAAAAAATTGTGCTACAAAATTCCAGAAAATTCACGAAAAGTCCGAATTTTGTGATTAGAGTCCGATGAAATGAAAAGATGAAATTTATAGCGACAGTGTTAGTATTATTAGGTGTAGTAAAAGAAAACCATTATTCTTCCAATATATGGCTTTAGTTATCTGTACCTCAACTCATACAACGGTATAAGTTTGATCGGGTTCCACTAAAAGCGTTAGAAAGATGATTTCGTACTACAAAAACTTTTCTGACTGTGTTGTGATTGGTTGAGTCAGTTTAGTATGAGGGGGCGCAAAAGATGGACACTAGCAAAGAGGAAATAGGCTGTATTATAGTTTTTCTTCGATAAAAGCGAATATGCGAGCCAAGCGACTGAAAAAGTAAATAGTGTTCATGGTCCTCAGTCTCTAACAGAAAATCACGTGCAATTTTGGTTTTGTCGATCCTGTTCCGGTTTTTTCGATGTCTAAGATGCACCACGCAGTCACGCACTGGAAGGCCAATTGTCGAAAATGTCAATAAAATCAGCAACAACAAAGATATTTATTCCCATTATGGACATTGTAGATTCTGATCGTCATGAATGCGCTGTTTCGATTACTCAAGAGCTAAATATTACACAAATAACTGTATGCTTGGTACCACACGAGTTAACGCGAAAAAAACTCGAAGACCGTATTTCCATCTGCGAAACGTTGTTAAATCGCAACAAAATCGACCCATTTTTGAATCGGTTGGTGACTGGTGAGAAAAGTGGATCATTTACGACAACGTCAAGCGGAAACGGACATGGTTACTATCATTATCATTTTAAACATAAATATAACAATATAGGTGTATAAGCAAAAAAATTTTTTTCCATGTACGCAGAAAGCATGGTTAATAAATGTGCGAGTTGCGCTAGCCACATAGGAAACGGAAAAATGCTATCGCTTACTTTGCAGCTCATGTGAACCGAGATTAAGGCCAACAACTGAAGGGATATATAGCGATTTATCATAAGTAATATCATAAGGGCATCTAATTTTTCCGAAAAGAATCGAAAAAACACTTTGCTAAGTAATATTTTGACAAGAAGCATGAGTGCTGGTGTCAACAAAAATCCGAGTCGAAGACGAGGATTTTTGCACTTGCACGAATGCTTTTTGTCAAAAAATATAACTTTGCAATGTGTTTTTTCGATTTTTTTCACAGGAAAAATTAGATGCCCGAATGGTATTTGACAAGACTATTTCCTGAGTAACAGATTATTCTGCATGCATTACCTATGTATAGGTATTAATTTGAAAACTGAAAAACATATACTCAATTTTATTTCATCCAAAATACTACAAATTTGATTATTTATGGCACAATTAAAATATAAATTGCAATTTTGGTACACGGTAGGGGTATTCTTTGAAACTTTTGTTGATTCATTGAAGATGTGGGGTGTAGGTACATCATTAATGTAATCTGTTGAGTGAGAAGCGGGAGGAGTGACTGCAGGATCTTCTGTTTTCTGCTTTTTGGCTGGAGGTTCTGAGGCGTCACTTCTAAGGGTGTTTATGATGTTGGAGTAGTGCTCATTATCCATTTGCAGATAAGGTTTAATTGAGTTGGCTGAACTGTGGCCAGTAATTTTAATTAATTGTTGTTCACCTACCCCTGCTTTAGCTAAGTTACTGACTGCTGTCGACCGCATAGAGTGGTTTGTTATTTTTCTTCCTTTTGTATTCAATCCTGCCTTCTCTGCCGCTTCTTTAGTCCATTTCGAAAGTTCATTTTTTCCCACTGTAGTGTTTTTGTACCATCCACTTGAAAGTTCTTTGTTCCATGATGGGTTAATCGTTAAGAATAATCTATCAGTTGTTATTCTAGATGAACATTTAACCATCAGAATTTTAAATAGGCGGACTGGACAAAAGGTTGGGTTCTTCGTGTTAGGGACCAGCCATTTACGTTCGGCCATTTTTTTTTCTCCACCCTGTGCCGTTTTATTGAAGAGAGGATTATATTCTACTCTTCCTTAAAAGTTGGATTTTTGAAAATCAGTTATTTGAAAAAATGTGTATTCTACCTGTTTTTATCCCAGAATTATCCACTTCCTCTTTAAAATAATGAACTTTGCAGTTTACTGCTTCTCCACCTCTCCAGGCAAGTTCCACTGAAGCGATATGGTAAAATTTCCGTTGGAGTCCTGCTGGAGTGTTTTCATCCCATAATGAAACCATTGCATAATACTCATCCAATTTCAATGAAGCAGAGCTGCACTTCCTTTTATTTGCACACGTCTGCAAATTCCTTCTTTTCGCATTACTCATAGTTCTTTGCTTTGCAGAATGTCATGAACTGTTTCCATATTGAAGTATGAGTTCTGAGGGTATTATACGGTATACTTTTCTCAATCGCCAGATCAATATTAGACAAAGAATCGCTTCCAAAGCGACTCATTTTCACGCTGACTAACTAGCACTTGACAATAAAATCAGAAAAAATTGTTGAGCGTCGTTTTCTGGTGTCCTTGGAGATTATAATTACGTTTGTTTTCAAAGGTATTGAAATTTTTGGTGACAACAACTGTCAAGTTTTGCCGCGGGTAAACGCGAATAAACTGCTGACAGGTCCTGCCAAACAGTTTTTCCACCTAAAAACCATTTGTAATTCAAAATTGCGCGTTTCTGATTGGTGCAAATTACGACGAGGGAAATAGTCGAACCAATACATTTTTAATATTACTACAAATTACCAAGCTCCTATAGAAAACACGTTACATAGTTAAAGATAACTCTCACTTTGTTCAGGCTCTGTAAAATTCCAAAAAGGTGTTGTACTGTATTGGAGCTCATAAGAATTCCCAATAAGATATTCAGAGTTACTGTCATCATATCGAAGATATTTATATAAAGGTCTATTGTTCCCCTGACTCTTGCGAAATCTTTACCACAAGCTGTGATATCACACCATAGACCAAATATAGATAGACTGACTAAAAAAAAGACAGAAAAAGTAGATGTAAAGAACACATTTTTTTAACTTGCCTAAGAGAAAGGCAACGAAATAGCTGTAGATAACGTATTTTCTGGAACTCTTCAGAAGAAAACCTTCCTTTTTCTTTTGAATACTAAAAGGAGCTCCTCCTAAGTACCTGAGTGCTGAAATCATGGGCTTACAGTATAGAAACACGTTTTCAGACACGATCGTTTCAAGCATGTTGAACAATCTGGGAGAAATATACAATTTCTATCAATTCTCAAATGAGTTTTTTATTTGAACAGGAAAATAAACGAAACGCTGAAAAGAATCTGGAAAGGACATTGATTGATGAACAGTGGCTCGGATAATTGAAAGGAGGAGCCTTGAAAATGAGCTAGTATTGAAATTTGAGGTATTCAGGAAGTCTTTATATTTCCGAATAGCAATTGCTATTATTATTATTGTGTTGAAGAAATGAAGGGGAAATTTTTATCAGGGATCAATAAAGTAGATGAAATAAAAATATTTGTGGTTTTTCGTAACATAATCATTAAATTCGAGAGAACGAATGATCAAGACACAGTTCTGAACATTTTACATAATTGTTCTTTATTTCATGATGCTGAAATAGTAATTTACGTAACAAGTCCGGAAATTAGGGTTTTTTTGGACGAATAGACAAAATTCCAGGACTCGCTAACGCTCGTCCTGGAAGTCTGTGTGTCCAAAACAAACCATTTTCGGGCGTGTTGCGTACAATATTTTTTTGGCAACCCTGTAAAATAACACTATCGCTGCTGCTTTCCATATTTTATTGCGATTGCGATAAAAAAACATGCAAATTTTTGACAACTAATTTCATATGAACTGTCATCCGTTATCTCGGTTGCTATGGATTCTATGATTCTTTTCCGGCCTAGTCCGGGAAGTACGTACTTTCCGGACTAGGCCGGGAAATGCTACTTTCTCAGAGAAATGGGAAGTGAGCACTTCCCGGACGGTTGCCGAAAAAAACTATTTTGAAAAGAATTGATCCATCAATCAATGTCGTTCCTAGACTCTTTCTAGCCCATTCGTTTATTTTCCTTTCTCTCGCTATGATCTTTTTCGAATTCCAAAGTAACTAGGAAGTGATGTTTGTGGAGGCAAATATTTTATATATATTGATAATAAAAGATTTTTTCGATTCTCGACTGTTGACCCTCAATTATGAAAAAACGTGCTTTTCTGTCACCTCTGTCGGAATGCCCAATTTGCAAATGTTATCATTTGGAGAATGCGGCTGTTCACGTGAGATCAATGCAGTGTATAAATTCAAATACTTGGGTTTTGTGTGGATGCTCATCTTAGATGGAATAATCAGGTTGACCATCTGGTGAATGAGTTGCGCATGCTTGTCCCGAAGTTCAAGAATTTAAGAGAATTTTGCGATTTAGAGCTGCTGAGGAGGCTCTACATTGTTCTGGTCCAGCCTCATCTGCTTTATGGAATATTGGGATGGGGTGCAGTTGTAAAAAATCACTTGGAAAAACTAGAAGTGACACAAAAATGGTTGATCAAGAAAATTTTTCGGAAGCCTTTTTTATTTTCGACAGAGCGCTTGTTCGCCGAGAGTGGAATTATGGACCTGCGAAAACTATTTTTCTTGACTCTGACAATTCACCAGAGAAAGAACTTAATGACAGTAAGCTTCAATGATCATCAATATAGTACCAGAAATAGAGGAAATAGGATTATTTTTCCGCGAACAATAAAAACGATAGGTCAGAGGTCACATACGTACCTAGCCCTAGCCCCCTCTATTTACAATAAGGTTCCAACAACAATAAAAAATTCTGCAACTCTTAATGAATTCAAGAGGAAAATCAAAAATTGGTTGAAAATTATGTCGGCAGGAGAAATGCTCAGTATAAAAAATTCATTTGTTCATGTTTAGATAATGTGCCTGCTCGCTCAGTTTTTCTTTCCTTTCAAGATGAGATGTTTTTTCTTTTTCTATATCATCTGGATTTGTTTCTCTTTGAGTGTCCTTTTGTTTTTGAGTGAATGAAATAATAATTTCCCACACAAGGCAGATCCAGTGGCTTCCCATTGGATGTGCCTTCGGAAAGGTATATATTTTTTTCTAATGTTTTTTTGACATTTTGAGGGTTAAAGGAACTCTTGTTAGTTCAATTAGTACATAATGTTGTAAGAAAGTGGGTCAAATGAACATTTTAATTATTATTATAATGAACTGGAAAAAAATGGGTTTTCGAGGTATGACCCACCAATTTTTAAAGTCTAATTCGAATAATAGAAAGCACTACATACCATAAATGGAGAGTGACAAGAAGGAGATTTACATGCAATATTTTATGTATGTGCATAATTTGAAATATGTGAATCTCAAGTCGAAACAGGTACTTTATGTTTGCGGATGATACTGTGCTGGTGCTTTCCTCACATGATTCAAAAAAATGTGAATGTGATGAACTGCGATCTCAAACTTCATTATGAATGGCTATGTATTTTAATAAACTGAGTAGAGTATTAATCTATACATATAAAGCAGTATCGTATGTTGTTTAGTCAAAAAATCAAACCAATCTGTGATATAGATGTTATCACGACTAAATTCAGAATTATGTCTGTGGTAGAATATAAGTATTTACTAATTAGGTCTAATTCTAGATCACAAGTTGAGTTGGCGTCCTCATTTAGAAATCTGATGAAGAAGATTCCTCCAATGGTAGGAGCTGTGATAATATGTTTTTTTTATTAGATTTTTCATCGAGAAAATTACTGCATAATGGCTTAATAGATTGTCAGCTGGGGTATTCAATTCCCTCCTGGGGAAAAGCTGCAAAATATTCGATAGAGAAAATTCAAAGAGCACAGAATACATTTGGACTTTCGAAGTTCTTCGGTGTTAAATATAAATAAATTGGAAAAAATAGAACAAACAAAATTAATTCACCAGATAAAGAATAATTCATCAAAGACACAAACTATGTGCCCAGCGAAAACATAACTACAATATAAGGAACAAAAATGACTTAAAGAAAAAGTTCGCGAGAACACTTGTATGTCAAAATTCTCCAATATATCAGAAGCTTTGAGGCTTCAATTACCATAGTTAGAAAGATCCGTTTTGGGTCAAATATACGCCATTTGTTCGATAACTTGTTGCCATTTTGGTAATATCATAATGCCTCTCTCATAGAAGCCCTAATCCCTATTGGCCAAAAATGGAGACAGTCGATTTTCACAAGCCTTTATTGAGCAGCAAAATTGTTCGCCATAGACGGAAACAGATAGTGATCACTTGGTGCCAGATCAAGATAATAAGGTGGATGCATAAGAACCTCCTAACCAAGCTCCCGGAGCTTCTTGCGTGTCACTATCGATGTGTGTAGCCTGGCGTTGTCTTGATGGAACAGTTCCTATCCTATTGGCTGAAGTTGGCCGCTTTTGGACGATTGCTTCCTTTAGACGGTCCAATTCCGTTTAGAACACGACCGTTTTCACTTGACGTTGTCGTAAGTGATTACTCGTCACCAACCGCTTCAAAAATGGGTTGATTTTGTTGCGATTCAGTAGCGATTCGCAGATGGAAATTCGGTCCATGATTTCACGAATTTCACGAACTGGCACATGGATGAATGAGCACTTAATTTGATTCTATATTCAGCTTGAATTTTCTAAGGTTCTGAATATGCTTTCTTCGAAACTTGCCTGTGTGTGAATTATCTTCATTTTCATGAAATCAGGTATGAAACTAATAAAATTGATGGTATATTAAGTAATCTTTATTTTGTGATAAAAACGCATCAATAATTTTCTTATAAATGTCCATCTCATCCAATCAGTAAAACATACGAAATATAATGTTTATTCCCTTTTCTTCTAATGAGGCGATTCAGTTGTCTGAGTAGCTATAACAGGAATGGAATTATCATTCAATTGTACCAAAATTACCAAATATGTGGTCACTGCTCCAGTGATCTGAAATTTATATACTCAATGAGAATAAATCACATAAAAAATATAATTTATTTGAAATTTGAAAAAACCCTCACCGAAGCAAGAATTGATCTGTTAATGTTGGCTATACCGCATGTTGAGAATTTAACTTTGCAGGTATTTATTTGCAGAGCGAGGACCTTCAGCTGAAATTTGGAATTACATTTTAAAATTCCAGCAATAAAGTGAGCATTAAATTAATTATAGGTACGGGGTATGAAAAATAGAAAAAATATCAAACCCATCAATGTATCAAGTAGTAAAATTAGTATTTCTGTGATTATTTCGTCCAAATTTGAAAAATTCATACATCAAATAATTAAAATATTCCAAATTCGTGTTACAGGGTGTTCCATTGGTAAATGTACATAAGTTAACCTGTGGTAGGGCTACCCTAGACGAGTCCAAAAAACCTTTATGAACCTGGGTTATGAATTCACCAATATTTTCGATTCCTAACTTTTGAACCACTCAGTATATTCGATTGATATTTGGAACGCGCAATTCAATCCATTAGGTCCATCGATTAATCTTCAAACTAATTAAAAAAAAAAGTCAGGTCCGTTTTAGAAAAATATGGGACATCTATAAAGCCGAGATTCAACACTTTGTATAGTGGAATATTGGAATTTCATGGAAATATTCGGAAAGAGAAGAAATTTTTCAATTTCACTAACTTCTCAGAAAAGTCGTATAGTGAGATTAAATTGAAAAATATTCATGTTTCGCTGATTGAATATTTGTACCTGATATTCTGACAAATATTCTTAAGTATTTTCCAGAAACGCATGGCTTGGGTTGTGAAAAATGAGCAACAATGAATAACTAAACACAAAAATGAACAAATAAAACATTCAAAAAAAATCAAAGATGTCGCTCGAAAGGACAATCATTTTGCTCGAAATTCGTAAAGTTCGTAAGGACGCGGACGCCTGCTCTTCGATTTTTTTTCCTATGAGATGATATTGTGCCCTCAATAAATAAAGACACTTTTTTTATTTGTTGTTGATCTATCGTGATGGAAATGTTCTCCCTGCTTATAATTTTGGTCTTCTGGATGTTCGAGTTCAGATCAACATACATATTTGGCTGCATGAATTAATTCAATAATTGAAAAAAAGTGATTTCAACATAAATAAAACTGGAATCGAACATGCCTGAATATCACAAAAATATTTAATTTATATGTATATTAGGAAACACTGTTTACCTTATGCATAGTTCCGTAATCGTAGTCATTCTCAAGATGTTGGCAAAGAAGGTAATTAATTTTGTCGTACTAAAATTAATGAGAATTTATATCACTATATGTACACTTTTTATTGAAATTTACCTCTATAACACAACGGTATGAAGCTTCGACAATAATCAGAAGCCGACTTGTATGGGTAAAAAGCCAAACAACTTCAAGAATTGAAAAAACCATCGCCTTTTCGGAGGTGTTCGATAGCATGAAGTAAGGTGTTCCAATCAATTGAAGG
Source organism: Harmonia axyridis (assembly GCF_914767665.1). Taxonomy (NCBI): domain Eukaryota; kingdom Metazoa; phylum Arthropoda; class Insecta; order Coleoptera; family Coccinellidae; genus Harmonia; species Harmonia axyridis. The sequence goes on from NC_059503.1 coordinate 29,688,560, forward strand.
AAACAGCTTAAAAGAATTAACTGAAAAGAAATGTATAAACATAACCAATTATAAAACAATAAATGAAGCTGATCAAAATAAAATTCGGTTTTTCAAATGGCTGTATTTTCGATAATAATAGTGTATCTCAATTTGCAAAAAACCTTTTTGAAGCTTGAAGTTATATCTCATGATGAAAACATTTTACAAGCAACGTGTACCGCTGAATCCTAATGAATACAGTATCTAAAATTTCTGTGAAATTTTTTCAGTTTTTATTTTTGGCATACAGACTTGGAAATTTTTTTCCAGCTGAACCACTATATGGCTCAGATAACTTGTTCATTCAGCTTCAATATACTTTTTTCAAAATTTCGATTGCGAGCACTTCTCGCTTAAATATCGAACTTTGAATTGAGAAGGACCTTTTTGTCTTAAACCATCAATATCTCACCAATCAATGATGGCATAGAAAATTCAAGGGATGTTTTGAAATCTTGAACGAATTCTCCACAAGAAATATGAGTGTCAAAAAAAATTAGGACGAATGAACAGACATTTCAACTAGTGATAAGATTGAAATCACTGTTTTGATATTGTCCGATAAAGCCAGAGTTCAGATGAAATTTGAATGGACTTTGCACTAAAGAACACACTACATATGAATATCTGGCCAATCGAACAATACACGTATTCCTTCGATTTTGTGCCAGTTAACATTTGCTTATAGAGCATATAGAGAATAGAAAATAGATATAGATATCTTTGGCGAATAAAGAAGTCGATTTTTATGAATACATTGAAAAAAATGTTCATCTTTGGACTATTCATTACTGTGAGTGTATTCTCTCGGTATTGGTCTGTACTTTGAAAGTGAATAAATTTTGATTATTGAAAAAATATTTTATATTGGATTTATCAAATTTCCGCTACTTAATTAACATTGTAGTAAGGAGATGAAGTATATTAGACGAATATTAGATGAATTATATCGATGCAATCTTACCAAAAGTGGTAAACCATACCATTCATTAATTAGGTTCACTGCCCCAAACAGTATTCTATGTACATGAATCAATATCTTTGCCTTATCTGTTGTGAGAACTGAAATGAATGATACTTCAATTAAAATAATTGGAAGAAAGCACCGAAATAGCAGGAGATTCTGAGCGCTCATTCACTCAAACATACATATAAATGAAATGTGGTTTTTAGTGGTACAATCACCATGAAATTTGGCTTGAAAATTCGATTGATTATTTCAAAGATTTGTTCCTGCAAACTGAATTTCGACTTAGTCGGATCTGTTATTATAGAAATTTTGGGTTTTTCCATGTTCTGAATGGTTTTTTATCAAGCTTGAAATTGTCAGCATAATTGTGGCATATTGTAATTATAATTGAAACTGCATGTAAAATTTTAATTTGGATCTGTCGTTTTTCGATATTATGCGAAAATATTCTATGTTTGTGATTTGATTTCGTGATTAACACCAGATTCAGTAGAAATCTTGAAATTGATATTCTATTTTTGAATGCAAAACCACCTCAATCGAATTCTTAGTTTTTTATTACCAGGAGAACAAAATTCCGAATAGCTATACTTACGGAAACCTCACTAAAATTTTGTTCATTAACGAGCTTGATCGCGGCATTCGAGATCGAGAGTTAGAGTGTATACGGGTGGCCGAACATAATTGATTATGCTCATAGATTCGTCATCAGTGAGTAGAACCTTATCGTTCGAGACCATCGTGATAAAAAAATGTTCTGCTCGGGAACGAGCGCTCAAAATAATGGTAATATGCTTGAGACTAATTTTGTAAAAACCCTTCAACTCACCATTCCTTTTCAAGAAGTTTCCTTCGCTATTTCTTCCCATATTATCGAGAGAAAAAACACTATGCTTAATTCCTTCGCCTGGTACAACACTGTTGTTTGAAGACAACTTAACATTCGGAAGTTTTTCCTTAACTTGTACGTAAAGTGACAAGTCTTCATTAAATGCCATAACGCAGAGTTTAACGAAGTACGTCATGTGCCAATAACATATCTCTTGTGTCCAAGAAACGACGTATAGAATGTAAACAGGAATATTGTGCCATAGGTTAATTGAAGAAGGTTTTCCTCTAGTTTGAATGACCCAACCTATGAAATCGTAAGTGAGAACGCTGATGAATATGAAGTAAGATACTAAAGATATGACAAAAGATGATCTTCTTTGGTTCTTCTTGTCAGAAGCTGGTAATCTCAAGTGAACCTTGAAAAAATATATGCAAGATTAATACCGTTTTTGCAGTGTTTTAATGCTGACTATCATCAGTTCTGTCCATCGGCTATCTGAGTTTCAGTTTACCTCATTCAAAGAATCGAGTATGAGAAAAAATTTGTCTATCTTGAATGGCGATATGAATATTCCCAAAATCACGATAAGGATCATCAATCCAAGATCACAACATACCACATAAGAACCCTTCGTGTCCTTTATTCTCAGGGAATATTCTGGAGTGGCTTTCAAATCACGGACCAAACCAGTTATGGCAGAAACAGCTGAAAAAGAGGATTTTTGAAGTATTCCAGTGGCGGCTAGTGAGAGTAGATATGAGATGGTGATGCACATCAGAAAAAAAAATTATTATTATTGTAATATACATATATATTTTAAGTTAACGGACAAAGTTTATCTAGTCTATCTAACTTTTCTTTGTCAGTTGCATAATAGTCATTGTAGAAATTTAATTAAACTAATAATTGATGATAATATGATAAAAATCCTTAAGGGCCAGTTGCACCGTTTGCCTAAACATAGATTAAAATTTAAACATCGATTAATTTCTGATTTCTCTTGAGAAATCAGAAAGTAATCAATACATACAAGTATACAACCAGTTATACCGGAAACAGACTTCTACCTCCTTATTTCAAATAGGCCATCTAGTATATTATTGCATCATTAGATAGATTTTTTGAAGACAATTCCGGCAATATGCCATACCTTGGGTGAAAACTCAACGGTTCATGAGTAAATGGGATTCTTATGACAAAAATAGTGCTGAATTTTTCGGCAGAAAAAGCTAATTTCGAAAAAATTTGTTTCTTCTTCGATTATGCAAATACGTAGTATTATAAGACTTATTGCGGTTATACCAAAAATATACAGGGGGCTCATAAGAAATTCTTGAACTTAGACAACTCAAATTCATCAAAACTTAAGATTTTCAAATCTCAAGATTTTCAAATAGGAATCTATATTTTTATTATTTCAGTTACTTGAGCAAACTCTATACCTAAAATGAAAACTGAGAGTTATCGAGGAAGTACCTTAAATGAGGAAAAACACAGAAAGAAATTAAAATTCGATGTTTGGATAACTAAATTTTACATTTCATAAATTATAATTGATTTTTCGTTGGGATTGTTGAGAATTCCATAAACCAATATCTACAATTTTCAATTATGAATAATTCATTACAATTCCTGAAATATCAAATTTAGTTATGGAAACATCGAATTTTAGTTTATTCTGTATTTTCCGGGAGTCATAGACTATTCCACACAGTTAGATTCCTGATTTAAAGTTCTTTCCCGATGACTTTTAAAGTATTCATTGTATAGGGTTGGCTTAAGTAACCCTCACTATTTTTGTACGTAAAATCGACTCAAATAATAAAGAATATTGGTTCTAAATTGAAAATCTTGAGTTTTGATGAATTTGAGTTGTCCAAGTTCATGATCTTCTGATAAACACTCTGTAGGTACATTTTTGGCCCAAACCGCGAACAGTCTTATAATACTACGTATTTGCAGAATCAAGAAAGAATTCATTAACTCAAGAACCGTTAAGTTTTTATCCCAGATATGGCATATTGCCGAAAATGTCGTCGAAAAAAACTATCTAATGATGCAATAATATACTGTGTGTGGCATTTGGAATAAGGAAGTAGTAGTCTGTTTCCGGTATAACCGGAAGTTGTGAGATCTGAAAATATTTCAAGCGGAAAGATCATTGTCTCAAACCCCAATGTGCAAATTTTCAGCTCAAAATTACGATTAGTTTTCCATGAACGTCTATAGGCCATCCCGGTGAATCACCCTGTATAAGGAATGTTCTCTTAACTAACTATAGGAGATGAGTTCCTAAGAAACTTGATACTACTTGTTATTCCCTAGAGTATTGATGAAGACTCACCTAATATTATGCCAAATAGGTAGCTATAAGCAACGTACAAGTACGAAATGCTGAGAATATAGTGTTGGCCAATTTTCTGATACTTCACTGGGGACAAACCAACAACTCTGCTGATAACCACAATGGGTTGTACGTAATGGAACATTTGTTCACTTATTACTACTTTCCATCGGTTAGTTTCTGCCATTCTTGTTTTGCAGTACTGCAATAGAGTCTTTCACGAGAAAATATATTCCAAACAGTGTGTGAATCTAGGAGGAAAATGTGCGGTTTCAAAACATCATAAAATATTCAGCGTTAACAACAGGGTAATAATAGACTGTAAAGGTGTCATGTATAAAAGTCTGATATATGAATTTTCTAAGTGTGAATGTTTTTATTGAACGTGTCTTTTGGATGGTGTATTTGAAGAGTATGTTACGTTTTCTGTTATGAGGTGACAATATTTTTGAGTAGCTGAGGAGTGAATGAAAGCTAAAGCATCCTCACGATTTTGACAATGTTTTGAAAGAAAACTGAGCGAGGTTTGGTTTTGGAATATTATCTACAATTTGTATCCTAAGATCGGCTATCATGTATGAAACTGAAAGTTTTCTTCGAAACATTACTCCTCCTGGTCCTAAAACCGGGGAGTTGTTCATTTGAGCTCTATACACCTTATTTTTAAATAATTTAAAACTTTTTTAAAAACACTTTTTTTCGAAAATAAACATATCTCCATTAAATATCTACAGTTTACACCTTGAAATGTGTTCAGGATCGAATAAAAACCCATTTGTACTTCAAACAGAGTTTTTCTCGGAAAATAAATGCTAGGCAATTTACTTCGAATTTGTCACATAAACAGATCGCTCAATAGTCAACATGTCTATCCTACTGGCATGAGAATTACCCCTCATTGAAGGCTAAGAATCAAGCAATCAAACTTCAAATAATTTATATCTCATCAACTATACTTACATATAATATACAGTGAAAGAATAGAAAACGGCAATGGAATAAATAAATACAAATTTAAAATTTGTGGTACTATTCCGGAATGTGTAGGAATCAAGTCGATTTTCTATTAAAAAAAATGCAATACTGTAATTTTCTTATTACCTATACACAATCCTGCTATTCAAGTACTTAAAACAAGAACTATTTTCTACTGCCAAATCCCAGTCTTTTTCACCTTCACTGTTTTTTCATAAACACTACTTCTCACTCACTCAAATTTTTATAAATAACACAGGACACAGGCACTATAGGAGTTTCTGACGTCTATCAAAGAACACACTCTGGTTCAGGTCATCTTGCTTCTAAATTAAAATGATCTTGTACTGCTGACCAAAGTGAAGAAAATCAGTATAATAGTTTCTGTTAGTATTTCTTGAGGTTTTTCTCACTTCACGTTAACATAAGATCCTATAAAAGAACGCAAGGTGTTCTTCTCATAACCTCTTTCTTTGTGGCAGCCTCAGCTGCTTTTCTAAACACTTCTCTCACACCTTCCATAGTTTTTGCAGAGCACTCAATATAGCCATCTGCTTTGATTTTCCTAGAAGCCTTAACTCCTTCTGAATAAGATACTGTGTCCATATCTCTTTGCTTCAAATCATCTACAATATCTTTATTATACCTCAAATCCAGTTTTGTAGCCACTAGAATAATCGGTACTGATGGACAAAAATGTTTTATTTCCGGGTACCACCTACTATATATGTTTTTTAGGGAGATAGGGCTGTCCACACTGAAGCACATGAGCACCACGTCGGTTCTTGGGTAAGATAAGGGTCTAAGTCTGTCGTAGTCTTCTTCGCCTGCTGTATCCCAAAGAGCGAAAGTGACCTCCTGCTCCCCATATTTCACAGTACAGAGGTAAGTTTCATGTATCGTTGGTAGATAGGACTCTGAGAATGTATTGTTGCAGAACGATGTCAGGAGAGATGTTTTGCCACAATAACCGTCTCCTACAACTACTAGTTTCTTAGGTATATCGGGTGGAATCATTACTGAACGTCGTCTTCCCAATAAACTTGAAGTTTGAACACATTCAAATGAAGTTGCCAGCGAAATTTCGGTGCAAAGATAAGATTGGCCTCTCCTCTGAGTCAACAATTATGCTATTCGTGAAATCCAATATTTACTATTGGATGAGATATACAGGGGGAGATATAACATTATCAGAGCAGTGGTTCTCAACATTCAGGTAACGTGAAATATTTTTCATTGTCAATACACTCAGAGTGTTCTTTTTTTGCCTGCCTGTCTACCAATTTATACCTACAACTCATTTAAGTTGGGCTCAAGATGTTGTTTGTTGATGATATGAGGTGTATGAGAGGGAGTTTCAGGATTTTTATATGAACTGTAATGACAGTTATGACGGTTTACTTTAACATTCAGAAAGAAAACATTCATCAGAGAAGCAAATGTTGGATAGAAATTGGCTATCATCCTGTATTCTTTCAATGAAAACTTTACATAGCGGTCATGATCATCTTAATTCAATTCGTGCGTTGATTTGATTTTATACAGGGTGGCCACTTTTTCAATGAGATTGTATTGGTAACTTTTAAACCATAAGAGTTAGAAGGTCGGTCAAATGGAACAAAAATTGCATTCATAGAAGCATTGTCAAGCAGTTCAAACAAATCGAGATTATCAGGGCCGGTTATTGAGATATCATAAGAAAAGTAAATTCTGTCATTTTGATTTTTCTTTTTTTCCCACTTTATTTCAAATATTATCAAATAATGTTACAGAAATTTTTTATTCGACAGTAAAATATCCTCAATTTTACGTAATCAGATTTCGTATCCAACGTTTCGTACTCTCTAGACCACCCTCAACCTCATTTTTTTCAATACGGACCTGCATATTTTATGACACTTTTCAAAATAACTTTTAACTCTAAATTCAACGATATATCATATAATGTCATTCGAACTTGATATTCAGGTGATTTTGACCCTTATCCAAATTTCTTTGGGTCGGATCTGTATTACATTTAGGTACCTTTAGTTTAATTAACAACATGCAATACATTTCGATGAGAAAATCAACTTACTCATCTTGAACTAAATGGAACATATCAGAATCAAATCAAGAAACAAGTAATAATTATTTACATATTTCAGTTCATATTAATTAGACGAATTATTATTTAATGAAAGAAAAATCGAATGATTATTCGAAAGTAAATAAAAATGAATGAAGTAAGTGTTCGAAATGTCCAACATTTTGTAAAATGCACTTAACGGTTCTGGAACCCATACTTCTTATACATTTGCTTATTTCGTCTTCTTGAATACCCTCCAATACATTCTCAATCTTCTCGCGAGAAATCACTATTGTTGGATTTGTCATTTGTTCCAGAGTCGAACTTTATTTTGACTCAGATATGAGTTTTGCAAGGCTTGGTATTCAAATTTAAAATTATTGTATTCGCATCTCTTGACTATTTTATTAACAGCAGTTTTTGATAAATTGCATTCACTACAGATCCGACTAACTCTTATGGTTCAAAAGTTACCAATACAATCCCATTTAACAAGTGGCCACCATGTATGGAAAAAACTTGTTTGTTTTGAAAATTCGATAAATAGTCATTCTATTGAGATAAGTGGGGACGGCTAATTTTGTTGTACTTAAAGTTCGATAGAATGCACTGAATTATCCTAATACTCCAATATTAATTAACTCATGATTAGTTTTCTATTTGCCAGTGTATCAGTTTCTTGAAATTACCGTACCAAATCCAGAATGAATTAGGTGTACAACTTTGCTTCTGACGTTTTGCAATAGATAGCTGTAGCAGTAAGTGGTAGTCGATATAAATAGATCGTAGATGTTATACAATAGCTTAAGTTATTGTAAACATAACGCCATCGAAATATTAGTCGATTTGTGTTTGCATCATAAAGTTTTACTCTATTAAACATGCCGGCTTACGAGCCAAATTCTTGTCATTTGCGGGAGGTTTTAATTTTCGGCTTTAACATGAGGAAATCTCCAGCTGAGGCTCACCGAATGCTCTCAAATCCATATGGTGAGGCCGCTATTAGTGAAAGATGCCGATAGTGGTTTCAACGCTTAAAAAACGGTGAGTTTGACATCGAAGATCAGCATGGCGGTGAAAGAGAGGTTTTCGAAGATGCAGAATTGGAGGCATCACTTGATCAAGACTAGTGTCAAAGGCAACAAGAATTGGCAGGATCATTGAAAGTGACGCAACAAGCCATTTCAAAAATCTTGAAAGTCATGGTAATGATTCAGAAACAAGGAAATTGGGTGTCGTACGAGTTGAAGCCGAGAGATGTTGAAGGCCGTTTGTTTGCTTGTGAACAGCAGCTTGCAAGGTAAAGACGGAAAGGCGTTTCGGCATCGCATTATGACTGGAGACGAGAAATGGGGTCTTTACTAAGCGCAGAAATTCATGGGGATATCTCGATCATGCTTCCTCATCGACGGCCAAACCAAATATTCAAGGTTCCTGGATTATGCTCAGTATCTACATGATAAAGTGATTTCACAGCATGACAATGCTCGACCCCATGTTGCGAAAGTGGTCAAGATATATTTGGAAACCTTGAAATTGGAAGTCCTACCCCACCCGCCGTATTCTCCTGACGTTGCTTCCTCGAACTATCACTTGTTTCGATCAATGGCATACGGCTTGGTTGACCAGCACTTCTGGTCTTATGAAGAAGTAAATAATTGGATCGATTCGTGGATCGGTCCAAAAGATGACCAGTTTTTTCAACGCAAGATTCGTACGCTGCCCGAAAGATGGGAGAAAGCAGTGGCCAGAGATGGACAAACGGCGGAAGCGTAGTTGTGCGTCTATATATTTTATTTTCATAATTTTTGAAATAAATAAAATTTCAACTCTTTCATCAATACTGTCGAAAAGTCTAGTTGAAGATAAGAATGATAGTATGTTTTTTAGGGAATTATTCAATATTGAAATTGAAATCACAATAGTTCGAGAGAATTGTTGAAAATGCATCTTCAAAACACCTGTTTTGGTTTGATATTTCTCTAATTCTGTGGTTATTCCGTTCATTCTTCCACATCTTGTAGAACAAAATCGTTCGAGAATATATCAGAAACGCACAGTTTTCATGGTTATATTTTATTATTATATGTTGGTACTCCGAACTTTCCGCCACGGCTTTATCTGTCAATTCATCAATTGGCCCTAAAGAAATCAGTTCTGCTAACCAACATTTTTCAATGCAAAAATCACTAAATGATATTCATGGAAATATTTCATTCATTTCAATAAAAATGCAATGAATTAGAGAAAATAATGTATATTACTCGTACAGAAGGCTCATTCTACCACTCGTTCATTCCAAAACTCGCCACTTCGCGGCTCGTTTTTGAATTTTGAACTCGTGGAAGAATATGATTGGCTTCTGCACTTGTATTATAATAGTTATTTATAATACAAGTGCAGAAGGCATTGATATTCTTCCACGAGTTCAAAATTCAAAAACGAGCCACGAAGTGGCGAGTTTTGGAATGAACGAGTGGTAGAATGAGCCTTGTGTACGAGTATTATACATTATTTTCTCTAATTCATTGCATTTTCATTGAAATTAATGAAATATTTCCATAAATATATTTTAGTGATTTTTGCATTGAAAAATGTTGGTTGGCAGAACTGATTTCTTTAAGGCAAATTGATGAATTGACAGATAAAGCCGTGGCGGAAAGTTCGGAGTACCAACATAGAATAATAAAATATAACCATGAAAACTGTGCGTTTCTGATATATTCTCGCACGATTTTGTTCTACAAGATGTGGAAGAATGAACGGAATAACCACAGAATTGGAGAAATAACTATTCCGTGTTCTCAATCAGAATGATATTTTCCACTGGTTTCGTCTGATCAAAATTTACCCTCCTGCCTTGTCTCATTAAAATTGGTGATCATTTAATGCTCCAGATAAATTGAGAGGTATTTGATTTTCAATTCGTAATTTATGTTAACAAATAATCAGATCTGGAAATAATTTTCATATTCAAAGACTATTTCAACAACATATCGCACGAATCCTTATTCAAATTTTCGATGTATGTGTAGAGGGATGAAATGATTGATGATGGTTTTTATGTAAAAAAAATTTCCCCCTCGAGAACAAAATTAATGGAACCGAGCAATTTTCTAAAAATATTAATTTTCCAACCCAAAGAGACCTGTTTTCAATGTGAGACCGTATATAGACAAGTTACGTGGTGGGCATGCACTGTTACCGGAAACCGAAAAGTCCCAGGTTAGAATGTATTGATCAGGAGAGATATTTTCTGATTTTAAGGTACGTTCCATAATTTTTTGTTAGATAAACATATAACAGTGATGTGCCTCAAAGTGATCAAAGTACTCAAAATTTTTTATTGGGCACATTTAGTTTAAAGAAAAATTTTGCAGAGGTCTAGAGGTATAGGTACGCTTAAAAATCATTAAACATAGACGAATCTTCGATCAAAAGATCTAACGAAACTTTTTTTGTTGAGCTCTATTTTTAGTTCTCATGGTAAAATAATCCAAATTCTATAGCCTAATACAACCTTCGTGAATTGATTTCAGAGTTTTTTTTCGATGATTCCAATGAGATGAAATTGGACGAATCAGATTTCAATGAAGAAAAGACTTACCAACATATAGAACCTAATCAGTAGATGTAGCCAAATATAAAAATGAATAGGAGTTTTGATCATAGGCAAAATGATATTCTCATTCAGTAGATAGTAAAACCCTTCAACAGTCTCTCAATACTCTTCCATTTTCCGATGTGGAAATTGGATATTTATTTGTATTTTATTGATAAAATGATATGAAAGAAGATATGTATAAAAACACCCCCCCCCCCCATAATCGTGTCATGTTTCCATCTACATACAAAAAAACATTCGAAACCTCCAACATTGCGTGAGTTGACTAGAAGGACTCTTATCTCCATAACTTTTCCTTGTTTATTCTTCATATATTTCTGGGAATGGAAAATATTGAAATTGCTGTTCAACTCACGTTCACTTGTTAATTCGTACTACAGAACGGTGATATATATTATAGGTATCCAAAGCTGTAATTGTTATAGATAGATAGATAGATAGATAATATATTTATCCTGAATGACATTACATTAATGTATAGGACACGTCAATACTTAATACAATGCAATACTAAATTAACTGATTTTAGTTGAAAAATATTCATCCAGGTTATAGAAACAATTAAGAAACATAATTTTGGTAACTTCCTTCTTGAATTTCGATGGATTCAAGGACTTGATCCAGTTTGGTAAATGGTTGAACAGCTTGATCCCTACATATGTTGGAGACGATTCAAATCTAGATGTCTTATGGGTCGGAATACAGATGGTGAAATTGTGCCGTGTGTTGTATTCATGGAAACCAGAAGTTGTATCCAGCTCCGGCAACTTACTGTGAACAAACAGCAGACAGTTCAGAATATAAATGCAAGGCAATGGAAGGATTCTATGCTGGATGAAGATCGGCCTGCATGATTCTCGTGGTCTTAGGTTGAATATAAGTCGAATACACCTTTTTTGAGTTATGAAAATTCTGCTACTCGATGCTGAATTACCCCAAAGGACAACATTATACTTCAAATGGGCAAAAACCAGGGCGTAATAGACGGCAAGCAAACCCTCCAGAGGCAGCGAGTTCTTGAGGCGACTTAGAGCAAAAAAGGACCCATTCAATTTTTTGCTAAGATGATCAATATGGTAGTGCCATCTCAAACTGCTGTCAACGTGCACACCCAGAAATTTAACGCTATCAGTTGACTTAAGTTTACTGTCTTTGCATTCGATAACAAAAGGCACTTGAGGAATAGATTCTCTTAATTGGAAATGAATTATCTCTGTTTTGCTTAAATTCAGCATGAGTGAGTTTCGATAGCACCAATCGGAAAATTGCTGGATAAGTCTGTTGCATTTATTTTCAAGCTCTTCCTTTGTTCTCCCTGAGACCCCCATCGACGTGTCATCAGCGAAAAGAGTGATAGAGTCGGCCTTAATAAAATCAGAAACATCGTTAACGAAAAACAAAAAGATTAAAGGTCCCAATACAGATCCTTGAGGTACTCCCATAGATAGAGGATAACTTTCCGACCTGCAACTCTTATTCTCAACAAAGATACTGCGGTCAGACAGAAAACTAGAGATCCAGCTCAGAAAAACTCCTCTAAATCCCATACTGTACATTTTATCCTCAATGAAGGAGAACTGCAAACAGTCGAATGCTCGCGAGATATCAAAAAATAAACCGGCGACATAGAGTCCACCATCCAAGCTGGTATATATGAACTCTAAAAATTGACAGACAGCAGTTTGCGTAGATTTACCCCTGCGGAAGCCATGCTGGGAGCCTGATATTATGGAGAACCTTTCCAAGTAATTCGCCATTTTGCCGTAGACAACTTTTTCCATGACTTTAGAGATGACGCTGAGCAGAGAAATAGGGCGATAATTTGCCATGCATGAGGGCTCGCCCTTCTTGAATACCGGAATTACCTTGGCCATCTTCAATAAGGAGGGAAATTTTCCTGATGTCACCGATAAATTGATCAAATAGGATAAATGTTCCGAAATGAGTGGTGTAATTTCTTTCATAATTTTCACAGAGAGGAAGTCTGGACCAGGACTGGCGTTGTTCTTTAAACCATTTATAACTTCTAGAACTTCTCCGGGTAAGACAGGATAGAAAAAAAAAGTATTCTCAGATAAGCCTTGAGTCGTACAGGAATTAGATGTTATATCTCCATAATGTTGCCGTAGGCTTTGAGCACATATAGATGTAAAATATTTACCAAATGCCTCCGCGACACCCACAGGATCAGAGAGAATGCGACCATTAGCATTCAAAACAATATCATCCGAAGGTTTCCTCTTCCGGTCAGTCTCTCTATCTACAAGCTTCCAGATTGTTTTGGTTTTGTTGTCGGATGCAGCCAATATTCCATCATAAAATGACAACTTACTTGTCTTGAGTAATAGATTGTACTTTTTTTCTTGCAGATCTGTAGGTATTATTCATCTCCATGGATTTCAGGTTCACTCTTAACCAGTGCAAACTTCTCAGATCCTTAGAAGCCTTTGTGATCTGAGGAGAGATCCAACTCTGACGACGACCGGATGAAGGATGTGCCCGTCTGATGGGACAAGATTCGTCAATCACAGATGTTAGGATCCTAAAAAAAACACTGAAGCTGGAATCCACATCCAAGGAATGATATACGATGTCAAAGTCAGCGTCATACATCAACAATCGGAGACCTTCAAGATTTCCCTCCGACACCACACGAGAGCTTCTTATGGCATAGTCGTTCGATCTGCTAACACAGTTTTGGCCGTAACTCAACAAAATGCACCTATGGTCTCCAATATCCGTTTCAATCACAAGCGTTGTGAGTAAATCTGAATCAGCAGTTGTGAAGATGTAATCCACCTTAGTCGATGAAGTTATGCCGTTGCAGTTGGTAAAAACTCTGGTAGGTTCTAAGGACGAGCAGTGTAAATTAAAACACATCAATAAATCCTCAAGATACAGTTTTCGAGTATCTCGCTCAGCTAAATAATTAATATTGAGGTCTCCGCATACAAATATAGCGGTAGACATATATGCATATTTATGCAACACATGGGAGAGAATATTCAGGAACAAGTTGAAGTCACCAGTAGGAGGTATGTATATACTGAGGATACAAATCTTAGAATTGTCAGTTTTAAGGTATATTCCACAAATCTCACAATGCATCTCAGTAGAAATCTTGCTGATATCATGAATGGGAAGAAAGTTGCAGTTGTTCTTCAGATAGATAGCTGCACCTCCATGTCGTCGGGAAGGACGGCAATAGGATGCCGCAATAGGATAGCCAAGTTATTGATCTTGTTAGAAATACCTTGCACATTCATTTGGGCAATAGTTAGCGGTTCACGTATCGATATCTCGCTTAGCTTCGCTCGTTCAGGCAAAAGTTTAATGTCGTCTGATGATAGTGCAGCTGGACCTAAGTAAGAAGGGTATTCAGACGACGTTTCATAAAAAATCGCTTCACAGCTGCACCCTCAGGCCAGAAAGATGGATTCATGGCCTTATCCAGTAACTCCAATGGTACAACGAGCTTAAAGGAGGAATAAATATCCGGTCTCCTGGAGGTTAATTTTTCACAAGACACACCAGGTATACTTGCACCAACATATTTCTCCAGATCTTCAATGTTAGTTGTTGGGCTTAGTCTGGACACGTGGATAAATGCAAGACGCCTTTTGGGAACCGCGAGCAGCGATCCAGATTTCATTGTACCCACGACTGGAGCATAAGGTTTCCTAGAAACCATTTGTGGTTTTTGTGCTGGTACGGATTTTTCGTCTATAATCTTAACTGTGCTAACAGGGGGTCTATTTCGTTTCACACCTTTCTTTGATTTAACCATGATTTATATGAATGAACCAGCGCTTGAAAGCTCCTTACTTCACGCCAGTGCTTTTATCTTTTTTTCGGTAGTCTACTTGGATTTTTTATAATTCTAATGACGCTATCAACACGAAATTCTGCACGAAATTTAAAATTATTTTTTAATTCACCTATACATTCAAATCTCAACTCAATCGGATCTGTTGTCACGGAAATATTTGATGTTTCTCTTTCAATATTCTTCTTGAATGTGCTATGATTCTGATTGAATTTTCTTTGTTTCTGTTGATAAGATGAAGGTGAAATTTCACACAAAGCATTAAACTGATTTTTCCCATATACATGTAACATTTTAGTTTGATAGATTTTGTAGTTTTGAAATTATTAGGAAAACATGTCGAACGACCATTTTACGGAACCCTAATTTTGTCTATTAACGAACTCAACCGCGGCATTTGAGTTCCGAATCTTCTCTAAAAATTTCAAGTTTCTATTTTTTTCTGTTCCACAGTTGTCACGTTAACGGAAAAATCAAATTTTGGGTCGCATTGGTTATCAATGAGCCAAACCTCATATTTGTGACACCCCTGGCTCAAATTTCGAAAATTATAGGCATTGTGACAAAATGATAGAGTGACCATACATTTGTTGTTGTTCGATAAGTGGACAATAACAAGTTTCGTGTATTGATGAAACACATTGTGTAAAAAGAACAATGGCTTAATAAGTGTTATTCAGACTCTGACAACATGGTATATTGTTCATCGACTATTTTGACGAGGGCAAGACCATCAACGTTGAATATTATGTAAATTCACTAGATCCACTAAGTGCAGAAATTAAGAAAAAAAATCTTTATTAAAAAATAATCTTTCTTTAAAACAATGTAATTGCCACCAATGGATGAAAACCATGGTCAAATTGTACGAATTGCGCTTCCAACTACTTGACCACCCAGTTAATCTTCTAGATCTGGCCCCCAGAGAATACTGGCCTTTTTTCAATCTATTACAAAAGCAATAACGAGTCATTCGACAGAAAAGGTGTTGAAACATAGTATAAGGAATGGAATTCTTTATACTACGGTAGGAATTTTAGAGGAGCGTTGGGGTATATGTAAAGATCATTCAGGAATTATTGACATTGTAGGCCTTAAACGACTTATCACAGCTTCATTTATGGTTACAAAAATATCAATAAAAATTGCTGTGGTTCATCATAGAAATGTTCAGTTTATATTATTTCCATAATTTTTATATCCGAAAAATCCCAAATTTTCGAAATTACGAAGGGACACATATAGTAATGATTTCATAAATTGGCATTCAAGTTCTATAACGTGAAAATATGGACTACTTTCACATTTCAAGGAAATCGATTGGAGAGATATCTCTTTATTCAAGAGTCGCCCATGAAAGACCCCATTGAAGATCATTGAAATATGCTTGTTCCTTTTCACCTTAAGGCACTCCAATAGCAGTTGCATTCTTGATATACACTGATTATCTGTTTTCAAAAATCTATTAATAAACTCTAAACGTGCTATTTCATCTCAGGATTTATGGATCATTTCAACTGTGATAGCTGAACAAGAAGAAAACAAAAAAAACCTGTTGATAAATTTGAATTGTGTAGCTGGGGTGGCAATATCAAGACAGAAATAAAATTTAAAGAATCCATTCAGTATCTGAAGAATTTTAACATTGCAGTTATGACGTAACTTTCAAAGTTAAAACTAATTGATTAGCTAAGGTGTAAAATACTTTCATGAGTCACTGTTTATCGAAACTATTCAAGACATGAATGTATGATGATATGAAAAATGTA
This sequence comes from Harmonia axyridis, assembly GCF_914767665.1. Taxonomy (NCBI): domain Eukaryota; kingdom Metazoa; phylum Arthropoda; class Insecta; order Coleoptera; family Coccinellidae; genus Harmonia; species Harmonia axyridis. The sequence goes on from NC_059503.1 coordinate 29,704,990, forward strand.
GATATGAATTTTTCCACTCAAATTTCCTATCTTTTATCCATTACTTATAGGATTTATAACAACAAAAAACAGATATAACAATAATTAATTTCAAAATAGAATTTAAATAAACTACAGATGCAATGCCAATACTTTGTTTACATTTCTTATTTATATAGTTTGATATCAGCTTTGTTACTTATCTGTACAACACTCCGACTATTTTCCATTCCTCAAAAATCCTAGTTTCGGTTATTTTCCGATCTATCCAATCTGATATATTCGTTGCTTTTGATTCTGGTACAGAACATATCATTCAATGATTTTTTGAAGGTTAAATCGTATTGCACAGGTTTTCTTCCACTAACAATACAAGATGTAATTACTTGCCTTCTTCGTTTTTCTCTAAAATTTTTCCTAAAGTACTGAGAGAAATACTCAAATTAACCAACCGATGGGTATTTAAAATTGCTACAATTAATTTTCACAATTCCTTGGATCTAAACCAATAACACAAACAGTTGAATTCAATCTCTTTTCAATGACATTTTCAATTTCTATTTTCAACCTGGGATGTCAATAGCTTGAAGATAACTATCTTGACGAATAAAGTGGAATTTCTAGGAAAAATGTGTTTTTACTAAGCCCACGACATATTGTGTGAAAAATTATTTCAGTTTTTCTTAGAATTGAACAAATATTTTTAGTCGATATGGTTCCTTCCTCCTTACAAGTCTGAATAGTTACTTCATTATATGGAGTTAAACAAAAACTCCTAATCTAATTTTTAATGGACGAGACATGTTCTCAATCTTATCGAATTTGATTCAAGCATTGCTCTCGAATATACATGATGAAAATAATTCTAGGAATGTGCAACAATTCACTATTCAATACAATACACAAAGTTTATTTATTATATCATCAGATATCTATCAGATAAATTTCAATTTCGATTTTGATGTCATTCACTTCTACGAAATCTAGCTTCTGTGAGTTAGTAGTCGAATATCATGTTTAAAATCTGCTTTATAGCGTTTCTTTTGAGCGTCCTTGGAAATGGAAACGCTAAATTCAATTTTGAAAAGATTAAAGATAAAATCTTCGAGGATGGGAAAATATCTGAAACATCATTGATGAGTGAGTATTTTTCTACATTTTTGCATTGGTTTTATTTGCTAACACGCTAACAAATCTAGACACATTCTCTTTCAAATAAACTGATAGGAATACTAAGTTAGTGAATCGTTTTAAAATAACAAAAATAACAGTTCGAGACAATAATATACTAAAATTCTGACTCCGGGTCAGGTTAGTATCTTGTAGATTGGCAAAAAAATATATATCTGTTTGGTTAAATGGTTGATTACAAAATTCAATTAGTTCAAGTTAGAAAGATGCATTTCAATGATACAAAACCAACGTCACCCAATAAGTCTTTTCAACTGACCAAGTGATTGCTCACCATTAAAAATTCAATTACAAATTTCGTTACTAAGTGTACTCATTTATGTTTTAGATATATGTCCAAAATCAATTACAAGAATTTAATGCTATCCGAATTTAATAGTAACCAAATATGTGCGTTTTCCGTAGAATATATAAGCCAAAACTATTTTCCAATAAAGATATTATACGATTCACTCAGATGTAATTTACTGTGCGATGTATTCGAGAAGATTTCAAGTTGAAAAGATTAAGGATTTGAATCAGAGTTATCTGAATGACAGATTGTCATGTTCTAGAAAAACAAGATAGTTGAAACAAAACAAAAATAATAATGACACGCAGAATTAATTTGAAAAATAACAAACAGTGTGGTCAATCTGTAACCATGGTGTGACGAACTTCCCTAACTACAGAAAAACTTGTTTATAATTGTGAAGTGAAAATGGAAAATACAATGAAATAATGATAAAATATGAACACTACGTTGTGATTATTTAAATTAGAATATTGAAAATAGATAGATTGACAATAAATTTCAATTTGAAATATTACAACAGGTACAAGATGAATTATGGAAAACTAATATGTGTAATAAACAAGCCAATCAAACCAATCATCGATTTCTTGTATGTAAAAACGAAAATTGAAATGTAACTGTCTTATACACTATAAATGCTCACCCATAGCCAAAACGTTAGTGGTTGTTGAACTTGGGAAAGATCCAAAAATAATAATAATATTGTACTAATAAAATGCTTCATTTCGAAGAGCACAAATGTAATTATGGAACTTCTAAAAGAATAATGCATTATGAAACAGAATATCAACCCGCAAGCTTCAGCGGTTTGGAAGTTTTAGTGCTATAAAATTTCCGTATTTTCTGAAAAATATCCTATAGTTGTTGATATTTCAAAACTGAATAGAAATAGTTTGAACATTTCAATAATTCACGGTAAAACTATTTTATGATACCCTTCACGCATTAATTTCTGAATGGTTTATGTTCAAATATATATAGAAGCAAATAATTATTCTTCTTCTTTTTCCTCCTATAAAGAAGAAGAAGCAAATAATTGAACTCGATAAAATGGCGAATGCGCTGGTTATAGAATTAATAATAATATTTATTCACTCCACAGAAATAATATAGAGGTGGTAAATGTAAAGCCAACAAATAGACAATTTCATAGAAATTTTAGCTAATGAAATCTATCGCTTGTGATGTCACAAATTCATCTTGAAATAACTTTAATTGATGTTGAAGCAGAATACAAAATATACCGACCAACCTGAAAGATGTAATGAATGAAACAAAAATTCTCCAATTAGATTTTCGAAAAACTTCTTATAGACATTTTACTATCCCAGGAACCTCAGGAGTATACTTCCCAAAGTTTTTTGGTGATGAGATTAATGATGTTATGAAATACAAAAGACAAACGGGTAGTCAGAATGAAAAAATAATAACAATATCATACTAAGTATATCAAACATATCCAACGAAAGTATCCCAATTATTAGAGGAGCTTCATTCTTGCTGTTACATAACATATATTTATTTCTAGTGTTGGATGCATCTGCCAAATTTTTACCAAATGGAATACTGAGAGGGAATTTTTACAATCTTGGTTCATACGACGGATGCTTAGCTATAAAAGATGAGGTGACACATATTAGAGGAAAATATTGCTATGCAACTATAAGTATAATGGATATAACGGAACTTATTAAAGACATGACTAAGAAACAACTCGAAAATCTTAAAGATATTGAAGAAAAGAAACAGGTAAAACTTCTTCTTTGACCCTTTCAAGCTCGAAATTTCTAAGAAGAAATTGCATGAATGATCATGCAGTTGGCCCACGATAGGCGGGCGCTCTAAAGCTACCCACTTCAAGTAAAGGCTTCTCTCATTTTTTTTTTATAATTCCGATGTCGCGGTCAACATGAAATTTTGCATGAAGCTCAAAAGTTATACTTGTGAAATCACAATTTAATTGAATCAGTTGCTAATTTTTTTTCGGAATTCTTTTTGAGTTTTCTATAGTTCTGATGACTCTATCGATACGAAATCTCACACGGAGCTTGAAATGGTTGTTTCATATGAACAGGGTGGGCAAATAAGTAGGTAAGCGGCTATATCTCAGTTTCCACTCATTGTAGAGATGCAAGTCTCTTCGGAAGTGACAATTCAAAAAGATAGATAATTTTCCAAGGATTACAGTGATGATATTTTTTCTTCAACTGAAACATGAAACATTTTCGAGAAAAAATCATTTTTTTACTCGACTATAGCTATTACGCCCCCTAACGGTATAGGTATGAACTTCAAAACAATTTCCAGTGTATTTTATTGTACACTTCAGTGGTAAAAATTTTTAGCGCAAGTCTCTACAATGAGTGGATCCTGAGATAGAACCGCTTATTTGCCCACCCTGTACATACAAGTAAAAACTTAACCCGTTCGCTTGAAAATTTGCTTTCAAGTTAGTAATTTATGTGACTATTCTCCTATGAATGTCATCGTCCATTTGTGTAACTACTTTTAATTTTTTTAGAACCTTGCCAAAAAACTTGATCCTTCTAATAGTAGCACTGTGTATGGTTTTCATTTTGGTGTTTGTATAGGAGACAATGTAAAAACTGATTCCTTAGTTGAGAAAATCCCCGAGATATCTTTCAACGATGACTTCTGCTACACTAACGAAAGAAAGTTAGAAACTAAACATTGGATAGCATTGTGAGGATAATTTTTTTTTACATATGGAAATTTATATGTCGCTTTTTAGGGGAGTATTAGGAACAATAGGGTGCATAGCCCTCCTTTCTACTATTTACGATGTTTTGTTTTGCTTTTTGAGTAAAGGTGAGTTATCAAAAATAAAATTTTTCAATTTAATATTGTTATCTTTAAAGAAACAGTTAACTTCTCCCCTTCACAAAGAGAATATCACATTTATTTCTATATTTCATTAATTTTAACCATTGGTGTTCAAGTCATCTATAAAACAAAAACTGTACTTATGGATACATAAAAAAAATCATATAGCAAGATGGTGAAGATATAGCAAGTTGGTGAAAGGATGTATCAATACTGAAATTAATTAAATTAATCATATATGCTTACTGGTTGCGTAAAGGTAAGCTATGTTTTGGAGTAAAAAGAATTAAATTAAAAACTATTCAAAAATCGCTAGAGATAGGGACAAGAATGTTAATAAAGGGTGTTTTTTTCGAGGTATATAACTTTAAGTTGGCATTACTGTTCGAGATGGAAACCGATTTAACAGCTGTTGAGTGATTTATTCTCAGTTTGGTTTGGCAATTCATCATGAATAGACTCACGTCTAAACAACGCTTGCAAATATTGTAAAATGAGATTGCCGTTGTTCCCGATTTTCATAAGCGAATTTTGTTTAGCGATGAAGCGCACTTCTGGTTGAATGACTACGTCAACAAAGAAAACTGCCGCATTTGGAGTGAAGCTAATCCTTAAGTGTATGTCGAAACACCGTTACATCTAGAAAGATTGACTGTTTAGTGCGCTTTATGGGCTGGTGGAATCATTGGTCCGTACTTCTTCAAAAACGATGATGGCCAGAACGTTACAGTCAATGGTGATCGGTATAGATAGAGCCATGATTACTAACTTTTTCATTCCTGAATTGAACAACCATGATGTCCAGGAGCTGTGGTTCCAACACGACAGCGCAACATGTCACACGGCTCGTGCCACAATCGATTTATTGAAAGACACGTTTGGTGACCACCTAATTTCACGTTTTGGACCTGGAATTGGCCTCCAAGATCTTGTGATTTAACACCGCTAGAATACTTTCTGTGGGGCTATGTAAAGTCATTGGTCTATGCGGATAAGCCACAAACCCTTGACCATTTGGAAGACAACATTCGCCGTGTTATTGCCGATATACGGCCACAAATGTTAGAAAAAGTCATCGAAAATTGGACGTCCAGATTGGACTACATCCGAGCCAGCCGTGGCTGTCATATACCAGAAATCATATTTAAAATGTAATGCCACAAGATTATCTTGCGGATAAATAAAATTCATGTCAATCGAATAATCCATCGTTGTTTTATTGCAATTTACAGTTCTATGGCATTGTCCTAATAGAACGCGAATGCGCGATGCGAGCGATGCGAGCGATGCGACCATCGCGTGTTCGCGCGACGTCAAAAACTGGGTGTCCTAATAGAACGCGAATAAGCGATTACGCGAATCTTGCTCGCGCGATTTGACGACGGGAGCGAGCGTGACCGGGCAGTGGCACGGTCGATACCAACAACCATGGACGTCAGACACGCAAAATGTTTGCTGTCGGGAAATATTTGGATGACGTTTTGTGCGGATTTAGATGGAAATGAAAAAAAAAACAACGGACGCAAAGACCAAATCGTGGTAAATTTCACAATCAATATTTTGACTTACGAGAAGATGAGTCTGCATTTTATGATTATATGTCTATGTCACCAGAAGCATTTGACTACCTATGCAATATGATCAGAGACGATTGCAATCACTCGGTACCACTCCGACGTTTTCGCACGAATTTCAATTAGGACACCTATTCAAATTCAATATGTTTGATCGCGCGTTCGTACGAACTAAGTTCGCGCGAATAGGGTTTCAAACATTTGAGTCGCGCGACCGCGTCGTGCGATTGTCAGTTAGGACACCTATTAGAGTTCAATATGTTTGATCGCGCGTTCGTACGAGTAAAATTCGCGCGAACTTACGATGATCGCGCATTCGCGTTCTATTAGGACAATGCCTATAGCTCTGAAAAAACACGCTTTACATCAATGATCAAGAGGCTACAGCAAACCAAAAAAATTATACTGGGTCTATATTGATTTGTTTATTTTTTGATATTTTTACATTTGTTATAATTTATTTGTACCTACCATTGTCCGTGGCCCACCCTGTATAGAGACATAGAGTATTTGAGGTTTTCCAGTGAGTCATGAGTTTAATGGTTCAATTTGACGAGGTTTACAAAAATAAATGTGATGTTCTCGTTTTCAATGAAATGAGTTAAACATCAAAAATTGATGAATTTGAATAAAACCGTCGAAATTTTGACAATATTTTTGTAATGTTTCTGTTGAAAATCGCATATATCATCATTACCTGAAGCGTGAAATATTTTACAGTAGATAAATCTATGAATTTTTATCACTCATTTTTCATTTTAGAGCCTATCAATGCTCTCACTGCTTTTTCCATCTACACTAATAGCAAGAAACTGTTAAAATCTTCACAAAACGATGATCATCTTCTCTGCATCAACGGTTTAAGAACTCTCAACATGGTTTGGGTGATAATTGGCCATGTTTATGTCAACTTCTTGTTATCTGGTGCTATCGACAACTGGAAAGATGCATTCGATGTATGTTCAAATAGATACCAGTAGCCTTCAGTCGGTATATCACATTTCTTTTCTAGTGGATGGACGATTCAAAGAATATGTTTATAATGGGAGGCACAGTGTCAGTCGACAGCTTCTTTACCATTGGAGGTCTGCTGACGGTGTATATCTACATGAAAACGCCAAAAATGGATCTTGAAAAAAGTGTTAAATCTATTCCTCTAATGTACCTTCATAGATATTTGAGGTAAGAGTTGTTCATTATTCTTTGAATAGATATTTTAAAACATTATGTTCAACAGATTGACTCCTGCCTTAGCTATTCTGGTATTGGTATATGCTACCGGTTTGGTTAAGTTTTTAGGCGATGGGCCTAGATGGGGATTTATGGAATATTTAGCAGTGGAGCAATGTGAGCACAACTGGGGGTGGACGTTGCTTTATCTCCAGAACTATATATCCTCAGATAACTTGGTAATTGAGAAAATTGCTTCAGTCCAGTATCTTATCCGGTTGTATTTGAATGAGTAACTAAACACGGAATTTTCATTTTCTTTTAACGCTGTTCCTATTCCAATGTTGTAATCTTCAGAAAATGAAGGTCTTAACTAAATTCAGGAAGATCAACTATACGTGATATTCTCACAAGATGCAAGGAGCATATGGATCATATGATCCATTATAATTCGTCTTATGACGAATTATAATTTCGGTAGATCCCAGATTGTTACTCATGACTAACAACTAATTGTGCGTTTTCCTAGACACTAATACTTAAGAGTCAATTAGTTTTAAATGCATTTGAAGGTATTGAAATACTCTGGCGAGAAGAAAAAAGGGTTACTGAGATTTTACACTATTTTTTCCACGTGTTCGAATTGATTCAATAAATTCAGACATATGGGTCAAGAAACTTGATAAAATAAACCATTATCGAAAAATTCTTCACGACTAGTTCATCGTTTATCAGTTCAATATTGATCATTGAAAAGTTTTTTTTCCACTCTCTGATAGAAACAATTTCATGAAATGAGTTTACCAATTGAAGATGTGCTGAGCCAGAGATCTGTTGCTAGAAGATTCTACTAAAAAAAGTGCATAGGCACTTTTTTTAAAAAAACATCCTATAGAGGATGTTTTTGTTTCATGTTACTATCACCAATAATGAATTTATGAGAACTTTCCATTTTACAATTTTCTCTTATTGTTTGAAAATAGTTGAATTTATGAGGTTGCGATTTTCAAAATCGAGCCCGACAATGTGCCATTAATTTTTATCTAGCTCAAAGGGATTTTTAGATTCCCTCACAAGACAACGAATTTGGGACACCCGATACAGATTATAAAATGAACCAATGGAAAAAACGAAATTTTCAAAAAATGCAATTTTATTCTTTTGTTACTAAAAACATAGAAAGAATAAAATTTGTTTTGATCATGTTCAACTATCAAATAGTATCGGCTGAAATAGTCCAATATTTCAAAAAAATTATTTTCATTTTGTCATTTCATCACGAAGAAATTTTTTTTAGTGCATTGCCCAATCATGGTATCTCTCCGTAGACATGCAACTTTTTCTCTTATCTCCCTTAATCCTTATTCCACTGAAAAAATGGCCGAAATATACTCTACCAGCGATGGTTGTCTTAGTAGGCGCAGGAATAGGCATTCCGTTTTACATTGGTTACTCCAACAAATTCACAGGAGTAGTTTTAGGGTGAGAAGTAACACAAGGTTCTGAATTTCGGCCTCTAAACTATAGATTCGTCGTTTCAGATCTATGACGCCGACGTTCACAAATGAATATTACTTCAAAACACACGCTAGGTTTGGTCCATACGTTATAGGCATGTTGGCTGGTTATTTGATCCATAAGATGAGATCTGGAGGAAAGAAAGTCAAACTGAATATTGTGAGTTTCCCTCTGAGCCGTATGTTGTTATACGCATTACTTCAAAATGTTATAAGAGTACAAACTAAATTATTATTTTTTTCAGTTTGTATCTTTCATTGCATGGGTCTTAACGATTGGAGCACTGGTAGCTTGTACGTTCGATGGTTTTAACCTCAGAAATGATACAGATAATGCTCTTATCGATGGTATGTATGTTGGTTTCAACAGATCGATTTGGTCCTGCGCTTTAGCAATGGTTGTAATTCTTTGTGTCTCAGGCAATGGAGGTGATGATGCTATAATTTTTACTTTTTGTAAATATTAACTAATATCTTGTTTATTTCAGGACTAATAAACACGTTCCTCTCATGTCCATTGATGCAGTTTCTATCCAAATTATCTTATTCTATGTATTTGGTGCATTATCTCATAATTTTAGCTGTGAACTTGTCGGGTAGAGATACAATGCATTTTTCAAATTACGAGGCTATTTTTCAATTCTTCTCGTTTTTCATACTCACAGTTGTAGTTTCGGTATTTTACACCTTACTGTTCGAGTCTCCAATGATTATATTAGAGAGGATAATTTTTTCTAGGGCGAAGAAATAATAATTATGAGATTCATTCTTTTATATTATTTTGAAATAAAGAAACGCTGCAATGAAAAAGTGTCTATTATTATATCCACTATAGCAATAGCTCAATTTATTATGGCATGAGGATTTATAGACAATTATATTATGAAACAATTGCACTAGTTTTGAAAATAATCAAATATGAAAAACATAACTGGACAATTTGTTTAGCCTCAAAAATTGTAAACAGCAAAAATGGATATACAAAATATCTTTGTTTTTCAAATTTTGAAGCAGTAGAGTGGAAAATGGACTCTTCTTCATTAGAGCCAAATTTCTCTCCTTGGTGCATTCTTTTGAGGTCTGCAAAGATCCAATAAGCACTGGAGGTTAGATCTGGAGAATAAGCTGGGTGGTCAAGCAGTTGGAAGCGCAATGCGTTCAATTTGACCATGGTTTTCATCGAATTGTGAGAGAGAGCATTGTCTTGGTTGACGAGAATTTCATCTTTAGAATTTGAGAACGTTCTTTCTTAATTTCTGAACTCAATATATCTAATGATGTTATGTATTATTCACTGTATAGTTATAGTTATAGTATGGGGCCGAAAGCCCCATCCAAATCAGGCCAAATCGTTTATCGTCGGCACAGATGTTACTGACCACTACACAATACTTCTTTGTCTCGATAAAGTGGACACACCTCAGGAAAAGCGTATACAACAGTATAAATATTATATCAATTACAAAAAACTGAAGGATGACTTGGGAATGATTGATTGGCAGGGATTGATGGAGGAAAAAGAAGTAGATTCCATTGCAGAGTTATTCATTGAGTTATTGAACCAGCACACACAGAGGAACACAACAAGGATCAGAATCAGTTATAGAAAATCAGGAAAAAGTGAGTGGATTACCCCTGGATTGCTCAAATCGGTCAATAGAAAGAACAGCTTATACAAGGAAATGATGAAAAATCAAGATAACGTTGAATTGAGACAGCAGTACACAAAATACCGGAATACCTTACAGAAACTTATTAGAAACGCTAAGAGACAATATATGAGTAAAAACATCAAGAGGAATACTTCAAAAACTAAGACTCTTTGGTCATACGTGGATGACCTCTGTGGTAAGTCTGAGCCTGAGACAAAGATAAATTCTATCTATAATATTGAAGGACAGGAAAAAATGAAGAAGGAGGAGATTGTGGAAGAATTCGGAAAATACTTCAATGAGATAGGAAAAAATCTAGCTGAAACCATACCCCATACACTGGAAATGAATGAAAGAGAGGTGTTCTGTGATGAGACATGTTTTCTGTTTCCAACATGTTCAAATGAAGTAAAGGAAATGATCCAGAATCTGAAGAATGGTGGAGCGCCAGGCGATGACGGCATTAAAGTAGAACTCCTCAAGAACATCAAGGAAGAAATAGCGGAACCCATTATGATATTGGTGAATAAATGCTTTGAATCTGGAAGATTTCCCAGACAATTCAAAGTAGGAATCATCAGGCCAATACATAAATCGGGAGAAGAAAACATTATATCCAACTATAGACCTATTTGCCTCATATCTAACGTGGCCAAAATATTGGAGAAAATACTGAAGACTCGTATCGTGAAATTCCTAGAGAAAAAGAAAATTTTATCTGAAAATCAGTATGGCTTTAGGGAAGGAAAGTCTACAGAGGACGCAATTAGAAGACTAGTCGAGAGAGTATACAGTTGGTTGGACAGTGGGAAAACGGGTTTGTGTGTTTTCATAGACCTAGAAAAGGCTTTCGACACAATTTCACATGGAAAGCTTCTAGACAAACTCTATCGATATGGATTCCGGGGAAGAGCATGGGATTTGTTGAAAAATTATTTGACAGACAGGCCTCAATTTGTACAGATCGACAACCATAAAAGCAAAAAAAGATTTTTAGAATATGGAATACCCCAAGGGACAGTGCTAGGACCGATTCTGTTCACAATATACGTGAACAGCTTACTGTTGATGAAAAAGAAGGGTGAAGTCATTAGCTTCGCAGACGACACTGCTATACTATACGAGGATGAGACATGGCCGAATTTAAAATCTAAAGCCGAGGAGGATATTTCAAAGATAAAACAATGGCTCGAATCCAATAAACTGACTATCAACTTAAAAAAGACTAAATACTTACCGTTCGCCTCCTACGAATCTGGATTACCACAAATGGGCCCACTGAATATCAACGGAGAAACGTCAATACCTGAAGGTGACGCCATAAAATATTTAGGAATTACAATAGATAGGCATTTGAAATGGGAGAAGCATATAGACACATTAGTCAAAAAACTCAGATGCCTTTTGCCAAGATTTAGACATCTTAAAAAGTACCTAAATGTAGAAGAGCTCATGGAGATATATAGTTCCCTCTGTCAAACTCTGATAAGATATGGTATAATAGGTTGGGGTGGTGCATATGAATGTCATATGAAAAGAGTGGAGATAATTCAGAAATGGTTACTTCGTGTCATCTATAGTAAACCTCTATTATTTCCATCAGACGAATTATACGCTATGTCAGGGGTAATGAATCCTCACCAGCTATATATTACTCAAATTTTGAGTGCTGTTTTTTCTGGGAAAATTGATCTGCAGCCAATAGAGTGTTCGTATGAAACCAGGAATAAGAATTGCATATTTACACCCAGAGCTGAAAAACGTATTGGTCAGAGATGCTTCTCATACCTAGCACCGAGAATCTACAGGGAAATCCCCAGGGAATTAAGAAATGAGAAGAACATTGGGAAGAGGAAAGGACTCATCAAAGAATGGATAAGACATAGAGGAAGTAGATGTTTCTAATTATTGACTAATTTATGGAGGACACTTACAAACTGATGTGGGAATTTACAGTTCCTACTCTCGAGGATATCGATTTGGGTGTGGGTATAGTGTAAATGGTTTGGGTAAAAATTTGGGATAATATGAATACGTTTAAGTTAAATTAGATATGTTTGTTTTGTTCTCTTTGGACGTTCAGCGGATAATTTTTTGTTCTATTAAATTGTATTTTCATAATGGTAATGGCTTAAGAAATAATGTATACATGAATGTATTCAATTGTATATCGCGTACAGGCTCTTAGCCTCTGCGATTATTGTTTATGATTCAATAAACTATATTATTATATTATTATTATTATTATTACCTTTGTCAAGAGAGTAAATGAATAATATGGGAGTACCTATAATGATAGTGATAAATTCATGTTTCATTAACTTTTAGATTTCGACGTCAAAACTCCTGATCCTTCCTGTTGAACAGTTCCAAAAAGCGTTCGGAAGGAACGATGCGTTGTTGCGGTGTTCAGCGAGTAAAGCTTTTGCTTTTTCATGGACAATCAGGGCCGTCGCTAGCCAAACTGCCTCCTTAGGCAGAGACCCATTTTCCGTCCTAACAGAAGCTAACTCTGCACAATGCTAAAAATCAGTATTGGATAATCTGGGTCCAACGCCTGCTCAAGCATTTTTACCGTTCTTTTTTTTTTTATTCAAATTTTAATCCAATATAGGATTGAGGACAAGTGGAATGTAATAAACAATAAACGTGCTCATCTGAATTCTAATGAATAAATGATAAAATATATGAATTGAGTTCAGGTTTCAGATCCTTCCTTTTATTTTTTCTTCGATATGATGAAATTTAACAACCGCATGATGCGAATGAACTATTATTTTAAATTCGAATAGATGTACAGATATTCACGATTCAAAGATGTTTAAGATTAGTAAATTTGATAAAAAAAATCATTAGTGAAATTCGTTCAAATCAAAAAAAATTATTCAATTCTTTCTTCCAGTAAATGTAGATAATGCCACCTTCCATTATTTGCTGCCCCTCTAGAGATGGTCCTGCAGTTTCAGGTTCCTATCATAGCTCAGTTTCGTTTTTAGAAAAAGATTGAATATCTGTTCTTTTTTGTTTAAGATTATCGAATAAAACAATCGGATGATGCGAATGAACCATTATCTAAATCGAATACGCCCACGCCCAACACTGGTTAATTTGATATAAAAAATGAAGAATATTATAAAACAATGGAATGTGGTATGAAATAATAGAACTTCTTATATTTCTTGAAAAGGATCAGTTGGAAGTGATGAAATGGAACCGTTTTCTTATATTTTGCATTCCATTCTGAGGAATCAACATTCTGATTAGGGAATTGAAAAGACAATAATCCAGAACCCCAAGTGGCAATAAAATTCGGCAACGTAAAGCCGACAAACTTGATGAGTGCATGTATTTTTTAGCGCCAATAACTCGTAAACAGCACTATGAGGGGATCACGCTACATCTGGATATTTATGAGTATAATGTATAATGCGGACCTTTTATGGTTTTTGATGTTAATTAAATTTGTCGGTATTCCTTCCTGTTGTTGCTGACTGAATTAAATCTCATTTGGTACTTGAATTTCTACACATGTGATTTTGTTGATCCAGCTTGAAATGCCGCACTTGAATTTTGCCGCCCTAGGCCTACCCTGCCTACCCCCTAGCGACGGCCCTGTGGACAATTGTTAATGTTTCCGCAAAATAGTGAATAGTCTGCCTTCTAATATCTTCAACTGCACCGTTATCTCACGAAACTTCAATTAAATAGCCAAAAAAAATTTTGTGGACTTTTTCATGTTTTCTCAAAGACATCATAATACCTTTTAACCATTGTTGTTGATGGAGGCGATGGAGTGAAGTCTCCTTTGCTTGCATAAAAAAATAGTTTTTTATCAATACACGTTAATCGTTATTGAAGAATGAAGCTTGGTATTAAGGAGAAAAAAGTGGTATGGCACTGGCGTTACTATCTATCCCATATGCCCATATTCATAGATTTAGTGTAGAAAACTCCACACTGTTTTATGAAAAGTGTTCAAGGAAAGAAAAAATTTATTCCAAGTGTAATTATTTTTTATGGATTCAAATTCAGATCGAAGGGATGATTTAGGAAACGCGGCACGTAATAAACAATAAATGTGCTCAACTGAATTCTTATGAATAAATGATGAAATAATAGAATTGCTGCTGAATTTCGATTTCATAAAACGCTCGAACATTTCGTTTTTTTTCTTTGATATGATTAAATAAAACAACCGGATGAACCATTATTCTTAATTCGAATAGATGTTGCAGACATTCTCGATGCAAAGATGTTCAAGATCAGAGAATTTGATAAAATAAAAATTATTTGTGAAATTCGTTGAAATAAAAAAAATATTCAATTAATTCTTTCAGGAACCCAGATGCCTTTGAAAAAGTAGATAATGCAGTCCTCCATTATTTGCCGTCCCTCTAGAGCAGGCCCTGCGGTTTCAGGTTCTTCTGCTCAGTTTTGACTTTATAAAAAGCTTGAACATTTTTTCTTTAAGGTTATCGAATTAAATATGCGGATTAACCATTATTCTGAATTCGAATGCGCCCACGCACAACTCTAGTTAATTCAATATAAAAAATGTAAAACATTATAATATATCAATGGAATGTGCTATGACATAATGAAACTTCTTATATTTCTTAAGAAGGATAAGTTGGAAATGATGAAATGGAATCTTTTTTCATATATTTTGCATTCCATTCTGAGGAATTAACATTCTGATCGGAGAATTGAAAAAAAAATCTAGAAACCGCCCCAAGTGGCAATGAAATTCGGCAATGTTTAGCAAAGCGAACGCCGATAAGTCTGATGAGTCCATGTGTGTTATTTCAGCATCAATAACTCATAAACAGCACTATGAGGGGATTACTCGACATCTAGATATACAGGGTGGCCACTTTTTCAATGGGATTGTATTGGTAACTTTTAAACCATAAGAGTTAGAAGGTAGGTCAAATGGGGAAAAAGTTGCATGCATAGAAGCATTATCAAGCAGTTCAAACAAATCGAGATTATCAGGGCCGGTTATTGAGATATCATAAAAAAAGCAAATTCCGTCATTTTGATTTTTCTTTTTTTCCCACTTTATTTCAAATATTATCAAAAAATGTTACAGGAATTTTTTATTCGACAGTAAATTATTCTTAATTTGACGTAATCAGATTTCGTATCCAACGTTTCGTGCTCTCTGGGCCACCTTCAACCTCATTTTTTTCAATACGGACCTGTATATTTTATGACACTTTTCGAAATAACTTTTAAAGCTGAATTCAACGATATATCATATAATTTCATTCAAAGTTGATTTTCAGGTGATTTTGACCCTTATCCAATTTTCTTTGGGTCGGATCTGTAGTGAATGCAATTTATCAAAAACTGCTGTTAATAAAATAGTCAAGAGACGCGAATACAATTATTTTAAATTTGAATACCAAGCCTTTCAAAAATTATATCGTAATGATATCAAAATCAAGTTTGATTCTCTAATTTGTTTCAACGGAACAAATGACAAATCCAACAATAGTGATTTCTCGCGAGAATATTGAGAATGTATTGGAAGGTATTCAAGAAGACGAAATAAACAAATGTAAGTAAGTAAGTAAGTAAGTAATCTTTATTAATCCTTATTAATGTATAAGAAGTATGGGTTCCAGAACCGTTAAGTGCATTTTACAAAATGGTGAACATTTCGAACAATTACTTCATTCATTTTCATTTACTTTCAAATAATCATTCGATTTTTCTTTCGTTAAATGATAATTCGTTTAATTATTATGAATTGAAATATGTAAATAATTATTACTTGTTTCTTGATTTGATTCTGATATTTAGTTCAAGATGAGTAAGTTGATTTTCTCATCGAAATGTATTGCGGGTTGTTAAACTAAAGGTACCTAAATGTAATACAGATCCGACCCAAAGAAATTTGGATAAGGGTCAAAATCACCTGAAAATCAACTTTGAATGACATTTTATGATATATCATTGAATTCAGCGTTAAAAGTTATTTCGAAAAGTGTCATAAAATATATAGGTCCGTATTGAAAAAACTGAGGTTGAGGGTGGCCCAGAGAGCACGAAACGTTGGATACGAAATCTGATTACGTCAAATTGAGAACAATTTACTGTCGAATAAAAAATTCCTGTAACATTTTTTGATAATATTTGAAATAAAGTGGGGAAAAAAGAAAAAACAAAATGACGGAATTTACTTTTCTTATGATATCTCAATAACCGGCCCTGATAATCTCGATTTGTTTGAACTGCTTGATAATGCTTCTATGCATGCAACTTTTTCTCCATTTGACCGACCTTCTAACTCTCATGATTTAAAAGTTACCAAAACAATCCTATTGAAAAAGTGACCACCCTGTATATGAGTATTACGAATAATGTGGCACCCTTGATAGTTTTTAATGTTAAATAAAATTTGTCGATATTACGTCCTGTTGTTTCTGACCGAATTAAATATCATTCGGTACTTTGAATTTCTATACATGTGGTTTTTGTTGATCATGCTCGAAATGCCCCCCTTGAATTTTGCTGGCCTAGGCGACCGCCTACCCTGCCTCCCCCCTAGCGTCGGCCCTGTTTGACTAATTGATAACTCTCTAGTACGAAGCGTGGAAAAATTCAAACTCAGATGAATCATTTTTTTACATTGCAAGATCGGAAAATCCTCAAAATTTCGTATATTCATGTAAAGTACTCGAATTGAATGCGTCTTATAGTTTTGAATCTACGCTTCAGTTGAGAGACAATTTTGTCGAGATGAATGATGATATTAAAGATCAGATTTTCCAAGATCAGATAAATGACGATGATTTCCCGACAACATATGCTGAATCGTGATTGAACTATGATAAAATCGTCGATAAATAGATTTGATGGAATTGGAATTAATTGTTATCATTAACCACAGTGCAGACGAAGAGATATGTCGTTCCACAATAGAATGATTGTGCTTTTTGGTTGTGTTCTGCTTTTGCTCAGTTATTCTTCAGCAGAGATTAGTTTACAGGAAGTTTTCACGAAGGATGTAACTGAAAAATGTGGTGAAGTGTTCCTTAAGCTGAGCCCCATGCTGAAAGCTAAAAGTAGGTTGATATTTCTGAAAATTTTATATTTCAGAATTTTAGTTAACACTCTTTTCTCGATATCCACTTATTTTATATTGTGTTAGTGTTGGATGCCAGCTCGAAGTTAATAACAAGTGGTTTAATGGAAGGTAATATAGTGGATCTTGGGGATTTTGATGAATGCCTCTCCATAGAAAACGAAAGTAGTGAGATCTATGGTAAATATTGCCTTGCCACAGTTGAAATCAACACTTTTCTATCTGCTTTACACTCAACTGAAGGAAATACGACATCTCTATTGCTTCAACAGACCCAAACAGTAATTAAATATTTTCAGTACCAAGAGGACCTACTAAAATACCTTTCATTGCAGAAAATAGAAAAATTCGCAAATTCCAAATTAGCCGGTGAAATATCGTCCCTTTTAAAGTTGTACACCTCATTTGCCCGATTTGGTATCTGTATACCAGATAAATGTAAGCCTAAAAATATTGGATTTCTTCATTTAGACGAGGAGAAATGTTCAACCAAAAATAGTAATGATGAAATGGATCTATTTGCTTTTACTACTCTGTGAGTATAATTTATGAAAAAATTCACGAATTAAATTTATATTTTTTAGGGTCATATTATATATTTTTATCTTCATAGCCATTCTTTCTACTTGCTACGATATCATTAACCAGAAATTATCACTTAGTGAGTATTAATTTTATTGTTTGAGATATTGTATAACAGATCAGTTATTTGAAAGATTTTAAATGTTTTCTTCCTCCTACATGATTCAAATAGTTTTGATTTAAAGATATTTGTGTCATGAAGCGTCCTATTATCTGGTCGTAATTGCACTTGAGGAAAATTTGATATTCAACAATGCAAAAGTAATGTCATAGTAGTAGATCACTCTAAATTTTTATAAGTAATACAGGGTGATTCATTAGCTCACAAACAAACTTTGTTATATGAAAGGTCATGTAATTTCGACAAAACAGCATTATGGGGAAATTGGTTCGATTTCAATTATTCAAGCAAATAAATAGCTTTAAAATTTGTATTCATGTATATTGATATAATTCATTAATAACAAAAAAGTATGCTTAGATACATGTGTAACACTTGTCAGTTAATTTTCAATAGGAATTCTTATTGTCGTGTTTTGTTACACTAAAATTGTAGCAGCAATTCAAGACTTGTTACTAAGTTAATGATTTACACCTTCAAATATACCTACGCTTACAGCGCAAAATTATGCTGATATCATTTTCTTTTATGGTTATTGCAATGAGAATACCTACTGACAATAAACTGACGAATGTATTTAGGCTTTTTTCAAGCATATTTTTTTGTTATCAATGCATGATATCAATAAGCATGAATGAAACTTTTGAAACCAATTATTTCCAAATACTCAATTGAAATAGGACATATGTTCCCATAATGTTTTTTGTTAAAATACACTTCCGTATGGTAAAGTTTGTTGGTGAGCTGGTAAAATCACCCTGTACAACATAAACATAGAAACATTTTCCGTTTTCACAGAAATCTTGTGTGTCATTACTCTACTGCATATCAATTATAATTTTGTGTTCCATGCTGAAGAACCCTAATTTCGTAAATTTTTGGAGAAAGGCTTTTTCAAAAACATCAATAACTTTTCTGAATGCTTTTCGTGTAATGAAATACCTTAGTGTAATAGATTGTAATTCATTTCAGAACCAAAACACCCGATATTTGTCGCTTTTTCTTGTTACACCAATGGAAAAAAACTTTTTGGAACACAGACGAATTCAGATCAGCTCAGTTGTTTGCATGGCATAAAAGTTCTAAGTATGGTTTGGGTGGTTTTGGGACATAGTTATCTCAACATGTTCACAACTTCATTGGACAACTTATTCTATGTCAATGAGGTGAGTTGAAATCACAATATACATTTTCCTAGTGTGCAAAACATCTATCAATGACGTATATTCCAAATCAGAGTTTTCATTAAATCTGAAAATATTTTATGGGAAAGATAATTGTCTCAAAACCCAATATGCAAATTTTCAGCTCAAAATTACAATTTATTTTCTATAAACGTCTAATAGGTCATCCCGGTGAATCACCCTGTATGTGACATGCCATGACAACATAGAACTATTGATACACAATATCATTTATCACATGCATACGAAAATGTGGAAAGCTCTCAAGTGAAGTCAGGACTTTAGCACGCTTGTTCAAATTTCATTCATGTAATTTCCTCATGAAATTTGGCATGAACTTCAAACCGCCAAAACTTCCTGGCCCGCTGAGAGTTATCAAATCAGAAAATCTCGATTATATTTTTCATGTATAAGCTACATAATTGGTTTTGGATAATTCACTAATCTGATCGATATATTCTGAGATATCGAAGTTTTATATATTTTTTTTTTGATATCCCAATAAGACGATTCGCACGAACTTAAGATTAGTTCAAATTCGTTCCACTTTTTCGCCACTGATTTCAATTTTGAGCTGGATTGGATGGATTTTTTTTTAATTATGGAAAAAATAAAATTTTATAGGGGTTAACATCCAGGAGAATCATTAACGAACCCAACCCAGATTTTCAGACCCTGAACCTTCCATGAAAATTTCAAGTAGTATTTGAGACTGACCCTCATCTATTAATCTACCAAAAATTTGACTTTGCTGATTTTGTAAGATATCATTTCACTCATGAACTCATTTCACTTTTTTGACGGAACTTAGGATACGCACATCACCACCTTATACAGGTTACATACAAACGAAAATCACGGATTCCTCTTATCATTTTAACGAAAAAGTTCTATAAAATATGGACCGCAAACGCTTTGTTTTCTAAATACAGGATGTTGAAGTTTGATCTTTTTCAAGTTGTTCTCGTATAGCACCTTCCTTTCATAAGATATTCAACTTACATTTGGCATAGGTATTCTGATTATAAGTTTTCATCATCTGATATGCCAATTTTGAATGCAAATCTGCAGGGTGATATTTTTTTTGCAACAGTTCCCGCTTTTTTGCTTTTTTTCTCCAGATTCCATAAACTGGTAAAATCATAAAAAATAATCAAAAACAAAGCGTTTGCGAGACCATGTTTCTAGGACTTTTTTTCTTAAAATTTTTCAAGGAATCTCTCATTAACCTTTGAACTACTAATTTAGAAACATCCTTTATACGCAAGACCGTAGCCAGGGGAGGGTCCGATGGGGTCCGGACAACCAACCACCCCCCCTGAAATTTTTTCAGAAATACAGGATTCTAATTTCACCGAAAATACTATCAACTTCTCAAAATTGAATGAATCTTTCATTTCATTGCATATTCAGAGATTTTTCTCAATAATTCATATGATTATTTGGTGTAGATTTCCTAAGCTATCTTGAGTAGTTCTCGAGTTATTTGCCATTTCTCTGTAAAAATAACTGAAAAAGATCTAAAAGAAATTGTCTATTCCTCGAGCGCAATGTATGAAATCGGATCTTTTTTGTGGAGTAAGTATACAGGGTGGCCACTTTTTCAATGGGATTGTATTGGTAATTTTTAAACCATAAGAGTTAGAAGGTCGGTCAAATAGGGAAAAAGTTGCATTCATAGAAGCATTATCAAGCAGTTCGAACAAATCCAGATTATCAGGGCCGGTTATTGAGATATCATAAGAAAAGTAAATTCTGTCATTTTGATTTTCTTTTTTTTCCACTTCATTTCAAATATTATCAAAAAATGTTACAGGAATTTTTTATTCGACAGTAAATTGTTCTCAATTTAACGTAATCAGATTTCGTATCCAACGTTTCGTGCTCTCTGGGCCACCCTCAACCCCTTTTTTTTCAATACGGACCTGTATATTTTATAACACTTTTCGAAATAACTTTTGAAGCTGAATTCAACGATATATCATACAATGTCATTCAAAGTTGATTTTCAGGTGATTTTGACCCTTCAATATATTATTAATAAGTTCTGCTGAACTTATTAATAATTATTTTAGCCTCAGTGTGTCAAATTTTAGGGAGAAGGGCCTGTACATGGAAAAAACAGAAATGAAAATCGCAGGGAAGCAAAACATTTCGCAATAGAAAACCAGTCAAAATATTCGTTAATCGATCATAACTTTTTTTATCTGAATTCAATTGAGATTTCAAATGACGAATTATTTATGGGAACACGGAAAAGATCCTTTATTTTGGGGATATCCCGTTTCAATTGTTACTAGATTATTATCTTCAATTCTAGTGATAGATAAATCAGAAAGTGCATCATATTTTATTTGCGATCCACTCAAAACAATTATACATATAATATGTTCTTACCCTGCATTCGCTATCGCTCCACAGAACAAAGATCATAAACGATCTAGCAAATTAGAATACAATAATATGTTTTCTTATCATATTTAGTAGATGACAGAGTTTTTTTAATGATTGTACCATGTTGATATAATGTCTTTTATTCTGAACGTTCAGGCAGAGAACGTTGAAGCTAAGTTCCCTTCTTTATACAGGGTGTTCCGTAAAGACCACGTCAAACCGGGGGAGAATGTAGATCAAAGGATAACCCACCTGCTATGACAAAATTCCCATTATAAAAGTCTTACCGTTTTCGAGATATTTTTTTTTTTGAAAATAATGAATTTTTGCCCCTTTCAATAGTTTTGTCCTTACGGTTGATACAATTTTACATCTTTTTGGCTAATTTTTTCAGTAAAATATTGCTGAAGAATAATTTTACCGTTTACATTGAAAACATCCTCCGAACATTTTAAAGGGGGGCTATGATAAATATTTTTATTGGAAATTTTGGTAGTGGACTATTTTGTTCATGAAGTTTAGCCCATCGTAGTGGAAAAAAAATGTATCGAGCTACTGCTGCACATTACACCAATAAATTGTCTATTTTATAGTGATTTCAAAGAGGTATCACACAAGTCATTTGTTATTCGAAGAAAAAAGATATGGCTGTTTTTACCCAAATGGGTACGTTCCTGACAAAATCAAGTTTGTCCATTCTGTTAAGAAATCTTCGATATTGCATTACTTAGTGAACAATAGCAATTGTTTACGTGCGAAAATATTACTCGCATAATTATTCACCTCAACGAAATTCAATTTTGCGAAAACATCATGCAGATCCAGATTTTTTTAATAAGATCATTAGGATCGACGAGTCTTCATGTACCAAGGATGGGTACATGAATCTCCACAATTTAAATGGCTGGAATATCATAAATCCACACGAGGTGAGAGAAGATAGATCACAATATCGATTCAAGATCAATTTATGGACTGGAATATTCAATGGTGCAATTTTGAGCCCGATCGAACTGCCGCCATCACTGAACGCAAACAATTATTTGGAATTTTCAACCAACCAGCTGCCCATTTTATTGGAAGATGTGCCACTGGCGCTGCGACGCAGTCTGTGGTTTCAACATGATGGATGCCCAACACATTACGGACTCGAAGTTACCGCTCATTTAAATAGAACTTATCCCCACCGGTGGATTGGAAGAGAAGGTAAAATTTTGTGGCCTCCTCGTTCACCTGACCTAAATCCTATGGACTTTTATTATTGGGGCTGCCTAAAAGACAAAGTAGACGCAACACCCATGCGTGATGAAGCCGAATTGAGAGAACGCATCCGCAATTCGGCTTCATCACGTATGGGTGTTGCGTATACTTTGTCTTTTAGGCAGCCCCAATATTAAAAGTCCAGAGGATTTAGGTCTTCATGTACCCATCCTTGGTACAGGGAGACTCTTCGCTCCAAATGATCTTATTAAAAAAATCTGGATCTGCATGATGTTTTCGCAAAATTGAATTTCGTTGAGGTGAATAATTATGCGAGTAATATTTTCTCACGTAAACAATTGCCATTGTTCACTAAGTAATGCAATATCGAAGATTTCTTAACAGAATTGACAAACTTGATTTCGTCAGAAACGTACCCATTTGGATAAAAACAGCCATATCTTTTTTCTTTGAATAACAAATGACTTGTGTGATACCTCTTTGAAATCACTATAAAATAGACAATTTATTGGTGTAATGTGCAGCAGTAGCTCGGTACATTTTTTTTCCACTACGATGGGCTAAACTTCATGAACAAAATAATCCACTACCAAAATTTCAAATAAAAATATTTCTCATAGCCCCTCTTTAAAATGCTCGGAGGATGTTTTTAACGTGAACGTTAAAATCATTCTTCAGCAATATTTTACTGAAAAAATTAACCAAAAAGATGTAAAATTGTACCAACCGTAAGGACAAAACTATTGAAAGGGGCAGAAATTCATTATTTTCAAAAAAAAAAATATCTCGAAAACGGTAAGACTTTTATAATGGGAATTTTTTCATAACAGGTGGGTTATCCGTTGATCTACATTCTCCCTCGGTTTGACGTGGTCTTTACGGGACACCCTGTATATTTTTCATACTTAATAACTTTTTTTTGTAAAGTTTATCAGTAGGTATAGTATATCCAAAGTCACTTGGAGGAAGCCAGATTCCGATTATACAAGGGTTGTCCAAGTTCTGAAATTCATTTGGAGCCAGGGAATTTATTGCCTAACAGTACTTTCAAATACCCCGACATACTTAGCGTCTCTGGAACCAGAATTTGTTGATTTGGTTGTTTATATTGGCTAAAATAGTCTACGCTCTGCAGTGTTTCTGTTTCAATTCAAACGTTTAGTTTGAAAACTTTTTCAATGAAATAAAAGTTTTTCCAAAACTATAAACAAGATAAAAATAAATCACAAAATTAAATAAGTCAGCACAACAAAAAAGTGAATACCAACAAAAAATAAAATTCCGCATATTACAGTCATTGGAAAAAATTCACAGAAAACATTATAGCGATTGAGTCATATAAATAAACTCATCAAACATTTTTGATCACTGATATTCGTTCATATTTGTTAAGGATGCAGCTATACTAGAAGCATTTACTCTTGGTTGAAAGTTGATTCGGCTCTAAAGCTATGTATATTTTAACTAGGCTTGAGGGGGTTAGCTAAGCACTTTACCCCCCTGTATTCGCACTGTCTTGTGCCTTCATTTCATGAATATGTCCAATGTCCAAAAAATTTTTGAAGTTATAATTGAAAAATTATTTTTTTCATCATCTCAAAAGTTGAGAGTTTAGTAAGCAGATCGTCTGATTATTCAATGTGACTATTTCCCGAGAAAATACAAGAAGCACGAGAATGAAATTTCTTATGTTGACTGAAATGCCTGATCGTATACCTATTTTAATAGAAGCTAAAATAAAGCTTCTTTCATAATCGAGAATGATAACTTCAAAATTTGACAATCAAATATTTTTATAACCATAGACATCATGAATACCTATACAGGGTGAGTCTTTGACTTGTACATATATTTTAACCCAAGATTCCTGAGGTCAAAAGAAACACTTTTTTCCTTTACCATTTTTTCCGATTCGGCACGGTTAAAAAGATACAGGCTGTTGAAAATCGTTAAAAAAATGTTATTTTCGGGTATATCTCGTAAAAGGTTCTATCGAAGGAAATGATTTTTGAAATAAAGCTTTTTTTTTTGTGATACATCTTCTCCGAACCCAAGATTCCATACACATTCTTCTGTTTCTTTTTTATGAACATTACATCCCATAAAAATACCAGAAATTCGAAAGAAACTTAAAATATATGTATAAGTCAAAGACTCACCCTGTATTTTCCGAATATGGAATCTGCATTTTCTCAGGTTGATTTTTATTGGAATAGCTTAATATAAATTGAAAGTTACCACTATATTCACATATTCGGATTCAGAATAGATTGAACATTCAGAAAATATGAAAAAATAATATGAAGTATTTAATAACAATATGATAATTTATATGATATTTTGCAGAAAAAATTCCGTTTTCTTGAAAACCGGAAGTTCAAATGAAGAAATAATTGGTGAGAAATCCTCTAAAGACGTTCTTATTTTGAAAACCAGTCGAATTGACAAAAACAATTTTACCCGCTTACGTGAAACACTACATATTTTTTTTGACTCGTACACGGTTTAAGCATCTGAGAGATATCTCACAGAGGCCTAGAAAAGTTAGGATAGAAAGAAAACATTAGAACATCTTTGAGATCATTTTACTCAAATCCAATTTTCATTCGAATAGTCTTTCATTCAGAAGATGATTAATCAGTGTTTTTTTTTAGTGGATTGACAACCCTACTAACATGCTCATTCTATCGGCAACACTTTCTGTTGATACTTTCTTCATGATTGGAGGTCTTCTAACAGTTTACGTATTCATGAAATCTCCCCCGATGAAAACCAAAGAGGGGTTGAAGAAAATACCCATGCTGTATATACACCGGTATCTTAGGTAAAGGCTGAGAGAACCAACTTTTACGAATTTGTTATAACAACTACATTGTTGTTTTTAGACTTACACCAGCTTTTGCTATGATGGTACTTATATATGCTTCTGGTCTCGTTAAGTACTTTGGGGATGGTCCAAAATGGTACACATTGAATTCTGCAATTGAAAATTGCAAGGAAAACTGGTGGGCTGCTTTGCTTTACGTGCAGAATTATATGGACTACTCGAAAATGGTAAGTTGATTAGGAATTGATTCAAAAAATTGTATTCACAACGGCTACCATAAAAACAGTTAAGACTCAGGAACATTAGAACTGTTACACACAGAAGCTACAAAGAACTTGAACAAAAACAGAAGAAAATCTTAAGAGAGTGATCAATGCGTCTTGGTACATTAGAAGTGAGGAAATAAGACAAATATAAAACACTTAAGCGAGGTGTTATCGGCAACACTTACAGCTGCGCCCTCTCTCAAAGGATTTCGATGTTTTATACCGGGAATACTGACAGAATTATCACCATCCATAACTTAAGCGAAGAATGGTGACTTTGCTGTGGAACGGCAAGAAAAACAACCCCGAGTAAACAAAAAAAATTAAAAACCGAGAGCAATTCTGAACGAAAGATCGAAGAAATTTGATAATTATGAACCTTTTTTAGTTCCGCAAAAATGAGGACAAACACACACTGAATTAAAAATGATGATAGCAGCAAACGAAGAAGATTCTAAACTGTAAATTCAATGATGATGAGCTTGAGGGCAAAGTCACCACACACCGTTAAGGAAATGGTAGGTGTGTATATGACAGAGATCATTGAGTTGCCATACTGATCATTCCATCAGTAATCTCGATATGGAACACTGTAATCCACGAGAGAGGGCATACCATAAAAATTGGCTGAGAACCTCTCGCCCAAATTTATTTCGACAACTTGAGTATCTGCGTCCGTTCCATTTGGTGTGCTTTTTTTGAGTATTCGATTGATGACATTCAGGTTGATCAAAGATCAACAAGGTACCTATACAATAAATATGCAAGGATTGCTGCATTCATTGTTCGTTCAACACTCTTTTATAATTCAAAATAAAAACTTTCAATAAGGAAAGGCTGAACTATTTAGTTTTGGGACATATGAAATTCCTTGATTTATTGTACGAAACGATAAGAACGGTACCTCAGGTATTTGAACGTTGCATCCCTTAGTTAGTCGGTTCGGTAGTGGAAAAATTGTCTCCTAGACAGTAACAGATCTAGAGGGGAGGGTGTAGTGCGCAGGGTGCGCACCTTGAACGATGATGCTTCGTCTTCGTCCGACGCAACTCATGTCAAAAATGGAAAAAGGACTTCCTTCTCTATAACTTTCATATGAATTCGATATTGTGCAGAATTGGAGGCATTACTTGATCAAGACTAGTGTCAAACTCAACAAGAATTGGCAGGATCATTGAGAGTGACGTAACAAGCCATTTCGAAACGCCTGAAAGTCATGGGAATGATTCAGAAATAAGGAAATTGGATGCCGTACGAGTTGAAGCGGAGATATGTTGAACGGCGTCTGTTGGCTTGTGAACAGCTGTTTGCAAGGCAAAGACGGAAGGAATTTCTGCATCGCTTGTGACTGGAGACGAAAAATGGGTTCATTATGATAATTCCAAGCGCAGAAAATCATGGGGATCTCTCGGCCATGCTTCCACATCGATGACCAAACCGAATATTCACGGTTCCCAGGTCATGCTGAGTATTTCGTGGGACCAGCTTGGCGCTGTGTTGTTGAAACAGATTGAAACAATCACAGGCGATCGTTATCGACCGCAATTATTGCGTTTGAGCCGAACATTGAAAGACAAACGGACGAAATACAACGAGAGACATTATAATAAAAGTGATTTTACAGCATGACAATGCTCGACCCCATGTAGCGAAAGTGGTCAAGACATACTTGGAAACATTGAAATAGGAAGTCTTAGCCCACCTGCCGTAGTGCTCCCTCGGACTATAATTTTCTTCGATCAATGGCACATGGCCCGGCTGACCATCACTTCCGGTCTTATGAAGAAATAAAAATTGGATCGCTTCAAAAGATGACCAGTTTTTTCAAAGCAGGATTCGTACGTTGCCCGAAATATGGGAGAAAGTAGTGGCCAGCGATGGACAATACTTTGAATCAAAAATGCATAACGAGTTTTTTGCAATAAAGCCTCAAATTTAGGAAAAAAACGGTGGAAGCAAAGTTGTACGCCCATGTATTATCTTGATGAATTATCGAAGCTAAAATTTTGACATTATTTCTACTTTTGTATAGTCAATCTTTCTCCACAAAAAAAAAAACAAGTTAAGAAATGTCTTCATGGGACTTATGTTACTGAGTTTATTTACTAACTCCATTTTTAATTGACTTTTTTTCAATAAAGTTCATATTTTCAGTGCGTTGTCCAAACTTGGTACCTTTCCGCTGATTTTCAACTCTTCTTAATTACTCCATTTTTCTTGATACCCTTGAGAAAATGGCCTAAGTACATCATACCATCATTTTACATCATTGCTGTAGTGGGAATGATTATACCTTTCATAATTGGATATACCAACAAATTCGGAGGAGTTGGTTATGGGTAAGTAACCAAGATGAAGCTAAAAGATTGGTTGAAAATTCATCGTTATTTTTAGGTCAACTACATCTGTATTCGCAAATAACTACTACTTTGTAACACATGCAAGATTTGCACCTTATGTCATTGGTATGATTGCTGGTTACTACATTTTTTTGGCTAAAAAAAAGTTAAATCCTTTAAAACTAGAAATGGTAAGTATTCATCACTCATTGTCAGAGATTAGTTATCAACTTTCAAGCAAATCCAAATGAATAATGAATTTCCTCTTCTTGCAATTTACAGAATGCTTTGGAATAGCCTAAAACGTTTGCTGAAATGTTTTTTCCTAAATCCTGTAGATTTTATATTTGAAAAAAATATATTTGAAGATTATCATTCACCTATAGAATAATTGTATGAATAATCCCATTGTTCGAATGACATGGTGAAATATTTTTTGTCATGTCTTATAACGGTTACTAAGCCAAATATACAGGATATGTTATGTTATGTTAATTCGACGTGATCCTTCGAAGGGATTATACTACAAGTCATTTGCAACAAATTAAGTAGTTAGCTAGGGGTCAAACATGGATGGTTAATGAGCTATGGTGGTTTTTCGATTTTTCCAAAAATTTCTGAGTTAAATTGTTCCGGACAAGAATTAATTGAGTAAAAACTAATATACGGTCAAAATTCAACTTATGTTTTCTTGTAAGCTGAAAAATGAGGATTCACTTCAGAAAGGAGAATTGTCCGCCAAAACTTTATAACCATCTTAGAAATAATATTGGTGTTGAGTGTTCGCAATATATTTTTAATTATATATACAGGGTGGCCATTTGAAAACGAAACAGACGAGATTACAGACGAAATAACGTTTTTCTATAGAAATGCTCGGACAGGTCGATTTCTGTTTCGAGGGGGACAACTTAAGATGTAGGTTACGGACGCATAGCGCTACAACCCCCACCCCCAATTTTTGAATAGGGAAGATGGGGTGAATGATACCTCAATTTAAAGGTATTTTTATACTGATTTCAGCACAGTAATTGTTTTTTCATTTTATGCATTAGTTCTCGAAATATTCATGCGTTAGTTAGTTAGGAAGGAAGCCACAGTCATGGTTGTTTTGAAGCTCAAAATGTCGATTTTTCACAAAACACTACAAGTGCCATGAAAACACCACTTCATTTTCAAATACTTAGTTAAGAATATTTCGAGAACTAATACATAAAATGAAAAAACAATTACTGTGCTGAAATCAGTATAAAAATACCTTTCAAATGAGGTATCACTCACCCCATCTTCCCTATTCAAAATTTGGGGGTGAGGGTTGTAGTAGCAAGGGTTGAAGCGCTATGCGTCCGTAACCTACATCTTAAGTTGTCCCCCTCGAAACAGAAATCGACCTGTCCGAGCATTTCTATCGAAAAACTTTATTTCGTCTGTAATCTCGTCTGTTTCGTTTTGAAATGGCCACCCTGTATAAATATATAATTGATAGTTCCTGCAAATAATTTTTACTTTACTATAGTATTCTTAAAAAAAGGACTTATTGTCTGCAAAAAGTTTTATACAAGGAAGTATATGTAATTTGGTTCCAAATGTTTAGTTATATACGGGAAAATAAATATAAAAACCTGCTCAAGAAAAGTGAAAGAAAAACTATATACAAAATGTACTCAGTTCAAATACAGTCTGCATTAAAATCGGCATCTCTGCCTAAGAAAGAAAGAAAGAAAGAAAGAAAAGTTTATTTACACGTTTTTACAAGATATTTTTTACAATAGTTTTTGTTAATATATATAATTACTAGTTCCTGCAAATAATTTTTGCTTGACTAGAGTTTTCGTAACACAGATGACATAAAGTCTATAAACAATTTTTTTTTTTGTACAATGATGATATGATACAGTTTAGGATGTGAATGATTTATGCAGGAAAATAAAAATAAAAAAACCTGCTCAAAGTAATTGAAAGAAACTATGTACAAATGTACACAGTTCATATAGACTGCCTGAAAATCGGTAGATTTTCATAAGGCAGAATATGCTTATCGTTTGGATTTTTGTTGTTCTTTCGGATACGGGTGATTTGCCTCGTAGAATCGCTCACATAATTCAGTTTTTCATAAAATGTTGATGATATTTTATCAACATACTCTCTTATGGTTGGAATTTGTGCCAATTCATGGAGTTCTGTGATACGTGTGTATCTGTTTTTGTTTAGTATTAATCGGAGTATTTTGTTTTGGAATATTTGGAGGGGCTTTAATGGTGTCGATTTTAGGTGACACCATGCGGGGGCAGCGTACGTTATGATGGGTCTGATAATAGAGGTGTAAATTAGTTTTTTGTGTTCCCTGCTTAATTTACTTTTTCTGCACATTAAAGGGTAGAATAAGGTATTCATTGCGTAGGCCCGACCCAGAGTTTGATCTATGTGTTTATGAAAGTTCAATCTAGAATCGAGCTCTACACCTAAGTATTTAACTGAATTCTTTGGCATTATGGTTCTGTTGCCCATTTTCAGATGTGGACATATTTTATTGTTTTTGGTTTTCCTGTTGAAAACAATTTGTTCTGTTTTACCCTCATTCAAACTGATTTTCCAGGTTTCATAATATTTTTTTAATACGTTTGTATGATACTGTAGCAGTTTATTTGCGGTAGTCGCATGGAAAGATTTAGCAAATATCGCGGTATCGTCTGCAAAAAGGGCCAGGTTTGTGTTTGGAAACTCTGGAATATCATGTATGAATAGATTGAAAAGTCTGGGTCCAAGGACTGATCCTTGTGGAACGCCTGCTTCAATGTGTTTGGGTTGAGATATTGCATTATTCATTTTAACTGAAAAGGTTCTTTCTTTCAAGTAAGAATTTATTAATTTTATGATAAAAGGTGGCAGTTTTAGTTGTACCATTTTGTATATCAGTCCTTCAACCCAGACTTTATCGAAGGCTTTTTCTATATCAAGAAACAGCATTACCATGTTTTGTTTCTTATTGAAACTATGAATAGCTTCAACTGCTATTCTGCATATTTGTTGTACGGAGCTGTGTTTTTCTTTAAATCCATATTGATGAGGATCCCGCATTTCAGTTTTGGTTAATAATTTTGTCAGTCTATTGAGAATAATTTTTTCTGTTAGTTTGCTGATCATTGATAATAAACTTATTGGTCGATAATTTTTAGGGGACGTTTTGTCTTTCCCCTGTTTGTGAATAGGGATTATTATAGCCTTTTTCCAACTACTTGGCCAATATTGCAAACAAATGATTGCATTAATCAAGTAGTTGAGTTGGACTATTGCTTTTTTCGAGAAATTTTTAATAAGTTTATTATCAATTTGATCTTCGCCTGGGGATTTGTTAGTGGGTAATTTTTGGATAAATGCTTTGATTTCAGAAGGGTTAGTGTAGTATTTTTTATACTCATTACCGCCGTGGGATCTACTAAGGAATTCATCAACTGTTTTTCTAACGTTCTTATGAAATTCTTGGTCGTTTATTACAGTTTTATGGTTCGCTTCAAAAGTTTCTGAAAGAATTTCTGCTTTCTCTATGTCTGTCATGTAATCTTTTGTGTTGTGAGTAAGTGTCGGGATGTCTTTTGGTTTTTTGCCGAGAAGTTTTGTCATCTTCCAAAGGGTATTATCGGATGGTTTTAGTTTACTAATTTTTTCGTCCCAACATTTACCTCTGTGAATGTTAATTTTTTGTCTTATTTCTTTTGTTAGAGATTTCATTGTAATTTTGTCTAGTACATTTCTGTTTGTCTGCCAGCGTTTTCTGAATTTATTTCTAGTGTTAATTAAGTTAATAATGTCTGTTGGTAATTTGTCGGCGTGGGGAGTAATTTTTTTCTTTTTGGTACTTTTGTCGCGAGCGAAGTTAATTGCATTGGTAAATTTTATTAGTTCGGATTCTAAGTTTTCAATAGAGTTTATCGAGTTATTTATTTTAATTTGTTCATCTAAAATTTGACGATATTTTTGCCAGTTGGTATTTGAGTAGTCGTAAACAGTTTTTGATGGATTATCCTTCATAAATCCTCCGACGGTAGTTTTAACTACATTATGGTCGGATGGTAAGGCAGGTATAGATTCAGGAGTACTTAGGTTGGGGACGTTCTTTGTTATTATCAGGTCAAGATAACTAGGAGTTCTATCACTGAAAGGATAATGGGTAGGGTCTTCTGTGAAATGCAGGATACAGTCATCGTTTCTTTCCAGGAAATTCATTAATGTTATTCCGTTGGTATTACGAGAATGGCAGTTCCAGTATTCATGTTTCGAATTCAGGTCGCCAAGAACAATAGTTCTGTTTTTAGAAAAGAGGTTATTTAAGCAGTTTTGAGTGATTTTATTGCTAGGACTATTGTAGACAGCTATTATGTTCAAGTTATTACTTAGTTGAATACCTATATTCTCTAATGTGCAGTTCGTTACTGAGGGTATTAGGGTAAAAGGAATTCCGTTTTTGACAGCAATCATAATTCCACCATAGCCTGAATTATCTGGGCGATCTTTTCTAACTACCTGGAATCCCCTGAGGTCGATTTGGTTGAAGGTTCTTAATTTTGTTTCGTTAAGTGTTATAATATCTATTTTATTTGAATTTAGAAAATGCGAAAGTTCATGAATTTTGGATTTTATGCCGTTGACATTCCAGGTAGCTAGTTCGAGTGTGTTAGAACCCCCCATCTTCGAGATTAGAAATGAAATTAAAGAATATTTCAAATTTTTCAATTGGATTCTCAGCATGATCCATTTGTGTATTTAGTTGTTTGATTGATTTCAAAAATTTCTCTATATTGATATGTTCATTGAGTTTCTCGAATTCATTTTTAATTTCGAAGAATGGGTTGTTACCCGATCCTACCTTTTTATTTTGTTGTGGGGTTTCCTCGATTTTTTGAGTTTCTTGGCGTTTCCTTTCTTCATAGGCCCTCTTCCGGTCCTCCCATGGATTCGTAGCCGGGGGTGGAGCAGGAACGAATTTCTTAGGTGCTGCAATTGTCGGCCTGGTCTTAGCCTGACGTTTCTCTAAGATTTTGAGGTACACTTCGCACTGTGTACTGTTAGCTGGATGTTTACCTTTGCAGTTCGCACACTTGGCTGGCGTACTTCTGTCCTTCGGGCAGTCCTTGGTGAGGTGGTTTTCCGCACATTTCAGGCAAACTGCTTTGCTAAAGCAGTTTGAGGTTGCATGTCCCCATTGCTGGCAGCGATGACACTGAATTATTTGCTTTGATGTGCTGTATCGTTCCCATTCAATTCTGGTGTAACTTAAAACTTTGACGTTTCTTTGTAGTTGCTTTAAGGTTACATGATTGTCAGTTATAACAAGGAATAAAGGAACTTTGGTTCCTTTCATTTTATAAGACGTTTTTACAGGAACTTGGTACAACTCCCTGAGTTCTGAATTTATCTCTTCTAGGTTGGGATTGTGCTCCAGGCCTCTCAACACAAATGCGTGTGTCTTTTCGTCTTTCAGTGTGAAAGAGTGGAAATCCTGGTCCGTTTGTTTGAAGTGTTTCTTCACTAGATGATATTCTTCAAGTTTCTCTATAAATAGGATTGTCGAGTTTCTCCCGTATTTTATGTGAAACTTGCCTCTGCATAATGTCTTTAACAGTTCGACGATATGTCTGTGATCACTAATTATTCCATGGATCACAATTGGTGGAGGTTTTTGATCCGTCTTTTTCTCTGATGGTTCCATCATCTCGTCCTCATCGTGCATCACGAATTCTTCGTTTTTAAGGGTAGCATACCTGTTCACAGTCCTCAATTTGAGGGACTGACTCGTGTTCATCGTATTCGCAGCACTTGTCGAGGGGTGCGAAAAGCTGGCATTTTCTATATCTGTGATTCTCCTCTTCCGTTTTTCTGGATGAGGTCCAGAGGGGGACTCCATT
The DNA here is from genome assembly GCF_914767665.1 of Harmonia axyridis. Taxonomy (NCBI): domain Eukaryota; kingdom Metazoa; phylum Arthropoda; class Insecta; order Coleoptera; family Coccinellidae; genus Harmonia; species Harmonia axyridis. Next base: position 29,739,142 of record NC_059503.1, read on the forward strand.
TGGATATCTGGTTCCGTTTCAGGAACCAGGGATACTGGTCGATATACTCTTTTTACACTCACTATTATAATTCACTTAAGTAATGATACTATAATAGCACACAACTCACTACTAAATAACTAAGACGCTAATCGTAATAACAATAATAAAACTCTAATACTCACTCAGTGATATACTACAGAAATGATCCTGTGAAGTATGATCTCTGCCTAAGCCAAACCCTCTCACAGGGTAGAGAGGTGTCTCTGTTGCGTTGCAACGACCCCTTCAATCTATCGGGGCCGAAGTAGTGTGACGCGAAAACCCATTACGCCATCTGTAAGCAGATAGAGTCACTACAGTATAAATGTAACCAAATTTTTGATTGACCCAAAATGTCAAATGAAAAGAGTAAATAAGGATTTCAAAAGTTTTTGTAACCCTATAACATAATTCACTGTTATTACAGATGTCATTAAGTTGCAAATAATTAGTGTGAAGGAATTCGTTACGTTTAAAAATTTTTGATCTTTCGATGTGGCTGGTTTTGGAAACGAAGAATATGCAATGTTTTAAACGTTACGGATTGTGTCCCACAGACCAGCAACTTAATACGCTCTATTAGTCACACGCCGCCATTTTAGTTTGCCTGTTAGAGTTCGGAATCCAAACAAACAAATTGTCATTCAAATTAGTACGTTGTCGTTGAAGAAATTGGCCTATTTTGATAAATAAGATTATTTAAGGAACGATTTTACTATTAATTGATATACAGAAGGAACGAGATTAATGCCAGTAAGTTCGAACTTGAAGTTCAACTAATAAACACGACTTTTTACAAAATCTGGGGTATGATACAGGATTCAAACTTACTGGTATTAACCTCGTTCCTTCTGTCTATCAATTAATACTGAAATCGTTCCTCAAATACTCTTATTTATGAAAATAAGCCAATTCCTTCAACGACACCGTACTAATTTGAATGACAATTTATTTGTTTGGATTCCGAATTTCCGAACACTGACAGGAGAACCAAAAATGGCGGTGTGTGACGTCACACTAATAGAGCGTAATGCCAACAAAGTTATCCAGTTGCGCGAATTCCGATCAGAAGTGTGGACTTCTGCCGATTTCTCCTAAACTGCGACATTGAAGATACTGAGTACCTACTTAAAACGCATAATCCGCGAAATTCACAATAAAATACCCATCAGAGACGTTTTTCTTTCACTAAGCATGTACGTAATTTTTACGCCAAGTTCACTGAAATGTTTTTGAGCAATACACATGATTCAAGGAAATTTTCCAAAAAAAATTTAACACTCATTTTTCGGCTCTCATGAAAGCACCAATTGAATTTTCAAACTCTAATAGTTTTTACAAAATCAATTCTTTTCCGAAACAACTCAGAGATATTCTGAATAATCGAAAAACCATCCACTTTTGACTTCTAGTTTACTGTCCTCAATTTGTTGCAAATGACCTCTAGTATGAATACTTTCAAAAGATCACGTCGAATTACCAAACACTCTGTATATACTTCATAATACTTACATAAATTGAGAACCTAAATTTAGAAAATTCCAACATATTTATTCATCAACAAAATGACATATTAAATGGTAACATACACTAATTAGCATAATTATTCATGGAAATGTATCGTCTATCAGTGGAATTCACTGAAACTGATGTAGCAGAAATATGTATATAATTTATAATATAAATTATAAACGTTACTTTTAATCTTTTTATAATAAAGTAGAAATTAATTCATTCAAGTAAAAAATAATGGGATTTAGCAAAAAACACTTCAAACATCACGAACATTAAGATATATTAATCTCAGACAATAATTGGACAATTGTCTTCGGTCGGTGAAACATGCTTTGAGTTCTAAATATACTTATTCAATAATTTGTTGAGACATTTTTTGAAGTTGATATTTTCAGTGTTATGTATTCTTCTTATGGATTTTGGCGTTGACTGGAATTGTTGGATGCATATTCGATGGATTCAAGTTAGTTAAGCATAGCGATGACGCATGGGCTGATGGTATTTACATGGGTTTCAACAGATCTGCATGGTCTTTATCAATATCACTTCTAGTATTCTTGTGTTCAACAGGCTATGGGGGTAAGTGAACGAATATTCCCAAGTTGAGGCGCAATTGTATTTGGGCCTTGACAGACTGATCAAATTTACCAAAAAATGTATTTTTAATTTTCTAGGTCCAATACAAAAGTTTCTCTCTATGCCATTATTCAACATAGTGGCAAAACTCACCTACTCCATGTATCTGGTCCATTACATAGTTATATTATGTGTAAATGGTGTTTCAAGAACAAAATTTCACTTTTCCAATTTCAGCATTATGTCCAATTTCTTCACATATTTTATTTTAACTTTTATAATTTCTATACTATACTGTCTCATATTTGAATCTCCAATGATCATTATAGAAAGAATCATTTTTCCAACGAAAAGGAATAACCAAAATAAAGAACTTCCAAAATAGATTTCATTAGAAGTTTTGAGACTGATAGTAGTATATAAATTATTGTATATATTTATTATTTTTACAATAAAGTTTATTTTATTTGAAGGGTTTCTTTTTCATTTATACAATGGATGGTAATTCCTGCAAAACCTATAAGTACTTTGGATTGTAAAAATAAATGAAAAAATTCAATTTTTTCGATTTTATTGAAAAATAATTGAGTGAGTTCATGATGAGAAATAGATGACAATAGATGAAGTATAACAAGAGCAAAATTGTGCAATAACTTTGTACTTATATATCATTATCGAATAAGCATAAATAAGATCAAGCTTCAAAAATCAATCCACTCCACAATATCCATCATTAGCGAATAATAAAAAAATCAGATATTTTATTCATTTGGAGAAAAAATTTTTCACTAAAATATTACCTAAAATATTATGAAAATATCTTTCCTTTATAATTGATAATGTTACATTGATTGAACAATCCAAACATCAACAGTTTTTCAATTGCCATATTTTGATATGAAAAAATTGATTTTTAAAAGTTTCATAAAATGGTTCCTTGTTACAAACAATTCCATCAAAATTCAGTTGATTTCATAATTGGTCCACGAAATATCCTATCAAAACCTAGTTCAAGAAGATAACTAGTGAGTTTAAACGAATACAACACTAGAATTGGAAAATCAAGCTTCATTGGTTTTGGCAATAACAACTATGCTGAGAAAACCCGTAACAAAAATAAAACAAAGATGAGAGAAAACTACTCAAAGTCATAGAAAAATCGTTCAACAAACAAATATTCTCAAGAACATCCCAACTAGACATTCAAAGATAGATTGATGTAAGAAATCCAAAAACTTGATTTTCCAAGTATGAGAAAAACCATCGTTTCATTGTGATAATCACAAAGCTAGTTTAAGTTTACTTTCTTGGAAAATAAACACGAAAGAAATCCTCGAATTAACTATGAACACTAAATTGATAGCAGGATGGCGAAGTTATTGAAAACTGGCACAGTACGGTATCTAGGCACTTGGTATGATGTCTTTGTACCTGAAAAAAATAATATGTTAACAAATTGAACCAATACTAAATGATTCTTTTCAAACTCTGCAAAACTTTTTAGAAAACTAACTTCAACTAACCTAAAAAAACCCTGTTCCCTATGTGGCAGCTACTGGTTTCCTTTTCACACACTTACTCCACAGCTTCTTCTTCTCCCTGTTACCCTCAACTTCACCATTTGCTTTGATGTGTTGCTGATTGCAATTTTCATAATTTTTGCTGTTCTTAGGAAACAACTTCTTCAGCCAATTAGTCTTTTTCGGCTTTATTTTTTTTTCAGGTTCGCAGAAACTGATACCCAAACTGTTTGCGCTGGTACTTGGTATCAGATTTACCTCCGGTAGAATATGATCAGCGTCAGTTTTGCTTAGGTCTACGAGACTGTTGGATTTTACGTTAACACTTGGGGCTCTCAGTCTGAATTCGGTATCTCTTTGCGAGTTATTTTTTATTATCAGCTGTCTTGGAGGTTGATCTCTTCTTACCACCCTGAACATAAAATAACTATAATTATCTGCTAGATAGGATAAGGAGGTAATGAAAATTTAACCTTTTGACCATCACATGTAACATTCAAAAACAAGAATTTGAATACATTATGGCACCTACCTGTTTGATGCATTAGCTGGCGCCTTTTTAGTTTTTATGGATTCATACAGTTTGTCCCAAAAGTTATAAAGCACTCCCCTCTGTTTTGTATAATCCAGCATGAAATAGCACCTGATCTCCGGTGGCATCACAGGACATGCTTTATACAAGCAAGGTATTATTTTTCTCTGTTCTATAAAATAAAAGAAAATTTAATAAGATTCTTGTCGATGGCAGAGGTGGAATGAACTGACCCAGACTTAGAGCTTGTGTGAAGTTCAGGAAGAACTTGTTCATAGGACTCTTGAAGAAACTAGGTGATAATATAACTATAAGTTTTTCGCAACGTTGAGAAATTAGTCGAATTATTGCTTCATGCTCAAAGAGACCCCCAATCAAGTAGTCCTTGACACAGAACTTCAGTTTATACTGTTTTTCCATTGTTTCGATGACTTCGGTGGCAAAATCAATGTCATCGTCTGCGAATAGAATGAAGGCATCATACTGGATGAGTTCCATATTCTTTCCAATGTATTCTAAGTCATCTACCGTTAAGATAGAACTGTCCAGGCCTTGGTAAAGAGGAGACTGTTTTTTGTGTTCTTTTGGATGCTGTAGATGGAACTCAATGTCTTTGGCTGAAAAGAAATGAAGGGTTCAATTTGGTAAGAATGCCTTAAAATTAACAACTGCGGTTCATTCCACCTGAAGTGTGTTTCAGAACGATTGATGAATTAATTGTTTCCTTTTGCAGTAGTTTCACAGTCATCAGAACCAAACCATGGACCTTCAGATAATTCATTGATCCCAAACAAGGGCAGAAACTAAAACCGTCCTACTTTTATCATTGAAATAAGTATGAAATATTAGATGTTGTGTATGTTTTGGCTGACTTCTTTAAAATTTTGTGTCATCCTCTAAAGATTAGATGACTATTCAACTTCATGAAAATCCATTTTATATTGGGATAAAACCAAATATTTTATAAAATTTACACAACTAGTTTTTATTCTTCATGAATAAATTTTGAAAATTTCAAAAAAGATATTTATATATACCAAACTACCATGCCTTATTAGTGTTTTTTTAAGAGGAGATTAATAATAGTAAACATGTACAAATGAATTCTAATTAGGCAGCACACGAAATTCAATAAGTTCCTCAATAACAGAGTAGAGTTTGAAGTAATCAGCTCAATAGAATAATTGAACTTCCTGTAGAAGGGAGAACAATGTTCAAGTATTAACAGAATTATTAGCAAACATCGAATTATACTATGGAAATGGAAAAATTACATTTATTCAAACTTATATACAATTAAGATGGAGTTTTTTCCCCAAAAAAAGAATGAATTTTCCAAAATATGATAAACCTTTATAGGAAGTTTTTGTAATTTCAATGAGAGAAGGCTCCTATAAGTTAAAAAATAAAGCTGATTGAAATTAGAACTCTTAATATATTGACATTCTGATTGACTTATAATTCTCAACTATTCAGATTTTAAATTGATATTTGTTTAGTTGTATTTTTGAAGAATTAGCCAATTTGTCAACCCCTCTGTGAGAATCATGAACTATTTTACCTAATTATACATTTATTTTTAGACTGTCAATTTCTCTCAATTATATCTCAGTAAAATTGAAAATAGCACAAATCAAATTTGATCTTAAAATCTAAAAGGATGGCATTAAAAAGAATTGGCACCATTAAAGTCTTTGATGAACTTGATCCTGCTAATCATGAAAATTATACTGATTAAAATGGAAAACAGGTCTAATTGAATTTCTTCTTCAGAATCTTATTTCCAAGATATTAAAATAAATTAATAGCAATATAAAATATATTAAATTTTTAAAGATTCTAATTGCGATTAGTATAACGAACTTGAACAATCTTCATTCGTATGGAAATTTATGTTAAAATTGGTGCTGGACAGCTAGATTGGAAAATTAATTCTTTAATGAGAATGTCAGAGAAAAAACGATTTTAATAGAAAAATTAGTTAAATTTCCTGTCATCGGATATTTATTATTACACATACTCTCTTGAAAACTGAATTTAAATAGTGAAAAAATGTGATATTATTTGAATATCTGGAGTTATTTATATTTTACTGAGTACCATTTAATAATGAGTGATCCAATGAAAACTAACAAAAAACTCTTCAATTGAAACTGCTAGCGATATTTCATTATAATTTACATCAATGACATTTTCATATTCACTTTTGAAATTAAATATTGTAATTTTTAATAATAAGCAATGAATGTCATCAACATTATCAAGGAATTTTTCATATTAACTAACAAAATCACAGTTGCCAATTAATACTGAAACATTTTTAAATGTTGAGTTATGGTCACCTATAATTCAAAAATAATTTCAAGTGTATTATTTTTTAACAAAAAAATACTGCATGAATATACCTATGAGACTGCTGACATCTTCTATAACGTCCCCTCGATCTATTTCCTCCAAAAAGGTAATCATCTTCTCTATAGTAGCTACATCTCCTTTTGATTGCCATATTTTGAACACTTCCTTTGTAGGATCATCACAAAATTCCCAATTGGATATCAAATACGACTGAATGGAACATAATTCAGCAAATCCTTTCCAATTCCTGAAAATTAACGAAAGATTAGATAAAACCAATTAAATGTGAGATTTTGTAAAGAGTGTTACAAATTTTTAGTTTTAACATTTTTCTTCAGAAAGTGTCCTCATTCAGAGAAGAATTAAATGTCCAAATAAAAACAAATAGCAATGTGATGGATTGAAAATAATTGACAATCATTTTAATATTGGAGGTTGACACTAGCAAGGGCAATTCATCAGCTGATTGATGCAGTTCCATAAGATAATTGGGGAATATTCCATGTTACACCCAAAATTTTATACTGACAGGTCATAAGACTTACCTACTAAGACCTTCACTTGTGTTAAATAATTTAGGTGGATTTAACATCGCTGAAAGTAGCTCCATCGTTTCATGTCTCAAGATGCTTACAGGATGAGATGATTTCAGATGCTCTTCCATATCGTTCTCTTCTTCCATGATACGTTTTTTTAAATAAATTAATTGCTGGAATACAAGCATACATAACCTCAAACCATAATGGTACCTGATGTTTACTCACCAAATGGTCATCTGTCTCAATTCTTCATTGTTTTTGATATAATGGCAATGTGTGATAAAACGAAGATGTCTTTCAAATGAATTCTTCGAAAATGGAGAATTGTAACAGAATTTTATTAAAATCGTACCTAGCTTCTGACATCTCTTGATTGCTTATTTTGGATTTGGATTGTTCTGTCAAAGTGACAAAGTGTCAACACTGTCAACTCAACACAACTCACAAGTCATAGAAGCATCAAGTTTTTCACAGAAAATACTACATGTTTTGAGAATTAAAGAACACTAAATGAGAATTGAGAATCATATATTTTTTATTCAAAGCATTGATTTTTCATATTCCTCATAACTGAATAGTTCTAGTTACGATATCTGAAAAATTTTAGACATCTTAGTTCAAACCAAATAATTAAATTGAATATTTGAGACATTTCTTCTCAAGGATATTTATCAGTGGCGTGGAAAAAACAAGTGAAAGGATTTATTATGGGATCAACTAACCTTAGGGAAGTTTTTTATTTTGGTTGAAAAAGAAATGCCCTATTATTTAGGAAAATAGGTTTATTGAATTTTTACAAGAGTAATTGCTTAATTTTTTACAGTTTCTTTGACAGCTGCTTCGATTTTCTTGGTTCCATCAACGATTGACTTCAATACAACTTGGCCACTGGCTTCGATGTCAGCTTTGAGCTCTGTAAACATGTTATTAAAGCAATTGAATCTTATTAATTCAGTTTGAGCTACTCACTTTGTGCGTCAGGTTCGACGGCTTTAACGACCTTGTTGACTTGTTCAATGGCTTCGTTCAAGTTCTTGTCGAAAGTCTTTTTGAGTTCTTCTGCTTTCTTAGTAGTGTCAGGTCCTACCAATTTTTTCAAAGAATCAGAAGTTTTGGTCAATTCAGCTTCAACAGATTTGAGAACTTTTTCGATTTCTGGTTTTTTGGCATCGAGCTTAAAATGAAATGACATTTTAGTATATGATGATATTAATGATAAAATTGAGTCAATGTGGAAAAAGATATTTTGAATAAAAGAGTGAGATTATTGTCACAATTTAATGGATCTCCAATAATATAACATGAAATGAGGTAACCTAGATTGGTTTCAATTCTTGGCAGTGTTAGAACTTAAAATAATGCAACATATGTAAAAAGATATTTAGGAACTTGATGAGTTCAGTAATTATTTATCATTTTCATTATTAGACTAGACTTAATATAAGATTTGATTATTTTTGACAAATCACTTCTGTAGCTATTACTCAATTAGTTGTTTTCTGTTGACTTTTTTCTATTCTTTCACTCACATCTTTCTTGACTTTTTCGACGAAGGCATCAAGGTTGGCAGCGACCTTTTTAGCGTCAGTTTCAATGGTGCTAATTACTTTTTCGGAAGATAAGCTGCTCAATCCAGTTGCATCAGCGAAGTCCTTGACGGCTTTACGTGCGTCAGCAGCGAGAGTATCGAAGACATTTGGTTCAGCTGGTGCGGTAGCTCTAGCTGAGACTAAAGCGGCCTAGAAAAGAAAATATGGTCAAATTTACATTGAGAAAGAAAAAAAATAACAAGTGGTTTTTTCATATTCTGAAGTTACAGTTGCACAAAAAGAACTTATCTAATAGGCAAGAAATGTGATTGAGTGAATTGAAAACTCTCTAATAAAAAGTCAAGCTCCACTTCTAGCAGCAACATTTCAAATAAGAGGTGAGTAGTACAAAACAGATTTTTAAGATTATTCAAACAGGTTTCATAAAAATTAATGTTTATAAAAATGTTTCAATGAATTAGAAACGGCGGTACAATTACAATCAATCTACAAGCGGCGTTATCAAAATGCGTACTCTATATGATCAAATTCAAAAGTAATCGAATCAATAAGTTAGTACATCAAATTTTGCAGTACGTACTGATGAAATATTAAAAATAGTTGATTGAGCGTGAAATAATAAGAACAATATTGAGATATCCTACCTGGAGAGCAACAATTGCTACAAGAACAACAGCGATGTATTTGACCATTTTGAAGACGCTTTATGTTCGTCGCTAGTCACAAAGTGCCTGGTAATTTTAAGTTCCTGTCTTTATATAACAGCAAACTATCCCGGACCTTTGAGACCTTGATCCCTCTTATCAATTTATCAGCTGGCGCCTTTGTTTTCTACAGCTCCTCAACATATACCCCAAATATTTATCGAGATGATGCCTGTGCACCCTTAAAATTTCCATTAGTGGGAAGCGTTATCAGTTTCTGATCGAAACAAGAAAAAACTTTTAAAACTACCTAAGACTAGACATTGAGTGACTAACATTGCCTGTCCTTGTATTCACAAAGCAAATAATGGGGTTCAGGGAAATATTACAGGGTACTGGGATTTCTCATAATATAACTTTTCTCAATGTGAATAATATCGTTCACTATAATATTTTTTTTATTATTTAAATAAATGAACTAAGTTTTATTTTTAGATATGGACTTAGAAATAATTTTATAAGGTATTCCCTTTTCTGGTATACCTAAATAAGAAAATGGGGGCTGAATATTCACTTCACAATAGAAAACTTCAACAAACTGAGAATTATCAGTCACATATAAGTGCACAAATGGAATGAAGCATAATGATCATAACAGTATCAGGCAGAGGAAGAATATCGTAAACAAATACATTTTATTTTATTATTATTGATGTATTAATATGGTGATTGATATAATATGTTGAACTAATTTAATGAAATTTATGGAGTTATAGATTCATGATAAATCTTTGCCAAAACCAAAAAAATGGCGTCAAAATGTGAGCAGTTTCTTTGATCGGTCATTTTCCGAACAAATCGCTTAGCCAGATCTGAAATTCGACTCGATGTTGACAAATCCAACCTCAAAGTTGATTCTGTCCATCCAAAAATACGATAACTCTCGAACGGAAAGAACTGAAAATTTTCAAGTTCGATAATAGGCGCTAATTTTTCTGAAAATTTAAAAAGAATCCATTCCATTGAAATTGAGATGTGAAATAAAATTTGAGACCTCGCATGTTGATCACGTCATAAGAAACTCTCCTTTTCATCTTTAGAAACAGATAGAATTCAAGTAAAATAATGATATAAAAAACATAACATCTGTTAAAAAATCCGATCCTCCTTGAGGTTTTTGCATTTTTGCATGTGGATATAAAATAACAATTGCAATCCTTGTGAGAAATTTCGTTTTGCTTCCTCAGAACTATAGAAAATTCAAGAAGAATATCGACAAAAACAATATATAGGGTGTTTCCAAAAATTTGACTTGAAGGAGGTGCAAGTATCACTCATTCGCTGTCGATTGAGCCATATTTATTTATAACCGAAAATCAACAATTTCCGAAATATTTGAGTTCTTGTGTTTTTTTATATTTCTCACCTTACTTCATTTTTCGTCAATTTTTTCTATGTTGACCAAGTTTGATTTGAATTTTTCATTATTTTCATCAGAAAAGGATATGATATGAATGAAAAAAGCATAACGATGCTGTATTAGATGTTGAATAAGAATTAGTATGATTTGAGAGTTGGTATTTGAAGAAAAGAATATTAAATTTCTAATATAAATTTGCCTGCAACTTTCGAATTCCATCATTTATATATGACAAAATTATTTTGAAAACTTGCCAAATTCCTTCTTTATTTCCTTGAAAAGTTTTTGTTAGAATGCAGGTGCTAGTTTCGTTTCAGCAGATTTTAATTTGAAAGGGGAAAGAAGCAAAGAAAGGAAAGTAATGAATTAAGTATTTTTTTATTGCAATTAAACTCAAAATTTCAGGAGAAAATGTATCCATATTATGAAATGATCTCCACCATTCTTCATATAAACAGGTGCCCTTTTTTTATTTCTTCAGTTGTCACTTTCCTCCTGAAATTTACTCTCAATCTTCTCGCTGTTCCGTCTATTCTAACGGTGTTAGATCCGGACTTCTTGTTGGCCACGAAAAAAATCCAATATTACCTATAATCAAATTTGGTCAACGAAGAAAAGTAAGTTAGAAATCTTTCAAAACATTACAAGAACTCAAATATCTCGTAAACTGTTGATTTTTGGTATTCATTAAATATGGCTCAAACGACAGCAAATGAGTCATACTAACACGTCCTTCAAGGTTCACGTCTAATTTGGAAACATCCTGTATATTATAATAACAACAAATCCGACCGAATTGAAATTGTTGTATATATTTAAAATCAGGAGAAAGAGCTCTACCGATTAGGGATTATTATTATTATTATTGAGTAAAATATGTACATTAATTCATTAATTGGACAAACAAATGCACTATTCATCAAATTTTATTCGAAGATTGTGTTTGGAAATATCATACAATTGATTTTCAGTTGGAACAGAGAAAATTGAAACAATTTTCTTGATGAAACGAAAAAAGAAAATTTGAAAAACTGTAAATGCATGTTTCGAATATTTGATTTTTCTTCTTAATAGGTAATCGGCACCATGTCATGGAAGCAAGGGCGTAGATATGTGAGAAAAAAAAAGTTTGATAATGAAGTTCGAACCAAATTACTCGAAATAACTTTTTTCATTACAAATTCGATTGTTGTAAAAACAATCGACCTAACCTTACCTTATACTGGGTGTTCCTTAATTAGAGCTACGGAGGAAAATTAGAGATAACTTCAAGAATAAAATTCCCATGAATATGAGCCCGCGAAAGCTTTGTTTTCGAGATACAGGGTGTTTCTAATGTGTCGTACTTTTTAGTGATGCTTATATCAGTTTATCAAGTCTTTATTAATCTTCGCTACAGAGTGGTAAATAAGTTCCAAAACTTATAATTAATTAATTCATTACAGCTTATATTAGTTGGATCTTTATAATAATTTGAATTTTATTACTAGAGAGCTGTTTGAAATTTTTTCTCGAAATCTATAGTAGATACGACAAAACTATAACAAACCAATAAGTGTAGTACTGGACCAGAATTTTTTTTCATATTTTTTTAAACTATCAGTGGTTCATCAAAAAATAGTTCTGGAGGAAAGGAGCAGGTACCTTTGAAGAAAAAATATTACTCTGTAGATTTGCATTCAAAATTAGCATATCACATAATGAAAACTTTATTGGAATGTCTATGGCCAATTCGAATTAAATTTCTTATGAAGGAAATGTTTTACGAGAAAAACAAATTTGAACTTTAACACCTGTATCTCAAAAACCAAGTTTTTGGAGACTCATGTTATAGGACTTTTTTTCTTAAAATTATCCTAGAAATATGTCATTTTCATTTGTACATACCTCCAATTTAGCAACTCCGATATAATAAATTCAAAACTGATGTCTTCACAAATTGCATTTTGAATGAAACGCAATAAATTGTACAACACATTGCAGACAATTTTTCTATGCGAATTACTCAGTTCAGGTCCTTGATAACTACAGTATTGGAATTTTGTCCCGAGAATGATACAAAAAACCAAAAACAACGGGTAAGTGTATACCGATGACGAATGCAAAAATCACAGATGGCAAATAAGGGACTAATAAAGCGGGTAGATAATAGTATATTATTCAACGAGCGGTAATGTAGGTCATAACTCAGGCAGATGATGTTTGCAGCACGAGCCGCAGGCGAGTGCTGTAATTCATCAAGTGAGTTATGACCATTACCGCAAGTTGAATACTATACTTTATCTACGACTATATCAATAAATACTAAGAAAAAAATACAGACTTAGAATAAAGACAGAAAGAACGGGAAATAAACATAATGTGCTCGATCCCGTACTATGGAGATGGAAACTTAGTGCTACCAATCACAATCGAACTAGCTTCGGCTAGCTCGAATCCAGTACAGAGTACAGACATAAAAATTTATTGAAAAACCTTAATAATTGCCTATGAAAATGCATTAAAATATACCAAAAAATATTCCCTGTAAACGATTACTTAATGATCTTACTGCTACACCAATCTTGAAAATTTTTTCAAACTCCTTTATATTTTTTCGGGCAATTAATTCTGTATGGTAACATTAGCTGTTTGTCTTTTGGAAATGTATACCTTTATAATATTTCATCTTCACTATCTGAATTAATCGTTTTCAGCAAAACATTCACAATAATTAGATATCAACTTAATTTGAAAACGTCAAAAGTGACATTCCCTCGGACATTCCTCCCCTCAATAACAATAATGGAATGTTCCCTTTCGGCCAATCGAATAGAAGCAGAGAAGTATAGAAGCACAGATCCATATTTTCCGATTTATAATAGTGAGTTATAGTAGTGAGTTATTATAAATCACGCTGTTTGTTAATAGATACTATTAATTGCTCAAAAGCAGTTATATAATGAGTTTATAATTCAGTAGGAGTAGATAAAGGAAAATAATAAACCTCGGACATAGACGTGCTCGCAGTGCAATAACAGTAATCATCTTGAGAACGATAATAAACTCATAAACCCTGAAAGGGTCCGACTTTTCACTGCCATGTGGATTTCAAAAAAGAGAAAAAAGATTATTGGCTCATTTTATGTAAAAATTTTCGTTCTTCGTTTTTTTTTTATTTTTATTTTGGAAATCTTGGGGGGGCAATTTACCCCCAGAACTCCCCCCCTCATTTTTACGCCCTTGCATGGAAGAGATGTTATCTAAGTTCAATTACATTTATCTGAAATAAAAAAAACAATCCGTTCTTCGAAAGATAGGTATTGTGTTGTTCAGAGAGTTATCAGAAAAAACTCAATCATTTTTCCAGGTAAAGCCAAAATTACCTACTCTCGTCTCCATCACATTCCGTTCAAAAGTTAGGTTGTAGTTCTCCATCAGTGCAGGGTAGAATCTTCTGATTTGAAACCATCCTCAGAAAAACATTCGAAAATTACATACATTTGGAAAAAATAGCCCTCACAAGTGCGCAAAAATTATATACCAAAACATGACTCCTACGCTTTGAAAATTTTTTCTTATTCTGTAGAATGACTGCAACGAAATTTTTCTTTCAAAAAAACGAATTAGATAGAATAATCTTTAGTTTTACGAACAAATGAGTTTATAGGCATTGCCTAAACTTTAATCTATGTTTAAGAAAAAAAAATGAGATTTCATATCCTTCATCGCCCTTTATAGAAAACAAAATTGCATCCTGTTTGATAAACGCCATCATTCTCCTTTATCAAGTACTCACCCTAAATATTTGTGCTTCTTTTAGATTTCGATCAAGGTTCCGACTGGTAAGATTATGAACTGCTTGCTGGTGTTTAGATGTTTACAATTTGGCGTTTTATCTAGCAATGACCTCTCTGCAAAAGAGTTGGTGATTTTGAAGCATTCGTGGAAATCGAAATGATAAAAACAATGGGATCCTTATCAAATATGCAGTAACGCCAACAGTATAATAAATTTTTGAATGTTAAATTGAAAAAGTATATCTTTTTATGATTCAGGATTGCTGATGAATAAAAAAAACAATACAAGTTTATCATCCAATTGGAACTCGAGTAGGTAATTACTCCATCAAAATAACCTACTACACTCACATCAAAAACATCCGGAATTAATTTCTGATCTTGATATAATTTATAAGTGTCCCAAATTCGTTGTCAAGTGAGGGGATCTCAAAATTCCTTTGAGCTAAAAAAAATGAATGATTAATTTTCGGGATCGAATTTTGGGAGAATTGATTTGGTGGAAACCGTAACCTTTTAAGTTCAACTGTTTTCACTCTATAAGAGAAAATTGGAAAATGGCGTGAAATCAAAAGTTTTCATAACTTCTTTATTACTGATGCTATGAATATGGAGCAAAAACAATCTACAGGCACAGTGTTCAGTAAAATCCATTGGTGTAATCATTTGTTTTGTATTGCAATCAGTTTCGAAGTTATAACACAAACTGGTGTTTTTTTTAATGTAAACCATCAATATTTCTTTAACAAATAAATTTGCTTAATTTTTTCTATTTCGAAAATACATATATAACATGATATATACATTTCTTACCAAACTATAAAAATCATCAAAAATTTCAGTTTCACGCCGCAAATCAACCAAGTTCATTTCTATGATGATCTGTGTTTTAACTCCAGATATTATTATAATTATTTTATAATTTCCATATATTACTTACACCTGTAATTGCCTGTTGGTTGTAATTCATTTAAATAAATAAATAAATATTTATAATTAAAATATTCGGTGACTGTCAAGATCTTCGGCTTTAACACCTTTAGATATGTTTCTTTGGTCACATTTAAAGAACAACATTTAACAATTTGAAAATGTTGCAATGTGAACAAATCAAACGGTCTTATGTCCGGAGACCTTGGTGGCCACTGAATAATTTAATTATCTGAAGTTCGCCAATTATCATAGGTATGCACTTGGTTCATTTGCCATGTGAAACTGAAACTTTTGATGATTTATAGTTTGATTAGAAATTATATATCATGTTATATATTTTAAATGGGGAAAAATCAAGCGATTTATTCGTTATAGAAATTTTTATGATTTACATAAAAAACCTTTAGTTTGTATTATAACTTCAAAACTAATTGCAATAAGAAAAAAAATTATTATACAGTTGGATTTTGCTGAAAAAAAGCCAGTAGAATGATTTTGTTTTATGTTTATAGAACAAGTATTGAAGGAGTTATGAGAACTTTTCGTTTCACGCCATTTTCCAATTTTCTCTTATAGCGTGAAAACAGTTCAAAACATAAGGTAGTGGTTTTCAGCAAATTGATTCTCTCGAAAACCGAACTCTAAAATGTGCCATTCATTTTTATTAACTCAAAGGGATTCTGAGATACCCTCACTAGACAATAAATTTGGGTCAGAATCCCTTTGAGCTTAAAAAAATGAATGGCACATTTTAGACATATCGATGGTCGACTAATTAAGTATAAGCCTGTTCAAATGATAGATAGATAATTTATTGATGCTCCTTTACAAAAATTCATTGTATTGCACACGTCACAGGATTCGATAAAAAATACAACTTCGAAATGATATAAATCATTTCTCATCATTGTCAGAATATAAAAATAGTAGAGATAACTTAATAAAGTTATACAATTCTTAAATGATACAGAGTATCATTGTCAAAATATAAAATATAAATGCATTACTCAATAAAGTAATACGACTATGAATGATATAAAATACCATTCCTCATTACAAACATTACAACACAAAGAATAAATTAATTTAAAAGAAATTAAAATTCAAACTACTGGACAGGAACTCTTGGACACTCCAGAACGCATGCTGCCGCAAAAATTCACCGACAGTTTGCTTATACTTTTTGAGACTGAGCCTTTTCACCTCTTCAGGTATCTTATTAAAAAGTTTATGTGAAATGAAATTAGGTCCATTCTTGGATTTTTCTTGGATTTTCTAATCTAATGTGGTTACATTATCAATTGAAGATGTTTTAATGCTTTCATATGTTTAAATTGGCACATTTTTGAGGAGATAATATTCGAAATCCTACCAGACAATACATTTAAAATATCAAGAATATTCATTACTCCGAATAGTCTCAGTAATCTTCGTCCTATCAAAATGTTGTATTCGAACAAAATCCTGTGTGAATCACCAAAAACCAATTTTCTTAGAACAAAACGTATTGAAACTGACCTTTTGTGATCAGTTCAAATAAATAACGATTAAAATTATCTGTCTATTTTGTAGGAATAACTCCAGTTTACGTAAAATTGTAGACCGAATACGTAGAATGATTAGATAAGGAACCCACTAATAAATTATGCATTACCATATTAATCAAAATCGTAGGATGCATACAGGGTGATTCATTAACTAGAGCTGGAAGTAAAGTACATATATACATATAAGATAATATACCTTAGTAATGGAAAATGGACAATATTTAGCTCCATTTTCCTGAGTTTAGGAGACTGGGAAAAAAAATCGTATTTAAAATTTTTTTTTTATCTATTTATCATTTTAATATCAATCGTAACATATTATTTCTAAGTTTTAGTAGAATGGAAACTCTTTCTCTAACATTATCTTTCGAGTGAACGTAACACTTATTTATTCAATTTATTATCCAGAACAATAAAATAACAAAGAATAATAAAATTAATGAAATATAAAATTATAAACGTCCGTCATTGATCTCTTTGGCTATAATAATTCACCCAGAATATTATATTTAAAGAGATTATTTTGAGTCATACTGAAATCGAATAAGTTTTCACTTTGTTGTGATTTTGTGGTACCGCTATGTCTCGTGTAAGTTTGTCTCCTTGTTCGTGTGCACTATTTTCGAAAAGTCTTTTCATTTTGTTAATCGACTCATTTGCTACTAGAAGGTATAGCGATTTGAAAAATTGGTCTCGGGGTCTATTGCTATACAATAAAACAACATTTCATCGAATTGTAAGCTCACACTTATAAGGAACCCAAAACAAAATATCACCACACTAATAGACAATGCGCGTCAAATAAAAATTGAAAATTTCAATGCTAAAATCAAAGAAAATCGACAAATCCTAAAAAATCTGATAAATAACCTGGCAAGACAGGTCCATAAAAACGATTTTCATATTTAGAGTTTTCAATATCCCTTAAAAAAGCTCAAATATCATCTATTGGGGCTTTAATACCAAAGGTTTCTTCTTAAACTTGAGATAAGAACAATTCGTCAATATTGCCTATAGTCCAGTAGACAAAGCAAAAAATGTGGGGCCTACTGAAAAAAATTCCGAACTTAATGAAACTTTCACAGGTTGTTCAGGGGTGCAGGGAGATTACTATGTAAAGTTATCCAACTCGGCCAACTTGAGGAGGGCCGAAGAACCTCAACATTTTCGGACTTTTTCAGTTTGTCGCCCATAACTTCTAAACTAAATAGTTTTCGACGAAAAAGTACATCTTTAAAGTAATAGAGCAATTCTGTATTCACAAACTTTTTCTTGAAACTCATATCAACCGAAATACAGCCTATCAAATCAGAGAAATTTCCTTGAAATGAAAATGAACGGAAGGTTTAGTCCTCTATCTATCAATTATTATCATCTGTTCTTTGAAAAATATAGTATTCACTCATCAATATCGATATACTGAAATATAATAAGAGCTGTTTTTTTTTGTAAGTGTGGTTATTTCAATGTTATCGTGGCATGTTATCACCTCACGGTAAATTACTATCATAATAATAAATAGAAAGTGGGCAAAAACCTTCGTTTTTTGCCAATTTTTGCCATTTTAATAAAATTCCTCTGATTTTCATCTGCTGTATCTCGGTTGATACGAAAAAGTTTGTGAACACAAAATTGTAGAGAATTCAATGCTCTACAACTTTGAAAATGAACGTTCTGATCGAAAACTACTTAGTTTAGAAGTTATGAGCAAAAAACTGAAAGAAGTCCGGAAATGTTGAGGTTCTTCGGCCTCCTCAAGTAAGCACAGGGTCTTCGTGTTGGATAACTTGACAGAGTTATCCCACAGCAACCCCCGAGCAACCTGTAGAAGTTTCTTAAGTTAGGAATTTTTTCCAGTTGAAATTTATTTATCTACTGGACTAATACTGAGATTCATCGACACATATGCTTGATTGTTTGAAATTAATATTTTGTATTGCTCTTTCTCAAAAGAATATATATATATAATATGAAGATAATTCTTTTTATATGTATGTATATTTTTTGTTAATTATAGGATAGAATAATGATATATTTCTACCCTTAAAATAAATTTTACTTGTAAAATTGGATCTGCCGTATGTCGTAATAAATGAATAAATAAGTAATTTTATATTATTCTGCGGTGTAATCCGTCCATTCGACTTTACTACCCACAACTTGGTGGTTGAAATAAATGAATTCGCGGTATTCTTTATGATCGAGTTTTCATTAGCATCTTGTTACTATCGAAATCTTTGTTTTAATTAGCGTGAAATTGTCTCAATGGTCACAGCAGTCGAAGCGTGAAATTCTTCTAGTTATAAACTTATATTTTACAAGGCAGCTTTCTTGTTTTTCAAAAATAAGTGACTACGACATATATGAAAGAATGAAGCTCAATTTGGTAGTGTTGGTTTTATTCTCTTCGGTCCTGGTGACATTTGGGGCACCCCAAGAAAAGGTAAAGATTTTTGATGATTTTAGGGGAAATTATACACTGACAATATTTTTTGATTTTTTTGTATTTGAAACCGGTGAAAAATAGTTATTTATTATACAAGGGAAAAAAGTATTAGATTTTAGCTCGAGGTTATGTTGACAATATTATCGATATGAATTTTGAATTTTTAAACTAGTAAGCTGCAAATAGACCTGCGTTGCTAAGGGAAACTTCAAAGTAATCAAATATCTGTCAATTTAATTTTGTGATTTGTTTCAAAAATTGCGAACTTAGTAATAATTGTTTAGTAGTTATTTTGTTGAATAATATAAAGTTAAATAATGTCAGATTCCGAGTTTTCTCTGACTCCATTGGAGTTGATAGAAGCAGCGCAAGTAGCGTCACGAAAATTATTGCCAGCTAAATCGCGGAAAATTTACGAAACCCCGTATTCAAGATTTATGGAATGGAAAATGAAAAAGACATGCAGTTCTTTCTCGGAGACAGTGTTATTGGCTTATTTTTCGGAATTGGCACAACAACAAAAGCCATCAATAGTGTGGTCGAATTATTATTATTCCTTTATCTATATGTAGATAAATATATATCCGGGAAAAAGTACTCACTTTTTTCCCGGGGAAAATAGTAATTTACGTAACAAGTCCGGAAAATAGGGTTTTTTTGGACGAATAGACAAAATTCCAGGAATTTTTAGGCTGTAATGGTCTCAAATGGTAAAGATCGACTCACTGAACCCACCCTCGAAATCGTTTCTGTCCATTCCTAAATACGATAACTGTTGAACGAAAAGTCCATTAGAATTGAAATTTTGAGAATATCTTCGAATCTCGGATCGTTAAATTCGTAAATATGGCGATTTGAAATTTTGTTTCCCTGATATATTTAACAATTAAGATTCGATCGGAATAGAATATTGCGTTCAGAAAATAAGTAACAATTTCAAGCAGCATGCAAAGTTTCATGTTGGTCGAGTCACAGAAGATGATCGAAAAATATTTATTTCATTTTTCCGTTGACACGAAAGATGATATTTTGAATGTAGATATAAAATAACAGTTTTTGAGGTTCATGCAAAATTTCAACCTGATTACATAAGCAGAATCTCAAATAATTCAAGCAGAATATTTAGAAAACCTTTTACCTGACAGACATTTATGTAGGTAATGAGTATATATGAAACAACTACTTATTTCAAGCTACGTGTTGGTAACATCATCAGAACCCCCGAATATAAAATTTAAATAAAAAAAAAATAATAATAAAAAAAAAATTGAAACAGAATCTCCAAATAAAATAAAACAGTGACAATAGATCTTCTGAGTTGAGATGATACGTGTTAATATAGAATTACAACTTCAAGTGTCGTGCAAAATATAGTGTTGAGAGCTTCATTTGAAAATTAAAAAAATTCAGCCAAAATGTGGTCTCCTGATTCATGAACGACGAACTCTTAACTTCACGTTAAAGCTGTTTCTTAATTTCCTATACTGATATTCATAATATTCATATTAATTTCATCTATATTCACTGAACATAATTCAATCATCTACAATTTTTCCCAGGCATATGACCATTTGATGAACAAACTCAACATAGCTCTACCCAACGTTGGAGAGAAAAAGTTGACATTGATGAAAATCTTTGATGAGCACAAGAAACCTTTACACGATAACCTGGAAAATTTCAAGGAAAAAATGAACGGATTCATGATGGGTAAAATTCTTCTTCACGTAATGTTCAACCAATTGAATATTATAAATCAAATAATTTGACAACTTTGTGTCTAATCCTTCACAATAATATATCTATATGATATATTTAGTTTATTTTTGTCTTGGAATATATTCCAATTCTAAAAATGACAATTGGTTAACCGTTTACTTAATTGATACATTTTTAGTCATTTTGAATTTTCTTTTGGTTGATTATTAAATTTGTCATTTTTAGAATTGGAATATATTCCAAGACATAAATAAACTGAATATATCATATAGATATATTATTGTGAAGGATTAGACACGAAGTTGTCAAATTATTTGATTCATATTAAATATCCTTCAACAAGTAGACTCATTAAACTTTTATAATTTGATGTAATCATTTATTTTGATTAGAGAGTCAGTACCAACCAATTGATAAATTTAAAATTCCTGAAATTGTTTATTCAATGGTAAATGTCGATTTGTATATGTATTTCAAAAAAAATAACAAGAAAGAAATCTATGACTACCTTCAGTAATGGTTTTCTCTGTGAATCCTCACTAGAGTAACCGGTACGTTTAGTTAGTCTGTAGTTTCCAGCTTGCAGTTTTGATGGAGTGATATACACGTGGTGAGTTTGCAAATTTATTAATTTTCGTTGAACTATAAGGCACTGATGAGGAAAAATTGTATTTTTAAATACAAAAATTCCGAAACGTACGTCTGTCTTTATGTTGATGAACTTGTTCAATTGGTTAACCGTTTACTTAATTGATACATTTTTAGTCATTTTGAATTTTCTTTTGGTTGATTATTAAATTTGTCATTTTTAGAATTGGAATATATTCCAAGACAAAAATAAACTAAATATATCATATAGATATATTATTGTGAAGGATTAGACACGAAGTTGTCGAATTATTTGATTTATATTAAATATCCTTCAACAAGTAGACTCATTAAACTTTTACAATTGAATATTGTCTGTTTCAGATGCCGGATTCGAGATCCTAGATAAAGGTTTGAATTTGGCTGAAATATTGCAGAATATGACGCAGAAGATTAAATCAGATGTCCTGAATTACTCGAAAAAACAATAACAATATACACTTATTTAAAAATAGACTTTATTGTATTCCAACACGTTCAGATACAATAAAGAGAATTTGAAATCGATTAGACTACTTATGTTAGATATAAAACCTGAATTATACAATTTACATAATTTCCTTTACCTATGAAATTAAGATATATACATTTCAATTGTATGAATAATATACAAGATTGAATTTTGATTTTATGGCAAAAAGTTCTCTGTACATACGGTTTTCTACCTCAGTTGAAATTATAGGAGATTTAATTGAACAAGTTACTATTCGATAGATGGCAATAGACGTCTTGAAACGATAAACCGTTGAGTTTGAGTCAATATTCATTGGAAAAGTCTGCAGGTTAATATTGTAGATATGTGCGACAAATCTATAATCAATATTTTCGAAATTCAAGTCAAGTAGTTGTAGATTGAAAAAAATCTGAAACTGTTGCAGAATTTTCAAGAAATAATTTGCAGTTTTCTCCTCTCATCATAAATATTATGAATAAATATCATTAAAAACCCTGCCATTATGTTGAATGTTTCATTTATTCCTAAAAACAACCGAATGTTCAGTATCTCCAGTCCCATCTTCTATCTATTCTTTGCTGGGGGAAGTTGGTGTAGAAAAAACCGGCTTCAGGAGTTAACCATCTTGATTTGATCATCTCAGAACCCTTCTCCGCTATCATAATGGTGGGAGCATTTGTGTTCCCTGAGGTGACCTTAGGCATGACGCTAGCATCTATAACTCGAAGTCTGTCGATGCCATAAACCTGCAAGAAGTTGAATTTAAGCAAATAAGATCTAGGGAAATTTTCAACATTAAATATACTTGAAGGAAAGGGTTGACCACCGCCATTGGATCAGAGTGTGGACCCATTTTGCAGCTTCCGGCTTGGTGATTTTCAGGCCCAGTCATCTGCTTAGCTGAGCATGCCCAGTAATCATCAGTACCAAATTTGAATTTCTCGCAACCTGGAGTGTGTGTTCTATCCAGCTGGAAGCCATATCTTTTCAGAGCTAGAGAAGAGATGAAAGAAGTTAAACAGAAAAACATTAAACTGATCGCTTCCATTACCTTTAGTCTCTGACAGTTTTATAGCAAATTTTATACCCTCCACCATAACCCTTACATCTTCTGGGTTCGTGTAATAGTTAGCGAAGATCATAGGGTGACTAAGAGGGTTGCTATCTTTCAATGTTAGATATCCTCTACTCTTCGGATGTAAAACTGCAGGAATTATTTGTATGGATCTTGTATTATTATCCAACTTCTCTCCAACTTGGCCAGTCTTGGCGCAATTGGCCAGGAAACCACCGAAGAAGTATTGAACATCAGGGTGATCTTTACTTGGATCGTTGTATTTAGTGTTTATGAATCCTGTTACCTCTGAGATACCTGTACCACTCATAAGACCATCCCTGAAGAGGAGGTACTCCATTGCGGTAGCCCAGTTCAAAGGAGCGCTGTTGGTATCGTTGATATTGAAATTTACGAAGTAGGCTACGTGGTTGTGGAGGTTACGACCTACTCCAGGTAAGTCTTGGACCACTGGCAGTCCCACTTTGCGTAGATCTTCACTTGGACCGATTCCTGATAGGAGTAGGAGTTGAGGAGAGTTTACAGCACCTTAAAAATATCATTGAGTTAATTTATTACTATTATATGAATGTGTTCATCATTTGTAGCCTCTACCGACTCAATTTCTTTTTTCTTGTCCTGAGAAAGTGACATTCCAATATAATTTCATAGTTGACATAGTTAAGCACTTCGTGAGATTGCAATAATTTGATTGTTCCTACAGATAAATTCAATGAAGACAGACGAAACAATAAGATATGAGAATTTTTCTCATGGTTATGACGTGATGCTTCATTGTGGTCCGTTGTAATGTAATGAAAATGTGTGTTAATCTTTGACAAGATTGATCATTTGCAAGAGATGAATGATATGAAGATCTTGAGAAATATTTCGTTATATTAACAGAAATGAAATGTGGCAGATTTGTATAGTTTGATGAAATCGGTATAATTATTTGAGTGGAGCGTTTTCCGAATTCAGGTTTTTACGGTTGGTTATATCTGCCGTCAATCCTAAAAAAATAAAAAAACGGATAATAAACCATCCGAAGAAAAAAAATCTATCCGTTATTCGAAAATTTTCATCCTGTCCTGTGTAGAAACAGGACATAAGAAGGAAAATACTGTACTTCACACAATGATTTATAATGTTCTCTCATTTCACAGATAAAGTTAATTCCTGGATCATTATATATTTTCAATATTATGATTGCCGTAAGGATTTCTAAAATTTCTCAGATATATCCTAATCGATTCCTTGATTATTTGCCTTGAATGGGTTGACATTTTTAGATATATGCTATAATTTTATACTTTTTAAATGAATGATAATTATAATATCTCTATAGGTTTTGAAAGTATCAATGCCCAAATGCCTGTTTTCAAAATTTGGAACAGAGAATGGATTCGAACTCAGTGATGAATAATGTGACGTGAAAATGATAGGTATTTTCAGGGTAATTTGATGTCCGCATATTAGTTTTCTATTCATTATTCTTTATATCAGATGAGTTTGCATGTGTTCGCATGATTTTATGTCAATTATTATAACTGCATATTATTATACTAATAGTAATAATAATGATAACTCAAAATAAACATAAAAAAATTACAGAAATATATCGTACATTTATTATCTTTATATGCTTTTTCTTCCTCTCAAGAAAGATTCTGAAGAAGTGCTAAACAACATTATGCTATTATTATGTATGTTTACATAGCACGTCACTCTAAAAATTATAGAAAGGATCAAGCAGAAATTCATACTGCTTGGTTTTAAAAACACATGCCGGGGAGGTAAATTTTTTTCCGCCCATAATATAATATCTAGTATCAGCGAGACGTATCTAGTACGGAGTTACATGAAAAAAAATTATGGAAATTTACATAGAGAAAAATACCTCATATATTTCAATTATATTTTAAAAAGTTTTATTTAGTTTATATTATTTACCATTTTAGCCTTGAAAGAGATTCACGGAAGATTTGAAAAGTTTGCGATGTATGACAGAAAAATTCAATAATTTTTTTTTATCAGTTTATAAACATGGACGCCCGAATCAACAATTCATTCAGCACAACGTGCTCATAAACGTGTTCAATTCCATGATCCCCCGGCCAAGTCCTGCTTCAATTTTCCCGAGCTTTTCTCTTATCTTTCGGCCTTTTCGAGAGATAATCTTTGTTCACCCCTTTTGTGGCAGGATCTCTTCATTGAAGCAAGATCATTGATCTTTGTTTCATGCTACACTACAGATTCTCATGTAACCATATAGAGGGTTTTCCGATAATGTTAATCGCACAGGCATTTTTCACTTTCGTGTCTGTAGCTTATTTCTGCCTTCTTTGTGAGGGGTCAGATCGTTTGTGATAGCGCAGGAGAAGGGCAAGATTTATGGCTACTTTGAATGAATTTATTGGGTAAGGGGTTCTCATCATAATTGTTTTGGGAACTAACCATATACCTACTAATGCTGGGAGGCATCTTTTACATGTAATAGGTATATAAATTGACTTTTCGATCTTGTATTCGAATACTACATGTCGAGAGGTAGGTCCTACAAGAAAATGGTCTATAATGGTTATTCATTCAAAAAGAATTTGTTGATTAGTAGCGTCTATGTTTATAAATTGTATTAAGAAGTTCACGGGAATTTGAAAAATTTTGTTTAATTCTTTAACACGTTCGATTCGATGTGTGTACGAGTCTTGAGTAAATTTACACAGAATTCGAAACTTTTGGCGTTATTTGCCTGAAAGATTCAATGAAAAATTGTAATGAATCATACTTCGAATATAAATATTGAAGAAAAAGAAGAAAATTGTTTAATTCTCGAAGAAGGCAAAAATGCACTAGAAGACTTTCAAAAAGGGTAACGAAACTCGAAACAATAAAATTGTTTGGAATAAATTGATGGAATTGGGTTGCTCGGATACTTTACCGATCTCTCGTGAACGTTTTCTCAGAGTTTTTTTATGGTGTATTGGTAAAGAAAACTTTGATGGCAAACAAGAATATTAATAGGTAACCATAACTTAATCGAAGGTTTGGAGAATAGAAAGGATATCAGTGCAATAAGTCCTGGCTAGAGTAGAGAATATATTTTGAAATTAATTCTTGAGGCATTGAATGAATATCCTGTATATTTGGTGGATGCGAAAGCCTTTTACTCATCGTAGAAGATGAATACTTTAAAGCGGATAAGAGAATACATATCTTTACGCATTCGGCATTGTCTAGCTAGACAAAAGGCTTTTTCAGACCTAAAGACTAGTAAAACTAGTTGGGTGAAACACATTGGATTAAATCCCATGTATTGCGTAAGCTCTGGGTTTATGCAATCCTGAAAGATATACAGGTTGTCTCATTTAAAAGTGTTCACCCCCAATAACTCAACAACGAATCAGAAGGTCAATTTTTGATGACATGGGGGCATGATCTGGGATACAAAGCTTGTTTATACTAGCAACCCCCTGGAGAGGGTTGCAACCCCATCAGGAATTTGAATAGGGAAAGTCGATAGATTTGTAGCACAAATGTATGCATTGATTCAAATTTGTATGAAACAGAGACGTTCTAATTGATCGTATGATTTCTATTGCAAGAAAAATATTTTTAACAAACAGTATTAGTAAAAATTTACCGCAAATGCTCAAAGTGGTCGCCATTAGATTGCATGCATCGATCTTCAAAATTATTTCGTACATGATGTAGCATTTCAGGAGTTATCATACGTTATTCTGCCTCAATTCGTGCTGTAAGGTTATCTAAATCTGCAACTTTGGTTTTATAAACTTGTGATTTCAAGTCGCCCCAGAGAAAAAAATTAAGCGGTTGTAGATTCGGCGATCGCGCAGGCCACTTCACTGGGCCCCTTCTGCCTATCCAACGTCCAGGAAACATACCATTCAGGTACTGTCTCACCTGAGTTGCAAAGTGTTGCAGAGCCCCGTCCAGCTGAAAGAGTAACTCCTCTCCTAAAAGGTTTTCATCTGCCTCCAAAGCTTCGGTGATTGAAAGATCAATCACGGTTCCGTGTTCATTCCTGGAAATCTTACTGGCGATATGTATCTTGATTTGCTAGAAAACGTGATTGGTTTTCTAATTACCGAAACTTTGGAGGCAGATGAAAACCTTTTAGAAGAGGAGTTACGTTTTCAGCAGGAAGGAGCTCATCTGCACTTAGATGGTTTTTGATAATGAATTCGTCTGTATTCCTTGTTGTTGTTTCTTCCTTAATCACATTCTCAGTCAGTACTTTGAATTTGCATACATGGGAATTTTGTTGATAAAGCTTGAAATTCCGCCCCTAAATTTTGGCGCCCTAAGCGAACACTTATCTTTATTGAAATATTCCTTCAAAGTAATTTCCTATCGAAATAATATTAGTCACATATTTCGAAAAATATTCGAATTCTCTTTTATTTCGACTGTCTGTCTCGAACAAGTAATTAGAGATTTGGAAAAATAAAAAAAGGTTGCACGGAGTCACATCAAAGGAATACCGTATTTATTCAATATGGTTTTTTGAGTTTTGGCCAGAAATTCGTAGACTATGATATATGTTGCCTTATAGTGGTGCAAAAGTTTTATTACGTACCGTAATAAAACCATTTCGCTACAAGATTGTAGAATATTCTGTGTGTTAAGAGGAAACAATAAATCATTGTGTGATGTTTTATAAAAACCTATTTCTCTGAGAAACACACTTGGGAAGGAAGAAATAAGAACGTATTTCTTTATATTCAAGAATTTTTTCTTCATTCTCTTGGATGAAGTGAATAAATCATAAATATTTATATCGTTGTTACGATTTCAATCTATTCAGAACTCATAATGTTTGTTCCGTAATGAATAAATGAGTCAACGCCTTGTGAATTAACGACTTAGTCGATATTTATATATTCATGCTACCATTAACATGCAAGAATGAAAGAATTGAGATAGTTTTTTCTTATTAACTTCTGTACTCACCTCCCGATACTATGACCTCTTTGCTGGCGTAGATAACCTGCTTGATGCCGTTGTTGATGACCTCGATTCCGTAAGCCTGTTTGGTGGTAGTATTTATCAAGATCCTTGTTACAGTGGAGTTCATGAGGACGTTGAGGTTTCTGCGGTGTTTGAAAGGCCTCAGGAAGGCTCTGGCAGTACTGAGCCTCGAGCCGTTCTTGTTGGTGGTCTGGGCTATGTTGAATCCAGTGTGGTACTCACCGTTCAGGTCTCTGATCGGATAGCCTGGGAAAAAAGGTAACATCTAAATGAAAACTTCGAATACCTTGCTAAGAAGATTAAGTGTTTGAAATGAAAATATGAACTGATGACAGGTCTTAACTCTTTGAATGTTTGTTCTTTTACTCTCGAAATCTAACATAATACGTTGCTTAGTTCTTTCTCAATAGAAATACATTGTAATGCTGATCAACCAACCAATTGGAAAAAAACTAGATCTTTTTTTGTTTTGCTTTTATTTCTTGTCATTTTCTCCTGAACACTTCATCAAATATTCCTGGATACAAAACCTATTTGCTGTTATAGAAGAGGCACAGTTACTACGAATGAAATGATTAGTTGTAAGAACAAAACTACAAAAAAAACTTAGCTCGTCGACTTCTGGAGTACAAGGCGTTCGCAATATGCAGAAGTAGCTAAGTAGTGAAATTTTTTCTTCCTTTCATAACTTCTTACTACAACGAGACACTATTTTCTTCACCTGTGTATCTTGAGAACAAATCTTTTCGTTTAATACTGAGCAATCTTGAAACAGACTTTGTCAAGTTAGCTCCTAATCTTCAAGCTCAACTTCTAAAGTTTTGTATTAGGTGAGTTTTTGTTGTATTTTACTTGCAGTTCAATGTTTTTTGTTAGTTGATTCAACCATAGATTGGATCTGATAAAATAGCTATGATCGTAGATAAGTTACGTGCTGTTTTTTCCGAAATTATTCAAGGCTTTATTGTAAAAAACTGGTTATACATTTATGATTCAAAGTATTGTTCTTCGCTGGCCACTACTTTCTTCCATCTTTCGGGCAGCGTTAACAAAACT
Source organism: Harmonia axyridis (assembly GCF_914767665.1). Taxonomy (NCBI): domain Eukaryota; kingdom Metazoa; phylum Arthropoda; class Insecta; order Coleoptera; family Coccinellidae; genus Harmonia; species Harmonia axyridis. The sequence continues at coordinate 29,768,442 of NC_059503.1, forward strand.
GCTTATTTTTTGAAGCGATCCACGAATCGATCCAATTTTTACTTCTTCATAAGATCGGAAGTTTTGGTCAGTCAGGCCGTGTACCATTGATCGAAACAAGTCATAATACGAGGGAGCAACGTTTGGAGAATACGGTGGGAGGGTTTAAATTTCCATTTAAACGTTTCCAAGTAGGTCTTGACCACTTTTGCAACATAGGTCGAGCATTGTCATGCTGTAAAATCACTTTATCATGTCCTCGTTGCATTGTGGCCTTTGTCTTTCAATGCCCGACCAAAACGCATTAATTGCATTCGATAACGATCGCCTGTGATTGTTTCAGTCGGTTTTAACGACTCATAATACACTACGGTTTGGCCGTCGGCATGGAATCATGGCCGGGATATCCCCATGATTTTCTGCCCTTGAGATTATCGTAATGAACCCATTTTTCGTCTTCAGTCACAACGCGATGCAGCAATCCCTTTCGTCTTTGCCTTGCAAGCAGCTGTTGACAAGCAACATCTCTCCACTTCAACTCGTACGGAACCCAATTTTCTTGTTTCCGAACTTTTTCCACCGCCATGCTGGTCTTCGACGCCAAATTCACCGCTCTCGAAGCGTTGAAACTACTTTTGGCACGTTTTTTCACTAATAGCGGCCTTACCATAGGTATTTGAGAGCATTCGATGAGCCTCAGCCGCATATTTCTTCATATTAAAGCAGTGGCCCCTTTTGGCCACTCATGTTTTTGAGAGCTGGCGTCGCCACTGGAGATGGATGGAATTAACAAATTTAAAATACCTATTTCGGCAAAGTTATAACGCCAATGTTTCTAAAACGAACGCATTAAAAATGTAAAATTGAGTGTTCACGTTATGAAACTTTAATCAATGATATGCTGCTCAAGTTTATTAGCCCCAGCTGATTCATTGTTCAGTCTTCTTCATTCTGAATATTCATCACACCGCTAAAGATATTCATGTCATCTCAATGATAATTGCTTTTTGTTCCAAGCAACCGTTGCCTTCTTAAGTGAAAATAAGAAACGTGTAGTTAAGTTGAATGTATTCCCATGTTTTTCTCCCAGACTCCAACTGAAGAATTTCTCAATATGCATAATATAAACATTTGATTGCATTTGTAGAATATATTTGAACAAATCTTACCTAATTCCTGTGCTGCACCAAGAATAGCAGAAGAAAGCGGTGGGTGATATGGAAATTGGGAAACTGTAAGTAGTCCTCCTGTAGCATGATAACCGCGATCCATCTTATCCATCTGCTTATTATCTTCACTCTTCATGAAGAAGGGAAGGACCTCTTCGAAACTCCAACCTTGATTACCTGCTGCAGACCAGTCATCAAAGTCTTTTTTCGCACCGCGGATGTACATCATCCCGTTCATGACGGATGTACCACCTAAGACCTGAAAGAAGAGTAATGAAATTGAATGCCACTCTGTCAACAATGTATTAGGAATTACTCAATGAATGATTAAATATACAAATAAATAATGGTTACACGTCTATATATTAATAACATATCAAATTAATTTCATGGCATTCAGACAATTTTTCAATTCTGTAAAAAGCGGGGTTCGAACCCGCAATTTCCCCGATAGCTCAACGGCGATAGCGTCGGACATGTAATTTCGGAGGTTGCGGGTTCGAGCCCCGCTCGGGGAGGTACTTTTTACAGAATTGAAAAATTGTCTGAATGCCGTGAAATTAATTTGATATATTAAATATACACATGAACATGAGTCTAAGGAACAGTGCCAACTTTAGAAGGAAAAACTTATTTGTGAAGAAGATTGAGAAAATTTTTTATGATTACATTACAATAAGAGAAAAATAAGAAATATAGGGTTGAAACATGTTTCCTAAAAGGTTCTCAATCTGATTTTGTTGACACTGCTTCCTCCAGCAATTGAGCAGTTAATCTCGTGTATGAAGCATCTCAACAAGACTCAAAATAAGCTTCTGTAATATATGCCCTACGTGTTCAATGGAATTCAGGTCAGGAAATTAAGCAAGCCACGGAAAACCTATAATAATTACATCTTAACGGACGACACTAGTGATTGTGAGCGCTATTTAAAAAAAGCAAGGGCATTAGGTAAATGTAAACCAACTCTCACTGACAGAAACCTCAAAGTTCAGAAGAGAACTCTCTGCTATAAAGCATTCTCTTGTACGGATGTGAGACATGGACTCTTAAAGTTGACAACATAAATAAAATAGAAGCGTTTGAGATGTGGTGCTACCGGAGAATCGTCAAGGTTTCTTGAACTGCACATACCTCTAATGAAGAGGTACCCAGATGGCCAAATAAGGATTGAGAACTTCTGAACACCATAAAATGAGAAAGCTCAGTTATTTTGGATATATGATACGAGGTCATTAATATCACATCCCCCGCCTGATTATCCTGGAAAAGGTTGAGGGCAGAAGATGGATTGGTCACAAGATATTGTTGTTGAGACATATTAGAAACAAGACTGGGAGTAGAACAGCTAATCCGAGCAGCGAAATATAGAGACCAATTCAATAAGTTGTTTGAAGACAGGCACGGCACCGAAAGTAGAAGATTATCGTGCACTGCCTTCCATTATCAATAAATCAATCAGTCGCCGAAAGGATCATCCACTACCGCTTGGCGAATCATCGGGCTGACGAACATCCTTCCAGATAAATAATTTGTATTCCTTCCCAATTATTCCACCACATATCAGCTGAACAAAGTCGTGGAATACGCATTAACCAGTTTTGAAAGGAAGCAGGTAACTGATGCAATTTTTCTCGATATTTCTAAGGCTTTCGACACCATATGGCAAAAGGATCTCGTCTTCTAACTTCATGTGGTATTACAATGACATGCATTTAGGAGATGTTCATGAGTGAAGCGGTTTCTCATTTTGTACCACTCTTTAGACCACCTTCTTTTCCTTCTTTTTCTGCTTCACGGCAACCAATGTTGTGATTAGGAAGGTCAAATCTGAATTTGACACCATTGTAACGCGAAAAAGCGAAAGCACGATCGCAAAACTCACTTCTCTGCTTCGACTGACAAGAGAGTTTTGATCAAAAGATTAAAGTGTTGATTGAAGCACGCTTGAAGCTCCCATCAATCGGAGGTTCAAGCATTTGATCAAGCCGCTTGATAGTGTAGGGCCTACTTTAGTCTACATCCTGCTTTGCTTTGTAGGCCTGCATTGCTTCTTCATATAACCTTTTGAATTCCTTAGCCTTCGTCTCCCATTTAGATTTATGCTCCAATTCTCTCCATTGTCGTCCTTCTTCCTTGGCTATCCCTGTTACTTTCATATCTGGATTTTTGGACTTAATTCTATTCCTATTTTCGTTCAACCATAACATGAATGCAGTTTGAGGTCTTTTTGGTTTATCCTTGTCTTGAACCTTCTTTCCTTTCTTCATTTTAAAATGTTATTCGATAAAACTTGGATGTACTGAAAGTCTTTTATATTAAGTGGTGTTAACAGATGCAGAGCACAAGGCAAAAAAAAATTATTCAGAGAATCACTCGATTACGAAGAATCTTCCACCAGATACAAGAATCCAAAGCTTGCACTTCAAATTAAGTCCTTCGATGACCGTAAGTGAATGATACACTGTATAACTTCACTTTACATTCAAGGTCCGTTTAGCCGATGTATCATTGCTCAAAGCTCTCGACAGATGACAAACAATTCCAATTTCTGCCATCTATCCACTTTGAGATTTGGGATAAATGTGTCTAGGACGCGTTTATTTCTAATAGCAGGTTAGGTTTAGTAAGTGAGCGTCTTACAGTGTTCGACATTCTATAAAGTAGTTCGTCCATGAGGACTTTCCCTGCTTCAAAAATAAAAAAACATTAAAACAGTTTTCACCGAAATTTGCATCATATGGCACAACAGCAGATTGCAGATTATTGTTTTGGGATTGCCAAGGTTGATTAAACTCTCTACGAAAACGAGATTAGTTCTACGACCTATTGCGATAATACCCCAAACTATCACTGTTCCGCCCTGATATAATTTGACACCCCCTTTAACTTTGTTACTGAAAGAGGTACAAAAAAATTTTTTCTACAAAAGTTTCACGAAATCGACTAGTATTTTTTAAAATATATACAGATTGGGCAACATATTGATTGCAACTTCATTTTTTTCAAATGGAACACCCTGTATATTTTTCTATATTTGACTAGCTCTTTTACCCCTGATTTCGAATATATAACATATGTTTGGTCTCTCTGTCTTATTCTGAGTAGTACACAGTTTCAAATTTTAACAACCACCTGGCAAGCTAAGTAATCAGTTTTCAAGTGGAAGGCTGCGATAATTCAAAATGCCCCTTTTTGAGTTATCTCGTTGGCAACGATATATGACATACGTTTGTCATTGAACGAAACTATTCATCGAATATGCACTACACAGAAGCGGCAAAATTTTCACTGTATGTGAAGAACAATAAAAATGAGAAAGTTACAAGGAGAGAATATATGGAGTTGCATCCAAATCATCCATTTCCAATTTATAGTGGAAAAAGTATGTCATTTATCGTTACCAACGAGATAACTCAAAAAAGGGCATTTTGAATTATCGCAGCCTTCCACTTGAAAACTGATTTTTTAGCTTGCCAAGTGGTTCTTAAAATTTGAAACTCTATGTTACTCAGAATAAGAGAGATAGGCCAAACATATGTTATATATTCGAAATCAGGGGAAAAAGAGCTAGTCAAATATAGAAAAATATACAGGGTGTTCCATTTGAAAAAATGAAGTTGCAATCAATATGTTGCCTACTCTATATATATTTCGTTTTGTGAAATCATTTCAAAAAACACTAGTCGATTTCGTGAAACTTTTGTGAAAAACATTTTTTTGTACCTCTTTTGGTGACAAAGTTAAAAGGGAGTCCCATGATAAGTTTCTAAACGAGCGATATTACCAGGGCATCTCCATACTTTTCTTCTTGAAACCAAGTCTAGATTCATCTGTTCTTCCCCATTCTTGTTCACCCCAATCGAGATGTTCCACAGCATAATAAATATATAATAAAATCTTCTAGCGTGATTGACACGGAAAAGAACTAAACTCTTGTTTAGCTTGAAAGCCAGCCTCAAGTTAATGATTTCCCACCATTAGATCGTTAACATTTATGTTATAATCATTCTAGAGTTCATTTTTAATTACTCTTAACTCTGTGTCGCAATCTAAATAATGTCCTTCCATGAGAACTGTGTGAAAAATTATCTAATTCGAACAAAATTACACTTATAAAGGCAGAAACATACTACAGTTGAAGAAAAGCTGGCTAGACCTGATCGACGCAACGTGTCGATTGGCTTTGTATGCATACTTGAAAAGCCTTGACTACTTGACGCGTCAATTCAGTTTTGTGAGCACACCAATCTGCATCGCAAAGTGAAAAAATAATTATTTAGATTATTCAAATTATTACGAGTACACAATAATCAAAATGGACAGTATTTTTTCAGATGAGAAGTTGGAAGAAGCATCAGTAGCTATTTTACTACAATGTCCCTACAGGAAATATACAGCAGATGAAACTTTTCGGAATAGGGAGGAATGTTATGAATTCCCTACTCTTGTAAAAAAAAACATTAAGGAAAACAGAGAATGCCGATAGATCTTTCATGTATTTCATGTCCATTGAGTTCGACGAATTGAAATAATGAAAACTTGAGTTTGTTGAACTCACTCAACACCTTCTACCGTTATCTAATCAGGAATCACAAAAAATAACGAATTTCAACAAAAACGTTTTATAAATCTTGAAAACATCATGGTAAGCCAACATTTGTGCCACATTCAACAATTTCATCCTAAGATTCATTTTATTTAAGAAAATATCAAATAACAAGGTATCTCTTACACCATTTCGATGTGTGTATGTCTTATTTACCCAAGTTTTTGAATCAACCTCAGAGTAGGACCCTTACGAAATACCTGATATATGCCAACGAAAAATCTATCAAATCTGATTGAAACAGCGTTCATTAAAATTTGTGGTCAAGAGTGCTGTGGAGTAATTAGAGTTGATTATCTGTGATTACAAGTAGCGCTAAGCTCATACCATATATAGTTTCCGGATTCGAAGAATGTAAACAAATATTAGTAGTTTGGTATAAGCTAAGCTCTACTTGTAATCACAGAAAATCAACTCTTATATCTCCACAGCACTTTTGACTTTGACCACGATTTTAATGAACGCTGGTTATTATAAAGAGCCAAAGTTCACCGGAGTCATATCATAGGAATAAGGGGGTTGTTCAATGAGATTTGTTTTTGGCCAGTAATTAATTCAAGTATTATGATTATCTTCAGGCTAATCTATCTGATATTTTTGTGATTCTGCATATGAAATTTCATTTGTGATGAAATAATTGAGACAGACGTATATTTCGAAATTATTATCTATGAAAATGGTAGAACATACTTGGATTGAACTGATGGAATAAACCCCAGCCAATATGCTCAAACTTTGAGTATGGAGCTCAGTTGACTAGAAGTTTTTTTTTAATGATTTATTTTGCCTAATTTCTACATGGGATATCACTTTCTCACCTTTCCTCTGGGCCAATAGCACCTTTTGTCCTTTTCAGCCAAACAAGCCTCTGGTTCTGGTTCTGTCTGGTAGCCCCAATCGATTGAAGAACCAATAAAATTCAAAAACATCGACGGCACCTGAGTTCCAGTAGGTTCATCGTGCCCTGCATAATAAACAGGATATATCAAGAGGTGCGAAAAATCTAATTAATTTTGTATATTTTCTCTCTTTCAGTATATTTTCTCTCTTTCAGTATTGTAATGAGTTCATTACAGTACTAACAACAGTGCTGTTATGAACTCATTACAGCATTGTTTATAGTTACATGTTTCGTTTTGTGATTGTCTACACTGACCTCTGATCCTATCAAATTTCAACACACTTCAATTGTCAATATAATATAATTTGGATATAGTGAAATGATTTGCCATATTATTCTCAATTTCTCTTAATTCTGGTGGTGTTAAATCGATTTCGCCAGACATAATTTGCTAATTTGTAATGCATAATTATAAATTATTTCAAAATTCGAAACGTACAATTCAAATTCCAATTTCGTAATCTGTTAATTTTCGTAACAGTCACACCAACTGCCAAGATACAATACAAAAGTCACTAGGATATATAATCTGATCTTTTCATTGAATTTCGATAATATTGCACAAAACTTGACTGAAATAGAGAAAATATGGTCTAATACTCGTTGCAGAAGGCAATTCCAACACTCATGCTTTCCTTCGTTGCTCGTTTTCGAATTACGCATTAGTGTTGGAATAGGAGCCCATTCTGCAACTCGTTTTAGAATATACTATTGGTCCTATCCTTTGAATTAACTCGAAAAAAAGCTCACCAGCTTCTACTAGAAGGACATTCCATTCGGGAACTTCTGATAATCTGCTTGCTACGACTGCTCCAGCACTTCCTCCTCCAACAACTATGAAGTCATACTCTGGAAGCAGGGGCGTAGTGTGAGGTCTACCACAGGGGTCTTCTAGATCACATTGGGATCTCAAAAACACTTCAAGTAGCCCCATGAAGAGCATAAATTGAACACCTCCGCATGTTGAAGCTAAGGTTGGTCCCGGTTGGGTTCCAGGACAATTGCATGCCATCTGAAAGGAAAAAAAAAGATACAGATGAATAATTTTTACAGTTATGTTTCCGGATTTTAAATCAACTGTGCCCAGTTGATCGAGAACTTGATTTTCAACGTTTAATAAATCAGTAATTTATGTTAACATTTATAGCTTATATTTCTTGACAAGTACTTCACCTTGAAATTATAAAAGTACCTTCTCTTTATCGAAATGGAACAGTTTTCATTGTTACAGTTGTTGCAATTTGATAACGCATCAAAGGTCAAAAATTCGAGTTCTGTTTCTTCATGGTCTCATCTGGTGATCTTTAGAAGCGAGATCACCAAAGAATTGCATCAGTTAACCTAGAAATAACTGGTGGATGCCCTATATTCACAATAATTTTGCAAATATGTCGAATTTCGTATAATAACTTATTTTTTAATTTGTGAACCTCTAGTCAATAAACCGTTAAAAATCATCTCGAGAATAGCAAACGACAAAACCTTGTTCAGTTAGAAACAACGTAACAAGAATAATTTGAACTAAATTTTCGCTTATATAACTTGGAATCACTTAACAAGTTTGGAGAGTCTTTGAGTTTGCCGGCTAACATAAAATATCGTAATAAGATGAATATGTCTACGTATTATGCTGATTGATACAATGTTGTGATGTACTATTATGTAGCAATAACAGAATTGTTGATCTTAAAGTTAATAGAACCGGTTTTTTTTTTGTGGAACATTACAAACATTTAGTTCAATTTCCATGGGAATTCGAATATCTGTATCACGCGAAGTCAATATTCTGAAATGAAGGAGGATTATATTTTCAATTTTATTTTGCCGCTGGTAAAATGCTACATGTTCCAATTATATCCAATACTCGAATCACTAATTTCAATACTTCAATTTATAGAAGACGTCGAAAAGACTAATCACCTCATTTCTATTGTGAGTTTTTACTTTCTCCAATTGTTAATCTTTCAACGTTTCCTCTAATTGCTATGAATCTGTTTTATATGAAAAATATCATTGCTATCTTAGAGATCGGCGAATGCTTCAAACGAAAAGATACCTTGTACTACTTTCGAAGATGCTGCATCTGAAGAAATCTTCTCATTCATTATTTCCAACTTACGATACTTGAAAGGGTGAAGTATGCGGAATGTATTCAATTGAGCTACAGATATTTTTATCACATATTCTAAACGGATCTACTTTCAAAATGAGTCACCGCGTCTGTTTATGATACAAGGGATGTCAAAAAAATAGCTAGGTTTCCGAAAGTATAATAGAATTCATTTGAACATATGTAATAGTTCACTAAACATATTGTTTATATAGAGATATTGACCTTGAAAGAAGTATACGCTTGAGTGGATAACAACTTGGACTTACTGACCGCAATAGTGAGGATCGAACTTGCGGTCATTATATGGTCCACCTCATTTTTGACATTCTAATTGTTCTTAAGTAGAGCAAATAATGAGCATTCTTACTCTTGCACCTCAACATCAATCTGATAACTTATTCAATATCTGTAATTTTTACTTCAGTTTAATAATTCAGAACTTTCAAAACAAATCGAAGACAATGCTGAGAAAAATAGACTCAAAGGGATCATGTGCACTCTAAATCCACAAAAAATTATCTGCCAATGGGTGTAGCACAATGATATCACTATATACAGTTGTGTGGTCTTCAACAGTGAAATTGGCGTATGAATGATAAGCGGTCGTGACTTCACCAATTTCATATCATTACTTATGCATGTAAAAGTACAGGGCCTTTATAAATGATTTCAACATCGCAGAGGTTTTTGAAATATTTTTAATTTATTTATCGAGGAGGCAAAATTTTAACTTGTTTGGAGGCAAATAATAATAATAATAATAAAATTACATTTATTGATCCTTTAAGACAAACAAGTATAGGACAGGTCATAATAAAGCAAAAGAAAGAAAATTCAAAAAGATTAAACTAAACAAAATTTGCAATTGACTGTTACTCGTATAGTTTCAAGTCATTGTCCTCTAAATATTCTCTTACAGAGTAGTAACATTTAGTCAGTAACAGATTCTTAACTAATTTTTTGAAAGGGTACATATTTCTACTTCTTATAGAGACTGGTAAATGAAAGAACAGAATAATCCCCTGATGGTTGGGAGATTGTTCGTATTTTGATGTTCTGTGCCCAGGAATTACTAGGATATCACCGCTCCTTGTTGGGTAAGAATGGTAACTTGATAGCTTAGTAAGATTTAGTAAACATTTAAACAAGTAGATACCCGCTACTGTTAATATTTCATTGTCACAAAAATAAGGTCTACAAGATGTGCGTGGATGGATATCAAATATCAGTCTTATAATTTTCTTTTGACAAACGAGAACTCTATTCAGTTCTGACGTACCGCCCCATATGAGTATGTTATATGCCATATGCGGATAGCATAAACAGTAATAGGTTTCAAAACTTTAACCCTTTCGCTACTGGTGTCCATAATTATGGATATCGACTTCGGAGCACTACAAATAGAAGCTGATTCAAAAACAGGTTTCAGTACATATAATACAACATACATCTACCCTCCTTCTCCCCAATCTGTGTTTTAGCCAAATGAGGAATTGTTTGCTTCAATACAATGATATTTTGAAAAAAAATATATTTTTTTTGTTTTTATGATTATTATCTCATAAGTAGAAATTTTATTTTAAATCTTCACTGTTTTTTTTTGTTTATTTTCTTTTTTTTCACTACAGTAAAATAAATAATTTTTTATGAATTGAAGCAACAAGGGGAACCAATGAAAGTATCTGTCTGTAATGGCTTCTCTAGGCTGAATCATAAGACAATTTTAATTTTTTATCGAAATTAAAATAAGTCTGGTAGTGAAAGGGTGAATAAAATCGAATATTTCCCTCCTGTCAAAAATTCTATGTAAATTAGGAACAATTATCGAAAATTACAGCAGATATTTCCCTCCTGTCGAAAATTCTATGTAAATGGAATGCAATTACCGAAAATGTAGGGCTCGTTCTCTTAAAATGAAAATGAACTCATGCAGTTTTTATGACAACACGCTGTCATGCAAAATTATCGGTAATTCTGATGAACTTGTGCAATTACTTACGATAATTGTATTGAAGGAAGCGAATTAGCCCTGCGATAATTGCACTGTTCATAGATGCATAGTTTCTTTGCATCTTACAGTTCGAATCTATGGCAATTCCATTCTATATCAGTTTGACAAGTAATGTAACAGTTTACTCGGAAAATATTCTCCCGATTTACACTAGTGCATCAAAATGACCGGATAATTTCGCATTCCAGCGTGTTTTCTTTGAAAAACTACATTCGGTCATTTTCTCCACCTTCGGTGTCGGGCCCTTTCTCCAAAAATGGAAATGAACTCATGCAGTTTTCATGACAACACGCTGTCATGCAAAATTATCGGCAATTTTGATGCACTTGTGCAATTACTTACGATAAAAAACAACATATCATCATCAATTCTACATTATTATCGCATAGAATAGTTCTCTGTATTATCGAAAAACGGTAAAGAACATTTCACAATCCACTGCTATGTTACAATCATTTATAAAGACCCTGCAGTTCCCAAGGGTTCGTTATTCATCACTATCGAAGTCTCAAATCGTTGAACAATGAACCAGACAGTCCAATGTCATCTCTAGAACGAGAATTATTTCTCAAATTACTACAATTCGAAATTGCCCAATATCGCAGATACGGAATGAATGAGAATCGAAGACAATAGAAGGTTTTCTAATCCACAAAGTAACTCGAGCGATAAACCGAACCGTGTGTAAATAGAATCCTTAGTGAAGAACGATTTCTATGGTCCTAAACGGAAGACAACGACGGTTAATGCAGGCACGATTTTTCCTTATAACGTAATCTGTATCAAAAGAAGCAAAACACAACTGAAATGAACTCAATCTTAATGATCTCAAGACTTGGTTACAACATTGTGTTCTGTTATCTATTAACTATTGTGTTGGGAAGGATTTTGAGAACCAGAGGTTCTAGAGAATTTATTAGATGAAAGTTAAAAAATATTCCGCATCTTGCAGTTGCTTCAATATTTCCAACCAAAACAATTGTTTATTGATGTTCGATGTTAGATGTCGATCTTATTTGTCGACAAAATCACTTTTCTTATCCAAATTCGTTAGCCTCCCTACATACTCTTTTGGTAGACACTTGCAAACACAAGAATAGGCTAACTGTTCACATATACTTCATAAACTATATCAAACAAATATTTTGTTAATATACTGACACAGAAACTGCTACACCCAGAAGGAGCTGTTTAAATTTTAATATTTTTTTGGTGAAGCATAGATAGTATAACCGAGAGTGAATGATTGAAATTTGGAGAAAAACGAAGGGTTCACATTTTTTTTTATGAATTTGTTAATAATGTGTTTGTCCACCGCTATGATCTATACACTCCCCAACACGTCTCGGCATTGATGCAATAAGATAGTCTATTTCATCTTGAGGAATACTATCCCAATACTATCGCAGAGCCGCCAAAGTTCGTGGGGGCTGGTGTAAATTTCCAAGCCTTCTACCCATGATGTTCCAAATATGTACTATGGGCGAAAGATCGGGGGATCTGAGCGGTCATGGCAAAAGATTCATATGGGTCGCTCCGAAAAATTTTATTCTAATTCTGTCACATTGAGGTCGGGCATTATCTTGCTGAAATATCGGATATGGCTCCAGTATTTTTTGAAGGTAACGCAGCGCTGTTATGTTACCTCGAATAAAGACTAAAGGTAACCTACTTGCATGTGCAATAGCACCTCATACCATAACGCCTGCTGTTCAGTGTAATTGACGCTCAACATCAAACTGAGGTTCACGTTTTTATTCCCGACGTCATCTAACGCTTCTTCGGCCATCTTAGACATCAATTTTGAACTTCATTTGTGCCCCTTCGACGCCTGCTACTCTTTTTCGATTTTGGGCATTATCAAACCACGCTTGAGAACATCTCATAACAGTAGTTGGAATTCTGTTCGTACGGTTAGCGATTTCTCGAAATGACAACCCCGCCTCCCATATACCAATAATTCGACCTCTTTCAAATTTACTTAGCTGGCGATAAATTCTGCGTACACGTGGTCTAGGCATTTTAACAACAACTAAACATGGACTTTGGATCTCCCCGAACAGCTGGTTTGTTGTAAAATTTAAAACTTGCAAAAAGCGACTGCAATATTCAATTAACAAAAATTGTTTACATGAAAAACCTTCACGATTCTCTTCTCCAAATTCAATCATTCACTCCTTGCTATACTATTTATGTTTTATCAAAAAGAAAAAAATTTTAAACAGTCCTTCTGGGTGTTCCAGTTTCTTTGTCAGTTAGTATATTTCAGCTTTGTAGGAATGGGATTATGAATTATTACTAACGTAGGCGCCTCATCAGGCACCTTTTTTGCCTGCATAAAAAAATGTAAAAATTTAAAATATCGAATGACCAGCTTTCACCACTAGGCTATGGGCAACCACTCATGTTACACCCTGTATATCGCCGATTTATCGGTTCCATTAATTCCACCAAATTCAGGTGACTCCAATTTGAATTCATGTGGTGCAACTAACGTTCTGCAATATTTCAATTTTGGCTTTCAGAAACATCACGAAAAAAAAACCAACCCATAATTATATAATCTTCGAGATTACATCCAACGATCTGTCGACCCAAATTATCAGTTCATTCATAAAAATCTAGTCCAAACAAATATGATACATCATAGGTTGTTAGAAGCCGCGGGCGTAAGACAACATTTATTGGCTGCCAATCCACCAAATGCCATTCAGGAACTCAATATTTTTGTTCTAGATCATTTCGCAATGCGACTTTTGATGAACGATGTGGAAACAATCAGCATTATCTAAAATTAATCGAACACCTGCTCTAGTATTATGTAACTGATCAGTTTATCATGATTTCAACAAAAATTAAGGGCGTTTAAACTACTAACTTTGTCATTAAATCTCAGACAAAGTAAGGAAAATAATGATTTTTCATTTGAGCTCACTTTCCAATCGCATTCATATCGTTAAACTTTCATAGCATATGGTAACCCCAAACGTTGTATAACATTTTTTGAACTCTAAAATGAGGACTCAAGTGAATTCGACAGATAAATGAGAAAATACACTGATCAACAACTGCTAGGGATCACTTATGAACTTCTCTTCATTTGTATTTTTTTCAAGTTATCTCGTGAATATCTGTACATTATATGTTCTCTAAGGAAAAAGTAAGATGTTTTGAGTTGATTATATCAAAGTTTTCCTCACTTCATCGGCTCTTGTTCACAAAATCGATTATTATCTGTAGGCTGTTACAGGTGGAGTGAAAAGCAATGTGGTATTTGTTATTAAATCTGTTTTTTTCTCTTGTTCAAACACATAAGGTGACAATAATTGAAGAAATGAGAACAATATCAGCTTATCAGTCATGCCGAGAAGACGTTTGGCTCCTGTGCAACTGGACCAAATCATACGGTGGATACAGGAAGGTTTGTCCCAGCGAGAAGTGTCCTGGCGGTTGAATGTTTCGCAAAGTGTCGTGAGTCGGGCTTGGAATAGGTTCATCCAAAACGACTCAGTAGCTTATGTTCATGGGGGAGGTCGGCAGCGCAGTACAACAGCTGCCCAAGATCGTCTTTTGATCCTCAATGCTAGGAGAAATCCCACTTACCCGGCCTCGCGACTCAATAGATCACTGAGAGTTGCAACAGGAATTCTAATTTCGAACCAGACTGTAAGACGACGACTACATGTTCGTGGTTTGAGAGCACGTAGGAGGGTACAACATCCCTGTTTGAATAGGGAACACCGGGTTCATCGACGGCAATGGGCTGAGGAGCACCGCAATGGGACACTTAAAGATTGGAGCCGATGTTTATTTACGGACGAGTCTAGATTTCGTTTGGTCAACTCCGATGGACGTATTCTTGCTTGGAGGGAAAGAGGTCGAAGGTATGCAGAACAGTTTATGGTACCCACAACAGCTTTTGGCGGAGGTTCTATATGTGTATGGGGAGGCATTTGTTTGAACCAACGCACAGAGTTGGTTGTTCTGCAGAACACCACCATGACCAGCCAGAGATATCACGATATGATTATTGAACCCATAATTGTTCCGTTTGCGCCTGCCGTGGGCGAGAATTTCATTTTAATTGACGATAATGCCCGTCCACACCGTGGTCGTCTGGTTAATGAAACGCTAGAAACTCATGCTATTGATAGGATGGACTGGCCAGCTCGCTCTCCAGACATGAATTGCATCGAACATGTCTGGTCTGAGATGTCTAGACAATTGTCAACCTTAGAACAACCGATCAATAACCTGGAGGACCTTTCTAACGCTTTACGGGATATTTGGACGAATTTGCCCCAAAATTTTATAAATCGTTTGATCGAAAGTATGCCTCGTAAGGTAGAATGCTTGAGACGAGCTCGTGGGGGACCAACTAGGTACTAGCTTAACCGAAACTTCAGCCTTCTTGTGGTTTCATCATAAAATTTTTATGTTACTCAAACACAGAATTTTGAGTGTTCCTAATAAAGTCTTTTTTTCTCTCCAACTTTCCATTTTTTCATTCTTTTCTCAAGTGAACCATATTATCAACTGAAAATACTCTGATATTTGACTAAATTTATAATCTTGGAGCGAATATTTCAGAAATAAATTTAGTACAAGTAAGTGATCCCTATCAATTGTTGCGCAGTGTACTTCTGAACTGTGCAATCTACTCGTATAGATTAATTCGAGACATTTCATCAAAACTGAAAGCAGCTTTGAGAAAAATGTCTCCCTACATTAGGACTAGAACTTATCGGTTACCTATTTAATCAATTTCCAATTTAGCAGAAGTTTTTTTAGTGAATCTCTTATCATTCAATTAATATTTTCTGAATTCTTGGTACTCGAATATTTTCCTCCAATAAGAGCCATGATTTTTGTCAATACTTTCATTCATCGAATATATTCGGAAACTTTTTTTTTTTATTTTCTCGGATCAATATGGAACATCTAACAATTTGCTTCCAATAATTCACAATTTAATAATAACCGCAATATATTGATATTACAAAAGAAATTATCAATGTTATTTTTGACAGGATGGATGATCGTATATTCGTTACCTATTGATTATTTGACAACGAATTTATTTTTCAAGTCCAAACGAAATTCAAAAAATTAACAAAACTTTATTATGTAAAGAATTTAGAACATGCACATTCATGGGCATAGTGGGGAAAAATAATTTGAGCCAATCATTTTTTGAGCTAAATCAGTTAAAAATCTCGAAAAGGAAACATCTAATGGAAAAATGTTTCTAATAAAAAATTTATGGTTTTCAGGGGAAGGAAGTCCACTTATGCTACGGCCTCTTCCATTTCCTGCGCTCTTTGGGAGGCCGGAAATCAAGTATGGAATTTCAAATTGGAACCCCTGGTTTTATTGCAGATAATAGTATATTCTAAAACAAGTTGCAGAATGGGCTCTTATTCCAACACGAATGCGAAATTCTAAAACGAGCGACGAAGGAGCGAGTTTTCGAACGCAAGAGTGTTGGAATTGCCTTCTGCAACGAGTATTAGACGATATTTTCTCTATTTCAGTCAAGTTTTGTGAAATATTGAAGTAATTCAATGAAAAATTCGGATTTTATATCCTAGTGACTTTTGTATTACATTTCGAATTTTGAAATTATTCAAAATTACGCATTCAATTCGTGAATTATGTCTGACGAAATCGATTTAACATCACCAGAATTGAGAGAAATTGCGAATAATGTTGCAAATCATTTCACTATATCCAAATTATATCAAATTGACAATTCTTGACGTTTGTTGAAATTTGATAGAATTGGAAGTCAGTACTCAGTATAGACAGTATAGTATAGACAACCACAAAACGAAAAATATATCTGAAAACGATGCTGTAATGAGTTCATTACAGCACTGTTTTTAGAACTGTAATGAACTCATTACGATACTGAAATAGAGAAAGATATTTTAAGACAAAAATACGAACAATTACGTTCGGATAGTTTTTCATGATTATCACTGTTGGCTGTGCAATCGAATTTGAGTTTTCTCTCTGAACGACATCAATGTATCCGTTTCATTATTCATGCATTTAAGTCTGTTCAAAACTATTTGAGCGGAATCGAAAAAAACTGTGTTGATGTGTGACATTGTATGAAATTTATATTCTCCACAATCTCCTGAGTCAAAGAGAGCGTCAGCTGAATGGAAAGCAGATGGTGAAAGCCTTCTAAAGCAACCAAAATCTCAATCAGCTGGTAAGGTTATGGCATCCGTATTTTGGTGGTGTGCATGGTTCATTCAATATATTGACAATGTGTCAATGGCATGTATCACTCTTTATGTCTGTTTCAAATTGGACGAATAAAGTCCAATTTTCAAGAACTACTGGTTAGGACCGGGAAATATTGGGTGGATTTGAATGTATACCATATCTCTACATTCTTGTGCTATTATCATTTGAATGAAATAATTCCGCCTGAAGTAGTGATTCCCATGGAACGCAAAATTATTTTCTCAATTTTTCAAAGAAATGATATAAGTGATACCTTAGTGACAAGGAATACTTAATAATGGTAATTGTTTCAATCATAAGCCAAGTATTTTTGGGAGCTCAGAACAGGAAATTGAAAAACACATAGGAATAAAACATCTAAAAGTAATATATTTATCTATGTTATTGAGAAATACCCCCAAGAGCCTCTGTTATTTCTCTCAGGCATCTTTTCAATTTCATATGAAATCTTATTTTTCAATTTAAAATCCCCTTGTCAAATTTATCAGACGACATTTTGACGATTTCATCAAAAACCGTCCTGCCTTGTTTGAAAGTACGACGCTCTATTTAAAAGACTATAGTAAAGTGACAACGTAGTTTTTAAAGGTGCCAAAAGTCTTGTTTTATTAACCGACTCTGGGCCCCTACAATTTGGCGCCCCGGCAGAATGTCCGGTATGCCGCTCCTGGTGGCGGCCCTGAATACCCCTCATCTTCACATAGAATTGAACCTGAATCTCAGGATCAAATTGAATAGTCATGTAGTTCAAAAATTGTACCTGGTTTTTTACCATAATTTGACCCCCCCTTTAACTTTGTTACTGAAAGAGGTACAAAAAAATGTTTCCTACAAAAGTTGCACGAAATCGACTAGTGTTTTTTGAAATAATTTCAAAAAATGAAATATATACAGAGTGGGCAACATATTGATTGCAACTTCAGTTTTTCAAATGGAACACCCTGTATATTTTTCTATATTTGACTAGCTCTTTTTCCCCTGATTTCGAATATATAACATATGTTTGGCCTATCTCTCTTATTCTGAGTACCACAGAGTTTCAAATTTTAAGAACCTCCTGGTAAGCTAAGTAATCAGTTTTCAAGTAGAAGGCTGCGATAATTCAAAATGACCTTTTTTGAGTTATCTCGTTGTTAACGATATATGCATACGTTTTTCACTATAAATTGGAACTCCAAAAAGGGCATTTTGAGTTATCGCAGCCTACCACTTGAAAACTATTTACTGAGCATGCTAGGTGGTTCTTAAAATTTGAAACTATGTGGTACTCAGAATAAGAGAGATAGGCCAAAAATATGTTATAAATTTGAAATCGGGAGAAAAAGAGCTAGTCAAATATAGAAAAATATACAGGGTGTTCCATTTGGAAAAATAGAGTTGCTATCAATATGTTGATTTCATTTTTTGAAATCATTTTGAAAAACACTAGTTGATTTCGTGCAACTTTTGTGAAAAAAAATTTTTTGTACCTCTTTCAGTAACAAAGTTAAAGGGGGGGTCAAATTATGGTGAAAAACCCGGTACATACACTGAATCTTGAGTATCATGAAAAATGAAAATAGAAGCAAATTCAGCGATTTCATGGTTTCTTGGTCACAAAACTTCACGTGAGATTCAAATACTGAAACATGAACCTAATTAAGTATCTACGGACCAAAACAATTCAAAAATGAGAATTCGATAATTTAATTCTACGTTGTAAAATCATTCTTCATTTTAAATTCAACGATCTGAATCAGATAAATATTGTCTATAGAAAAAATGTTATATGCGATATCATTTCGAACTTATTTAAATAAGTTTTGTCTGCATTTACCTTTTTTTTCATAATTTTTTTTTCGTTAGCTCAGAAATGACATCCTCAGTTCTCATATTGATAAAAATATTTTGACAAGATCATGAAGTTTGGCAATTTTGTCAATTGAATATGCAGCTGCAAAAACATTAGATTTGAAGGGAATTATTTGTTTATTCTGATCAGAAAGTGTTTATTTTTCCCTTTGATCTGATCTAATATGTATTCCTATTTTTATAGAGTTGTTTTTTTGTTTGTTTTTCTAAATATGAATTTCATTTCAATATTTATCTACATTACTCAAATCAATGAAAACTTCCATGTAGGTAAGGAAGTTATGATATTAAAATTTTCACCTTTTATTATGAATTTTCTTGAATTCATTGTTTGGTAACCTTAATTATCAACCTCATGTCCAGCGATTAGACTTCGTCACTGAATTGCAAAATGGCGAAAGTACTAAGATTTAGGTTAGGCCCTTTCTCATTCTTCCATTTTGATCTATTTCTGTTGTAGAAGTGAATTTCTCTGTTTATTACTTGAAATATACGAAATGGATCGATATTTCATTTATAATTATTATCAGTCTATCATGAAACCACATTTTCATTTTTTTTGTAACTATTTTTGGTAACAATTTTTTTACCTCTGAGAAATTAATACCTACTCTCCATCTACAGCATATTTGGAATAACCGCCAAATTTTATTGTGGTTGTTCTGCAGAATTAAAAACTGTACCAAAAACCAATAAGTGAGTCCGGTGTTAATTCGAGAGCAACCATATCGCAGAACCAATCGAAGGTCAGTTCTCTTATAATAACAGTCTCCCATCAACAACTAGCAGATTGTACCACATTGCAACACTTCGGATACTTCGATCTGACCTATAATGTCATAAAAAAAACATAGGATTCACGCTTTAAGAGAATCTTCTACGGGCATTTTGCAATTGATGCTCCAAATAGGAGTGAAAGTTCCATGTCCGTGACGTTTGACAATCGCCATAAACAATGGGATGAAACGTTGAAAAAAGATATTTCCGCGAAATTAGAATAATTCGTTTTTTAAGGGTGTCACACCTAGAAAAATGTTACTTAATGAAACGAATGTATAACTTTAAACATTCAATATGATATCATGATTATTATAAGTTTATTATAAAAAATCGAGGTTTGGCATCAGAAGTTTTGAATGAAGACCATGGCACTGATTTATAATAATTTATCATGATTTCGTTGTTTCGGTTAGTTTATACAGGATGATCCAGATTTTACTGCAATAACTATGGCGTCGGATAGAACAACTGTCATCATGAAAAAAATTCCTAGAAACATTTATCCTAACAAGCTCTGTTTTCGAGATACAGGGAGTTAAAGTTTGAAAAAAAATCAATTTGTTACTTATCACTACTATTATTACAATCATTTCAATTTTTAGGTATTGAAGTCTTGATAATGTAATGTTTTGAATTAAGTTAGTGTCTCCTGCCAAAATTATTCAGGGGCATATATATAGGGGTACGATGATCCTTTTCTCATTGAAAAAATCTATATGTCTTTTTCTCTAAAAAAATATTTCATTTTTGAAATGAACAGAGCTGCATTAAAAAAAATTCCTTGAATTTTTTTCATAGAGTGTACCATTTTCGAGATAAACGAATATAGAGCAAACACTATCCACAAAAATCTACAAATTCAAATTTTCAAATTTTTCTATTAGTGATAGATGAAAGTTAACAAATTGACGTAGTTTATTATGACGCTTTCAGATGGCATTTAAATGAACATTTCTGAAAGACACTCAAAAAAGAAACAATTTTGGTGATATTTTTAATTTTTTAAGTGTCTGATAATTTGTTTTTCGGAAATGTTCAAGTAAATTCCCTGTGGTAACTTTATGATTCACTACATCAATTTCTGTACATTCATTTATCACTTGCAAAAATTTGAAGAATTCATTTTTGTTTATTGTTGTGGATAGTATTCGCTTTGTACTTGATTATCTCGAGAATAGTACATGGTGAATTTGAGAGACCTTACTTTTATGAAGGTCTGTTAATTTCAGAAATGAAACAATTTTTTCTGATAAACGACAATGGTGTAGGTTTTCGATAAGAAAAGTACCATCGCACACCTATATCTACTCCACTTGATAATTTTGGTAGGAGACACTTAACTGATCCGATACATCACATTATCAAGACTTCAATCCCTAAAAATTGAAAAAATAACTGTAATAATACTAGAGTTATAAGTAAAACCATTTTTTTTTAAACTTTAACACCCTGTATCTCGAAAACGAAGCTTGCTAGGATATATGTGTATAGAAATTTTTTTTATGAAATAGCTGTTCTATCCCAATACGAATTTATTGCACAAAAATCTGGATCACTCTGTATAGAAAATGGATTATACGATCTTCCTGAAATTCCTCATAAAAATTTTGTGTGTGATTATTTTGCATACAAACTGAGTTTCAACATATACAATATACGTACCGGGTGTCCAAAGTTATCGTAAATGCAGGCAATATCTAGCTTATTTTACAAGATAATAAAAATATAGAAAAATTTCATTGAATAACATCAAAGTACCTTTCCAATGATGTATAAATAAAGTTCTTTCATTTGACAGCCCTTTGGAAGCTACATTTCACCTTTCATTTTCAAATGGCACCCCCTGTTTATTGTCAGTGAATATTGCGTGTCATTCTATTTGGAATACAACGATAGCACATACTTGGTATTTTTTCAGTTGATGTAAAAACCTTTTGATACATCATAGGTAAATTACTTTGATATTATACAGAGCAATTTTTTATTTTTTATTATCTTGTCAAATATACTAGATATTGCCTGAATACGAAAACTCGGGACACCCGGTATACAATATACAAATGTACAAATTACATTTCATCCAAGTTGAATATATTGTTATGGAAATATTTTTCCATGCTCTGCTTGAATTTTCTATGGTTCTACTGAAGGTATCCATATGAAATTTTGTACAGAGTTTGAAATCGTTTTTCTACATCTGAATACAAACTTTCGGTAAGATATGGGTTCATTAAAATATTATTTTTTTTCGATATTCTGCCTGAGTTTCATATCGATATTGAAAATTGTGGAATTCGAAGTCAATCTTTGATTAATGTGAACTTGAAGATTAGGTCTATATTTTCAAGCCTCATATTTCATATATTAATTTACCTCGACTTTTATTTTTGAGTGTTTCAACTGTATTATAACTTTATATACAGGGTGGCAATTTGAAAACGAAACAGACGAGATTACAGACGAAATAAAGTTTTTCGATAGAAATGCTCGGACAGGTCGATTTCTGTTTCGAGGGGGACAACTTAAGATGTAGGTTACGGACGCATA
This sequence comes from Harmonia axyridis, assembly GCF_914767665.1. Classification (NCBI taxonomy): domain Eukaryota; kingdom Metazoa; phylum Arthropoda; class Insecta; order Coleoptera; family Coccinellidae; genus Harmonia; species Harmonia axyridis. The sequence goes on from NC_059503.1 coordinate 29,790,660, forward strand.
GCGCTTCAACCCTTGCTACTACAACCCTCACCCCCAAATTTTGAATAGGGAAGATGGGGTGAGTGATACCTCATTTGAAAGGTATTTTTATACTGATTTCAGCACAGTAATTTTTTTTTCATTTTATGCATAAGTTCTCGAAATATTCTTAACTAAGTATTTTAAAATGAAGTGGTGTTTTCATGGCACTTGTAGTGTTTTGTGAAAAATCGACATTTTGAGCTTCAAAACAACCATGACTGTGGCTTCCTTCCTAACTAACTAACGCATGAATATTTCGAGAACTAATGCATAAAATGAAAAAAAAATTACTGTGCTGAAATCAGTATAAAAATACCTTTAAATTGAGGTATCACTCACCTCATCTTCCCTATTCAAAAATTGGGGGTGGGGGTTGTAGCAGCAAGGGTTGAAGCGCTATGCGTCCGTAACCTACATCTTAAGTTGTCCCCCTCGAAACAGAAATCGACCTGTCCGAGCATTTCTATCGAAAAACTTTATTTCGTCTGTAATTTCGTATGTTTCGTTTTCAAATGGCCACCCTGTATACTATAACAGTATTATACTATAGGTGTATGTTTCATGAATTTTGACAAGCCATATAATTTTTTACTGGCAAATATTTATACATGTTGTATGTTTACTGAATTTTTATTTTTCCACATGTATAAATAAATAATAATTATTATAATATAACCCTAATTATGAAAATTCCAAAATTATCTCACGTCCTTCTTCAGCGAAAACGCGATTTGCAATTAATTTCCATGAAAATATGAATTAAAATAATTATATGTATGTACTTACTCAACAACGTAACGATTAAGGAGTCAGTCCAGTCAATTTTTACGGAAATATAAGAGAATTAGGAAGGTTATCTCACAGAACCATGGTGTCACGCTTTCTTTGTCCGTGAATAAATATTGGAACCGAAATAGCAACAATTTGTGTAATTTTAGTTTGTGAATAAAGGAAGTTTGAACGAGAATAATTTGTGGCCAAGTCGTATCGGAATAAATTAGAATCACTTAGATAAATCAGGAAGCATTTATTAGATATCTTTAGATATAAAAATTGCTTTTCTACAGTAATTTATTATTTGTGATAAAATATTATCTTCCAGGAATGATGCCAAACCTATATCATTTCTTCTTCAATAAAACATAATTTCAATAAATGAGACAGTCAGATCCCTTTATAGATCCCTTACTTTCCAGAAATTCACCGGAATTTTCGCTGTTTAGTCCCATTTGATCGTGGGAAGTATGAAAAAGGAGACAGCTTGATGCAACATAAGCTCTTCGACCCCAGAACATGCCAAAAATATGAAATAAACTGAAAATTTCGTCGTACAGCTGCCTTCAAGAATACTTTGGGGGAAACGAGAAAATAATCTATTATTGAGTGAAAATAATGTTGGGGGGTTTTATTTCTACAGTTTATAGAAATATATTGGTCAATGCCGTCACTGGTACATTTCGGTAGCTCCAGTTCGGATATATTTTCTCGAAACGAAAAAATCCTAGTTTTTTTTCTTTATTTGTTAAAAATTTTATTCATGCTAGATATATTGGTTATTCCTCAATTGGGGTACAAACAAAAATGAGAGATTCCTTGGATTATTTTAAGAAATGTAGGGCTTGAAAACATTGGCCTCTTAACGCTTTGTTTCTGAGACACAGGCTGTTTCTTGTAGTCCTACTTTTTGTGATGAGAAAGTATACGAGTTTATCGAATATTTATGAACCGTTGTTACATACCGGGAAAATGAGCACCAAAACTAATAATAAATGTACACAGCTTACGAGCTGGGTTTTTTTGATATTTTGTATTTGATGTCTGAGGATTTCGAGAAAATTGTTTGAAAATTTTTTCTCGAAATCGGTATGAGATTCGATAAAACTACAAGCTACCAATGAGTTTTTTTACTACATCGAAGTCTCTTTTTATATTTCTCAAACTACCAATTAGACACCAAAAAAGTGACAGTGTTTCAGAAAAAATATCGTTCACTCTGTAGATAAGCAATCAAATTTGATATATCATCTTATGTATACTATAGATTGAAATATTTATGCCAAATTGCAGTTTAATATTTTGTGAAATGTAGATGCTACGAGAAGAAAATCAAACTTAAGCACCCTGTATCTCGAAAACAAAGCGTTTTCGGACCCATGTTCATAGTCATAGAGTTTTTATGTTGAAATTATCCGAGGAATCCCTCATTTTAGTTTGTACCTCGTAACCTCTTCAATCTACAAAATGGAATGCAGTAGGAATCCCCGATTCTGGTGTCATAGACCCATAGCTCCCTTCCAATACCATAAATTATTTTTAATTATTTATCAGTAATTCATACACGAAAAGATAAGGAAGTCCAAGTACCTTTAGGAATCTCAATGAATCTCAAAAGTACTTCCTGTATTCAGGCTATTAATTTTGTCTGAAGCTCTTATCTGAACAACCTTGTAAAAGTACCAAAATTTCCTCATACTGGTATAGATTAAATATGATCTCGCGAAACCTAAGAAGACACACTACTTTGACTACCGACGCATTGTGGTATTGAAGGAAATGAAAAAGCCAATGAGCTTTTCTGTGGGCTTGGCAAATAACAATACGAGGCAGCGGTCCAAGAATGGGATTGGGACAATAGGATATCCCCCTGGAGGAATTCTCTGGCTCTTGCTCAGGCAAAGAAATTTGTGGTGCTTTTGGTAATGGTAGGACTGCCGACAGGACACTGTCGATGCAAATACCTGTTGTACCGCTTAGATAAGTCGGCAGATGATCTGCAGGCTCTCTAGAAACAGCCGATTACATAGTATGCAAATGCCCTGGGCTGACTGGCCTAAAAACCACTTACATGGGAAAATCAGTTATGAATACTCACGAAGACTAGCCAATGCTCCTAAGGATGTGATCGGTTTCGTTAACAGCATCGACGGCCTTCCTGGGTTTGTATAAATAGGTAGTGTTAAAAAAAAAGATCGATTTGGTCGCATTTCCCGGTAGGCTAAGCAGAGCCGTAACAACCCCGATTCTTTGAAATAATAACCAAAGAGGACAAACTACGAAGCACAAATAAATAACACTTCACTCATCACGTTTCGTGTATTTCATCTTTAAAATTCAATTTTTTCATCAATATATCATCAAGAGTGACACATGTACTTAAACGTTCCTCTAACATTTTAACCTTTTCTGTAGAAAGATTCGTATTTGCTTTCGACATAGGTTTCAATCTTTTCAATCTCTTATTCATTAAAGCAAAATTTAAACACACAATACCATATTCTAAGCGTTGTTTTCGAGGGAACAGAGACTGAATAACACTTATCAAGCCGTTATTCTGCTTGCACAGTATTTATTCCCTAAAAAATAGTGTTTTATCAATACACGAAACTCAGTTTTATCCATTTATCAAACAACACCAAATGTACAATCATCTCTTGAAGCTGATTCTTACGAGAACAAAAGAGGTACGGTATTGGTGGTGTCATCTGTGAGCCAAGCCTTTATTGAGTAACTTGTTATCTTTGTTTCATACTTTGAGCAAAAACATCAGCATGCTAACCCCAAGTGAGTTTAGGGTGTAAATATAATTCTAAAAATCTTAGATTGCTGTCCTCGATTCTCTTCAAAGTGAGAAGGGTTCTTTTAGTTTTCTCAATATAAATTAAGGGTCTGTTGCCCGAGAACCTGGAAGAACCATCCAACTTCATGCCCAAGAACAATATTTCCATTTCCTCTGGATCCTCACAAGCTAACGAAATAGTGACATATAAAAAATAACGTTATGCGTACATTCCATGACATCTGCAAAGTCATTTATGAATATTAGGAATAAGTAGTACAAAGTCCGAGAATCGAGCCTTGTGGCACTCCTATAGTATTATTTTCTATCCGTGACCAAATGCCATTCACGAATACAACCTGCACTGTATCTGACAAAATGACTTAATCAGTTCGTAACTATTCTCACAAAATCCGTGTTTACTCAGGTTTGCCTAAAGGACTGAGCGCGGCACGGCACGCCTTAAATCTAAAAAAAGTGAGAATGAACACTTTCAGATTGATAATAGCATCTGATATAGATCTGTAAGATCAACTAAGCTACTGAATGTAATCATTCATACAGGAATTGAAGCAAAGGTATTTTTATTGTTTTAATAACTGATGTTCAATCATAAACTTGTTAACGACATCATTATTTGTAGGGAGAAGAAAAAATAAGACTAAATCGGATTCCATAACGTCAAAACAGTGGAAAAAAAACATTTCCTGTTAATTCTTAGCGACAATATCGAAATGATTTAATGAGGCTGTTGAACGCATGCAAAAGTTCAATTAGGCGGCAAAAGGATTAATTTTACTGGTTTGTCTAAGGAGAAAGTTGTAGATTTGTTATCAGACTATGTTTTTTATAGTTTCCGAAAGAAATAGATTACACCTATACCTGCAATGAGACCTTTGATTCGAATCAGTTTTCATCATCTATTTCTTGAAACAAATTCAAAATTTAGCGTAATTAAAATTATGATTTATTATGAACTATGAAAAGATATCGAATTACAGTGATTTTCAATGAAGAAGTCATCATATTGCACAACGTTGAAATGTTGACAGTTATTATTCTTCAATTCAATATAACTCGATTTCACGAGATATTTAATTATCATATTTCCCATAAAACAAGAAAATCTCTAATATTCTCACAGCCTCGTCAAAATTGACCTTATACCTCGAATTGAATTTCTTACACTGCAAGAACTATAGGTAGTGGTTGAGGCCAAAATGTGAATGTAATCATTTTGATATGAGATGATATAATTTGATTGAAATTTCATATAGGGTCAAATTAGTTGCAAAAATTTCGTCCACCACTCTAATCTTTCCTTCATATTGTCATATTTACTTTGTATTTTTGTAATAACTTTTTTTTATAAAATTCAATCAGTACCTATAAATCTATCGGAGATGATTCACCAATAAAAGGGGCCTATAGCGATTCTGGTACATCTGAAGATTGAAGGATGAAGAAACCCTTCCGATTTCGGAGCAGATTTTGTATTATTATATTGAAGGTATTTCTTAGGACGGGGATTTTGTCGACATTATCCATAGATAGTAACGCAGTGGTAATCCATTTTTAAGAAAAGGCAACTGAAGAACAACTCTGTGAAAGAGGATCTTTAGCAGGTTATGTAGGTATTGATAGATTGCCTATTGAGTTCTGTGTATGGTCTAGCTTGTTATGTTGAAAAATCATTATTTAGTGGTGTTGTATTGGTCCAGAAAGATGAAGTTGATGGAGTATTTTTCAATATTTTCATATTTTGTAATATTTTCTTCATTAATATGTACAAACCCGTTTGTACTCTTTGGCCTAGAAATTTCGATATGATTATTTCTTATCCTTCAATTTATTGTGGATATTTCAAATGCCATCATTTGGTGTGGTATACAGGGTTAGAACTATCAAGAAGGAAACTATAGGTATATCGAAAACTGTTAGAAATACAGGGTGGCTTGAATTACAAAAAAGTTTCATTATTTAGGGATGAGTGTGTTGGTGTGAACATATCCAAAATATCTCCAATGGTTCCAGAGATATTTCGAAAAAAATAAAAATCGAGATTTTTTTTAGAATTATTTAGAAGGATACTATAGGTATATCTAAAACCGTTAGAAATACAGGGTGGCTTGAATCACACAAAAGTTTGGTTATTTAGGGATGAGTGTGTTAGTGTAAACATATCCAAAATATCTCCAATGGTTCACGAGATATTTCGAAAAAAATAAAAATCAAGATTTTTTTTCTGTATAACTTGTTTTTGAGATAACTTCATGAAATTCGGTTTATAGCCATTATCCAATATAGAGATTCTAATGTTGTCTTCAGACTCTTTCTGTTTTCCATTGTTTCAGAGACACGATAGTCATTTTTTTCCTTATGGACGACATATTGGTTCTCCTTACGGGGTGATAAGAAAAAAAATTACGAACTCAACAATGTTTGATACTCTACTAAAATACCGAGTCTAGTTAAGCAAATTTGAACTTCTTTTTTATTTTTTTGTTCAAATAGTAGGCTGGTGCCAGAATTGTGAAATAACTTATTACTTTGTTCAGTTATTATGTGAAATTATCACTTGAGTTTTGTAAAAAACCTGTTTGATAAGCAACGTCCTATTAATTACATAATCATGCTGATATAAATACTCTATATAGCGTACATCTGTCAATGTCTGTAGAAATTGTTCTACATAATTCAAAAAACTCAAGTGATGGTTTGAAATGGTTTTTTCGAAAAATCTTTTTCTGCAGGAATATTCCAAAAATGTGTGTCCTCGTCGCAACCATTCATAAGAATCTCATTATGTCATGAAACGTTGAGTTTATACCCAAGGCATGGTATATTGCTACATTTTGGTATATTGTTATATGTTGAATTTGTTTTCGGTATATGTAACGGTTCTAGAGAAGTCTGAAAATATTTTGGGGAGAATGATCATTGTCTCAAACCCCAACGTGCAAATTTTCTACACAAAATTATGATTAGTTTTCCTCAAACGTCTAATGGACCATCGCGATAAATCACCCTGTAAATAAGTGATGATCAACGTTCAATAGTATAGTCTTTTGAATACAAGTTGGAATCTATACTTCCTAATGGTCTCTTAATTTTCAAAATATGTGCCTTCCAAGTTCAATCATTATGGAATACAATCATTCAATCAATATTCAGAGTAAACGAATAGGTAGTCATTTTCAATTTTCTGGAAAAATTTTGTTGAGGAAACGAACATGTCATTAATAAAAATTCGAAATAACCTCGGACATTCCATACCATTCCTCCTCACTTGAACAAAATTTTGCAATAAGCTTGAACTGGTAATTCTTCCTATACTTACACGCAAAATATCAACCCGATCGAATCTATAATCACGAAAATATGGAGTGTTCTTGAATTTTCTATGGTCTATTTTCTGTGGTTCAGATTATATGATTACAAAGAAATAAAGCTCAAAATTGTTATTTCAAATAACCACCAAAAATCTCAACCTCATCGATTTTGTGGTCATGGAAAAATTGGTAAGTTTTTTTCGACATTCTATGATTCTTGTGATGCGATTAACATTAAATTTCGCATCAGACTTGATTGCCATTTTACGTCCAAATACAGATACTCATCTCGATCTGTATCAACCCAAAATTTCGAAGGGACATATTTACGGAACCACTAGTTGGGATTTGCTTACTAACGAACTCAACAGCTACATTTTAAATCCGAACTCATTCTAGAAATTGCAAACTTCCTTTCGAAAAGTATCGTATGCCTTAGCAGTTTTGAATTTTCATTCAGCTAGAGACTAAAAAAATTTAACTGATACATGATAAATGTACCTCCATCTCAAACTAGAGTGTTTTTAAGCAATTGTCGTTTTTTGATAAAAAAATTTTGCCATTGAAGTTAATTAATATCAATTAATTAAATCAAATTTAAGAAAATCTTCACGAAAATCATCCAAGCAAATAATATTGTTTAAAATACACTATCTTTAAATGCATCATTCTATTTGTTGCTATCATTCAATTTGTATAAACAAAAATAGCCACATAGACTTTTACAATCAAGAAATTTTGAGCAGTAATTTGCAGAAAATCTCCGCACTTTTCCTTAGGTTTGCTCACCTCTTCAAAAGAAATCTTAGATTTTAAAGATACTAATCTCGTAATTATGATCAATTTTCCCATAAATTATTGTTTTTTTTTTCATAATACTCTATCATACTGATAGCTCAATCAATATTATTCTCGTCATTGTAATTATTATAACTAATTGTTATGTTAATGTTAGAGAGTTCTTTGAAGAGATGTAATTACAAATATTGCACTTTCGAGCTATTTCATCTTCAATAGAACATCTGCGATATGGTTGATCATACGAACGCTGAATGGGATACATCATAAAATATACAGCATGTTCAATAAAGCTTTAAAATCATTTATAGATTTATCTGAAGTCAAATTTTATTTATACAAGTATATGGAAGATTGAAGTAAAAGAACAAGTATTCCATAGGAAAAAGTTAATAATACTTAATATTTTTCGAATATGAATCTGCCCAAACTCTGGTTCAAAAGAAAAAGAACAGAAATAATTATCTGATTTCGATTAAGGAAAATTTTGAAATTATACTGTCTGTGGATTTTATTGTCACGAATAATGTTGAAATTTGATGGTATGTTTGAAAACTTTTTTCTTGTTCATTTTGGTATTTTTCTTCTTGTTTTTTTTCTCCACATTCTTGATATCCTCAAGGAATCATTTATTTAGATTCTCTATTTTTTTTACATATTACTTTTCGGAATCAAAAGGGTTTATTTTCAATTTTTTTTGTTGACCAATAAATTAATAAAATGAGATGAAGTGATGATGAAATGAGTATTTCAACTGAAGATATTTAAAAAAATGAATCAGAACACCCTACCCAAATCCACAAAAAAAAAATTAATTCAGAACCACTCACCTTTATCTTTTTTATCTTCCGTAGTAGGACATAAATTCAACAAGCACGTTTAAACCATAGAATACACGCGGCGCGCGTTCTACTCTGTGATCTGCGAAAGAACAACTGTTCCAACTGAGAGACCGAAAACCACTGTGGAATGAAAGCAAGAGTGGCACGATAGTGGCTGATTGTGAATGGGATTTAGTTTATGGTAGATTTGTGATGAATATCTGCGTAATCGTAGGCAATTCATAATGATTTGTCGTTCGTGGAAAAAAGTACTATTGTATGTTAACTACCAAGTAGGTGAAAAAGTTTCAAAACATTCTATAATAAAAATAAATAAGCCATGAGAGACGGGATAGTACCAAATAAATTTTGTCCTTCTTTGGAAACGGTTAATTTGAAGCAAGAATTTTTTTATAATCCTTCACTTTTATTATTTTTTTGGATGGCAACTCTTGAAGCATTGGAAGCTAATATTCAAGCCACCATTGATACTATACGGCCAGATTTATTGAAAAAGTAGTGAAAAAGTAGAGTAATCAAGTGGACTATGTATCTCGTAGCTAGCGATGATTCACGGCTTGGCTTGATTTTCTAGCTACTTGGCTTGACTTGACGTGAAATCATGTCAAGCTCAAGTCAAGTAATAGTTTTTCAATCTCAAGTCCAGTATTTATTTATCAAGTACTCGAATCATATCAAGCTACTTGATTTTTAGCAGTTTTATTGTGTAGTGTCACATCAATAAAAAAATGATGAAATGAGAAGAAACCTTGCAAAAAACACTTTTATTTATTGAACTTATTGTAGAGAAGAACCGAAAATATCAACCTCTTCTGAAATAGAAACATAAATTAAATCACTATAAATCATAACAAAATAAAAATAATCTATTGATCTAAAAAACTATTAATAATATCATGTGTAAAATTCGTTGGAAAAAATTAATAAATACAATTTTCTAGTAGTCCAGATTTCTCGGAAAAAGTAGAAAATGCCTCCCTCCAATATTTGCCGCCCCTCTAGAGTAAACCCTGCGGTTTCAAGTTCTTCTGCCGAGGTTCGACTTCATAAGACGCTTGAACATTTTGATTTTTTTTTAATAGAGTAAAACAATCGGTTAATGCAGATGAACCATTATTTTAAATTCAAATGCGTCCACGGCCAACACTAGTTATTTTCATCTAAAAATCTTGTGTGAAATTCATTGAAATTAAAAAAGATTTAATATTGATGAAAGAAATAAAACACTTGGCTATATGTGAAACGTATAACCATTTTTCCAATCCATTCTTCTGGGAATTCTGATTTCTTGGAAAAAGTAGAAAATGTCACCCTTCAATATTTGCCGCTCCTCTAGAGCGGGCCCTGCGGCTTCGAGTTCTTCTGCTGAGTTTCGATTTTATAAAACGCTTGAACATTTTGTTTTTTTTCTTCAAGATGATTGAGTGGAACAATCGGATGATGCGAATGAACCATTATTTTAAATTCGAATGCCTCCACGCCCAACCCTTGATTTTCAAGTTAAGTAGTTGGTTAAAATGTCAAGCTACTTGGCTTGAAGAATCCCCACCCGTAGCCGTGGCAGAGACATGCTGAAAATCATAATTAAAGAATTAATGCCATCAAATTATCTACCAGATTATAATAATGAGAAAATTCATTTCAACAATATTTCTGTCATGTATTATTACATATTGATATATTCTAGTTTTGCTATTGTCAGAATGCATTATAATTTTTCCAGTTCAATCTGAAACCATTCTCCTTTCGCCACAATGTAAGAAGACTTGAACACACAAATTTAATGAAAATGGGGAAAATCTCCAAAGGCGCAATTAGCGCTCGAACCCAGTTCCGACAACGCTATAATTACGAAATATTGGGTAGTTTTTCTCAAAGTTTTCCTGGAATTATCTAAGCTTCTCATGATGAGGTCAGATCTTGCATACCAACCTCTCGATTCTCAACTCCGTCGGATTCTGGTTACGTAAATATGGCGGGTTATTTTTCTTCGATATTCTTTTTGAATTTTCTGAACTGATACTTGGGGCCCTCCTTTTTCTACTTGACTGTTTGTACATACTGCGTCATCTCTTTTGATGCAGAACTTCCGGTCTCTTAGAGAGTCTTATTTTTATTCAGATTCCTTTATTCTTCATTAGTTACAATCAATAAAAGAAACAACAAAAACAATACAATCGTTTGAGCAGAATGAATATTCAAAGATGCACCTAAGCAAATTCTTGTATGTGCAAGTGTTTTTATTGCAGTGCAGTGTAGTGTTTTTATTATTTTGCAGGTTTTGATAATATGGCAATCTTCATCTTTTAGGCTAGTCCATCGTTTCAGACTCTTTCGAAGGCTCTCTCAACATCTAATGGCATTGGTCCTGTGGCTTGTTTGTTATGAAATTCTTTAGTAACATTTTCGGTGAGTGTCAATCGTTCTGTGGAATTATCTCTTCCCGAATCTGAATTGCTGGAGTGGTATCAGATTTTGTGTTTCTGTTTCATAGATTCAGTGTTCTTGATTCTCTCAACTATTTTTCCAATTGCCGACACTACACTTTTTGACATTGATCTTCTCCTGGCTATTGAACACTATAAATTTTTTATCTATATCTACAAAACTTTATAGTTAATATACAGGGTGGCCATTTGAAAACGAAACAGACGAGATTACAGACGAAATAAAGTTTTTCGATAGAAATGCTCGGACAGGTCGATTTTTGTTTCGAGGGGGACAACTCAAGATGTAGGTTACGGACGCATAGCGCTTCAACCCTTGCTGGTACAACCCCCATCCCCAATTTTTGAATAGGGAAGATGGGGTGAGTGATACCTCAATTTAAAGGTATTTTTATACTGATTTTAGCACAGTAATTGTTTTTTCATTTTATGCATTAGTTCTCGAAATATTCATGCGTTAGTTAGTTAGGAAGGAAGCCACAGTCATGGTTGTTTTGAAGCTCAAAATGTCGATTTTTCACAAAACACTACAAGTGCCATGAAAACACTACTTCATTTTCAAATACTTAGTTAAGAATATTTCGAGAACTAATGCATAAAATGAAAAAACAATCACTGTGCTCAAATCAGTATAAAAATACCTTTCAAATGAGGTATCACTCACCCCATCTTCCCTATTCAAATTTGGGGGTGAGGGTTGTAGTAGCAAGGGTTGAAGCGCTATGCGTCCGTAACCTACATCCTAAGTTGTCCCCCTCGAAACAGAAATCGACCTGTCCGAGCATTTCTATCGAAAAACTTTATTTCGTCTGTAATCTCGTCTGTTCCGTTTTCAAATGGCCACCCTGTATATTAACTATAAAGTTTTGTATCTTTTTGAATGGTGTTCTGTTCTCATCACTTCACTGGCTACATTCATTAGCTTTGTTAATCCTTTTTTGGGCATCTTTTCAAAAAAAATGTTTTTATTTTATCCTTCCTGGAGCTTTGAAATTTTTATGACTTCTTGACCTTTGTTAGTGGGGTTTGAAATGGTTTCGTGAACCGGTGGTTCCACCATAAATTATTCTCTATTTTCTTTCATTTCCTCCCTTCAAAGGCTCCAATTTCATCGTTTTCTCAGTAGTAAATTCTGGCTTTTTTTCTATTGTATCAGCCAGAGCACCTTTGCACCTCCCATTTTGCTCACGTAGCAGTTTTCTTCGACATATTCAGAAAAACTGTCATGATCTTTGGAACTATATCGTCTAATTATCTAAAGGACTTGATTGGCTTATTCATACCTTATTTTCTCCAATATATCTTTCGGAAGACATTGTTTCAAATGAGCTGAATATATTATTCTGGCCAAGGTTGTTGATCATTTTTCGCCTAGGTGAATCTAATTATTTGTATAATTTTTGGATGCAAATTCCAACATAGAAATTGGGGCATTCAGTACTCTGGAACACAAAGAAATCAAAAATTATCTAAAAATAGAACAAGAATATATACCTTTTGATATATCTGTCCATAAAACTATTTCTCGTCAATGAGATAAAATGATTGATTATACCTTCATTTCTGTATAGTTTATCATATCTTATGATATTAAATTATGCAGTCACTAATTCAGAATTTACATTCCAGATGTTTTCCTTCCAATCAAGCCCCTAATTAAAATTTTGTGTTCGATAACGACGTATCAAAATTTTAAATGAGTCAGTGTTGAAATACTTTTTTCAGAAAATCTAATTGTACCTTCCTCTAATGGAAATGAGTAATTCCCACAGTTAGAATATTCATCGTAATTGGAACTCTTTACATCATTATAAATTACGAAAAAAAAAATCTTTACTAATTATAATATTTATTGATACGTCTACATATAACTATTCCGTGTTTGTGTGAGATTTCAACCAGATGTGAAATGACGCTCAATCTACCCAGTCCACAGCTTCAAATATCTATTCGTGAAGAATGGAATGAAAATTTGGAAACTAGAGATCAATATTTGGAGCACATCAAAGATTGGCTTCGAAGGCAACCTCACCTACCAGATGATTGGGGTAAGAATTGCAAATCGTTGAATAATCCTGATTCTTAAACGAAACGATTTCAGGTGATGTGGAGTTGCTGAATTTTTTACGGTCGTGCTATTTTTCCTTAGAGAGAACAAAGCAGAAAATTGATAGATATTTCACTGTAAGAGCTGCTATTCCAGAGTTTTACCGAGATTGGGATATAAAGAGACCTGAGTTGGTAGCCATCACTAGTGTAGGGTAAATAAAAGATAGCGCTATAAAGCGTATTTTCAATTCCATATTATTGAGTATAACGTAGGTCTCAAAAGTTTTGGCACAAGTTTTCTTCATACAATTTTGTAAATAATACATGGTTTTACGGCAATTTTTTAAAACTGTTTCAATTGAAAGAGATATGAACAACAAAATTGTTATTAATTTTAATCAAATGTTAAGGTCCATGAACTTCAACAATTTCTTCTAACTACATCCCGCATCATGCGTTCAATCGCGATAACGTCCTTCGAATTTTTTTGAAAATCTTAATTGTGGATCATTTTCCACTTTCAAACCTCCATTATGTACTTTTTCGAACGAATTAGCCCATGAATCTTCAATTGGCCAAGACATTATATCATCTAGAGATGATTCTGATCGATAAAACTAACCAAATTTGTTAAGCATTTGTGAAACTTTGATTGTCCATAGCTTCATCTCTAACTTGTTCCACATAAGGTCTGAAATCCCAGCAGTGCTAACCGTAGACACATGTTTCGGACTTTCTACTCTCATCAGTACGGTGAAAAAGTGTTAGGATGATCAAACCTTTGAGGAAAACAACAAACATAGGTGGAGCCAATGAATTGTCGGGCAACAATTAACGTAGGCAGCTAAAGCTACCTGTGTGACATCCTAGTCCAGGAACAATATGTGCAAAAGATATCGGACATAAAACCCATTGGGGCTGCCTTCCAATACCGCAAATGATCAGCTGGCTTCTGTTATTGACTCTGTTTGCTTGTAGTTTTCCTTCATCCTAACACTTTTCCATCATATTGATAAGGGCCGAAACATCTGTCTATGGTTTATGGTATAGTATATCCAAAGTCACTTGAACTAGTTCATAATAACGCTTGGCCATAGATGTCTCTTTGAAGTGGATACCGCGATCCGCTAAATACCGGGGTTCATTTGAAAGTATTGTTAGGCAATAAATTCACTGGCCTCAAAGGAATTTCTGGAAACTTGGACAACCCTTGTATAATCGAAATATTCAGCTTCCTCCAGGTTACTTTGGATATACTATGAGAGATGAGCGATACCGTGATTTCAAAATCACGTTGTGAAACGTGATCGTTACTTTATGATATCATTGAAATTAAAGCGTGACGTGATCATAGCTTAGGTATCGGATTCGGTTACGTTTCGTGCTGTGCTCGAATTGATGACATTTTCTGTTAATTCCTAGCAGGGTTGATGAGCTAGTCAAAGATGTCTGGTCTTTATAGAGCTAACAGATTTGGGAAAACCTTATATGGATATTAATAAATTTGAACATTTGAATAATACACACAAATTCAAACTAAAATATATAATGCAAAAATCAATTAATTAAATCCGAATTTCATTGCCTCCACCAATTAGAGTAATTCAGTTATTATTATTTCTTTGTAGCAAGTATTATGGTTGAAAACGTCTTACAAAAAAAAAAGACTTCTTTGAGCAGACGGATGCAGCGATTGTCATAAAAAATATACAATTATGCTATTCGAAAAAGGTCCCGAAGCAATAGAAATATCTGGCTTAAAAATTTACGTTTCCAACAAGAGATACAACGCCGGTATATGAGAGAATTCAATTATGATACCGACGGTGATATGCCCTGGAACGATCTGTGATGTGTTCCAACTGTGATCACGTCACACTCTGTATTCGTTTTGCGGAATTGATATTGTTGTATCATCCATGACGATGGCTATTGTTTGCAAAATGAATGCGGCTTAAAGTACGTCAACAACTTGTCATTCGAACAAATTAATTTGGGGCAGTAATGAGCGATTTTTCGATTTCAATATCACGTTGTGAATCATGACTGTGATTTTCCGTGATTTTAAAGCGTGATGTGATCACGGTTTCAAAATAATTTCTGAATTTGGAGTTTATTTTAGACATTTCTTTAACTTTCGATATCCTACATCTCTTCTCGTTATTTCTCTGAATATTGTAGCCTAAGAAATGCCGTGGACATTTCCACAAGGACCTTTTTAATTTTATTCCTGGCTTTTTCGATTAACTGATTTGCTTCATGTCCTGCAGTTAACAGTCTAGGTCTTCCATCTTGTGGAAGCTTTGAGCTTGGTAAACCTTCCTCACATTATTCTATCGCATGATATATGATTCCTGGCAAAACATTTTGATTTTCAAAAAGTCGAAGAGTTTGAGCTTTAGGACTCAGCCCAACTAAATTTGAAACACTTTTTCGAAGCTTCAATTTATAACCGATACGTCATAAATAGAACTGTAATTAAAATGACGAATCATTGAATCTGAATGATGTTCTTTGCAAGGCCGACTTGTAATTTTTTCATTCAGATTTTAGTGCAATAACTTCAGCATCGGAAGAACAACTTTTTTATGAAAGGAATTCACGCTTCATTTTCGAGATACTGGGTGTTATAGATTGAAAAACAAAATCAGTTTTTTTTCATAACTATTATTATTACATTAATTTTTTTGATCTTTAGGTATTGAAGTCCTGATAATGCAATGTTTCAAATGAGGTAAGTGCCTCCTACCAAAGTTATACAGTGGCATAGATATAGGGGTGCGATGATCCTTCTCTCATTGAAAATTTACAGTACTGTTTGTTTTTTTCGGAAAAATTATTTCACTTCTGAAATCTACAGAAATCAACAAAAGTCATTTGAATTTTTTTCATATAATGTACCATTTTCTAGATAATCAAGTACAAAGAAAACACTCTCCACAAAAATCTAAAAAATTTATTTTTCAAATTTTTCCATGATAAATTGAACTAAAATTGGAGTAGTGTATTATAACGCTTTTTCAAGTGTCTGTTTGTCTGATATATTTTTTTTTTTTTGAAACGTTCAATTAAATGCCATCTGAAAGCGTTATTATTCACTACGCGACTTTTTGTACTTTCATTTATCATTAGGTAATGGGAATATTTGAAAAAAATAATTTATATGGATAGTGGGTACAGCTTTAGTCTGAAAATGGTACGTTCTATGAAAAAAATTAAGAGACTTTTTTTTTATGGAGCCCTGTTATTTCAGAAATTAGACAGTTCAAAAAAAAAAAACAGTGGTGTATATTTTCAATAAGAAATGGATCATCGCATGCCTATATCTACGCCACTCGATAATTTTGGCAATAGACACTTAACATATTTCAATACTTCAATCATACTTCAATACCTGAAAATCAAAACAATGAATATAATAATATAATACTGGAGTTATAAGTGAAAAACTATTTTTTTCCAACTTCGACACCCTGTATCTCGAAAACGAAGCTTGTTAGAATATATATTTATAGGAACTTTTTTTCATGAAACGAGTTGTTCTATACGACGCCAAATCTGGACCACCCGATATTGTTGAAATGAGTATTTTATTGCCTCAACGTTTATTGAACTAACCTTTTTCTCATTATATTTTTGGTACCTAAAATATGACTTTTTTTTTCCAGACAAGCTTGCGCTATGCCGAAACTCACACCCGAGGGAAGAAGAGTAATGATCTTGAGAGGATTCGACAAAAACATGGAGACACCCAATGTCACGCATTTCATAAGAATAGCCTTCATGTTTGCAGACATAAGAATAAAAGAAGAATCTCATGGTGTTTCTGGAGATGTCTATATATTTGACGCCAGTATTCTGACTGCTGGTCATTTTGCTAAAGCTGCTAACCCTGTTATATTCAAGAAATTCCTCTTTTGTCTCAAAGTATGTTAACTTATTCACATCAATACACGTCAATATTTTATTGCAGTGTTTTTAGGCTTATCCTATAAAGGTAAAGGAAATCCATGTGGTGAATGCTAATTCAATGGTTGACATTGTGATCAATTGGATTATGTTGCTTGTGAAAGAAAAGTATAGAAAATTGGTACATGTACATACCTCTATCGAAACATTGCATGATTATATTCCAAAGGATGTACTTCCAGAAGAATATGGCGGTACATGTGGAAGTTCGAAGAATTTTACAGGTAAGCTTATATTTCAAACCTATTTCAAGCATACTTGCAGAATCTTGTTTTCTCTGCTCCCAATAAGGACATTATAGTCCCTATTGAAAATGAGGAATTATGTTTATCAATGTAGTGTTGGACATGTTGATTAAATGAAAATTTCTTTCAATTCAATTGATTGAGATATTCTTACAGAACAATGGATCAAAAAACTAGAGGCTCATACAGATTGGTTCAAAAAGCGAGAGAATTTCAAAGCTGACGAGTCTAAAAGACTTGGGTTACCAATAGATTATGATGATCTCTTTGGAGTGGATGGAAGTTTTAAGAAACTGGCAATAGATTGAACAAAATACATCAAATTAATGAAGAAATCAATCTTGGGACCTCTTTGTGCATCCACCATTTTCAGGTTGTATAGAAAGTAGGTGTATTCCAATGTTGAGATTGAGATAAAGAAAAATAAATTATAAATTTGAATTAATCTCTTAAATGAAATAATTAGGCTTTATTCCAGCTTTATCTTATGAAGCATACAACCAAAATTCCATATAGTCATTCATAAAAATAAATAAAAACATACATCATCTATTCGTACAGTCCATCTTATTTCCATTCGAAAAATGTCATCCTAAACTTCCTATTTAATCTAATTATACCTCAGATTAATGAGTCTGAAATTTTTCCCCTCGAAAAATTTGAAGAATATACATTCATAAAATCAGGATTTCAAAATTTAATCAATATTTAACTGTTTGAAGCTTCCTTCTAATCCAAACAAGTCATTGTAATTGGTTGGTTTCCCTGGTCTTTTGGACTCATCTGCTTTAACGTTTTCTTGATCCTTGAACCAAGGCGTATATTCTTCAAGTTTTTTGATCCATTGCTCTGTAAAAAAAATTATATTGAAACTATAGACCCTAAGATATTGACGGAAGGTTTAGATATTTAGTTGCTAGAAAGTAAGACTTACCATTATATTCAGCCAGGGTACCAGCCATACCACCATATTCTTCAGGCAGAATATCTTTTGGTACAAATGGATACAGTGTTTCTAGAGATGTATGGCAATGTATCCTTTTTCTGAGTTTTTCTTTGACAAACGGTTTCACCCAACTAACAACCGTATCTACCAACGGAGTTGCATTAACTATATGTACTTCTTTCACTTTGACTGGATAGGCTTCCTGATAAATGAAATACATCATTCAAATATCTTCTCGAGGAGTTGATATTTACCTGGACACAAACTAAGAATTTCTTAGCCAAAATAGGATTGGCAGCCCTTGCAAAATGGCCAGCTGTCAAGACACTAGCGTCTAGAATGTAAATATCCCCGGCAACTCCATATGTTTCTACTTCCAGTCTGATATCACCGAGCATCAGGGCTAGTTTCATGATATCCGCTATATTTGGAGTAGGTATATTCTTATCAAAACCTCTGATGATGGTAACCCTACGACCTCCTGGTGTTAAGCCTGGCAAGGGAGGTCCTTGACTACAAAAATTATGTTATAATCTACAAAAATCATGATAACCAAAGGACCTAATTCAAAAATCTGATGGATAACTCACCCAAGTTTAGTTATAGCTTTGAGTTCTGGTCGGTTTATATCCCTATTAGTGAAGAATTCAGGCAATGCAGCTCTCATCGTGAAGTACATATCCAGTTTTTTCTTTGTCTTCTCGAGTGAGAAATTGCAACCTCTCAAGAAGCTCAGTATCCGTTGATCATCTGAAATTTGGACGTATTTTGATGCGATAGTTTTTTCAGTAGTGAGGAACACTCACCCCAAGTATCTGGAAGGTGAGGTTGTTTCAGCAACCATTCTTTGATGTGCTCCAAGTCTTGATCTCTGGTTTTGACATTTTCGTTCAGCTCTTTCCAGATAAAGATACGCTGTTCGGGTGTTGGTAAGACGAGAGCCATTCTCTAAATAATTAGTTGGAAGAGTATTTTCTGGGAAACAGAATTTTATCTCTTAATGTTTTGTGCAGAAATCGATTTATAAGAGCGAAAAAGTGCAGATATTTTGGATCCAGGCTCCACTTTTGGGGGGGGGGGGAACTTTTAGATACTCAAAATACTGAAAATGTGGAACCCAGACACTTCCGCCATTTTGGTCATTTTTTTAAGTCATTTTTTGCCATTCATTAATATTCATTTCACCAAATGTATTGAAGGTGAAATTTTTGCGGATCTTGTAATTATTTGAGCCTTAGTATGTCAAATTCTAGGAAGGGCGGCAAAATTTAAGAGGTGCCCAGACTATTTGGGGGGGGGAACGTTTCCCCAGTTACCCCCCCTGAATCCGCGCCTGCTTACAAATGGCCTTATCATTTCACCAAAATATCGGTAATTTTAGAATTTTGAGCCGGATATGGTCTCAAACGATAAGGTACGACATACTGACAAATAATCCATCCTCAAATGCAATTCAGTCCGACCGGGAGTTTTGAACTTGACATTTTTCCTGGAGTATATACTCCAACATACAGGGTGTTTCAAATTAAGAAGGCACCATTGTCAACTCCGTTATCATTGATGCTACGATGTCGTTTAGATATGCAAATTAGTAGCATTTTTAATGGTCTTCTCGATGCCGAAAACAAAACAAAAATTGACAGTCGCATTGTTATAATATTTCATAAAATGAAATTTTTTTCAATGAAACACCCTATATTTTTTCATGCATTTCGATTCGTACTAACATTGTCAACAACAGCTCAATAACTTCAACCATGAGTACAACACCAGAAATGCAAGTAAGCTCATCATCACCCACCACAGACTGGCCACGACCCAACCAAGTATAAATCACCAAGCGGTAAAAATATATAACAGGCTACCGGAAATATGTAAGGAACTGAGCAACAAAAAATTACGGAATGTACTCAAGACGGAACTGGTACGGAAAGCCTACTACAGATTGGAAGAGTACTTCACAGATCCTATAAAGTCAAAAAATGTATGTTACTCGTGTAAAAATGTCCATTGTTTTATATTACCTTTACAAGTAACGTTATCTGACTGCTTTGTATAATTTTAATAATGCTTTGTTTTTTTTTGTATATTCATATGCCTGTATATACCATTGTATTTATGACTCCCCATGTAATTTTGATGGGTTAAAATGGTAGGATCTTTGTAAATTTACATTGATTACTATACAAATAAACAAAGCTCATTTGACTTTTTTTCGTAAAGGTGAAAATGAGACAGTTGTATTAATAGAAAACATTTATAACAAACGGGTTTGATAAAGCGCTATAAAATATTGAGTAAATGTTCAAAAACACCGCCTTCTTGTTGAACACATATTTGGGCCCTTCTATTGACACTATTGATTCACAAAATGAATGCGGCTAGCGGAATGGTTTTAAGATGGAAATTATCGTTTTGTATATTAATACCAAATGGCTTAGTGGTGTCAATTGAGTGGTGCGACATGATGAGTACGGGTTTCAAGAGTTCAAATCCCAACGCAATTTTTTATTTTTTTGTCTTATTTTGCTATTAGTAACGAAATATTCTCATTTGTATAAGTACAAAAAATGGTTGTCTGGATGATCATGAGGTTTTATTCGCCAAAACAAATAATTTTTTGTACTAGTGAAAGAAATAAATATTTCAAAATAAGTCACTCATTTTCCACTTTAGGAATAAAATTGATATGAGCTTTGTTGTTGAGAATGTTATTACGAATCGAAATGCTTGAAAAAATATAGTGTTCCATTGAAAAGAATATCATTTTATGAAATATTATGACAACCCGACTGTCAATTTTTTGTTTGTTTTCGGCATCGAGACGACCACTAAAAATGCTACCAGTCTGCCCACTTAACCGAAATCGTAGCAACGGAGTTGGCAATGGTGCCGACTTAATTTGGAACACCCTGTATATTCCAAAGAATAAATATTCCCAAATATATCCTTCAGCAACCGTTGAGGATTTCCATCTATCAATGTCTTGTATATAAGGCATATTTGAAAAATTCGCGAACAATTTTCTGAATGCCAAATTGATATTTCCACTCTACTTACCTACAACTTTTCCATTTGAATATTTATAGAAAAAGCGACACTTTTTCAAAAATCTTGATAAGGAAACATTTTATGGAAAAATGTTCCGAATAAAAATTTGCAGTGTCTTTCGGACCACCTATAGAGTGATCCGTAAATTTGCAAAGTATTTAAAAACTTTTCTTGAATGCGATAAAAAATATCGTTCAATCATCTCGAATAGTTTTCAACATATGATTAATTCAAACCATTATAACCATGAAAAATTCCAAAAAAATGGTTTACGTCAAAGAGAACCACAGACAAATGATGGCAAGTGGGGTTCTTCGATATCAGAACTTCATGAAGATTATAGGTATGATATAAAAATTTGGCATTCAAAGAAACGGCGTGGTATCGTGTTTCCGCACTTTCGGACCAGCTTGTTGAGTCAAAAATTTGAGCTTATGCGCTGAGTGCTGTCGATTCTCTCAAAATTTGAATCATTCTCCTAGAACAAAATTTACAGGAGTTGTCGACCTATCGAGCACTATTTACTCACTATGTATAATGTAAGATGCGATATGAATATTTAGTCTACCTGCTGTACCCAAAATAATTGTTGATTCAGATGTTTTTCCTTGATCAGTGTGACAGACTCAAAACATCATTTACGTTGGAAGGAACCTTGATCTATTATATTCAATATCGATGGAAAGGATCAACGGTTAAACTTAATTTATTAATTGAACAAAATTATACCTCCAAACACATCAAGGTGATGATTGCATTAAGATGATAACTTGACAAGGTGATTTTGAGTTCAAAAATACGATTTCATAAGAAACTAGAAAGATGCCTGAGAGAAATAAGAACCAGCAGTTCGAAAGATTGAAAAAAAAACGAATGATAGCGCTCAAATATACATATAAAACTTATTAAATAGAAAAACCTTGAGAAATATTCAGTGAGAAATGATTGTTCTAAAGCTATCAAAAACAATTTTTTTCTGGCGAAGAAAAAAATTCAATTTAATAGCAGTCAATGAAGGTACAATTGGACAATTATGACGGTGAAATTTTATTTTGCCGGGGCGCCAAATTGCATTCAGGATCACACCGTTGTACAATTTATAAAAATATTGTATCAGACGATAAAGTTTTGTCAGTTAATGAGCGACAAAATTCTTGAAAATAACGAATTTACGAAAAATATTTTGCTCATCTTTAAATCCTTATTCACTCTGCTTATACACTGTGTCCGCAAAGTATGGAACAAATTCATTTTTAACTGAAAACACCATTTTAAGAAATAATCCTGAAATACGTCGTTTTTTGATTTTAATTTACAGTATTTTGAAATAATAATCTAATATACAGGGTGAATTACTTTCGAGTAATGACGCCACTGTCTTTTTTTTTAATTTTGTCTCAATTTTCCGATTACTCTAGCTGAGCTGATTCCAAAAATGTATCACATGTTGATTCCAATTGGTACAGGGTGGACAAAAATACAATAGTTTTATGTGTGCTCAGAAGTAACGCGTAATATTCTTTATTAGTTAAATTAACAATATTATCAAAAATACTTATTGTCTAGCGGCAATTGGTTTGAATGTAACACCCTGTAGTTTGTTACATTTTTAGATTAATAAATATGAGCTGTTTCCAAACATGTTTGGTACTTGTGGTCTAGCAGACAGAATATAACAGAAATTATTTATCATTTTTATTCATTTTCATTGAAATAAAAATGTAACGAAATACAGGGTGTTACATTCTAACCAACACAAAAACACACAAAACTATTGTATTTTTGTCCACCCTGTACCAATTGGAATCAACATGTTATACATTTTCGGAATCAGCTCAGCTAGAGTAATCGGAAAATTGAGACAAAATGGGGGTGTCACATTCAAAAAAAAATGACGGTGACATCATTGCTCGAAAGTAATTCACCCTGTATATTAGATTACAGTAGCCTTATATTAGTCACGAGAAAATAATAATTTGATCGTATCATTAAAAACGCAACGTTCTCCAGAATTGAATGTATGGACCAGGTTTTTGAAAAATAATTGGTTAGGATAGTAATCGATGGCATCTTAAATGTGGAAAAATATTCACAGATGACATTTCAGCAGCTGTACTTTAATGATCATTTCGAAGAAATTTGTTCTCAATAAGATCAATGTCTTACTCATAACGCACGTCTGGGTTTGAATTTTCGAAATGAACTTTTCCTGAACGGCTCTTTGCACTGAGATTTTAGGTATACCCTGACCGGACAGGTTATCACAGGTTATCGGATTTAACCCCACTAGTTTTTTTTTTTTTGGTTATTGATAAGATTCACAATGATTGTATAACTAGAAGTATAAAAAAATAACCAAGATATTATTCGCCTAATTCTTGCGAATTCCTATATCCAAATCAGGCACCAATAAAATTAATTGAGTGCTATTTGCACCATTTCAGTTCACCAGTTCAGACTACCATTATTTCAGGTATGAAATGTTTCAGAGATTATTCATTGAAAAGTGAATACTTTCACTGATAAACTAAATAAAAGCTGCTATTTACGTTATGACTGATTCGATTCTGATTATTTCGTAATTTATGTTCATGGATTTCAAATTTTAGAATCGAAAAATTCATGCATTATTTTTAATTTTTTAGTATTCCAATTGAATTTTAAATGTCATTAAACATTGATATAATATATTCAGCGAAATTTCGTTTTTGAGGAAATAAATGAAATAAATTTCCGGAAAAAATGCTCTGACGTGAAGTCAGCAGATTTGAGCGCAAGATAATTCATGCGCCAATTTTTATCTGGAAAATATCAGGTATTTTTTTCACTTTGTTTCTAGTTCTTCTAGACTTCGGATTATGTGATCAGCTCAAAATTTTGCTCATAACTTGAAATTGTTATTCAATATGAACATCCAAAATATCAACATCAGTTCTGTGGCCACGAAAATATTTGGCAATTCTTTCGATATTCTTCTTGAATTCATTATGATTTTAATGAAGTGATCAGCTTGAAATTTTGCACAGAGCTTAAAAGTTATTTCATATCAACAACCAAAATCTCAAATCCGTCGGTTTTGTGATCACGAAATATTGGATGAGTTTCTTGCAATATTCTTCTTAAATTTTCTATGGTTTTGATTAAGACATCAACATGAAATTCTGTAACAGAATTTATGTTGCTCTTGCACATCCAATTGCAAATGTTCATTTAGATTCAAGCTGCTGTTCCGAAAATAATAGAAATTCAAAATATTGTTCTGTCATATTCACCCAATCTCTAATAAGATTTTGCCTTTCGAGATTCGATCATTGTCTGAAAATTTCAGAATTGAAGGCGCTTGCGTTTGATAGCTTTTACGTTTTTACGGCCGGACGGTCATAATCAAATTTGAGAATGGATGTGTCATCAGTGAGTGGAACCACCATTTCCGGCTTCAAAATATACAGACGTGACGAAAGATAAAACGATAGTTTCGGAGAAGGAGCGCTCAAAAATCAACAAAAATACTCACCTCAGAAATTAAGAAGAAAATTCCAAAACACTTACTATTATGTTCATAAAACACTAGCACAAATATCGATATATGAATGACAGAAAGTCGAGTCAACAGTTCGAAGATTAATTCAAGAATAATTCATAACAAATTATCTCCTCGAAATGTGGCTAATCATTCATTAGAACATGGTTTTAGATCACAAATCACCCAATTAACCTTCGATGGAATAGGATGGGAGAAACTTTGACTTCTTGTAAGAAGAGGTGTTTTTAAACTTTCTTTAGCGCATAGCTATGAAAAAATTAATTCTTTGCGTAAAAAAATGATATCGAATCATCCGCTGTTAATATTTTATGATTCATTATTACATACACATTATCATACATTTCATATCTCTTTCTCTTTCTGTCATTATTTTGTTTTCATTATTTTTGTTACTATATTTTGCTCAAAGGATCATCAGACTAAATGTTTGCCTTGGATGTGAAAAATAGTATATTGTGCAACAAGTGGGGAAAGTCCAACTTTTCTCGCGAGTGTGGAAGTTTGTGGCACGAGCCTGAAAGGCGAGTGCCGCAAACACACGAGCGAGAAAAGGACTTTCTCTAATTCTGTGGTTATTCCGTTCATTCTTCCACATCTTGTAGAACAAAATCGTGCGAGAATATATCAGAAACGCACAGTTTTCATGGTTATATTTTATTATTCTATATTGGTACTCCGAACTTTCCGCCACGGCTTTATCTGTCAATTCATCAATTTGCCTTAAAGAAATTAGTTCTGCCAACCAACATTTTTCAATGCAAAAATCACTAAAAATTATATTTATGGAAATATTTCCTTAATTTCAACGAAAATGCAATGAATTAGAGAAAATAATGTAAAATACTCGTACAGAAGGCCCATTCTACCACTCGTTCATTCCAAAACTCGCCACTTCGTGGCTCGTTTTTGAATTTTGAACTCGTGGAAGAATATCAATGCCTTGTGCACTTGTATTATAAATAACTATTCTCCACATGTTGCACACTATACTTTTCCTACAACTGCACAAATTTCAATAATTCAAGTAATGGACTTGATTTAAATCAAAATGACCTTCGTTGACAGTATGTGCTAATTTATTGCGTTTCCATAGAAACGACTCAAAAACCCAATTTCATTGGTCTACCAAGGGAGGTGTGGGCAAAGTGCCGTGGGGAATAATATTTCCCACAGTATGCGCAATACATAGTTTTGCAATTGAGTAAACTATGCAGAATACGCTACTTTTCATAGCAGTTGTAGGAAAAAGTGTGTTCAATCTCGGTCCTGCAATAATTAGTTCTTGTAATATCTTTTAACACCCCGAATGGAAGATGGAGAGCACAACACAAGTTGCTACTTAGGTGCGTCCATCCTCACATGAGGGGTATATAATTTCAGATTGTATGATTGAAATTGTTTTTATATTTCTAAGGAATAAAATTTTATTTGATTTGATTTGAAATTTGAGT
The DNA here is from genome assembly GCF_914767665.1 of Harmonia axyridis. Taxonomy (NCBI): domain Eukaryota; kingdom Metazoa; phylum Arthropoda; class Insecta; order Coleoptera; family Coccinellidae; genus Harmonia; species Harmonia axyridis. Next base: position 29,816,911 of record NC_059503.1, read on the forward strand.
TATAAAATAAATAAAAATAAATTTATCGATTTTAAGCTCTTACCGCTTAGTCATCGTTCTGAGTACCATAGCTAAAACTGTTGGTATTTTATGATTCTTCTTTCAATCGGAAATTACAGACGGATTAGCCTACCCAATGTGACCAAAGATTTATCCAAGGTATCAATGATATGCTAAAAAAAACGGAATGGTTGCCACTTTTTTTTTCTCAGAGGTAGCTCATTCTGGGATTCTTATTTCTAGACTTCCATTCGAAGAATGTAGTGTAGTGTCAATTTGTTAAATTGGATGTTAGAATTGCTTGCAAGCCAGTACTCTGTAGCAAGCATCTTTTCAAAAATGATTCATTACTCTTGCGCATCCGGTGGCATTCAGTTCTTCAATTGCAGCATTAATTCTTTCTGTGAGTTCTATTTCAATATTAATTGGTTTCACTTTCTCCTTCATGCTACCCCAGAAGAAATTAGAAGAAAAGAATGGATTCAAATCTGGCAATCTAAAAGACCACAAAAAGGGTCCAAGGCGCCTAATGCATCTTTGTGGTCAATATTCGTCCAAATAACTTTCAACTTGGCGTCAAATAACTCTCAACTTGGCTTGCGTATAGTGGACAAAAGTCTAGAAGCTCCTTTTTCATTGAAATGTCAATATTTAGTTTCTCAATGTGTCGAGCCGAAAATTATATTTCATCGAAAATTTCACTCATTTAGGGAGGACACCCTGTATGTGCGCCAAATTAATTTTGTTTTTTCGATATGCCTCTCGAATTTTCTATTTCAGGTGGAGGGATCAGTAAGAAATTTTGTATGAACCTTGAAATAGTTGATTTTCATCTGAATAAAAAATTTAATCATGATGAAATCTGTAGTTTTAGTTTTGTAGTTAACAAAATGATAAAATTTCAAACAGCTTTATTCAGAAAAACACCTATAGTGAGATTTTGTCCATTAACGAACTCAACAGTGGCGTTGGTGATCCAAACTTACCCTGTAAATTTCAAGTTTCCAGGTTTTCCGTTCGAGAGTCGGGAGACCACGGATTTGTCATTAGAGAGTTGCACATTATTTATCCGTTCTCTACTCAATATTCGAAAAATAGAGCGTTCGGGAAATAAGCGCTCAAAAAGCTCTTGTGTTTTAATGATAACTCTCGAAAGAAAAAACATAGAAACTTGAAATTTACTGGGTACATTGGACCTCGATTGCCACGGTTAGGTTCGTTAGTGATCAAAAGCCGACTAGTGGTTCGGTGTATATGACGATTGACGACATTGTAATGTATAATCAGTACAAAAACTAATATTGTCTGAATAATGTCATAATTTTGGCAGAACCACGAAAAATCGAAACAGAAGCAGAAAATCGAAAAACTACTGGATAGCACTCATGTGAAGTCAGGTGTTTCTGAGTACTTCTTCATTCAAATACAAATGTTTATGGGTATACAGGGTGGCCACTTTTTCAATGGAATTGTATTGGTAACTTTTAAACCATAAGAGTTAGAAGGTCGGTCAAATGGAGAAATCAAGAGAAAATAATCAATAGGTAGGATCATCCATCCTGTCAAAAATAACATTGATAATTTCTTTTGTAATATCAATATATTGCGGTTCTTATTAATATGTGAATTATTGGAAGCAAATTGTTAGATGTTCCATATTGATCCGAGAAAATATAAAATTCTCTAGGTTTCCGCCTCGGTTTCCGAATATGTTCGATAAATGAAAGTTTTGACAAAAATCCTGGCTCTTATTGGAGAAAAATATTCGAATACCGAGAATTCAGAAAATATTAATTGAATGATAAGAGATTCACTAAAAAAACTTCTGCTTAATTGGAAATTGATTAAATAGGTAACCGATAAGTTCTAATCCTAATGTAAGGAGACATTTTTCTCAAAGCTGCTTTCAGTTTTGATGAAATGTCTCGAATTAATCTACAGAGTGGCCACTTTTTCAATGGGATTGTATTGGTAACTTTTGAACCATAAGAGTTAGAAGGTCGGTCAAATGGAGAAATAGTTGCATGCATAGAAGCATTATCAAGCAGTTCAAACAAATCGAGATTATCAGGGCCGGTTATTGAGATATCATAAGAAAAGTGAATTCTGTCATTTTGATTTTTTTTCCCATTTTATTTCAAATATAATCAAAAAATGTTACAGGAATTTTTTATTCGATAGTAAATTGTTCTCAATTTGACATAATCAGATTTCGTATCCAACGTTTCGTGCTCTCTGGGCCACCCTCAACCTCATTTTTTTCAATACGGACCTGTATATTTTATGACACTTTTCGAAATAACTTTCAGCGCTGAATTCAACGATATGTCATATAATGTCATTCAAAGTTGATTTTCAGGTGATTTTGACCCTTATCCAAATTTCTTTGGGTCGGATCTGTATTACATTTAGGTACCTTTAGTTTAATTAACAACATGCAATACATTTCGATGAGAAAATCATCTTACTCATCTTGAACTAAATGGAACATATCACAATCAAATCAAGAAACAAGTAATAATTATTTACATATTTCAATTCATAATAATTAAACGAATTATCATTTAATGAAAGAAAAATCGAATGATTATTCGAAAGTAAATTAATATGAATGAAGTAAGTGTTCGAAATGTCCAACATTTCGGAAAATGCACGGTTCCGGAACCCATACTTCTTATACATTTGCAAATTTTTTCTTCTTGAATACCTTCCAATACATTCTCAATCTCGCGAGAAATCCCTATTGTTGGATTTGTCATTTGTTCCGTTGAAACAAATTACAGAATCGAACTTTATTTTGATATCATTACGATATAAGTTTTGCAAGGTTTGGTATTCAAATTTAAAATCATTGTATTCGCGTCTCTTGACTATTCTATTAACAGCAGTTTTTGATAAATTGCATTCACTACAGATCCGACCCAAAGAAAATTGGATAAGGGTCAAAATCATCTGAAAATCAACTTTGAATGACATTGTATGATATATCGTTGAATTCAGCGTTGAAAGTTATTTCGAAGAGTGTCATAAAATATACAGGACCGTATTGAAAAAAATGAGGTTGACGGTGGCCCAGAGAGCACGAAACGTTGGATACGAAATCTGATTACGTCAAATTGAGAACAATTTACTGTCGAATAAAAAATTACTGTAACATTTTTTGATAATATTTGAAATAAAGTGGGAAAAAAAGAAAAATCAAAATGACATAATTTACTTTTCTTATGATATCTCAATAACCGGCCCTGATAATCTCGATTTGTTTGAACTGCTTGATAACGCTTCTATGCATGCAACTTTTTCTCCATTTGACCGACCTTCTAACTCTTATGGTTTAAAAGTTACCAATACAATCCCATTGAAAAAGTGGCCACCCTGTATGCAAGAATGCAATTGACGCATGAATGAATGTAGATTTTCAACATTATTAATCCTTTCATGATATGAAACTAGTAAAAGAATATGAATTGAATTTAACAGAAACTCAAAATGTAACATATTTATGCAATATAGATCTTCGCATACTCTCAGGAACCACTAAAACGTCATCCTTGTAGCGTCGCATCCACCAATAAACTATTTATACATTCATTCAGAAAATTGATGATATTCCGCGAAAGACAAAAAAACAGCATCTCTATAATTTGAATAATATTCTCCGAGAAGTTATACCAAATTAGCTGTTCAAATACACTCTCTTCTCTAAGACTGAGATGAATAATTTGGGGGACATTCTTTCACTTATGTATGTTTTAAATGATTTATGGGTATCAATAATCCACTCTAGATTCTTGTAGTGCCCTCCGAACTATGTTCTTTCTATGAAAAGTTGAAGATAACAGAAATAAGTATTGGGGGCTATCACTCATGGTAGCCAACCACCACTTCTTCCCCTTCAAGACATCTCCTATGAACTACTTTACTGCCTTATTCGCACGATAGTATAAAATATTTTTTAAGCATGTTCCCAAATTGCCAAACTTTTCAACAAACAATTGCCTATCATTTATTTGAATCAGGGATGTTGAGGTTCGTTCATCCTCCCGATCACATTGATCTTTTGTCATTAACCCTTCCTATTCATACAAACCCAAGAGTGCCGTATAATACTGCTAAAGAAACCGAAAACATCCTTTGGAGCCTTGGCTTTCCACTCTTGGGTATTCAGAACATACTTTTCCATATGAGTGGTTCTTAGGACGACCAACCCCGGACATATGCACAACATGCGTTCAGCTGCTTCTACTTCATGCTTCTACTTCAGTTGTATAGAGCCTGCAAATCTCATTTGCTAACTTTCTCATGCAGTACAAAAGATATTTGCATCGACAGTGACCTGTCAGCAGTCCACAATTACCCGAAGCTCTATTCAGGGCAGCTCCAAGAACCTTCTGGTATAGGTCGGTGAAAGTACCACAATTTCTTCGTCTGTGCAAGACCAGGAATATTTATTCAGAGATTTATTCAATAGTTCAACTCTCAATGTTGAACCACTGCCTTAAATTGGTCTGTTCAAAGCCCACAAAATGGCTTAGGGCTATCAGGTATTAACCTTGATACATTTTTGGCAGTTCATCGGGTATTTCTTTTCCTTCAATACCAAAATACCACGATACCCTTAAAGTAGTAATGTTACTTCATTGCCTGCGGCCAGTTGCTTAAAATTATTACTACAACCCATGTCAGCAGAGACTGCTGGATATGTGATTCCGAGGTACTCTTACGTGGCTATGCTCTCCATAGTGATATAAATATTCTCCCTTTGAGGTTACTTTTACTTTACATTCCCAGTGTTTCAGAGATCCCCAGTTTAATTCCATATAACCCAATGTTGCGCACCACTGATTTTGATCCATCGGTAAACCATATACCTAGGTAGAAGACATTGTATCCAGACAATTTACGAAATTTATTGCACTCAAACTTGAGAAGAAGAAGAAACATTCACCAATAATTGTTTCAGAGGGCATTTCGAAATCGAAGATAGATATTGGCATCACATCCGATGGTTTTCCCAAGAGGTTTAATACCTGATATCCACATATGTTCAAACCAGTGTCCAAGTCCAAGCTTCCCGTTGCGAGATATTCTTATTGTTTTCAGTAGGCTACATTTTATCACATGTAGAGATGTAAGGGAGGCAGATCAAGTATAACCTCAAGCGATGCGTAGCTCCCGTAACACCAATACATTAACCGTTACTTCGTTTCATAATTAAAATAATATAATCCAAAATTACTAGTAATGTTGAAAAAAAACAGCAATTTGTGATGAACACTTTTATTACAAAACGATAAATGAGAACATGAAAAACGAACAAGATGAGCGAAATACGTAGAAAAACTAAATAAACTAGAAAAAATCACGAAGGTACAAACAAAAATCAGAAATGCATCAACACTAAAATAATAGATTTTCAATTCCAAACAGATAAAGCTATCAATATTTTTGGTATGAAGCATCTAGCGTCGCGATACATTCAGGATTGAGAACGAACCTAGTCTAGTCGATTGTGAGCTGTCTGAAGCTGCCGTCCAAACCGAAGAGGTCTTCGTAGTTTGTGGGTTTTCCAGGACGTTTTGATTCATCGGCCTTCACGCTTTCTTGGGCCTTGAACCAGGGAGTGTAGTCTTTGAGCTTCTGTATCCATTGCTCTGAAAATTGTTTAACATTAATTTCTCTGTTCTAACAATGTTATTCGATGTATTTCGAACAGAACCATGTGTAACCTCACAAATTGAATTGCAGCTTTTCTTCAACAAGCATATCAATAATTGGAAAATTTGATTGAATTATACAAATTCATAAAACAAAACTTTTTTTCAGGTTTTTTCTTAACAGGAAGTAAAATCAAGATTGCAAAAAAAATTGTGTCATAATATAATAAGTCGAATGAGAATTCTTACCATTGAAGTCGGACATCTTTCCAGCAGTACCACCATACTCTTCTGGTAGGACATCTTGAGGAACGAATTTGTACAAGGATTCAAGGTTCTGGTGTACATGAATTCTGTTTCTAATCTTTTCTTTCAAGAAGGGTTTCACCCAGCTGATGACGGTATCAACCAAAGGAGTTGCATTGACGACATGTACTTCCTTCAATTTAACAGGATATGCTTCCTGTGGATGAAAAGGGTGAAAATCTTGTTGATAAAGAGAGAGTTTATACTCATTACCTGGACGCAGACTAGGAACTTTTTAACAATGGTAGGATTGACTTTAGCGAAATGCTGAGGGGATAAAACACTAGCGTCGAGGACGTAAACATCACCAGCAACACCAACTTCTTCAGCTTCTAGACGGATGTCACCTACCATGAGGGCAATCTTCATGAGGTCACCTAGATTTGGAGTTTCGATGTTCTTGTCCAATCCTCTCATAATGGTAACTCTTCTGCCTTCTGGAGTTAGACCAGGTAGTGGTGGCCCTTGTCTATGGGAAAAATTGGATAAAAAAGGTTCAAAGGTTGAGCAAATCTGATATTTACCCTATTTTACTAAGGGCTTGGAGCTCAGGTAGGTTCATGTCCCTTTTAGTGAAGAACTCAGGGATAGCTGCTCTCATTGTAAAGTACATATCGAGTTTCCTCTTGCACTTTTCCAAGGAAAAATTGCAGCCTCTCAAGAAGGTCATGAGACGGGTGTCATCTGTCAAAATAATTCGTAAAGATATTGCTATTGAAAGATTTCAAAGTATTTACCCCAAGTATCAGGAAGATGAGGTTGCTTCATGAGCCATTCTTTGATATGCTGAAGATCTCTATCTCTAGTGTTGATGTCTTCATTGAGCTCTTTTCTGATGTTGATTTGAAGTTCAGGGCTGGGTTGAACGAGAGTCATATTGATCTAGAATAAGAGAAAGGGAATTTTTTAGATATTTTTCCTGGAAAGTTTCGATATATTTTCATTCCTGCGAGATGATATAAACAAGTTTTGTGATTACAGTGAATTCCTAGAAGATTATTCATCACTCTTACATGACGATTGAGGTGGATTTTTTCCATAAATTGTTTGAACGCTACATGTTAATTTTGAGTGTGAATAACATCATAATCGGAAATATGTAATTTTATTTTTTTTCCGCGCTGTTGGTCAAGATGAAGGACATCACTAGCTTGGAGCAGTAGGTTCATGCTTTCCACTAATTGCACATGAAGGAGTTAGGTAAAATTAGTCAGTCAGTCAGTTTTGGTAGACATATGAGACTATGCATGCTTAATAAATATCAGGTAGAGAATGAAAAAAGTTTAGTTTTTACTGTAAATCCCAAATAATGATTACAGAATGACGTCAATGAGCTGCTATTATATTCCGTAATTATAACAGCTGTATTTCTGGCATAACTACAAAAGGTGACCAAAACAATGTGGTAGCTTTGAGGATTAAACAAATTTTTGGACTCAAATTGCAAAATATCTGTACGCAAAATGCATTTAAGACTTTGGTTTCGTGCCTGCCTGATGGTATGTTACAGCCCTAGCTTCTTCAATTTTTAACTGATTTTATTGAAATTTGGTGAGGGTTTTCAGTTTGGGTTGTAGATAGTTCCATACAATCATTTCAGATGAAGATGGATACTGAAGAATTAATAGCCAAGGATCCTAAGGATGTCGTTGGTTTCATTAACCGTATCGACGGCCTCCCTGGGTTTGTATGAATAGGGCTAAGAACAAAAGATCAATATGGTCGCAGTTCCCGATAAAGTGAAATAAAGTAAATTTATTGATCTAACGATTGTGTGATACAATATAGGATAAGTCAAAATAAACAACAATTAATAACACTCCTTCATTATTTTAAAGAAATTCATCATCTAAAAATTCCTTAACACTATAATATATTTTCTTCAAAAGTAACAACTTCAGGGCTTTCTTGAAAGTATGCACAGAGCCGCAACGACCCCGATTCAGTGAAATAATAATAATAATCTTGATCCAGACTTCATTATAGGTTCTGAAATTTTGAAACACATCTTTTGGAGCTTGATACTAAAAAAAAAGTGGTATCTCACTGGGGATCCCATGTATGCATCAGGCCTAGGACTTTTTTAGTGACGTGGTAATGAGTCATCTTATGAAAATTGTAATTCTCTCAACTCACATGAATTGTAATCTCTTTTAATGAGATTACTCTTGATATTCTCAATTATTTTATTTTTTCAAGGCTATATAGTACATATATGTTCTTAGTTTTCATTTAGGTCGAATAATAATAACGAGTCAATCACATTCAATTGAAGGAATCATGTTCTTTCATCTTCATCAAGAGTAGCTGTTAATTCCAATATCATGTATTTGAATTGCATAGTAGAATGTTATAATCATCATTATTAAACAGATATTTTCATTTAATGTAGTATTTCCTCCAAAGAAAACGATTTCTCCTCATCATAATATAAGAAGTAACCATATTGACATTCGAACGAACATTTACACAATCCACTTCGAACCCACTCCGGATCGAAATTTCATCCCAACAAATTATTAAAAAAATATTGCTCCAACAATAATTACGTAACTGTCCATCAGCGCGTGTGTGGTAACACCACAAGAGCAATCGCAGAGCTATTCTCGCTTGAATTCCGTCCGAACAAGAAGAAATTTCTCTCTGCCAAACTTCCTTCTTTATATCTGGGTCAAAACTGAATACATGAGTCATGGTAATGGTCAGACCAGAATTCCATCATTCTTGATCAATTTTGGCATCGGATGATAATGATTCCTGCTGTTATCCAATTCAATCATACTTTCTAATAATTGCTAACTGTTATTCATTTCAAATTGGTTTCTTTTGACGAATGAAAAGCACGTCTCGAATGTGGAATGTTATATACGACCGCAGTCTTTTTTGGTTATCCTTTCATCGGGCTTTTTGCCCAGAATCAATTTTTATCGATCCTGCTGATATTCCGTTATCGCGCCATTTCTGAATCATAAATATTGGAATAGGTTGAACTGAAGCGATTATACTCTGTGAAATATTTATGGTCCCTTCGGTCTTTCGAACATGGCCTAGTTTTGAACTCATCTAATATGGGTCAGATTGAATAATTCCAGATTTGAAATATCGTTTTTCCAATAACATCGGAAATGTGTCCAATTTGGAATACTTTCAAGTGAGCAATTTTCTAAAAAATGCAAAAGAAATGTTTCATACAAAAAAAAAATTAAGACTCGCCTACTTGAAGCATTCTTCACTCAATTTTTAAATATATCAAAAGTATAATAATTGTTGTTATCCTGTATATTGACTTCAAATGATGATTCTGGTAATACTTAATCAATAAAACTTGTATAATGTTACTGTTATTGACTTTAAATTCAAAAGATTATTCCCAACATATTTTTCAGGTTCAATAGCTTATTAACCTTCAGATTTAGTTAAAACCTAAAAATTTCAGAGCTTTCCAAATTTTCAAATTGCCGGGAAAATTATTCGAAAATATTGCACAAATGGATTCTACCGACTATTTGTCTTAATTTATACCGATCACAAAACCTCAATTTTCACTTTTCAGCAGTTCTTTTGAGTTACCGGCAAAACTTGACAGCTATTTTCATGACAGATTACAATATCTTTGAAAACAAGTAATTATGGTCTCGTGAAATAGTCTTGTCAAATACCATTCGGACAATTAATTTTTCCTGTAAAAAAATAAAAAACACAATGCAAAACAATATTTTTTTAACGAAAAACATTCGTGCAGGTGCAAAAATCCTAGTCTTCGACTCGGATTTTTGTTGCCACCAGCACTCATGATTTTTGTTAAAATATTACTTAGAAACGTTTTCTTTCGATTTTTTTTTTGGGAAAATTAGATGCCCTCCTGATATTTGTTAAGAAAAAATTGCCTATAGAATGTTTTTGTTTCATGTTCAAAGTAATGAAGGAGTTATTTTATGAGAACTTTTAATTTCACATCATCTTACAATTTTTTCTTATAGCTTGAAAACAGTTGCACTTATCAAATTGCGGTTTTCACCAGATTTATTCTCTCAAACATTGAGCTCAAAAAAGTACCATCCTTTTTTTCTATCTTAAAAGGATTTTCAGATCTCCTGACTACACAACAAATTTGGGACAACCGATACGAAACGATCTACTATGAATACTATCGAAAAAAATTTAGTAGATATCTTCCACTTTTTCATTGATAGAACATAAATATAAAATGCGATTTCTTAAATTCTTCAGCAATTTCAAGAACAAAATAAATTTAATTTTTTATCATTTTTTGGAGCGCGTAACTGTTCCATAGAAGGCCTCATAGCTTTTGTTTAAATGAAAGATTGCCGAGGATTCACCCCCTTAAAACGTTGGTACTTTTGGTAGCACCCTGTAGAACAGCGATTAAATGGAAGCATAGATAATACTAGTACTGAACTGATGTGGCAAGGATTATGTTTCATTCAATTTTTTCCAATAATAAATATTAATATAAAAATTTTGTAACTCCTTACTGTCCTTGTCACAAATAGAAATTTTGAATTGTGAAGAATAATACAAAAAAATTGGATAGGTATAGAAATGTAATTACATAGAATATTCCTCAACTTAAATATTGAATTCTCCAAAAATTGGAACGATTTAAATTTAAGATTTTATTAAGAGCCGATTTCTTTGTATCTGAACGTTTAAATTTGTTGTGAGATACAGGAAGTAATTAATTTCAAATACGCAAGTTGTGCACTCTCGAATAAACCGATGATTTGAAACACTCTATCGATTTTTCGTGTACGCCTATGACCGCTCAACATTTGGGAAACGCCAAACAACTTCCTGCGTACCGGAAATCAGCCATTTATGTTGAAACAATAACCGTCTGACCAACAAACTGTAACGGTGTTAATATTAATTTTTTTTATTGCCAATGAACTTTCTCTTAATGTTAGAAGTTTTGTTTCTTCAGGTCATCTCGGTCTGAAAATTAGATAAATTCCATAAAATGTTGGCGATTTCTGTAACAACGAAAGTGTATTTGGGTCAATGAAAGTATTATTGGCCAAGCAAAACATATTAACGCAACTTAAGACGTCGGTGTCGACTTAAGATAATAATAAGATGGATGATCATTTTGAAATCTCAAAGGTTTATAACTCTTTGTTGTTCTTTAGTAACCTTGGAAATTGTTAATTGACCAGAATTATATTATTTTATTACTGTAGATTTTCCAGAATCATAAATTATAATATACAACTAAATCATTCTTGATAAGAGTTATTAAAAATTAGAAACACAAAAAATATTACGTTCGAATATTGAAAAAAAACCTCAGAGATTTACAGTTCTTTTTTTTTCTTCTTTTGTTAATTGGAAATTTCAAATGACTATACGATTATGTTATTATCGTTCATAAATTATGAAATATGTGAAGTTGTATAATAATAATAATGTTTATTTACATGCATGGAAACAACAGATTGAAAACTCTCTTCTGTTTTTCCCTGGCCATGAAATTTTGACAAACTAAGTAATATGATTTTATTTCCATTGGTTATTCAAAAATCATATAATTCAGATTTTTATGTGGGGGGAATAGGTTGGGTAGGCAATCAATTCCCCATATTTTTCAATTTTGTCCGTTTTCGAAAATTATTGATTTTGAATCTGAAATCAAACAACCTAAATATCTTCTTCCACAGAAAAATATTCAAAAAAGGGATATGAAATCAGCTAAAAAGAACTAGGATTTCCTCTTATTCGCTCATTGAAGTCTCCAATAAAAATTTAGACTTTCGAGCCTTGTAAGTGCTATCGATACATTAGAGAAATTTGAGGAAAGTTCTGACTTGGCGGCTGAAACTTTTGAGCGTTCGTCCTTAATACGCCAATTACTTCCTTGGAGACCACAAAACCTAAATTTCAACCTAGTCCGATCTGTTTTTTACGTATTCTTCACCGTAATTATGTTTTCCTTTCAAGCACTATCCTGTTTACTGCCGGGTGAACAGAATTAAATTTGACCACGGGTTCATCATCACAGATTCAAACCTCAGTGCTTAAATTCACTCCCGGCTCCATCTCATATAGCGCTCTATTCGTAGAAAGAGTGCTCATAAACTTCATTTGTGATTTGACATTCTCGGAAGTTCATATAAGAAAATATTCCATAGACATTAATCATTGTCCTCAAAATTTAAAATTTCATAATTTAAAGATTAAAAAATATTGGAGCTTCTTTGTCATTATTTTGAATCCATGTAAATATTCAAATAGAAATACAGAAAGAAATGTTTAAAATGACAATAAATTCCTATTCAAGGCTCCATGTTACCAGCTTCCTTAGATTAAGAGAAATCGAAAATTATATTCAGACATTTCCGGAAAAAATATGATTATGGTAGATACCTTCAGATTTTTCAAACCATGATCACATTGTGCTATCCATAATATGAACAATTGAAAGTAATACGGTCTAACACCTACAGTTAATTTCACTTGCCACTTGTTCCAGTGATAAAAGATTTTTCTTTCAACTTATACTTCAGGCGAAAACCTTAGGATTTTTTTAAACATCTCCTGAATAGAAAGTAACAAATTCAAACGTGAAAAATTACATTTTAATTATGACCAGATCGTAAGTACTAATATTTTTATTCTGTTCGAAAGATTGAATGTAACATTTCTGTAGGAACTTATATAACGTGAGTATTTCGAAATAAGCGATTAATTTGAAATGATAGAAAGGATTGTACTATAATTAAATAAGTTCCGTATATGATTTTCTAGAAAATATGAAACTACTTTTACATTCATACTCACTGATAGAAGTTCGAATTGAAAGATAATCCACACAAAAAATCACACAAGTAATCACTGTTAAACTCGCGCACTTCAGATGATCCTTTCGGTACTGTAAGTTGGTACCGCCTGACATGGGAAAGTTCCTGTACGTGTTTTATAAGAACCACTCTTCGGCGAAAACTTCAACATCCGACCAATGCAACTCTAAGACGGATTTTTGCCAGCCAATCCTGGGCCAGGATTTCCATCACGTGTTGCTTTTTTACTTTCTTTAAACCTTTTGAATGCTTCGGCGATTTTTCTACGCGAACCAACTAGATTTTATGTTTTATTTATGTGGTTCCGTTTGTAAAATTCGAATTTGGTAATTTGGTATCTTGTTAGTTACCAGGGTATATCGAATTATATCATTAGTTGTTGCATTAATTCAACAAAAAAATGTTTCGTTTATATTCTGATCATCGCACAGGCCCTGCATTATTTTCCATAAATCTTATTCTAAAAATGTAGTTTCATTCCGTTACAAATAATGTAATTGAACAGAAAGAAATAAATTGTTCAATTAATGCCTTTTTTAATACTTATATCAGAAATAAGTGATTTCTGGTTAGATGCCAGTGTCAAAAAGAGAGTTTTACAACAGAATTCCAAAAAAATATCACGGCTCTCATGCTAAATCAGAAAAAATGCAAATAATTAAACTTTGGTTCGAAACAATTGGTTCCAATCAATTTGTGTCAAAAATATGAGCGTGATAACTGCAACTCCTGAAATCTTAAAGGGGAAGGAAGGTTGAGTGACCCTTTGTTTCAAAAATAATTCGATGACTCTTTCAGAAATGCCGTACATTTGACCATTTTTATCAGTACTTTCGAAAAATAAAAAAAAGTATAGTAACCGATGGGTCAAGATCATTTCCAAGAGAATATATTTGTAGAAGAATACCGATTGAATGACCACCACGCTTCCCAGACTTGACACCTTCAATTTTTTTCCGCTGGTGACCATCAAAATCGGTTGTGTATAAAACACAACTCCGAGATGTAGAAGAATTTGAAAGTAAGGATATTCATAGTACGATAAGTTTTTCAAAACGTAAGTTTGAAAATAGGTTATATGTTTGTCTGCAAAGTAATGAAAAACATTTCGAAAATCTCTTATAGTGAAATTTTTTTATTATTTCTATGGTTCATTGCAATTCTTGCAACTTTTTTTTTATTGTAGCAACAAAAAACATTTATTTTGTGACTCTTTTGAAGAGGCAATCGAATTATCTTTAGAATGAGATGTCACTTCACTCCTCTTCATATTTAAGATTTTAGTGGTTGCTGTTATCATCCTCATAGGGTTGATTGTAACCAACCGTATAAAATGTCACCCTACGAAAAAAGTTTAACTCTTCTGCATTTTTTGTGATTCTGTAGGAAGCCAATATATTAAATTTGGTATCTTTGCAAATTGACACACTGTACAGGGTCATTCACAGCAATAGCGTATTAAGAGTCTATGGAAAACTAATCATAATTTTGTGGTGAGAATTTGCATGTTGGGATTTGAGACAATGATCTTTCTCCTTTTAATATTTTCAGATCTCAATGATTTCAGATCAAACCGAAACGAGCTACTACTTTTTATTTCAAATGGCATACCCAGTATATGAATCATATTTGCATTATTGCATCAATAGATTGATTTTTTTATTTCAATTTCAGCAGTATACTATACCTAACTTCTGATGGTCCTGCTTTGGTCCTTACCGCAAACAGTCTTATAATACTTCTTATTTGCAGAATCGAAAATTTGAAAAAAAAAATTTCCTGAAGAAATATTAAAAAAATGTGAGGGCTCGTCACCACCTTTTTCTTATAAGAATCCTATTATCTCATGTAACATTGAGTTTTTACCTAAGGTAGGGCATTTTGCTGAAGTTGTCATCAAAACAGCTATCTAATGATGCGATAAAATTTACTGGGGTGCCATTTGAAATAAGGAAGTATTAGTCTGTTTCCGGTATAAACGGTAGTGGAAGAGATCTGAAAATAGGGAGAAAGATCATTGTCTCAAACCCCAACATGCAAATTTTCAGCACAAAATTATGGATTAGTTTTCCGTGAACGTCTAATGAGCCATATCGGTGAACTACCCTGTATAACAAAAATTTTAAGCTGTGAAAAATTTCGTGTCAACTGCGTTTACAAAATATTTCAATTTCCATTCAATCATCGAAAATTGTTTACAAAACTTGTACAATCCAGCCTAATCAAGCTTATATGTAAACCACAATCCTAAATCGAAAACTAAAAGATGAAATTCTCCCTGAAATATTATATTCTTCTGCTCTAAATCCAATCAAAAGAAGGAAATCAACATTTGTTCTAACAACCCAATATTTCAATTACAACACATAGGTACTTGAATGAGGTTGAAATTTCAAGGTTGAATTGGCCAGCACGAAGTCCTCACTTGAATCCCATCGAACATCTATGTGACCAACTGGGAAAGCGAGTCACAACTGTGGTTCCATCGCCCAATAATTTACAAGAGCTCCTTGAAGCCCTGCGTCATGAATGGGAGAAGTTTTTGATTTTTTCCATAGAAGCTGATTATTTGTATACAAATCGAATATAAAATTTCATTTTTCTTTGGGTAAAAACTAAGAAAGGTATTTGAACAGTTATGATTAACAGACCCGTTTTTTCTTCTCGCCAGTGTATTTTTCAAAAATATCAAATTATGTTTTTTTGTACATGAAAAAGATATGTGACAGCTCATAATTAACGCAAAGCTGCAGTTTTGGACTACCTACTTGGAATAGTTATTTATAATACAAATGCAGAAGGCATTGATATTCTTCCACGAGTTCAAAATTCAAAAACGAGCCACGAAGTGGCGAGTTTTTGAATGAACGAGTGGTAGAATTAGACTTCTGTACGAGTATTATACATTATTTTCTCGAATTCAGTGCATTTTTATTGAAATTAATGAAATATTTCTATAAATATCATTCAGTGATTTTTGCATTGAAAAATGTTGGTTGGCAGAACTGATTGGCAAATTGATGAATTGACAGATAAAGCCGTGGCGGAAAGTTCGGAGTACCAACATATAATAATCAAATATAACCATGAGAACTGTGCGTTTCTAATATATTCTCGCACAATTTTGTTCTACAAGATGTGGAAGAATGAACGGAATAACCACAGAATTAGAGAATAGTTATTTATAATACAAGTGCAGAAGGCATTGATATTCTTCCACGAGTTCAAAATTCAAAAACGAGCCACGAAGTGGCGAGTTTTGGAATGAACGAGTGGTAGAATGAGCCTTCTGTACGAGTATTATACATTATTTTCTCTAATTCATTGCATTTTCATTGAAATTAATGAAACATTTCCATAAATATTATTTAGTGATTTTTGCATTGAAAAATGTTGGTTGGCAGAACTGATTTCTTTAAGGCAAATTGATGAATTGACAGATAAAGCCGTGGCGGAAAGTTCGGAGTTCCAACATAGAATAATAAAATATAACCATGAAAACTGTGCGTTTCTGATATATTCTCGCACGATTTTGTTCTACAAGATGTGGAAGAATGAACGGAATAACCACAGAATTAGAGAAATTAATTATCGAATTGAATATTATATTCAAAAAATTCCTGCTGGGCAGCTTTGCCTTCCTGGGTATGGATTTTTCAGGTACTTTTACAAAATAAACTCCTCTCATCATTTTTTTAAAAACCAATTTTAAAATAATGGGCACAATGTTCTGGGGAAGAAACAGAATTTTAAATGATTGACGTGTTTTTGTAATATTTGAGTTATTTTTTTCAGTTGGACAGTTAATCATACATATTGCATACACAGACATATCTATAAAATCTCGAATTTATTCTTCAATTAAGAGAAAAGAAATCCTCGAAAAACTTACATAAACCTACCTGAAAGCAGAGTCACGGAACGGTGCTCAATTGTTATGAGTTATTATTGAATAAAATTAATAATTTCGTATCAAGTATCATGTTCTAATTCATGATTTCTCTTAGAGTAAGCACGATATACTGTCATTTGTTCCTTATTGAGAAACTTCTAACTGTATACGCAGAAGAAAAATTGCAAAACAAGCGAAAATTATATTTCGTGTCGACAAAATTTTGGGGTTACATACATGAAATTCTATAATTAGTGAGAATCGTTTTGAACCTTCACTTTGAAAACGTCTAGGTAATTGTATAACAATTTTTCAAAAGGATATTTGCTGAAAGTTCTGGAGTTCTGGAATTCTGAAAATTCCTTCGACTTTTTTTAAGGTTTTTTTTCGATGAATTCTAATTTTCATGAAAGTACGTAATAAATCATATAAATATATATAAAATGGACAGTGTTTGTTTAATGTTATATTTGAGTGCCTCGAAAACTACTAGATTCAGTATAGTCATAAAATAGTTTTGAAGCAAGCGAGGAAACGCTAAAGCATATAAAAAAATATTCTTATATGTTTTGGCGTTTCCTCGCTTACTTCTCACTTGAAAGGTTCTATTTACCGTTTTCCGATATTATTTGATATTTCTATCGAAACCCAACTCTTGAAATAAAGACACTCTATGATAAAATTTGTGTATTGTGTATTTCTCTTTATTGATTCTTAGAAATTTCTTGAATTAACTTGAACCTCAATGAGAATTCTTTGAAAAAAGCAATAAAATTTCAACAAATCATTCCATTCTTCGAAGGATAATTATGGGATTCAAAGAGTTATTAGATCAGAAATTATTGATATTAACTATTTAAGTGATGAACCTATACACCCGTATTAGTTCTGACAAAACCAAAATTCAAGAAAAAAAATTATTTTCAATCTCAATAACACGATTTTTTCGTAATTTTGTATGATATTCTCATTAATCTTTCAAATATTTATCAATTTCAGTTTAATCGGATAGATAGCTACTTTATCACCTATTGAAAAAAATGTCATATGAATATAACTGACGAAATTATTCGGACTTTAAACCTATTATGAAAATTTCAAGCAAGGGCGTACCCAGAGGGGGTCAGGGGGTCAGATGTCTTCCCTCTGGAAGCAAAAAATTAATCGTTATTAAATTTTGTTGCCGGAATTCATTGAAATTTTGAGAAATAACTATTTTGATCATTTTGATCCTGAGTACGACGTTGATTTCAAGTTACATATGACACCACCATCAGTGCCTTTTTTCTCGTTAGTACCAAGCTTCAACACTAAAAATTTCGGAAAATTGAGTCTGTATAGAGCTGGGTGCTGCAGGAAAAAAATTTGGCTCTAATAAAGAAGTGATTGCCGAGGTTGTAGCATGTTTCGAAAACAAAGACAAATCTTTCTACATAAAAGGTATCGAAAAGTAAGAGGAGCATTAGAGTATGTTGACATTGGTAATCATCATAAGATGGTCGAATATTTGAATCAAAAAAAATATATCAGCTAAAAATGTTCTGGCAGAACAGACCAGGAACCTGAATGTTGAAATGTGGTTACCTTTTAATTTCAAATTTCAGTATTGTTTTTTATATACTACCATGCCTTATGGATCTTGAATAAGGAGAGCTGATCAGAAGACTCTGGTCACCGATGGTTCCCAAGTTATATAGGTTGTTCAAAGTAGACAGAGCGATAAAAACTACAAAAAAATGTAATATTATCATAACTTTTGAATCAGTATTTTCGCTACATAGTATCTAACTGAAAATGTTATTCTTCATTAATTGTTAAAATTTTTCATTTATTTTAGGGATATTTGTTCAAGCTGTTCCGAACGTAAGCAAAATCTACCGTAAATGGACGAACGTCCACCCCCTGAATGAGACTGGTAGGGGATGATCAAGTCTGTTCAAAACCGAGTTGTATGAAGCAAATTAGCCAATTGCACTTAATACACCAAACTTACAATTTATGTTCTCCGTTTGCTAGTATTGATCTAACATTATCCTGTTCATATTTATGGCATTTCTGCTTACATTCGGTCCAGCTATTTTATTGTATATTTATATATTTGTTAATGCAATATAAATTCAGTGCAACGTCCAGTGTTCATTTCAACTATTTAAGATATTTTCTAATGCCCAAACCATACAGTCCACTTAATTATTTTGGGAACAAACCAGCGTTAACAATATTAAATTAATCATTTATATTTATGAGTTACTTCCTATAATTCGGAAACCAGCGTTGATCAAAGTCTCTTGATCAGTTTTTCTCATTAAGGGCGTGAAGGTCTACAAATATTTTTTTCCAAATAAACCGCTAACCATTTTTCATACATTCAGGTGTCTGATCCTTTATTCATGAGGCAATATACGGTGTCTTTGGTGGATGCTGACAGCCAGAACTTTCGAATACCTATACTAACGTAGAAGATAAGAAGTCAGTTCTTTTGGTAAATGTATCAGAGAAAAAAAATCGATAATGAACGCGTTTTCGGATACGGGATTGTCCTGAAAAAATGCTTTTCTAACCTATAGACGAGGCCGTTGTAGTATACAATCGGTCGGAAAAGCATATTTTGCGGATTTCTATGTATCACTGAAAAATATCTGGGTTTATGTAATCCTGAAAAATATACCAGTCATTGTCTGCATTGGAAATTAGCAACTTTTCCAGAAAAATTATGACTACACTGAAATGTCATCGAGATTCGAAGATTGAGAGTACCTATTGTTGAAGGATAGGTAGAGGACATTATAAATTGAACCAATAAATGTTAAGTATCGCTTCGTGCGATAGTCCTCCGGTTTTCAATCCATAAAACCTCAAATACCCGTCAGAAAATATTTCACATAGCTAATGGAAAATCTCAAAAAAAATAGAATGATGATTCTTCTAGAGAATTTTCAAAGCAATGAATCGTTTTTGAGAAGTTTTTTCGGTTCAACCTGGAAAAACCAGTTTTTTTCTACTACAAGGATCAACAAACAATAATTCAATTACCTATTCAGTGCTCAGTACAAATTAAATATTGAAACTTACATATTTTCCGTCATAAACCATAATTGAGAAGTAAATATTCGTTTTTAGAGCTCAATAACAATATGAAACTTCTCCCATTTCGAAAATTAATCACTGCTAATTATAGGAAAATATAAATACTTTGGATATTGTCCAAATATCAATATATACTCTAATTGATATTAACATACTTAGTGTTCAAATGAATTCATTTTATTTTGAATTAATGCTTCTCATGCTGAGGATTATATAGAACTTATTGAATCTCAATTAAGAATCATGAAAATAATTTCCGATTTGACCATAATTATCACCATAAAACTATTCTTTTTCAATTATGAAAATACATAAAGGTGTAATTGAAATGAGTTATTCAGAATTGAATGCGGTCATTCATGAAAGGATATTCAATAATTTGTGATTTTTCCGATATGGGATCGAAGATGACGGTCCTCACAGTAGTAAGCGAAATGTCAGTTGAAATTGAATTGCATTGATTTTTTAAATTCTGCCGAATTCGTTATGAGATTTTCGTTCATTTGTTTATTATGCAGGGTGGTCCAGATTTTAGTGCAAAACTTTGGCATCGGATAAAACAAATCTTTCTATGAAAGAAAATTCCTCTAAACATGTATCCTAACAAGCTTGGTTTTCGAAATACAGGGTGTTAAAGTTTGAAAAAAAATCAGTTTTTACTTATGACCAGTATTTTTACATTCTTTTTTTTTAATTTTTAGGTATTGAAGTTTCGATATTTACTTGATTAATGATTTTATTGATCTTTATAATATGTAGTACATCAAATTTAATGACATATTATAAGTAAAGAAGTACCGGGTTTTTCACCATAATTTGACCCCCCCTTTAACTTTGTTACTAGAAGAGGTACAAGAAAATGTTTTCTACAAAAGTTTCACGAAATCGACTAGTGTTTTTTAAAATGATTTCACAAAACGAAATATATACAGAGCGGGCAACATATTGATAGCAACTTATTTTTTTCAAATGGAACACTCTGTATATTTCTCTATATTTGACTAGCTCTTTTTCCCTTGATTTTGAATATATAACATATATTTGGCCTATCTCTCTTATTCTGAGTACCACAGAGTCTCAAATTTTAAGAACCACCTGGCAAGCTAAGTAATCTCCATTGGAAGGCTGCGATATTCAGAATGCCCTTTTTTGAGTTATCTCGTTGGCAATGATATATAACATCCGTTTGTCATTGAATAAAACTATTCATCGAATATGCAATACACAGAAGCGGCGAAATGTGAAATATTTTCGCTATATGTGGAGAACAATAAAAATAAGAAAGCTACAAGGAGAGAATATATGGAGTTGCATTCAAATGATCCAATTTCAATTCATAGTGAAAAACGTATGTCATATCGTTGCCAACGAGATAACTCAAAAAAGGGCATTTTGAGTTATCGCAGCTTTCCACATTGATTATCTACTTTTGCAAGGTGGTTCTTAAAATTTGAAACTCTGTGGTACTCAGAATAAGAGAGATAGGCCAAACATATGTTACATATTCAAAATCAGGGGAAAAAGAGCTAGTCAAATATAAAAAAATATACAGGTTGTTCCATTTGAAAAAATTAAGTTGCTATCAATATGTTGCCCACTCTGTATATATTTCGTTTTGTGAAATCGTTTTAAAAAACACTAGTCGATTTCGTGAAACTTTTGTACAAAACATTTTTTTGTACCTATTCTAGTAACAAAGTTAAATGGTGGGTCAAATTATGGTGAAAACCCCGGTACATAGTTCCAGTATTTTAGTCTTACATTGGTTCTGTATTTTGCACAATTAATGGCGAAACTTTTATTTTCAACAGTTGCGAAATATTTTACTTTTCGTAACCAATTTTGGGAAACGTAAAACGTTTCAAAACGTCAACGAGTTTTGAAAAGTGTCACTTTATATGTCAAAATTAGAAAAATCAGTTTTTTTTTATATTTTTCAGAATAAAGAAAGTTATTCCGTAAAAATGTGAGACAACGAAATATTTATAAAGCAGTTATAGTGAGGATGGCTTCTTCTCTTCTGAATATTCCTCGGCAAGATGTTTTGGAGGATAAACGTAGCATAGTTCTTAAAGCTCTTTTTTGAACTATGAATATCCTGTTTCCCCACACAATGATTCCATAACTTATTATTAACTGAAAATTAGAATAATATACGGTTTTAAGTGATTCCAAGTCAGCATGCTGCACCAATATTCAAATAGTATAAAGGACAGAATTTTGTTTTATCTGGAGTGTATCCAGTATGTATTACAGTTCAGATGTTCGTCTACTCTAATTCCCAAAAACTTGGTACTATGACTGAGATTAATATTTTGCTCCATAAGATCAATATGTTCAGGGGTCTCAATCTTGCTGTGTGATGAGGTGCGGAACAACACACATTCTTATTCAACCTGCAAATTTGATCTGAACTTATCCTAATTCTCACTCTGTATTTTTGAGGAAGTAATAGAACTATTGAAAGTAGACAATCATATTGTTCTACACTGAAAATATCATCAATATTGATCAAGCCATACCAAAGTTATGAATAAAAGAAAAATCGGTCGAATCGGACAAATCACCCTGTAGACTCTCAATAAAGGCCCCCAACCATAAACCAAACATTGTTTCGAAAGTGCCTTGACTAGTGTAAACTTCTCCTAAAATCTGACGGTCTCCTCTGGAATCACCCTGTATAGACCAGAAAAAGCAAGATTCCAGCGATGCTTCCCTGAGGTACACCACAACTCAATATCTCATCGCAAGAAACAAAGACAGCACCATCGATCTCAATAGATACCCTTTGGACTAGACCCTCTAAATAGCTCTTCATCAAATCTAGCTGTCTATTTCTGATTCCAAGTTTGTTAAGTTTGTCCAACAATATTTCGTGGTTGACGCAGTCAAAAGCTCTAGAGAAGTCAAGAAAGAGCCCTGCAGGAACCTCGCCATCTTCCAAAGCATGAAGAATTGTTCTTGACGGTATATGACTCGTATATTTCAAACAGCAGGTTAGTGGGTAAAAGACCTTTCATAAGGTGGTTCAACTATAAAGATCCCCCTCCTTTAAAAGAAAAAAAATACGTAGTCGATTATATTTTCTAACAAAAAGACTTTGTTGTCATATCTCAAAAATGTCCCCCTCCACTAAGCGAGAGCTACAAATATATAATAAATGTCGGTTATGAAAAATTCACCATCATCTTGAGTACATCAGTCCTTCAAGGTCAATGAGACCTGCAATTACATGAATTATTTAATGAAGACCTACAAAGGGGAACTTCGCAGATAGCGGTGGGGTGGAATAGAGGACAAAGTTATAAATGTCGGACAAAAATTGAAATCCGATAAATTGTATACTGATGTTCCCATTGGTCCACGATTGGTAGTCATTTAATTCCTGCATTATTATAGTTTGAATATTTCATTCTTTTGGGGGTTGGGGGATGTTGTAATTAATCTATAGGATTCAGTGTATTGAAGAAGCGGTAACATTGTGTGCGGTGGCTTGTACAGCGGTTTCAGGGTTTCTAATGTGAATTTTGAAGTGATCTCTATTGAAGGTATTCGACAATTTGAAAATTCAAATCGATTTTTATTGATTTGTTATTCTTAATTCCACATAAAAAAAAAACAAAAAAAAACTATAAGACTATAACTATTAAGATATAAAAATAAGATATAATCGACAATTTTAAAATTTGAAACGATTTTTATGCGTTTCCTACAAAAATTTTGTTTCAATTCGCAAATTTTGAGTTGAAAATAGTCGTATTAGTTATTAGACTCATTTCAAAAACAGGTTTGAATATGTCCTGCTATGAACGTTTTCCATAACACACTTATGCTTATGCTATATGCTTATGCATATAATGCTAAATAGACAACCCTTTTCAATTTTCTACACTTGATCTACATGATTTTACGCTTTCCTCATAAGAGAAAATGAAGAACTAATATTTTCTATTTATCTGTAAGTGCAACTCAAATTTTAAATGAAAGAATTCACATTAAAAATTTTGAATCTGTACAAATTCATTCATTTTCGGAAGAATATTTTTCGGATTTCTAAAATAAATATTATGTGATATTCTCATCAAAAATTATGATCTTCGGGATTTTATAAATTGATATTAATCTATCAAGTTCATTGTGGAATAATTTGTGAACACGAATTATGTGATTATTTTGTGATTTTTTTTAATCTATTCTTAAATATCCTGAAAAATAATTCTCTAGAAGATATATCATTATATCGAATTAGGAAAATTTGCTTTCAGAAAGATGGAACTTCTATGTATAATTTCAGAGAAACAATTTTATAGAAAATACATTTTTGAAATGTCATCGCTACAAATAGACCAATCCTCCGAAATCGTCCACATTTCTCTCAGATAATATCCCATATGACAACTCGTGGAGAAGGTGATGACTTCTAAAATCTTCATATTTTGGTATTTTTTTCCTGAAATGTAGTAACTGCCACATATTGTTATTATCATATTATTATTATATTCACCGCAAATAAACTTCTTCCGATATAAAACACGCCAACGAGTGATTCAACCATCAAAACATTTGCTTTCAAATCTACAGAAGGTAGAGGAAGCATTGCTATTAAATATTGGCTGAGATCGACTCGTTAAAATTGCATAAAATGCTCCAACCGAAAAAACACAGGATACTGGTCTCCTAATCAATCTCAACGTTTGGACTATGAGTCACCAGTGATCAAATATTATAATACCTATGAACTATTTTGGAAGGTTACCGGGCATTGCCAGAGAGGGGGTTAGTGGTTTAACAACCTCTCCCCCCTCCCCCTAAATGCTTTGGAATGCTTGGACAAATGCGATAAAAATCTGCAACCGAATATTTACATATTGCTGCAAATATTGGCTATTACACCTACTTGTTACCTCTGAAAGGATTTTCTCAAGTCGAAGTCTATATAAAACTCACTTAAGAAATACTTGCGCATCCAGAGATTGAGTTTCATATTTTTGTTATGCCATATTCATGTTTCAACATGAAGGTCCGGTAGAAATTACAATAAGATGTAGGGATAATTGAAATACTCATTTATTTCTGAGAAAAGAATTTGTTATTATCCCCCTGTATACGCCCTTGACTTGAAACCCCCAAAGATGAAACCTGGCTACGCCCGTGGAAATATCAAATGAAACGTCTATACATATAGATTTTAGAATGTCATCTCCATGCTCAATCAATCTTACTATTTTTCCAGGTGCTAATAAATGAAATAAAGGAACAGCTTATAATACGTCGTTTCTTTCAGATGTTGAACATGCACTTCAAGCCCCAAGGGCTTGTGGCAGATTTAATGCCAAACATCAGACTAATGCAGTTCTTCGGCCATTTTATCCTCAATTACCATGACGACAATTCTGGAGCATTACACACTCTACGACTTGGATACTGTTGCATTAATCTTTTCTTCGTTTTACTGCAATTTGGGTGAGTCATATCGTGAAAATTCAGTATTCTAGTGGTGAAATAATTTTTTCCTACAACTACTACTATGGAGCGTATTCTGCATAGATACTAAATTTCCACGCGGCACTTTGCCCACAACTCGCTTGGTAGACCAATGAAATTAGGGAAAATTGAACAGACGAAGGCCATTTTGAATTGAATTAGGTACATTACTTGAATCATTCAAATTTGTGTAGTTGTAGAAAAAGTATAGTTGCAACATGTAGAGAAAGTCCTTTCCTCACTCGTGTGGATGCGGCACTCGCTTTTCAGGGTCGTACCACAAACTTCCACACTCGTGAGAAAAGTTGGACTTTCCCCACTTGTTGGACAATATACTAAAGCCGATGAAATTGCTGACGGAGGCTGGGATTGGAGTTATTTCCTAACATAACCTCAATACGCGAAACAATTAGTCTGTACTTAATCAAAAACAACAACCAAATGCTTGGTTTCGTTATCAGACAATGCAGAGACTTAAAAAATGTAGACGCATTATTAGCTATCTCGCGGGAAGGCCAGCAAATGTCAAAGTCGGGGATACTCTATCATCTGAGTACACTTTAAAATTAGGAGTACCGCAGGGATCCGTCCTTGGACCTCTGTTGTTCCTTATTTTTATCAATGACCTTCCTGCAAGTTTGAAAGATGAATTGTTCAGTTTTTGTTCCCAAAACGAGTTACCATCATTCTCGAAGATGTGTTTAATTATTTTGTTTGCTGACGACACATCGTTTGCTGTTAGGGCTTCTTCTTTCGAAGAGCTCCAAATGTTGTGCGAGTTTCTACTTGATTGTTTTGTAAAATGGTGCCGTACAAATAATCTTGTAATTAATATCGGGAAGACTGAATGTATTCATTTTTCATTGGGTAAATATAGTAAGAAACTCGTTCTTCACCATCTAGATACTGTAACCACATCTAAAGAATGTGTTAAATTTCTTGGAATTTTTCTGGATGAAGGTTTAAGATGGTTCAGTCACATTGATTTGGTCTGCGGTAAATTGAAGAGTTCATTTTTCGCTATAAGTAGAGTAAGACACTTGTTTCCCATGTCATCGTTGATCAATATTTATTACAGCTTAGTATATAGCCATATATCTTACAACATCCTACTTTGGGGAAATTCTTCAGAGGTTAGTAGGGTCTTTATTATTCAAAAGCGGATTCTGCGCATGATATTTGATATAACACCAAGGACGTCTTGTAGACCAGTTTTTTCACAAAATAGTATTCTCACGCTGTCTTGTATTTTCATTCTTAAAACCTTATTATATATTAAGGAAAAAGAGAATAGCATCACAAAATTATCAAGCTTTCATAATTACCATACAAGAAGTGGGGGAGTGCTGTTTGTGCCAAAACACAGAACAACAAAATTTGAAATGTCGCCCACATATCAGGGCATAAAATTGTTCAATCATTTACCTTCCCATATTACGTCTCTGAATCTTAGAGAATTCAAGGCCAGTGTGAAAGCTTTATTGTTAAGAAATTGTTATTATACTGTTGGTGAATTTTTAAACGATACATTTGATAATTATTTATGTTAACTTTTTCTTTTTTTTGTGACTTATCTCACACATAATTGTATGTCTTATGAGATCAATAAAGGATTATTATTATTATTATTATTATTAGCTGTGTATTATTCTCTCATATCTAGCAGACTGAATTTTGCAAAGCCTGTGTGGACTCGAAAATGTTCAGAGAAAATTCCTGAGATTTCTCAATTACGCAGAACTATAATAGTATATTGTGCAACAAGTCCAACTTTTCTCGCGAGTGTGGAAGTTTGTAGCACGAGCCTGAAAGGCGAGTGCCGCAAACACACGAGCGAGAAAAGGACTTTCTCCACATGTTGCACATTATACTGTTCCTATAACTCCACAAATTTCAATAATTCAAGTAATGAACTTGATTCAAATCAAAATGACTTTCGTTGACAGTATGTGCTAATTTATTGCGTTTCCATAGAAACGAATCAAAAACTAAATTTCATTGGTCTACCAAGTGTGGTGTGGGCAAAGTGCCGTGAGAAATAATATTTCCCACAGTATGAGCAATACATAGTTTTGAAATTGAGTAAGCTATAAAGAATACGTTTCTTTTCATAGCAGTTGTAGGAAAATTATGTATTGATACTCCAAAAACTTTTGAATGGCTCTTTGGAGCCAGAATTTCTTCTTGGTATCATCTTTTATACCCCGAGTATATTACTAGGAGAAACACTGTTGCTCTCCAGAATTCACCTCTTTATTGAATTCAAAAAGAGACTTCCATGTTTGCAGAAATTTGTGACAAATTTTTCGACAGTTCCAGAACGATCAAACAAAAATGTTGAGAAAATATTTCGAGGAACTTTATTCTTTTCTGTGCATCCTTTTTTATTAGTTTTTAGGGGATATCATTTCTGATTTTTTGTTTCATCTATTATGAGAAGTCTCATGTGTTTATTCAATATTGTACACTTTTCTATATTATTTTGCGAATACCTTTTTGGGTGTGAAAATCACCTCTTTGTATTACTTTTATAGTTGATAAATAAATAAATAAAATAAAAAAACTCTCCCCGCTCTATTGAATATTTTTTATAATTTTGAATTCGATATTAAGAATGTATAAGATATCCTAGGAATATCAAGATAATTGAATATTTGAAATTATATATTTTTAGTATCTAAGGTATTTACTGGGACCTTCACAAGTCTTTGAATTTTCATATTTTTAATTTTTTTGTATGTTGTAGTTTTTTTGCATATATGATATTTCAGGGGAGGTCAACAAAAATTTAGGGGGGCAAAAATTGGAGATTATTGAACTACAACTTCTCAACCAAAAGAGATAGAAAAAAAAGATTGGTACATTGCGGTCACCTTTTTTCGAGTATATATTTTCGAAACGGAAAAAATGGTGATTCTTTCTAAGTTAATTTAAACTTTATGCCCTATCAGGAAAATCCCATGGAAAGAATCAGAGTACGCAACTGGATTTGATAAGAAAAAAAAAAGTATAATGTTTTTATTCAACATTTTACCACAAACAGACACCGAAATAGCTCAAAAATAAATGAAGATAAAGGAATGCAGTTAGCGGAATTATAAATTGATCGAAAAAACAAAAAATAGCAATGTACCATTCATTTTCCTCAACTTGGGTTAAAAAGCTTTAGTTCAGGTATCACCAATTTTGGCCAACCTGTACATGTTGCAACGCAGAAAACATACAAAATCCAATCTTATTGCAGACTCAATATTGTCAACATGGTTCTTCAGAGAAACGACGTCAATGATTTAGCCGCAAATACAGTAACAGTTCTCTTCTTCCTCCACTGTGTCACCAAATTCACCTATTCAGCCATTAGAATGAAGTTATATTACAGGTAAACACAACTGTGAGGAATAATATATCTATTCAATTTTATACTGTTTCAAGGACTCTCGGTATATGGAATCAAAGCAACAGTCATCCATTATTCATTGAGTCTAACAACAGATTTCATGCCATCTCCTTGAAGAAGATGAGAACGCTCCTGATCTGCGTATGTTCTTTCACAGCGTTCTGCGCTTTAGGTGAATACTAAAAAAATTGTATTCATTATATTATGTAGAATAACAAACATCGGTCTAGGGACAATAGCAATACCAATTATCCTGGCAACTTTTCGACTTCTTATTGGGCCTTCTTTGCGTTCAAAACAACCAAAAAAGAAGAATGAAAATACAATTGAAATACACCTATAATGTAACAATAACAATAACAGGCTGACAAGAACAAAACTGATCTAAAGAAGAAAATATTTAATTCGTCCGTTCAGTTATGTTCTTGCTAATCTGTTTTTTAATTATTATTTATATGTATATCTCAACTGTATTTTCATATATATTTTTTGGTTGTTTTTAGTCTAGAAAGGCTCAATGAAGGACTAAAACGTTTCCGAAATAGTTATTACTATAATTATTGTTCTTTGGCCAATATCTGATTTTCTATAGATCATTCGGAACGGTATGGATTTATTTATCATCATCAAATCATCGTATATTGTTCCATATTTTGTATAGAAAATTTTATATATTTTTTTTGTGTTCTGAAAGATCATTACCATCAAAATTATTTGGATCCTCAATCCAATCGATTTCAGCTTGGACGTCCATAACATTCGTTGGTCCAAGCAATCATACTATAAAAGACCCAGAGAATGAAAATGAAACAATCACAGAGGAACTACCGAGGTTATTGGTTAGAGCTTGGTATCCTTGGGATACCATGTCTGGTATGACCTACTATATTACCGTTGCTTTTCAGGTTAGTGAATTGAAGATATACATAATATGAGAGTTGACTCTTTGCTATTTCAATTTTGATCTTTCAGATGTACTATGTAGCTTTCTCTATGTTCCAAGCTAACTTATCAGACACTCTATTTTGTTCTTGGTTAATATTCGCCTGTGAACAATTACAACATCTGAAGGAAATCATGAAACCACTCATGGTAAATACAAATATTGAAAACATGTACTAAATATAACTACTTTTCCTTCAATTATATTAAATAGGAACTATCTGCCACCTTAGACACATACGTACCTAAGAGTAGTGATCTGTTCAGAGCCTCAAGTCAAACCAGAGATCACATAAATGACTACGGTTCGTATTTCTCCATGGAAGAGTAAATCTCCATTAATTGTAACTATTTTTAGATAATAACATGAAGAACGAAGAACTCAATCTGAAGACCATATATGACGCCAAGAAAGAACTAGGAGCACACATCAGATCAGGAGCCTTGCAAAG
The DNA here is from genome assembly GCF_914767665.1 of Harmonia axyridis. NCBI lineage: Eukaryota > Metazoa > Arthropoda > Insecta > Coleoptera > Coccinellidae > Harmonia > Harmonia axyridis. The sequence goes on from NC_059503.1 coordinate 29,846,946, forward strand.
TTTTGGAATTGGTGGCGGTAATGTTGGTCCAAATGGTTTAACGAAGAAACAAGAGCTTCTTGTTAGATCTGCTATCAAATATTGGGTGGAGAGACATAAGCACGTTGTTAGGTATGGTAATCAATAGAAGCCTACTTTCTGTCACATTAAGTTTTCACTTGACATCCAGGTTAGTAACATCTATTGGAGATGCTTATGGTGTGGCCTTGCTGCTTCACATGTTAACTGCAACTATCATGTTAACTATTTTGGCTTATCAAGCAACTAAGGTGAGTACGTCCGAATGATGGAGTGAGGTTTTTCTGATTCCTATTTTTTGCTAAGATTGATGGACTGAACGTTTATGCTGCTTCTACTTTGGGTTACTTGATCTACGCTCTAGCACAAGTTTTCCATTTTTGTATTTTTGGTAACAGATTAATTGAAGAGGTAAGTTTTTCGATTTTAGACGTTGCTTTCATTTCTTTGATTATTTTTTCTTTAGAGTTCTTCAGTTATGGAAGCAGCTTACAGTTGTCATTGGTATGATGGTTCGGAAGAAGCAAAAACCTTCGTTCAAATTGTTTGTCAACAGTGTCAGAAGGCTCTCTCCATATCTGGAGCGAAGTTTTTTACGATTTCTTTGGATCTTTTTGCTTCTGTGAGTTGAATTGAAGGGACTGTGAGTTCGTCAAATTTACAAGGAATTTTTTCCTCTAGGTCCTAGGAGCAGTGGTTACATATTTCATGGTCTTGGTACAACTCAAATAGTTATCTAGAGTTTGGAATAATAGCAAAAAATGGTTAGATATTGTACTCCACTACTCGAAGAATGTTTGGGGAAATATTACGCTTCAATATTTTGTCCCAGAAGTAAACATCATTGTTTGAAACAATGAAACCATAATTGTGATATAATTGACGTTAAATAGAAGAATTATTGATAACAGCAAGATAGTGTTAGTCAACAATAAGAAAGTTCACATTGAACACTGAACACGGGCCCCTAATTCACACGAAATATTAATTACTTAGACTTATGCCGGGGATCTGAGATTCGAATAAAGGCATTAAAAAAAACAAAACGACATTTCAGGATTACATGAATGAAAATTTCAAAAGAGTTTGTATGTATTTTGCTCCTTCGAAATATAATTAAGCGTAATCAGTTTAATTGTGACGTAGGTATATGGAGTATAATTTTTTCTCATCAGTCTTTCATATTAAGTGGCGAATTGAAAGGAACATCATACTATTTTAGGTATCCAATTAGAGGATAGAAAATAATGGCATTCCAAAGTGTCTTTTGAACTCACTACATATACTAATATACAAAAGAAAATGTAATAAAGTTCATCAATTTGTTGTCTTTAATATAATTAATAAAATGTAAAATCTATTGCTATTCATTCTTCTATTTTCTGGGTTGTTGGATATATTCAATGAAATATTTCAGAAAATGCATCAGCAAACAATTAAAAAAGAAACAGCCTTCTGAAATAACATCTTATAGAGAACAGATTCGAGCCATTACACATCTGACAGAAGAAGATACCACATATTTTACATAAAAGAATATCTTTTACATTCGCATTTTAATGAAACAATTTGAGATAGATATATTATCTGTGAAGTCATAATATCATTGCACTCGGTTAGCCAAAGAGGTCAAGATATACCGTTAGATGTTTTCACAGATATTAATTGGCAGCACATTTTTTCATATTGTTATTAACATTCGTATGAATTTCTTTTTTATTTTAATCATATAAATTATGTGACAATCCGTTGATATCTTTTGTGAATTAATTCGAAATGTCAATTAGAAGTGTTAATTATTTTATCGAGAAATTAGTATCAAAGCAGCAGGAGGTTTTCGAAAAATATTTAAACCCTTCAGAGCTATAACGGCTAGCGAAAAAACAGTTCAAGAAATTTTCTTTGAGATATATTCATCGGAGTAACAGATTTTGAAAGAGCATATGTACATAATAAACATGGAGGATCTTGAAAAAGAAAGTGGTGCATTTCATTGCAATTCACTAAGGGATTCGGTATGAGTAATGAAACCATTGTATTTTTTCCTCAAAAAATAAATGAAAATTAGCATCCATGAGTTATTATTACAAACTTTGTTTTAACTTATTTTATTCTTATGCATTCGTCTAATATAAAAAAATTCGAATAAATAATTTCGACATTATCTCCATTCATGGCTTATTGGCCGTCACTGTCAGTGAGGTACATTTTTTCAAATGAAATTTTCGCATTGAATTGAAATGAACGACGTTCTGAACTAAAGGTACTTATGACTGTACTATATTTCAGAAAAAATATAAAGAAGGATAGTTGATAAATGAGAATAACAGAAAATTTCCAAGATGGTATATTAAAAACAAAACCATTATCCTGCAAAATTTGTAATCAATTGTTTCATTTCTGGGCAGTTTCGAGAACACAGTAGAGTGGAACTACCTATAGCTACTACCTATAATATATTCTTTTATTCTCTGTAAATTCTAATAATCTTCTTAATTCTGAAAAATTCAATATTCCAGGAGTGGTCGTCTGTGAGGATTGCACTCATTTAACAATTTATCCACCAAATAAGGCATAGTTGAGTTAATGCTCAGCTAGTTAGTATTCACTAAATTGAGAAAATTCACTTTTCCTACAACTGCTATGAAAAGTAGCGTATTCTTCATAGCTTACTCAATTGCAAAACTGTGTATTTCTCATAATTGTGGGAAATATTATTTCTCACGACACTTTGCCCACACCTCGTTTGGTAGACCAATGAAATTGGGCTTTTGAGTCGTTTCTATGGAAACGCTCGTGTATTTGCGGCACTCTCCTTTCAGGCTTGTCCCACAAACTTCCACACTAACGAGAAAAGGACTTTTTCCACATGTTGCAGAATATACTTTTCCTACAACTGCACAAATGTCAATAATTCAAGTAATGAACTTGATTCAAATCAAAATGTCCTTCGTTGACAGTATGTGTTAATTTATTGCGTTTCCATAGAAACAACTCAAAAGCCCAATTTCATTGGTCTAACAAGCGAGGTGCGGGCAAAGTGCCGTGAGAAAAAAATATTTCCCACAGTATGAGCAATACATAGTTTTGGAATAGAGTAAGCTATGAAGAATACGCAACTTTTTATAGCCGTTGTAAGAAAAGTTCTTTTCTCGCTCGTGTGTTTGCGGCACAAACTTCCACACTCGCGAGGAAAGTTGGACTTTCCCCACTTGTTGCACAATTCACTATTATTATTGATCAATTCCAGATTTATGATAGTACCTACGCTGAGAATAATAGACATCTACTCAAGGTATGCTGGAAGTACGCATTATGCATTGATTTGGAGAAATGTAAACATTTCTAATGTTCTCACAGAGAAAACAATTTCTCTAATTCTGTGGTTATTCCGTTCATTCTTCCACATCTTGTAGAACAAAATCGTGCGAGAATATATCAGAAACGCACAGTTTTCATGGTTATATTTTATTATTCTATGTTGGCACTCCGAACTTTCCGCTACGGCTTTATCTGTCAATTCATCAAATTGCCTTAAAGAAATCAGTTCTGCCAACCAACATTTTTCAATGCAAAAATCACTAAATTATATTTATGGAAATATTTCATTAATTTCAATGAAAATGCAATGAATTAGAGAAAATAATGTATAATACTCGTACAGAAGGCTCATTCTACCACTCGTTCATTCCAAAACTCGCCACTTCGTGGCTCGTTTTTGAATTTTGAACTCGTGGAAGAATATCAATGCCTTCTGCACTTGTATTATAAATAACTATTACGTACTCGCAGAGTTGCGAATGATGCTGGGAATAGCAGCCCAGAGCTCTCATCAATATTTTAGTATTAATATGAAATTTATGGATTTTAAAGAATCACATAATCGCTTGATTCAATTTCATTGGAAACAAGGTATATTCCGATGAATCTTGGTAAGAATAGATAACAAAAAATGAATAGAGCGAGAGCTTTCATCTTATTGTTCCAAAAAAGAGCAATTCCACTCAATTCATTCAAACGTTAGGTACTTTCTGTGGAATAGCATTTTTTTTAATCTCGATATTTTGTGAAATGAAGGATATAAAATGTAATATTCGAAATGTGCACTGTTTCCGTTCTAGTTTTAAAAGAGGTCATCGAAACCCCCGAATTTCGCGCTTTTCATCCCTTACCCGGCCGGTAGAATCGATAAGGGCCAGCTCCAGCTCCCGGATTCTTCGAATTGAACCCGCCATCTAGCGGTTTCAATTTCAACTCAACACGCCCTTGATCTGTATGAAGGATATAACCTCGCGGGTCCTTTCAGATGGACACAAAACAATAAAGGAACGAGCAAACGCCGTGCAATAACTTATTTTTATATGTGATTCAAGCAATAAACCGTTATATACCGAATAATTTGTACACGTTTTTGTCAAAGAAAAAGTATATTTTATGAATCAATTATCGAGGAAGTTATCAAGTGCTCAAAACTCAACAGATAGGGATCTGTTGATTCGATTTCTCTGCTCAATTATTTATTAAGAATCGGAATTTTCGAACTCGAAATCTGTTCATGAAATTTTGAAGAAACTGGTGGATTGTTCATCAGGGTGTTTGATAAGGTGAGTAAATATTTTTTTTTCTATCAACGGAAATTATTTTTCTTGAGATAACATCTTACTTCAACTCACTGTTTTTTCTATTCGATTTAAAGGCTGCAATGAAATTTGTTTGCTTTAAAAATAATAGATTATAGAGTAAGAAAATAAAAGAATTGTCATAACTGATGGTTATATCTTGAATTTTGATTCAGATTCAGTGAGTGTCCGGTATCATTCCATTCAAAGAATGAGATCCTTGAATTTTAAAGGCAGAAAACCAGTAAGTTAGTTCTAAACAAACAGAAAACTGTGCAAGATATAATTTTCAAACTTGGAGTGCTCGTTCGTTTTTTTTTCAATCGCACTTACACAAAAACTCTGAGATTTTCCTCATTTATCGAAAAGAACCAATTTTTACACAAGCGCCAAACTTTATGCGTATTCTCGAAAATTTTTATCGGCTTCAAGAGTCCATCGTTTGCATTTTGAAGGGTTTAAAAAAATGTCACGTACTAAAGCTCCATCCTCAACGCTTTGGGGACATCTCGGAGACTGGCATCAGTGCTAGGGGATGGAAAAAGCCTTTCATCCGCTTCAAATACGACTCACGAACCCCAAAGAGAGTTTTCGCCATGCATAAGTAATCCCGTTATTATGTTATGGCCACTTTATTGCTGAGAATTCAATGTGGTCTATACGACAGACATGTTCATGGTTGAGTTGAATATTAACAGGTTCTTTGACGAGGGGAAAAAATGACTAGATTCAATTCGATTTGGTTATAGATAGAATTATGCATAATTGAAAAAAAAAAACATTTCGACTCAGAAATATTTAAGAACGGAGTAACTTTGATCGAAAAATTATTGTGTTCGAATGAGATCAATTTTTAAGACTCAAATTGGACCAGGGCGCTTAAAAAATTCAATTATTCAAATCTACAAGTGATTTGCAACAAAAGTATAGAAATGTTTGTTTTCAGTTTTTTGAGTACTTGAGTGTTTGTTCTTGGTGTATGGTTTTCAATAAAGAATTCATCACTCATTAGGTTAAATGTAATTTACCTCATAAAATATTCACAGAAAACGTTCGCGGAAAGGCAAAACTGGGAAATGGGAAAAGTACTAAGTCAGAAACTGTTGAGCGCTCGTTCATTTCATGTCAATTGCGCCTTTGGTGACCACAGACCTGTATATAGATATATGACGCAATTATAGTGCTTGAATTAGTACTGAAATGCTCCTTTTTTTTTGATAGATAGATATTTATTCTCAAAATTGCTATAAATAACAAAATGAAAACAGGTCATAATTAGGGAAAAAATCAACTAAATAATACAACAACAGAAAAGAAGATATTCTATCCATAAAAAAACATATTCTAAATTTTATTTTTACAATACACTTCAAATTCTAATATCGAATATGGTTCACAGTCAATTAAAATTGAAGAAACAGTTTTCTTAAACAAAGTTAAATCAGAAATATCTCTTATTCTTCTAGGAAGATAATTATAAATCTTAATGCTACAATAAAATGTACTATATTCAGTAGCTGACAATTTATGAGGAGGATAAAAGTACTCATACATCCTCCTGGTAGCATTTGTATTCAAACAGTTAAGAAAATAAAATCTATTTTTACGAAAAAATAACAAAATTCTGTATACATATAAACCTATTGTGGTCATAATATTACATTTTTTGAACGTCTTCGCTTGCTATTATTCACAGCTATAGTTTAATTTCTATTTTCAATAAGTTGTACCATTCAATGTATGAAGGCTCATGAAATAAATAAATGAATATGTAAATGAAAAAATAGAGAAATGAATACATACATGGATAGATTGATAAAGGAATAGATAAATAAGTGAATTAATTAATTGATGAAGAAATAATGAATTGATTCATCAATTAATGTATTCATTTATTTATTCATTGATTAATAAATCAATTTATATATTCATATATTTATTCAGTCTTCAATTTATTAATTAATGACTAAATAAATATATAAATGAATGAATTAATGAATAAGTTAACTGATTAATCAATTAATTAATTCATAGTTGGATCGATGGATATGTAGATAGATGAATGAATGGAAAAATGTATGTATTTAAATCATAATTATATATATAAATCAATTGATTATTTATCATTTAATCAATTAACTGATAAATCAATTAATGAATGTATGAAAAAATATTCTGGTTTTGGGGGCGACATTGTTATTAAATTTTGTGTATTCCTTGAAATTATTATTTCACAACTAAATTCAACAATTCAGTTCGATCGCATATGTAGTTAGAAAATTTTCTGGAAACTAAAATTTCGAACGGAACTCTTAGATGGAATTTGGTCATTAAGGTAGTAAACCTTGTTCGAGATCTGAAGTTTTTCTATACAAGAGATAACGTGTTTAATGAAGGCCGGACGTGATAATTTTTGAAAATTGTACAGGTTTAAAATTTGAAAAATTTCAGCCCAAAATTTTCATGGAAAACATTCCTCATTTTTGTTTTTCGAAATATATGGATCGTATTCATGAGTTAGGGGGAATGATGCTGTATAACAACCGAAATTGTAATGAGTTTCATGCAAATAGCACTTATCGTTTCCGAATTTTCTTAGTTATATAAACTTTAAAAAATGAAATTTAAAATTTTCGGAAGATTGCGAAGAGGTATTAATGAAAATAATGAAATAAAATTAGTTTTTCAGAAACACCTCGAATATAATGACATTGAAAACATGTTTTGCCACGATGTTACCTACTGAGTCTAACGCGCTTTTTTTGATGGAAATTTTGGAACGAATTATTTCGCATTCGAAACCCTTCAATAGATATTCATTATTCATTTATTCATATGGATATCAGTATATTTATAGTGAATCTGTGCTTTTCCAATAACTTGGCTTCGTGGGATGCTCGTCTCTTTAAATCGACACCGCTTGGGATATGAATCCAACCATGCTACGGCAGAATGACCATGCTCCGCTATGAAAAGATGGGAAAAGTGTATTTGAAAGAGAACGCTGAGTGCCAAACTGACAATTCCATCAGTGAACTCGGGTTGAAACACCCTTGCGATAAGGCGCATCACTTTTTACGTCTAAAATGCTTCTGAAATCGAAGACATATTTCAGCAATGAGCCGAGAAAAAAGTGGCACATTTTTATAGATAGTGTTTCTATGAAGATATCTAATTCATTAAAAATGTAAAATTCACATAGATACTCCAGTAGACCTTAGCCCACATTCAGATCGTACGACTTGGTCGTTCATCGGACTTCTACGTTGTCAGCTCTACTATGACTGCATTATTGTAGCATTCAAATACCTGCACTGAGAGAAATCCATATTTTTTTATTCATGAAGCACTTATTTGGAGGTTATTTATTCACAACTATTTTTTTATTTATTTATAAATAAACTCTTACAAGAATTCAATAATTTATTCACTCAGAATATAGCTTTTATTAATAATTAACAAACTAACATAATTCTAGCGATCCAATCTGTGGATAAGTTTAAGGACACATCCCTCAAAGAGAAGCGCATCTCCTTGAAGGATCTGTCCTTGAACTTTTCCTTTGATTTGAAATTCCTTTTTGAACATAAAATCTGTGTTACTATGGACTTATTGAACGCCGCTTAGCACATCTGTACTGAATTTTGGGTTTAGATCGTTTGTACCTGCTTAGTTATTAGTGATGTTGGTAGAACAGTGGTAAGAGGGAACAGATGCGATCAAGATGACTAGGGTTCAAACCAGGATACCCTCAGTATGAACTCTGAAAAATTACCTAATTTGGCAAACGGTTCTTCTCAGACTCTAACAATCAGATAATAAAAACAACCAAAATAATTATCTAAGGAATACGTTAACCATTACTGAATAGAAATATTTCTTTTTATTCAGCATGTAATAATGTTTATTAATTATTACTCAATGCTATATTAACCTCAACTATATTTATTTATTGTAAATAAATGAAGTGTAATAATAAATCATGATTATTGGTGGGATTTCAAATAAATCATTTATTTCCATGAAACTAATATCTGTTTGTCCATATATCCAATAAATGATTTATTAACTATAAGGCATTTTCGATAATATCACATAAACACTTCTCTCAGTGTGCTCTCGTTCAGGATTCAATTTCTGCAAAAAGCATTCCTATTCAATCCTTCATCAGAAACAGGTAATTAACAACAATTTGGCGGAAAGCAGTTTTCCCAATTAAATTTCAGATTTTCAGCAGTGAAAACGTAGATTCTCAAACTAGGACGATCGCAGATTTCATGCAATTAGCTGTCTTACTTGCCTGGAAACGCTGTTCTCCTTCATAAATTTAGTAATACGAGAATGTCAACAACGGTTCTGAAGATTTACTTGAATCTCACTTCACCCAGGTATTTTTTATTTATTTATTTATTTACTCATAAATACATCCAACAGGCCAAGGCCCAATTACAGGTGTATGCAATAATACAAAAAGAAATCACAATAGTACATCGCCGTTGATAAAGCAGATAAAAAAAAATAAGGTAACATGCAGTCTTAGAATAATGAAAATAAAAAAAAAAAACATACATATACAATGAATCATCTATGTCGGTTAGTTCCTCAACGTGTGGTTCAATGATCTCCTGAATTGAGATAATGAAAGAAAAAATATGTCAACATTCCTTAGATTGTTATAACTTCTGCACATTGTTGTTAGCGGACAGAAAAAGTGATGATATGAATTTGGTACATCAATATGAAATGTTGTGTGTGATCTAGAAGTGAAACGAGGAACATTAAATTGCAATGAGGAGAGCAAAGCCATTGAATCTACTTGATTGTGCACGATCTTGTAAAGAAATATCAAATCATTTATTTCACGGACCTTTCTAAGCGAAGCGAACTCAAACTCATTCAAAAGTGATTCATAACTGTGGTTTCTATGTGGATAAGAACCATGTTTCATGAAATAAAGGAATTTTATGAATTTTTTCTGCACCCTCTCAATACAATCGATGTATTTTTTATGACAAGGATTCCATACTACACTACAATATGTAAGTTTACTTCTAACAAGTGCCTGATAAATGGTTGAGATCGCTTTCAACGAAGAAAATTCCTTACAATTGCGTATTACAAAACCCAGAGTTTTCATGGCACTAGAAGTTATATTTTTTATATGAGACGAGAAAGTTAGTTTCTGATCAAAAAGAATACCCAAATCTCTCGCCTCAGTTACTCTCGTCAAATTCAAGTTACTGATTTTGTAGTGGAAAGTAATTGGTGTCAGTTTCCTCGTAAACGTCATTGTTTTACACTTCTCTATATTCAGAGGCAATTCGTTCTCAACACACCATCTAGATAGCCTATTGAGGTCGTCTTGCAGTAGCGAGCAATCAAGTACACAACTAACTTCTTTAAATAACTTCAAATCATCAGCAAAAAGCAACTTATGTGAACAAATGATACCCAAAATGTCATTAATGAACAAAATAAACAAGAGTGGTCCCAAATTGGATCCCTGCGGAACGCCTGAAGTCGCGGTGAATGAAAATGACCTCAATCCTTCATATTCAACATAGTATTCCCTATTGGTCAAGAAGGACTCAAGGAGTGATACAAGAACATTCGATAAGCCAAATTTGAACAGCTTCCTAAGTAATCGTTTATGTGATACACGATCAAAAGCCTTGCTGAAGTCTGTGTAGACTACATCAATCTGATTCCTTGAGTCCAGGGATTTCGATACATGTTGTGTAAATACAGAGAGATTTGATACTGTACTGCGAGATCGGACAAAACCATGCTGAAATTCGGAAATTGATGTTCGTACGTGCTCGAAAATTATATCAGACAAAATAATCTCTATTAATTTGGAAAAAACTGATATCAGGGCAATAGGTCTATAATTAACGATCTCTGATTTCTTACCGGACTTCAGAATGGGACATATACGCGAAACTTTCCAGATGTTCGGGAAAGTGCCGGAGGTGATCATAAGATTATACAGCATACGCAATGGCTGAACGAATAGTTGAATATGAGATTTAACAATGTTAACCGGGACATCGTCCGGACCAATAGTGAACTTATTTTTTAGTTTTTTTTGATGCCGTTATAATCATATCCTCAGAAATCAAACCTATATTCAATACCGGACCTAAGTTAAAAGATTCTACAAATGGAGTGTTAGAATTCTGCGCATCATTGTCACAAACATAAACACTCTTGAAGTTAACTGCGAATGCATTTAGTATGTCCTTAGGTGTTTTCAATATTTTATCATTGAAGCACATGTGCCCGGGTAGTCGTGATATATTTCGTTTAGAATTAATATATTTCCAAAAATTACTAGGACTACTCTCCAAATCAGCTTGACACCTCAGTATAAAATCTCTATATGCCGATTCTATGTCAAGTTTAACAGATTTTCTGAAATATCTAAAGCGCTCACGATAAAAAATCAGCCTGTGTTTTCTATACATTTTCAGATAATGCTTTTTCACTTTTATTTTGTGAATCAAGTCCTTTGTGAACCATAATGGATATTTACGGGAGGAACATTTTTTCTTCGGAACACACTTTGCGATAACATCTTGAACGGTATTGTCGAAAACATCGCTAGCATCATGTACATTCCCAATATCACCCAAGAGCTGACCCCAGTCTGTACCACCGAGGAGTCGACAAAACTTTTCTACATCTAATTTTTTGAAGTCATACCGTTTAGCAGTAGAGGTGAAATTACTTGGTATGGCAGGACAGGATGAAACTCGCACAATAAGTCCAGGATGATGCGGGTCAACCGGCACTAATGGATCGTCATTACAAAGCACCTCACACACGGTATCCTCCCGACAAACAACCAAATCTAAAAGTCTGTTATTGTGGTTTCGCACAACGTTACACTGTCTCAAATTACAAAAGTTCAGGAAGTTATCAAAACGAGCCGTATATCCCGTATGTGCAGCCCCCCCATAGACACTTAGAAGCTCCGGTATATTGAAGTCTCCAACAATAACCATATTGCCACCATCATATTTGTCCTCAATCAATTCAAACAGTTCATCATACCCGTTCACAGAAATTCCAGGGGGAATGTAAACCACCATAACGATTATCGGAATATGATTGGAACCAAAAAGTTTTACAGCCAAAATATCAACTTTATCTATGGAACAGTTTAACTCATATATCTCAGAATTGTACTCACAATCATCCACCGCCAGCAGAACTCCACCTCCCCGAGCTCCTGTATTACGATCCTTACGGTAAACCGAATAATTAGGCGGAAATAGTTCACCACTAGACACACTATCAGTCAACCAGCTCTCAGTAATGGCGATCACACTATGGCAATTAGATGTTAAATTTTTCATGAATGTATGCGTTTTAGTATTTAATCCCCTACAGTTTTGATAACAAATCTCAAGACCGTGGGTATTTACACCTGTATTTTGTCGCATGCTGGATGTACTTATAGGTTTTTTTTCTTAGTTATCGAAGGGTGCCCATTTCGAAACCTTATAATAATGTCATCTTCCCCATTTTGCTGACGTTCCATCAATTGCTGGCGTAACAATGATAAGTAATTGCGCTGTTTAATTGTTTGATCTGGTCTAATGTATACATTTTTGAATCTTTCAATCCTCTGTAGCCTCTTATTACCCCTGATTAAAGTAAGTTTATCTGCATTGTTGGAAAGGGAAACTTTAATAGGTCGTGATTTTCCTCTAAGTCTTTTACCTAATCGATGCATTCGCTGGTTGGTGATTGCAAGATCAGGAACAATAGCAGAGACTATATCACATACAATTGAAGTTGGGTCGTCGACTTCCTCTGGTACCCCGAAAATAATAACATTATTTTCCCTGCGTTTAATTTCGTCGAATTCCTCAACAATATGAGCTGCATCTGGGAGATCCCCTGAAATATTCGATAAATTTCTTTCTAGACTTTCGATTTTATCATTCAGCGTTTTTATCTCCTTCGCATGATTCATCTTCATATCACTCATGTCCTTGTTCAATGCATCTATCTTCTTCTCGAGTATACCCAGTTTTTCACCCAAGATATTTATTATTCCAGATGACACCGAATCAACCAATGTTTTTACGAATTCCTGGTTTTGACAGATTTCCTTTATCATGGCATCGGCGGCGTTTCTCACATCATTGAACTGATCACGTGTTAGCGGCATTCTTACAGATATTAAATTAAAATTCAAAATTTTATCTCGATGAAAATATCCCACAAACACTCAAATGTTCAAGGAACAATTTTGAATAAATCTGATAGATTTCCGTACTATTAAAGGTGAATTATAACAAGAGATCAATATAACACGTCCGCACTCAACGACGACTATTACGACTGCTCTTGCGACAGCAGCCTTAAAACTAGATTCAGGTATAATAGGACAAAAAGAGGATCACTCGTAACTCATGCATATAAATCATTTTAATGAGGTATGTTGTCTGGGAATAATCTCAAAGGAAATTCGCAGAGTTTGAAGATCAGGTTGTACAACATCGAAAGATGTTGTCTGGTTATGTTTTCAGGTAATCGGTTTTCCAAGTCGGGCACGATAAGATTTCGCAAATATTCATCTCAATTTCCCTACTTATGCAAATTATGCAGATTTATATTATACATGAGATAATAGGATATAGGAGTAACATCTCCCGAAAAGCAATCTATGCAGGCTGTTTGGTAATGCAACCTGATCCTTTGAAGGGGTCACTGGTAAATATTTGAGTCTAGTCAACTATAGGGGTCTAAAGTGGATCATTATGGAGCTATGGCAGTTTTTCGACTTCACATAAAATCTCTGAGTTTAGGAAAAGTATTAATTGTGTAGAAACTATTAGATTGAGGAAATTCAATTGATACTTTTTGGACTGGAAAAATGAGGGTTCACTTCAGAAAGGAGAATGGTCCTCCAAAACTTATATCATCTTAGAAATAATTGGTTTTAAGTAGTCATAACTTACGTACATAACTTCCTTGTTTCATAAGATGTCTAAAAAGATATAAATGTTAACAACTTTTTCAAGGAATCGGACAAAAATTGCATAAAAAAATAAAGTGATTCAAACTTTAATTTTCAATTCAGAAACATATTCAAAAAATACAAAGAACATTGAAAGGTCCTGTCCAAATTGCTTGCCCCTATTTCTGATACTGGCACGTAGCCTTAGTGGACATCAAAGTCTTCTCCCTCAATTTTTCAGGTATCACCACTGGATTATTGTAAAACATTGAGGCTAGTTCTGGAAATATGGCGGGTCAAGAAAATTGCCCCTCGCGTGGCCAGCGGTACGTACTCCAAAGGCACTGAGAGCTGATTACGCAAAAAGTTCTCATACGTGACTCCATTGAAATTTTCCGGAAGAAAAACATGGCCAACAATGCAATAATGAAAATTTCATTACAAACTTCACCTCCTGAGTAAAGAAGAATGTGCAGAATGTTACTGTAGCGAAAGAAAATATAAAATCCACTAATGACAGGAAGAATACTATAGTACTTAAGCTCACAAATTACAGTGAGAATGTAAACAAAAAGCCGCCATATTTAGGCTCAGCCAATCAAAAACGAGACCACGCTTGTCGCCACTCAAGGTTTATAGATTTAGACAGGTTGTCTCGTAACTTTCAACCAATCAGCGTTAACCATTCGTGGCGTCACTCGGTTTACACATTCAAATAAATAACATTTGATTGAAATGAAATCGTGAGTTTTCACGGATTTTCTCATTAGTTTGATCGCGTATATCGTTTGTAGCCTATCCCAAATAGTCTTTAATATCTTCAATCATAAAATAGCTACGCTAAAATGTCTGTCAATGATGGCCAATGGCGATACAGACACTCTATACACCTTGACAGACATCGGATGACGCGTTACCCCACTCTTCAACCCAAGTTACGAGACAACCTGTGTAATCTACAGACCTTGGTCGCCACTGTGGTTAATTAAGTCACTGTACCTAGTCATAATTTGTTAATAGCGCTACCTTCAGTTGATTTAAAGAAGCTTAACTAATATTCTCAAAATTGGCAAAAAAAAATCTAATCAGTGAATTCATCAGGTTTTTAGACATCTTGTATCAATCCAATTATCAGTGAAATGTTGACATGATTGGGTGAAATTGTTTTATTCGCAACAAAATGACCAAATTTGATTGGTTGTTAGAACTGTCCAAAAATATTGATCCATTTTCATTATGAAGTATCGAATAATTAATTACAAACAGATTCGATGCCTAAAGTTTTAATTCTCAGTCCATTCAAAATATTTGATAATTGACTCAATTAAAAAAATATAGATTATAGGTACCTTTTCTCGCTAGTTAAAGTCCCAAAAATAAGCGAAATTAATTATATCACTTGAAATTGTAAAGATTTTTCAATTTCAAAGAAATTAAACTTGAATGAAAACCATTAACTTTATAGGTATAAGTTGATACGCTTTGCTAGCATCCATATGTTGTAGGAACTGTGCTAAGAAATCGAATTAGATTCATTATGTATTCAGACTTCAATCAATAAAGGGCAATTGTTCAGAAAGTTACGTAATTTATTCAAAGGATTAAGAAAACAAAATTTCCTTTTAATGTAAGTCCACAAATTTCAATGTGGTTTGTTCACTTATATCGATTATTCAAGAAACATGAAACGCAAATAAGAGTGCATGGACATCACAATTTACAAGACTGACACAAAACATTCGAACTCCCATGTTAATTCAGTTCATCTTGTTTTGGTCATTGTTCTTCAAATTCGTTGACAATTGTAACAAAAATGGAAAAAGAGGAAATTGGCAAATAGTATTGAGAAATTGAAGGCTGACTGGGATAATTTGAGTAGAATGGAACACCTTAGATGGTCGAATTTTTCAGTACTTATTCTTCTTGTCCGTATTTCAATGGTATATATGTAGGCTTGGTTAATCGATCGTCTTAAAGTATGATTCGATTACCTGACCTTTCGTCTTTTTCTCCGTGACTTTGTTGGATTTGTAATAATAACTCTTTTCAATTATTTACATCTATTTACAAAGCCACTCTTATACAGTACAAACTCAGTATCGACAAGATTCTAATTACGTCTTAATTACAAGTTTCTCACAACGGTACTGAATTTCGTCTTTAACTCTAGTTAAATTACTCGAAACGTCTCCCGTCTTAGACTTAACTTCAACTTTACCCGTCTTCGGCTTAATTTGAACTGTGCTCTCTCCGATTGGAACTCACCCTGTCTCGAATATCGACCTCCGTTCTCTCGGCTTGACCACACCCTTAGGGAAAGTACCATCCCCTAGTCCAATGAGAGCTTTGCCGTACCGCCCACAAAGATCTTCGCGGATTCCTGGAAATCGAATATTCTCGAAGGACTCGAACCTGATACACAGATGTGACACATCTGGTACGACCGTATTGTCTTCGAAGTTTCACAAATCTCCAGTAGATCTCTTCAAGATTTACAACTCCATGATATATCTTCGACACCTCGAAGAATAACACATCCTTTTTACATTATATGTACAATAACAATTCGTTCCCTGTAAATTCATTGAAACTGTCATGCCCTCGACACTAAGAAGAAACTAATAGGTCTCCAAGCATCCGGTTGACCATCGCAATTATTTACAGGGAACAATAACTGGATCCTACATATATTTTTATTCAGTACTTCAGCATTAAGGAGCTAAGGGCGCTAAGACATATTCATCTAAAATGCCTTCTCAAAGATTCAACGCAAAATTATTCCACTTTTCCCGAGACATGAAAAAGTATTTCAAAATCGAAAAATACCATCTACTAGCTTAATATATTATTTATTGAATATGCACAGCTGCTGTCATTATTTTTATTATCAGTCCATTTCCCGGTTTCAATGGAAACGTATCAAACATACCTACATTATCGATGTTTTCAGGTTGAAGGAATGATGATAACAGTAAGGAGATTATACGAAATTAATGCGCCTTTCTGAAAACTCTGTAGCGCCTATGTCGAGTTTCAACATAGATAACCTGATTCAAATTACATCCACGACAAGAGCTTCAAAGGATTTCCGTTGATTGAACGCAGAACAATAAATCCACAGGGTTGAGATATCCCTTTCAATAGCTTTGGGCGTTAATATGTAGTCGGCATGTATATGTGAATTCTATTACGTTAATCAACATATGCTGCAGTCGCTTCGATCAAATTGAAGCGAAGCCTGATTGAGTTTTGGCATTGAAATTCTATACAATGTCCAACAATAAGGCCTTCCGTTGTTGAAAATAAACAAATATCCATTGAAAAAAATCATTCAATTAGGGAATAACAAATATTTAGTAACTATTCTATTATTCCTTGTGAATGGATATGCTCGTGAACACAACACGGATTGTTTACATATTAGGATCAAATACCGATTTCAACCCATAAACGAAAAATATGGCTAATACGGGTGGCGTTCACGAGAATATTGCGAAATATTGCATTTCAGGTGAATAATTATTCGGAAAGTCGTAGGGAAATACATAACTCTGAAGTCTTTGAGGCATGAATTTGTGGGGATTACTAATTCATTCAAAATTATCTCGAACTGGAAAAACCTATTTTTTCCTTGATTTTACTCATGTATCTGAATATCCTTGAAAGGCTGCAGATCCAGCATTTGGGATATTCAATTCACAGATAATTTTTTTTTCACAGTTTACTTGACAGTACTGAAGCTTCTCATATGGTACTACTTTTTCAACTCCATTTTCATACTTCGACTTGATATTGACACCACTGAAGGGTACTTTATGATGTTACCTTGTTCAGAGAGAAATAATTAACATTTTCTGATCCGTGAAATATTGATGTGTTCATAAAAAGCAAATCTAACATCTCATGATTCTCATGGGGTATTTATCCTTAAGAGATATTTCTTCGTCATTTGAAGGTCCAAAAGAATTTCACTGACTTGTCCGGCCATTTTGCATTTGCGTAAAGGAATTAAAGCATTCGATATATTGTTAGAATGGGCCAAATACTCAAAAAAATTGATACGTTATTGTTCATATTTTTGTCCATTTTCCAATAGGTGGTTTACATGGATGAATTTTTTTCATTGTTTATCATATCATGTTTAATAGACCAATAGTTTCTGCTTCTTCGTCAAGTCCTCACTTAATTAATGGTGCACACTGAATGACTGCAAATAAACCAACTCAACCTGTTAAAATACATAACCTCAGGCTTAGTTGATATGGATAGGACGATCAGACCAATTGAAATATAGGTTACAAAGCTGTAAAACTATAGATTGGTTCTTCTTGGAGCTCATTGGTATCGATAAACACAACCAAGATAACCGAATGAAGTACTGTGTTTATTTTTGGAAACCAGCAGATTAATCAAATAATGAATATACTGATGCGACACCTAGTGCTCAACGACCTCGGGTTTCTACTGTGTAGTCATTCATTGTGAGTACCAGTCCGATTGTACTTTCTATGCAGTATCTGCATTTCGGAGAACTGTAGATAACCTACATTTCTTCAACAAGCAATGAAGGTTGCACTCCAATATATTCCTAATTGTTAAGCCATGAAAAAAGAAGGACAATTCTTCCATGCATGTTGATATGTCAAAATTGATAACTCCTTTGAGAAACATGATAAAGAAACTTTCTTTTTTCCACCAGTATAGCATAGTGTTTCAAGAAATTTTTCAGGGTTATAGTTCATATTTTTACGTTATCACAATATCTACGTTCAATCATTCAACAAACAAAGTGTTGTATTCAAGTGGATTATTCAAAAATTGAAATAATTGTGGAACTGAAAAGATATATAAGCGAAGGTTGTAAACTATATGAAAAACTAAATGAACAAACATTCCTATCAAAAGTGTGAATAGCCAAATGTGCTTTTGTCATGATTCACCACTTGTGTATCATACTAATTATTCAATAAATACGGTTCGATGAATTGAAGTTCGATAGATCGTGTAATTGATCCTCAAATAAAAACATCAAATTTTCTTATAATATGGTCGTTTTTAGTGGTAAGTAAGTAAGTCTTTGTACTTTGTACTAATTCAAATGCTTCATACATATGAAAAGTTTGTTTCCTAGAATAAATATTAATATAAAATTAAAAGATTTGATTATTCCTTCCTTTTGAAATCATGAGAGTATTTTATGATGAATATTCTGATGCGAGGTTCGAATTCGTACTCTGACTTTGAAATTCCAATTAAAATATAAGACTAGTAAGCTAGGACTTTCCAGTGTAAATATTGTTCTCATTTTCTCGAGAGTGGCCCAAATTATGGAAATTTTCTTTCCAGAATTTGAAATTCATGAACCGAATTCCCAAGGATCAATACACTCAATATTCGATGTATGTAAAAGCCACTGAACAGAATCGATGAGAATAATAAATGTAATTGAATAAATTGAGAGATTATCAGAAATATGACAGCGGCAAAACAAGCAATCTTAAGATTATGATATATATGAAAGGCTATGAATTAGAAAATTTTGCTTTTCCTTGGTTGACGAAACACTAACGCATTACTTCCCGTAGAACGTAAATACTAAATAGCACTCAAATCATTTCGTGAAATACATCAAATTAATGAAATGTTATCAATACAATTATAAAAGAGACATACTACTGTGATTCTTTTTTGTTGTGCTTTTACTGTTGTTAACCAATTTATTGAACAAGGTTATTTCTTCGATAAATTTTGGCGTATCTACTGGTCAGACGAATAATCTGACGTTCAAAGAAGAACCATTGAAAACAAAACTAACCATCAAATGTTCAAACAATCAATAAAGATAGAGCTAGGATGACGATCTACAATTCATTCAGATATGACCATGGATGATTGCGGCTCAAATCTCAATTATGAACTCTCCATATACATATTGAATAGGGATTCACGGTGCGTCTTCAAGCTACTTGATTGCTTGACTTGAAATCAACTAAAGTTTAAGTCAAGTAGTAGTTTTACAATGTTAAGTCAAGTATTTATTCATTAAGTAACATGACTCAACATTGAAAAACAACTACTCGACTTGAACTTGAGTTGATTTCGAGTCAATCTCAAGCTACTTGGCTTGAGCTTGAGTCAAGTAGCTTGAATATCAAGCCGAGCCGTGAATCCCTAATACTGAACATTACCAAGATTTTCAAAAGTCTTCTTCAGAGTGCGTGATCGAATTAAAAAATGTACCTAGTCACCATTCGTGAGTTCCCTGTAGTACGTGGTCCTTTATCATCTTTCAAAACACTTAGGTAACATATTTGCCCTTTGCAATATTTTTCAGAGAATTTGATGTATTATTTTTTCTCTGTCAACTAGCAATAAAGACATATTATTATTGTTTGAAGGAACCCTCATGTAGGTTTTCAAAAAGAGCTCTGAAATACGTATGGAGGATGGGTAGATTGTTTTCGGATTTTCCATATTCGAAAGCGCAAAATTTGCTGATTCCAAGGTATATGAGAAATAAAGTTCTGTCGGTAATAAATAGTCGATAAGCATGAATGTATAATAAGTTTATTAGTTTTCGAACGAATAAACTTATTATTATTATTGTTATTGTCTCATAAATCGTCTGGACAAAAAGTCATCCATATGGTTCACAGATGGATCAAAAACAGAGAAGGGCACCGGCATTGGGATATATGGACCTAGACTGAGGATCTCTAAAGCCCTGGGAAGTGAGCCCTCGATTTTACAGACCGAGATAATGGCTGTTTATGTATGCGCCCAGGAGTGTCTCAAAATGAACCTCAAGGGGGCGCATATCTACATCACCACGGACAGGTAAACCACGCTGAGATCCCTGGAATCGTGCTGTCAGGGGTCTCTGCTGACTTGGGAGTGCCGTAACACCATAAAGCAACTGGCCAGAGGAAATAAGGTGACTCTACTATGGGTACCAGGGCACTGTGGGGTTGAAGGAAATGAAAGAGCGAATGAACTTGCAAAAAGTGCATCAAGGTTAAGACCTGCTGGACCTGAGCCTTTCTGTGGGATAGGAAAAGACCAATACAAAGCTGCGGTCCAGCTATGGGAGTTGATCAGTAGGACAATCCACTGGACTAACACTCCTAGTCTTGCTCAGGCAAAGAAATTCGTGAAGATTACATCTACCTACGCCAAAAAGCTCCTGAAGCTGTCGCGAGCGGAGCTTCGGGTGATGGTGGGACTGCTGACGGGGCACTGCCGGTACAAACATCATTTGTACCGTATGGGAAAGTCAGCAGACGAGATTTGCAGGCTCTGTGGATCGGAAATAGAAACGGCTGAACACTTGATATGCAAGTGTCCAGAGCTGGCTGGCCTAAGAACCATTCACATGGGCAAGCCGGTCCTGGATACCAGAGAGGTAACGGCCAAGGCCCCTAGGGAGGTTGTCAATTTTATTAACGTCGTTGACGACCTCCCTGAGTTTCTATGAATGAGTAGGGTAGTGAACAAAAGATCTGCATGGTCGCAGTTCCCGGAAGGCTTACCGAAGCAAAACGACCCCAGTTCAAATAATAATAATATTGTTATTATTATAACATACAGAGTGGGCCAATTAAAACGAAAAAGCGGCTGAACCGAATCATTAGAAAATGCTGGGACACATCTACTACATTGTCGAGGGTGACATCGTTCGCAATGAAATTCAGCCGGAATACATTCCATAATTTCCTTCGCAATATCAAAAAACCAAAATAAATTAATTTTATCGATTCGTTTTCGAGATATCAGAACTTAAAATTGGGAAATCACTTTTTATTCACTCAAACAATAAGAATAAGATCTTATAATCAACTGTTCAATCACGAAAATTCGGTATATGATTGTTGCTGTATTAATTATGAAAACTAAATATCAAATTCAAATTCACAAAGAAAATAGCACCACAACTCTAAAATCGCTTACCTTCCTTTCTTGTGCAGTGATCACAAACTTATGGAAGCGAACCGACTGGGATTTCCAATCAACAAAAAATCAACTTATATTTCGTACACTCATTTCACAAATATAATTATGCAAATCCCTAAAAGCAACTGTTTACAAATAATGATCAGTATCAACATGCAATTCTGTTTCAAATTCTTTTTTCATCCTCATTTACTTGATCGAAAAAATTTTAATGTTATTGAGAATCGATGAAAAGACTCTTTTTTCGAGATGCAAGTACAACAAAAACATGTATGAGATAATTTTTTTCGCCAAATCGAAATTGTGGACGTCTATCAGTGTCAAACTGATCTTAGGACAAAATTAGAGTGAATTATTTAACTCAGGTGATCCTCCTGCTGAGCCTTCTATAGGTGTTAAAACCCAAGGCTGCAAGTGTTATCCTGAATCACCTAGTAACCAAAATCCATTCTCATTATTTTTGATATATGAGTCTCGCAAATAATTGAACACCTTCGACATGGTCCAAATTCCAGAATCATTCATTGAGCCAGGATAGCGACCATTAGAATGCTATATTTTCATAGTAGAATCCTATATAATTTGCATTGCCTATTGGGATATGCAAATCCAGGATGTGCATTGTCATTATTTGGTGATGCAGTAAAATTTTGACCAATACTTCCATGAGCTTGAAAATGAAGGGCTCACACACCTAAAACAGAGAAATTTGAACTGATAAACTAATTACAATCGTTCTGTACCTACTTTCACAGGTATCGACACACATGTCTGACATGTCTTCCTAATCGGATGCAGTAAACGAGGAGCACCTTCATTCATTAAATCAAGTGTTTTAGGTGATCCATAAAGCTTCATAAAAAATTGTTCTAATACTTCAAAAGGATTACTAGTATTCCTAAGCTCTCGACGACCTATTCTGAACAGATTATGTTCTATTCTTTTTCTATTGCCGAATGTAATTAGTAGTAATTGATATCCATAGTAATTCTCATCTAGCAAGAATAAAGTGAAAATCAAATTAAATGCCAAAGAGAGAGATGGTGTTTTTACATTTTCATGAATGCTACATAGGTTTATAGGCATTGCCTAAACTTTAATCTTTGTTTAATAATAATAATAATAGGTACAAATGTCACAAAACTCAAAAGAGCACTGAAACAGAATAAGATCGGAAGTATTGTTGCAGAAGCAGTGTTAGTAAGTGAAAAGCATCATGGATAGATCTAAAAGGGAATGAAGAGGCCAACATACTTGCCAGAAAAGGAGCACAAACTCCTTTCATTGGCCCGGAATTTTTCTATAGTATAGGCAATACATACAAGAAAGAATTTCAGGAAAAAGAAAGAATCGAAAGAGAAAATAAATAAATGGCGGAATCTTCCTGGGTTGGATGTTGGATCATTTCAAAAAGTTTCTTCGAAACTTTGACACTGAGAGATCCAAGTAGTATCTTAGAAAGAATATAAAGGGTGTTTTTTTTTAGAGCTATAGAATTTTAAATTGCAATAAAACAACGACGGATTATTCGATTGACATGAATTTCATTTATCCGCAAGATGATCTTGTGGCATTACATTTTAAATATGATTTCTGGCATATGCCTGCCACGACTGGCTCGGATGTATTCCAATCTAGACGTCCAATTTTCGATGACTTTTTCCAACATTTGTGAACGTATATCGGCAATAACACGGCGAATGTTATCTTCCAAATGGTCAAGGGTTTGTGGCTTATCCGCATAAACCAATGACTTTACATAGCCCCACAGAAAGTAGTCTAGCGGTGTTAAATCACAAGATCTTGGATGCCAATTCACAGGTCCAAAACGTGAAATTAGGCGGTCACCAAACGTGTCTTTCAATAAATCGATTGTGGCACGAGCTGAGTGACATGTTGCGCCGTCTTGTTGGAACCACAGCTCCTGGACATCATGGTTGTTCAATTCAGGAATGAAAAAGTTAGTATTCATGGCTCTATACCGATCACCATTGACTGTAACGTTCAGGACATCATCGTTTTTGAAGAAGTACGGACCAATGATTCCACCAGCCCATAAAGCGCACCAAACAGTCAGTTTTTCTGGATGTAATGGTGTTTCGACATACACTCGAGGATAAGCTTCACTCCAAATGCGGCAGTTTTGTTTGTTGACGTAGCCATTCAACCAGAAGTGCGCTTCATCGCTAATGGACGTAGTGCGCGATACGTATTCCGCACAGAACCATTATTTTCGAAATGAAATTGCACTATTTGCAAGCGTTGTTCAGGCGTGAGTCTATTCATGATGAATTGCCAAACCAAACTGAGAATAAATCACTCGACAGCTGTTAAATCGGTCGCCATCTTGAACAGTAATGCCAACTCAAAGTTATATATCTCGAAAAAACCACCCTATACTACACATCCTCACTAGATTGCTCACAGGGCATTGTCATCTTAGGAAACACCTCTTGAGAATGGGTCTGGCAGAAAATGACGAGTGCAGATTCTGTGGGGAGGAAGAGAAAACTCCGAATCACCTGGTGACAGAATGCCTAAATTCCTTGCCATCACTAGCCAATGAAAAATCTGTTTTGGACAAGAAACTTATAGAAGTGAGGAAGAAGCCTCCTTGAAGCCATCCCTGATATTGTAGTTCATTAGAACTCTGGAACTGGTAGGCGAGCTATAGATTACGTTATGGCGAGAATAGCTTTGATAGGGGGCAGAACAAATCGTTAGGTAAATCTCAATAAATCTTATACCAATCACGAGTCCTTGGTGCTATTTGTGCGGATAAATTGGATAAACTTTTCGAACTTATAAAAAAAGAACACAACCTGAACACTTCAATGAGAATAATTAGTCCGGTCCTGGAATATTGAAATAATTAATATCTCTTATACTCGATCCCATGTAACGTTACAATTGCCCATGAGACTCTAAGGACTAATTTCTAGGGGTGGTTTGGCTTATTTGTCAACAAAGCTCCTACCCAGGTTTTTACAAATTTAATAAAATTAAAATATACAATGATCGATCCTTTTCACTCCGAACAAATAATAAAATAGAAACTTAACTTAAAACGATTTTAAAGGAGTTACTCTGCTACTAGGATGGAACCTCTTCTGTAAATTATCTTCAGCCTTCTGAACACCAATTCTTATCAGGAAGCTATAGTACTCCAATCCCCATTCAACGAAGTTGATGTGATAATGCCAGGTATTTCGCAGGTATTCTCTCAGATTCAGGAACTAAAGTGGTCTAACATACGTACTATTCCAAATTCTGTATCTCAAGGAAGTAGTTCTTGATATCTATCAATCCCAAGAAAGGTTTTCTTTGT
Source organism: Harmonia axyridis (assembly GCF_914767665.1). NCBI lineage: Eukaryota > Metazoa > Arthropoda > Insecta > Coleoptera > Coccinellidae > Harmonia > Harmonia axyridis. Next base: position 29,871,835 of record NC_059503.1, read on the forward strand.
TCTAATCCCACGGGAGGTTTCTTCGTTCTAATCCCACGGGAGTTGCTTTGAGAAAATGAACAAAAATGATATCAGAATATGTTAACTGAATTTACAACTCCTTCTCGGATTTCTAACCAAGAAATTACAAAGAAATCATTACATTTATTATCAAATAAACCTGAGAAGGAGTTTTGCTGACATTATTTGACACAAAAAGAATTCTACCAAACCTGAAATACGTTTCGACAAGATGGATGACTCTAAAAAAAAACTACTGTTTCAAATTAATTTGATTCATTCTGGTGAGATTATTACTTGTTGAATACAAATATTCATGTCAACACTTACCGAGAATCCCGACACAATTCTCGCCGATAAATAAGATTCCGAGTCTCAAATTAAATTATTAATGACTGAAATCTAAATCTTAGGTACGTATTCTTGCTGAAGTCTCAATAATCATTGAAAATATTTCAGAAGATTCTCTCCAGAAACGCGCATCTGCGTTCCGACCGATAGTACACGATATGATACGATTAATTGACAAATTACCGCGTCTTCAAAAATTCCAGTAGCGTAACATGGAATGAAGCGTGCAAAATCGTTGCACACACCTCTCACCATAAAAAAAGAAGTAGCCACTGCTACTAGAACGTAAACAGTGCTGCAGTTATATAAATGAAAACTAAAAAAAAACCCGTCTCAACTAAACAAAAGTGAATGAATTTAAAAGGTGCCGTCGCACTTAAACAAGAAAAATCTTCCTGGCACCCGAGACGAAGGTGGACCAGAAAGGGGGGCATGGAAGATTTTTAGTTTGAGTTCAAATTTTTCAAAAATGACTCCATCATTCTATGTTTCTTGCATAGAACGATGTCAAATCCGATAATGAAACTAAATTGAGGTAAATCCAAAATTAGCAAATATAACGTCAAATCCGGTAATGAAAAGGTAAGGTAAAATCGATATTTATCGACCACGAAAAAAAATGCGATAACATTCGACAAAGTAGGTAAAAGATAATTAACGCCGTTTGTGAAAAATCAGCCATAAATGGCTCAAAATAGTCAAATAATGTGTACAAAGATGTTCTGTACTGACGTGTATATGAATCAACTGAGCTCAAGGATTCACTTCCCTACCTCCCTCTCCATTGAAGTGATATAACTGAAAGTTCACAGCAACGTTAAGTTGGGCGCCAGCAACGATAACGATAAGATAAATGGAAATTGAAGAAAAAATAAGGAAACGGGAAATTGCAACAGTACACAGAAAATAAGAAAAAAACTGAATCTGTTCAGACCCAAAATAATAAATTTTTCCAAAATATACTCTCAGTTACGCCAAAATCAATTTGCTCTGCATATCTAAAAGACACTTCAGTCAGATTAACAATAACTTTAAAGGTAAATATAAGTAGTATCCATACTATAACGATAAGATAAATAGTAGCCACCATAAACTAATAGTGGTACAACGATAAGCGATAATAGTAGATATGCTACAAAGATACGATAATAGTAGCCACGCTACAAAAATACGATAATAGTAGCCACGCTACAAAGATACGATAATAGTAGCTATGCTACAAAGATACGATAATAGTAGCTATGCTACAAAGATAAACGATAATAATTGTCAAAAATAAAGAAAAACATATAATCTGTGTATCTGGAGCAAATTTAGGAAGTAAAGGTTAAAGGCAAAAAGGAATTATTCATCATTGTCATCAGTTTTGTCAAAGTCGGTAGAAACATCATCATGGGTCAGATCTAGTTTTATGTGTTTGACATGGAAATTGCCAAGGTCAGTCCCGTTCAAGAAATCTGGATTATTCATTTCATCAGACAAAATAAACAAGAAAAACAATTATATGTAAATATACAGCTACGAAAAAATATATCACGACACGTGTGGTCAATCTGATACCAACGAAAAATATCAAAGACCAGACAAAAGAGAGAGAAAAAGTTAAACAAAGATAAATTATTACTTTAGAACTGAAAAGGTCGAAATGACAGGAGCAGTTGCCAAAATTTTCGGGCCCCACGTAGGGCGCCAAAATGTGTAACGTTACAATTGCCCATGAGACTCTAAGGACTAATTTCTAGGGGTGGTTTGGCTTATTTGGCAACAAAACTCCTACCCAGGTTTTTACAAATTTAATAAAATTAAAATATACAATGATCGATCCTTTTCACTCCAAACAAATAATAAAATAGAAACTTAACTTAAAACGATTTTAAAGGAGTTACTCTGCTACTAGGATGGAACCTCTTCTGTAAATTATCTTCAGCCTTCTGAACACCAATTCTTATCAGGAAGCTATAGTACTCCAATCCCCATTCAACGAAGTTGATGTGATAATGCCAGGTATTTCGCAGGTATTCTCTCAGATTCAGGAACTAAAGTGGTCTAACATACGTACTATTCCAAATTCTGTATCTCAAGGAAGTAGTTCTTGATATCTATCAATCCCAAGAAAGGTTTTCTTTGTTCTAATCCCACGGGAGGTTTCTTCGTTCTAATCCCACGGGAGGTGCTTTGAGAAAATGAACAAAAATGATATCAGAATATGTTAACTGAATTTACAACTCCTTCTCGGATTTCTAACCAAGAAATTACAAAGAAATCATTACATTTATTATCAAATAAACCTGAGAAGGAGTTTTGCTGACATTATTTGACACAAAAAGAATTCTACCAAACCTGAAATACGTTTCGACAAGATGGATGACTAAAAAAAAACTACTGTTTCAAATTAATTTGATTCATTCTGGTGAGATTATTACTTGTTGAATACAAATATTCATGTCAACACTTACCGAGAATCCCGACACAATTCTCGCCGATAAATAAGATTCCGAGTCTCAAATTAAATTATTAATGACTGAAATCTAAATCTTAGGTACGTATTCTTGCTGAAGTCTCAATAATCATTGAAAATCTTTCAGAAGATTCTCTCCAGAAACGCGCATCTGCGTTCCGACCGATAGTACACGATATGATACGATTAATTGACAAATTACCGCGTCTTCAAAAATTCCAGTAGCGTAACATGGAATGAAGCGTACAAAATCGTTGCACCCATTATGTATCAATAACATCCAAGTTTCAATTACACCACAAGGAATGCGAGGAACTTTTTAACTCCATATCATAGAGTCGCGGCGACTCAACTAAGCATAAATCATGAGGCCAAACAAGTACATAATAAGATCCCAGAAGCTTTTAAAGTTATGAACAAAAATAAGTTGAAACATGAAATAAAAAAAATATTGTACAAAAAAGCCTTCTACACTATGAGTGAGTTTTGGATTAGCCATTTTGAATAGTTTGTCATGTATGTAATGTTTGTCTCATACTCGATTATTGACTATCAATGTTTCAAGACTTAGTCTGTTTTGAACGTTAATTTATTGATTTTATTTAATTTATTTTAATGTTGGTTTATTTTAGATTTGACTTTATTTATATTTACATTTAATTATTATAGATTTGATGATACTTTACTTTTAACTGCTTTGAACTAGAATTTATTGATGTATTGACGCCCCATGGAATATGTTGATGGGTTAAAATTATTCACTTGTATTCATTGCGAATGAATAAATTAAATAAATAAATACAAATGCGAAGCATGGAACGAATGTCCCAAATAATATGATTCCATCATCCCAAAAAGATTTTTTTCTTTCATTTTTATCATCGCGAAGAGGGATTATTGCACGTCTATCTACAGTCTGCAGATATTTGATTATAGTCGAACTACCCCAATTATTTTAGCATTCTCAAGGAATAAGACTTCAACGAACTTCAGAAAAGTGATCATCAGTCTCTGTCGGGATTTAGACCATGAAATATTGGCCACCCCCTATTCGATATTGTCTGAGCGCCCACACCCTCCATTGATAATTGAGGCACCCTGCGATTTATGAGCGTAGAAAACTGCTATTAATCATCAGAATTTTGAATAAATTGCTTCTCCTGTTCCTTCCTACTTCCCTCAACGGCGTTTTAGAGATCCTATTTAACTTAATTGCAGCCTTAATCGACGATTACTGGTTTCAACAGACACTTTTTGAGTTAAAAATCTTTGCTGTCCCAAACGATATTTTTATGTTGGGTTTTACTTTATTTTAATCACTCTGTTTTCTTAAATGGTTTAGAGGACTTGGATTTCGAATTTTATTGGTATCTCTTCGATATAATACCTAGGGAATGCACTTTTACGCCTCATATTCAACCATGTAGTCTTTTTCTGATTTCGAAGAGTGAGCATATATTGTGACTTCTGATTTTTTCTGGCTGCGTACCTTGACTATTTCCTTGAAAGTGTTCTTTTCGGCTAAGTATTTTCAATTTTCCCCCTTTTATAGTTTCAATTTGATTATTAACTTTTTCTTTCTGAATTCTCTATTTTTCCTATCAGTTTTTTATTCTTCTGGGATCATTGCCATTGATCTCCTTTATTCGGAAAAATTACCAGGATGTTTCGATCTTCCTGTAGGTATTTGAACTTGAAACAATTTACTGAATTTTTTTGTATTGGTTGAAAATTTTCTTTCTTTGTTTGAATTGATTATTCAACTTACCTAATTCCTTCTAAATTATGATTTTCCCAAAATAATTTTTTTTTAATTCATTCAAAATTACTTTTGCTATTTTTTTGCACAGAACGTGCCGGAATTTTTTTTTTTAATTATTATTGTTCGAAACTGATTTTTCATTTCTGCATTCATTAGAAAAGAAGAATTGCCGGTTATTCAGAATATTCGTAAAAGATTCCAAGGAAATCATTCATATATCAGACCTTACTTCACAAATAAGTCAACATCTCCGAAAATGATTTTGAACAGAGAGGAGATCGAATCGCATCATATCTTGAGGTGATTATGGCAACTGTCCATAGAAAAAGGATTATATGTCTATGCAACTGTCATATGCCATTTGTCATCACCAGGCACATACGATCAATCTTGAATATTATGAGTAGTTTACGTTCAGTTCATTGAATTATACCTTTTAAGCCTTCAGCAATTTTTTTTTGATTAATTATTCTGTGATTTTTGGTCAATATATTGATACAACATTTTTTGTTTTCTGTTATTTCCTCTCTTTATAGTTTTCTTGGCTTACTTCAAGCCTGGTGCCCAACAAAACAATCAACTTCGTCAAATCAACTCACCTCTCATCGTAACAACTTAGCAGTCGACAGGCCAAATTGTTGAGTTTTGTTGAAGATTCTTATGAATATAATAATAAAACATTAGAAAAAACTTCATACGAAAATAAATCAACTAGGGGAAAACGATGTGCAAAAAAAAGATAACAATTATGGAATGCTTTTGTACCCGAGAAAAAGTTTTTAATGACTTCTAGCTTAAATTTTTAAACACAGAAATATTGACATCATTAAACTATTAAAACTTTGCTAGTTAGCGAGTAGAGTTAACTCCGAAAATGTATGAGAGACGAAAACAAGAGGGAAATATGTAAAATTAAATTATTTCTAGACTGAATGCAATTGGTTTCGAGCATTTCATCCAATTAAACGTCAACATCTACCTCTTCAAATTTGTAATTCTGAATTAATTTCTATCCATTTCTCATTTCCGATCTGAAGAGAATCTTTTATAAGAAATTCAATCTTATATGAAAACGAAGGAATATTTCCTGACCTGAGATTACAGGATGTTGCAGCTTATGATAATATTCATTTATTTCCTCAAAATATACAGGAGGTGTCAACTTCTATTTTGAAAAATTCATTTGATTATCGACGAAGCAAACAATTTCAATAACTTAACTATTCCAATTAAGAAAACAAGTCTGTTCGCTCAATTTTTCCTTGAATAAACATATTTCGAAAAATGGAAATTCAATCTTTTCATCGCCGGTCTATGAATTCGAATGAAATAATTTTTTGAATGCAAGTTATGTTGTAAATGACTGATCAAAATTTTTCATGCAATAATTAGTGTTGAAATTTTTAGTAACTTATGACCTGCAACCCTAAAGCAACCTTCCTAGCTACGCTGTTTTCTCAGTGAAAATATCACTCTTTGTATAGTAAAATTTTAAAAAATGGCAAGATTCCATTTTATTGAAATTGAAAAGGCGCTCTCAACTAGTTATGAAAATGCAAATAGGTATTAAAATACACCTTTTAAAACAACGTTGTCTTTCACTATAGATTTATCATAGACTTACTTTTACTTTTAAATAATTCAGGACGTTTTTTGATGAAATCAACAAAACTCCCTTTGGTATGTTTGACAAGGTGATTTTGAGTTCAAAAATACGATTTCTCAGGAAAATGGAAGGATGGCTGAGAGGAATAACAGAGAAAGATAATTTAGATGTAATGTGCTGAGCAGGCAAAATTTTATTTTGCCGAGGCGCCAAAATATCTTACGGCAGCTTTGCTTTCTATATTTTATATACATCAACTATTTCAAAATATTTTTATAACGTAATGCTCAAGCAATAATATAACTTCTTCGATATATTATATTCCCATCTTTTCCCTAACTACAAGTATGAAGCACCCGCCACTGTTGCAGGACACTATATGTATGGAGATAAAAAATCGATAGTGATGTCTACGAGATGAAAAAACCCTCGTCAAATAATATTTTGCTTGGGTTATATATTTTTTATGATAGTACGTTGCATGTCTACCTCACGTCGATCACGGTATGAATAATTTTATCCAATTGTTTCAAAGAAAATGTATCAAGACTACGTCATGTGAATGAATATCGAAGTTTGGAGTGCCGTAATGGAGTGCTTGTGATCTCGTTCGAGACCTTTGTTGGGATAAAACAATCCTGCTGTTTAATCCCAACAAAGTTCAAATGAAAATTTAATAAAAATAAATATATTTTTATTTAATAAAAATAATATAAAGAATAGTAATAAGCCTGGTAGGAAGAAACTTGATGAAATCCGTTGTGGTCTAATAAGGACCACAACGTATTTCGAAAATAATCTCTGATAGTGTTGTTGAACTTAATTGTAGTCATAAGAGAGAAGAATCAAATCTATATCATATAACAAAATTATTATCATGTATGAATGGTCAATTTTGAAAAACAATTTCATTTTTGAAAAATTGTTACCGACGGGGCAAGATGTATTATAATTTTGTGTTCTTTAATATATTTCTATGTTATCTTTATGCGCAGTTGTGCACTATCCGATAGATCCTCTTTCTGAATTATTTGCTCAACATCATTAGATCTTGTGAGACATATTTGAGTTAAGATATAAATAGATAAGAATTGACCTATTGTTTCGATTCACTTTTCCAGGTAATGTTGATATGTAATTAATTAGTATAAGTTTTAATTAAATAAACACTTTTCCAGTTCATCGAAGATAAGTAATTTTATAATCCCAAAAATTAAGAATTTGAAGTATAAAACAAAACTATACATGTCAAAAAATCATCATGGGATAAAGACATAATCTGCTATTACCCTATTTGAAGGATAAAGAAATGAGAAGACTATAATTCGCCATTTTGTAAGAGTCCGACTCAAAATGGTGGAAGCGCCTGGAGGCCCGCAATTTTATATCCCCCCCGGTCCTTTAATTCTTATCATCACTCATATTACGCTACCTCTGCTCAGTTTTCTCGGCACAAAAGACATTTGACCTCGTCATTGGGTGGCTTTTTAGTGTAGCAACGCAGTGGCAGTCTGCATCAAAGGAATCATCAATAACTGGATCTAATTCTGAGTCGGAGGAATTATTTTACATTTCCTAGTTTGTAAATAATAGTAATAAGTCCAGCAACACCGAATAGAGAAGAGCGATACCGTGATTTCTAGATCACGTTGTGGAACGTGAACGTTATGTACGATATCAGTGAAATTAAAGCGTGACGTGATCACTGTTTAGGTTGCTTGTTATTAATATTTGTATGAATCACCCAAACCTTAGCTCGTTTATCTCTGCAACTCGAATTGGTCACTATTATCATTCAACTAGCAAAGCGAAATTACTGAAAAATTATTATGAAAACATACAGTTTCAACTCTTTTCCTTGTTTCAACTTTATTTAGGAACGTAACAGAAGGATGTCGATTTTTCAAATATTTCCTCAAATTTGAAGAGGTGGTTCTAAAAGATAATTGCAACTTGCATAAATTACAAGTAGGATAATTTACATCCCCAAAGCTCAAAGATTGATGGTCTTTCGCCTATTATTATTATGTCGCTGACGTGTTTTCGTTCATTTTTTATAATGATACAGTACCATTTATTGCTTCGGTCGGCAACTTTAATATAGAAAGATTTTTTTGGGGTTGTTTATCAAAGATCTTGATCGAGAGATTGTAGATTAAATAACGCTACATTCTGCACGCTTCAATTCATGTTACGCTACTGGAATTTTCAAAGACGCTATAATTTGTCGATTCGTCGTGTGTAATTGGTCGCCGATGAAGCGCCAACGGATTAGCCTATCTATAGAAAGAAACAGGGAGAATTTTTTGAAAAATTTTCAATAATTATCGAGACTCCAGGTAAGATACGTACCTCATTTCATATTTCAGCTATTACCAGTTTAATCTGAGATTTAGAATTTAATTTATCGGAGAGAATTATGTCGGGATTCTCGCACCTCCCGTGGGATTGGAACAACAGAAACCTCTCTTGGGATTGAAAAATATCAAGAAGTGCAACCTCCTTTGGGATTAAACAATATAAATCTCCATTGGGATGGAAATATCATAAAGAAGAACTTCCTTGAGATATAGAAGTTGGAATAGTACGTACGTTGAACCACTTTAGTTCAGTAAAACCTGGCGTTTTTACATCAACTTCGCTAAATGGGAATTGGAATACTATAGCTTCCTGCTATAATCTGGTGTTTAGAAGATAATAAAATAATCTACAGAATAGGTTCCATTCTAATAGCACAGTAATTCATTAAAAACTGATAAAAGTTAAGTTTTTATTTCAATATTATTTGTTTAGAGTGAAAAGGATCGATCTTTCTATATTTTAATTTTATTAGATTTGTTTAAAACTGGGTAGGAGTTTTGTTGCCAAATAAACCAAACCACCCCTAGAAATCAGTCTTAGAGTGTCATGGGCAATTGTAACGTCACAATTTGTTGTTATTTGAAAAATGGATAAAAATGAGTTGCCAAAGACTGTTTTTTTCTGAGAAAAATACTGCGCAAGCCAAGCAGAGGCTTGTGAAGAGTTATTCAGACTCGACTCCATCAACAACAACGGTCAAAAGGTGCTCCAGGAAAAGAAATATATTTCCAATTAAAAATTTCTTTCATCCCTTAATAGTTAAATCAGGCAGCCCACGCTTCTTCAACCCTCAAAGGAATGAACATAAGATGAGGTGAAGATATCTCAAACTTCCCTTTTCATGCACCCCATTTCATCCTGTCCACTTATGTCAGGTAGCGTTGATCAAAACTCGCCCTAACGGCCTAACGGGGTTAGTTCTACCCCGACTGTCCTGCAGGAAGGTTCTCTGTTCCTTCGCCGTGAAGTTGCGTCCCAAGCCGCGAGTGTCTCGTTGTTTTGAAAAAGTTTTGCTGTTGGTATTGAAACAGGAATATAATTAGGTTTCAAGTTTACTGATTGAGGTTGTTTTTAGTGTACCTGATAGTAAAATCATACGAATTTCTTGTTGATTCGATATACATATCAATTGCTACATGTGAATTTTTTTGAGAAATCAGCAGATAAACTTTTACTACATTCAACTTGAAAAATTTCACAGTTTTATATTATGTCTCTAATATAGTTTTCGCATCTGTTGTACACTATACTTTTTCTACGATTGTGAATAACCAGTAAACTTTCACAAAATAGAAATTGAAACGCTCAAGTCGAATCGCTGTACATATTTCAAAATGGCATTCGTTGACAATATATGAATAGTTGCGAAAAAATTTAGGGGTAATTCCTTGTCAAGAAATAGGGTGGGTCTTTTATATAAACTTTTTTTTGAGCTCCCCCTGATTAGTTACAGTCTCCTAAAGATGGCACCTGAAAAGTAATTGTTTTTCTTAAAAACCAAAAGATTCACAATAATGAAATTAAGCTGACATTTTATGCGGGCAAGAAGTTATTAAAAAATTTTTTGGAGGGGTTCCTTAATTATTTCTAGTGGTAGAAAAAGCCAACTCTTAAACTTATTTCTGAATAACTTTTTCTATATTCATATTTTACAATAAGAAAATTTCGTATAAAATGATCCATTCTTAACAAATAAGGTCTCCTGTAATATTTTCATAAAATTAACGGTTTCTGGGAAAAAGAATTATCAATAAATAATACGCCTAAGTTGTCGATGCCGGAATTATTTTCAACCTCAAATTTATAAATAGGCGGATGTCAAAACAATGTATTCATTGAGAATTGGTACAAATATAGAATTAATGTAACAAAAAAAAAACAATCATAAACATTTCACAAATTGAACACTACTTTTCGGGCACCATCTTCCGGGGCTCTAACTAAGCAGGTGGAGGCTAAAAAAATGAAAGACCAACCTCATTTTTGACAAGGAATCACCCCATAAATTTTTTCGCAACTATTCATATATACCCTGTATATTTCGTGAGTGTATGAAGTAACGACTTTTCAAAAGAAGGATTTCATTGGTCTATCAGTATCCGAAACCATTCTGTACATTCTGAACTGTACAGAATTTTGTACTCATTGTATCATTGATACTCATGGAATAGTGAAGCAAAATATTCCAACATATTTATAATCACTCAATGAAATCACTACTTTTATACATTCCATTTCATACATATCGATATTTGAGACATGTTCTTCATTGAATATTGAAGATTTCAATCGAATTACGTTTGATTATCGGGAAATAAATTATAGTTCACACATTTTTCATCACATATACTGAGGAATAATTTTCACCTAACAAGTAAATTACAGTTCTTGAGTACGATTCTGAAATATTTTTCCCAGTGAACTAACAGGGAACGAGCATCATAATAAGCATGTTTAATATCAGCAAAATATTTTCCTCATCATCGAAAGTATAGTAGATCATTTTCATAGTTTTAACATATTTTCGGAAATCTCACGGTTTCTCTGAAACCAATACCTCAATGGAACAATTGAACCCTTAACACTTTTAAGTGATGTCTATTACAATACTACATTGTTTTTGCGCATAACATGAAAAATCTTTTGTTTTGATTGCATAAGTGAATGATTATATGGAGGCTATTATTCATAGAAGTTTTAGTTATTTGTTTTACTAGGCAACAAAGTAGTAGATTGACTGTCACGGCTCAAACGAGGGCTCAAAGCTACGCTCGGCTAGGAATTCAGTCAATCTACTTTGCTGCCGAGTTGAACATATAATTTTTTCTTCGATTATTCATAATGTCATTGTAGGATATTTTATTTGCAAATTATTAAAATTCCCACAATCTTTCTATTTTTCCTGTAGTGATAAAATAAAACGAAATTTGATAGAAATCGCAAATGTTGGAATGGTTGGTTGCTATAGACATACTCGTATCTCCATGATAATTATAGTTTGACAACTTAAATATCTAACAGTTTTCTGGAAAATAATCGGATATATTTATGTTATGGGCAGTGATAGCGACTCAGATGTACTTACCTACTCCTCCAGAAATAAGGAAGTTGGTAAAAAATATTGATTTTCAGAAAATGTCAAATGTTTTATTCCCATTGAGAATTATCATTTTGCTTTCTAGGCAGGAAATTCGTTACTTTGCTGCCTAAGTAATAAGAGTAATACTTTGCTAATTGATATTGTGCCTGCAAAATTAATATTTGCGATCAATCAGAGAAAAAATATTTTACTTGTTTCTGATTGGAGGGAAGTGTCATGGATACCCAAAGTGAACGAACGTCCTGTTTTGAATGAGACTGTCCTTTTTTTTGATCACTTGTCCCGGTGTCCGGATATTGAGCTCCGGGATGCAAAATTTAATTAAGTTAATTTAAGATTTAATCAACAACTTCAAACGTGAATACAAGTTCACAAATTATTGAATTCAGGTCATCCCCCGACGACAAAAATCTACTATTCACCAAACTCAATCTCTTGGATACGCCACTGATTTGGTTAAAATAAAACGCTGTCCCGTTTTGAGTCAGAAAATAAATTTTTTCGGCAACCATCCGGGAAGTGTTCACTTACCGGACGCTTATTCTCTGAGAAAGTAGCATTTCCCGGCCTAGTCCGGAAAGTACGTACTTCCCGGACTAGGCCGGAAAAGAATCACATTTTTTGTGTCGTTGTGAATATGAAAATATTGATAGGTATATTTTTAATAAACGCAGTTGATCATTACCATAGCAACCGAGAAAACCACTGACAGTTCATATGAAATTAGTAGTCAACAATTTGCATGTTTTTTGATCGCAATCGCAATAAAATATGGAAAGCAGCAGCGATAGTGTTATTCTATACGGTTGCCGAAAAAATATTGTACGCAACACGCCCGAAAATGGTTTTTTTGGACTCACCGACTTTCAAGACTCGCTCACGCTCGTCCTGGAATTTTGTCTATTCGTCCAAAGAAACCCTATTTTCCGAACTTGTTACGTAAATTACTATTCCCCTTATGGATACCTAACGTTAATGAAACCAAGAATAGTTTTCTATGAAAGATTTCGGAACGTACCAAAACGTCATTTTAGTCAAAGGAAAAATTCAACATTTCAATCTAAAATTTAGAGCTGTTTTCAATTCAAATGATGATTAACCAACTCAATTGATGAATTTGGACATCAAAATGTCCAAACATAGCATTTCTCATACTAAGGTACGGGAATTATTCACTACATTTGTCACCATCTGTCACATTGTTGATGTAGAATATGTCGTATTATCTAGAAGAAACATCATAATCTCAATTCATTCAATGTTATGAATCCACCAAATGAGACCATGTAACTGGAATGAACTATTCTTTTAGCCGACAACAATAACCAAAACTCAGGACGCTGTGAAGCTACCATAAATTTTGTCTCAACTTTATGTCTGAAAAGTTTCTTGTTTATACCCCGAACGATGTTTTTTTTCACGTACGAAAAGTTGGACCGCGCTGTGAAAATATATGTATATCAAGTAGGTTAATTCTAATTCATGTTGAAATTTGGGAATTGAAAAATTATTCAAAGATTTTACTCGTAATTTAAGGTGTAATCTGATGGAAAAATTACTGTTTGAGTGCGTTCTCCCGAATTTCATTCATTTATTAAAAAAAAAGTATTTCGAGAAAATACTCACTATTAGATTCTGTAAATTGTTTATTTATAGGTTGAAATGGCAAAATTCCGTAGCTGTCTAATTTTTCTTTCGTATCAGACTAAAGTTGAAATGTTACATTTTTACATAGCTATGATTGAACCAAGTCTACCAAAGGTTGAAGAATTCTCTTGATAATTTTTGAGATGAAATTTTTGGTCGTACATAGGCTCTTTTGGTTTGAAAGAGAAATTCTTTATGTAATTTCTTCGAAAAGCAAAAATATTTTTCAATTGACCTCCAAGATTCACCAACACAAAAATTAATGGAAAGAGAAATAAATGATCGATACCTATTTGTACCCTAAAAGAATTGCTTAAAGTATATTAGAAATGTAAGATTCACTTCTCAATACCTTCAATTTACATCTTCAGTAGATACTGAGATGAATTGCAAAGCTGCAGGGAGCCCGCGCATTAACTCTGTGCTTCACACCAGTTTTACCACACTAACAAATTCAATCAACTTAATTCGTTTGACAGAGTCGACTTCTTTATTTTCCTCTCTAGAATTTTTCATGTCGACGTAGAAGTTTTTCATTCTATTTTCAGTTATGTAATTTCCTAGAGGAAAATTAAGTTTTAATTTCCTACTTTCAAACAAGAAACACTCATAACGAAATAAATTAATTAGTCCAGTCAATTTGTGTTCACAGAAGCCCCTCCATAATATGTTTTTTGGGGTGCTTAATACAAATCTGAGGTTTGCCACCGAAATGTCGTGATGGAACATTGAAAATAATGCACAAAAACGGTGAAAATTTAATTTTTTCAGAGGTTTTTTGTATGTAACACGGAAAATATAAATTTTTTGTGAATGACCTTCCTTCACAAGAATAAAGTATATAATTTTTTCTACAAATTTCTGCAATCGAATTTTTTCGTTCTATAAATCGTTCTGGCTCAAACGATAGTTGAAAATTGGCGTAATTTTTCTATCTCTGCAAAAACCCACTTTTTGGGATAGTTTGATTTCTTCAAGTTCATATGTTTTTTGGGTGTCCAATCCGAATTGAAATAATTTCTTTTTGGCGGTTTCTTGCAAATAACTTGGAAAATATCAATACTTCGTCAATGAAATAAATGAAATGTCCTACAAATTTTTTCCATTAAGGTTTTTTGTCCGATAAACCGTTCTGGTTTGGAAATTAGCGTAATTTATCTGTCTGTACACAAACCCATTTTTTCCAGTACAAAACTTTATTGATGGCATATCTTCTCCTCAATATTTTCTTCATCTTATTTACGGATGGGTTTGAACTATAAAGCCATCATCGGTTAAGTAAAAAGCATTTTCAAAATCAGTTTTTGAAATTTAGTGTATTTCTTTATATTAATTTCAATGAATATAAGGAGGAAATAATACCGTCGTAGTATTCAGGTATACAATAGAGTACTCAAATTAAAATTTTTGTTTTCTTCAAAGTTCCGTCGCAGAATTTTGGTGGCAAACCTCGGATTCGGATTCAGCACACCAAGAAAACATATAAACTCGAAGAAATCAAAACTACCCAAAAACTTTCCTGTGGAAAATACATATTGACTGGACTGAATTGCAAACTACAAGTTTTCAATTCACGAATGAATAGAAGAAAAATATTTTTCTGGAGATTCGAATGGAGCTCAAATTATAATTGTCTTGGTCTGTTTTCCTCCATATCTTTCTCGAATCCACCCATAAACCTAAACAACGCGAAAAATGTAAAATCAATTTTGCAAACAAACACGTCCAGATACTCCGCCAACTTTTCCCATTATAGCCGAAAACTTGGACCGAGTTGTAAATGTATATTTCCTTCCTGTTTGAGTTGGATCAGTGGTTGTGACAGAATTCTGACTGTTCTATGCTTTGCCGGAGACAAGTGAAATTAGGAGATTGTAGTTTGGAGGTGTGACAGGTGAAATTCGACTAAGCTCTCTGAGGAAAAACTCCTGACAAATCTGACATTATTCCAAAGGATTTTGAGGCAGCCTTCGAGACTGCGTTAGTCGAATTCTTTTTACGAGAGCTTGAATTCAGTGGTGGATTCACAGAATTGCCGCCTGTAGGCTGTTCAACTTTTGTCGCCTCTGAATTTCGAAACCTTAGTTCACATCATTTCAATTATATTTTCTATCAATAAAAATATAACTTTGTGTTCCATCAGTCCAGTTGCATCCTCATGCCGGATGGTTAGTATCATTGAAAACTAAGGAACCGTGTTCTGATCTTTGATTATTTTCACAGTAAAGAATTATCAAGAAAAATTAAATTAAGAA
Organism: Harmonia axyridis; assembly: GCF_914767665.1. Classification (NCBI taxonomy): domain Eukaryota; kingdom Metazoa; phylum Arthropoda; class Insecta; order Coleoptera; family Coccinellidae; genus Harmonia; species Harmonia axyridis. The sequence continues at coordinate 29,887,375 of NC_059503.1, forward strand.
GGGTTCAGACTACGTGGCTTTCTCGTGATCTACCAAAGTTCAACAACTCCTCTCTCCTCAGCGGTTTTCATATTCCACCACTTTTCATGATGAGTGAAGCAATCTCAAACGTTCCTCTGACTTACCGTCCTTTTTTTGCAAGAATTCAAAATACGTTTTTACCTCTTCATATTTAATTTTAGATGAACCGCATTTTATGAAAAATTCATAAAATATAAATGTTTCTTCGTAATGTTATATAATGCATATATTTATTATCCAATGAAAATTCATCGAATTCTTTCTCATCCCATTCCAAAAATTAATGAATAAGAACTTTCCGCTATGACGAAATCTTTGAAATAAATAATAGTGAAAAAACCTCATATAAATCTATGATCTTTAGCGTAAAATAAAGCGCACTAATTTTTGAACTGATCGCTGAAACAGTATAGCTCTTAAACAAAAACTATCTCAATCATCTACCACTTTTAAAGTAAGATAAGGTATGTATTGAAACCATACGATACTTTCATGTTATAAAGATCTACATAGTCGCAGTTCCCAGAAGGCTTACCGAGCCAAAACTACCCCAGTTAAAATAATAATAAAACATAATATAAATAAAGCTTACACAGAAAATAAACATTTGGCGAACATTGATGAATATGTTCTATTTCAATCACTGTTTAAAAACAATACAATAAATTTTCTTTCGTAATAATCTGCTGGTACCTACAATAGTTTAAGTTGTATTATGAAAACATTAAAATAGCTTTATGCGAGACTCTAAATTCGCAAACTCATCAATTATATCATCCTACGAAATATTATTGATTGGTAGATATACCAGTTTACTATGTTTAGCAATTGTTCACGTGGAGATCTTCGAATATTGAATATTTGGCTCTAAATAAAGGGTGTTTTTTTTAGAGCTTTAAACTTTAGAACTTTAAATTGCAATAAAACAACGATGGATTATTCGATTGACATGAATTTTATTTATCCGCAAGATAATCTTGTGGCATTACATTTAAAATATGATTTCTGGCATATGACCGCCACGGCTGGCTCGGATGTAGTCCAATCTGGATGATTTTCGATGACTTTTTCCAACATTTGTGACCGTATATCGGCAATAACACGGCGAATGTTGTCTTCCAAATGGTCAAGGGTTTGTGGCTTATCCGCATAGACCAATGACTTCATACAGAAAGTAGTCTAGCGGTGTTAAATCACAAGATCTTGGAGGCCAGTTCACAGGTTCAAAACATGAAATTAGGCGGTCACCAAACGTGTCTTTCAATAAATCGATTGTGGCACGAGCTGTGTGACATGTTGCGCCGTCTTGTTGGAACCACAGCTCCTGGACATCATGGTTGTTCAATTCAGGAATGAAAAAGTTAGTAATCATGGCTCTATACCGATCACCATTGACTGTAACGTTCTGGCCATCATCGTTTTTGAAGAAGTACGGACCAATGATTCCACCAGCCCATAACGCGCATCAAACAGTCAGTTTTTCTGGATGTAACGGAATTTCGACATACACTTGAGGATTAGCTTCACTCCAAATGCGGCAGTTTTGTTTGTTGACGTAGCCATTCAACCAGAAGTGCGCTTCATCGCTAAACAAAATTCGCTTATGAAAATCGGAAACAACGGCAATCTCATTTTGGCTTCAATTCTTGCACGAGTTGGACTTTGTAAGCACGCAAACCAAGATCCTTCCTCAAAATATTCCATAAAGTGGATGGACACAGATCCAATTCCTATGCTCGATGGCGGATAGACTCATTCGGGTCTTCCTCAATGCTACGCTCTACAGCAGCAATAGCTTCTTCTGTACGGCGTCTCTGGGGATGCGAGTTATCAATAAGAGTAAACGTGGTGCGAAAACGTTCCATGGTTAATCGAATTAACTGCTCTGATGGACGATTTTGTCGACGATAAAATGGACGTAGTGCGCGATACGTCTTCCGCACAGAACCATTATTTTCGAAATAAAATTGCACTATTTGCACGCGTTGTTCAGGCGTGAGTCTATTCATAATGAATTGCCAAACCAAACTGAGAATAAATCCCTTGACAGCTGTTAAATCGGTCGCCATCTTGAACAGTAATGCCAACTTAAAGTTATCTACCTCGAAAACAAACACCCGTTATATAGGACTATATTTCGATTTTTGTTTAATCTTTTAATGTTTCTCCAATTTTCTGAATGTGTACTTCGTGTATGCATAATATTATTTTTATTCTGAAATCAAAATTAAAAATACTATGCTCAATTTGCCACTGCTTAAAATAGATATATTCAATTCTGGAGTGAACTTCAGGCAGATCCGCCACTGCCTAAAGTTCACTCCAGAATTGAATATCTCGCATCTTAAATGATGAGGGATTGATCGTTCGAAAAGGGATTGTCCTATTGTCGAAAGTTTTGTTGTTGCTGAGTTGCCACAACTCCCTTTATTATATCACCGAGTTTGAACCTCAAGTGTCATGTGTGCTTCAACAACGCAATACATGCTTCAACGATGAATTGAAATGGTTAAAGTTAACTACATTAATGGTGAATATTCTGAAATTCCAGTTTGTAAAATGAAGCACTTTTGGGTCATCATTAAGCACCATATCGGCCGGCAATAGTGAAACTGCTAGGAAAATTTGGCTAGAGGCAAGTTAGAGATGTGGAGAAACAAAACTGTGTGTGTCGCTCAAGAACAATTGAAAATATTGCTGTATTATCCCGTAGTGTTAACGAAAACCCAGGTTTGACAAGTCCTCGTCGATGGTGGGAATAATTGATCCACAAACGGCCGGAAATAGAAGATAATTGATGTGGACAACGTGCCAAAAACCAACGATTCAATCAAAATTTTTCAAGAAAAGTTTACTGGCCGTGTTATTTTTTTCTTTGAAGCCACGTGAAAGATAAGTTCTTTGCTAATGATCTACAATCGATTCAAGACCTCAAAGGTAGAATTCGTGAAGTTATCGAGGATAACAACCGTGTGAATTTGTCCTGGAAAATTCTATGAATTTGGCTGATATCGTTCTCCATCGTTAATGGCATACCTTCCCCTTTACAAAGAAATAAACAACCATCTCTTGAAATACTTATACTCGTTTTATCGAAATGAAATATCGTATTAGAACAGTCATTATGCTAGTAAAATATTAGTAAACATTCACCAGAAAAAAATACCTCTAACATTGAAAGAACATAAATATTCGACCAGAACAGAAAGGAGAAATTATGAAAAACCAAAATCGGAAAAAAAAAGGCAATGATGCTGTACAAACATAGCCTCAAGACTAAAACACCAAGAAATATAAAAGAAATAAGGAATTTGAAAAAGTTCAAGAAAGAAATCAAAAACTAGTTATGTTTTATTCATTATAATTTATTTTGTTTTATTTATTCGTAATGAATAATAATTTCTTTTCTAATGAAGCCAATTTTCTTTTGAACGATCACGTAAATCGCCAAACTTATCGATACTGGTCAAGAGAGAATCCGAATTGGATGGAGGAGAGCCAAACTCAGTATCCAGAAACAATAAATGTTTGTGCTGGAATTATAAACAACCAAATAATAAGACCCTACTTTTTTTAAGGAACCCTGAATGGTCACAGATACTACAATTTCTTCAGGAATTCCTCTTACAGAACTATTTCAAGGTAGAGATGATTTATGGTTTCAACAAAATGGGGCGCCCCCAGATTTTTCTGTTGAGGAACAAGCCTATTTTGATAATGTTTTCCCAAATAGGTGGATAGGGAGGAGGAAGGAAGGGAACAATTGATTGGCCCCCAAGGTCCCCCGACTTGACTCCGCTGGACTTTTTCCTATGGGAGTATCTGAAAATCAAAGTGTACCAAAATCAACCGGATCATTTAGAACAGCTGAAGGAGCGCATCCGATATGAGATGTCACAAATAACTCCTGACGTCTTGGTTAATGTTATAGAAGAGGTAATGTCCCGTCTTTCATATTGCATTATTGCTGAAGGGCATCAGTTTGAGCATTTGTTGTAATTTCAATATCCATGATCAATAATGGTACTGTAATGAGGTAAATGAGAGACTACAAAAATTGAGGGTTTGTATCCACCCTGTATGAATGAACCTTACATGATTCATACCATTGAGTAAGTAATTGAAGGACCTTCAAATTGAGGTGTCACATGATATACTTTCCCATTAAAAAAAAACAGCCGATGACGTCATCAAGACCATACCAATGAAGTCATCTCTCTTGCATGAATGTCAAAAATTGAATAATCAGAAATATAAATCGACATGTTTCAGCTTTTTTCACAGAATTGGTTTTTTTGAGAGACAATGAATTTATTCCATACATTTGCACCATACTTTATATTATTTTGAGAAAAAGCAAAACAAATTGAATGATACATAATTTGTGTTCCATTGGAAAATTCCTGATATTTTTTCGACAGAATAATATATTGAATTTTTCTGCCACAATATGACATCTCACACCATTATACAGAATCTCATATTCTGACAAACGAGACATAAAATCCAGTTTTATATCCCGACCAACCCGTATCGCGAAAGCCTAGAAGGTATTTGGCAAAAAAACATAAATATCCGGTCGTTCCATTAAGTAATAACCTTGCTATCCAGAATTTGGAATCTCTGGGGAAAAGCCGATAGCCGGTTGTTTTAATTACTCATTTTAGCATTTTGAGCGTATGTTTTAGGGTCATGTGCCAAATTAATTATTCTATATGGGATTCTCAACCCTATACGGATAATTTAACTGGTTGTTTGTTATCGGGTGAAAATTTTTTCAGCTCTATTCCCTTGAAAATTAACATCCATTAATAAACGTTGGCTTTCCCAATATTATGAAAAAAATTCGTGATAAACATGAAAAAGCACATAAACAAACAAACTCACAGTTCAAAATTTGAATTATGTATATTAAATATTGAACTGTTGTTGTTGAACAGTTTGTTTGATAATCTACCCGAAAAATGGCAATAACAACATTTTAACATTAGCTATCAAAAAAAATATATTTTGCTGATATTGAACATAATTAGTATGGTGCACATTCTCCGTCAGTTCACTGAAAAAAGTCCGTACTCAAAAAACCTCATTCACGTGTTAGGTAAAACATTACAAGCGCTATACACTGTGTCCGTAAAGTATGGAACAATTTCATTTTTAGCTAAACAGACCATTCTGAGAAATAATCCTGAAACACGTCGATTTTTTATTTTAATTTACCGTAATTTAAAATAATAATCTAATGAATTAGTTTCGAGTAATGACGTCACCGCCATTTTTTTTTAATGAAACATCCCCATTTTGTCTCAATATTCGGATTTCTCTAGCTGAGCTGACTCCAAAAATGTATCACATGTTGATTCCAATTGGTACAGGACGGACAAAAATACAATAGTTTTGTGTGGGCTCATATAAAGTAACGCGTAACATTCTTTATTAGTTAAATTAACAATATTATCAAAAATACTTATTGTCTAGCGACAATTGGTTTGAATGTAACACCCTGTAATTCATTTCATTTGTAGATTATTAAAAATGAGCTGTTTCCAAAACATGTTTCGTACTTGTGGTCTAGCAGACAGAATATGAAAGAAAATATTTCTTATTTGTATACATTGTTATTAATCTAAAAATGTAACAAACTACAGGATGTTAGATTCAAACCAATTGCCGCTAGAAAATAAGTATTTTTGATAATATTGTTAATTTAACTAATAAAGAATGTTACGCGTTGCTTTATGAGCCCACACAAAACTATTGTATTTTTGTCCACCCTGTTCCAATTGGAATCAACATGTGATACATTTTTAGAATCAGCTCAGCTAGAGTAATCGGAAAATTGAGATAAAATGGGGATGTTCTATTCAAAAAAATGACGGTGACGTCATTACTCGAAAGTAATTCACCTTATATATTATTAGATTATTATTTCAAAATACGGTAAATTAAAATAAAAAATCGACGTGTTTCAGGATTATTTCTTAAAATGGTCTGTTTAGCTAAAAATGAATTTGTTCCATACTTTACGGACACAGTGTATGTGTGCAAAAATTATGAATAAACAGAAAACATTGAGGCTAAAATACTTTTTCTGTCCGACTGGCGTAAGTTTTGTATTATCCTGCTCATATCATATTGAAAGTTTTATATTTACTCAATATAATCACTATTTTTATACATTTTATGAGCACATTTCTGCCAATTTCATTTTTTTCGATATTTGATTGACGTTTTTCGTCAAACTTAATTTCTTTTAGAATTTTCATTCGTAAGTGAAATCATGAGGGCATCAAATTTTCAAATCGAATTATCTCCCATCCTATTTAAGCCTCAATTCTTCTTCATGTGAAAACATCAGTTCATCTGAAGTTATTATTCAACTTCACTGAAGAATTCCAGGTGTCCAACATATCATGAGACTATGAACACATAACTCAGTCTGCTGTAAAACTACAATAAATTTCATTTGAACTTTCTGTTGAAAAAGTTCCTTATTTATGTTTCGAATAATTTTTAAAGCCATGTTGAAAAAGTTTGGTACCGAGAAAAAATATATATTAAGTTAGATTCATTAATTTCATTTAACAAATTCGAAGTTGGAAAGAATGTTGCTTTCATAATAAATCATGGGAAATTTAATTTCAGAATATTCTGGTGGAAAACATACTCCACTCGATATCTGTAACTTCCTGAAAGTTCTATTCCAACGCAGTTCTATTTGATCTTAACAACTCAACTCATATAAATCAATTCACAAACTTGTATATATTTTGAATAATTGAACTGGTTAAGTGTTTTTGAAAGTTTTCGTGATGGAATTTTTCTGAAACTATCTAATCATTCAAAGGTCAAATATAAATTGCAAAAGAATAAGTACACTACATTATAATATTCGTGTCGTGAGTGAATAATTAAAAAAATGTAGTTTCAACTCGTTTTTTATATTAATCGAGAAATTTTCCTCCTTCCTCGTTGGAGGTATTTTAGTTTGAAATATCTCGATATTTAGATGTACCGTGTTTTTCACCATAATTTGACCCCCCCTTCAACTCTGTTACTAAAAGAGGTACAAAAAAATGTTTTCCACAATAGTTTCACGAAATCGACTAGTGTTTTTTAAAATGATTTCACAAAACGAAATATTTACAGAGTGCGCAACATATTGATTGCAACTTCATTTTTTCAAATGAAACACCCTGTATAAATTTCTATATTTGACTAGCTCTTTTTCGCCTGATTTCGAAAATATAACATATGTTCGGTCTATCTCTCTCATTCTGAGTACCACAGAGTTTCAAATTTTAAGAACCACCTGACAAGCTCAGTGATCAGTTTTCAAGTGGTAGGCTGCGATTACTCAAAATGCACTTTTTTGAGTTATATCGTTTGCAACGATATGACGTTTTTCACTATAAATTGGAATATGATGATTTGGATGCAGCTCCATATATTCTCGCCTTGTAGCTTTCTTATTTTTATTGTTCTTCACATAATGTGAAAATATTTCAAATTTTTCCGCTTCTGTGTAGTGCATATTTGATGAATAGTTTCATTCAAAGAAGGGCATTCAGATTTATCGCAGCCTTCCACTTAAAAACTGATTACTTAGCTTGCCAGGTGTTTCTTAAAATTTGAAACTCTGTGGTACTCAGAATAAGAGAGATAGTCCGAACATATGTTATATATTCGAAATCAGGGGAAAAAGTGCTATCAAATATAGAGATATATACAGGGTGTTCCATTTGAAAAAATAAAGTTGCGATCATAATGTTGCCCACTAACACTAGTCGATTTCCTGAAACTTTTGTAGAAAACATTATTTTTGTACCTCTCTTAGTTAAAGTTAAAGGGGGACTCAAATTATGGTGAAAAACCCGGTACTTCCAATCGAAACTTCAGTATGTTCACATATTTTTCCTTCGAATGACTCGATAAGAATAGTATTGCATATCGATGTTTTTTTGCATCACGATATTTTCCGATATCAGTTCATCAAAATGTACTTTGAATCAGCCATCCCCTTCGCTCAAAGTATTTCAATTTGAAAAATACGTATCTGGATTTCATAATCAACATTCAAAACTCACCTTAAAAAGGAGCATGAATTAAACTTTACTGTGGAAAAAGAAATACGAACTCTCGAAAAAATGAAGTGACAAACTTTCCCGAAGTGTCTTTTTAAAACTGAAAAGTTTTCCCGAGTCCTAGAGACCACCCCATCGACAAAAAACTCGGTCTTGTAAATCATCAAAGTGGCTCAACGACCAGCATTTGATATAACACCGAACTCCAGAAAGCATTTGGGTAAGTAATCTCAAAAATTTCCTATATTATTCAGTCTATGAATGAATGCTGTCAAAAAAAGTTACTGTATCCATTTCATTGAGGCTGTCCGGTTGCAGATTTATGTGTTTATGAAATTGTGAACGGTTTTCAGGGTGAATATAATTTGTGATGTATTGTGTTCTATTTGACGCTGATAGAGCTGCAGAGTGTCACAATGTCCAGTGGTATTAATCTAAAATGGTCATAGGGTCAGCGATTGTATTAAATAATATGACTAGCAGAATATCAAGGACAAATGAAAATTATATAATGCTGAAGCAGGGACGTCGCTAGGGGGTAGGGAAGGTAGGCAGTCGCCTGGGGTGCCAAAATTCAGGGGCAACATTTCAAGCTTGTTCAGCAAATATCCCATGTGTGGAAATTCAGATTTCCGGATGTCGATGCATTTCAGTCAGAAACAACAGGAAGGAATACCGACAAATTCAATCTAAAAACCATCAAAGGGTCGTATTATGCATTAAACTCTTAAATATCCCAATCCCCCTCATAGTACTTCTTTATGAGTTATTGACGCTAAAACTCATACATTCATTAGGCTATTAAGGTCGATTCATATTATCCGACACGTATCGCTTCAGACACCAAGCGAATCGTTTACGACAAATATCATCTGATGCGTTTCATATGAAGTAATTCACATTGTCCGTCGCCGATCGTGTCATTCGCCATCCGTTCCGTTCAGTATTCCTCGAGAGAATATTTTGTCTGATGTCGTATGGGCGGAGTCTTCGAACGTGTCGGAACGTGTCTGAACGGATAATGTGAATTAGCAGACAGTTGCGCTCAGTTCTGGAACACGTAACTTTCGTTGGTAATGGATTTCGAAAAATCAATATATTTAGTGCGTGAGCAGAAAATCCTATATAATTCAATTTCTGAATCACAGATTGTATCATGATACTAATGAAAAGGAAAAAATTTGGAGGTCAATTGCTGACAAATTGAAACAGATTGTTCTGTTTTTGGATATTGGGTGTACACTAAATCTTCTTAATGACTTTTCTCTTGTTTCATCTTCATCCAGTAATAATGCAATAGCACATAGTTCTTTACGTGAAAGTTTTAAAATTTTTTCGCACCTCAATTTATCCAATGCCTGTGGTGGGATTCTGTAACGTCAAAGCGAAGCGAAAACGTGACGAAACGACAGTTTTGCTCGGTTCGGTATTCTGTAAAGGAATTCGGCAATAGTCGTGTTTGCCGAAGCAAAGAACGACCTCATGACGATAACGAAACATTTTAGGGTTCGTTGTCATTACGAAAAGTCCGACGACGTTTTTGATTGGTTTGGTCTTAAGCGTCATATTATGACACTTGAATGATTTCGATTTCGAGGTTATAATTTTGAATGTTTTGCTTCACAATATCACAATTCTTAATATTAAGTTTGAAATTCATTCTATTAATTATTGAAAAATTGCGTTATGAAAGTTATCTTCAAGAAAAGAAGAAGAAAAAGAAGAACGATGGAGTAGGACAACTTTTATGCGTGAAAGTGGAGTACCCAATTGATTCGACAGATAAGGTTCCTTTTTAATTTCGAAATATCTTCAAGTGCTTTTCTTTTCTTTTATGTGTGTACAGTCGATTGGTCCAATTATTCCTGGTATTCCACATTTTTCAAAAAATTTCCCTTTATTTTGGGTCTTCTCAGAATCATTAGGGAATTTAATTCTTCCTTGGAATACATGGTTAATCAATTTAGTCACTTCACTAACACAACGACTGACCATGGGTTGACTTACTGCTAGCAAATATTCTTGTCCAATACCGCGTTGGTAATTTCCACTGGCAAAAAATCTCAGAGTTATCAATATTCGCTGTTCAAATGGCGTTCTCGTGTTCCTCCAATAATTATCCATAAATGGTTTCAATTCATCGAATAGAACGTGAACTAAATGTTTCGACAAACGGAAAACGTCTATGAATCTCTCATCCGTTAAGTTAAATGGATCACTTCTATCTCGAAGAAATCTATTCTCCTCTCTTGTAAGAGTTAGACGAACTCTTCTTGAGATTTCCTCGTCGATGATCAGAATCATTGAAAACATGATGAATATTTCTTTATACCTATACACACTATTAGTTGACTCCCCGAACTTATTTTGTAGTATGGGTAGGTTTTGTAACTGGAATAAGAATGAAGGTTTTAATTATAATCCATTGAACGAGGTTCCATTTCGAATTTCTTCCAGTGCTCAAATAAGACTTTTTGTAATACTCAATATTTGCATTCAGGTGCTGTATTCAATTAGCTAATTCATTCTTAATGATAAACTGAACAGTTTAAAATGGTATGAAACCCTTTGTTAAGTAACTTCCAATGAGAGTCATAAATCAAAATATAATTTCTGACAATACTCAAGTTAAATACTGTGGATTATTCAAAGGACATTACAGCTAGAGTCCATAAAAGGGACTCTTATCTCATTGCTCTTATTAGAGATTATCTCAGGTACCTCATATGTCAAAACCTGCAGAATCCTACAGTAGCTTAAATATCTACTTATTTGCAACGTTGCCAATGTTCCTTCGTGTAAAGTCGGTGCGCTCCGACAACGAAACTAAAAGCGTAAAGATAACGAAACGATAAAGAAAAAGACGCTTACAGAATACCACATTCGCTTCGCTTAGCTTCGCTTCGTAACGTTATCGCTTTCGTTTGCTATGATAACGAAAGTTACAGAATCCTACCCCTGAATCAAACTGAAACGCTCCGACAATAGATTCGCTTGGTGTCTGAAACGATACGTGTCGGATAATATGAATCGACCTTTAGCCTGTTGATGAACTTTTCCGACTTTTATTCCGTTATTTGGAGCGCCTTTGTGATGTTTCAAGAATAACTTCTATTTTCAATTCTCCAAACACAATGTTGCTGAGGAATGCACAATATTTGAGAAACGATTCCATTCATCATTTACATCTTGTCATTCTAAATTAATTAATTTGAATCATATTTGAAAGAATCGGTTTCTTCACCTACCACAATCAATTATAACATTTTTGAATCGTAAGTAAATTTGTTATTGTGTCTTTCACGGTTGAACCAAAGAAGGGGACTAACACTGAAAAAAAAATATATTTAGCGACGTTTCGCAGATTTTCATCTGCTTCATCAGGACTAAGAAACATCAAAGATGACAAAACATACAAAACAAAAACGGTAAAATTTACCTCTATAAATTTAGGTTCTTTCAACAGATTTCGAACACAATCAAAAGCTTACATCAGTCGTCAATTATAAAATCGTTCAATATCTACGCACAGCGAAAAATTACAATCTAGCAACATCAAATCGTCAAATCATCAAATCAAAACGATTTGATGTTGCTAGATTGTAATTTTTTGTTATGCGTAGATATTGTACGATTTTATAATTGACGATTGATGTAAGCTTTTGATTAAAGTTATTTATTTGTTTCTCATTTGTAAACGTCAGTTTCCAAAAACACAATATTAATCAAGAAAGTTTATTTTATCAAGTCACTAACTTGTAAAACTGACAGTTAACTTGCAAAATTTTTACAAGTTAGTAGCATTATTTACATTAGAAAATTTCGTTTTATCGTCATATATGTTGAAAATCATGGTACAATTGTTATTTCCAGTAACACAGATTTTTCCATGTGGGTATGTCAAAAAAAATCTCAGGCTTTCTGTTCCAGGAGGCCGAAGATTTACATATTGTCTGTATAACATGCAAGGCTTGAAGCTGCAGCCATCATGGTGAATCTTCTTGTTGTTAAATTTTTTGTTTGCCGCAATGTCACAATAACGTATTTCCCCATATCTTCTAGATCATTCATGTTTAAGGAGAGAATTTCGTCACATCGACAACATCCAAAAATCCCAAATATTGTTACAATTTTAGCCAGCAACCACTGGTCATCAGGAGCATGTAAAAGAAATTGTTCAGCCTCTTCTTTACTTAATACCTTAGCCTTTTTTGGCGTATAACGCTCATTTTTTCGTTTCAGAAACGCTATTACCTTTTGAAATCTGCAAATGACAACTAAACGTCATATTTTTCAATAAATTTTTTAAGGAAAACAAACCTGCGAACAGGGGCATTTTCTTTCATTTCCAAGCAGCTTTTCAGCCTAGACCATTTTGCCCATAAAGTATTAGGGCTGAATCTAGCTGATAGTTGATTCAAGTAGACCAACAAACATCTTCAGTTACCCCAATCACACTATTTTTGTTTTGCCACTTTTTGAAGTCGTCGTATTCTCGCTCGTACCTTGAAGCTGATTTTGCAGGTAATAAACTTGAAGCTACACTACTGGCTGCCTCAATAATTTCTTTTGGTACATTCATTCTCTCTTTCGCCAAAACAAATGTAAAGAAAAATAAACAGACATGTTCATGGCAACGCTTCCATAGCTTACATAGACTTGTCTATGATAGCTTACGACATTTGAGACAAATTATTGAGATTTTTTTGGAATTTATCTAACCTTTTTACAAATGAGAAACAAATAAAATATAAAACAATACACGCAAGGTAACGGGTTTTACTGGCTCAAGGAGGTAACTGACTCGCCTGCGGCTCGTCAATTATATCCTCCATTCGCCAGTAAAAACCCTCTTACCTTGCTAGTAATGTTATATACTATACCATCTGTTCCTGTCCAATATCTAAGCACAATAAAAAATTACAATCTAGCAACATCAAATCGTTTTGATTTGATGATTTGACGATTTGATGTTGCTAGATTGTAATTTTTTGTTGTGCGTAGATATTGTACGATTTTATAATTGACGATTGATGTAAGCTTTTGATTAAAGTGATTACCATCTGTTCCTTTCCACGGCTAACAATTTAGCTGGTGAAAAATTCGCTCAAAAATGAGGCCTGTGAAAATCGACTATCTCAACGTTTTTGCCATAAGAGACAAGAATTTCTATGAGACAGTCATAATTAATATTGCCTTCAAAATGGCAACAAGTTAACGAAAAAAAACGGCGCATATTTGACCATCCGTATCATTCTAACCATGGTAATGAAAGCCTCGTTTTTCATGCGAAAATAATGGATTTTTTTTTGCTACACCTTATAACGGGTGCTTTTTTTCGAGGTATATAACTTTAAATTGGCATTACTGTTCAAGATGGTGACCGATTTAACAGCTGTCAAGTGATTTATTCTCAGTTTGGTTTGGCAATTCATCATCAATAGACTCACGCCTGAACAACGCTTGCAAATGGTGCAATTTTATTTCGAAAATAATGGTTCTGTGCGGAATACGTATCGCGCACTACATCCATTTCATTTTGTTCAGCGATGAAGCGCACTTCTGGTTGAATGGCTACGTCAACAAACAAAACTGCCGCATTTGGAGTGAAGCTAATCCTCAAGTGGATGTCGAAACACCGTTACATCCAGAAAAAACTGACTGTTTGGTGCGCTTTATGGGCTGGTGGAATCATTGGTCCGTACTTCTCCAAAAACGATGATGACCAGAATGGTGATCTGTATAGAGTCATGATTACTAACTTTTTCATTCCTGGATTGAACAACCATGATGTCCAGGAGCTGTGGTTCCAACAAGACATGTCACACAGCTCGTGCCACAATCGATCTATTGAAAGACACGTTTGGTGACCGCCCAATTTCACGTTTTGGACCTGTGAATTGGCCTCCAAGATCTTGTGATTTAACACCGCTAGACTACTTTCTGTGGTGCTATGTAAAGTCATTGGTCTAAGCGGATAAGCCACAAACCGTTGACCATTTGGAAGACAACATTTGCCGTGTTTTTGCCGATATACGGCCACAAATGTTGAAAAAAGTCATCAAAAATTGGACGTCCAGATTGGACTACATCCGAACCAGCCGTGGCGGTCATATGCCAGAAATCATATTTAAAATGTAATGCCACAAGATTATCTTGCGGATAAATAAAATTCATGTCAATCGAATAAACCATCGTTGTTTTATTACAATTTAAAGTTCTATAGCTCTAAAAAAACACCCTTTACATGCATAGATCTCTTGACTCGCCAACAATGTACCCTAGCAGATACGAAGTTGTACACGGCATGAATGTTCCTATGCATAGCTAAATGATTCAGTTCTAATTACTGTTAACTAGTGTAGTTGATGAATATGGCAATTTTTTCTTCTTTATTTGAGTACGGTAAGGCGATGTGACTTTGCCAACGGAGTTGACTTTGCCGAACTGCCTAATATTTTAAGTATCAGTTCGTTTTCGTGAAGTTGGCAACATCTTACAGAAATCACGAATCGGAACCTTTAACCACACTATATACCCACATGTTGCAACCGTCGCAGTCGTCTGGTGTACTTTGAATGGTGTGCTACGGTATGTTATGTGAGCGGGTAATTTTTCAACGTGGGTATCTATGCGAAATACTAGGAGTTGTGCAGAAAAATATGGCGAACGGTACATCGAAATGAATTTAGCAGCTTACTTTACATTCATTAAACGTCACGTTAAAAAAAACTGAAAACATTTGGTTGAGAGGATTTCGACATTTCGGGAAATTTTTCTATTGTGGCCCTTTGTGGGATACCTTACCACATACCAAATTTGTTTCACCTGTTTTATTTTGAGGCACAATTATGGGTTGTCGATACAAAAAGTAGTTGGATGCAAGGAAATATAGTAATTATACGGAAAAAAACACTAATACAAGTAATCAATGCAGTTCGAAATGAAGATATTTCAATACAGACAGCTTCCGAAGTGTACAACATTCCCAGAAGAACTCTTTAGAATAAAATTAACAAAAGATATAATATTGGCGAACCCGGAGGCATTGGTGAACTGACATATACCGCCAGCACTTCATTAAATTGCCAAAAAACGCATTTAAAAGGCATTGGCAAACTCGCACCGATTTGCAGGTCACTTTGCCAAATTTTTAAAAATAAAAAAAAGAGGTGAGCACCTTTTCATCTGATTCTAACCACCGTAGTCGACAACTAAAATGTTCAAATTAAACATACTCTGCACATGACTCATTTCACAAAAAAAACGAAAAAGTTACACCAAGAAAATTAGAAAAAGTGGTGCAAAGTCACACCCCTCTACGGTACTTTAACAAAAACAAAGAATTATTATATGAGATAGAAATAAAACTTCGACTATATAACACTGAAATATATGTAGAAAAAATGTCGACATAAATTAAATGGATATATATAGCAATGAAATTCAAATATGTAACTTCATCCCATTCACTTTTGAAATATGACCGAATAAAGAACTAAAATATCCATGCTATTGAGATGAATTACCTCATAACATTTACTCTCTGGGCTATACGAATATAAAACAACCCCCATATCGATATTATCTTGAAATTTATGGAAACTTCAAAAGAATTTTCCTTCTTCCTTTTTCGAGAAAATAAAGGGAACTTTTGTATTGAAATATATATGTGAGCCATAAAGAAGAATTATTGAATGTTGGTTTCGGTCTGAATCGATCCCGATGGAAAATTCATCTTTTTCGAATGGAACAAAGAGGTATACAGGTCGCAGATTAGTGGAGCTTTTGTCTTTTTGAGCGTTCCCTGAACAGATCGCTCCATTATTTCGTTAAGAATTCCTGCTCGAACTGAATTAGGTCCATTCGTCCGGCTGCGATAAACATCAAACGGAACTAGAAATTTTGAAATTTTAGAGTAGGTTCAGATTTCAAATTTGTTTTTCTGATAATTTCAAAATGAGTATGGACATTATATCCTGAGGATGGAAATAGAATTTTTGCATTCAGATGTAGAATGACAATTTAGAACTCCATGCAGGATTTTGAAAAACTTAACAATACATCCGATCGGATTGATATTTTTGCGTGTACCTATACATTATTGGCAACTATACATCTTGAGATTGTAGATATACAGGGTGTCCGTTTTATAAAATTACGATTCAATTTTCTTAAACTAATTTCCGATATGGTCCGGGCTGCGTCGAATAAGAAGCGAGGAAGAATTGTGTGAACGCGTATTCGACGCAGCCCGGACCATATCGGAAATTAGTTTAAGAAAATTGAATCGTAATTTTATGAAACGGTGTCATATATGCATTTGAGTCCGAGGTAAACAGTTTGAACATTTACTGTAAGTTAGATTTAAGAATTAAATAAATAATCGAAAGTTAAGTCTGTTTTTAATTAATTTACCTTTTTTTTTTCAATAATATTCCTTTTTCGCTTCCCCTAATCCATCTTTTTCCCTATTGTGACTTTAACAAATAATAACAAAGTCCGGTATCAAATGTAATGTCATAGCAAGCGGCAAAATTACCTGATAGCGGGGTTCCTAGTCTCAACTTAGTTAAGTAGGGCATCGGTAAAATGATGAAAATACCCAGTTTTATGGGCATAAGATTCGTGTATTGTACCATTTCTAAATCTGTATAAAATGCCCAATTTTTTGATGTTACTTGCTCGTTTTGTTTCAAGGATTTTTTTTTACAGCAGGTGTCCAAAGTCGAAGTTCTCGTTTTGCTAGCAATTGAAATCAAGATTTATCCATTAATTTACGGAAATCCACATAACTTTTTGACAGAATCATACTCATGTCATCTTAAATAACTATTTAAGATTCCATTACAACAAAAAAAATAAGCTTCGAGAGCTTTCCAGCAGAATTCTGACCCTGACAATGTTAAAAAAGGTGAAAATTCACTAAAAAACGTAATTTGGTAATAACTCGAAAACCATGCAACTTTTACTGGGGTCATGTTAGGCTGGTTAGGTCCCTCTTTGGCTGACCTACCTCCGGTGTCACTGTGACGTGCCACTTATGGGACACCCTGTATAATGCCAGGAACAGAAATGAAATCGAATTTTTTAGTATATTAGATTTCAGGTGATTGTTGGTGATCCTCGGGGTCAATTCTTGGATTGACCCTCTTCGTAATATTCATGAAAAGAACATTACATCAGATTCAGTTCGTTTTTATCTAGATAATTCCTCTTTTTTGTATATTGGAAAAAATTTGAAATATGTACGAGTAAGAGTAAGGAATGGTTTTTTAGCTAATGGGCTCCTCATGAAAGATTCTAATACCCAGAAGATTATTTCCACTAGGCAAACGGATATAAGTACATCAATTAAGTATTTAGGACTATAATTTCCTCGAGAATTTCAATCTGATCTGATCTGAGCTGGAGAAATCCATATAACTAATTTATGCAGAAGATTATCAACCCCGAAGTTTATAATTCGGAGAATGAGAAAAATCGATGGAACAGAAATTGCAAAACTTCTTCCACAGTGCAGCCATATATGGTATCATCTTTTGGAGGCAAGGTGCAGATGGCGAGCGTGTTCTAGTGCAACAAAAGAAGATAGTACGAGCCTTTTTTCATATGGAATCTACTGAATGTTGCAGAGAAGTCTTCACAAGCAAGAAAATCTTGACCATAATGGCAGTTTCCGGACTCATCTGTTTCAATTCTTTATTTTTGAAATTTCAAAAAAAAAATTTTAATTTTATGATAACAACACGCGTAGGAAAAATGCATTTGCCATACCATCAGCCAGAAAAGGGAGGAGCCAACAGGGCGCAAACCTCACGTGTATCAAATTATACAATGAAATTCCAGAATATTCCAAGATTTTAAGTCTGGCCGTTTTTCAAGTCTGCTTTTTTCTGTGTATAGTCTTTTAGTGACTCTGCATGCCCGAGAGGTGACGTTGCTGGCTTCGCGTCACTCTCTACTGAGGTGGGTTCATAACGAATCCCCGAATTTGTACAGAGTCACCTCTCCACGATGGTGTGTCTTGGGTTGGATAGCCCAACTGATGAGTCCACCAGCAATCTCGGTATGAAACACCGTAATCCCTAGACAGAGGGCGCACCTACGTTATTTGGCTCGAAAAAGCCTCGTCAAAGTCTTTTACATTCAAATATTTTTTATACTTATTTTGTATACATATATTTGACTAGGTTAGCTTATACTTATATTTTTTATTTAACAAACCATGTGAATTTTTTATGGTTATTATTTGTATAGATATTAGATGCGGTCATTTAAACGATTCCTTTTCAACATCGCTTTAGACTGCCTCGGTAGTACGGTGGACTGAAAAGTCAACTGTGGTGCCGAAGGTATACCAGGTTCGAATCCTGGATAGGTCATGGTTGGTGATGGTAAGGTTAGAGGCTAATGACCTTAGAAGTCGATGCCTTCAAACAAACAAAAAAAACATCGCTTTGAGGGAGGAGACAGTGTGTTCGAAATGATTAGGTCTAGAGTATCTGATTTCTGAGTTGGTATTTTGTAGGAAACAAGAGAATTGCATTCTTATTTTTCGGTGTTTTCACGGTGAATTTATGTTTTTTTTTTTTGTTTTTTTGGCTACTGAAGGATTATGGATATGGAGGATTTATCGATTAAATGAATACTATAAATTCTTAATTTTCTATATTTTTTCTCATAATCTCACAAAATTCAATTAATCTGTTGCCATCTTCTGGAAAATTTTCATGGGTAGTTTTCGATTTATAGGATTCTTAACAAGGTTTTTTTTTAAAAAACTGTTAGGTTCTGAAATCCATATCCTTTCAAAATTATGGTGCTAAACATAAACTCATTTATGAATGAATTCAGTCCTTATTTGAAAAAAAATCATATTAATTCAATCGAGATAAACACTTCCCATTTTAACAGGAATCTGTGCAAAGTGTTTATTTTCATCGAAATAGGCCCATTTGCTTCTACAAAAGCAAATATGTACATCCAAATCCCTCTCAATTTTTTTTCTGGAGGCAATCGGTTTCATTATCGTCAAGATAGCATTTACTGTATGTGTATTTACGTAAATTCAGTCGAATTTTTTTAAACGTTGAAAAATATTTCAAACAGAATCCACATTACTTGTTGATCAGATAAAAAAAAGTAAATTGCCTAACTACTTTATCCGCGCTGACATAATATAAATTTTTTGTTGCATGACAATTTTCACTCTGCATAAGGCTCTTACGAAAAGCTAAATGGAAGTGAAACGACGAGTATTTATGCTATTAATGCTGAAACCAGAGACGAAGATTCACAGAGTTAGGGGACGTACTTTCTTCTTATTGTTAATTGGATTTTCATTGTTTGAGGTATGAAAAAGCGGAAAACGTTGTATCTTTCCGTTTGACTTCCGGCATTCTTGATGCATTTCCTTCCAACACATTGATGTCATATCATCCTTGCAAGCAATGTATTAATATAGCAATTTCAAAGCTCTATTTAAATTTTTATGTCAATCTCCTCACCAGAAACAATGAAAATTCAAGCAGAATATAAAACAATTCCCAACATATCCTTGAAACCTTGTGAAACTAGGTTAAAATTTATTTGTTCATGTGAAATAATCACTAGAATTTTTAAGATGTAATTCTTACATTTTAATAAATCATGCCTCATCCAACTTTTCAATATCATTTTTGTAGAAGGATTCGTCTTTCGCTTCAAAATAGGCCTCAGTTTCGGCGATTACTTTTACATTGGGGCTAAATTTCTTTGCAGCGAGCATTCTTTTGAGGTCTGAGACCTGGAAAAGTCGCTTGGGGGTCATATCTGGCGAATACGGTGGATGCAGAAGCAATTCATGCAATTTTGCCATTGTTTTCATTGTCTTGATGAAACAGCACCTTTTTTTTCTTCAAATGGGGCCGTTTTTAAACGATTTCATCCTTTAAACGATCCAATAACGCTATACAGGGTGTTCCTAAATTGAACGTACAAATGAAAAGGGGAGATTCCTTAAGTGAGTTTAAGAAAAAAAAGTCCCATAAACATGGGGTCGCAAACGTTTCGTTTTCGAGATACAGAGTGTTTGAATTTTTTTCAAGTTTTTGTCTCATAGTATCTACACTTCCCAAGATATTCAACTGAAATTTGGCATAGATATTACATTTGAGAGTTCTCACCACGTGACATGGCAATTTCGATAGAAGATCTACAGGGTGATATTTTTTCTGGAACACTGCCACCTGTTCTTCTGCAGAACTTTTTTTTGGTGAGCAACTATTAATTTGAAAAAATGTAAAAAGAATCTTTGTTCTTATACTAAACTTTTCGGTCTCTTGCAGTTTTGTCGTATCTACCAACGATTTCGAGAAAAAAAATTTTGAACGATTCTCTCGAAATCCTCGTGAAAATCCAAATTATGATGGGAAGGCCACTTTGTAAGCTGTGGTGAATGAATTCAGTGTCAGTTTTTATGGAAATTTTCCTGTAGCGATGATTCATAAAGATTCGATAAACTCGTATAATCAACACAAAAAATGTATTACAACAAGAAACACTCTGTATCTCTAAAACGAAACGTTTGCGACCCCATGTTTATTGGCCTTTTTTTTCTTTAACTCACTTAAGGAATCTCCCCTTTTCGTTTGTACGTTCAATTTAGGAACACCCTGTATAATAATCGCTGTTGATGTTCAAGCCCTTTTGAAGGTAATCAATGAATATTATACGTTGCACATCCCAGAATACTGATGCCATAACCTTGCCAGCTGACTGTTGCGTTTTTTCTCGCTTTGGATTCGGTTCATCCTGTGCAGTTCACTCAGCTGACTGTCGATTGGAGTCCGGAGTGAAATTATAGTGCCATGTTTCATTCATTGTCACATATCGACGCAAAAATGCAAGTTTATTGCACTTGAACAGCTTCAACACTGCTCAGAATCATTAACACGTTGTTGCTTTTGATCGCTTATGAGCTCGTGCGGCACCCATTTTACACACAGCTTTCTTATGTACAAATATTCCTGAATGATATGATGTACACGTTCAGATGATATCTTCACAATGTCTGCTATCTCGATCAACTTCAGTTTACGGTCATTCAAAATTATTTTGTGACCTTTTTTGATTTTTTCGTCGGTGACAGCCTCTTTTGGGCGTCCACTGCGTACGCCGTCTTCGGTGCTCATTTCACCAAGTTTAAAGTTAGCATACCAATCAATGATGCTTGATTTTCCTGGTGTAGACCCCGGAAACTCTTCATCAAGGCAAGATTTTGCTTCAACTATATTTTTTCCATTCAAAAGGCAATATTTTATCAGCACCCGAAATCCTTTTTTTTTCATCTTTTTTCAAATAACTAAAGTAGCTACAATCACAACGCAATATCTCACAAACTAATGCTCGGACTGGTGTCAAATTTTGACACGTATCATTTGAAAGTTGGTACTAATTAAAAATCATATGGATTTAATACTAGCACCGCCATCTGTGCATCACACCGGGGACTTTTCGATTGGCGTAATATGGTCTTCAAAAGTTCCTGAAAGTCAGTGCTTTTCTTGAATTTTTTCAGCAAATAGTCGTTTCCAAATTTCTTCAACGCTATTCATACTAATGTTCTAAATATGTTATTTCAGCCATACCAACAATTCCCTAAATTTTACGTATTCCAGATTCTTATTATTTTAGTAAACATTCTTCAAGTATCCATCCCCAATGAAAATAAGGCCAAAATGATGAAAGATCATCGATTCATAATTCTTTCCAGTTTTACCCCAGGCTCAAATGTAATATTCGGAATAATTTTTAAAATCAATAAGGAAACGCCTGAGGGTGCAGAGGGAAGACTTTTTCTACCCCTGCAGGAAATTCAACAGGACATTAGCGAGTTTACGATAGAAAATAATTTCCTGGAAACCCCCACAACTCTTAATCAAAATTCAAGTCATCTACCTTGGATTCATAACTTTTACACTGCTCAACAATTGATAGAGATCACTTACTTGTTCTAAATTTATTTCTGAAATATTCGCTCCAAGATTATAAATTTAGTCAGATATCAGAGTATTTTCAGTTGATAATATGGTTCACTTGAGAAAAGAATGAAAAAATGGAAAGTTGGAGAGAAAAAAAGACTTTATTAGGAACACTCAAAATTCTGTGTTTGAATAACATAAAAATTTCATGATGAAACCACAAGAAGACTGAAGTTTCGGTTAAGCTAGTACCTAGTTGGTCCCCCACGAGCTCGTCTCAAGCATTCTACCCTACGAGACATACTTTCGATCAAACGATTTATAAAATTTTGGGGCAAATTCGTCCAAATATCCCGTAAAGCGTTAGAAAGGTCCTCCAGGTTATTGATCGGTTGTTCTAAGGTTGACATTTGTCTAGACAACTCAGACCAGACATGTTCCATGCAATTCATGGACTACGGTGTGGACGGGCATTATCGTGAATTAAAATGAAATTCTCGCCCACGGCAGCCGCAAACAGAACAATTATGGGTTCGATAATCATATCGTGATATCTCTGGCTGGTTTGTGCGTTGGTTCAAACAAATGCCTCCCCATACACATATAGAACCTCCGCAAAAGCTGTTGTGGGTACCATAAACTGTTCTGCATACCTTCGACCTTCCCTCCAAGCAAGAATACGTCCATCGGAGTTGACCAAACGAAATCTAGACTCATCTGTAAATAAACATCGGCTCCAATCTTCAAGTGTCCAATTGCGGTGCTCCTCAGCCCATTGCCGTCGATGAACCCGGTGTTCCCTATTGAAACGGGGATGTTGTACCCTCCTACGTGCTCTCAAACCACGAACATGTAGTCGTCGTCTTACAGTCTGGTTCGAAATTAGAACTCCTGTTGCAACTCTCAGTGATCTTTTGAGCCGCGACGCCGGGTAAGTGGGATTTCTCCTAGCATTGAGGATCAAAAGACGATCTTGGGCAGCTGTTGTACTGCGCTGCCGACCTCCCCCATGAACATAAGCTACTGAGTCGTTTTGGATGAACCTATTCCAAGCCCGACTCACGACACTTTGCGAAACATTCACTCGCTGGGACAAACCTTCCTGTATCCACCGTATGATTTGGTCCAGTTGCACAGGAGCCAAACGTCTTCTCGGCATGACTGATAAGCTGATATTGTTCTCATTTCTTCAATTATTGTCCCTTATGTGTTTGAACGAGAGAAAAAACAGATTTAATAACAAATACCACATTGCTTTTCACTCCACCTGTAACAAGCCTACAGATAATAATCGTTTTTGTGAACAAGAGCCGATGAAGTGAGGAAGACTTTGATATAATCAACTCAAAACATCTTACTTTTTCCTTAAAGAACATATAATGTACAGATATTCACGAGATAACTTGAAAAAAATACAAATGAAGAGAAGTTCATAAGTGATCCCTAGCAATTGTTGATCAGTGTATTTCGGAAATATTCCACCGAGGTCGTATCCCGTCTGGAAAAGTTGGACCACTTTCTCGTTTGAAAATCACGACGGAAAATCGGGAAACCCGTCGGATCAATGCGTCACTTTCCACGCTGATCAGAAATGGGATTTACGAAGGCCTATCTGAGCCATCTCCCCTCCTTTATCTCCCGCTTCTGTTGTTTGGGATGCTGTGATATCTGTACGACAGTGAAAATGCATCGGTTCCACGGGAAATGACATGAAAAATGGGCTTGTCATCCATACAGTTCTGATATAACCGGACGGTTCTATTGATGCGGTTTGAATGATCGAATGGAAAATTCTGTTAGGGCTTGAACAGCAGATTTATAGAGCTGTAAT
This sequence comes from Harmonia axyridis, assembly GCF_914767665.1. Lineage (NCBI taxonomy): Eukaryota > Metazoa > Arthropoda > Insecta > Coleoptera > Coccinellidae > Harmonia > Harmonia axyridis. The sequence goes on from NC_059503.1 coordinate 29,911,275, forward strand.
TCGTAACTGGAGGGAACGAAACGTTGAAATTTCCATTTTGAATCATTAAATCATCGCACCGATGTTTATACGAAATTTCGAATCACGAAGTTCATTGTCAAAATGTGATATGTTTAATGGATGCAGTCCTTACTTGTTGGAAATTTGTATCAATTCGATAAAAATGAACAAGTTAATTACCACAGACTTTTATTATTGAATTGGTTCTGATTAACCAATAGAATTCGTAAATTTTCCATAGTTACGTATTGACATGATTATCGTATTGATAAGTGGATATACCCTAGACGACGTGGTATAATCGTTTTGGTGTTTCCCCTCCTGCCATATTGGATCATTTCCATAGTTACATTCTTGAACGTTCAACAATAGTTATTTATGCAACAAGTGCAAAAAGTGAATTGTTTATTGCACTCGACGTGTTGTCCAACTCGGCCTAACGGCCTCGTCGGACAATTTCACGTCGAGTGCAATAAACAATTTTTGCACGAGTTGCATACAACATTTTTTCTATGATACATTCATGCAAAAATCAAAAAAAGATTTATTGAGGTGCGGCACTAGGTGTAGGAATATGAAAAGCGCAACTTGAATACTTTATTATTAATATCGATTTGCATTGAAACAGGAACTAATACGTTACGAACAATTCAACTCAAACTTTATTTTTACCCTCAATGTTGAAAGTGAATGAACAATTGGTGCAATTTTAAATATGAATATTTCGTAGTGAAGTACTTTTTAAATCCACTTCTTGATTTGTTACTGCTGTAAACGTATTAGTACTTGGTAACTGTACATCGTTATTTCCTCCAGGCTGAAATATTTGTTTGTCATGATGACAGCTCATTGAAGTAGAATGACAGATGAGTGCAATAAAAACTTTATTGCACTAGTGCAATAAAGAACTTCTTTTTCCACTAAATATAGTTCAATAAAGTTTTGCTTTTTGCATGAATGTAGAAAAAAATGATTTTTCTTCATTGCCCCTCATCTTGAGTATGGATAGTGTTACGAAAAATAAAAATAAAGTTTGAGTTAAATTGTTCGTAACGTCTTAGTTCCTGTTTCAATGCAAATCGATATTAATAATAAAGTATTCAAGTTGCGCTTTTCATTTTCCTACACCTAGTACCGCACCTCAATAAATCATTCTTTGCTTTTTGCATGAACGTAGAAAAAATAACTATTAATCGCTTTTTACGATTATGCCGAAACTACAGGCAACATTGCAATGAAATTTTATACGAGAAAATTTCGGAAGCTGATACATCCCATGAATTTGTTTTTATATCTGCCCCTCATAGAAGGTGCTAGTTACACAGTTCATACCATGTAGTATTGGACGTAACTTCATTAAAGTTAGATTTATTAATGAAAATGGCTGAAATAACATATTTAGAATATTTTCCGTATGACTAGCGTTGAATAATTTTGGAAACGATTAATTGCTGGAAAAATACAAGAAAAGCACTGACTTTTAGGAGCATTTGAAGACCATATTAGGCCAATTGAAAAGTCCCCGGTCCGATGCACAGATAGCGGTGCTAGTATTAAATCCACATGATTTTCAGTTAGTACCAACCCTCAAATGAAAAGTGTCAAAATTTGACAGCAGTCCGACGATTAGTTTTTAAGATATTGCGTTGTAAGTGTAGCTACTTTTGTTATTTGAAAAAAGATGGAAAAAAAAGGATTTCGTGTGCTGATAAAATTATGCTTTTCGAAGGGAAAAAAAACAGTTGAAGGAAAATCTTGGCTTGATGAACAATTTCCGGGGTCTGCACCAGGAAAACAACCATCATTGATTGATATGCTAACTTTAAACCTGGTGAAATGAGCACCGAAGACGGCGAACGCAGTGGACGCCCAAAAGATGCTGTCACCGACGAAAAAATCAAAAAAGTTCACATAATAATTTTGAATGACCTTAAAGTGAAGTTGATGGAGATAGTAGACATTATGAAGATATCATCTGAACGTGTATATCATATCATTCACGAATATTTGTGCATAAGAAAGCTGTGTGCAAAATGGGTGCCGCTCGAGCTTACAATCAATCAAAAGCAACAACGTGTTACTGATTCTGAGCAGTGTTTTAAGCTGTTTAAGTACAATAAAACTGAATTTTTGAGTAGATATGTAACAATGGATGAAACATGGCTTCATCATTTAACTCCGGAGTCCAATCGACAGTAAGCTGAGTGGACTGCACACGATGAACCGAATCCAAAGCGAGGAAAAACAAAACAGTCAGCTATAGCAAGGAATCAGTATTCTGAGATGCACAAGGTATAATATTCATTGATAATCTCCAGAAGGGCCAGACGAGTGCTGTTTCGCATCAAGACAATGCGCCGTGTCACAAATCAATGAAAACAATGGCATGAATTGGGCTTCGAATTGCTTCTACATCCACCGTATTCGCCAGATCTGGCCCCTAGCCTAATTTGTTTTTGTTTTCAGACCTCAAAAGAATGCTCGCTTGAAAGACATTTAGAGCCAATGAAGAAGTTATCACCGAAACTGACGCCTATTTTGAAGCGAAAGACAAATCGTACAACAAAAATGGTATCGAAAAGTTGGAAAATCGCTATAATCGCTGTATCGCCCTCGAAGGCAACTACGTTGAATAATAAAATCGAATTTTGCTAAAAAAAAATGTGTTTTACTATGGTAGACCGGGGACTTTTCAATTGGCCTGTTAGATAGAAGGAACGGAACGTAAACATTTGTGCTGGATCCTGAATACAAGATAGATGGAAGTTTAGTGTCGCCAGTCACAATTCATAGGCGTAAAGAATCCTGATTTGATTGTTTAATGTTTCATCAGGAACCCTTCTTTCATAACTTCACAATAGCTTAATTATTTATCTAAGAAAAACGTTGACCTTTTTTGAAGCACAAAAGAAATTTCGTAATTAAATTATATTGTAAATTATTTTTGAGCATCAATGGATAATTTTGAAATAAATCAAATTATGCTGTAATGTCCGGTCAGAAAAGAAGTGACAAATATTGGAATCAAAGTAAATGCATCAGTTACAAGGCGATTTCCGTTCCTCTTATTAATGTTCTAAGTCTAAAACAATGGTGTGCTCACTTACTCTTGAAAAACTTTGAGATTAAAGTGGCGACTTTTGGAGGGACGAGCCTTCTGGGATTTTAATGCTATTGGTTCCTTATCACTTGATTTCCGCATCGTTTCTTGGGGTGGCACTCACGTCGTCTTTATGTCAATGTCGTTTGATGTTAAATCAACAATAAACTACTTTTGAAAAAACAAATGAAAATCTTAAAATGGTGCCGTTGATTGGTTAATTCTTTGTATACTTATAGCGCCACCTTAAGGAAGAATAGGGAAAAAGGACCAATGCTGAGCCGAGTCGCCAGAATTATCTCAAATAAAATCTAATCAGTGAATACACCAGTATTTTAAACATCTTACTGTAGGCTTGGTTAATCGATCGTCTAGAGGTATGATTCGATTACCTGGCATTTCGTCTTTTTCTCCGTGACTTTGTTGGATTTGTAATAATTAAACTCTTTTGAATTATTTACATCTATTTACAAAGCCACAATTATACAGTAAAAACTCAGTATTGAGAAGATACTAATTACGTCTTAATTACAAGTTTCTCACTACGGTACTGAATTTCGTCTTTAACTCGTTTGTTGATTTTCGAAACGTCTTCGTTTATCACGTCTTCGTCGTACTTCAAGTTTTCTGTCTTCTCGTCTCTAACTCGTCTTAATTTAGTCCGCGAACCGTCTTTTCGTCTTACGTCTTATGTTGACCGACCGAACTTGACTCGTCTTCGGCTTAAGTTCAACTGTACCGTCTGTACCCGTCTTCGGTTTAATTTGAACTATGCTCTCTGCCGATTGGAACTACCCTCTCTCGAATATAGACCTCCCTTCTCTCGGTTTGACCACACCCTTAGGGGAAGGTACCATCCCCTAGTCCAATAAGAGCTTTTGCCGTACCGCCTCCAAAGATCTTCGCGGATTCCTGGAAATCGAATATTCTAGAAGGACTAGAACCTGAGAAACAGATGTAACACATCTGGTACAACCGTCAAGTTCTAGAACTTTCCCAACCCCAGTAAATCTCTTAAGTTCTACAGCCGACATGACACATTCTTCGACACCCCGAAGAATTACACATCCTTTTTACATTATGTACAATAACAATTCGTTCCCTGTAAATCGATTGAAACTGTCATGCCCTCGACACTAAAAGAAACTAATAGGTCTCCAAGCATCCGGTTGACCATCTCAATTCGTTACAGGGAATAATAACTGGATTCTAGATTACTATGAAAACTGGCAAAGGGTTTCATGAATTTCCCAGTCTGTGTCTGTGTTTATAAGCGTGATTTATTTCAATTAAGTGAATCACCTCGTTCGCTTTATGTATAATACAGCTGAGCATGCAAAGCTTTACAAGCTAATCAATCTCCACCTGATCGAGCCTAAATGAGGTGTTTTGCTAGATCGGTGTAGGTTCCTAATTCAATTTGGTTCTGCAAACAAAGGCGCAAACACGATGTGTTCCTGCGAGCTTACGATTACTTCACGTGTTCCCCATCTTGTTTTCAGTTAAATGATATTTCTCTTGCGTTAACAACCCTATAGCGTGCCATGTTAGAGAAGCTCTGATTCGGTCGTTCTGCTAATAAGCAATTAATTATACTGCTGTTGGGATGGAGTAGATTCGTCCTTGGGCCTAATTGCTTGGCTTTATCGTAACTACGTGTCATTTCCATCATTAGGAAATGTATGGATTCGAGACGATGTGTAGTGGCAGGTTTTGAGGGTCTATTCATGCCGCCATGTCACTCTAATGAGTGTACCTTCGATTTCAGGGTATTGTATAATCTGAAAACATCAAAATAATGAGGAAGTTGTGCTAACATATTCACTAGTTTAATTCACCATTTCAATTTATAGTTTTTTGTTCAGAAATACAATTCCAACGGACAAAATATTAGACCAACCGAAAGAAAATGAATCATCCAAAATTGAAATTTTTAGTAAACTTTACGTATGTGGTATATTCTTTGACCTCACAAGAGCTTTTGGTTGTATTGCGCCACAGTTTATCATCAGTGAATTATACAATCTTGGTTTCCGTGGAAAATTTTCAGATGCACCTACAGAAATGAAATTTGGCACAAGTCTCCGCTTCCGAACTGTGATCATTAGTGCAAAGGCTCATTACAATTAGATGAGTCGGTACTTGCGGACATTCAGGTCATTTTGTGTCAAAATCGAGTAATTTTTTTCCATGGTTGCAATGTACCTACAGAAATGAAATTTTGAACAAGTCTCCGCTACTGGACTGTGATCATTGGATTTCAAGCTTTTTTTAGAATCGAACCATGTCTGTGAAAGTTCTTAAGACATTTTCAGACAAATATGAAACTGAGTTAGGAGTTCCTCAGTGTTCTGTTCTGGGACTGCTACTGTTTATTCTCTTCATTAAAAACTTGCCCCGTTACATTGCTGATGAGTGCTTGGTCATTTTTGTTGATGATACTTCTGTGACGGTCAGTTCAATATTCAACTGTGAGTTGAAATCAAGCGATTCAATAAAGTTTTTGGGTTTATACGTTGATAAGAACTTGAGATTGTGTGAACACGTGGATCATATTTGCAGGAAATTGAGCTCATCATTTTACGCTATTAGACCCATTAGAGACTCACTTCCCTTTGATGCAATTTTAAATGTATATTATAGTTTATGTTGCAGCCATATAGCCTATAATATTTTGGTATGGGGTAATTCTGTTGAATTCAACAGAGTTCTTATATGGTAAAAAATGATAATTAGGATGATTTTCAGGCTGGGTTATCGTGATCACTGCAGACCTAATAAATATAGGCAAATGGTATTCTGACAGTATCTTGTATCTTTATTCTTAAGTCTCTGCAATATGTTAAAGAAAATGAATCACTATTTGTCAAGTTGTATAGTTTTCACCGAGGTTTTCAGAGATACTCTACAAGAGGTTCAGAAACGTTATCCATGCCTATTCATAGAACTACAAAATTTGAGTCATCTCCATCACACCAAATTATGAAACTGTACAATCATTTACCTGATTCTATCAAAATTTTGGGTAAATTGAAATTTAAAACAAAAATTAAGTCAGTAATGCTTTGGAGAGCATACTACAGTGTTAGGGAATACTTAGATTAAATTATCTTTTGTGAATGTATTTACATAGATTGACTTGTTCTATATACAGGGTGTTTCCTAAACATGCGGCAAAAATTCAGGGGGTTGTTCCTTGGACTATTCTAAGAATATTTTGTCCTTTGATGATTTTTGAAAAACCTATTTGTTTCGAAGATATAGGGGAAACAAAATTTCAGATAATAACATTTTATTATGAAAAATTACATGAAAATTCAACTCAACCTACAAAAACTGTTGAAAATTACCACCTCTAGCCAGCATACAAGCATCCAATCTTCTCCTCATTGACTGCCGAACCCTTTCAAAAACACCAGGATCATTTCTTATTAAGTTATTCAAATGAAAACCGTGTTTAATCTGTATTCCTTTACCATCTGCACTTATCAATTTTTTGTCAAAAAACTGGCCGTTTTTAGTAATTGGAATGTTGTTGAACAAATTTAAAAATAAATTGTACCTACTTAGTAAACACAGTGCGGTACGCATTTTTATTTAAACTATTATTAATTTTAAAAATATGAAAAATGTTGTTCGCCCTGTATCTTCGAAACAAAGAGGTTTTTCAAAAATCATCCAAGGACAAAACATGCTTAAAATAGTCCAAGGAACAACCCCCTGAATTTTTGCCGCATGTTTAGGAAACACCCTGTATATGTATATATAATGTCTCACAGGATCAATAAATAATATTATTATCAAACGGCTAATTAATTGAATAATTTAATTAACATAGGCAGACGTACTTTTGTTCCGGAATTTTCTTTTTTAGTACAATTTCTCTTCATCAGTGTATTTTAGTTTAAAAAACTCACTGCAGTTAGAGACATATCTACAACTTGTATATTCATTTCACTAACATGCATTTAAAAACACAGTAGGCTAACTGAAAGAGAAGTTTCAATTGTTAGATTCACAGAGTAAGTAATCCCAACAGATGAATTTATAGATGTCCATTACTCTTCTGTGAAAAAAATCATCATTAACAATTCATTGAAATCACAATTTTTACAACAACAACAATGATTTTAACCAATAAATGATAACTTCGAATTGCCAAATGAGTCTACTTAATGAAGGCAATATTATGTGAATATAAAAATTATGACAACAAATGTTTTGTTTTCAAAGAGTGTTGACAGAAGACATCGATGACTGCTGATATTTTTACCAATATCGATATTAATTTTTTCTTTAGAAATGTTCGGAGAAATTAGATACTTCTTCGATATTTAACCTTACCTGTGTTCGCATGTTTTTGAACTGATTTATCATAGCAATTTCTATCCGACAACATCTTGGATTATGATTTTATGGGAATTATTGCTCAATGAAAAAGAAAAATGTGATATTCATAATTTATTTTTATTATTATTATTATCATGACAAAATGAATAAGAGAGGTGGCATACAAGCCTATAACTCTCAGGAAAAATACAGAAAAATTTACATAACACCAATACCCTAAAATAAAGAAAATGCTAAAACGACATTAAAGTGCATCCAACAGATTTTTAAAAGTATTCACACTTGGGGCGCCCGATATCCAGCCTGGTAGTGAATTCCACGTATCAAACATCCTGTTGCAGACGAAATGTTGCCTTTGAGATGTCCGATAGTTTTCGTGGTACAATTTCAGCTGGTGGCCACGAAGATTGTTAGTATTGAGGGCAAAGAAGTTGCTTGATCCCTTTCAGGAATTTGCTCTTCAAATTCTGCATAATGTTCAAATAATGTATTCTATATACTGTTTCACGTTTTGCCAAAAATATTTCAAGGGCACCCCACCATCACTATCATCAACAACACATTCCAAGCTAAGGAGACTCAAATAAATATGGAATTTCGACGAATGCACTGGCTAATAGGCAGAAAATCCACACTATCTCTCCAAAACAAGGTATTGATTTACAAATCCGTAATTAAACCAATGTAGACATACAACATTCAGTTCTGGATATGTGCCCAGTCCTCGAATATCCAATAATGCAGAGACTCCCATCCAAAATACATCGATCGTTAACAGCTACACCATTGTACGTTACCAACTTGACCATATGTTATGATTTGAAAATCTGCATCATTAATGATGAAGTCAAAAAACCTTCGAGAAAATATCCAGAAAATCTGGAAGATAAAAAAACAGCTTCATAGATCATGTAGCAGAAAACGCGTTCAACAGAAGGAGGTTACAGAAAACCAATTGACCGCAATTGGAATACTACGAATAAGAAGTTTTATTCTGTCAATTATCATTCTAAATTAATCATATTTAGGAACTGTAGATTGTAAATTCCAATAAAGGATATGATGAAATCTCTGGGTACTTTTGATTGACTTTGATGTGCTTTTTTCAATTTTGGCTGACTTGTAGTCAAATGATTCATCCTCTTCAACAATGACTATGTCAATGTTTGCTCCAGCTGCATGACCTAAACAATTAAGATGTCTATACAGTAGTTTTATGATTAGAGGATGTATTTTACCGCCATTATAACACGTCACTTAATAAATCTCGGGCCTGACGAATAGATGCTTCCGCCATTGACAATTTTTTTTTTCTCATAAGTACCAAGCTTCAAAATAAGCGTTTCGAAATAGAGAGTTCAGTGTGGATCGAGACATCGAAGTTTAAATGGCGCTTCATTTTTTGTTGTTTGTAAAATGTAAAAAAACGAGTTCTTGTATGGATAAAACACTGTTTTTAATGAAAAAAAAAATATTGGGTAGCAAAGATGTGGATTAATAAGTGTAATTAGTTTTAATATTTGTGATGTTGAAATTATATTTCTAGACAATAAATTATATAAAAAGATATATCAGATAGTGAAGGCACAATGATGTTATAGTTCATTATGATTTTTCAAAGATTGAAGATTGAACATTCTAACATACTCCTGCTGAAAATTAAGTATCACATTAAATTAGCAATGAAATGCTATGGTTAATCAAGTTTTTAATTCTTCTGTGAAAGTGGTGTGGCCATTATAATTGTTGTCACTTATGTTCAAGAGTTACTAAAACTCCCTTGAGAGTTAAAGTCCAAATCAAGTTAATTACTCCCTCACGACGCAGATCGTTTTCATGGAAACGAGAAAACCCACGAGGCTTGAACCCGAGAATACACAATTAAACGAATATTCTAATTTTGATAAGCTGTGAAGCTATATTAGGAGAGACAAGGATATTCAGTATAACAATAATATGACCACAGGTTTTCGAGCGCTCATTCCCTGAACAGATCCCACTATTATTTCGTCTCTAATTTTCGAATTTCGATCCGGGAATGGTCTTAATCGAAAGGGTTAGACTCCTTGAAAACGATAACTCTCAAATGGAAAGAGCTAGAAACTTATAATTTTCAGGGTAGATTCGGATTAATGGACAAAATTTTAGTAATGGTTTCCCCAAATTTGATTGTTCGAAATTTTGTTTTCCTACAACTGCTATGAAAAGTAGCCTTTATTTCATAACTTATTGCATTTCAAAAATATGTTCATACTGCGTGTGTTTCTACTGAAACGCAAGAAATGCATTGGTACTGCCAATGAAGGCAATTTCGAATTAAATCAGATACATAACTTGTATTATCTAAATTTGTGCAGTTAAACAAAATAGTATTCATTATGCAACAAGTGACAGATATACAGGATGATTCACCGATATGGCCTATTAGACGTTTATGGAAAACTAATTATAATTTTGAGCTGAAAATTTGCATATTGGGGTTTGAGACAATGATCTTTCTCTCTAAAATATTTTGAGATCTCTAAAACTTCCTATTTCATCGGAAACAGACTACCATTTCCTCATTTCAAATGGCACACCCAGTATATTATTGCATCATTAGATAGCATTTTTGTAGACAATTTCGGCAATAGGCCATACCTAGGGTAAAAACTCAACGGTAATGGGATTCTCATGAAAATAATGGTGGCGATGAGGACTCACATTTTTTTTATAAGTATTTAGGCAGAAAAAGCCGTTTTCGAAAATTTTCGATTCTGCAAATACGTAGTAAGGTAAGTCTGTTTGCGGTTTGGACCAAAAATGTACAGGGTATTCATAAGGAGATCATGCACTTGGACATCTCAAATTCATCAAAACTCAAGATTTTCAAATCAGAACCTAATTTTTTTGATATTAAGCAAACCCGGAGTACATGATCTTCCGATAAACGAAATTTTTTGAAAATCTCGGAGAAAAACTGCCTCTTATCCCCTATAAAATACAATATTATTTTCTGTCAATCTCGTTATATATCTTCTTGGTCGACGACGACTTGAAATGAACTGAATTTAATCCGTTTGATAAATAGAAATTTCACAGAATTAAATAGTACATATATCAAACAATATCAAGGTTAAAAACAACTTATCGTGCACGAACGAAACGAAATAACCGAAATATGTATCTCAGACTCCCCAATATTGACATATCTCTACTTTCCAGACCCTCCTCCTATTTCATTTATAATTGATCGAGCACATAAATCTCAACTTTTCAGACTTTCCTTTTATTTCATTTATAATTGATTAGGCACATTTCATTCATTATTTGAACTTGAATTCCTATCCCCTATTTTAAAATCAAAGAGAGCTTTTTGTTTGACACTTGAACTCATTTTGGGTTTTTATCATTATTATAAATGCTAATTTTTTAAAAGACATAAACTGAACCGATGGAGATTCAAATATTCAACGTTTTACTCTAATTGTCTAAATGTAAATTGGCAATCTGATGTACAGGGTGGGCAAATAAGCGAGGTAAGCGGCTATATCTCAGGATCCACTCATCGTAGAAACTTGCGGTGAAAAGAAGAAAACACACTGGAAATTATTTTCGAGTTCATACCTCTACCGCTAGGGGGCATAATAGCTATCGTCAAGTCGAATTAATTTTACTCGAAAATATTTCATATCAAGTTGATGAAAAAATATCATCACTGTAATCCTTGAAAAATTCTGTATCTTTTAGAATTATCATTTTCGATTTAATAACATCAAATAAGGGTGGAAGAAAGGGAGAAATCTGACTGATTGAAAAGTCTGTAACTTCAGTTTCAGATCTTGTTGATTAAGGAAAAAATATACTTATGATAAATTTGTTTGTTTTCTCCCTTCTGATAGGGGCGCTAAGTCAGATGTTCATTGTTTTGTTCATTTTTCTCTGAAAGTTCAGATGTAAGGATATAAAATTTCATCGAATTTGCATGGGAAAACTTCAAGGTTGCACTTCACTAATTCTGGAGTTATGGCCGAAAAAAAAAATTCTTCAACAGATTTTTTTCAATTAGGTGCACTGAAAAACCAAAATGTCTTTTGAGGTTCTATGGTCACTCATGTCAGGATTCAAGAAAAAAAGTATAACAAATTTTAATGGAGCATTGAAATGACCTGAATAATGATAACGAAATATACTGTCATAATTGTCGAATGGACAAAACAGCCAGGATAATATTCGTCTAACAAAAATTGTCATTTAAAAATTATGTTCTTTCGAATTTGAAGCATTTTAACAGTTGTCGGCTTTAATCTTGAAAAACGTTCGAAGCGACAGAAAAAATTGATAATGTAATAGGACTTTTTTGTTGGAAATCAGTTGTTGAATCTGAGTCAATGGTAAGACCTTGAAGGTAACATCCAGGTAGAAAAATAATTTCATCGTCCGCCGTTAACAAACAAAACAAATGAACCCATGTAATGCTGGCATTAGAATTCACAGTAGAATGAGGAAAACAATTACTAGGCAGTTACAGACAGAATTCGATAAACTGATGGAATAATTCAAGAAATGGAAAGTGAATACGACGAAAACATTTGCAATTTACTTCGAAGGAACAACAGTGAAGAAAGAGTAACCAGGAAACGTCAAACTAAAAAATCAGTCGATGAAATGGAAAAAGGAAGCAAGATGTCTGGGAGTAATTCTAGATGATAAAATGAACTTTAACAAACAGATAGAAGGAAACAATAAAAGGTAAGGCAATTGCACGGGAGACTACCCGCTACTCAACCCAAAAAGTAAACTTTCCTCAGAAAACAAGCTGAAGATAATTATTTTGGAGCTGTTACCAAGCATTACGTATGCAGGAGTAATCTGGTAAAACACGAAAGACAATGAGAAAATACAGTAATCAGAACAGCGTTTGGCGCCACATGATATATAAGCAACCAACAAACCTGAGAAGAATTGAACATTGAAATTTCAATTTTCCTCAATAATTGAGGAAACAGTTAACAAACAAAGAGAGAAGACAATAGAGACGTTGAAGGAGCATAGAAGACGTTGAAGGTAGATAGATAGTTAAATAGATTTATTAATATGACCTACAAAAAATTTTGTTCGCACTTGTCATATAAATATAATCAAATTAGGAACCAAAAAAGTTAATGCAATCCCAATATTAAAGACAGACAAGAGGAAATACTTCTTCCAAAGAGCCAAATATGTAGACGAAAATTATAGTAGACGCATAGGGAATAAAATTCCAGGCCCTTATACAAAAAGAAGGCCTGGGATCGACCATATTCAGTTAAATGGTCACGGAACACAAATTGAAAACGCTCTTCGACAAGCGGTAAAAACTGAAGTGCCGTTATTACTCCACGAAATTATCATGGACAACATCGAAACTGCTTCTAACTTATAAAAGAGTTCAAAGTGCCCCTCGTCCGTCACAGTAACACCGGAAAAAGTCCCACATCTACAGTTGGCGAAACGACAGAACAGGCGCTTACGGATTTACGACCCACTACCGTAGCCGTTTCTCGTGGCAATCAGGTCCTTTCCTAGAGGGGTAAAGACCCCCAACCGGGCGGTGTAAGCGACCGACAGGTGGTAAATTTAACTGAGCGCCCAGCCGGAACAAATGGGGCTTTCGAAGTACATGCGAAATAGCAGAAAGTTGCTAATGAAAATTGTAGGGATTAAGCGGTGCTGCGGTGAGGATTCTGTCGAAATTGTAGCGTCTAGGTGGTTGATGTGGCTGAATTATGACGAGTTCCTGAAAATTCATCAATTGGGTGGATTCTGCAAGTTCCGTTTTGCTCAAACAAGTCAACCATTGAATCAAATTGATTTTGTTGCAAATTGGCGAATGTGCTGGACTCGACAACTGTTCAATATTTACGATATTTCGAATCGATATAAAGATACTTATTGGTTGGACTGTTGACAAATGTAATAAAAGCATTGAATTTAGGTTCCACGGAATCACGAAAGATGATGGAATTCGTGAAAAATATCAGATAGTCGATAGTGAATTGAACAAAACATATGTATGTATTTTATAATATAAATCAAATAATTTGACAACTTTGTGTCTAATCCTTCACAATAATATATCTGTATGATATATTCAGTTTATTTTTGTCTTGGAATATATTCCAATTCTAAAAATGACAAATTTAATAATCAACCAAAAGAAAAATTCAAAATGACTAAAATTGTACAAATTGAGTAAACGGTTAATAAATTGAACAACTAAATTAACATAAAGACAGACGTACGTTTCGGAATTTTTGTATTTAATAATACAATTTTTCCTCATCAGTGCCTTACAGTTCAACGGAATTATTAAATTTACAAACTTACCACGTGTATATCTAACCTCAACAAAATTGCAAGTAAGAAACCACTAACTAAACGTAACGGTTGCTTTTGTGAGGATTCACAGAACAAGCCATTACTTAAGGTAGTCATAGATTTCTTCATTGTTATTCTTTTGAAATACATATACACATCGACATTTACAATTGAATAAACAATTTCAGAAATTCTAAATTTATCAATTGGTTGATACTGACTCTCTAATCAATAAATGATTACATCAAATTATAAAAGTTTAATGAGTCTTCTTGATGAAGGATATTTAATATAAATCAAATAATTTGACAACTTTGTGTCTAATCCTTCACAATAATATATCTGTATGATATATTCAGTTTATTTTTGTCTTGGAATATATTCCAATTCTAAAAATGACAAATTTAATAATCAACCAAAAGAAAAATTCAAAATGACTAAAATTGTACAAATTGAGTAAACGGTTAATAAATTGAACAACTAAATTAACATAAAGACAGACGTACGTTTCGGAATTTTTGTATTTAATAATACAATTTTTCCTCATCAGTGCCTTACAGTTCAACGGAATTATTAAATTTACAAACTTACCACGTGTATATCTAACCTCAACAAAATTGCAAGTAAGAAACCACTAACTAAACGTAACGGTTGCTTTTGTGAGGATTCACAGAACAAGCCATTACTTAAGGTAGTCATAGATTTCTTCATTGTTATTCTTTTGAAATACATATACACATCGACATTTACAATTGAATAAACAATTTCAGAAATTCTAAATTTATCAATTGGTTGATACTGACTCTCTAATCAATAAATGATTACATCAAATTATAAAAGTTTAATGAGTCTTCTTGATGAAGGATATTTAATATAAATCAAATAATTTGACAACTTTGTGTCTAATCCTTCACAATAATATATCTGTATGATATATTCAGTTTATTTTTGTCTTGGAATATATTCCATGACTACCTTAAGTAATGGCTTGTTCTGTGAATCCTCACAAAAGCAACCGTTACGTTTAGTTAGTGGTTTCTTACTTGCAATTTTGTTGAGGTTAGATATACACGTGGTAAGTTTGTAAATTTAATAATTCCGTTGAACTGTAAGGCACTGATGAAGAAAAATTGTATTATTAAATACAAAAATTCCGAAACGTACGTCTGTCTTTATGTTAATTTAGTTGTTCAATTTATTAACCGTTTACTCAATTTGTACAATTTTAGTCATTTTGAATTTTTCTTTTGGTTGATTATTAAATTTGTCATTTTTAGAATTGGAATATATTCCAAGACAAAAATAAACTGAATATATCATACAGATATATTATTGTGAAGGATTAGACACAAAGTTGTCAAATTATTTGATTTATATTAAATATCCTTCATCAAGAAGACTCATTAAACTTTTATAATTTGATGTAATCATTTATTGATTAGAGAGTCAGTATCAACCAATTGATAAATTTAGAATTTCTGAAATTGTTTATTCAATTGTAAATGTCGATGTGTATATGTATTTCAAAAGAATAACAATGAAGAAATCTATGACTACCTTAAGTAATGGCTTGTTCTGTGAATCCTCACAAAAGCAACCGTTACGTTTAGTTAGTGGTTTCTTACTTGCAATTTTGTTGAGGTTAGATATACACGTGGTAAGTTTGTAAATTTAATAATTCCGTTGAACTGTAAGGCACTGATGAGGAAAAATTGTATTATTAAATACAAAAATTCCGAAACGTACGTCTGTCTTTATGTTAATTTAGTTGTTCAATTTATTAACCGTTTACTCAATTTGTACAATTTTAGTCATTTTGAATTTTTCTTTTGGTTGATTATTAAATTTGTCATTTTTAGAATTGGAATATATTCCAAGACAAAAATAAACTGAATATATCATACAGATATATTATTGTGAAGGATTAGACACAAAGTTGTCAAATTATTTGATTTATATTAAATATCCTTCATCAAGAAGACTCATTAAACTTTTATAATTTGATGTAATCATTTATTGATTAGAGAGTCAGTATCAACCAATTGATAAATTTAGAATTTCTGAAATTGTTTATTCAATTGTAAATGTCGATGTGTATATGTATTTCAAAAGAATAACAATGAAGAAATCTATGACTACCTTAAGTAATGGCTTGTTCTGTGAATCCTCACAAAAGCAACCGTTACGTTTAGTTAGTGGTTTCTTACTTGCAATTTTGTTGAGGTTAGATATACACGTGGTAAGTTTGTAAATTTAATAATTCCGTTGAACTGTAAGGCACTGATGAGGAAAAATTGTATTATTAAATACAAAAATTCCGAAACGTACGTCTGTCTTTATGTTAATTTAGTTGTTCAATTTATTAACCGTTTACTCAATTTGTACAATTTTAGTCATTTTGAATTTTTCTTTTGGTTGATTATTAAATTTGTCATTTTTAGAATTGGAATATATTCCAAGACAAAAATAAACTGAATATATCATACAGATATATTATTGTGAAGGATTAGACACAAAGTTGTCAAATTATTTGATTTATATTAAATATCCTTCATCAAGAAGACTCATTAAACTTTTATAATTTGATGTAATCATTTATTGATTAGAGAGTCAGTATCAACCAATTGATAAATTTAGAATTTCTGAAATTGTTTATTCAATTGTAAATGTCGATGTGTATATGTATTTCAAAAGAATAACAATGAAGAAATCTATGACTACCTTAAGTAATGGCTTGTTCTGTGAATCCTCACAAAAGCAACCGTTACGTTTAGTTAGTGGTTTCTTACTTGCAATTTTGTTGAGGTTAGATATACACGTGGTAAGTTTGTAAATTTAATAATTCCGTTGAACTGTAAGGCACTGATGAGGAAAAATTGTATTATTAAATACAAAAATTCCGAAACGTACGTCTGTCTTTATGTTAATTTAGTTGTTCAATTTATTAACCGTTTACTCAATTTGTACAATTTTAGTCATTTTGAATTTTTCTTTTGGTTGATTATTAAATTTGTCATTTTTAGAATTGGAATATATTCCAAGACAAAAATAAACTGAATATATCATACAGATATATTATTGTGAAGGATTAGACACAAAGTTGTCAAATTATTTGATTTATATTAAATATCCTTCATCAAGAAGACTCATTAAACTTTTATAAAGTATGTATTTTATTTCCTTATCTTATGTCACTCAACGACTATACCAAAACTTTTACCATTTATAATGAAAAAATCAATAAGTAGATATTTATTCTTGAAAATCATTCTTAAAATAAAATGGATTGTACAGAAGTAATAATTTAACATCTAAAGAACTCCAGATTCGTTATTAGTTCTTCCTACAGCATAGAACTGAAGTATTGTTGATTCAAATCAATCAAATTTCAACATTTCCGGAACTTTCATAATACAAATATATGTATTCAATTTAGCGCTGAGCCGAAACAAATGAGGCTTTCAAAGTACCGGGTTTTTCACCATAATTTGACCCCCCTTTAATTTTGTTACTAAAAGAGGTACAAAAAAATGTTTTCCACATAAGTTTCGCGAAATCGACTAGTGTTTTTCAAAATGATTTCACAAAACAAAATATATACAGAGTGGGCAACATATTGATTGCAACTTCATTTTTTCAAATAGAACACCCTGTATATACGTTTTTCACTATAAATTGGAATTGGATGATTTGGATGCAACTCCATATATCCTCTCCTTGTAGCTTCTTTTTTTTAATTGTTCTTCATATAAAGTGAAAGTATTTAAAATTTTTCCGCTTCTGTGTAGTGCATATTCGACGAATAATTTCAACAAAAGTATGTCATATATCGGTGCCAATGAGATAACTCAAAAAAGGGCATTTTGTGTTATAGCAGCATTCCACTTGAAAACTGATTATCTGTCTCTTGTTTGAATTAATTCTTGATTAATTGATCTGATTTGTTTTCCTCTATGATTTCGTGCCAACTTACTTAGCTTGTCAGGTGGTTCTTAAAATTTGAAACTCTGTAGCACTCAGAATAAGAGAGATAGGCCAAACATATGTTATATATTCGAAATCAGGGGAAAAAGAGCTAGTCGAATATAAAAAATATACAGAGTATTCTATTTGAAAGAATGAAGTTGCAATCAATATGTTGACACTCTGTATATATTTCGTTTGGTGAAATCAATTTGAAAAACACTAGTCGATTTCATGAAACTTTTGTAGGAATCATTTTTTTGTACCTCTTTTAGTAACAAAGTTAAAGAAGGGGTCAAATAATAGTGAAAAACCCGGTACATACGAAATAGCAGAAAGTTGCTAATGAAAATTGTGGGGATTAAACGGTACGAATTCTGTCGAAATTATTGCTTTTAGATGGTTGATGTGGCTAAATTACGACAAATTACTGAAAATTCATCAATGGGGGGGATTCTGAAGGTTCTGTATTGCTCAAACAATTCAAACATTGAATCCAATTTATTTGGTTGCAAATTGGCGGATGCACTGGGTTTGACGACTTGTCAATATTTGCTACATTTCGAATCGATATAAAGATATTTACCGGTTGAACTGTTGATGAATATACACTAATCATTCAATTAAGGTTCCATGATATCACGAAAGAGGATACGATACGTGAAAAATATTAGATAGTCGATAGTGAATTGAACAAAACATATGTATGTCTTTTATTTCCTGATCTTATGTCACTCAACGACTATACCAAAGCTTTTACCATTTATGATGAAAAAATTCAATAAGTTGATATTTATTCTTGAAAATCATTCTTACAATAAAATGGATTGTAAAGAAGTAATAATTTAACAGCTAAAAAATATTCCAGATTCGTTATTAGTTCTTCTTACAGCATGGTACTTAAGTATTATTGATGCAATATAATCGAATTTCAACATTTCCAGAACTTACAGAATAAAAATGAATGTATTTTACTGAGCACCGAGCTGGAACAAATGAGGCTTTCAAAGTACATGCGAAATAGCTGAAAGTTGCTAATGAAAATTGTAGGGATTAAGCGGTACGGATTCTGTCGAAATTGTCGCGTCTAGTTGGCTGATGTCACTGAAAATTCATCAATGGGGTGGATTTTGTAGGTTCTGTATTGCTCAAACAGATCAACCGTTAAATCGAATTTATTTGTTCCAAATTGGCGGATGCGTGGGCCTCAACGACATGTCAATATCATGAGAATAAAATGAACTGATTATTTCAATGATGGATCACAGCAGTTTTTGTAAGCCAGAAATAAATCCGCGACTAGACGTTCAAGGCCTACTTCGATGTCATTAATTCCTGAATGTACTATATGTATTTCATTTCCTGATCTTATGTCACTAACCGACTATATCAAAACTTCTTCCATTTATAATGAAAAAATCAATAAGTAGATATTTATACTTGAAAATCATTCTCATTCTCTGGATTGTCAAGAAGTAATAATTTAACAGCTAAAAAACTCCAGATTCGTTATTAGTTCTTCTCACAACATAGTACTGTTGATTCAAAATATTCAAATGAGCCCTGAACCGAAACAAATGAGGCTCTCGAAGTACATGCGAAAAAGCAGAAAGTTGCTAATGAAATTTGTGGGATTGGGCGGTACGGATTCTGTCGAAATTGTCGCGTCTAGTTGATTGATGTGGCTGAATTATGACAAGTCCCTGAAAATTCATCAATGAGCTGGTCCCGTAATGCTCAAACAAGTCAACTATCGAATCGAATTAGTTTTGTTACAAATTGGCGAATGCGCTGGCATCGACGATTGGTCAATATTTGCGACTTTTCGCATCGATATAGAGATATTTACTGATTGAACTGTTAACAAATGTACTGCAATCATTGAATTGAGGTTTCATGAAGTCACGAAAGAAAAAACTATTCTCGAAAAATATTAGATAGTCGATAATGAAGTGAACAAAATAAAATATGTATGTATTTTATTTCCTGATCTTATGCCACTCAACGACTATACCAAAACTTCTACCCTTCATGATGAAAAAATCAATAAGTTGATATTTATTCTTGAGAATCAAACTTACAATGAAATGGATTGTAAATAAGTAATGATTTAACGCCTAAAAAAACTACAGATTCGTTCTTAGTTCTTCTTCCAATACAACATAGTACTATTACCGATAAAAAATATTCAAATCTCAATATTTCCGGAACTTTTAGAATACGTATGAATATATTCAACTGAGCGCCGAGCTGGAACAGAAGAGGCTTTCAGAGTACATGCGAAGTAGCAGATAGTTGCTGTTGTTCCGTATTGCTCAAACAAGTCAACCATTAAATCGAATTGATTTGGTTACAAATTGGCGAATGCCCTGTGTTCGACGACTGTTCATTATTTGCGACATTTCGAATTGATATAACCATATTTATTGACCGATTGAACTATGGACGAATGTAGTCCAATCGTTCAATTTGGGTTCCATGAAATCACGAAGGATGATACGATGCGTGGAAAATATTAGATAGTCGATAGTGAATGGAACAAACCATTTATATGTATTTTATTTCCTGATTTTATGTCACTCAACGACTATACTGAAACTTCTACCATTTAGAATAAATAACCAAAGTAAATATTTCTACTCGAAAATCATCCTTACAATGAACTGGATTGTCAAGAAGTAATAATTTAACAGTCAAAAAACTCCAGATTCGTCATTAGTTCTTCTTTCAACATAGTACTAAAGTATTAATGATTCAAAATAATCGAATTTCAACATTTTCGAAACTTCCAGAATATATATAAATGTATTTAACTGAGCGCCGAGCTGGAACAAATGAGGCTTTCGAAGTACATGCGAAATAGCAGAAAGTTGCTAATGAAAATTGTGGGGATTGCGCGGTACGGATTCTGTCGAAATTGTCGCGTCTAGTTGATTGATGTGGCTGAATTATGACAAGTCCCTGAAAATTCATCAATGAGCTGGATTTTGCAGGTCCCGTAATGCTCAAACAAGTCAACTATCAAATCGAATTAGTTTTGTTACAAATTGGCGTATGCGCTGGAATCGACGATTGGACAATATTTGCGACTTTTTTGCATCGATATAGAGATATTTACTGACTGAACTGTTAACAAATGTACTCCAATCAGTGAATTGAGGTTTCATGAAATCACGAAAGATAAAACTATTCTTGAAAAATATTAGATAGTCGATAATAAAGTGAACAAAATAAAATATGTATGTATTTTATTTCCTGATCTTATGCCACTCAACGACTATACCAAAACTTCTACCCTTCATGATGAAAAAAATCAATAAGTTGATATTTATTCTTGAGAATCAATCTTACAATGTAATGGATTGTAAATAAGTAATGATTTTACGCCTAAAAAACTCCAGATTCGTTATTAGTTCTTCTTCCAATACAACATAGTACTATTACCGATAAAAAATATTCAAATTTCAATATTTCCGGAACTTTTAGAATACGTATGAATATATTCAACTGAGCGCCGAGCTGGAACAGAAGAGGCTTTCAGAGTACATGCGAAGTAGCAGATAGTTGCTGTTGTTCCGTATTGCTCAAACAAGTCAACCATTAAATCGAATTGATTTGGTTACAAATTGGCGAATGCCCTGTGTTCGACGACTGTTCATTATTTGCGACATTTCGAATTGATATAACCATATTTATTGACCGATTGAACTATGGACGAATGTAGTCCAATCGTTCAATTTGGGTTCCATGAAATCACGAAGGATGATACGATGCGTGGAAAATATTAGATAGTCGATAGTGAATGGAACAAACCATTTATATGTATTTTATTTCCTGATTTTATGTCACTCAACGACTATACTGAAACTTCTACCATTTAGAATAAATAACCAAAGTAAATATTTCTACTTGAAAATTATCCTCACAATGAACTGGATTGTCAAGAAGTAATAATTTAACAATCAAAAAACTCCAGATTCATCATAAGTTCTTCTTACACATAGTACTAATGTATTAATGATTCAAAATAATCGAATTTCAACATTTTCGAAACTTCCAGAATATATATAAATGTATTTAACTGAGCGCCGAGCTGGAACAAATGAGGCTTTCCAAATACATGCGAAATAGCAGAAAGTTGCTAATGAAAATTGCTGGGATTAAGCGGTAGGAATTCTGTCAAAATTGTCGCGTCTAGGTGAATGATGTGGCTGAATTATGACAAGTCCCTGAAAATTCATCAATGGGTTGAATTCTGCAGGTTCCGTATTGTTCAAACAAGTCAACCAATAAATCGAATTGATTTGGTTGCAAATTGGCGAATGCGCTGTGTTCGACGACTGTTCATTATTTGCGACATTTCGAATTGATATAACCATATTTATTGACCAGTTGAACTGTTGACGAATGTAGTCCAATCGTTCAATTTGGGTTCCATGAAATCACGAAAGATGATGCGATGCGTGGAAAATATTAGATAGTCGACAGTGAATGGATCAAAACATTTATATGTATTTTATTTCCTGATCTTATGTCACTCAACGACTATACCGAAACTTCTACCATTTAGAATAAAAAACCAAAGTAAATATTTCTACTCGAAAATCATCCTTACAATGAACTGGATTGTCAAGAAGTAATAATTTAACAGTCAAAAAACTCCAGATTCGTCATTAGTTCTTCTTTCAACATAGTACTAAAGTATTAATGATTCAAAATAATCGAATTTCAACATTTTCGAAACTTCCAGAATATATATAAATGTATTTAACTGAGCGCCGAGCTGGAACAAATGAGGCTTTCGAAGTACATGCGAAATAGCAGAAAGTTGCTAATGAAAATTGTGGGGATTGCGCGGTACGGATTCTGTCGAAATTGTCGCGTCTAGGTGGTTGATGTGGCTGAATTATGACAAGTCCCTGAAAATTCATCAATGGGGTGGATGTTACAGTTTCCGTATTGCTCAAAAAGGGCAATCAAATTGAATTAATTTGGTTGCAAATTGCCGCTTGGGTTCGGCGACTGGTCAATATTATGTTTATTATGTTTCCGAAGTGTTTTCAACATATGCAAAACAAATTCCGTATTCTTTTTTTTCAATTTGAAACATCTTAAATTATGTTGAATGGACTTGGGCACCTTCAAATTTTATAATGAATCTGGCTGTTAATTTCGAAAGTGGCCCTACTCCATTCTTGATAAGAAAACGCACGTTATTTACTTAATAATTGCCACTATCTTAACAGGAACTTCAAATTTAACATCCTTAGATACGCTTAAGCAGTATGACTCCTTAGTATATTATACATATATTTTTAAATTCATTGAAACGCAAAACTTTCAATATCTCGATTTGAAGGTAAATTTAGTTAGGCCACTTTCAAAATGAGCGGCTCATATGCGACTCTTCGCATCGATATAGAGATATTTACTGGTTGAACTGTTAATAAATGTACCCCAATCATTGAATTGAGGTTTCATAAAGTCACGAAAGATGAAACGATTCTTGAAAAATATTAGACAGTCGATAATGAAGTGAACAAAACATATGTATGTATTTTATTTCCTGATCTTACTTCACATAACGACTATACCAAAACTTCTACCATTTATATTGAAAAAAATCAATAAGTAGATATTTTTTCTTGAGAATTATTCTTACAATGAAATGGATTGTGAAGAAGTAATAATCTAACAGTTAAAAAAAACTCCAGATTCATTATTAGTACTTCTTACAGCATTGTGCTCGTACTAAAGTATTATTGATGCAAAATTTCAACATTTCCAGAACTTTCTGAATACAGTTTTTGATAATATTGTCAATTTAACCAATAAAGAATGTGACGCGTTACTTTATGGGCACACACAAAACTATTGTATTATTGTCCACCCTGTACCAATTGGAATCAACATGTGATACATTTTTGGAATCAGATCAGCTAGAGTAATCGGAAAATTGAGACAAAATGGGGGTGTTCAATTAAAAAAAAATGATGGTGACATCATTACTCGAAAGTAATCCACCCTGTGTATTAGATTATTATTTTAAAATACGGTAAATTAAAATCAAAAATCGACGTGCTGCAGGATTATTTCTTAAAATGGTCTGTTGAGCTAAAAATGATTTTGTTCCATACTTCACGGACACAGTGTATGTAGAGATGTTAACTGGCTGAAATGCCTGAAAATTAATAATCGTTGCAAGTTGGCGAATGCGCTGGTTTCGACGGCTGTTCAATATTTGCGACATTCATTTTCAATCGAAATAACAGTTACATATTTACTATGAAAGTGGGATAAAGACATCATTACTATATGAGTTTGTAAGTTGCAAACTAGTGCGTAGCACGAGTTATAAAAGCACACGAATATAGTAATGATGCCTTTTTTCCACATGTATAGTACAACGTTCCATTTACGATTGCCTATAATGAACAAAACGTTGTAGGTACATGGTTTGAAATCAATTGCATTGAAATCATTAAAATACATTGACAACCACTTAACGTCTATGAAGTTTGATTGTAAACAATGCCTTTCAAGTGAAATTTTCGTAGGTAATTGCACAAGTGCATCAAAATTACCGATAATTTTGCATGACAGCGTGTTGTCATAAAAACTGCATGAGTTCATTTTCATTTTTGGAAATGAAAATGACCGAATGCAGTTTTTCAAAGAAAACACGCTGGAATGCGAAATTATCCGGTCATTTTGATGCACGAGTGTAATTCGGGGGAATATTTCCCTCCTGTCAAAAATTCTATGTATCTGGAGAACAATTATCGAAAATTACAGCGATAATTGCATTGTAGGAAGCGAAACTGCACTGCGATAATTGTTCTGTTCATAGATGTATAGTTTCTATGCATCTTACACAGTTCGAATCTATGGCAATTCCATTCTACATCAGTTTGACAAGTGATGTAACAGTTTATTCGGGAAATATTCCCCCGAATTACACTCGTGCATCAAAATGACCGGATAATTTCGCATTCCAGCGTGTTTTTCTTGAAAAACTGCATTCGGTCATTTTCATTTTTGGAGAAAGAGCCCTCCACCTTCGGTGTCGGGCTCTTTCTCCAAAAATGAAAATGAACTCATGCAGTTTTTATGACAACACGCTGTCATGCAAAATTATCGGTAATTTTGATGCACTTGTGCAATTACTTACGAATATTTCCCGAATAAACTGTTACATCACTTGTCAAACTGATGTAGAATGGAAATGCCATAGATTCGAACTGTGTAAGATGCATAGAAACTATGCATCTATGAACAGAACAATTATCGCAGTGCAGTTTCGCTTCCTACAATGCAATTATCCTGTAATTTTCGATAATTGTTCTCCATATACATAGAATTTTTGACAGGAGGGAAATATTCGGCTAGTATTTAATGCGTTTGGTCGAAATTTGTGATCCAGAAAGACTTCCATCCTTTATAGAAGAAGCAGTGTCAGTTATTGGTAAAGAAATTCAAGTTGTGTAATGAGTTTCATTACGTGAAAAATATTAGATAGTCTATAGGGAATTGAACAAAACATAGATATATGTATGTATTTTATTTCCTGATCTTATATCACTCAACGAATAAACCAAAACTTCAACCATTTATAATCAAGAAGAATTAATAAGTGAGTAGATATTCATTCTTGAAAATTATTCGTACAATAAAATGGATTGTGAAGAAGTAATAACTTAACAGCAAAAGAAACTCCAAATTCGTTATAAGTTCTTCTTACTGCATAGTACTAAAGTATTTCTGATGCAAAATAATCAAATTTCAACATTTCCGGAATTTTCAGAATACAAATAAATATTCAACTGTATTCAACTGAGCGCCGAGCTGAAACAAATGAGGCTTCCGAAGTTCATGCGATGCGAAATAGCAGAAAGTTGCTAATGAAAATTGTGGGGATTGAGCGGTACGGATTCTGTCGAAATTGTCGCGTCTAGTTAGTTGATGTAGCTGAATTATGACAAGCCCCTGAAAATTTATCAATGGGGTGGATTCTGTAGGTTCCGTATTGCTCAAACAAGGCAACCATTGAATCAAATTGATCTGGTTGCAAATTGGCGAATGCGCTAGACTCGAGGACAGTTCAATATTTGCGACATTTCGAATCGTTAAAAACATATTAACCGGTTGAACTGTATTTATTTATTTATTTATTTCGAATTAACGTGTCTCGACATCGAGGTCATTGACACGAGGTACAGTACACATTAACTTATTCTAAATATAAATCTAAGTATTCGAAGCTTAAAGAACTAAAATTTGAGAATATAGAAGTTCATATATTATTGTAAAGTTGACATTCTTTGAGGAATTTAAGAGCTAATTCAATTTGTTTTTGAGAATTGAGGTTGAACTGTATAAATTGAGTCCAATCGTTGAATTGAGGTTCAATGAAATCACGAAAGATGCTACGATACATGAAAAAATTTTGATAGTCGACAGCAAATTGAACAAAACATATTAAGTATATACACGGTGACTGGTGACGTACGGGATAAGGCTCAGTGGAGATAGAGGACCTCAAACTGAATGAGGATTTGGAGTTAAAATGACCCATGAGGATATTGGTTTCAGAGATATAGGGTGATTCATGAAAAAATGTAGCAAATCTGAACTCCCATTTCTCCATCAAAATGGTAAATTTCTCGCTGGTAATGTACTCGTACAGGATTGTTAGTTTACTCATTCTCCATCAGTTCACAAAAAAATTTCTTATTGAAATCAATGGAATATTTCCAAATATATCGTTTATTGGTTTTCTGTATCACAAATTTGACAGATAATAGACGAATCGGACATTATGCTGAAGCAAATTGTAGGAGCGCGAAGTCAGTTGATAAAACAAGACACATTTTTTGACACAAAAATGTTTTCTTTGTGAAAATACCAGTAGAAAAATAAAAAAATGTCAAGAGTCAATTTTATTGAGATCGAATTGGCGCTCTCATCTGGTTATAGAAATACAAATATGTATTAAAATGCACCTTCCAGAACTACGTCGTCTTTTTACTATAAACTTATAGAGCGTTTCCTTTTATACACTGCAGGACGTTTTTTGATGAAATCATTGAACTTTTTTTTATAAATTTGACAATGTGATTTTAAGTTAAAGAATACAATTTCATATGACATGAAAAAGATTCCTGAAAGGAATAATAGAGGCTCCTTCAAAGAAAATTGAGATAAATTAGGCAAAGCAAGGTGCCGAAATTTATATTACAGGGGCTCCAAATTGCAGAGGCGCAAGAGGAAAGTTAAGAAAATACGATTTCATATGAAATTGAAAAGATGCCTGAGAACCACAGAATTCATATAATTATCTGTCATAAGACAGTTCTGCCAACTAACATTTTTCATTGCAAAAATCACTGAACGAGGTTCATTTGAATGTTTTAATGAATTTCAATGTGATCTAAAGAAAAAAATGTATAATAATCGTGCAGAAGGCTTATTCTTACATTCGTCATTCAAAAACTCGCCACTTCGTGGCTCACATACCAGCTGATTTTAATTTGACAGTAGTCCAAGAAACAGTTTACAATCATCAGCAAAAGACAGAATTGGATAGGTTGAATACAAATCATTTTTTGATTAATGTTTTTGATCTCTTTTCCTTTATTGAAATTTAAGATTTCTGTGAACTCACGCAGGGGTCTTTTGTTTTTTATCTCTATTTTTAAGCTTTTTGGAACTTCTCAGAAGCTTGTGTGAGAAAAGAAAACCATTTGACTCTGTTTTTTTTCCATCGGTTTTACTTTATACATGGAACCCAAGAGCAAATGGTTGGAAGATCTTTCGAAATAAAAATTTTTTTATGAAGTAAGTGTGAGTACGATTAAGCTTGTGGGAACTTCTAAATTTTCTTGATTCCTCGAATTTTTTAAACCCTCGAAAATTCATATATCGATTCAGGTCTCCATAAGAGAAATATATCCTCCATTTTTTCAAGAAATACCTGTATAATATGAACGAATTCAACAGAAACTCATATGTTAGTGCTTCAAAAAAATCCATAGAAATTTCACAATGTCCCGAATTTGGCGTGACTGCAATTTATTTTAATGACGTCTCTTTTCTCCTTTCCATGGAAATTTTTTCGAGGCATAGTGGAACATTCTTCTAGAATATACAAGGGTATTTGAATAATTCATTAGAAATTTTGGGCTTGTAGAAACTGTATAATTAAGTAGGTGGAAAAGGATGATTTGAATAATTTTTCTGGAAATCAACTGCGAAACAGACGAGGCAGAGGTTTTGAATAGGATGGAAAATAGAAATTGAATCTCTGATACTAAATCAGGCTTACCCAAATCCGACAAACAATTGTCGAACTTGAAAGGAATAAAAAAAATCTACTTTAGGGATTAATACGAGAACTTAACAAATGAATAGGCTTTTCGAATATTCGCAATCACAAACCGCACTGCAGTTTCAGACTCTCCCCTCAAAAACATTCTTCTACAATACAGAACTCTTAATTCCCCCCCAAAAAGTTTTTGGAAGGCCAAGAAGTTGTCAGTAATCCCACAAACTTTGGTGGGGTCTGAAGTCGGAAAATCCGTGAAACATTTTTGTAATTCATCAGACTCTCCGGCAATATTTCTTGGGGGGGATTGCGTGTTTTATTTCCCTCAAAGAGTAATTTCGAGCGGAACCAAAGAAGTGAGAAGACTTAACTTTTTTTAGGTGAATGTGAAAAATGACCTGCAATATTTTCAGCCATCATTCCGGTTCTGGACATGCAATCAACTTGAAATTTTGCATGGAGATTAAAGCAGTCATTTTAAATCCGTATAGCACTTTCTCGATCGAACCATTTTAAATAACCAAAACAAAACAAAATTTCAGCAGTCGTTTTTAAGGAACTCATATGTGGATTATGCTCATCAAAGAATTGAACGCGGCATTAGATATCCGAATTCAAGGGCGTAGATATGGGGGATACTGAGGGTAATTAACAACAGTTTCGAAAGATCTTCCAATCATTCCCCTAACTCGCTAATATATGAGCTTTTTAGACATTCATTTCGATGGAGATAGGAGAGGAAAAAATCTGATATAACACGAGATTTAAAGTGAAAATGAGCCAGAATTACAAGTATACTTTTGAAGCCTTTTGAACTGCAAACAAATATATGGAAAATAAAGAAGAAGAAAGTCAGAATGCCCTTGGGATCAACTATGACAAGAGTCATAGGTAATTTCGAGGGCATTTTTATTTTGTTCCTATAGCTAATACTACTTGGCTCGATAAATGATCCTGTCTCAACGATGACCGAAGATAATTTTTAATAATCTTGAGTTTGCTGAAACTTCGCTCGCAGCTTGTCGATGTTGAAGGGAGCGTAGAGTAAATTTATAGTGCAATACAAATATTGAAAACCGGATCCTCTTCAAGAGATTATTTATATTTCCAAATTAAAGTGAAGCTTGCTCTTTAAAAATGTTGCGTTTCTGTCAAAATTCGACCTAGTTCGAATCTTGCTCATACTTTCTTTCCAGATGTACCCCAATTTTCTGCAGTTCCTTCACTTATGCGTGCCATTGGCAAGCCTGTCACAAAATGACTGAAGATGCGTCAATGTTGCTTTCAATTCACTTTCACTAAACTGATGATTGTTTGCAGGATGTTCCTAAATTGGATGTACAAAGTAAAATGGGAGATTCCCTATATAATTTCGAGAAAAAAGTCCCAAACATGGGCCCGCAAACCTTTTTTTTTTTTGAGAATCTAGATACAGTCCTACTTTCTAGTGATAAATATACCAGTTTATGGATTATTTATTGATCTTCTCTACAGATTGAGTATATAAGTACCGCAACTTATAATAAATTTATTCATCACAGCTTTTTAACTGGATCTTTATAATAATCGGTAGCAGATACGATGAAACTACAAGAACCCAAAAAGTGTAGTAATAAACCGAAAATTTCTTTTCCATTTTTCTGAACTACAATTGATTCTACAGTATTATAGAGTTTATTTATGTAATATTCTGAATAAACTCTCTTATTATTATTATTATTATTATTCACCAAAAATGTTCCGTAGGAACGAAACGGACACTGTTCCAGAAAAAATATCACCTTGTAGATTTGGATTCAAAATGAGCATATCACAAGATGAAAACTTCATATGGAATATCAATGCCAAATTTGAGTTAAATATCTTGTAAAGGGAAGGTGCTATGAGAAAAAAATCAAACTTTGACACCCTGTATCTCGAAAACTAAGTGTTTGCGGGTAATTTTTTTAGGAATTTCTCTCAAATTTTCCGAGGAATCAGTTAATTCTGTTTGTACCTCCAATTTAGGAATACCCTGTATCTTTTTGATTGAAGTTTTCAATCATATAGGTAGGTACCTAATATAAACTTGCTGAATAAGGAATTCAGCTGAATTTGCTTGAATTTGTCGACCCCTGAATTTGTCGCCTAGGGCAAGGAAAGACCCCTCTTGACCACCCCTTCTAGATGCGGCACTGTCTTATCTGGACATTTTCTCGAGAAAAGAGCAGATTAAATTTAGTGTTGATTTCTATTCTGGTTCCCACTTCAGCTGTGTTCTTTCGGTTTCTTATAAATTTGCTCGAGTGAAACTAAGTATGATTAGTGTACAATTTACGTCTTTCCATTTAGGGTAGATTCATCCATCATATTCTTACGGAAATAAACGGTCTTTTTCCAAGGCATGGTAGGAAAGTTTCCAAAGAACATAAAAAACTAATATGATATGATTAAGTAAAAACTCGAAACATTTTTTGTTGGGAATGATCTGTAGGTACTATCATATCCATATAACTTTGATTGACCATTTGAAATTAAGATGTCTTAAACATTTTAGACATCTTATTTGAAAAATATAGAATGACAAAAATGAACACATAAATCATCACAATAAGAGTTTTATGAAATCCATCACTAGTCTCTTACACCCTGATGTACAGGGTGTTCTGATTTGTTTCCGACAAACTGAAACGGGTGATAGATCACATCATTTTAAGCAAAAAAGTTTCTATGAACATGGGTCCGGAAATGCTTCGTTTCCGAGATACAGGGTGTTAAAGTTGAAAAAATAATTCGCGTTTTCTTAAATATCTTTCGACTGATTCCAAATAATTGCATGAAAGTTGGTACATAGGGTTTTTTGAGGTGAGAAATTCAAATTTGTGGTCGATTTGGTTGTATTTTCTAGAGGGCGCCACTGGCAATCATTTCGTCCCCTTTAAACCGTAGCAACTTTTCTGTGCTACCCTGTACGTCATTCTGGACTAAAAAAATCGATTTCCCTGACTTTTCTAGTTAAAAAAGGTATAACTCATTTAAGTTGCTAGGGGCAACCGTTTCAGAGAAAAACGCATTTAAAGCCAAATCCATATTTTTGTAATCTCTAAAACATGTAGAAACAAATTTGTAATAATTTTAAATTGAATATTTTTTAGAAGTAACAATTTAGAACAAAACAAAATAACATAATAATTTTTAAAGAATGTGTTCGAAATGTCCACCGTTCTGTTGAATGCACAAATGACATCTTCGAATGATTGATTGTTTTACATTCAACAATTGTTGCGGCAATAGATTTAAAATGGCTATACACAATGACAGATTTAAAGTGTGTTAGGTTCAGATGACATTAATTATAATTATAGTTAACTAAGTTAATAGCTTATCAACAAATACAGGAAAATGGTATTGGTTACCAAAGGCCCGAACGAAGCATACAAAGAAGAAATCATCTACAGAGAAATAGGATTTTACAGACCTTCGAAGAAAATAAAAACTCAGTATTCGTAAAGCATCCCAACAACGCAATATTTCAGGAAACAGAATATTCAGAACACTTAAAAACAACAATTACATAGCATACCACTTCTACTTATTAATGGGCAATAGAAAATCCGCATGCATTTCGCCTTAGAAATTTTCAAAATGAATTTAAATTTAATATTGAATAGGAATAATTTCATGAAAGGATTTCGAAGCAGTCAAAACATATTAAAGAAAACGCGAATTATTTTTTCAACTTTAACACCCTGTATCTCGGAAACGAAGCATTTCCGGACCCATGTTCATAGGAACTTTTTTGCTTAAAATGATGTGATCTATCACCCATTTCAGTTTGTCGGAAACAAATCAGAACACCCTGTATATTACTAACGCAATTATCAAGATATCACCTCAATTGACAGACAATTATTGTTCCATTGAGAAATATGTCGGATTGAGTGGTACATATTTCTGAAAACTATGTATTTTTGAGACATTTTTAGGAGAATTTCGCATATAATAATTCCTTCCAGAAGTTCTAAAATTCGTGAGAAAATAGGATAAGCTTATTTACAGTCGTTGATCTCTAACACCTACTTAGGACGTGAGAACATCTGAAATTGTTTCCTTTTTAAAGTAATCTGTCGGGAGTTTCCACTGAGTAAAGTATCTGTCAATTGAATCAAGTTGTTTAGGGTGGTCAGAAATGCATTTCACATGTGGAAATTTGGAAATTGAATACCAAAGAAAACTTATGTAGATTAAAAAATGATAATTTAAATCTCCTGTGCTCTCTAAAATATGACCACTAGCTTTCAGTTCATATGAAAACAATTTTATCAGAATATAAAGTTTTAAAATCAACTCAAGATAAACTGAATTGAATGCCATTCAATAAATAAGACAATTCTGAAACGTTCAAATATATTCTGAACATTTTCGATTATCTGAATCGACGTTTTATTCAATACACTATTGAATAAATGCCTTAGGGTCATTATTGTGAACATTTCATTGCTTTCATTTGTATTGTATAGCAATAGTCATATGGAAACAGAGATTATATTCAGTTCACGTCATACCCAGAAAATTTATGAAAAAAAGATCAAAGCAACGTATTCTTTTAGGGATCTTTTTCATCCCAGACAATTCAGAAATCTATCAAAAGACTGTTAGAACTTTTCTATCGACTGGAAAAATCACCTATATAGGAGCGCCCTATAAATCATCATATATTGGGAAAATGTTGATAATATTCTTTTGAAGCGATATATTCAATAGAAAAAAACCATTCAATCTGAGTTTATGGTCCATCGATGCCCCAACCTCTTGCGCGGCATGATTAAAGCAATGAATCTTTTGAAGAGCTGCAGTGTGGAAAATGCAACCGGGAAAAAAGAGTATATGATCATCACGTCATATTCAGCGAAGATAAAAAGAGGAGATTGAAGTGGCGTGTATTCCACAACTCTCGCAGATGCGAGATATATCTTGCATTATCTCCATATTATTATAGACTAGATATACTACCTGGCAAAGGACCTGCAACACCCAGAAGGAGGTGTTTAAATTTTAAAATTGTTAGAACATAGATAGTATAGCAAGGATTAAATGATTGAATATAATATATGTTTATTCATTCGAAAAATTTACAAAAGAAAATAAACTTAATAAATATATGCTGGAACAATATCAAGAGAAAAAAAAATTGAAATTTGAAGAAAAATAAACGAAGGGTTTACTATTTTCTTTCAATGAATTTGTGTAATGTGTTTGTCACATTGTCACAAAAGAAAATAAACTTAATAAATATATGCTGGAACAATATCAAGATAACAAAAAAAATTGAAATTTGAAGAAAAATAAACGAAGGGTTTACTATTTTCTTTCAATGAATTTGTGTAATGTGTTTGTCCACCGCGATCATCTATAGACTAACCAACACTTCTCGGCATTGATGCAATAAGATGGTCTATTTCTTCTTGAGAGATACTATCCCAGGCTACCTGTACTTCATGTCACAGATCCGCAAAGTCCGTGGTGGCTGAGGTAAATTTCCAAGCCTTTTACCTATGATGTCCCAAACATGCTCTATGTGCGAAAGATCGGGGGAACTGGGCGGCCATGGCAAAATATTTCCATGGGTCGCTTCGAAAAAGTTTAAACTAACTCTGGTGGCATGAGATAGGGCATTATCTTGCTGAAATATTGGATTCTCGAGCCGGTTAAGGTAAAGAGAACATTTGGCTCCACTATTTTTTGAAGGCAACGCAGCGCTGTCATGTTATCTCGAATAAAGGCTTAAGGTGACCAACTTGCATGTGAAATAGCATCCCATACCATAATAACGCCTACTGTCTGGTGTACAAGGCGCTCAACATCAAACTGAGGTTCACGTCTTTCTCCCCGAATCGTCTAACACTTCTTTGGCCATCATGTGCGGAGAATGGAGATTCATCAGAAAAGACGACCTGATGCCATTCCACATTCCAATGTTGGCGTTCTCACACCACTGTAACCGTTGCCGGCGATGCTCAACGGTCAGAGGTAACACAAGATGGAATCGATAATGCTGCAGTCAAAAATACCTTATCCGGGGCTAAACCGTTCAAACAGTTACAGGATGGCCCTGTTCTCCTAACCATTCATAAGCCAAAGATCGAGTTGTCGCAAATCGGTCTCTAATGAGCATAAGTCTTAGACGTCGATTTTGAACTTCATTTGTGCCCCTTCGACGTCCAATGCCTACTCTTCTCAGATTTTGGGCATTATCAAACTACGCTTGACAACTTCTCATAACAGTAGTTGGAATTCTGTTCGTACGGTTAGCGATTTCTCGAAATGATAACCCTGCCTCTCGTAGACCAATAATTCGACCTCTTTCAAATTCACTTAGCTGGCAATAAATTCCGCGTACACGTGCTCTAGGCATTTTAACAACAACCAAACATGGACTTTATCCTCGAACAGCTGGTTTGTTGTGAAATTAAAAAAACTTGTAGAAAACGACTACAATATTTAAGTAACATGAAAAAACCTCCACCTTTCTTCGAAACCATTTATTTACTCCTTGCTATACTATCTATGTTTTACCAAAAAAAAATAAAATTTAAACAGCTCCTTTTGGGTGTTTCAGTTTCTTTGTCAGTTAGTTTGATATATATCTTGCATTTTTCTATTTATTATTATCGATTGAGACTTTCTTCATAGCTACTATTCTGTTTCAGAATTGGATCTGGATTTTTTGGAAAAGAAATATAATGCAGGACCCAACAGTGACATCGGAAGTCCAAGAAGTCCCATCGAAATCAGTCCAGACTCCATTGATAGGATTAAGGTCGTTTTACTTGGGGCATCAGCCGTTGGCAAGACCAGTATAATTCAGGTAAAGTTATTTTTTATTAAGGATTTTTATTTTCCCCTGTCCTCTCTGCCACTACATAGTTGAATATTAAATTATCTAAAATTGTTATTTCAATTGTAAATGATTAGTATACTTATTTCATAGAAGAGTAAGAGAGAAGATCTATGATTCAGTAATTTTTGAACTATAAGACACTGGTGAGGAAAAATTGTATCGAAAAATAAATTCCGAATGTTAAGTGATTATTCAATTTTTATAATTTAGAATTGTTTTTTATTTTTTTTTGTGTTGGTTCTTTAAATTTTGTCAATTTGGAATTGTATTTCCAGACAAAAAGTATATATCAAAAAAATATATCAAATATCGAAGATTTTGACACAATGATGACAAAAATCAACATAAAATGTTTCAAATATTGATTATAAAGAAATAAACAGCAGTAAGTAGGTGGACTTAATGTCAATGTTGTTGAGCGGAATGCCACCAGGAGTTCAGTAAATATGATCATTACACATTTTCTTCTCTTATACTGCTTTCACAGCCGGATTGTTTAGCAGAGTTCGAAAATTTTGAGAAACCCGGTGGAGCTACAACCCAGGACCTGGAAATCTCTGAAGATGCTTACTGTAGTACTAAGCTAAACGTTAGGTGGGAAACGGCTACAGAGTTCGGAATTTTACAAATCTTTCGTTGTCCTGTTAAGAGAGAATACCACCATGTAACTGCTCAGTTCAAAAAGAAATTATAGATTTTTCCTTTTGCAACCACCGATTTTTATGGGGTTTTCACATAATTTCTTCAAACAATAATCTAAATTGTAGAATGATGATATTTTTAATTCGCGAATGAAAGAAAATTTTGTTAACTTTGTTAATTTCGTTTTTTGAAAAAAAAATTTATGATATGTTCAATGTACCTACAAAGCACATATATTTTCTAAATATTCGTGAAAGACAACCTAAAAAAAAAACATTAGAAAAGATGTAAAACTATAATTTTGTGAAAAAATAATCGACACCGTACAAAGTTTGGTCATCATAGAAGCTCCAGACGGGAAATGAATTGACATCTAATGTTTGACTGATAAGAGGTAGTAATTTCTGATTTAGATGAGAAATGATAATTTCAAGCATAATGAAAAATTTCATCTTTTTATGATGTCACCTAACCAGTGAAAATTCAAGAAAAATATCGAAAAAAAAAACAAATATTTCTGTGACCACAAAACCCAAGAAGTAAAAATTTTGAATGTGATATAAAATAACGAAATTTCAAGATTCGTGCAAAAGTTCAATCTGATCCTATCATTAGAATCATAGAAATTCAAGAAGAATATTAGAAAAGAAAAACCCAACATTTTCGTGATAACATAGCCTATCGCAATGGGATTTTGCGTATTAAGAATATCAATTAAAATATTCTGGTAAATTTTGTGTGATCAGCGTCATCCAAATCATAAAGAATTTAAGTAAATTACAGATAAAAACATATTATAGTTAAAACATTCTGATTCTGCAACTAAATATTAAATCAAGTTCATGCCCTATTGCATCCTTGGATGTACCTATATATGGTTATCATGTCCCCAAGGGCGCTGTTAGCGTATGGACGAGCACTCAAAAGCTTTTAACTCAACTTCTGCATTTTCCTCATTTGGCTCATTTTGTAGTATATCAGTTTTCCCACTGGATAAGTTTCTGTATCAATTTGGAGAAATTGTTTGAAAATTCCAGAGAAACAAAAATGAAATATTGGTCTCTTCCTTCATAATATTCTAGAGATTCAAAGAACTTCCGTTATGCTATAAAGCAGGAAACGGTCGCTTTGAGGAATTAGTTCCTGCTCCGGCGAGTTTTGTTTCGTATTTTCCTTTAAAAAAGGGATAATTTTTGGAGTAGAGCAAGTTTTTCCCCGAATTTATCGGATATTACAGTATCGGTAAGAAAGAAAAGAAATAAGGATGAACGAAGCTATCTTGAAGTTTTACCCGCTGAAGGAATCGTAGAACTCGAAACTTTTTCAATACTGGAGGAAATTTATAATCATATTCCATTCTGATGAACTGCTCCTTATTCACGAATTTCCTGGTAAATTTTTGCAATAAAGAACGGGTATTTTCGAGGGAATATCTACAACTTCATCGTTGAGAATGATATGAATCGCATTATGAAGGAATTGAATATGAAAACGAGTGACAATCAATACGGCAATTTGGCATGGATTTATACAAATACATCAAACAACATACCTTTATTGATGGTCGTAAATTATTATTTTATGATTGCAATGAAATAACATCCATTACTGAAATGTGAATTGGTTCAGTTACGATAACGCTGTAAAATCACGAATATCAATGAATGTCAGTCAGTTTTCTATCCATTCAAGTTTTTCAATGAACAAGAATTTCAGCATTTCTTTTGAGAAATTCCAAAAATACTAAACCATATTCTCGGCCATAAGTACTGCGTTATTCTCAGTATAACATTTTTTTTAAGTAATAAGAACAAAAAATGAACAGTAGTTACATAAGTAGACAAGCTATTTGTGACATAATATGTTCATTCAGGGAGAATAAATCCAAAATAAACGAAAAACGTGAAATTTACAAAAATGTATGGGAAAATGAAAAACTCTAAGAAAACACTCATTCCTCCATTCCTGTAATTGAAGAGAAAAATCTTATGGCTGAGATTTAACCGGAGCCAATTCAACAGCATAGTCTTTATTTATTAAATCATGAATTTACTCTCGGTCTTAATATTATGTTTTTCATTTCCTCTTTTATATTACGAGTATACTTCTTTCTTCATTCGGAAGTATCTTTTGTAAAGGGTGATCGCAAATTAGAGGTACAAAAAAAAAATGTAAGATTCCTTGGATAATTTCAAGAAAATAAAGTCCACAAACGTTTTTTTTCGGAGATACAAAGTGTTTCTTGTTTTCCTACTTTTTTGTTACTATTATACTAGTTAATCGAATTTTTATTGATCTTCGCTACGGATTGGGTAAATAACTACCAAAACTTATAACGGGTGTTTTTTTTCGAGGTATATAACTTTAAGTTGGCATTACTGTTCAAGATGGCGACCGATTTTACAGCTGTCAAGTGGTTTATTCTCAGTTTGGTTTGGCAATTCATCATGAATAGATTCACGCCTCAACAACGCTTGCAAATAGTGCAATTTTATTTCGAAAATAATGATTCTGTGCGGAATACGTATCGCGCACTACGTCCATTTTATTTTGTTTAGCGATGAAGCGCACTTCTGGTTAAATGGCTACGTCAACAAACAAAACTGCCGCATTTGGAGTGAAGCTAATTCGAGTGTATATCGAAACACCGTTACATCCAGAAAAACTGACTGTTTGGTGCGTTTTATGGGCTGGTGGAATCATTGGTCCGTACTTCTTCAAAAACGATGATGGTCAGAACGTTACAGTCAATGGTGATCGGTATAGAGCCATGATTACTAACGTTTTCATTCCTGAATTGAACAACCATGATGTCCAGGAGCTGTGGT
The DNA here is from genome assembly GCF_914767665.1 of Harmonia axyridis. Taxonomy (NCBI): domain Eukaryota; kingdom Metazoa; phylum Arthropoda; class Insecta; order Coleoptera; family Coccinellidae; genus Harmonia; species Harmonia axyridis. The sequence continues at coordinate 29,949,701 of NC_059503.1, forward strand.
TCCAACGAGACGGCGCAATCGATTTATTGAAAGACACGTTTGGTGACCGCCTAATTTCACGTTTTGGAGATGTGAATTGGCCTCCAAGATCTTGTGATTCAACACCGCTAGACTACTTTCTATGGGGTTATGTAAAGTCATTGGTCTATGCGGATAAGCCACAAACCCTTGACCTTTTGGAAGACAACATTCGCCGTGTTATTGCCGATATACGGCCACAAATGTTGGAAAAGTTCATCGAAAATTGGACGTCCAGATTGGACGTCCGAGCCAGCCGTGTCGGTCATATGCCAGAAATCATATTTAAAATGTAATTCCACAAGATTATCTTGCGGATAAATAAAATTCATGTCAATCGAATAATCCATCGTTGTTTTATTGCAATTTGAAGTTCTATAGCTCTAAAAAAAACACCCTTTACTTAGTTCATTCATCCCAACTTAGTAACCTAATAATTTGGATTTTCCTGAGCATTACTAGAGAATTGTTCGAAATATTTTTCTCAAAATTGGTAGCTCATACGACAACACTAGAGGAAACTGAAAAGTGTAGTATTGGCCAAAATTTCGTTTCACATTTTTCTCAACTACCAGTGGTGCACCAAAAAAAGGTCTGGGGGAAATAAGGGGGTACATTTCCAGAAAAAATATCATCTCTGTATAGAATTGTATTCAAAATGAGCATATCACATGATGACATCCTTAAATTGGATTAAATAATAATAGAAAAACACACTATTTCTTATAATTTATACACAGGGTTAGAACTATTCAGAGGGCCACTACAGGGATATCGGAAACCGTAAGAAAGACAGGGTAGCTTAAATTACAAAAAAGTTGCGTTATTTAGGGATGAGTATGCTGGTGTAAACAGATCCGAGATATCTCGAAAAAACTGAAAATCGAGATTTTCTTCTTTTTCTGTATAACTCATTTGTTTCTAGAGATAACTTCACGAAATTTCGTTTATAGCCATTATCCAATATAGAGATACTAATGATGTCTTCAGATGTTTTCTGTTTTGCATTGTTTCAGACACGCGATAGTCAACTGATGATTTCACATAACAACTCTTCAAATTTGCGTACCTAGACTCGATCATTTTTGTACAATGTGATACATTGTTGAATTCGTAATTTTTTTCATTATCACCTCATAAGAAAAACCAATATGGCGTCCATAAGAAAAAAAATTGACGATCGCGTCTCTGAAACAATGGAAAACAGAAAAAATCTGACGACACCATTAGAATCTCTATATTGGATAATGACTACAAACCGAATTTCGTAAATTTATCTCCAGAAACAAATGAGTTATACAGAAGAAAAAAAATCTCGATTTTCAGTTTTTGCGATATATCTCAAGAACCATCGGAGATATTTTGGATCTGTTAACACCAACATGCTAATCCCTAAATATCGCAAATTTTTTGTAGTTAAAGCCACCCTGTATCTCTAAAGGTTTTCAATATCCCTCTGAATAGTTCTAACCCTGTATATTGGCAATCGATTTCGTTTCTTTAAATCATCATCAGATCAGCTGAAAGTATACATATCAATACACAATTGAACTCTGTAAATTATATTCTAGTACTTATATGTAATTTTTTGAGGTTAAAGTGTGCAAGTGTTTTTTTTTTTTCATTTTGTACCTACTGCAGTATATAGAGGTAGGTTTATATCGCTATAAATTTCTGATCTCTCGATTTAATCAAATTAGATATTAACACAGAAAGGAACCCGCACACTTGATTAGGGAAAGAGGCCTCCTGTCAAATTGACTGAATTTTTGATATGTTATCAAAAACAAGTCATTCCAAACAAAAATTTCTAGGGGCAAAAGATTTTCTATAGGTAGGCTTGTGGGTATCGAATGTTGCTGATTTTTTCGAAGCTCGGGATTCTTCCCAATTATTTATTCGGGACAAGGTTCAAAGGCAATCGAATAATGAAGGTCAAAGTTCGCTTGAAACATTAAATAAAGTTTTAGGAATCTCTTGGCAACCTTCATTAGATAATTTGAAGGTTTAAGGTATTGCATTCGAAGAAAATATATCGGTTGTTGGAATCGAAAACTAAATATTGCATTTCTTAGATCAACCCTTCCTTATTCTATGAACTATTCCGTTCCATTGGTTTGTTTATGTATAATAGAAAGAAAGAAGGTTTAGTCAGATTTGACATTAAGTATTTAAACTCGTGCAAATATTCTGTATTCTCAATAAATAAATGTTCATACTGTCCACTATAAAATATCAAGAACCAGCTATATACCCATCAAGCTATATATGTCCATCAAAGAAGGTATCTATTAATTTGAAATACTATTGAAATATCTATACCAAGTTTAAGTTAAATAACTTGTAGAGGAAAGGTGCTATGAGAAAAATAATCGAAAAAGAAATGAAAGTTTATAAACCTGTGCCTCGAAAACAGAGCGTTTAAGGGCCCATGCTTATAGGACTTTTTTCAAATAGTCCGAGGAATCTGTCATTTTCGTTTGTTCCTCCAATTTAGGAACATCCTATATAGTTATAGCAACTTTTTGTACGGTCCAAACAGATTGCTCTGTCATTTCGTAACAATGTCTGCAATTCTTGAAATTTGACCAGGGAATGTTCTCAAATGAAAAGGTTCTGCTCACTGTACCTATGATAAATCTATCCCCAAAGAATGGATATCTTCGAATACCTACAATTTCATAGTTGGAAATGATATACAAATAAATCGCGAAATGAATAAATTGAATATGAAAATCAATACTGCAATTTGCCATGGATTGATACGAATATGTAAATAAAAAAAATACCACAATTAATTCCAAATGGTGAATTATTATTTCACGATTGCTATTGAATAATAGCAATCAATGAAATGTGAATTGATTCTGTTGGAATAAAGCTTCGGATAATTATAATGCTCGGTAAAATCACGAATATTGATGAATGTTTATTTTCTATTCACTAAATTACTTTTTCATTGTTCAATAAACAGTATTTTCGAATTCGTCAAGAGCAATCCCAAAAAATAATGGAACAGTAACACGCAACTTCAGAACGTATCATCATCAAATGTAACGTATGAATGAAACACAAGTTTTTTGCTATTCGGGAGTTCTATTTTTATAAGATATATGTATTGAGTTATACAGGGTGTGCTTTTGAAAATGAAACTGATTTGATAAAAGGCGGAATGAACTAATTTCGAAAAACACCCAGATACGTCGATTTTTGATTCGAAGATGACAACTTTTCAGATCGAATTGACATGCATATCGTTTCATCTCTTAGTGTTACAACCCCAACCCCCAAATTTCGAATAGGTCTTCATATCCTAAGCTCAGCATATTGAACTTTTCCCATTTGATTAATTAGTTTTCGAAATATTCATATTTAATTTTTGAACAACGCTGGTTTTCCGTCAAGCATGCTGTGTAATCAATCAAATTTTTTATTCATTTATCCTGTAGTTTTGATGGTAGAGGAAGTAAGTAGTAATGGGAGTAATGAAGATTGAAATGTTCATAAATTTTTAGGAACATTAAAAAAAAACTTCGAAGGACATGTTTCGAGAACTTTTGATAAAAATCAACATAGATAATTGCTTGAAAACTTTGAAATAATAGGCTATCGGGGAATTGAATGAATATTAAATTTTGCAAAAAAAATCTGCTCGAATCTAATCAAACGAATTTACTTACTTAGATATTTTCGTTTGAGGATGTTTTATAGATTTTATCAAAAACTTTCAATCGGCATAACTCTTAAACGCCTTTATAAATTTCCATGAAAATTTCAAGAAATGAGTCGAAAGCAATGACCAATATTTACTTCTTGTGACTTGTCGATTAGGCAGCTCCGGACTGGGATGAACATGAACATGAAAAATATGATGTTCTCAGTACGGACCTGCGTTATTGACAGAGCGCTAGAAGCTAATTTTAAACTTTATCGGAGCCAAACTTCCTGAAATTTTCATGAAAATCCATTAATGCGTTCAAGTGTTATGCTATTAAAAGTTTGCGATGAAATATCTAACAATTATGTCCTAAGTATATTCGTTCAAGAGATACAGGCTTTCTTGATCGAATATACCTACTCAGGACATATTCGAACACTGTTTCATGTCTCGAATCTTCACTAAAAGCCTGTACCTACAGGCACAGGGTGGGCAAATTTCAATGATTTAGCACTACAACTCTCGAATCAGAGGAAATAGACAAAATCTGATTTTCCATTCTCGTTCTCTCTTTCTGAGCAACTGATAAGAGAGGTATTCATTTTTGACTTCCTTCTTTTGTTTTCGAGTTATAAGCGAAAATGTATATATCCACTAATACAGATGATAGAGCTCTAAAACTAAACCATTTTACAGGCCCTCTTTTAAGTGGAATCCAGTGGGATGCTCGTCTTTTTAGCAGTTATGCTTTTTTAAAGGGAAACACTTGATTTCTGTGTCATATTTTGAAAGCTTAATTTCACTGATTTCAAAAATATACTACATCGTATGGTTTGCATTAATATAAAGGATAGAAAATGGTCAAAAACCTTATTTCGTCTAAGAGTGTCCATATTTTTATGGTTTCAACTCTTGATGAGTACAGAAAAATAGAGCTTTCTGTAACAAGGCAGTCTTTTTCCATTAATCTCATTATTTTAATGCTTTTTTTACTAATTTCTCCGAAATTCGAATCTAGATATATTTTATACATTTTTGAACACACATATAATTGACTGTTTCGATAGATACAGTTGTGATAACTCGCCGAGAAGATTATTTTTTTAGGTCTCCAGAATGAATAAGCACGAGTACCAATCAATTTCAAAAAGCATTTGAAATCACGAATAGATGATTTTAACTCCACAATTCATTTAGGGAAGGAACAAAGAAGAAATAATATTTAAAGCCTAATAATAATAATGCCTTTATTGAATATAAAAAAATACTACAATTCCAAAAAAAACGTCAGAAAAAAAATCAATCAAAGGGTGGTGATGAAGCCCTGCTCTTCCACTCAAACCCTGACGAAAAATATATGAAAAAAAAACCCTTATACACCTCGAGACAATAATGATTAAAAAAAAATAACGTAACACAAAGAAAAAATTCCAATAATTTTCCAGTTTCAAAATTTAATTATAAGTGAGTCATATGACAAAAAAAAGGAAATTACTGATTACTGAGCCCGCACTGATCTCTATAAACTACATCCCTGACTTTAGCTTTGAAATATGACACATACAAATTTACAAATGAACTACAAAAATATCTGTTATAAAATCTATAGATGGAAAAACTAAAAGATCTTTCAAATAGTGACAGCCTATGAGGAGGAGGGGATATAAGTCCTCTACTACGTGTGTTAAGATTATGTACATCAGACCTGAATGTTTTCTTTCGATACAGATACGATGGTTTTTTAGATAATAGAATACGGTGGTAACAGACTAAAGCTCCCACCAAAAAATCTGTTACGCATGTTCAACCACCTGACATTCACCAATTTATGACTTATATGTTCAAACTTTCGAATTTCATATATGAATCTCAAGTAAGAATTTTGAATTCTTTGGATAGAGTTCAAGATCACTTGATCCAAACAGGAAAAAAAACCGGTAAGTTTATTTGGTAGTCCCGATTCTCCCAAATTCAAAGTTGGTATTTTGTTCTTTTGTTTGAATAACAGATTATTTGAGACAATTTTAGTTTTTTTTTGAAGTTTTTCTGTATTATATTTAGTTTTAAAATTTAAATCGATTTTTATTGACCCAGTAAACTAATCCTGTCCCTAGAGAAAGAAAGTCAACTAAAAAGACCTGTCCATTGAAGCGACGGGCCGGACTCACACATAACATCTTAGTGAAACTTATATAATTATTAATTCTCCGAGACCTCTGGAAAGCCGCTCTTCCAGGGGTTAAAAAAACATCTCAACCGGAGATAAGTGAACGGTGGTCAACATTCTCTGATCAACCCGTTCATGACAGGCTTAATCGGAAGGTTGTGTTGCTCAAATATCTCCTAAATGGTCGCAATGTCATGATTTAACTGTGTTCCCATTTAAAAAACATAACTTTTTCCATAATGTGGACTGGTTCAAATTTGGGTTTACTAATTTGACAACAATCATTTTAGGAATATCAATGAATTGAGATTGATATTCCTAAAATGATTGTTGTCAAATAATTAGTAAACCCAAATTTGAACCAGTCCACGTTTCAGTGATTGTAACCACCAGATAGTAATTTACAGCCAATTTGAACCAATTTATCTAATTTAACGTTCTCGCTCCAATTAATTGTGAAATTCCGAATGCAACAACATTCATTTTCAGCCAGATTTGATGATATCGGTACGCCTCAAAGATTCGAATGGAAAACGCTGGAGACTCAATGAAGATAAATCGATTAATTTGAAATTCTAGAGGCAGCAAAGAAATTAATTGCTGGGAAACCCTAGGGGCACGTTGTTTTCATCAAGCCCCGTTCAAATTGAGGAAATTGGAGGCCGGGGCTCTCAGATTATCAGGTTTTCCATAAAAACAAATCAGGGGAGTTCCAAGAATTTTAGTGAACTGGTAATTGGATAAATTATTTCACCGTGGTTCGACGGAAATAATTAATGATATCATAAAGGTATGAATTGGGGAAAAATGAAACCCTTTCCACTTCTTTAATTATATTATTTCGATGAAATTTCCCTAGAACTGGTGGTTTCCCAATTTTGTCAAGGATTTCAAATCATCACAACCATATTTCAATTTTAATGATTTACTATCAAGTAGTTTATTCATTTTTTACCCTTGATATATGTAATTTCACAATTAACTTTTTTTTCAGCCAAATTTTCACAAAATGTGACAATTTGAAAACATACCATCTTGAAACTCTCAATTCTTACATTCAAATTTTTATTATTTACTAATACATTTCCCTCAGATTCAAAAATCCAAATTCTATATATGACAGTTTCAAGTGAATTGGAAAAATTATCAGATAATGATATGGTTCAAGCTAAGCGCTATTTGTCATCACAGAGAATCCTCTCTAATTTCTTCACAGCACTCTTAGCCATGAATTTAAATGAACATTCTGTACTTACAAACTAAAGTACCTTCTAAAGCTAGATAATCAATATGACATCAATATTGTTGATTTAATATAAAAACATTAAGAATTCTAGGGTCAGCACTATAAACTTTACCTCACGACTGGAAGTATCGATTTATAAGACCTTTTTCAGCTCCTGAAACAAATTAAAACTTTTCCAGAAGCACTCTACCCATTGAGAATATACATTATATAGCACTGATCTCCAATGGAAATAATAAAGAAAATTTCAGAACATGATAATTGCTTCGGCCTTATTGATTATGAAATATTTCGAGTTTACAGTGGACTGAGTATAATAAAATGTAAAAGTACTCACATGGAGTCAGTAGTTTTTGAGATCTAGTTAATTAATGCCAATTACGTTCTTGGATACCATCAAACTGTATTCATGGTCTCCAAGTGCGTAATTTGTGCTTAAATGATTGAGCGCTCAATAGCTTCTGGTTTCACGTCGGTGCTTTTTTCTTCTGGCTTTTGAACGCTTCTGCTGTTTTGGTTTCGATTGAAACAGCTCGTCGAAGACTTCAAGGCATGGATCTACATTCTCGACGACCTTTGAGAAGGATTCCATTAACTCAAAATCATATGCGACTGCGATTGAAATGGGACTATGATCACGTGAGTTCAAACAATCAATGGAGGTCTACATTGTCAACAGATAAGTCGAGATATGAATGGTTTTTAGATAGTCGACGTATTCCGGTATGGACCTTTCCTCTGGTGCCCAGAAATCACATATTGATTCAGGAAAATCATCTGTCCAGAGGTGATACAGTTAGTGTTTGAGGAGGCATTTGTTTGAATGGACGTACAGAATTTTTGGAGCTTTATGCTATCATGAATGTGCAAATTTAGACATTTACATTGATCAAGTTGGTGACAATATCATTCCATTGTTTTATGCTGCTATTATAGGCCAAATTTCTTGTTTTTGATAGATACATGCATCAACCCATCATACGGGAATTGTCGATGAAGCTCTGGAAATCCAGGGTATTCCTCATTTCGCCTTGCACTCTCGGTCGCCAGACCTGAATTCCATTGAACACACTTGGGATCTGCTACAAAGAGCTTTAGATTATCACCAATCACCTCCTCATGCACTCCAAGAACTTCTTTTGGCACACCTCTGGAGAAAAAATGATTAAGGCTGCTTCAACAATTTGATCGAAAGTATGCAAACGTGTTGCGAAGCTGTTATTAATGTTCGAGGAGGCCATAATCTTACTGAACTTATTTTGTTCAATTTTTTGAGTGAACTGATTTTGTTTTACAAACACTAATAATAAATTTTCAACAGAAACTGTGAAACTCATAAAAGAATGGGCAAAAAATAATTTAGATAAGTGAGTAAAAATTAAGATCTAACATATTCAAATAAATTGCTGAAAAAATGGAAACTTTTGAAATATTGTCAAAAGCTCTGAACTTCCTTAACATTGTGGAGCAGTATCTCGTATATTTTATTTTTTGATTTTCTTCTTATACTTTCTACGGTTCTGGTTTTTTGAACAGCATAAAATGTCGTACGAGGCTTCACACATGTCACATGCAAATGTACATGTTCGAAATTAACAGGAAAATAAATTTTTGAGTGACCATAATTACGGAACACCTAATCAGATTTCACCTAGTTCGAAGAACGAACGCTCAAAAAGAAACGTGTGGGATGCAATACATCCAAGTGCTTTGAAAACCACTATAGAATACCTACTCATATTCATAATAAATATCCCCGAGTCGCCACTGTCCTAAATTCAATTTCAGTTATTCCCGTCTGGATAGATCCATAAAGCGATCAAGGAACTCAGGGAAGAAAGTCGGCCCACATAAATATCAAATTGTAGATTTGCACAAAATGACATGGCTCCGATACGTCTGGACATCCTGACCCTTTTACACGCCATGTTTTTTCCAATTTATACCCTTTTCAACTCGTTTCCTTCTCGTACCAACATTTCAATTCTTCCGCAACCCATATCGAACAAGGAAAGCCATTTAAAAAGACCCTATCTTTTCCAAACATTTTCGCTTCTTTCTCGAAGTTGAGAGGTTCAAAAAATGGTTTATTGGACATCCTAAAACTTTGATCCATTTCTGATATCGATATTTCATAACGGAACGAATAGATTCCAAGAACGCTTTCGACAAAGAAATGAGAGAAATAGTGTGGAATTCGTTATAAAGAAGAAGTGTTAATATAAATCTTGTCAGATTTGACACTATAGCGACCTGATATCCCATGCTCTAGGTCTAGCTCATGATCTCAGAAAAACTCAAGATGCTTTTATTGAGTTTTTCTGAGATTACGTGTAGTGCTCGCTACACAAAAGAGTTGTATGGTTTTTATTAAAATGTTATTGTTCTCGGTTATTTTATCTCGGTTAGGAGTTATGGTCATATGTTCCTTCTGAAATTTTGCACGAACATTCGAGTGATTATTATCCATGAACATGAACAAACTAAATTCTGTTAATGAAAAAATGTTGTCTATCGATATTTCTATAGTTCTGGTTATGCGATAAACACGAAAATTAGCATATAGCTCGATGTCTACACTCATCGGCAAAAAAACTCAGCACCTAAAAGTTTGCTGAAGATTGTTGAGAAGGAATTTTCGTAATTTTTCATCGATTTCAATTGTTGCTTCTTCAAATTGAAGATAAATTCTTTGGTATTGAAACAAACTCAAAGGTGGTCCAAAAATGTTGATAGCTTATTTCTACAGGTTAAAAAAAAACATGTTTTTGTATTCCAATTTCTCTTCACCTTGTGGGAAGGTTCGGGGAATTTGTAGAGTTTGCGACCAGTTTATTACAAGAACCATCATTTTGGCCATCTTTCAGTTTTTATTTCACCTTGATATCTTAATTTTTTAGGAAGATACAAGTAAGTATTCAAATAAAAGTCTGAAATTGATTTAGGAAAAAAAAATTAATTGCTAATCCCTCAATATTCGGTGAGTGTACATTTATTTTTTCCACTATTTTTCTTGAATTTTCTGTTGTTCTGGTGAATTTCGATTGGAATTTCGTGTAAGTTTGAAATTTTTTTGTATGTTATATTTTTGCGTAATCGCCTCAAGTTATTTCAATAATATGATTGAATAAGCAACTCAATATTTATTTTCTCAAATTTATTGCTACACCAATGTGTCTTTTGACTTGCTTACATGTCTTATATCCTAATAATTCCTCAAAATCTCACAGTAAATAGGGAATTCTACAAATTATGACAAAGCTTGGCAGATGATAGTTGCTCTATCTGAACATTTTTTTTTCCATTGAACATAGGTCCAACTCGTTTTCATTTAGAAGTTACAAGAATTTGAGATAACTGCATAATTCATTTTCATGTTTAAATTGAAAATAACGAAAAATAACAGGCTAACGAAAATACCTACTAGTGGATGGTTACCTCAACAACATGCATAAAATATTTTTCGGAGCATGACCTTATTGACTTCATTTATGATCTAGAGCTCAACATTTTTGGAAATTTGTGCTATCAGCACGGAGATGCACCACCACACAGAGGAAAGAGACAAGTAGCTGCAGGGCCGCCGCCAGGACCGGCATACCGAACATTTTGCCGGTCAAGTTAATAAAACAAGACAAGTTTTTGGCACAAAATGTTTCCCTAGCGAAAATACCACTCTTTGTAGTAGTGACAATTTTCTTGAAATCGAATGGGTGCTCTGAACTGAGCTAATACAATAATATAAATAGGCACTAAAATAAATTTTCAAGAACTACGTTTGACAAGAGAGAGCGTTTTACTTTTAAACAATCTCAATCTATATTTTGTTGATTTCATCAAAGAACGTCCTGTGTCAAATTCGACAAAATACGATTTCATATGAAATTGAAAGGATGCCTGAAAATAATAATAGAGAAAAAAGAAAATCCAAGCTTTTGAGCACTCGTTAGTCATGCATCAGTTTCGTCCATTTATATTCCTCAAGGGTACAATTGGGGTAATAAAAAATCAGCATTCTAAAGCTTCTGACGTGAAGTCAGTGCTTTTCTCATTTTTTCCAAATTTCGCTTGAACTTTCTTGGCTTCTGCGACGATATCAATATTAAGTTCAATTCGAAGCCGGAAATTGTTTTTCTATATAGAGGGTATTTAACCATTAACGAGGTGAATGGTAGATAATAAAACATATCAATTCAAATGAATGTATAACATATACAGTGAGAGCGGAGAAATTTTATTTCGCCGGGGCGCCAAAATGTCTGACTACGCCCCTGAATAGCTGCTTTCTAAAAGTTCTCGAATAAATGAATACGTCAAGATGGATCAATGCCAAAGCCCCCTTGTTTATCGGATCTCAATCTGTTAGATATTCAACCATGAGGACATATGAAGCAGCTTCTATCAAGTTGAAATTAAATCTCATCAACAATGACATTATTTGATAGAATTACAGATGCAGTAAACTAAATAATATAAGAAACGACCCAAATCTGATTCGCTTATATTTACTACAATACAAAATTGAGGCCATACAAGTTCTGTAGAACAATAGTTGTCAACATACTGTTATAGCCAATCACGTGCAATTTTGGTTTCGTCGATTCCGTTTCGGTAATTTCGATGTCAAAGATGCACCACGCACTGGAAGGCCAAGCCAATTGTCGAAAATATCGATAAAAGCTTGGACATTGTCGAGACCTGTTTCGATTGCCCAAGAGCTTAAGAGTGCACAATAAGCCGTTTGGAACACTATTTGCATTAGGGTGATGTCAATAAGATGCTTGATGTATGGATACCAGACGAGATAACGCAAAAAACCGCATGGACCGAATTTCCACTGAGAATCATTGCAGAATCGCAACAAAATCGCCTCATTTTTGAAACGCTTGGTACCTGGTGATGAGAAGTGGATCATTTATGACAACGTCAAGCAAAAACGGTCGAAACGCGGAGAGCCTTCGGAAACGGCCAGGAAGGTTTTGCTGTATGTTTAGTGAAATTTGCAGGGAATTATCTACGAAGAGCTGTTCCTCTAAGGTACAACTGTTAACTTGGAACCGTAGTTATCGAACGAAACAGCGACCCAAATTGGATCATTCTAACTATGGTAATTGAAGCCTTGTTCTTCATGCAAAAATAATGGTTTTCTTTCAACTACACTTCATACTTTCTTGCGCCTGACTGTTCTTATGAAATAAATTTACAAATATTTATGAAATATGTGACATTTTTTTTAACTTTTTTTGTCCCACAAATATTTTGGAAACTGAATATGATATGATTTACTAAAATCCATCTTTCTATAAAAAAAAAAATACTTGACTCAGTAGGTACCAACAAAAATTCCGCTATTTTCCTAACCTATATGAGCCGTGAATTTCTATGGCGCCCCCCTCAAACATCGTCTGGATCCTCCCCTGCATACACCTCTCCAAAAATTGGCATCCAAAAATGCATCAGAGGCGTTCTTCTACGCTCAGGGTCCGAAATGGCCTTAAACCGGCACTGGAGTTTGAGATGGATCGATCCTGGATAATGGAGCCCCTCGTTCACAATCTTGTTTTACCAGGATCTTCAATCTACCCCGGATCTATTCTGCGTTTTCCAGCCACATTCAATAGTTTGGCCTCTTCGTAGCAATCAGATTCAGGAAATAAATTTCGCTAAAAGCCTACCTCTTACGATTCACCGTACGTCCTGTAGGAAATCAAGTTGAGCAACCCTCAATCTGTATAAAAAATTGGACCAACCCATCAGGACAAATTGATACCGATCCCTAGCTGAGGTGAACCCGATGGTGAACCTAACTAGATGTAATCGCTTCTTCTGTCCTATAATTTTCTATCAACTCCCTTAGTGTTTCAGTGTAGGAAAAATTGATTTGAGGACGCTGATTTCATTGTAATCGTGACCAGGGTCATTTAAGAAAGGTTGATCATTAGACGTTCTTATAGAGAAGTCAATAGAATTCAATTCTGAAAATTGGCAGGAGATGGTTATCGCACGTGAACTATTTGGATAGAATATTTATTTGTTTCTCATTTGTAAACGTCAGTTTCTAAAAACACAATATTAATCAAGAAAGTTTATTTTATCAAGTCACTAACTTGTAAAACTTACAGTTGACTTGCAAAATCTTTACAAGTTAGTGGTATTATTTACATTAGAAAATTTTGTTGAAATATATGTTGAAAATCATGGTACAATTGTTATTTCCAGTGAAACAGATTTTTGATGATGAAAGAGTTTCTGATGATGATGAACCATCTGTTGACTCAGAAACTGCTGAACTCGAGGACTGCAGAACATTTGTACTCTCCTTACCACCAAATAATTTGCTAGACATTTCGATTTTTTTGTTGACCGAATCATCTACATAACTCATCGCAATTTCGGTGCTCTTCCACCCTCCTGCACGCTTTAGTGCTAAAATATCTCCACCCGAATCCGCAACCATAGTGGCTCCAGTTCTGCGAAAAGAGTGCCGGTGTATAACTCTGGGTCTTTTAAACCTAAATATTTCGCTATTTGCTTTGGGATACCACCAATAGTGTGCTGGTCAGCATTAAGGTAAATGCACTTTCCATGTCGGTATGTCAAAAAAAATCTTAGGCTTTCTGTTCCAGGAGGCCGAAGATTCACATATTTTCTGTATAACATGCAAGGCTTGAAGCTGCAGCCATCATCGGTTATGGTGAATCTTCTTGTTGTTAAATTTTTTGTTTGCCGCAATGTCACAATAACGTATTCTCCCATATCTTCTACATCATTCATGTTTAAGGAGAGAATTTCGTCACATCGACAACATCCAAAAATCCCAAATATTGTTACAATTTTCGCCAGCAACCACTGGGCATCAGGAGCATGTAAAAGAAATTGTTCAGCCTCTTCTTTACTTAATACCTTGGCCTTTTTTGGCGTATAACGCTCATTTTTTCGTTTCAGAAACGCTATTACCTTTTGAAATCTGCAAATGACAACTAAACGTCATATTTTTCAATAAATTTTTTAAGGAAAACAAACCTGCGAACAGGGGCATTTTCTTTAATTTCCAAGCAGCTTTTCAGCATAGACCATTTTGCCCATAAAGTATTAGGGCTGAATCTAGATGATAGTTGATTCAAGTAGACCAACAAAACATCTTCAGATACCCCAATCACACTATTTTTGTTTTGCCACTTTTTAAAGTCGTCGTATTCTCGCTCGTACCTTGAAGCTGATTTTGCAGGTAATAAACTTGAAGCTACACTACTGGCTGCCTCAATAATTTTTTTTGGTACATTCATTCTCGCTTTCGCCAAAACAAATGTAAAGAAAAATAAACAGACATTTTCATGGCAACGCTTCCATAGCTTACATAGACTTATATGTCTATGATAGCTTACGACATTTGAGACAAATTATTGAGATTTTTTTGGAATTTATCTAACCTTTTTACAAAAGAGAAACAAATAAAATATAAAACAATACACGCAAGGTAACGGGTTTTACTGGCTCAAGGAGGTAACTGACTCGCCTGCGGCTCGTCAATTATATCCCCATTCGCCAGTAAAAACCCTCTTACCTTGCTAGTAATCTATCTAATCTCTATCTTCTATAGATTCGAAAGCAAAATGAATCCAATTTGCGGTATAAGTGGGGCTTGCAAAACATTGAAATAGTATATACTATTTCAATGTTTTGCAAGCCCCACTTATACCGCAAATTGGATTCATTTTGCTTTCGAATCTATAGAAGATAGAGGAAGCCAGTGGCGACCCCAGCTTTCAAGAATAGAGGGCGCCAAGAAGGGGCCAAGTTGTTTTTGAGGGGGGGGGCAAGATTTTTGGGAGGAAAACAAAAAATTAAAGAATAAAGAGAAAATAAGTATTTGTGGGTTGTGGTCCTTATACTGTGACTAGAGTAGTTCACAGCCAAGGATAATTTAGGGAAATAAAAGAACGGGATAAAAATACTCATTCAATTTATTTCCAACCCACTAAAAGAGTTTGAAGAAGATGATAATATGTCTTATCGATTCTTAGGATCGCTGGACACTTGGGTCGTTGCGGCTCGGTCGCAAGTAGTTTTTCGCCGGTCTCGTGAACAGATGTGAAAATCTTTAATCTTCTTGGTGTCGGTGCAAGTGTTGCACATATGTTGTAGATGTAGTTTCTCGTAGTCTGGTCTGAACTCAATTCAATTATTCGCCCTGAAATGCCGAGTTTCATGGGCATTCAGGCTGTTTTTCATTCGACCGTTAGCAAAGCCTTTCTACGGATCCCTTAGGGGTGTGGCTTTGATAATCCTAAGTTTGTACACCGAATTCTTCAGTTCTCGGACTTTTAGGTAGGTACTGCAGAATATTTTCGAAGGAATCGATAGATTCCCTACACAGAATGTATTCATAAGAAAGATAGTACTGATAAAGAAAAAAATGCATCGAACATATAAAAACGGAAAAAACTTTTCACGAAATACGAAAATTATTAGGTGTACAACTTTGCTTCCGCCGTTTTGCAATAGATGGCTGTAACGGTAAGTGGTAGTCGAAATAAATACATAACGCCATCGAAATATTAGTCGATTCATATCTGCATAATAAGTTATTCTCGATTAAACATGTCAGCTTACTAGTCAAATTCTCATCATTTGCGGGAGGTTTTAATTTTCTTCTTTAATATGAATAAATCTGCTGCTGAGGCTCATCGAATCCTCTCAAATACATATAGTGAGGCCGCTATTAGTGAAAGAACGTGCCGAGAGTGATTTCAACGCTTCAAAAACTGTGATTTTGAAGTCGAAGCATGGCGATGGAAGACGGAAGGCTTTCGAAGATGCAAAATTGGAGGCATTACTTGATCAAGACTCTTGTCAAACGCAACAAGAATTGGCAGGATCATTGGGAGTGACGCAACAAGCTATTTCAAAATGCCTGAAAGTAATGGGATTTATGTACGTCAAAATTATTTCAAAAATTTGCCATATCCTTTCTTTATTTTCTAAAAAATTTTCGTTAGAATGCCGGTTCTAGTTTTGTCTCGGCATATTTTGATTTGAAAAGGGAAAGAAGCAAAGAAAGGAAAGTAATGAACTACATATTTTTTTAATGGAATTAAAAAAGTTTGGTAAACTTCGGTATTCATAAATTATGTTTGAAATGACCTCCACCATTCCTTTTACAAGCACGTGCCCTCTTTTTTATTTCTTCAGTTGTTACTATCCAGATGAAATTTACGCTCAATCTTCTCGCTTCTCCGTTCATTTTAACGGTGTTAGATCCGGACTCCTCGCTGGCCACGAAAATTATCCAAAATCATAATCAAATTTGGTCAACGTAGAAAAAATTGACAAAAAATGAAGTAAAAGATGAGAAATCTTTTAAAAATCACAAGAACTCAAATATCTTGTAAACTGTTAATTTTTGGTTATCACTGAATATGTTTTAAATGACATCAAATGAGTCATACTAACACATCCACAAGGTTCACGTCTAATTTGGAAACACTCTATATAATTTAGGAAATATTAATATTTTTTCAGTAACTAAAATAGATTTAGAGCGTGTTCAAGACTCAACTCCCAATAGCAATTATAATACCCATTCGAATAATAACCACTTTATGTTCTGCAGAAAATTTCATATCCTTCTGAAACGTTTTAAAGTTCCGCTATTCCCATTCGAAACCGAATAGTTAACGAAATCTGGCGTCCCAAAAGCCTCGATTTAAACAAATCATCATTAAGCAAATTTCACAGCCGAAAACACCCAAATAGCCCTGGGAACGAGAGTTGGAATTTTAACGAGGACTGAAAGTAAGCCTTATATCGATTGGGCATCCTGTCACGTGTTCAATAGAGATGCTGCAGAGAGGAATTTCATCAAATTGCTCAGTAAGGCTGTCTCGAATGCTCAAGAAGGATTTTAGGGTCAGTTTGCAGATTTGCCTCCACCAACCAGAATTGCAATTATCGAACGGAGATAGACTGCGGGGATTTGTATTCTTGAGAGATTATCGAACTTTATCGTACATAATTGAGCGGCGCCATTCTCATAAGACCATAGACAAACTAAAAAAATAGATGAGCCACTCGTATATTCCGCGCCATCTGTCGGAGTAGGACACTAATACACGAAAAAATTATTTTCAATTTGATAGTTAGATGTCGTTGCATTCATGGAGATCACTCGTGAATAGTGGCTCCCATACACGTTACGGTCTATTGGGAGGAAAGTCTCCAGGTTTATATGCAGCTTGTGTGGGGAGATGTATGAAAATAGTAAGTATAATGTATAATCATTATTATCAAAAAACCTTTGAAATGTCAACTGACACAAGGAGTTGTTTGACACGTTCTTTTTGAAATATAATAAATTTCGATATGCCTGCAAGAGTGAAGACGTGCTGTGTTATTGGATGTGAAAATCGAGATGCAAGAAGGTAATTATAAAATATGAATTCGAAACCCAATTGAAAACTTTTTAACGTCAACACAAGATTTGCAGTACCTATAAAAAGAATATATTTATTTTATTTTCGTAGATATGCCATCACTACCGATGAGAAAATTCGAAAAGTGTGGCTTGAGCGCATCGGCAATAGGAAACTTTTGGAATTGGAGAAATATCAAATTAAGCATGTTAGAATATGCCAGTGCCATTTTCATAGTGATTGTTTGGAAAGCAATGGAAAGCTGAAAAAGGTTTTTTGCCCTCAATTGATTTGCCAGGTAATTAACTGAAGGAGCTTTATACCGCGTAGTAGGTATAAATACTCATATTTTGTATTATTGAATTCATTATTTTTAGTTTTTGAGAATGTTTTCAATGCAATTATTAGTTTATTGATTAGATATTTATGAAATAAATCTGTATTTTCAATTGGTGATATTTCAGTTAATAAATTTTTATTCTATCCAGAATTTGATTATTGATCCTCATTTCTCGATTCCAAAAGAAAATCAGATGAAAGTTCGTTGCAGGTATTATTTTCATGAAAATAAATTTCCTCACTCATCGATAACTTGCACGAATCCATTTCTGATTTCCTTTTGGAATTTGAATTTCAAAAAACTTTTTGCCTCTTGTATATGGGTGTACCTACCTATTCAAAAGGTGCACTACAGAATTCTTTTTGAGGCAGCTTTACGATACAGATTCCTTTTTCAATTGAGCTTTTTTCACGAATTAGTAATGTTCTACAAAAACAGATGGCGTTGAAGCTTGTTCTACTAGTGTCTCATCTATTCTCCGTTTAGTTAGTCTATGCATAAGACCAGAGAAAGGGTCTTATCGGAGTTTTCATTGATCCCTAAATTCAATTACCTTAAAAAAGAGCGTTCAATATATAATAAGGCTTTATACTTTCAAATAATCATATCGAATATTTCCCTCCTGTCAAAAATTCTATGTGAATGGAGAACAATTATCGAAAATTACAGCGAATATTTCCCTCCTGTCAAAAATTCTATGTATATGGAGAACCATTATCGAAAATTACAGCGAATATTTCCCTCCTGTCAAAAATTCTATGTAAATGGAGAACAATTATCGAAAATTACAGCGAATATTTCCCTCCTGTCAAAAATTCTATGTATATGGAGAACAATTATCGAAAATTAGAGCGATAATTGCATTGTAGGAAGCGAAACAGCACTGCGATAATTGTTCTGTTCATAGATGCATAGTTTCTATGCATCTTACACAGTTCGAATCTATGGCAATTCCATTCTACATCAGTTTGGCAAGTGATGTAACAGTTTATTCGGGAAATATTCCCCCGAATTACACTCGTGCATCAAAATGACCGGATAATTTCCCATTCCAGCGTGTTTTCTTTGAAAAACTGCATTCGGTCATTTTCATTTTTGGAGAAAGAGCCTGACACCGAAGGTGGAGGGCAAAATCCCACAAGAGTTTGTGAATATGACCCTTTCAAATCCAATATTAGGTGCTTCTGCCATTTTGTAATAGATGGCTGTAGGGGTAAGTGATAGTCGAAATAAATAGATCGTAGATTACATACAATAAGCTTAGGTATTTGTGAACATAACGCCATCGAAATATTAGTCGATTTATTTCTGCATCATAAAGTTATTCTCGATTAAACTTGTCAGCTTACGAGCCAAATTCTCGTCATTTGCAGGAGGTTGTAATTTTCTGCTTTATTATGAAGAAATCTGCGGCTGAGGCTTATCGAATGCTCTCAAATACCTATAGTGAGGCCGGTATTAGTGAAACAATCTACCGAGAGTGGTTTCAACGCTTCTAAAACGGTGATTTTGACGTCGAAGGTCAGAAGAGAGAACGATTTTGAAGATGCAGAATTGAGGGCATTACTTCATCAAGACTCGTGTCAAACGAAACAAGAATTGGCAGGCTCATTGGGAGTGACGCAACAAGCCATTTCACAACGCCTGAAAGTAATGGGAATGATTCAGAAACAAGGAAATTGGGTGCCGTACGAGTTGAAGCCGAGAAATCTTGAACGGCATTTGTTTGCTTGTGAACAGATGCCTGCAAGGCAAAGACGGAAGGGATTTCTGCATCGCATTGTGACTGGAGACGAAAAATAGATTCATTACGATAATCTCAAGCGCAGAAAATCATGGGGATATCCCGGCCATGCTTCTACGTCGACGGTCAAACCGTCATTCCATGTTTGAATAGAACAGCTGACACTTCGACAGATGAAAATCAATTTCAAAAGTGTCTGTTATTGAAAGGACATTGAAAAAGAATAACCAATATTTTTTTCGGTTATAACTTTTTTCTTCCCAAGGCTGGGTACGTCACTGATGGGAACATATATTTCAGCTTCAATGAGCTCGAAAGTTCGATAATTCCAAATCTCCATTTTCTTATTCTTTTTGTCCATTAAGGAAGCTTGTTTTCCATAAGAAATAATTCCAAGTTTTCTTTTGAACTGACTTTCCCAATATTCAGATCATCTTGGCATCGGTTGTATGGTATGGAGATGACTTCTTTGCATATAATGGCAATAGCACATTCAGACTTCATAATTCATGAATATTTCAGCAAGTTTTCTTTTTTACGTGTATTCGCAGTGAACCATGAATGAAAAACGTTTCACCTAATGACTTTCTTGGATTTAATTCACTACTTCTGTACCTATACAGTAATCAAATTCAGCATCAAGAGCTATTGAGCACTCGCTCATCCATGCATCTCGTGTGCCGTTGGATCCACAGAACTGTATAAAGGATTATATGAGATGTGATTCATTTTGATGGCATCATTGTAGGTGGTTTTATCAAGACGAGAGGTTCCGATACATAATAGGATCCTCGTGAAATTCAGCATCAACATTCGAGTGACTATTTCATATAGGTATAATATACAAACCAAATTTCAAACTCGTCGGCAATGTTTTTTCGAAACTATTAGTAGTTATCATTTTCGTTATTCCACTCAAATTTTCTATGCTTCCAGTGGCGTGATCGATATGGAATTATGTATAGAGAACTTTTGCCACTGTAATATTTGATTTTATTTTTCTATATTCTGCTTAATCTTCTATGGTTTTTATGAAGTTAGAGATTGTTACATTACTTATCCGAATCTACCCCGAACATTTCAAGTTTCTAGGCTTTTTTGCTCCAGAGTTATAGTATTTACGGCCAGGCAGACAGACAGAACCGAATTTGATCACGGATTCGTCATCAACGATTCTAACCTCATCATTCGAGACCTATGCCGGCTCACATAGGGTAAAACCCAGATAGATACCCCACTTTTGAAATTGCCTCATAATTTTAAAAATATTGATTTTATAACAATAATTTCTATGACTTATCTATCAATATGAAATACTGTGGGTTTTTAGACCTAGCAGTTGCAGAATTTATAAAATCTTACTTTTTATGGAACACTTTTTTTGGAATAGATGCCTACAGTTATGGATAGTTGCCCCACTATATGTTTTAAAAGCATTTATTCAACGAAAATATTATTTATCTATATTAAAAAACCTTTAATATTGAAAATATTTGAAATCAGATACCAATTTTTCAAATAAAAGCTTATAATTTTTGTACCTAGCTATACTTTATTATTAGACATACTACCCAGCTTCTGTAAAGCTAATCAATGTGTTCTTCAATTAAAATATTTAGTACTTTGTCTACTAGTGGATTTTATCGGGTTTGAAGTATTGTATGGTTACTTACTTCTCAGATTATCTTCAATCGATCAAAGAAAATCCTTGAGTTCATATCAATTCAAAAAACTCATAATGGGTCCTATCTGTAACTCGAATAGAAACAAATGAATCAGATCGAAATCTAAGAAATCGGAATATTTCACTTCTATCGTATTATGTTTCCAATTCTTCGATTGCCAACTGTAATTCGTAATTGGGTAAATAAAAAGAAGGGAGAAATTTTAGCTTAATTTGATATAGAAAAATATGCGTGAAAAACCCCGTTTTTCAGACTTTGAGGGCCATATCTCCGAAACTAGTCAAGACCGCCAGAAATTTCACTTGAATTTTTGTTCAGAAGACCAAAATACAAGTTCCACTAAACAGAATTTTCCGACAGGTTGAAGTGCGATAACTATATACGAGGTGATTCACCGCGATGGCCTATTAGTCGTTTTTGGATTTTTTTCTTCTTCGTCAACCTTCCTTTATCCACTTCTGGAAGTAGGCCTCTTGTATGTTCCTCCATGCTGTCCTGTTCTGAGCTATCTGAAAACATCTATATTGTCTTATATCATCAAGCCACCTTCTCTGTGGTCTACCTACAGTTTTGTCATTCTTGGTCGCCAGTGTGTTTCCTTATATGTCCATCTCGATTTTTCTGTCGAGCCACGTCTCCTGCCCTCTGCCACTTCAATTCTGCAACACGCGCTATAATATCTACAACTCTGGTTCTTTGTCGAATTTCTTAATTTCTTTTTTTGTCTCTAAGACTGACATTGGAATGAATATGGAATACTTATCATAATTTGCATTTCCGGTTTTAAGTCAATGATCTTTCTCCCTAAAATATTTTCAGATCTCTACAACTTCCGGTTATACCGGAAAACCGCAATCTTATAATTCTACATATTTGTAGAATCGCAAATGAATCAGGTTTTTTCGAAAATAAAAATATTCGACAAATGTGAGTCCTCCTCACCACCATTCTTTCCATAAAAATTCCATTAACTCATAAACCGTTGAGTTTTTACCCAAAGTAAGGCATATTGCTGTAATTGTCATCCTATCTAATGATGAAATAATATTTTGGGTGTGTCATTCGAAATAATGATATTTTAACAAAGGTTCAGTACAAAAAATATGATTAGTTTTCCATAAACGTCTTATAGGCCATCGCGGTGAAACACCCTTTATATTTACCCGTAATTGATATCCATAGTAATTCTATATGAGTTAGAAAATACCAATTCGAAACAATTCCGGTATATTTCTATTCGATCCATACATCTCTATTAGATTTGAAGTTACAGAATAGGGCTAAATAAAGATCTTGTGACTGAATTTGAACCAGAAGGTATACGTACAAATTTTGAATGAATTGTTCAAATAATCATAACATTGAAAATATTGAGGTGAAAAATTTTATTCAGTGTGGTTACAACGAAATGTTTTCAATTTCATGACTGTAAGTCAACACATTGCACCATAATCAATTTTTCAAATTGTGAACTATGAGACAAATTTGAGGTGTGAGAGGAATTCATTATAGTGTATTTCAAACCAAATAAATTTCAAACGTTGATTATACAGAGTATTGCGAACAATGGTTTAAATTTGATCAGATTATAGATGAGTTGAGACTGAGAAGGCCATGTTAACAACGGAAACACTATGACATAAAGATCTGTTGTGGTACCCCTCATAAATTCACTAACTCACTATGTGAGAAAACCTGTGAATTTCCTCAGTTCTAGTTTAATTAGTGGGAGAACTTTTCGGTTCAGATCGTCGAATACGAGAGAAATATATCTGCCTTTGTCCACTGACCATACGCCATCACGCAATATTCCTCTTTTATTTTCATTCAGTTGCAGTTGTTATGGAAGTATCATATCTTCATTAAGTTTATGATAGCTAGAGATTTTTTTTTCGATTTTTGTAGTATAGTGTCGAAAACAAACAAAACTTCTATTGTCGCTCATTAATAACCCCGCTGTTCACCAGCCTACTACATAATGGGTAGAAATAATATAAAGTGTGTTTATCTCCATTCTGACCTAAATATCAAACCGAGGACGTGTTTATCTTGAGGGAATGACTCTCCAGAGACCGTTCCTGCTTCAGCAACATTTGATAACCGTGTTTTAGTTACCCCACCAACTTGACAAGTAATAATATATGATTTTCTCGGGATTCTATTGATTCATTCAGTTGAATGCATTCTCAGACAACAATCACAAATGAATGGAAAATTATATTGTTTTTATATTACACCCACCAGCCAACTTGTTGCGCGTAGCTGAGTTTTTAGAGAAAATGAATTTTTCCTCAAATTTGCTTTGATTTATATTGCATCATTTTATTATTACTCATTCATTTCGATATGGAAAACATTTCAAGGTTTAGGTTCCCAAATTCAATACATCTAGGCGTCACAAAATGGCGAATGCGTCAGTTTCAGATTTCTTATAATGTTCTGATTAGGGATGTAACGGATATGCATTTTCCCGATTAACCGGAACCTCAGAGTAGTAAACATAGATAGAGGGAGCATATGTTATTTTCAGTAAGCAAATTTTATCCCCAACATGAACTATCAAACTTGACATGAAGCGCGCGGAAATGAAAACATATCTGTGATACGATATTTCACTCAATTCGTGAGTTTCTCCACAAAAAACGCACTTCTCATGTCCCATAGTGAATCAACGTTTCATATTAACTCCAAATATATTGAAATAAATACCTAAATATAACAGGAATTCAGAAAACAAACTTCAAGCGCGCCAAACGACGTGAAACAACCGATGACACTAGAAGAGCAAAAGTTGACAAACCTTAGATTTCAGCAGGTAGATACAGAAAATAATAAAAATTCTGCTCATCATAAATTCGACAATTAGGAAGAAAAATCGGATTCCAAATATTCAAATTTTCATATTTAATCGGGAATCACTCAAATAAATATATTTCATTGAATATAATATACATTCAAAATGATATAGTAAAATTGTGTGTTTAAAAATATATCACAATCCAACAGCTTGATCTAACCATGTTGGGGACATGTAAAAGTTGCGTATACTCCCTCTATCTATGTTTATTACCCTATGACCGGAACCGAAGTCGAAATCGGAGTTTTCAATTTTGATAAATCGGAGTTGTAAAAAACCACCAAAAAAACAAAACCAAAATCGAAGGCAAATGGAGAATGAAATTAAATTTCAAAAATAATACGACCACAAACATTTTGTCTCTTTAATTTCACTAAAAATAATTTAGATTGATTATTCGAAACAATGTAGAATTCACAAAAAGAAGTAAATTCATTTTCGAACATTATTCACATCCAACACTTCAAAAGAAGTAAATTATACTTGGTGAATAAAAGCTTTCCACTATAATAATAATAATAATAACATTTATTCAACAAATACAAAAAATAATGTTTCACAATAAAATAAAATGAATGAACAAGGTTGACGAGCGATAAGTCTTCTTTCAATTGTTTCGCATGGATAATGGATTTCGACTGATAGAAATACATTTTTCGGAATTGTATTCATCTGAAGGTCCTTTCATGAGAACTTTATCCAAAACCGCATGTTCGTCTGATATGGTGTTATCATACTCATTGTAGCTATTTAACGATATATCCGATAAAATTGTTTGAATACTGTTATTAACATTGATTGACCAACTACTGGTGCCAAGTCAACCTTGGCCGTTTTCCTGCAGGAACGTCAGCCTTGTTTGCAGATTTATTTCCATCATCAAGTAAACTTATCTATTTGATCAGAAAAAATGTACCTATTTCATGTAAAAGTCGGTTTTTGTTCTGCCTCTCTGAACATCGATAAATTTAGTTCCTCTTTCTACACATTTGAACACTGATTAATTAGATTTCTGACAAGTTATTCGGTGAAAAGGAGAGGGCTTTCAGCAAAATTTGTTTTCTGATTGTTATTGATAGAAATAGGCTGAACCACTGAATAGAATCAGAAAGAACGAAATGGTTCGTGGATTGAATATTTGAGTGAAACAGAAGTTTCAACGCAGGTAGTTTTGTCCAGAATAGTTTTTTTCGATACTCCCTTTTTTCCGGGGTATCTCCAGATTTTCTAAGCTGTCCTACGAATATTTAGTCAAATTTCGAGCACGGACGCATATCAAAGACCCATAATAATGATCAGAATAATTACTTCACTTGGTAATCAACTTAATCCTCGTTTTGCTTAAAACGAGAATGTAATTTAACGTGGAAATATGAAGGACATACGGGTATTCCAGATCTTTTAATACCATGCAAATGGTGTTTACGAATTTTGTGTTCCATGAATATTTCAGTAGTTTTGGAGTTACGATCGATAAAATGCAAATCAAGTCAGCAATTATAAATAAGCTTGGGGAGCTTCCAAAACTTGAAATCCTCTTTAAGTTGGGTTTCGAGTTTTGATGGTTTTCGCGTTTATACAAGTTTTTGAATAGTATTTACCTACAACCATTTTAGAAAATAGGCAAGAACACACGATATACAGCAACAGTTAAAGCTGCAAACTTTTTCATGTTCAACCTTTATCAAATATGCTTCGAAGAATAATTCAAATACTGCTTCTCAAATTCTCAATTAATAAAGAACTAAGTTCTTTCGCAGCAAAAAGCTTTGAAAAAAGGGTGTTGACATGGGGGGTTTATTATTTTTCTTCATCTATTCGTTTTCTCGGCATCGCCCCTTATTTTCCATCTGTGATTTTTGTATTCGTCATCGGTATACACTCACCCGTTGTTTTCGGTTTTTTGTATCATTTTCGTCACTGAACTGAGTAATTCGCATTAAGAATTGTCTGGTCTGTGTTTTACAATTTATTTTGTTTCATTCAAATTGCAATTTATTTATGAAGACATCAGTTTCGAATTGACTATTTCTACAGGGTGTACCTAAATTGGAGGTACAAATGAAAATGACAGATTTCTCGGATCGTTTCAAAAAAAAAAGTGCTATAATATGAGCCCGCAAACTCATAAAAAGAAGAAAAATTGAACTTCGGCCAATCGATCATAACTACTCCACTAGACACAAACTCGACCACTATAGAGAGAGTAAAACGACGAAAACGATAGGTCAGAGATCTTGCACATATTTAGCTCCCAAAATATATGGAACAATCCCAATTACGTTGAGAGCTTTGAGAAACCCTGTGAGATTCAAGAAGGAAGTGATTCGGTGGCTACTCGGTTTGAATAGAAAAACTATACATAACGTTATTAACAACAGAATATGACGAAAATAAAATATAAAAGATCTGTTTGCTATTCGTTTTCTGAAGTGACAAATTCCCTGAAGTGACATTTATTAATGTATTACTATTCATGTTAACATTCCCCAAAGTGACAAATATTGCCAAAGTTGACTTAAGTGCGTATGTTGTGCAGTTACACACGATGTATCCTGATTTATTTAAGTTTCGATGTATATGATGTCCATTTGAGCCAGAGAATTTTTTTATTTTTTGTTTCCATTTTGTAGTGGCTGTCTTTGAATAGTATTTCTGTTGTGAGACTAACAGGTGAGCTTCTTAGAAGTGAGCCTCTGTCTCTTTATTTAAGTTTATTTGTAAAATTTATTTGAAGTGTTCATTTTGTTTTTAAAGTCAAATAAACTTTATTAT
Source organism: Harmonia axyridis (assembly GCF_914767665.1). Lineage (NCBI taxonomy): Eukaryota > Metazoa > Arthropoda > Insecta > Coleoptera > Coccinellidae > Harmonia > Harmonia axyridis. The sequence continues at coordinate 29,976,603 of NC_059503.1, forward strand.
TATTATTATTTTAAACGCTTTGTTTTTGAGAAACAGGTGACAAAGTTTGTTTTTCTCTCATAGCACCTTGCCTTCACAAGATATTTAACAATTCAAAGTTTTCATCATGTGATATGCTCATTTTGTGTGCAGATCTAAAGGGTGATTTTTTTCTGGAAGGGTGCCTGCTTCTGTCCTCCAGAACTATTTTTTTAAGAGCCACTAGTAGTTCAGAAAAATTGAAGAAGAAACTCTGGTTCATTACTACAATTTTTGTTTGTTGTAGTTTTGTCGTATCTGCTACCGGTTTCAAGAAAAATTTCACAGCTCTCTATAGTAATCCTCAGGAAAATCTAAATTATTATAAAGATCCCGTTAGGTAGATGTGATAAATAATTATAAGTTTTTGCACTTATTTACCAACTCTGTAGCTAAAATCAATAAAGATTCGAAAACTCTCTCTCATCTTAAAAAAGTAGGACTACAAGAAACACCCTGTATCTCGAAGACAAAGCGTTTGCAGGATCATGTGGATTAGACATATTATTCTTAAAATTACTACAGGAATATCTCATTTTGCTTCATAACTCCAATTCAGGAACACCTAGTATAAGATGAGAACAATCGAATTGGCATTAAAAAATTATTTGTTTTAAATTTCGTTATCAAACCTCTTTTCCCAAATTACAGATATGAGTGAACGTTTTCGTCAAAAAATTTTTTTCGATTAACCCTCCCAAGAAAAAAAAATCAACGTAAAGCTCCACAAAATCAGAAAAACGAGGTTTTTGAAGTATGTTTTTCTCCCTAAAATTTCGCTCAGATTTTTTCTTTCTTTTTATTAGCACAATGTACATACACATTCTAATTTAACAAGATCCAACACATTTTCACATAAAAATCTCCTCTAAATTAAAAAAAAACATCCTCCTTACTAACCCCACAATACATGGTTTTTTGACAGACGACAGAATCGTTTTATGAAACTCACAATTTATTATATGTATGTATATTTTAAATTTTTCAATATAAATGATTTTTTTTTGTTTCAGCAATTCGTTTGGAATGATTTCTACGAGGAGTACATTCCAACAGAAAAAAAACACACCTACTACCCTTCGGTAATAACTAACGATAGACTATACGAGATCAAAATATCGGATATTCCTGTTATTCCTTATTTTCCAGTCAATTCCTACTACGAATGGACGAATTACAGGTAACATGAATATAAACATAATTTTTTTCGATGATAAAGATTTGAAATTGAAAGATTTCGAAAGAAAAGATGTTTGAATTATTTCAATCTAGGTACCATATTTCGAATCGTTTCCCCAAACATTTTTTAAGTAGTGAGCTCTTCCAGAGCATTTGCTTTTACTTGTGTGGAATTTTACTGTTCTCTACTTTGCTTGCTGTTTTTTTTTTCTTCGAACCCAATGTTGTACGTATATTCTTACCGCCGATTTTTTTATTTCTCTCTCGAAAGGCGCGTTCAGACATAGAACAAAACATCATATCGTAACGCCATCTCGTACGCGCCTTAATACATACTCGTAAAGGCCAGATTGGACACAGATTAATTATTATAGCTGATATAGAAAAAATCGCAAATTTCACCATAAAGTTTAATATTTCCTATTTATGACAAAATATCCAGCTATAGTACTTTGCTGTAGGAAATATTGCATTCACCATCCAGTAAAATGGTAGCATTAGATCTTCTCAGTTTCATGATTATAAGTTGTTCATGTTCCGCGAAATAATTTTTTTGTATCCGTTTTTTTTATTTTTAGCCTTAAAAAATCATGGATCATGATTTTGAGCTAGAATGATCAATACGGTGTAGCAACAAATTTTTATGCCAAATTTCATGTATACAGATAAATATATAGCTGTAAAAATATGAAAATTTCAAAGGATTGAATTTTTTTTTAAATAAGAATCCAAAGATTCATATTCGAATTCCGTAATCTGTCAATTTTCGTAACAGTCACACCAACTACCAAGATACAATACAAAAGTCACTATAGGATATATAATCTGAATTTTCATTGAAATTCGTTAATATTTCATAAAACTTGACTGAAATAGAAAAAATATCGTCTAATACTCGTTGCAGAAGACAATTCGAACACGCATGAGTTCGAAAATTCGCTCCATTCACATTCGTGTTGGAATAAGAGCCCATTCTGCAACTTGTTTTAGAATACTATTATACTTGCGTGCGGGAAAATCCCCTGATATTTCTATCCCGCACCCATATCCGTGCGGAAAAGAAATAGCACGGGTTTTTCCCGCACTGTGTGAGATAGTGACTATTTGCGTGTGGAAAAAGAGTTGAAAGCGCACGCTTGTAGAAAAAATATTAATTCAACAGTTACATGAAATATATGTTCATAATCAATCTCAATCGAGAACATTTTCAGATACTATGGTCTGAGAAGCTCGTCAGCGTATATTCTAGTGTTCGACCTCTCAAACATAGAAACTTTCCAGTACATAAAGAACATCAGAGAACAAATATGTGAGTCCAGGAACATGACTAACGTCCCAATCCTAGTAGTCGGTAACAAGCAGGATCTAGTAACCGCTGAAGAAGGTCACAGTAGCGGAGGTAAACTGGCTATAAGTAGTGGTGTGGAAGAAAAAAGGAGGGACATCATTAACCTGGTGAAGAAACATTGGAAGTCCGGGTACATTGAATGCAGCGCCAAGTACAATTGGAAAGTGATAGCAGTGTTCAAGGAGTTGATCAATATGATTGATCATTTAGATTCTAGGGATCAAAGTCCCATGTTAGATAATATACAGGATGCTTTGGATAGGAATAAATGTACAATTTTGTAGAGGTGTCATGGAAGACTATCTTCATTGTTTCGCAGAAATATACTTTTAAGTTTTCAACCACAAATAACTTGGAAGAAAAACCTAAAAGTACATTCTACTTTCCATAATCTGTTTTTCCAAGGAAAGATTGTTCTCAGCAATAATAATAAACTGACAATCTTGGTAAATTATTCTATGCAGGTTGTCCAAACTCATTGTTATTTTGGTTGTCCCAATTATTCAAAGTATTCAGAGAAAACAAATTTTGTTCATAAAACTATGTTGCCAAGGTGAAAAAATAAATAAGTTGAAGACAATCGTAGCAAATATTTTTTCAATATATTATGACAAGTTTTTTCATCTTAGCTTTATATTACTGGATATTTATATAATGTTTTTTGTGCTTGAACTGTTATATCTTAAATTTGTTATAGAATTAAAAATTGCTACATGAACGTAAAAAGGTTGTGAAAACTCGTTGTTATGTATTTCCGAATGTAGAGTTAAATAAATGATTTATATAATTGTTGTTTCATATACTATTATTATATTTACCGAAATGAAACAACATCAAACTGAAGTTTATTGTTTATTTGGCTGCCATATGGCACTATCACAAAGATAAATTTAAACTTCACATTCACAAAGCAAACAAGCAAAAAGGGATTACATAGTACTGTGATAATTAACATTAAATGATAGCAATAAATGGCACTACTAATATGAATGCGGAATAAACCAAAAAAAATTATCACAAATGGAAATGAATTCAACAATAGCAACAAGAGAAAATTTTCAAATTAACGATAGTAAAGCTGCTCTCAGAAGAAATAAAGTAGAAATACAAAAATTATTCAATTGTTCAAATAAACTCTTTCAGCACTTTTCAAAATTATGCAAGATGCAATAATTATTCGAAGTATAAAAATGTTCCAAGAATATATAAACTCTTTTTCTCTTTATGAAAAAAAGTAGCTACACAAAAATATTTGTATAAAATTACAATACATTTCAGTACAAAAAGGGCACTTATAAGTATATTTTGCTTAATTAATGTAAAATGCTATAAATATTATCAAGAATATAAAATGGTAAATATGAGTCCAATATAAAAATAGCAATCCATTTTCTCACATCACAATTCTTAGGTTTTTAATGTTAAAAATTTCAGGAAGACTTAGGGTTGAATGGCATATTATCCTGTTGTTTAAATACATTGAGATGAAGCTAAAGGCGAGTACTGAGCTCTTCAATGGCAATAAAAATAGGATAAGTCTGCCAATGTGGACTTCCACTATGTATGTTGTAGTTCATTTGTGAATTCGCTCAATTAATGCGGCACTAGGAAGTGACATGTTTGACGAACAATACTTTAATATTGTAGATTAGAAATTGTGGTTAGTTCGTCAGTGAATACCCGAATATCGAACCACTAATTTTCAAAACAATACTCCTACAACATATATGTATACATATATAATGTAAAACCCAAACCTTCATAGAAAAAGGTTTTATCACTAACTATTGCATTAGAGTATTGGGAACTCTAACATGAAATTATTTTTTAATATCATACCCTACAGTTGATAAATACAGATATAAAAAATTATCCGCAGAACACAGGATTTAAAATCTGTCTGCCAGTCAACCTCATGGGCGGATACAAGGAGGGAGGGGGGGGGCATGAGCGATAATGCATGTTGAAAAATGGAAAAAAGATTTCCTTTTTTTTTTCTGGATTTAAATGGGGGCTCATCGAATGTAGAGTGGTTCAGAGGTTACATTGGTTGATTTGCAAAAGGATATTTTTCAAACATATTGTAATTCCTATTATCTGTGGATCATTTACCATATCTTTATATATATGAATTCGGAATTCATTAAAAAACTAAAAGAGTTTGAAAGAAATTTCAACTCTTCAAGAATCAGAATTATAACAGTCGTGGGAACAATACAAACAATCATTCCTAAACAACAATTTAGCCCCAAACAAAGACTTCTTACACATCTTACAAGCGAAACAGTCATCTGTCGCATGAAAATGAACGCCATCCTTCAGTTGAAGCCCCTGTTGATCAGGATGAATGACTTCTTTACAAGCATAACATTTATTAGCTTTTGTTAACTCATAACAAGGTATACAGACGGGTTGATTGTTCTCCATGACATAATTCTGATCTGCTAAAGGCTTGTCACATTCAAAACAACAAAAATGCTTAACATGGAAAGTAGAGTTTTCTGCCAAACAATACTCCTTAACGAATATCAATTCATCACATGCCATGCAACGAGGAATTCCTCTTATCTTGGCATAATCCCGGCCACAGTATATATTATCAGTCCCTTTATCATAAAAATAGAACATGTCTGCCAAAATCTGATTACAACCATGACATTTGAAACAACCAGTATGGTAAATAGCATCAGATCGTTCAGGTATGGTTATTGCCAGTTCTTCCTGCTTAAAAATCTCATTGCAATAATGGCAACAAGGCAAGTTTACCAAATTGAGATTAGGTTCAAACTTATTGGGAGTGGAGCCTTCAAACAAATTGTTGTCTTTAGAGAGAGCAGTGCGAATCTCAGGGTTTTCATATTCAATATCTCTGATAGCACCAATTGGGATATATTTTGGCTGAAGATCATCTTCTAAGATGTTCTGATTTCCAGGATTAAAAGCTGGGACACCATCATAGTATTTCTGTTCAGAAAAATTAGTTGGCTTCAAAGGAACTGGTGAAAGTAGATCTTTGTGTGGGGTGTTTACAGAATTATTCTTAGAAGATAAAGCTCCAAATCCACCTTTATTCGGTGAGTGTGGATTTCCACTCAATTTTGAACTTTCAGTATCAAATTCACACGAAGTAATTTTTTGAGGGTGAGGAGACTTGAAACTAGACACTTTTGAAGGAGAGTTTAGAGTACTATATCCCTGATTTTCTGAATTTGGGGGATTGGAGAAGGATGGAGTTAAATGCATCACTTTGTCTTTGACTGCAAATTTGCTTGGAGACAAGGTCTGGTCAGAAACAGGAGAATTTTTAGGTCCCAAGACAGACAACTCCTTCTGTTTCAGTTTATTCAACCTGTCTCTTACACTTAGATTATGAAAGTTTTCATCTGAAGCATCATTTGGGGGTGAATCGTATGTAGAATAAGCCAAATCCTTCAAATTTCTTATTTGAGTAGGCATTTGAGAATTTTCATAAAGAACAGTCTTAGTAGGACTAAAATGAGGTACTTTTTGATTAGATATTGCCAGATTTTGTAGTCTCTCTTGACTATAACCAAGTGAATTAGGTTCTACAGTTTGAGGACTGCTTGACATATAATTATTCTTAGAAAATTCCACTTGTGGTTTAGGTTGGTGGAGTTGGTCATGAACCGAGTTGTGAATTGTAGAATTCACAGGACTCTCAGAGATATTCTCTATTGTCCTAAATGGACTACATGGAAAAAAAGCACTCTTTGTTAATTGATTTTCTTTTGAATTTGGGTAGTAGGAACCCTGAGGTGAGTATAATGCATTGTCTGTGGGATCAAAAGGATTATTTTGATTTGTACTATATGCCAAGTCCTTTATTGGTTGGAAGTATGCGGGATTTTGGTGTTCTTCAACAGTATGAATATTTCCAGGATTATAGTAAGGTAAATGCTTCTGATATTTGAGTGCATTGTTTATAAACTGACTAGGATATGGCAATTCTCTAACTGAACCCCGATCTAGTTCTTTTTTCGGATCATTATCATCGTAGCGATTATCTGAATGCTGGGTCGGCACAAATGCAGAAGGCACCAAGTTTTTTATACTGGATGTTCCAATCAAACGCTCATCAATTTTTTCTGAACTTGAACAAACCGTATTAGTATTTGTAGGTGGATAATCTTCATAAGAGTAACTTAGATCCCTGAGGCATGTTTCCTGAGGTACTTGAATATCTTCTGTAACCACTCTGTTACCTACAGGGTCTAAAACATTCTTCTTCAGATTTTTCTCATTATTTCTTTGAATCACATCGTTAATTGTATTCTGCTTATGTTTGAAGCTTGGGAATATAGGATTCCTTTCCTCATTCTCTACTGGTTGAGCAAAGTTAGCCTGATAGGCAACAAGGCCTGGATTTTCTCTTAAATCTAAAGTACCATGGTTATTGCCAAGATTGTCCAAAGGAACTGAATTATCCCCTCCATGGAGTATGACATTTTCCGAGCTTACAATACCTTTAGGCACATTATTAATGAGAAACATAGCATCATTCTTGTCCATGACGTGAGTTTGGCCCTTATTAAAGCTAATTTGTATCAAGTGGCCTACACCAACACTACTTTGCTTGATGTGAGCAACATATTCCTGCATTTTCTTCAGTTCTTCATCTGTTAAATCGTGACATAAGGAGGGATCTATATCATGAATAGGTATTTGTTTTTTCAGCATCTGTTTTCTGTCCTGAGCTGCCTGTGATCCTTTGATAGGTAAAAGTTCTGGTGGTAGAGTCTTCAGGTATTTGTCGATGGTTTCTTTCTGACCATTTGGTGCCCATTCTAGTTCCACTTCTTTGTCTTTCCTACCAGGCAATACTACAGAATTTAATGATAGATGAAATTCTTCTACAAAATCTAAATGTATTCTTACCGATTTTCCTTTTCAATCTGTTGACTTTGGTTCCAAGAAGTTCATCTTGAGCCCATCCATAGATATCATCGTCTTGGACTTCATGATTCTCTTTAGAACATTTACAATTCTTACAAATTTTTCTCCAGAAATGTAAATCCAGTCCTATAATGCATAAAAATTAAAGGTCATTTGAAAAATAGGAATCTTATTAGAATATTTGACCGAATCTTTATTTACCTGGACACTTATCTTCACAGGTGAGACAAGGGGCTCCTGCTCCTAATTCATGACCCAACTTTGTCTTTAGTCTTCTCTCCCTTTTCGCTTCTAGTTCTTTCAACCAATTAGGTGTCTCAGGAATTTCTATTTCACTACCCATGTTAAATAAAATTCCATAAAATTTGTCAGGAACTCAGGAAAGTACCATTCCAGACTTCCCAAATTTCTAATTGGACGAATACTATTTGCAAAAGCAGACAAAACGCCCAATATAATGAGTCATACTTAAGGGGATATTGGCTTTTCCAGAAATCTATTTGTTTAATAGATCCACAGGTGGTGGGGTTAAACAGACAAAACAACGATTAAACCAGGTTAGAAGAATGTCTTTAAGAAGGCAAAAATCAAAACTAGTCTTATTTTGAAAATATAAATATTTTGTATAAAATATCACAGATTGGTCTAATAATTTCCCTACTAGAATGAATTAGAAAAGAACTTAGGCATAGAAAATAAAACAGCTGATTATGATTGTCAATTTCATATTTTCCTTTTTTATTTTTTTTTTGATGACAGATCGCGATGATTTTTCTTTCTATGGTACAATAGCTAAATCTTGGGTTTTGATTTATTATAGGAATTATTAAAGATTAATCTCTGGGAATTATATTTTCTTTCAGCAAAATTTACAGTTTGTCTTGTCTCTGATTAAATATACCATAAAGAATTATTATTCCTTTCAAGATGAAATAAATAAGTTTCTAAATCTTCTAACAATGCATATAATACAACTTTCTTTGTACGTTACATTTGGTTTTTTAATTTGGGTAAGTTTCAAAGATACTTATGGAAATAAATATTTAGCAAATTTTTAATATGAATAATATTATAAATGTAGATTTCTTCGACCAGGACTAAATCTAATACTGACAGAAATACCCAACTGCTAATGTACAAAGATGGTGTAGTTGCTAGAGAAAAGTTTGTATATTTTAGCGTTGAAGAGGAAGGTGATCTTGTACTCTCTTTGCATTCATTGTGAGTGCCTAGCTTAAGAATAAACTTTAGAATATAACATTCATATTCTATTTCAGTGATGGTGACGCTGATATATACATTGCTGAACATCCAAAAGTGCCTACTTATGAACCTGATACCTATGATTTACATGCTGCTACCTGTGGAGAAGATGTTATTGAGATTCCAAAGAGGTTTGTGTACAAGTTAAGTACTTGGTTAGTCGAGGTACTCAAAATAGTGTTCATAATTTCAATCGTTAAGTTATTCTATTCACTTTCCCCCCTTGTTCTCAATTGTTTTTTATGAGAATACTATTGAAGGTGCTTAGGTGACCACGGCTCTATGAAATATAAGAACATGAAAAGATGAGGAAAATTAAAAAAGGTAGGAAGAACTCTAAAAGAGGATTAAGTAATATGTTACATAGTTCAGTGGTCACATTAAGCTTCAATTTAGCCATATACAAGATATGCTTATGCCTATTACAATAGAAATTTTTTTTTCAAGTGACATTTCAAGAATTGGATTATTTTCTACAACAAACTCAGCATTACAGTAAGATTTTCAGAATATTTTTTTTATTTGACAGCTTTAAACGACCTATAATAATTGGAATTTATGGCAATTCAATCTATGAAACAACCAATTTCAAACTTAGAGTAGAAAGAATTGATAATGACAAATTCGAAAAAACCAGTTCCTCAGATTTTGTTCATCCACGCTCCACTCAGGATGAGCCACAAAAGAACAAACCTGATGGTTCCACAGCAAATAAGCCAAAGATTAAAGTCAACAATAAAGTAGACCTTAAATCTCTATTTTTCAGTATTCTGGAAGTTCTAGCCTCAGCATTATGAAATTTCATAGGAAGATTTGAAAGCAAAGAAATCGACTGTAATTTTTTGTGATATTGAGTTATTTATTGTTCTATATATTTTTATACTGACATCAGTGTTCTGAAAAAAGTAACTTTGAAATAATTTTTTGAGATAGCAAGTTTTAATTTCCCAATTGTCTATCTTTTTGGTAATGATAAATAAATTCAATATTTATTCAGACAAGACAAACTTTTGATTTAAAAATTTTTTAAAAAAAGGCCCTCAAACAAGGGTCCTCTTTTCCCAAATATTTCATCCCGTTTTGGATTATTATATCTGATGATAAACCTATGGGGTAGTTCAAGGAAAAACCTCTTCAAGTTCTGAAATCATTACTGTTTACATTTGGGAATCCCCAAATTGAGAAAAACTCCGTCTGCCTGTGGTCCAGAACTTTTCTCGAAAACAATAAAAGCTATTGGTTAAAAAAATTATATGTTATATTCCATTAATTTAAACTCGAAAATATGGTACATGAATCTTGAAAACAAAAACAGAGAAAACGTTCATATCAACAAAAATTGGCAGTATGTTCAATATAATATTTTTACCTCAAAGCCCTAGTTCCAATAGTTTTAAGATCATGAACTTTTGAGTAGTCCCTTCTACATATAATCATAGCTTCATATCAGCTATATGTAAGTGTGGCAAATCGTTGCATTGGTAACCAAGAGGTGATAGATCCAAATCCTCAAAAATATATTTTTTTGTTTCATAAGGTTACCTATATAAGATTTTGGATTTTATACATATAGGAAATGGAAATAATAAGCCATTGTGAAAAATTAAGTTTTGTTTTTATAAAAATCATATGAATTATATATTTTCATGAACTGCAAACAGTATCTGCTAAAGTCAAATCCACAGTATTAACTAGATATGAAATTGTTATTTTTCTATCTTCCCCTAGATGTAAACCCATATAAACTTCATCATTTAGTCCATCAAAATTTAATATCTCATTGAATTTATTGGAAGTTATTTGGTTAAGGGCATCCAGAGATGTGCTTCTATCATATGTGGTTACTTCAATGATAATACCCAATTTATGATCAACAGGCAAACCAATATCACACTTCAAGTACCTTTTAGGCATAGTCAAGGCTTCCCCTTTTAGATTCCGGAAATATTTTTTTAGAAAGTGATGAATGAGAGCTTGCAATTCAAAATCATTTTGTGGCAAGACTTTAGTATTTTGAAACAAATTCTTGGTACTATTAGCCAACTGTAAAAAAGACTCCTGATTCCTGATATTTGAGAGAGCTTTAATAGACTCAACAAAAGCATCTAGAGCACCATCAGTAACATTGTAATATCTTTTAAAGAAATTGAACGAAAAAAAAGCTTTACAATAATCAGAATAGATTTCTATATTTGGTATTCCAAGTTCTATAGATTCCTCTGTCCGGGATAACATGTTCAAAAAACCTGCTTCATATAAAAACTGAAAGAATAAATCCATATCCTCCTCTTTCAGTTCAAAATTTGGTTCATTGAAAATTCTTTTCAGAGTCAAAACATCTTCGAAATTCAACCTATCTTTATATTTGATTGTTATCATCTTGCGTGACATAAGTACTTCTATTTTATCTGCATATGCCTTTCGAGTCAATACAGTTTTTATTCTGTTAAAATTTCCCAATGAAATGTACTTCTTCAGGTCCTTTTCATACAGGTACTGCAACACTGACCAATTATTATACATTTCCACTATATCACCATCTGTTAAATTCATACCATAACTATTATACCAAACTTTGACCTCATTGAAAGTATCTGAAAGGTCAAAATCACCCAAAAGTCTTTCTACTTCTGTGGTGGTGAAACCAAAATAACTACAGAGGCTGTCACTGTGAAGGTATGGCTTATGAATGGTATTGCTTTCGGAGATTAACATATAGGAGTAATGGTGAGTGCCCATAGCCAAAACTCTCTCAACATATGGATTATCTTTCATTAAATTGGATAGGAGTGTTTTAATGAATAGTACAATTCTCTTAAAATCATAATCATTAAAATTACTGTTGTATATAATGTTTGTTATTGGTTCATCTAGATCATCAATTAAAACATACACTTTACTCCCAGTGTTGAAATGAACACATAATAATTCGGTGAGATACCTTAAGGAGTTTTTTAACTTCTCCTCTGGTACTTTATCATATTGTTCAAAATCTATATATTTTTCAAAAGTGGCTTTGCTGTAATAACAATCCCAAAGCCTACTACTTATAAGATACTTGTGCTCCATGAATGTAGTATAAATAGATGTCCTTAGTGATCCCAAAACTTCTTCATAAGTATCTCCAACAATATTTCTAAAATTAATATGTATCACAGGATATTTTCCAAAATGTTTAGAAAAAAAAGTTTTATGGAAAATTTTTCTCTTTTCTTTGCCGATTGTGAAAATTTTTTTGTCTGTGAATAAACTGAAATTTCTCGACATCTGCTGCTCACTCAGAAATCTAGTTCCATTTTCTACCTGCAAATTAATAGGATCCCCATTTTTGTTCACCTCTATTTCTACAAACTTTTTCAGAGTAAATATGTTTGTTGATTTTCCACATCGTCTTGGTGTAGTTATTAGCACTCTATCGCACTCTCTCAGTGTTGCTTTAATGAATAAGGTCTTGTCTACATACCAAGATTTATCAGCAATGGTTGCAAAATCTGAGGCTCCAAATAGGAAACTGTCTCTCTGAACTGATTCCTGAAACTGAAAAAGTGTAAAGAAATTGAAAATTAACTTTCAAAAGAAATATTTTACCTTTTTCACGGGAGCTGGTGTTAGAACCTCCACATGAAGATTCTCCTCTTCTTGTTGTGAGTTTTCCTCTCTCACTTTAACGTTTAAAATGTCCCACTTTTTGTTGGTGAAGTTTGAATTTGACTCTCTAGGTATTTTTCTCGGTATAACTTGAGATGGTTCTAGTTTTGGTTTTATAAATTTATACTTAATGCCGGGAACAGCTATATGTTGATGTTTTCTTTGGAGATGAATTTTCAAATTACTAATCGATGTTTTGTAGGAAAATATAATCCGGCAAAGATTGCATTTTGCTCTTACTGGACTTAAAGGAGTAAAATATTTCCATATTTGTGAACGTCGTTTAATTGTTTTGTCGTCTCCTACAGGAACTGTGTCATTCTCAAAACCATTATCATCCAACTCTATTTCATCTATTTCCATAGAATCACCCATAATCGCGGTAATAGTAACAGTTTTTACATTGTAATGTTATTTTATTTTATTGTTACTTGTTACGCCTAACGCCATAACATCACTACCGAACTGAACCACAGACTAATCTGTGACTGAACGCATCTGAGATAAAGAATGCAGCGCCAAGGTGAGCAAACGTAGAACTATAAATGTTGACATTGGTGTGTTTTGTTGTATTAGTTATGTGTGTATTTGCGTTATTAAAATTCGATTTTACAATAAATATAAAAACTCTTCAGACTTCTATAGTGAACAAGTGTGTTACTGTGTATATTTTATTTTAGGTAAAGGTGGTAGATATCATCATTTGTTTCAGTTCAGTCTAGTGATATTGAATGTTATGAAAGGATGGAAGACTTCGAAAAATGACGAATAACAATCGTGTGCATATAATATGTGAACGGTTCAATCAACATTATTATACTACAGGATTCTAATAGTACCTTTTTTAGGTCCAAATAGCAACTCTGAGTAGAATACTTGGGGTATCTTAAAGGTACAAACACTTCTAGAAGTGTTTATGAAGGTGAAGAAGTTTTAAATGCTGGTTACATAATAAAAATGTTACATGTTATTTGCATGACTAATAAACTTTAGTTGAAAGGTTTTTTTTACTTATCTGAATTGATCATTTTACATTACCCTTCAATTATACAGTCCCAACAAAATATTACAAATGCTAATGTATTGAATATTTTAAGGAATACTACAGAAAGTCGCATATCCATTTTTATTTATTTATTAAGAGATAACTCAATTTACATAAAATATTTCTAAAAATAAATTTAAATAACTAGGTTACTTGAAACTACTCATATCGATACCTATTTATCGAATTAAATTATTGCTTGACTAATGAATCATCAAAAAATAATGAGAATTCAATTGGAAATATTTCACTTATGAAATGTATTCATTTTGAAAATATATTCGGCAAATTATACGACTATTTTAAAATGTGATAGAGAAGTATCATCAGTGTGCCCTGAAAAAAAATATATAGAATTTCAGAATACATGTCCAAATATTTCTGAGGAATTTTTCCAAAATTGTGTAAAGGTACCTTAGATTTGAAGACAATGTATCTTTGGCACAATTCTTGTGAAATGCCAAATAAAATAGATAATGTCACATATGAAAGATCACATTTAAATTTTGTTAAAACTAAAACAATACACTGCTTGATTGTTAAACTATCTGATCTTTGATCACTGTAAATAGATTGTACTGCTTCTACTATTGTATCTTATAGTTTCATATTAATGAGACCAGTAAAACTGTTCAGAGCACTATCTGTTGTTATCAGATCACACAAAGAAGATACTTCAGGAGTATTCACTTGCACTTGAAAGTTTTAGGCCCATTATAATCAGGCTGACCCTGAAGAAGCTGTAATAGACCTTGTGCAGCTTCGATTTCATCTTGGGAAGTAGATTGTAGAGCAGGTTCGATTTCTTCACAAGAGCATTCTTCAGCAATAAGTTTTTCTTTGTTGATATTTCTCTGATTCAATCTTTCAGATCTACTACTAGAACATTCAGGTTCTTCTTTTGTGGTAGTGGATCCAACAGGAAGATTTCTGGAAGGCACAGCAGTCTTTTTCAAACATTCTTTCTGTGTAGAACTGGAATCTGTAAACGATTATTATTATTCTTATTATCCCCATAAATATAATCTAAAATTTCATGTGCTATCAGTGCTTACCTCGATAAAAATAATCGTCATCGATAAAATGCAGGGAACATATTTTCATATTTCTTGTCACTGGTTTATCGATTTTGAATTTCAGTTGCCAAGCTTTTTGTCGATCCATCAGCAGTTTACTCCCCAATTTCCCTTCCATCCAAACACGATATTTATTACCAGTTTGAGGGAAAGCATGGAACTTGATATTTGATTTTTTCCCAGGAAGAACACTGAGGAACTGAATAATAGCGATTCGAACTATTGAAATGATTCAAAAAAATATATGAATATTTGTAGAATATCACACAAAAACAAAGCAGAATGCTAGAACCTCAGAGGAATGACTACCTCTGAGGCAAACCATGTCAACATTTCTAGTTACTCTGATTGTCACCAGGTAGCGCTTATCTTGATTCGCCTATTTCATCACAGAGTCACAGAATATAGAACCACAGACCAACAAGATCACAGACAAACTAAAATAGTTTATCTCTTATGGTGGGTTTATGCACCATTCCTAAGAACTAAGAATTAACCGCTAACAAAGCAATGAGGGGTTTATGCACTTTACCTTTTTTGACCAACTTTTAACTAAGAACTAAGGGATTAGGTGAAATATATAAGTGCGCGTGCACCGCATAGAATTTCAATATTAACAAATGTTTCTATTGCTTCGGAACATTTTCCGAGTAGCATAATTGCATATTTTTTATGACAATCCCTGCATCCGTCGACAACTAATTGGGGGTGGTAATAAAATTCGAGCTACCGATCAGTTGATATATATCCAAAATTAAATCGTTAGTTTTGTGGCAAAGAGCTAAAAAGGGATATTATGGCTAAAGTGAAAAAGGCAAGATCTTATAGCATATCAGCAGATGAAACGGCAGAGATTTCAGGGAAAGAACATTTTGATGCAAAGTGTTACAGAATAAAAGAAGATTTTGTTAGTTTTGTCGAATTAGAAGGTCCAAACGGAAAGTCTTTCGCAAATGCAATTGATCAGTTTGTGTCCAAATAATAATAATATTTCAAGACTCGGTGAAACAAGATGGAGTGAAAAACACAAAACCATCAGAGTTTTCGAAAAAAGTTCCCGACGATAATGGAGGCATTAGAAACTTCATCCCGAGAAACAATGGAAACAATGCAACACGGAAGAATGCTTTCCTGCTCCACGCCGCTGATTCAAAAGGTGCTTTGCTTTAATAGCAAAATATTCCGCTCTGTTAGAGCCTGTGGTGATTGTTCTCCAATCCGTATCCTTGGATTCATTCAGGTCTTCAAAGCGCATGAAAAAAAAATATTAAAAATGATCAAAAGTCACCATGATGATGCAGAAAAAGTAACTGAAGAAATAATTAAAGATGCCTCAACTCACGCCGAAAAGCTCAGACTAGAAAAAGAATTAGAGATACTGCCCCAGACTGTCGAAAGACAAATTCACAGGAGCAACCAACTAGCCACTAGGCCATCTGAGTACTGGAGAAGATCTTTAATGATATATGTATATCATCAATATCAAATATCTAAAGAAAAAAATATTGGAGAACCAGGCGAAATAATTCGAAAGATCACAACTCGGTTTTCATGTTTATATACGCCTCGCAACGAGCGATGCCGAGGAATCTGGAAATATTTAAAATATTGCTAGCCTTCCCTAGAATTCGCTAACTGAGCCTATAGTTATTTTCCTAACAAGTATGGAAAGTAATACATTTCCGCAAGAGACTGCAGTTGATCATGGACGCCCGCAGGGGGGGCCAGGGGGAGCCATGCACCCCCCCCTGAGATTTTGATTGCCTCATTTATCAGCACAACACCCTCAATATCACTTTCTCAATCCAAAGGACATGGAAAAAAGTAATGGATTCACAATAATTTTCCGGTTTTCAATGACAATCATGGACGCCTTATCGTTTTTCAGTAATTTTCATTTTGCCCCCCCTGAGAAAAATTTTTGCGGGCGCCCATGCAGTTGACCGAACGACGCGAAGCGGAGTACCATTGACCTTAGCCCACCCTGATGTGTATGATATTGTTATAAGAAAAGTTTTGTTTTGTTAACTTTTGTGCTTCTACTTGTGGACTTCTAGTAAAAATATTTTTCAATTTCAGAAATATAATTTTTTATAACATGTGTCTTACTCTACCATTATTTTTAGTTGATAAAAAATCTCATTTATTTTTTTTTTGGTTAATTATTCAAATTGCTATCACTTCTCTCGAAAAACCTTCAACAATAATAATCCATCCACTTATATTGAAATTTGGGTTGATGTTTAGTTCGTACCTCGTTCTTAGAAGGCGCATTTTTTGCTTCCAACTCAATCCTACGTATGGTATCATTAGTGTTCTGGGTAACACATCTAATCCAGAGATAGCAATGTTGTATCAGCAATATGGAGATATATTCTTGGCGCTGTTCAATAAAATGTTTCAATAAAATATTATTCATAGCCTCCAAGAATACCCAATTCCCTTTGCTTCTCCAGCTGGTAGTATTGTTATCCTTTACTTCTTTGTATGTTCTTTTCAATCCCTTCCACTTATTATTGCACTGCTGTCATGTCACAATGATTTTCTTCTCACACAGTTTTTGTGCCACCTTACACCATATGTTTTTCTTTATGGATGTTTCAAAGGATGCGTCATATTCCTGAATTATATCAACTAATTCAAAAATGGCATCATTTGTCCATACTTTATCACTTGGCAGCACAATGGTAACCGAAGTTTTCTCCAAGAAGTGTTCTTTGTTATCACAGCCATCTAGAAAATAAAACAGGTTATAAGAAAAAAGTTCGAACCTACATATCAATTCTAAATTAACAAAACTAATTTCTAAATTAACTTACTTGTTGCATGTTCCTTCTGTAGTAAATCGGATATTTGGAAATTATTGGAATTATTATGCAGAGGGAATATACGTTAAATTCAAAAGAGCGATCGCGACTTGTGTAAACCGATCTTATCATAGAAGCAGGATATATTCTTTATCGATTATTGCTTTTCGTAGTTACCGTCTCAAGACGTCTCGACACCAAGTTGGTGAAATCGATATATTTTTTACGGATAAGAAAAATAATTTAGATATGGGGAAATCTTGACTTATCTGAGTTCGATACATGCGAAAAACCGTCATGGTCGTTCTCAGATGACACAGCAAAAAGTTCGTTAGGCAAAATCGAAGTATGGTTCTTGCTGAGACCGCATAAAAATTTAGTTTGAACTAAGGTTGAAGGTCTGTTGACAAAAAATGAAGAAGGACAAAAAAATCTTTCAACCAATGATTATTGGCATGGTATCTTGGGGAATTGTTGGGGCGGTCTTAGATAAGTACGATGTTACGATTTTTTGGAGGTCGAAAGAAGAAGTCAGTATCGCTTAGGGTCTCTTATTGAGAAGGGTTGAGAATTAGAACGTCGGTCGCGAAACTGGACTTAGAGCAAAACAATTTCTTTTCAATATCAAAGTAATATTTAATGAGGATAAGTTAAATAGACGGTGAATTGGTATATGTGTGAGTTTTCGAGATTTTAAGTATTCAGGAAAAGGGATTGTTTTGGCTCTGAGAAAGGAAGAATTAGGTCAGAAATAGAAAAATAGGGATTTTTTTTTGGGATAAAGTTTAGAATTTGTTTTGGAATAAATTAGGTTAGATCGGAGTTCGCGGATCGGTAGTGAAGTTATTATAAAAGGAATTACACGTTTCGAGTGAACAGTTTGAAGAAATTAAAACTAGGTTTAGGCAGGGCCTAAAATACTCACCTAGTATCGCGGGATAAGGGCAAGTCTTTTGGCTATTTAATTTTTATTTCATTTGTTGATGTTTGAATGCTTTTTCAATGAAAATAAGTTTATTTGAGTAGTCCCGATTCTACCAAGTTCAAAGTTGGTATTTTGTTTCTTTTGTATGAATAACAGATTATTTGAGACATTTTTTGTTTTTTCATAAAGTTTGGCCGTTGAGTCAACATAGAAATTTCAGGGATATTTTAATTTTGGATATTTTTATTTTTTTTTATTATATTTAGTCTTAAAATTTAAATCGACTTTTATTGACCCAGTAAACTAATCCTGTCCCTAGAGAAAGAAATTCAACTAAAAATATATTTTTATTTTTCTTTATTACATTTAGTCTTAAAATTTAAATCGACTTTTATTGACCCAGTAAACTAATCCTGTCCCTAGAGAAAGAAATTCAACTAAAAAGACCTGTCCATTGAAGCGACGGGCCGGACTCACCCATAACATCTTTGTGAATTTACATAATCATTATTTCTCCGAGATCTCTGGAAAGCCGCTCTTCCAGGGGTTAAAAGAACATCTCAACCGGAGATAAGTGAACGTTGTTCAACATTCTCTGACCAACCCGTTCATGACACTTCAGCCCCTCATGCAAAGAAAACTCTTTCTTACACTCCGTACAGACGAATAGAATCTCGAATCCTTCCATTTCAAAACAAAGTTTAAATTTATAAAAATAACCACTTAACACACCTAAAACTTAGAATACAGATAGAAGGAACGGAAAATGAATATTTGTGAAAGATCCCGAATACAAAAGAGATGGAAGTTTAGTGTCGCCATCGCCAATCACCATCGAGCTAGCCAATTGTGTGTGCGAGCCATAGGCGTGGAGAATCCTGATTTGATTGTTGAATGTTTTATCAGGAATCCTTTTTTCATAACTTCATTATAGCTAAATCATTAAACTGAGAAAAACATTGACACTCTTGAAACATGAAAGAATTTTTATGAATAAATCACATTGTAAACTATTTTTGGGCATGAATGGATAATTTTGAAACTAATCAAATTATGTTACGCTACTGCTACAGCCAAGGTGTGAAGAATGTTGACATCAAAACAAATGCATCAGTTACAAGTCGGTTTTCATTTCTCTTATTAGTGTTCATAGTTGGCGCCGTTGGCGGTGAACTTGAACAACTTGAAACAAGATTCAGTTTACTCCATAACTAGAAACCATAGAATAATGAAATATTTGCGTCATGTATTTTCGATTTTGACAGTGTTGTTATTGTGTTTGTTGTTCATATTGTTTTCAGATAATATAGGTTTAAAGTTATAATATAGCTCTAAAATGAGTGCCTCAAAAAGAAAAAGGGGATGTAATTACACGGCGGAAGAGACAAATAAACTTTTGGACCTTGTTCAACAGTAAGTATCATGTAATCATTTAATCTCTTTCATTAAATCCATTCAGTAGATGTTTGATTTAGTGTAGCTCTATATATTATAGCGTTATTCGACTAGCAGCACCAGTTCGAATTTAATTGAGCTAATTATGTCATTTAGCTCTACAAAAATTCCAATTAATTCGCACTGGTGAAGCCAGTCGAATACGCTATAAGTTTAGACTGCATCCAATTTATTTTCACTGCATATATACTTTCACAGGTATCAGTCTGCTATAGATGATAAACGAACAAATACTATATATTTAACCCAAAAGAAAGAAGCGTGGGAAAAAGTTTCTTCTGCTTATAATGCTGTCGCCACAAGTGGAATCAGGACTGTTGAACAGCTCAAAACCTTGTATGATAACATGAAGCAGAAAGCCAAAAAATCCTTAGCGGAACATAATGTAGGTGAATTATTATTAATAATTAATACTTACTTACAGAGACTTTGCTCTGAATGAATTTTTTTTCGATAAGTTGAGGAGCAGACTTGCAAAACGCAGTTTGTCCAAAATTTCACTTTTCCAACCAGAGGTGGCGTTGCTTTATTCATTTGGATGGTTATCGTTTCATAAAATCCTGGACATTCAAATTGCATTATCACCTGCTTTAAATGTACGGTGGAAATCACTCAGACATCCAAAATGCATCAAGTCCAAAGACATTTTACAACAAAAAAGCATTTATTATCATTATTTATCGTTGTTTGGGGAAAACTGGAACAATGATACGGAGTTGGAATGGTTAGTCCCAATTTTTGAAGAGCACTGCGGAGATGGAGAAACGGTCCTTGAAGAAAATGAAGAATGCGAGTGTGACGATATGGAGGAAATTAATTTCATTTAAAAAGTATAAAAAACAAAATGCAATGTTTAGAAAGAACATGTTTTGTTTGTTTTTTTTATGATTATTTACCCAAAAACCTGTTTAAGTGACTATCAAAATGCTGTTTGTCCACTTTAGACATGCAAATAGCATTTTGTCCAGCTCTATTTTTTAAATAATAGGTATTATTTTCTCTTTTTCCACTCTATAAATTGAGTAATTACTCATGCTATTTTTTCTAACTAAGGCTGTTTTTGAGCATCAGTTTTTTGCCTTTCCTGAAATTTAGAATTTTGGACAAATCTCATTTTGCAAGTCTGCTCCTCAGTTCATCAACATGAAAATGTATATTTCATAAATAGTGTTAATATTTTCAGAAAAAAGAATTAATGAGGTACAATGCTGAGATCTTGTCACAACATGTAAAGGAAGAACAGTTTACAACAGCTCTAGAACATGAAAAAACTGATAAGGTTGGGTCAAATGATATTAAATTAGAATTTCATGAATATTATTGCTGCAGAATATTCATTTCAGGCTCAATGGGTTAAAACTGATGGTGGCAATTGGTGCCTCAATATTACGCCACAAGAACAGGAAATTGCAGCAATTATCAAGGACCAGGTGACACCTTTATCCAACAACTGTGATGGTGTTTCTAAGAAGAAAAACGTTAAGAAGAGACTTATTAATTATAAGGAATTATATTTTAAAAGAAAGTGCCAAAATGCATATCTGCAAAAAACCAAAATTTTGCAGGATATAAAATTACGGCAGAAAGAATATTTAATGTTAAAGAAGGAGCATAATTTGAAGCTAGAAATCCTACAAAAAGAATACGATGAGAAATTCAAATGAAAAGTAAGATTATGATGTTTATGTTTCCTACCCCAATAATTTTATCCAAGTATAATGTTACCTTCCATATCCATCACTTTCAAACTAAGTGTTGCTGAATATATCAGAGATAGCGTATCTCAAACTTTCTATCACAGACCACAGTTGTTGCCTAAATTTATTCAAATAATCATTTTCATAATTAATATCTTTCCTGAGTATTCTGCTAATGAAAACGAAATTAAAAAACATATTTTTTTATTTAGGTGAATCTTCTGATGAATTCAATAAGAAAAGGATGGCGGGGAAAACGAAGAAGAGGTTGGGGAGGAACTGTGCAAACTACCCCTCCTACAACAGCTACATAGGCAATACCAATGCCTCCTCCCTCACCAGCTGATGTGTGATTATCAAAATGGAAAATAAAAATGAATTAATGTTCAGTATGGGTATTTTTCCTCATTCTCAAGTAGCTTAATGAATAAATTTATCCTTTGTTTTTAAAGGAAGATATTGTCAATTACGAGAATTATAACCATTATTCGATTGATATTTATTTATTTTTAATGAAATTGCCATGATTTATCTATGAATCATGCAGTTATAGGCAGAGATTTTTTTTCTTAGAAGATGATTTGAAGTGAAATGAATGGTAGTGTCAGGTTTTCTGAATATATTGAAGCTATGAGTATGATTCAATCTCAATAACGTTAGAACTAGAAAATTCATAATGCCATTCTGTTCTACTTTATGTGAATTTAATTGACACATTCTTTAAAAGATGATTTGTTTATCTATTATTTGATATGCATATTTTATAAGTATAATAAAATAAACAATTTAACATATTTGAAGTTTTATTTGAAAAAGCTCATTGATTTATTCAACACATTTACTTAGGTTCTTTAAAATAGAAATGTTTTACAGAAAAACGAACTAATAAATTACTGGTAACTCCTACTCTGTAATATTATTTGATTGTGAAACACCTTGTTTTTCTTTTTTCTGTTCAAAACGAAATCTATCGAGTTTCTGAAGCCTCTCTATCTGCTCCATTGTTTCATGGTCGTAGGTAGAGTGCAACATAAGGGCAAGAACCCCAGATCTATTGGCAAGTGCTGCACGAATGTTTCTTTCTTTCTCTAAGAGCTCATCCATTTTCAACCATTGACGGACCCTCTCTAAATCAATCTGACCAAAAAAGTTATTTTATATGTGTAGGTTTTTTACTTGAATTCAAATATAATTTACTAAATATAAAAATTTTTACCTCTGCCCTCCTCAGTTTTTCCCAGACAAAATGTTTGATGCAGGATTTTTTTGGTACCCTGCAAAAATCGCCAGTAAGATTGAACACATTGGTTACCAAAGGGCAGCCACAAACTTCATCGTCTCCAACTTTGGGGTCTTTGTAATGTTCAGGACACAACACACGTAACCTTTTACAGTAAGTCTGATTCGTGGTGTTGTAAAAATCACAGAACATGTTGTTACCTGAAATAAAAAATTAATATAACATGTATAATAATATCCCAATATCAAAAGAAAACTAAACCAAAATAATCACCTTCAATTCTAGTCTTGTAAACAGATCCAAAAGAGGCCTGTGATTCATATTTATTAAAACACTTTTCCATATGCTTGATAGCCGTTCTAGAATGAATCTCATGACCGCAAGTTATGCAATACATTGACATTTCTGCCTCCTCTTCTTGTTCATGTTCATAATTCTCATCAACAGTAACTTTCCTGGCTCTTTCAACAATTGCATCAAGCTCCTTGTGTCTATTGTCAAGCTCTTGTAAAATATGACTAACCTCATTTTTTTGCTTCCTCACCTGATCTAAGGCTGTGAAGAATAATTGTTTTTAAAGGTTAAATTGAACTTAAGAGTAAGGTAATCAAAGTAGAGCAAATATAAAATAATGAGAGCAAAAAAAGAAAACATTCATTTTTTAATTTGGAATTTATAAGAAATAGAAAATATCAATTATATATATTTACCTTTATAATTTGTTACTTCTGCAATGCAAGGAGTCAATACCCATTGTTGAATTCTTTGAGGCATAACCTGAAG